>NC_141932.1:26376250-28776250 GCF_057802395.1 Ceratotherium simum simum
CAGGTGTGCGTGGTGTTGCCCAGTGCTCTCAATGCTCACATCAACCCCTTGATTATCGATTTCTCCTCCTCAGCTGTGCACAAAGTCTTTGATAAAAGGCTACAGAGGCTGAAGACCTGGGGTGCTCACTGTCAGGGTGCTGGAGGAGAAGAGATGGAGAGCCAGCTGCAGAGAGAGGAAACAGGAGCTTAGGTATGGCATTTGTCAGCTTCACAGGAGACTCGGCTTGCCGGCCTGGTGTTGCATTTTTTGTGGAAGGGGGCTCAAAAAGGAGAACAATGAAACTGAACGGGGGCAAGTCCTCCTGTGCCTAGCTTATGAGGCAAAGAAGAACAATGGGCATCCCAAATCCAACTCATTCATTGGGTGAGTGTTTTTGTTTTGTTCCCTGGGGTTTCTGACATTTCCTGATTTGTGGTTGGCACTGCTCCACAGTAAGCCACAAGCCCTTTGATCCTGGAATATCAGAGTCTTGGAATTCTTTATCTTCCCCACTCAGTATCTTTAAGACGGCAGCATTCACTTATCTACTGCAGAGCTCTTCCTCTATCCTCGGCCCTGGTTCAGAAGCGGGGCTCCACATGCTGGGTCTGCACACCCAGCACAGGCAAGATTCTGGGGAGCAAGACGGGATCCTGTGAGCCGAGAGGACCAGCACCCCAATCCAAATAGCTGCTGGCTCAGGTCTATAAAACCAGCAAGAAAAGAAACAGCCCTTGAAAGAAGAGTCAGAGCGGATGTGAAGAAACTTGGCTGAGGGTACTTTTTAGTAGTTCCATCCTATTGTCAATCCCCAGTGTTACGTATTTGTGTCTTCTTTTTTCCTTGATCAATCAATCTTGCTGGAGGTCTGTTAATTTGTCTTTTCAAAAGACCCAACTCTTCTCTGGCACTTATCTTGTTTTCAAGTTCTTTAATGTCTACTTTTATCTTTATGGTTTCCTTCCTTCCACTTTATTAAGTCTTGTCAGTTGTTCCTTTTTTAAGTTGGATGGATGCTCATTAATTTTTAGTCTTTTAGCTCCCAATCAGCACTTCACAATCTTGGAATACATACTTTTTTGACAACAACAAGCTGTTAATTGTCTTTAGTTTGTGTTACACCAAGCAAGTATTATTTGGCAAAGATAAAATTCTATTAAAGCTGCATTTTCAAACCATCCACTTCATCCTACTTGCATACTATCCCTCTGTGATTCTAACTGGCTCAGCTGGCAGAGGCCATGCCCCACCCCCACCTGGGAGGAGAACTGGTGGCTCATGGGAAGTCTACTAAGAGCTGAGCTCTGACATTTACAATATCATTCCTCTGAGGAAGCCCCTCTACAGGGCAGGGTGCAGAGTGATAAGAGGGGCAGGGAAGAGCGCACTGATGGATGGACTTGAAGATTACAGTTTTATCACACCATGCTCTGGAATCCCTTTTCAAAAGCGAGCCAGCAATCAGAGGTGGGCACTAGTGGGTTTGGTCTTCTGGGCCGCATCCCTTCTTCCTTGGTGACAGCACCCCGCCCTCTTGCTCTGTGATGTGGTTTGGTGGAGCTGACTTCACTCCCCACTTGATGCTCCAGGGGCAGGTGTGTGACCCTGGACCAGGGCCATCAGCATGGTCCCCTCTGACCACAGTGATGGTTCACACAGGGGCATGTGACCCAATCCAGGCCAAGGAAAGCTAGTCCAGTCCTTCTCTTTGAACTACTTGGAGAAAGACCTTCTCCCCTACTGAGTCGACCCTGTGAGAATGCTGGCCCATGGCTTTGGGGGCCACTTTGAGGAGAAAGACTGAGTCACCTTGAAGGCAGGCAGAACAGCAAGAAACCAAGTCCAGGCATTTGGGGTCTCAAAGCAGACGTACTCAGGGGCTTTCCAAAAATTCTCCCTCTTTAGCATAAGCCAGTTTGAATCGGGTTTTCAGTCCCTTGCAACCCAAAGACATGTCAATACACAAGCCATCACTTCTGCAGCCAGTCTTCAGCATTAGTCTGAAATTTGGATCAAAGATTTAAGTATGGAAACTCAAAAACAGAACAAATATGCATATACCATTCATGCAGCATGAATACTTATTAACAGTCAGATTTCTTCGGCATTTTTACGTTGATATTCCTGTTATGTTTCTCTCTCACTGAATTTCCTCTCTTCTTCACCAGAGGCAATGCTATTTAGAAATTGAAGCGTGTCCATGTCCATGGAATGTACTTTGTCGTTGAGTCCATAAACGCTGTTTGGTATTCTTTTGTGTTTTTTCAGTGCCCATGACTATCATAGGTCATTTTCTAACTAGCTGTTTTCCACCTCAGATCGTGTCTTTGTTATCCACCCCTTTGATATTCGTCACTGAAGCTTCCAGATCTCATTTCTTTGTCTGCTAAATAATATTCTGTCATATCAAGAATGCTTCCCCTTTTTCCATTCTAGTCTTTATAGACATTTAGATCGTCTCGAGTTTTTCATCTTTGAACGTCCCTGTGCTGTCTCTTTGTACACATGTGGGAAAGGTCCTCGAAGGAGGGAAATGCTGGGTGGCATGGCATGTGCATTTTCAGTTTCAAGAAAAGCTGCCAAACTACTCTCCAAAGTGACAGCATAAATCCAGCTCTTTCTGAAGAAAAGTGCACAATTCAGAAGGCCCCCCGCTGCCTTCACACCAGCCCTTCTCCCAACCCTGGCCCTGCAGCCAACAGAGGTGATGAATGGGAGGGAACAGGCCAGGCCTGTACTACCTGCCAACAGGAAAAGGAGTTCAAACAAGGCCTGAGCCCCTCAAAGTAACCCAGTGGATTGACATGTGCACCGGACATATGCCTGGACTGTGGTAGGACACACTGGGGCAGAGGACCTCTCCAGGACTCTGGGGCAAAGGAGTGGTCCATCTCCCCATTCCTCACCTTTCTTAACCAAATCCAGATTGTTGTGAACATCCAAGAAAAGCATAGAGATAAAATGATAGGATTCAGTGCAGCAGAGAGGGGTTTCTCCCTCCATTCCATTGTTTATATAGAAAGTGGATGCATGCTGGGGTGAAACGGTGACTGGAAGGCTAGCAACACTTGGTCCTGGAGGAGAGCGCAGACCAACGATGGTGTGAAGGGAAGATAAGATGCTGGGATCCTGAGGGGGGATCTGCATGGGGGGGGTCAAGCGTCGTGGTGCGTGGGGATGAGAATGGAGCCTCTGTTGGCTCTGGGTCATATAACATGGGCCAAAACAAGACACAGTGTCTGTGGGAGAGAAAGCATCATCTGTCTTGTACTCATGTGTCTGTGTCAAATGGCTTCCAGGGAAGCTGGAACTACCTTGGATATAGTTGCAGCAGAGAAGAGGTGAGAAGGCAGAGGTGGTGCGGAGGCAGGGGACGAGACACTGGGAGACAGACTCAGAGGCCCTGCCTGCAGACAGCAATGGGCAGTGTGAGGACCCCAGGCCTCTGGACATTTTAATACGTGGCCCCACTTTCTTCTTGGATTTTCATGTGTCTGGAGTTCTAGAGAGGTTTTGTGAGGCAGGGCTGAGAATAACCAATTCCACTGGATCCTGACTAGGGAAAATAGACCAAACAGGGAGCATGCTAGGGCGAGGACAGGAGTCCACAAGAAAACTGCCAGCACACAAGTTCATTTGGAGTAACCAGCCCAGGGAAAGAGGTAAAACAAGACACCTGAATTATGAGAGCAGAGCAAGGTCTGAAAGAATAATCAGGGCTTGAGATCTAGAGATCAATTAGATTTGTGGAAAGAGTTTGGGGGAAACAGAGAGTGCTGAGTGGCCTGAGAAAGAGCTCAACTCTTGACCTTCCTCTTCCTGACACACAGCAAGTTCAAATGCAAATATTCTGGGCTCCAGAGACCCTGAGGTGGCAGAGGTACCTGTGTCCCTGCACTTTATTCCACACGTTGGTAAATGGATGTTTAGGGCTGATCTCCGAGAGCCATCTGCTTGGGACTGGGAGAAGGCTAGTTACCCAGAATACCAAGCAAGTCCTGGGAGAAGGCACCCTAAAATCTGACCCAGAAAAGGAAGGGCATGAGATGCCCAAGTGACCACAGGGGGAGCAAGGCGGGGAAAGGGAACAAGGTGAAGAGTTCATTCTCAGTGCAGGGGTGAGGCCGGAATGGTAAAAGATCACAGACATTGAATGGGGACTCGAGAGATAAGCCGGTGGACGGATTATACAAGCCGAGGTGGGAGGTGCTAAGCAGAACTGGTCTTCCTCGTCAGAGTGGAGAAACGCCCTGGTATTCAACTGGCCTGTGATTTAACAGTCCTCACCTCTGTGCTCGGCCTATTTCCTCTGTGGTGACCTACTGTGAGTGGGCACCTGAGGTTTTGCCTGCCCAGCATCCAGTCCTCCTTCTTCTGGTAACAACATTCCAATTTTCCTTTAGTCAACCACTCCTTCTCCACTCTCAGTCCATGAGGCATGGGGTGGGGGGTGGGGGAAAGGCTAGCCCCAACCCAGCTGCAAGGCAGAGCATGTGACTCAGACTTGAACTCATGCCCAAGTCAGCCCATCCAGAGTCAATTGTTTCTAGACTCTTCTAGAATTATTTGGAAAGAAGCATACTCTTTTCAGAGTGGTTAAGCCCGTGATGTGCTCCTGGAGCTCCTGGGAGCCATCTTTGCCCCCACTTAGAGAAGGCCTGCCTGAGAATGAAGCTGGCACAGGAGAGCAGAGCTGAGACACAGAGACAGATGCCTGACAGCTTCATTTAAGCACCTGGATCTGGCCATTCCTGAAGCCACTTTGCCCCAGACTCTTCAATTACATAGCCAATAAATTTCCATTTTTGCTCAATCAGCTGGGGCAACTTTCTATCACCTAGAATCAAGATATTAAAACAAACAGTTGGTAAATAATTTGTCACTAGTAATAAAGAATAGATGTTTCTGAATTATATCTTTTATGATATTTTTAAAATAAATTAGAGCAGATTCAAGACTATCTGTATAACCATTTCACTAACTCACTTGCATTCCGACATGTAAGGGTTAGAGTCGCAGCCCATGGGCTAGGAAAGGCGTGTGGCTTGGGCATGCTGGGCCTGCCTTCGCTGTTCTCATAAGTCAGATGTCTGGTTAACAACAATCGCTTAAATCAGAAGTGTGTTCTGCAGTTTTAAAAGTGTTTCCATACGTATTGTCACCTGAGTCATAAAGCAATCCTGGGAGGTTAGTTTCTTCTGCCCTCTTCAAAAGCAAGGACTCCAAGGTCCAGAGAGGCTAAACACCTTCCTCAAAGAGACACAGCCACACAGCGGTCATGCCTGGACCAGAATCTCTGCTGGTCCTCTGGGTCCAGTGCTCCTCTCATTCAACCAGCTTCCTCACAGTCAGGAGCCGGTGTGGGACTCGGGGACGGCAGTACAGAGTTCTGGCCCTCAGCAGCCGGGGGCGGTGCAAGGAGTGCCAAGAGGCTAAACGCTAGGATCCTGGAAGGGGAACTGAGGCTGCTGGGGCTTCTGCCTGGGTCCCGGGGAAACAGAAAACATGAGATGAGAGCGCTCGCAGTGGGCTCGGCACTGTTTACAGGCTTCACACACTCTCACCCGCCGTGCTAGCTCTGCCACAAGGCGCTCATCGCAGGGCTTCGGGAAGACAAAGACCAGCTCCCTTCTCCAGGGATGCAGACACCCACCTGCATCTTTGTCTTACATTCCTTCACTCGACTGTGTTATTGAGCACCTACTCCAGGCCAGGCTTGCTCAAGGTGCGGGGAACGTTATGGTGAACCAGACAGAGAAGCAGCTAGTTCTGGTGGTTTACGGTCTGGAGGCGCACTGGAGTTGGAGGATACCCCTTCAGGGCCAGAGTGCGGTCTCCCCAGGAATGAGACACACATCAGACGATGACTACGTGACCAGACTGATACGAGACCGGAGATAGTTAACAGTGTTGTTTTGATAATGTGAGTGTGGCTTCCTCATCCCCATTTCTGGGCCAAGGGGAGGTGAGAGGTGGCAAATAAAAAAATACTTGTTTGTTTAGCCTGAAAGTATGTCTACGTGTGCATTTCTAACCATTAGACACAACAAAAAGCTTTCACTGGAGCAAGACAAAAGCAAGCCTGTGACAGGAGCAGCACCTCCCTGTCACCGGGAACTGTTGACAAACAAAAGGTAAATAATCAAGACAATTTCGGATTTTGGTAAAGCGCGAGGAAGAAAACAAAACAGAGCACTGTAACGAACAGGAGAGGAGGACTCCTCTAGATGGAGCTGCCAAGGAAGGGCTTTCTGAGGAAAGAGAAGTAATCACCCACTGACTTGCTGCTGCTGACACGGGCGTCTTGGTAAAGGCTGACCCTGGAGCAGAGCCGGAGGAGGCGGGGGCCGCTCCCATGCTGCCATTTCGTTAAGGAGCCTGGAGACCTCCTTTTGCAGGCTACCACGTCCTTGCCCAATAAAAAATCAGAATAAAGCCAGGTTACCAGGTGGCTGCGTGTGCTCTGGGAAAGGACTGTTGGTGCATGGAACAGAAGAAGCCAGGAGAGGGCCACACTATTGGGAACAAGGCAAGGGGTTCAGTCCCATGGGACAGACAGAACCAGGGAGGGGAAAGGCCACAGAGAGAGACTAACGGAGACACTGCACAGTGCGGAGCTGGCCATCTCTGCTGCCCTCAGAGCTTCTGACTCAGAGGCTGTGGACTTCTCTTGAGCAGGAGAGGAGCAGAGGCAGGGAGGAGGGAGAAGTGGCAGCCGGAATGCTCTGGGAGACTGTCCAGCATGTGACCATAATCTGTCCCACGTGTGGCCACTGGAGAAAAGTTGAGAATCGCTCCTGTAAACAGTGTAGTTGTCTGGTTACAATTCATAAGAGAGAAGAATTTGCAGTTTTGCAAAATGTTTTCACATATGTTATTTCCCCAAACAATCCTGTTCTATTCTCAGAGGGCGACGATCCACAGCGAAGCCCAGAGGGGTTAACTGGCTCCCCACGACCCTGCAGCTGATGGAGACAGAGCCCATGTGGGAATCCAGGCTGTCTTCCCAACCGCCTGGCCGACGTCCCTGAGCCTTGCCTTTGGAGGGTTCAGGAGGAAACCAGGCCAAAAGGCACGCAGAGCAGTCAGCTGGCTCCCCTTCAGCCTCTGGGTCCCTATTGTCACACGCGAGCCCTATAGCTTCACATGAGCATCAGGTGTACAGAACAGGACTGTGAACTTGAGCAACCTAAAACAGCCACTGGACTCACTCTTCCTCTGTGCTCTCAAACCTTAGCATGCACCAAAATCTCCCGAAGGGCTGGTTACACCACAAACTCCTGGACCCCACCCTCAGAGTTTCTGATGCAGCAGGTCTGGGGTAGGGGGTCAAGAATGCGCATTTCCTGCAAGTTCCCAGGTGATGCTGATGCTGCTGGCCCCAGGGCCACATTTTGAGAACCAATGATCTGTGACATAATAGGTATCTTCCCCTCCTGGAAGGGAGAGTGGTGATGGGACTCTAGAACCCTTACAAGAATGACTCTTCTTCAGGTGGAGAAGTAGAAAGGATGAGAGGGCTAGAAGAATTCAACAGAGACCTAAGGAGCTGGTTTCCATGAGGTACGTGACAGAAAATCCAGGAAAGAAAAGAAGTAGCAAGGTAAGATTTAAAAAGGCAGTAGGGGGACTGGCCCCATGGGCTAGTGGTTAGGCTTGGTGCACTTAGCTTCAGTGGCCTGGGTTTGGTTCCCAGGCGCACACCTATACCATTCATCAGCAGCCATGCTGTGGCGATGGCTCACATACAAAATAGAGGAAGATTGGCACAGATGTTAGCTCAGGGCAAATCTTCCTCAGCAACAAAAATAAATAAAATAAAATAAAATAAAATAAAATAAAATAAAATAAAATAAAACAAAATAAAAAGGCAGTAGGAACCAGTGAGCTCTGAAGTAAAGGATGCAATGCTGTGGTCCAGGCTAGTGTTTCACTTCAGTCACCACACAGCAGCCTCGCAACTTGACTATGTCCATATACGACCTGCATTATCATTTACTCATGGGTTTTTTAAAAATTGACTTATGTTTCTCACATGCAATTTAGCCTTATCCTAAACAAGAATAAAATAATAATAGTAACAGCCAATACTTATAAGTTCTTGCTATGTACCAGGCACACACACACATATATACATTTATACACATATGTACACACGTATTCACACATGTGTGCCTGTGTGTACATATATATATTAATTTTGATCCTCAAAGCAACCCTACAAATGAGGACACTGAGGCCTGGAGAAGATGGTCGACCCTGCCTAAGGCTGCCCAGATAACAAATAGCAGAGCCAGGATTCCACCCAACATGGCCGGCTCCAGAGTCCATGCTCTTAACCCCTGAAATTAGGGGGTGAGTGGGTTAACTATAGGTTTGGTAACTCGCCAAAGGGCACGTAGCTAGCAATGGGATGGGAACCGAGGTTTGAAGACAACTAGGATGACCCTAAAACCTGAGTGTTTGACTCCTGCGTACATTCCCATACGGGTCATGGATGGTGATGCTAATGAAGGGGGTGTTGAGCTGGGATGGAACCATGGGGAGGAGCTGGGAGCTTAGCCTAAACAAGTCCTGGAGATGGCGCTCTCCTCTGAGCTGGGCTTGAGATGCCATCCTGTCTTCTCAGTGCCTCTCAACCTTGAGTAAAAATAAACTAAAGGCTGACTTTCAGTAGTCCATATCATAAAGACCACTGTTTTTGGTTTTGTTTTTCAAATATAAAATTATATCAAATATGCTTTTTCAAAGTGCTTACTCCATCCCATCCCACACTCTCTCTCCCCAAACACACCCGGCCCTCTGCTCTTCGGAGATACTAAAGGTGGTGGGTCAGCCAGGCCTGGGAAACAAACACTGGCTGATATAAAAACTGCTTAGGATTCTGCAGGCCAGAGTAGAGTCTGTCTTCAGTCTGATTCCCCAGTGGCCCCAGAACATCACTGGACAGGGGTGAGGGTATGTCATGGAAGTGAGATGCTTCTCATACTGTATCAGACTGGAGGCCAGCTGGTGGAAAGCAGGAAGAGCTCAGCTTCGCCCCAGTTTGGTCCTCCCGTGTCAGAAACTCTCTTTCTTATTCCTGCTTATCCAGGCTTAACACATGCAGAGGAGCAGAACAGGACCACCCTTAGGCGACCCCAGGCAGAAAGGAGGTAACACCAGGGGTCTAAGATCATGGGAGCCACTTGTGGCTTGACTTCTGCTCTAGAATCAATAAAGATCCCTCAGTAATATTCACAGCCTGCAGTCCCTCCTGTGTAGGCAAGGGGGCAGGACGAGAATCAGGGGAAAAAGCAGCACTCCTCTGTTCCCAGCGAGGGCTCATTGCTCGATGTGCATAGAAGCCAATCCTACAGCACCGGCTTTTGAGAGAAGAAAGAGCTTTATCGCACAGCCAACCAGCAAGGAGACAGGAGGCAAAGCTCAAATCTGTCCTCCCGAGCTGAAGCGAGATAGACTTGTAAGGAGATGGGAGTGGGACTGGTTATATGAAATGTTAACTTGGTGGAATCTGATTGGAGGGTGGGAGTGTACCAGTCTTATAAGTCCTATGTGCTACAAATCAAGGGACCCCTCACTTCTTATTAGGTTCCCTGTTCCGTTTTCTCTTCACATTGAGTTCCGTAGTTAGGGAACTTTTGGTTCCTAGGTGGCTCAAGGTCATCTGAGGGCAAGGTTTCCATCTTCTGAGCATGCTCCAGCTACACGACTTGCAGTTTTTGCTCATTGCCCCTGCAGAACAACTTCGACACATCATTATTGATACAATAGGGCACAATAGGGCCAGTATGAATTGGTCTATGATGGTTACAAATCCTCTCTTTTCTTTGTCCATTCCTCATTCTTGAGGGATTAGAGGTGACAACCATTCTAGCTACTTCCTGCTGGTTAGAGCACACATTTGGGCTTTGAGGAATGAAGTTGTTTTGCATTTAATTGCAAATATTCAGAAGTCCCAGAGTCTGTGTCTTTATGTTGAATGGTCATCATATGCTTTGAGGGTGTAGGTTTAAGGATATGAGACACACAACAAATATAGAATTTGACAAGACAGAATACAAATCCTAACAAGCACAAAATAACGATACCCAATTTAAGTAACCCTTCAAGTATAGACCCTTATTCCCACTGGGATCCATGAGAAGATATTTCTTATGAGATCAAACCCAGGTTCTTGGGGTGACACTTGTTGGAGGCAAGTTGCCTGTTGCCTAATTGTGTCTATATTAGTTTTAACCTCTGAAGAGGTATTATACAGACACAACAGGAAGAGTTTGCTCCAGCACCAATACCTCCTTGCTCAGCTAGTAGGTAATCTAGAGCAACTTGGTTACCTAACACTACTTTAGCCAAGAAATCTAATGGTTTTTGCTGGGTGGCTAAGGCTCGGGCCATTTCTCTGGCTATCATTCCTCAGGTGACAGAGAGATTTCTAATCATATGTTCATGAGCTGCCACACCCCACCAGGGCAATAGAGTTTGTCCAAAGATATATCCAGCAGAATTTGGCTGACCCCCAGGCAAATATTTGTCAGGTGTTCCC
This sequence comes from Ceratotherium simum simum, assembly GCF_057802395.1. NCBI lineage: Eukaryota > Metazoa > Chordata > Mammalia > Perissodactyla > Rhinocerotidae > Ceratotherium > Ceratotherium simum. The sequence continues at coordinate 26,386,779 of NC_141932.1, forward strand.
CAGATCGAATCTCCATCTAATATAGATCTTTTAGTTCTAGTAAAAAGTTGTAAAGAACTAGTCCAATGCTTTGTTTGAGTTATGTGTAGAGAAAGGAGTGACTATCCTAGTAGACAAGTACCTCCTATGCACCAGTTATCAAGGCATTTATAGGCCCAGGGCTGCTGTTGGGACCCACAGACAAAGATGTACCCTGAGGGGGCACAGAGGATACTGGACATATTGTTAGACTCTAGACTTTCATTTTGGGGGATTTTATCCTGGACACGGTCGAGCCAGGCGTCAGTGTGCAGCAGCATCCTGGGGGAATAATTTAACCTGCTTATAGACAGAGGTGTGGGTGCCCCTTGAAAATATGTTTTTTCTTGTCTTATCTTTATACATAGGGGAGTGTCTTGATTTTTATCAGCTCAGTTGAAACACTTAGATATTAAATATGGGAGGGACACAGGCTAGGAAAAATAGGTATGGTTTTTACAATATCCTGACCAAGAGGCACCTTGACAATAGTAGACACCAGGGTTGTTCTTTTGATCTGAGGACAGGAGAAGAGGACCTAATTTAGCCTCAGTTAAGGAAAAACAGGGGACAGGAGATCCTCTGTTGATCAACCTGACCCTATAGTTTACTTCTAAGGGTTTTTCGTTGTGGGTTATGGTGAAATTGGGTATGCTTGAGAAATTGATCACTGACATTATTATAGGATCACTATGATCATGTTCTGAGTAGGGCTTTGGGTGGCAGATCCAACAGTCAGTGAGGTTTCCTAATTTTGAAAGAGCTTGTGAAATTCTTATTAAGGAATTATCTTTCCAAGCCTGAGAGGCCAGGGTGAACAAAAGAACACAGTAAAGAAAAGTAGGGGACACTTTATAGTCCAGATTTGAATTGACAAAGAAAATGGTTCAGTCTTTCTGGGAGGAGGCAATTGGCTTACAAGAAGTAGAAAGTCCTGACTATTATGGTGGGAAGAACAAGGAGGACACTATGCCAGAAGGAGTCAGGCAAAGATGTGTGAATGAGGAGGTTCCATCAGTCAGACAGTCAGTCCCTATGGAATTCTGAAGGAGAAGCCGTAAATTTTGAATAATCTTTTGTGGGTTTAGAACAAGGAGGGGTGACTAATTAGGCAGTGCAAACTAGCGTATGTGAGAACAAGATAAAATTAAATTGCATCAATACAGGCGTGGTCCACGATCTTGGGGAAGCCGTCTCCTTCAGCTGTTGGCTGCTTCTGGCCTCTCACCCTCATCAGGCAAAGGCTGGTTACAGGGACAGGAACAGCTTCTTATTTATCTGGAGATTCAAGAGTCCTCTCAGTTTTATGGTGTTTTTTCCTTTTTCCTGAGGAGTAACTAGATCAGTTCAAGGTCACAAGAATACTCTCGGGTAGAAAAGTCGGCCTTAGGCCTCCACAGCCACCCAGTGTTTGGATGGTTTGGTCCTTCCATTTCCTGTTGTCCAGGAAGGGTGTAACCTGTTTGGGGATCATAGAGGGGATGAAGGGAATCCTGACTAGAAATGGGTATAATTTTTACTTGTGAGTGATGCATCCAAGGTTTAACTCCTTTTAATTTATTTGAAGAATACGTAACCAGAAGGGCTTCATAGGGTCCATTCCACTTAGGTTGTAGCTGATCCTCAGGGCGTTGATTCTTCAAAGTCTTAAGAAGGATCCCATCTCCCGGGCTTATGCAGTGCAGGGGAACGTCTGGGAAACATTAATTGCCTAGAAGCATATTTATGTATAGCAGATAAAGTAGCACCTAAAGACTGTACACATTTTATAGCATCCAATTCTCTTACAACATGACCATTTTCAAGATTGCAGTAATACTTAGTCTTAAGGAAGGGTCCCGTATAACATTTCGTAAGGGGTCAACTGGAGCCTACTTCTAGAGCTACTCTTACCCTAAGCAGGGCAACTGGCAAGACCTTAGCCCACGTTAGGTTGGTTTCCTGACATATTTTGGCAATTGTTTTCTTTAAGGTGTGGTTCATTTTTTCAGTCTTTCCCGTAGACTGAGGGATCCATGAAGCATGTAACTTCAATTGTATTCTGAGGGTCCCAGATACCTCTTGTGTTACCTTGGCAATGAAAGCTCCTCCATTATCACTTTGAATTGAAAGAGGCAACCCAAAGTGAGGGATAATTTTTTTCCTGTCCTGCATGGAAAAATCTTCAAACCATCCTGTGAAGGTGTCCACAAATACCAGCAAATATCTATAATTTCCCATGGCTCTTGGCATAACAGTAAAGTCAATTTGCCAATCATCTCCTGGTTCTATCCCTTGGGTTTGTATCCCTTTTATTAATAGAGGTGGCCCAGTTTGGGGATTGTTTCTGGCACAAATCAGGCAATTTTGCACTACCTTTTGGATAGTCCTTTGCATTTGTGGACCAACAATAAACTTTTGTAGCCAATGAATGATAGGTTGCATCTCTCCCATAATGGGTTCCTTGATGTAGGTGAGTAATAATTCCTTCTATTAAGTGCTCACATATAAGCACTAGTCCCTGTTCATTGTAAATCCAGCCTTCTTTAGTTGTTTGGTCCTGATCATCACCTGAGCCTTGAGAGTCAGCATGAAATCCCCATTCATCTGCTCTATTTAAATCTGTTTCTGAATACTGAGGCTTAAGCAGGGACAGGTCCACACTCGAGATGAGTGCTAGGGCCTTAGGATCTGGGATTTTGGTTCTGGCTGCCTGTTTTGAAGCCTGATTGGCCAAATTATTTCCTTTAGCTATATAACTATCAGTCTTTTAGTGGCTCGGGCAGTGTACTATGGCCACCTTTTCTGGCATCATAACAGAATCTAACAAGGCCAGTATCCCTTTCAAGTGTTTAGTCTCTTTCCTTCCTGAAGTTAGTAGACCCCTCTCTTTCCACATGGCCCCATGTGCATGCACAACAGAGAAGGCATACTTAGAATTTGTATAAATGGTTACCTTCCTCTTAGCTCCAACATGCAGGGCTCTCGTGAGGGCTGTGAGTTCTGCCTTCTGGGCAGACGTATCCGGAGGGAGGGCTTCTGCTTCTAGGACTTTCTGATGAGTTCCTATTGCATACTTGGCCTTCCAGAGTCCATGGTCCACAAAGCTGCTCCTGTCAGTAAATATTTCCATATCCGGATTCTCCAAAGGCTGGTCAGTCAGGTCAGGTCTGCTCCAATAAACCTCTTCAATTACTTGTATACAATCATGGGCAGGTTCCCCTGTCGTACTGGGGAGCAGAGTGGCTGGGTTTAGGGTGGATATTGCCTTTAATTTTACATTCGGGTTGTCCAGTAGTATGGCCTGATACTTGCCCAGTCTCCCTGAAGTAAGCCAATATCCACCCTTTTGTCCCAGGAGAGGAAGCGCACAGTGTGGAGTGTGCACAGCAGTAGGCTGGCCCAGGGGAAATTCTTCAGCTTCTTGTAAAAGGTCACAGGTTGAGGCCTCAGCCTGGAGGCAAACTGGCCACCCTTGAGTTATAAAGTCCAATTGTTTTGAAAAATAAGCTACTGGCCTTCTGGCGGAACCTAAATTCTGAGTTAGTACTCCAAGACTCATGCCCTGTTGTTCACGTACATAAAGGTCAAATGGCTTTCTAATATTCAGGAGAGCAAGTGCGGGGGCTGTTAGAAGTTTCTCCTTGATGGTATCAACTGCCTTATGGCACTCTGTAGTCCAGCTTAATGGCTCACAGTCATTTCCTCTAAGACCCTCATATATAGGCGTTGGCCATTAAAGTCCAAAATTAGGAATCCAAATACGACAAAACTCAGCCAATCCTAAAAATCCTCGCAACTGTCTTCTGGTGGTGGGGACAGCCACCCTGGCTCATGCCTCCCTTCAGCCCAGTAATAAGTTTCTTTGTCCTTTTGATAACTCAAATCCTAAATATTTTACAGCTGATTGAGAAATTTGTGCTTTTCTCTTGGTGACTTGATATCCCTGTTCTGCCAGAAAGTTTAAAGTAAGGATTGTATTTTGGTCTGAAGCTTCCTTAGTTTTACTGGCAATCGGTATGTCATCCACATATTGGAGGAAGACTCCCTCACTTAACTGGAGATCCTGTAAGTCCTTAGCCAGGGTTTCCCCAAAGATAGTGGGGGCATTTTTGAATCCTTGTGGGATTACCATCCAGCAATATTGCTGTTTTACATTAGTCTCTGGATTGGCCCAGACAAAGGCAAACAGTTCCTGGGACACAGGTATGCGGTATGCAGTAAAAGGCATCTTTTAAGCCCAGAACTGTAAACCAGCAGAAGTCTCCAGATAAAGTTGTAAGCAGAGCATAAGTATTTGGCACCACTGGATGTATATCCTCTACAATTTGGTTGATGGCTCTCAAATCCTGTACAAAACAATAGCCTCTGGCTCCGGGTTTTTGTACTGGCAGGATAGGCATGTTATACGGGGACTGACATGGTCGGATTAATTGGCATCTAAGACAGGTGGCTCTCAGAGGCTTTATGCCCTCTTTCGCATACCTCTTTAAAGGGCATTGCTTCAAATTTGGAATCTTGGTGCCTGGGTGGAGTTTTACCACTGCTGGATCAGCCGTCTAGGCTCTTCCCGGCCTCCCGTCGGCCCAAACATCTGCTCTTACCTTTCGCAGAACTTCTTCAGGAACTTCTGGTTGAGGTTTGTCCCCCAACTGCAACAGCGTGGCTGGAAGGGTGCAGGCGTGCTCTGGGAGGACTTTAATGTCTACCTTTTCTGGTGAAAAAGTCACTTGGGCATTTCATTTTGTTAATAGATCTCGTGCCAACAATGGGATAGGGCACTCAGGCATATACAGAAAGCTGTGCTTTAGATATGTTTTCCCTACGTGACACTCGAGCAGTTGTAGGAAAGGCCTATGAGAAACTTCCCCAGAGACACCAGTAACAGACGTGGTCTTGGGGGAGGAGGCCTGTCTGGTGCTCAGTACAGAATAAGTAGCTTCAGTGTCAATTAGAAAGTCTGCAAGTCTTTTTCCCACAGCAGTTGTCACCTGGGGTTCCGTGTGGGAAATGCCAATGATGCTGGTGGAGTCTAGAGGAGCCCCCAGGCCCCGTCATTCTTGGTCACTGCCAGCAAACTGGGGCATCTGGTGGCCAGGCACACTGGCTTCCTCTCTCAGCTTCCAAGAATGGCTGGGACATTTTTTCCAACGGCCTTCCTGCTTGCAATGGGCACATTGTCTAGGTCCTGGAGCTGGGTACCCAGGAGGACCAGAGGAAGGGGGCCCTGGGGGTCTTACCCCTGGTTGTCTGCCTCTTCCCACAGGCGGTGTGATTTCAGTTGATTGCCGCTGATGGCTGTGGCAAGCAGGGCAGCCTGTTGCTGCATCTCCTGTTGTTTCTCTTTTTCTTGTGTCTGGTCCCAGCTGTTCAACACTCTAAAGACACACTCAGCAGGTTGAAACATGGGCATCCCTAATCCCCCTTCTAGTCTTTTACCTTTTTCCTTATATCAGGGGCACTCTGGCTGATAAAAGTCACATTGGTCAGCCTCATGTTATCCGTGCGGTCCAGGTCACTGTCAGTATACTTTCTGTAGGCTTCAAATGCTCTCTCGGCAAAGGTCAGAGGGTTTTCTTTTTCACCTCCTGGACCTTATTAGCCTCTTCGGTTTTGGGACCCCCTCTGCATTCCGGTTGTTAAGCATGCTTTATAATGGTTTAACCTTGCCTGGTCTCCAGGGTCACTGGGGTCCCAGCCTGGCTCAACCCCAGGTATGGCCTGGACCGCTGGAGCCCTGATTGGATTGTTAGGTTGTAACTCATGGAGTCTCTCGGCCTCCTGTGAGCCTTGTCCAGTAGATGGACATAAACAAACTTTCCATCTTCATGGGATCATCTCGGTAGGCAGGCATGTTGTTTTCCCAACTGTGTAAGTCTGAAATTGAAAAGGGCTTATGCACATAAGAAACCCTCCGGGCTGGCCCTGGTCATCGAGAGCTGCAGGGACTCGCCTCAGTGGGAATTGCCCTGCCTCGGGTGGAGCGTTCCCTGGGCCGAATTGAGTACCCTGACCGGTGTGAGGAGGGGAGACCATTCCTTTCCGACTATTAGGTAAAGAGTGGCACAAAGCTGAGCCAGTGGCTTCAGGGGGGTCATTATGCCCTTCCTGGTCATCCCCAACCACGCCCCCAGCACACGGTGGAGGTGCTGCAGGAGACAGCAAACGAGGAAGGACAAGGTCGTCCTCTGACTTCGATTCTGGAGGGACAGGTTTTCTCTGTGGATCCTCTCTCTGAATCATGATCTTACATCTCTTTTGCAAGTTCTGATTTTGATATAAAGACACAAAAGATTGCACATAGGGGAACTCGTCCCATTTCTCTTCCCTTTTACGGAATAGGTCTAATTGCAAGATGGTATCACAGTTCACAGACCCATTCTCAGGCCACACCTCATTTCACCCCAGTGAGTAGTGGGGCCAGGCCATGTTACAGAAGAAAATCATTTCCTTTATCTTCAAGGGCTTGTAACTGAAGAATGCATCCCAATGGGTTGCAATTTGGTATATCATCTACATTTCCCATTTTAGGGGCTTTTTCCTAGGTGACCACAACAAACAAGGTCTTTCTAGGGATGGTGTTTACATTCTGACAGTGTGTTGCTTACAGAAACAACCCCCCAAGAATGACTGTTACCGTACCAGGTCTGTTTTTGCCCACCGCCCAGAAAGCCAATCACCGAGACAATGAGATTGCAGAGAGAGATGGTTTAATCACCAGGCAGCCAAGTGAGGAAAACGGGAGAACAAGTCTCAAATCTGCCTCCCCGAAACTAGGGACTTAGGGGTATTTATGGGGAAGGGGGCAAGGTGGTCTGAAATGATTGGAGGTGAGGAGAATGAGGTAATTGATGATCTGCGCACGCGTAGTCAGGCTTCTTGCCTCTTCGTAGGACACGTGTTCGCAGAATGGCGGCGTTAGCATGCCCTGAGCGTGGAGTTGCAACCTCTTGCCGTCAAAAGGGCCCAGTTGATGGGTTGGTGGTCTCAATCCGGCCTGAAGTGGACAAGGGGTTCAGTTCCTGGAAAAAACAGCTCAAACACCCATTACCATGGTAACCCAGGCTCCAGGGAGATGTCACCTATATGAACCTAGTGGGAGTCAGATAGCATAGTGTCCAAACAGCACAGTTAACAATGAGTAAGTTTACCATGCAGATTTAAGTCCTCACCTTCTATTCTGATAAGTTTCTAGGTAAGGCCATCCCCCCTTCTTCCTGGTGCAAGGAAGAAGATACCTTTACAAATGGAGATTTTCTTTACAAATGTTAATGTCTCTCATAAAGGGTAACTAGAACTAAGAATGGGCTTAGCATGACCCACCCCGGTACCTGGAGATATCTACAGTAATAGACTTTTTGGAGGCAGGCCTCCCATCCCAAACTCCTTTGGTCAGTTAGTGGGGGTGGGGGTCAAAATGTCATTCAGGCAGAGACATATTTTGAGTTGCCAAATTCCAATGCCCCATAGTTACTAGCTGCTTAATCATCAATGGCTGTTTGCCGGTTTCATGACCAGGGGGTCAGTTGTTTCCTGTATGTTCTGACACCAACCATGTTCAGGTGAGTGAGCCCCGGACGAGCTGCCACTGCCGACTGCTTCACCACAAACAGTGAAGGTGCGGTAAAGTATATTCTTCGGGGGGGAGGGGTTCCCTATGAGACTGTTACACGTCACAGGCAGACTCCCCGACACCTCCGTAAAATCCTAGTCACCTAGGAATGTCCCGAAGGACCTGAGGAAACAGTGCCTGTTTTCTTCCAAGTCAGAAGACCCTCATAAAGTTAATTCCTAAAGGGAGTTCTTATGGTCACCAGGAAACTCAGTCCCCAAACAGCCAATTCAATTTAGACAAACAACATTAACACACAGTAATTCACAATACAATTCTACATATAATGTAGATCAGAATGCTAGCCAGACTACCAGGAATACTCAGGACCAGATTACCAGGAGTACTCAGGACCAGATTACCAGGAGCACTCAGGACCAGACTACCAGGAGCATTCAGGACCAGACTACCAGGAGCACTCAGAACCAGACTACCAGCAGCGCGCAGGACAAGACTACCGGGGGCGTTCAGGCCCAGACTACCAGGAGCACTCAGGCCCAGACTACCAGGAGCACTCAGGGCCAGACTACCAGGAGCACTCAGGACCGGACTACCAGCAGCGCTCAGAGCCAGACTACCGGGAGCGCTCAGAACCAGACTAGCAGGGGCGCTCAGGACCAGACTACCAGGGGCGCTCAGGACCAGACTACCAGGGGTGTTCAGGCCCAGACTACCAGGAACACTCAGAGCCCGACTCCCAGGAGCCCTCAGGCCCAGACTACCGGGAGTGCTCAGAGCCCGACTACCGGGAGTGCTCAGGACCAGATTACCAGGGATACTCAAGACCAGACTAGCAGGGGCACTCAGGACCAGATTACCAGGAGCACTCAGGACCAGACTACCAGGAGCGCTCAGGACCAGACTACTAGGAGCGCTCAGGACCAGACTACCAGGAGTGCTCAGGACCAGATTACCAGGGGTACTCAGGACCAGACTACCAGGAGTACTCAGGACCCAATTAACCAGATTACCAGGAGTTATCAGAATCTGCCTACCAGGAGAAATTCACAAGTGAACCTTCTATCCTGTCTCTAATTATCCCGGGTCTAGGCCCAAGTCTTGGGACTCAGCCCTCCAGGATTCCCCAGAATACAAGTCAAACTTGTATTTCCAGTGGATCAAACCAGAGAGACAAGGAAGGGACAGTCACTTTCTTAATGTTCCTCACCCAGAGATGTCTTGATCCAGAAGCGGTTTCTTTTCCCAAAAGTGAAAGTAGCCCCGACATGGCGGGGAAGCAGGATCCGAAAAGCCGAACCAACAGACTAAAACCCTGGGTGGCCCCTAAGGGTTGATGACAAGGGCTGGCACCCTGCCAAGGGGCCACCAAGCTTCAGGCAGGCAATCAAGAGATCAGAGGTCCCTCCATCGTCTCCAAATTTGTTACCAGGCAAGGGGTCACTGTCCGACGTGCATAGAAGCTGAGATGTGCTCTTCCTTGGGCGTATGCCAGGCCTTTGGGATGCAATGCAAAGGCTGCAGAATTCGGGAAGATGGGGCTCACATGTAAAAGCTGCAAAAGTGCGATTTGGAAGAGACTATTAGTTTCTTCACTTAGTAAAAAAGTCTGATTTTTAACAGCAGATTGCCCCCAGCCTTCTTTGCAGCTAGTTGTGGTTATTTGACTAAGTTCTTACCAATGAGTTATTAGCAGACAGGTTAGCTATTAAACTGAGAAGGGATGAACACTTCTTTTTCTCTTCCTCTATTCTGCTGCCAGGAACATAGATGTGATGGCTGGAGCTCCAGCTTCTATAATGGGCCATGAGGACAAGGACCACCTAGGATTGGTAGAGCGGAGAGCTATAAAACTCGAAAGTCTTCCTGGGGCTGCCAAAAACAATCCTGGACTACATATCTTTAGGCTGTTTTTATGTGAAAGAGAAATATAATTCTATCTTATTTATAATTCTGTGCTATTACTTGGGGTTATTCTATTATGTGCAGTAGAATCCGGTCCTAATGGATTAGGGTTTCAGCATATATCAACTTTATAACAAACTAAAATTTCTATCTTCCGTTTTGATGACATTTTAGAAGGAAAGTTTTCAAAATGGAATTAGAATAATTTAAGAGGCAAAAGAGAGCAGCAATATCACAAAAGCAACCACTAATCTGGCCTTACTCTTCTTCCCTTTTGTTCCTCTCTGTCCCTCACTTGTCTTCCTTCCAGCTTCCATGACGGCTAATAACCCCCTCTAAGTGGTGGAAGTTGGAATAGTGGTTTATCTTGGGGGTGGGAAGGTTGCTGACTTTAGGGTGCTGAAAGTGGTCTGTATCTTGACCTCGGTGGTAGTTACACAGATATATACATATGTTACCAGTCACCAGCTGTACCCCTAAGATTAGTATATTTTATTGTATGTTACACTTCAAAAAGAACACTTTATAAAAACTCTCTCTAAAATCCCACATGTTTTTATGGCCACCATAGATATTGTAGTCTTAGAAGTGTTTTTCCTCCCCATATTTGCTACTCAAGATTTGTATAATTTTGGTGCTCTCCCCTTCTTCCTCACCCAATTTTGTCAGATTGGGAAAGTGCCCCATTCATAATCACTTTCCCAGATGCCCTTGCAGCCAGGAGTTGTCATGAGGTACAGTGCCAGCCAATCAGAAACAAGCAGAAGTCTGCTGGATGGGGCATCTAGAAAAGCTATAATTTTCTTGATTAAAAGGGGATAGATTTGGGTGACAATGATGTGGCAATGCAGGCTCATCAACTGTAGCAAATGTACCACTCTGGTGGGCAATGTTGATAATGGGCGAGGCCATACATGTGTGGGGTATATGGGAAATCGCTGTACCTTCTGCTCAATTTTGCTGTGAACCTAAAGCTACTCTACAAAATAAAGTCTATTAAAAATTTTTTTAAGGGATAGATCCAGCTCTCATGTGTCCTTTGCTCTCTGTCCTCTCCACCCCCTGTTTTTCTGCTCAAAACGTAGATGCTTCTTAAGATCATGAAGCAACAAGCCAAAATCTAGGGATGGTGGAGCAAAAAAGCCAGAAGGAGCCTGAGTTGTCAAGGACTGCTCCTGAGCAGCCACACCAGCCTTGGACCCTCTGTTTCCTTCATGTGACATGAGAAAAAGAAACTTCTGTGTTAAGCCCTAGGGATTTGGGTTTCCAGGCACATTTGGCAATCCCCAACCGAGGTCTAAGGCTTTTAGCTTCATACGTACCAAAGACTTCTTGAGACAGGGGACTCTCAGGTGCTAATGCACTGTGGCTTCACATCATGGCCTAGCAAGGGCCCGAGGCAAAAAAGGGGAACCAGAAGCCATATCCCAAACAAAGACTCCATCCACGTGCTCCCCTCCCACCTCCTCTTGATAACGGTCTTCACTGCTCACCACAGATCTGAATTCTTCTGGCGATGGAATGAGCTAAGGGAGGATGACTCAACAGGCAGAGGATCTTGGTTCATATCAACTTTTCTGAGAGCTAGTAGTAAAGCATTACATCGACTGCATCACTGTTTCTCAATCTATTTTTAACCAATTCTCACTTTTGATGAACACAAGCTGTACTTTCTATAGTTTGCGTTAAGAAAACCAGGGCTTTCCCCTCTCCTGGAAAATTTCCAAGCGTTCTCAAACCTCGTGTACTATCATTCCCCTACCCAGGAGTTTCTGATGCTCCCCCACCCCTCTTGAGAATCAGCGGTCTAATTTAAGTTTCCTAAGATTCTGCAAACCGGACAGAACCCCTGGTAACTCCAGTGACGCCACAACTGGTGGGGGAAGTCACATACGTGACAGAGGCAGGGAAAGGAGGAAAGCAGAGGGAAGGCTGGGCTGGGAAAAGGAATGCAGAGCATCCAGCTTTACCCCATCTTGGCTCACCTTTTGCACCTGACTGCAAGCACATCCAGCTTTACTAAGGAGTCTGTACCACTTTCACTGCCAGAAACTCTCCTGCCCCTCCCCCTTTGCTCAGGGGCAACACAGAAAGGTGGTCCAATGGCTGCCGTCTGCCCTTTTCCAAGGGTGGCATGAGCCCATGAAAGCTACCGGTGGGTGGTCTCGCCCGGAAGCTGTGTGTGGCCGAGGGGACTGGGGATGGGGATTTTTTAGTCTTGTTCCTGGTCTGAAGGTCAACTCTGCATGGACAGCAGATGGAGATGGGGGTCAAGGAGGAAGGAAAAGGTCAGACAACCTTTTCAAGATTCCAGGAACAAAGGAACAGTCTTCTCCCAAGTTCTTACTTTTGTTTCACAATCAAATCTAGACCCTTATAAACATTCATACTCATAAACACTGAATGACACAGTAAATTTAGTCAGGAGAAACGGCAAACGGAATCTTCCCTCCATTCCCTGCGTATCCAAAATGTTTACAGACAGGGAGGGAGGGACTGAGGAAAGATCACAGCACCTGGGAGGTGGGGCCGGAGCAGGAACTGGAAGGTTGCCTGGATCCTGGGAAACTGGGGTTGAAGGTCACTCCTTGCTTCCTGGTTTTAGGGAAAGAGTGAAGGCCACTGGAGGAAGGCTGGCGACCACGCAGACACTCCCCGTGGGAAGCAGACGACACGACACCCTTGCCTGTGCCCTCATCTCCTGCTGTGTGGGATCTGCAGGACTTGGGCGACAAGGGGAGTTGAGTCTAACCTGGACTGCCCAGTGCAGCAGGGAGCACAGGGCGGCCGTGAACACCATGGGCTCCAGAGCCAGACTGCCGGGGTCCCAAGTTCGGAGTTCAGCTCTTCCATTTACCGGCTGTGTGACTTCAGGCAAATTACTTCACCTCTCTACACTCGGCTTTCTCATCCGCAAAATGGGAGTGAGTGTGCCAACCCCACAGAATGTTTTAAGGATTAAATGAGTTCATCTTTGCAAAGCTCTGAGCACCGTGCCCGATACACAGCATCACAGAATGGGCAGAAATGCTGGCTGGTGTCCTGGATTCCTGTGACGGCTGTAACAAACTGCCACAAACTTGGTGGCTTAACACAACAGGACATTACCCTCTCACAGTCTGGAGACCGGAAGTCCAAAACCACCCACTGGGCTGAGATCAAGGCGTTGGCAGGACCACGCTCCCGTGGAGGCTCTAGAGGAAAACCATTCCCTGCCTCTTCTGGTTCCTAGTGGCTGCTGGCACTCGTTGCCTGGTGGCCACATCACTCCCGTCTCTGCCTCCGTGATCACATTGCTTTCTTCTCTTCTCCTGAAATCTCCCTCTGCCTCCTTCTTATAAGAACATTTGTGATTACATGTAGATAATCCAGGATAATCTCCCCATCGGAAAATTCTTCATCACACCTGCAAAGTCCTTTTTTGCCGTGTAAAGTAACAGTCACACGTTCCAGGGATTAGGACGCGGATATCCTTTGGGTGGACCATTGTTCAGCCACCACAGCTGGTCTAACTGGCCGGGAGTGGAGTCTGATTGCCAGTAGGCAGGTGGACAGAGAGTGAAGGAAGGAGAGGTGTCCGCAGAGGGAGGCTGGGGCTCGGTTACCAGGAGGAGGTGGCAAAACCCCATGATGCCCGCTACAGAGGCCAGCAGAGTCGGGGTCTGAAGAGCACTGCCAAGATGCTCGTCCTGAGCCACTGCTGCTTTTCTCCTCTTCAGCAGTGCACCAGCACTGGGGACGGGGACGGACAGGCTGCTGAATCGGAGGACGCCACTACTGCAATGACAGAGAAAAGGCTGCAGGCCGGACAGCTAGAAGAGGAGACGCAAGCGAGGAAGGGCACAAACTGTCACCTCCACGCCTTTGTAAGGCCACCGCAGGGGCCCAGAAGGGGTAATACACACATGGAAGGAGGGTGAGCTGTACCGGCATAGGAGAGCAGTGAAATCTCAGAGTCTGTTTGGGCGTACTGGTCTGGAATCCTCTTCCCTCTGGTCCCCCAGGAGAGTTCCATTTCTCTCTGGCATCCTGCAGTTCTTCATTCATTGTTATTTATTTAAAGTTGTGCCTCCCAAATCCCAGCTGACCCTCTCTACCCGCATGGCTGCGTTCTCCTGAACCCACGCCATCATCCGCCCCCTACGTGACTGCAGTGCTCTCCCAGCTGATCTCTGCTTCCAGCCCCATCCCTCTGGAGACCGTTCTTCACTCTGCAGCCAGCACGATCTTCTCCAATCACGAATCTCAGCATGTCAGCCTCCTCCTAGGGCCCTTCAGTGACTTCCCGCTGCTCACAAATGGAATCCCGGCTCCTTCCTGCGATCAGGAAAGCCCCGCACCGTCTCGCCTCGCCTGTATCACCCCGGCTCACCGTGCTCCTGCCACACCGCCCTTCCTGTTCCCTTCACACTAAGGTGCTTTCTGCCCCACACTGGCCAGTTCCTCACCTCGACCACAACTCTGCCGGAACTTCCCTCAGTCCCTTCTCAGAACTCAGGTCTCAGCTCCACGGCAACCTCAGAGACGGCTTCTCCGGCCCCTCTGACTAAAGAAGCCACTGCCTCGCTCTGGCCTCTCTCACTCTTCATCACCCTGCTTCGTGTTCTTCATAATCTCTACCACCGTGTAATTACTCCTGTACTCCCAGTTACTGTTACTGTCTATCTCCCTCCACCGGAACATAACCACCCTCTACGAGTGAGAGACCACATCTGGTTTTTGACCCTGATTTCCCGGATCAGTGCCTGGCACAGATCCCACCACATCCAAGGGAGTAGATACATATTTGTTGGGTGAACGAATGAAATGATGGCTCTTTATTTATGTGAGTGCCGCCATGTGTGAAATCCTGCATTCCCCTCCACTTTTGAATATTTTATATCTACACCTTCCTCATATTTGCTAAGCAGGATCTATATAATAAAAGTATATTAGCCTGAATTATCAATACTAACCATGAGGAAAGATACCTGGGGCTTCCAGCAAAAGTACCAGGAATGTGTTAATCTACAAGAGAGCCTGCAGATGATTACCAGCTGAGATTTACTATGACGTCCCAGAAGATAAAGTGAGGCATCTGAGGACAAATATCTCTGAGCTTTTGAAAATCGACTTCTCTCCATCTCAATTCTTCCACTTACCCATCCACACATCGTCCAGGAAATAATTATCGAGTGTCTAATATGTGCCAGCTTCTATGCCAGGCCCTGGGGATACAACAGTGGACAAAATGGCCGTGTTCCCTGACTTCGTGGATGGTGTTCTAAGGGAGACAGACATTAAGCAAATCCTCACACCAACACGTATATTATAATAAACTGAGATATGTGCTATGAAGGGATAGTAAAAGATGCTATGAGAGTAACAAATAATGAGAAAACAAAAATTAAAAAAAAATAAATCTGGAGCCAGCCCTGATGGCCTTGTGGTTAAAGTTCAAGGTGCTCCACTTCAGCGGCCCAAGTTTGGTTCCTGGGTGTGGAACCACACCACTTGTCTGTCAGTAGCCATGCTGTGGTGGTGGCTCACATAGAAGAACTGGAAGGACCTACACCCAGAACATAAAACCATGTACTGGGGCTTTGGGGAGAAAAACAAAAAGAGAGAGAGGAAGACTGGCAACAGATGTTAGCTCAGGGCAAATCTTTCCCAGAAAAGAAAAAATTAAATCTGCAATAGCACCAAAAGTACTTAGGAATCAATTTAAGAAAAGATGTGCAAAGCCTTTATGTTGAACACTGGAAAGCACTGTGGAGAGAAATTCAATACCTAAATGAACAGAAAGATCTGCCATGTTCATAGATTGGAAGGCTCCATATTGTTCCAGTGTCGGTGATCCCAAATTGATCCATGGACTCAACAGAATCCCAATCAACATTCCAGCAGGCTTCTTTGTATAAACTGATTTATATGGAAATGCAAATGACCTAGAATAGCTAAAGCAATTTTAGAAAAGAACAAAGCTGGAGGAACTTACACTACCTGGTTTCAAGACCTATGATAAAGCTATAGTAATCAAGACTGTGTGGAAATGGTGTAAGACACAAAGGTCACTAGAGCAGAAAGGAGATTCAAGAAATAGGCCCACTCATACATCATCAGTTCATTTTCAATAAAGATGCCAAGGCGATTCAACAGGGAAAGAAAAGTCTGGAAGTGGACAGGTAGGTAAAGACTTCTTAGGACATAAAAGCACAAACTGTAGGGCCAGCCCCAGTGGCCTAGTGGTTAAGTTTGGCATGCTCCACTTCGGCAGCCTGGGTTCAATTCCCAGGCGCAGACCTACACCACTTGTCTGTGGCCATGCTGTGGTGGTGGCTCACATGAAAATAAAAGAAAAGACAAAGATTGGCAACAGATGTTACCTCAGGGCAAATCTTCCTCAGCAAAAAAAAAAAAAAAAAACACAAACCATAAAAGAAAAAATAGATAAATTAAACTTTATCAAAATTCAAAACTTTTGTTCTTCAAGAGGCAATTAAGAAAATGAAAAGTCACAGTGAGGGAGAAAACATGTATAATACATATATCTAACAGATGACTAGTACCCAAAACATAATAAAGAACTCTCAGAACTCAATAATATGAAAATAATCCAATTTTTAAAAAATGGGCTAAAGACTTGAATGGACACTTCACAACAGAAGATACACAAATGGCCAATAAGGACTTGAAAAGATGCTCAACATCAATAGTCATCAGGGAAAGACAAGTTAAAACCACAATGAGCTACCATGACACACTAATTACAATGCCTAAAACTTAAGACTAATGAACACCAAGTGGTGGGGATGACATAGAGCAAGTGGAATGCTCATATGTTGCTGGTGGGAATAAAAATGATACAGCCACCTTGGAAACTGTTTCTTAGCAAGTTAAACAAAAAGTTTACCATACAACCTAGCCGATATACTCCTAGGTATTTGCCCAAGAGAACTGAAAACACATATTCACACAAGGACCTAAGCAACAATGTACATAGCAGCTTTACTCACACTAGCCAAAAACTGGAAAAAGAAATGTCCATCAACAGGTGAATAGATAAATAAAATATAAAATATCCATAAAACAGAACACTATTCAGCAATAGAAAAGATGCTATGAGAACACATAATAAGGACTCTAACTGAAGTCAAGGAGGGCTTTCCGAGGGAAGAAGAGAGTATCCAAAAGGAGACTAGGGATTAGCGGGGGAGTTGGAGCGGGTGATGAGAAATAAAGAGCATTTCCCGCAGAGCCTGTTCAAGGGCCCCTGGCAGGAGGAGAGAGGGCACATTCACAAAAGTGAGAGCTGGTCTTGCTTAGAGAGCCAGGAAAGACAGGGGCAACAGGAGCTAGGCCTGGAAGTTGGCAAGGGCTGTGCCAGCAAGGCCTTACAGGCTTTACTAAGGGTTTTGATATTTATCCTACAGGCAATGAGAAACCTCTGAAAAGCTTTAAAACAAGAGGATGGTATAATTGGCTTGACTTTTTTAAAAAGATCCCACTAACTACAGTGTGGAGAGCTGACTGCCAGGGGAGTGAGCGGCTGTGAGGGAGCTGGTCATGGCCTCCGCTGAATTCCTGGTAACAGATGATGGTGGCTTACACTGAGATGGGATAATGGAGACGGAGAGAAATGGAAGGATTCAACAGGTATTTGAGAAGTCTGTTGGGCTGCATTCGGGGGGTAAGGAAGATGATGGTGTTAAGATTGACATTAAGATTGACTCTAAGATTACGGCTCAGGGAATGGAGTGGGAAGAGATCCTATTCTCCAACACAGAGAATGCTGGAAAAAGACCTCTCCTTTCACGGAGAAGATCTAAAGTCAGCTCTGGACCCACTGAATTTGAGATGCCTGGGGGACATCCAAATGGCAATGTCTACTAGGCAGTTGGACATGTGGATGTGGATGCTCACAGAAGCCCAGGATGGAGATTCCAAAGTGGGTGTTATGTAAGACGGTAATTGACGCTGTAGAAATGGATGCAACAGACCAGAGAGACAGCATAGGGTGAGGATAGGAAAGAACCTGGAACCAAGTCCTAAGGAACTCCAACTTTTAGAGGATGTGTAGGAAAAGGTGAGATGGCAAAAGCAATTAAGACGTGACCAAAAAAAGGCAGGAGAACCAGAAAAGCATAACATATCAGAATTCAGGGAAAGAGAATGTTTCAAGAAGGGTGTGGAAACTGTGTTGAATGCTAATAAAACAGTAAGAAAATGTCCACTGAATTTAGTACCATAGAGGGCACTGCTAAACTTAGGAAGAGTAGATCCTATGGAAAAAAAGGGCTTAACCCAGATTAGAGTGGACTGAGCGATGATGGAGAAATAAGGAAGTGGAGAAAGTGATTATACAACATTAGATAATGGGCCCAAGTTCCTCCTCCATCAAGCTGGGTATTAATGATGATGAGAGAACACCGAACTTGAGAGAGACTGTGAAAGCTCAGCCCTTGAATTCAGCCCGAGAGGTTGCATTTTCCTTTTCCTGTGACACAGGTGGGCATTATGAACCACGAGTTCAGAAGTTTCTTTGATTATGTGACCTCGTGACTACCATGAACATAGAGGAGGGGGTTCACTGGGGACCTTCAACACGGGTGACACATGACAGTGACATGAGAAAGGCAGGAGGTGGGGGAAGGACAGGTGGCGATAAAGAAACAGTCATGCTCCTCAACACCTGCTCTCCAGTAAGTTTCCGCTTTGCAATTAAATCCAGATACTCATGAATATTTATAGAAAATCATAAAAGCAAAACGGCACAAATAAATTTGGAAGCAAGCAACAGAGAAAGGTCTCTTCCTTCATTCCCCTGGTAATATCTAGGAAGCACATGTGTGTGCAGGGGAAGAAAATAAACGAGAAGATAGAACTCCTCGGTTCTAGAGGAGAGCAGAGTGCAAAAGAAAGAAAAGCTAAGTGTGAAGACACCTGGGGTTCTGGGCCACAAAACTAATGACTCAATGAATGAATGAATGAGTACACAATAGCGAATAAGCATAAGTCCTAGGGAAAGAATGGAGATTTTGTGAGTAGGGATAGGGCCACAGACGGCAAAGCAGAGACCATCCCGTAGGTCATGAGGAAACCATGTTCTATCTCTGTTTCCTTGGGTGTGTGTGTCAAGAGGACATTGAGGAGCTTCTAACCTGAAGCTTTACAGGTCGAAGGCGGACATAGCCAGAAAAGCACCAGGGTGGCTCAGGGGTTGGGCCCAGCTCACAGGGAAAGGGAACATCCGGGGAGGGAACGGAGCACCAACCCCCCCTATAAAGAGCCGCGCAGGCGCGTCGGCCCCCGGAATCCCCGACCTTGCTCAAGTCAGCCGGCATGTCGGCGCCTCAGCCTCTGGATGTTGTACCGAGTGGCTCACTCTCTACGAAGCTTGGGAGGAGGGACTGCTTCCACTTCGGAGCGTCCACTAGGCTAACACCAGCCCATATGCCTTTATGTGCTCTCTCACTGACGCCCCACAGAAATCCTGGGATGTGAGTATTCCCATCCTCACTCGGCTGAAGAGGAAACTAAAGTTCAGAAAATTGATCTGCCCAAGGCCACCATGAAGAGACTTGGATTTGAGCCCACGTCGCCCAACTCTAAATCCCACGCTCTTTCCACCAGAACAAGATGCAGGCTAGGAGAGACCAATCTGTCTCAACCGAGAGGGCGGAAGAAACTTGTTGGGGGCTGAGGGCAGGAGACCATACAGAAAGGAAAAAATTGAAGAATAAAAGGAAGTAGGAAACCTCTTTTCTGAAAATGAGTAGAATTACAGAAGAAATCGCCTAGAAAGAGAAGATAAGATAATCTGACTTGGGAAATGGGAAAAATGCCTGGGACTGAAAAAAATTCAGGAACTAGGGACAGAAAATCTGGGTTTGGAAGTCGGAGCAGGGATCTCTAGGGGGAGAATGGAGATGCTGGCCGGTGCCCTTTGCTTCGGTCTGAGAGGAGCCAGCGCTGGATCACCGACCTTCCCCTCTCTGGTCACGTGACTCGTGCTGGTATAAAAGCTCTCTCCCAGCCAGGTTCATTACAACATTTTCCTGTGTGACATGTGCAGTACCAGTGGCTAAAGCTCTGTTCCTTTCTCCCAGGAGCCTTCAGACTTTCCTTCAGGACAAATCCCAAGAAGCCATCCATCTGGAGCAAAGACAAGGCAAGGCAGCTGGCTCAGTGCTGGCTCTGGGAAGTGAGGCCGGGATCAGAATGGAGGGGAGGTGCTGGGGGCAGGAGGAGGCCTGTCAGAAACTGAATGGGAGGCTCACACCCGGAGACAGGAGCAAGTGTGGGGCCAAGGAAGCTCAGACCGGGCATCCACCCCAGAGAGAGGATAGAGGGGCCAGACCGTGTGTGGGCAGCAAGGGTTCCCACCAAATGGAAACTGAGTCACCCCATTGAGGAGAGTTCTTCTGTTTCTAGTCAAAACACCAGGCTCGGGAGCCGGTTACTGCCTGTGGGCTTTTCTGAATATTCTCTAAAATCTCTTGGGGGACAAGGCCCAAAAGATACTACTGGCTCCCCTTTCCTCCTGCTTCCCGCTCCCTGCACCTCACTAGCTTACCCTTTTCAATACAGGCCCAGAGTTGTACTGGACGGGGAGGAGAAGATGGAGGCGAATCTGTGTTCTGCAAAAGGAGAGGAAAACAAGGTGGGGAGATGGGTTGGGGGCTGGGCATTTGCTTCCTGGCGGGTGGCGGGTTCCGTGGAGAGCCAGCATTGGGTCATGGGGCCTGGGTTTTCAGAGCCCAGTTCTCCTGAGAGACATCTTGTGGCTTTCTCCTCAGTGTGATGAGGCTTGCCTCTTCTCTCCACAGGTCTCTGGCTGAGGAAGGGACTTAAGAAAGGTCAGACACTGATAACAGTATCTTCCTGTATCTGCGAGGAGAGAAGGAGAGTGGCTAGGAACCCAGAGGGGGAATTCCCTCAGGAAGCCAAGGGCTGGTCTCCCTGACAGACGCATGACGGCAAACGTAATAACTACTGCCTAATTCCCACCCAAGGCAAAGTCAATAATTGCTCTGGGCAGTTCTGGCAGGTGTGTGAGCAAGCAGTGGTGGCAGCAGAAAGCCCTGGCCCGGGAAGAGGAGCGTGCCAGGGAGGATGTGCACATCCTGAGCCAGAGGAGGGTCTGCAGGCTGTGAGTGGGGCCTCCTGCCTGCCCTTACTCATCGTCTTCCAGAATGGACACGCCAAGCTCCTTGATCTTCACGTTCTACATCATCATCTTCCTCACTGGTCTCCCTGCCAACCTGCTGGCCCTGTGGGCCTTCGTGGGGCGGGTCCGCCAGCCCCACCCCGCTCCCATCCACATCCTCCTGCTCAACCTGACGCTGGCCGACCTCCTGCTGCTGCTGCTGCTGCCCTTCAAGATCATCGAGGCTGCGTCTGACTTCCGCTGGTACCTGCCTCAGGTAGTCTGTGCCACCATGGGTTTTGGCTTCTACAGCAGCATCTACTGCACCACGTGGCTCCTGGCGGGCATCAGCGTCGAGCGCTACCTGGGAGTGGCTTTCCCCGTGCAGTACAAGCTGTCCCGCCGGCCTATGTATGGAGTGGTTGCTGCTCTCGTCGCCTGGATCATATCCTTTGGTCACTGCACCATCGTGGTCATCGTTCAGTACTTTAACTCAACCCAGAAGGCCACAAATCTAGAAGTTACCTGCTATGAGAACTTCACCCAAGAGCAGCTGGACGTGGTGCTTCCTGTGCGGCTGGAGCTGTGCCTCGTCCTCTTCTTCATCCCCATGGTGATCACCATCTTCTGCTACTGGCGCTTTATATGGATCCTGCTCACCCAGCCCCATGTGGGGGCCCAGAGGCGGCGCCGAGCTGTGGGGCTGGCTATCGTGACGCTCCTTAATTTCCTGGTGTGCTTCGGGCCTTATAACATATCCCACCTGGTGGGGTTTCACACCAAGAAAAGCCCCAAGTGGCGGGCAGAAGCCGTGGTAATCTGTTCCCTCAATGCCAGTCTGGACCCCCTGCTCTTCTATTTCTCTTCTTCGGCTGTGCGCAGGGCCTTTGAAAAAAGGCTGCAGGTGCTGCGGGACCAGGGATCCTCCCTGCTGGGACTCAGAGGCAGAGAGTCAGTGGAGGTGACCAACGGGGTCAGGGATGTGAGTCCAGTAGACGGAGCGCCAAGTTCTGACTCCGCGACAGACTAGGGATGGGACCTTTGGAGACACTCGGCTCCGTGCAAGTTGAGCAGGCTGGGAGAGAGAGACATGAGGGTCTGTCCCAGATTCAGGAATCCTCAGACCCAGTCCACTACTGGGACTGCGAAAATCTCTCTCACCAGTTTGGTATCCCTTCCTGAATTTTCCTTCTCAAAGGAGCACAGCTCCATGGCAAAAGAAGAAATGGCTAGGCATAGCAGCACTGTCAGACCCAAGTTTCGGAAGCAAGGTAGCTAATGTCAGTCCAGTCCTTGTGAGGTGGGTGGTAGCTGGGGATGATCGGGCTGAAGCAGAGTCTCAAAGCAATCTTGCTGTAAGCTTTGCAACAACTCCTAGACGCTGGTCTAGCCGTTGATGCTGGAGAGAAGCCAATGGGAGAGAGATGGAAGAGAAAAACTAAGTGAGGTCAAAGGAGACTTGAGAAGGTTCTGAGCCAAGGGGACTGGAGGGAGGCCTGGGGGCTTGGACCTCTGAGGATCTAGGTTTGCACTGTACCGACTGGACCTGCTGCTTCGTAAGTATGGTCCAGTCGTCTTCGCGTGTGTATCTGTCTCCCCCATTAAACCGGGAGCTGCTAAGGTCTGGGTCTCGTCTTCTCCCTCCACAGCACCCCACACAGGTCAGGAATAGCGTGGCACCCGCCAGGCAGACGTCGACACTACTAGCTCAGGACAAGACAACCTGATCTGGCAGATTGAAAACGAAGATTATAAAACTCGGAAGCGCGAGCCCCCGGTTTGTGTAACATTTCTGCAGGCACAGGGAGGGCAAACATGGGAGGGAGAAGCAGACTCAGCAGCAAAGGGGGAAGGATGCATCCGAACCCACAGCGACATTTTCAGGTAAAGATGTGAGGAGAGGGAGTAAGACAGAATCCTGTTTAGATGGATGGAGAGAGACTGGACTTAGAAAGAGAATGCAGGCTGAGTCCTGCCTCAGGAGTTATCAGTGTATCACAAGGGCTTCAAACACATCACCCTCCTGCTTAGAAACATGCAGTTTTCCCATCATCAAAACTTTTCTTCCTCGAAACTCCTATCATATCATTCCATCACCTGCTTTGTGTCCCCTCTCCCTTCCCAATTCCACCTGCCTAACTCATTTCTCCACAGCAAGGACCCTTAGACCCTCCAGCCCTCTCTAGTTATCTCTAGTTATCTGACCCTCCAGCCCCTCGCCTGGTGGCTTGCAACAGAGGCTGCACATCAGAATTATGTGTAGAGGTATAAAAATAATACAGATGGCCTCAAATCTACTGACGGAGAATCTCTGGGGGTGGGGCCCCAGCAGGCCAGCTTATGAAGCTCCCCAAGTGATTGACAGGCAGCTTGGGTCAGGAATCGCCGGCCTAGCTCTGGGGCCCAATCTCTCCAAGAAACTGTTCTTCAGAGAAGCCTTTCCTTCTTATAAGCCTCCCTCACCTCAACCCCATACGTCCCCATCTTCTGATGCTTGCTTTTTCCCCTCTTACAAAACCCCACTCAATATTCACTTTCTCCAGAAAGACTTCCCTCATTATTCCCACCCAGCTGAGAGCTCATTTTCTCTGTTTTCCTCGCTCAAAACAACACTAGAGCGGTGTCATAAGGGCCCTGACTTCAGTGTTGGTTCCGCTTCCTAGCTGAATGACCTTGAGCAAGTCACAACCTCCTGCCTCCATTTACAAATCATAACAATGAGGATAAGGTACGCCTCCCAGGGTTATTCTGAGGATTCAAATGAGACTGCACATATAAAACTGCTGAGAAATTAGAGAGTATTATTTACCTCTAAGATATCAACCCATGCGAAACACAAATATAGCCCCACTTAAAAGAAATCTAGTAAGTAGAAATTTAAAATAATGGAAATAATACATCAGAAAGCCAACTATATAGGATGGTTTGACAGTCATGGGTGAGAAAAATATCTGGGATTTTCAGCTGACTGTAGGCTCCCTGTGCGTCTGTGATGTATTAATTTGATTTTGGGTGGCATTAAAAGAAATAGAGTCTAAACAAGTTGATGATAATCCGACTCCACTGAGGTCTGGTCAGTAGCATATTCCATTCTGAGCAACACATTTTTAAAAAGGATACTAGGGGCCAGGCCAGCGGTGTAGCAGTTAAGTTTGTGCGCTCCGCTTCAGCGGCCCGGGGTTCGCCAGTTCGGATCCTGGGCGTGGACCTATGCACCGCACATCAAGCCATGCTGAGGCGGCGTCCCATATAGAGCAACTAGAAGGATGTACAACTATGACATACAACTATCTACTAGGGCTTTGGGGAGAAAAAGGGGAAAAAAATGAGGAATATTGGCAACAGATGTTAGCTCAGGGCCAATCTTTCTCTAAAAAAATAAAAAATAAAAATAATAATATAAAAGGAATAAAAAATAAAAAAGACACTAACTCAGGAATCAAGTTCAGAAAAATTAACCAAAATGTTTTGGAGATTTAAAACCATATGATGAAAAAAAAAAAAAAAAGTAGGGCCGGCCCCGTGGCTTAGCGGTTAAGTGTGCACATTCCGCTGCTGGCGGCCTGGGTTCGGTCCCGGGTGCGCACCGAAGCACTGCTTCTCCGGCCATACTGAGGCCGCGTCCCACATACAGCAACTAGAAGGAGGTGCAGCTATGACATACAACTATCTACTGGGGCTTTGGGGGAATAAATAAATAAATAAAATTATAAAAAAATAAAACCATATGATGATGATGATGATGATGATATATATATTAAATCCCAGGCACTGTTCTAGGGAAGGAGCCTGACACAATTCAGGGAACTTAATTAGCAGGAACAGGATGATCTCCAATGGAAGATGCAGTCTACATAGCCCCAGAGGGAAGAACAAGGGTCATGGGTGAAAGGGGCAGGAAGTGACATCTTAGGGCTGTTTAAAAGAGACCTGGCCACCTCCACAAGGTAGTTGCTCCCCAGGCTCCAGGATATCCCAGCAGAAGAGAGAAACAGGCATCTTAGGACATGGAGGAAACCCACACATCTGATAAGGGCTGACCAGTTAACTGCCACACCCCTTCTACCTCTGAGATTCCAGGGTTTCAGGGCCATGGCTGCTCTTGCTAATCATGAAAGTGCAAGAAAATCTCTGGACCTGGTCTGAGACCTTCAGGGTGAAGCTTCAGCTACTCACTGACAAGTATTTGATCCTTATCAAGTCACTTGATAGATACCCCTTTCTTCACCAGGAAATTAGTAATCCATTTGTTCAACAAATATGTATGGATTGCCTACTATAAGCTAGATACTTTTCCGGGGGCTGGGGATGCAGGGTGTATCAGAGACAAGGGACCTGCCCTCTTGGGGCTTCCATTCTAGTGGGAAAAAATAGTTAACAAACAAATAAACAAAGTAATTTCAGAATGTGGCAAATGGTTTTCACAAACAAACTAAAATAGAATATGGGAGAAAGTATAAGAGGGGGTTTAGAAGACTCTTGCAAGTCAGTGATGTTCAGCTGAGACCTGAACAATGAGAAGGAGTTGCCATACAAAGGCCCACGAGAAGAGCATTCTAGAAACAGGAACCGCTGGTGCAAAGGCCCTGAGGAGGGAGATGACCTTAGCATCTCAAGGGCGGAGAGAAGGCCAGTGTGGGGCTATAGCAGTGGTCTGCGAACTTCGGCAAGTGTGCAAATCACGTGGTTTGTCGAAGCCTCAGTTATTGTCTTCCCTCCCTCCAGTTTCAGAATCGGTAGGTCTGGGGTGGACCCAGGGTTTTGTATTTCTAAGAATTCCAGGTGATGCTGATGCTGGTGGTTCGGGGACCACACTTTGAGAACCAATGGGCTGGAACACCATGACCTGGGGAGAGAGCAACAGAAGATGAAGTCAAGGAGGGGAGCAGGGACCAGACCATGCAAAGTGTGTTAGGCCACAGATGGGAATCTGAATTTATCCTAAGAGCTTTTGAAGCTATCTGAGGGTTTGAAGCAAGAGAGTGGAATGATCCGATTTCCATTTGACGACAATCACTCTGGTACCCGTGCCTGACACTGAAGTGAGATGGTTGTCAGGATCAAGAAGATAATGTGCGTGAACCATAAAGTACCACAGCAAACATGTAGGACTTCCATCAGGCTGGAAGCTCCCTGATGGTGGGCGCTGTTTCCTCTTTTATTAGAATTGGCCGTCCAAGGACCAAATAGCCAGAAGGAGGCTTTATAAGTTTATCATGCATCTATTTGATAAACTGATGTCCCCAGTATGCACTGGAAGACGTTTAACAACCAGTTCTGGGGATGGGGAATTGGGGGTGGGGGAGGTGGCACTGCTTGGTAGCACTTGTTAATTTCTGTGGCATACACACTCCCACCAGGGCCAATTTCCACCAACGGGAAGACACTGAGCACAGATTTTGCAAGCGATGTTAAAAATCAGCTGTTGCAAGCCAGGTCAAGCACATCCCTGGAGGCACCTCCAGGGATGAGCACATATGCTTAGCTGGCAGACAGATCACATCCCACTTGAAAAAATTTTCTCTCTCCCTGGCTCCGGATAGTACACGGCTCTGGCACAGGACTTTCGACACAATAAACACCGGCTAAATGTGGCTGGCGGGGGTCTGATCTAAGAGGATCCGGGTGGCTGGTTAGATCACAGGACTCCTCTGAGTCCCCCACAGGATGACAGATGGGTAAACAGAAATATTAGTGCCTGGTTAATGAATAACACAGACGGCAGCCTCGAGTCGCTACCAGGAAACAGGGTTGGAGGGAGCCCGCTCAGCCTGACCTGGGGACGAACCAGCAGGAAAGGGGAGCCTGGCACAGATTTTATTTCACTTCCCCTTTCTGGAAAAGATGTTCTTGTGCCCCTTCCTCAGAAATTCTCATCTGACCACACAGCCAGAGCTCACAGGTCACGTGGTTTCGTGGTGATCATTGCGGTTGGAGAAAGCAGGGGTAGGCAGGTGTGGAGAGGGTCAGAAGGAAAGCACCCAGCCGAGATTCCAACTCCACTGCATTCAACTTCCCGGCCCCTTAGCTGTTAGTTCTCTTTTTTCAGCTTTCTCCACCTCCTGTGGTTAGATACTTTTGCCCCAATTTTTCTTTTCATTATTTTTTCTAGTCACAGGAAATGAGGACATTCTCATCGACAAATTGCACATTCTACCAGGAAACTGGGCCAAAGCTCTCTAAGCTCTCAGAAGCAGTAGTCCAGTAACACACTTGGCAAACTTTCCAGTGTCTGGTGAGGTGGAAGGTGTGAGGTCAAGTGGTGGGGGTGGGGCTTGGAGCCCACACCACCAGTGCAGGCCATGGTCATCCATCCGCCAGCAGCTTACCCAAGGAGGGGCTGCCACGGCTCTGTTGTAAGCCTGGGCTCCCTTGCCCCAGGCGTTGTCTCCTGCCATCTGTCAGCCGGAGTGACGATCAGCCTCAAGGAAACGATGTTAGGAAAGTAAATACACTGCTCCCAAATCTAGATATTTTAAATAAAAAGCCACGTGTACAGCAGTCTAGAGTTTCTAGAGCGCCATAGCAGACAGTACGTCACTGGACTTTGCACAGGGGTTGGCATGCATTCAGCCACAGATGTTTGTGGAGGCCTACTCTGTGCCAGACCCTGGTCTAGGTGCTAAAGACACAGCGTGAACAAGGATGAGGTCCCTGCGGTCATGCAGCTCACAGTCCAGAGAGAGAGGCCAGCAAGGAGACCAACAGACAGACACCTTGTGGTGGGGCTGTGAGCTGTGAAGACAGGAAGACAGTGTCGGGGGTCAAGAATGGCCTTGAGGAGGGCAGTACATGGCTACTTTTGAATGAGTGGCCTGGGAAGGCCTCTCAAAAGTGACATTCGAGCTGCGACCAGAATGACAAGAAGGAATCATGCATGCCAAGAACTGGAGGGAAATGTCCCAAGCAAAGGGTTCAAGGCAAATGCAAGGCTGGAACAAGCTGAATTTGCTGAGGAACAGAAAGGCCAGGTGACTGGGGCTTAGTGATGGCTGGAGGAGCAGGCCAGGGTCAGATCATGGGGGTCCCAGGGGCTTATGAGAAGGAGCACAGCACATATCTTCTCCCCACTTAACAACAAGAAAAGCTGCAGCTCAGAGACGTAAAGTGACAGGCACCAGTCCTCATCAAGACAGTCTTCTGACCCCTGGCCCCGGGCTCCAGGCTCCCTCTCAAAACTGGATGCAGGTGCCTCTTTCACTCTCCCATCTGGTTCCTCGTCGTGGAAGGGAAAGGAGGCGGGAACCGTGCTCCATGCCGGGTGTACTTGCTGGTATAGGGAGCTGGGGAGAGAGGTAGAGGCTGACTGCTGAAGTTCTCAGAAAAGAAAGGAAGCAGAGCTGGAACCAGACGCCTGAGTGCTGAGAGCCCCGTGCAGACCAGCACAGAACGCCGGGTGCTGGAGGGAGTCATGGCTGAGGACAGGCAGGATGCCTGGGCTCTGAGAAAGGGACAGGGGCTGAGGAGGGAAGCAGGAGCCATCGCATGCTGTCCCCGTGTCTGCTGGCCTGGAACAGACGTGGCGGTGTGAGGAGAGAATGGCGGAGCCATGGGGAATCTTAGAAAGCCTCCGGCCGATGATCCTCAGCCCTGGCTGCACTCCAGAGCCACCTGAGGAGCTTCTAAAAAGGCCAGTGCATTTGGGTCTTTTCTTTTGTTAAAGGTCTCTGTGTGCTTGGGAAGCCTGGTGAGGTTGAGGGGTCTAGTCCTGCTCCGCCACTGGACTGGCCAGAGGGGTCTCCAGGGACGCAGCGGGGCGTGGGGACCGAGTCTGAATCCTGGCTGACACTGTGCAACTCAACTTCTCTGGGCTTAAGTTTCCTGACTGAAAAAAAAAAAAATGGGGCTAATGCCCCCACATCATCATGCAATTACGAGGCTGAAATGAGTTTAACGCTGTACATACAGAACACTTAGAGCAGTGGCCGGCACCCGGCAGATGTTTATACACGTTTATATACGGCAATGTCTTTAAAACATAACTGCATCCTTCTGCTCAGGGGCCCCAAATGTTTCTCATGGCTCTCAGAATAAATCTCAAGCCCTCCCCATGGCCCGCAGAGGCCCGCGTGATCCTGACACTTGTCCTTCTGCCCAGGGTCCTCTCTTCCTCCCCCCACACGCCCCTCCTTCTCACTTCCTTCTCCCTTTGTGCCATCAACAACCTGCTAAGCCTGCTCTCGCCCCCACTCCTTTGCCCATGCTGTTCCCTTTCCTGGAGCCCTCTTCCCCTGGATTCTCCCAGGGCTGAGTCTTCATCTTTCAGGCTGCCTGTGACTTCCATTTCATTGCTCACGGGACTTGCTCCTCAACCCAAAATTGCCTCCCTCTGATACACTCACTCACATGATCCTGAGCTACTGACTTTGCCACATCTATCGCTCTCTGATATCACCCATTTTTGTCTTATTTGTTATTTTTATAAAAGTTATACATGCACATAGTCTAATGAGTCAAGTGGTTTGCTGTGAAAAACAGCATCCCTCACCCTCCGGCCCCACTACCGACATTTATCCCTTCCTGGAGGTAACTTTTCGATTGATTATTTTCAATTAAATATTTATCTTTTCATGTCTTTAGGGAACTTCCTTATTTTACTGTATTTCTTCATTTTTCTATATCAGGTGTTACCTCTTATCTTCCCCATCTGGCCGATGAGAATTTAGCTCTTTCCTCCTCTGATACATAAACACACACGCACCCTCCCACCTTCTGTATCTCCCTAATGTACTCACATCGGGATTGTGTTAGGACAATACTCCATGTTGACATTACTGCGACTATGTCAACAGTGGGGCTCTACAGTAAACTATGATTACTTTTACTATGCTGCACAACTTTTCCCCCACCCCCTGGAATTAATAATTGCCTTATTTTTCATTTGCTTAGTCTTCTACCTACTGATCACTAACTCCTCCCCAGACTCTGTGCCAATTGTCTTATTGCCTCTCAAGACCTTCGGAGGTATTAGTAGGATACAGATTTCATCTTCCCGAAGAAATCGCTCCCAGAAGCAAGACTGGAAGCTGGAAGGCAGTAGTCTGGTCTAGACTGGTGGCAGTTTATGCCAGGTGGACAGCCGGCTCACAGATGCTCTTGAGAGCTGTTTTGCTTCTCTGCTCTTGTTCTCTTCCTTGGTTTATATCCTCTAGCAGCTTCTTTAAAAAGTGAACGTTTTTAGATTCTGCATGTCAGAAAATGTCTTACTCTACCTTCATGCTTAATTGATATTGGGCTACGTGTGGAATTCTAGATTGGAAATCATTTTCCTTGAGAATTCTCACGGCATTGCCACACTGCCTTCCAGCTTCCAGTCTTGTTGAGCATCCCCAAATATTCTGATTCCTGCTTCCTTGCATGTGGCCTATCCTTTCCTCACTGGAAGACTGTGGGGTGCTTACCTTTCTCACAAATATTCTGAAATTCCACCCATTGTGCTAGCACTTGATGGACTTTTCCAATCTGCAAATTAACGTCCTTCAGTTTGGGGAGATTCTCTCAGAACACTTTGTGATTATTTCCTTGTCTTCACTTTCTCTCTTCTCTCTTTCCGGAACTCCTGTTATTTGGGGGATAGTGGACCCCCAAGACTGGCCCACTAATTTTCCCTTCTCTTTCATTTTCCATCTCTCCATCTTTTTGCTCTACATTCTGTGAGATTTCCCCAAGTTTTCCAGCCCTTCTATTTAATGTTTCCCTTTTGCTATCTCTTTTCACTTCCAAGCACTCTCTTTCATTCCTTTCATAGCATCTTGATCTTGTTTCATGGTTATAATATCACATCCACCCTGATCTCGAGGAATTTTTGGCTCCCTGCTCAGAGTGACCCTTCTTGCCATGGGTCTCCATCCTTTATGTTGGAAGTTGTCATCGGATATCTGGTAATCCTTGGTTATCTGCTCATCCTGAAGAGAAGGAAGGGGACTAACTTTTTTCTGAAAGAGATATAAAAAGTACATAAAGCTAATATGACATGGTGCCTAGAGTTTGCTTTAAAAGCAGAAAAGAAAAAGAAAAGAATGGAAGAAGCAAATATGGCAAAATCTCAATGACTGTTGAATCTGGGTGATGGATAAATTAGGTTCTACTGTACTAGCCCCTCTACTTTTGATCATGTTTGAAAATATTCACAATAAAAATGTGGTTGTTGGCAGGGTTCAGTTCCTGGAGGGCTATTGAACTGTGGGCCTCAGTCCCTTGCTGGCTCTGGGCTGGAGGCCTCCCTCAGTTCCGTGTCATGTGGGGCTTCTCCATAGGGCAGCTGACTTCCACCAGAGCAAGCAAGCAAGGAAACAAGAGAGGAGAAGATGGAAGGCAGCCTTCTTATGAACCTAACCTTCAAAGAGCTCGTCCATCATTTTTGCTCGGCCCCTTCACAGAGGGAGAATGAATTACACAAGGGTGTGAACACCAACAGGTGGGATCACTGGGGCCATCTTGGACGCTACTTTCCACAGCTACTAAACAATGAATGGAAGCTAGAGCACATGAATTAGGCTTCACTGGAGGGTGATTCAGCTGGGTCATTCACTTGGGGAACCTCGAATGTCAATACTTAAGGTTTTTCTCCTTGGGCCGATCAAATTTCCCAGAAAAAAACTTTTCTGATCTCCTGCCTGGAGGGTGAAAGCTGGGCTGCCAAATGGAGAAGAAGGCTGGGGAGGATCTCAACATGCAACATTCCTTTAATCCTCTATTTCCATTATGTTCCTCCCTCTTCCAAGTGCGTCTGGTGTCCCACACTCCAAAGACTCTCTGTGTTATCCTCTCCAGAGAACAGAACTCCAGTCTTTTCCTGAGTGAGTGGTAGTTGCTTTGTCTCAGGGAATTGGGGAAGAGATCTAAGAATTCTTTTTTTTTTTTTTTTAAAGATTTTATTTATTTATTTTTTTCCCCCCAAAGCCCCAGTAGATTGTTGTACGTCATAGTTGCACATCCTTCTAGTTGCTGTATGTGGGACGCGGCCTCAGCATGGCCGGAGAAGCGGTGCGTCGGTGCGCGCCCGGGATCCGAACCCAGGCCGCCAGCAGCGGAGCGCGCGCACTTAACCGCTAAGCCACGGGGCCGGCCCCTAAGAATTCTTTTTAAATAAACTTTCAATCAATTTTCCTTATGTTAGCTTGCCCTTCACCCCCATTTCCAGAGGTCCCAGTTGCCAGTTCATGAGCCTTATGTGGACTCTGCAGGAGAAACTTGGTTGAGTCTTGGCTTTTCCCACTCCTGGCTTGAGATTCAACTTGCGCAGGTCTATCAAGTCAGCTACCAGTTACCACTCATTCATCTGCTTTCCAGCTTCCAAAATTTTGGTGGCATTGCATCCTCTTTTGTTCTCCCTGTCTTTATGGGTTTAGTGCCTTCCTAAAAGGTCTCTTTACTGTCATTATAGTGTGATTTCAGGAGGGAGCCCAAGGAGATGTGTGTATTCAATCCACCATCATTAGCCTCAGGTATTTCTTCTTTATTATTTGTTAACTTGTTTATTGTCCGTCTTCCCCTCTTGGAAGGGGGTTCCAGGATAACTTGTCTCTTTTGTTCACCTATGCATCCCCAGCACCCAGAATCATTCTTGACACAGGCAGGTGTTCAACAAATGACTGGATCAATTTGCTCGAGAAAGAAACTTATACTCACTATCAACAAGTTGGTAGCAGAGCCAGGTCTCCTGACTTCCCATCCAGTGCCCTTCCTGCCACAGCACGGGTGGGATGTGGGTGATTTTGCTAACTAATGATACTCAACAAGTTATAAAGAGCTTTACATGTTACAAAGTGGTTTCATAATCTTATCTCATTTGATCCTGACAACAGTGCACAGGCCAGATAGGAAAAAGATTATTATTGGCCCTAATATAGTTATGATCCTTGCCAGGAACTATCCGGTGCCAAAGAAATCATCAGTCTTGTTCCTGAGCTTTCATGCCCTGCCACTGACACTTGTCTGGCCTCTCCCATCACTTCCTCTGCAAATGGGACTTTTAAGGCTCATCACCTCTCAAGAAAACAATCCTCAAGAATCCAAGGCCAGCTCTCTCATAAAGAGGAAAACAGGTTCAGACATGGTAAGTAATCCAAGGGCCTTTGAGCAAAGAGAATGTTTGAGTTTTGTGACGTGATTGGAGCAGAAAAAGAAGTGGGACTGTCTGAATTAGGAGAGCCTAGAAAAGAGGGTGGCACTAGGAGGGTGCTTAGATCCTGGAAGGAGAGAGGATAAGTCCCTCAAAAGAGCAGTATGTGTACGGTGGGGAGAGTGGGGGATGAAAATAACCATCCACCATAACCAGTAGACTCCTCCAAAAAAAAAGAATGAAAAGAAAAAACTATAACATATTCATAAAGCCAGTTACAAAATACTCAGCAAGTTCTGTAAAACAATGACATTGAGACCTTACGATCTAAGACTAGCTTGGTCTCTGGACAGTCTGAACTCTGCCTGAGGCCCCCCAGTAAAAAGTGAAAGTTGGGTACATGGTCCCCTTGAGGGAAACAAGATGCCACCTCAGAAGTCACAGCAAGTCCCAAGGGCACAGGTCACGGAGATCAAAGGCTGTAAAGGGCCCCACACTTTACAGTGCTATTTGCTGTCGTCTCTTGGAATCTGCCTGCCACCTCCTGGGTAGATAAGGTTATTACCTGCCTCCAAAGCCTGGGAGGCCCAGGCACCACAGAGGCTGTGGCCTCTGCTACTCACATGCGGCCAGGAATCTCTCAGAAGCAGAAACTGAGGGATGAGGAGTTGGCAAGGGGTCCACCTCCTTAACCCTGCATCAAATCAAGATGAGTCTCGATACGGAAAGAGGCTCAAGACATCTTACTAAGCTATAAAAACAGTTGCAGAAGAGCATAAAGAAAACAGTATTGTCCATAATGTTAAAAAAAAGCATCTATAATAATAGCAGCTAAGTGTTCTGAGACTTCTGTACACGTGGACACGGTGCTAATCCCTCTGCGCTATTCAGCGACTCCTTACCGAAGCACAATGTCGGTACTGCCACGACTTTGTACAAAAAGGAAAATTGAGACTTAGAGTGATTGTTAAATAACTTGCCCAACATCATATCTCATAGCAAATAAGTGTCAGGGGTAGAACTAGAACCTGGGTCTGTATGACTCTGGAGTCGGAACTCTCAGCCATTATCTTATACTGCATCCCTAAGAAAAGCAGAACATGCGTGCACGTGGGTGCATGGATGTGAAATTCTGAAAGGCTATGCAACAGTCAACTGGGGTACTTGGGGAATTAGGGGCAGGGGAGGTAGGTCAACTTTCATCTGCTACTTGACACAATTCTGTACTGTTTACATTTTTCCAATGAGCATGTATTATTTCATAATAAAAATATAAAGACTTATTTTAAGTAACAATTCTGCTCCCCAAACACACACACAGAAGAAAACTCAAATTGCTCTAGCATGTAGGCCTGTTTACAGAGCAATTACTATGTACTACACCGAGTGCTAAGCACTTCACATTCAAGACTTTGCTAAATCCTCACAACCGTGTCTAGAGGGAGGGTCTTATCATTAACCCCCTTCACAGAAGAGGAACCAAAGGTTCAGGGATGTGAATTGACCTCACCAAGGTCACATAACAATTAGGGACTCAACTCAGGTCCGACTGGTTTCAGAGCCCATGCTTTTACCCATTTCAGTAAGCTAGTCGTGCAGGAATGATCACAATGATAATACAAGTAGTTTAAGTGCTTACCATGTGCCAGACCTGTGCTTTTCATGCATGATCTCATCAAATCTCCATGGCAATTCCCATTTTACAGATGAGGGAACTGAGGTTCAACAGAAAAAAAGTCACTTATTTCCCCAGGGCCACCCAGCAGAATTGGGACTAAAACCAAATCACCATACATGGCACTGGCATCCACCCAGTTGCTCAAACCAAAAACTCAGTAGGCATCCTAGACTCCTTCCCCTCTTTCTTTTTCCTCTCCATGTTCATTGGTTTCATTTGGTTCCAGCTTCCAAGATACATGACCACTTCTCACTATCCAGCTACTGCAGCCCCTGTGGAAGCCACTGCCTCATCTCTCATCTGGGCCACTATGAAGGATCCTCACTGATCTCCATGCTGCCATTCCTGCCTCTTTGCCCCCCTTACATCCACTCTCTACACTGCAATCAGAGTGATCTTTTTCAAATCTCTTGCTAAATATCCTCTCATGCAGCCTTTCTCAAGGTCTGGGAGAGAGTTAAGCCCTGCAGAGAATGGCATGAGTGATTGTTTTCTCAATTTTCCTAAGGATGATACTAGCTAATACCATTCTCTCTAATACAATAAGAGATGACCTAATTCATTACATGCAATGGATGTCTAAGAGTGTTAAGGCTTAATTCTCCACAAGCACTGGGTGGAGGTGGCTGTAAAAGTTTTCTGTCACGCTTCAAATATCAATAACCACAGCCTACTAGGCCCTTAAGACCTGCTGGCCACCACACCTCCACCTCTGCAGGCTCATTTCTTACTACCCTTTTTCTAAGTAGAGGTCTTTTCTTTTTTTTTTTTTTAATTTTTTGTTTATTGAAGTAACATTGGTTTATAACAGTGTACATCATTATACTTCTATTTCTGCATAGATTACATCATGTTCACCACCCAAATACTAATTACAACCCATCACCACACACCTGTGCCGAATTATCCCTTTCGCCCTCCTCCCTCCCCCCTTCCCCTCTGGTAACCACCAATCCAATCTCTGTCTCTATGTGTTTGTTTATTGTTGTTGTTATCTACTACTTAATTCTTTTCCACTCCTCAATTATTGAAGCCTCATTTCTGCTTCAGGGCTTTTTGCAGAGTCTGTTCCCTCTACCTGGAACTCATGCTCCCCAGGCCTTCCACAGCCAGCTCCTTCCATTAGTCATTCAGGTCTCAGTTCAAATGCTACCAGCTCAGAGAGGCCCTGCCTGACACCTTAATTAAAGAGACACTGCCAATTCCTGCTGTTCCACTGCCCCTGTTTTATTTCTTTTACAGCACTTATTTATCATGATCTGCAAGTGCCTTCTTTCTGTGTTCACTCACCTATTGTGTGTCTCCCCACTCAGAGTTGAGCACTACCAGGCAGTTCAATTTTATTCACAGCTGAATCCTCAATAGCCAGCTGTAAGCTTTTCACAGGGAAGCAATCTGTAAAAATGTGTTTGGAGAATTTATCAGACGTTTATTATGTGCCAGTCACTGGGCTAAGAGCTTTTGCAACGGATCCTTCTATCAACCTTAGCGCTGTCCAATGGAAATATAATGTAAGCCATTTTTAATTTTCTAATAGCCATATTAAAAGAAGTAAAAAGAAACATGAAATTAACACTGGGTTTAATCTATCCCAACATGTTCAAAGTATTATCATCTCAACACATAATAGATTTTAAAAGAGAAAAAATTTTACATTCCTTTGTTGTTGTTGTTTTTGGACTCCTCTTCCATCCCTCCTCTCTGCTCTCTGGGTCCTGGGGAGCTCAGTGCTACCTCAAAGTAGCACTGGGGATTCACAGGCTCCCACTTCGGGACCAAGATTCATTGGCCCTCAACCTGCGTCTCAGCTTTCCCGCCTTTTCTGTACCTCTCTGAGCATGCATGCGGCCTGAAAGGCCTGCATCCAGAGAAGCGGGGAGGAAGTCCTCAAGCGAGGCCGGCAGATGTCTTCCTGCGCGGACACTCAACCAAAACAGCTGTTATAAGCCGCCAGCTGCTAACTCAGAGGCCAGCAGCTACCTTAACCGGAAGTGAGAAGGGAAGAGCGGAAGAAGGGACTCCCGAGCCAGGGAGCAAGCGCAGGTTAGCTCCGACCGGAAGTGGCGAGGAAGAAGGGAAGCGCCAAAAGCAACCATTGGGGGCTGAGGTGTCCGTCCGGACAAGAAGCCGCAGGAGCCGCTCGCGTCCCGCCCAGGCCGTGGAGCAGGGGGAGCCAGAGGAGGAGTTAACGTTGTGTTTGAAGCCAAGTTGGAACTGGAAATTGACTTCTGCGCTGAGGATGTAAGAACCGTAAGTCTGGGCCTCAAGGGAAGGAGGGTTTGTTCCTGGGCAAGGTCTGTGCGGGGAGGGAGCTGGACAGGGCTTCTCTGAGGTCGGAAGAGACCTCGGGGGCTTCTTGGAGGTACATTGAGAAGTGAATCAATGCCAAAGCAAAACTTGTTACCAAAATTGTGCCATGTTTTAAAGGTTTACATTGAACGAATTATACAAAAATATATCCAGGGCAATATGATTGTGCAGACGAGTTGATTTATAAGAAATAACGAGGTGGCTTGGTCGTGGGACCCAAGTTTTAAGTTGTGCAGTGCATGACACCTCGGTCTCTCAATGCAGTCAGCCCGCCTCTGTAACTCTGAATAATCTCATTTTGAGATAACGTAAGGAGTCAAAAGTTAGTCTTTCTAGCTCCTGCTTCCGTAGGGGAGGAGTTAGGAGTTAGTGAGGAGGGCGCTGTAAGGGGGATCTGTGACAACTGGAGGTCCTGAGGGCTCTTTTCATCAGGTCACAGTGTGGGTTGGGCATTGATCCCTGATGCTACATTAGGGATGAGTGATGAGGGCTGCTGTGTGTAGGAAGTGAAGTTTGTCATGGTGGGGAGGGCTTCTGGCTCAGACTATCGCAGTAGCCCTGTGACCACACATATGAGGAATGCAGGGCGTCAGGTGAGAGGTGCTGGGGATTTTAAGGTAGGTTCCTTGCCTATTGGAGAGGGAGTGAAAGAATAGTACGAGGGAGGTTCATGCTGTGGGAGATGTTGGAGCCGTCATTGTAGGGCCAGGATTGAGTGGTACCTTGGAGATGGGGCTCTCAGAAGGAACGTGTGAAAGGAAGCTGTTGTTTGGCACTCTCTGAAAGAGGCTTGATTGTGTGTCCCCAGATGTAGGCTTAGGCATGGGCAAGGGGGCTGGTCCTTCATTCATTCACAGGTGTTTAGTGAGTGTCTACTCTGTGCCAGGCACTATGTGCTCAAGATATAGCAGGAAACAAAAGAGTTCCCATCTGCATATTACTGACCTTCCAGACTAGCTCTATCTAATAGAAGTAGAATGTGAGCCACGTATGTCATTGAAAATTTTCCAATAGCCAAAATTTTGAAAAAGTAAGAAGAAACAGGTGAAATTAATTTTAATTTTAATATATTTTATTTAACCCAATATATTCAAAATATTATTTCAACATGTAATATAAAAAATATTACTGAGATATTTATATTCTTTTTTCTTTTTTTTTGTAATATCTTTAAAATTCGGAGTGTGTGTTTTACACTTGCCCCGTATCTCAGTTATGACTAGTCACATTTCGAGTGCTCGATAGCCACATGTGGCTCATGGCTACTGTACTGGACAGTGCAGCTCTAGAGCACTATGAAGATAACAAATTAATAGAGATGTTTCTGGTAGTGATGAATGCTATAATGAAAAATAAAGCAGGATTAGAAGATCAAAAGGGTAGGTGATACTTTAGGTAGAGTGGTCAGACTGGGAAGGCCTCACTGTGGAGGTGTCATCTCAAGAGACCTGGATGAAGTGAGGGAGCAAGGGAAGGAGGAAGTGAGCTGTGCAGGCAGAGGGAGCAAGCCTGGCCTGTTTGAAGAACCCCAAGGAGGCTGGGTGGCTGGGCCGAAGTGAGCAAAGGAGTCAGGGGAGGTAGGAGATGAGGCTCATGGTAAAGTCTATAGGGTTTTATTCTGGAAGGAATGGGAAGTCATTGGAAGGCTGAGAGTGAAAGACGGCACATGATCTGGTTAAACATTAAAAAACATTTTCAGGGCTCCCGAGAATTGACTAGGTATGCAGGGGTGATGGAGGGTCTGGTAGGAAAGGTAGATGGAAAGAGGTCGGCTGCAGTAGGGGACGCTGAGGAACATTACTTCCGGTCACCAGCCTGGGAGGGAGACTCAGGTTCACGTGAGGGACCAATGGGAAGGG
Source organism: Ceratotherium simum simum (assembly GCF_057802395.1). Taxonomy (NCBI): domain Eukaryota; kingdom Metazoa; phylum Chordata; class Mammalia; order Perissodactyla; family Rhinocerotidae; genus Ceratotherium; species Ceratotherium simum. The sequence continues at coordinate 26,425,290 of NC_141932.1, forward strand.
TCTGTTAGTGGGGGACGACTGGGGGCTTTTTGTTTGTTTGGGTTGTCACTGGTTTTGGGGAGGAGCACCCAGGCATGTTGTCGTAGGTTCATTTGTTGGGTGTCAGGAAAAGCAGTGGGGGGTCTTAATAGGAGGCTAGTCGTCAAGGGTGGTGTGCTGTGTTCACTTCCCAGGAGCGTCTGAGGCCATTCCGTCTGTCGAAGTTCTTGGGCTGCCTCCACAGTGCCATTGTTGTGAGGGCCTGTAATGAAGTAAACCAGGCTCTCAGGAGGCACTGTGTTTAGGAGGTGGCATGGGGAGTGCCGTGTCAGCCACAGAATTCCCTCATGGCTGACTGGCTGTGGACAGGTTGAAATTAAGGTGTCTTTCTTGTTGACTGAAAATATTCTATCGTGAAATATTTCAAACATACATAAAAGTATGAGAAACCATACTAACAAAGCCTGGTTTACACAACCCCCAGCTTTCTCCATCTTCTCGTTTTGGCCTCTTAGCTTCAGACTTGTTTTAAGAACTAGAACCTTCCAGATGGAGCTGAAGCCCTGGTTGTACCTTTCTTGATCCTCTTTTCTTCCCTCCCCAGAGGTAATACAGTCCTCAAGTTAGTGAAAATCCTACCCATCCATGTTTTTACACTTTTACTGCAAATAGATGTACCCACAAACATATAGTATTGCTTTGCACATTTTTAAGTTTTACGTTAATGGTTTCACACTGTAGGTATCATTTTACAACTTGGTTTTTCACTTAACAGTATATTTTTCAGACTCAGCTCATTGATACGTGTAACTCTATCTCATTTTCTACCATTCCACTGAGTGGATATACCACATTTTATTTATCCATTCTCTTATGGATGGATGTTTAAGTGGTTTCCACCTTTGAGCTATTTCAAGAGTTGCTGCTGTGAAAAATGCTTATCCCTGCCTCTCTGTGTATACATGCAAGTTTCTAGTGTATGCCTAGGATGGTAGGTGCTGGGGTGCACATATCCACAACTTTGTACTATGGTCCTGGTTTGATCATTCAGGAGGCCGATGAGAAACTTCACTGATGAAAAGTTACACCCAGCCATGCCCTGCCCCTATGAGTTTTATTTTCCTTTTTGTAAAATGGGCATGATAATAGTATCTACTTCATAAACTTGTAAGACTTAAATAAGATCATGAATGTAAAATACTTAACACAGTATCTTACCCACAGTAGTCGCTCAATACCTGTGAGCTTTTTATGTCTTATGGACAGGAAATTAAAATTATTCAAAGCTCTAGGGCTTCGGAGTCTAACAGAACCAGGGTTCAAAACCTGGCCCTGCTACTTCCTCTCTAGGAGCCCTTGGGAAAGTCACTCCACTTTCCTGAGCTTCAGTTTCCTCATCTGTTAGAAGAGAGCAAATGCATGCGATTGTGAATGTTAGTTCTCTAAGTATGAGTCTGTCTGGGTCATGATCTGACTGGAATTAATACAGCATAATAATAACAGCTACCATTTGTTAATATGAATAAAATTAGGCCTAACATTTATTGAGTGTTTCTCAACTCCTGTGGAGTATTGGTATTATTCTCACATTACAAATGATCAAACTGAGGCCCCGACAGAGTGGCCACCTGAAGATTACAGAGCTAGTAAAGTAGTAGGAACAGAATTCGAAACCAGGTCTGATTTTAAAACTCATGTTCTAACCACCAGGCTATACTGCCTTACATGCCCTCAGCAGCTACTCATTATTCTCAGCAGGGATTTGTAAACTTTTTTTAAGGAATGGAAGCATTTTATCCAGCAAAATCTTGTATGGAACCCCAGTTTATAAAGCAAACGAAGGTGATACTGCTCCAGATAAAGTGGGTGTAATGTTGTAGGTACCTGTGGGTTTAGTCCTGGCTCTGCCAGGTACTGGCTGTGTGAGCCTAAACAAATTACTTCATCTCTCTGAGATTCAGTTTCTTCATTTGTGTGATGGGGAGAACGATCCTAAGCTAACAGCGTTGTTATGTAGATCAACTGAGATAACAGATGCAAAGTGCTTGGCGTAAAGCCTGGCTTGTGATAAGACCAAATTAGAGTGGCTATTGTTGCGTTTGTGGTTGTTGTTGCAGTTGTGGCTGTGGTTGTCACCACCTTCAGGAATCTCTTCACTGACCACAAGATGGAGTGGAAATTTCTCAGCCTTGCGTTCACAGCCCTCCATTATCTGACCCAGCATGCATTTCCAGCCTTCAAGACTCACACCGGAGCCAAGCTGAATTACAACACTCCCAGTCCAGTATCCTGCACTACCAGTTCTGTGTTTATGCTCTGCTCACTGGGGGGACCCTCCTCTGTCCTCTCCCTTGTCCAAAAGTATGAAACTATGCTTTTTTAAAAAATATTTTTTAAAACTTTTATTAGAGAAATTTTCAAAATATACAAAAGTAAAAAGCTAGTATAATGAACCCTCATGTATCTACCACTTAGCTTTAGTTATTACCAAGCTTATTTCTTATATATGCCCCAACCTCCTCACCCCACTAGGTTATTTTGAAGCAGATCCCAAACAGTTTATCATTTCATCTGTAAATTCATCATTATGTACAGTCATGCATCGCTTAACGTCAAGGATACATTCTGAGAAATGCGTCATTAGGTGATTTCATCGTGGTGCAACCATCATCAAGTGTGCTTACACAAACCTAGATGGTACAGCCTACTACACACCTAGGCTATATGGTACTCATCTTTGGGACCACCATTGTATGTATCCCATCATTGACCAAAATGTTGTTATGCGGCACTTGACTGTATCTCTAAGGTAAAGACTGTTTCTTAGAAACATAACTACAATGCCATTTTCACATCTAAAAGAATGAATAATTTCTTGATATCAATCTGTCAGTGTTCAAATTTCCTTCATCATCTCATAAATCTTTCTTTTTAGTTGATCTGTTCAAATCAGGATACAAACAAGATCTATACATTGCATGTAAGTGATATATGCTCCTTAAATTTGTTTTTGTCTCTAAGTTCCTTCCTTCCTTCTCTTTTTTTCCCTACGATGTTTTTATTGAAGAAACTGGGTTATTAGTCCTCTAGAATTTCCCATGGGAGATGCCAGGGGTGTTTGCACATTTCTTCTCCCGGGAACTCTTTACCAGTTTCCTCTGTACCTTTTTTTTTCTCTGCACACTGGTAGTTAGATCTAGAATCTAGTTCATCCAGTTCCTGGGCTAGGCTCTGCTACCTTAAATCAGATTTTGGGTTGACTTTTGGCAGTAGTACTCCATAGGTGGTGATCTGTCTCTTCTCTTGTTTCAGATCTTCACGGGCAGTCTCCTTATCTCTCTTTTTTCCCAGGTTGTCAGCCTGATCCACCGCTCTCAAGTTCCCTGTCCCATTTCACCTGACTGGCTTAGCGGTCATTGACGCTAGCCTAGATCCATTCTTTTGTTAAGTTTTGCAAAATGGTAATATTATAATGCTGTTATTCCATCTGCATTTATTACCTGCAAATCCTTATATAAAGAAAAACTACTTGTTTGACCCGAGGTAAAATTCATACAGGAAAGAGAATAAACACTTGATTCGTTCCCTTTATTTATCAGTTTGCAAATAATGAATTGGTTCCCAGCAGCCTGTAAAGGTAACCAGTGAGTGTGTTGTTTTTTAGTCCTATTATGAATTCTTCAATGTCCAGCTCAGAAGTTAGTACCCTAATTGTCTTACCCTGATTCAGAAGGAATTTCTCTCTTCTGCCGAATTTACATACATCTTTTCTAGTAGGATCCAGCTCTTTCTACCTGTGCACGTCCTTCACCTTCAGCTGGATCGCAAGCTGCTGGAAGTGATTCTGCACCACACTTACCCTCCCTCCTCAGGCAGCGCTTCTCAACTTCGCTGTGCCTGTGAAGCATGGCGGGGGTGGGGGGTGGGGGTCTTGTTAAAATGCATTTTCTGACTTGTTGGCCGAGATTGCGTTTCTCACAAGTGCAGGTGATGCTGATGCTGTTGGTCAAGGACCAACCACACTTTGAGTAGCAGAAGGGTGTGGGAAATGCATGGGGAATCTGTTTCATTCATTCAGCGAGAAATGCCTGCTCTGGGCCAGTTCATGGCTGGGCTCTGCTACCTTAGAATGCAAAGGGTTTTTTGTGTGTTTATTTTATTAGAGAGTTTTAGTTTTTTAGTTTAGTCTTTTGAATATGTAGTATTGCACATGGTAAAAAAAATTTTTTCATAAAATCCAAAAGGGCACAAAGTGAAAGTACATCAGTCCCCAGAGGTGATCACTGTTACTTTCTTGAGTTTTCTTCTAGAGATATTTTATGCATATAAGAGCATATATTTGTACCATCTCTCTTTTTTAACAAACTATTTATACTGCTCTGCCACTTGCTTTTTTCATTTTACTGTAACTTAGAGAGTGTTCCGTATCTCAACGTATCTCGCTACATCCTGTTTAATGGGCGGCAGAGTGTCCACACAAGATGCATTTGTTGTTTTTATGAAGTATACAGTGACATGTGACTACTTCTGGGCTTCTTCATCCTCCACAGTCCATTTCCCGGAGAGAACAGGTGTCCTGTCTTCCATTCTTTGAATCCTCTGAGTTACCTGGCCCACATTGGTACATTTTTTGTCAGCTTCCTTTGGTCTAGAGAACATCCATCACTCGTCTACACAAGCATGGTTACACTTCTTTTTTTCCTTCAAATTCCGGTCTCCCTAGACTCAAATTGTTTCTTTACTCTATATTCCCTCAGCACTCACAAGTTACTCAAAGATATTCTCTTGTTTTAATAATATATTAGTGTGAAATACCGCATACATAAGTGTGTACAAAATGTATTGACGAGATTCAGGACATGCTACCCCAAAATATGGTGCCTTGGCATATTGAAGATTTCCAGCTGAAGGAATGTGAGAAAATAGATGCAGAAAGGCCCTCTTACCTTCGCCTGAAGCAGGTCATAAGACCTTCATGTGAGACGTGCCCTCCCTGTACCCGGAGGAAAGGATTGCCGTTGTCTCTAAGACAGAGGGGCCCGCAGAGGTATCTCAATGGACAAGGCTTGCAAAGTTTCTCCCAGTTTACTCCACTAAGCTCATACCCCTTTTGTCCTATCACATTTTCCCATGACCTTCACTCTTCATCAAAGCTTGCACAAAAGACACAGGTTAAACCGCTTCTTCAAGTCTTCATTTCCTTATGAAGGCTCCCATGTCACGTAAAACTTGTATTGAAGAAATTTGCGTGCTTCTGTCTTGGTAATCTGTCTTTTGTTACAGAGACCCAACAGAGAACCTAGAAGGGCAGAAGAAAAGGATATTTTTTCCTCTCCTACAATATAGTCAAGGAAAAAATAAATACATGAATAGGAGAAGCCTTCTGTCACCCCCTCCTCCTCCCTGTGCCCCTCCCCATCACATGATGGTCCCTTCCCCCTACAAGGTAGCTACTATCCTGAATTTTGCATTTATCATTCTCTGGCTTTCATTTTCTCAAGCTTTAGTGGATCAGAATCACCTAAAGAGCTTGTTAAAAGACAGATTGCTGGGCCCCACCCCCAGTTTCTGATTGAGTAGATCTGGGATGGGGCCCAAGAATTTGTGCTTCTTGTAAGTTCCCGTGTAATGCGATGCTGCTGATCCCATGACTACACTTCAAGAACTACTCCTTTATCTCAAAGATACTCTTGACTTCTGTGTGATGACTCTTGTCCTCCCCTAAAACCTAGCCACTCAACAAAATGTGTCATCTTGAGTACCTCCCCTTCTTCTTCCTCTGCTGCGTTTCCTATCGCCCAATTTATAAGCACTCGATCTTTGCTAAATAGTTTAATTTATTGTGGCATTTGACCAGTCTCATTTTTTTCTTTTCTGGTGGTGATCCTGAAGGGGAGAAAGACTATCCTCTACCCACTCTGGGTCCTTTCTGGCTGGGCTACAAATTAAATTGACATGAGACCGAATAGCAGGATAAAAATCAAACAAAGTTTAATAACATGTATACATGGGAGAAACCAGGGAAACTGCGTTTCTCGACAAAATGGCAGAGGTTCTCATCTTAAATAGGTTTAGGTAAAGACAAAGGAGGATGTTGGGGGTGGGGAAGTCAGCTATGGGCGATTACCAGAAACGCACAGTAAGGTTATTATGCAGCCTCGCCTTCTGCATTGATAAGAATTTCCTGAGATAAGGTCATCCTCCTCTTCCCAGTACAGAGAGGAAGATACCTTTACAAATGGAGATTTCCCTTATAAATGTAAACGTTTGGTAAACAGAACTTTGATAAGAATGGGCTTAGCAAGGACCCTCCCAGTCTATTGTTTTTAGGTGTAAGTTTGGGGGAAGGTCAAAGTTTCTTTCGGAGAAAATAATCAAGGTAAAGAGACATATTTTTTTTTAATTTTATTTATTTATTTATTTTTTCCCCCAAAGCCCCAGTAGATAGTTGTATGTCATAGTTGCACAGCCTTCTAGTTGCTGTATGTGGGACGTGGCCTCAGCATGCCGGAGAAGCAGTGTCTCGGTGTGCGCCTGGGTTCCGAACCTGGGACGCCAGCAGGGGAGTGCGCGCACTTAACCGCTAAGCCACGGGGTTGGCCCTAAAGAGACATATTTTGAGGTGGCCAATTTTGATCTCCCACAATCCCATTAATAAGTTGCTTCTCATTTGTGTGTGTGTGTGTCTATTATTGTTAGTTAATCAGAAGAAAGGGTATAAGCAACATTTACGTGTCTTATTCATCTACTCTGTAAGCTGTTCAAAAGCAGGAACCAAGCAAAGGGGTTCAGAACATGCCACCCCAAAATATGCTGCTTTGGCATATTGATTATTTTGAGCTGAAGCCACCTGAGAAACAGCAGATGCAGGAAGGGTTCTCTGACCTCCCCCTTTCTGCGTAAAAGCAGATCATAAAATTTTCCTTGAGAAAGGTGCCCTCCCTGCACCGGGAAGAGAAGAACACTCTTATCAGCAGAGACTGGGAGTCGACTCCAGTCCGTGCAAACAAACCTACTATAACCCTTATCTTCCATTAGTTTCCTCCATATATTTCCTAGTCACTGTCCTATGATTTATTGCTCCTAGTCCAAGCCCTTTTGTCTTATCACATCCCCACAATTTGTCGTTCTTTGTGTAAAAAGGTATATAAGCTTTTGGGCCTAATGGCTTCTTTGAGTCATCCTTTTCCTTCTGAAGACTCCCGTGTACATGTAAAAAAAAATATTAAATAAATTTGTATACTTTTCTCCTGATAATCTGTCTATGTCAGTTTAATTCTTAGGCCAGCCACAGAACTTAAGAAGGTAGAAAGGAGTTTTTCCTCCACCTATGTAAGTTTAATTTCCCTTTGTAGTCCACTTTCTCAAGTAAGCTATAGGCCACAGTGTGCAAACTCAGTTGCTTAGAAAGGCCAAAAGGCAATGTCAATATGTGAAACTTGCCAGGTGGAACTTTACTGACCTGGAGACCATGTCCTGTGTAAGAGGGCAGCTGTTACTTGGATTTAAGCCAATCTCAGATTCCTCGTTCTCTGGTTTTCCCAGTTTTCAAGAGAAACCAGAAATAACACCAACTAATTTAACATCTCAAGTACAGAGAGCAGGTACACAGAATACACAGAGATTCCATACAGAATACATATGCAGGAACTGTAGCTGAACCCATTCCATGTTTCAAGGCCTTGGCAGTCAATGGATGGATGCATGGATGGATGGATGGATGGATGGATGGACAGATGTATGGCTGGATGGATCCGTGAGTGAGTGAGTAAATAATGAATCTGAGTCACTGCAGCAGCTCTCTGGGGGAGTGGAGGGAACGAGCAATTGCCAAGTCTCTGCCATATGCCCAGCCCTGTGCAAGGGGCTTTACATACCTTATCTCATTTGACGTTCATAACAACGCCACAAGAATCGTCATTCTTGTTTATTTCCACACTCATTTCACAGATAAAATAAATGGAGGCTTAGAAAGGCTCAGGGTCACACCACTAGTTTTCTTTATTTGTAATCTACCTAATTTCAAAAAGAAGGATTTCAGATGGGCTCATATGATTTAAGCTGGGTCCCAAGCCTAGATTCCAGCTAGCTCTGTTATACCAAATTGCCACCACCAAAGGAACCAGGTTTTCAGAAGGCAGGCAGGGGAGGGTGCCAGTAGTTCAGGGAGCAGCTTTGATTCCTGGGGATCTTACCGAGCCACTCACAGCTTCATCCTCCTCAAGGATGTCAGCCAAGACTAAGGAGTTAAGATGCAGGGGTCTCTTGCCTTCTCGATACAGGCACACCTTAGAGATATCGCGGGTTCAGCTCCAGACCAGCGCAATAAAGCGAATATTGCAATAAATCAAGTCACGTGGATTTTTTTTGGTTTCCCAGTGCATATAAAAGTTATGTTTACACTGTACTACTGTTAAGTGTGCAATAGCATTGTGTCTAAAAAACAATGTACATACCTTAATTCAAAAATACTTTATTACTAAAAATTGCTAACCATCATCTGAGCCTTCAGCGAGTCATAATCTTTTTGCTGGTGGAGGGTCTTGCCTCGATGTTGATGGCTGCTGACTGATCAGGGGGATGGTTGCTGAAGGTTGGGGGGCTGTGGCAATTTCTTAAAATAAGACAGCAATGAAGTTTGGCACATCGGTTAATTCTTCCTTTCACAAACGATTTCTCCATAACATGGGAAGCTGTTTGATAGCATTTTACCCACAGTGGAAGTTTCAAAATTGGAGTCAATCCTCTCACACTCTGCTGCTGCTTTATCAACTGAGTTTATTATCAACTAATCCTTTGTCGTCATTTCAACAGTCTTCACAGCATCTTCACCAGGAGTAGATTCCATCTCAAGAAACCACTTTCTTTGCTCATCTATAAGAAACAACTCGTCATCCATAAAAGTTTTATCATGAGATGGCAGCAATTCAGTCACATCTTCAGGCTCCACTTCCAATTCTAGTTCTCTTGCTGTTTCCACCACATCTGCAATTACTTCCTCCACTGAAGTCTTGAACCCCTCAAAGTCATCCATGAGAGTTGGAATCAACTTCTTCCAAACTCCTGTTAATGTTGATTTTTTTTACCTCTTCCCATGAATCACAAATGTTCTTAATGGCGTCTAAAATGGTGAATCCTTTCCAGAATGTTTTCAATTTACTTTGCCCAGATCCTTTAGAGGAATCATTACCTATAGCAACTATAACCTTATGAAATGTATTTCTTAAATAATAGGACTTGAAAGTCGAAATTGCTTCTTGATCCATGGGCTACAGAATGGATGTTGTGCTAGCAGGCATGAAAACAACATTAATCTCACTGTTCATCTCCATCAGAGCTCCTGGGTGACCAGATGCGTTGTCAATGAGCAGTAATATTTTGAAAGAAATCTTTTTTTCTGAGCAGTAGGTCTCAACAGTGGGCTTAAAATATTCACTAAACCATGTTGTAAATAGATGTGCTGTCATCCAGGCTTTGTTGTTCCATTTATAGAGCACAGGCAGAGTAGATTTCACATAATTTCACATAATTCTTAAGGGCCCTAGGATTTGGGGAATGGTAAATGAATGTTGGCTTCAACTTAAAGTCACAGCATGAGCCCCTAACAAGAGAGTCAGCTTGTCCTCTGAAGCTTTGAAGCCAGGCGTTGACTTCTCCTCTCTAGCTATGAAAGTCCTAGATGGCATCTTCTCCCAACATAACACTGTTTTGTCTACATTGAAAATCTGTTGTTTGGTGTAGCCACCTTCACTAATTATCTTATCTAGATCTTCTGGATAACTTACTGCAGCTTCTATAATCAGCACTTGCTGCTTCACCTTGCACTTTTATGTTATGGAGATGGCTTCTTTCCTTAAACCTCATGAAGCAGCCTCTGCTGGCTTCAGACTTTTCTTCTGCAGCTTCCTCATCTCTCTCAGCCTTCATAGAATTGAAAAGTTAGGGCCTTGCTCTGGATTAGGCTTTGGCTTAAGGGAATGTTGTAACTGGTTTGATCTTCTATCCAGACCACTAAAACTTTCTCCGTATCAGCAATAAGGCTGTTTCTCTTTTTTATCATTTGTGTGTTCACTGGAGTAGCACTTTTAATTTCCTTCAAGAACTTTCCCTTTGCATTCATAACTTGGCTGTTTGGCACAAGAGGCCCAGCTTTCAGCCTATCTCAGCTTTGGACGTGCCTTCCTCACTAAGCTTAATCATTTCTAGCTTTTGATTTAAAGTGAGAGACCTGCGACTCTTCCTCTCACTTGAACACTTAGAGGCCATTGTACGGTTATTAATTGGCCTAACTTCAGTATTTTTGTGTCTCAGGGAATAGGGAGGCCCGAGGAGAGGGAGAGAGTCGGGGTAACGGCCAGTTGGTAGAGCAGACAGAACACACACGACCTTTATTGATTAAGTTCCCTGTCTTATATGCGTGTGGTTCGTGGCACCCCAAAACAAACAATAGTAACACCAAAGATCACCGACCACGGATCACCATAACAAATATAATAATAATGAAAAAGTTTGAAATAGTCTGAGAATTACCAAAACGCGACACAGAGACACGAAGTGAGCAAATGCTGTTGGAAAAATGGCGCCAATAGAGTTGCTCGACACAGGGTTGCCATGAAACTTCAATTTGTAAAAAATACAATATCTGCAAAGTGCAATAAAGTGAAGTGCACAGAAACGGGGTATGCCTGTACATCCTGCCCACTTCCTCCTGTCTCACTACTTACCACCCTCTCAGAATTCAAGATTTCTGCCCAGCAGCCTTGGAGCCCACTCCATCTTAATTCCTTTCTAGAGCCCAGTAGGATGAGGACAGAGACGCAGCTGCAGGAGCTGTTTGGTTGGGAAACATTTTATTGGAGTTATTGAGCCAGGAGAGTGATCATAGGCTGGTGGTTAGATCCCACACTACCCCCTCTCCCGGGGGTGTCGGTGGTGCTGGGTCTTGATGAGAAGGGTCACTGGGCATCAGGAGCTGCATTTCTCAGTCCTCTCAGCTGCAGGGAGAGAGGGTTAGATTGGGGCCCTCGGGTGCAGGGAGCTGGAGTCCCCCATAAGGACGCGCAGGGTAGAACGGGGCACCATGGAAAGGAATCTCTGCCACAGTCTAAGTTCCCATCTTCCTCTAGATAGAGTAGCTGAGATTTCCCTGAGTTTTGGTGGAAAGAAGGTTTATCCTCCTTTCAGTGTCCCCACTCTCCCTCCCAGACCCTCTGCTTCTTTCCTTGCCCCCAACCTCCAAATCCTCCTAATGCCCACCACCTCTTACCTTAGGAAAGGCATCCCAGTTGAGGAAAGGCAGTTTCCTTTTGATAGACTACAATAGAGAAAGAGAACAAGAGCACTGTGACAGGTCGGGGGAGCACGGCACGGCGAGCACTCACTAATGAGCTCTCATAGCGGCTATGACGTTAGTATCTTATGATCACAGAAAGAACGGATGTTTCCTGAGCCCGTATTCTGTGTCTGCCTTGTACTAACTGCTCTACAGGCATGATTCCATTTGGTCTTCACAGAAACCTTTCGGGGTACATACTGTCATCATCCCCACATCACAGATGAGGAAACTGAGGCTCAGAGAACTGAAGACATGTGCCTGACGGCACAGGGCGAGTGTGTGCAGAGTCGTGCAGTGCGGGCTCTCACCCTGCTCTGTCACTGACCTAGCCTCCTGAGTTTGGGTGGACCGCCCAACTGAGGGCCTCAGTTTCTCCATAGGGGATGTGAGGATTCAAATAAACTCTTGACTGATGAAGTTCTTCCTTTTCTGGAATTGTCTTTGTGGTCCTGCACCCCCACTGCCGTGTTAGGCAAATAGGGTATAGCCATGACAGCCTTCTGGGGAAACTTCCTTCTGTTGACAACATAGTGGGCAGCATCCAAGCAGGGCAGATACTTTCTCCCGAAATTCCGGAAGGAACCACAAGGGCTAGAGCTCGAATATGTTGCCACTACCCTGGAAAGACTGCGGAGCGGGTGAAGGGTGCCCAAGCCCTTACCTCGACGAGAGCGTGCCAGTTCAGGAACTCCTCGGGCTTGAAAGCCTGCGGGGAGAGAGACACCCAGAGAGGGTAAGTTCTGGGGAAGACAGAGCTGAGTCCCTAGCCCTCCGGAAGAGGTGCAAGGACCATGGCAGCTTTGTAAGCTCTCTATGGAGGCATCAATTCCCCTTGGGATAGGAGATTTGTGGACATTTGTGGGGGCCACACCAGAGAAGTGTACTTACAGCTCGCAACTTGTCGATGTTCAGGAACTGAGTGTTAAAGGCCTAGGCAGAGAAGCAAGGTGTTAAGAAAGTGACTAAGGAGCATGGAGAGATAGGGGACAGACTCCTCTCCGGAGTGGGGGAAGACAGGTTGTTTACCTCAGGTCCTGCCGCATAATTCCCAATGGTGGTTTCTTCCTGGAGAGTGAGGGGAGAAAGGAGCCAGATGATCACATGATGGCAAGTCCCTCTCCCCGAACCCTCTCAGCCAGCTCTGCCTCCCTGCACAGGCCCGTGCCTGAGAGTGGCATGTGTAGGACAGAGGTGAAAACCCAGGCCTGCATCCACTGTAGGCAGCAGCCAGAGAGGGAGGAGAAAGAGGACTTCTCCTGAGAAAAAGGAGCTGGTGTGGCTCTGCAGTGACTGGGGTGTCCCTGAGACACGCAGGCCTAGCCCCTGGAGCTGGGGTTTGTGGGGGGATTAGCATGCAGGTGGGAGCCAAGCAGCGGAGGTGCCCTGCCTGCCTTTAATTGATGCAAGCTGGTTTGCTTTGTGACTTTATTGCCACCGAGCTCGGAGTCTCCATGTCCCTCCTCTGTTTGGTAGCTCCTCCGACCTCAGCACACCCCATCTTGTCGCTCTCCCAACCTCAGCTGCCCAGTCTTTGTCCCTTATTCCTTCCTTCCCACAGCAGAAGTCACAAACAAGTAGCCTCCAGGCTAGACCCCAATGTTTAGATCTCATAGTAGTTTGGCTTGTTTGTTTTTTAATTTGAATTAAACATTTTTAATTAGGAGGAATTTATAAATCAGATTTCTAATTTCTCCTGAAAATTTTAAAACTCTGGCCACGCTATACATTTTCCCCGGAGCAGCAGTCGGATGGAATAAAGACCACCCCCTTTAGATGGGCAAGTTCCCGCCACCCACCCTGAGGCCCTACCGGACCTCCTGCTCATTGACTTCACTTGCTTGGATCCTAAGCAATTGAGTCTGTGACCCCATCTTAGACTTTTAAATCCAGCATGGACATTGCTTGTCCCCCACCTTGGGATAAGAGGGGAGAGAGGGGCCTCGGGATGCCTCCAGGCTGGAGACTGGCCCATAAGGATTCTTGCTATGCTGGGCTCCAGAGAGAGCAGGGAGCTTCCAGTCGCCCAGAAGCCATTCCCAGGGAAACAATGGAAACAAAGGTGAGACTGAACCCAGACAACCAACCTCCGTCCCTGTCTCCTCCCAGGACTCAGTTGTCTAGCCTCCATCCCCTACTTCACCATCCCTTCCAGAAATATCAGCATCTCCATCCCTACATGTCTTCCCAGGAGTGCTTCCCTTCCTTCCTCCTCTTTTCCCTTCCTCAGAGCCCCAGCTTCTCATTCAGCCCCTGATAATATCCAAAACTAAGAGCCACTTATCCAGTAACGGATAGAAGGTAAAGAAATTGAAGAGGAAGTGAGGCAATAGATGTAAGAGCAAGAGAACCCAGGTGATGTGCTCACCTCAGAACTACCCAGGGAGGCCCCCTGAGCAGAGTGGAATGCCAGAAGAGAGAGGAGAGCCACTGCGGGAAGAGCTGGGATCTTCATGGTGTCAAGTTGGGGTGCTCTGAGGCGGGGCCTCACCACTTGCCGTTTATATTCCCAAGGAGGAGGATGTGAACAGAAATGGGATCCCCACCCCGCTGACTCACCCCCAGATCCTGTTGCCCACCCCTGAGGCTCTGGGGTGGGGAGTGGACTGTTCCCCACTTCGGATTTCTCAATTCACATTCTGCTCCAGGCACTAGGAAAGTAAGCAATGAGGTTCTTGATGCAAATGGAGCTGGGATGGAGACAGGTTGGACCTGTCCCTCCAAGGGATTAGCAGTGGCACCCAAGGAACCTCTCCTTTTGTCTTTGTCTCTTTTCTTTATATACTTCATTCTTCTCTTATAATTCGGGCCTTTTTCCACCCTACCCAATTCTGTCTCAGCTCCCTAGACTGGCACTGAAGGACTTCCACACTGTGGCCTCAACCTGCCTTTCTAACTTTTTCTTGTTTTACTCCCTCTTGTTTTACATCCCTCACATTCTAGCCAAATTGGACTCCTTACCAAACATAGCCTTCCTTGTCCTCCTCTAAGCCTCTGCCCATGCTATTCTTTATTCCTCGGATGCCCTTCTCTCATCTCCAGTTCTCAGAACCCAACATCCATCTTGGATGAAGCTTCTTTGATTTCTCGCATCATCCCCCATTCCTCTGCCCCCCCCACGCACACACCTTTCCCTTCTTGAAATTGCTATCGCAGTTCATTCATATCTCTCCAGCATTGTACCATTGTTCTTCTGTTATTTCCCTCATAGAGTATTAAGTTCCTTGAGGTCAGGAACTGTATCTTAATCACCTTTCTATCCCCTAGCACCGTGCCTTACGCAGAGTGCAGGTGGAGCCAACATTTGATAGATTGGACATGTTAGATTTCAAGCATCCTTCCACCAAGTTGTACCCTTTCCTCCTTTGGGTCTGGACCCCTCCCATTATCCAGCTCCCCATCTTTTGCTCTTGGGTCTTCAGAGACAAGACTGCCTTGAGCTAAGAAGACAAGGAATAGAGAAACACAAAAAAGCAAAAACAGGTCTTAGAGATACCCAACTGGAGACGGGATCGAGGTCCAGAACTTTGAGTGCTGCTCCATTTCATTGAGCTTATCATGCCCCCCAGCCCACCCCTCCAGTGGGGAGTTGTATTACCTCAAAGTGACAAAACATTCTAATCAAGCAGCCTTCTCCGCAGTGAGGTTCAGGTGGCCCAACCGGTTCATGGTGTAATAGGGAGGTGCTGGGACACGGACTGGTGCTGCCGGGACAAAGCAAGCCCTTGTTCAAGAGTGGGCCTCTTCACCTGAACCTGATGCAATGCACAGAGGTGGCAGGCCAAGGGTGGAGGGCTAGATGTGAACAGTCTTTATGAACCCCAGAAGCTGGCATTTCAGTTCAGTTCTGCTGCTGCCACCGCACCCCAGTCCCTGACGTTCTGCCCCTCTTTATCCTCAGGAAGCCTCCTCTGTTTTGACAATGGCATCTCCCCTTTGCAGAGCTCCCTGAGGAGACAGTGCATGAGGAACACTCGGTAAACACAGATGACCATGTCGCATGGACCTCATGTGCAGTTGGTGCTCCTGGAGGGGATGAGTGAGAAAATGACTGAGGTGGGTGGTGCACCTCCCCAAGCTTTTCTGCAGGACACAAGTTTTTATGTGTAGTGATTCTTACCAGTTAATTAACAGTGACTGAAGGAGCTCATTAACCACCCTTCTGTCAGCATAGGGTCAAGTTCAGGAGCAGAAGAAGTGAAGACTCAACAAAGGAGAACTGATATTCTATAATCTACTCCAATTAGACATGCTGATGTGGCGTGGGCAATGCAAACACCGTCTTCAGTTTGGCTGCAGAATTCTTTTGCAACAAAATGACTTCCCTATGTTTTCCTCTCCACCTAATGCTAATGCCGCTAATAATAATGTTAGCCAATTTATTGATGTCTTCCTATGTGGCAGGCCTTGTGCTAAGTGCTCTAAGTGCATGAGCTCATTGAAATATCAGGGATTCTGTGAGGTAGGTGCTGTAATTATCCACATTCTATAGACCGGAGAACCACAGCCTATAGAGGTTAAATAACTTAGCCAAGGTCACAGTGCCAGTGTGTAGCAAGGCCAGCATTGGAACCCCAGGATTCCAGAGCCTGCACCTGTATTGCTCCTTTGCTGTGCTGTGGAGTAGTGTCCCACAGAGGGCCCCGGCCAGCCCACGTAGCACTTGGTGTCCATTAGACCCAGGCCCCGAGAGTTGGGGGGCAGGCTGCATTTAGTCCCCATCAGCCCCCATAACCAGGTGTCCTTTTGTGGTGTGTGACTTCTATGGCCATAGGTGGCAGCTCCGAGCATATGTGCATTAATTTTAATGAATTAAACTGTACACTCTTGGCAAAATGAAAACAGAGAACTGAGAGATTAATGGCACTCAACGAGCATATGCCCTAGAATGAACCTGCAATTGCCTCAGTTTCCAGATGCCTCTTCTAGGATGAGCATCTTGCACACCAAGTATGTGTTTAAAGCAGTGTTCTAGTTCTAGTGTTTAAGGTTCTAGTGTTTCAAGATAGGTACTTTTGTATAATGCCTCTGAATACAAGCCAACTACTTCACATGCACAACCAAAGAAATTCTGTTCTAATGCTGGAGAAAGCTGTGCGGGACTTAGGATGTGTGTCTGTTCAGCATCTTCCTGATGGGCTTTCAAGGGTCATTTCAGCTTTCCACAACTTATGCTGTCTGCGCTAACTTTAGCATCCAGTGTCTCTCTCCAGGCCCCCTTCCGCCATCTGTACCGCCTCAGTGAGTTTGTGTTCCCTGAGTGTCCAGTGTCCAATGTTGGGCATGGAGGGAAGAGAGAGGTAGGGCGACTCTCACTAGGAGAGCGTCCCAGCAGTCGGTAATGGGGGCAGGAGAACGCGCCTGGATTCATCTTTGCTTGGGCTGCATTGCAGAGGGTTCATGGAGTCCAGCAGTCACAGAGCCTGGCTCTGCATCAGCCCATCCCCAAGTCTGCTTGATCTCCCCGCTCTCTCTGAGAATACCAGTGAAGCCCTGTTCCCCCTCAGGCCTGCCCCCACCCCACCCCAAATCTGCCAGCACTTGAGTGTGGGCAGGAGTCGAGGCCCAGCCCTGATTGCTACATTACAGACACACCTGGGGGCTGGGAGCCAACCTCCTGGGCTCAGATGGGGAATGGGGGGTTTAAAGGCTTGCACACTGGGACCTTGGGGACTTGTGAACACCCCGGTGAAGAGCCCAGACTCCTTGGAGAGAAAGAGGGCTGCGGTGTGGGGTATTGGGGGGCAGAGCACAAGGCATCCTGCCCCATCCTTTCCTCCCTCTGTTGGTGTAGTCATCACACCCAAGGAGGCAGCCACGTCGCCCAGCAGGTCTGATTTCTTCCTTTGCTGCCCACCCTCTGTCTCTGAGTACCCTTTCCTTAAACTTCTCCCAGGAAGACTTCCTGGTTTGAGCCCACTTTGTTCTGACCCCTCCCTCCATTCTCTAATTGACAAATATTTATTGAACTGCCACTTTGGCTCCTGGTGCTGGGAATTGAGGATGGACGAGGTACCTGCCCCGGGGAACTTATGTTCCAGCGGAGGAGACAGATGGTAATCTAACAGACACTTAGGAACCAGATCATCTCAGAGAATGACAAATTGTGTAAGACAAGGGAACAGAGTGCTGTGATAGTGAGGGGGGAGGTAGCCTCGGTTCATCGGGCTGGGGAGGCGCATTCGAACGGAGACCTAAGCAGTGAGAGCTGCAGCCTTCTGGAGACCGAGTTCCGGGGGCAGGTACCAGCCGTGTCCTCGAGAGCCTGTCCCAGCAGGGCCGCATGACTTGGAGAGGGAGGCCAGAGCCAGGTCACCCTGAGCCACGGCGAGGAGTTGGAGTTTTATTCTAGAGCTAATGAAAAGCTCGTGGAGGATTCTGAACTGAGGATCCTCCCTGGCTGTCATGGGAGAATGGATTTTAGGGAAAAAATGAAAGTCAGGAGGTTGGGAAGCTGCTTCAGAGGCCGAGGCAGGAGAAAGGTGGGGGGCCCGCCCTTTTCTTAGAGTCCTTCACACCAGAGGGCCTTGGCCTGCTTCACGTGGTACTTTAAACTTTAGAGGGCTGCTCTCTGCCTTTGGACCAGGAACACCCCAAGAGTCTAGAATCTTGTTGACCACCTCAGCTTCTCCCTCAATCCCTCAGGGCCAGGCTCGGGGAGACCTGAGTTGCCCCTGTTTCTGAGCCCTCCCCCACATTCCAGGAAGCCAGCTGTCAGCCGGAGGGACTGAGTGTCCACCTGGGCCAGCCGTGTCCTCCTCCCCATGGCTGTGAGGAGGTACTGCAAGGCCCTCTCTACACAGTTGAAACCCGGGATGACAGAAAGCAGTAGCCCCAATCTCAGGACAGAAGTGAGAAGAGGATGCAGAGCAAAGGGATCGTCCTCCTCTTTCTCCCAGTTGGGCAGGTTTGATCAAATCGGTTTCCCCAAGTCCATTTGGGACCAGGTTTCTTTCATTGATTCATCAACTGTTTGAGGCCTACCCTGTGCCAGGCCCTGTGCCAAGTGCTGGGATGGAGCAATGACCAAGGCAGACCGGGGTCGTGCCCTCAAGGAACTTGCGATCTCAGAGGGAGACACTTCGGCTCGCCGGCTGCTTCATGCCCTCCTTTTACTTCAGGGTCCCTGCAGGGATGTCAGGGAGGCGTGGTGGGGCTCCTGAATTTGGGCACACCGTACAGGCCGGATCGGACTTTGGCTCAGAGGCTAATGCAGACTCTCCGGCCCTGTCCACAGGGCTCCTCGGCTTGTGATCAGCCTGGGCTCAGCCTGAGCCCAGAACCTCTGCCTGTTTTGTTGCTGCATTAATGGAGTGGAAGTGTTCCACCACCCCTCTGCATCCTGGAGACACAGAGCTGCTGCACGTGGTAAGGCGCTGAGTATGGGCCACTCCCCCGAGCTTCGTGAACACAGCAACCCAACGGTACCCTCACCCACCTTCCGTTATGAGGCTGAAGCATGTTCTTTCCCAGCCCCTCGCTCCTGGTCCCCGCCCGCTCCCCAGCCCTCTGGAACTGGTCTCTCTGAACAGCCTCCTTGCTCCCGCCTCCTGATCTGAGTAGCTCCCCTGTGGCTTTTTCAGGCGACTAGAGCACCTATGACTACTTCGAGTGCAGAAGGCATGGTGTTCAGATGTAGGCTGGGCAAAGATGGTTTTTCACAGATGGAGAAACAGGCGTGGGGGGATCAGCTAGCCTACTTCTCGTCAGGACCCCCAGGTCTTCTCTCTCCACCCTGCATTTTGTATCCCACTCTCAGGAGGAAGGCAAACTATCTGCCCTAAATCGCTCTTCCATCCTCCCTGATCCAGGCCATCAGCATAGTATTAAAGAATAAAATTTGAGGGGAAACAAGATTCACTTTTATTTCCACAGAGAAACTCCAAAGTAGGAAGCTCCTCTGAAGAATGTCACAGTGACTTGAGGTCACAAAATGGAGTAGATAAAGAAAGTGGCTGGTGTATCTGATGAGGCTGGTGGTCAGGAGATGACACAGTGGGGTGGGAAGAAACAAGGGACACGCAGACCAGGTCCCTGACCTAGACGAAGCAGGTGTCAGCACCCAGCCCAGG
Source organism: Ceratotherium simum simum (assembly GCF_057802395.1). Lineage (NCBI taxonomy): Eukaryota > Metazoa > Chordata > Mammalia > Perissodactyla > Rhinocerotidae > Ceratotherium > Ceratotherium simum. The sequence continues at coordinate 26,444,673 of NC_141932.1, forward strand.
CCGGGCACGGGGAGGCTGGGGCAGGGGTGCAGGTGGCTCCTTGACGACTGATGCTTCCCAGGGCCTCAGCCATGACTGGAGGTAGTTTTCTAGAAGAAAAGAGAAGAGCAAGTGGTAGAATGTGGCCACTCCCAAATCTGTTGAGGCCAGCGTCCTTTCGCCCAGCTCCTGCGCCCCCGTGGCTCCTCCGTGTCCCACCCATTTCGGCTGCGGCTCGGCTTGCTTTTGCTCGTCCCTGAGGTGAATTTTGTGGTTCTGCCAGGTTAACCTATCGCCTTGTCCCCACTGGCGACTGCCTTCCTCCTGCCCATGAGTCTTTACTCCTGAAAGGCGCGCCTCTCTCCAGTTCCCCCGTAGGGTTCCTATCCTGTCCCCTCGTAGGGTTCCTATCCTGTCCCCTCTCCTTAGCGTAGTGCGCCATCCTTCTCCTCCTCAGCTGCCTCTGCGTGGTCCCTCCTCTGTTGGGCCTTCACCCAGCACCCAGAGCGTGCTTTACGAGTGTCCTCCATCATTTTCCTGTGAGTCTTTCTCCACACTGGGGTCTCCTCCCCCTTAATACCTTGAGAGCATCACCCAGGGCAAAGGAAACGTCAAGACGCCAGCCCTCCCCTGGGTGATGTGCCTCAGCTCCTGGGTGCCTCAGCTTTGCGCAGCTCACTGCGACACTCACCACCAAAACTTCACCCACTGCAGCAGGCCAGGTTGCACCCGGGAAGCCTGCGGGACAAGGAGAATGTCTGAGTGGACATGGCACTGTCCCCTGCATGCCCTCTGGCCTCAGACCCCTTCTCTCACGAGCAGGATTTTCTTGCCCCAATACTTACCGAGGAAGAAATCGTGACTCCTCCCTGTAAAGAGAAGATCAGAGAGGTGATGTGGGGGCTCCAGTGACCTCTCTGCACTCTGCCACGGCCTCAGGTCTCAGGAGGCCCCAGTGGCAGGGTCAGGCTCAGACCAGGATTATCCCAAAAGCCCTTTGGTAGGGCTGCAGACATTCAGCCCGTGGTATTTTTTTCACAGCAGATTTATCATCCTAAGTACATTTTACCCAAGATGATACCGAATGTGGTCCCTGAGCACACACTGACCAAGGCGAGTGAAGGAGGGCAGGTTAGTCTCCCTCTGCTGCTGGGTGGATAGACGTTGGCCACAGATGATTGGCGAGAGGACACTCGTAGGTGTATTAACTGCATCTTACCTCCTTTCAGTCAGCGAATCCTTTCTGATCTCTCAGTGGAAGCCCTCCCTCACTCCTCCCTCGAGGGCGGCACTCTATTGTTCTGAGAGATGGAGGGAAATAGCGCCCCGTCTTCTTCGACAGCCTCATTAATATTCAGCACATTCGTTTACTGAATTTATAAGATTGCCTTCTTTGCAACTGAACAAGACAAATCCTCAAATGTTTTTCCTGTTATTTCCTTTGGGGAAGGAAGCATTTCTTTTCCCACCAGCCAGGAGTTCCCGGGCCAGCTTCCTGTAACTGCTAGCGTGCCCTCCTGCCCCCGAAAGGTGAGCAGTTAGCGAGACGGAGAGGGCCACTGTGAAGGAAGGCCATTTGCCATGTGTCCTGTGATGTTTTTGGTGCCGTATATTCCTCGTGAGAGGTTGTTGGTTCCTAGTATTCTCCGTGGCAAGTGATGTGGCCACTGCTCCCTTGTCACCTTTTCTGAGTGGGTGGGTGTGAAATGCCTTGAACCCTCCCCTCCATTTCCAGACTACCGTCGGGGAGCCCCAGTCTCCCTACAAAGAGGGGAGAGGCCTGCCTTTCAAAGTGAACAGGACTCGGCCTCAGCTGACCTGCGCAGAGGACCCTGGCAGTGAAGGCTCCCTCCCTTGCCCCCCATTCCGTGCAGACCCCAGGGCCGGGGGAAACAGGGCAGTGACAAGTCTTACCTTGGCAGGGGTCTTGGCATACTGCCCACCAGGGACAGTAGGATATGCTTGCTGGTTATAATTGTTCTGCGGAAGAAAGCAGGGGGGTAGTGGGTGGTGGGGGCAGGAGAGAAGGGAGGAGGCATTTTGCTCTGGAATAAACCCCCCACCTCCTGCCCTGGCTGGCCCCTTCTCAGAGCCCCTGCCTTCTCTCCTCCTTGGGTCTCCTCCTTCGCCAGTCAGAGCCCGCACCCTCCCCTCGCTGTATGGGCCTAGTCCAAATGGCCCTGCCTCCTCCTTCCCTGGGCACCTCTCCCAACTCCTCAGTGTTGCCTGGGAGGTGAGGGAAGGAGACCAAGGAGAGAGGTGAGGTCTAAAGTGGGTGGCCGGGTGACAGGTATCTTACCTTAGAAGTTACAGCTACCACGTCTTGCCGTCCTGAGCCAGGCTGGGAAAACTACAGAGTCGGGGGTGAAGGAGAGAGAATTTCAGATTGGCCAGACCCGGCACAAGACAGAGGGACCAAGAGCCTTCAAGGGCCATCTGAGAGCAGAGAGACTCACCTGGCCAGCACCATCTGCCCTCTTCTGGAGCGAGGTCGCATCGGCACCCTGGACGGGAGAGGGAGCTGTGGTTAGGGTGTCCCCGTGGCACTTCAGGCCTGACCAGGCTCGCTGCCTGGGCTCTGCCCTCATTTTGGACCACCAGGGTGGCACCCACCCCTCCCCAGCCCTCTCAGTGGTCTGTGATACGTGCTACCTCCAGAGAAGGCGGTGAGCCTGGAGTAAACTGATAGCCTAGATAGGTAGAGGACAGATTTCCACACTCGGCGTCGGGGAGTGAGGGCAGAGAACAGGTTGGGTGACACCACCCCCACCCGTGCACCTGGAGCGTTGACAGGCTGGCCTGAGATGCAGCTGGAATGACACCAGAGCGGCACCCACACAGGCTCCCGGGGCAGACGCAGGTGCCTCCGCCCCAGCCCACCTTTGTGACGTTCAACCCTGCTCCCCTCATAGGCCCTTCAGTCCCTGTTCACAATGCTGTTCTCTGCAGGGGCCTGGGAAGGGTGGATGTTACCCGCAGAGGCAAAGTGTAGTGCGTTAGGATAGCTCTGGGTCAAAGGGGAGAAATACAAGAAAGCAGATGAAGCCACCTAAGACGCACCGCAGAGGCACTTGCCACCAACCCTCTCCCCCATCAAGGCAAGGAGAAAAGTCTAAGAGTAGGAGAAAAAACGTTGTGATCCCACCATCATGGCTTCTCCACTAGGCGCCCCCCACCCCCGCCCACTCACAGCGCCGGGATGTTCTTTCTAACTCTGACTGAGCTCTCCACCTTCCCCATACCTGGCCTTCAATTTTAACCCCACTAGTAGCCCTGACACTGAGGTCACAAACTGGTTGACCACAGGCCTCCAGACATTTTTTGCTCAGTCTGCATTGTTTCATTAAATCAGTTGCAAACCATTAAAAATCAGATTTCTAGCTTTTCCTAAAGAATCAGATGACATGGCCATACTGGTCCTGCATGAGCGCATGACAACACTCAGCTGGAGGGCCTGGACCTCCACCTGTGCATGGCCCCACCTGTCCAGCCTCACATGCCTGGCCCACGTGGACGAGTGAGTGGGCAACCCTGCCTCAGTGCCCAAGGGGCCCGGTTTCCAAAGGCCACTGGCCATGGGGCCTTCTGCAGGACCCAGAGGTCCTGTCCATCTTTCCCAGAACCCAGATATTCAGAGCCGCTGTGACCGCCTGCCCTTGACGGTGACCTGACTCCCACCCCCGTTCACACTGCCCTCCTGTTTCCCTTCAGCTTTCCTCCCAGTGCCCCCTTTCCAGGCCTGAGAGTTGACCCCAGCTGCGGGTCCCTCCCTCTTCCCCGCCTCCTGGTCCCCTCCATCTGCTCACCGTGTGGTACCCACCCAGCTGTGGCTCCCCCCGAGCCAGGCCAAGGCCAGCAGGAACAGCAGCAGAGCGGAGACCGTGGCCACCTTCATGTTCCTGTGCCTGTGAAGGCCCCAACCTCGGCCTTGGTTTTTATCCTAGGGAGGCCCTCCCACTCTGTCCTTCTTCAGTGACTCACAGCTTCTCTCTCCCACCCCACCTCCGCTTAGCGCTTAGCGTTGCATGAAGGAGGGAAGTGGGAAGGGAGGGAGGCACGATCCCCCAGCAGGCAGGGCCAGGAAGTGGGATGGAATCTGCACGCCATTGCCGCGGGCAGGGACGTGAGCTAAGCTTGCTGACCCCGAAACGAGAGGTTCTGCCGCCTTACCTCAGTGATTGCTTTCCAGTTCAGGAAGGGAGTGTTGTGTTTGAAATTCTGGAGGGAGAAGGAGAGATGGTGGACCACAGGGAGACAGAATCCAGAGGGTCGAGTGTGGCAGCTTGTTGGGAAAGATTCAAGGTCACGGGCAAGAATGGGCTTTGGAGCCCGGGTGTGGTTTGAGGTTAGATGAAGATGAGCATACAGGAAGTGGAGGGCGTAAAATTTGAGATGGTATTGGGAATGAGATTTGGGTGAGATCACTCGTCTCAAAAATGAAAAGAGGGGAGATCTTGTGACAGGTAGGCTAGAGCTGAGGGTGGCTGCCTTGAGGGAGCTGTGGAGAGGGATGGGATGACCAGGATCCCCAGTTCTTCAGAAAATGAGACTTCTCCTACCTCCCAGAGTCTGCTGAAGTAGAGGAGGGCTCGAGTGCTGGGGGGCTGAGTGTGGTCCTGTGGATGAAAGGTGGGGATCAGGTTAGTGGGGAGCCGGACCCCCTGCTCACCTAAGCCCCTACTCCTGCTGCCACCATTGCTCAGCCTCCAGAAATTTCCCTGCGACTAAGGTTTGGGGGGAAGCTGGGTGTCTTTGGGGACACCGGAACACTGTTTTTGGAAATAAAGGGAGAGAGAGGCTAGATCTCTGGAGCCACTGACCAGCCCTCCCTGCCCCAGCGCGTGCACAGCGTCCTCCAGCCCCGTCTCCCAGCCTCGGGCAGAACCTAACTGTAGCAAAACCTCCAGAGCTTCCCGCCTTCCCCTGCCAGGCCCCCTTCCCCCTGTTTCCCAAAGCTACGGGCTGAAGTCACCCCTTCAACCACCCTGGACCAGCAGTGGAGACGGAAGAAAGGAGCAGAGACCAGGAGTGTGGGCAGCTATTTATTTCAAGGGCAAGGGCTGGGATTAGAGGTGAGATAGTGGTGTTTTAAGGAGGGGTGGGGGTCCCATCCATCTGGTAGCTCCTTGTCTGAAGGTCATGGGGTGCGAAAGCTCCTCTGGTCCTGGGCAAAGAGATAAGTCCTCAGGGGGAGCTCAGGGACAGGAATTCAGGGAGTGGGGGCCCAAGGCAAGGGTGGACTGGACCCCTGCTCCAGGAGTCTGCAGGGACCTTTTTGCCCACGGCTGTCATCCAGTCAAATCCAGATATTTTGACATGGGTTTGAAAACCCCCATACTTGCCAAGAATGTTAGGTTTTGGCCCCGCTGTGGTCACTCCTCACTCTGGCCGAAGTCCTCAGCTCCCTCCCCCACTGTGAAGGAGCTGGGGGTGGGCTCTCCATTCTCTTCTCTGCCCATCTCCTTCCTGCTCCATTTCCTAGATCTGCTCCTCTGGGAAGCCACCCCCAATGAATCCTGCCTCACTGTGAACACTTGCTTTCCTGATCCCTAGATGTACAAAAACATGTGGCTGCCTGTGCTGGCCCTCTGGCCAGTGTCTAGCTCTGCCGTCACACCCCCAGTTCCCCATGCTCCGGGACCTGGCCTCCCCGTGGTCTGCAGTAATTGTATACAGTTCTGTATGCCACAGAAACAGTCTACTGTGTTCATTTAGTTCACCAAGCCAGAACCCGGGGCAGCGGGGACCTCTGCATCTCCTGGCTTTCACTCCCCGCCTCATCTCCAGAAGGGCACACTGACTCTCCTGAGGTTTGGGCTGTCTCTTTGCCTCCCCGCCTACCACCACCCCGTTTCCCTCGCAAGTTTTGGACAACAGGGATGCTGGTCTTCATTCTCTTACGTTAAGGCTCAGAAACTCAGCTGCTCACGGGGCCAGTTGGTGGCTAAAATGACCCTGATGGGCAGGGGGAGTGTGGCGGCTGGAGAGCAAGCACCCCGTGGCTAGCAGCAGCCCTACTCGGCACTAGTCTGTAGTAGCCCCGTGGAAAGGGGGGCCCAGTGTTGCCACATTTTCCAAGAGAAGCCAGAAATCCAAGTCATGTGAGTCTCTCAATTTTTGAACTTTGTCAACCAATTCATAGTGTTCAACAAAAAAGAATGAATCAAAAAAGCCCATCAGAGGGCCACCAGTTGCCGCTTCTGCCTTGGTCTTTGTCTGGGTCGTCTGTCTGCCCTTCCCCCCCTCCTTCCAGTCCGCCTTCGACTCCGGAGGTACCTCTGCTACTCTGGTGTCACATCAGCCTGGCCAAGGGGTCCCCCGCAAGAGGAAGGGGCGGGCAGGGAGGAAGGAGGAAGGGGTTCTGGGCCCCAGCTGTCTGCTAAGATGAGGTACGCGCGGGGCCCAGACTAACGCCTGGCGCCCATCAGGCACGGTACGCGCGGGGCCCAGACTAACGCCTGGCGCCCATCAGGCACTCGGCAGATCTTCACTTCCCTTCCCTTCTCTCCCGGGGTCAGTCCTCGTGTGGCCTGCTAGCTGCAGCTGACTACTCAGTCCGTCCCCCACCCTGGCCTCTGCCCCCTCTCTGGTTTCCCGAGGGTTAGGCCTACTTACTCTCCCCTTAACCTGCAGGCCTCCAAGCGGAAAGTGAGCTTCAGACACTCTGGTCTGCGTGTTGAGATTGAAAGAGGCCCCTCCTTGCTCTCAGCCCCCACTCCCAGCTCTTTCCAAATTCTCCCTCTCTTTCTAGGTCTCTGCTGTCCTTCCTCCTTGGTTTTATCTTTTTTTAGCACTGGCCTAAATGCTCTCTTAGTGGCATCGTCACTGTTTGCCTGGCTCACCGAGCAGAGGTTTACTTGCTTCTCTCAGTCCCTCGCCCACAAAGATCAGGATGGCACCACCTGCCCGCCCTTACCTTGTTTATGGCATCCCAGTTAATGAAACCCAGCTTGGACTTAAAATTCTGCAGAGAAAAGAAGGAGAATGGCTGAATTGGGTCATAACGTAATTGGTTCAGGGCCTCAGGACGAGAGGTCAAGGGCCACCGCTGACGGTCATCATAGAAAGAGGGCTTCAGCCTGTGGGGCCAGGGGGCAGGGACTTGGTTTTCCAAAAGAATGTGAGCAGCGTACTCTTGAGAACTCACCTTCCAGAAAGTGTCGAAGTTGAAGAGCCCAGGAGGCGTCTGAGAGTTCTAAGGAACCGATGAGAAATGGGGTGAGAGTAAGAACCCACTTTGAGAGCGTGCGGTGGTGGCAGGGGGTACGGGTGTCAGGCGGGGACGCGGGCATTGCTGGACACCGTGGTCCCCGCCCCAGGTGGGGTGATGCCTCCACTCACCAGCGGATCAGTTCCGCTGACAGCTTCACCTCCTCCGCTGGGCCCTTGCCTCTGGGAGGGGAAGAGAGGGACTGATGTTCAGGGCTCCTGCATCGTGTCACGCATGCTGCCTATCAACCTGCCCCCAGCCCACTCGTCTCTGCCTCTGCTCAAGCTCTGTGTACTCTCTGTAGAGACACCTTCTCCTCTTGTTTACACAGCACCTAAGACCCCACCTCCAGAAAGCCTTCCTGGGATGGCTCACCACTTTCTTCCTAGACTAACCCTACCCCGTCCCTTGAATCGTATTTATATTCTTGCTTCCTCCCATACCCTGCCCCTAAAACACTGCTGGTAGCTAATGTGTAGTCCTACTATGTGCCGAGCTCTGTGCCGTACCCTGCCACATTCCTGTGTGGAGATGTCTCCATTTTACAGACAAGGAAACGGAAACCTAGAGCTGCCAGCTTGCCTCCGCATCTGTCTCCATGTCAGACTCCAGTGTCTACGCTCTGAACCACCTTGGTCTGGTTACGATGCAGAAAGCTCTGCAGAACTGGGGGAGGTGAGCAAGTTAGGCTTCTGTCCCTGTTTTACCCAAGGGGAAGCCCAGGCTCAGAGAGGGCAACTGCCTTGCCTGGAGACACACAGATGACGAGTGAGACATTTGAACCCCCATCTTCTAACTTCTAACTACGTTCCCACTTCTCAACACTGCCTTCTTAAGTATGGCTTTTAAACATATCCCTTCGACCATTCTGTTATCTTTGTCTGTTTTTCTCCTCACTACATATTTAAGACTTTGGTATGTAAAAAAACTGGAAATAGACTTACAAACTGGGAAAAGTTTTCTTAAAACCTGTCCAGCCATAAAAGGTTAGTGTCCCTAACATTTGAGGAACTCTTCAGAGAGCCTTCTCAAGGTGGCACCCCCCACTGCCACCTTCTCCCCTTCGGGCCGCGCTCCTCGCCCTGCGGGAGGAGCGCCCAGCCCAGCAGCGCCAGCCTCACCCAGGAGCCGGTTACAAACCAGATTCTTGGCCCCACCCGAGACCTGCTGAATCAGAACCTACGTTTTCACCAGACCCTTAGATTCCTGCGGACCTGAGCATAGCGCTCTCTCTGTCAGCACTGTGCGTCTGACAGAAAGCCCAGATTTCCAGAGTAACTAGGAGGGAAATGTACACGTTCAAAACACTGTTTCAAAACTCTGTCGAAGGGGTCACCAAATTGTGTTTACTGGCTGGATGCAGGACATTTGAAAGGATGGTGTTTCTAAAAGGACTGGTTTCCCTACGATCTTCCGCGGCCCACCTGTGGTATAAAGTGAGGGATATGATGTGAGACTTGCGATGAATGATTCCTTTGCAGATGGGTAGTATTTTTAGGAGGTGCCTTTGGTTTCTTCCCCCTGCACTGTAAATTTCCCACAGACGGGGCTGGGATGGAGATAGCGCTAGGAGTGGGGCTGAGCAGAGTTGGAGTACGAGGAGGGGGTGCTGCTGCAGTGATGAATGCAGTCACCCCGAGTTTGGCTCTCACCTGAACCCCGGATCCCCCGGACACGTGCACTTCGTTGTTCCCTGGGTTGTCACACTATGGGAGGGAGAAAGAGAAGCGTTCCTCTCTGTCCCCACCCAGACGGCAATTCTAGCCTCCAGATTGCAGCATTTCACCCCAGGGGAGCCAGGTCCGCCCCACCCACTGCAGCAGGGGCGGTCCCCCCACATTCTCAGCCCCAGCCAGTTGTCTCTCCCCCATCATCCGACAGGCCTCAAGGCCCCTCATTTTCCTCCCACAGTTGGAGAGAGATCAGCGCAGGGGTGCGCTAGCCAGACACTCACCTCGGGTTTATTTCCACCTCCACTTCCGCCGCTGCTCTCCGAGGAAGAGCCTGCACTGTAGTCCTGCAAGGGCAAGTGAGAGTCCACGTGGGGTCTTAAGGAGACTTGGGAGGGGTCAAATAGTTCCAAGCACTGTTATGATTTTTTAACCCTCTCTCCCCAACCTCCCTACCTTCCCATCTGTAGCCAGTCGGTCACTGAGAAAAGTTATTTGGAGCACAGAGAAGGCCGGGTGTGGCCCAGTGCATTTGGAAACACGGGATGGTCTGGGGACTCTGAGCTGCTGCCCCCCAGCCCCCACCGCTCTTCCCCACCGCCTGCCAGGGTGGGAGGGCCTCGGGCGTAACTTCATCAGAGCCATGACCCTGGCTCCTGGGGCTCATTCTGCCCTCCTCCTGCCTCGCCTTACCCCACACCCTGTCTTGGAACCTAGAAAGGGGAAGGTACCCCTAGAATCCTTCACCAAGAGCCTGGGTAGCTGCTTTGATCAAAATTCCTAGAATTTTCTAAGGGTCGGTCCTAGCTGGGGGGGAAAGCGGGTCGTACAAAGAGCAGTAAATTAAAACAGCTTGTGTTATCTGGCTTGTTCTAGTTCCTTCCCTCCTCTGGCCTGATACCTTTCCCAGACCGCTGAGGAAGCCACGTGCTCCTCTCCGCAGGCTGCTTTCTTGGAGCTCCACCCTGATCGGGCTGCCAGGTTGTGGACCCCTGCTGGCCCTCTCGCCCATCTCATAGGGGCCTGGTGTGTACACCGTATTTATTAGTTCGTCTACACCACAGCTCTGTAAATGTCCCTAAGTCTCCACGTGTGCAAGCCTGCCCGATTCTCCTGGGAACTTCCCACACAAGTGTCATGTTTCTCTGTGCCCTCTCTCTTCTTCCCTCCGCCACCCCCTGCTCTAGTCAGATTTGCCAGTGGATACGACTACAGAAGTGGTTAGACGGGAGACAGAATATCTGGCTGTGAGGAGTAGAGATGAGAGGACGGAGTGCGCAGAGCCAGGCAAGGCGCTTCCTCTGCAACAGTGGAGTGCAGGTGTAAGGACACCTCGTGGTGGGGCTGGGAAGGTGGGCAACAGAAGCAGGACTCCCAAGGTGACAGCTGCCAGGGATGCCATCCACCCCGGGGCTGGCCACTTTCAGGAAGACCTTGGACTGCATCTGCCCAGCAGGGACCACCGGGGGCCTCAGCCCCATCTCTGCCTTCAACAGAGGAGCAGAACTCACCCGACTGGTCCCAGAACTGCCATCGCTGCTGCCACCACTGCTGCCACCGCTGCCGCCACTGCTGCCACCGCTGCCGCCACTGCTGCCGCCACTGCTGCCACTGCTGCCACCGCTGCTGCTGCCACCGCTGCTGCCGCCACTGCCGCCACTGCCGCCACTGCTGCCGCCGCCGCGGCCACTGCTGCCGCTGCCACCACTGCTGCCACTGCTGCCGCTGCCGCCACTGCTGCCACTGCCGCTGCCGCCGCTGCTGCCACTGCTGCTGCCGCCACCGCTGCTGCCACCACCACTGCTGCCACCGCCACTGCTGCCTCTGCCATTACTGCCACTGCTGCCACCACTGCTACTGCCACTGCTGCCGCTGCTGCCACTACTGCTGCCGCCCCTGCTGCCGCTGCTTCCCTGAGGGGCAAGAAGAGACCAGAGTGAGGACTAAAGATGGGAACGCCGAAATTACCTCCCTCCCTCTCCTTGAACCTGCCCCGTCTGTGGGAAGCGGAGTCCCTGTTCTCTCCCTGTGCAGGAGGCCACAGGTCACCCCTTCCTCTTACCCCTGAGGAGCCAGAGCTTCCACCTGAGCCAGATGGCGGGGGGTTGGTGCACTGTGGAGGGAAGGGGACAGGTGAGTTTCCAGACTTCAGTCAAGCCCTCGTCACAGGCCAGGCTCTCCTGCTTCCTGTGGCTAGGCTTTCTTTCCCAACGTGTTGCTCCCCATCCGTGGTTCATTTCCCCCCTCTCCCCAGCCCCTCCCCAGGCCTGTCTCCTCCCTAGCCAGTCTGTCTCTCCCACTTTCTCTCACATGCACCCAGACACCCTCTTCCGCCCCAGACTCCTCTTACCTCTATATGTGGGTTGCTACCTCTCAGTGAGCCGTAACCGGGCAGAGCCACAGCTCCCTGCAGAGAGGATGAGACTGAATGTGGACGTCCAGAAGGATGAGGGAGGCGTGGAGAGTGTGGGCTTGAAGGGAGAGAGGGGCCAGGCATCAGGCCAGGTGGTTATTTTACCTGAGCGTTGGTCTCCAAGTTGGATGACCCTCCATTGCCTCCATGACCCCAGGAGCCTCCCTGAGAGTTGGTTCCAAAGCTGCCATCTGAGCCTCCAGAGTGTCCATGGCCCCTGGGAGTACCTGGACTTCCAGGATTGCCCTGGCCATGGCTTCCGAGGTCACCCTGAGAGCCAGAGATGCCGTGGCCTCCGGACGGAGGCTGGCCATTGGTTTCCTGCAAAAACAAGATGCCTGCGCTTAGTGTGTGTGGCTGTCTCACTCTGCGATGGGAGAGGGCGGGCAGAGCAACTAAGATAGAGAGAGCCAGAGCAGGACGCAGGGAGAGGTGGGTGGAGAGAGGCCCCGAGGTGGTGCAGGCAGGATGCACAACGTGGGAGGAAACTAACTGCCCCAGACAGCCACAAATACCACACTATTTCAGCCTTTCAGCTGATTCCCAATTCTGCACCCAGCTGACCACAGCCTCCCGTTTCCACACAGGCTCCCAGCCACTCACCAGGGCACCGATACTGCCGGGCATCCCCTGCCAGGAGATGGGGGCAGCATCTATTCCAGGTCAAGTGATATTCCCAGCCTCTCTGCCAGCCTCACTCCTGGGGTTCCCTAGAGCATGGGCTGCGTCCCATCCCCATGGTGGATGGCCCCCCCCAACCCCATGGCCAAAAGCATCCCCCATCCCAGGGCTCATGGCCTCCCTGGCTCCAGAGCTGCCTGCCTCTCCAGCCCCTTGGCTCACGGCCTCCTTAATTCTGTGCCCATTGGCCTCCTCGATTCCGTGGCTAATGGCACTTCCCACCTCGTGTTCAATGACTTCTCCTACCTGGTGTCCGAAGGCCTCCCCAGCACCTGCTGCAGCGTCCTCCTCTCCACTCGGCAACGGGCCAGCGTCCCCACTGCCCAGGCACAGGGCCAGCAGGAGGCAGGCCAGCGACCCCTGTAACTTCATCTCTGCCTCGCTCCTCTCTCTTCTGGGTGTCTTCTTCCCACCCAACTTTACTTCTCCTTGCCCTTTCTCTTCCTCTGCGTGCCCTCCTCGGTCTTCTTCTTCCTTCTGACTTCTCGTTCTCCCTCCCTGCAGGTGTGCTGCCTTCTCTCTCCTTTCCCAGACTCCCCTGTCTTCCCAGAGTCCTCCTGCCACTACTCCTTATACTGCAGCTTGGAGAAGGGGGCAGGGCTGGGCAGCCTGGAGTCCCTCCCCCAGTGACTCAGGGTCAGCGTCTAACTGGGTAATGAGCCGTAATTGCGAGTGTGACACTCTTGTGTTGAAACAGAGAGGGAGCCCAGCATCAGGAAGAGAGGGTTAAACGGGATGAGACAGGTGCAAAAATGTTCCGATTTCCCAACCCCAGGAATTTGGGGTGCAGGGTGGGGGTGAAGGCATCTGAGGCAGCACGGTGGAGGGGACTTAGGAGTGAGGAATCACAGGCAGGACCCCACCAGGGGACAAGGGTAGGGAACCCAGAAGAATGAGACCCACCCTAGGCGTAAGCCAGCCTGGGTCAGGGGCATGAGAATGAGAGACAGCTGCCCTGTCTTGGCCTTTCTCACTCAGTTTCTGTCGGCCCTTGTCTCTCCCCCCTCTCTCCCCTCCCATACTGTCCCCTAAAGGTGACTGCCTTCACACTCTTCCACACCCTCTAGCCCACAGAGAGCCTGGGCGCTGTCAGCCCGCCCTCGGTGGGGACCCCAGGCTTCAGGGAAGGAAGTGGCCTCGACCCTGAGAGTGGTCATCAGGGCATCTCATTAGCATTTAGGCTGCTCTTGGGTGTGGAGCCGGAGCTAGGCGGGCCAGCCAGGCCAGCTGGGCCAGCCGCCCCCAGGGAATGAGTGGGAGGGAGAGACCTAGGGAGGGAGCGGCTGACCCAGGCATCCATCCTGTTTACCTGGCCTGCCAGGAGGGGGCTTGCGTGTGACCCAGGGCCTCCTGTGAGGGCTGGGACTGCAGTCGCTGACCCAAGCCCCAGCCTCCCCCAGGGGCCAGGGCAGCTGGCAAGGGGACAGGGGCCAGCACGAGGGCCAGAGCCCCGGGTCAGCCGCCGGCCCTCTCCCCGTCCCAGCTCAGGATGCAGAACTCGGGTGTCCTCCCCAGGGCTCAGCCGTGCGCAGCAAGCGTGGCCGCTCTCCAATCCCAGGGGCCCAGGACCTCCCACTTGGCACTGCCTCGCATGGCTGGGATTCAGCGCCCGGCTAGGAGGGGCCGGTTTCCATCCATCTTTCTCAATGCCTCCCAATCAGTCTCTCTCCACCCCAACACCCGCACCCCAACTTGTAAAGTCCAGCACCTCTTACCAGGTAAACACAATCTGCTTCTATCCCCCGCGGCTCTTGCCTCCCTGTTGTTCCTCTCTGACTCTGTCATGACGGTAATAATGGTGGCGGTAATCGCCATCATCATGCAGCTGCAGTTTATCAAGGCTTCCTATGTGCCCAGCGCTGGGCGAAGCCCTTTAAGGCTCAGGCAGCCCTGGGAGATCAACCTTGTTATGACCCCGTGTGTAGACAGGGGACTTGGGGCTCAGAGAGGACATGGCGAAGGTGTGGCAGAGCTGAAACCCAGCCCAGGCAGGCCTCACTCCCAGGCCCGGCTCCCGGACCTTCTGTCGTCTCAGGGCCTCAGACCTCCCACTTTGCGAAGCACGCTCCTTCTTCTCTGGGTAGAAAGGGTTTTGGTCTTGCCCCGGGACCATGTAGAGGGAAGAGCAGGAGTGCATGGGAGGCCTCTGGGGTGGGTGATGGAGACCCCAGCCTGAGCCTGCTGCTTCCCTCTCCCACAGGGCAGGCGGTAGGGCATCCCCGGCTCAAAGCTCCTTCCCACACTCGCCTCCCTGGCGGGACGCCACCTTCACAATGGCCCATGTCTGCCCTCCCCCTTCTCTGTTACTAACGTTGTCCTTGAAGCCAGCTTACTGTCTTGAGTATATTTTAAAAGCATACTTGATATCACTACTGTCAGTGGAAAGCCAGCATCACTTGCCCGTAAATAGAAAGTACCAGAAAAACATAATGAGAAGCCCCCATGGCGTTACATGATGGCTGGCTCCAGGTCCTGTGCCCTCCTTGTTCAAAAGGGAGATTAGCAAGTGTGAGAGAGATGTTCGAGGCACACCAGCACAGAAAGCCAGTCTTCCTTTTTAACTTAATCAGAAAGCTTCCAAGAAAATCGAGAACAGAGTAAGTTTCTCACTGTGCGGTTCAAACTGCTTCAAAGCCCTGTGCACAAACCACCTGAATCCTCCCATGTCACCAGGAGTTCTGTGTTCTAGCTTCTGGGAAAAACTGCCCCCTGGACCTGAGGGGTCACCTCGAATCAGTGTTAAGGCTGATTATTATTGTTATATTTATTTATATTGTGAGAGTTACTGAGGTGACACGTGCAGAGGTCTCGGCACAGCGCCTGGCCCACGGGAGCGCTCGGTGCACGTTCCTGGCAGTGTCGGCCGTGTCGGCGTGGCTGGAGCGCTTTCTTGGCAGTTGTTCAGTTCTGAGTCACAGACACATGCACACACAGCTCCTTTCAGAAGGAGAAGCTTAATTTTCCGCCAAAAGCAGGACTGATTTTGAAGTAGCCCCTCACCAGCAGAGGTCAACCACAGGGAAGGGCTCTGAATAGAAGCCAGCTGTCACCATCTGCTAGCTGGGTGACCCCAGGGACCTTTCTCCCGGCTCGGAGCCTGGGCTTCGTCATCTCTAAGGGAGTAATCACGTCCTCGCCTCGTGGGCAGGTGCGAATGGAGTGAATCATGGCTGTAAGTGCTCAGCACAGACAGCGGGCACCTAATCAAAGATGGCGTGAGGGGCCCACCCAAACTCCTCTCCCTGTTCTTCCGCACCTGCAGAGAGGCCCTCCTCTCTCCCTCACTCCCTAGCTTAGCCCCACCTGTCTGTCCCAGGTGCCTCCTTCTGGCTCAGACCCCACACTTGCTCCACGGCCTTCCCCGTCTGCTCAAGCCAGTAGCCCTGCCTCTGCCAGTTGCCAGACATTTGTGTCTGGCCCGACCTCTCCTCTTGACCCTCTTAGTCTAGGAGGACAATGGATATGAAACATAAAGATATAGTTACAAGTTATCGTAAGCACTATGAAGACAAAGCCCAGTGTGCAGGGAGAGGGAATCTCTGGGTTGGGTGGTGAAGGCAGCTGAGAGCTGAAGGGTGAGGAGCTGACGCAGGGACAGAGGGCGCGGAGAATATTCCCAGCAGAGGACAGCACGCCGGGCCCCGAGGCAGGCGTGAGCCCTGCCCCAGTTACCCTTCAAAACCGGCTAAGCTCTTCTTTTCCAGAAGCCTCCCAGGATGGACCCCCGCACACATGATTGTCCCATACCTCTTTGGCACTTTCAGGATCCCCGTCCGAGCCACCCCAGCAAGACAGTGGGCTTACAGATAGAGCCAATGAAAGCTTTACTTTATGGAAGAATGAGTCCCTTGGCTCTTCTCCTTCAGAAGGGGCTCCTCCGAGCCGTATGAACAACGTCCAGGACAGCGAAGACGCTTGATAAATGTGTGATGTGGATGAGAGCTTCTACTTATTAAAATGCAGGAAACACGTCTGCAGTTTGTTTGGAAAAGCATCAAAAATGTATTGCTACGTGGCTAGATGGACAGATGTGTGAGCAAGCGAACACAGCAAACTGTTACTGGGAGCCTCTAAGTATCAGGGCACAGGGATTCGCTGTGAAATTCTTTTATCTTTATGGTATGTTTGAAATATTTTCAAATTAAAATATTGCAGGGGAGGGAAGGAACATATGTGATAAAAATGAAGGCATTCTAGGGCCAGCCTCGTGGCCTAGTGGTTAAGAGCGGTGAACTGAACTTTGGCGGCCCAGGTTCGGTTCCCTGGCGTGGACCTACACCACCCAGTGGTGGCCATGCTGTGGTGGCGTCCCAGAAACAAAATAGAGGAAGATTGGTACAGATATTAGCTCAGGGCTAATCTTCCTCAGCAACACCAACAAAAAAGATGGTATTCTACAAATAAGGAAAAATGCAGTGAACAAAAGTGTCAGGAACATCACCTTCGTTGTGCACATGCCAGCCCCGCCCCTCCCCGGTGTGTCCCTTGGTTCTCATTGATGCATCTCTTTGTATTTGTTTCTGTATTCTGTTTATGTGCCTTGTTGCCCCAGGAGGCCTGTGAATTCCCCAAGGGCCGTTTTTGGTCCCATGATTGATGGAATTTTGGAGCTGGAAGCCGTGCTGCAGTCCTCCCCTGCGGACACCCCGCCCCCTTTATAGAGGAGGGAATGGTGGCCCTGGGAGGGGAAGTAAGCTGCTCATGTCCGCAGTCCTGAGTGGAATGTGGGGCTCCCAGCACCAGGCCGGGGGGGGCATGTGTTCTAGAGACTTTATAGGCAACTGTGAGAGGCCAGGTTCTGGCCATAGTCAGGCCTGCTGCTCTCTCACGGGTTACCCGGGCACTTGCCCTGGCCCTTCTGAGCCTAGTTTCCCCATCCATACACAGGAGATCATAAGAGGACTTCTGCCTTCAGGGTGCGGGAGGCTTACATGTTACGGAGTATAAACCGTTCTTCCCACGGTCCCCGGGACGTAGTAAGTCCTCAGTGTACAGTAGTGGTTCTCGGTATCCCTCTGGGCTGTGAGTCATCCGCAGATCTGAGACCTGGGCCTTTGGTGTCACCATTCCTGTCATTGTAGAGGGGCCTTCCCCACTGCCGTCAGTGGGCCTCCTCCCCATTCGGGGATCTCCCATGTGTCTCTCCTCTGTTTATTCACTGCCTCGCCTCCCTACTGACGCCAAACAGGAGAAGTCTCCGAGTATCCTTCATAGCTCTTAGGCTGTTTCTCCCTCCGCTTACTGACTGTGACCTTGGTCTTTTTTTTTTCAGTGAGGAAGATCAGCCCTGAGCTAACATTTGATGCCAATCCTCCTCTGTTTTTTTTTGGTTTTTTTTTTTGTTTTTTTGCTGAGGAAGATTGGCCCTGGGCTAACATCCGTGCCCATCTTCCTCTGCTTTATATGGGACGCTGCCACAGCATGGCTCGACTAGCGGTGCGTCAGTGTGCACACGGGATCTGAACCTGCGAACCCCGGGCCACCAAAGAGGAGGGTGCACACTTAATTGCTGTGCCACCAAGCCGACCCCATTGTGACCTTGGTCTTATTTCTTACCCCGCGAGAGCCTCCACATGCTTCTCTATCAGATGGAGCAAGAACAGCACCTCTTACCTCCCTGGGTGGCTGGGAGACTTCAGTGATGTCATGCACGGGAAGCGCCCAGGAGGGAGCCATGCAGGCTGAAACTGCCCAGTCAACACAGGTCGCTATTGTCATTCCTTTGGGCCACGTCCCCGAATGAGGATGCTGTCCCCTCAGGCTCCACCTAGGTTCCTGCCATTCTCTTCCCTGGTGCTTCTGCCCCCATGACTGGCCCTGCCCGATGCTCCTCCTGGTGCCGAGCAGGAACTTTGCACACCAGGGAAGCAGGGCTTGTCCCTGGAACCGCCCTCTCAGATCTGACCAGCCTGAAATCTCCAGCTCCCCCCATCCTGTGCATCAGACCCCCAGCTCCTTCAGCAGAGGAGCAAGAGGAGAAAAGACCAGCCTCCCCCACTGATCCCTCCCTAGGGAGCACAGAAACCCATGGTGAGAGTACAGTGTGTCATATTTATTCACAAGTCTCAGTAGAGCCCCCTTAGGGGGCTCCAGAAGTCCAGCCCCCACCCCTAGCTCCTCCAGGTCATCTCAGCTGATGGGACAACAGGAACGTCAGTCTGCTCAGCAAGGCCAGTGCCTCAGTTCAGGGAATGATGTCGGTGACGCTCTGGAAGAGAGAAGGGAGAGGGAGTGAATGCAGGCACACGGTCACGGGGGACCGAGACCTCTCCCCGAGAGAAAGGAGAGGGAAACTGGCTACTCTGGCCCAGGAATTGCTTATATTCTAGGGAATAGCTTAAGGAAGGTGGCACCTAGATTTGGGAAAAACAGGGAGCCAGCCCTCCCAGGCAGAGGTACCAGGAGAAGCTTTGTCTGCTTTGCCTCAGAGGGTCCCCTGCCATCCCGATAGCCCAAGAGTAAATGATGGGGTGCCTTTGGGTACAGGGCTCTGATCCACCCTCACCCTTCTGCCCCAGGCTCAGGCAGCTGATGTACTAAATGCAAAGAGAAGAGCTGGGACTGGACTTCGGGCCCAGGGTGAGGACCAGGATCCCACAGGAGCCTTTATCCTGGGGGAACCCTGTCAGCCGGGGAAAGGGCAGAGCCACAGGTTCCCACCAGCCAGCACAGTGCTGCGAGGCAGCAGCGGGGTCACAGCGGGTTTAGGTGTAAGAACCGGAGGGAAGAGGATGAGAAGAGAGGATGGGCACATGGAGGGGATGTTTCAGCAGGCCCTCCCCCACTGGCGCCCAGATGCACGTGGACCCCTGGAGGTCTTTTCTTCCAGCTCATGTTTGCCTCGGCGAGAATGGAAAGCACCCGAAAGACGAAAGCAGGATGCGAAGGGCAAAGAGCAGGTGAAGAAAGGGAAGACCAGAGCCGGCCAGCAGGTTGGATTGTCTCTGCAAAGGCTGAGGTCTGTCCTCAGTGACGTTGCCTGTGAATGGGCTATGGTGGGGGTGGGGGGTGGGTGGGGTGTGTAACAATATCTCCCAAGACGGACGCCAGGCGGGCACTCACCCTCCACAGAGCTGGGAAGTTGATGAAGGGCTTGTTGACCGAGGCCTGGAATTCAAGGATGAGAGAGTCAGTGCCCAGCATGTGCCCCACCACCACCCTAGGAGGGCCTCCACTCCCCCACACCTCCCAGTCCACGCCGTGCCCGGGAGACCTACTCCAGACGTTAAGGTTGTGGTTGTGGCCCCTCCATGCTGGCCCGTGGAACCGCCGTGTTGACTGCCCTGTGGACAAAGCCCAGACCGTCATTACAACCCCTCGGCCCTTGAGGGTCTCCCAAGTTCCTTTTCCCCAGTGACCTGCTGCCCTCTGGGGTGACTGGGGCTGGGGCAGGAGGCATAGGCTAACCCCCGGCGCCCTCATCAACCAGAGAGAAAACCCCAAGCCCAGGTTGCTGTGGGAATTCTGTGAGAGATGGGAAGAAAAGCCAAAAAGGACGGCTGCCCCTCCTGACCAGTCTTCCCCCCATTCCCTTTGATTTCAGTTCATGAGATGCGCTCAGTCACTGTGAAGGGGCCTGACTGGAAGGGAACCCAGAGGACCCACGCAAATACCAGGACCAGAGTGTAACCTTGGCTCTGATCTCAGATCTACCCCTTCTGCACACACTCTAGCCTGACCCCTAACTGTCCTGAACCCTGTCCCCAGACACTCAGCAGTGCCCCTACCCCCACTCTACTGCTGCCAGCCTGAGTCCTGTAACAAACAGCCCTCTCCTGGCCCCTACCTGGTGAATCCTGCCTTCTGACTCAGAGCCCTTCCCCTACTGTGCACACTGTCTGCATAGTCCCTTCCTCCCCACCCACCACCATGTGGCTATGGGCTTTGAGGTCTGGGCCAGGCCTCAAGATGGTATCCCCAAGACTCCTGATGGAGACTGGACAGGGGGGAATGGAGGCAGGCAGGCTTCTATTCCCCAAGCCTCCACCCCACACTCCCCACTCCCCCGCCCCTTCGTGCCTGTTCTACTGTGCATGGCACTGCTTGCCTCTCCCAGCCTCCAGTAACTATTCCCTCTCCATAAATGGGGATCAGAAATCCTCCAGGAGCCCTCCTCTGATGGGACAGTGTGGAGGAAGAGAAAGAACCCTGACCTTTGATTCACCAAAGCCGTGTACTAGCCACACAATCTTGGCAGAGCCCTTAAACCTCGCTGAGCTCTGTTTCCTTATCTGAGAATCAGGGAGTCAGCATCCTCACCCTCACTACCTCAGAGGCTCATTATGAAAATTAAACAGAATAGGGCTGATCTCCAAAAGCTATTCCTCACACTCACTCTGATGCTCTTGGTTTTCTCAACACGCACGCTGATTGCACTGTAATAGCTCTTGGCTCAGTAACTGTTTCCTGTTCCCCAGGAGAGGCTTCGTGTTCCTCCCTGTAGACCTCCCTAACTAGGAGGGCAGCTCCCTGAAGGTGGGACTGGATCCAGTCCACACTGTCTGGTAGAGGGCTTTGCGGATAAGGTGGCTTCATCCGTCTGACCAGCTGACCACCAGCTCCTTTGTAAGGGAGATGGAGGAAGGAGGAGGACATGGTTACAGAGCTGCCTAAGCTTCTTTCACCAAATGAAGGCTACGTGGACTCCCCAAACATCCCAAGGGGTTAACCTCCCCCTCCCCTAGCCCTGTTTCCCCCTCTCCCACCGCTGTTCACCTACATTCAGCAGCTGGTTGGCTTCCTTGCCGGCTTGGTTGACCCCATTATGAACATTCTGCTGCAACTTGTCTGCCTCCTTCCCAGCCTGGCCAGCAGCGTGGTGGACCCCTTGGCCAAACTTCTCCGCTTCCTTTCCAGCCTGGCCAGCAGCATGGTGGACCTCTTGGCCAAATTTCTCTGCCTCCTTCCCAGCCTGGTTGACCCCATTGTGGACCACTTTGTCTGCTTCCTTTCCGGCCTGTTCAACGGCATGGTGAACATCCTGGCCCAACTTCTCCACCTCCTTCCCAGCCTGGGTAACTCCATGATGGGGCCCTTGGACCACTTTTTCTCCCTCTTTCCCAGCCTGCCCAGCAGCATGGTGGACCCCCTGACCAAATTTCTCTGCCTCCTTCCAGGCCTCATTAACCCCATGGTGGACCCCCTGGCCAAAGTGCTCCACCTCCTTCCCAGCCTGGTTGACCCCAGGATGGACACCTTGGGCTGTTTTGTCTCCCTCCTTCCCAGCCTGCCCTGCGGCATAATGAACATGCTGACCAAACTTCTCTGCCTCCTTCCCGGCCTGGGTAACTCCATGATGGATCCCCTGACCAAACTTCTCTGCCTCCTTCCCAGCCTGGGTAACTCCATGATGGATCCCCTGACCAACCTTCTCTGCCTCCTTCCCGGCCTGGGTAACTCCATGATGGATCCCCTGACCAAACTTCTCTGCCTCCTTCCCGGCCTGGGTAACTCCATGATGGATCCCCTGACCAAACTTCTCTGCCTCCTTCCCGGCCTGGGTAACTCCATGATGGATCCCCTGACCAACCTTCTCTGCCTCCTTCCCGGCCTGGGTAACTCCATGATGGATCCTCTGACCAACCTTCTCTGCCTCCTTCCCGGCCTGGGTAACTCCATGATGGATCCCCTGACCAAACTTCTCTGCCTCCTTCCCGGCCTGGGTAACTCCATGATGGATCCCCTGACCAAACTTCTCTCCCTCCTTCCAGGCCTCATTGACCCCATGGTGGACCCCCTGGCCAAACCTCCCTGCCTCACTTCCTGTCTGGTTCACCCCATGATGAACCCCCTGAATCATTTTGTCTGCCTCCTTCCCAACCTGTCCAGCAGCGTGGTTGACCCCATGGACAAACTTCTCTGCTTCCTTTCCTGCTTGTCCGACGCCATTGTTGATCCCATGGGCTACCTTGTCCAAGCCATTGTTGAATCCCTGGATGCCCTTGTCCACCTCCTTGCCGGCCTGGCTGCCCATGTTGCTAAGTCCATTAAAAACTTTCTCCACTTCCCTTCCGGCTTGAGTGATTCCATTATTGATGCCTTCCAGGGCCTTGCCCACCTCTCTCTCTGCATTGCTCAGCCCTCGGTTGAACCCTTCGATGACCTTCTCAATGGGGTCATCGTTGGCTGCCCATCCAGGCAAGGCCCCCAACAGCAGTAGAAGGGAGCAGGAGCTGACCAAACTGGCAAGATGCATATTGTTGGGAGGGCAGGGAGGATGCAGAGAGGAGCCAGGGAAGCAAAGCTGCTATTTATCCTCTGCCTCCCTCCCTCTTCTCCACCCCTCATGACTCAACTACTCCTTTGAGGCACTGACTTGGTCCCTAGTCAGGGAGGTATTTCCCAGGGAGATTTGGGGTTGAGCAATGAAGAGGAGGAGGAAGAGAGGGTGAGTCATGAATGGAGAAGACTCACAGGGCATCTCTGCTCCTGGCCCAGCTTGGGCCCTCCACCCCAGAGCTCAGATGTCTGCCTTTCCATCCACCTGCTCTTTTCATTCCTCACTCACTATCCAGGCCTCCTCTCTCCCAATCCCAGCTTCAGTCACCCCCATCCCTGGCACCCGGGCCTTGTTCTTCAGCATCTTCACTCTCCTCAGGGGGTCTAAGCATCCAGCTTCCCCAGCAGTGAGAGTCTGGAAAGAGGGGAGGTACAGTCAAGAGGGAGAGATCATCTCACAGTCATCAGACCTTGTTCTTATTATTCTTGTCGACACCCACCCCCCACCCCCCGCAACTTACTCTGCTCCAGCCACACAGGTCTTCTCCTTGGTCCTCAGACACACCAAGCTCATTCCTGCCTCATGGCCTTTGACTTGCTGTTCTCTCTGCCTAGAATGCAGAACTCAGATCTCCACATGGCGGGTTCCTCCTCATTCTGTTCTTAGCTCAGATGTCACCTTCTCAAAAAACCTTCCCTGGCCGTCCCCTAGTTATACTCTGTCATATCATCCTGTTGTTTTTATAGCACTTACCACAATCCAAAATTCATCTTTTTTATTGTCAGTCTCACCTACCAGATTGTAAACTTACAGAAGACAGGGTCTTCGTCTGTGTTGGTCACTGTTATAGCCCCAACTTCTAACATTGCCTGGGGGGCAGTACATATTTATAGATTGAACAAAGGATGGATTAGAAAAAGCCAAGGGAGGAGAGGCCAGGCCTGAGCCTGAGTCTCCAGGGGTGCTGGAAGGAAGGCTACCTGGGTCCCCTGGGAAACCCAGGGTCCCTTGGGGAGGGCTGCAGATTTTGGAGCCAGGATCACATTCTTGTCACTGAATCCTGGCCTCCTGCCTCCCAGCCCTTGGGCAAGGGCAGGGGGCTGATTGCCACGAGCTGGAACAGGACGCAGTGTCTCCTGAAAAGCCGGTTGAGGCAGCCACAGGGAGGGGCCGAAGACCAGGGGCAGCAGGAGACTGTCAGCCGGGAGGGCTGGGGGCCAGGAGCTCATCCTTCTGCCCTCCTCCTCCTAGGTTCCAACCTGAAGCCCCACGTGCTGACATAGTGGCACGAGTTGGAGGGGGAAGTGGCTGTGAGTTTGGCCTGGGGGTGAAGAGGGGCATCAGAAGGAAAGGTAAGTGGTGGCTGCTAGGTCTGTCGCAGCATCCCGACCTGGAGCTAGTTCAGAGGGAGGCAGAGACCAGAAGGACGAGAGCTGGTGGGTGGGTACAGTTGTGCAGGGGTGAAAGATATTGGGTTTTGGTGCCAAGGGGAGAGATGGAAAGAGGAAGTGGAGGTGGGATGGCTGGTGGGAGGGCCAGGCAGGAAGGAATGTGCAGGGTGTGAGCAAGTGGGGGTGGCAGAGTTATGTGTGTGGGTGCCCAGGTGTGGCGAGAATCTGCACGTGTTTTCAGGCTTCGCGCAAACAAGGGTGACAGGCCCACTCCCCTTGCAGGACCCAGCGTTCCACCCTAGATCCGGGAAACTTGGCTCCACCCGGGCCCAGAGACCCCGAGCTTCTGCCTGCTCTAGGCTCTGCCTCTGGAGCGTGACTAATTGAGCCACCTCTCCAAGCTTGAGCTCATCAAATCTGTTTCCCGGTTTCACACTCCAGGGACAGAGCAATCCCTGGGCAACCTTGGGCGTGGCTTTCGTGCCCTTGTCCAGTGCCTAAATGAGAGAGTTTCCCATGCCCGACTGCTGGGTGGAGAAGGGTGGGGGGTGAGTTCAGAATCCTAATCTGCCCCAAGATTACAAGAGGGGCTTCTCCTTTTGAAATGTACTTCCCTTCTCTCTTCTGCCCCAACCTACCATCTTCCGTCAACCCCAGGCCCTCTCCTCAGTCTCTCCATTCCCATCTGCCACTGTTTCACTCAGGGCTTTGGCATCTGGCTCCATAAGTGAGATTGGTCTGGAGCTGCTGTCCCTTCCTTGCTGTCCTCTGCTGGTTGTGGTAAGGTCACTGTGCCGCTTCCCTAGAGTGAGCGGGGAGGTTTCAGTAGCTGAGCCATCACAGCGACATACGTACACACAGTATGCCTGCTGATCTGCAGGTCTCAGAGCATGTGCCCACCCAGAGCTTCTTCCCCCAGGAGCCACTGCCAGGCCACCCACCTCCTGCCGGGATCCACACCAGTTCCTGGAGACGGGCACATATTCCCAAGGCTCAGCAGATCCCGCCTGCAGTCGTCTAGATCTGAATCAGCCTTTGCAAGGATAGATCTTCAGTCTTTGTTTCTTCTCTTGTTTCTGGCCTATTCAGATTTGCCATTTCTTTTTGCACCAGTTTTGATCCTTTATATTTTCTAAGAAAATTTTTAATTGCATCTAGCTTTTCACATCTATGATTGTAAAGTTGTACAAAATCAGCCCCTTTCAGCCCTGGTTTTATTTGTGTGGTCTCTCTTCCCTCCCTTGACGGTACATGTTAAGTTTGTCCCCCTTCATTTTATTAATATTTGCTTTTCGGTCTTGGCTTATTGAAACCTCCCCATTTGTGCACCCAATTTACTTTCACTTTGCCCAGGCCATCCTCACTCTGTCCCATGACAGGTGCTTGGTGAATGGAATCCCATGGAGGTTTGGGGAAGGAAGAATTTATGTCACTCTGCCCCTTCTGGCTTCCACACCTCTCTCTCGGCTGGTGACTCCTTCCTGGCCCAAACCCCCACACCCCTTAAATCTTGGTAACAGCTGCGTCACCTGGCCCTGCAGGTGAAGGTGCCTGCCTGTGAGTCACAGATGTGCAAGCAAGCCCCCACCCCCAGGGCTTTAGGGGAAGGGGGCCATCTGACACAGCGTTTGTTCTTCCCTGTTTATTGAGAGCCTGTTTTGTGCCAGGCCCAGTTCTAGGTACTGGAAGACCAGTGATGAGCAAAACAGACAAGAATGCACGCCCTGTTGGGGGCTTACAGCCCCCCGGGGGACATGGTGAACAAATCCATCAATAACTAGATCATAACAAACGATATGAAAGGCCACAAGGAAGAAACTGGGGTGCTGCGAGAGGAAATGACGTGGAAGTTGCTTTAAGATTGGAGATCAGAAGAAACCTGAGGAGGTGACATTTATTTATTCATTCTGGTATTATTTATTGAGCAAGCACCTTCTAAGTGCCAAACATTCTTTTAGTCACTAGGACATAAAAGTGATGAAGGTGACAAGCACTCTGCCTTCCCAGAGCTTACAGGCCAGTGGGCAGAGACAACTGGCAAGAAAACAAATGAATAAACAAGATGAGTTTTCCAGAGAAAAGACAGTGTAATCCTGGAGTGGTTTGGCACATTGGAACATCTAACTCAGGATGGGAAGTCAGAGAAGGCTTCCTGGAAGATGGGTAGATTGAGGGGGGTGGGATGTCAGCAGATGGGGACTGAGAAAGAAGAGAACTTTTGATGTGGAGTGAGGAGGGCCTCTCTTAAAGGGTGGCATCTGAGGGAAACCAAGAGGCAGCCCGGGGAAGACCTGGGCAGGGCTTTCCTGACAAAAGGAACCAGCTAGGGTAACTCCGCAGAGTGGGGTCAAGGAATGGGGGTCTGGAGGTGTTGCGGAGAGAGACAGAAGGAGAGGAAAGGGCTTTGAGGACCATTGCAAAAATTGGATTCCATTCTATACCTCAGTGGGTGGCCTTGGAACGGTGGTGCGGAAGTCACAGGCCCCGACTGGGATAGGGCCTCTGTGACGTCACTGGGCACTGTGACGTCACAGCAAGGAGCTCCCGCCCCAGGAGCCCCGGCGCCCCGCATCACATCACAGTAACATCGTGGTGGGTCCAGGGACGTCTAGGCCATGAAACCTTAGGAGGCCATGTCGAAACGCGACATCGTCCTCACCAATGTCACCGTCGTCCAGCTGCTGCGACAACCGTGCCTATGCCCGGGTGAGGGAGGCG
This sequence comes from Ceratotherium simum simum, assembly GCF_057802395.1. NCBI lineage: Eukaryota > Metazoa > Chordata > Mammalia > Perissodactyla > Rhinocerotidae > Ceratotherium > Ceratotherium simum. Next base: position 26,470,954 of record NC_141932.1, read on the forward strand.
TCGGGGCGATCCTGGGGACGGGAAGAAAGGGCGGTCGGGGAGCACGTCCAGCCCCGCACAGGGCGCACGCCGGGTCCGAGCCCCTTCAGCGAGTGTGCGCACCGTCCAGTGTCCTGGAGGGAGGCGGGCAGGAGGCGCGGGGTGGGGCCGCCCCCTGCCGCCGGGGCTCTTCCCTCCCGGAGCCGCTTCCCTCCCTCCCCCCTCCCCCCCATCCCCCCCGTGTTTGCTGGCAAAGTAGTTTCTACGGCGACGGTGGAAGGGACGGGGACCCCAGCCCTCAGGGTGGGCTTTGCTAGCGCGCGGTGGAAGGGTAGGAATAGAGCCAGGATGGAGGCTGGAGCTGGGTTTACGAGGGGGCATCTCTGAGGAGCAGCTGGGTAGTGAAGACCCGCGACGAGCCAGGTCTCACGTGAAATTGCCGCTCCTGTTGACCCGCGCGAAAGGGTGGCTTGAGGGTAGGCGAGCTTTGTCCTCCCTCTGTTGCACAAAGCGAGGATAGGGCCGTGCCAAGCACTTCACAGGCGTGCGCGCATTGAAGCCTCACAACCACCTGTTGAGGCCCCTGTACTTAAACTGTCCCCATTTTACAGACTGGCCAACAGAGGTAAGAGAGCGCAAACCACTTCCCCAGCACGGGAATAGTGGAGTCGGGCCATTGGGCAGCCCTGCCTCACCCAGCCAGAGGTGCACACACTCCAGCCAGACGAACCCTGGTCTTCCGGGAGGGCAACCCCATTCGCTCGCGGCCTCCTCGCTGACCTCGGGCGGGGCGGCCCAGAAACCTCCGCCCCGCGGTGTGGGGGGCGTGGCCGGGGGCGTGGCTTAGTCTGGGCTCCAGGGTCCCGGAATCCCTGAAAGACGCAGCAGTGGCACACAGATAACGGCGGCGGGCCCTGAGCCCCCTCCCTGCTCATCACTCGCTCCGTGACCAGGCCTGGTGTCCCCTCTGTGAAGTGCATTTATGGCGCATGCCTCCCAGGACTCAGTGAGCTTGGTGCACGTGAGGAGCTCCGCACCGCTCCTAACCCGCAGCGGCACCCGCGGGAGATGGGAGCGTTACTGTAATTGGGGGAGAGCGCGCCTGTGCCCTTGCTTCACCTAGCAGGTGACCCCTCATCACTGAAGCTCCTCCGGGCTCTTCCTTGCCGGCACAGTAGCCTTCCTCCAGCCCGTGTACCCCAGCCCTGGTGGAGAGGGGAGACCAGGGGAAGCCTGGGGGAAGTTGGGAGAGGAGGACCACCTGAGTTTTCTTTTGAAAGGTGGCCGAGTGGGCTCAGATGCCCACTCTTCACCCAGACAGACAAATCTCTGCCTTTCGTAATGGTAGAAACAGAACCCCAGGAACGCAAATATCCTCTGGGTCACCAATAACCACAGGGTCACTGCCACCAATAAACTAATACCTTTATGGACTTGTACTGCTAGTGGAAACACCCGCAACCCAGCCTCAGGCCACAAGGTCTGTCTGTGGCAGCCCAAGAGGTCAGGGAGACAGACAGGGCAGCTGGCACGGCTCCTACCCCGCCTCCCAGGTGCTTTTGATTCTAGTGCCAAACACAGCTCCCACCTTCATCCTCCAGCCTCCCTCCAACCCCTTCCTCTCCCTTTCCTCATGACTCCTCTCAGTATCAGATGTCCTCCCCGCTATTAAAATCAGCAGCTACTGGGCCTTGAGATCTGAGTCCTCACAGTAGCCCCCAGGTGGAGGGTCAGATGTGACACCAGGAAACAGGCCAGAGTGGTTTCTTAACTTGCTCAAGACCACACAGCTGGCAGGCAGCTGACATCCAGGCCTGATCCCCAGCTTGAAACCCTCTGCCAGCCAGGCCCCCTGCCTGCGGTCTCCACCACGGCCCCCTCCTCTCCTCAAGCCCTCATCTGTAGCTCAGGTAGACACCTCCAAGCACAGGTGGTTTTAAATGCAGTGCGGGAGAAGTGTGCATGTGGAGAGGCGGGAGCTGATACGGGATTCCATTTGTTTCATGTTATGATAGACCTGTGCTTTCTAGACTTCTCTGAGGCTAGGAATCCCCTGGAGTGCTTGTAGGACGCAGGATTCCTGGGCCTCAGTGCAGACCTACTGAGTCAGGTTTCCCCCAGAAGAGTCCTCCCGGCGATTGTGATCCTCAGAACAGTTTGGGGACCACTGAGCTAGATCAGTTATCCAACAAGTTTGAGAAATGATCTTTGAAACACTAATGTATGTGGAGTGTTCCCTAGACTGTCTCGTAAGCACCACATGTATTACCTCACTTAATCCTCACAGTGAGCCTCCGAGAGAAGTACTATTATTATCTCCACTTTAGAGGAGAACACTGAGGCACAGAGAATATCACCCCAAGCAACTGTTGACAATACATGCCCACTGAGTTAGAATCTCCAGGCAGGCGCCCTGGTCCTGCTCATCCTGTGCATCACTAGGTTTGGGAAACACCAGACTGGATGGTTGGCCACTAGGGACCAGGAGCCAGCAACTGGTCCTGGGTGGCAAAGATGGTCCCTTCTCTCTCACTGTGATGGTGCAGCTCATTGCCCCCCACTCCCCCCCACAGTGACCAGAGCACCGCCCCCACCCGAGCCCAAGGTTGAGGCAGCACCGGAGCCCAAGCCAGTCAAGGAGGAAGCCCCGCCTCCTCCACCCAAGAAGGTTTCTGTGCTTCAGGAGCTGACCGTCGGCATCAATGGGTGAGTCGGCCCTGGCCTCTGAGCCGTTCCTGAAGCCTTGGGGCCAAGCCTCTCCTCAGTTACTCACTGGGGCCTCTCCACATTCCTCCCCTTCAGTGCTTTCATTCTGCCCACCCTGGAGAAGCACAGGGATAAGGTGGACAGGGCTCCCCCCTCAGAGAGCTCACCTTCTGGCAGGAAGACAATCAAATAAGGAACACAACGGTTCAGGGCTGTGTTGTGAGCAGTATGGAACTCAGGGGCAGAGTAAGACTGAGAGGGCAGTGTTCACCAGGGGGTCAGGGGGGGCCTCTGGGAGGTGACACTGGAGCGACGACTGAGTCACAGCAAGAAGTCAGTGTGGCTGGTGTGGGGCAGGCCAGGGAGAAGAGGAGGGAGGGCGGTGGAAAGCCCCAAGGGCCTGGCAGGCCACGGTAAGACATCTGGATCTGGTTTTACTGATAGTCATGGAGGTTTTCAGGCCAAGAGACATAATCTGACCCGCAGTTCTACAAGATCCGTCCAGCCCCAAGGTTAGGACTAGGGGTAGGGGATGGACGGGCAGAGGAAACAGAGAAAGCAGAGAAGAGGCTGGAGAGGCCACCTGGGCAACAGATGATAGCGGCCCCCACAGGGCTGGCTGCCCTCTTCCCCAGACTGAGTCCCACCCAGTCCCCTTGAGTGGGCCTCCTCTGTTACCCCCTCTGGGTCCCCTCCTCTGTCTGCTGGCCGAGGACTCTGAGGATACCCCCACAACCCTTGTCCTCACCAGATTTGGACGCATCGGTCGCCTGGTGCTTCGTGCCTGCATGGAGAAGGGCGTTAAGGTGGTGGCAGTGAATGATCCGTTCATTGACCCAGAATACATGGTGAGCAGCAGGCAGGGGGGAGGATCGGGAGGGGCAGGGCTGGAGTGGGGAGGGGTTCAGGGGAGCTCCATGGAAGGCTCCCAGCTGCAAAGTGGAACCTTGACCAAGGTGGGAACTCCCTAAGGATGCTCGCTCCCCCACCCCTACCACCCCAAGACTAGGAGCCCGCTGTCTCCCGCAGGTGTACATGTTTAAGTATGACTCCACCCACGGCCGATACAAGGGGAGTGTGGAGTACAAGAACGGACAGCTGGTCGTGGATAACCGCGAGATCCGTGTCTTCCAGTGGTAAGGGCAGCTCTGATGCACACCTGCAACATATTAATGCAGCGGATGTAGAGATGACTGAAGTGGGATTCCAGCCTCACATGGGGCTCACAACCCCCCAAATTGTGTATGTGCATGGCACTGGGTACCGGTTTGGAGAGAGGGTCTCAGAGAAGTCCCTGACCCCTAAAATGGTTAAGAAGCACTAATCTAGACAGATGCTTCACTGTACTCAAGAATACTTTTTATTTAACACATATTTGCATGCTTTCTCACAGGCATACCAGCTCAACTTGTCTAAAACTCAACTCCTGATTCTCCTCCAACCCCCAAACCTATTCATCTCCCTTCCCAGGAAATGGCATCGCCATCTAGCCAAGCACTTCCACTCGGTTCCTAGGCAGCAGCCAGAGGCCTTTTTAAAACATCAACTGGACCTGGTTACTCCTACTTAAATCCTCCAATGGCTTCCCTTCACTCCACGAATAAAACCCCAGCTCCTGATGGGGCCCCCAACCACTATGTGCCCCACCTCCCGGCCTTCCCATGTCACCTCAGCCACACTGGCATCCACCTCTTGGGACCCTGAGCCAGCACCTCTGACACCCGGCAATGCTGACTCCTTAGTACCCACTTCACATGGTTCTCAGTAATCATCCTCCTTCATTTAAGGATGTTTAGAATCTGTAAGTCCAAAGCAGCAACATTAGACGTTTAATATGCTTCAAATACAAACATTTTCAAGACATCAAAAAAAATTTATAAGATGGAAAACAGCAGACCTACTTTATCTAATATAATTGGCCACTGCCAGACCCGGGGCAGCCTCAGACTTGCACGTGCGTGCTCACAAGCCTTCCCAGTGCTCCTCCCAGTGGCTCCTCTCAGCCCCTCTCCTCTCATTTGTTGGGGGTGGGGCGAGAGATAATGAGAGCAGGGAAGGCTGTAGGGAGGTGGTCAGGGCTGGGTGGAGGCGGGGACCGGAGTCTGGGCAATGGGAGAAGCTCCTTGACCCGTTTAGAATCATGACGCCACAAGCAATCCCAGCAGAGCTGTCACCACTCAGACGTGCCCTGTCCTTTCCTTCCTCGGCCTGGGCACCGGCATTCCTGCCGCTTGGGGCATCCCCCCACCCCTTCCCCATGCCCACAGCTGTCCCTCCATGTGTGCCCCCTCAGGTGCTGCCTTCTCTGGTTACCCTCTCCATCCGCTCTCCATCACTGCACCGTGCGTGTTCTCCAGGGCTCCGCACGAGCCGCGCTGCTTGCATGACCTTACCCTGTTCCACCCTTCCGAGCTGGGGGACCCTGGGCAAGGGATGGGACTTCCCCGAGCCTCAGTTTCCTAGGTCATCTGATGGGGACGATGGTCATGTCCACCACAGCCATAGTGGGGAGCACTGGGAAGGGCATTTCCCGCAAGGCCGCAGCCTCCTTGCAGGGAGGGCCCTGTTGGTTTGCGTCACCATCACTGCTTTGGCACCCAGAGGCACAGGCGAAGGCCCTGGCTGAGTAGACTCAGGGCTTCCTTGAAGGAGTGAATGGAAACCTCAAAACAGCCCTCTGGGCAGGAGGGCAGAGCCCACAGCATAGAGAAGGGGCTGGGGTCTCCTGGGGCGCCAACTCTTTGCCCCATGCCAGCTCAGCAATTGCTATTGGAGGAATTTGTAGAAGTGCACACCCCCTGCTGGGAAGGCAGGAAATGGGGGCATCAGAGAAGAGCTAGTTGGGCCAGATGATGAAAAGTGTTCCCTGACAGAGCAGATGACCAGGCAAAGAGAAGGATGTGTTGTGGCCCAGGGGGAAGAGTGGCAGCCGCTCATTCATTCATTCCTTCGTTCAGGCAGCACAGCTAAGAGTGCAGATCCTAGGCCAGCCGGCCTGCGATGCCAGCTGGCTCCTCTGAAAAATGCCAATAGTAACAGTCCTTACCCTCAGGCCGTGAGGGTTACCTGGGTTCAGGACAGGGAACGCACCGAGACAGGGGCGCCTGGCAGGCAGTCAGTAAACTGTGTAGAATGGCTAATAACACAAAACCCCACAAACACTGACCAAACCCTTCTGTGGGGGGAAGGCTCGATGGCCAGCCCTGCTGCTATGGTGTAGTCCAGAAGATAAGACAGATGCTAACAAATGATCACAGAAGCAAATACTGCAGCTGTGATAAACCCTGTGAGGGAAAAGACTAGAACATTGTTTATTCATTTACTGCTTGTTTGCTGAAGCCAAGTAGAAAACAGCAATGCTAGATGTTTAATATGTTTCAAATATAAACATTTGGCAAAATATCAGAAAAAAATGTAAACTTATAAAAAAGAAACAGAAAATCTCCTTTACCTTCCCAACGTACACCACTAGCCCCTGCTGGGCCCAGGGCTGCCCCAGGCCTCAGTCCTCCCCCGGGAGCTGCTCTCTGGAGGCAGCGTCTATCCTCAGGGACCTGCCTGGCCTCTGGCAGCAGGCTCCCTGTTGCGGGAGCTGAGTGGTAAAGACAAGAGGGGCGAGGAGGGCCGTGATGAGGGTGCCAGGGCTGGAGACCAGAGGCAGTGGGGCAGACCTTGCCCTCCCCAGGTCACATTCTAGGAAGCACATGTACAAAGGGCCTGACCTGGCTGGGAGGAGTCAGGGATGGTCCCCCTGGGGAGGTTAAGGCCTACTGGGGAGGTGGCAGCTTGTACCCAGGCATAGCAGGGGTGATGCAGTCGAGAAAAGTGGCCTGCAAGGGGCGTCAGTGCTGAGGCAAGACCAGCAGGGTGGAATCCATCTGGGGCAGCCCCGTGTGTGAGGGGTGGGGGGACAGACGGCTGCAGGCCAGGAGGGAAGGTGTCTGGTCAGCCTTTGGAACGCTGAAGGCCGTGGACGGAGAGGGCGAGGCCCCATGGGGGAGAGTGACTCATGGCACTGCCACCCTCCCCAGCAAGGAGCCCAGAGACATCCCCTGGAGGTCCGTCGGGAGCCCCTTTGTGGTGGAGTCCACAGGCGTGTACCTGTCCTTACAGGAAACTTCAGTAAGTGGGGGAGAGGTGCCCAGGGCTGACTGGGGTGAGGGTGTGGCACTCGAAGCACCTCATGACACCTGTGCTCCTCTGCTAGAGCCACATTGAGGCAGGCGCCCAACGTGTGGTCATCTGTGCGCCCTCACCGGATGCACCCATGTTCGTCATAGGAGTGAACGAAAAGGACTACAACCCTGGCTCTATGAAAATTGTCAGGTAACGGGCAGCAACACCCTGAAGTGTGTGGTTGGTGCCTGGAGCATGTGCCAGCCTGTGGTGGGGAGGGATCGGACTCACCCTCCCCACGCCCACTCCCGCTCAACTCCTAGTGCTTCCTGCACGTCAATCTGCTTCTCCTTCCCCAAGCCTTAGCCACCATGTTAACGTGACCCTAAAACTGTCAGAAATGCACAACTTCTGGAGAACGTGCCTCGGGAGCTTCCCCGGCTGCACCTCTGGTGCCTCCTTCAGTCTGAAGGCATCCCCAATGATCCTCCTCATCCCCATCCTGACTTCTCACAAAGCCAGGCCTGTGTGCTTACCCCAAGAGACAGGCGAGGGTGGAGGGCTGGCTCTGCGCCTCACCTCACAGAGCCCCTGCACACCCGGGCTGTTTCAGCAATGCATCCTGCACCACCAACTGCCTGGCCCCCCTCGCCAAGGTCATCCATGAGCGATTTGGGATCGTGGAAGGGCTGATGGTGAGCTGGGGACAGGGGTGGGGGCAGGAGGGATGGCAGGGAAACTACGTCTTCTTCCCAGGACTTGCTTAGTGTGTGGACTTAACAGGGAGACTGGTTTCAGGAGGAGAGGCCCACCAGTGGTGAAGCCTTTTAAAACAGTGTGCCACTCGCAGACAAGGCTGGACCCCAGCCTGCACGTGCCCCTCCTATGGTCTGTGGTGGTGGCCCCACCAGCCTCCACACCTGGGCCACCACCCTGGGCCTGGGAAAAAGACATATCGGAGCTTAGGAGCAGGAAAGCCTCACCTTGGCCCTCTTCTTTCCCAAGACCACAGTCCATTCCTACACTGCCACCCAGAAGACGGTGGACGGGCCATCAAAGAAGGCCTGGCGAGACGGACGGGGCGCCCACCAGAACATCATCCCAGCCTCCACAGGGGCTGCCAAGGCTGTGGGCAAAGTCATCCCAGACCTCAAAGGGTATGAGAGCACGAAGCTGCAACCAGGGTGGGGGATGCACCCCAGCAGGACCAGACTGGCCCCAATCCTTGAGGTGTCTATTGAGGGGAAAGCAGAGGCAGGGGGGATGGATGGAGAAGTCTCTGGGTTCTGATTCCCACCTCTGATGTGGGATACTCCAGGAAGCTGACGGGAATGGCGTTCCGGGTACCAACCCCAGACGTGTCTGTTGTGGACCTGACCTGCCGCCTGGTCCAGCCTACCCCATACTCAGCCATCAAGGAGGCCATAAAAGCAGCAGCCAAGGGGCCCCTGGCTGGCATCCTTGCCTACACTGAGGATGAGGTAGGGGCTGAGGAGAGGGGACCCTGGGAGGTGTCCTCTGGGGAGGGAGCACGATTTTCCACTTGCTAAGAAGCTGCTCATGATGGACCAAGATAGGAACTGCAGGACTGGGAAGGTCAGATCTCCCTGCCTCAGGCCCTTTGCACTTGCTGCTCCTGTGGTCTGGAAAGCTCTGCCCCCTGGTGGCCACACAATCTGCCCTCCCCTCCTCCAAATCTCTACTTCAACTTCCCTTTTCAGCAAGAAGTTCTTTTTGTGGCCCTTTCCTCACCTGAAATTTCATTTCACAGTCACTGTGGGCCCTGCTAGCATGTGCTCTCCAAGAGAGCAGGGATTTGGGGGCTATCTTTTCACTTCCATAGCTCCAGCGGTCTTCCCAGGGCCTGGCACACAGCAGGTGCTCAATACATGCTTAGTGAACACAACAACAGCTCCCGTTTTTCACCACTTGTTCGGGGCAGGCTATGGCCAGGTGCCTTCCCTGTAAGGAATGGATGTCACTGTCCCTTTGCCCCCAGTAATGCCATCTCTGTATGTCCCCCTTTGGTGCTGTCTCCCTGCTTTATCTCCTGCAGGCCCACCTTCACACAGCCGCCAGGATTGCTTGTTTTAATGAGATCAGATCGCATCACCCCCACTGCCCCGCTGGCCTTCCACTAGGGCCAAACCCTCAGGGCCTCTGTGCCGCAGCCCCTTCCACCTCAGGCACTGCCGAGGGCTGAGTCGGCCAGATCCTCCGAGTCATGCAGACCCAGCCTGCCGGCCTCCCTCAGAGAGGGCCTGCGTGCTGGCCCACTCCAAGCGCCCGCCTTATTCCCAGGAAGTGCTATTTACTGGGGCAGCATCAGGTGTCTGCCTGTGTCCTTTGGCCAGCACCCCCCAGGCAAAGCCCCCGTGTGCCTTCCTCACACCCTGTCCCCAGAACCCGGACGCTGCAGGGCTCCATCAGATATAACAGACGATGGATGGACAGTGGGCCTCAGGGTCAGAGCCTGCGCTCCTAGAGGTCTCTGCTCCGCGACCCACACTTATCTTTGACTTTCTGACGCCCAGGTCGTCTCCACGGACTTTGTCGGCGATACCCACTCGTCCATCTTCGACGCTAACGCCAGCATCGCGCTCAACGACAACTTCGTGAAGCTCATCTCTTGGTACGGAGGAAGGGGTCAGAGAACGCGGGAGGCCGGGGTGGCCGGGAGCATCCCTCTGACCCCTGCCTCCCTCCCCAGGTACGACAACGAATACGGCTACAGTCACCGCGTGGTGGACCTCCTCCGCTACATGTTCAGCCGGGACAAGTGAAGCAGGACGGCCCCTCCTCCGCCCCCGGGCCAGAACCTGTATCCCCCGTCCCCGCGCGCGGCTCCCGGGGAGGAGGGCGCCCGCGCGAGGGGCCTCGCCTCTGGGGCAGCAGTGCAATAAAAACCCGGAGTGCTCACGCCTGCGCCGCATGTCTCTGCGCCGCTCCCGGCAGGGTAGCCTCGGGCTCCGGCCCGCCCCACACTTCCCGAGCGGCCCGCGGCCACGGGCCGGGGCGCCAGACTCCGAGCCGGGCCCCGCGAGCGGACGCGCCGCGCAGGCTCCCACCGCGGTGCGGCGCCGCCGTCGCGCCCCGCGTGACGTCACCGCGCCGGCGCCGGCCGCCTCGCTCCCAGCAGGCCGCGCGGGCCGCGGCGGAGGGGGCGCCGGGCCTGCCGAACAGACCGCGCTTCGGCGGGCCGGGCGGCCGGCGCCATGACCCTGTTCCACTTCGGGAACTGCTTCGCCCTGGCCTACTTCCCCTACTTCATCACCTACAAGTGCAGCGGACTGTGAGTGCGGGGCGGCCGCGGGGCGGGGGGGCGCGGGCCGGGCTAGCCCTCACCGCCCGCTCCTGCAGGTCCGAGTACAACGCCTTCTGGAAGTGCGTCCAGGCCGGGGTCACCTACCTCTTCGTGCAGCTGTGCAAGGTGAGGGCGCGCGGACCCCCGCCCCGGGCTCGCGGGACCCAGGCTCCGCCCCCGCCCCCCGGGGGGGACGCCCCAGAAACCCACGGAAGGCGGACTTTGCAGGGGGTGGGACCTGAAGCGAGATCTCCAGGTACCGTTGTATAGCGCTTTTAGTAAAACTGGGAAAACCCCGTTGTATGGATAAGAGGGTACTTGGTACGTTAAGAGCCGCTGATTAAGCCCCACAATCTCCGCGGTGCTGCTATCACTGCCCAGGTAGGCAGCCCTGGCATCTCCAGGCCTGACCCCTGCCCCCGGTGATCACCACAGAACCAGATTTCCAGGGCCCTAACCTCTATCTCTCCTGGTCCTGTAATCTTGCCCCCATCTGGTGGTTCCTCTCCACGTGGGCCCTCAGAACCCGATGCCCTGTTCTTCACACATACACACTAACTTCCCGCAAAACCCACGTGGTTGATCCCCCTCACTTTGAGGTGGCCTTTCTGTTTTCTCTTGTCAGATGCTGTTCCTGGCCACTTTCTTTCCCACCTGGGAAGGCGGCATCTATGACTTCATTGGGGTGAGTGGGGCAAGGGAGGGGGAGGGAGTGCAGGAGTGGGGCCCCCTAGCACCTGTGCTTACTCAAGCCTCAACCTGACCCACAGGAGTTCATGAAGGCCAGCGTGGATGTGGCAGACCTGATAGGCCTAAACCTTGTCATGTCCCGGAATGCCGGCAAGGGGGAGTACAAGATCATGGTTGCTGCTCTGGGCTGGGCCACCGCCGAGCTCATTATGTCCCGGTGTGTGCAGCAGCCTGGATCCCAGATTCCTGAGAAAGGACACCTGGGTTCCAGGGGGTGCTGGAGGGCCGGGGCTCAGATTCTGGGTGCTGGGGGTGTCTGGGTGCTGGAGAATCCCTCCCTTTGCCTTTCTCAGCTGCATCCCCCTCTGGGTCGGAGCCCGGGGTATTGAGTTTGACTGGAAATACATCCAGATGAGCATTGACTCCAACATCAGTCTGGTACGCAATTCTGCTCTCCCACACACGCCTTTTTGCTGGTGGCCGTACTCCTCCCCTGACTTCCTGCCTCCCTCCAGGTCCATTACATCGTGGCATCTGCCCAAGTCTGGATGATAACACGCTATGACCTGTACCACACTTTCCGGCCGGCGGTCCTCCTGCTGATGTTCCTTAGCGTCTACAAGGCCTTTGTCATGGAGTGAGCTGGGTGGGGTTGGAGGCAGGGTCCACATGGGGGTGGGTTATCTATTCTCCTTCCCTCATTGTGATGTTTCCCCACAGGACTTTCGTCCACCTCTGTTCCCTGGGCAGCTGGACAGCACTGCTGGCCCGAGCAGTGGTGACAGGGCTGCTGGCCCTCAGCACCCTGGCCATGTATGTCGCTGTTGTCAACGTGCACTCCTAGGCTTGGTGTCTCAGACGCTCACATACCTTTGCCCTCTTTTCAGGTTTCAGTGAAGTAAACAGTATTTGGAAAGTTGTTTCAACTTCCATCTCTCTCTGGAACTATCTACCAATACCATGCTCCCCTGGGTCCCAGAGGCCGTCATTGTGGCTTTGGAGCCAGGCAGACAAGCTGGGAAACTAGGCAGCACTGATTTCTCCTGTGTTCCTGGAGCAGGTCTTCAGCACCTTATTTTCCAGGGTAGACTGAGGGCTTGGAGTAGATGGGCTTTGAGCAGTGGCGGAGACCAGGGTCCTCAGGGACCAGGTGATAGAGGGGAGCTGGAATCTAAGAGATGGTTCTTGGGAGCTTCTCCTCACACGGCCGTTTCCCACATGGCCCTTGTCTGGCTGGTCACCTCCGAGGCTCCCGGCCTTAATCTCGCCCTCTGGTCCACCCTTCGTATGGCAGCCAAGGGATCTATCTGAAACCCCAGTCTTACTAGTTCACTCTCCCTGCTTATAACTATTTAGGGCTCCTCATTGCACACCGAACAGTCGAACCACTTGACCCTTGCTTTTGCCCTTGGAGACAGACTTGTGATTCTGAGCTCCTCAGTGCTTTGATTCAGTTCTGTGGCCCTCAGATCAGATCCTTGCCTGAGTGTTCTCAGGGTGGAGTACAGAGACAGCTGCAGCCAAATAGCAGAGCAGAGCCCACCAAGTCAGCTGTTGTGCTGGCTGGCACCTTCCACCCCAACCTTCCCCTGGTCTAGCGGGGCCAGCTCCCTGCCCCATGCCCTTCCCCTCCCAGATGGTGATGTGTCAGAAGCCAGGCTTTGAGTGTCTGGCTTAAGCTCCACCTTGACACAAATTCTGCCCACGTGGGAAAGTGCTCCCCAGCCCTGGTGTTCCCAGTGGGCTCCCTCAGGGTGTGGGATAGGGCAACTGTCCCTCCCTCCACCAGATTGTCAAGGTCCTGCCATCATGTTATTTAACTCTGGACCTAGAACAGCACCAAACAGCTCTGCTGTGAGTTTTGGTGTTTTCAGAGAAAGCATTTATCTTCAGACAGGACAGCCACCATCTAGCCTCCTCCACCCCACCATTGTCCCTCGTCAAGACAGGGTCCATAAGTATCTTAGGGGAGAGTAGGGGTGGCGAGTGATTGATTGGTCACCCTGACTTTGATGTGTAAAGGGAGTAGACGGGACATTCCTCCAGCCCAGCTGGGTGCATCTATAATAGGATCACTCTCCCACACCTGCATCCCGTGCCCCACCTAGGCCTTGACAAGTACTGGGACAAGTGAAGGTTGCAGAAATGACTATTCAACAACTATTTGCTGAGCGGGGACTCTGATCCAGGCCCCCTGCTGGTGGCCAACTGTCTGTGAAACAGTCCCAGCTTTTATGAGGCTCAGGGAGACCAGAGTGGTTGGGGCTGAGGTGGGGGGTGCGCAGGCCAGAGGGATCAGGGCTGTGATGAGTGAAGCCTAGTCGGAGTGGTAGGATGATGAGCTAGACCACAATGATCAGGGCTGTGATGGGAATACAAGGGGCTGAGGGGACCCAGAGGAGCCACTTGACCCAGCCTGGAGTGCGGGATGGGCTCCCCGGAAGACAAGATGTGTGAGTTGAGACCTCAAGGATGAGTTAATGGGGCAAAGAAGAGAGAAGCAGGTATCAAGGCCGGCGTAAAGGCCCTGAGGTCAAAGAGCGGGCCTGGCCTTTCCAAGGAAACATAAGAACTGGTTGGAACAAGTTTGAGGGGGCTTGTGAGACTGCAGAAGTCAGCAGGGGCCAGATCACAGGAGGCTCTAAAGGCTAGGCTGGGAAAAGGACCCGGGGCAGTGTGGAACCGTGGAGAGTTCTAGGCAGAGGAAGGACAGGGTCCGATTCGGCTTTAGGAAGATCTCCATTGCTGTTGTATAGATGGGGAGACTGAGGCCAGAAGGTCAGGCCTGGACCAGGGCAGGGCTGACGGGTAGGAGGAGAGTGATGGGTAGAAGCAGAGTAGAGAGATAGTGGTGACCAGTGGGCTGTTTTTATTTTGGGGGGTCGGGGCACGGGCAGTGGGGAGGTGGCGGGTAAGCACTAAGGAAAGAGTGAAGGAGTCCAGGGTAGCTCAAGTTGAGGGCTTATAAACTTCCCAAGGGCTCACCACGTTTCCCAGGGAGAAGGAAACTGATGGGACAGCGGATGAAGCTGGTTTGGAGGGTGATGTAGAGGCCAGCATGGGTCCCCTCAGACCTGCGGGGGAGGCTGGAGACATGTGGGCATTGCTGCAGAGACAACTGAGGCAGGGGTGGCGGAGGGGGGCTGTGGCGAAGAGGAAGGAGAAGCCTGGGGGCCAGCCAGAGAGACTCAGTAAAAGGGGGAAGAGGCGAGAAAGGCGACAGGGAAAAGGAGCAGCCAGAGGTTGGGGGGAGAGGACAGGGGAGGGTTCACTTTTCAGGTGAGGGTGTGGGGAGGGGACCTGTGACTAGCTTCCAGGAGTTGGTTGGGATTAACAGGGGTGATAGGGTGCCCATCGCCCCACAAAAGAGTGAGCATGTGGAATCAGTGGAGACACCTGTGAAGGGTGGGGGGCGGGGGCTGCTTGAGGTGCACGAGATGTTGACACCGTGTGTTAAGGAGCCTCCCGAGAGGGAGAATGGATGCTGGAAAGGAGGGAGCCCAGAGGCGGGGTTCAGACTAGAGGAGTGGTTAGAGGCACCGTCTGGAGGGTGCCTGTGTGCACGTGCAGCTCGCCTTTACATGCTGTAACTCCAGGCAGAGAAATGGTATACAGTCCCCCCAAGGAACATTTATTAGAGTACCTACTATGTGCCAGGCTGTGTTCTAGGAACTGGAGATGCAGCCCTAAGTTCTAGGATTGTGGGAGATCAAAGGGGCCCAGGAAAAACTCTTAGGCACCGAATGAAAGCAGTCAATGTGAGCCAGTTTATTACCATCATGCAGACGTGTGTTTTTAAAGAAGAGCCCCAGGCAGCCCTCTTGCCACCTGCAGTCCTAAGGGCAGACCAATTTCACAGGAGCTGCTAGCTCTTACTCCCTACCAAAGCCCCCCAACCCCTTAGGAGGGGTTTTCCCCGAGGCCAGTGCAGAGGACTGGGCCTAGGGGCTGCCCCTCCAGGAGGGTGGGCACCTTGTGGATGGGGAAGGGGAGGGGGGAAGGGGTCCCTCCAAGGCTGGGGTGCCGTGGGCTGCAAGAGCAGACACAGGTGGGGCTAGGACTCGGGATTGCTCAGATGTTTCGGTGGCTGTCCAGAGGGTCCCATGTGTCCACCCCCCAGCTGTGGTGGATGCAAGGATGGTTTGAAGGCAGCAGTCCCTCTAATAGTAGAGTTCCTGGTCCCACCAGCCTGGGGGAGAGAGAAAGAGGAGACTCAGTGCTGGGGGGATGTGGGTCAGGGAGTGGGGGCCAGGGGCTCAGAGGTTATGGATCAGTGGAGGTTTGATGTGGAGGGTAAGGGCTTGGAGGTCAAGTGTTGAAGATCAAAGGTCAGGGCAGCTGCTCTGAGAATGTTTCAGCCCCGCCCCCAGGCCCCCAATCTCCACACTCACTCCCTGGGCAACAGCGAACGCCAAGTTTCCGGATCTCATCATAGACGAAGATGAGGAGGCCATAGGGCATGGGGACCAGCCACCACTGGAACCTGAGGGCACAGGCGAGAAGGCAAGGTGAAGGCTGTCCTCAGGTCTGTCCCACATGCCCATCCCTCTGCTCACACGTCACCACCCCTCACCGAATGGGCATGAAGTTGAAGATGTTGGGCATTCCGGGGCAGTAGCACAGGAAGCAGCCGATGCAGACCTGGAACACGATGGCGATCACCAGGATCCTGTTCCTGCAGGTGGGGCGGGATGAGGCAGGCTCAGACTGGCGGGCTCAGGACAAAGGCCGTGAGGAGTTGGGGAGCAGATGGGAATCAGGGTACTGGGTCAAAGAAGGTCAGATGTCAGCAGCAGGGAGATGTTCTAAGCATTTAACATGGGCATGGCCAGCACCTCTCCAGCAGTGGACGCCCGCCCTGTCAGCGTCACGCCTTTAGTTGGTGAAACGTGGAGGGGCCCGTGGAGAGGCACATGAGGGAGCTACTGGCCAGCTATTGATAAGGAACGTGAGCCTGGCACCAGCACATCCTCACATCCGGTGCCGGTGTTTGCTGGCCACAGTGAGCCCTGGTCAGGGTCTGATGGGCGTTGGGACCAGGGCAAGGTGGGCTGGGTGGGGCGGGCCAGGGACACCTGAAGAAGCCCTGCTGGAAGGCAGAGAGGCGGCGAGTCTTGCGGATGAGGACGTCAGCGATCTGACACATCTCGATACTGATGAAGAACACAGTGTAGCAGGTGTACTGCTGGTACAGGCGCTGCCCGAACGTCTGTGGGCAGGAGGGGACGACAGCAGCCTGAGCCCAGGTGGAGCGCCTCTGCAGCCAGCGGGCACGCGGGGCCTGGGCCGGGAACCCCTGACTGCTCTGAGCCTGACTTCAGAATCCAGGGCGGGAGGAGAGGAGAGATGCAGGACCCGTCAGGTTGGATGACTGTGGGGCCTAGCAGAGCCTGGATGTCAGTGCCTGGGCAATGGTAGGTCAGGCCATTGCTTTTGTAATGAGAGGATGGATGTAGGATTTCCTGGGCAGAGACAATGGGAATCCTGAGGCAAGATTTGCAAAGACTAGTGACTCAGGGCCCGTGGAGATGACTAAAATGAGTGAAGAGGGCCAGGTGAGCCTTTGGGGACCAGGGCACGTGCCCCATATAAAGGAGGCAGCCAGTATTCAGTCCATGGCTTCAATATAACTTTTTAATACCAGCTAATTGTGTAAGACACACTTATTGTGTTCCAGGTACCAAGTGTTTCCCATGTATTATCTCAGTTAATCCTCCCAGTAATCCTATGAGGTGCATGTTGGCACTCAAACGTCAGCATGCAGCAGAGTCCCCAGCTGGCGGGGATCAGTGGCAGACCATGAGTCCAGGCATTCTGGCTCCAAGCTCTGCGTTCTTAACCACAACCGTAAATGCTGAAGGGGAGCACCCTGATCTGGAACTCCGCAGGGCAAACTACACATCTGCCCGCCAGACCTAGCCTATCTACGCCCACACCTTCATTAAGGTTGGCCACACATGCAAATACTCTGTGTAAGTGATGCTGCAGGGAAAATAATAGACTGCGGCCTGGTTCCACACCTGATGTGCTGTGTTACTCTCAGGGCAGGGAGGACCCATCTGCAGCTATGATCAGGAGCTACAGACGCAGGAGTTTGGAGCTTGAGACAGGGTGGGAGAGGCACCTTACCCCTGAACTGGCAGAGAGGCTGGGATGCTCTGAGCTCAGTCACACGTGGAGGAGTGTGGGCCACACAGGGTAGGTGGCACCGGAAATGAGGGAGTCATGGGGTGGGGCGGGGCAGGGGCTCACCCACTCCTGGCCATAGCTGTCCTGCAGATCTTGTAGGTGGTGGTCCTCCCACTGCGGCCGCAGCCCCACACACAGCAGCGGGAACCAGCCCTCCTGGGCCATGGCCGTGAAGTAGTCAGTGAAGCCAGCAAATGACTGGATGGCCCCTGGGCGGGAGGCAAGGAGTCACAGGGGGACAGACATGGAGACACAGATTGGGACACAGGGAGAGAGAGACACACAAGAGACAGGCTCAGGGACACAGAAACAGTGACATGGGGACAGTGACAGAGACAAGGACCCCAAGAGAGATCAATGGGCAGAGGGAGAGACAGGGACAGAGAGACATCCAGAGAACCCAGAAAAGACAAGGAGGCCATGACCTAGAGACAGGGTCCTGGAGAACAGGGCCAGAGAAAGCAAGGACACAGGGGAACATAGAGGCCATCACGTGCAGACAAGGACTCAGAGGACGACAGAGACCCAGGATCAAATGCAGACCCCGAGATCCAGGACAAGGCAGCCGAGCAGCCTGCAGGAGAGCCCCAGCTTCCCGGGCCCACGGGCACCCACCGATCTGGAAGTAGGAGTAGGCAGCCAGGGGCTCGTTGACCAATCGGTCACGCTTCGGGTTCCGTGGACGCAGGTGCATAATGTCACTTTCGGCCTTCTCATATGCCAGAGACACAGACGGGAACTGGCCAGGAGCAGAAGGAACCAGGGTTCAGGGTTTACCTTTACCTGTCCCCTAGTCTCTGGAGCCCCCTTTCCCCTGCCAGTGGGCAGGGATAGGACTAAGGTTAGGAGGCAGTGACCACACAGCCACACCTGCCTGGACAGCCTGGATCTGCTGGACCCTGTCAGGAGTGTTGACATGTCCAGTCCACATCTGTGTCCATCTCCATCAGAATGTCTGCATTTATCTCTGCTATAGTGTGCGCTCTCGCTCGCTCTCTCCGTGTCTCTGTCTCCCTCCCTCCCTTTTTCCTCCTCCTCTCTCTCTCTGTTTGTTCTCTGGGGGACTCTGGTCTTGGCCTCTCTGTTTCCTTGTTGCTCTCTCTGTCTCTTACTCTTTTTGTTTCTTTGTCCCTATCTCTGGTCTCTTTCTCTACGACTGTCTCTGCTTTTGTGTCTCTGTGTCCCTCTCTATATATCTCTCTTTGTCACTCTATCTCTTCTATCTCTCTATGTCCTCCTCCCCATCTCCCACCCCATCCGTTTGTGACTACAGAGTGGCAGCAGAGTGTACTGACCGAGAGCAGAGGCTCTCGGGCACCTGACTGCTGGGCTCAAATCCCAGCTGTGCCACTTATTAGCTGTGTGACCTGGGGCAAGCCACTTAACCTCTCTGTGCCTCAGCTTATCAGAAAAATGGGGATGATAAATAAATAAAGCCCATCTCACAGAGTGGTTATAAGGACAAAATTAAGTAAATTAATGTGTGCCTGGCCCAGACTAGGCACTATGTGTTATTGAATAAATATGTCAACATGGCCGTGTATCTGGCTGCATTTGTGGCAGTATCTGTGGCTCTTTTCCATCTATCTGCCTTGGGGTCTATCTCACGATGTTTATCTGTCCATGTCTGTTGAGGGATGTCTGTCTGTGATCCAAGTCTAGCCAGACATCTGTGTCTTAATATCTCTATTTGTCTGAGTGTCCAGATCTGAGGCCATGCGTGTCCGTAGGTCTGTCCATGCCTATCTGAGTGTCCACCTGTGTGTCCATATCCGTGGTTCTGTCTGTGTCTACCTGCCTGCCTGCCGGTGTGTCCACACCCGGCTGTCTGTTGTACACACGTCTTTGTCACTCTGTGTCCAAGAGTGTCCGTGGGCATACACCTGTGGGCACTGTATGTGTGTGTGGTGGGGAGCCCCGGGGCCGCAGACTCACAATGTCGGTGCAGAGCTCTATGAAGAGGATGGTGATGCAACCGAGGGGCAGGGGCACGCTGACAGTGATGTAAATGAGGTACGGCGTCAGTTCGGGGATGTTCTTGGTCAGTGTGTAGGCGATGGACTTTTTCAGGTTGTCAAAGATCAGTCGGCCTGTGGGGGTACAGCAGGCACCTCAGCCTCCTCACAGCCCACTTCCTCCTGTGCCCACGCTGCCCGCCCTGTCTCTGATGCACCCGGACCCTGCTCCACGCCCGTCACGATGGAGGCGAAGTTGTCATCCAGCAGGATCATGTCAGCCGCATTTTTGGCCGCATCCGAGCCGGCAATGCCCATGGCCACGCCGATGTCTGCCTTCTTCAGGGCTGGGGAGTCATTCACGCCATCCCCTGTCACAGCCACGATTGCACCCTGCAGGGAGTGGGTGCAGGTGAGGGATGGTCAGTAAGAGGCCAGCCCAGGGCCAGCCCAGCCCATCTGCCCGCCTTCATTGGCAGGGTCGCACCAGTCGCTGGCAGCTCTCCACAATCACCAGCTTCTGCTGGGGGCTCGTGCGAGCGAACACCATCTCGGGGTGGGTGCGCAGCACCTCGACCAGCTCTGATGGGTCCATGTCCTTCAGCTGCATGCCATTGATCACACAGGCGCGGGCATCCCTAGGGAAGGATGTGGGAGGGCATTACTGGGGGCTCAGTCTGCACGGGGTGTGGGAGGAGCCACAGGGAGGGCTGAGGAGGCTTACTTCCGATTAACCTGGTCCAGGGGCACGCGGAGGCGGGCAGCGATGTCCTCCACTGTCTCACTGCCTTCCGAGATGATGCCCACGCTGGCTGCAATGGCCTTGGCCGTGATGGGGTGGTCACCCGTCACCATGATCACCTGTGGAGGGGACCAGCAGACCCTGACCCCTTCAGATCAGCCCACTCTCCCCATCCTCCTTGGGGACATCTGCTGATACACTCATTCATTTATTCAACCGATCGTGACCCCCTGCCATGTGCCTGGGAAAAAGCAGGGACGAAATAGACAAAATCCCTAACCTCATGGAGCTGACATTCTAGTGTGGGAGACAGAAAAGAAACAAAATGAAGGAAGGAATGACATGGCATATTAGAAGGAGGGGGGAGGGCCGGCCCCGTGGCTTAGCGGTTAAGTGCGTGCGCTCTGCTGCTGGCGGCCTGGGTTCGGATCCCAGGCGCGCAGCAACACACCACTTCTCCGGCCATGCTGAGGCCGCATCCCACATACAGCAACTAGAGGGATGTGCAGCTATGACATGCAACTGTCTACTGGGGCTTTGGGGGAAAAATAAAAAAAAAAAAAAAAAAAAAAAATTAAAAAAAAGAAGGAGGGGGGAAAACGAAGCTGGTAAAGGTGATGGCAAGTGTTGGGTGGAAAAAGTGGTGGTTCAGTTATAAATGTATCCAGGGAAAGCCTCATTGAGAAGGACATTTGAGCAGAGACCTGAAAGAGGTGAGAGTTGGCCACGTGGAAATCTGGGGGAGAGTGTTTCTGGCAGAGGGAACAGCCAGTGCAAAGACCCTGAAATGAGAACATGCCTGGACTGTTGGAGGAACAGCAGGAAGGCCAGCGTGCCTGGAGGGGAGTGAACAAGAAGTGGAGGGCTGAGGAATGAGCTTAGACAGGTAACAGGGCCCGGATCTTACAGAGCCTTTCAGTCCGTGGGAGGGACTTGGCTGTTGCTTGCTCAGCATTGGCTCCCTCACCCTTGATTTGTTTGGGGGGAGCAACCCCTCCCCTCAGGTTGAAGTGAGGTCCCTGGCCAAGACTGGGCAAATAAGCCCAGACCTGGGCAACCAATGTATTCCATCCCCCAGCCAGCGACTGGTTTAGGGATGAGCATGTGACCCAATCTGGTGCAACTGAAAAAGAGGCACTCTCTTTCTGCAGGGTGGCTAAACAGGTGGGATGTAAGTTGGAGCTGCTGGGGGGTGGTCATCTTTGCCACCAAAATGGAGGGACTGCTTGAGAACAAAGCCAGCAGAGAGAAAAGCAGAGCTGAGGCATGGAGAAAGGCAAATTCTTAATGACATTGAACTCCTGGATCCAGCTATACCTGAAGCTTCATTCCCTAAAACTTTTCAGTTTCGTGAACCACAATATTCCTTTTTTGGTTCGAGCTATTTTCAGGTGGGTATCTGTCACAGGGTTCCTTATCCCCAAATACTGCCATCCTCTGTTTTCACCCCTACCCTGTCTTCTCCTCAGTGGCATACCCGGATGCCTGCCGTGCGGCACTTGAGCACAGCATCTGGAACGGTGGCACGGGGTGGGTCTATCATGGATACAAGTCCCGCAAAGCACAGGCCACTAGATGGAAAGTTCATGTCTTCCACGTCGAAGGCATAGCCGGGTGGGTAGTCTTTCTCACTCAGGTAGAGCTGGCAGAAGCCTGGCCAGAAAACAGGGAAATCAGAGGAGTCCTGGGCAGACCCTTCCCCAGCAAAGCCAGGTGAGGAGTGAAATAGCTAGGCCCCTTGCACCAAGAACCCGTGGATGCCTGACCCTGTGCTGAATCCTTCATTCACATTATCTGAATCCATCCTCACAGCCCCTGTGAGGCCATTAGCATGCGCATCTTGCAGATGAGGAAACTGAGGCTTAGAGAGCGGATAACTCTTGCCAGCGGTCATGCAGCAAGTAAAATGAAAGATCCAGAACTGGACCACAGGGTTGAGGCAGGGGTTAGGGAACTTTAAGGAGTTAGGACAAAAATTGGAGGAGGTCAGAGGTCAGCACAAGGATTGGAGAAAGTCTTGAGTTAAGGCAGGGACTGGGGAAGGTCAAGGGTCAAAAGGGGGACTCTGAAAGGTGGAGGTGAAAGCAAGGCAGGTCATCAGTTGGGGCAAGAGCTGGGGAAACTAAGGGATCCCAGGTCAGGTCAGGAGGGGGAAGGTCCAGGGAGGACAGGCGGGGAGGGGCTGGGTCAAGGGAGGCACTGAGGAGAGACAGGGGTCAGGACTGAGACGGGGGAAGTCAAGGTGAGTGTGTGGACTGGGGCAGGTCAGCTGTCGGCCAGGGATGGGAAATGTCAGGGCCAGGGCTGGGCGGGGAAGGCTGGGCAGGGTCTGTGCCGTCCTCCAACACTGGTGCACCCCCTCCCCTGGGGGCCTCACCGAGCACGCGTTCGCCCAGGCCGCCCAGGCTGAGGTAGGCAGTCTGGAAGGCCTCACGCCATTGCTCGTCCAGCGGCAGCTCCTGGCCCTTGATGAGGATGGAGCTGCAGCGCTCCAGCACGCGCTCGGGGGCGCCCTTCATCACCAGCACGTGCCGCGGGTCCCGCGGGTCCTCCAGTGTGTGGATGGACAGCTGTGGGCGGGGAGGGGCGGTGGTGTGGGCGAGGCCAAGGAGGGAGAGGGCGGGGCTTGGCGGAAGCGGGGGCGTTGGCAGCGCGGGGGCACTGCCCCGAGAGCCTCGAGGGGTAAGGTCGGAGCTAAGGGTGAGGGGCCTGCGGGCTGGGCAGGCCATTGTAGAGGCTGAGGGTTGGGGCGGGGATCGGGACATGGTTAGGGTCCTGGGCGCGGGGAATGGACAGAATTAGGCTGCGGAGGTGGGCTGGGGCAGGATCTTGATGGCGAGCTACCGCCCACCGAGGGCCTGATGGCTGAGAGCAGGCGGAGAGGTTGTGGGCGTGGCCTGGCCATGGGTGGGCTTGGGCTGTGGGCGGGCCGAGAGATGCGAGTGGGGTTTGGCTACGGGGCAAAGCCCCGCCCCTAAATGTGGTGCGGCCTGTCGTGGGCGGGGCTTGCTCCGGGCAGACAGGGCGTGGGCGGGGCTTGCTGTGGGCGGGACTGGGCCGCGGGCGGGGCTTGCTGTGGGCGGGACTGGGCCGCGGGCGGGGCTTGCTGCGGGCAGACAGGGCGTGGGCGGGGCTTGCTGCGGGCGGGACTGGGCCGCGGGCGGGGCCAGCTCCGGTGGGCACGCACCTGGAACTTGTTGGTGGAGTTGAAGGGGATCTCGCAGACTTTGGGGAAGCGCTCACGGTAGCCCATGGCGTTGCCCAGCGTCAGCTCCGAGAACTTGAGCAGCGCCGTCTCGGACGCGTCCCCAATCACGATGCGCTGAGAGCGGGGGCCGGTGTCAGGGGCGAGCCCGGCTGCACCAGGCTCCCGGGGTCCCCGGGGTCCCCCCGGCTCTCACCTTGGGCACGGGCACCGCGTCCTGGCCTGACTTGAAGGCAGCGCGGTTGCACAAGGTGAGCACGCGGCACAGCGCCCTCCACGTCTCCGAGGACTGGTCAAACGTCTGCCCTGGAGGCCAGGCGCGCAAGCTGGGGCCGCGAGGGGACTCTCCCCTACCAGACCTGAGCCCCTTCCCCTAGACTCAGGACAGGATCCCCTCCCCAGACCTGGGTGGGAGCCAAACCCCTTCTCATACCCCGGACGGAGCCTTCTCTCCAGACCCAATATCGAGTCTCCTCTGAGACTCGATGCCAAGCCCCTTCGCAGATGTGGAAGACCCACAGACCCACAGCTTAGCCCCCCTCCCTGGACCCAAGACCTGGCCCTCTCCCCCATTGGGGTGGAACCCTTCTCCATTAACGCAGAGCCCTCCCCAGCGTCCCTTTGGTAACCTCAGAGCTCCCTTCTAGGTCTCCACCATCCACCAGCCCCTGCCTCCTCCCACCCCACACCTGACTGGTCTTCCGTGGTGTCAGCCGAGTGGATGTGGTTGTCGAACCAGAGGTGGGACACAGTCATGCGGTTCTGAGTGAGGGTCCCCGTCTTGTCAGAGCAGATCACTGACGTGGAGCCCAGCGTCTCCACTGCTTCCAGGTTCTTGACCACACAGTTCTTGCTGGCCAGCCGCTTGGCTGTCAGAGACAGGCAGACCTGGGGGAAGGGTAAGACACGCAGGCGTGGGGAGCAATCCTTGCTGTCAGCCCCACTTCCCTCCTCTCACAGCACTGGGGGTCCCTTAGCCCAGGCACAGTACTGCGAATGCTGCATTCCTCGGCAGAAGCCGGGCTTTTTCTTGCCTCCACGCTGTTGTCCAGTCTGTGCTTTCTACTTGGGACGCCTCCCCAGTCTGCCCAGATAAACAGAGCCCAGCTGCCCTAGCTGAGGTTCTGTAAGTTCTCTTATCAGCACAATCAAAATGAGAAAACAAGCATCCCCTGAGCCTCCTCTGGGGTGGGTCTCCAGCTGGGCGCTGACTGTCGAAGGCCGCCCACACCGTCCTGAGCCTCCTCTGGTCAAGGACCTGGCCTGTTCACCTCTGAGTCCTCAGTGTGTGTACAGAGGCCCAGAGTAGTGTTTGCTGGATGGATAGGTGGACAAGTGGGGGGTGGGGAGGATAGATGATGGGAAGGCGGGTGGGTGGATGGGAGGTGAAGGGATAGGTGGACAGATAGGGAGATGATGGAGGGAAGCCTGGACGAATGAACAGACAGATGGACAGGTCTGTCAGCTCTCTGCACCCTCCTCTGCCTCCCCAACTCACCGTGACAGTGGCCAGTAGCCCCTCAGGCACGTAGGCTACCACAATGGCCATGAAGAAGACCATGGCCCGCAGGAAGGTGTAGCCGATGCACATGGCCACCACAAAAAATGTGCCACCGAAGAGAATGGCCAGGCCTGCAATGATGTCCACAAAGTGTTCGATCTCGATAGCGATGGGTGTCTTCTCGTTTTCTACTCCCGAAGCCAGCGATGCGATGCGCCCGATGATGGTGCGGTCCCCCGTGTTCACCACCAGGCCCTGTGCTGTGCCTGCAGTGGGGCCAAGAGGCTGACTCAGGGCCAGGTGGGCAGCAGCGGGTTGGTGCACAGTGATGGGAACTGACGGAGGGGGCAGTCGTGGAAGGCAGTGGAGGCAGTGTGACCTGGGAAGAGGGTCACAGTAATGGGAGATAGAGAGGCAGTGTGCCCTGAAGAGGTGGCAGCCACGTGAAGTGGGGAGGCAGTGTGGCTCAGGAGAGGGGCGGGGGAGGCAGTAATGGGGAGTGTGGAGGTAGTGTGGTCAGCTAGGCGGGCAGGCAGGGCCCTCACAGACCCTCAAGGCACATGGTGGAGAAGAAGGCGATGTTGCGGGTCTCCAGGGGGCTCTCGTGTGTACACTCGGGCGAGCGGGTCTGCGGCTCAGACTCTCCGGTCAGCGAGGAGTTATCCACCTTACAGCCCTGGGCCTGCAGGATGCGGATGTCGGCTGGCACTCGATCCCCGCCTTTCATTTCCACCAGGTCGCCCACCACGAGCTGATCCGCATTGATCTGGAACTTGTCCCCGTCTCGGATCACAGTCGCTTGCTGCGGGCAGGGGCACCAGAGTTGAGGTGGGCAGGGAGGGGGTGGAAGTTGCTGAGCACAATGGTGCTGTGGGGAGGCGAAAACTGGGGAAAGCCAAGGACCGATGGGGAGAGATGGAGGCCACGGATGAAGGGCAGGTCGGGCCTGAGGGGAGGGGGCCGCAGAGACAGCAGGAGCCTGGCTGCGCCAGTGTGGGGACTTGGAGCCTGAAGCTGCCGGGCCCGGGGACCCACCTGGGGCACGAGGTTCTTGAAGCTGGCGATGATGTTGGTGCTCTTGAACTCCTGGTAGTAGCCGAAGCAGCCGGTGACCACAACCACGGCGATGAGGGCCAGTGCCAGGTACAGCTGGGGGGGGAGGGCTGATGAGTAGGGGCTGGCAGCCCCCTGCACCAGGCCACCTGCCTGCTCCCCAGTCCCCTGGTGTCCTCAGGGTCACCTCCGTGGTTTCCCCCCTCCACTAGGAAGCCTCGTGCACTATTCCCTGCGTCCCCATCCCTGTAGCCCACACTCGACTGCCCTCTATTCTCCGGTTCTTGTATCCCTCTGTACCTATACCCCATATTCTCTGGCCCCTGAATTCTAGGTCCCCGTGTCCCCGCACCCTATGACTGGGCCCCATGTTACCATGCACCTTGGTCGTATGTCTGCCCTCTTGCTGTGCCCCCAGGTCTTGCACCCCCGTGTCCATGGTCCTACATCTCCTTGTGTTCCCATGTCCTGTTCTCCCTGTGTTCCATATTCCATAATCTGGGTGCCATCCCCTCCATCCGTGTCCCTGTGCCCTCATGTCCCCATTTCCATGGTTTGTGCACAGTAGATCCTGTGCTTCGTAGTCTGTGTCCTCCACAATCAGTGTCCTGTGTTCCAAATTCCAAGTCCCTCTGTCCAGTGTCTCCCCATGTCTGTGTACCTCTGAGTCCCCATCCCGTGTCACATGTCCCATAACTTCACACCCCGTCCAATGTCACATGTCCCTAAGTCCCCATGTCCCTTGTCCTGACTCCTGTCATATGTCCAACGTCCTCTTGTCCTGCTTCTCAATATTCTTTGTCTCTGTGCTGCTGTGTCTAATGTCTTATGTCTCTCCATGCAGTGTGTCCTGACTCTTGTGTCCTTCGTGTCCCCATGCCCTTTTGTCCCGTGTCTGAGTCCCAATGTGCCCTGTGACCTGTCCTTGGTCTGTCCCGTGTCCTCTGTTTCCCAAGTCCCATCTCTTAAGTATTGCATTTCTATGTCTTTTTATCCCCACCTCTCCCCCACGTCCACTTTGACCTGTGTCCTTGGGTTTGTCCTATATCCCAATGTCCTTCACTCTCTATGACCCATGCCTGGGCACTGCATTTCCCTGTCTCTATATCCCCATTCTATGTCCCTTGTGTCCTGAGTCCCATGCTCAATGTCTTCTGTTCTCCAGGTCCTGGTGTCCTGTGTCTGCCCCCAGGACCCACCACTCACATTGTCGTCGGTGGTGAGGTCACCCTCGCTGGCCTGGATGGCAAAGGCGATGAGGCAGATGGCAGCAGCCACCCACATGAGGCACTGCAGACCACCCGCCAGCTGCCGTGCGAACTTGACATACTCCGGGGTCCCCCGCGGCGGCCTCAGCGCGTTGGGCCCGTCACGCAGCAGCAGCTCCGCGGCCAGGCTGGCAGACAGGCCCTGGGACAGAGCGCGATGGGGCTGTGGTGGCCTGGTGGCCGCTAAGGGCTTTCCTCTCGCAGACCCTCTTCTGTCTCTGCCTCCTTCCCCTCTTCCCTCTCTCTGTCTCTCTGTCTGCCTTGTGCCTCTTCATTTCTGTCTCCCTCTTCATCTCTGTTCCTGCCCCTTCCCCCTTGCCCCCTTCGTGTCTCTCTGTCTCTCTCTTCTCTCCCATCTTTCTTTCTGTCTCTTTCTTCCTGATATCTCTACCTGTTTCTCTTATCCGTCTCTTTGCCTCTCTCTGTCTCTGCCTCTGGCTGTCTTTCTGTCTCTTTTTCTGCTTCTCTTACTCTCTCGCTGTTTGGCCCTTTCTCTAATGGATTTCTCCCTTTTTTTCCTCCCTCTCACCCTCTCCCCCTCGCCCCTTCTCTGCACCCCGCTCACCTTGGTCGCGCTCGTCTGGTATTTCTGTTCCAGCTCCGCCACTGACAGCTGGTGGTCATTCTGTGTGGTGGGCGCAGGGCACTGGCTGGCCGGCTCTCCCGGTCCCCACCCCTGCCCGTTGCCCAGCTCCGCCCGGCCCCTGCCCAGCCCCCAGCCCAGACCGCTGGCCCCGCACTCACGATCTCCATCTCCTTCTTCATGTTCTCCAGCTTCTCCTTCTTCTTGCCGCCTCCACCGCCCGCCTTCTTCTTGCTCATCTTGGCTGCCATGTCCCCACCGGGGCCAGGACCCAGCTCTACCGAGTACAGCTCGTAATTCTCCTGGGGGTGGGGGGACAGGGGAGGCGTCAGATCCCACTGGGATCCCTACCTCCAGCCCCCAAGCCCCGACCCCCAACCCTGAGCCCCACTCACCGCCTTCCCCATGGTGCCCGGTGCAGCTGCCCTCCTTTGCCGAGACGGAGCCTGGGGTCCCGACCAGCCCTGATATACCCAGGGAGGGAGGAGGTGGAGCGGACTTGCCTGATTACAGCTGATTACTGGCTCCTTCGGGTGACCTCCAGGCCTCGGCAGCTCAGGCGCTCCAGACTGGACTGCCCCAACCTGCCCGGACCCCATCTCAGCCTGCCACTGAGGTCAGGGGCCCACTGGGAATACCCACAGCGACAACAAGGGGAAGAGCAAACACATGGTGCTCACTGTGTGCCAGGCCCCATGCTGAGGGCTTTCCGTACTAACTTCTTTCACCTCCCAACAACCCTTTGAGGTGAGTGCTTTTCTTACCTCCCCCCTTACAGATGGGGAAACTGAGGCACAGAGGGGTTAAGGACTTTACATAAGGTTGTGGTGGACTAAGTATCAGGGACAGGAATCCAGCCCAGGTTTGACCCCAGAGCCTGGCTCTCCTGTGGTACCACCGAGGAGAAAACTCCAACTTCACAGCAGCAGGCAAGCATATGCCGGGTCCCGCACACGTGACCTCCTGGCTTCTTGCCACAAACCCTTGTGAAGGCGGCATGGCCGTTCCCATTGTGCAGAGGGGTAAACTGAGGCTCGGAGAGGTTCAAGGAGGATCCCAGAGGTCCTCCCCTGCAGCCGTCACAGCTTGCAGTCATCTCCCCGTCTCCACCCTGACCTGCCCAGATGGGGAAAGCAAAGTGCAAAGTGGGTAGATGTGTCCAGGGCCCTGGCTCAAGCTTGGTGCTTGGTGCGGGGTCTGAGGTCTGGGGACCCCCTCCCAGTCCCTCAGGCAGGGACCTCTGGGCAGCAGTGAGGGGCCAGGCTGGTGGAATGTGTGGGCCGCCCTGGGTGGGGTGGACGTGTCTCCAGGGGCAGGTGTGGGTATATTGATAAGATAATTGCCTTGGCGATGTCCTTCTCCTCTGTGGCAGGTCACCTGGGAAAGTCTGAGCAGCCTGAGCTGTTCCCCATACCCACCCGGCTGGCCAACCCCAAGAGAGGAGGCAGGTGGGGCCATAGGCACACCCACTACCCTTACAGGGAGTCTGCTCGCTCACTGGGGGGCTTCAAGTCTCTGAGCCACACATGTAAAACATCTGTGTCGCTCCCCTGCTGACAACCCTCCAAGGGCTTCCCTTCTTTCTCAGAATAAACTCCACAGTCATTCCTGCTAGATCTGGCCCCAGCTCAGCTCTCCTGGCTCAGCCCCTACTACAGATCCACAGGCACTGGCCTCCTTGCTGTGCTTTGTACAGGCCAAGGTCGTTCCTGCCCCAGGGCCTTTGCATTTGCAGTTCCTTCTGCCTGGGACTGTCTTCCTCAGATATCTGCATGGCTCTTTCTCACCACCAGGTCTCAGCTCACGTGTCAACTCTTCAGAGAATTCTCACTTGTAACATTGCAAGCCCTCAGGCTCCGTGCCCTTACCTGCTTCCCTCACACCCCTATCCCAACCTGACATTGTATTTTATTTGTGTTTTGTGGTGTCAGTCTTGTCACGCTAGAAGGAAGACTTGGTTGTGTTTGCTGTGTATGCCCAGCACCCAGAGCAGTGCCTCCAGACACACAGCAGATGTGCAATTAACACTGTGCGATGGTGTATGGGATTTATCTCCTCTGGTGGTTGGGAATATTCACTGACAAGCCTGGAGCGCTGGGCAGGCCGTCAGGAGGTCTCCGTCCCTGGGAACTCCTCAGGGGCCCCTCGCTTCTCCAGCCCTTCCACCCTGGCCCGCCAGCCCCTTATCCCCCAAGTCTCCAGGGCCTGGGCAGACATGGGGTCGTGGCTGCACAGACTAGGGAACCCCACAGCCTGAGTCACAGGTGGGGACCCGAGGCTCTATCGCTGGCAGCAGCTGGCTGACCGGCGCCGCGCAGACCTGTCAGAGCTCAGGGACTGTCCTCTGCTCTCTGCCTCATCTGCTGTCTCTTATTTCTCGTTTCTTAGTTATTTATGCTAGTTTTCAGCATTTTATTTTAAATATTTCAGACCTTCAAGTTATAGGGTAGTAAAATGAATACTTACTACCCTTCACCTAAATTTAGCAATTTTACCACATTTGTGTTTTCTACATGGATAAGTAGATACATTTTTTTTTAAGTTTCAGCTGAATCATTGGGAGTAAGTTGGAGACAGGATGCTTGTTTATCCATAAACACTTAGGCGTATGTCTCCTGTGAATAAGGGCACTCTCTTACATGACCACAGTCCGATGATCAAATTCAGGAAGTTAACGTTGATACGACATTATTAACTGATCTAGAGAATTGATGTGAGTTTCCCCAGTTTTCCCTTTCCTGTCCTTTTCTCAGTCCAGGATCCAATCCAGGAGCGCGCTTTGCATTTAGTTGCCATTCTCCTTAGTCTCCTCCCGTCTGTGACATTTCCTCAGTCCTCCTTGTCTTTCCTGACCTCGACACACTGGGAGGGTGTTAGTTACGTTGCAGAGTTTCCCTCGGTGGAGGCTGGCCCATGGTTCCTCCCGGGTGGATTTCGGCTGTGCGCTGTGGGCAGGAGCACAGCGGGGGTCTGTGCCCTTCTCAGAGCGTCCTGTCGGGCTGGGCCTCATCTTTGAGTCTGGAAGAGGGGGGACATTTGGGGGATATCAAGAGGCTTCAGGAATGACCAAGGGCTATTCTATGATCTCTTTATTTTCTATTCAAAACACCATCACAGCCATGCTGGCACTCGGCTGTACTAGTGATTACAGTAATGGAAACATTGACCTCACTGACCCCAGGTCAGGAAACACTGCCTGAGCCCCAGACCCCCGCCCCGACCACCTGATGGGGCTGCTGGCCCAGCCCGACCCTGCTCCAGCCCCATGACCGTGTCCATTCTGACTCTTCTGCCCCCAGCGCTGTTGACTGTTAAAGATTTTTACCTGTCCCCCAATTACAGCCTTCAGGTGGCACTCAAGTTCCACATCTCTGGGGGTCTTTGCTTGTGCATTTATCTTCCATTGTGTGTCCAACAGACCCTAACCCTGTCTCTGGGGGGTGGACACAGGCTGTTTCCCAGAGCGGGGATGTGGATGAAGCAGAGGGGTGCCCGTGTTGGCACCCTGGATCCAGAGCGGGGGACTGGGAGCAATGCCGGTTCAGGCCAATTGGCAACTCCCGGCACGACTTGGGATGAAGCTTGTCACAGGAACATTGTCAGCGGGACAGTAGTCCAAGATTTCTCTGAGCCTGGGGCATGGGTCATTGGAGACTTTTCTGAGAACAATTAGTGGTCAGAATTGATTTTTTTTCCCTTGAGAAAGAGAGGGCAGAGGTCAGGCTATTAAATGGATGGTGAACATCGAGTGGGTTTTAACAAGAGTCTCCTGGAATCGTGACCTCACGCACTCTTAGGGGCTCAGCACCCACCAAGGCCTGATGGGCTCTGACCCCGGGCTGTCCCTCCTTCTTCCTGTGTGCCACTTCCCCTTTCCTGCTTTAGGGCCAGCCCACTCAGCCCTTCTGTTTGTCAAAATGATCATTTCAAGAGCTGGGCACATGCGGTTTCCTCTGCCTGAAACACTCATCCTGCCTCCTCCCTCCGTCCGCCTGCTCCTCATCTTTTGAGCTCCAGTGTAGATAGCACTTACTTCAGGAAAGCTTCTTGGACCCATACCCCCCACCCCAGGATGGGTCAGGCGCCTCCCCTGGGCTCCCACAGACCCCTAGGCTTCCCTATCCCAGCCCTGACCACTCTGACTCGTAATCCCTCCCTCACGAGGCTGACCAATCTGGGCTGTCACTATTTGGTGACATTTCATCTCCCACCCTGGACTCATAAGGACAAGATCCGGGATGTCTGTCACCGCTGTGTGCCCTGCATCGCCCAGCACAGGGCCGGCCCGGGTTGGCCTCAGGGAGTGTTTGCCAGTGAAAGAACGCATTGTGACATTGACTTTTGGTGTGTGTTTGGTCTCTTTGATAAGATAGTGGACTCAGCAGTGCCCTTCGCCTGTTGGGCAGGTCACCCCCACATCCAGACCCTGGGAAGATTGAAGCTGGGGGCTGGGCAGCAGGGAACTTGCTGACATAGGAGCAGGCAGTGGGTCAACCAGAGGGGGCAAGGTGTGGCCCCCGCCTGGCCAACCTGGCAGCCAGGTCTCCTGTGTCCTCTTCCTCTCCCACCTTTGTCCAGATGTGGAAAGGTCAACCTCCTCAGGAGGTTGTCAGGCTGTTCTTATCTGGGATCTTCAAATCATATCCAGAATCTAACCAACTCTCTGCTTCCACTCTGGTCCAGCCTCCATGCCTTCCTGCCTGGACTCTCACAGCAGCCTCCTCCTCGGTCTCCCTGCTCCCATGCCCCCCGCCCCCTAGTCTGCTCCCCACACGCAGCCAGAGGGAGCCTGTGAACCCCTGCGTGGGATCAGGGCCCTCCTGGCTGAGCCCTCCCCTGCCTCCACCTCACTCCAGGGGAATGCGAAGTCCTCACGTTGGCGCCCAAGCCCTGGGTGATCTGGAGATCTGGCCTCTTTCCTCTGTGACCTCACCTCCTCCCACTGTCCCTCTGCCTCCATCCATTCCAGCCGCACTGGCTTCCGGCTGTGCCTAGACGCAGCGCACAGCCTCCTGCCTCCAGCCTTGGCCTTTGCTGTCTCCGTCCTGGCACGCTCTGCCCCGGATATCTGCACGGCTCCCTCACTCCTCGGTCAGATCTTTACACAAAGTCTTCCCAGCGAGGCCTCCCTGACAGGCCTGATGACCATGTAAGGGCAGTCTCCCTCCAGCCCTCTCCATCTCCCTCACCTCCATTTCCTCCATTTCTCTTCATCACCTTCTAACATAGCACAATTTTTCTTATTCATTGGGTTTCTTGTGTATTTTCTGAATCTCCTGTTAACCTGAAAATAAACATCCAAAATGATAGGCATGCAGAGAGGCATTTATTTGGGATCAAAGAATTGCAATTCAAGGAGCACGGATTCAGGTAGCAACCCAAATAGTGTCCCGCTGGGGAGTAAAAGTCAGGGGCTTAAAGGCAGAGCAGGGAAGTTGCCTTACAAAGATTGTTAGTTGGGGTTGGCGCAGAAAGCTAATCTTGGCGAAACAGAATTGCTTGCTAAGGCTGCTAGAGGGAGGCAAAAATCTGTCACTGTGACGAGCGGCAGGATTCTTGCAGCGTCACTCAAAGGTCGTGTTCTGCCCCATGAGGACGTGCAGGAGACCCGTTTCCTTCACGGCTCCTGGCTCCATTTTAATGCCCTTACACATAGGTGACCCCGTCTTGTTCCACGTTTCATACCCTGTGGTAGAAATGTGAGCTCCACGAGGGCAGGGATTTTTGTCTGATTTTGCTTTGCTTTGTTTTTTCACTGATGTATCCCTAGTGCCTAGAACAGCAAACAGTAGGCGCTCAATAAACTTTTGTTAAAAGAGTAAATCCCAGGGTCTGGGGACACTGAGCAGTGCGCAGCCACCGTCAGAGCCACAGATGCTGATGGACACGTGGTCCTGCCTTGGGGTGATGTTCTTCGTCCACCAAAGATGCATGACCCCACCACAAAACACAGGGACAGACACACGCAGACACAACGACAGGGAACCCATGACAGCAGCTGACGTTTCTGGAGAACTTGCTGCGCTCGGCCCTGTCTTAAGTGCTTCGTATGTGTGAGCTCGTTTCATCCTCACAATAACCTTATGAGGAAGGTGCTTGTATTATTTCTATTTCACTATGAAGAAACTGAGGTGCAGAGGTTAAACGGCTTGCCCAAGGTCACACAGCTGGTAAGCGGCAGAGTCAGGATTCGAACCCAGGCAGCCTGGCTGGAGAGTCCCCCCGGAGCTGTGGATACACAGAATCACACCAGACACCATGTGACAGAGGCCTCACCATGGAGGACAGAGGCCTGTCCTCCACTCGATGACTGACGGAATGCTCATTGAGCATCTACTGTGCGCCAGGCTTTGAGCGGAGCTCTGGGATTTGCAGAGAACAAAGCGGTCACAGTCCTGCCCCCGGTGCTCGCACTCCGGGAGAGGGGCAGGCGTTACTCAGTAATCAGACGAACAAATATTTCACTGCAAATTGTGAGAAGAACGTGAAGGAGAATAACAGGGAACTTAAGGAGAGAGGCAGAGGGGAGGAACCTGAATTAGACTAGGGTATCAGAGAAGAGGAGACAGCCAGGAAAGATCTAGGCGAAGAAGGAACAGCAAGAAGGAAGGCCTTTGGGGGGAGCAGGGTAACTGTAAGGGTTAGCCAGGAGGGTGGTCGAGAGGCTGGAGTGAGGTTGGTGAGGGGAAGGTCAGTTCACGTAGGGCCTTGTAGGCCAGGGTAAGGAGTCGGGGTTTTGGTCTAAGGGCAGTTGAAGGTATTCGAGGTTTGGTCCTGGGAGGGGCGCAGTCAGGACTGAACTTTAGGAAGATGCCCCTGGCCGTTGTGTGGAGGGTGGATCCAGGAGGAGACCAAGGTTAGAAGCCCAGGGAGGAGGCTGGGGAAGGGACCTCGGGGAGAGGAGGAGGGATGCTCAGGAGGTCTCCTTTGGGGACGGGGGCTGGGGAGGAGGTGTCCAGGTGAGGCCCATGGATGGCTCTGGCCTGGGGGTGGGGAGGCCTCCCCTGAGATGGACCTGGGAGGAGAGGTAGGTTAGAAGAGGTGCTAAGGCCACTATAGGAACCAGGGGCCGTGCAAGGGAGACACCAGGAGGCTGTGGAAATACTGGGTCTTGGAGCTTCCGAGAGAGGCTGGAATTGGGAACTGCGATGAGGGCGTGGTCAGTGCGGAACGTCAAGTGAAGCTGTGTGAGCAGAGACAGCCTCTGGCAAAGGTGGGGAGAAGAGCAAGGAGGCGAGGGCACGGCCAGGATGAGGCGCTGGGAGCCACTCTATTTAAGAAGATGACAGCACAGTCGGAGAGGTGTGAGGAGAACCAGCAAGGGGGAGGGTGCTCAGGAGGCAAAGGCAAAGGCAGCCTCGAGAAGGAGGGAGATTGGCAGTGTCCGGTGTTTGTGGGTGCCCCCAGCGCCCGGCTCGAGCCCGGCCCACAGCGGATGGTTCACTATTTGCTGAATGAAGGCATGGATGGCGGACTCGAAGGCAAAACCCACATAGATTTTGGATACAAACCTTGGGAACTCAAGGGCTGCATTTTATGATGAGGGCAGTGAGTGATAACTCCTCACTCCTGGCAGGGAAGCCTGAGAAAATTAGACAGAAAAAGTATTCTCGGATGGAGAGGTACGCAAAAGCTCAGAATGGGGTTCAAAAACCGAGGATGAGGGATATAGGCCTCTTGATCCAGTCGTCCGATCCAGGAGCCGAAATTCCGAGGGGATGAACTTTTTTGGTTAAGGCTTCTTAACTTCCAGCCAGTCAGAAGAGAAAAATCAAGACGTGACCGGCGTAATCAGGAAAGTAAGACGGTCAGGGGTGGGGCGGGGCCCGCACGATCGGGACGGCGGGACGAAGCAGGACGCGCCCCCTGTGCCCTGTCGGCGGGTCACGGAAGGAGGGCAAAACCCCGGGGCTGGGCCAGCGCTTTCCCGCCAGAGCGAATGCCTGGGCTCCGCCCCCTCGGCTTTCCAGCCAATCGGGAGTGGAAGCGGCTTTGTTTTTCCTGGGTCCTGCCCCGGCTTTGAAGCGTCTGGGAGCTCCCGGCTGGCTGCGGGCCTGGAGGCCTGGGCGGGAGGGGATCCTACGTCTGGAAAGTGGCGCCGAGCCTCCTCCACAGACACCGCGCCTCCAGAGAGCCTCAATACGACCTTGAGGAGTTGGCAGCGCCTCTGACTCTGTCCTTGATTGCTTTGCTCGAATTCCTCCCCTTAGGAATGCTAGCACCACTTCAGCTTCAAGTTTAGAAAATGCCCGAGGCCCAGCAGCTGCCTGCTCCCTTCTCCCCCGACCCCCTTCATCAGAATCGGAGCGGGAACCTGGGGCTGGGGGCTCTCTCTCAGCGGCTCCAGCCCTCCAGCCCTGGCCTTTTCCCCCTTCCCGGAGCCCCCTCATCCTGAAACCACTTCTACCCTCTCACCTCCACAAACCAGGAATGACAAGGAAAACGACAAACGGGAGGAGGCAAGGAAATATTCACAGCTAGCCCTGGTTTTTGTGTTTGCTGGCATCACAATGAGCATAGCCACTCTCTATTTTACCTTCCTGTCGCTTTTCAGAATCTTAATTAATTCCTGGCTTACCAGCCGAGGGCACGACAAAGGACTCTTCAGCCAAGGGGCATACCAGCCAAGGGACCTTCCAGCCATGGCTCACACAGACCAAAGATTCTCCAGCTCAGCAATTCAGCACCACAGAGACCTACCTGCTGAGGGACATCCCAGCCACCAGCCTGCCCCCTTAGTCATTCCTCAAGGCCTTCAGGTTTGTCTTCTGCCATCTCAACGCCTTCAGTTTCCCCTGCTCTGTGCTCCTGTAGCCCCACAGTACAAGGCTGGTAGTCAAGAAGAATATCCAGAAAGCTTTGACTAAAAACACATACTTTCTGCCTTCTGCATTGTGTGTGTGTGTGTGTTGGGGAGGGTGTGTTTGGTTGTGGTTATTTCATTGTTATTTCCGCTCTGAGTCCCTGCCTTTATTTGGGTGTGAATGCTTGTGTTTGCCAGGTTAAGGTGGACTCTATTGGGGCAGAACATCTGTACTATTATGTAGGATCTCTTTAACTCATTTTTTTTACAAAAGCTTAATAAATTGCTTGCAAAAGGGAACTGTACATCACTGAGGAATGGAAAAAACAACAGTATCTCTTGCCATAAAGAGAGAATAGCTATAAAAATAAATACAGGAAAAACAAAACTATGCCAGTAAATTACAGCCACTTTCACCTAGCTGTTCTCTCAACTCTCCAGCCAGCAACACCACAGCCTTCCATGGGATCTGTTTTGTTCATACCTTGAAATGTCCATGGGCCCCAAGGTTTAGTTTTCAGCTTTCCTTTCACTTTACGGTATGTGATATGCCTGGGCCATCTCCTTCCCATACACCTGTTGCAAGCTCATGGGGGAGTAATGAGGAAGCATCCTCCAAGACCTCAAAATTACAGTTGCCTCTAAAGGCTACCTGGGCTCTTCCCAGGTCTTGTACGCGAATACAGGTGTCACTCTGTCTGGTGGGTCACTGGCTGGTGTATCTCTTGTCTGGAGAGTATAGAGTTCAAACCCTGGGATCAGACCCCTAGGCCACACTAGCAAAGGTCAGTACAAGTTATAATCAGGCTTAGCTGCAAATAACAAAATACACAAAATGAGTAGATCAGGACCCAGGTCAACCCACAGCTGATGGCATAACCCAGAAAATGGCTGAGAACAGAGCTGGATCCCTGATATAATCTGCTTGGAGTCCCCCCACCTAAAGACCCTTGTCTGTGATCAAAAAGATTTCATTATTGTTTAAGCTGGTTTGAGACAAAGTCTGCTGTTACTTGCAGCCAAAGGCTTTGTAACGAATATAAGACAGATTCCTAGGAGAAAATTTCTGGTGAAAGTACCTGAACATTTTTGAGGCCCTTGATAAATATCACCACAGGCTTTATGAAGAAGTAATACTAGTATACATTATTAACCTTATTTAACAAATGGAAACACAAGAACTTGTTAAGAATGAGTAGTAAAGCTGAGATTAGGACCAAATTTTTCTAACTTCACTTCTTGATTTGCTCCACGAGCAGTGAGTATTCCCTCTGTGCCAGACATTTTAACTCGTATATTTAGCTTTGTCCTCAGTTTTGTTCCTCTCTAGGTAGCAAGTAATTTATGTCCTTCATATCTCAATAATTTTCTTGTACTGTTTCTTTGATAATCTGCATTTCTCTCTCGTCTCTCTTTCTGTAATTCCTAATCCTCCTGGTACGATATCCTAATGTTCTTAGCTTTTTCCTACTCTTTGCCTTTCTTGTTCCATTTTCTGGAAGACATTTTCAACTCCATTTTCCAAAAGCTTCTCTTGAAATTTTTATTTCAGCTATAATATTTGTCATTCCAGTGAGGTCTTTCTTGTTCCCTAAGTGTTCCATTTTCATAGACTCCTATTCTTTATTCACGGTTGCAATATCTGCTCTTCTTCTTTGAGGACATTTTGTTTAAAAAAAATTCTTTTCTGTGTCATTCATTCTCATGTTCATTCTCTCTTTCACTCCTTCCTTTGCTTCCTTTTCATTTCTTTGTTTTGGACTCTATGCTTTATATATTAGGGATTTTCATAAGTTACTATATTTTCTTATTTAAGAGGCATAAAAGGTTGCCTGGAAAGCTTTGTGTATAGCTGGGAACTTACTGAGTGGCGGACTTCACTGTAGTTTTATTGGGCAGGTATTTGTCTCTCTGTGGCAGACCCCAAGTGTCAGTGCTGGTGGGTGTTTTTCCTGGGTGGGTTGGTTTCCCCAGATAGGGACACTCCAGCTGCCACCAGAGGATACAAACCTGGTCCCCAACATCCTGGAAGGGGCCAGGGGGAAAGGGGAAGAGGATGTTTGGGAACTCACAGCTTGTTATATCAACTGTCGTTGAGTGACACTCCTGCCTCCCCCCAAGCTAAGCTGACCCCTGTCCCCAAGGCCTGATCCAGGCTCAGCCTCTGCAGGAGATAAAGCTTTAGCCTTCTCTCTGCGTGGGGTGAAAACTATTCTGACTCTGGTGGACGGGGCAGGCAGTCTGGGGAGTCTAACTGCCCTCTTTTAAAGATATTCCGTCTATGTTCCAGTTTCCACCCCACCCACCACGCCAGCATGCGTGCTGCACAGTCAGCCGAGAGCAGAACGTGGGCCTGCAGTGCCCGAGCCTCTCTGCCAAGCGCTGTTCTTGCTGACCATCCTGCTTTGCGGCTCACACATCAGCACCGTCGAGTGTGCTGACTCAGCTACAACTCCTGTCTCAGGGCTCCAGCTCCCGGATTTTACAGACATTTCTTGTCCTCTTCGGTTCTCTTTGTCCTTATGGGCTTATGCCTTTTTAACTTCCTTTACCGTTAATTGTCTTCAATCTGCCATGTTTAGCCAGAAGTCATTCCTGTCATTTCCAACCTGTAGCATATTCAAAAATGACCACTTCTCTCCATGAGTGCCGCATACTCTGCTGGTCCCAGCCACTCTGACCGCTGGGAGATTTCAGGAGCCTCCTCACTGGCGACAACACTTGGGACTCCCTCCCACCCTGCAATTACTCTTCACACAGCAGTCACAGTGATCCTTGTATTTTTACTTTTTTTGATCCAGGGATAACACACATGCAGTAAAGTGCATACACTTAACTCATCTTGAGTGTACAGCTCGATGTTTTTTACACGTATTTTCACCCATGTAAGCACCACCCAGATCCAGATGCATTCTATTTCCTGCCTGGTAAGGTTCCCTAATGCACCTTCCCAGTACACACCACCCCAAGAATTAACCGCTATACTGGCTGCTGTAAACACCAGTTAGTTTTGTTTGTTCTTGAATTTGATATAATAGAATCATGCAGTATGTACTATTTTGTGTCCAGCTTCTTTCACTCCTACTATTAGCTGTGGGATTCATTCATTTTATTGCATGTGCCCACAGTTCATTTTTATTGCTGTATAATGTTCCATTGAATGAATATCCCCAAATTTATTTATCCAACTTGTCTATTGATGGACACTGGGTTGTTTACAGTTTGGGACCATTATGAAGTAAACTGCTGGGGCCGGCCCCGTGGCATAGCGGTTAAGTGCGTGCACTCTGCTGCTGGTGACCTGGGTTCGGATCCCGGGCGGGCACCGACGCACTGCTTGTCAAGCCATGCTGTGGCAGCATCCCATATAAAGTGGAGGAAGATCGGCACAGATGTTAGCTCAGGGCCAGTCTTCCTCAGCAGGATTGGCATGGATGTTAGCTCAGGGCTAATCTTCCTCACACGCAAAAATATAAATAAAAGTGAAGTAAACTGCTATGAAAGTTCCTATTATATAAATCTTTTTGTGGATATATACATTCATTTCTCTTGGTTTTATACCTAGAATGTAATTACTGGGTCATAGGATACACATGTGTCTGACTTTAGTAGGATTTGTCAGACACTTTTCCCAAGCGCTTGTACTATTTCACATTCCTGCCAAGTGTCTGCTCAAGTATTTTGCCCGTTCTTGAGTTGTTGATTATTATCTGTTTATTATTGATTTGTAGAGGTTTTAGGAAATATATTCTGGATATGAGTCCTTTGTCAGATACAGTCAATTTTCCTTTTCATTTCATTAATGGTGTCTTTCAATAAGCTGAAGTTTTAATTTCAATGAAGTAAAAATTTATTATTTTTTATGGGCTGTGTGTCCTGTTTAATCTTTGCCTACTACTAGGTAACGAAAACACTATCCTGGGTTTTCCTATAGAAGCTTTCGTAGTTGTAGCTTGCACTATTATAAATTGATTTTATATATGGTGTGAGGAAGGGGGTCAAGTTTTATTTTGTTTTCACATATATATCCAGTTGTTCCAGCACCATTTATTGAAAATAACTTCTTTTCTCCACTGAAATGCATTGATGCCTCTGTGGAAGATCAATTGACCTTATATTGATATTTATATTTATATCAACAAAAAGAGATTTGTGGATCTTTTGCTGTACTCTCTGTTCTGCTTAATTGATCTGTTATCTGTCTTTATGCCAAGACCACACTATCTTACTCACTTTACAGTACTTCTTGAATATAGTAGAGTCAGTACTCTGATTTTGTTCTTCTTTAGGATTGTTGCGTCTACTTAGGTCTTTTGCATTTCCCCTATAAAATTTATAATCACTTTGTCAAACCTGCTGGGATTTTGACTGGAACAGCATTGAATCTATAGATCCATTTTGGAAAAACTAACATCATATATAAATTTTATATATATATTGCCTTAATATTTTTAAAGACATTTTCACAGGGTATAGAACTCCAGGTGTGCAGACTTTTTTCTTTCAGTACTTTGAAAATGTCATTCTATTGTCTCCTGGTTTCAGTTATTTCTGATTAGAAGATAGTCCGTAGTTGATAACACTGTATTCTATGACTGAAATTTACTAAGCGATTAGAACATAAATGTTCTTACCCACACAAAAGGTAAACAAATATTTGAGGTGATGGATGTGTTAATTAACTCAATGGGGGGAGTCCTTTCACAATGTATACATATATAAAATCATCATGTACAGTTTAAACACCTTACAATTTTATTTGTCAGTTATACCTCAATAAAGCTGGAGGGTGGGGAAGATAGTCTTAATTTTTTTTGATCCTGTGAAGTTCAGGTGTCTTTTTTCTATGGCTGCTGTGATGGTTAATTTTACGTATCAACATGGCTAGGCTATGGTGCCCAGTTGTTTGCTCAAACACTAGTCTAGATGTTGCTGTGGAGGTATTTTGTAGATGTGATTAACATCTATGATCAGTTGGCTTTAAGTAAAACAGATTATGCTTCATAACATGGGTGTGCCTCACCCTATCGGTTGAAGGACTTAAGAGCAAAAACTGAGGTTTCCTGGTAAAGAAGGAATTCTACCTCAAAAATAATATAGTAGCAGAAAAGTCAAGATGGCGGCGTAGGCAGACTCTGAACTCACCTCCTCCCATGGGTACAGCCAATTTACAATTACTCGTGGAAAAATTACCCCTGAGGGGGAACTGAAAACTGGATAAGAGGAACTCCTGCAACAAAAAACAATCCCAATTGAGGTGGAAGAGGCAGAAACTCCCTTCTGGAGAGAAAAAATGCCGCCTTCACAAGCCACAGTGCTTCACACCCACCAGGGAGCAGCCCAAAGGTACACAGCCCTCCCTGGAGGAAAAGGGACCTGAGCTGAGGAGCGCTCCTGCTGTAGGCATTTTTTGGACCCAGCACAATCGAGATGAGTGGCATAATATCTGACTTTACTTGCTACTAAAACATTGGGGCATACCCCCAGAAAAGCTGGCTCACAAAGAAATTAAAACTGGCTCTTAAAGGGCCGACGCACAAGTTCACCCATTTCAGAAAGCAACCCAAGATCACCAGAAAGAAAGGTGCACTGTGCTTTGGTGTAAAGAGACTCACCGGATAGGCTCTGAGTGCATCTTGGTGAGAGGTGAGACCTCTCCAGGGACTGGGACATTGGCAGCAGCCATTGTTGTGGCCTGGTGTGGGCGTGCTGACACAGACACTGGCAGATGCCATTGGAGTTCTCCCTGGGGCCTGCTAGACCAGGGTCTTCCCCACCCACTAGAGCACCGATTTAAACCAGCTCAGCCAGGGCAGGCAGCCCACCCTAGGGACTAGCCCCACCCAACAACAAGCCCGCAGGCAACTTCTGGGCCTGCTAAGCGAGCTGCCTGGATTCTCCGCAGCCTGGTGAGTGGATCCACCTCTATGGGGTAGGGTGTGTGCAAGGAGTGGGTGGAGAGTGTCAGGTGGTGGTGGAGTGTGTAGGGCTCCAGCCTTGGAGAGACTGGGTCCATTTCAGGAGGTCGGGGTGCACACACAGTGCAGGACTGTGTTGACTGTGTATGTGGACCTCTGGGCGGCAGGGCTTGTCAGCTGTAGAAGACTTGTGCTTCTCAAAGACCTACATAGGGGGTTTGCTCCACCTTCCAAAGTCTGAAACAATTGGGTGCTCCTGTTCCTGAGGCCAGCCCCACCCAGCTACAATCCTCAGAGAGCTGACAAGAGACCTAAAGGCTGGAGGCTTATAGCAATTGTAATTCCCTGAGCCTAACAACCTGCCATGCTGGGGGCCTACTCACTTAAAAGAAATACTGCCACACAAATGTGCTATTAGAACTTGCAGCCAACTGTGCTGGGGCTCCCCACACCCGATAAAGAGACTGAAGGGCCCACAGCAACTACAAGCAGCTGAGCATTACAACAGCTGACCAGAGGCATAGCTCAGCCTCCCTGGGCACCTACAGGGAGAGCAGCCACACCACAACAGAAGGACACACGTAGTTCACATAGGGGTCACTCCTGGAACATTTGGAACTGAGGGAAGCACACTGCAGGCCTCATAAGGCATGACTTATATAAGGTCACCTATCCAAGAGCAGGTGACGTAGCTGACCTACCTAATACATAGACACAAGCACGGGGACAGAGGCAAAATGAAGAGGCAAAGGAATATGTTCCAAGTAAGAGAACAGGACAAAACCCCAGAAAAGGAACTAAGTGAAACAGAAATAAGCAACCTACCCGACAGAGAGTTCAAACTAAGAGTCATAAGGATGCTTACTGATCTTTGGAGAAGAATGGATCAACTCAGTGAGAACGTCAACAAAGAAATGGAAGATATAAAAAAGAACCAATCAGAAATGAAGAATACAATACTGGAAATGAAAAATTCACTAGAGGGACTCAAAAGCAGAGTAGAGGATACAGAAGGATGGATTTGCTTGCTTGACAAAAGACTAGAAGAAATCACCCAAGCTGAACAGGTAAAAGAGAAAAGAATTAAAAAGAGTGAGGACAGTCTAAGGGACCTCTGGGACAACATCAAGCGCACTAACATCCGTCTTATAGGTGTACCGGAAGGAGAAGAGTGAGACAAAGGGGCAGAGAATCTATTTGAAGAAATAATAGATGAAAACTTCCCTAACCTAAGGAAGGAAACAAACATCCAGGTACAGGAAGCACAGAGAGCACCAAACAAGATAAATCCAGAGGCCCACACCAAGACACATCATAATTAAAATGTCCAGAATTAAAGATAAAGAGAGAATCCTAAAAGCCACAAGAGAAAGACAAGTTACATACAAAGGAAACCCCATAAGGCTATCAGCTGACGTCTCAGCAGAAACCTTACAGGCTAGAAGAGTGGCATGATATATTTAAAGTGCTAAAAGGAAAAAACCTACAGCCAAGAATACTCTACCCAGCAAGATTATCATTCAAAACGGAAGGAGAGATAAAAAGTTTCCCAGACAAGCAAAAATTAAAGGAGTTTGTGACCAAGAAACCAGTACTACAAGAAATGCTAAAGGGACTTATTTAAGGGGAAAATACAAGACCACAAATAGGAAAAATTATTTATTTCCATGATAAGAGGGTACTGGATACAAATGTACAAAAAAGAGGTTAGATATGGTATCAAAAACATAAAATGTGGGAGGAGGGGAATTAAAGAGTAGAGCTTTCAGACAGAGGTCAAACTAAAGAGACCATCAACTTAATATAGATTGCTATATACGTAGGTTACTGTATACGGATCCCAAGGTAATCACAAACCATAAACCTATAATAAATACACAAAAAAACAAGAGAAAGGAACCCAAACATAATACTAAAGAAAGCCATCAAACCACAAGGGAAGAGAGCAAGAGAAGAAGAAAGGAACAGAGAAGGACAACTAAAACATCTAGAAAGAAAAGTTAAAAAATGGCAGTAAGTACACAGTCACCAATAGCTACTTTAAATGTCAGTGGACTAAATGCTCCAATTAAAAGGCATAGGGTGGCTGATTGGATAAAAAAACAAGACCCATATATATGCTGCATACAAGAGACACACCCCAGACCTAAAGACACTCACAAGCTGAAAGTGAAGGGATGGAAAAAGATACTCCATGCAAATGGCAATGAAAAGAAAGCTGGGG
This sequence comes from Ceratotherium simum simum, assembly GCF_057802395.1. Classification (NCBI taxonomy): domain Eukaryota; kingdom Metazoa; phylum Chordata; class Mammalia; order Perissodactyla; family Rhinocerotidae; genus Ceratotherium; species Ceratotherium simum. The sequence goes on from NC_141932.1 coordinate 26,515,190, forward strand.
TAGCAATACTCATATCAGGGAAAATAGACTGTAAAACAAAAACTGTAATAAGAGTCAAAGAAGGGCACTACATAATCATCAAGGGAACAATCCAACAAGAGGATATAACAATTGTAAATATCTATGCACCCAACATAGGAGCACCTAAATATATAAAGCAATTATTAACAGACATAAAAAGAGAAATAGACAGTAACACAATAATAGTAGGGGACTTTAACACTCCACTTACACCAATGGATAGATCATCCAAACAGAAGATCAATAAGGAAACATTGGCATTAAATGACACACTAGAACAAATGGACCTACTAGATATATACAGAATATTCCATCCAAAAACAAAAGAATACACATTCTTTTCAAATGCACATGGAACATTCTCCAGGATTGATCACATATTAGGCCACAAAACAAGTCTCCATAAATTTAAGAAGATTGAAATAACACCAAGCATCTTTTCTGACCACAATGGTATGAAACTAGAAATCAACTATAGGAAGAAAATCAGAAAAGCCACAAATATGTAGAGATTAAACAAAATGCTACTGAACAACGATTGGGTCAACGAATAAATCAAAGGAAAAATCAAAAAATACCTGGAGACAAATGAAAATGAAAATACGACATGCCAGAATTTATGGGATACAGCAAAAGCGGTTCGAGGGAAGTTTATAGCAATACAGGCCTATCTCAACAAACAAGAAAAATCTCAAATACACACTCTAACAATGCACCTAAAGGAACTGGAAAAAGAAGAACAAACAAAGCCCAGAATCAGAAGAAGGGAAATAATAAAAATCAGAGCAGAAATAAATGAAATAGAGACTAAAAACCAATAGAAAAATTTAATAAAACCAAGAGTTGGTTCTTTGAAAAGATAAACAAAATTGACAAACCTTTAGCTAAACTCACCAAGAAAGAATGAGAGAAGACTCAATTAAGTAAAATAAAAAATGAAAGAGGAGAAATTACAACGGACACCTCAGAAATACAAAAGATTATAAGAGAGTACTATGAAAAGCTATATGCCAACAAATTGGACAATCTGGAAGAAATGTATAAATTCTTAGAATCATACAACTTTCCAAAACGGGATCAAGAAGAAATAGAGAATTTGAATAGACCAATCACCAGTAAGGAGATCAAAACAATGATCAAAAACCTCCCCAAAAATAAAAGTCCAGGACCAGATGGCTTCCCTGGTGAATTCTAACAAACATTCAAAGAAGACTTAATACCTATCCTTCTCAAACTCTTCCAAAAAATTGAGGAGAGGGGGAAACTCCCTAACTCATTCTATGAAGCTGACATTACCCTGATACCAAAACCAGACAAGGACAACACAAAAAAAGAAAATTACTGGCCAATATAACTGATGAACATCGATGCAAAAATCCTCAACAAAATACCAGCAAATCGCATACAACAATACGTTAAAAAGATTATACACCATGATCAGGTGGGATTTATTCCAGGGGTGCAGGGATGGTTCAATATTCACAAATCAATCAACGTGATACACCACATTAATAAATGAAGAATAAAAATCACATGATCATCTCAACAGATGCAGAGAAAGCATTTGACAAGATACAGCATCCATTTATGATAAAAACTCTGAATAAAATGGGTATAGAAGGAAAGTACCTCAACATAATAAAGGCCACATATGACAAACCCACAGCTAATATCATCCTCAATGGTGAAAAACTGAAAGCTATCCCTCTAAGAACAGGAACCAGACAAGGATGCCCACTCTTACCACTCCTATTTAACATAGTATTGGAAGTCCTAGCCAGAGCAATCAGGCAAGAAAAAGAAATAAAAGGGATCTAAGTTGGAAAGGAAGAAGTGAAACTCACTATTTGCAGATGACATGATTTTATATATATAAAACCCTAAGGAATCCACCAAAAAATTTTAGAAGTAATAAACGAATACAGTAAAGTTGCAGGATACAAAATCAACATGCAAAACTCGTTGCTTTTCTATATACTAACAGCGAAGTAGCAGAAAAAGAAATCAAGAATACAACCCCATTTACAATTGCAACAAAAAGAATAAAATACCTAGGAATAAACTTAAGCAAAGAGGTGAAAGATCTGTACGCTGAAACCTATAAAACATTGCTGAAAGAAATTGAAGAAGACACAAGGAAATGGAAACATATTCCTTGCTCTTGGATTGGAGGAATTAACATAGTTAAGATGTCCCCACTTCCTAAAGCAATCTATAGATTCAATGCAATCTCTATCAAAGTTCCAACAATATTTTTCATAGAAATAGAACAAAGAATCCTAAAATTTATATGGAACAACAAAAAACCCTGAATACTTAAAGGAATCCTGAGATAAAGGACAAAGCTGGAGGTACCACACTCCCTGATTTCAAAATATACTACAAAGCTATAGTAACCAAAACAGCATGGTACTGGCACAAAAACAGACACACAGATCAATGGAATAGAATCGAAAACCCAGAAATAAACCCACACAGCTATGAACAGCTAATCTTCGACAAAGGAGCCAAGAACATACAATGGAGAAAGGAAAGTCTCTTCAGCAAATTCTGTTGGGAAAACTGGACAGCCACAGGCAAAAAAATGAAAGTAGACCCTTACCTTACACCATACACAAAAATTAACTCAAAATGGATTAAAGACTTGAATGTAAGACCTGAAACTATGAAACTTCTAGAAGAAAACATAGGCAGTACGCTCTTTGACATCAGTCTTAGCAACATATTTTCAAGCACCATGTCTGACCAGGCAAGAGAAACAATAGAAAAAACAAACAAATGGGACTACATCAAACCAAAAATCTTCTGCACAGCAAAGGAAACCATCAACAAAACGAAAAGACAACCTAACAATTGGGAGAAGATATTTGCAAACCATACATCTGATAAGGGCTTACTCTCCAAAATATATAGAGAGCTCATGCATCTCAACAACAAAAAAACTACCAACCCAATTAAAAAATAGGCAAAAGACCTGAAAAGACATTCTCCAAAGAAGATATACAGATGGCCAACAGACACATGAATAGATGTTCAACATCGTGAACTATCAGGGAAATGCAAATCACAACTACAATGAGATATCACCTCACACCCGTCAGAATGGCTATAATTAACAAGACAGGAAACAACATGTGTTGGAGAGGATGTGGAGAGAAGGGAACTCTCATACACTGCTGGTGGGAGTGCAAACTGGTGCAGCCACTATGGAAAACAGTATGGAGATTCCTCAAAAAATTAAGGATAGAACTATCATATGATCCAGCTATTCCACTGCTGGGTATTTATCCAAAAAACGTGAAAACACCAATGCGTAAAGATACATGCACCCCTGTGTTCACTGCAGCGTTATTCACAATAGCCAAGACTTGGAAGCAACCTAAGTGCCCATCAAGGGACGAATGGATAAAGAAGCTGTGGTATATATACACAATGGAATACTACTCAGCCATAAGAAACGATGAAATCCAGCCATTTGTGACAATATTGATGGACATTGAGGGTATTATGCAAAGTGAAATAAGTCAGAGGGAGAAGGTCAAATACCGTATGATCTCACTCATTAAGTAGTAGATAATAACAACAAACCAACATATAGAGACAGAGATTGGATTGGTGGTTACCAGAGGGGAAGCGGGGAGAGAGGAGGGCGAAAGGGATAATTAGGCACATGTGTGTGGTGATGGATTGTAATTAGTATTTGGGTGGTGATCATGAGAACATGATGTAATCCATGCAGAAATAGAAGTATAATGATGTACACCTATAATTTATACAATGTTATAAATCAATGTTACCACAATAAACAAAAAATTAAAAAAAAAAAAAGAACAACACAGTGAAAGTAACATAGAAATCCTGCCTGAGTGTCCAGCCTGCTGGCCTGCTCTATGGATTTTGGACTCAAGATGGCAACGTTAGCTCTTATGTGAATTTCCAGCCTGACAGCCAGCCCTACAAGTTTCAGACTTGCCAGCCCTACAATCACATAAGCCAGTTCCTTAGACTAGATCGATCTTTCTCTCTCTCTCTCTCTCTCTCTCTCTCTCTCTCTCTCTGTATCTGTAATCTGTTTCTCTGGAGAATCCTGACTGATACGGCTGCTTTAAAGGTTTTCTCTCTGGACTTTTCTGAGCTTCCTGATTCTATGGGTTAATGTTTTTTCATGATTTGGGGAAATTTGTCAGCCATTATTTCTTCAAATATTGAATCCATTCTGTCCTGGAGCTCCTCTACATCTAGGAGTAGAGGAGATCCCACATTTAGGACTCCAGCTCGACTCTGTTGGAGGATCTCATAGTGTCTGACAGCACTCAGCCAGCCTTATGTCATTTCCTTCCTTTTCCTCTCTGCACTTCAGGTTGGATAATTTCTTTTAAATTGGTTTTGAATCTACTGATCTTTTCTTCTGCATCCAGGTTGCTGTTAAGCCCAGCAAAATAATTCTTAATTTCAGATACTGTACTTTTCAGCTGTGCATTTGGGGGAACTCCAGCTTTAATCTGTCACATCAGCCTGCTTGGCCTTGAAAAGCTCTGCTGGTTTCCCATTCCCCAGAACAGTCCCTCTGTCACAGGCCCAGTCCTCATCCACCTGTGCCAACATTTCCCAAAAATCCCCAGGGAGGAGAAAAACTGCTGATTTCTGCTTGCTTAAGATGGATCCTTCACTCACTGGAATTTAACTTCTTGAGATTTTACATTCCATAGCTCCTTGATGCCTTTAAAATATGAATTTTTAGTTTATCCCTTTATCCATAATTGTTATGGAAGGAAAACGGCCTGCCATGACCTTCTACAACCTACAGGTATGGAATTTGGACCTACCTTTAGATAGAAATCAGATCTTGTACAGTCATGCTTAATACCTCCAATGGCTTCCCTTCACACTTAAATCCAAACTCCTTGCCATGGACATATCACGACTTGACGGCATGGGGTGGTCAGATCCCTGCGCACTATTCCACGTTGATTTCTTAACATGCCCCATGGCTGTCCTCCAGGCAGGCTGGCTTTTTTCCTTTTCCTATTCTTTCTTACCTCAGGAAGATGACACTTGGTATCCTGTCTGCTTGGGTCTTTCTTCTCCCAGATAATTCTATAGTCCTCTCCTTCTCACACTTCAGGCCACAGCTCAAATCTCACCTCGTAAGAGAGGTTTTTCCTGAACACATTATCCTATGTGTCTCCCTCCCATCCCCCAATCTCTCTGTTTTATTCCTTTATATTATGTATGATGATATGAAGCAACCTTGTTAATTTGCATTTTCTTATTTATGATAACATATATTCTGTGAGGCAGTGGCCTAATCTGTCCCATTCAGCACTGAATCCTCAGGCCCTAGACCAATGCCTAGCTCACAGAAAGTTGCAATAATGGCTATTGGATGAATGAATGGATGAAGCCCCCAGGATGCTTACAGGAGCTGCTAGTCCACAGGGCCATGTGAGGGCATATCCCAACCACACAACAACATACACACAGTCCTGTGGAAGGCATCGTATGTACTGCTGTCAGAAGTGCTGGCAGAGGGGAGACTTCCTCCACAGGGCAGGGGCAGGGCACTAACATCCAAATACAAGTCCAAAGGTTCCCAGGGGAGCAAGAAGGCCTCGTGGTACCCGGCGCTGTGAGGGGCACAGGGCATGCCAAAGAGGTCTCCTGGCTCACGGCTCTTCCAGGCATGCTGAGTTGTCTGGTGTCATGAAGATGAGCAGGTGCATTAACAGGCCCAGAAGGATGGCCATGAGGCTGAAGCCCAAGGCCAGCTTAGAATTTATCTTTGCTCTGACTTTGTCTTCCAAAGTGTTTGCTTTCCGGGCCTGTGGAGGTGAAGACAGACTGATGTTTTTCTGAGAAGGGGTGAAATGGGGTAAGGGTCCCCTCAAGTGAAGCTGGAGGCCGTAATCAGGATCAGGGGAGGGAGGATGAGGTGGAGGAGAAGAGGAAGCAACAGAGCAAGATGGTGCAGGGGGCCTGGGGAGGACCGGGTGGAAGACAGCACAGGGGGATCTCTGGGAAGAGGCAGGGTCAGCAGGATGGTGCACAGGGTGGGGACCAGCCCCAGGTAGCAGGGATGGGAGAGGGACTGGGGCTAGTAACTAGAGAGCTGGGGCTCCTGTGGAAAGTGGGACAAGGCGGGGTTGGGGGTGTTCTGCAGAGAGGGGACAATGGGTAATCCCCACCCACCAAGCAGGAGAACACGATGGCAGGTATTCCCAGCGGGCAGAAGCAGAAGACTGAAAACATGGAAAGCAGCAGGTAGTCCTTTACGGGAACGCTGAACGCCATCTCGCAGAGGGGCTGCATCACGGTGACCTTGACCTCTGGGGCCCATATGTCAGCCAGGGCGGCCATGGACTCCAGCAGAGGGGAGGGGTCTGCAGAGGGACCAAGAAGGGTCAGCAGATGCTGAGTAATGGGGACCCAGAAAACCAACCCTACAACAGGAGGCACGGGAAATACTCGCCCCACAGTGACCCTGACCACCGTTGTGGGAAAACGACCCCTGTGACACCCCGCTGACCTCATACGATAGCCTCACTGGCCCTAAAACACCCTCCAAGTCACTTAGAAACACTGTGCGCTGCTTCACTCTCCCTAAACCCATCCGTGCTCTCCAATGACGCGCTACATCCCGGTTTGCCTGTGCCGTCCAGCTAGTGAAGCCTGGTCCTAGAAAATTACAGAGCTCCCCTTTCAGTCTAAAAAGTGCTCGGTTTGGATGTTAAATTAAATGGTCACTTCAGCCCAGTGATTCTCAAACCTGATCACACGTCAGAGGCACCTGGAGGACTTGTTAAAACAGATTGCTGGGCCCCGTCCGCAGGGCTGCTGATTCCATAGGTCTGGAGCAGGGCCCAAGAACGTGCATTTCCAACAAGTTCCCAGGTGCTGCTGCTGCTGCTGCTGCGGGCTGGGAACCTCGCTTTGAAAACCCCTGCTTTAGCTTATTACTCACTCTGTACCGCTCTAAGCCTCTCTGTTGCTCCTGTAACCCTCTATCTGTACCCCATATTCCCCGTCCTATAACTCGGTCCTAGTCCTGCTTCACTCCTATCTCTGATCCTAGAACACCTGCTGTCCCCCATAACACTCTCCCTGCCCCATAACCCACCCTCTTCCTATAAACTCTTCCCTCTCCCCCATAACTTCTCCCAGTCCCCCATAACTCCCTTCCTGCTCCCCATAACCCCTCCCTGTACCTCATGACCCCCTCCTATAATTCCTTCTCTGTCATACACTCCCCCGGCCGTATAAGCCCTTCCATTTCTTCACATAAATCCCTCCCCATCTGCCTTCCTGAGACCCCAAAACCTCCCCCTGCTCCCTTCCCAATCCCCTTCCCGTCCCACAAGAGCCTCCCTATCCCACATACCCCGCTCTTCGTCCCCTATAATCTTCTCTTTGTCTCTCGTGACCTTTTCTGGTTCCCTTCTAACCTCCACCTTGTTCCCACACAAATCCTTCCCTTTCCCCCAAACCACTCGCCTGTGACCCTACCATTCCCTCCTGGACAGCCGGACACCCATCAGTCCCCTCCCTATTCCGTATTTAACTCCCCACTCTTTCCTGATCATCATCCGCAAACCCAGTTAATGCCACAGGCTGTCCTCTCATCCTGGCCCCGGGGCTGCCCTGGCATTTGAGTCCGGGGGCGTGGCCTCTGTTGATCACTTCATTGTGATTGGCTGCCCTGATACGGAGGAGGCAGAGTGGGCGGTGGCTCAAGCGTTTAAACCCAGCTTCTGGTTGGTTGATGAATTAAGGGGGCGTTACTTAGCCCCGCCCCCTTTCTCGGCCTGCCCTCTTGATTGATTCAATGGATAAAGAGGTGTGGTTTCAGTTACTTGTCTTTAGTTGTTGTTTCCAGTTTGAACTCCTGATTGGTTCAGTGAATGTGGGCGGGCCTCAAGTACTGGCTAGTAACTTCTAGACTGATTCTTTGATTGCTTCTCTAAGCGCAGAGGGCAGGATGTAATCTTTTTTTTTTAACATGAAAGTATCGGGAGGCTACAGTGCGTCAGGCAGTGCCCTGCTGTTGAGGGCCAAGTGACCACCAAGGGACAAAGCCGCGGCTGTCCGGGAGCTCACAGTCCATGGTGGAGAAGAGGAGATGGAGAGTAAAAACCCAAATAAATAAACCAGACGACTTCAGAAAGGACCAAGGGCTATGGGGAATAACCAGGACATACAGGGAGAGAGACCTGGGAGGGCGTCATGTGGTGAGATGGGGAGTGAGGAGGTCACGGAAGGCCTCTTTGGGGAGGAGGACATCCAAGCTGAGACCTTGGCTGAGGGGCCAGCTACCAGAAGACCTGGGGGGAAGAGTTCCAAGCAAGGGGAACAGCATGTACAAAGGTTCTGAGGTGGGAAGGAGATTTGTGTGTTCCAAAAACAGAAATAAGGGCAGTGTGGCTAGAGTGTGGGGAGGCAGGAGGAAAGGAGGAGAGGAGGGCAAGAGAAGACCAGGCAGATCTAGACGCCTGGGTGAGGGATTTGAGTTTGATCCCAAGAGCCGTGGGAACATGTTGGAGAATTTAAGCCAGGGGAGGGATGCAATTTGATTTGGGTTGTAGAGTTGCTCTGGCTGCCCTGAGCAGAATGGAGAGTGGAATGCAGAAGGTTTCTGCTTTGCCTGGGGACAGAGCCTGACAGTTTCATTCTTAGAGAGGGCAGGGCCACGACCCTGGGGTCCCTTGTCCATGGGGGGATCTGGACATGGAAGGGGGAGCATCTGGCACAGAGGAGGCTCCAGGAAGCACCAGCCGGGAACAAGCCATATGGGATCTGAGTACATCTGTATCTATGTGTGTATGTGTGTCTCTCTCCCAAGATGATGGACTCAGCAATGCCTTTCACATCTTAGGCAGTTACCCCCCTCAGTCCCTGGAAGCGTGGAAGTTGGAAGGTGTAGGGGTGGTGTAAGAAATCATGCTGTCCAACAGTTTTCCTTACCTTGTACCAGAGAAGTCACCAACATAGGCCATTAAGAGTGAGAACCCCCTTCCATGGCCGAGGGTCTCTTGGTTGGGATATTTCTTGCCCGGTGGATCCATTGGCTGGTGGTCATGTCTCTTGGCCAGTGGGTTACATCCCAGGGAGACCGTCCACTCCCAGTGCTCCTTCTCACAAAGGGTTTAATGTGCAACCCAGACCAGAGCCATTGTTTGGTGGAGTGTCAGGGGCTCTGTGCTGCCTGAGGCTCCCAGGGGCTCCCTCAGCTTCCCTTGGATTACATAGTCTAGGGTCTGCTTTGTCTATAAAACTAGATTAAGTACAGGACTAGGAGAACAGCTGAAAACAGAGCTGGGTGCGTGTGCCTGGTGCATGTGCCTGGAGCCTGCCTATTCTGTGCTTCTTGTTCTCTGAAAGAATTGGTTTTCTTCTCTGTTACTTGTAACCAATGAATACAGATGGATTTCTACGATCTTGCCAACATTTGTTGACATCAGTCTTTTTACTTTTAGCCATTCTTTGGGTATATAGTGGTATCCTATTGTAGTTTTAATTTGCATTTCCATAATGACTAAGGATATTAAGCACCTTGCACATGCTATGGCCGTGTGGAAATTATATCTTGTGACATGCATGCTCATGTCTTTTGCCCATGAAAAAAGTTGGATTGCTTGGATCCAAAAATTGGATCTTACTGCAAATATTTTCTTTCAATTTGTGGCTTGCCTTTTCACTTTCTTAGTGGTGTCTTTCATAAGCAGAAGTTTTAAATTTTGATAAAATCCAATTATCATTTTTAATATTATGCTTAGGCTTTTTATGTCCTGCTTAAGACATCTTTTTCTACCTATCCAAAAGTTATAAAAATATTCTCCTGTGTTTTCTCATAGAAGCTTTATAGTTTTAGCTTTCATATTTAAGCCTGTGATCCATCCTGAATTAATTTTGTGGCTATCATCCTGGACAGCACAGATCTAGGTTGACATTAGGCAAAAAATAATGTGGCATGAAGTAAGGAAGGATTCAAGATTCATTTTTTCCTATATTGATACATGGTTTCATGAGCATTAATTGACAAGACTTTCCTGTCCCCATTGTATTGAATTTGCACCTTTGTCTTAAGCCAAATGGCTGTATATATGTTAGTCTATGTCCGCACTCTTTATTTTGCTTCATTGATCTGTTTGTCTATATTTGCACCAATATCACACCGTCAAGATACTGTAGCTTTATAGTAAGTGTTGAAAGCTGAGTAGTGTAAACTCCTGTGGAAATTAATAAACAGAAACCTCATTAAAATGGAGCCAGGGGGCGAAAATGGGGGAGCTCTCATGCTCTTCTTCCCAACAGAAAGAAGAAAGACTTCCTCTTCTTGACAGGCATGAAGCTCAGCCAATGAAAGACTGTCACAACTCAGTCAATGAAAAGCCACTACCCTTCAAACTCCCAGTCTCCTACAATGGACTGTTGCTTTACAATAGCCCTCTAAACTTCCTCTTCCCTTCTATAAAAGAGTTTCTCCTCCTCTTGTTGCTAGGGACTTGCACGTATCTTACCATGGTTGCAGGCCACAAATGACAATTCTTTGCTGATCCTGAATAAACCCATTTTTGTTGGAGAAATAACTGGCTGTTTATTTGCTTAAGGTTGATAAATAAATGAAAAGCAATAGGATGTATTGGAGTATACGGGGAGGCCATTTGGTGTAAAACTAATTCGGCCTGACCTTGTTTTTCCAAAAGGGCCTGACATGGCCTATTGAGCATGTACTGTATATCTGCTTTAAACCTTTACTATGTCCCAAAGACAAGAATGATGCCCTTAAAGATAGGGATGCAGCTTTCCCCCATATCAGCATTTCTTTAAGGATAAGCATCTCTTCCTGGAAACTAAGGATTAATTACTGACCTGCTGTGCTCACCTTGTGACCACTGACCTGCTGACCACCAACCTGCTGTGTCAGCTCAGCATCTTGTGACAACAGTAAAAGAGATGTTCCTGTCATATGTGATGTATGCTCTTTGTTCCAAGACGGTATGTAATGTACACCCCACTCCTTTGGTGCCCTTCCAAAGGAAGGCCCTGGGCTGAAGTCCTCAAACTTGGCTCATAATAAACTCACCCCAATTTTGATTTATAGATTGACTATGGATTATTTGCCTCGACAAGGTCAACACCCACAAGCATATTCTTCTTCAAGATTGTTGCAGCCCTTCTAGAGGCTTTGACTTTCCTACATTTTAGAATCAACTTGTCATGTTCTATAAACATGCTCATCTTGTGTTTATTGCTTCATCTCCTTCCAGTGGGACAGCTTCCCGGGCAAGTTAAGGCAAACTTTCTAATCCAACCTCCAGCTTCCCATGTTGGCCAGAATTCAGCAAAATCTATTGGGGGAACATTGGCAGGAAGGAAAACCCAACCATACACATTGGGTTCCTTCAGTTTCTAATCACTCATGTCTCCCCAAACAGCCATCAAAGCTCCACTTGTTTTTCTTTCACCAAGCAGATTTCCTCAGCTTGTGGTAAACCCAGTCATTCACCTCCCCATGCCCAGACTCAGCAAGTGCCCCAAGGAAGTGACCACCAATCTCCACTGAGCAGGAAGGGCTCCTTATTCTCTGGAATTTAGTTTCTTTAGACTTCTTTGTATCCACGGCTCTTTTCTGTCCTTAAAAAATATGAATTTCTTAGTTTCTCCTTTTTTTCCCTAGCTCTTATGGAGGAAGACTGTGATATTGTGATGTATTATAAGAAATATATATTTGGTCTTCGACCAGTTCCTGGCACAGAGCTCCTAAAACCCTTCAAATTTCCTGTGATGAGAGCCATAAAGGTGTCTTTTGTTATGGTGTGATTTTTGGAAAGCCCTAGGTAACCTAAGTATGGGGGCTGGTTGCCAGGGGAGCCAACCATGTGATTAGAGGGTTGGAACTTTCAGTACACCCCCAACCTCCTCCAGGGTGGGGAGAGGGGCTAGAGGTTGAATCAGTTGCCAATGGCCAACAATTTAATCAATCACGACTAGATAATGAAGCCTCCACAAAAAAACAAAAGGACAGGGTTCAGAGAGCTTCCAAGTTGATGATCGTATGGAGTTTTGGGGAGAGTGGAGCTCTTGGAGAGGGCATGGAAACTCCACGTCTTTTCCCGATACCTTGCCCTATGCATCTCTTCCATCTGGCTGTTTCTGAGTTATATCCTTTTATAATAAATCAGTAGTCTAGTAAGTAAATTGTTTCTCTGAGCTCTGTGAGCTGCACTAGCAAATTAATCGAACCCAAGGAGGAGGTCGTGGGAACCTCTGATTTATAGCCAGTCGGTCAGAAGTACAGGTAACAATCTGAGCTTTTCACTGGCCTTCTGAAGTGAGGAGATGGCGTGAGGCAGTCTTATAGGACTGAGCCCTCAACCTGTGGAATCTGATGCTAGGTAGATAGTGTCAGAATCGAGTTGAATTGTAGGACACCCAGCTGCTGTCCAAGAATGGCTTGTTGGTGTGGGGAATCCCCCAACACTGGAATTGGTACCAGAACCTATTTAGAGACCTTTTACATTCAATTTAGATGTGGAACTGAATCTTTTAAAAACAGAAACCAGAGCTTGTGTTCTCCCTGTTTAATACCCCCTGTTAAAAAAACAAAATTCAACTGAGTAAATTTGAAGATCTAATTGGCTTTATTAAATGATTCACGAATCAGGCAGCATTCCATCTAGCAAACAGAAGTCAGCTCTGAGGAGCTGTACAAAATGGAAGGTTTTTATAGGCAGAAGGGGGGGTGAAGCAAGGAAACAAGGATTATTTCAGTCAAGGTCACCTTAGTTTTGTCTGGCAGATTACCTCACTAGCTGATCAGGAAATTCCAGACTGATTGGTTTAAAATTCCACTCCTGGGAGAGGCTGAAACTGCACTTAGGTTAGATATTAAGTCTTGGTTTGCTGGTGTGGGGCTTAGCACAAGTGACTCCATTTTGGGCCTGTTGTCTCTCTTTTAACACTCCAGTGGCTTCACTTCACACTTAAAATCCAACCTTCTTCTTGTGACCTTCCAGGCTGTCTGTGCCCTGCCCCCTGCTCTCCCTCTGAGCTTACTTAATAGCACTCCCATTGCTACACTCCAGCCCCACCAGTCTTCTTTCTTTTCCCAGGACAAGCCAGGCTCCTTTCTGCCACAGTGTCTTTGCACTTGCTGTTCTGCTTAGAACTCTCTTCCATATTTTTCTATGGCTCTCTTCTCTCTTTTCAGGTCACAGCTCAGATATTAGCTCCCCAGTGAGGGCGTTCCTGAGCCACTCTGTCATAAGTCCCTCTTCATGCTCCCCTAATTTGATTCTGTTTTCTCATAATGTTGACCACTACTTAGAACCGTGCTGCCCAGGACAGTAGCCACACGCGGCAAATTTAATTTAAACTGATTATAACTAAGTTAAATTAAAATTTGAGTTCTTCAGCTGCATTAACCACATTTCAAGTGCTCAAGAGTCACATGTGGCTAGTGGGTACCATATTGGACAGAGTGGATTATAGAACCGAAAAGTTCTATTAGACAGCACTATCTTGTTGCTAGAACTATCTTGTTGCTTTACATTTTACTCTTTTTTTGTGTGTCCTCTCAATATAATGTAAGTTTTATGGAGGCAAATACCTCATCTATCTGAGTCAGCACTGAATCACTAAGGCTTAAAACAGTGCCTGGCACACTATAGTGGTTGCCCAATAATTGTCATATATGACTATACATAAACCCCATGGTACTTAGCAAAGTGAACACACAGGGGCACATGAACACGTGTACAGCAGATGAATGGAAAGCAGAAACCTCCTCATAAACTTTATTACTTTTAAAAATGCTGATGGAGGGGAGACTTCCTCCAGCACAGGTAGGTTACTGACGTCCAAGTTCAAAGGCTCCAGGAGGACCCGGGAGGTGCAGTTCATGACTCTCTGAGGGAGATGAGCCTTCAAGATGATCTCACAGTTCTTGTCTCAAGACTCTGATTACAATGGAGAAAATGATCAGAGTGGAGCCCATCAGGATGCCTGAGATGCTGAAGCCCAAGGCCAGTCTGGAATTTTTCTGTGCTTTCCTTTGATTCCCAAGGAAGTTGGCGTCCCGGGTCTGTGGGGATGAAGGCAAGCTGGTGGGAGTGTTTCCAAGGGAGAAGGGAGATGGGGGGAGGTGGGGAGTGCAAGATCAGAGCTAGCGGTGTGAGGAAGGTAAGAGCAAGGTTCGGTCCCCCAGTGGAAAAAGGAAGAAAGAAGAGGGGCAGGATGAGGGAGTGGGTCTGGGCAAAACACATGAGGAAGAGAAGCAGAGGGGGGCGGTCCTGGGGAGAAGCAAGGGCAGCTAGATGGTGAAGAAGGAGGGAGTAAATCCCCCAGGAGGAACACCAAGAGCAGGGAGATGGGATGGGAAAGAGGAGGCAGACTGGGGACAACAGGAGTTGGTGGTAGCCAGATGGTGCCTACCTTGAGAGAGAACAAGAGGGCTGGGACTGCCAGCGGAATGAAGAACAGGAAGGAAATGATGGAAAGAAACAAATAATCCTTTACTGGGGGATTCAAGGACATCACGATGACTGGCTGCATTGGGATGAGCGGCTGCATCGGGTGGACCTTCTGCATTGAGTTGACCTGCTGCATTGGAGTGAGCTTGAACTCTGAGTCCCTGTGGTCAGTCACAGTAGTCATGGACCGTGGCCTGAGAAGGAGACGCTGGGCAGGTAGAATCTGCAGACAATGGAAATAGGGCCTGGAGAGGGGACATTTGAGTTCCCAAGAAATGACGACCAGCTGAACCAACCCCTCTGCCTAGAAAGGCACTGAAAATGGACAGTGTCCGAAGCCAGAACATACCACACCTCCATATGTCTATATAACAGACTTGCTGGCCCTATAACACAATTGAACCCCCTCTATCCTCTCATAACTCCTCTCCGCACCCGCCATTACCCCCTCCGTGTCTCCCTCTAACTGCTTCACTTTCCTCCTCTAAACTCTCCCCACCCCCACTCCACACACACACACTTAAACTCTCCCACTCTTCTGATTACCCATCACAAACCCAGCTCATGTCCCTAGGACTTCCCTTGGCTTCTCAGTCCCTGAGGCTGTCTTGGCGATTTGAGTCACTGGGTGTGGCTTCTCTATTGGCTACCACTTCATTATGATTGGCCGCTCCTGCATAGGCGAGCCTCGAGTGCTCAGACCCGGCTTCTGTTGGCTCAATGTATGTAAGGGGCGTTACCTCGCCACTCCCCTTTCTTCCCGCCCTCTTAATTGATTCAATGAATGAAGGGACTGAGTCACAGTTACTTGGCCTTTCCATTGTTGTTCCCGGTTTGAACTCCTGATTGGTTCAACATATAGTGTGTGAGTCTCACTTCCAGATTGAATCTGAGTGCAATGGGCAGATTTATTGATATTCCTCCACGGCACCTTCTGTATCCTAGGACCAGGCTGGGCCCTGAGGACCACGTGGTGACTAAGGCAGACAAGACCTCAACTCTCCTAGAATTCACAGCCCATGGGAGAAAAGGAGGAAAAACTTCCAAATAAATAAATGAAATGATTTAATGGAGGACCAAGGGCTATGAGGAAAAGCTAAAAGGAGGAAGGAGAGGAACTCTGGAGGGCCACACGAGGCAGAGAGGTGGGGCTGAGTGGGCAGGAAAGGCCTCTCTGAGAAGGAACATCTGAGCTGAGTCCTGAAGTACAAGAGGAGTCAGTCACCAGAAGATTTGGAGGAAAGAGCTCCTCCAGGGAGAACAGCAAGTACAAAGGCTCTGGGGTGGGAAGGAGGTTGGTGAGAACGGGAACAAAAACAAGGGCACTGTAGCTGGACTTGGTGCTGGATCTAGATGCAGAAACAGCACATACAACTGCATGTATTCAAACACACAGACAGTCTGCAGGCCAGCAAGTCCTCCTCAGAACTTTTTCGTTTTGAATGTTTTCAACATTTCCTTTGTATTAATGGCCCTGTGTTTGGTGCTGGAGGGGACACAGGGCAAGTGGGTGAGGTGTCTGTGCTCATCCCCTTGAAGAGTTAGGCTGAATGGCTGAAGGATCTCTCTGCTGGAAGTTCCTTGGCTTGCAGGTTCTTTGGTTGTTTCCCTTGGCTTTGCCAGGCCACCAGAAAAAGGTGAAAAAAGGTAAGATGATGAGGAAAGCACTCACAACTCCAGACATATTCAGCCAAGTGGCTTATGCTGAAAATTTCTCATCTGTGACCCACTTGTTCTCGTTAGCTCTCCTGGTCTGTGGAGACGGAAGTGAGAGGTGCCTTCATGATGTCTGATCTGACAGACCGTTGGGGATGGGACCAAAGCCACAGCTGAGAGCTACAACCTTCCAGCTCCAGCCCATAAAGTCCTAGGATGGAAGAGATGCAGACGGCGGGGGCTTTAGGTAAGGCATGGGACAGGAGGGCGGCAAGCGCTCAGAGAACGACCAGCCTTGATAGAGAAAGCCAAGAGATGGGACCTCCAGAGGAAGAATCAGGCCTGGACAATAGCTTTCAAAGTGTGATCCCCTGACCAGCAGTGTCAACATCACCTGAAATCACTTAGAAATGCAAATTCTTGGGGCTGGCCCTGTGGCGTAGCGGTTAAGTGTGCGCGCTCCGCTGCTGGTGGCCCGAGTTTGGATCCCGGGCGCGCACCAACTTACCGCTTGTCAGGCCATGCTGTGGCGGCGTCCCATATAAAGTGGAGGAAGATGGGCACAGATGTTAGCCCAGGGCCAGTCTTCCTCAGCAAAAAGAGGAGGATTGGCATGGATGTTAGCTCAGGGCTGATCTTCCTCACAAAAAAAAGAAAGAAAAAAAAAAGAAATGCAAATTCTTGCCCACTTCCAGACTTACTGAATATGAAACCCTGGTGGTACCCAGCAATCTGTGTTTTAGTAAACCCACCATGTAATTCTGATGCAAACTAAAGTTTGAGAACCACCAGAATGAATGAGAAAGGGTGGAAGTGCCAAAGCCCCTCTAAGAGCTTCACTCTGACCTCTGGGGTTTGTCTTCAGGAGATTCCTTGGGTTCTGGAGGCACAGAGCCTCCTCATCTGGGTCCTGCTTGAGGTTTTAGGTCCATAAACAGTGGGAAAAATAATAAAAATAATTTCACCTAACCCAAAGAAAGACGTTGAGTCTTTAAATCAAATTGAAAGTACCTACTGGGAATCATTTGTAGACATACACACATAAATCTACACATATTATCATCAAAATCCTCAATTCCAAGAATAAGGACAAAGTTTTATAAGCTTGTGGACTGAACAAACAAGGTTATTTGTATGGAGAGAGAATTAACTAAGCTACATACAATGATGAGAAAATACAGGGAATTTAACAACACAGTAGACATTACAAATGATTAGAGTGGGGAAAAAGGAGTGAATTCAGGTTGAGTATGCCAGGGAAAATAAAGAAAAGTAGAAAAGGGAAGCAACATTTTATGTGTAAACTAAGATGGAAAGAATAAAAATAAGCAAATCAGTTACCATACTGAACTTGAGTTTCTTAAATTCCCCTAACAAGTTAGAAATTTCAGACTAAGAAAATAAATCACCAACATTTAGCTACATGTTGCCCACAGGGGTATACCAGTTCAACAAAACATTACCAACAACAACAACAAAAGATTGAGGACAAAGAGCAATATACGTACATAACAGAAACAGGGCAGAAGCAGTAATATCAACGTCAAAGCAAAAAGTAGATAAAAGTGACAAAGAGACAATGAAAACTAAACTGATCAAAAGTACAATGCACATAAGAAGATATCTGCCACAAATATTTATGTAGTAAGCTACATGTCAGCTAAATTGTGAAAATGAAAGCAACAGACAAAAGAAATTTTAATAAAGCCACTAGAAATACAAAGAGAAATTTACACAACCTGAGTGAGAGATTTAAATATGCCTCTTAGAAAATTTGAAAATAAAGTAGTAAAAGAACGTACAAATATGTACAGGATTTGAATAATTTAACCAGTAAGTGCAATTTTAGAGTTATTTAGAAACTTACACCCTAAAGTAGAGACCACATCTTCTTCAGTCATATCAAAAAAATATTTACAAAATTCATCAAGAAACTGGCAACAAACGGAACTTTACTAAATTCCAAAATGTAGAGTTCCTTAAATAATACAAAACAATCTAGGATTAAACAATAAACAGGAGACTTAGAAATATTTCTATTTGCAAGCGAAGAGATACTCTCATAAATTATACTTGGTTCAAAGAGAAAATCCAATATGAGATTAAAATTATTTAGGAAGCAGTGAAAAGGAAAAAACTTTAAGCTAAAGGTAAAGGACCGTCACTAAAGCTGAATTCAGAAGAAGATTATTAAATAAAGGAGACCTGAATATATAAATGACCTAAATACCAAACTTTAGATTTTAAATAGGAAAAAGGCAAGAATTTAACACATTTAATAAAAATAAAACAAAGAGGAAAATAAATAAAACAAGAGGGATAGATCATTTAATATCTACCTTTTAAAAAATCAATTGCCCCAGGTGGTTTTATAGCTGAGTTTGGGATCACATCTTTATGGAACTGAAAATTTTTAATATCTTTAATGTTTCCAGACCATAGAAAATGATAGATATATGCCTAATTTATTCTATGAAGCTGGCTTAAATTTAATATGAAAACTTGTACAGTTGAAATAAATAACCCATCATAGACCAATTTCATTTATTACTACAGATGCAAATTTTATAATTGGCAAGCAGAATTCTCCACTATTCCAAAAGAAAAATACATATGCCCTAATAGAGTTTATTCCAGGAATTCAAAGATGGTTCAATGCCAGAAAAATCTATGTATATAATTCAATAAATACTAGAAAATATGAGATGAAGTTACATTTGCAGAGCTTGTAATCATCTATCAAGAAAATCTAAACAACTGTACTAAAAAAAATATTAGAATTCATTAGCAAATTTATTAAGGTGCCTGAACACCAAATAAATATATTAAATAAATAGCTTACTTCCATACCAGAAATATTACGCTATACTATTTATACATGTTAGAAATGGAAGTGTAAAAAAATCCCTTTTGTCATAGAAATAAAAATTATAAAATACCTAGAAATATATCAACTGAAAAGTACAGGATCTAAAATAACTTACACAACTTATTGAATAATCTGAAAAAAATTGAAAGACCAATGTGCTCCTCAAAAAAATATTAAAAGTTTACTATCATTAAAATGTCAATAGAATCAAAAGATATATATATATTTACTGCAATTCTAATGACAATCCCAATGGAAACTTTTCTTTGAACTAGATAAAGAAATTTTTAAATTCATAAAGAAAAATAAACATTAAAGAATGCCCAAGTAATTGTAAATAAAGAAGAATAGTGAGAGGATGCTTTGCTTTCCAACATGTTGTTAAATTTCATTATAAAACTAATTGATAAAAATCAAATCTGAATAATGTGGGTACAAAAACATCCTTTATAATATACTGTCTACAAGAGACATTTTTATTTTATTTTATTTTATTTTATTTTAATTTAATTTTATTATTTTTTTGTGAGGAAGATTAGCCCTGAGCTAACATCTGTTGCCAATTCTCCTTTTTGCTGAGGAAGATTGGCCCTGGGCTAACATCTGTGCCCATCTTCCTCTACATTATATGGAATGCTGTCACAGCATGGCTTGACAAGCAGTGTGTCGGTGGTGCCTGGGTTCTGAACCTGCAAACCCCAGGCCACCGCAGCAGAGCGTGCACACTTAACCACTATGCCACCAGGCCAGCCCCAAGAGACACATTTTAGATTCAAAAATAAAAGTAGGTTGAAAGTAAAAAGATACCATGCAAACAGCAACCATAAGAACTGGAGTGTCTATACTAATATCCTGCAAATTAGACTTTAAGATAATAAGTGTTAATGGAAATAATTTGAAACATTTTATAATGCTAAAATGTCAATTTATCAAGAAGATATAATAATTATAAACAAATATGCACCTGACAACAGAGCCCCAAACTGCATAAAGCAAAAACTGATAGAATTGAAGAAAGAAATGGACAATTTGAGAGAGAGAAGTCAAGATGGCTGCATAAGCAGACTTCGAACTCACCTCCTCCCATGGACAGAGCCCATTTACAACTACTCATGGAAAAATTACCCCTGAGACAGAACTGAAAACTAGATAAGAGGAACTCCTGCAACAAAGGACAATCCTAATTGAGGTGGAAGAGGCAGAAACTCCCTTCTGGAGAGAAAAAACACTGCCTTCACAAGCTGCAGTGCCTCACGGCCACCCAGGATCAGCCCAAAGGTACACAGCCCTCCCTGGAGGAGCAGGGCCCTGAGCCAGAGAGTGCCCCCACTGGGAGAATTTTGTGGACCCAACACAATTGAGATGAGTGGCATAATATCTGACTTTGCCTGCTACTAAAACATTGGGGAGTACCCCCAGAAAAGCTGGTTCACAAAAAAATTAAAACTAGCTCATAAAGGGCCCACACGCAAACTCACCTGTTTCAGAAAGCAACCTAAAATCACCAGAAAGAGAGGTGCACAGTGCATTGGGGAAAAGAGACTCACCTGAGAGGTCCTGAGTGCATCGCAGTGAGAGGGGAGACCTCTCCAGGGACTGGGACATTGATGACAGCCATTGTTATGGCCTGGTGTGGGCATGCTGACACAGATGCCATTGGAGTTCTCCCTGGGGCCTGCTAGCCCAGGTCTGCCCCACCTACTAGAGCATTGATTTAATCCAGCTCAGCCAGGGCAGGCAGCCCACCCTAGAGACTGGCCCCACCCAACAACAAGCCCTCAGGCAACTTCTGGGCCTGCATAGATTGGTGACTGGATTCTCTGCAGCCTGGCAACAGAGCCAACTTCAGTGGGGCAGGGCGTACACAAGGAGTGGGTGGAGAGTGTGGGGCGAAGGTGGCATGGAGAGACTAGGTCCACTTCAGGAGGTTGGGGCGTGCACACGGGGCAGGACTGTGTTGACTGTGTGTGTGGACCTGTGGGTGGCAGGGCTTGTCAGCTGCAGAAAACTTGTGCTTCTCAAAGACCCACATAGGGGGTTTGCCCCACCGTCCAAAGCCTGAAACAATTGGGTGCTCCTGTGACTGAGGCCAGCCCCACCCAGCTGCAATCCTCAGAGAGCTGACAAGAGACCTAAAGGCTGGAGGCTTATAACAATTGTAAGCCCCTAAGCCTAACAACCTGCCACGGTGGGGGCCTACTCACTTAAAAGAAATATTGCCACACAAATGTGGTATTAGAACTTGCAGCCAACTGTGCTGGGGCTCCCCACACCCGATAAAGAGACAAAAGGGCCCACAACAACTACAAGCAGCTGAGCATTACAACAGCTGGCCAGGAGCATAACTCGGCCTCCCTGGGTGCCTACGAGGAGAGAAAACAGGCCACAACAGAAGGACACACGTAGCCCACAGAGGGGTCACCCCTGGAACATTGAGAACTGAGGGAAGCACACTGCAGGCCTCCTAAGCCATCACTTATATAAGATCACCTATCCAAGAGCAGGAGACGTAGCTGACCTACCTAATACATAGACACAAGCACAAGGGAAGAGGCAAAATGAGGAGGCAAAGGAATACATTCCAAGTAAGGGAACAGGACAAAACACCAGAAAAGGAACTAAGTGAAACAGAAATGAGCAACCTACCCGACAGAGAGTTCAAACTAAGAGTGTGAAGGATGCTCACGGATCTGGGTAGAAGAATTGATGAACTCAGTGAGAATGTCAACAAAGAAATGGAAGATATAAAAAAGAACCAATCAGAAATGAAGAATACAATACTGGAAATGAAAAATTCACTAGAGGGACTCAAAAGCAGAGTAGAAGATACAGAAGAACGGATCTGTGAGCTGGACAAAAGACTAGAAGAAATTACCCAAGCGAAACAGGTAAAAGAGAAAAGAATTAAAAAGAGTGAGGAAAGTCTAAGGGACCTTTGGGACAACATCAAGTGCACTAACATCCGTGTTATAGGTGTCACGGAAGGAGAAGAGCGAGACAAAGGGGCAGAGAATCTGTTTCAAGAAATAATAGATGAAAACTTCCCTAACCTAAGGAAGGAAACAGACATTCAGGTACAGGAAGCACAGAGAGCCCAAAACAAGATAAACCCAAAGAGGCCTGCACCAAGACACATCATAATCAAAATGTCCAGAATTAAGGATAAAGAGAGAATCCTAAAAGCTGCAAGAAAAAGACAAGTTACATACAAAGGAAACCCCATAAGGCTATCAGCTGACTTCTCAGTGGAAACCTTACAGGCTAGAAGAGAGTGGCATGATATATTTAAAGTGCTAAAAGGAAAAAACTTACAGCCAAGAATACTCTACCCAGCAAGGTTATCATTCAAAATGGAAGGAGAGATCAAAAATTTCCCAGACAAGCAAAAATTAAAGGAGTTTTTCACCAAGAAACCAGTGCTACAAGAAATGTTAAAGGGCCTTATTTAAGGGGAAAAAAGAAGACCACAAATAGGAAAAATTATCTATTTCCATGATAAGAGGGTAATGGATACAAATGCACAAAAAAAGAGGTTAGATATGATATCAAAAACATAAAAGGAGGGAGGAGGGGAGTTAGAGAGTAGAGCTTTCAGACAGAGGTCAAACTGAAGAGACCATCAATTCTGTACAGAAGGAGAAAGGAACAGAGAAGGACTACTAAAACACTGAGAAAAAAAAGTTAAAAAATGGCAGTAAGTACATACTTATCAATAACTACTTTAAAAGTCAATGGACTAAATGCTCCAATTAAAAGGCATAGGGTGGCTGATTGGATAAAACAACAAGACCCATATATATGCTGCATACAAGAGACACACTTCAGACCTAAAGACACTCACAAACTGAAAGTGAAGGGATGGAAAAAGATACTCCTTGCAAATGGCAATGAAAAGAAAGCTGGAGTAGCAATACTCATGTCAGACAAAATAGACTTTAAAACAAAAACTGTAAAAAGAGACAAAGAAGGGCATTACATAATGATCAAGGGAACAATCCAACAAGAGGATATAATACTTGTAAATATCTACTCACCCAATGTAGGTGCACCTAAATATATAAAGCAATTATTAACAGACATAAAAAGAGAAATAGACAGTAACACAATAATAGTAGGGGACTTTAACACTCCACTTACACCAACGGATAGATCATCCAAACAGAAGATCTATAAGGAAACATTGGCCTTAAATGACACACTAGAACAGATGGACCTAGTAGATATATACAGAGCATTCCATCCAAAAAACGAAGAATACACGTTCTTTTCAAATGCACATGGAACATTCTCCAGGTCTGATCACATATTAGGCCACAAAACAAGTCTCCATAAATTTAAGAAGACTGAAATAATACCACGCATCTTTTCTGACCACAATGGTATGAAACTAGAAATCAACTATAGGAAGAAAATCAGAAAAGCCACAAATACGTGGAGATTAAACAAAATGCTACTGAACAATGATTGGGTCAATGAAGAAGAAATAAAAAATTACCTGGAGACAAATCAAAATGAAAATGAAAATACGACATGCCAGAATTTATGGGATACAGCAAAAGCAGTTCTAAGAGGGAAGTTTATAGCAATACAGGCCTATCTCAACAAACAAGAAAAATCTCAAATAAACAATCTAATAATGCACCTAAAGGAACTGGAAAAAGAAGAACAAACAAAGCCCAAAATCAGTAGAAGAAGGGAAATAATAAAAATAAGAGCAGAAATAAATGAAATAGAGACTAAAAAAAACCATAGAAAAAATTAATAAAACCAAGGGCTGGTTCTTTGAAAAGATCAACAAAATTGACAAACCTTTATCTAGACTCACCAAGAAAAAAAGAGAGAAGGCATAAGTATGTAAAATCAGAAATGAAAGAGAAGAAATTACAACAGACACCTCAGAAATACAAAAGACTATAAGAGGATACTATGAAAAGCTATATGCCAACTGAAAATTCTTAGACTCATAGAACCTTCCAAAACTGGATCAAGAAGAAATAGAGAATTTGAATAGAACAATCACCAGTAAGGAGATCGAAACAGTAATCAAAAACCTCCCCAAAAGTAAAAATCAAGGACCAGACGGCTTCCCTGGTGATTTATAACAAACATTCAAAGAAGACTTAATACCTATCTCAAACTCTTCCAAAAAATTGAGGCGGGGTGGGGGAAGCTCCCTAACTCATTCTGTCAAGCTGACATTACCCTGATACCAAAAGCAGACAAGGACAACACACAAAAAAAGAAAATTACAGGCCAATATCACTGATGAACATCGATGCAAAAATCCTCAACAAAATACTAGCAAATCACATACAACAATACGTTAAAAAAGATTATACACCAGGATCAAGTGGGATTTATTCCAGGGATGCAGGGATGGTTCAACATTCACAAATCAATCAACGTGATACACCACATTAATAAAATGAAGAATAAAAATCACATGATCATCTCAATAGATGCAGAGAAAGCATTTGACAAGATGCAGCATCCATTTATGATAAAAACTCTGAATAAAATGGGGATAGAAGGAAAGTACCTCAACATAATAAAGGCCATATATGACAAACCCACAGCTAATATCATCCTCAATGATGAAAGACTGAAAGCTATCCTTCTAAGAACAGGAACCAGACAAGGATGCCCACTCTCACCACTCCTATTTAACATGGTACTGGAAGTCCTAGCCAGAGCAATCAGGCAAGAAAAAGAAATAAAAGGGATCCAAATTGGAAAGGAAGAAGTGAAACTCTATTTGCAGATGACATGATTTTATATATAGAAAACCCTAAAGAATCCACCAGAAAACTTTTAGAAGTTATAAACGAATATGGTAAAGTTTCAGGATACAAAATCAACATACAAAAATAAGTTGCATTTCTATACACTAACAACGAAGTAGCAGAAAGAGAAATTAAGAATACAATCCCATTTACAATTGCAACAAAAAGAATAAAATACCTAGGAATAAAGTTAGCCAAAGAGGTGAAAGATCTGTACACCGAAAACTGTAAAACATTGCTGAAAGAAATTGAAGAAGACACAAAGAAATGGAAAGATATTCCGTGCTCTTGGATTGGAACAATTAACATAGTTAAGATGTCCATACTTCCTAAAGCAATCTATAGATTCAATGCAACCCCTATCAAAGTTCCAACAACATTTTTCACAGAAATAGAACAAAGAATCCTAAAATTTATATGGAACAACAAAAGACCCCAAATAGCTAAAGGAATCCTGAGAAAAAAGAACAAAGCTGGAGGTATCACACTCCCTGATTTCAAAATATACTACAAACCTATAGTAACCAAAACAGCATGGTACTGGCACAAAAACAGACACATAGATCAATGGAATAGAATCGAAAACCCAGAAATAAATCCATACATCTATGGACAGCTAATCTTCGATAAAGGAGCCAAGAACATACAACGGAGAAAGGAAAGTCTCTTCAACAAATGGTGTTGGGAAAACTGGATAGCCACATGCAAAAAAATGAAAGTAGACCCTTACCTTACACCATACACAAAAATTAACTCCAAATGGATTAAAGACTTGAATGTAATACCTGAAACTATGAAACTTCTAGAAGAAAACATAGGCAGTACGCTCTTTGACATCAGTTTTTGCAACATATTTTCAAGCACCACATCTGACCGAGCAAGAGAAACAATAGAAAAAATAAACAAATGGGACTACATCAAACTAAAAAGCTTCTGCACAGCAAAGGAAACCATCAACAAAACGAAAAGACAACCTAACAATTGGGAGAAGATATTTGCAAGCCATACATCTGATAAGGGGTTAATCTCCAAAATATATAAAGAACTCATGCATCTCAACAAGAAAAAAAACTAACAACCCAATTAAAAAATGGGTAAAAGACCTGAACAGTCATTTCTCCAAAGAAGATATACAGATGGCCAACAGACACATGAAAATATGTTCAAAATCATTAAATATCAAGGAAATGCAAATCAAAACTACAATGAGATATCACCTCACGCCCGTCAGAACTGGTATAATCAACAAGACAGGAAACAACAAGTGTTGGAGAGGATGTGAAGAGAAGGGAACTCTCATACACTGCTGGTGGGAGTGCAAACTGGTGCAGCCACTATGGAAAACAGTATGGAGATTCCTCAAAAAATTAAGGATAGAACTACCATATGATCCAGCTATTCCACTGCTGGGTATTTATCCAAAGAACATGAAAACACCAATGCGTAAAGATGCATGCACCCCTGTGTTCATTGCAGCGTTATTCACAATAGCCAAGACTTGGAAGCAACCTAAGTGCCCATCAAGGGACTAATGGATAAAGAAGATGTGGCATATATACACAATGGAATACTACTCAGCCATAAGAAATGATGAAATCCAGCCATTTGTGACAACATGGATGGACATTGAGGGTATTATGGAAAGTGAAATAAGTCAGAGGGAGAAGGTCATATATCGTATGATTTCCCTCATTACGTAGTAGATAATAACAACAATAAACAAACACACAGAGACAGAGATTGAATTGGTAGTTACCAGAGGGGAAGGGGGGATGGAGGAGGGCGAAAGGGATAATTCGGCACATGTGTGTGGTGATGGGTTGTAATAGTATTGGGGTGGTGAACATGATGTAATCTATGCAGAAGTAGAAGTATAATGATGTACACCTGGGATTTATACAATGTTATAAACCAATGTTACTGCAATAAAAAAATTTAAAAAATAAATAAATTAAATAAAATTAAAAAAGAAATGGACAATTCAACAATAATAGTTGGAGACTTCAATACTCCACTCTAAATAATGGATAGAACAACTAGACAGAAAACCTATGAGGATATAGAAGACTTGAACAACACTATAAATCAACTAGTCCTAACTGACATCTATAGAACACTCTACCCAATAGCAATAGAATACACATTCTTCACAAACCCATATGGAACATGCTCCAAGATAGACCATACGCTAGGCCATAAAAAAAGTATCAACAAATTTAAAAGGATTGAAATCATACAATGTATGATCTCCAAACAGAAGGGGATGAAATTAGAAACAACAGAAGGAAATTTTGGAAATTTACAAATATGTAGAAATTGAACAACACACTCCTAAATTGCCAACAAATCAAAAAAGAAATCACAAGGAAAATTAGAAACTTTTTGGTGATGAGTGGAAATGAAAGCACATCATACCAAAATTTATGAGATGCAGCTAAAGCAGTGTTTGCAATAAGATTTATAGCTGTAAGGACTTCAGTTTGCTCAATCAGCAACCTAACCTTCCACCTTGAAAATATAGAAAAAGAAGAGCAAGCTAAACCCAAAAGCAAGCAGAAGGAAGGAATTATTAAAGATTAGAGCAGAAATAAATGAAACAGAAAACAGAAAAACAATAGAGAAAATTACCGAAACCAAAAGAAGGTTTTTCTGAAAAGACTCACTAAATTGACAAACCTTTAGCTAGACTTATCAAGAAAAAAGAGAGAAGACACAAAATATTAAAATCAACCATAAAAAAGGGACATCACCATCAGCTTTACAAATACTATGAACCATGTATGACAACAAATCAGACAGTTTAGATGAAATATAAGAATTCCTAAAAAGACACAAATTACCAAAACCAACTCAAAAAGAAATAGTAAATCTAAATAGGTATATAATAAGTAAAGAGAAATTTGCAATTAAAAAATAATCCCACAAAGAAAAGCCCAAGCCCAGATGGCTTCACTGGTTAATTCTACCAAACATTAAAGGAGAAATACCAATCCTTTACAAACTCTTCCAAAATATGGAGGATGAGGGAATACTTCCTAACTTGTTATATGAGGCCAGTATTACTCTGATATCAAAGCCATTCCATGACATCTCAAGAAAACTATGACCAATCTCTTTCATGAATATAAATGCAAAAATCTTTAATAAAATATTAGCAACGAAATACAGCAATTTATAAAAAGAATTATACACCATGACCAAGTGGGATTTATCCCAGAAAGGCAAGATTGGTTTAACATCTGAAAATCAATTAATGTAACACCATATTAAAAGAATACATTTTAAAATCACACAATCATCTCAATGGATGTAGAGTAAGCATTTGACAAAACCCAAAAGTCATTCATGATAAACACTTTCAACAAACAAGGAATAAGAGGGAACTTCCTCAGCCTGTTAAAGGGCATTTACAAAAAATGCACATCTAGGGGCCGGCCTCGTGGCCTAGGGGTTAAGTTCAGCGTGCTCTGCTTCAGTGGCCCAGGTTCAGTTCCCAGGCGTGGATCTACACCACTTGTCAGAGGCCGTGCTGTGACAGCGACCCACATACAAAATA
The DNA here is from genome assembly GCF_057802395.1 of Ceratotherium simum simum. NCBI lineage: Eukaryota > Metazoa > Chordata > Mammalia > Perissodactyla > Rhinocerotidae > Ceratotherium > Ceratotherium simum. Next base: position 26,543,543 of record NC_141932.1, read on the forward strand.
GACAAAGATTGGCACAGATGTTAGCTCAGGAGGAATCTTCCTTAAGCAAAAAGAGGAAGATTGGCAACAGATGTTAGCTCAGAGTGAATCTTCCTCAGCAAAAAAAAAAAAAAAAAAAGCCCATCTAACATCACACTTAACAGTGAAAGACTGAATGCTTTCCCACCAAGATAGGGAACAAGACAAGAACGTTCACTCTCACCACCTCCATTCAACATTGTATGGGAGGTCCTAGCCAGTGCAATTAGTCTAAAAAGAAATAAAAAGCATCCAGATGGGAAAAGAAGAAAGAAAAACTGTCTTGATTCAAAGCTGACTTAAATTTACATGTAGAAAATTTTAAGTCTCCCTGGAGGGGGAGAAAGAATAGGAGGACCCCAGCCACCATCACCACTGAGGACCCCAACAGCCCTCAAGCTGCTGCGGACACCCACAGTGTTGGCTGCCAAAGACCCCACAGTCTTCACCAGTGCTGACTTCAGCTGAGGGAGCTGCACAGAGACTAGGCCACTGTGCCTCCCCAGAGCCAGAACTGACAGCTGCATCCTGCTAGAGCTGGAGCACCGCAGCCCACCCAGCCTGTGCCCCAGCATCCACCCACAGGTGAGAGTCTCTCCCCACCAAAGCCAGCCTGTAAAGTCTGGAAGAGACCACTGCTCTCTCACATGTGCACATATCGATGCAAGGCTACAAGAAACACAAAAAGTCAAGGAAACATAACACCACCCAAACAATACCATAATGCTGCAGTAATCGACCTCAAAGAAAATTCTAAGGAATCCACAAATAACTATTAGAACTAATAAACGGGCCCAGCGATACCGCAGAATACAAGATCAGTCTACAAAAATCAACCATATTTCTATACAAGAGCAATGAACAATCCAAAAATGAAACTAAGAAAACAATTCAATTCACAATAGGATCAAAAAGAATAAAATAAAGAAAATAAGTAATAAATTACAAGACCTGTACAATGAAAACTACAAATCATTCCTGGAAGAATTTAAAGAAGATCTAAACAAATGGAGTGACATCCCATGTTCAAGGATTGGAAAACTCAGTATTATTAAGATGACAATACTCCCCAAACTAATCTAAAGATTTAATGCAATCTCTATCAAAACTCCAGCTGGCTTGATTTTTGTAGAAATTGGCAAGCTGATCCTAAAATTTATGTGGAAATGCAAAGGACTTAGAATAGCCAAAACAATCTTGAAAAGTAGAACAAAATTGGAGGACTTACAATTCCCAATTTCACAACTTACTCCTGATTATAAAGCTGTAGAAATCAAGACAGTGTGGTACTGACATAAGGATAGAGATGTCACCGGAACAGAACTGATAGTCCAGAAATAAACTCTTATATTTATGGTTGATTTTTGACAAAGGTGGCAATACAATTCAATGGGGGAAGGAGATTCTTTTCAAAAAGTGGTGCTAGGAGCCAGCCCTGATGGTCTAATGGTTAAAGTTCGGTGCTCTCACGGCTTGGTGGCCTGGGTTCATTTCCGGGTGGTGGAACCAAGCCCCTCATCTGTCAGTTGCCATACTGTGGCAGCGGCTCACATAGAAGGACTTACAACTAGGACATACAACCATGCACCGGGGCTTTGGGGAGAAAAAAAATGGTGCTGGGACAATTGGATATCTTCACTCAAAAGGATGAATTTTGACCCTTACCTTAAAACTTAACCTACACAAAAATTAACTCAAAATGGATCACAGACATAAGAGGTAAAACTATAAGACTCTTAGAAGAAAACAAAGGAGCAAATCTTCATGACCTTGGGTTAGGCAATGATTTCTTAGATATGACATCACAAGCACAAGCAATAACATTTTTTAAATGATAAATTGGACTATATACCTGTGGGTGGGCCTCAAGTACAGGCAGTATATTCCTGACTGACTCCTGATTGGTTCCAGGAGTGCTGAGGGCAGGATTTATTCACTCTTTTCACATGAACATGTTAGGAGCCCACTGCACACCAGGCCCTGTCTGTGCTGGACTGGGCCAAGTGGTGACCAGACAGACAAGGCCATGGCTCTGTTAAAGTTACAGTCCACCCTAGAGGCAGGGTATAAACACTGAAATAAATAAATGAGATGATATCAGAGCTGCCCAAGGGCCATGAAGGGAATAACTAGTACAGGAGAGGAGGGTGACATGAAGTGGAGGGTCAGGGAAGGCCTCTTTGAGGAGAGCACATTTGAGCTACAGATAAATCCAATGTGATAAGATCTGGGGGAGGAGTTCCAAGCAGGAGGAACAGCAAGTGCAAAGGCCCTGACGTGGGAAGGAAGTAGTGTGTCCCAGGGCAGTGTGGCTGAAGTGTGGTGAGGCAGGAGGGCAGGAGGTATGTGGGCGGGAGCAGACCAGTCAGGGCCTGAACACCTGGGAGGGGGTTTGATTTTATTCCAAGTGCTGTGGGACCCTGTCAGAGGACAAAAACTGGGGAGAGATGTGATCTGATATACATTTTCCAGGTTCTTGGGCTGCCCTGAGCAGAATGGAGAGTGGGATGCAGCACGCTTCTGCTCTTCTTATAGGTACAGAGACTGAAGACTCATGCCAGGAGAGAAAGGGACAAGGCTCAGATTATGTGGGCACTGGGTATGGCAGGGTTGTGTCTGGAACAGAGAAGGCCCCAGGGAATGTCAGGTGAGAACAAGCCACATGGGACTATGAAATCGCGTGTGTCCTTGTGTGTGTGTGTGTGTGTGTGAGAGAGAGAGAGAGATATGTTGATGGACTCACCTGTGCCCTTTGCCTCCTGGGAAGTCATTGACCCTCGTTCCCTGGTAGGGTAGGCACTGGAGGTGAGGGCTGAGCAGGGCAGTGTCAGGAATCAGAGTGTCCTCCTTGCCTCTACAGCTCCAAACAACGTTACAGGCCGTCAAAACTGAGCCCATACGCAGTCTCGCAAATACACAATCACGACCAAACACAATCATGAACTTATCTACATGAAAAGCACACGTATTTCTCTGTCTGTCTCTCTCTCTCTTACACACACACACACACACACACACACTCCACAAACCAGCAGGCCCCTCTTAGAACTTCTTGGTTCTAAAGTTTTCAAGATTTCCTCTCCAATACAATCCCCACTGTAAAGAGTTAGAGGAATAAAAGCAGTTAAATCCACTGCTTTGTGGTGACCCCTTTGGGTGAGCAGTGAATGTGATTGGCTCGACAACCTCTCGGCTGGTGGGACTCCTGCCCGGAGGGTCCTCTTTACTGGAGAGTCCTTTGCCTGGTAGGTCCGTTGCTGATGTGTCCCTTGTCTATAGAGTTTCTTAGTTGGAGTGTCTCTGTCTGATGTTCCCCTTGGCTTTGCCACATCAGCAGAGAAAGATGAAAATGCATCCAAGGAAAGCTCTCCAGATTCTGTATATTCTCAATCAATTGGCTCACATAGAAAAATGTTTAGTTCTAGCCCAGTTGTTCTTCCTATTATTTTTCTGGTTAGTGGTGATGGGACATAGATGTGATTTAATGAGGGAATGCCACCAGTGAGAGAGGGGAATCATTGAAGACCACAGTAGGGACAGAGTCAGGGCTGAAGGCCACAGCTCCCACCCCCAAATCCCTAAGATTAAGACAGAAAACAATGCAGGGAGTGAGGACTTTAGGAAAGGGATTTGAGATGTGCATATGTGTGTGTGTGAAGGGCTCAGGTATTGACCAACCTTGAGAGAGACGCAGAGGGTTTGGACTCCGCAGACCTCCCTCAAGTGGTCTTGATTGTGTAAATGTCACAAAGGCCCTCAAATTCTCCCCCTTCAAACATGGACCGATGTCCAGCCTTTATCTTGAATTTTAGGGGCCAGCCCGGTAGTGGCTAAGTTTGCATGCTCTGCTTCAGTGCCCTGGGGTTCATGGATTCGGATCCCGGGCACGAACCTACACACCGCTCATCAAGCCATGCTGTGGTGGTGTCCCACATACAAAATAGAGGAAGATTAACATAGATGTTAGCTCAGTGACAATCTTCCTCAAACAAAAAAATTGGCAACAGATGTTAGCTTAGGGCCAGTCTTCCTCACCAAAAAAAAAAAGAAAGAAAGAAAAGAAAACTGGGAGTTGGTCATCTAACTAGATCAGAGGCTTCCACTGAGTTTGTGGAAGAGAAAAGAGTTCTTTATTAAAGAGAGAGATCTCTAACTGATACCAACACACTACAAAATTTATTAGTTAAATTAAATGATTTTTAAAAATTATTTTATTCATATATATATCAATAATTCTTAAATATTCAACAAATCTAAACTCTAGGTGGAGTAACTGAAATAAGACAACCAATTTATTGGTCTGGATAATTAAATAGAAGGGATATCTCAAAATTCAGAGAAAAACTACAAGAGAACAACACAAGAAAAAAAGAGAATTATTTAAAAGGTCCAGGAGATTTAATATATAATATACAGGAATCTCCAGAAAAAAAGAGGAAGTCATAAACCAATAATAGAAGATAATTTTCCCAAGCTGGAAAGAAAACCTCAGACTGCACATAGAAAGAATTCACAAAGTCCCTAGGAGAATTGTACACACACACACTCACACACACACACACACACACACTCACTCACTCACTCCTGGCTTATTCTGGTGAAGTTCCTGAATTCTAAGACTAAGGCAAAAGTCCCAGAAAGTTCTAGACAGAACAAGTTATTTAAAAGGAGAGAGAATTAGGCTAGCACCACACTTCTCTTTGCCATCCCTGAACCTGGACACGAGAAAATGGCAACAGACCATTGAGAGATAGAGTGACACAAGAATATTATCCCTACTCAAGATACTGTTCATGTGTTCAGATTACACAGTCTTTTTATTTCATACGTGATTTAAGAAGGTTACCGCCCATGTACCTGATCAATAGAAAGTACGTGAATCACTCTAACCCAACAAAAATTAAATAAGACGTCTCCAAATAGAAGACAGAAGGAGAGAGAACAGTGGTGAGCGAGACGTGTTTGTGTGTGTAGATACTCAAAGCCAAAGGGGTAAATGTTGATAATGAGACTGGGGATTTGTAAGATGTGTTAATGTTTTTAAAATTAAAGAAACATATTCTCTACTGCTTCTCCCTCAAAACAAAAAGGGAGAGGAAAACATGGATTCTAGGAACCAACAGCAACGAGAAAAAGTGCAACACCCTGGGAGACTGAAGGCTGCCCCGAGCTGGTGTGTGGGTCTGTGTAAGGGCATACAGGTGGCTGTGGGCTGGAGCGGAAGGTGGCTGGAGCAGCCAAGATGATAAATTGAAGGAAAGCTGTGTGTGTGTGTGTGTGTGTGTGTGTGTGTGTGTGACTTTTGCTTCCTAAAGGTAATCTTTGATTTTTAAAAACAATTTATTAAAGTATAACATGTATACAGAACAGTGCACATCATGAATGTACAGCTCAGATCTTCTCAAACTGAATAAATGTGTGTAACCAGCATTCAACCTCCTCCCCACGTGCCTTCTTCCATTCACTGCTCCTCCAAGGGTAACCATCAGAGACTAATTTAGCCTACTGTAGTACTTTCTACAGTACATATCTGTAGAAAACTTCTTTTGCTCAACTTTATGTCTGTGAAGTCCATCCATGTTGCTGTGTGTAGTTGTGGAGCATTCATTCTCATTGCTGTGTAGTATTCCATTGTGTGGATATACCTCAATCTATTTTGGCATTCTACCATTTATGGGAATTTGGGTAGTTTCCAGCCTGGGGCTATTATAAATAAAGCTGCTATGAACATTCTAGCACATCTTTTGATGAGTATACGTATGCATTTCTGTGGGTATAAATCTATAGGTGGAATTGCTGGGTTATTGGAAAAATGCTTTTCAGATTCTGCTCTTGACTTCTCCTTAGTTGCCATGAGAAAATCATCACCTGTCCACAGAAATCAGCAGCAACAATCCAGGCTGCTGGTGTCCAAGAGTTAGGGAGCAAGCAGTTGCCTTTGGACATTCACTCATTCCTCCCCTCTTCTGCATTCAAACTTCCAGAATTGCACAACTACAAGTTAGAGAGACTGCCTGCTCTGGAGGCTGCTTTTCCTGCTGTGTGGGGGGGACAGCAAGTAGGGGTGAGCAAGTAGGGCTCTGTGCTGTCTGGGACTCCCACTTGGGGCTCAGCCATGCCCCAGCTCCTAAAATTCACCTGGACTGGCATGGACTGCAGCCTGGCCTTGATCCTTCTCCAATACACAACTACAAAATCCAGCTAATACTCCTGAAGTTTAGAACTTAACACATGTATCCTCTGAAGACAAATTATTGGAACAGGGTGGACTAGGAATTTGAAATGATCATGGTCAGTACATTTCAGGGGATAAAAGAATATCGTAGCAACATGAATCAAGACTAATAAGTCTTTAGAAAACCAAGTGTTAATAAATAACTATGAAAAATAGAATAGGAATGAAGAACAAAATAGATGGGATAAAGAGTAGGATGGAAAGTCAGACAGAGGAACTCTTCCAGCAGGTTAAAAAGGCAGACAGGGGAGATTAAAAGGCAGTCAAAATTCCCAAAAACCAAGTAATATGGAGGATGGACATAGAAGAGTCAACCAAGTTTGCTTCCATTTCAGGGGGTTTTAGTGAAAGTGGCAAAAGATCGCAAGTTTTCATTCTGCACTGTTGAACTAGAGGTTGTTACTGAACTTCCAACCTCAAGACCTATTCCAAATCTTTCCCTGCTGCTAACAGCAACTCCAGGCTAGTGCCAGCCCTGAACAATAGTGACAGCTGCCCAGCTGTCTCTTTGCTTCAACTCTGCGCCACCCCCATCCACCCTGCACTCAGCAGCTAGAGTGACCTTTAAAAAATACAGACCATGTGACATCTTTCCCTTGTTTTAATCCTCCAATGCCTTTCCTTCTCACTTAAAATCCAAACACCTTGCTATGGCCTTATAAGATGTTGCAACATCTGGCAACCGCCCTCTCTCCAAACTTATCTCCTAACACTCTCTCATTGCGAAACTCCTCAGAGCCTTTGCACTTGCTGTCCCATCTGCTGGGACTCCCTCTCTGGATCTTCAGGGTGGAGGCTTCTGTGAGGCAGGAATCTGTTCTGTTTTGTTCAATGCAGTATTCCTGGGCCTAGAACAGTACCTGGCACACAGTAGGTGCTCAGTAGCTGTTTACTGAATGAATGAATGAACTCTGAGGGAACTCACACACACGGAGAAAAAGAAAGATCATCCAGAAGGCAGAAATCTCCTATGATTTATTATCTTCAAAAGTGCCGGTGGAGGGCCGGCCCTGTGGCTTAGTGGTTAAGTGCTCACGCTCCGCTGCTGGCGGCCGGGGTTCAGATCCCAGGCGCACACCGACGCACCGCTTCTCCCGCCATGCTGAGGCCGAGTCCCACGTACAGCAACTAGAAGGATGTGCAGCTATGACATACAACTATCTACTGGGGCTTTGGGGGGAAAAATAAATAAATAAATAAAGTTAAAAAAAAAAAAGTGCCGGTAGAGGGGAGTCTCTGTCCAGCAGACAGAGTCAGGGCATGGACGTCTGAGTCCAAAGGATCTTCAAAGATCAAGGAGGCCCCTCCATCCCTGGCACTCTGAGGGAGAGAGGACCAGGTCATCTTTGGGGTCCTCTGGATTGTGGAGGCATCTGTCACCAGGCTCAGTGGATGGAGGAAGTGAAGAACATGAACAGCAGTCCCAGGATGACACTTGTGACGCCCATGGCCAAGGCCATGCTGGAATTCCTCTCTGCCCTGACTCTGTCTCCACAGCTGTTGGCATCCTGGGGCTGGGGGATGGGGAGGCAGGTTGGTGGGAGTGTCCTCAGGAGGGGGTGTAGATGGAGGAGTTGAGCCAGGGAAGAGAGGAGTCCTTGGCTGGGGTAAGGCTGAAGGGAAGCCAGAGGGGGCTTCCTTAGGGAGAAATCTGGAGCTAGGGTAAGGATGAAGGTTGGGATAGGACCCTGGGAGAAGGGGGGACAGGCAGGGGGGAAGAAGACAAAAGACACAGTGAAATAAAACAAAGTCTGAGAAGAAGCGGAGTGGTGGAATGTAAGAGGGGCAGTGTAGGTTCCTGGAGAGAAAGGGAAACAAATGGGGAGGTGTCCCTCTGGGAGACCAGGAGAGCAATGGGGAGAAGGCTGGGGCCCTGGGACAAGGGAGGGAAAGAACTGGGTTAGGGAATAGAGGGATACCCCTGAGATGGGAGACAAGGGGTTGTGCCTCATCCTGATGAGAAAACAAGGGCTGTGATCCCCACGGGGAAACAGCAGAGGAGGGACACGATGGACAGAGACAGGAAGTCCTCCACAGGATGGTCCACGGGGGCTCCACAGACATCACCAAGTGACCTAGTGAGGCCTACAGAGCCCAGGGGGGCAGCCTTACACTTCAGGCCTGCAGCAGAGAGACCAGCAGAGACAGTGTCTGCAGACAGCAAGTGGGGACAGGGGACAGCTGAGGCTCTGAGAGACCTGGAAGCTGACCCTGGTCTACCAGCAAGGGTCACACTGACCCCAGTGATGATGCACCACTGTATTCCTAAAACACTTGTGTCTCGTCCCTTTCAGTTCCCTTCTGTACCATTTAACTCTCTCCCTAACCATCTAGTGTCCTACTGCCTGCCTATAGGCCCCTCGCTGCTGCCAATAATCTTTACCTTGTGCTACATACCCCCTTCCATCTCCCATAATCCTCTCTGCACGGCCCCATAACCCTCACCTTACAACCCTCTCCCTGTCTACACATCAAGCCCTCCCTGTCCCTCAAATCCCTTCCCTATCCACCATTACCTCCTCCCCATCTCATCCTAATGTTCCTTGCGGCCCTTAACTCCCTGTTCCCAAAACCCCCTCCCTTTCCTGGTAACTTCCTCCCCATCCCCATAACCCCATATCCACCAAGTCCTTCCAATCTCCCCACAATCCCCTGGACATCCCCCGTTTCACCCCCCTTTAACATCCCCACAGTCTCTGGTCAGCCAACCAATTCATTTAAGGCCCCAACCATCTCTCCAGGCTGCCAGGGGAGTGAGGTCACCAGGGCATGGCATTCCTCACCCTCCACTCTACCTTTGACTCCGCTTTCCCTTGAGCATTGTGATTGGCTCCTGTCATATGGGGGGGAGGAGTTCCAAGGTTTTGTTTTTAAGTCTGAGCTTCTGATTGGTTCAAGCTATTTCCTGTGCCCTCCCCCATCTCCTGATTGGCTTGATGAATAGAGAAGGTAGGAATTCAGATACCTGCTTTTCCTTTCTCAAATGGAACCACAATATATTTATTTCCATAAATATAAAATGGGCGGGCCTCTGTAACCAGCTGCTGTTTCCCAGTCTGACCTACAGATGGGCTCCATGAGCACGAAGCGTGGGGTTTACTAACTCATTCCATGTACACTTACTTGTGCCTGGCCTGTGCTGGGCTCTGGGAACCAAGAGGTGACCAAGACAGACAAATCTCGGGCTCTCATGGAATTCACAGTCCATGGGGAAGACAGAAGATGAACATTCATATGAATAAGTAAATGAGATAATTTTTCAGTGGTACCAAGTACTCTGGAAGGAAAGAAATAGAAGGATGTGGTAGAAAGGGATCTAAGAACACAATCTAACAAGTGGGGAGAGGAGAGGGAAGTCAGGGCAGGCTTCTCTGAGGAGAGGACATCTGAGTTGAGACCTGAAGGCTGAGAGGGAGCCAGCCCTGAAAAGATTTGGTGGAAAGAGTTCCAGATGGAGGAACAGCAAGTGCAAATGTCCTGAGATGGGAAGGAGGTTGGTGTGGTTGAGAGACAGAAACAATGGCACTATGGCTGGAGTGTGGTAAGGGAGGGGCAAGAGGCAGGAGGTGAGGAGGAACAGGAGGGCTGGGACCTGCACACCTAAGCGAGGACTTTGGGTTTGATTCTGAGTTGTGGGAGTGTTTTGAAGAGTTTAAGCCACGAAGAGTGTGATATGATTTATGGTTTAGGCTTTAATGATGCTCTGAGCTGAGACTTGATGAATGGACAGTGGGGGGGGATGGAAGGGCAGTAGGTTCCTACTTTTCCTGGGGGTTCAAAGAGAAAACTTCAGGGTCCAGGCATGGGGCAGGGGTGTCTGGCATAGGGGAGGTCTCAGGGAAAGTCAACCCAGGAATGAGTGAGGCCGCATGACCTTGGAATATCAACGCCCTTCCCTCATGGAGTCCTGGTTGGTTCCAGCGTCAACAGTCCTCCAATTTTGAGGGCTCCTGCCCCTTTCCTTGAATTTTTACTCCTAATTGGCATACTAGACTCTCCCTGGGCTGTCTGTCCGCATTATTCATGGGTGATTTGCTGTGTTCTCCTGGGGACAGCCTTTCAGGCCCCTCCTGAAGCACCCCAGCTGAGACTTGCAGGGTAGACTCAAGGTCAGGTGAAGCCACAGGGGTGGGAAAAGGAGGCCGTTCAAAGAGAAGTGAAGAACAGTGGAACAGTGAAAGGCCAGCAATGGGACCCAGAAACCTGGAGGGTCACAGGAGGGTATTTGCAAGAACAAGGGACTGATCAACAGTGCCTGTTGGACTGGAAAATGCCCTTTTCATGATGCTCTTAGGAGGCTTTCTGTGGCCTTGTTCTCAGCAGACATAGGAGAACAGTGGGACAATACCAGACTCTGGGTGCATAGGAGCCGGCGAAGATGAGTGAGGGGAGACAGAATAGATGCCTCCTGCAACAGGATGGCTGAGGAAGGGACGAAAAGAGCAGGTCATCTCCTAGAGAGGAGGGACCATGGACCCAAAGAGAACCAAGAACTGGGAGGGTCTCTATACCGCCTGCCAGCACAGCAATGTATGAAACGCACTTACGTTGCACCTTAAACACAAGTTTATTTGTTTGTTTTGTTTTGTTTTTGGTGCCAAGAATTTGAAATAAATTTTTATAACTTTGAATTTGAACATTTCTGTATGATTAACATTGAGTTTACTGAATGGTACATGAGGGCATTCATGTAACACAAAGAAACTACAAAGTATTTCCAAATGTTTACAAGGACCAAATTTAACAATTTAAAAGTTGATATTATTTTTGATGGAACTAAACTTTTATGGATTCTGTTTTTGTAGTGCTTTGAAGATGACAAATTGTTTGCAGAGCTAAAACATTTCCTAGGCCTTGGAAAGTTCCCAGACTGAGCACTGCATCCAGAAGGGGAGGAGAGGTTTGAACCACTGTGTTTACTACAAATCCAGAGGAGAAAAGTTACTGTGCCTTCCAATGCCTGGTGATGTGCCAGTGCTCCAGAGTTTTAGCTCACATTGTGATAGGACTAATGGAAAAGGAAGATGAGACCTTTAACAAAAACATGAGGAGAATTCTCCAAAATGTACCAATATGGTAGAAAAAGAAAAACCTGGAGCTAGGATGTATTGTCAAGTTTTGTTGATTTGCTTTAATTTTCTTGGTGTGACTTTGGAACTATGTAAATATTTTATATAGTTATTTTTTTAATTGACAATTAAAAGGCAATCCCTAAAAATGAAAATAAAGTTAAACAAATGAGTATAAATGAGTATACAGTTAACAGCATAACCATACATAAAGGAATTATTCCAAGTGACTTTAAACACAGTGCTTTGACTTTACATCCCTAGTGGATATGCTCTAAGAACAAAATGAACCATAAAAGAATCTTTGACTTTTTTCAGTGATCATAATTTTCGTGGTAGTATTAGTATTGATATTCTGAGACTGCTGAAATAAATTGGATAAAATAAACAGACCATTAGATGATATTCCAATTCTATCATTCCTGGTGTCACTGTGACCTTGGATTTTTGGCATGAGAAGAGAGATACATGTAAAATGAGAAAGGTTAGGTAAAAACTCTGTAGTCTTGATTTTGAACTGGAAATATTGATATAGACTCCTGTTATAGTTTATCTTAAAAATGTTTTCTAGTTCTGACCCTGAAAAGACTTAGAAACAATGATGTACTCTAGTTCTCAGATTTTGATTTTGGCATTCTCACAGGCAAGGAAATAAAACACAAAGTCCAGGAACTACCAAAGATGGGGACTCTGACAAACCAACCCCCCCCTTTAGCTGATACACCAAAGAGCTACAACTTCAGCTTAAATGTCAAACATAAGGAAACCAGCTCAAACACAGACGTGTAGCCTGGCTTCACCCATCAACCTCAGGTGTTGTACTTAGATAGAGATCCCAGACGGACAGCGCTCCTGCGCCTGGCGGAAACCAATGGAAATCCACTCTGGAAGAAAACAGCATCATTCGAGGCCTCAAATTATTCTTAGAAATATTTTTCAAATACAGTGCCAAACTCATAAAGATAACGAGGCTCATATGGAAAAAAGAATCCATGAGGGAGAAAAAACAGAAACAACAGAAAATAGAAACAATCATAAAGCCTTCAAATATTGGCATTATTAGATGCAAGTATGCTAACTACGTGCAGAGAAATAAATATAAGTTTGAAAATTTTAGTGGTGAAATTGGAAACTATTTGAAGTGACAGAGATTTGAAAGAAAAGCAAATAAATTCTAGAATTGAGAAATATCAGTAATAATGACAAAGAATTTTCCAGAACTAATGACTGACGTCAGTCCATGGACTAATTCAAGAAGTCCAATGAACCCCAAACATGATAATTACAATTCACATCTCATTATATTTTATGAAAATTGTGGAAAACCAAAGGCAAAGAGGAAATATTAAAAATAGTTCCTTCAACAAAGTGCCAGATTGGGGCCGGCCCCGTGGTTTAGCGGTTAAGTGCACACGCTCCGCTGCTGGCGGCCTGGGTTCGGATCCCGGGCGCGCATCGACGCACCGCTTCTCTGGCCATGCTGAGGCCGCGTCCCACATACAGCAACTAGAAGGCTGTGCAACTATGACATACAACTATCTACTGGGGCTTTGGGGGGAAAAATAAGTAAATAAATAAAATCTTAAAAAAAAAAAAAAAAACAAAGTGCCAGATTGATGGCTGACTTCTAAACAGCAACAAAATGAAGTTCAGAAGGTGATAGAATGATATCCTCAATGTCTGGAAGAAATTAACTGCTGACCAAAAATTACACGTGCAGCAACAATATTCTTCAAGAATGAAGAAACCATGCACCTGTGGTGAGACTCTGGGGCCACAGGACTGCACACCGATAGCCAGGGCTCTGATAGCTGCTTGTCAGCCCAGATCACTGGGCTCACTTGCAGCTACCCCTCCAGCTGTGCACCTCCATGCCGCCAGCCCAACTCCCATCACCAGCCTCCACTGCCATGCACCTGTGGCAACATCCTGCAGCCACAGGAGGGCATGCCAACAGCCAGGACCCCTGCAGCTGCCAGTGTGCCCACAGTTGGCCCTGGCCCTCACCACTACATGTGTGTCTGCAACTGGTCCCTGCCATTACACAGGCACCCACAGCCAAGGCTCAAGCCACACCACTGAGTCTGGCCAACATGGCCGCCTGCCCTCATCCCTAACCACTGGATATACAGGTACTGATGAGGACTCCAACAGCCTTTGCAGCCACAGCAGACCCCGCCCCCCACAGCACTTGCCAAGGACCATACAGTTGTTGATGCTGTGGACCCAGTGGCCTGAGCCATTGAGATATCACATCCCCCCAGACCCAGACCCACCACACACCCCTACGCCTGGCACCTTGCACCACTACACCTGGGATTACAGCATGCTCCAGCATGGCCCCCCAACTGCAGGTAAAGGTCTTTCCTTACCAAAGTCAGTCCCTAAAGTCTGGAAGAGGTGACTACTTCTTCAAGTGGGCAGACACCTATGGAAGGCTACAGGGATCACAAAAAATCAGGAAACATGACACCATAAAAAAGATAAGAGATAACAAATGCTGACGAGGATGTGGAAAAAAGGGAAGCCTGGTGCACTGCTGGTGGAATGTAAACTGGTACAACCACCATGGAAAACAGTATGGAGGCTCCTCAAAAAATTAAAAATAGAACTACCATACGATCCAGCTATTCTACTTCTGGGTATATATCCAAAGAAAATGAAAACAGGATATCTAAGAGATATCTGCACTCCCGTGTCTATTGCGGCATTATTCACAATAGCCAAGACATGGAAACAACCTAAGTGTCTGTCAATGGATGAATGGATAAAGAAGATGTGGTGTTGTGCATATAAAATGGAATATTATTCAGCCATAAAAAAGAAGGAATTTCTGCCATTTGTGCCAACATGGATGGACCTTGAAAGCATTACGCTAAGTGAAATAACTCAGACAGAGAATGACAAATAGGGTATGATCTCACTTATATGTGTAATCTAAAAGTAGAACTCATAGAAACAGAGAGTGCTGGTTTCCAGGGGCTGGGGAGTGGGGTCAACGGGGGGATGTTAGTCAAAGTGTACAAACTTTCAGTTATAAAATGAATAAGTTCAGGGATCTAAGGTACATCATGATGACTATAGTTAACAATACTGTGTTGTATACTTGAAAGTTGCTATGAAAGTAGATCTTAAATGTTCTCACCATAACAACAACAAAATGGTAATTATGTGAGGTGAAGGATATGGTAAATAAACTCATTGTGGTAAACATTTTGTAATACATATGTGTATCAAATCGTCACATTGTACACCTTAAACTTACACAACATTCTATATCAATTATATCTCAATAAAGCTGGGAAAAATCTATATCAATATGTGTATATGTGCAAAACACCTGGAAGTTTGCGATGTGGAGTGGAAAAAAAAGAATTAAAATAAAATGAAGGCATTTTCAGTCAAACAGAAACTGAGACTCTTCCCCCGTCCTTTTCTTGCTCCTCTGGCCAGTACCAGAGAGCTGATATCCATGTCTCGCTGGAGGAATTATGCTGACATCATCTGAACTTGCTTACTCAATCATACCATCTCTAAAAATAGGATAGCCAGAGATTATGTTCCTTCTCATGTGGTTCAGTGTAGTTACAAAGCACCATATGAATTATTATTCTTCCCCAAATCAAACCTTAGTCTAATTAAAGCTCTAGATCTAACCACCAGCTAATAGGAAATATGGAAGACAGAGGAACATGTTATTCCAGCCATGAGGACACAATCAATTCCCAAATCCACAAAGTGTAAGGTTTATAGGACAAATGCTCCAGGTTCTTCAACAGATAAATCAGCTAAAAGAGGAGGGAAAACTTCTGTAGATTAAAAGACTACATATATTACATACAATATAATATAATCATATTTCATAATCTAATGTATTTATTCAATATATTATATTTATATAATATAATAGATAATATAACATGTAATTACATATTATATTAGATATAATTATAACATATTGTATAATGTTATATTATGAATATTATATATAATTATAATTATATGGTATAATTACATTTTATATATTACATATTATTATATTATATTTAATATATTATGTTATACCTTATACTGATTCAAATAAACATAGTAAAAAGAGTTTCTGGTTTCTGATTCTGCATGTAAGGAGCTTGGAAGTCACCATTCCACCTTAACAAGTAAAAAGCTGAATAAAGTGAAAAGTCAGCAACTCTTCTTAGCTCTGTAAGAGTAATGAGGCCACACGAAAAATCGCTGCCTCTAAAATTGGAGAGACCAAGAGGTGAATACAGAGAATCACAACCTACTGCAGCAGAAACTCACATGCTGAAACCTCTGAGGGAATCAGTCTGGGGTAGGAGAACTAGAATTGTAATTGATGAATTGCTGGAGGCTCAGAGTGAACCACTGGAGACTCAGAGTGAACCAATCTCAGAGTTCAAAACTGCAGGGACCCATTCATAGGGGGCCCCCCACACTTTTGGTGAGTTTTATCCCCAGGAGCTTGATCAGGTTCTCACAGGAAATATCAGAGAAAAATCTCCTCATGCGTCCAGTAGGGGGAGAGGAGAAGGAACCATTTTGAAATATGCCAGAGCATTCTTCACAAGGTCTGCCATCAGGAGAAACCATATAACCAGAGCCTAACCTACTGGAGTTTTAGCAGAGCCTTACTGACCTGGGGGAAGGGAAATACCCAGCTCCAGCTGGCTCTAGCCTTCCATGTGGGAGAAGGGAAATACTCAACTCTAGCCCACTCTAGCCATCTTATTCTACCTAAGGTGGGGAGAAAAACTGAGAAGCATTTGTGAAGTTCACAGTTCAGAGACGTAGGCGCACTAAAAGACTGAGACCTAATCATAGGACTATAGAATGCTTCCCATCCCTCCACATCTTACCATTACATTACTAAGGGCTGATTTACAGCAGTGAGTTTTACCTAGTACCTCATGTTCAGCTATCAAGGAAAAAATTATAAGACATACTAAAATGCAAAAAACACAGTTTGAAGAGACAGACAAAGCGTCAGAACCAGACATGGCAGGGATGTTGGAATAATCTGACTGGGAATTTAAAACAACTATGATTAATATGCTAAGGGTTCTAATGGATAAAGTCGACAGCAAGCAAGAACAGATAGGCAATGTAAACAGAGAGATGGAAATCCTAATAAATAACCCAAGAGAAATACTAGAGATAAAAAACATTGTAACAGAAATGAAGAATGCCTTTGAAGGGTTTATTAGTAGACTGAGCATGGCTGAGGCAAGAATCTCTGAGCTTGAGTACATATCAATAGAAACCTCCCAAAACTAAAAAGCAAAGAGAACAAAGACTGGGACAAAAACACCCAGAACAGAGTATCTAAAAACTGTGGGACAAATACAAAAGGCATAACATTAGTGTAATGGGAATACAGAAAGGAGAAGAAAAAGAAAGGAACATAAGAAATATTTGAAACAATAATGACTGAGAATTTCCCCCAAACTAATGTCAGACACCAAACTACAGATCCAGGAAGCTCAGAGAACACCAAGGAGGATAAATGCCAAAAACAAACAAACAAAACAATACAACCAGGCATTCATATTAAAACTACCAAAAAATCAAAGATTAAGAAAAAGTCCTGAAAGAAGCTAGAGGAAAAAACACCTTATCTATAGAGAAACCAAGAAAAGAATTACATCCATGTTCTGAGAAACCAAGTAAGGAAGAAGAGCAGAGTAGAATACTTAGTGCTGAGAGAAAAAAACCGACCATGGAGTAAAATTCTGTACCCCAAGAAATTATCCTTCAAAAGTGAAGGAGAAATAACAACTTTCTCAAACAAATAAAAATTGAAAGAATTTGACAGTGAACAACATACTCAATGGTGAAAGACTGAAAGTTTCTCCTCCAAGATCAAGAACAAAGCAAAGATGCCCACTTTCACCACTTCTATTCAACATATTACTGGAAGTTCTAGCCAGATCAATTAGGCAAGAAAAAGAAATAAAAGGCATCTAAATTGGAAAGGGAGAAATAAAGTTATCTCTGGTGTCAGATGATATGATCTTATATGTAGAAAACCCTAAAGATTCCACACACACATAAAAAATGTTAGAACTAATAAGTGAATTCAGCAGAGTAGCAGGATACAAAGTCAACACATAAAAATCAGTTGCATTTTCATGCACTAACAATGACCAAGCCCAAGAGGAAATTTAAAAAACAATTTCATTTACAATAGCATTTATAAGAATAAAATACTTAGGAATTAACTTAACCAAGAAGGTGAAAGACTTGTACAATGAAAACTACAAGACATTGCTGAAAGAAATTAAAGAAGACATAAATAAATGGAAACACATCCCCTATTCACAGATTGGAAGACTTAATATTGTTAAGATGTTACTACCACCCAAAGGGATCTACAAATTCAATGTAAGCCCTACCAAAATCCCAATGACATTCCTTATAGAAATAGAAAAATCCATCTTAAAATTCATATGGAGTCTCAGAGAACCCCAAATAGACAAAACACTCTCAAAAAATATAAACTGGAGGACTCATACTACCCGATTTCAAAACTTACTACAAAGCCATAGTAATCAAAATAGTGTGGTACTGGCATAAAGACAGACATCAACCAACGTTTAGAATAGAGAGCCCAGAAAAAAAACCTTGCATATATGGTCAACTGATTTTTTTTTACAAGAATGCCAGGACCATTCAATGGGGGAAGGTGTTGGGAACACCTTACCAACAAATGGTGCTGGGAAAACTGAATATCCACATGCAAAAGAATGAAGTTGGACCATTATCTAACACCACATACAAAAATACAAAATGGATCAAAGGCCTAAACGCAAGACCTAAAACTATAAAACTCTTAGACGAAAACATGTAACAAAAGCTTCACAACATTGGATTTGGCAATGATCTCTTAGATATGACACCAAAGGCAACAAAAGGAAAAATAGACAAACTCGATTTCATGAAAATTAAAAACTTTTGTGCATCAAAAGACACCATCAACAGAATGAAAAGGCAACCCACAGAATGGGAGAAAGTATTTGCAAATCATATATCTGATAGGAGATTAAGATCCAGAACATACAGAGAACTAAAACTCAACAACAAAAAAAACCCCAAACAACCTAAATTGAAAATGGGCCAAGAACTTGAATACACATATCTCCAAAGAGATATACAAATGGACAATATGCACATGAAAAAATGGTCAACATCACTAACCATTAGGGAGTGGTCTCTCTACAATGAGTTACCACCTCACAGCCATTAGGATGGCTACTATAAAAATAAATAAATAAATAAATAACAAATGTTGATGAGGATGTAGAGAAGGTGGAGCCCTCTTGCACTGTTGGTGGGAATGTAATATGGTGCAGCCACTGTGGAAAACAGTATGGCAGTTCGTCAAAACAAATTAAAAATAGAATTACCATATGATCCAGCAATTCGACTTATAGGTATATACCCAAAAGAATTGAAGCAGAGTCTCAAAGACATATACACTCATGTTCCTAGCAGCATTATTCACAATAGCTAAAATGTGGAAGCAACCCAAGTGTCCACTGATGGATGAATGAATAAGCAAAATGTCATATATACATATAATGGAATATCATTCAGCCTTAAAAAGGAAGGAAATCCTGACACATGCTACAACCTGGATGAACATTGAAGATATTATGCCAAGTGAAGTAAGCCAGTCACAAAAAGACAAATATTGTATGATTCCACTTTATAAGGTACTTAGAGTAATCAAAATCACAGAGGCAGAAAGTAGAATGGTAGTTGCCAAGAGCTGGGAGAAGTGGGGAATGGTGAGCTTGTTTAGTGGGTATAGAGTTTCAGTTTTACAAGATCAAAAGAGTTATGGAGACGGATGGTGGTGATTGTTGCAAAATATTATTAATGTATTTAATACCACCGAATTAAATAGTTAAGATGGTAAATTTTATGTTATGTGCATTTTACCACAATAAGAGAAAAATTAGAAAAAAAGAAGATCAAGCAATAATGGAACTGAAAAGTATATCTGTTCATGCCAGCAGGTTGGTCAATGAAATAAACTTTTTTTATATGGAAAAAATTAAATTGAAGACATTTTGAAAAAAGCAGAGCAAAAGGCAAAGAAAAGGAAATCATAAAAGAAAGAGGAAAGCAGTAGAAGAGCCATCTAGAAAGTAAAAATCTAAATATTAGGAATTCCAGAGAGATTGGGGAAATGAGTCAGAAGGAATTACACATAATATAAGACAATTAGCTGATGTGAAGAACAGAATTCTTGCTATCGAGTGTGTGTTACAGTTTCTGGTATTAGGTGAGTAATCAATAAATGGTAATAGAATCAAAGAATGAAGTCCCACTTCCCTACTTGCCCTTTTCAAGCCTTGGTTTTCAATATAAGTAGGACTAATAATGCCTTCTTTCTTTCCTACCTGTTCTTGGCCATGCAAATTGCCACAATCTTTCTAAAAAGCCATTTTTCAATATGTATCAAGTTCCTCAAAATTGTTCAGATACTTTGCCCCAGAATTTCACTTCTAGAAATAAAATCTCTATTATGTGGGAAATGTCAGAACTCAATATATCTAGAAAAGAAAAGTAGTTAACTTGCAAGAAAAGTGTGCAAAGGAGTTCAGACTTAGAAGAACTAGATTGCCAAGTGAAAAATGCAACCGATATATTTTTTAAACACTCACAGGATTATCAAGGTTACCGTTCATCTTTCCTTGTAGAAATATGGATAGCAGTTTATAGCAGTTTTCTCACATAATTATAACATTTGGGAAAGTCATCATGTATCTGTAGATATCAACATGGGGAAAGTTGGGGATTGGTTTGGCCCAGATAAAATGAAGTAGAAACACTACCCTGTCTCTCCCACTACATGAAACTAAAAACTCTGGAAGGAACACTGGAGTAGTTACCTTACGATTCTGAAAAGAAAATATACAAACAATCCAGCGGTGAGTTTTCTGGCTTTTTCTTCTGTATCTCCTGGGCCAGACTCAAAGGCAGCATGAATTATTTACGTACGCCAGGCACTGACAGCAAGAGCTCCAAGAGTAGCCCTCTCTGTCTGGTCTGAGAAGTGAGAAGCAGTACCTGTGGGGAAGAGAGAGCAGGGGAAATCTCTATTGTTTTCTCTCCTGGTCCTGCCTCCATACAAGTCCCACTTCTAAAGCTGAAACTCGACAGCAACGAGAGTGGCAGTGGCTGGGGGGCAGGCACCTAAAACCCCAAGGGAGGAGGATCCTTCTCTCTGACCAGAGGAACTGTGACTTAAAGAGCCTAGAGAGAATCTTCATTGCTTTTTTTCCTCTGTCCTCCTGTTTCTTGGCCCTGGACACAGACCTTGTCATATGTGTGGCAGAATGAGGAGACTAAAGTCCTAGCTTTTTAGCCAACCAACTAGAAGGAGTGACTCAGGAAGCTACAAAGTATCAAGGGAGATTGTGAAGAGGAAGGCACTCAAGAAAGAAGTTCCACAAAGTTGTATGTGAACTCTTGGATTCACCCCTGAGCTACACATTCATGAATATAATTTTTTTAAACAACAGCTTTATTGAGATATAATTCACATACAATAAAGTTTACCCTTTTAAAGTATACAATTCAGTGGTTTTTATTATATTCACAGACTTGTGTATATAATACGACCACCACCACCACATCTGACCATAGACAGTGTACCCAAGGCTTTGAGATCTGAACTATGGGTAGACCACCACCCAGGGCTCAGACTAGGCCCTGGGTGGTGAATACATGGGGAGTATTTGAATAGCATTGCTAAAGCTCTAAAAGCTGAACTTAAACTGGAACCACAGCCCACAGAAGGATGGTCTGAACTTGAAGAACGAACCTAACTGGGTCAACTGTCTGCTAAAACAAAAAACACAAACAATCTTCATAGGATTTAAACAAGACCCAGGGTCTCAAAACATAATATTCAAAAGGTCCAGAATACAATCCAAAATTACTCTAAACACAAAAAACTAGGAAAGTCTGACAAATTATCAGGGAAAAAGACAACCAACAGACATTAATCCCAAGATGACCCAGATGTTGGAAATATGAGACAGCTTTTATAACAGCTGTGTAACCACGCTCCAAGAAATAAGGGTGGACAATATTGAAATAAAAGGAAAGATATAAGTCTAAAAAAGAACCAAATGGAAATTTTAGGACTAAAAAATACAATAACTGGAAAAAAAACCTCACTAGGTGAACTCAATAGCAGAGGGAGATGAAAGAGGAAAGAATCAGTGAACCTGAAGGTAGTTCAGTAGAAATTATCCAATTTGGACAATAGAGAAAAAAAGACTGAGAAAAATTAACAGAGCCTCAGGGACCTGTGGGACAATATCAAAAAGTCTAACATTCATGTCATCACAGTCCCAGAAAGAGAGGAGAAAGAGTGCTGCAGAAAAACATATATGAAGAAATAATGGCTGTAACCTTCCCAATTTTGGTGAAAGACATATTTAAGAAGCTTAATGAATCCAAAACAGGATAAACCTAAAGAAATCCATACCCACACACATCATAATCAAACTCCTGAAAACATGGAAGAAAATCCTCATGACCTGGGGTTAGACAAAGAGTTCTTAGACATAAAAACACAATCACAAAAGGACAAATTGATAAACTGGCTGTTGTCAAAATTAAACATATTTGTTCTGCAAAAAACAACAACAAAAACCCTGATATCAGAGTGAAAAGGTAAGTAACAGACTGGGAAAAAAATGTTTGCAAATTATGTATCTGAAAAAAGACTTGCATCTAGAATTAACAGGAAGGAAATAAACAATCCAGTTAAAAAAGTAGATAAGAGACTTGAATAGACCCTTCACCAAAGAGGCTGAAAGGATGTCAAATAAGCACAGGAAAAGACATTCAACATCAATAGCCACTAAGGAAATGCGTATTAAAACTTTGATGGCATACCACTACATACCTATTAAAATGGTTAAAGTGAAAAAGGCTAACAATATCAAATGCTCATAAAGATGTGGATAACTGGAACTCTCATACATTACTGGTAGGAATGATAAATGATACAATGTTCCTAAAAACAGTTTGGCATCTTATAAAGTTAAACACACGTTTATCCTATGACTCAGGAACCTCACTTCTGCTTAGAAAAGCTCCCACATATTACTGGGAATCTGGAAATCCACATGCTTGCCCAGGGCTGGGTGCATGCTCAGAAAAGCCTTGAGAAGATCCTAAGCTCTCACCTCTGGCTGATCTTCAGGCTTTGTGCAAGCAGTAAGTGATGGCAAAAGCAGAGTTGTAAACTGCCTGTCTGAGTGTTGAAGGCATGTTCCAACACTAGAGCTCATCTGAAAGACTAGGAGATGTCTCATTTCTTTGGCTTCAGGCATTTAAGAAATCTCTGTCACACCACTAGCTGACCACTACGCTAATGGAAAAGAGACTGCAGTAGTCATACACAACAAAGAATACAACTTTTAAAAATTAGTACGGAAAAGTCACTAAACAAAAAACAACAATTACAACAAGCAACAACAAACCATGGGAAGGAGGAGAACTTGATTTCAAGATTTGCCAACCATGATACTCAAAATGTCCAGTTTTCAAGGAAAAATTATGAAGCATACAAAGAAAGTATGGCTCATACACATACAAAAAAGAAATTAATAGAAACTGTCTCTGAGGAGATTCAGACAATGGACACTTATCAGAAAGAGATTTTAAATCAACTATTTCAAATATATTCAAAGAGCTAAAGGAAATCACATACAAAGAACTAAGGAAAACCATGAGAATGATGTGCCACCAAATAGAGAATATCAGTAAAGAGATCAAAATCATAAAAAGGAACCAAATAGAAATCTGGGAGTTGAAGAATACCGTATCTGAAATAAAATATTCATTAGAAGGATTCAACAGCAGAATTGAGCAAACAGAAGAAAGAATCAGTGAACTTGAAGGTAGGTCAATTGAGATTACCCAGCTGAGGAGCAGCAAGAGAAAAGAATGAAGAAAAATGGACATAGCCTAAGAGACTTGTGGGACACCATCATATGTACCAACATATGCATAACAGGAGTCTCAGAAGGAGGGGAAAGAGAGAAAAGTGAATACAGAATATTTGAAGAAATAATGGCCAAATGCCTAATTTGATGAAATATGTGAATCTATACATCCAAGAAGCTCAATAAAGTTCATGTAGAATAAACTCAAAGAGATCTACACCAACAGAAATTATAATCAAACAGTCAAAAGATAACGACAAAGAGAGAATCCTGAAAGTAGCAAGTGATGTGACTCACCATGCACAAGGGATCCTCAATAAGATTAACAGCAGATTTCTCATTAGAAACCATGGATGCTAGGAAAGAGTGGACGACATATTCAAAGTGCTAAAAAAAACTGTCAATCAGGAATTCTATATATATGGCAATATATAGTCTACATAAATATATGTAAAATCTATATTCTATCTTCCAAAAATGAAGGAGAAATTAAGACACTCGAGTAAACAAAAACAGAGTTGGGAGTGACATCATCATCATGGCAGCATGAGGGGATCCTTTGGTCTCTCCTCTTCAATCTACAGTGAGTAAAACATCCATAACTCAACAAAGGCTACATTGCCCAACACATCAGGATGCCGGAAGGATCCACACATTGGTACATATGAAGGCGAGTGGACTGGAGCACACAGAGGAGGCGAACCAGGGGAACTGTGAAGGCAGTGCCCAGGATCCTGGCCCCTGGCCATGGCAGCTAAGCCAGCCACCCCCAGCCCCAAAGAACCCAGAGGGCAGCAGTGGAGGCATGCATGCAACTCTGGCCTCCCATCTGTGATGGCACCCGGGGCCATGGGAAGAAAGCAGCAGTGGGGGTGGAGCCCCGTGGGTACCCAGCAGCAGCTCAGCACATGGTAGCAGCAGCAGAGGCGGGTGCATGACTACAGCCTCCCAACCACAGTGGCACCTGCAGCCAAAAGAAAATGGGCAACAGCAGATGGAGAGCCCCACAATCCTGGCCATGGACACAGCTCAGCACCTAGCAGCAGCAGCAGAGGTGTGCACACAACTCTGGCCTCCCAAACACAGTGGTGCCTGCAACCACAAGGAAACAGATAAGAGCAGAGGTGTTGCTCCAAGAACCCAGATCCCTCCCCACCCTCTCCCTCCCTCCCCAAGACAGTGGAGGTTCCAACCCAGGTGATCCCAAAAGCAGAGGTGTCAGCCATCCTTGTATCTCCGGTGGCGAAGGCAGTGACCACAGCAACACTGGCAACAACAAGGTATCAGTGACACCTGGAGACACAGGTGGCAATGAAGACAGTACCAGTGACATCCCTAATAGAGGTGGTGGAGGGTGGAATGTGCTGATCCTCAAATATAGCCAGAGACAGCACAGGTAAGAGAAATCAAAAACTATTGCTATAATGCCACCTGCTGGAAAACAAAAGAAAGGCCTCTAATCTCCCACCAGTTGAATAGTTAGAATCAAAACAAAGCTATACCTAAATAAGAAAAGTGTTTGCTGGGACAAATGCACCAATAAGAGCACCAATAAGAGCCACAGTAACACGGCATCACAAAGAAAAAATAACAATTCTCCAGAAATCAAACATATAGTCATGGAAGATTGCAATCTAACTGACAGAGAACTCAAAATAGCTGTCATGAAGAAACTCAACGAGCTACAAGAAAACTCATAAAGGCAATTTAATGAGCTCAGGAATAAAATCAATAAAAAAAATTAAGACTTTACCAAACAGATTGAAACTAAAAAAGAATCAAACAGAAATTCTGGAGCTGAAGGACTCAATAAATGAGATGAAGAATGCATTAGGAAGCACTGGAAATAGAGCATACCATATGGAAGAGAGAATTAGCAAGCTCAAAGACAGTAAACCTAGAAATGATGCAGGTAGAAGAGGAGAAAGAACTAAGATTTTTTTTTTAATGCAGAAATTCTATGAGAATTATCCAACTCCATTAGAAAGGGCAACATAACAGTGATGGGTATCCCAGAAGGAGGAGAGAGAGAGAAGGGAGCAGAGAGCTTATTTAAAGTAATAATAGCTGAGAACTTCCCAAGTGTGGGGAATGAATTGGATATACAAATCCATGAAGCTAATAGAACACCCAATTATCTCAATGCAAAAAGACCTTCTCCAAGACACATGATAATAAAACTGTCAAAAGTCAATGACAAAGAAAGAATATTAAAGGCAGCCGGGGGGGAGGGGGTACCTAGAACCTACAAGGGAACTCTAATTAAGCTATCATCAGATTTCTCAGCAGAAAATCTACAGGCCAGGAGAGACTGAAATGACATATTCAAAACATTGAAAGATAAAAACTGTCAGCCAAGAATACTCTATCCAGCAAAGTTATCCTTCAGATATAAAGAAGAAATAAAGGCTTTCCCAGACAAGCAAAAGCTGAGGGAGTTCATTACCACTGGACCTGCCTTATAAGAAATATTGAAAGGAGCTCTTCTACCTGAAATGAAAAGGCAATGGTATACAAAACTTTGAGCAAAATCAGAAAATTGCAACTCTATATCAGAATAGGTTGGCAAATAATTATAACATAAAAGTTAAAGGGAAAGAAAGCATTAAAAATAACTATAACCACTTCAATTTGGTAATAAACTCACAACATAAAAAGGAATAATTTCTGACAACAAAAATATAGAAGAGGAAAAGGATGGAAACTGTATAGACAAATGAAGATGCTATCAGCAGAAAAAGGATTATCTCATCTATGAGATCTTTATACAGACCTCATGGTAACCACAAAACAAAATATCAGAGCAGAGACATGAAACATAAAAAAAGAGGAAACCGGGCTGGCCCCGTGGCTTAGCGGTTAAGTGCGCGTGATCCGCTACTGGTGGCCCGGGTTCGGATCCTGGGCGCACACCGTTGCACCACTTCTCTGGCCATGTTGAGGCCACGTCCCACATACAGCAACTAGAAGGACGTGCAACTATGACATACAACTATCTACTGGGGCTTTGGGGGAAAAAAAAGAGGAGGATTGGCAATAGATGTTAGCTCAGAGCCAGTCTTCCTCAGCAAAAAGAGGAGGATTAGCATGGATGTTAGCTCGGGCTGATCTTCCTAAAAAAAAAAAAAAAAAAAGAGGAAACTGAGAAAAACATCACAGAAAACCACCAAACTAAATGGCAGACAGAAACCAAGGGAAAAGAAACAATGGAAATAGAGAACAACCAGAAAACAAAAGACAAAGTGGCAGTATTAAGTCCTCCTATATCAATAATCACCCCAAATATAAATGGATTGAATTCACCAATCAAAAGACACAGAGTGGCTGTATGGATTAAAAAACAAGACCCATCTCAGCTCTAAAGACAAACACAGGCTCAGAATGAAAGGAAGGAAGATGATACTCCAAGTAACGGCAACCAAAAGAAAGTGGATGTAGCTGTACTTATATCAGACAAAACAGACTTCAAGCCAAAGAAGATAATAAGAGACAAAGATGGACATTATATGATAAAGGAGGCAATCCATCAAGAAGACATAACATTTATTAATATACATACACCTAATACAGGAGCACCAAAACATATAAAGCAATTATTAACAGACTTAAAGCCAAAAAATGACAGCAACACAATAATAGTAGGGGACTTTAATACCCCATTAACATCAACAGATAGGTCATCCAGAAAGAAAGTCAACAAGGAAACAGAGGCCTTAAATGAAACATTAGACCAGATGGACTTAATAGATATATATAGAACATTCCATCCAAAAGCTGCAGAATACACATTCTTCTCAAGTGCACATGGAACATTCTCAAGGATAGACCATATGTTGGGAAACAAAACAAGTTTCAATAAATTTAAGAAGATTGAAATCATATCAAGTATATTTTCTGACTACAATGGTATGAAACTAGAAATCAACTAGAAGAAGAAAGCTGGAACAGTCACAAATACAAGACTAAACAACAATGAGATATCACCTCACATCTGTCAGAATTGCTATTACTAAAAAGACAAGAAATAACAGTGTTAGAGAGGATGTAGAGAGAAGGGAAACCTCATACACTGCTGGTGGGAATGTAAATTGGTGCAGCCACTAGGGAAAATAGTATGGAGATGCCTCAAAAAATTAAGAACAGAACTACTATATGATTCAGCTATTCCACTTCTGGGTATTTATCCAAAGAATACAAAAACACTAATTCAAAAAGATATATGCACCCCATGTTCATTGCAGCATTATTTACAATAGCCAAAACATGGCAACAACCTAAGTGCCCATCAACAGATGAATGGATAAAGAAGATGTGGTATATATATACAGTGGAATACTACTCAGCCATAAAAAAGAATGAAATCTTGCCATTTGCAACAACATGGATGGATCTTGAGGGTATTATGCTAAGCAAAATAAGTCTGACAGAGAAAGACAAATACCATATGATTTTGCTCATATGTGGAAGATAAAACAACAACAATAAACAAACAAACACATAGATACAGGGAACAGACTGGTAGTTACCAGAGGGGAAGGGGGGTGAGGGAAGGGTAAAAGAAGTAAAGGGGAATGTTTGCATGGTGACAGATGGAAACTAGACTTTTGGTGGTGAACATGATGTAGTGTATACAGAAGTCCAGATATATGCTGTACACCTGAAATCTATATAATGTTATAAACCAATGTTACCTCAAAAAATAAACAAAAAACAGAGAGTTGGTTGCCAGTAAACCAGTCCCATAAGAAATGCTAAAGGAAGTCCTTCAGGCTGAAATGAAAGGACACTGGACAGTAACTTAAATCTACAGAAAGAAATAAAGAACACTGGTAAAAGCAACTACATACATAAATATAAAATTCAACATTAATGTAATTTTGGTTCCCACTTTTTATTCTACATGATGTAAATACAATTACAAAAAGTAATACCTATAATCTATGATGACATGTACACAAGGTATAAAGATGTAATTTGTGACAATAAAAGATAAGTGGGGGGAAATGCAGCTATATAGGAGCAAAGAGATTTTATACAGTATTGAAACTAAGTTGGTATTAATTCAACTAAATTGTTATAACTTGTGATGTTCATTGTAATCACTAAGGAAATCATTAAGAAAATAAACAAAAAATATTTTGTAAAAGAAATGAGAAAGGGATCAAAATGGTACACTAGAAAATATCTACCTAACACAAAGAAAACAGTAATAGAAGAAATGAAGAACAAAAACTATGTAAGATGTATAAAAACAGATAGCAAAATATTAAAAATCTTTCATTATCAGCAATTACATTAAATGTAAATGAATTAAACTCTTCAAATAAAAGGCAGGGATTGGCAGAATGGGTTCAAGAAAATATGCTTCAACTATATACCGTCTATAAGAGACTCACTTTAGAGCCAAAGACACAAATAGGGGGAAAGTGAAAGGGTGGGGAAATATATTCCATGCAAACAGTAACCAAAAGAGAGCTGGAGTCACTATACTAATATCAGAAAGATAGATCTTAAGACAAAAAATATTACAAGAGATAAAGAAGGATATTATATTATGATAAAAGGGACAATCCATCAAGATGATACAACAATTATCAATATATATTCACCTAACCAAAGAGCCCCAAAATACATGACACAAAAACAGAAGTGAAGGGAAAATAGACAGTCCAACAAAATAGTTGGATATTTCAATATCCCACTTTCAATAATGGATACAACTAGACAAAAGGTAACAAGGAAACAGAAGACCTAAACAACAGGTTAAATCAACTAGACCCAACAGACATCCATATAACATTCCACCCAATGAGAGAAGAATACACATTCTTCACAAGTGCACATGGAACATTCTCAGGATAGACCAAAACAAATCCAAATAAATATTTAAAATGTTGAAATAATACAAAGTACATTCTTCAACCACAATGGAATGAAATTAGAAATCAATAAGAGAAGGAAATTTGAAAAATTCACAGATGTGGAAATTAAGCAACGCATTCCTAAACAACCAATGAGTCAAAGGAAAACTCAAAGAGAAATTAGAAAATCCTTTGAGATGAATGAAAACAAAAACTCAACACACCAAAACTTATGGGATGCAGCAAAAGCAGTGCTCACAGGGAAATTTATAGCTGTAAAGATCTACATTAAAAATTAAGAAAGATCTCAAATTAACAACCTAACTTTCCATCTTAAGTAACTAGAAAAAGAAGAAAAAACTAAACCCAAAGCAAGTGGAAGGAAAGAACTACTAAAAATTAGTGGTGATAAATAAAATAGAGAATAGATAAACAACAGAGAAAAATCAATGAAACCAAAAGTGAGTCTTTGAAAAGATCAAAAAATGTGGCAAACTTTTAGCTAGACTGACCAAGAAAAAAAGAGAGAAGACTCAAATTACTAAGATCAGGAATACTTTCAAACGTAGAGATCACTTTCATTTCATTTACCAACCTTACAGAAATAAAAAGGATCATAAGAGAATACTATGAAAAATTATATGCCAACAAATTAGATAACATAAATGAAATGCACAAATTCCTGGAAAGCCACAAACTACCAAAACTGACTCAAGAAGAAACAGGCATTCTGAATAGACAAATAACAAGTAAAGAGATTGAATCAGTTAAAGACAAACAAACAAAAAAAAACTTCCAACTAAGAAAATCCCAGACCCAGAAGGCTTTACTGGTGAATTCTATCAAATGTTTAAAGAAGAATTAAAACTAATCCTTTTCTAACCCCTCCAAAAAACCTAAGAGGAGAGAATACTGCCTAACTTATTCTATAAGGTCAATGTTACCCTGATACCAAAGCCAGACAAAGACATCACAAGAAAAGAAAAACAGGCCAATATCCCTAATGAAGATAAATACAAAAATCCTCAACAAAATCATAGCCAACCAAATCCAGCAGCTTGTTAAAAGGATTATACACCTTGAGAAAATGGAATTTATCCCAGGAATGCAAGGAGGTTTAACATAAAAAAATCAAATAAAAATCAATAAAGTACTTGACAAAGTACACATAACAAAATCCACACCCCTTCATGATCAAAAAAATTCAGAAAACTAGAAATAGAAGAAAACTAGCTCAACCTGATAAAGGGCATCTACGAAAACAGCAGCTAACACCATACTTAATGGTAAAAGACTTGACGCTTCCCCCTAAGGTCAGGATCAAGAAGGGTGTCTGCTTTCACCACTTCTATTCAACACTGTGTTGAAAGTTCTAGCCAGGGCAATTGGGTAACAAAAAGAAACAAAATGCATCCAAATTGGAAAGCAGGAATTAAAATGATCTCTGTTCTAGGGGCCGGCCCGGTGGCGCAAGCGGTTAAGTGCGCGCGCTCCGCTGCGGCGGCCCGGGGTTCGCTGGTTCAGATCCAGGGCGCGCACTGACGCACTGCTTGGCAAGCCATGCTGTGGCGGCGTCCCATATAAAGTGGAGGAAGATGGGCATGGATGTTAGCCCAGGGCCGTCTTCCTCAGCAAAAAAAAAGAGGAGGATTGGCGGATGTTAGCACAGGGCTGATCTCCTCACAAAAAAAAAAAAAAAAATGATCTCTGTTCTTAGATGACAAGATCTTATGCATAGAGAATTCTAAAAAATCCACAAAAAATTATTACAACAATAAATGATTTCAGCAAATTTGCAGGATACAAGATCAATGTAAATGTCAATTGTACACTAGCAATGAACAATCTGAATACGAAATTAAGAAAATAATTCCATTTATAAGAACATCAAAAAGAATAAAATACTTAGAAATAAATTTAAGCAAGGAAGTGCAGGACTTGTACATAAAAACTACAAAACATCTCTTAAAGAAATTAAAGAAGACCTAAATAAATTGAGGTATCAGTGTTCATCGATTGGAAAGCTTAATATTTTTCTGATGGTAAATTGATCCACAGATTCAATGCAATCTCAATCAAAATTTGAATGGCGTTTTTTGCAGAAATGGACAAACTGATTCTAAAATTCATATGGAATTGCAAGGGACCCCAAATAACCCAATCTTGAAAAAGAAAAACAAAGCTGGAGGACTCCTATTTTCCAATTTCAAAACTTTGATTAAAGTTACAGTAATCACAAAGACTGTGGCACTGGCATAAGGATAGACATACAGATCATTGCAAAAGAATTGAGATAGAAATAAACTCATACATCTATGGTCAATTGAGTTTTGATAGGGTGCCAACTGCATTCAACAGAGAAAGAATAGTCTTTTAAACAAATGGTGCTAGGAAAACTGGATAACCACATGCAAAGGAATGAATTTGGACGCTTGCCTCACATCCTATACAAAAATTAACTCAAAATGGATAAAAATCCAAATGTAAGAGCTAAAACTATAAAACTCTCAGAAGGCAGCACAGTGGTAAATATTCATGACTTTAGATTTTACAATGAATTCTTAGATATGACATCAAAAGCACAGGGAACAAAAGAAAAAATAGATAAATTGGACTTCATCAAAATTAAAAACTTTTGTGCATCAAAGGACATGATCAAGAAAGTCAAAAGGTAACACACAGAATGGGAAAAATATTTGCAACTAATATATTTGATAAGGACTAGTATCCAGAATATGTAAACAACTTACAATTCAACAACAAAAAGACAAAAAAACCTGATTAAAATATGAGCAAACGAATAGATATTCAAATCATTCATTTCTTCAAGGAAGATATACAAATAGCCAAAAAAACACATGAAGAGATGCACAACGTCATTAGCCATTTGGGAAATGCAAATCAAAAGCACAATGAGATACCACTTCACACCCACCTAACGGGTGTGAATAAAATGGTTATAATTTAAAAAGAGAAAATAACAAGTGTTGGCGAGGCTGTGGAAAAACTGGAACCCTCATACATTGCTGGTAGGAATAAAAATGGTGCAGCCACTGTGAAAAACAGCCTGACAGATTCTCAAAAAGTTAAACATAGGGGGCCGGCCCAGTGGCATAGCAGTTAAATGCGCGGGCTCCACTTTGGGGGCCCGGGGTTCGCAGGTTCGGATCCCAGGCGTGCACTGATGCACCGCCTGTCAAGCCATGCTGTGGCAACGTCCCATATAAAGTAGAGGAAGGTGGGCACGGATGTTAGCCCAGGGCCAATCTTCCTCAGCAAAAAAAAAGAGGAGGATTGGCATTGGATGTTAGCTCAGGGCTGATCTTCCTCACGAAAAAAAAAAAAGTTCAACATACAGTTAGCATGTGATCCAGCAATCCTACTCCTAGGTATATAACCCAAGAGCGCTGAAGACAAGTGTTCAAACAAAAACTTATATACATATAAGTTATACATATATAATAATATATACGCATTATATATATACACATTATATATATATAATTATAGGATAAAAGCAATTGTTTTATTAGATGTATAAAATTCATCTAATAACATTACAGCTATACATGACTTAAAAAACCCTAGAACACTGTAGAAGTAATCTTTCTTTATCTGTATTTTAAAGGATCACCATCAGGTGCAGAGCAAACATTATACTTAATGGTAGAAAATTCAGAATAATCTCTCTGAGATCAGAAACTAGACAAGGTTGGCTTCTATCAGCTCTAGATCCCAGCCAGTGCCATTAGGAAATAAAAAGAAATTAAAGGAATCAGGATTAGAGAGGAAGAAGCAAAAGTGTTATAATTTCTAGATCATATGATTATATACATAGACATTCAAAATAATCAATAGCAAAATCACTAGAATTAAAATAATTTGGTAAGATGGTTGGATACATAATTAATATTAAAAACAATCACATTTCAATATACCAACAACAGTTTTTTAAATGCCATTTATAACAGCATCAAAAACATCAAATACCTAAAACTATATCTAAGGAAAGATGTCTGTAACCGTTACATAGAAAACCTCAAAACATTGCTGAGAGAAATTAAAGACCTAAGTAAATGGAATGAGATGCCATATTCATAAAAGACTCAATATCATGAAAATGACAATTATCTACAAACTGATCTACAGAGCCAATGTCATCCCAATCAAAATCCCAACAATCGTGGGTGTGGGCGTGTATGTGCATGTGTGGGTGTGGGTGTGTGTGTAACCTGACAATCTGGTGGAAAATGCAAAGAGCCCAGAAAAGCCAAAGTACTTCTGAAGAAGAACGGTATGGGAGAACTTGCTTTCTCAGACATAAAGCTATATTTTAAAGCTATAGTAATCAAGACACTGTGCTATTGTGTGTAACGAGGGACAAACAGAACAACTGATTGTAGTGGAAAATCCAGAACCACCAGGCTGTGGTGGGCAGATTCATGCCTCTGCAAAGATGTCCACATCCTAATCCCTGGACTCTGTGAATATGCTCCCTTACTGTAAAGGGAAATTAACGTTGCAGGTGGAATCAAGTTTGCTAATCAGCTGACCTTGGAACAGGAGAGTATCCTGGATTATCCAGGTGAGCCCAAAGTAATCACGAGGGTCCTTAAAAGCGAAAGGGAAGCAGAAGAGGAAGCCAGAGCGATGTTAGCTGAGAGGGACTCTGCTAACTTTGGAGACGGAAGAAGGGACGACAAGCCGAGGTTCGCAGGTGGCCTCTAGAAGCTGCAATTGACAAGGAAACAGATCAGACCCAGAGCCCACAAACAGGAACACAGCCCTGCTGAGGCCGTGATTTTGGCCTGATGAGACCTAAGACTTCTAAACAACAGAGCAACTGTAAGCAAATAAATCTGTGTTGCTCTAGGCCACCAAGTCTGCGGTAATTTGTTACGGCAACAGCAGAAAACTAACACACAGTCACAATTTACAACAAAGTCATGCTCAACAGCGGGAAAAGACAGTCTTTCCAGTAAGTAATTCATGGACATTTGGGTGTATAAATAAAAAAATAAATAAAACTTGATTCCCTACTTCACACTATACACAAAAATCAATCCCAGATGGATTACAGACTTGAAAGTGCAAGTCAAGATAACAGAGCTCTTAGAATAAAATATAGGGAGAAATCTTCAGCCCCTGAATTGGGAAAGATTAGCTTAACAAAACACAAAAAGCACAACCATAAAGAAAAGACTGATAAATTTGTCAGTATTCAAATTTAGAACTTCTATTTTTTAAAAGACATCATTAAAAGAGTGAAAAGGGAGCTAGAGTGTGGCAGAAGATATTTAAAACACACACATACACATACAAGGAATTTCTAAGTCACTATGAAAATTACAAGCAACCCAGTGGGAAAATGGGCAAAATACTTGAACCAGTCACTAAACAAAGGAAGATACATAAAGGGCCAATAAATCTTTCAAAAAGCACTCCACCTTAATAATCAGAAAATACAAAATATAAGCCACAAGAGTCAGTCAATAGTGAGCATTTGCCAGACGGGAGAACATGTGGAACCACAAAGAGCTGGTGGGAGTGAAAACGGGCACAACCCTTTTGCTACACACACCCTATGACACCATAACTCTGGGTATATAGCCTCACAAATGCATGCTGATGTGCACCAGGATACACATAATCGAATTTTCTTCTTCTTCTTTTTTTTTTTGGTGAGGAAGATTGGCTCTGAGCTAACATCTGTTGCCAATCCTCCTCTTTTTGCTGAGGAAGATTAGCCCTGAGCTAACATCTGTTCCCATCTCCCTCTATTTTGTATGTGGGACGCCACCACAGCATGGCTTGACGAGCGGTGTGTAGGTCCATGACTGGGATGTGAACCTGCGAAACCCAGGCCACCAAAGCAGAGCTCGCAAACTTAACCACTACACCACCAGGCTGGCCCTCCAATACTCAAATTTTCATAGCAGGAGTGTAGATAATGTCCCAAAACTGGAAAAATTCAGATGTCTATCACCAGTAGAATAGATAAATAGACTATGATATAGTTATACAATGGAATACTTTACAACAATGAAAATGAACTATATCTACACAAAAGAATACAGATGTCCTAAAACTATAACGTTGAGAAAAAGAAGCCAGGCACACACAAAAAAGGACAAATTGTATGATTCCATTTTATAAAATTTAAAACAGACAAAATGTAACTACTTGACTTAGGAATGTGTAGTGGGTG
Organism: Ceratotherium simum simum; assembly: GCF_057802395.1. Taxonomy (NCBI): domain Eukaryota; kingdom Metazoa; phylum Chordata; class Mammalia; order Perissodactyla; family Rhinocerotidae; genus Ceratotherium; species Ceratotherium simum. The sequence goes on from NC_141932.1 coordinate 26,578,927, forward strand.
GTAAAACTACAAAGCAACATAAGGAAGTGATTGCCCCTCAAGTGAGAAGCGCAGCTGCCCCGGCGGGGAAGGGAGAGGGTAAGATCATCGCTGGGAAAGAGCCCTCATAGGTAAGCCGGCGCCTTGACACTAGCCACTGTTCCTGGTGACCTTGGAGAGAACGCTATTCCGCTCCTTTGGTTCTCCCTGTTTTTCCCTGATCATGGCCGCCCTCAGACTCAGAGTGTCAAATACACACAGGGGTCTGAGACGCAGGGGAAGAGTATGCCCTTGTGGTAGGCTGTAAGATTCCGAATGAATGTTTCCTGCCCCTCTCTGTGGGAGATTTACTCTTCCCGCCCACTGATGTCAGACTCGGCTGTGTGACTTGCTTTGGCCAGGGAATGTGAGCAGAAGGGATGGGGGCCATTTCTGAGCAGAAGTTTTAAGATCCATCGTGTAATTCAGCCATTTTTTCTTCTCTACCATGAGATCAAAATACCATCTCCTCCTTCAGTCTGGATCCTGTAATGAAGATGACCTGGAAAAGAGCTGAAAACTGACTAGTTCACCAAGGAATTAATGTTTGCTGTCTCTGAGCCACTGAGATTTTGGAGTCATTTGATACTGCAGCATAAGTTAGCCTCAGCTAAGGGACACAGCCCTTCCCGGTAACTGGGTTTTGCACAGAAAGCAGCACTGCTTGTACTCCAGGTTACACGACTTCTTGATTGTGGATCCTTCAGCTTCTACTGTAACCGCTCTCACCAAAGAAACTAAGTTTTTGTTACTCCTGGCACAGTCAGCGCTCAGTGTTTGCTAATTGGATTAACACAGCGACAGCTGGGAACTCACGCACAAAATTCCATAGGCAGAAACTTCCCGTAAGGTGTTCTGCTCTCAAAAATTCCGGTGGAGGGAACAGGCTCCGGGGCAGACCCTAGTTCAAATATGATCTTTGAGATAAAGAGGGGCCTCCAGCCCCTGGAGTTCTGAGGGAAGTTTCCTGGTTTGTGGGTACTTCTGTCATCAGACTAAATGGACTAAAATTATTGCAGTGCAGGGCCACGGGCTCAGGACATGGCCGGGAGGCCCACGGCACAGGCCAGTTGGAATATTTCTTCACCTTTTGCTCCTCTCCATGGCTACTGGCTTTCTCTGTCTATGGAGGAGAAGACAGGTTGCGGGTGCCCTCAGGAATCAGCGTAAAGGTGGGGAGAAGGGGAAACCAGTGCAGGGCAGGGTCCCTGGGGTGAAGCAAGGGGACAGATCCAGGGGGCAAGGTGGAGATGGAAGTGGGCCTCCTCTAAAGAGAACAGAAGGAAGGGAGCTGGAGAGGGGCAGGGTAGGGCTCCTCTGGGAAAGGGAGGAAGTGGAAAGAAGTTGGATGGAGTAGGGTAAAGTCCCACGGGGGAGAGAAAGGAGAGTTCAAGACTCCCCGTAGGAGAGACGGGAACTAAGCAGGGCGTTAATCTCCATTGAGAAGCGGGGGAGACACAAAGCGGGTGGGAGGGTTGGGACAACACCCATTTTGCAGGTGAAAATGATGGCTGGAATCCCAAAGGCCAGGCAGCAGAAGAGGGAAACAATGACAGAACTGGGTAATCCTCAAAGTGGGGGTCCAGGGACATCTCGTCACCTACAGGGCCCTGAGGGCAGCAGACTGAGGACGACGACGGGCAGGTTAAGGATCTCAGCACAGGGGCCAGAAGAATGGACAGCAGAGACATCAACGAATGGGGACCGGGCTGAACCAAGGCTGTGGGTCAGAGGCACTCTGAAAGTGGCATCACCCCACAGTGGGGCAGCCTGGCCCCCACAACACCCCACCGTCCCAATATGTCTCCTCACTGTCTTCTATAACACAATTAGATTTGCCTGGTTTCTCTCCCTTCTTGATTTACCTTTCCTGTCCCCCACAACCCTCCCTGACACCCAATGACCCTCTCCCTGTCCTCCCTAACACCGTTTCTGCCCCCTAATGAATTTTCTGTCCTCCTTTAAACCCTCTCTGTCCTCTCATAATTTTTTCTTGTCCCCTTACAACCTCTCCTTTCGCCACTATAAGGACACCTTGTCTCCTTGTTGCACCCCATCCCCCACTACTCTCTCTCTATCCCGCTATATAACCTCCCCATTTAACCTGCAACCTGTTCCCCTATAAACTCTCCCAGTCCTCCAGCAACCCTCTCCCTTTCCCCATCAACCCCCTCCCCGTCCTCCCTTAACTTGAGCCTGGTCCCTTACCAATCCTCTGCCTTCATCCCCTAGCCATCTCTCTTTCCTCCCAACCCCCTCTCTGTCCACACTTGACCCTACCGCGATCCCACATCTTACCCCACTCTTTCCCAGTCGCGCTCCACTTGGCTCATTAACAACCCGAGGCCACGCCTCCAATTCTTCAGCCCCGAGGTTGCCATGGAGTGACGTCATCGGGGCGTGGCCTCTCTATTCACCCAGAATGCCTTCGCCCTTTATTTCCTCAGTGTGATTGGCTGTTTGAATATGAAGGGCAGAGTCCCAAAAGTTTAGTTCGGATTTCTGCTTTGGTCAAGGAATATGGGTGTAGGAAAATCTCTTCTTCTGAATGCATTGGGTAGAGTTTCAGTTATTTGCATTTATCCCCCAGTTTGAACTCCTGATTGGTTCAACCTATAGAACACGTGGGTCTCAGTCACGGGCAGGTAGATTTCTGATTGAACGTCTGATGGTTCTAGGCATTCGGAGGGAAGGATTTATTAATTCATTCAACTTAATCGAATTAGGACCCTACTGTGTGGCAGCCCCATTCAAGCTGAGATTTGCAGGATGAGCAAGCCGTGAGAGGATCTGAGGGAAATGAGAGTTCCAGGCAGAGGAACAGCAAGTGCAAAGGTCCTGAGGTCGGAGGGAGGTTTGTGTGTTACAGGAGCAGAAACAAGAGCAGTGTGGCTGGAGTCAGGAAGGCAAGAGGGGAAGGTGTGAGAAGGGCAGAAGCAGACCAGGCAGAGCTTGGACATCTGAGAGAGGGATTGGGATTTGATGCTGAGTCATGGGAACATATTGGAGGATGTAAATCTGGGAGAGATGTGATGTGATCTACATTGTGGAGAAGCTCTGGCTGCCCTGAGCAGAATGGAGAGTGGGAGGCAGCAGGTTCTTGATTTGTCAGGAACATCAAACCCTCATAAAGCAGAAGGTGGCCCCAGGGTGAGCGGGGCAGGTATCAGGGAGGTGCCCCCACTTCCAACCTTTACAGGAGCGTTCTCTGAGAGAAGGCAGGACTCGCTACGGTCTGTCCACTTTCTGGCTGTGTCAGGGCTCTGCTGGGGCCCTCTCCTGCCCCTGCCCAGCCAACTCTGCTGTAGATCCAGTGCCCTCCCCAGGAAAAGCAAGGTCCTCTCAACTCTTGTCCTGGGGTCTTGGAGTCACCAGGACGCACTCCTGCCCCACAAGACCCTGCGTCACCAGGCTCCTGCAGACCTCACAAACCTCAGCTCCACCCTCTCTCCTCTGCCTCACTTGACCCCAGACTCCAACCCCCAGAAGCGGTACCTTGCCTAGCCATTGGAGCTAGAGGCAAAAGGGCAAATGTGCACCCTCATATACATATTTTTAATGGTTAATTTTTTTCAGAATATTAAAGTAATTAAAAATATTGAAAAAAATAGAAAAGTAGATGTATTAAAACTCATAACATTATTTTTAAGTTTAAATATCTTATTTAGACTCATAACAGAATTTATTATAATTTTACTTTCCTAGCTTTAATGAAAGCAAATTCATCAATAATATTTTCAAAATCTATTTCTTGGCTTGTCTAACTTTCAATTGAGAGAACTGCTAAATTTGACAATTTCTCTTGAATAAACAATGAACTTAAATAATCTTTAATTAACTTCATCTTATTGAAACTTCTTTTACAGCACATCACAGTATTGTTTTTTGTTGTTGTTGTTTTTGTTTTGTGAGGAAGATCAGCCCTGAGCTAACATCCATGCTAATCCTCCTCTTTTTGCTGAGGAAGACTGGCTCTGAGCTAACATCTATTGCCAATCCTTCTCCTTTTTTTCCCCAAAGCCCCAGTAGATAGTTGTATGCCATAGTTGCACATCCTTCTAGTTGCTGTATGTGGCACGCTGCCTCAGCATGGCCAGACAAGCGGTGCATCGGTGCGCGCCCCGGGGTCGAACCTGGGCTGTCAGTAGTGGAGCGCACGCACTTAACCGCTAAGCCACGGGGCCAGCCCCACAGTATTGTTAAAGCAGATTCTCAATTCCACTTTCAAATTTGGATAAGATTGTACTAAGCAAAATTTGTGAATCAGGTTTAGAAGATTCAAACCTGACACTGACAATACAAGTTATTGATATGGCATATGCTTAAAACTATTTGAGAGTAAATTTCCACAGTACTGAAGCATCAGAATGTTTAAGATCCAACTCAGTGGCTGCCTTTGTAAATCAGATTAACTTTTCCATGGTTAGAAAATTTTAAATCTTAAGACATTTTGTTTAATTTTTCATATCTCCATTTCAATGTAAAATTAGGATATCTAATCTCCTTAATCTATATTAAGTGATTTATTATATTATATAATTATATTATAAAAGTGCTTAGCATTGAAAGCCCAGAAATAAAACCACACATATACGGACAGCTAATTTTCGACAAAGGTGCTAAGAACATGCAATGGAGAAAGGAAAATCTCTTCAACAAATGGTGTTGGGAAAACTGGACAGCCCCATGCAAAAGAATGAAAGTGGACCATGTGCTGTTGCCATTCACAAAAATTAACTCAAAATGGATCAAAGACCTGAAGGTGAGACCTGAAACTATAAAACTCTAGAAGAAAATATAGGCAACACACTATTTGACATTGGTTTTAAAGGAATCTTTTCAGATGACGTGCCTACCCAGACTAGGGAAACTAAAGAAAAAATAAACAAGTGGGACTTTATCAGATTAAAGAGCTTTTATAAGACAAATGAAACCAGAATCAAGATGAACAGACAACCAACCAGCTGGGAGAGAATATTTGCAAAACATACATCTGACAAGGGGTTGATCTCCATAATATATAAAGAACACACACAACTGAACAACAAAAAAACAAACAACCCAATCAAAAAATGGGCAGAGAAAATGAAGAGACACTTCTCCAAGGAAGATATACAGATGGCCAATAGGCACATGAAAAGATGCTCAACATCACTAATTATCAGGGAAATGCAAATCAAAACACACTAAGATACCACCTCACGCCCGTTAGAATGGCTATAATCACCAAGACAAAAACAACAAATGTTGGAGAGGATGTGGAGAAACAGGAACCCTCATACACAGCTGGTGGGAATGCAAATTGGTGCAGCCTCTATGGAAAACGGTATGGAGATTCCTCAAAGAACTAAAAATAGAGATGCCCTATGATCCAGCCATCCCACTACTGGGAATCTATCCAACGAACCTGAAATCAACAATCCAAAGAGGCTTATGCACCCCTATGTTCATTGCAGCATTATTCACCATAGCCAAGAAGTGGAAGCAACCTAAGTGTCCCTCGACTGACGATTGGATTAAGAAAATGTGGTATATATATACAATGGAATACTACTCAGCCATAAAAAAAGACAAAATCGTCCCATTTGCAACAACATGGATGGGCCTGGAGCGTATTATGTTAAGTGAAATAAGCCAGAAAGAGAAAGACAAACACTGTATGATCTCACTCATATGTGGAATATAAACCAACACATGGACAGAGAAAACTGGAATGTGGTTACCAGGGGCAGTGGGGGTGGGGGGTGGGCACAAGGGGTGAAGGGAGTCATATATATGGTGATGGACAAACAAAAATGTACAACCCAAAATTTGACAATGTTAGAAACCATTAAAACATCAATAAAAAAATATATATACTATTAAAAAATTTAAAAAGTGCCTAGCACCTTTCCTGTAAATATTGATACTCTCATCTGGTGATTAGTACACTTCCAATTTCTTTACCTTTTTGTTTATTTTCAAATTTGAGACATGTTCATATCTCTTGCTGTTCATCTAACATACTTCCAAAGTACTTTCATTTATTGCAAGCAAAGGAATAGACCTTCTACTAAGTGTACAGCTTTACGTATAGACAGGTTTTTAAATTATAGAACTTTAGGGGCCGGCCCCGTGGCATAGTACATAAGTGCACGAGCTCTGCTGTGGCGGCCCGGGTTCGGATCCCGGGCTCGGATCCCGGGCTCGCACCCACCCACCGCTTGTTAAACCATGCTGAAGCCACGTCCCATATAGAGTAGAGAAAGATGGGCACGGATGTTAGCTCACGGCCAGTCTTCCTCAGCAAAAAGAGGAGGATTGGCATCGGATGTTAGCTCAGGGCTGATCTTCCTCATAAAAAAAAAAAGGCAAAATAAATTATTGAGATTTATTACCTTTTTCCACTTGTTCAAAAAATTGTCCCACACAGATAAATAGCGTAAATGTTTGTCATTTACTTGCACCAGGATGCTTTTGATTTCAGGATAGTGTATTTTTTCATTTGATCTTATATCTTTTAACATTTAATAAATGCCTTTAATTTTTGCACAAAGTGCCTTGTTTCATTTGATCTTGATGGTCAGTGGGCATCCATATTCGTTTTTAATATAGTTTTTAGAATTGACATAAGAATATATCCTTTTGTACAATTCTAAAAAAAAGTTACATATTTAAATTCACTGAAGCAGCTTTTTTTTGCATATTAAGAGTATGAGCTAAGCAAGATACAAAAGTAGCAGAACCACGTTTCTGGGAGATTATGATTTGTACACTCTCGTATCCGTCTGCCATACTTGCCCCATTAGCATACCGTCCTCCGCACTTAACTGTCATGTTTTCTCAGCCTCCTCCAGTCTGCGCGAGTTTCTCAGCCTTTCCTTGTTTTTAATGACCTCAGCGTTACGTCAGGTATTTGGATAACGTCCTGCGATTTGGGTTTGTCTCACGTTTTTCTCCTGCTCAGACTGAGGTTACGGGTTTGGAGAAGAACACCCGGAGGTGAAGCGCTCTTTCCATCACCTCTTGTCAGGGAGCACACGACATCTCCATGACTGGTCACTGACAACGGTAACATTATCACCTGGCCAAGGTAGCGTTTGCCACTGTAAAGTTACTGCACATTTCTCCCTCTCCGTATTCAGTTCTTTGGAAGCAAATCACTATATGCAGCCTACACGCAAGTGAGGCAGGGAGATATTAAGCTCCGCCTCCTGGAGGGGAGTAGTCGCATAAATTATTTGGAATTCGTCTATAAGGAAGATTTGTCTCATCTCCGACATTTATTTATTTACTCAATCATATATTTATATAAATATGGACTCATGGATATTTATTATATACTTTGGGTTATAATCCAATACTACATTATTTATTTTGTTGTTCAAATGGACCCAGCTTTGGCCCTTGGGAACTCTTCCAGGCTGGCTTTGTGTCCTTCTAAAAAGCCCCCATCCTTTTGTTTTTTAAGCACTTCCTTACTTTCTGGGACTACAAGATACTCTAGACTCTTCTTGTACTTTCCCCGACCCAACTCTAGAATTAGCCATTCCTCCAAGGACCGCTGGTTCCTTTTGTTGAAGAGTAGGGGGGTGTTTAGAAACAACGAGCCGAACTCTGGGGGTGTGGGAAGGTTTTTAACTAGGGAATAAATTTCTTTAAAAGATATGACTACTCTGATTTTTTTTTTGTTTGGTAAATTGTGAGTTTCTAGGAATTGGTGGTCACTTTTATCTAAATTTTTATACTTATTGGCATAACATTGTTAATAATGTTAAATATTAAGTGATTATTATCATTTTAAGGTTTGTAAGGATCTCTAGTGATATTCTCTTTTTTACTTCTGATATTGGTTTTTGCACTTCCTCCCATTTTTAAAATCAGTCTTGCCAAAGTCTTATCAATTCTGTTAATTATTTCAAAGAAGCAACTGTTGGCTTTCTTAAATCTCTCTATTGCAAATGTATTTTCTACTTCATTTCTTTCAACCCTTACCTTCAATTTTTCCTCTCTACCACTCTTCGGATTAATTAGCTGGGTTATTTTTTTTAACTTCTTGAATGTTTCAAGAACCACTTTTTGATTTTCAACCTTTCTTCTTTTCTAATATGTGAATTTACAGCTATATACATAACTCCAAGCACGGCTTTAGCTCCACCCACAATTTTTGGTTTCTAGGTACACTGTGTTGAAGTATAACCTACATACGTAATAGTGCACAAATCCTAAGTATGCTGTTATCAGGACTTTTCACTAGTAATGCACTCTTGAAACCACCACTCACAGAAATAGAAATTTCCAGCATCTTAGAAGTCCTGCTCTCATCCAATCACTATCTCCCCAAAGATACTTGCATTTATATCACCATAGGCTCGATTTGGCTCTTTCAGAATTCTTATAAAAGGAATCGTAAAGAATGTATTTTTTTAAAGCTTGTTCCTCCTCCTTGCTGTGTAGTATTCCCTTATATAACTATATCCCAATCTATTTATTCTTTACAATCTTGATGGATATTTGTGTTGTTTCCACTTGGAACTACTATGGAGGATTCTGTTATGAACCTTCTCGTACATGGGTTTTGCTGCACCTATACATACATTCTATTACATACATACATATATGTGTATGTTAGTTACTGGACTCTATTCTGTTCTGTTGGTCAGCTTCTCTAGCCACACACCAGTGCAACACTGTCTTGCTGCTGTAGCTTCGTAATAAGCATTGCTATTTGGTAATGTAACAAGGGAATTACTGAATCATGTGGTATACATATGTTCAACATTAATAGACACTTTCAATTTTGCAAAGTGATTATTCCAATTTACACTTTCGCCAGCAGTGATGATATTTAGAGTTGCTCCACATCATAGCCAAAACTTGACTTTGTCAGTCTTTTTAATTTTAGCCATTCTAGTGAGCGTGTAATGACATTGTGGTTTTCTATTGCATTTCAAAATTAACATGCAGGAAAATGGACTTTTATTAGTGTACAGTTCAATGATTTTTATGCATGTGTAGATAGATTTGCGTAACCACCATCATAATCAGGATACAGAACAGTTTCATCACCCCAAAATATCTCCCCTGTGCTATCCCTTTATAGTCATACTCCCCACCCCACCCCTGGCCAACACTGATCTATCACTATAGTTTTGTCTTTGTGAGACGGCCGTATCAATGGAATCATACAGTATGTGACCTTTTGAGACTGGCTTTTTTCACTTGGCAGAATGCCTTTGAGATTCATCCATGTTGATGTATGTATGAAGAGCTTGTTCCTTTTCATTACTAGGTAGTATTTCACTGTATGAACATACAAGTTTGTTTATCCAGTCACTGTATAGAACTGCCATAAATATTCATGTACAGGTTTTTGTGTGAACTTAAGTTTTCATTTCTCTAGGGTAAGTACCCGGGAGTGGGACTGGTGGTCATATGGTAAACGTATATTTAACTTCATAAACAGTCAAACTTTTCCAGAGTGGCTGTACCATTTTGTATTCCATCCAGCAATGTGTGAGAGTTGCAGTTACTCTGCATGCCAACTAACACTTGAGATTGTCAGTGCTTTTTTATTTTAGCCATTTTATTTAGCCACACTTACTAAAGTAAGTGTGTGGTATCTCATAGTGGTTTTAATTTGCATTTCCCTAATAGCAAATGATGTTGAATATTGTTTCATGTGTTCATTTGCCTTCCTTATATCCTCTTTGGTGAAGTGTCTGTCCAAGATTTTTGCCCATTTTTCCCCAGCTTTATTGAGATTTAATTGACATATAACATCATGTAAGTCCAAGGTGTACAACGTGTTGATTTGATACACTTATATATTGCAAAATGATTACCACCATAGCATTAGCTAACACCTCCATCGCATCACATAATTACTATTTCTTTTTTGAGAACTTTAAGATCTACTCTTTTAGCAATTTTCAAGTATATAATAGATATGTACAGTAGATTATAATATATAACATAATATAAATATAATATATAATGTACAGCATGGTGGCTGTACATTAGAGCCCCAGAACTTATTCACCTTACAACCAGAAGTCTGTACCTTTGAAGGCTCACCTCCTCACTGGATCTGCTGACAGAGGAGGGAGGAGGCGTGTGAAGCCTCGTGGTGCTGGCCCAGCCCTCATTGCCTCATCAAGCTTCATTGTTGTGGGTGGAGGCGGCAGCACCACATGCTGCTGGACCGCTGGACACTATTCTGGTTGGAGCACCTCTTGCTTCCACTGGGCAGGGATGGAGGATCAGCTCCCCGCTCAGCCCTGCCGACACTGCCCTGGTAGGAGAATCAGGGCGTTGCCTAGTTCTGCTGGTGGGGGAAGTAACAGCATCTCCCCACTCAGTCCCCCTTATGCTGCCCCTGCTGGGAATCAGAGCGCTGTCTTCTGCTCCTGCCAGGTGACATGGAAGATGAGCTCCCCGCTCAGCACCAGTGAAGCCATGGAGGAGTGGGGTGGGGGTGGCTGTGTGGCCCTTCTTTTGGTGTTTGTCTAGAGGAGGGGGTAGTGCCAAAAAGACGTTCTGGTGCTAGGCTGCCCTTTCCCGGTCCTGTCACCAGGGCAGCAGCTTTTCTTTGGAGCTTTTACTGTCTGTGCCTGTTGGCAGTTCTGGGTTGGAGGGACCCTGGGCAAGATATGTGGGGAGAAGTAGACCGGAGACTCCACCCTGTCTGAGGTGCCTAGGCTGTGCTCCTCCTCGCTCACACCTGCCACAGTCTCCCTATCCTTATTTGTGGTGTTATGTCCAGAGATGTTTAGTCGTAACAGGGAGGATCTGGGAAGAAAGGGGCTTCTCCATCTTAGCGCAACCAGAAGTTTCTATATTCTCTTTGGTATATTGGCTGTTGGAGTCTTTTGCCCATTTTGTAATTATGTTATCTATCTTTTTGGGTTATTTATTTGTTCATTTTGAGATATAATTAATAAGCCATAAAATTTACCATTTTAAAGTGAACAATTCAGTGGTTTCTAATATATTCACAAGGTTGTGCAACCATCACCACTCTCTAATTCCAGAACACTTTCATCATACCCCCCAAAAAAACCATATCCATTAGTAGTCACTCCCCATAACCCCTCCCCTCAACCCCTCGCAACCACTAATCTACTTTCTGTCTCCATGGATTTGCCTTTTCTGGACATTTCATATAAATGGAATCATGCAATAAGTAGCCTTTTGTGTCTGGCTCTTTTCATTTAGATAATATTTTTAAAGGTTCATTCATATTATAGCATGTAGCAGGATTTCATTCCTTTTTATGGCTGAATAATATTCCATTGTATGGATAATACCACATTTTGTTTATCCATTCATCTGTTCATAGACATTTGGGTTGTTTTCACTTTTTGACTATCATGAATAATACTGCTATGAACCTTTGTTTTCATTTCTCCTTGGTATATACCTAGGACTGGAATTTCTGGTTCGTATAGTGACTCTATATTTAACTTTTTAAGGACCTGCCAAACTGTTCTCCACAGCAGTGTCTTAAGCATGTCTTTTTATTTTGATGCTTTGACATCTCGGGGCCTTGCTGACCCAGGAGAGACTGCCTCTCCCAGAGCTGGCTAATTCCTAGAGAGAGCAAACAACTCCCCTTCGGGCTCACCTTTCACATGCAAACCAACCAATCCAGAGCCCACTGCAAACCACCTCCTTCATCAGGCTCTCACAGGGCTCTCACACTCAGGCCACTACCCCCACCCTAGTCACCCCAGGGCCAGGCACCAGACGAGAGACCGTCCTTCTACCCCAGAGCCCACTGACATTATTCGAACTAGTCAATCTTAAGCCTGCTTTCCTGGCCTTGCCTTCCTTTCCTGCCAAAACCACAATAAAGGCCCTTTTCCCGGTTTTCCCCTCACTCCCCCTGTCTCCTGGCTGACCCTGGTGCTTCCCTGTTGGGCCCTGCATGAGATGGTGTGCTCCCTCCTCTTGGGGACTGTGAGTGACCATCTTTTCAATGGCAGTCATCTCCTGATCTGTTGGTCTCACCATACCTGAATAACAGTAAAACCTACATTTAAAAACAAGCATCTGTAGAGAAAGAATACATGCCTTAGAATCAGACAAAGGGTTCCTTCCACCTGGGACCTAGAACCTTGAAGAAGAGCTGCAAGAATTTAGAGGGCCTTGGAGATTATTCATGGTGCTAATGATGGAGAATAGAGAACACTGGCAGAGGCAGGAAAGTTTCCATGGCAGTGCTGTCAGCAGAGTATCCTAACCACACAGTGCCTGGCGCATGACTTTGGTTTGGATCTTGACATGGTGGACTTCAGCGTTTCCTGGCTATTTCCTGAGTCTAGTTCTTTATCCTTCCCAACTCTTTGTATCCCTCCGATACCTTCTTCTTCCACTTACATTAGAGTTGGTTTCAGTTATTTAGAACCCAGAACCCAGCGTGCAACATTTTACAGAGCAGTAGCAGCAGCCTGGCCACAACAATGACGTGTATGCTTCTTATGGAGCCAACTGGAAGACCTTCAAAGGTAAAGCATCCCAGAAGTTGAATGCAGTGGATTTTCATTCTAGGTCGGCAGATATAGGAGTGAAGATATAAAAAATAAATCTGAAAGCAGATTAATTACAAGAAGCCAGACTTGGGCCATAGGGTGTAAAAGGAACCCTGGGCTCAAAGCCAGGAACCTTCCTCCACCACTGAGTTAGCCTGGTGATCTTGAGTAAAGTACTTTCTATCTCTAAACAATTGTCTCTTCATCTGTGCAAGGATGGATAACACCAGCCACAGAGCCTGCTTCACAGGGCTGTTAAGAAGAATAGAAAATAAATATAAGCTAAATAATTATAATATCCTATCAGAATTTATTCCTTGAGATCAAAGAGATAAAGTAGAATATACACACTCCTAGTTCGTCCCATATCTACTTAAGAAGACAGAGACTTTTTAAGTTCTTACCACCTGCCAAGCATTTATTTGCCATCAACCACAACTAATTTTAAACTTCAAGGAATGCCGCAGGAGCCAGATACTTGTAAGTTGCAGCTGCTTGGCTCTCAGGACGGGGATTACTCCTTCCATCCTTCTGCATCACACTTTCCCATGCACTAGCTTTGTGTTCTTATTTTTATTCATTCATTTTTATCTTGTTCCACTTGGACATAGAAACCTGTCTCTAGACTGTCTTCTCTTGTCTGTCATGGTGTTGGTTTCAGAATCCCCAAGGAATACCACTGCTAGAAATTAACTCTAGGTCTACATTCAAGAAAATATCCTGAACCAGTATAGCCAGTCCTTACTTTTAAGCCATTAATTGAAAGAGCCCTGGCATGCTCTACTTAGAGAAGAGATCAAACACTACCAGCCTGGGTGAAGAGAAAGACCAAATGAGAAGTGGTCCAGGGTGCCAATCTAGCAAGGCCTCTGAAACATCAGTAGAGATATGATAAGATGGAACAAACTGTAGAAGATATTGCCCCAGGATCTGTGTGTGTTTTGAAGGAATACTACGATAAAGAAACCATAATCAAAATATTTAACAACATATCTCCAGAACATCAACCAATCAGAAGTGGGCATAGAGGAATCACAATGGACACTGATGATAAGGAGTTTGGCTAGAGTGACATGTACCAGCTGAATATTGCACTTGTTAAAACAATGCACCTGTGGTAAGAGGCAGGTCCCTCAAGGGACATAAATTACAATGTTTTAGTAGCAAGAAATGGTTACTAAATTGTCTTCTAAAAGAAATAGTGCTGAATAACTGCAGGAGTCATATTTGTTGAATGGAGAATGCAAGTTTGGGACCATAGCTGAACTGTAGTGATGTGCCTGTGTTTCATTGGGCCTTGGTTAGAGGGGAGCATAAACGAGAAATAAATTACATAGTTCTTGAAAAAAAAAACAAGCATCTGCACCATTTTACATTCCCACCAGCAATGTATATGAGTTCTACTCTCTCCACATCCTCACCAACACTTGCTATTTTCCTTTTTTAAAAATTATCATTATAGTCATCCTAGTGGGAGTGAAGTGATATCTCATTGTGGTTCTGATTTGCATTTCCTCAATGACTAATGATGTTGAACATCTTTTCATGTACTTATTGGCCATTTTTATATCTTCTTTGGAGATGTGTCTATTGAAGTCCTTTGCTCATTTCAAAAATTGGGTTATTTGTCTTATTGTTGAGTATCTTTTTGTTTTTAGGGTATAGGAATTCTACATATTTTCTAGATAGGTCATTTGTCATTTTTATATATATTTTATATTTATATACATACTTTCCTATGCTGTGACTTTCCTTTTTTACTCTCTTAATAGCAATTTGAGAAGAACAGAAGTTACTAATTTTAATGTAGTCCAATTTATCAATCTTTTCCTTATGGTTAGTTTTGTGTCCTATTTAGGAAATCTTTGCTTTGTTTAAAACCATGAAAATTGTCTTCTATGTTATATTCTGGAAGGTCAACTGTTTTACAGTTCACATTTTGATCTGTCATCCTTCTGGAATTTATTTCTGTATATGGTGTGAAGTTGGGTCCAAATTAAATTATTACCATATGGATATGCAATTTACCCTGTGCCATTTATTGAAAATAACATCCTTTACCTACTAAACTGCAGTGTCACCACTGCCATAAATTAAATGACCATATATATATGGATCTATTTCTAGACTCTGTTCCATTAACCAACATGTCTATCCTTATATCAATACTGCAGTGTCTTAATTACTATAGAATTCTAGTAAGTCTTGCCATTTGTTACTGTAAGTCTTCCAACTTTGTTTTTTTGTTTTTTCCTCCAGATTAGACCTTTGAATTTCCATATACATTTTAGAATTAGCTTAACAATTTCCACCAAAAAAAATGGTTCTATTAGATCAATTGGGAGAGAGTTGACATCTTTACAATATTATCTCCAATTCACAAACATGGTATAATCCTTCCTTGTATTTAGGTCTTCTTTAATATATTTCACTAATGTTTTATAGTTTTATGTGTAAAGGTCTTCATACTGTTAATTAGATTTATTCCTAGGTATTTGCTTCTATTTTGACATCATTGTAAGTGGTATTGTTTTGTAAATTTCATTTTCTAATTTTTTGTATTGATATCACAATAGTTTATAACATTGTGAAATTTTAGTTGTACATTATTCTTTGTCAGTCACCATACAAATGTGTCCCTTCACCCCTTGTGCCCACCCCCCAACCGTTCCCCCTGGTAACCACCAAACTGTTCTCTCTGTCAGTGTGTTAGTTTATATTCCACATATGAGAGATGTCATACAGTGTTTGTCTTTCTCTGTCTGGCTTATTTCACTTAACATAATACCCTCCAGGTCCATCCATGTTGTTGCAAATGGGACGATTTTGTCTTTTTATTGCTGAGTAGTATTCCATTGTATATATACATACCACATCTTCTTTATCTAATCATCAGTCGAGGGACACTTGGGTTGCTTCCACTTCTTGGCTATAGTGAATAATGCTGCAATGAACATAGGGGTGCATAAACCTCTTTGGATTGTTGAGTTCAGGATCTTTGCATAAATACCCAATAGTGGGATATCTGGATCATAAGGTATTTCTATTTTTAATTTTTTGAGAAATCTCCATACTGTTTTCCATAGAGGCTGTGCCAGTTTGCATTCCCAACAGCAGTGAATTAGGGTTCCCATTTCTCCACAACCTCTCCAACATTTGCTATTTTTTGTCTTGGTGATTATAGCCATTCTAACAGGTGTAAGGTGATACCTTAGTGTAGTTTTGACTTTCTTTCCCTGATTAGTGATATTGAATATCTTTTCATGTGCCTATTGGCCATCTGTATACCTTCTTTGGAAAAATGTCTGTTCATATCCTCTGTCCATTTTTTGATTGGGTTGTCTTTATTTGTTGTTCAATTGTGTGAGTTCTTTATATATTATGGAGATTAACCCCTTGTCAGATACATGATTTGCAAATATCTTCTCCCAGCTGGTGGGTTGTCTTTTCATTTTGATCCTGGTTTCATTTGCCTTGCAGAAGCTCTTTAGTCTGATGAAGTCCCGCTTGTTTCTTTTTTCTTTTGTTTCCCTTGTCTGAGTAGACATGGTATTTGAAAAGATCCTTCTAAGACCGATGTCAAAGAGTGTACTGCCTATGTTTTCTTCCAGGAGTTTTATAGTTTCAGGTCTTACCTTCAAGTCTTTGATCCATTTTGAGTTAATTTTTGTGTATGGTGAAAGAAAATGGTCTACTTTCATTCTTTTGCATGTGGCTGTCCACTTTTCCCAACACCATTTATTGAAAAGGCTTTCCTTTCTCCATTGTATGTTCTTAGCTCCTTTGTTGAAGATTAGCTGTCCACAGATGTGTGGTTTTATTTCTGGGCTTTCAATCTTGTTCCATTGATCTGTATGTCTGTTTTTGTACCAGTACCATGCTGTTTTAATTATTATAGCTTTGTAATATATTTTGAAGTCAGAGATTGTGATGCCTCCAGCTTTGTTCTTTTTTCTCAGGATTGCTTTGGCTGTTCGGGGTCTTTTGTTGCCCCATATGAATTTTAGTATTCTTTGTTCTATTTCCATGAAGAATGTGATTGGGATTCTGATTGTGATTGCATTGAATCTGTAGATTGCTTTAGGTTATATGGACATTTTAACTATGTTTATTCTTCCAATCCATGTGCATGGGATATCTTTCCATTTCTTTATGTCATCATTGATTTCTTTCAATAACATCTTATAGTTTTCATTGCACAGGTCTTTCACCTCCTTGGTTAAATTTTTTCCTAGAAATTTTATTCTTTTTGTTGCAATTGTAAATGGGATTGTCTTCTTGAGTTCTCTTTCTGTTAGTTTATTATTAGAATATAGAAATACAGCTGATTTTTGTAAGTTGATTTTGTACCATGCAACTTTGCTGTAGCTGTTGATCACATCTAATAGTTTTCTGATGGATTCTTTAGGGTTTTCTATATATAAAATCATGTCGTCTGCAAACAGCAAGAGTTTCACTTCTTCATTGCCTATTTGGATTCCTTTTATTCCTTTTTCTTGCCTAATTGCTCTGGTCAAAACCTCCAGTACTATGTTGAATAAGAGTGGCAAG
This sequence comes from Ceratotherium simum simum, assembly GCF_057802395.1. Taxonomy (NCBI): domain Eukaryota; kingdom Metazoa; phylum Chordata; class Mammalia; order Perissodactyla; family Rhinocerotidae; genus Ceratotherium; species Ceratotherium simum. Next base: position 26,596,008 of record NC_141932.1, read on the forward strand.
AGTGGGCACCCTTGTCTTGTTCCTCTTCTCAGAGGAATGGCTTTCAGTTTTTCCCAGTTGAGTATGATGTTGGCTGTGGGTTTGTCATATATGGCCTTTATTATGTTGAGGTACTTTCATTCTACACCAATTCTGTTGAGAGTTTTTATCATAAATGGATGTTGAATCTTGTCAAATGTTTTCTCTGCATCTATTGAGATGATTATGTGGTTTTTATTCCTCATTCTGTTAATGTGGTGTATCACATTGATTGATTCACAGATGTTGAACCATCCCTGTGACCCTGGTATGAATCCCACTTCATCATGGTGTATGATCTTTTTTATGTATTGCTGTATTTGGTTTGCCAATATTTTGTTGAGGATTTTTGCATCTATGTTCATCAGCAATATTGACCTGTAATTTTCCTTCTTTGTATTGTCTTTGTCTGGCTTTGGTATCAGGGTGATGTTGGCCTCATAGAATGTGTTAGGAAGTGTTCCATCTTCCTCTGTTTTTTGGAATAGTTTGAGAAGGATAGCTATTAAATCTTCTTTGAATGTTTGGTAAAATTCTCCAGAGAAGCCATCTGGTTCTTGACTTTTATTTTTTGGGAGGTTTTTGATTACCGTTTCAATCTCTTTACTTGTGATTCATCTATTCAGATTCTCTATTTCTTCTTGATTCAGTTTTGGGAGGTTGTATGAGTCTAAGAATTTATCCATTTCTTCTAGATTGTCCAATTTGTTGGCATATAGGTTTCATAGTATTTTCTTATAATCCTTTGTATTTCTGTGGTATCTGTTGTAATTTGTCCTCTTTCATTTCTAATTTTATTTACTTGTTTTCTTAGTAAGTCTGACTAAGGATTTGTCAATTTTGTTTATCTTCTCAAAGAACCATCTCTTTGTTTCATTGATCCTTTCTACTGTTTTTTTGGTTTCCATTTCATTTATTTATGCTCTAATTTTTATTATTTCCCTCCTTCTCCAGACTTTGGGCTTTGTTTGTTCTTCTTTTTCTAATTCTGTTAGGTGTAGTTTAAGGTTGCTTATTTGGGATTTTCTTGTTTGTTAAGGTGGCCTGTATTGCTATAAGTTTCCCTCTCAGGACCGCTTTTGCTGCATCCAATATGAGTTGGTATGGTGCATTTTCATTTTCATTTGTCTCCAGATATTTTTTGATTTCTCCTTTAATTTCTTCAATGATCTAATGGTTGTTCAGTAGCATGTTGTTTAGTCTCCACATCTTTGTCACTTTCCCATTTTTTTTTCTTGTAGTTGATTTCTAGTTTCATAGCATTATGGTCAGAGAAGATGCTTGTTATGATTTCAATCTTCTTAAATTTATAGAGGCTTGCCTTGTTTCCCAACATATGGTCTATCCTTGAGCATGTTCCATGCGCGCTTGAGAAGAATGTGTAATCTGCTGTGTTTGGGTAGAGTGCTCTCTATATATCTATTAAGTCCATCTCATCTAGTTTATCATTTAAGTCCACTATTTCCTCATTGACCTTCTGTCTGGATGTTCTATCCATTGATGTAAGTGGGGTGTTAAGATCCCCTACTATTATTGTGTTGTTGTTAATATGTCCTTTTAGGTTTGCTAATAGTTGCTTTATGTACTTTGGTGCTCCTGTGTTGGGTGCATATATATTTTTAAATGATATGTCTTCTTGGTGGAGTGTCCCTTTTATCATTATACCTTGCCCCTCTTTGTCTCTCATTACCTTTTTTATCTTGAAGTCTACTTTGTCTGATATAAGTATGGCAACACCTGCTTTCTTTTATTTGCCATTAGCTTGGAGTATTGTCTTCCATCTTTTCACTCTGAGCCTGTGTTTGTCTTTAGAGCTGAGATGTGTTTCCTGGAGGCAGCATATTGTTGGATCTTGTTTTCTGATCCATCCCGCCACTCTGCATCTTTTGATTGTAGAATTCAATTCATTTACATTTAGAGTGATTATTGATATATGAGGGCTTAATATTGCTATTTTATCACTGATTTTCTGGTTCTTTTGCATTTCTTTTGTTTCTCGTCCCATGTGTTTTGGACTACCAGTTCAGTTTGGTAGTTCTGTAAGATGGTTTTCTCAGTTTTCTCTTTACTTATTTTTGTGTGTGTGTGAGGAAGATTAGCTCTGAGCTAACATCTGTTGCCAATCCTCCTCTTTTTCTGCTGAAGAAGATTGGCTCTGGGCTAACATGCATGCCCATCTTCCTCTACTTTATATGGGATGCCACCACAGCATGGCTTGACAAGCAGTGCGTCATTCCATGCCCAGGATCTGAACCCACGAACCTTGGGCCACCGTAGTGTGTGAACTTAATTGCTATGCCACTGGGGCAGCCCCATTTTATTCATTGTATGTGTCTCTGTCCTGATTATTTGTTTAGTGGTTACCATGAGGTTTGTATAAAAAAACTCATAGTTGAGATAGTCCATTTTCTGATGGCCTCTTATTTCCTCAGACTGAGTCGATTCCATCCCTTTCCTCTTCCCCTTCTAAGTTATTATTGTCACAACTTATTCCATCTTGTGTTGTGAGTTTGTGTTTAAAGTGATGAGGTTATATTTATTTTTGGTGTTTTCCTTCCTTTAATCTTTGGTGTTATAATTAAGCATTTGCTAACCTATTCTGATAGCTGCAATTTTTCTGATTTTTTCTACCTATTTTTCTCCTTGCTCAAAGCTTTGTATCTCCTTTCTCTTTTGTTTTGTTTTGTTTTTTTAGGCATGAGGGCCTTCTTGAGCATTTCTTGTAGTGGGGGTCTTGTGGCAATGAACTCCCTTGCCTTTTGTTTACCTGGGATAGTTATTATTTCTCCATCATATCTGAAGGATATTTTCACTGGATAGAGTATTCTTGGCTGAAAGTTTTTGTCTTTCAGAATTTTGAATATATCATTCCACTCTCTCCTAGCCTGTAAAGTTTCTGCTGAGAAATTGGCTGAGACCCTGATAGGAATTCCTTTGCACGTTATTATTATTATTATTATTATTATTATTATTATTATTATTATTATTGTCTTGCTGCCCTTAATATTTTTTCTTTATCATTGACTTTTGCCAGCTTTACTACTGTATGCCTTGGAGAGAGTCTTTTCATGTTGATATATTTAGGAGATCTATTGATTTCATTCACTTGTATTTCCAGCTCCTTCCCCAGGTTTGGGAAGTTCTCAGCTATTATTTCTTTGAACAAACTCTTTGCTCCTTTTTCCCTCTCTTCTCCCTCTGGGATACCTATAATCCTTATGTTGCATTTCCTAATTGAGTCAAATATTTCTTGGAGAATTTCTTCATTTATTTTTAGTCTTAGTTCTCTCTCCTCCTCCATCTGAAGCATTTCTGCATTCCTATCCTTAATATTGTTCATCCTTTCCTCCATATTGTCAGCTCTGTTCTTTAAATATTCCAGATTTTTCTTTATCTCCTCCACTGTGTTTTTCATCTTCAACATTTCTGATTGGTTTTTCTTTATAGTTTCAATCTCTTTTGTGGAAAAGTTCCTGATTTCATTGACTTGTCTGTGTTTTCTTGTAGTTCATTGAGCTTTTTTATGATAGCTATTTTGAATTCTCTGTCATTTAGGTTATAAATTTCTGCGCCTTCAGGATTGATTTCTGGGTGCTTGTCATTTTCCTTATGGTCTGGAGATTTAATATATTTTTGCGTAGTGCTTGAGGGTGTGGGCTTATTTTTCCTCATTTTAAAGATATCTGGTTGCAGCTTCCACCTGCCACCACTGGGTGGGGGTCAAGAGCTGTGTACTCTGAGCCCACCATGATCCACAGGTGCTCTGGCTGACTGGTTGAGCTGGTGCTCCAGGTTGGGGGAGGGGTCTTTCTTTCGCTAACCCGATCCTGGGGGCTTCTTGTTCTTCCCTCACTATCTGATCTCCTCAGGTGCTAGCTTGATGAAGGCACCCCCACAACAGTTCAGTCTCCTCTGTTTGGGAATTTCCCACAAGCTGTGGGAAAACTTGGAGAGCAATAGTTTTCCTGCGGAGGGCTGCCCCTCCCCCTTCTCTCTCTGAGAGCTGCCTGGTTCTGGAGGCGAGGGGTCTTTCTTTCACCTGCCCAATCCCAGAGGTGTCTCTTTCTTTCACCTGCCCAATCCCAGAGGTGTCTCATTCTTCCCTCAATATCTGCTCTCCTGGGGTGCTAGCTTGATGAAGACAACCCCACAATAGTTCAGTCCCCTCCGTATGGGACTTCCCCACAGGCTGTGAGAGAACTTGGAAAGCAATGGTTTTCTCATGAGGACCATCCCTCCCTTCTCTCTCTCAGAGAGCCACTCGGTCCTTGTCCCAGGGTCACTGTCATTGGGGAAGGAAAGGAGTTCTCCTTACCTCCTTCCACTTCCTCTAGGGGTACCAGCACCTCCAGCTTCAGATGTAAGGCTACATGGGTCTCTCAGACATCTTTTGTGTTGCGTGAATGTCCTCTGTTGGTATTTGAATGTCCTTTTTGTTGTATCTTAGGGGGCAAGAGTCTAAGGAGGAACGCTCACTCTGCCATGATGCTGATGTCACAATCCTCGTTTTCTAATTTTTTATGACATGTATACAGAAATACATTGACTTTGTGCCTATGACCTTGCTGAATTCACTTATTAGTTCTACTAGTTTTTCTACGATATTTTAGATTTTCTACATACATAATTTTTTATGTACAAATAATGATAGTTTTATTTCTTCTTCTCCAATCCTTATAAATTTTCTTTCTTTTTCTTGCCTTATTGCACTGGAAAAGATCTCCAGTACAATGCTGACTAGAAGTGATAAGGACATCTTTGTCTCATTCCTGATCACAGATGGAAAGTTCTTAGTATTTAAACATTAAGTATCACTTTTTTTTAATTTTTGTAGATACTCAGCATTATATTTAGTACAGTCCCTTTGATTTCAAGTTTGCTAATAGTGTGACTAGAGTCTAAAACAGAAGGGGTAAGGATAAAAATGGTTAAAGTGAAGAATAACAGAGATCAAGGACAGGAGAAGAGATTATGGGTCATGGAGAGTGCTATGGGGGAAAGAGGGGTTATGGTATAGTGAGTAGATTTGGGGATAGGGAGGGGTTATGGGAAGTGGAGAAATTTTGTGGGGTGTAGGGAGTTTATGTAGAAAAGAGTATAGGGTATGGGGTTACAGTGAAAGATTTATGTGACAGGGGCTTATGGAAGATAAGGAAGAGATTATGCCAGGTATGGAGGAGATTATTATGAGACAGGACGAGAGTTATAGGACAGGGAGGATATTATGGAATTCAGAGAAGTGGCCATACAGTCAAGGTTGGTATTAGAGAGGACAGGGAGGGGGTTATGAGTGACAGGGGTTTACAAGGGAAAGGAAGTAGGTTATGGGAGACAGAGCGGAGTTTCTAGGGGAGATAGAGAAGGTTATAGTGCACAGGGAGGGGCACTTCCTGTTTCTTTGTATGTCGTGTGTTTTTCTTGTTGTTGAAAATTGGACTTTTTTTACCCCCCCTTAAGGAAGATTCACCCTGAGCTAACATCTGTGCCAATCTTCCTCTATTTGGTATGTGGGTCACTGCCACAGCATGGCCACTGACAAGTGGTGTAGGTCCACGCCTGGGAACCCAACCCAGGCCACCAAAGCAGAGCACGCCAAACCCAACCACCAGACCGCAGGGCCGGCCCGAAAATTGGACGTTTGACTATTTGGAAATCAGATTATCCTCTCTCCTCAGGGTTCACTGGTTTGTTTGTTTGTTTTTTATTGTTAAAGGCTGTGGTAGTCTGTTGCTTTGAGACTTTTCCAAACTATTTTTGCAAAGACTATTCCTGTGTATGATCACTGAAATCTCTGTTCCTTTAGCTCATGTTCAGCTTCAATAGAGACTTCCTTAAATGCCAGGAGCTGAAATAAATAGACAAAACACCCAAAAAAGAGAGCACAGCTGCCTCTCCCAGTCTTTGTAGGTTGGGCCTGTGCTGGGGCACTCCTTCAATACTTACACAGGCTTGCTCTGAGCCCAGGGGTCAGCCCAAGGTGAAGGCTTAAGGTCTTGTCAGGACTTTAGTAAGCATGCATCTCACCTAGGCATGCATGTGGCTTTTTAAATTCCCCTGTATATTGGGCTGCTTTTGAATATCCTAATTTCTCAAAGAGTCTCACTCCAGCTTCTTCTCTAGGCCTGTTTTATGTCTCCACCCACGATCTCTCAACCCAGGCATCTGTGGGTTTGTAGGTGCCTTGTAGCTTTTATAAGAATGCTCACCACCTTTCCTGCCTGCAATCCAAGTTATGTGAAACAGAGATGAACATCTTGCGTAAGTCCTTCAGATATTCTCTTAGACAGGTTAGAACAGACATTTAGAACATACACAATAATTTCAAAGTAAGGTTTGCTCTGCTCCCTCTGCCTTGAGAGGTGGGGGATGAGGGAGACAGGAAGCAGGTTGCTGCCAATTCAAGACCAAGACAGTTGCCCCAGGGAGGGGAGGTGGCAAAGGCAAATAAAAATGCCACAAAATTTTCCTAGCATTTAGAATCTGGCTTTTTCTTGATTGGGCATTTGCTTGGTTGTTGTAAACCTTTGACTGTTTTACAGAGCTCCTACAAAGTTGGTTCAAACAGCTTCTGCTTGTTTTTCCAATGTTTCTTCTGGGGAATGAAAGCTTAGAGCTTCCTGGTCTGCCATTTTGCTGACCTCACTCTCCAACAAGGAAGGTGTAACCAGGGAAGAAGCAGGACACGGAGGGGATTATCAGAGTACAGGAAGGTGTTTATGGGGACAGAGAAAAGTTATGGGGAGACACTGAGGGAATTATAAGGATCTGGCAGGGTTTTCAGAGGGACAACGAGGAGTTTACGTATGACAGGGAAGGGTTATGGAGGATAGGAGTTCAGTAAAAGAGTTCAGCGCTGTGGTTGATCCTTCTAATAATGGCCTCCAATAAATCGCACCTCCCTCGGTCTGTGCCCCTTTGTAATATGACATCACTGCTCCTTCTATAAAGATATGGACTCCATTTCTCCATCCCTTTGAATCTGGGTTAGCCTCATGACTTGTCTGACCAAGAAAATGTGGTGACAATGACATCATGTGGTCATGCGAGGTACTTACAACAGTGCCTGGCACCTGATAGGCTCTATAAACGTTAGCTGTTGTTGTTGCTGTTAATGGAAAACTCTGTGGACTAGGTTCCTCATATGGAAAGAGGCTATGCAGCTTCGGCCTTTACCCACTTGGAACCTCAAGAAATCGTGCTGTGAACCACTTTAGACCAGCCTATTGGAAGATGAGCAGCACCTGGAAGACAACGGAGGGAGGCCAACGCCAGCACCAATTGCCAGACATGCGAGTGAGGCCATCTTGGACCTCCCAGCCTAGGTGACCTTCAAGCCAAATGCAGCTGCCCAAGTGAGCCCAGTTGAGACCAGCAGAACTGCCCAGCCAACCCACAGAATCATGACAAGTTTAAAAATACTAAGTTTGGGACAATTTGTTATGCAGCAACAGATAATGGAGACACTGGGGACAGGGAGGGACTTGGGGGACAGGAATGGTTTACAGAGGTCATAAATGGTTTAGGCACAGTCTTATTGCCCTCTTGGGTCATTTCCTCAGGTATGAGTTTCTACTCCCCCAGTTCCCTTCATCTCCTGGGTTGAGGAACTCACCTACCACCACCCGGGCTGCTCCAGAGACTCTGTCTGATTGGTCCACTCTCCATGCTGATCCAGGTTGTTCTTTTCTTGGGCTTCTAACTCCAGGTCCCTGGAGGTTAGGCCCCTCCCTCTGCCCCCCACTCAAAACCTCTTACCCTCTTGGCTAATATTCCATCCCCATTATTTGAAGTATCATTTCAGCTACAAGAGTCAGAGATCAGCTGAAACTGGCTTACTCCCACAAGGGGATTTATTGATTCATGTGACTGAATATCACAAAGGTAACAGAATCATGCTGGCATTTAGGTGCGGCTGAATCTAAGGACTCAAAACCTGTCAGGCATTTGTATTAATTTCTCTTCATGACTTCACTCTCCAGATGGCTGTCTGTGTATAATAGCAAAGTGGCCACCAGCAGTCCCAAGCAAACCTGTTACCCCAATAGTTTCAACAAAATCCAAAGACTAGCTCTCATTTGACCAGCTTGGGTCACGTGCCCATTCCTGCACCCACCATGAGCCTGGGGAATGGAATGCTCTGATTACAAGCCTGGGTCACATGCCACTACCGGTCTGAGGTAGAGGGGATGGGGACGGACTGAGCGTAAGGAGGAGAGTACCTTGGGCAATTTACTAAACCTCTTTGTGTCTCAGTTTCTTCAGCTGTAAAACAGGGATAACAACTGAATCTACCTTATGGGATTGGTGTCAGGGGTAAATGAGGTCAAGAAATGCAGCACACTTACAACGGTGCGTGGCACATGGTGGACTCTACCAGTGTTAGCTATATTATTGTTGTTATTATTATTATTAATGAAAAACACTATGCAACAGTTTCCTCATATGCAAAATAGAGATAAGAAGAGCAACTATGTCATAGAGTTGTGTGTGGAATTAACTCATTATCATCTATATAAGCCCTGAGAATAGTGCCTGGCTGAGAGTCTGCTTGCTGCAAGGATTAGCTATTATTAACAAGTCGATGAGTCCTTTTCCACAATTCCAAAGTCCCCAAGACCTGAAAACACATTTTTTCCCTTTGATAACTCATTTGGTGGCAAAACCTGACCTGAATTTATGTGAGGCTGTTTATAATGTTTGTTTTTATTTATGTACTTAGTGTGATTGTCCACTCATTTTGCCGAAGAGGTATTAATGAGTTTAATTATTGAGTGCTGCCAGAGGAATTATATACATAACAAATGGCGTATGCATCATCTTAGCTTTCTAAAATACAAATAAAAATCTAAATTATAAAATGCTTCTGGCCCCAAGTGTATTGGGGATTAATAGAGATTGGATATACTCTCCTACCTGAAACAACCAAAAACATGGACAAAATATATGAAACAATAACTTTTAAGACACTGTGAAGACAAGAAGCAAACTAGGTGAGCCCTCCTGTTGCCCCAACTTATTGCTTTGAGAGTTTCCAGGCTGCAGTGCAGGGAGGGAGAACCAAGATGGAGCCAGGCATATTCCTTGAGTTGAGGAGACAAGAGTGACAGTCCGGGGGCAGTGGGTGGGGAACCAACGTGGGTAGAATTTGCAGGACAGATGCCAGAGAGGAGAGAATTTCACAGAGACAGAACTCCAGAGATCTGAGGGTCCCCTATGAGTATTTGACGGAGTACTGATGAATGCATGCATGCAAGGAAACTACTCAAGACTGGAGAAAAAGCTGCCCAAAAGAATTAGATGAAATAGGAGCTGCCAATCACCAAAACCAGGCACAATGCCTGTTCCCACCAGCCAGATTGGGAAACATCATAACTCATGGGACATTGGGTAGATAATCGGAAGAGTCTTGGCTCAGTAGTGGTGAATAATTATCCCTAGACCATTCTCATCTTACCACTTAGCAATATTTACAGAAATAAAAAACCCATCAGCTAACAAAGTAAAATTCACCATGTTTGTCATCTAATAAAAAAAAATAAGGAAAAGACAGCACATCATGAGGAGAAAAACCGGTCAATTGAAACGACTCCAGAACTGACAGAGACATTAGAATTGAGAGACTGAATATACAAATCGACAATGACCAGGCCATATATAAAAACAGAACTCCGACCCACAGCCTGCAGCAACCCGCCCAGGAAACCAACCCCATTATCTACAATAAGCAACCTAGGAAGCCAGCCTGTTATAAGTCAGACTTGCAGGAAGCCAGATTGCTATCTCTAGTGGCAATCCAGGAAGCTAAACAATTACTTCTGTAACACATAGCCAAAATAACCAAGGCTTGATTAATAACCGTCAGCTTCCCTAACTTTTGTCCCCATTTCCAACTTAGGGCCAACCAGAGAAAGCCAAACATGCCCCCCCAACCAATCACCCAGGATGCCCCGCTTCTAGTTAGCCTGCCTGCAGCTCCCCCAGGCCAAGAGCACCCAGTCAGGGCACACCTGAAACCTTCCCTTTTTCCCACTGTAAAGCTTTGCCACTCCTCTGCCTGCCTTTGAGTCTCTGCGAAAACATATGTGATGGTAGCTGACTCCCTTGACAGAGCAGATAAAGAATAAACGGCCTTTGCTTTTCTCATTTGTTTTGTCTGAATTTGTTTCCACAGAATCAACAGAAAAAGACATTAATATAATTATAACTGTCAATATGTTCAAAACTTAAGTAGAGACATGAAAATATATTTTAAAAATAACCGAATTTCACTTTTAGAGATGAAACTTCAATATCTGAGATGAACCAATAAACTAGAGAGAATTAATAGCAGATTAGATATTGCAGAAGAAAAGATTAGTGAATTTGAAGACATAGCAATAGAAACTATCCAAAATAGAAAACAGGGAGAAAAAATAATTATTTTAAAATAAACAGAGCATCAGTGAGCTATAAGACAAATTCGAGTGGCCCAATATATGTGTATTTGGAGACCCTGAAATAGAGGAAAAGCAAAAGAATCTTTGAATAAATAATGGCCAAAGTTTTTCAAAAAATCATGAAAATTACAATCTTATAGATCCAAGAAACTCAATGAACACTTAGCACAAGAAATGTGAAGCAAACCTCATGAAAGCATATCATAATAAAATTGCTCAAAGCCAGGGAAAAGGAGAAAAATCTTAAAAGCAGCTGGAGAATGATTACCACCTCCTGATGTTCAAGTCTGTAGGGTGGGAGGCCAGCATTATACCTATAATAAAAGCAAATAAATATATTATAAGAAAAGCAACCCACAGACAAATAATCCTCAGGAACATTGAGGAAAAAATTCTAAATAAAATTTTAGTAAATTGAATCCAACAATATATAAAAAGAGTAATACATATGTATAGGTAGGGTTTATCCCAGGAATGCAAGATTGGTTTAGCATTTGAAAATCAATCAGTGTAATTCACCATATTAATACACTAAAAAACCAAAAACCATATGGTTATCTCAATAGATACAGAAAAAGAATATAAGATCTTATATATTCCTAATACAAACTCAGCAAACTGAAAATAGTAGCAAACTTTCTCACCCTGATAAGGGGCATCTACAAAAAAAAAAAAACCCTCAGCTAACACATTTAATGGTGAAAGACTGAATGCTTTCCTCTGAAGATCAAGGACAAGACAATGATTCCCACTCTCAGTACTTCTATTTATTTTTTTTTTTAATTTTTTGTTTATTGCAGTAACATTGGTTTATAACATTGTAAAAATTTCAGGTGTACATCATTGTACTTCTATTTCTGCATAGATTACATCATGTTCACCACCAAAATACTAATTACAACCCATCACCACACACATGTACCCAATTATCCCTTTCACCCTCCTCCCTCCCCCCTTCCCCTCTGGTAACCACCAATCCAATCTCTGTCCCTATGTGTTTGTTTATTGTTGCTATTATCTACTACTTAATGAAGGAAATCATACGGTATTTGACCTTCTCCCTCTGACTTATTTTCACTTTGCATCATGCCCTCAATGTCCATCCATGTTGTCACAAATGGCTGGATTTCATCGTTTCTTATGGCTGAGTAGTATTCCATTGTGTATATATACCACAGCTTTCTTATCCATTCGTCCCTTGATGGGCACTTAGGTTGCTTCCAAGTCTTGGCTATCGTGAATAAGGCTGCAATGAACACAGGGGTGCATGTACCTTTGCAAATTGGTGTTTTCAAGTTCTTTGGATAAATACCCAACAGTGGAATAGCTGGATCATATGGTAGTTCTATCGTTGATTTTTTGAGGAATCTCCATACTGTTTTCCATAGTGGCTGCACCAGTTTGCACTCCCACCAGCAGTGTATGAGAGTTCCCTTCTCTCCACAACCTCTCCAACACATGTTGTTTCCTGTCTTGTTAATTATAGCCATTCTGACGGGCGTGAGGTGATATCTCATTGTAGTTTTGATTTGCATTTCCCTGATAGTTAGTGATTTTGAACATCTTTTCATGTGTCTGTTGGCCATCTGTATATCTTCTTTGGAGAAATGTCTGTTCAGGTCTTTTGCCCATTTTTTAATTGGGTTGGTAGTTTTTTTGTTGTTGAGATGCATGAGTTCTTTATATATTTTGGAGATTAAGCCCTTATCAGATGTATGGTTTGCAAATATCTTCTCCCAATTGTTAGGTTGTCTTTTCGTTTTGTTGATGGTTTCCTTTGCTGTGCAGAAGCTTTTTAGTTTGATGTAGTCCCATTTGTTTATTTTTTCTATTGTTTCTCTTGCCCGGTCAGATGTGGTGTTTGAAAAGATGTTGCTAAGACTGATGTCGAAGAGCGTCAGTACTTCTATTTAATATCACACTAGATGCTCTAGCCAGTGCCATAAGGCAACAGGAGATAAAGGGCATCCAGATGGGAAAAGAATTAAAACAGTCTATTTACAGACAATATGATTGTCTCTGTAGAAAATCCAAAGAACTCTACAAAAAACTACTAGAGTGAGTTTAGCACACTTACAGGATATAAGATCAATACACAAAAATCGACTGTATTCTAAATACTAGCAAAGAACAATCAGACACTGAAAGCTTAAGAATATTATTTATATAGCACCAAAATATGAAATACATAGGGATAAACCTGACAAAAGATATGTAAAACCTATATACCAAAAATCACAAAATTTTGCTGAGAGAAATTAAAAATTACTATATAAATGGAGGAATCCTGTTCCTAAGTTTGAAAACTCAATATTTTTGAGATGTCATTGATTCTCAAATTGATCTAGATTCATTGCAATTCCAATCAAAATCCCAACAGGCTTTTTGGTAGCAATTGACTAGTTGATTCTAAAATTCTTATGGAAATGCAAAGGACCTAGAATGGCCAAAACAACTACGAAAAAGAACAAAGTTGAAGGTCTAACAATACACAATTTCAAGACCTATTGTTAAAACTACAGATATAAAGACAGTGTAATGTGGGTTTCAAGAAAGACAAAAAGATCAATAGAACAGAAGGGAGTCCAGAAATAGATCTCCTTAGGATTTCTGACAAGTGTTCAAAGACAATTCACTGAAGAAAAAATGGACTTTACAATAAATGGTGCTGTAATAATTCGATATCTATATGCAAAAAATGAACTTCAATTCACAGCTTTTACTAGACATAAAATTAATTCAAAATGAATCATAGATCTAAAAAAATGTAAAACCTAAAACTTCTAGAAAAAAACAAAGAAGAAAATCCTTCTGACCTTGGGTTAGGCAAATATTTCTTAGATAAAATAACAAAAGCATAGTCCATAAAAGAAAAAAATGATAAATTAGGCTTCCTGAAAATTAAAAACCTCTGCTTTTTGAAGGCTATTGTTAAGAGAATAAAAGACAAGCCATAGACTGGAAAAGAATATTTTCAAATCACATATCTGATAAAGGACTTCTGTCCAGATTATAAAAAGAACACTCAAAACTCATTATTAATCATAACAAAACAACCTGATTTTTAAAATGAGCAAAGATTTTAACAGAAATCTTACCAAAAAAAATATGGATGACAAATAAGCAAATGAAAAAGTACTCAACATTGTTAATCATTAGGGAAATATAAGTTTAAACCACAAAGAGGTACTACTTCAATATATGGCTCCATGGCTAAATCTAAAGACTAACCATACCAAATCCCAGGAAAAATGTGAAGCAACTGGAACTCTCATACATTGCTAGTGGAACTTATAAAATGGACCACCACTTTGCAATACAGCTTGGCAATTTCTTAAAAAGTTAACCGTGTACCTACCATATGACCCAACCTTTTTACTCCTAGATATTTACCCAAGAGAAATGCAAGCATATGCCCAAATAAATACCTGTACACAAATGTTCATAGTAGCTTTATTTGTAATTGGCAAAAACTGTAAACAACCCAAATGTCCATCAATTTGTGAATGGATAAACAAATTGTGTATATCCGTATAATGGATATACTCAACAACAAAAGTGAATAAACTCTTGATACACACAAGGACATGGATGACTCTAAATAATTATGCTGAGTGAAAGAAACCAGACAAAAGAGCACATACTGTATGATTTCATTTATGTAAAATTCTAGAAAATGCAAACTAATCTATAGTTACAGAAAGCCTGACAATGGTTGCCAATGGGGATGGTGGGATCAGAAGGTAAGTAGTGGCAAGAAGAGATTAGAAAGGGGCGTGAGAAAACTTTTGGGAGTGATGAATATACTCATTACCTTAATTGTGGTGATGGTTTCACCATGTATACATATATGAATACTTATCCAATTTTACACTTTAAATTTTTGGCAGTATTTGCACCACAGAAATTGGCACAGGCCACCAATCAGGCTTTTCTTCTCCAGGGAACGAGCAGTTAGACATTACAAGCACACCACTGAAGCCATATGAATGTGTCATTTTCATAGCTCAAATGTGGTGGAATATGGACAATTTCACACGGTTCAACCTGCCATTAATATTGTTGCTGAGAATCATCTTCCTCCTCCGTGAAGCAGAGCCAACTGCAGTCCTCATGTCACAAGTTAAGGCAAGGACATAAAGTGACGATTCTTACAATGACAGCAAACATTGACGTGCCTTTCACTTGGTGCAGGCACATTTTAAGCACATTCCACTCACCTTAGTGCTCACAACCACTCTCTAGGTGCTGATGGTGATACATGGAAGGTGTTGAAGGACATGCCAAGCCTGGGGTGACTACTGTGACAATGACATGGTGTCTGCTCTCCCCCACCCTGGCATAGACTCCAATGATGACAGTCCCCTCCCCAGGACACACTTTACCCTCTCTGGGATGTTTGCATGTGCTGCTTATAAGATGCCCTTTCTTGCACCTTCTCTCAACTGGGAGCCCCTTCCACCACCTGGTCAGATCTGCACCCCCTCAGAGGGAGAGCATGGAGAATGGATCCCACCAAGGAGCCTCTGCCCCCTCCCAAGAATTACGTGCTCCAGTTCCAGTCTGATCCCTTTTGGGGTTATAATCCAGGCTCTAGGGGCCTGACAGCTTGAGTCCTTTGTGTCACCCTTGCCTGCTGCGGGATCTTAAATTGAAGACAATGTGTCACCTTTCCAAGATTGGCCTAGGGTGGGGAGATAGAAGTGACAGACCATCCCTGAGTCTGGAAGATGTACCAGAAATGGGCCTACCCAGAATCTGGAGCCATCCAGACCTAGACTCACATCCTGGCTCTGCCGCATTCTTACTTCACACAAGTGGCTTTGTGACTACAGGTTTCTATTACTGCACCTATAGAATGGGCCCTGTAAGAGTCCCTACAACAAAATAGGACAAGAAATACGAAGTAAAAGGGACAAAGGGGAGGAAAATAGTTAGGATATTTCCTGGAATCATCCTCTATCTGATCATTTATCTTTGCCAAAGGCATTATCACCATCCTGCCAAATTTTGTGGCCTAGTCATGCACTGACCAATTGACCCCATCACCCTGCCCGCCCAAGTCTTCCTGAGCTGCATCTCCATAAGCCCAGGGGCTCTGTCCACATCCCTTGCCTTTCTCCCCTCACCCTCATTCCTGAGACAATGCCAATAAACATGTAGCCCCGTAAGGCCCATCCCACTTGCACTTTTGAACTGTCATGATTGCCTGGGTGTGGCACTGTGCCTGCCCACTGGCTAGAGAGTCAGTCTACAGGTGACACCAGACGACCCAGCCCTACCTAGACCACGGATGATAGCACTAGGGTTAATACCTGGGCCAAGTTGGGCTGTGGTCCACTACACAACGGCAGGTTCATCCACAGGAAGGCCAATGTCAAGGTCCAGAAGAGAAGCCAAGAGCTGGTGGGGAAGCAGATGAGTTTAGGGAAGTATGAGTTTACGAGGTATGGGGGGAGCCAGAGGTTTCTCAGGTCAATCCAGGGTTACTTGATGGGCTGATTCTCTACCCATTGTGTCTTGGATCCCTGCCCACCCTCCTTTATGCTACTTAATGATGCTGGCTTTGAACTGGAAACTACACTTCCCTGTTACCCTTGCTTTCTGGCTTCCAGTTTGGTTCTGCTAATGAGGCGCATGTAGGAGAGACCGGAATGTGGGAGGAGGAAAGAAGGGACTGTATTGAAGCTTACAGTTCAGTTTTGCATTCCTCCAGCAGCTCCGGCCCCAGCCTCCAGCTTCTTTCAGCGCTCAACAGCAGCCTCGCTGCAACCTTTTAAAGCAGTGGCTCTCAAAGTGTGGTGTGAGGTCCCTCTGGGGATCCCCAGCATCCTTTCAGGGAGATCCACAAAGTCAAAGCTATTTTCATAATAAAGCTAAGATGTTGTGAGATAATAGAAAATATACATATTGGTCTCTGTGCCCAGTTCCTGGCACAGAGCTCCTAAAACCCTTGCAATTTCCTAAGTGATAAGAGCACTAGGGGCATATTTTGTTCCAACAAGGTGACTCCGCATGGGCTCCTGGATGACTCCTGGATGGGGGCTGGCCACCAGAAATACCAAGGCATGATTAGAAGCTTGGAATTTTCAGCCTTACCTCCCATTCTCTAGAGAAGGGAGAGGGGCTAGAAATCGAGTTAATGGTTGATCACGCCTATGTGAGGAAGCCTCCATAAAAATTCCAAAAGTACAGAGTTTGGGGAGCTTCCAGGTGGGTGAACACATCCATGTATTGGGAAGGTGATGCACCCCAACTCCACGGGGACAGAAGCTCCCGGGCTTGGGACCCTCCCAGACCTCGCTCCATGTATCTCTTCATCTGGCTGTTCATCTGTATCCTTTATCATATCCTTTAATAAACTGCTAAATATAAGTGTTTCCCTGAGTTCTGTGAGCCACTCTAGCAAATAATTGAATTCAAGGGGGAGGAGGTGATGGGAACCTCTGCTTTGCAGCCAAATTGGACAGAAGTTGTGGGTAACCTGAGGACCTACCACCTGTAATTGGCATCTGAAGTTGGTGGAGGGCAGTCTCATGAGACTGATGAGACCTGTGGGATCTCACGCTATCTCCAGGTGGATAGTGTCAGAACTGAGTTAAATTGTAGGACACCCAGCTGGTGTCACAGAATTGCTTGGTGTAGGAAAAACCCCTACACATCTGGTGACCAGAAGTGTCAGAAGTGAAGTGTTCCGTGTGGGTAGTAAAGGAGATACATAGGAGGAAGTACTGGGTTTTTCCTTACACACATGTTAATTTGTTTTCTCGCTCTCATTTTCTGAGTGCGCAGAGGAGTTTCACAAAGGCTACAGTATGTGTGCTATATAGCAACAGACCGAAGGCAGAAGCAGACATGAGAATCCAGCTCTCTTCTCTCCAGCCAGTCATTAAAGAGATTTGCAAAAATGTAAAACAATGCCATTCTGCTCACAAATGTTTTGGAATATATAGTTATTTTTCATAAAAACAATGTCATTTGTATTAGCACGTAATGGTTTTTTATTGTTATTTTAAAATTAATAAATATTTAATTTTTTTCAGCCTTAATCTCAATATAGAAAATGTCAGTAGATACAACTCACATAAGCAAAAGCTTTTGGGGGTCCTCAAAAAGTTTTAAGAGATAGGGGAGTCAAGATGGCGGCGTAGGCAGACTCTGAACTCACCTCCTCCCATGGACACAACCAATTTACAACTACTCGTGGAAAAATTACCCCTGAGACAGAACTGAAAACTGGATAAGAGGAACTCCTGCAACAACGGACAATCCTAACTGGGGTAGAAGAGGCAGAGACTCCCTTCCGGAGAGGAAAAACGCTGCCTTCACAAGCCGCCAGCTTTACGGCCGCCGGGAGCAGCTCACAGGTACGCAGCCTCCCTGGAGGAGCGGGGCCCTGAGCCGGGGAGCGCCCCCGCTGTGGGCATTTTGTGGACCCAGCACAATTGAGACCAGCAGCATAATATCTGACTTTGCCTGCTACTAAAGCATTGGGTAGCACCCCCAGAAAACCCGGTTCACAAAGAAACTAAAACTGGCTCTTAAAGGGCCCACGCACAAACTCACCCGTTCCAGAAAGCATCCTAAAATCACCAGAAAGAAAGGTGCACAGTGCTTCGGTGACAAGAGACTCACCTAATAGGCCCTGAGTGCATCTCGGTGAGGGGTGAGACCTCTCCAGGGACTGGGACATTGGCGGCGGCCATTGTTGTGGCCTGGTGTGAGCGTGCTGACACAGACGCCATTGGAGTTCTCCCTGAGGCCTGCTAGCCCAGGGTCTGCTCCACCCGCTAGAGCACCGATTTAATCCAGCTCAGCCAGGGCAGGCAGCCCACCCTAGAGACTAGCCCCACCCAACAACAAGCCCTCAGGCAACGTGTGGGCCTGCATAGATTGGTGACTGGATTCTCTGCAGCCTGGCAACTGAGCTGACTTGAGCGGGGCAGGGTGTGCACAAGGAGCGGGTGGAGAGTGTGGGGCGGTGGCAGAGTGTGTGGGGCTCCCGCCGTGGAGAGACTGAGTCCACTTGGGGAGGTCGGGGCGCTCACACGGGGCAGGACTGTGTTGACTGTGTGTGTGGACCTGTGGGCGGCAGGGCTTCTCAGCCACAGAAGACTTGTACTTCTCAAAGACCCACATAGGAGGTTTGCTCCACCTTCCAAAACCTGAAACAATTGGGTGCTCCTGTGCCTGAGGCCAGCCCCACCCAGCTACAATCCTCAGAGAGCTGACAAGAGACCTAATAGGCTAGAGGCTTACAGCAATTGTAAGGCCCTGAGCCTAACAACCTGCCAGGGTGGGGGCCTACTCACTTAAAAGAAATACTGCAACACAAATGTGGTATTAGAACTTGCAGCCAACTGTGCTGGGGCTCCCCACACCTGAGAAAGAGACTGAAGGGCCCACAACAACTACAAGCAGCTGAGCATTACAACAGCTGGCCAGGAGCATAACTCAGCCTCCTGGGCACCTACAGGGAGAGCAAACAGGCCACAGCAGAAGGATACACGTAGCCCACATAGGGGTCACCCCTGGAACATTGAGAACTGAGGGAAGCACACTGGAAGCCTCCTAAGCCATCACTTACATAAGGTCACCTATCCAAGAGCAGGAGACGTAGCTGACCTACCTAATACGGAGACACAAGCACAGGGAAAGAGGCAAAATGAAGAGGCAAAAGAATACATTCCAAGTAAGGGAACAGGACAAAACCCCAGAAAAGGAACTAAGTGAAACAGAAATGAGCAACCTACCCGACAGAGAGTTCAAACTAAGAGTGTTAAGGATGCTCACTGATCTGGGGAGAAGAATAGATGGACTCAGTGAGAATGTCAACAAAGAAATGGAAGATATAAAAAGAACCAATCAGAAATGAAGAATACAATACTGGAAATGAAAAACTCATTAGAGGGACTCAAAAGCAGAGTAGAGGATACAGAAGAACGGATCTGTGAGCTGGAAGAAAGACTAGAAGAAATTACCCAAGGTGAACAGGTAAAAGAGAAAAGAATTAAAAAGAGTGAGGACAGTCTAAGGGACCTCTGGGACAACATCAAGCGCACTAACATCCGTGTTATAGGTGTCCCGGAAGGAGAAGAGCGAGACAAGGGGGCAGAGAATCTATTTCAAGAAATAATAGATGAAAACTTCCCTAACCTAAGGAAGGAAACAGACATCCAGGTACAGGAGGCACAGAGAGCCCCAAACAAGATAAACCCAAAGAGGCCCACACCAAGACACATCATAATCAAAATGTCCAGAATTAAAGATAAAGAGAGAATCCTAAAAGCCGCAAGAGAATGTCAAGTTACATACAAAGGAAACCCCATAAGGCTATCAGCTGACTTCTCAGCAGAAACCTTACAGGCTAGAAGAGAATGGCATGATATATTTAAAGTGCTAAAAGGAAAAACTTACAGCCAAGAATACTCTACCCAGCAAGGTTATCGTTCAAAATGGAAGGAGAGATCAAAATTTTCCCAGATAAGCAAAAATTAAAGGAGTTTGTCACCAAGAAACCAGTGTTACAAGAAATGTTAAAGGGACTGATTTAAGGGGAAAAGAGAAGAGCACAAATAGGAAAAATTATCTATTTCCACGATTAGAACGTAATGGATACAAATGCAAAAAAAAGAGGTTGGATATGATATCAAAAACATAAAAGGAGGGAGGAGGGTAGTTAAAGAGTACAGCTTTCAGACAGAGGTCAAACTAAAGTGACCATCAATTCTGTATAGAAGAAGTAAGGAACAGAGAAGGACTACTAAAACACTGAGGAAAAAAAAAAGTTAAAAAATGGCAGTAAGTACATACTTATCAATAGCTACTTTAAACGTCAATGGACTAAATGCTCCAATTAAAAGGCATAGGGCGGCTGACTGGATAAAAAAACAAGACCCATATATATGCTGCATACAAGAGACACACTTCAGACCTAAAGACACTCACAAACTGAAAGTGAAGGGATGGAAAAAGATACTCCATGCAAATGGCAATGAAAAGAAAGCTGGGGTAGCAGTACTCATATCAGACAAAATAGACTTTCAAACAAAAACTGTAAAACGAGACAAAGAAGGGCATTACATAATGATCAAGGGAACAATCCAACAAGAGGATATAACACTTGTAAATATCTATGCACCCAATGTAGGTGCACCTAAATATATAAAGCAATTATTAACAGACATAAAAACAGAAATAGACAGTAACACAATAATAGTAGGGGACTTTAACACTCCACTTACACCAACGGATAGATCATCCAAACAGAAGATCAATAAGGAAACATTGGCCTTAAACGACACACTAGAACAGATGGACCTAGTAGATATATACAGAGCATTCCATCCAAAAACCGAAGAATACACGTTCTTTTCAAATGCACATGGAACGTTCTCCAGGATTGATCACATATTAGGCCACAAAACAAGTCTCCATAAATTTAAGAAGATTGAAATAATACCAAGCATCTTTTCTGACCACAAAGGTATGAAACTAGAAATCAACTATAGGAAGAAAATCAGAAAAGCCACAAATACATGGAGATTAAACAAAATGCTACTGAACAACGACTGGGTTAATGAAGAAATCAAAGAAGAAATCAAAAAATACCTAGAGACAAACGAAAATGAAAATACGACATGCCAGAATTTATGGGATACAGCAAAAGCGGTTCTAAGAGGGAAGTTTATAGCAATACAGGCCTATCTCAACAAACAAGAAAAATCTCAAATAAACAATCTAACAATGCACCTAAAGGAACTGGAAAAAGAAGAACAAACAAAGCCCAAAATCCACAAAAGAAGGGAAATAATAAAAATCAGAGCAGAAATAAATGAAATAGAGACCAAAAAAACAATAGAAAAAATTAATAAAACCAAGAGCTGCTTCTTTGAAAAGATCAACAAAATAGACAAACCTTTAGCTAGACTCATCAAGAAAAAAAGAGAGAAGGCACAAATAAGTAAAATCAGAAATGAAAGAGGAGAGGTTACAACAGACACCTCAGAAATACAAAAGATTATAAGAGAATACTATGAAAAACTATATGCCAACCAATTCGACAATCTGGAAGAAATGGATAAATTCTTAGAATCATACAACCTTCCAAAACTGGATCAAGAAGAAGTAGAGAATTTGAATAGACCAATCACCAGTAAGGAGATCGAAACAGTAATCACAAACCTCCCCAAAAATAGAAGTCCAGGACCAGACGGCTTCCCTGGTGAATCCTACCAAACATTCAAAGAAGACTTAATACCTATCCTTCTCAAACTCTTCCAAAACATTGAGGAGGGGGGGAAGCTCCCTAACTCATTCTACGAAGCTGACATTACCCTGATACCAAAACCAGACAAGGACAACACAAAAAAAGAAAATTACAGGCCAATATCACTGATGAACATCGATGCGAAAATCCTCAACAAAATACTAGCAAATCGCATACAACAATACGTTAAAAAGATTATACACCATGATCAAGTGGGATTTATTCCAGGGATGCAGGGATGGTTTAACATTCGCAAATCAATCAACGTAATACACCACATTAATAAAATGAAGAACAAAAATCACATGATCATCTCAATAGATGCAGAGAAAGCATTTGACAAGATCCAGCATCCATTTATGATAAAAACTCTGAATAAAATGGGTATAGAAGGAAAGTACCTCAACATAATAAAGACCATATATGAGAAACCCACAGCTAATATCATCCTCAATGGTGAAAAACTGAAAGCTATCCCTCTAAGAACAGGAACCAGACAAGGATGCCCACTGTCACCACTCCTATTTAACATAGTATTGGAAGTCCTAGCCAGAGCAATCAGGCAAGAGAAAGAAATCAAAGGGGTCCAAATTGGAAAGGAAGAAGTGAAACTGTCACTATTTGCAGATGACATGATTTTATATATAGAAAACCCTAAAGAATCCACCAGAAAACTTTTAGAAGTAATAAACGAATATGGTAAAGTTGCAGGATACAAAATCAACATACAAAAATCAGTTGCATTTCTGTACACTAACAACGAAGTAGCAGAAAGAGAAATTAAGAATACCATCCCATTTACAATTGCAACAAAAAGAATTAAATACCTAGGAATAAACTTAACCAAAGAGGTGAAAGATCTGTACACCGAAAACTATAAAACATTTCTGAAAGAAATTGAAGAAGACACAAAGAAATGGAAAGATATTCCGTGCTCTTGGATTGGAAGAATTAACATAGTTAAGATGTCCATACTTCCTAAAGCCATCTATAGATTCAATGCAATCCCTATCAAAGTTCCAACAACATTTTTCACAGAAATAGAACAAAGAATCCTAAAATTTATATGGAACAACAAAAGACCCCGAATAGCTAAAGGAATCCTGAGAAAAAAGAACAAAGCTGGAGGTATCACACTCCCTGATTTCAAAATATACTACAAAGCTATAGTAACCAAAACAGCATGGTACTGGCACAAAAACAGACACACAGATCAATGGCATAGAATCGAAAGCCCAGAAATAAACCCACACATCTATGGACAGCTAATCTTTGACAAAGGAGCCAAGAACATACAATGGGGAAAAGAAAGTCTCTTCAACAAATGGTGTTGGGAAAACTGGATAGCCATATGCAAAAAGATGAAAGTAAACTCTTACCTTACACCATACACAAAAATTAACTCCAAATGGATTAAAGACTTGAATGTAAGACCTGAAACTGTGAAAGTTCTAGAAGAAAACATAGGCAGTACGCTCTTCGACATCAGTCTTAGCAACATCTTTTCAAACACCACATCTGACCGGGCAAGAGAAACAATAGAAAAAATAAACAAATGGGACTACATCAAACTAAAAAGCTTCTGCACAGCAAAGGAAACCATCAACAAAACGAAAAGACAACCTAACAATTGGGAGAAGATATTTGCAAACCATACATCTGATAAGGGCTTAATCTCTAAAATATACAAAGAACTCATGCATCTCAACAACAAAAAAACTACCAACCCAATTAAAAAATGGGCAAAAGACCTGAACAGACATTTCTCCAAAGAAGATATACAGATGGCCAACAGACACATGAAAAGATGTTCAAAATCACTAACTATCAGGGAAATGCAAATCAAAACTACAATGAGATATCACCTCACGCCCGTCAGAATGGCTATAATTAACAAGACAGGAAACAACATGTGTTGGAGAGGTTGTGGAGAGAAGGGAACTCTCATACACTGCTGGTGGGAGTGCAAACTGGTGCAGCCACTATGGAAAACAGTATGGAGATTCCTCAAAAAATCAACGATAGAACTACCATATGATCCAGCTATTCCACTGTTGGGTATTTATCCAAAGAACTTGAAAACACCAATTTGCAAAGGTACATGCACCCCTGTGTTCATTGCAGCCTTATTCACGATAGCCAAGACTTGGAAGCAACCTAAGTGCCCATCAAGGGACGAATGGATAAGAAAGCTGTGGTATATATACACAATGGAATACTACTCAGCCATAAGAAACGATGAAATCCAGCCATTTGTGACAACATGGATGGACATTGAGGGCATGATGCAAAGTGAAAATAAGTCAGAGGGAGAAGGTCAAATACCGTATGATTTCCTTCATTAAGTAGTAGATAATAGCAACAATAAACAAACACATAGGGACAGAGATTGGATTGGTGGTTACCAGAGGGGAAGGGGGGAGGGAGGAGGGTGAAAGGGATAATTGGGTACATGTGTGTGGTGATGGGTTGTAATTAGTATTTTGGTGGTGAACATGATGTAATCTATGCAGAAATAGAAGTACAATGATGTACACCTGAAATTTTTACAATGTTATAAACCAATGTTACTGCAATAAACAAAAAATTTAAAAAAAAAAAAAAAAAGTAATAAAAGTAGAAAGATGTACACCTGAAATTTATACAATGTTATAAACAATGTTACTGTAATAAACAAAAAATTTTTTAAAAAAATAAAAAAAATAAAAAAATAAAAAAATAAAAAAAAAAAAAACAAAAAGTTTTAAGAGTGTAAAGAGGTCCTAAAACCAAAAAGTGTGAGAACTGATGTTTCAGAGTTATCATCAGTCGTAGTACCAGCCGAGCCCTGCGCTCCCACCTGCCTGTAGCGCCACCCACTGGACATCTGCGGAACTGCATGGCATCTCCTGCTTGTGGTCCTAATATCAGTTTGTTAGGATGTACCTTATCTTCAGCGGTCTGGGCACCAGCCATGCAGCTCCCTCTTCTCTAGGTCATGGCAACACCACCTCTTCCCTTGTGTCCTCCCAGCTCTAAAAGTGGTAGCTCCTTCCCGCACGTGTTAATCTGAGTTGCTTCAACCTCTCCGTTTTGCTCTTTCAGGATTCCAACACCTGTGTAGTCAATTCCCTGTTTCAAAACCCCTCCCCTTGGAAACACCTGTGGTGTCTCTTCCTGACTGAACTCTGATTGATACACTTGCTATACTGAATATACTCTCCTTAGGTGCCACTGAGAGGGCTCAGCCTTTCAAGAAGTTTCTCTTCTTAAGCTAGTTTTGGGGGTATCTTTACCTTGCAATGAAACCATCTTTGATTAAGGCAGCTGCTAACCTTGGCTTAGGGTCCATAAATATCTTACCTACACTCATGCACATTCCACCCCCCCTTTCCAACATGGAGAGGGTGAGGGGGGGGATTCCCACATGCTCTGGATCCCACTCATTCTTCATCATCATCATCATCATCATCTTATATAGTATTCACTACGTGCCAGGCACAGTTCTAAGCATTTTACATATATTAATTTACTTAATCCTCACAGGAAAATGAGGAAGAAACCATTATTATTCCTATTTTAAAGGTGAGAAAACAGATGCACAGAGAGATTAAGTGATTTTCACAAGGTGACACTGCTGGTTAGTGGCATGGCAAGGATTCAAACCTAGGTAGTCTGGTTCCAAGGTCCCAGTGTGTTGATTCAGTCAACATTTATTGGGCACGTACTGTGTGTCAGGTCCTGTCCTACATGTTAGGGCTACAGGGAGTGCAAACCACTGTCCTTACCCCATGACACCACCTCTCCTGTATCTCCATCCTTTCTCTCTCACTGTCACATTGTGTACCTCATATTTCCCACCAAAAACAAAAACAAAAACCCCCACTCGTCTTGACCCCTCAAACTGTGAATCTGGGTTGGTTTATTTATTCATTTTTAGTCTCAGAGACAAAAGGAGAGCCAGAACATGGGATCATACTACCATCTTTTCAGAAACCCCATTCTAATTGAATATGCTCAAGTCACTCCCATCTTAAAAGAAAATCACTCTCACTCCTGCTCCTACCCCAGTCCTGCCTCTCCTGACCCTTCATAGACAAACTTCTTGAAGTGAGTGTCTGTATCATTTCCACTTCCTCACTTCACACTCAATCCCTGGATCTCTGAAATCAGGCACTGGCCCTACATTGCCTCAGAAACTGGAACCCATATACTTCCCAGTGGTTGCACTGCCTTGCCTTTCTCCTTCACCTCTAAAGTTCTGGAAAGTGATGTCTACATTCTATCTACACTCCCTCTTCTTGCAAACCACCTGAGTCCCTGCAGTATGGCACCTGCCCCCACTGGTCCTCTGAAATTGCCCTCCCCAAAGGTGTTAGCATCTCCCTCTTCTTAAATCCAGAGGACACATTTCAGATCTTGATACTTTTGTCCATACCCTCTTTTCTGGACCTTTCGTGGCTCTTTCCCAACTCTGGCCCAGGTATCTTCCTTCCTCTCCCACTCCTCAGAGCCATGGGGCACTCTGGGAAGCTGGCACAAAGGGTGCTGGAGGAAGCTTCCTGGGGACCAACATCTTTCCAGATTTGCCCCTGAAGTCAAAGCCAATCAGGAGGCAGGTCCTGTAGGCATACTTAGGTGAGCGGTCAGCCTGTCTGTTTGGTGAGCCAGTCAGGAGTTGAAAGTAGAGACAGGGCCAGGGCTTGACTATCTCAATCACGGGATGATTCAGACTTGCAGCTGACTAGGAGTCAGGAGGAAGTAGCCTTGTCCCTTCCTACCTAAGCACTCTGGCCAAATCCTCTACTTTCTGGAAATTGAAACCCAACTGCCCAAGCCAAGAAAGCTACTGTGCAGGGAAAGAAGGACAAAAAAAGTAAAAGAGAGGGGCTGGCCTGGTGGCATAGTGGTTAAGTTCGCGCACTCCGCTTCAGCAGCCCGGGGTTCATGGGTTCGAATCCCAGGCACGGACCTACACACTGTTCATCAAGCCATGCTGTGGCAGCATCCCACGTATAAAATAGAGAAAGATGGGCACGGATGTTAGCCCAGGGCCAATCTTCCTCAGCAAAAAGAGGAGGATTGGCAACGGATGTTAGCTCAGGACTAATCTTCCTCACCAAAAAAAAGAAAGTAAGAGAGACAGCGAAAGAAGAAAAAGAACAAGAAGCAAGAGATACACAGTAGAGAGGAAGTAGTCATCAAATTCGTCCACTGTCTTTAGTCATCATAACCTTCCCCTTAGGGAAGCTGCTGTCTATACTCCGAAGATCGGGCACTGTCTTCACTGCCCAGGACCTAACCTCCAGTGTATACAACCCCTTCCCCACTCCTGCATCTACTTCTGCCCAGAACTGACACTGGAGGTGAAAGATATTCTGGCTCTGTCACCTTCCTGTAGATCCTGAATAATTCCCTCAATTCATTCTATAAAACCACACATTCCTTCCACCACCACCCCCCACCCCCCATAGATCAAGAAAGCCAACTGGGAAGCAAACTGTCACACAGCAAGGAAATATCCATGTCAAATACTTTTCCTGAGTTTGCCTCCCATTATACTGCACATAAATGTAGAACATTCAGTCTCTTGTTGGTTAGGCGGCCCTCCAGCCAATGGACACACAAACTAAGGGTCATTCCAGTCAAAGGATTCATCTCACAAGGGATACATGAGCCCAGGGACACAGAGCCCAGACAAGTTACCACCCCAAAGCCACCTCAGACAAGAGACTCACTAGCCAAGAGGATCCCCCTCTATCCAAGGCTCCCACCATCCAAATGACCTGCCAGAAACCAATCTGCATTCTTCATCCCACCCAACCTTGAGTTCTATCCCCCCTAGCCTCATACTTTTTGCTCTGGAATATCCACTTTGCCCTTGAAATGCCCTGAGCCAATTCATTCTGTCGAGCAGAACACCATGCACTGGTTACCAACGCCAGGAGAGGACTCCAGCTACATGGAGGATAGAAAGATCATCACAATGCCAACCACCAGGAATAGAAGTCCAAACACGTCCGCTCACTGTGTCTTGGCATAGGAGTCGCCAAGGAAAACAGAACACAGTCAAGCACTGGATGGAACAACACTTTTACTCACATAGAGAAGAGACAGCAAGATCAGCTCCAATAGTGGGCATCTGTCCCCCATGGGTGGGTGCAATTGGCCAAACGCATTCCTCTTGCACCATGGCAGAAGGACCCTGGTCCCTTCCTGAAATATTAAATATCCGGAGCCTGAAATATTAAAAGCTGGAGGTGTGCCTGAGAACTATTGTCACACAAGCTTAAGAAGAACAAACAAACACACATTGAGTCTGAAACAGGGAAACATATTCCCACACAAGGTATAAGCCTGGCACAGGCTGTGTGAGCTCTTTATCTCTTGGTCAGGAAGTGTTCCAGGCCCAAGACCCATTCTTATGTGGCAAACAGAGGTTGAAAGATTGCGTGCATGAGACTGCTTTTCCCAACACATTCCGTGAAGAATTTCCTGACTTCTGGATTGTGTGTGTTGCTGCTGTTCTTGTTGCTGCTTCTAGGTCCTTGACTGTTCTTAACTACAGTTGTGTCTTTAACGGTGCTCACTCACACCACTCCTAGTCAACGTAGTACTGGAGGTTTTGGCCAGAGTAATTAGGCAAGAAAAATAAACATTAGGCCCAGTGGTGTAGTGAATAAGTTCTCACGCTCTGCTTTGGTGGCCTCGGGTTTGAAGGTTCGGATCCCAGGCACGGACCTATGCACTGCTCATCAAGCCAGGCTGTGGCAGGCCTCCCACATATAAAATAGAGGATGATGCGCACAAATGTTAGCTCAAGGCTAATCTTCCTCACAAAAAAAAAAGAAATAAAAGGTATCCAAATTGGAAAGGAAGAAGTAAAACTCTCACTGTTTATAGATGACATGATTCTATATATAGAAAATCCGAAAGAATCCACCAGAAAATTATTAGAAATAATCAACAACTACAGCAAAGTTGCAGGGTACAAAATCAACTCACAAAAATCAGTTGCATTTCTATACACTAATAACAAACTAGCAGAAAGAGAAGTCAAGAATACAATCCCATTTACAATCACAATGAAAAGAATAAAATATCTATGAATAAATTTAACCACAGAGGTGAAAGACCTATACACTGAAAACTATAAGACATTATTGAAAGAAATCAAAGAAGACATAAAGAAATGGAAAGATATTACATGTTCATGGATTGGAAGAATAAACATAGTTAAAATGTCCATATTACCTAAAGTAATCTAAAGATTCAATGCAATCCCAATCAGACTCCCAATCACATTCTTCACAGAAATAGAACAAAGAATCCTAAAATTTATATGGAACAACAAAAGACCCCAAATAGCCAAAGCAATCCTGAGAAAAAAGAACAAAGCTGGAGGTAACACAATTCCTGACTTCAAAATATACTACAAAGCTACAATAATCAAAACAGCATAGTACTGGCACAAAAACAGACACACAGATCAATGGAACAGAATTGAGAGCCCAGAAATAAAACCACACATCTATGGACAGCTAATCTTTGACAAAGGAGCTAAGAACATACAATGGAGAAAGGAAAGTCTCTTCAATAAGTGGTGCTGGGAAAACTGGACAGCCACATGCAAAAGAATGAAAGTAGACCATTATCTTATACCACACACAAAAATTAACTCAAAATGGATTAAAGACTTGAAGGTAAGACTGAAACCATAAAACTCCTAGAAGAAAATACAGGCAGTACACTCTTTGACATCGGTCTTAGCAGCACCCTTTCGAATACCATGTCTAATCAGGCAAGGGAAACAAAAGAAAAAATAAACAAATGGGACTACATCAGACTACACAGCTTCTGCAAGGCAAAGGAAACCATGAACAAAATGAAAAGACCACCCACCAACTGGGGGACAATATTTGCAAATCATATATCTGGCAAGGGGTTAATTTCCAAAATATATAAAGAACTCATACAACTCAACAGCAAAAAATAAACAGCCCGATCAAAAAATGGGCAGAGGATATGAACAGACATTTTTCCAAAGAAGATATACAGATGGCCAACAGGCACATAAAAAGATGTACAACATCACTAATTATTAGAGAAATGCAAATCAAAACTACAATGAGATATCACCTTACACCATCAGTATGGCTATAAGCACCAAGATAAAAAATAACAAATGTTAGAGAGGACGTGGAGAAAAGAGAACCCTCATACAGTGCTGGTGGGAATGCAAACTGGGCATGCAACCACTATGGAAAACGGTATGGGGATTTCTCAAAAAATTGAAAATAGAAATACCATACAATCCAGCTATCCCACTACTTGGTATTTATCCAAAGAAAATGAAATCAACAATACAAAGAGATTTACACACCCCTATGTTCATTGCAGCCTTATTCACTATAGTCAAGAAGTGGAAGCAACCCTAGTGCCCACAAACTGATGAACAGATAAAGAAAATGTAGTATATATATATACAATGGAATACTACTCAGCCATAAAAAAGACAAAATCATCCCATTAGCGACCACATGGATGGACCTTGAAGGTATTATGTTAAGAGAAATAAGCCAGACAGAGAAAGACAAACACTGCATGATTTCACTCACATGTGGAAGATAAACACATGGACAAAGAACAGATTAGTGGGTACCAAAGGGGAAGGGGGTTGGGGGTGGGCATAAGGAGTAAAGGGGCACATATGTATGATGATGGATAAAAACTAGATTATTGCTGGTGAGCAGGATGCAGTCGATACAGAAACTGATATATAATAATGTACACCTGAAATTACACAATGCTATAAACCAATATGACCTCAATAATATAAAAAATAAAAATAAAAAAATACAGTTGTGTCTTTGACAAACCATGTTGGAGTATATATTTGTGGACTTCACTGTGTCACTTCCTATCCACTTACAATTCCCCCTGCAAATTGGCTCCTCACACCCTCCATTCCCCTAAAACCACAAGCTGAGGGAACTCAACTAAAACCTAGTGGTATTAGCATCCATTGATGGTTCTTCCCTGAATCAGTAATTACTATGGTGTTTGAAATGGTTATTAGTTTTCTAACGATGCATAACAAATTCCCAGAAACTCAGTGATTAACTCACAGTTCTGTAGGTCAGAATGGCTGGGTTCTCTGCCCAGGATCTCACAAAGCTAAAATTAAGGTGTTGGCGAGTGTTCTCATTTGGAGCTAGGATCTTCTTCCAAATGAATTTGGTTATGACAGGATTCAGATCCTTACCGTTGTAGAACTAAAGTCCCCATTTCCTTGCTGGCTGTCACCTGGGAGTTACTTTCAGCTAGAGGCTGCCTGCATTCCTTGCCACGTGGCCCCCTACAGCTTCAAGCCAGCAATGGAGAATCTCTCTTGCCTCCAATCCATCTCATGCCTTGAATCTTTTTTGCCAGTAAGACCCAGCCCCTTTTAAGTACTCACCTGTTTGGTTTAGGCCCATTGAGGATATTCTCCCTATCTTCAAGTTAACTGATTGCGGACCTTAACTACATCTGCAAAATCCCTTTAGCAGCACATAGATTCGTTCTTGAATGAATAACTAGGAGAAGGTGTGTGTACACCAGGGAGCAGGAATCTTGGGGCCATCTTAGAATTCTGCCTACTACAATGATGATTTCCCATTTCCATCATTCCAGCCACATTTATTAGATGGCATTCTAATTTAAGAAAGACCTTCCCCTTTTTCACCATTTCTCCTTTTTTTCTTTCTTTCTGTCAGTATGGACTAAAGAATCCTTTTTTAATTCAATATTTTATAATCTATTACTGACATTATTCATTTTCCTTCCCTTCTGATTGTAAATTTCCTAGTCTTCCTGCTAGGCTTGTCTACTTCCCCTCTCCCGCTGCTCTGGGGAGGCGTCCCTGGTACTGCCCTCCGGCGCTGTCTGCAGATAGAGGTCTTCAGCAAGGAGGAGGAACCCTATGGCTTCCAACCAATGGGAAGGCTGGGCAGAGTCCACGTCCTGACGGAGGGTGGAGCCTGGAGTCCTGGGGGAGCAGAGAACCGCCCGACCACGCCCCCTTATGCAGGCAGCCAATCAGGACTTGAGGTGCAGGTGTCTCCATTGTGAAGAACTGGCCTTCGACGGTTTGGGTCTTGGGATTCTGGTTAGAACAAGGGGAGGCGTAGTGAATTTGGCTCTCTGTTTTTGGCTGGAAAGATCATGGCCCCGAAAGCTGCCCCGAAAGCTGCCCCAGCTACTGCCGCAGGCGCCCCACCTGCCGCAGGCGCCCCACCTGCCCCAGGCGCCCCACCAGCTCCAGGGGCCCCACCTCCTCCAGGCGCCCCGCCTGCTCCAGGGGCCCCACCTCCTCCAGGCGCCCCACCTGCTCCAGGGGCCCCGCCTGCTCCAGGCGCCCCACCTGCTCCAGGCGCCGCACCTGAGCAGCCTAAACAGCCTGAAGAGCCTATACAGACACCTGAAGAACTGGCATTTTACGCCCCAAATTACGTGTGTTTGACCGTCCTGGCTGTAATTCTTTTCCCTCCCTTCGGATTACTAGCTATGTACTTCTCTTACCAGGTAAAACAATGCATAAGCCATGGCCCATCCTGTCCTCTACCTGCCCCTTGCATCTGCTCCTGTCCTGGGACCTGGGTAGGGGTTTTCCCTCAGTGACCATAGGTCTCCAGCCATTCCCCAAGGGTGTCACATGGCTGGACTCAGAAACCCACATCTAAAGTTCCCATCCCTACAGACCTCGAAGGCCAACGAGAAGAGCGAGTGGGAAGAGGCTTACATCAACTCAGGCAGAACTGGTTGGCTGGATGTGTTTGCCATACTCATCGGTTTAGGCATCATTTATTACTTTGTCCTATGGGTATGAAGGCCAGCCCCAGTAGTCCACAGGTCCACCCCGCAACAGGACCAACCCACCAAGACACTAACCAGCCAAATCAGCCACCATGCAAGAATCCAACAGCTGAGACATCCACTAGCCGGGAAACCCACCAGCCGAGGAACTCGACATCCAACAACCCAATAGCCCAGGAACATCATACTACTTCATCCTCTTGGCCTCCAGAGCTGTCTTCATCCACCTTGGAGGTCCTCACTTTCATGCCACAGATGCCCTTAACTCCTTGATACTGGGCTGCTTTTTCAGAAAAATATTTATTTAAACCAATAAAATTGAAGGGAATGCCCCGGCTTTTCACGTGTGTGTGTGTGTGTTTCTGAGTCAGTGTCTGTGTTTACCTAGGGCTACATGTTCCCCAGACCATGTCAAAATCAGAATGTCCTAATGGTGAAGCCCAGGGACATGGAAATCAGGCAGATGTGGGTTTTCAACCCACCTCTGACACTTAAAAACCGTATGCCTTTGAACAAGATAATTTTCTTGAGCCTGGTTCCCTTGTCTGTAAAATGGGCATAATAATTGCCAATGTGGGGTGATATTTAGAAATTTGAATCAATATTCTCTAGGTCTTTCCTCATTCAAGCTAGAATTCTAGGCTTCTAGTGTCTCAGAGCAGGGAGAGGAAAATAGACAACTCTTCCAGCTTTTGAGATCCTGAAGTCAAATTCTCAGGGAAAGAATGGAAAAACCTTAGAAATGAGCAATAGATTTGGCAGAAGAGCTGATGAGGATCACCTCTCCCCCGTTCCTGAAAGGTAAATGGTCCTCTATTCATGGAATAGGGGAAGTAGAGAGAGATTAGATGCCAGTATATCTGTAAGGAGGTCCTTGTAGCCTGTATCTCAGGAAAAAGCAGGGTGTCAAAGACCCCAGAGATTACCTGTATACCCTCTTCACAGATAAATCTTATAGAGGCTCCAAGATCTCAATGAGAATATGCTGCATGGTGTGGGGGTCTAGGAAGAAATGGCCTCAGACAGCCAAGTAGGATATCCCATGCCCCAGCTTGGGGAGGAGGAAGTGGGGGGATACAGGAATGCCAAGTGCCAAGGTGAAAGTGACTATCAGAGGGGAGCCAGGGATAACACAGGAGCCATCAGGATGAATGAAAACAGAGATCTAGGCTGATACCATGGACAACAAATACCCAAAGGGTCCTTCTGTGCCCTAGCTTCATAGACAACCCCAAATTCAGACCTAGAAACCCTAGACTTAGCAGAAGTAAGTTTCCAAAACTGAGGAGAAAGGGGATTATCAGCAGAAATTAAGTTGAGTAGCTGTGGAAAAGACTGCTAACCTTTTACCAAAGCTCCTCTCCTTTTCTTCTTGGGAGCACTTGTCAGCCACATTTCCTAAGTTCCCCTGTGTGGCCATGAGACTCTTTTTGGCTCTATGGAATGTGACTGGAAGTGATGTGTACCACAAAGAACCCTGGCCATTAAACACACATCCCACAGGCACTCCTCCATACCCTCCCTCCCCTAGCTGACTAGGCAAGTGATACCCATGGTGATTTGAAGGCCACATGGCATAGAGATGAAAGAGCTCCCATCAGCCTCATTCCCTGAACCTTTCTAGGAACAGTCACCCTTTCCCCAGCTGCCTCCCATGGTTGAGCAGAAAATAAACTATTGTGTTATGCCATGACATGTCTGGCCTATCTATTTCCACAACTCAATCCACCCTAACCAGTGCAGATGCAGGAAAATAGAGTTACATTTGTTAGACATCTGGAGTTACAGCTTGAAATTCATACCCAATGGAAAGAGCCATCTTGTTGGGAAGGTTTATAGGAAATAATGAGTGAAGGACACAGCAAAGGTCCTAGGCCATGATTAACCTTAATCTTAGCTGTGTGACACTGTCTGTCCCCTCCATGGTCCTGGGTATCTACACAGATTACATGGGTTTGCAGGACAAAGCTCCATATTATGAGTGTGGAGGGGGATTATGCCTGGTTGTCTGCTGCATTAGTGGGTCTAGAAGGTCAGCCATCCCTGTCCCTCCTCAGGCCAGCCCAAGCTGGGCCTGTCACATTCAGCTGCAAAGCCATGTCGAGTCAGGATGGCCCACATCAACACAAACAGCCAGAGCCAAAAAAGTCACATCATGCTACAAGACTGGGAAAGCCAACCAGTCTTCTCCGTCTCAGCTCCCTGACTCCCCTCGCCCTGCATTCCACTCTCAGGCATTCCTCTGGTATTTACCACCATGTAAATATAAAACAAAACAAAAATTTATATTCTTGTATCTTGAAACATCATCAATTGAATTACTATAGTGAAACATAGTAATTAACACTCTTACTCTTATCTCTCCCCACTACTAACCACAGAATGAGATCACAATTTTTAACTCAATGTATAGGGTCTACATTTCATTACGCCTGTGTAAGCATGCTCCATTACTGGGCCTGGTAGTTGATGATGACTGCATACTCTTTCCGAACTAATTTTAGAACTCAACAGCCAAGCAACCCATCTGCCTGTACTCCTTCAGATTTTTTCTTCCTTTTTATTCTCCCTTCTCCTCCGCCTCCTTCTCCTCCACTTCTGCCCCTCCTCTCCCTCCTCCTCCTGCTCCTCCTCATCTTCCTCCTCCTGCTTCCTCTTCTGTTTGTTTGATTTTCTCAGTTATCTATGTGTCCCTTCATTAATTGTTCTCAAACTCTCCTGAAAAACTCTGTAACTGCTCTCCACAGAATTTCCCTACGGTCAAATAGGCCAGGTAATTTTTCAATTCTCTTTTTTCCTTGGATCTTTAAACCTGTGTATTTAATTACTTGGGATTTTTTTATTGGCACAACAAATACATTCTCATCAAGGATTAAGTAATACAGAGAGTATGGAGGAGAAGAGGAACTCACTGTATGGCTGGTCCTGGTATCCTTTTCCCCTCTCAAAGGTAATTGTTGTCGATATTTTGTTGTAACTCTTTCTAGTTACCTTTCTATGCATTTGCATGTTCATATATGTCCATACATATTGATATCACAGTTTTTTTCTGCTGATCACTAGGTCTTGAAGATCTTTTCCTGTTAGTACTGAAGCCTCTACACTGAAGGCCCTGTATACCACTTGTGAATTATCCCCCTCTGCACTTTTCTGGTCCATAGGGTAAATTCCCAGGTTCTCAGACTTTTCTCCCTCAATGACAGCTCATGGGATTCCAGCACTTGGCATGAACCTGTGGGCCCTTCTTCCTCCTGGAGAACGAGCTCTGAGCAGGATAACAGGGAGAATCCCAACAGAATAAGCAGCTGTAGGAGGGCAGATTCCGTTCCACACCATGAATTGGTCTTGCAAATTTTATTTCTAACTCCAGGAAACTTAACAAACTTTAAGACACTCAGACTTCGACATTATCACCATGTTCTATGATTGTGATTCTTAACCTCTTACATCTTCAATTCTGATGAGTCATCTTACTCATTGCGTTCCTCTTGTAACAATACTTGAATTGACATTCTTTTCTGGAAGAAAGACATGCTTTTGAATTTTCTTTGTTAAATCAGAAGTATATCCTTAGCATTTTCCCTCTTTTCCCACAGATGTGTGGATTAAAAAGAGAAAAAACAATACTTCTCCCACCCAAGAAATACTCCCCAAGAACCCATGATAGAGTTGGATTTCTTATTTAAATGAAGAGTTTGAGAATCTGGGTCTCATTTAAATCAAGAGTATGCTGGGCCCACAGCTAATATCATCCTCAATGGAGAAAAACTGAAAGCTATCCCTCTAAGAACAGGAACCAGACAAGGATGCCCACTCTCACCACTCCTATTTAACTTAGTGCTGGAAGTCCTAGCCAGAGCAATCAGGCAAGAAAAAGAAATAAAAGGGATCCAAATTGGAAAGGAAGAAGTAAAACTGTCACTATTTGCAGATGACATGATTTTATATATAGAAAACCCTAAAGACTCCACCAGAAAACTTTTAGAAGTAATAAACGAATACGGTAAAGTTGCAGGATACAAAATCAACATACAAAAATCAGTTGCATTTCTATACACTAACAATGAAGTAGCAGAAAGAGAAATTAAGAATACAATCCCATTTACAATTGCAACAAAAAGAATAAAATACCTAGGAATAAACTTAACCAAAGAGGTGAAAGACCTGTACACTGAAAACTATAAAACATTGCTGAAAGAAATTGAAGAAGACACAAAGAAATGGAAAGATATTCCATGCTCTTGGATTGGAAGAATTAACATAGTTAAGATGTCCATACTTCCTGAAGCAATCTATAGATTCAATGCAATCCCTATCAAAGTTCCAACAACATTTTTCACAGAAATATGGAGGAAGTCAAGATGGCAGCGTAGGCAGACTCTGAACTCACCTCCTCCCACGGGCACAGCCAATTTACAACTACTCGTGGAAAAATTACCCCTGAGACAGAACTGAAAACTGGATAAGAGGAACTCCTGCAACAACAGACAATCCTAACTGAGTCAGAAGAGGCAGAAACTCCCTTCTGGAGAGGGAAAACACTGCCTTCAGAAGCTGCAGCGCCTCATGGCCGCCCGGGAGCAGCCCACAGGTACTCAGCCCTCCCTGGAGGAGCGGGGCCCTGAGCCGGGGAGCGCCCCCACTGTGGGCATTTTGTGGACCCAGAACAATCGAGAGGAGTGGCATAATATCTGACTTCGCCTGCTACTAAAACATTGGGGAATACCCCCAGGAAAGCTGGTTCACAAAGAAAGTAAAACCGGCTCTTAAAGGGCCCATGCGCAAACTCACCCGTTTCAGAAAGCAACCTAAAATCACCAGAAAGAAAGGTGCACAGTGCTTTGATGAAAATAGACTAACCTGATAGGCCCTGAGTGCATCTCAGTGAGAGGTGAGACCTCTCCAGGGACTGGGACATTGGCGGCGGCCATAGTTGTGGCCTGGTGTGGGCCTGCTGACACAAACGCCATTGGAGTTCTCCCAGAGGCCTGCTAGCCCAGGGTCTGTCCCACCCACTAGAGCACTGATTTAATCCAGATCAGCCAGGGCAGGCAGCCCACCCTAGAGACTGGCCCCACCCAAAAACAAGCCCTCAGGCAACTTGTGGGCCTGCATAGATTGGTGACTGGATTCTCTGCAGCCTGGCAACTGAGCCCACTTCAGTGGGGCAGGGCATGCACAAGGAGCGGGTGGAGAGTGTGGGGCGGTGGTGGAGTGTGTGGGGCTCCCACCGTGGAGAGACTGGGTCCACTTCGGGAGGTCGGGGCATGCACACGGGGCAGGACTGTGTTGACTGTGTGTGTGGACCTGTGGGCAGCAGGGCTTGTCAGCTGCAGAAGACTTGTGCTTCTCAAAGACCTACATAGGGGGTTTGCCCCACCTTCCAAAGCCTGAAACAATTGGGTGCTCCTGTGACTGAGGCCAGCCCCACCCAGCTGCAATCCTCAGAGAGCTGACAAGAGACCTAAAGGCTGGAGGCTTATAGCAATTGTAAGGCTCTGAGCCTAACAACCTGCCATGCTGGGGGCCTACTCACTTAAAAGAAATACTGCAACACAAATGTGGTATTAGAACTTGCAGCCAACTGTGCTGGGGCTGCCCACACCTGATAAAGAGACTGAAGGGCCCACAACAACTACAAGCAGCTGAGCATTACAACAGCTGGCCAGGAGCATAACTCAGCCTCCCTGGGCGCCTACAGGGACAGCAAACAGGCCACAACAGAAGGACACACGTAGCCCACATAGGGGTCACCCCTGGAACATTGAGAACTGAGGGAAGCACACTGGAAGCCTCCTAAGCCATCACTTACATAAGGTCACCTATCCAAGAGCAGGAGACGTAGCTGACCTACCTAATACGTAGACACAGGCACAGGGAAAGAGGCAAAATGAGGAGGCAAAGGAATAAATTCCAAGTAAGGGAACAGGACAAAACCCCAGAAAAGGAACTAAGTGAAACAGAAATGAGCAACCTACCCGACAGAGAGTTCAAACTAAGAGTGTTAAGGATGCTCACTGATCTGGGGAGAAGAATAGATGAACTCACTGAGAATGTCAACAAAGAAATGGAAGATATAAAAAAGAACCAATCAGAAATGAAGAATACAATACTGGAAATGAAAAATTCACTAGAGGGACTCAAAAGCAGAGTAGAGGATACAGAAGAACGGATCTGTGAGCTGGACGAAAGACTAGAAGAAATTACCCGAGGTGAACAGGTAAAAGAGAAAAGAATTAAAAATACTGAGGACAGTCTAAGGGACCTCTGGGACAACATCAAGTGCACTAACATCCGTGTTATAGGTGTCCTGGAAGGAGAAGAGCGAGACAAAGGGGCAGAGAATGTATTTCAAGAAATAATAGATGAAAACTTCCCTAACCTAAGGAAGGAAACAGACATCCAGGTACAGGAATCACAGAGAGCCCCAAACAAGATAAACCCAAAGAGGCCCACACCAAGTCACATCATAATCAAAATGCCCAGAATTAAAGATAAAGAGAGAATCCTAAAAGCTGCAAGAGAAAGTCAAGTTACATATAAAGGAAACCCCATAAGGCTATCAGCTGACTTCTCAGCAGAAACCTTACAGGCTAGAAGAGAGTGGCATGATATATTTAAAGTGCTAAAAGGAAAAAAATTACAGCCAAGAATACTCTACCCAGCAAGGTTATCATTCAAAATGGAAGGAGAGATCAAAAATTTCCCAGACAAGCAAAAATTAAAGGAGTTTGTCACCAAGAAACCAGTGCTACAAGAAATGTTAAAGGGACTGATTTAAGGGGAAAAGAGAAGACCACAAATAGGAAAAATTATCTATTTCCATGATAAGAGGGTAATGGATACAAATGCACAAAAAAAGAGGTTAGATATGATATCAAAAACATAAAAGGAGGGAGGAGGGGAGTTAAAGAGTAGAGCTTTCAGACAGAGGTCAAACTGAAGAGACCATCAATTCTGTACAGAAGGAGAAAGGAACAGAGAAGGACTACTAAAACACTGAGAAAAAAAAAGTTAAAAAATGGCAGTAAGTACATACTTATCAATAGCTACTTTAAACGTCAATGGACTAAATGCTCCAATTAAAAGGCATAGGGTGGCTGATTGGATAAAACAACAAGAACCATATATATGCAGCATGCAAGAGACACACTTCAGACCTAAAGACACTCACAAACTGAAAGTGAAGGGATGGAAAAAGATACTCCATGCAAATGGTAATGAAAAGAAAACTGGGGTAGCAGTACTCATATCAGACAAAATAGACTTTAAAACAAAAACTATAAAAAGAGACAAAGAAGGGCACTACATAATGATCAAGAGAACAATCCAACAAGAGGATATAACACTTGTAAATATCTACGCACCCAATGTAGGTGCACCTAAATATATAAAGCAATAATTAACAGACATAAAAACAGAAATAGAAAGTAACACAATAATAGTAGGGGACTTGAACACTCCACTTACACCAACAGATAGATCATCCAAACAGAAGACCAATAAGGAAACATTGGCCTTAAATGACACACTTCAACAGACGGACCTAGTAGATATATACAGAGCATTCCATCCAAAAACCGAAGAATACACGTTCTTTTCAAATGCACATGGAACATTCTCCAGGATTGATCACATATTAGGCCACAAAACAAGTCTCCATAACTTTAAGAAGATTGAAATAATACCAAGCATCTTTTCTGACCAAAATGGTATGAAACTAGAAATCAACTATAGGAAGAAAATCAGAAAAGCCACAAATACGTGGAGATTAAACAAAATGCTACTGAACAACAACTGGGTCAACGAAGAAATCAAAGAAGAAATAAAAAAATACCTGGAGACAAATGAAAATGAAAATACAACATGCCAGAATTTATGGGATACAGCAAAAGCAGTTCTAAGAGGGAAGTTTATAGCAATACAGGCCTATCTCAACAAACAAGAAAAATCTCAAATAAACAATCTAACAATGCACCTAAAGGAACTGGAAAAAGAAGAACAAACAAAGCCCCAAATCAGTAGAAGAAGGGAAATAATAAAAATGAGAGCAGAAATAAATGAAATAGAGACCAAAAACAATAGAAAAATTAATAAAACCAAGAGCTGGTTCTTTGAAAAGATCAACAAAATTGACAAACCTTTAGCTAGACTCACCAAGAAAAAAAGAGAGAAGGCACAAATAAGTAAAATCAGAAATGAAAGAGGAGAAATTACAACAGACACCTCAGAAATATGAAAGATTATAAGAGAATACTATGAAAAGCTATATGCCAACCAATTCGACAATCTGGAAGAAATGGATAAATTCTTAGAATCATACAACCTTCCAAAACTGGATCAAGAAGAAGTAGAGAATTTGAATAGACCAATCACCAGTAAGGAGATCGAAACAGTAATCACAAACGTCCCCAAAAATAAAAGTCCAGGACCAGACGGCTTCCCTGGTGAATTCTACCAAACATTCAAAGAAGACTTAATACCTATCCTTCTCAAACTCTTCCAAAAAATTGAGGAGGGGGGGAAGCTCCCTAATTCATTCTATGAAGCCGACATTACCCTGATGCCAAAACCAGACAAACACAACACAAAAAAAGAAAATTACAGGCCAATATCACTGATGAACATCGATGCAAAAATCCTCAACAAAATACTAGCAAATCACATACAACAATACGTTAAAAAGATTATACACCAGGATCAAGTGGGATTTATTCCAGGGATGCAGGGATGGTTTAACATTCGCAAATCAATCAACGTGATACACCAAATTAATAAAATGAAGAATAAAAATCACATGATCATCTCAATAGATGCAGAGAAAGCATTTGACAAGATACAGCATCCATTTATGATAAAAACTCTGAATAAAATGGGGATAGAAGGAAAGTACCTCAACATAATAAAGAACATATATAAGAAACCCACAGCTAATATCATCCTCAATGGTGAAAAACTGAAAGCTATCCCTCTAAGAACAGGAACCAGACAAGGATGCCCACTGTCACCACTCCTATTTAACATAGTACTGGAAGTCCTAGCCAGAGCAATCAGGCAAGAGAAAGAAATAAAAGGGATCCAAATTGGAAAGGAAGAAGTGAAACTGTCAATATTTGCAGAGGACATGATTTTATATATAGAAAACCCTAAAGAATCCACCAGACAACTTGTAGAAGTAATAAGAGAATATGGTAAAGTTGCAGGATACAAAATCAACATACAAAAATCAGTTGCATTTCTGTACACTAACAACAAAGTAGCAGAAAGAGAAATTAAGAATACCATCCCATTTACAGTTGCAACAAAAAGAATAAAATACCTAGGAATAAACTTAACCAAAGAGGTGAAAGAGCTGTACATGGAAAACTATAAAACATTGCTGAAAGAAATTGAAGAAGACACAAAGAAATGGAAAGCTATTCCGTGCTCTTGGATTGGAAGAATTAACATAGTTAAGATGTCCATACTTCTTAAAGCAATCTATAGATTCAATGCAATCCCTATCAAAGTTCCAACAACATTTTTCACAGAAATAGAACAAAGAATCCTAAAATTTATATGGAACAACAAAAGACCCCGAATAGGTAAAGGAATCCTGAGAAAAAAGAACAAAGCTGGAGGTATCACACTCCCTGATTTCAAAATATACTACAAAGCTATAGTAACCAAACAGCATGGTACTGGCACAAAAACAGACACACAGATCAATGGAATAAAATCGAAAGCCCAGAAATAAACCCACACATCTATGGACAGCTAATCTTTGACAAAGGAGCCAAGAACATACAATGGAGAAAAGAAAGTCTCTTCAACAAATGGTGTTGGGAAAACTGGATAGCGACATGCAAAAAAGTGAAAGTAGACCCTTACCTTACACCATACACAAAAATTAACTCCAAATGGATTAAAGACTTGAATGTAAGACCTGAAATTATGAAACTTCTAGAAGAAAACATAGGCAGTATGCTCTTCGACATCAGTCTTAGCAACATATTTTCAAGCACCATGTCTGACCAGGCAAGAGAAACAATAGAAAAAATAAACAAATGGGACTACATCAAACTAAAAAGCTTCTGCAAAGCAAAGGAAACCATCAACAAAACGAAAAGACAACCTAACAATTGGGAGAAGATATTTGCAAACCATACATCTG
The DNA here is from genome assembly GCF_057802395.1 of Ceratotherium simum simum. Lineage (NCBI taxonomy): Eukaryota > Metazoa > Chordata > Mammalia > Perissodactyla > Rhinocerotidae > Ceratotherium > Ceratotherium simum. The sequence goes on from NC_141932.1 coordinate 26,638,720, forward strand.
ATAAGGGCTTAATCTCCAAAATATATAAAGAACTCGTGCATCTCAACAACAAAAAAACTAACAACCCAATTAAAAAATGGGCAAAAGACCTGAACAGTCATTTCTCCAAAGAAGATATACAGATGGCCAACAGACACATGAAAACATGTTCAAAATCATTAACTATCAGGGAAATGCAAATCAAAACTACAGTGAGATATCACCTCATGCCTGTCAGAATGGCTATAATTAACAAGACAGGAAACAACATGTGTTGGAGAGGATGTGGAATGAAGGGAACTCTCATACACTGCTGGTGGGACTGCAAACTGGTGCAGCCACTATGGGACACAGTGTGGAGATTTCTCAAAAAATCAAGGATAGAACTACCATATGATCCAGCTATTCCACTGCTGGGTATTTATCCAAAGAACTTGAAAACACCAATTTGCAAAGGTACATGCACCCCTGTGTTCATTGCAGCGTTATTCACAATAGCCCAGACTTGGAAGCAACCTAAGTGCCCATCAAGGGACGAATGGATAAAGAAGATGTGGTATATATACACAATGGAATACTACTCAGCCATAAGAAACGTTGAAATCCAGCCATTTGTGACAACGTGGATGGACATTGAGGGTATCATGTAAAATGAAATAAGTCAGAGGGATAAGGTCAAATACCGTATGATTTCCTTCATTAAGTAGTAGATAATAACAACAATAAACAAACACATAGAGACAGAGATTGGATTGGTGATTACCAGAGGGGAAGGGGGGAGGGAGGAGGGCGAAAGGGATAATTCGGCACATGTGTGTGGTGATGGATTGTAATTAGTATTTGGGTGGTGAACATGATGTAATCTATGCAGAAATAGAAGTATAATGATGTACACCTGAAATTTATACAATGTTATAAACCAGTGTTACTTCAATAAACAAAAAAATAAAGAATGGCTATCATCAAAAAGACAAGAGATGACATCAGCATCATGGTGGAGTGAGTTGTTCCCTTTATCTCTCCTGTTTAAGTTACAACCAGTAGGATACCCATAGACCAACAAAGAACTCTGCACAGCACACCAGAAAGCCTGAGAGACCCACACATCTATACATCTTAAGGTGGGTGGACTGGACCTCCTGGAGACAGTGGAACCAGTGGAGCAGCAGCGGCAGCTCCCGAGACTGGAGGTTCCAGCAACTGCAGCTAATCCTGAGACCAGAGGCCCCAGGAGCTGAGGTAAATGCCCATGAACACAGGCCCCAGGAATCCAGGCAGCCCACACTCCTGGAGGCACCAGAAATCAGGACCAGAGACTCCAGGAACCAAGAGATACCTGTGACCCAGCCTCCTCCCCCTCTCCTGGTGGTGGCACCTCTGACACTGGCCTTTCTAGCAATGAGGGCTTCCACAAATGCAGACACCCCTGGCGGCAGCAGCAGTGCCTATGACCTGAGGTTCCAAAAAGTGCACCAGCACTGGAGACCAGAGGCTACAGGAGCTGCAGCAGCATTCACACCTCAGCGCCTACCCCTCCCCCAGCAGTGGCAGATGGCACCTGTGACCTGAGGCTTCAGCAGTCATGGCAGTGCCCACAACACAGCCCTCAGTGGTGGCACCCCCAACACTGGCCCTACCAGCAGTAGGGGCTGTGTACAAGACCCTGGGCCCCTGGCAGTAGAGGCAACACTCGTGAACCCAGTGCCCCCAGCAGCAGTGTTGCCAGCACCCCCAGATAACCTGGGAGCAGCAGTGCAGGTGGCACATGCAACAACAGCACAAGAGCCTATAGCGAGCCCACAAAGAGCAAGATAACAGCAACAGTGAAGCCCACAACACCAGTACCCCCAAGCAGCAGAGGCACCTGCAACTTCAGCCCCCACCTATAGCAGTGGCACCTGCATACTCAACAAACGTGGATGTGGTGGAGGTGCCCATGACCCCAGGTCCCACCCCATTCTCCCCCTCCCCCTGCTGCAGTGGGGGAACAAGTGACCCAGGTGACCCCAGAAGCAGTAGAGGTGACCCAGCGGCAACACCTGCAACTGCAGTGACATCATAATCAGCAAAGCACCAGCAACCTTGGAGGCACAAGGAAGGCACTGACAAGCCCTCTGGCAGAGGCAATGAAGGATGGAAAGTTCAAGCTCTCAAATACAACCAGAAGCAGCTCAGAATCAAAATAAACAAAGCCTTACCCAAATAAGAAAGGTATTTGCTACCACAAATGCTCCATCAGAGGAACAACATCAAGCACCTTGAAGAACTATAGTAACATGGTAGCACAAAAAGAAAATGATGACTCTCCAGAAACAGAGAATTCAAAATAGCTGTCATGAGGAAACTCCACAAGCTACAAGAAAACTAGAAAGACAGTTCAATGAGCTCAGGAATCAAATTAATAAACAGAAGGAGTACTTCACCAAAAAGATTGAAACTCTGAAAAAAAACAAACAGAAATTCTGGAAATGAAGAATACAGTAAATGAGATGAAGAATAAAGTAGAAAGCATTGGATACAGAGCAGACCATATAGAAGACAGAATTAGCGAGATTGAAGACAGAAATCCAGAAATGATTCAGGTAGAAGAGAAGAGAGAACTAAGATTTTTTTTAATGGAGAAGTTCTACAAGAAATATCTGACTCAATTAGGAAAAGCAACATAAGGATAATGGTTATCTCAGAAGGAGAAGAGAGGGAGAAAGGAGCAGAAAGCTTATTTAAAGAAATAATAGCTGAGAACTTCCCAAAGCAAGGAAAAGAACTGGATATACAAGCATGTGAAGCTAATAAAGCACCTAATTCTCTCAACACAAAAAGGCTTTCTCCAAGGCACATTATATTAAAACTTCCAAAAGTCAATGACAAAGAAAGAATATTAAGGGTGGCCAGAGAGAAGAAAATAACTTACAAAGGAACCTGCATTAGATTTCTCAGCAGAAACTCTACAGTCTAGGAGACAGTGGAATGATATATTCAAAATATTGAAAGATAAAAACTGTCAGCCAAGAATACTCTATCCAGCAAAGTTATCCTTCAGATATGGAGAAACAGAGGCTTTCCCACACAAACAAAAGCTGAGAGAGTTCATTGCCACTAGACCTGCCTTACAAGAAATGTTGAAAGGAGCCGTCCTACCTGAAATGAAAAGGCAAAGGTATACAAAGCTTTGAGCAAGGTGATAGACAGATAGAATCAGAAAATTGTAACTCCATGTCAGAACAGGTTAGTAAACACTTATTTATAACATAGAGGCTAAAGGGAAAGAAAGCATTAAAAATAACTATAACTGCTTCAATTTGATAACAAATTCATAATACAAAAAGGGATAATTTGTGACAACAAAAATATAAAAGAAAGGGAAGAGGAAAAGGACAGAACCTGCATAGGCAAATGGAGATAAGATACTATCAGCAGAAAAAGGACTATCTCATCTATGAGAACTTTTATACAAACCTCATGATAACCACACAAAAAAACCAACTCAGAACAGAGTCAAAAAACATAAAAAAAGAAGAAACTGAAGAACACATCACAGAAAACCACCAAACTGAAATGGCAGACAGAAACACAAGGAAAAAATGGAAATATAGAACAGCTAGAAAAAAAGACAAAATGGCAGTATTAAGTCCTCATATATCAATAATCACCCTAAATGTAAATGGATTGAATCCACCAATCAAAAGACACAGGTGGGGCCAGCCCCGTGATGTAGCAGTTAAGTGCGTGCGCTCCACTGCTGGTGGCCCAGGTTCAGATCCCAGGCACGCACCGATGCACCGCTTGTCAGGCCATGCTGTGGTGGTGTCCCACATAAAGTGGAGGAAGATCGGCATGGATGTTAGCTCAAGGTCAGTCTTTCTCGGCAAAAAGAGGAGGATTGGCATGGATGTTAGCTCAGGGCTGATCTTCCTCACACACACAAAAAAAGACACAGGGTGGCTGGAAGGATTAAAAAACAAGACCCAACAATGGGTCCTGGAGAGACCCATCTCAGCTCTAAAGAAAAACATAGGCTCAGAATGAAGAGGTGGAATATGATACTCCAAATGGCAACCAAAAGAAAGTGGGTGTAGCTTTACTTATATCAGACAAAATAGACTTCAAGCCAAAAAAGGTAACAAGAGACAAAGACGGGCATTATATAATGATAAAGGAGACATTCCACTAAGACATAACATTTCTTAATGTATATGCACCTAACATAGGAACACCAAAATATATAAAGCAATTATCAACAGACCTAAAGGGAGAAATTGACAGCAACACAATAATAGTAGGGGACTTGAATACCCCACTAACATCAATGGGTAGATCATCCAGACAGAGAGTCAACAAGGAAATATTGGCCTTAAATGAAACACTAGATCAGAGGAACTTAATAGATATATAGAGAACATTCCATCCAAAAGCAGCAGAATACACATTCTTCTTAAGTGGACATTGAACATTCTCAAAGATAGACCATATGTTGGGAAACAAAACTAGTCTTAATAAATTTAGGAAGATTGAAATCATATTAAGCATCTTTTCCAACCACACTGGTATGAAACTAGAAATCAACTACAAGAAGAAAGCTAGAAAAGTCACAAATATCTGGAGATTAAACAACATGCTACTAAAAAACTATTGAATCAATGAAGAGATCAAAGAAGAAATCAAAAAGTACCTGGAGACAAATGAAAATGAAAATACAACATACCAAAACCTATGGGATACAGCAAAAGTATTAGGAAGGAAATATATAGCAATACAGGCCTACCTCAAAAAACAAGAAAAATCTCAAGCAATCTAACACTACACCTAAAAGAACTAGAAAAAGAAGAACAAATGAAGCCCAAAGTAAGTAGAAGGAAAGAAATAAAAATCAGAGCAGAAATGAGTGAAATAGAGACTAAAAAGACAACAGAAAAGAACCAAGAGCTGCTTCTTTGAAAAGATAAACAAAATTGACAAACTCTTAGCTCGACTCACTAAGAAAAAAAGAGAGAACCTGCCAATAAATAAAGTCAGAAATGAAAGAGGAGAAATTACAACAGATACCACAGAAATACAAAGGATTATAAGAGAATACTATGAAAAACTATATGCCAACAAATTGGATGATGTAGAAGAAATGGATAAATTCTTAGAATCATACAACCACTCCCCAAAATCAAGAAGAAATAGAGAATCTGAATAGACAAATCACAAGTAAAGACATTAAAACAGTAATCAAAAACCTCCCTCAAAACAAAATTCCAGGACCATGTGGCTTCTCTAGTGAATTCTACCAAACATGCAAAGATTTAATACCTATCCTTCTCAAACTCTTGCAAAAAATCAAAGAGAATGGGACACTTCCTAATTTATTTTACAAGGCCATTATTACTCTGATACCAAAACCAGACAAAGACAACACAAAAAAGGAAAATTACAGGCCAATATACTGAGGAATATAGATGCAAAAATGCTCAACAAAATATTAGCGAACAAAATATAACAATATATTTAAAGGATCATACACCACAATCAAGTGGGATTTATTCCAGGGATGCAGGGATGGTTCAACATCTGCAAATCAATCAATGTGATATACCACATTAACAAAATAAAAAATAAAAATCACATGATCATCTCAATATATGTAGAGAAAGCATTTGACAAGATTCAACTCCATTTATGATTTTTAAAAACTCTCAATAAAATGGGTATAGAAGGAAAGTACCCCAACATAATAAAGGCCATATACAACAAACCCACAGCCAACATCATACTCAGCAGTGAAAAACTGGAAGCTATTCCTCTAAGAAGTGGAACAAGACAAGGATAATCACTATCACCACTATTATTCAACATAGTATTGGAAGTCCTGGCCAGAGCAATTAGGCAAGAAAAAGAAATAAAAGTTATCCAAATTGGAAAGGAAGAAATAAAACTGTCACTATTTGCAGATGACATGATTTCATATTTATAGAAAATCCTAAAAAATCCATCAAAAACTACTAGAGGTAATTAACGAATATAGTAAACTTGCAGGGTACAAAATCAACATACAAAAATCAGTCATATTTCTATACACTAGTGAACCAGCATAAAGAGAAATCAAGAATACAAATCCATTTATAATCACAGAAAAAGAATAAAATACCTAAGAATAAATTTAACCTAGGACTGAAAGACCTGTACACTGAAAACTATAAGATATTAATTGAAAGAAATTGAAGAAGACATAAAGAAATGGGAAGATATTCCATGCTCATCGATTGGAAGAATTAACATAGTGAAAATGTCCACATTACATAAAGCAATCTGCAGATTCATGCAATCCCAATCAGAATCCCAAAGACATTTTTCACAGAAATAGAACAAAGAGTCCTAAAATTTATACAGAACAACAAAAGACCCCGAACAGCCAAAGTAACCTTGAGAAAAAAGAACAAAGCTGGAGATCTCACACTCCCTGATTTCAAAATATGCTCCAAAACTATAGTAATCAAAACAGCATGGTACTGGCACAAAAACAGATACACAGATCAATGGAACAGAATTGAGAGCCCAGAAATAAAACCACACATTTATGGACAGCTAATCTTCAACAAAGGAGCCAAGAACATACCATGGAGAAAGGAAAGGCTCTTCAATAAATGCTACAGGGAAAACTGGACAGCCACATGCAAAAAAAATGAAAGTAGATCCTTATCTTACACCATACACAAAAATTAATTCAAAATGGATTGAAGACTTGAATGTAAGACCTGAAACCACAAAACTCCTAGAAGAAAACATAGGCAGTATACTCTTTGACATCAGCGTTAGCAGTATCTTTATTTTTTTTTTTTTTTTGGTGAAGAAGATTAGCCCTGAGCTAACATCTGTGCCCATCTTCCTCTATTTTATATCTGGGACGCCTGCCACAGCATGGCTTGATGAGCAGTGCGTAGGTCCATGACTGGGACCCAAACCTGCAAACCCCAGGCTGCCAAAGCGGAGAGTGCAAACTTAATCACTACACGACCAGGCTGTCCCCTTAGCAGTATCTTTTTAAATATCATGTCTCCTCAGGCAAGGGAATCAAAAAATAAATAAACAAATGGGACTACATCACACTAAAATGCTTCTGCACAACAAAGGAAGCCATCAACAAAAGGAAAAGACAACCTACCAATTTGGAGAAAATATTTGCAAATCATATACCCGATAAGGCATTAATATCCAAAATATATAAAGAACTCATACAACTCAACAACAGAAAAACAAAAAACCTGATCAAAAAATGGGCAGAAATTCTTCCAAAGAAGATATACAGATGGCCAACGGGCACATGAAAATATGTTCAACATCACTAATTATGACAGAACTGCAAATCAAAGCTACAATGAGACATCACCTCACACTCATCAGAATGGCTACTATTAAAAAGACAAGAAATAAGTGTTGGAGAGAATATGGAGAACAAGGAACCCTCATACACTGCTGGTGGGAATGTAAATTGGTGCAACCTCTATGGAAAACAGTATGGAGATTCCTCAAAAAATTAAAAATAGAAATACCATATGTTCCAGCTATTCCACTTCTGGGTGTTTATCCAAAGAACATAAAAACACTAATTCAAAAAGACATATGCACCCCTATGTTCACTGCAGCATTATTCACAATAGCCGAGACTTGGAAGCAACTTAAGAGCCCATCAACAGATAAATGGATAAAGAAGACGTCGTGTGTATATATATATATATACATACATCTTTTTTAAAGCTGAGCAGTATTCCACTGTATATATATAAGCAAAATAAGTCAGATGGAGAAAGACAATTACTGGATGATTTTACTTATGTGCGTAAGATAAACAAATACATAGATACAGAGAACAGATTGGTGGTTACCAGAGGGGGAGGGGGCCGGAGGAGAGTGAAAGGGGTAAAGGGGCACATGTGCACAGTGATGAATGGCAACTAGACTTTTGGTGGTGAACACGATGCAGTCTATATAGATGTCAAAATATAATGATGTACACCTGAAATTTAAATAATGTTATAAACCAATGTGACCTCAATTAAAAAAAAAGACAAGACATAACAAGTGTTGGAGAGGATGTAGATAAAAGGGAATCTTTGTGCACCGTTGATGGGAATGTAAATTGGTACAGCCACTAAGGAAAACAGTGTGGAGATTCCTCAAAAAATTAATAATAAAACTACCATATGATCCAGCAATCCACTTCTGGGTATATAGCCAAAGGAAATGAAAACAGGATCTCAAAGACATATTTGCACTCCCACGTTTATCGTAGCATTAATCACAATAGCCAAGACATGGAAACAGCAAGTGTCCATCGATGGATGAATGGATAATGAAGATGTGAGAGATGATGATAGATAGATAGATAGATAGATAGATAGATAGATAGATAGATAGATAGATAGATAGATAGACAGACAATCACATACACGTACATATACATACACACACACACACTCAAAATATTATTCAGTCATGAGAAAGAATGAAATCCTGCCATTTGTGACAACATTATGCCAAGTGAAATAAGTCAAACAGAGAAAGACAAAATGTGGTACAATATCACTGATACATGGAATATAAAAAAGCCAAACTCACAGAAACAGAGAATTGAATGGTGGTTGTCAGGGGCTAGAAGGTGGGGGTAATGGGGAGATGTTGCTCAAAGGGTATAAACTTCCAGTTAAAAGATGAATGAGTTCTAGGGATTTAATGTACTGCATTGTGATTATAGATAACAATACTGTACTATGTACTTAGAAGTTGCTAAGAGAGTAGATCTTAAAGGATCTTACCACCAGAAAGAAATGGTAATTGGGGCCGGCCCTGTGGCACAAGCGGTTAAGTGCGCGCACTCCACTGCGGCAGCCCGGGGTTCGCTGGTTCGGATCCCCGGCGCGCACCAATGCACCGCTTATCAGGCCATGCTGTGGCGGCGTCCCATGTAAAGTGGAGGAAGATGGGCGTGGATGTTAGCCCAGGGCCAGTCTTCCTCAGCAAAAAGAGGAGGATTGGCAGATGTTAGCTCAGGGCCAATCTTCCTCACAAAAAAAAAAAGCAAGAAAGAAACAGTAATTATCTGTCGTGATGAAGGTGCTAGCTAACACTACAGTGGAAATAATACTGAGATATATAAAAGTAAATCAAATCAACACATTGTACACCTTAAAATAACACAATGTTGCACATCAATTATATCTCAATAAAGCTGGAGGAGAAAAGCAGTTGCCAGAACAGGGAGGGGGAAGTGGGAAGTTATTGTTTGATGGGTACAGGGTTTCATTTGGGATCATGTAAAAGTTCTGGAGATGGATAGTGGTGATGGTTGCACAGCAATGTGAATGCACTTAATGCCACTGAACTGTACACTTAAATGGTTAAAATGGTAAAAATTTTATGTGTATTTTATCACAACAAAAAAAGGCAAATTATTTCTAATTTTTCTTGGCTCATGATGAGTCAACAGATGTTACCAATAAATACTGCTAAGCTGTAATTTCTTCAAGGAGGCAATTCTGAGTCTGAAGTGACTTAATAATCAGCTTCTATAAACAGTTTGCTTGGAATGGCTAACTAGAGGTGAGAATATTTTCAAAGTTGAGAAAACACTATACAACCTGAAGTGGAAACTGCCAAGATGTGTTATAAATCATAACTGTGAAATATATATGTGTATACTTGTGTGTTCGTGTCAAAGCAGGAAGACTTAGTTGGGAAAATTACAAAGCTTATGAAAATGCAAGCTGCTTAAAGCCTATGGTTGTTCATTGTAGTATTCATCAGCAGGTGCTTCGTGGAAAATTTGTAAATCTTGCATTATTGATGCAGTAGTATCGACAATGAACTTCATTCATTCCTGTCAGTTCCAGGAATTTTTGTCAAAAATAGAAGCTGAATGTCCTGATTTAAAGAAGAATCAGATGAAAATTATAGGACTGAAAAATATAATAACCCAAATAAAACACTCACTGTAGGGGCCAAATAGCAAATGTAGGTGACAGAGGAGAGAGCCAGTGAATTTGAAAATAGAAATTACACAATCTGAACAACAGAGAGAGAAAAAACATTGGAAAAAAATTTAACAGAATCTCAGGGACCTGGGAACAATACCAAAAGATCTAACATGCATGTCATCAGAGTTCCAGATGGGGAGGGAAAATAGTGTGGATCAGAAAAAATATATATTTGAAGAAAGGATGACTATTTCCCAATTTGGCAAAAGGCATAAACTTGCAGAATCAAGAAGTGCAATAAACCTCAGAAAAAAATTAACTCAAAGAATTCCATATTCAGACACATAATATTCAAACTGCTGAAAACTAGAGACAAAGAAAAGGTTATAAACGCAGCCAGGGAAAGACTACACATTGCATACAGGGAAACAAAAATTCAAATGATTATAAATTTCTTATCAGAAATCATGACCTCCAAAAGGAAGAGGAATAATAAATGGAAGTATGGAGAACTGTCAACCTAGAATTCTATATCCAGTGAAAATGTCCTTCAGGAAAAAATGGTGAACTAAAGATAGTTTCAGATGAAGGAAAACTAACAGAACACATTGTCACAGACATGCTCTAAAAGAAATGCTCAAGTTAATTCTTCGAAGAAGGGAAATGATACTAGAGGAAACCTTGGAACACCAGGAAGAAGTAAAAGCAACAGAAATGGTCAAGATCTGGGCAAACATGGCTGACTATTCTCCTTTTGATTCTTGAAAATATATATGACAGTTGAAAGCAAAAATTATAACACTGATGAGATTTTCAATGTAAGTAGATGTAATATATATGGAAACTAAAACATAAAGAGAATAGCGTGAAGGGACCAATATGATGGGAGATTGCTATATTCCACTTGAACTTGTAAAATATTAATTTTAGGTAGACTATGAAAAGTTTAAGTATGTTTATTGTAATTCCTAGAGCAACCACTAACAAAATGTGCAAAGATACATACTCAAAAATCACAAGAGATAAATTAAAATGGAATACTAAAATAATATTCAAGTATTGCAAAAGGGAGCAAGAACAGGGAAACAGAGGAACAAAAAACAGAAGGAACAAATAGAAAACAAATAATAAAATGGCAGACTTAAGGCCAAACATACCAATCATCACATTAAATGTACATGGTCTAAACACAAAAATTATAATATCGAGATTTGCAAAACGCATTACAAAAACAAGATCCAACTATATTCTGTCTACAAGAAACCCGCCTTAACTATAACGATGTAGGTAGGATAAGAGTAAAGATTAGGAGAAAATGAGATATGTAATATGAACACTAACAAAACTAAGATGGGTGGCTATATTAATATCAGACAAAGTAGGCATCAGAGCAAGGATAATTAACAGAGATAAAGGAGGACATTAAATAATGATAAAAGGGACAATTCAACAGGAAGACATAAGAATCCTAACTGTACAAGCAGCTAACACAGAGTTTCAAAGTACATGAATCAAAATCTGGTTTAAAAAAAGGTGAAATGGACAAATCCACAATTACAGTTGAATAATTCAACATTCCTCTCTCAATAACCAATGGGGCAAGTAAATTAGCAAGGATATACAAAAACTGAAGATCATCAACCAAGTGGATCTAATTGGCATTTATAGAACATTGTACCCACCAAAAGCAGATACATATTCTGTTCAAGTGCACATGGAACTTCATCAAGATAGGCCATATCCTTGGTCATAAAACAAACTTTATGGGCCGGCCCCGTGGCTTAGCGGTTAAGTGTGTGCGCTCTGCTGCTGGTGGCCTGGGGTTCGGATCCCGGGCGCGCACTGACGCACTGCTTCTCCGGCCATGCTGAGGCCGCGTCCCACATACAGCAACTAGAAGGATGTGCAGCTATGACATACAACTGTCTACTGGGGCTTTGGGGTGAAAAATAAATAAATAAAAATTATAAAAAAAAAACTTTATCAAATTTCAAAGAATTGAAATCATACAAAGCATATGAGATCAAACTAAGCAAATCATACAAAGTCATATTATCTGACTGTAGTACACAGAATTCCAATATGTGTCCCCCCCAAAAAAATTCTGCCTCCTGGTGTATAATCCTACATAATCTTTGAGATTGTGAATAAGACGTGATATCACTCCTTGGATTAGGGTATGTTATATGGTACAGTTGACTTTTAAAAAGGGAGATTTTCCAGGTGGGCCTAACCTAAACACATAAGGTCTCTAAACTGGGTCTAGAGGTCTGAGACAGAGGATGTTAGAGACTCAAAATGTGACAGTGATTTTGATGGAGGGACATTCTCCATTGATGGCTTTGACGATGGACAGGACCACACCGCAAGGAATGCAGGCGGACTTGAGCTTCTGAGAACAGATCCCAGCGCTAACAACAAGGAAAAGAGAATGGCTTCAGTCCCAAAACCACAAGGAACCACATGAGATTGGAAGAGGAGCCAGAGCACCAGATGAGAACACATTTCATCAGATACCTTGATTTCAGCCTTGTAAGAACCTAAGCAGAGAACTCAGACACATTGTTGCTGGATTTCTCACCTACAAAACTGTGAGCTAATAAATGGCTGCTGTTTTAAGCCACTAAGTGTATGGTGCTTTGTTACACAGAAATAAAATACTTTTTTTCCAGTTTTATTGAAAAATAATTTACATGCATCACTGTATAAGATTAAAGCACACAGCATGATGGTTTGATTTATATATATTGAGAAATGATTACCACAATAGGTTCAGCTAACATCCATCTTCTCATATAGATACAATAAAACGAAAAGAAAGAAAAAAGGAAAAAAATGTTCTCTTTGTTATAAGAACACATAGGATTTAATGAGCTAACCACAATAAAAGTAAACTAGGAATCAAAAATAGGAAGATAACAGGAAAGTCTCCAAGCACTTGGGAAATAAACCATGCAAGTCAAAATAATTCATGGGTCAAGGAAAATTAGAAAAATTTTTTAACTGATCAAAATTGAAATATGTAACATCAAGGAATGAGGGATGCAGCTAAAGCAGTGCTTAGAAGGGAATGTACAACATCAAATGCTTATACTAGAAAATAAGAAATGTCTCGAATTAAAAATCTAAGCATCCAACTAAAGAAACTAGAAAAATAAGAGCAAAATAAACTGAAAGCAAGGAGAAGAAAGAAGAGGCAAGAGTGGAAATGAAATCAAAATTGAAATTGAAAAAGGAAACTCCACAGAGAAAATCAATGAAATCAAAAACTGGTTCTTTGAAAAGATCAATAAAATTGATAAACCTCTGGTAAGAAGGACAAAAGAAGAGAGAAGACACATATGACCAGTATCAGAAATGAAAGAGAGACCATCACTACAGACCCCTGAGACATTAAAGGGAAAATAAGGGACTGCTATAAACAATGCTTCACACATAAATTCTACAAGTGAGGTTAATGCTGACTCACTCTTCAAAAACAAACCCCCAAAACTCACCAAAGAGAAAGAGAGTCTCTGAGTCATATGATATCTATTAAAGAAATTTCTTTTGTAACAAAAAACCTTCTGAAAAAGAAATCTCCAGAATCAGAGGGTTTCACTGGTAAATTATAGCAAACGCGTAACATTTCCATACTCTCTCTTCCAGAAAATAGAAGAGGATGGACTATTGCCCAATGCATATTATGAGGCCAGCATTATCTCGGTGCTAAAACCAGATCAAGACAGTATACAAACACTACAGACCAATCTCTCTCAGGAATATAGACAGAAAATTTCTCAATGAAATATTAGGAAACCAGAAACAGAACCATATAAATAGCATACACCATCACCAACTGCGGTTTCTCCCCAGAATGCAAAGCTGGTTCAATATTAGAAAATTAATCAATGTAATCCACTATATTAACTGTCTTACGAAGGCACCTGATCAATTGATGCAGAAAAGGCAATTGAGAAAATTCAACATCCATTCACAGTAAAAACTTAGCAAACCAGAACTAACAGGGAACGTCCTCGTCCTGATAAAGGGCATCTACAGAACACCTATAGCTACCATCATATGTAACGGTGAAGGAGGAAAGGCTTCCTCCCTAAAATCTGCAACCAGGCAAGGATGTCCACTCTCACCTCTCCTATTCCACATCAGACTGGAAGTCCTCATCAGCACAAGAAGCCAGAAACAGAGAGAAAGGGCATATGGACTATAAAGGAGGAAATAAAATTACCCTTATTGGCAGATGGCATGATTGTCTTTGTAGACAAGGAATCTACAAACAAACTCCTAGAATTGATAAAATGGTGTTAGCAAGATCACACATTGCAACATCAACACCAAAATCTATCATATCTCTATATGCTAGCAATAAATGATCAGAAACTAATTTTTTTTTTAAATAATAGAATTTTCAGGACCAGCCTCGTGGTGGATTGGTTAAAAGTTTGGCACACTCCACTTCAGCAGCCTGGGTTTGCAGGTTCAGACACCCAATGCAGACCTACTCCACTCACCAGCTATGCTATGACATTATCCCACATATAAAGTAGAGGAAGACTGGTACAGATGTTAGCTCAGGACTAATCTTCCACAAGGAAAAAAAAAAGAGAGGCAGATTGGCATCAGATGTGAGCTCAGGGCAAATCTTCCTCCCTCTGTTCCCTAAAAAAGTCAATTTTCAATAGCTCCCAAAAACTCAAGTCGTTGGATGTAAATCTACAATATTATGTGTATCAGCTGTGTGTTTAAACTATAGCTGCTGATGAAAGAAATAAAAGAAGACCTAGATAAATGGTGAGCCTTCCCACAGTCATGCATTGGACAGTTCAACATCTCTCCCAATTGACAAGCAATTCTAATGCAATTCCTCTTAAAAGACCAACAAGATTTGTAGATCTAGAAAAGTATACTCAAAACAATTCTGAAAAAGAGAATAAAGTTGGAGTACTCACATTATCCAATTTTAAGAATCACTGTACAGCCAGCCCTGACGCCCTAGTGGTTAAAGTTCAGTGTGCTCCACTTCAGCAGCCTGCATTCGGTTCCTGGGCACGGAACCACACCACTCGTCTGTCAGTAGCCATGCTGTGGTGGTGGCTCACACAGAAGACCCAGAAGAACTTACAACTATACACACTATGTACTGTGGCTTTGTGGGGGCATAAAGGAAGAAAAAAGGAGGAAGATTGCCAACAGATGTTAGCTTAGGGTGAAACTTCCCCTGCAAAAAAAAAAAAAAAAGAATCACTGTAAAGCTACATTAAAGACAGTGTGGTATTGGCAATCAGATACACACAGAGATCAATAGAACACAAGGAGTGTAGAAAGAGATCAAAGAAAGAATCGGATTTTTTAATGGTATTAGTTTAATTGCACTGCTATATCCAAAGATAATTAATCTGGACTAAAACTCACATCTTAAACAAATATGAACTCAATATGGATCACAGATTTAAACGTAATGTGTAAATCTATCAAATCTTTAGGAGAAAACCTTCCTGACCCTGGGGTAAGCAAAGCGTTCTTAGACATGATACCAAAAGCATATCCCTAAAAGAAAAAAATATATAAACTGCATCAAAATTAAAAACTTTTGCTCTGCAAATGACACTGTTAGAAAAGCAAAAGATACATACAGACCCAGAGAAGCTATTTGCAAATCACATATCTGACAAAGGACTTGTATCCAAAATATATAAATGACTCTCAAACTTAACTATAATAAAAACAACCCACATTTTTAAATAGGCAAAAGATCTGAACTGACACTTTGCCAGAGGATAGACAGGTGACAAATAAGCACATGAAAAGGTGTTAATTCTCACAAAGATCACTCTCCACTGCTGAAGAAGCTGACTCCAAGTATTTAAATGACCACTCAAGGTGCCTGAAACAACCCATGACTCCTAGGCCCACATCACTCTTGCCCATTCTGGTGCTTTTCCCACAAGGCACTCCCAGAATTGATCAATCACCTGAGAGAGTAGGAAAAACAGCAACTCCTTCAAACCAATCAGCAGCCAGGGATTGGCTTCCCCACCCCATCACACACAACCTCCAACCAGCCAATAGAAGTAGAAAGACAGAATAGGAGGCGGGGCCTGCCTGGTCTCCATGGTAATCCCTGGCAGGTGACAGTGAGGGAGAGGCTCTCTGTAGCCTTGGTAGCGCTGGATCCAGATGTCCTAATGGGGGTGTTTGAACGGTAGGGAGGGAATTTATGGGGGGACAGGGTGGGAGGAAGAGAGAGTGGGTAGAGGGGGAATGAGGGGGCAAAGAGGTTTCGTAAGGGGGTGTTAGAGATAGAGAGGTATTTAGAGGAACCACATATTTAGGAGAAGAGGAGGCTGTTATAAGTAGACAGAGAAAGAGTTCAAAGGGTCAGGAAGCTGGTTACAGAGGGAGAGAGAAGGTGCTAGAGGGAGACAGGGCAGGCCTTTATAAGGGGACATATGCGTGCACACAGAGAAGACTTAGAGTTTACAGGTGTTCAAAGATCTTAGAGGAGCCATGTGAGAGGTTATGGGGGCTGGGGGGAGGGAGGAGTTTATGGGTGAACAGTAAGGGTCAGAGCAGGATCATGACAGATACATAGGGATGAAGTGAGGGAGAGTGTAAATAGGACAAACAGAGAGCAACTGTAGACATGAGAGGTTTTACAGGGTAAGGGTTTTATGAGGGGACAATGAAGATTTTACAGATGACAAGTGAGAGTGTGAAAGTGTTGAGTGAGGGTCTTCTGAGTAGGGTGTTTATAGGGGGAAAGAGAAGGCTGCTTTGGGGAACAATGAGGGTGTTACAGGAACAAAGTGTGACAGTGGGTCAGCTGAGGTTTCAGGGAGGGCAAGTGATAGTCATCAGAGTCAGTAAGGGACTTTGGGGGGACAGTGGAAGGGGCAAGAGAGACATGCTGTACGGATCTGCAAGGCAATTATAGAAGATGGGGGAGGTTATAGGATATGGGAAAGGGTAACAGGGAACAGAGAGGGACTACAGGGCATGGGGACGGGGGGTCCTGGGAGTTCTAGGGGACAGGGAGGTATTAAAGGGGACAGGGAGAAGTTAGAGGGGACATGGTGGGAGTTAGAGGGAGTCAGCAAAGAGTTTTAAAGGGAGTCAATAAAGAGCCAAGAGGGTGAAAGGGAGGAGGTCAGAGGGGATGGTAGAGTCCAGAAGCCATACTGAGCCATAGCCCACTCCCTGCCCTCAGGCCTTTGAAATTATGTGTGAGGAGTGTGATGATTCTGAGGACATCGCCAACGACTACCTCGTGATGTCGATTGTGGCCTACTTGCTATTCTGTCCCTTAGGCAGTGCAGCCTTGTACTATTCTGCCCAGGTGGGAATCCGCATCATGTCAATCACCCCTCCCCTCCCTCTCCATCCTGGCCCTTACCCTGAACCAACTTCCTCCACGTTCTCCCTCTTGTGGGGTCAGGTCCCCACCCTAGGTCCTTACAGGCCCATAGCTCACCCCCATCCAACAACCCTTTTAAACCCATGTATTCCTGTTCCGCCTCTCCCTCTAACTCAGACAAGGCGCCACAACTATAGGAATGAACGAGACTTGGCAGCGGAGACCTCCCGCATTACCTTCACATTTGCAATTGCAGCAATTACTCTGGCATGCATCAGTGCATTCAGCACCTGGCTTATACTCCTAGTGGCTGCACTTTCTCGGTAACCTCCTCTCCGGCTCATGAACAAACCACAAAATATATACAACAGCGTTACTTACCATGGCTCTAAGCGTCCATTTGGGCCATTGGGACACTGGCTCCTCAATGTCTAGAGTGTCAAGCGTAGCCAGCCTGAGCCAGCACCTTGAAGTTGTCGACAGGGGAAGGAAGTGTAGCTCAGGCAGACCATTTGACCTGAGCTCAAGACCAACCCTGGGACCCTGCCAAGGGATGGGGGCCATAGGAGACAGGGTAGGGCTCTGTTTTCCCAGGGCAGCCTCCTCTCCTGCCCCCATGCATGCATTCATGCCATAAATTGATTTATGCTGCCCAATGGCCTTGACTGTGCTGCCTGACTCTGAGGACATATCAGTGACCACTTCAGATCCAACCCCGTCCATTCAGAACTTACAAACCAAGGTGGAAGACAGACACATCACCAGACAGTGATAGTCCACAGGGTCCAGTCTCTAAGGGGGAGTCCTAGAGGGGTGGCTTGTAAGAGGCCAGACCTAATCTGGGGAACTTGTGGTCTACCAGAAATCCAGGGAGTCAAGCAGCTGTCAGTGAACTGGGTAGAATTCGGGTCAGGTTATGATTGTAGAGAGCTTCAATAACAGCTATGGATTGCCTCCTCTCCCCTCCACCCACCAAAGCTTGTGATTATGTAATCATTCAACAAATACTTTCTGAGCACCTACCATGTACCAGACACTGTACTAGGGACTAGGAATGCAACAGAGCAAGACAATAAGATCCCCTTCTGACGGAGCTTACATTCTCGTGGGGGAGAAAACCATAAACACATAGACCTCTACATAAACAAGGTAATGACAGAGAATGGCAAATGCTATGGAGAAAATACAACAGTAATAAGCTAAAGCAGTGCCAGTACTGGTCCACCAACTGTTAATGGTTTGCAACCAGACAAGTGCAGAAATTGCCAGTAAGTGCTTCAAAACTTACAGCAATTTGACATTTTCATGACATCCAAGTATATGATCAGGAGAATAGTCTAGTTGAACAAGGTATAGACCAAAAGGATCAGTCCATGAGATTGGATATGTGAAAGAATGGATCCTACTCCACAACCACAAATAGTTGCAGATGCACAGGGCTAGTGGACAATTAGATCTAGAAGGTATATTGTTTAGTGTCATGCCAGCGGCTATAATAAACAAACCCCACCACTTCAATAGCTCAAAAAAAAGAAGTATATTTCACGCTCACAGAACCTCCCAGTGCGGGTATCTAGCACCCCACAGCTATCCAGGCTCCTTCCACTTGGTGATTCCACCATCTCCTAAGGGCTCAGAGTTCTTTGAATCCAAGCAGAAGCTGAGAGAGTGGAGAACCCCACTTGCTTCTTAAAATGCTTGGCCTGAAAGTGAACCCCTGTACACTCTTGGTGGGAATGCAAATTTCGACAGCCACGTGGAAAAGAATTTGGAGGTCCTCAATAAATTAAAAATAGAACTACCATATGATCCAGCAACCCACTTCTGGGTATATGTGCAAAGGAATTAAAATCACTGTTTCAACAAAATACCTGGACTCCTTGTTCATTGCAGCATTATTTACATTAGCCAAGATATGGCAACAACCTAAGTGTCCATCAACAGATGAATGGATAAGCCATGATAAACATGAAATCCTGCTATTTCTGCCAACATGGATGGACCTTGAGGGCATTATGCTAAGTGAAAGAAGTCAGACAGAGAAAGACAAACACTGTATGATATCTCTTATATGTGGAATCTAAAAATCCCAAATTCATGGAAACAGAGACTAGAATGGTGCTTTCCAGGGGCCGGGGGGTGGGGGAAACTGGGTCAGGCTGGTAACGGGTACAAACTTTCAGTTATAAGATGAATAAGGTCTGGAGATCTAGTGTATAATGTGACTGTGGCTAACAACACTCTATCATATACTTAAAATTTGCTGAGAGTAGAGCTTAAGCATTCTCACCAAAAAAAGGTGACGATGTGAGGTGAGGGATGTGTTCATTAACTTCATGGCAGTAATAATTTCACAATGTATACACATATCAAATCTCCATGTTGTACACTTTAAATATATTACAATATTATTTGTCAATTACACCTCAATAAATCAGGGGAAAAAATTTCTTTAAACAAGGCTTTGGCCCTAAAGTGACGTACATCACTTTTGTTCTCAGTCCACTGGACAGAACGAGTCTCACGGCCTCAACTGGACGTGGGGGCCTTTGGGATGAAGCCCCCAGACAGAGCCACAGAAGCTTCCCAGACTCTGAGATGGGGCCCAACTGCAGGATGCCACAGATGGGGACAGAGAAGCCAGCAGCAGACAAGGAGCCACAGGCCGCACACTGTTGATAATGCAGGGGTAGCCTCTGGCTGACAATTACCTCGGCTCCTCTGCCACCTCGGTCTTCTTTCCACCCACTGGCATCCTGAGTTGCCTCCTCTCTCTCCAAATGCGCCCAACCCATCCCACCCACTGAGGCCCAGACTCAGGGCCAACCCTAGCCTCTGGGGAGACCCGGTGTGAGTCAGAAGCGGGTAAATTCCCCTGGGCAAATGAAGCAGCTGCCACTCACTCCAGGTCCTGCCTGGTCCTGGGCAATGAGTGCACAACCTAAACAGCTGTAGGTGGCAGCCTTGCCCAACCGCTGTCACTGCCCCATGTCTGCCTCTGCTCCCCGCAGACCCCAAGAACCAACCTCCAGGGAGACGTGATCTGAGCCCAGGTCAGCTCTCATGCCACCCTTTGCTTCAGTGCCTGCCCTACCCTCTGCACTTTCATCAACTTGTTCTTGATAGTCTTCCACCGTGGTCAGTCATGGACCGTGACCACCAGATTCAAAGATCCCCAGTGCCTCCCTCCCACCGCCCTGACCTTGGGATGGGCCCTTAGCCCTTCTACTGACAGCAAACCAGAGGCTGGGGCACAGGGCCTCTCCTGAGGACAGGGACACCCACACCCCAAGGTGGCCTCAGCACTCCTTTAAGCCAAGAACACAACACCTAGATCCAACAAAATTTATGGAATTTTCTTGGCTCCTGGAGTGAGGATTTTCTGCCTTAGAAAGAATAAGGGTTGGGGAGAGAATAAAGTGCAGAGAGTGGGATTAATTGTGCCCCGACGGGTCAGTGCCCCAGCTCTAGGCCAGGGTTCCAGCAGCCTACCCATATGGGACCTGCTGAAGTAGACAGGTCTTTCCCTTGCTGTGAAAGTGGCAGAGAGAGGCAGGCACATGGGTACTGGAGCCAGCCTGCCTGGGTTCAAGTCCCGAGTCAGGACTTGTGCCGAAGCAAACCAACCTCACTGTGTCTCAGCTTCCTTACCTGTATAATAACAGAACCTCGCGGAGTGTGGTGAGGATTCCGTGAGTTCACAGAGCCTAGCGTGTGGTGAGTACTGTGAAAGTGCTTCTGGATAAAATGGTTGGTTGTAATGAGACAGAGACACAGCCCCCCTCCCCAGAGCACAGGTGTCAAGGCTTTCTCTCTGAGTGTATCCCTCTCCATTGCAATGCCCAACACCTCCACAGCACGGCCAGCTTGGCACCCGCCCGAATATGCCTGGGCTGGACTTGGGGTTCCTCTCTTGGCAACCAGGGCCAGCACCAAGGCACTTTGTCTACTATTTAGAGCATGAAACCCAGTAGGCAGGATTTCAAAATTAGAAGGGCTTTTGACCTGGCCTGTGCGGCCAGTCCCTGTTCTCTTTCCCCATTTAGGACACGCAGCCCTTCCCTGGAGAGGGACCCACTCCGGTCTCCATGTAGCAGCAGGCACACCAAGGGACAAGAAACCTTGACCACTCACAATGTGTCTTTCCTTAACTATCCAAAAGAAGGAAATATCCTTACGTGCTGGGGTCATGAGCACACAAGCCTCAGGGAAGGGACTGTTCCTGAGGTCATCTATGGAAAACAATCTACAAGCCCCTCCTTAAAAGGAACATGTAAGATCTGATTTACGTGCCTCTGCTTTAAGAGAGAAAGTTGTTAATTGGTAAAATCCTTATACTGGGTTTTGTTTGTGCTGGACCCAATACTCCTTACTTCTAGAAGAAAATTAGCACCCTCCTAGTGCAAATGACACTTGTGACATGTTCCCTGCCCTGAGCTATGATTTCAACCAACTGAATTCTTTTATTAAAACTCAATATTATATCAAAACAATGATGATTTGAAGTTATATGAATGGGTGGAATGAAAGCTGACTGAGCTGCTCTCTTTAAGAGTATTCTTTTCAGAAGGTATAAAAAGCTCGGTGAAAATTCCTAGTAGTTGAGATAAATAATCTTATTGTTCGTTTTGCGTGTTCTTTTAATAAAATTATTATGAGCCATCTTATCCTGAAATCTAAACAAAAGACTGCCATTTTGTGTTTTGACTGTTATTCCCACAATGTGTGATGCTGATGACCCAGATTCACGCAACAGAAGACCATGAGGGGGGCTGACTATATTAATTAGGATGAGGTTCAGCAGCAAGCAACAGAGGAACAAAAAAACCCACACATGCACTTTCAACAAGGTAGAGGGCATTTCTCTCTCACACAAAAGTCTGGAGGTTGGCGATCGAGTACTGGCCTGGAGGCCCCTCAAAATCTTAGGGTCCGGATCCTTCCATCTATCAGCTCCTGCATCCCTAAGCTGTGGCACTCATCCACAGCACCCAAAATGGCTGCTGGAACCATCACATCTGCATCCCAGGCAGTAGGATAGAGGAAGGGAAAGAAAAGGGAATGCTTCCTCCCTTTGAGGGCACTTCTAGGAAGTTACACACAAAGACACACACACACACACACACAAACACACTCCTATTCTGCTCCCATCACATTGGCCAGAATTTAATCACATGGCATCTCTGGCTGCCAGGGAACCTGGAAATTGAAGTCTTTACTCCAGGTGGCCAAGTGTCTAGCTACAAGGAGAATTTCAGGAATGAGGACCACCTATGTGCCTCACTTCAACTCCAGTCTCGAGGAACAAATATACATGTTATATTTTCTGTTATGAAAACTGTTCACATAAGTAATGAAAAGAAAAAGAATTAAAACTTTATTAATTCCAATTACAAAGTTGCAGAACATGCATCAGTATGAATCTGACCGATTTTGGATCAATCAAATTAAAAGCCAGGATGCAAGTGTATGCAGTTACCACATTGAGCACCAAACCGTGGGCTAGTCTGATTCTTCCTGGGCTCAGGTGTTTTCCGTAGAACTGCATTCCACAGCTTGATGTTATTTAGAGAAGAATTCATCTTCATAACTCAAACAAACACACAAACAAGCCAAGGTGGACAAAGTTGTTCTCTCCCCTGTGGCACGTTGACAGTGTCCATGGGCTTCTCAGGGTGTCTAATTACAGCCAGAATTGCTCTTATCTGTGTGAACGGAGCGTTCATCAGATTTAATGTCATTAGGTTAAGTAGGCTGCATTGTTCTTAAAAAGTGGATGTTTCGGGCCAGCCCGGGGGCATAGTGGTTAAGTTCCCGTGCTCTGCTTCAGTGGCCCAGGTTCTCCGGTTGGGATCGCTGGCGCAGACCTACACCACCCATCAAGCCATGCTGGGGAGCCGTCCCACATACAAAATAGACGAAGATGGGCACCGATGTTAGCTCAGGCCCATTCTTCCTCAAGCAAAAAAAAAGAGGAAGATTGGCAACAGGTGTTAGTTTAGGGCCAATCTTCCTCACAATGAAAAAACAGTGGGTGGAATAGTGAGTCAGTATCTGTGTTTTTTAAATACAGGATGCGTCATTCACATTTTTTTAATCCATTCATCCATCAGTAGACACCTGGATCGCTACCATCTTTTGGCTATTGTGAATAATGCTGTTATGAACGCGGATCTGCAAATATCTCTTAGAGACCCTGCTTTCAATTCTTTTGGTTATGTACTCAGAACTGGAATTGCTGGATCATATGGTAATTCTATTCTTAATTTTTTCTTTTTGAAGAATCACCATATTGTTTTCCATAATGGCGGAACCATTTTGCATTCCCACCAACAGTGCACAAGGGTCCTAATTTCTGCACTACCTCATCTACACTTATTTTCTGGGGTTTTTTGATAGTAGCCATCCTGATGGGTGTAAGGTGATATCTCATTGTGGTTTTGATTTGCATTTCCCTAATGACTAGTGATGTTGAGCATCTTTTCATATGTTTGTTGGCCATTTGCATACCTTCTTTGGAGAAATGTCTACTCAAGTCCTTTGCCCATTTCTAATCAGGTGTTTTTGTTGTTGTTGAGGAATAGGAGTTCTTTATATATTCTGGATATTAACCCCTTATCAGATATATGATTGGCAAATATCTTTTCCCATTCCATAGCTTGCCTTTTCATTCTGAGGTATCCTTCAATGCACAGAAGTTTTTCATTTTGACGTAGTCCATTTTATCTATTTTTACTTTTGTTGCCGATGCTTTTGGTGTCATATCCAAGAAAGCACTGCCAAATCCAATGTCATAAAGCTTTTCTCCTATGTTTTCTTCTAAGAATTCTATAGTTGTAGGTCTTATTTTTAGTTCTTTGATCAATTTTGAGTTAATTTTTGTATATAATGTCAAGTAATGGTCCCACTTTATTCTTTGACATGTGGATACCCAGTTTTCCCAACACCATTTGTTGAAAAGACTCTTCTGCCTAATTGCAGGGTAATTTGCTCTTCTTTTTCCAGATATTCAAGGTGGAAGCTGACATCATTAATTTGAGACAGTTTGCTGTAGGCTGAATGTTTGTTCTCCCCAAAATTCACATGTTTTAACCCTAATCCCCAATGTAATGGTACTTAAAGATGGAGCCTTTAGGAGGTAATTAGGTCATGAGGGCAAAGCTCTCATGAATGGGATTAGTGACCTTATAAAAGAGGCCCAAGAGAGATTCCTTGCCACTTCCACCATGTAAGGTTACAGTGAGAAGACTGCTGTCTATGAGGAAGAGGCTCTCACCAGACACTGAATCTGCCAGTGCCTTACTCTTGGACTTCCCAGTCTCCAGAACTGTGAGAAATAAGTTTCTGTTCTTTATAAGCCACCCAGTATATGTCATTTTGTTATAGCAGCTTGAACCAGACTAAGACACTGTTCTTTTCTAAAATAGGCATTTATTGCTATGAATTTCCCCTTAAGTACTACTTTGGCAGCCTCTCATAAATTTTGACATTTTGTGTTTTCATTTTCATTCACTTCAAATGCTTTTTTACTTCTCTTTGGATTTATTTTTTGAGCCAAAGGAAATTTAAAAATACTTAGTTTCCACTATATGGGGTTTTCCAGTTATATTTCTGTCATTGATTTCTAATTTAATTCCATTGTGATCACAGAGAACACTGTCTGACTTGAATCCTTTTAAATTTATTGAGACTTGTTTTACGGTCCAGAAGCTAATCCATTTCAATTACTGTTCTCAGTGCACATGAAAAGAATGTGTATCCTACTCTTTGGGGGTGGAGTGTTCTATAAATAGCAATTCAGTCAAGTTGGTTAACAGTGTTTTTCAAGTCTTCTGTATCCTTACAGATTTTCTAATTTATCAAATGACAAAAATAATACAATTTAGTCACGATTTCTATGTCCTTTATTCAAGGGAAAACAATCACGGATTGGGGAAGTACAGTGCCTCACAAGTAGTGGAGCCCCCTTCCTGAGGGACGTGAGGCAAGACCGAGTTTTACAGAGCTGTAGAAGGGGCAATGTGGAAACGGCATGAGTGCCCAGGAGGTCAGGGATTTCCTATAAGGCCAGCAGGTCCTATTTTCCAGGGTAAAGTAACCTAGCTAGACCTGAGTTGGAGGATTGGGATTAGTGCATGTGAGCTTTCCTTGACAGTGAGGCATTTCCCATAAGTGCAGGCTGACTGAGGTTTAGACGGGTGACTGGGCCAGGCTGCTCAAGCAGACTCCATTTTGTGGTTCCCCATATAAATTAACTTTTCAAATTTTTCTATCAATTGTTGATGAGAGGTGTTGAAATATCCAACTATAATTGTTGATTTGTTTTCTTCTCCCTTCAGTTCTATCAGTTTTTCCTTTATATATTTTGAAACTCTGTTATTAGGTAGGTAAACATTAAAACTGTTATGTCCTACTAATTAACTGACCCTTTTATTGCCAGGAAATGAATTCCTTTTTCCCTGGTATTACTCTTGCTCTGAATATACTTCATCTGATATTAATGTGGTCACTCCAGAACAGTACATCTTATTCTATCCTTTTACTTTCAACTTGTTTGTGTCTTTATATCAAAAGTGGATTTCCTGCAGATAGTATATAGTTGGGTTTTTGCTTTTTTGTTCAATCTGAAAATCTCTGCCTTTTCACTGCGTTGCTTAGACTACTTATATTTAATGTGATTTAATGATATTTTCCATTTTAAATCAACCATCTTCCTAGTTTCTACTTGTTTCATCTGTCCTTTGTCCTCTTTTTTCTCCTTTTCTGTCTCCTTTTGGATTAACTGAATATTGTTTTAGCATTTCACTTTTTCTCATCTGTTTGATTATTAGCTACCAGTCATTTTTATCATTTTATCATTTTAGTGGTTACTTTATTGTTATAATATGTCTCTTTAATTTATTATACCCTACCCTCAAGTGATATTATAACACTTCATATATAGTCCAGGAACCTTACAAAAATGTACTTCCATTTCTTCTGCTCCCAGTTTTGCTGCTATTGTTTCATATAGTTTTCTTCTATGTATATTGTAAATGTCACACTATATTGTTATTACTTTTGCTTTAAACTGTCGGTTAACCTTTAAAGGGGTTTAAATGAGTTAAAAATTTAATATATTTATCAACATAGTTACCATATCTAGTGATCTTCATTCCTTTGCATAGATCCAAATTTCCATCTGATGTCATTTTACTTCTACTTGAAGGGCTTTCTTTAACGTTTTGTTGTAGTACAGTTCGGCTGATGATGAATTCTTTCAGCTTTTGTATATAAGAAAATGTCTTTGTTTTTGTCTTTGTTCTCAAAGATATTTTGCTTGGTTGACTTTCTTTTCTTTCAGTACTTCAAAGATTCTGCTCCACTGTTTTCTTATTTGCCTTGTTTCCAATAAAAAACCTGCTGTAATCCTTGGCTTTGTTCCTCTGCTGTAACATGTCTTTTTTCCTCTGGCTGCTTTTAAGATTTTCTTATAATCACCAGTTTTGAGAATTTGATCATGATGTCCCTTGGTGTAGTTTTCTTCCAGTTCTTGTGCTCCACGGTCATGGGGGTTCTTGGACCTGTGGGCTTGTAGTTTTCAGCATATTTGGAATATTTTCAGCCAACTTTTCTTCACTTATTTTTTTTCTTGGGGATTCCAGTTGCAGGTATATGAAGCAGCTTAAAGTTGTCCCACAGATCACTGATACCTGATTCATTTCTTTTTATCAATCTTTTTTCTCTCATTATTTCATTTTGAAAAGTTTTTATTACCTTGACTTCAACTGCACTAAACTTTTCTTCTGCAATAGTTAATCAGCTCTTTATCTCATAGTGTATTTTTTATCTCAGACATTGAGTTTTCATCTCCAGAAGTTCAATTTGGGTCTTTTTTATATCTTCCATGTCTCTACTTCATATGTTTAATATCTTCTCTTGCTTTTTATTCATATTAAATACAGTTATAATATCTGTTTTAATATCTATGTCTGTTAATTCTATCATCTGGGTACATTCTGGGTTGGTTTTAATTGATTGATTTTTCTCATCATTATAAGCCATATTTTCCTGTTTCTTAACATATCTCATAATGTTTTATTTATGCCACATATTGTTAATTTTTCATTTTTGAGTTTTGGACTTTTTTTGATATATCTATAAATATTCTTAAACTTTGTTTTGGAATACGGTTAAGTAATACCATGATCCTTTAGGTCCAGCTTTTAAGCTTTGTTATTCAACACAAAAAAGCATTTAGTCAGAGCTAATCTTTCTCTGATACTGAGGCAAGACCATCTACCTAATGCCCACTGAATTATGAGATTTTCCAATTTGGCTGGTGAAAGCAACCACTTTCCTCGGCCCACTGTGAGCTCTGAGGTTTGTCCCTCTAATATTTCCAGACGGCTCTTTCTCCACCTTCAGGTAGTTTCCTCACCCACATTCCTGTATCAGTACTCGGTGATTACTTGAGGGGGGCCCTCTGCAGATCTCTGGAGTTCTCTCCCTGTCCAGTGCTCTCCTCTCCAGAACTCTGCCCTGTGAACTACAGCCGCCTTGGCCTTTCTGCAGCCCCAGCTCCGTCTCTTCAACTCAGGGAGACTGGGCTCTGTCCAGGTTCCCCCTCTTGCACTGGGGCCCAGAAGCTCTTCCAGGCAGTGAGAGCAACTTTAGGGTTCATCTCGTTTGTTTCCCTTCTCTCAGGAATCACTGTCCTTTGTTGTCTGGAATCCAATGTCTTCCAGAAAGACCATTGTTTCAAACATCTTGACCCATTTTTTAAATTGTTTCAAGCAAGAGACTTAATCTGGTCATGTTACTCCATTTTAGCCAGAGATTGAAGTGGCCATTAATTTTATGTTATCAATCTTTATTATCCAAACTTCATTGCTATCTGGATTGCAATTATATTTTGGTAACTTAGGAGATATTCAACAATATTTTTATAAAGTGTGTGCAATTACAAAAATGGCATAAGAGTGACACAGATGTAAAAGCAACCAGGTTAGAACAGATAGGATGGGCTGGGGCCCTGGCTACAAGGGAGGCTGAGAGAGTATGTAACTGCCATCTCCCTTTAAAGCCTGAGGAGAGCTGTATCTTGGGAGGTGAAGGCCTCTCAGACACAGGAAGAGAACTCAGATGCCAGGCCACCCAAGAATAACAAGAGTCCACCATGACCACACTCTCTGCCCATGAAACACACCAACATGTACCCACATCCCACATTAAATGTAATGTATATATCCAGTAGCCAGCCCACTTGCTCTAGTGGTTAAGATTCTGCACTCTCAATGCCACGGCCCAGGTTCATTTACCTGTCAGGGAACCACACCCCCCATCTGTCAGTATATAATGTGGCAGAGGCATGTTGCTATGATGGTGAAAACTATGCCACTGATATTTCAAGCACCAGCAGGGTCACCCATGAAGGAGAGGTTTCAACAGAACTTCCAGACTAAGACAGACCTGGAAGAAGGACCTGGCCACCCACCTGAAAAAAATGGCCGTGAAAACCCTATAAGTACTGCAGAGCATTGTCTGATATAGCACCAGAAGGAGAGAGGATGTTGCAGAAAGAGCAGGCAGGGTTCAGCTCTGCTATACACAGGGTCAGTATGAGTAGGAATCCACTCGACAGCACTAACAATAACAAATATAACCAGTAGGCTAAAAACACCGTTTCTCAAGAAAACTGACCTTATCCTTGTGGCAAAGCTTACTAACGTGCTGGGACTGAATCAACAAAGTAACAAAGTATGCCAGTTCAGAAAGTGCATGAAAAAGGAGAATTTATATCCTTCAGGAGTAGAAAGCTTACATAAAACAGCTGGGTTTAAAAAAAAAAAAAACTACTTAATTGGGTTATGAGTGCAGTTTCAGTTCACAGAGTCATAAAAATGTCAATTGTAACGAGGACATTAGAGACAAGGTGTTGCAAGATGTGCCAGATATTGATCATAGATTTTAACACTGTATATCTAAGAAGCTAATGATAACGATCCATCTCTGGCTATTAATGGTAATAAAGAAGGTTTCATCCCCCAAAAGTAGTGTTCTGTAGACTGTACTTCTGAAACTTCAATGTGCACACAAATCACTGAAAGATTTTGTCATAATGCAGGTTTTGATTCAGTAAGCCTGGGAGTTGAGGAGCAACGGATTCACCATTTCCAAAAAGCCCCTGGGGGATGTTGGGAATGATGCTCCTTGAACACCTTGCAAGCGCAAAATTACAGGCATTAATGTAAAAGCTTGAAGCTTGTGAAACAGGAGTCAGAAGCAGAACACATGTTGTCGATCTCAGTTGGGGATGAATAAACAAGATCCAACTATACATGTCTACATGAAACTCACATTAATTATAATGATGTATGTAGGATAAAAGTAAGTCAACAGGACAAAAAAGATATGCAATAAAAACACAAACAAAACTAAGATGGGTGGCTATATTAATATCAGACAAAGTAGATGTCAGAGCAAGGAAAATTAACGGAGATAAAGAGGGACATTAAATAATGATAAAAGGGACAATTCAACAGGAAGACATAAGAATCCTAATTGTATGAGCAGCTAACACAGAACTTCAAAGCACGAGTCAAAATCTGATTTTAAAAAAAAAAAAAAGATGAGGGCCGGCCCTGTGGCTTAGCGGTTAAGTGCACGCGCTCCGCTGCTGGCGGCCCGGGTTCGGATCCCAGGCGCGCACTGACGCACCGCTTCTCCAGCCATGCTGAGGCCGCGTCCCAAATACAGCAACTAGAAGGATGTGCAGCTATGACATACAGCTATCTACTGGGGCTTTGGGGGGAAAAATGATAAATAAATAAAATCTTAAACAAAAAAAGGTGAAATGGACAAATCCACAATTACAGTTGAAGAATTCAACATTCCTCTCTCAATAACTGATAGGACAAGTAAACAGAAAATTAGTAAAGATATACAAAAACTGAACATCATCAACCAACTGGACTAATGGCCATTTATAAAACACTCTACCCAACAAAAGCAGATACATTTTCAAGTGCACATGGAACTTCATCAAGATAGACCATATCCTTTGTCATAAAATAAACCTTAACAAATTTTAAGGAATTGAAATCATACAAAGCATATAAAATCATACTAGGCAAATCATACAAAGTCATATTATCTGACTGTGGTATGCAGGATTCTAATATGCTCATCCCTCAAAATTCCTGCCCCCTGGTGTAGAATCCTATATTATCTCTGAGATTGTGAATATGATGGGATATCACTCCTGTGGTCAGGGTAGGTTACATATTAACCTACAGTGGATGTTAAGAAAGGAAGATTATCTGGGTGGGCCTAACCTAAACACATGAGGCGTTTAAACTGAGTCTAGAGGTCATAGACAGAGGAAGTCAGACTCAAAGTATGAGAGTGATTTTGATGTAGACTTCAAAGCCAATGATGCTTTGAAGACGGACAGGACCACATGGCAAGGAATGCAGGTGGACTTTAGGAACTGAGAATAGATCCTGGATGCTAGCCAGCAAGGAAAAGAGAATGGCTTCAGTCCCAAAAGCACAAGGAACTTAATTCTGCACAACCACATGAGCTTGGAAGAGTATCCAGAGCTCCACATGAAAATACATTTCAGCAGACACATTGATTTCAGCCTTATGAGAACTTGAGCAAAAAACTCAGACACACTGTTCCTGGATTTCTCACCTACAGAACTGTGAGGCAATAAATGGCTGCTGTTTTAAGCCACCATCACTATAGTGATTTGTTACATAGAAATAGAAAACCAATGTTCTGACCATAATTAAAAGTAAACTGGGAATCAAAAACAGAAAGATAACAGGAAAATCTCCAAACACATGGGAAATAAACCATGCAAACCAAAATAATTCATAGGTCAAGGGAAATTAGACAATGTTTTTAACTGATCAAGAACGAAGTTGGTAACATATCAAAATATGTGACATGTTGCTAAATCAGTGCTTAGAAGGGAATGTACAACTTCAAATGCTCATATTAGAAAATAAGAAATATTTCAAATTAATAATCTAAGCTTCCACCTTAAGAAACTAGACAAAGAAGAGCAAAACAAACCCAAAGTGAAAAGAAGAAAGAAGAGATAAGAGTGGAAATCAATGAAATTGAAAAAGGAAAAACAATAGAGAAAATCAATGAAACCAAAAGCTGGTTCTTTGAAAAAAGCAATGAAATTGATAAAGCTCTCACAAGATGGACAAAAGAAGAAAGAAGACACAAATGACCAATATCAGAAACAAAGGAGAGACCATCACTACAGACTCCTGAGACATTAGAGGGAAAATAAGGGACTACTACAAACAACCCTTCACATATAAATTCTACAACTTCGGTGAAAACTGACCCCTTTTCAAAAACAAACCACTAAAACTCATCAAGGAGAAAGATATTCTCTGAGTCATTTTATATCTATTAAAGAAATTGATTTTGTTACTGAAAACCTTCTGAAGAACATAGATGCACCTAACACAAGAGCACCAAAGTATATAAAGCAACTATTAACAACCTAAAGGGAGAAACTAACAGCAACACAATAATAGTAGGGGACCTCAACACTCCACTTACATCAATGGATAGATCATCCAGACAGAAAGTCAACAAGGAAATAGTGGATTTAAATGAAACACTGGAGCAGATGGACTTAATAGCTACATAGAGAACATTCCACTCACAAACAGCAGAATACATCGTTCTCAAGTGCACATGGAACATTCTCAAAGATAGACCATATGTTGGCAAACAAGCCTCAATAAATTTAAGAAGATTGAAAATCATATCAAGCATCTTTTCCAACCACAATGCTATGAAACTAGAAATCAACTATAAGAAAAAAGCTGTGAAAGTCACAAATATGTGGAGACTAAACAACATGCTACTGAACAACCACTGGATCAATGAATAAATCAAAGAAGGAATCAAAAAATACCTGGAGACGGGGCCGGCCCCGTGGCTTAGCGGTTAAGTGCATGCACTCCGCTACTGGCGGCCCGGGTTCAGATCCCGGGCGCGCACTGACGCACCGCTTCTCTGGCCATGCTGAGGCCACATCCCACATACAGCAACTAGAAGGATGTCCAACTATGACATACAACTATCTACTGGGGTTTTGGGGGGGAAAAAAAGGAGGAAGATTGGCAATAGATGTTAGCTCAGAGCTGGTCTTCCTCAGCATAAAGAGGAGGATTAGCATGGATGTTAGCTCAGGGCTGATCTTCCTCACAAAAAAAAAAAAAATACCTGGAGACAAATGAAAATACATCATACCAACTCTTATGGGATGCAGTAAAAGCAGTTCTAAGAGGGAAATTCATAGCAATACAGGCCTACCTCAACAAATAAGAAAAATCTCAAATAAGTAATCTTAAGCTACACCTAAAAGAACGAGAAAAAGAAGAACAAACAAAGCCCAAACCCAGCAGAAGGAGGGAAATAATAAAAAGTAGAGCAGAAATCAATACAATATCAACCCAAAAAACAGTGAAAGGATTAATGAAACTAAGAGCTAATTCTTTGAGAAGATAAACAAAATTGACAAACCCTTAGCCAGACTCACTAAGAAAAAAAGAGAGAAGGCTCAAATAAATAAAATTAGAAATGAAAAGACAAATTACAACAGATACCACAGAAATACAAAGGATTATAAGAGAATATTATGAAAAACTGTATGCCAACAAATTGGATAACCGACAAGAAATGGATAAATTCTTAGACTCATACAACCTCCTAGAACTGAATCAATAAGAAATAGAGAATCTGAATAGAACAATCACAAGTAAAGAGATTGAAACAGTAATCAAAAACCTCCCAAAAAACTAAAGTTCAGGACCAGATGGCTTCTCTGGAGAATTATACCAAAAATCCAAAGCAGATTTAATACCTATCCTTCTCAAACTATTCCAAAAAATTGAAGAAGACAGAACGCTTCCTAACTCATTCTACGAGGTCAACATCACCCTGATACCAAAACCAGACAAGGACAACACAAAGATGGAAAATTACAGGCCAATATCACTGATGAACATAGATGCAAAAATTCTCAAAAAAATATTGGCAAATCGAATACAGAAACACATTAAAAGGATCACACACCATGATAAAGTGGGATTTATACCAGGGACACAGGGATGGTTTAACATTTGCAAATCAATGTGATACACCACATTAACAAAAAGAGCAATAAAAATCACAGAATCATCTCCATAGATGCAGAGAAAGCCTTTGACAAGATTCAACATCCATTTATGATCAAACCTGTCAATAAGGAGCTGGTCCCATGGCCTAGTGGTTAAGTTCAGCATGCTCCACTTTGGCAGCCTGGGTTCAGTTCTCAGGCACAGACCTACACTACTTATCAGCGGCCATGCTGTGGTGGAGACCCACATACAAAGGAGAGGAAGACTGGCAACAGATATTAGCTTAGGGTGAATCTTCCTCAGCAAAAAAAAAAAAAAATCTCAATAAAACAGGTATAGACAGAAAGTGCCTCAACATAATAAAGGCCTTACATAACAAACCCACAGCCAACATCATACTCAACAGTGAAAAACAAAAAGCCATCCCTCTGAAGACAGGAACAAGACAAGGGTGCCCTCTCTTCCCACTACTATTCAACATAGTACTAGAGGTTTTGGCCGGAGCAACTAGGCTAGAAAAAGAAATAAAAGGTATTCAATTCGAAAAAGAAGAAGCAAAACTCTCGCTGTTTGCAGACAGCAAGATCCTATATATAGAAAACCCTAAAGAACCCACCAGAAAACTATTAGAAATACTCAACAACCACAGCACAGTTGCAGGGTACTAAATCACCTTACAAAAATCAGTTGCATTTCTATACACACTAATAACGAACTAGCAGAAAGAGAAGTCAAGAATACAATACCATTTAGAATCATGAAAAAAGAGTAAAATATCTAGGAATAAACTTAACCAAGGAGGTGAAAGACCTATACACTGAAAACTATAAGACATTATTGAAAGAAATTGAGTATGACATAAAGAAATAGCAAGATATTCCATACTCATGGATTGGAAGAATAAACATAGTTGAAATGTCCATATTACCTAAAGGAATCTACAGATTCAATGCAATCCCAATCAGAATCCCAATCACATTCTTCATGGAAATAGAATGAAGAATCCTAAAATTTCTATGGAACACCAAAACCCTGAATAGCTAAAGCAATCCTGAGAAAAAAGAACAAAGCTGGAGGCTTTGACTTCAAAATATACTACAAAGCTATAGTAATCAACAGAGCATAGTACTAGCACAAAAACAGACACACAGATCAATGCAACAGAATTGAGAGCCCAGAAATAAAACCACACATCTATGGAGAGCTAATCTTTGAAAAAGGAGCCAAGAATATACAATGAAGAAAGGAAAGTCTCTTCAATAAATGGTGTTGGGAAAACTGGACAGCCACATACAAAAGAATGAAAGTAGACCATTATCTTACACCATATACAAAAATTAACTCAAAATGGATTAAAGACTTGAAGGTAAGACTGAAACCATAAAACTCCTAGAGGAAAATACAGGCAGTACACTCTTTCACATCAGTCTTAGCAGCATCTTTTCGAATACCATGTGTAAAAGAAAAAATAAACAAATGGGACTACATCAGACTAAATAGCTTCTGCAAGGCAAAGGAAACCATGAACAAAACTAAAAGACCACCCACCAATGGGGAGAAAACATTTGCAAATCATATATCCAACAAGGGATTAATTTCCAAATATATAAAGAACTCAACAACTCAACAACAAATAAACAAACAACCCAATCAAAAAACGGGCTGAGGATATAACAGACATTTTTCCAAAGAAGATAAACAGATGGCCAAAAGGCACATGAAAGTTGTTCAACATCACTAATTATTAGGGAAATGCAAATCAAAACTACAATGAGATATCACCTTACACCTGTCAGAATGGCTATAATCACCAAGACAAAAAACAACAAATGTTGGAGAGGATGTGGAGAAATGGGAACTCTCATACACTGCTGGCAGGAAGGCAAACTGGTGCAGCCTCTATGGAAAACAGTTTGGAGATTTCTCAAAAAATTAAAAATAGAAATACCGTACAATCCAGCTATCCCTCTACTGGGTATTTACTGAAAGAACTTGAAATCAACAATTCAAAGAGATTTACGCACCCCTATGTTCATTGCAGCATTATTCACAATAGCCAAGATGTGGAAGGAACCCAAGTGCCCATTGACTGATGAATGCATAAAGAAGATGTGGTATATATATATACAATAGAATAACCAAGGAGGTGAAAGACCTATACACTGAAAACTATAAGACATTATTGACACAAAAAAGACAAAATGGTCCCATTTGCAACAACATGAGTGGACCTTGAGGGTATTATGTTAAGCGAAATGAGCCAGACACAGAGAGATGAACATCGCACGATTTCACTCATATGTGGAAGATAAACAAACACACGGATAAAGAGAACAGATTAGTGGTTACCAGAGGGGAAGGGGGTTGGGGGGTTAGGAAAGGGGTAAAGGGGTACATATATACGGTAACGGATAAAAATTAGACTATTGGCGGTGAGCACGATGCATGCTATACACAAACTGATAAATAATAATGTACACCTGAAATTACACAATGTTATAAACCATTTTGTCCTCAATAAAGTAATTAAAAAAAAAAAAAAAAAAACCTTCCGGGGAACTCTCATACTCTGCCAGTGGGAGTGCAAACTGGTGCAGCCACTATGGAAAACAGTATGGAGATTCCTCAAAAACTTAAGAATAGAACTACCATACAATCCAGCTATTCCACTGCTGGATATTTATCCAAAGAACATGAAAACACGAATTCATAAAGATACATGCGCCCCTATGTTCATTACAGCATTATTCACAATAGCTAAGACTTAGAGGCAACCTAGGTGCCCATCAAGGGACAAATGGATAAAGTAGATGTGATATATATACACAATGGACTACTACTCACTCATAAATGATGAAATCCAGCCATTTGTGACAACATGGATGGACCTTGAGGGAATTGTGCTAAGTGAAATAAGTCAGAGGGAGAAAGTCACATACCATATGATCTCACTCATAAGTAGAAGATAAAAACAACAACAAACAATCACATAGAGACAGAGATTGAATTGGTGATTAACAGAGGGAAAGGGGGAGGGAGGAGGGTGAAAGGGATGATTAGGCATACATATGTGGTGATGGATTGTAATTAGTCCTTGGGTGGTGAACATGATATAATCTATACAGAAATCGAAATATAAGATGGACATCTGAAATTTATGTAATGTTATAAACCAATGTTACTGCAATAAAGAAAAAAAAACACAAAAAAATAAAATAAAGTAAAAACAAAAAAACCTTCTGAAAAAGAAATCTCCAGACCTAGTTTCACCGGTAAATTAAAGCAAACATGTAACATCATTTCCATACTATCTCTTCCAGTAAATAGAAGAGGAGGGACTATTGCCCAGTGCATCTTATGAAGCCAGCATTATCTTGGTGCTAAAACCAGATCAAGACAGTGTACAAACACTACAGACCAATCTCTCAGGAATACAGACAGAAAATTTCTCAATGAAATATTAGGAAACCAGAAACAGAACTACATAAATAGCATACACCATCACCAACTGAGGTTTCTCCCAAGAATGCAAAGCTGGTTCAATATTAGAAAATTAATCCAAGTAATCCACTGTATTAACTGTCTAAAGAAGGAAAACCACACGATCAATTGATGCAGAAAAGGCATTTGAGAAAATTCAACATCCATTCACAATAAAAACTCAGCAAACTAGAACTAACAGGGAACGTCCTCGTCCTGATAAAGGGCATCTACAGAAAACCTACAGCTACCATCATATGTAATGGTGAAGGAGGAAAGCCTTCCTCTCTAAAATCTGCAACCAGGCAAGGATGTCCACTCTCACGACTCCTATTCCACATCAGACTGGAAGTCCTCATCAGCACAAGAAGCCAGAAACAGAGAGAAAGGGCATATGGACTATAAAGAAGGAAATGAAATCACCGTTATTGGCAGATGCCATGATTGTCTTTGTAGAAAATCCCAAGGAATCTACAAAACAACTCCTAGAATTGATAAAAGGAGTTTTGAAAGATCACAAGTTGCAATATGAACACGTGAATCTTTTGTATTTCCACATGCTAGCAATAAACAATCAGAAACCAATATTTTTAAAAAATAATACTATTTTCAATAGCTCCAAAAAATCAACTAGTTGGATGTAAATCTTAAATATTATGTGTACAAGCTGTGTGAATAAACTATAGCTGCTGATGAAAGAAATTAAAAAATATCTAAAGAAATGGAGAACCTTCCCATGGCTGTGAACTGGAAGGCTCAACATCTCTCCAAAAACGACATGAAATTCTGAAGCAATTCCCATTAAGAGATCAACAAGATTTGTAGATCTAGAAAAGCATAGTCAAAACAATTCTGAAAAAGAAGAATAAAGTTGGAGTACTCACATTACCCAATTTTCAGAATCACAGTAAAGCTACTGTTACCACACAAAATTGGGGTTCCCTTACCCGATGCGCTTAAAGAGCCAATTATTACGGCATCACCTTTTGGGAAAAGAATACAGCTTTACCGTGAGACCGATCGGCAAGGAGACAGGAGGCATGAGCTCTCAGATCTGTCTTCCCAGTGAGGGCTTGGGGCAAAATTTATGGGATGAAGGGCAGGACAGTCTGAAGTGTGGAGACAGATGATTGGAGGTAAGGAGAAGTGAGGTAACTGATGATCTGTGCAGGTGTAGTCAACCTTCATGGCTCTTCGTAGAAGCATGCTCATAAAATGGTGCTGTTAGTATGATCAGAGGGTAGAGTTTTCAGCCCCTTGACGTCAAAAGGGTCACTTTTGTGCAGGGCATTTGTGCAGGCCCGGTTGATGGGTTGGTGGTCTCAATCTGCCTGAACTGGACAAGAGGTCATTTCCAGTTCCTGAAAAACCACTCTTAATTACTCTGTTGATACGATGGGGTCCATTGAACTGGTCCCAGAGGGCCCACGGTTATACTACATTAATAAGATAGTGTGGTATTGGCAAACGGATAGACACAGAGATCAACAGAGCCCAATAGGGAGTACAGAAAGAGATCAAAGAAAGAATCAGTTGTTTTAATGGTATCAGGATTAATTGGACCGTCACATGCAAAAAGTAATTAATCTCAACTAAAACCTCACATCTTATACAAATATTAACTCAAAATGGATAATAAATCTAAATGTAAAATGTAAACCTATCAAACTTTTAGGAGAAAATCTTCTTGACCCTGTGTTAAGCAAAGAGTTCTTAGACATGATACCAAAAGCGTGTCCACAAAAGAAAAAAAATAATTTAGACTCTATCAAATTAAAAATTTTGTTCTGCAAATGACACTGTTAGAAAAGCAGAATACATACAGACCCAGAGAAACTATTTGCAAATCACACATCTGACAAAGGACTTGTATCCAAAATATATCAACGATTCTCAAACTTAACTAACAAAAACACCCAAATTTTTAAATAGGCAAAAGATCTGAACTGACACTTTTCGAAGAGAGGATAGACAGCTGGCAAATAAGCACATAAAAGGTGTTAATTCTCACAAAGATCACTCTCCACTGCTGAAGAAGCTGACTCCAAGTATTTAAATGACCACTCAAGGTGCCTGAAACAACCCATGACTCCTAGGCCCACATCACTCTTGCCCATTCTGGTGCTTTTCCCACAAGGCACTCCCAGAATTGATCAATCACCTGAGAAAGTAGGAAAAACAGGAATTCCTTCAAACCAATCAGCAGCCAGGGATTGGCTTCCCCACCCCATCACACACATCCTCCAACCAGCCAATAGAAGTAGAAAGACAAAATAGGAGGCGGGGCCTGCCTGGTCTCCATGGTAATCCCTGGCAGGTGACAGTGAGGGAGAAGCTCTCTGTAGCCTTGGTAGCGCTGGATCCAAATGTCCTAATGGGAGTGTTTGAACGGTAGGGAGGGAATTTATGGGGGGGCAGGGTGGGAGGAAGAGAGAGTGGGTAGAGGGGGAATGAGGGGGCAAGGAGGCTTCATAAGGGGGTGTTAGAGGTAGAGAGGTATTTAGAGGAACCACATATTTAGGAGAAGAGGAGGCTGTTATAAGTAGACAGAGAAAGAGTTGAAAGGGTCAGGAAGCTGGTTACAGAGGGAGAGAGAAGGTGCTAGAAGGAGACAGGGCAGGCCTTTATAAAGGGACATATGCGTGCACACAGAGAGGACTTAGAGTTTACAGGTGCTCAAAGAAGTCTTGGGGAGCCATATAGAGGTTATGGGGGCTGGGGGGGAGGGAGGAATTTATGGGTGAACAGTAAGGGTCAGAGCAGGATCATGACAGATACATAGGGATGAAGTGAGGGAGAGTGTAAATAGGACAAACAGAGAGCAACTGTAGACATTAGAGGTTTTACAGGGTAAGGGTTTTATGAGGGGACAATGAAGGTTTTACAGATGACAAGTGAGAGTATGAAAGTGTTGAGTGAGGGTCTTCTGAGTAGGGTGTTTATAGGCACAAAGAGAAGGCTGCTTTGGGGAACAATGAGGGTGTTACAGGAACAAAGTGTGACAGTGGGTCAGCTGAGGTTTCAGGGAGGGCAAGTGACAGTCATCAGAGTCAGTAAGGGACTTTGGGGGGACAGTGGAAGGGGCAAGAGAGACATGCTGTACGGATCTGCAAGGTAGTTATAGAAGATGGGGAAGGTTATAGGAGATGGGAAAGCGTAACAGGGAACAGAGAGGGATTATAGGGCGTGGGGACAGGGGATCCTGGAAGTTCTAGGGGACAGGGAGGTATTATAGGGGACAGGGAGAAGTTAGAGGGGACATGGTGGGAGTTAGAGGGAGTCAGCAAGAGTTTTAAAGGGAGTCAATGAAGAATTTATAGGAGCCAAGAGAGTGAAAGGGAGGAGGTCAGAGGGGATGGTAGAGTCCAGAAGCCATACTGAGCCATCACCCACTCCCCGCCCCCAGGCATTTGAAAAAATGTGTGACGCGTGTTGTAAGTGTGAGGAGTCTGATGAGCCCCCCAGTGACTACTTCTTGCTGTCAATCTTGGCCTACTTCTTGTGCTGTCCCTTAGGCAGTGCAGCCTTGTACTATTCTGCCCAGGTGGGAATCTGCATCATGTCAATCATCCCTCCCCTCCCTCTCCATCCTGCCTCTTACCCTGAACCAACTTCATCCACGTTCTCCCTCCTGTGGGTTCAGGTCCCCACCCTAGGTCCTTACAGGCCCATAGTTCACCCCCATCCAACAACCCTTTTAAACTCATGTAATCCTGTTCTGCCTCTCCCTCTAACTCAGACAAAGCGCCACAACTATAGGAACGAACGAGCCTTGGCAGCCGAGACCTCCCGCATGGCCTTCAGACTTGGGATAGCATCAATTTTTCTGGCAAGCATCACTGTAGTCAACTTCTGGATTACGTTCCTACTGACCAGACTTTCTCGGTAACCTCCTCTCCGGGTCATGAACAAAACACAAAATAACACAACCGCGTTACTTACCTTGACTCTAATAATCCATTTGGGCCAAATGGGACACTCCTCAATGTCTAGACTGTCAAGTGTTGCCAGCCTGAGCCACCACCTCGAGGATGTTGACGGAGGAAGGAAGTGTAGCTCAGGCAGACCATTTGACCTGAGCTCAAGACCAACTCTGGGACTCTGCCAAGGGATGGGGGCCACGGGAGATAGGGTAGGGCATAGTTTCCCCAGGGTAGC
The DNA here is from genome assembly GCF_057802395.1 of Ceratotherium simum simum. Taxonomy (NCBI): domain Eukaryota; kingdom Metazoa; phylum Chordata; class Mammalia; order Perissodactyla; family Rhinocerotidae; genus Ceratotherium; species Ceratotherium simum. The sequence goes on from NC_141932.1 coordinate 26,679,783, forward strand.
CTCGCCTTCTGCCTACATGCATACATTCGTGCCATAAATCGATTTATGCCAACCAAGGGCCTTGACTGTGCTGCCTGACTCTGGGGACATAGCAGTGACCACTTCAGATCCAACCCCACCCATTCAGAACTTACAAACCAAGGTGGAAGACAGACACATCACCAGACAGTGATAGTCCACAGTGGTCCAGTCTCTAAGGGGGAGTCCTAGGGGGGTGGCTTGTAAGAGGCCAGACCTAATCTGGGGAACTTGTGGTCTACCAGAAATCCAGGGAGTCAAGCAGCTGTCAGTGAACTGGGTAGAATTCGGGTCAGGTTATGACTGTAGAGAGCTTCAATAACAGGTATGGATTGCCTCCTCTCCCCTCCACCCACCAAAGCTTGTGATTATGTAATCATTCAACAAATACTTTCTGAGCACCTACCATGTACCAGACACTGTACTAGGGACTAGGAATACAACAGAGCAAGATAATAAGATCCCTTTCGATGGAGCTTACATTCTATTGGGGAAGAAAACCATAAACAAGTAGACCTCTAAACAAAAAAGATAATTACAGGGAATGGTAAATGCTATGGAGAAAAGAAAACAGAGTAATAAGCTAAAGCAGTGCCAGTGCTGGTCCACCAACTGTTAATGGTTTGCAACCAGACAAGTGCAGAAATTGCCAGTAAGTGCTTCAAAACTTACAGCAATTTGACATTTTCATGACATTCAAGTATATGATCAGGAGACTTCTCTAGTTGAACAGGGTATAGACCAACAGGATCAGTCCATGACAAATTGGAGATATGAAAAAACAGGTCCTACTCCACAACCGCAAACAGTTTCAGATGCACTGGGCTCTTGGGCAAAGAGATCTAGAAGGTATATTGCTTGCTTATGGTCATGCTAGTGGCTGCAACAAATAAACCTCAGCATTTCAATAGCCCACAAAACAGAAGTTTATTTCATACTCACAGAACCTCCCAATGTGAGCATCTTATGGCCCACATATTAAGTTAGGAATCCAAGCTCCTTCCACTTGGTGATTTTACCATCCCCTAAGGGCTCAGAGTCCTCTGAATCCAGGCAGAAGATGAGAGAGTGGAGAACCCCCACTTGCTTCTTAAAATGCTTGGCCTGAAAGTGAAGCCCTGTACACTCTTGGTGGGAATGTAAATTTTGACAGCCACTATGGATAACAGTATGGAGGTCCTCAAAAAAAAATAAAAATAGAACTACCACATAATCCAGCAACATACTTCTGGGTATATATTGAAAGGAAATAAAATTACTGTCTCAGAGAGATATCTGGACTCCTTGTTCATTGCAGCATTATTCATATTAGCCAAGATATGGAAACAACCTAAACGTCCATCAATGGATGAATGAATAAAGAAGATGTGGTATATATACATAAAAAATTATTATTAAGCCATGAATAATATGAAGTCCTGCTATTTGTGACAACATGGGGCCCTTGAGGGCATTATGCTGAGTGAAATGTCAGACAGAGAAAGACAAATACCATATGATCTCACTTATATGTGGAATTTAAAAAAAAAAAAAAATAACCTCCTGGATACAGAGAACAGATTGGTGGTTGCGAAAGTTGGGGGGTGGAGGTGGGCAAAATAGGCAAAGGGATTCAAAAGGTACAAACTACTAGTTATACATAAGTCATGGGGATGTAATGTAAAGCACGTCTACAATAGTTAATAACCATGTATTGCATAATTGAAGTTGCTAAGAGAGTAAATCTTAAAAGTTCTCATCACAAGAAAAAAATGCTGTAACTATGTATGGTGACAGATGTTAACTAGACTTATTGTGATCATTTTGCAATATATACAAATATTGAATCATTATGTTGTACACCTGAAACTAATATAATGTGCTATGTCAATTATACCTCAATAAATAAATAAATACATAAATAAAATAAAATATTATGTGTACGAGCTGTTTGTTTAAACTATAGCTGCAGATGAAAGAAATAAAAGAAGACCTAAATAAATGGAGAGCCTTCCCAGGGTCGTGAATTGGAAGGCTCAACATCTCTTCCAATTGATATGAAATTCTAATGCAATTCCTATTAAAAGACCAACAAGATTTTTAGATCTAGAAAAGCATAATCAAAACAATTCTGAAAAAGAAGAATAAAGTTGGAGTACTCACATTACCCAATTTAAGAATCACTGTAAAGCTACATTAATAAGCCAGTGTGGCATTAGCAAACAGATAGACACACAGATCAACAGAACACAATAAGGAGTGCAAAAAGAGACCCACATAAATATGGCCAACTTATTTTCAAAAAAAGTCCAAAGGCAATTTTTCAAAGAAAGAATAGGTTTTTTAATGATGTTATAGCAATTGAAAAGCCATAGGCAAAAAAACAAACAAAAAACAGACAAACTCAATTAAAACCTCATCTTATACAAATATTAACCCAGTATGGATCACAGATCTGAATGTATAATGTAAAGTCATCAAACATTTAGAAGAAAATATAGGAGAAAATCTTCCTGACACTGGGTTAAGCAAAGAGTTCTTAGACATGATACCAAAAACAAATCCATAAAAGAAAAATAATAATTTAGACCGTATCAAAATTAAAAATTTTGCTCTGCAAATGGCACTGTTAGAAAATGAAAAGATAAAATACCAACCCAGAGAAAATATTGTAAATCACATATCTGACAAAGGAGTTGTATCCAAAACATATAAATGACTCTCTAAACTGTGATAAAAATAACTTCTGGAATTGATCAATCACCAGAGAGAGTAGGAAGGACAGGCACTCCTTCAGACCAATCAGCAGCCAAGCGGGTATTGGCTTCCCCACCCCATCACACACACAACCTCCCATCAGCCAATAGAAATAGAAAGACAGGATAGGAGGCGGGGCCTGCCTGGTCTCCATGGAAATTTCCGGCGGGCTTGAGCGAGGGAGAGGCTCCATGTAGCCAGATCCAGATGCCCTAATGGGGGTGTTTGAGGGGGCAGGGAGGGAATTTATGGGGGCACAGGGCGGGAGGAAAAGTAATGGAGGGGATAGAGAGGGAATGAGGGGGCAAGGAGGTTTCATAGCGGGGCAGAGAGGGTGTTATAAGTACAGAAGTATTTAGAGGGAGCACGTGTTTAGAACAGAGGGGCTGTTATAAGGAGACAGAGAAGGCGTTCAAAGGGTCAGGAAGCCGGTTACAGAGGGAGAGAGAAGGTGCTAGAAGGAGACAGGGCAGGCCTTTATAAGGGGACATGTGGGTGCACACGGAGAGGACTTAGAGTTTACAGGTGCTCAAAGATCTTAGAGGAGCCCAGTGAGAGGTTATGGGGGACTGGGTGGGGGAAGGAGGAGGTTATGGGTGAACAGTAAGGGTCAGAGCAGGATCATGACAGATTCATAGGGACGAAGTGAGGGATAGTATGAAAGCAACAAGCAGAGAGCTATTGTAGACATGAGAGGTTTTACAGGGTAAGGGTTTTATGAGGGGACAATGAAGGTTTTACAGATGACAAGTGAGAGTGTGAAAGTGTTGAGTGAGGGTCTTCTGAGTAGGGTGTTTATAGGGGCAAAGAGAAGGATGCTTGGGGAACAATGAGGGAATTATAGGAACAAAGTGTGACAGTGGGTCAGCTGAGGTTTCAGGGAGGGCAAGTGACAGTCATCAGAGTCAGTAAGGGACTTTGGGGGGACAGTGGAAGGGGCAAGAGAGACATGCTGTAGGGATCTGCAAGGCAGTTATAGAAGATGGGGGGATTATAGGAGACGGGGAAAGGGTAACAGAGAACAGAGAGGGATTATAGGGCATGGAGACGGGGGTCCTGGGAGTTCTAGGGGACAGGGAGAAGTTAGAGGGGACATGGTGGGAGTTAGAGGGAGTCAGCGAGAGTTTTAAAGGGAGTCAATGAAGAATTTATAGGAGCCAAGTATCATGAAAAGGGAGGAGGTCAGAGGGATTGGTAGAGTCCAGAAGCCATACTGAGCCATTACCTACTCCCTGCCCCCAGGTGTTTGAAATCTTGCCTGACAAGCCCCCCAAAGACTACCTGTGCCTCTCGATTTTGGCCTTCTTCCTGTGTTTTCCCATAGGCATTGTAGCCTTGATCTTCTCTGTCCAGGTGGGAATCTTGGTCATGCCAATCCCCTCCCACTCCCCTCCCTCTTTATCCTGGCCATGACCCTGACTCAAATTCTTCCATGTTTCTCTCCTGTGGGTTCAGGCCCAAACCCTAGGTCCTTACAGTCTCGTGGCTCATCCCCATACAATAACCCTCTTAAGCCCATCTATTTCTGTTCTGCCTCTCCCTTCAAATCAGACAAGGCACAGCAACAAATGGAATGAACGAGCCTTGGCAGCCGAGACCTCCCACCAAGTCTTCTATATTGCAGTCGTGGGGATTGTTTTGGGATGCCTGATCACACTCATCCTCTTGATTTGCATCATGACGGACTTATTTACTCGGTAACCTCCTCCCCAGCTCATGAACCACCAAATATATATACAACAGTGTTACTTACCTTGGCTCTAAGCGTCCATTTGGGCCAATATGGAACACCGGCTCCTCAATGTCTAAAGTGCCAAGTGTAGCCAGCCTGAGCCCACACTTTGAGGTTGTTGATGGGGGAAGGAAGTGTAGCTCAGGCAGACCATTTGGCCTGAGCTCAGGACCAACCCTGGGACCTCGCCAAGGGATGGAGGCTACGGGAGATAGGGCAGCATCTCCTCCTGCTCACATGCATGCATTTATGCCATAAATCGATTTATGCTGACCAAGGGCCTTGACTGTGCTGCCTGACTCTGGGGACATAGCAGTGACCACTTCAGAGCCAACCCTACCCATTCAGAACTTACAAATCAAGGTGGAAGACAGACACATCACCAGACAGTTGTCCAGTCTCTAAGGAGGAGTCCTAGGGGGGTGGATTGTAAGGGGCCAGACCTAATCTGGGGAACTTGTGGTCTACCAGAAATCCAGGGAGTCAAGCAGCTGTCAGTGAACTGGGTAGAATTCGGGTCAGGTTATGACTGTAGAGAGCTTCAATAACAGGTATGGATTGCCTCCTCTCCCCTCCACCCACCAAAGCTTGTGATTATGTAATCATTCAACAAATACTTTCTGAGCACCTACCATGTACCAGACACTGTACTAGGGACTAGGAATACAACAGAGCAAGATAATAAGATCCCTTTCGATGGAGCTTACATTCTATTGGGGAAGAAAACCATAAACAAGTAGACCTCTAAACAAAAAAGATAATTACAGGGAATGGTAAATGCTATGGAGAAAAGAAAACAGAGTAATAAGCTAAAGCAGTGCCAGTACTGGTCCACCAACTGTTGATGGTTTGCAACCAGACAAGTGCAGAAATTGCCAGTAAGTGCTTCAAAACTTACAGCAATTTGACATTTTCATGACATTCAAGTATATGATCAGGAGACTTCTCTAGTTGAACAGGGTATAGACCAAAAAGATCAGGCCATGACAGATTGGAAATATGAATAAACGGGTCCTACTCCACAACCACAAATAGTTTCAGATGCAGTGCACTAGAGGACAGTGACATCTAGAAGGTATATTGGTTATGATCATGCTAGTGGCTATAATAAACAAACCCCACCATTTCAACAGCTCACAAAATAGAAATTTATTTCACACTCACAGAAGCTCCCAGTGTGGGCATCTTGTGGCCCACACATTAAGTTAGGGATCCAAGCTCCTTCCACTAGGTGATTCCACCACCTCCTAAGGGCTCAGAGTCCTTTGAATCCAGGCAGAAGATGAGAGAGGGGAGAATCCCCACTTGCTTCTTAAAATCCTTGGCCTGAATATGAACGCTTATATACTCTCGGTGTGAATGTAAATTGGTAAATCTACTATGGAAAACGGTATGGAGTTTCCTCAAAAAATTAAAAATAGAGCTACCATATAATCCCGCAACCCCACTTCTTGGTATAAATCCAAAGGTAATAAAATCACTGTCTCAAAGAGATATCTGGACTCCTTGTTCATTTTATTAAGCCATGAGCAATATGAAATCTTCCCATTTGCAACAACATCAATGGACCTTGAGGGCATTATGCTAAGTGAAAGAAGTCAGAGAAAGACAAATACTGTATGATGTCACTTATATGTGGAATCTTAAAGAGCCAAACTCATAGAAACAGAAAATAGAATGGTGGTTCCCAGGGGCTGGGGGGTGGGGGAAATTGGGTCAGGCTGGTAAAGGGTACAAACTTTCAGTTATAAGATGAATAATGTCTGGAGATCTAATGTATAATGTGACTGTGGTTAACAATACTGTATTGTGTAATTAAAATTTGCTAAGAGTAGATCTTAAGCATTCTCACCAAAAAAAAGTGACTAAGTGAGGTGATGGATACATTCATTAACTTCATGGTGGTAATAATTTCACAATATATACATGTATCAAATCACCATGTTGTACACTTTAAATATATTACAATATTATTAGTCAATTATACCTCAATAAAGCAGGGGAAAAAAATTTTTTTTTTTTTTGGTGAGGAAGATTAGCCATGAGCTAACATCCGTTGCCAATCTTCCTCTTTTTGCATGAGAAAGAGTGGCTCTGTGCTAACATCTCAGCCCATCTTTCTCTATTTTGTATGTGGGATGCCACCACAGCACAGCTTGATGAGTGGTGCGTAGGTCCGTGCCCGGGATCCAAACCTGCAAAGCCCGGGCTGCCAAAGCGGAGCACGTGAACTAACCACTACACCACTGGGCCAGCCCCCCAGAAAATTTTTTTTAAATAAAGCTTTGGCCCTGGAGTGACATACATCACAGTTTCTCTCAGTCCATTGGACAGAACTAGTCACATGACCTCAACTGGATGCAGGGGATGTAGTCCCAGACAGGGAAATGTAGTCCCAGACAGGGAAATGTAGTCCCAGACAGGCAGCCAATAGACACCTAGCTGGCTGTGCCACAGAAGACCATTCTATGATGTTCTTCGAGCTGAGACTTGTGTGGGGGGTCAGAATTGGCCACTTCAAAATATGTCTCTTTCCATTGATTATTTTCTCTGAAAGAAACTTTAACCTCACCCCCCACCACCACTAACTGCCTAAAAGAATTTAAGATAGAAGGCCTGTCCCCAGAACAGGCTATCACCATAGATAACTCTGGGTATGGATAGACTGGGAGGGTCCTTGCTAAGCCCATTCTTATCAAAGCTCTGAAAACCAAGTAAAAGTAGAAGTTACCCTTCGTAAGAGACATTTACATTCATAAAGGAAATCTCCACTTGTAAAGGTATCTCCCTCTCTGTACCGGGAAGAAGGGGTGATGACCTTATCTCTAGAAACTCTTATCGATGCCAAAGGCAAGGACTTAAATCCGCATACTCTTGTTTACTGTACTTTTCTGGTAATCTCCCATAGCTGACCCCACCCCCACCCCCAACATCTTCCTTTGTCTTTACCTGAATATGCTATTTAAGATGAGAACCTCCACCATTTTGTCAAGAAACCCAATTTCCTGGGTTTCTCCCATGTATACATGTTATAAAGCTTTGTTTGGGGGCCAGCCCCATGGCTTAGCGGTTAAGTGCACATGCTCCGCTACTGGCAGCCCAGGTTCGGATCCCAGGTGTGCACCGATGCATCGCTTGTCTGGCCATGCTGAGGCGGCGTCCCACATACGGCAACTAGATGGATGTGCAACTATGACATACAACTATCTACTGGGGCTTCGGGGAGAAAAAGGGGAAAAAAGGAGGAGGATTGGCAATAGATGTTAGCTCAGGGCAGGTCTTCCTCAGCAAAAAGAGGAGGATTGTCATGGATGTTAGCTCAGGGCTGATCTTCCTCACAAAAAAAAAAAAAAAAAAAAAAAGCTTTGATTTTCTCCTGCTATTTGGTCTCATGTCAAGTTAACTTGTAGCCCAGCCAGAAAGGATCCAGAGTGGGTAGAGGATAGTCTTCCTCCCCTACACTTACAAGCCAAAATATGAGAGCTGTTCCAAGAACTGTGAGAACAGAGTTCCCACAGAATGTGAACAGCAAGTAGAAAGGTACTGAAGTTGGAATGAGCTTGGCAATTCAAGGAACACTAAGGAGGCCAATGTGGCAGTAAGTAATGTCACATATCTCCTACTCTCCAAAATGGGTGGGGTCTCTCTTCCTTCCCATAAGAACAACTTGTAGGTGCTTATGAAAGTCCCAAAGATGGCCCCTAATTCCAGCTCTCCTGAAGAGGAAATTCAACACTGGTTCTTCACCTTCCATCTGACAAAGATCTGCTCACAGGAACATTTTGTAGACAGACAACTGCCCACCTCCAGGACCTCTCAGCCCCCTCCATGCCTGGCCCTGTGCCGGGTGATGCTGGGGATGTTACCGCCCGAGGGGGGTTGTCTGCATGCTCACCGTGAGACAAAAGCCAACTGTCAAGAGGCAAGGAGATAGGAGAGAAAGGACTTTATTACAGCTTGCTAGCAAAGGGAGAGATGGCCGACTAATGTCAGAAAGAACCATCTTACAGAACAAAGACTACAGGCCCGTTATATATGGGGCTGGCCTCTGGGTGGGGGCATCCATCTGATCTCCAAGTGGGGACAGACATCTGGTCTTAGTTCCTGAGAGTCTTTCATTTTACTGGATATGCATCAGAGACCGGGGCAACAGCCTATACCCTGATCTTTCAGTTGTCATTGATGATGGCTCTCAAGAAGACTCTCTGCCTGGGGGTCATCACATTCCTAAGGAACTCAAAAGAACAAAGTTATCAACTTATAGCAGCTGGGAGGGGCCATAAAATCTACAAAGCGGGTCTGGGTTAGTTAATCAGAGGTCATTCAAAGTTACAATAGGGTTTCTTTTCTACAATATGGCTTCCCTTATGTCAAGCTTGTGTTGAGCCGGTATCAGGGACACAGCAATGATCAGGACAGACCCCATCCCTGCCCTCAGGAAATCCAGTCCGGAGGGGAAGGCAGACCCACCACTAGCACAGCTATGAGTTGTTCTCTCGTTTCTTCTTTCACGCAGCAAATTTTTATTGTGCATCCATTGTTGCACCAGGCCGTAGGGACACATTACCGAAAAAAGTTGACCCAAAAAATCCTATCCTCGTGGATCTCACTTTCTGGGGAGTGTGAAAGATGGAAAACATAATAAATAAGGGAAATATTAAGAGTACTGTGGGAAAAAACAAAGCAGGGTGAGGGTGATAGGAACTATTGGAGGTGGATGAGGGGCTGTAGTTTTAAATAAGGAAGCAGGTAATGCCTGGTGAGGATCTGACTTTTGAGCAAAGTCTTGCATGACTAAAGAGAGGAAAACAGGCAGAGTCTGGGGGAAGAGAGTCCCAGGAAGATGGAACAGCTAGTGCAAAGGCCTGGAGGGAGGAGCACATTTGCTATTTCTGAGATACAGGAAGGAGGCCAGTGTGGCTGAAGTGAAGTGAGCGAGGCAGGGAATGGGAAGGGAGGCAAACAGAAGAGTAACGGAAGGCAAGATGGAAGAGAGCTTACTTTACGCCGTGTGACAGGAACAGACATTGACCAGACGAGTGACAGGCGCTCACTCAGGTGTTAACTGGCTCTCTCTGACTCTGGTGGGGAGCAGACTGTGGGAAGAAGGTGACAGCAGGCAGACTGCTGTGATATTCCAGATGAGAGGTGATGGCATGTCAGACAGAGTAGGGGAAGTAGAAAGGGAAAGCCTTGATGAATTTTAAGAGTAGAGTTAAGAGGAACTGCTGATGAATTATGTGAGTGTAAGAGAAAGAGAGAGATTTGGGGCCTCAGGAGCTAGGACAGAGCTACCCACGTCTGAGCTGGAGAAGGAAGAGGGAAACAAGTCTGGGGAGATACAGTGTTAGAGGTCATTATAAGGTTTGGGAGCCATATTCTGGCTCAGAGGTTGGTTCAGCAGTGGGCATGGGACCCTGCCTGAGCCAATGAGACTTGAATAAATGGTTTCTGGAACTTAAAGTAAAGAGAAGCAGCCTACTTCTTCCATGTTAGCCTCTAAAACTATATCTTTCTCCCTCACGTTGGAGGCTACAAGGTAAGCCATTCTGCAACCACATAGAAGAGTCTGGGGCTGCCAGGATGAAGGAAGAGCCAAGGAAGAAGCAAGCACTAGGAAGTGGAGGAGCGAGAAACAGGGTCTTCAATGACATCGCCATCATCATCATCATCATCACGTCACCGAGCAGTCAACTGTGGGCCAGGCACTGTTCAAGGAACTTATGCATATTGTCTCATTTAAACCCCACAACAACACTGAAAAGCAGGTATTATTATTGTCCCCAAATTTATAAATGAGGAAACTGAGGCCAGAGAGATTGAGTGACTTGCCCAAGATTATCCAGCCTGTGAGTGGTGGAGTCAGGATTCAAACCCAATCAGTCACACTGCAGAGCCTTTGCACATAATAACTGCCTTCCAGGGGCTGGCCGGTGGCACAAGAGGTTGAGTGCGCGCGCTCCGCTGCAGCGCCCCGGGGTTCGCCAGTTTGGATCCCGGGCGCATACACCGACGCACTGCTTGGCAAGCCATGCTGTGGCGGCGTCCCATATAAAGTGGAGGAAGATGGGCACGGATGTTAGCCCAGGGCCAGTCTTCCTCAGCAAAAAAAAAAAAAAAAAAAAGAGGAGGATTGGCAGATGTTAGCTTAGGGCTGATATCCTCACAAAAAATAAATAAATAAATAACTGCCTTCTAGTGTTTGAGTTGCTGGATCACACCTCACCTGAACCAGGATGAACCAGTACACACTTTTTATTTATTTATTTATTTTTTATTTATTTTTGTGTGTGTGAGGAAGATCAGCCCTGAGCTAACATCCATGCCAATCCTCCTCTTTTTTTTGCTGAGAAAGACTGGCCCTGGGCTAACATCTGTGCCCATCTTCCTCCACTTTATGTGGGACGCCACCACAACATGGCCCGACAAGCGGTGCGCTGGTGTGCGCCCGGGATCCGAACCCAGGCCACCAGCAGCGGAGTGTGTGCACTTAACCGCTACACCACGGGGCCAGCCCCAGTACACACTTTTTAATAATGTGATCCAAGATATTTCTTGTTTTGGTGGGGAAGAAAACTACTTTGAGTTGGATTCTTGGACATTTGTCATCAATTAGAGGCTTAGCTGTGACAGTCCAAAGGAGGTTATCCAACCAACCTGGGGGGTCAGAGACAGCTTCCCTAGAAGGATACATCTGAGCTAAGACCTGAAGGATGAGGAGGAGATAGGCACTGAAGCTAAGGAAGAAGGGTGATCGAGTTACGGGGCACAGTAGGATGAAAAGCCCAGATGTGGGGGGAGGGAGTCTTGACCTGTACTGCCCCAATGAGAACATTGCTTTCCTCTCTGGAAAGGTCTTCACCTGGGGAGAAGTTCCCCCCTCTCAGCCGGCTCATCACTCCCACCAGCCCCCTGCTATGCTTTGGCCCTGTCATCACCTGCGCTGGTTCCCTGCCCTGGCCACAGTGTCCTCCTCTGATTCCCCCTCCAAAGAACAAGAATGCTCTTTCCCATTTTTTTTAACTTTTAATTTCTTTATTTCTTTAGATAATGGTTTCAAATCTACAGACTATACATAAAAAGCATGTACCATCTAGATTTAACAGATGTAAACATTTTCCTATGTTTGCATCAGATCTCTTCTTTTAAGAAATAAAATATTATAGATACAAATTAAGCCCCTGCCCCCTTCTTCTCTGTTCCCTTTTTCCCTCCCTCCATCCTTGGAAGAAACCACTGAATTCATGTTGCTGTGAGTCAATCCTCAAAGTATTTTGCACTTTTACTCATTATGTGTGGGTACGCTTGATGATGCAGTTGCTGTTTCGGGTGTGTAGGAGTCCTTAGTAACTTCTGACAAGTCTCTCCAGCTCTTCACCTGCCAGACCTCACCTTCTGCTTTCTCAGTTGGCCCGGCTGATGCTTCAGTTCACATGGTCATTAAAATGCCAATTTTTATGAGGAAATTAGAGACAGGATGGTCTGAGATGTGCCAGATATTGATCACAAATTTTGAAAGTGTATATCCAAGAAGCAAAGGATAAGGATCCATCTCTGGGTATTGATGGTAATAAAGAAGGTTCCATCCCCCAAAAGTAGTGTCCTATAGACTGTACTTCTTAAACTTCAATGTGCACCAAATCACTGACAGATTTTGTCAAAATGCAGGTTTTGTAAGTCCGGGATTGAGGAGCAAGGGATTCTCCATTTCTAACAAGCCCCTGAGGGATGCTGTGGATATCGGTCCTTGAAAACCTTGCTAGCGGCAAATTACAGGCATTAATGTGGAAGCTTGAGGTTTATCAAACAGGGATCAGGAGAGGAACACAGGGTGTCCATCTCAGTTGGGGACGAAAATCATTTTGCCCCAAGTATGTTGAACAGACTGAACACAGTGCGAGTACAAACGTGACATGTTTCTTCTCCTGTGAGTAATGTGCCAATCTCACCTTTTTGCATCAGCCTTTTGGGGGGTGGAGAAGAAGACACCCCTCCTCTCACGGGGGAAAGGGGGAGGGAAAGCTACTGCAGCTTCTTCCATGAACAACAGCTTGATGTCACAGTGATTTCTCAGACGTCAAGAGTTTCTGCTTACAGAGGGTATCCAGGTTCAATCAGAGAGGGTGAACCACTAGTGGAGATATAATAGATAGATAGATAGATAGATAGATAGATAGATAGATAGATAGATAGATAGATAGATAGATAGATAAAGTAGATAGATAGTTGATAGATGAGACAGATAGACAGATAGATGAGAGAGATAATAGGGATTTGACCTCATGCAATTTGTAGAGTTGTTAAGCGGTCCCTAAGGTTGTTGTCTTAGTGTCTGATGCTGGCACTCAAAGTGCACAGAGCAGGCAGTTAGGAAGGGGAGACAGATATAGAGCAGGGGAAAGCTAGGACAAGCTGGAACGAGTTTGCCTCTGACCTTGGTGGTACGAGTGTCCACAGAAGCTGGCACTCTTCATCATGGAGCTAAACACACACCTGGCCCAGGAGTTAGAGAAGTTGAAGGAAGATCCAGGAGAAGGTGGAACGAGTGCTGGCCTGGTTGCTGCCCTATGCAAACACAATGAGCCAGCAGCCAGCCAGCAACAACCTGCGTGATCTACCAAATGGCAGCTGCTTCACTTCTGCCCTCCAAATCTTGCCCAAGAATCTCTTTTGTCCCATCCTGACTGAATATACAGAGAAGGTAATTCTAGGATATAGTTCATTCAGCCTAGTCAAGCTGACACATTACAAAGTCACCTCAGAGAGACTGGAGGAGAGTGGTGAGAAGATGGTTAGTGGCTGCTGGGAAGATGGTCACATGACCAGCTCTGCTCTCTCTTAGGCATCTTGAGAGGATGTGTCTAATAACCCCTGAGTGGCTTTTTTTAGAGTTAGGGGGCAAACCACCGGTAGTTATGTCCTATTTGGGCTTAACTTTTCTTCCAAAGCATACAGAATTCTCTTATTTTTGTATGTAATTATACAGCTTGAGTCAAGGTGCATCTGATTAGTCATCACTAAGGTTATAGATATTTCATTAAATATTGCAGCTTTCAGCCAATACTTTTTTTAATAGACTTTATTTTTTGTGGGCAGTTTTATGCTTACAGAAAATGGCACAAAAAGTAAAGAAAGTTCTCACATACCTTTTCTCCCTCCACACACATTTTCCCCTATTATTACCATCTTGCAGGAGTATGGGAAGTTTGTTACAATTGATGACATTGAAACATTATTACTAACTAGAATCCATAAGTTACATTAGGGCTCACTCTGTGTTGTACGGTTCTACGGTTCTACGGCTTTTTACAAAAGCATAAGGTGATGTATCCACCATGACAGTATCATACAAAACAGTTTCACTCCTCCTAAAAATGCCCTGCACTTCAACTTTTCATCCCTAACCCCCATCCCATGATCCCCCAGCAACCACTCATCTTTTTACTGTTCTCCATAGTTTTGCCTTTTCCAGAAAGCCATATAGTGGAATCATACAGTATATCACCTTTCAGATTGTCTTCCAAAGTGGCTGTATAATTTTGCATTCCCACCAACAATGAACGAGAGTTCCTGTTGCTCCACATCCTCAACAGTATTTGGTGGTGTCATTGTTTTGGACTTTAGACATTCTGATAGGTGTGTAGAGGTATCCCATGGTTGTTTTAATTTGCAATTCCCTGATGACATATGATGTTGAGCAACTTTTCATATGCTTATGTGCCATCTGTACATCTTCTTTGGTGAGACATCTGTTCATAAGTTTTGTCCTTTTTTTAACGGGATTATTTGTTTTCTTCTGGTTGACTTTTAAGAGTTCTTTGTATATTTGGGATACAAGTCCCTCATCAGATATGTTTTGCAAATATTTTCCCCCAGTCTGTGACTTGTGTTTTCATTCTCTTAACAGCCAATACTTTTTAAAGCCCCTTGAAAAGCTCATAGACCCACGCCACACATACTGTCTAATTGATTTTTTTTAATAGCAAACACCCCACAAACAGTGGAAGAGTGGAGATGTTTGAAAGAAACATCAGCTGTTGAGAAATCGGGCATCGTGAAGTAGCAGCTGCTAATCTTTCTTCCCGAAAGCCCAACTGGATTACAACCTGCCACCCTCTTCTGCTTCTCAGTTTTTTGTTTTTTGTTTTTTTTTTTTTAATTTTATTTATTTATTTCCCCAAAGCCCCAGTAGATAGTCGTATGTCATAGTTGCACATCCTTCTAGTTGCTGCATGTGGGATGCAACCTCAGCATAGCCAGAGAAGGAGTGCGTCGGTGCGCGCCAGGGACCCAGGCCCGGGCTGCCAGCAGCAGAGCATGCGCACTTAACCACTAAGCCACGAGGCCGGCCCTGCTTCTCAGTTTTTATGAAGCATTTGAAACTGCATTCAGCTTCTCCCCCAAATCTGCTATCTCAGTGGTGATCCCATGATCCCTTTGTCCATGGGCCAGAGACTCAACCGGCCCTTGGCTATCCCCGTGGTTCCTCATACCCATCGAGTCCCACATTGTTATCACCATCTCCCCCAAAGCTGCCCCTTCTCTCATGTCCCCATTTCAAAGTCTGCTCCACCTAATCCCCAGCCCAGAGCCCTGGACCTCACCCTGGATGCCCCACCCACCCCGTACTGCCAAGTACAGCCAATAGACCTCATGACCCATCCACTCAGTCTCACCCTCTCTGCTCCACAACCGTAAGCACTGTCCTCACCCGCACTCCTCATTCCGCTCCACCCTCCTCCCTGGGTTCCTAACTTTAGTCTCACCCCACCACCTTTCCTCCCATTTGTTTATTCAACAACTGTTTAGAGAGTCTGGCTCTGTAGTGGACACTGAGGACAGACTGGTGACCTAGGCAAGCATGTTGCATGAAAGGTCACTGAATGTTGCCATTTCTCAGGGCCCTGTCTGAGGCCGAGTGGGCTCTCCAGAACTCCAGCCCCAGCATCCAGTGCTTTCTGGGGCACCCCACAGACCTCTCACACTCCCTGTGTCCCAAATTGACCCAGCCTCCTGCTTATTTTCTACCATTCCTACCTGGTGATGCGTCCGTGTCCCCCACTGAACCGTGAGCTCCGTAGCACGGAGACTGGGGCTGTCTCAGCCCCCCGCGGTGTCCCCAGCACAGGGTTGGCTCTTGAAGGTTATGGTATGGTATGGACAAGAAAGCACGCCAGGGAGATATTAGGGTCATGCTATCTGCCCTCTATCCCTCACTCAGATCTGAGAGACGCTGTTTCTGAAATCAAAGAGCAGTAAGGTTGGCATCTCCTCGCCTGGTTCTCATCCTCCTAGGATGGAAGTCCCATTTTGTCAAGAAAATCAAGGCAGGCATTGGGGACCTTTTGCCTCTGAGGGAACAGCTGGTGTGAGCGTGAGAACGCGGAAAGCAAGCGGGGCCCACCGTTTCTCCACGCCCCTTTCATCTTCGCTCAATGGGATCCACCCTGGAGGAGCGAGACAGCAGGACAGCTCCGAGACCCGGCAAACCGGGAGGCGCCTGTCTGCCTGGCAACCGACGACGTCACTGTCGGCGCCCTCGTGGCGTCATAGGCAGGCGCCACGCTTGAAGAGGGCGCGGGAGGCGGCGGCCGCGGCCCTGTCATGGAGTTAGCGCAGGAAGCGCGGGAATTGGGTTGCTGGGCGGCCGAAGAGATGGAGGCGCCCGTGGGGGCCCGGGCCCCGGAGGCGACGCTGCGCAGGTGAGGGTCCTGGAAGCGAGGACTGCCCGCCCTGGAGGTAGAGTCTCCGGGAGTGAGAACCCCATCTTCACTGGAGACGGGCCCATCCCCCTCCCACTGCGCCGCGGTGAGAATAACCCCTGAGGGCGCCCCCCACCCCGGAGTAGTACATCCAGGAAGAGGATCCCGGGTTTGAGTGAGGACGCCCTGGCGGTGACCTCCACACTGCCACCCCCACCTGCGTGGCCGCCCAGAGTGAGGTCCCTGGCACCAGGGAGGATCCTCCGTGAGTTAATGGAGCCCCCTTCCCGTGTGGAAATAGGATCTCCAGGGTAAGGCTGTCCCTGCAGCACCTCACCACCGACCCGCCACCCCAGCCCAGCCAAGACCACCCCATTGGAGCCTGAATCCATAGGAGTGGTAACCCGCATCTGGTAACAAGAGAGCACTTCCTGGCAGTACACTCCCACCCCCACCTCTGGAAGTGACTGGAGATAACCCTCTCCCAGGAGAAAGGGAGCACCCCACCAGGGAATGAGAATACCCCCACACCCAGTGAGAAGCCCACCCTCTCGGACTGAGAAGTCTCCAGAAAGGAATATCCTACCCCAAAAAGTATGGGCCCTCCCTCCCCCCAGAAGTGAGAATTCCCTAGTAAAGACTTCCCCGCCACCACCACCCTGGGAATGATGATCCTCCCCGCTGTGTGATGTCCCAGGCACACCCTTACACGCTGTCCCCACAGGCTGTGTCTGGGCCAGGGGGCCGACATCTGGGCCTACGTCTTGCGGCATGTGCACAGCCAGAGGTGAGCCTGGCTGCATGAGGGAGGCTGTGGCAGGGGAGGGGACACAGGCAAGGCCCCAGTAACTCCTCTTCATCCTACCTCTCCACTGTAGGAGTGTGAAGAAGATCCGGGGAAACCTCCTCTGGTAACTGCTCCTCAAAGCTATCCCTTCCTCTCTTCCCTGGTCCCATCTAACCATGTCCCCACCCACAGCGTCACACCTCCCATCTCCCCCTGGAATTCCCTGTCTGCCCCTAACTCTGGCCTCATTTCCTCAGGTATGGCCACCAGGACAGTCCAGAGGTGAGAAGCATGTGCTACACGATTTTTTTCATCCAAAAAGAGTATGTGTAGACCTTCTGCTCTAGGCCCAGCCTTGTGCTGGGTGATGCTGGGGACACTGTGTCACAGGCCCTGATCCCTGCACTCACGGTGCTTACAGTCCAGGGGGAGACAGGCATGAGCTGGGGGTTGGGGGCACATGGACATGAGGCATCAAAGCTGGTGAGGGGAGATGGGAGGAGGGACTGGTTTTAGAGAGATACTGAGGCCAGTGTGGGACCCAGTATATGCAAGGGGCCCAGGTGATATCTAGGAGGATGCTTCCAGGAGACCTCAGGACTCCAAGATGTGGGGCTCGGTGGGGAGCTGAGGACTGGGACAGAGATGGAGTGCCATCAGCGCAGAGACAGGAAGGGAGGGTAGGTGAAGGCAGTCCCAGGAGGATGGAGGAGGCCAGGATAGCACCCTAGAGCTTTCTGGGCCTAGAGGTTCAGACACAGAAACTGCTTAGGAAGAACTCCTGCCACCCACCTGGGCAGGTGAGGAGACCGGTTCTCCACAAAGAGCAGTCAGGCCAGGCTGAGCCCCAACCAGGCCACACATCTGACCCTGAGTCTGATCCCACCAGGCCCGTCGGAAGCTGGAGCTAGAAGCTGCTGTTGCCCGCCTGCGGGCAGAAATCCTGGAGTTAGACCAGAGCCTGGAGCTGACAGAGCGAGAGACCGAGGCTCAGGGTGACCCATGGGGGCTGGGCAGATGGGCAGCAGAACGGGGGTAGGGGAAATGCTGATGGCCAACCCGTTTCTCCCACAGACATAGCCATGGAGCAGGCCCTGCAGAGCATGCAAGACACCCAGCGCCGTGCTCTCCTCCTCCGGGCGCAAGCCAGGGCCATGCGAAGACAGCAGCGTGGGCTCCAGGATCCCGTACAGCGGCTGCAGAATCAGCTCAGGCGCTTGCAGGACACAGAGAGGTGGGCCTCAGGTGCCCAGGGACCAGCCGTCACCAGGCTTGGAGGACAGACGTTCTCCTCGGAGACCCCGGGGCTCTGCCTTGACCCCTTCTTGGGCTCCAGAATTCTGAGCTGCACTCCTTAGGATTTAAAGTCCATGAGGCCAGGAAATTTTGTCATCTCAGCCACCTGTATCCAGTGCCTAGAATGGTGCAGACTATATAGAATGCCAGTGTGGGGGAAAGTATCGAGGTGGGTATGTTAATTGAGGTGAATCCTGCAAAGTGCTTAGAAGAGTTCCTAATATCCATCGTTATTATTCTGAATGTGATGGGAACATAGCACGTTGTTTTCGAGGGTTTTGAGCAGAACACTGACATGATCAGTCTGAGGTTCTAACAGGATCATTGACTACTGAGTGGAGAAAAGACTGCAGAGGGCGAGAGCAGAGAGAGCAGTGAGGAGGCTAATGCAGTCGTCCAGCCAGGAGATGACAATGGCCTAATTTTGGAGGTGGCCCCTGAGATCCAGGCTTGGTGATCCCTGTGACTAGCTTTGCTGGCAGCAGGAGGGGACACAGCTCTCCCAACTCCCTCCTCCCAGGGACCCCAGCCCCAACTGCACTCCTCTCTCCAGGAAGGCCAAAATGAATATAACCTTTGGACCCTTGACATCAGCCGCCCTAGGCCTAGAGCCTGTGGTCCTGGTAAGAGCCCTGGGCCATGAGGGAAGGAGTGGGGAATCTGGGGTCAAGTGGACCCCTGGGTCTCCCTCACGCTCCATCATCCTCTTCTTCCCAGAGTGATGTCCGAACAGCCTGCACTCTCCGGACCCAGTTCCTGCAGAACCTCCTGACTCCTCAGGCCAAGGGAGGCAGCATCCTGTGAGTGTCCCCCAGCCCCCAGAGACCCTGCAAAGAACCGGGGCTCTGGGGAGAGTTACTTGTCTATTAATTCCTCAGACACTGAGCCTCTGGGCTATGTCAGCCCCAGGCTCTGCCCTGACAGGGCGCCCAGGCTAGGAAGAGGGGGAGTCCAGACCCATCACAGACAGTGACAACCCAGGTGGTTAGGGCTGTCGGAGGGTAGGGAAGCCTGAGAGGCTCTGGGTACCTCTCAGATGCCCTACCCAGCTAAGGAAGCGGGGAGGATGGGCTCTCTGGTGAGGAGGGTAGGAGGTTGCGAGGGTGTCCAGGTACACAGCACGTGTGAGAGGGGCAAGGCCAGCCGGTTGATGTAAGTGGGGAATGCAAGTGTAGCAGGCATAGACAGACTTGGTTTCCTCATCCTTAAATGGGGACAGTGGCAGCCCCTACCTTATAGGGTGGTGGTGATCATTAGAGGGAGAATTGATGTGTCTTGTAATATTCTCTGTCCCCTCCAACCCCACAGAACCCCTCGAGATGACCACTTTGGAACTTCCTACCAGCAGTGGCTCAGCTCAGTGGAGGTGAGGGGGGCTCTCAGGAAAGGTCACACCCTCTGCCCCTTGATCAAACCTCAGGGTGCCAGGACCTAACTCTTGATCCCTCCCCCATCTCCATGGGGTCCCAGCTCGCAGCCCTGCTTCCACCCTTCCCTGACTCCACTCCTCCCCCACCAGACACTGCTGACACGCCACCCTCCGGGCCACATCCTGGCTGCCTTGGAACACCTGGCTGCAGAGCGAGAGGCAGAGATCCGGGCCCTGTGCAGTTCGGACGGGCTCCAAGATACAGAGATAACCAGGTGAGGAGTGGATGCTCCCACAGTCAGAGCAGAGCAGGTGGCTGGGTGAGCTGAGACAAGTCAGGACCAGGCACGGTGGCCTGCTGACAGGGGTGCGACTGAAACCCAGTGACTAGTCCGGCAGTTGGACTGACATTGGCTACCCCCAAGGGCCCAGGCAAGGGGACAGGGCTCCTCCCTCAGCAGCTTCGCCCCTACCCCCCAGGTCTCAGGCACCAGACCAGTCAGACTCCGGCCAAGCCCTGCCATCCATGGTGCATCTCATCCAGGTGACTCCCAGGCACCCTTCTCTGGACTCCATCCCCTTCCCACCCCAAGACCCACTCAGTCCCCTCACCCCCAGGGACCACACCCACCCTGACGTTGTGCCTTGCTCCAGGAGGGCTGGCGGTCTGTGGGTATGCTGGTCGCCGAGCGGGGCCCCCTTCTGAGGGAGCGTCAGACCCTGACACAGCGCCTCCAGGGCCTGATGGAGGAGGTGGAGAAATGTACCCCAGGATCCAGCGAGAGGTGAGGGGTCTCCCTGGGCAGAGGCCTCCAGGCCATCTCTCTCCCAGGGTCTCGGGATAGTGGACCTTTTTTGCTCCTGTGGCTCCCATCTCTGCCTCCTGCTCTCCCTGTTTGTCTCCCTATGTTTGCGGCTCCTGTGCCTCCTTGCAGATCTGATCTTCTCCACTGTGAGTCTTGGTCACCCTCCTCTCCTTTACTCTCTTATGCTTGTGCCGCAGGCAGGCACTGGTGCTAGGGCTCCGGAGCAGTGGCCTGTGCGCAGAGCTCAAGGCCCTGCGCGCGGAGACCCAGGAGCTGCAGGAGGCAGCCGGGCGGAGGCAGCTTCTGCTGCAGGAGCTCCAGGCCAAACAGCAACGGATCCTGCAGTGGCGCCAGCTGGTGGTGAGAGGCAGGACTGCGGGAAAAGTGGCAGGGCCTGCTGGGGGACCAGAGTGAGGCCCGGGGCCTTAAGATCCAGGACTGGGCTTCCTGGGGGCGGGGAGGAGCCCAGGGTGAGACTCCCAAGAGGAAGCAGGACCCGTGCAAAGGGGTGAGCAGGGCCAGAGGCTGGGAGGTGGGAAGGAAAAGCTGCCCGTCTCACTGGCCTCCTGGTTGTCCAGGAGGAGACGCAGGAACAGGTCCGCCTGCTCATCAAGGGCAACTCAGCCAGCAAGACACGCCTGTGCCGGAGCCCTGGGGAGGTGAGACTGGAGTTGGGGCAAGGTGTGGGTAGGGCGGTCTCCTAGGGATGGGGCTGCGTGGCCTCAGGCTGCCCCTCCCCCTCCTCTCCTTCCCCACAGGTGCTGGCTCTGGTTCAGCGAAAAATGGTTCCCACATCTGAGGCGGTGGCACCACAGAGCCAGGAGCTGCTTCGCTGTCTGGAGGAGGAAGCCCGGCATCTGCCCCACCTTCTGCTGGGCACCCTGCTGCGGCACAGCCCCGGGGGGTGAGACTGGGCTACCCCCATACCCCTCCCCTGGATGACTACTCCTTGGGCACACTCCAAAAAAATAATCTCAGGCCCCCAGTGTTCCCAGGCTGCCAGACCTCACCCTCAGGTCCTCGGCCCCGCTCTGGAATCCTAGTCCCCAGACCCACCTCCAAGTTCCCACGCCTCCTGAGCCCACCTCTGAGCCCTTAGAGCCTCTGGAACCCACGCCTTCCTCTCAGTGCCCCCCTAACCTGGACTTTCCCGCCAGGTCGCAGCCCCTGCCCACGGTCCTGCCATCCATCCACCAGATGCATCCTGCGTCCCCAAGGAGCTCCAGCCTCACAGTGCTGAGCCACACACTGGGGCTGCCTGCAGGGAAGGTGAGTGCAAGTCCCCTAGGACCTGCCTTCCCACCCCTACCCCAACCCGAGGTGACCATCCTTGCCCCTTCCTCCAGGCTCCGGAGCTGCTCCTCCCAAAGGCTGCCTCTCTTCGCCAGGACCTTCTCTTCTTGGAGGACCAGCGGAGTCTCCGGTGCTGGGATCTGCTCCACATGAAGACCAGCCTGCCACCGGGACCGTCCACCCAGGGTAGGCCTGCCCTGCTCCCTATGCAGCATCCCTGCCCATTCCCAGGACCAGCAGCCTCCAGAAGAAATCAGACACCTGTTGCTTACACAGTGCCCCCTGCATGCTGAGGGCTTTAAGCATGGGCACTAGTTTCCTCTGGAGGCAGTCCTGTGGGGTTAGTGCTCTCGTTCCGCCCATCTTACACAGGAGGGAATGAGACCCAGAGGGCTTGGTAGCTGCCCAGTTGGCAGAGCTAGGAGTTGAATCCAGGCAGCCTGACCCGGGTCTGTGCTCCTAACCGCGAGGCGACACTGCCCATCGAATTGCCAAGTACTCGTTAGTCACTGTCCAGTAGTCTACTTGAGTGGTTAAAGCTGGCTGTGGAGTTGAAGTACCTGGATTCTCTTCTCAGCCCTCCCTCTTCCTTGCTGTCGATCTCCCTGTGCCTCAGGGGTAAGCATAATCATGGTCCCTTACCGAGTTGCTGGGGAGACTCAGTCAGGTGACCCAAATGGGGCACTGAGCAACGCCCAGCACGCAGTGAGCCTCAGGTCGCTGGCGTGATAGTGACGCACACGTGCAGTCTCTTCCAGTCCTCACCACGAGGAGAGGGATTGTTAAGACCTCAGTTTACAGAGAGAAGACTGAAACTCAGAAAAGTCATTCCTGCCTGGATTCACTCGGCAAGCACCCACTGGGCACCTGCCGGGTGCTGGCCCCGAGAGCTCAGTGGGGAGAGAAGCGAGAGCTGTCCAGCCCCACGGCTTTCCCAATGGTGGAAGCAACCAGCAAAGAATCATGGGATAAACAGATGGAAGAGGTGACCTGATGAGAAATGAATCGGGGTGCCATCAGCCAAGTAGCAAGAAACCATGTTTAGGCCTTTGCGTTTAGGGCTCCCTGCCTTCACCTCTCCACATGGGCCGGGAGCAGTGTGCCGGGACAGCGGGAGCAGCCCGAGACACAGCACAGTGTCGTCTGTCGTCCCACCTCATGGGCATCTTGGACTTAACCTGTCTGTAGCGGAACTTAGTTCCCTCTGCTCCAAAAAGCAATTTTCTTCTTCCTCCTAGTTTCCTGCCCTCAGAAAATGACCCCACCCTCCTCATGCAGGTGCTGAACCACCCAGGAGTCACCCTTGGTTCCTCCTAGTCGTCTAACCCCCCGACCTTCAACCTGTCAGCAAGCCCTGTGGGTCCTATCTCCAGAGTACCCCAGTCTGCCCCTGCCCCTCTAGCCTGTGGCTCAGATCATTCCACCTGACCGCAGGAGTGGCTGAAGAAAGAGCAAGTGTCATGCCCCGGGTCACAAGGCAAGGAAGGGATGGAGTCAGGATTCAGGCCCAAAGGACCCGACCACACTGCTGAGCTGCACTTGCTCTGAGCTGGGCTTGTTCTGGGTCTGTGGAGAGGGACTAGGCCCCATCACAGGCCCCAGGGGGAAACACCACTGGAGTGAAGGGCTGCAGCATTCGGAGGGGGTGGTCCTGGGGTTGAGGACTACTAGGAAGGACTTCCAGGAGGAAAGGTGGTGTCTGGGGTGGGCCCTGGGAGACAGGGGAGGGTTTGCCCAGGAGTAGCGAGCAGAGGCCACAAGATACAAACCCTCAAGTTCTAGGCTCAGGAGCGTGGACTTTGTCTTGGCCCTGGGGAGCCTTAGAGGGTTCAAGCAGGAGAGGGAAGGGATCAGGTAGAAGTTCAGGAAGATCACTCTGGCTGTGGAGGATGGACCAAAGAGAGAGGCTGAGGCCTAGAGCTTAGGAGGGAGGCTGGGGGGCAAGTAGGGATGGGGAGAGGAGAGGAAGCTGAGGGATGGCCGTGGAGATTGATGGGCTGTCAAGGGGAGGGAGAAAGGCATCCAGAATGAGGCCTGGGGAGTGGTGGGCTTGCCCTTGAGGCAGGACCTGGAGGAGGGAGAGGTTTGGGAGATGCTGAGGTCAGGACTGGGTGCCTGGAGACTTGCTGACCACTGGCTGCGAGGCTCCAGGGAGCCAGAGGACTCAGTGCTTTCTCCCTGGTTTCTGACCCGTAGAGCTGCTGCAGATCCGGGCATCCCAGGAAAAGGAGCAGAAGGAGGACCTGGGGCAGGCCCTGAAGCGGCTGGAGAACCTGCTGCAGCAAGCGCTGGAGCGAATCCCCAAGCTACAGGGGGTTGTGGGGGACTGGTGAGAGGGGACGTGATGGGGGAGGTGGGGACTAAGCCGGCTGGAACAAGCGGAGCCCAGGCTGGGGGGCTGGGGACAAGCAGGCCATGGTGTTGCGGGGAGGCCACGGAGGGTCTTCAGGTCCCAGCCTTCCCTCTAACACCATCCCCTTCTGCAGGTGGGAGCAGCCGGGCCAAGCCGCCCTCTCTGGGGAGCTCTGCCAGGGCCTGTCCCTGCCCCAGTGGCAGCTTCGCTGGGTCCAGGCCCAAGGCAGCCTGCGGCAGCTGTGCAAATGAAGAACAGACTCAGACAGGAGTTGAGGGCTTCCCGTTTGCTCACGCCAACACCTCCCCTCCCCCAAGAAGACCTTCGGAAGAAAGCATCACCTGGATGTGTCTGCCGAGACCTGCCGGCCCCCTCACAGGCTGCTCTGCTCTTCCTCTCAGCTACCTTGCCCCTGTCCTTTCATCCCACCAAAGCCAAGAGGATGGGGTTCTCTGGACCCCATCCCAGGCACCCCTGAAACTCCCCCCATCGCTTTCACCCTCAGAAAAAGTAATTGAGCACCTGCTGCAAACACTGAGGAAACAGCACCGAACAAAACGGACAAAAGCCCCAGCCTTCAGGGAGTCGACGTTCTAGGACAGAGAAACAGACCACTGACGAGACAAGTAAGCAAAGTATGTAGTATGCTAGAAGATAACTGCTATGCAGAAAATAAAGCAGGCTGTAGGAGGTGCGATGTTAAAAATAGGGCTACACAGCCAAGGCCACACTCTAAAGGTAGTGAGAGGGAGCACACAGGTATCTGAGGAAGGCTTGCAGGTGGCAGCTGCAGCACGTGCAAAGGCCCTGAGTTCAAATGTGCCGATGTGAGGGAGGCAGTGTAGCCAGGCAGAAGGGTTTGAGAGATGAGATTGTCTTCTAGTTTTTATAGTTTCTTTTTTTACATTTCAATCTCAGCCATTTGAAAATTATGTAGTATCAAAGTAGAAAAGAAAAATTCCAGTCCATAGAAAAATGGGCAAAATATATGAATGGGAAATTCTCAGAAAATGTGCTCATACTCAATCATAATAAGAGAAAAGCAAATTAAAACCACACTTGGATACATTTCCCATCTATCAGACTGGGAAAAAGGACACCCAGAATTTTGGCAGCTCACTGTTGGCAAGGCTATGGGAAGAGAGCACTCTGTTACATCAGTGGGCATGCAATATGGAACAACACCCCGGGACCATCTCCAGCCAAGCTGCATGTGCATTTCCTCTTTGCCCAAACAATCCCACTTTTAGGACTCTATCCCAAAGACATGCTGGGTGAAATACAAGTTGTGGGACCTTGTACAAAAAACAACTAGACCGTGTTCTTCAGAAGGTGAATGCGGGGAGGGTGGGGACTGTTTTAGATTACAAGAGACAACCAAATGCCATGCAGGGTCTTGATTGAATCGTGGATTTTTTAAAAAGTGTTTGAAAGTACATTTTTGGGACAACTGGGGAAATTTGTATATTGGGGGATATTACTGTATCTTTGTTAAATTTCTTTGGTGGGATAATGGCATTGTGGTTAGGTGGGAAAATGTTCTTAGAGGGTGTGTGTTGAAGTATTAAAGGTGATATCTGCAGCTTACTTTCAGAGAGTTCAGGATGAGAGAGAATAAGGTAGAAGGGGCACGGATGGAAGCCAGACATCTCTGAATGTACATGGTTTCATACTTTTGACTGTGGAAACATCTATTTTTCATAATTTAAAAAAATGAGAAAAAGAAAGAAATCCCTAAAAATTCAAAACAAGCTGAAACAAATGAACCTAACTCTATATCAAGTTGGTGGCACAATTGTTTCAGATAAGAATTGTTTCAGATGATATTAACACACAATCCTTTCATTCGATGCCTCTAGTGGCACATATATCCTAAGAGAAAAAGAACTGCAATAAAATCTTAAACTGCATGCAGCAGTCTTGTTTGTAATAACATTGGTATTTTATTTTGATAAAAATATATAGTTTAAAATTGAGACCTTACATTATATATTTTGAAATTATATATTAGACTAAAGCAAATAAGTGGTTTAGCTCGTGTTACTGGAGACCAACATTTTTAATGTAAATGAAAAGAGATACAGATACAAAATCAAAGAAGGAAACACCCTATAATCTTTCATTTGACTCAGAAATATCAGAATGAACTTATGGGTTTTTGTCTTTCTAAAAAATATATATTCCCCGGGGCTGGCCTGGTGGCATAGTGGTTAGGTTTGCATGCTCAGATCCCAGGCATGGACTTAACGCACCGCTCATCAAGCTATGCTGTGGTGGCATCCCATATATAAAGTAGAGGAAAATGGGCACAGATGTTACCTCAGAGACAATCTTCCTCAAGCAAAAAGAGGAGGATTGACAACAGATGTTAGCTCAGGGCCAATCTTCCTCACCAAAAAAAAATATATATATATATATTTGCCTAGCTAAGTCCACAGAAAAGGTCTAGATATAATGACAACCCAGTAACAATGAGTAACCCCAATGCCCAGATTGTGGTCTCTAAATACTACTTCTGACTAGAAGGAATCAGGGATCCTTGGGACAATAGCTGATTCCAAATCTAGGGCAGGACATGTGCAAAATGAGCATGGGGCATCTTGTGCCAGAAAGCTAGGAAGTCCCCCAAGACTACTGGGATTGAGTCAAAGGACTCAGGAGTCAATCTGAAGAGACTGCCACTGGCCAAATATGGGACATTTTGAGCAGCAATAAGAATGACAGCAGTGATTTGAGAAGCACATAAATATGTTTGAAAATGTACGTTTATATTGATACTTATACAAACATACCTCATTGGTCACCTTTGAAGGGTGCTAGGAACCAATTCACTATTTTGAAAAGTTTTTTTTCATAAAATAGGAAAAGAATCAAGCATGTTCTCTGTCTTGTATGTAAACAAGTAACCAAATTCCTGATGAGGAGGAAGTTATTTACAAAAGAATCACTAATAATTGCAGAGAGAATGATAAAATTTGAAAACTACTATTTTCCATACATTAATGAAGTAATGGATACAGATAATGATCAAGGGCTGCTAAAACTATTCATGGAAAGGTTGACTGGCCTTCTTCCAATGGATGGAACAGGATGACAAGGCTGATCAATTTTGGCTGATCGCCAAAGGAGGACAACTAGACATCAGGTGCTCCTGATGGGATAGAATAGGATACAATGGGATATGTTACAACAGCACTACCTACAAAGTCTCCTTTCACCAAATTAAACCTAAATTGAATCCAGCTTCTAGCTGTCACGACAATATATAAGAAAGGGGGAGGGGCCAATGAGGAACAAGTGAAACAATGTAACTAAATCCAAAATGTGAGACATCCTATAGGACAATTGATCTGGTTTCTTCAACAAATAGAAGGCAAAAAAGGGGGCAGGGAGGAGAAAGAAAGGAAGGAAAGAGGGAGGGAGGGAGGAAGAAAGGAAGAAAAAGATAGGGGAAGGGATATTTATAGATTAAAAAAGACTTAAGATTTTAAAGCTGGAACAATTTGAGCAACAAAATAACTAAAGTAGTATTGGATTATAACCCTAAGTATAAGATATCCATGAATCTATACTGATATAAATGACTTAATAATTAAATAAAGGGGTGAGAATAGGTAAATCCCCTGTGCAGAAGAATTCCAAATAATTTATGTAGATACTCCACTCTCAAGAAGGTGGAGCTTAACTCCTCACCCCTTAAGTGTGGGCTGTGCATAATGACTTCCTTCCAAAGAGCATGAAAAAGGAGTAAAACAAAAGTAACTTTATAGTGGAGAAACCTGACAAATGCTACCTTAGTCAGGAGATCAAAGTTAACATCAACAGTGGTAAGTCATGTTGATAGTATGTACCCTTGATATGATATGATGAGAATTGCACTTTACCTCTATAGTCTTCTCCCCAAAATATCCATAACCCCCAGTCTAATGATGAGAAAAACATCAGACAGATCCCAAATGAGGAACAGTCTACAAAATACCTGACCAGTACTCCTCAAAACTGTCAAATTCATGAAAAACAAGGAAAGTGTGAGAAATTGTCACAAGCAAGAGTAGCCTAAGGAAACATGACAATTAAATGTAACGTGGTATCCTGGATGGAGTGCTCAGACAGAAAAGAGAGAATAGGTAAACACTAAGGAAATCTGAATAATGTATGGCCTCTAGTTAATAATAATGTTGAAAAAAAAAAGGCTTCCTATTCTCTTCTTATCACATCTCTAGCACAGAAGCAAACAAAAGCCAGTATTTAACAAGCATTCATTCATGCTGATTCACACTGGGACCTCAAGAAACCAAGTCAGCCAATAAAATTAAGCTTTAACAGAAAAAATAAAAACCGACCAACCAACCAAATGCAATGTGTGGACCTTATTTGGATCCTGATTTTACAATACCAGTACTATTGTATAAAGACATTTTTTTTTAATAATTTTATTTATTTTCCCCCAAAGCCCCAGTAGATAGCTGTATGTCATAGTTGCACATCTTTCTAGTTGCTGTATGTGGGACACGCCTCAGCATGGCTGGAGAAGCAGTGCATCGGTGCGCGCCCGGGATCTGAACCCTGGCCACCAGTAGCGGAGTGTGCGCACTTAACCACTAAGCCACTGGGGCCAGCCCTATAAAGACATTTTGAAGCAGGGAAAATTGAACACAGCCTGAGTGTTAGATGATACTAAGAAATTAATTTTCTTGGATGTAAAAATGCTGTTTTTGCTTTTAAATAGTCCTTATATGTTAGAGAGACATCATGAAGCATTTATGGGTGAATTGATGGATGTCCGGAATTTGCTTTACTATACTCCAGCAAAAAAATAAAAATAAGTATAGATGAAACAAGAAGGGTAGAACATTAGTAATTGTTGAGAGGTACATGGAGGTTCGTTATATTATTCTCTCCACTATTGTATTTTTTTAAATACTCATAATAAAACATTTTGAGGACTACAAAACAAAGGAGGGGTCAGCTATGTCCCAAGAAAGAGCGCAGAGACCAAACCGACACACGTGACCTTCTGAGCTGACGCATTTGACTACTGTCTCTCGGCCTTTGCATGAACTATTCCTCCTACCCCGAGTCTCTCCCCCTATTTTCATCCAGCAAGTTATGAGTTGTCACCTCCTCCAGGAAGCCTGGATAATGCGCCGCCTCTGAGCTTCCCACATCATGTCCCCGATCTTTCTGGGAGTTACTGTCTGGTAGCTGTCTGTCTGCCCCAGAGTGGAGCGCACGGCCCCCAACTGTCTCCCGCCTCGCCCAGCTCTGGGCTGATGAGGACTTCTGTGTGTTTTAAAACTCCCGGAACGGGCCTCGCGGTAGCACGGCAGTGGCCTCCGAACCTTCCTGAGCTCTCAAACGTGCGGGTTCCCCTTTAGAGACCGGGCCAATAGCCTGTACGGCACTCTTATTAGCCTAGGTTCCTCCTTGAAGGCGTGGCCGCCTTGCTTAGACGCACTCTCATAGCCCCAGGTTCTTCCATTGGCTCGTTTTTCCAGCACTCTGATTGGCCTATATTCTTCTCTGCGGGGGGCTCTCTGGATTCTCATTGGCCCGCTCTCCAAAGGCCCTCCCCCCGTTGGCGTATGATGTCGTGCTCCGGCGCCCTCGCTTTCGCCGCTACGTCATCCGCGGGCGTCCACCTTGACGAAGGCAGAGAGTAGACAGCGGAACCGGCGGAGGAGGCTGAGCTGAGGCGGTAGTAGCGGCGACAGCGACGGCAGCAGCGATGGCCGGGGCGGGGCCGGCCCCGGGGCTCCCGGGTGCGGGAGGACCTGTGGTCCCGGGCCCTGGCGCCGGCATCCCGGGCAAGAGCGGCGAGGAACGCTTGAAGGAGATGGAGGCGGAGATGGCCCTGTAAGGCCCGCGACAAGGCGCGATAAAAGCCGTCCCGGAGCCAGAGCCGCCGAGCCCTGGAGCTTCCAGGCCGCGATAGGCCCGACATCTGGCTCTGTCATGGGGAAATGGGTCCTTCCGGACTGTGGGGGCGGGAGTGAGAAGGAGAGGTTGGCGGGGGTGCAGGCGCATCGCGATGTACCCAGCGTTCCAGAATTGGTGCAGGGTCCTGAGCTGTGGTGTCTGTCCTGCTCCCCCAGGTTTGAGCAGGAAGTTCTGGGGGCTCCGGTAACCGGAATCCCGACTGCGGTGCCCACGGTCCCCACGGTAGAAGCGATGCAGGTCCCAGCAGCTCCTGTGATCCGCCCGATTATCGCGACCAACACATACCAGCAGGTACGGCCGAGCTAAGGCTTGTAAGTCAGAGAGCACAAGGCTTCGAACACGGGAAGTGTTTGTACACGGAGAGCTGTTGACATGTTGGCTTGTTGATTAATTAGCGTGACAAATATTTTATGTGCCACGCACCGAAAATACAGTAATGACTAAGACAGACCATATTTCTGCCCTGTTGGTGCTTGTATTCTGGAGCATGTTGTCCCGTAGAACTTTCTGCAATGATGGAAATGTTCTGTGTCTATTTAAAAGTTATATTTAAGTTAAATAGTTACTCAGTCTCATTAGTCACATTCAAGTGCTCAATAGCTAGCTGTATATGATTAGTGGAGAGAAACTACTTAAGAAAACAAGTAAATGAAACTTGTTCATTCTGTCAACAAATAATTATTGCCTTCTATGCACCAGGCACTCTTCTAGGTATTAGGCGTATAGCAAAGAACAAAACAGAAGAAAACAATCACTACTTTTCTGGAGTTTACATTTTACTAGGGAGACACAGGTCAAAGTAGAGCAAGAAGAGCAGAGGTTTATCAGCGCCATCAGGGAAGCCTTTCTGAGGAGGTGATATTTAAGCAAAGATATAAAGGACATGATGGAACCATGGAGATATCTGGGGGAAGCGCATTCCCAGGAGAGAGAACTGCCAGTGCAAGGGCCATGAGGCAGGTGCATCCCTCACATGTGGAAGGAACAGCAGGGAGAACAGCGTGGCTGGAGTGGAGTGAGCAAGGGGGAGAGTGGGAGGAGGTGAGGACAGAGAGGTGATAGAGACCAGATCTCGTAGGGCCTTGTGGACCACCATAAGGACCTTGGTTTTTACTCTGAGATGGGAAACTGTTGAAGGATTCTGAGTAGAGGGGTGATATGGTCCAACTCAGATGTTAATAGAGTCGCTCTGGCTGTGTTTGGAGAGCAGACTCTGGGGGCAAGAGCAGGATCAAGGAGACTGAGGAAGAGGCTACCATAATCTAGGCAAAAGATCTAGAGTGGTGGCATGGGAGGTGGAGAGGACAGGCTGGACATAATTTCAGGTACTGCTAAGTGCTTTGGAGAGATAAAGCAGGATGATGAGAGAAGTTGCTACTGGGAGGGACTAAGGACAGCTTTAGCTAGAGTGATCCCAAAAGCGTCCCTGAAAAGTGGCATTTTAGCTAAGACCTAAAGGTTGACAGCTAGCCAGCTCCACACAGAGTGCAAAGAATGAAAACCTGTGCCCTCCGAGGGTGAGTCAGCCAGGGCAGCGTGGGGACATTGAGTCAGGCCCCTCACCCAGCCTCCTCCCCAACAGGTCCAACAGACTCTGGAGGCCCGGGCAGCTGCTGCAGCCACTGTGGTTCCTCCCATGGTGGGTGGTCCTCCTTTTGTGGGCCCAGGTAAGTAAGGAGTGGCGGGGTGAGGGAGCCAGGGGATGAGGCGGGTGGTGAAAAGGGATGCCCGGACTCCTCCCACCGTCCTCATCTCTCCCCTCCCAACAGTTGGCTTTGGCCCTGGTGATCGGAGTCACCTGGACAGTCCAGAGGCTCGAGAAGCCATGTTCCTGCGGCGAGCAGGTAGGTCTGGGGCGAGGGAACTTCACATCTAACCAAGCACTCTTGTTTCGACTACTTCAGCCTCTTGCCTAGATCATTGCTGTAACTCACCCTCTCCATTTCATCCCCACCCTGATATTGTCATCTTCCTAAAGCACAAACCTGATCATATACTTCGTCAGTTTGGCTTTAGTGAGGCTTAACCTGGTCATTGCAAACCAACCTCCTTCCTGTCCCTCCTAGTCCCTCCCCTTTGCCATGTTTCTCCATAGCACTTAATACCTTATAACAAGCTATACAGTTTACGTATTTATTGTGGTTATCATCCTTTGCTTCCTTTATTTATTTATTTTTTTTTTGTGAGGAAGATCAGCCCTGAGCTAACATCCATGCTAATCCTCCTCTTTTTGCTGAGGAAGACCGTCTCTGAGCTAACATCTATTGCCAATCCTCCTCCTTTTTTTTTCCCGCCAAAGCCCCAGCAGATAGTTGCCAAAGCCCCAGCAGATAGTTGCACGTCATAGTTGCACATCCTTCTAGTTGCTGTATGTGGGACGCAGCCTCAGCATGGCCAGAGAAGCGCTGCGCCGGTGCGCGCCCGGGGTCCGAACCCGGGCCACCAGTAGGGGAGGGCGCGCACTTAACCGCTAAGCCACAGGGCCGGCCCCTTTGCTTCCTTTAAAACATAAGTTCCATGAGGGGCTGAAGTCTTGGTGCCTGCCCCATAGTAAGCATTACTTGCTCTCTGTTGATGGGATGAACAAACCATTGAGCAAGTGCCCAGCTCCTCACCTGGCAGTCAGGACCGTGCCTCTCCTGGCCCCTTGCAGAGAGAGAGATCCCGACGCACCCTAAACGTTGCTGGGGTGTGCCAGCAGTGCTCTTGTTGAGGGCCCTTCTTTCCCCTGCTGACTATCACCAACTTTAATCTTCCAAGATCTAGCAACCAAACCACAACCAAACTAACTAAAATCTATCCTCTCCACAGGTCATTTTACTTTTCATTGTTGAAATTGACCTTTATACACACAGTTTTTGGGACATTACTTCCTTATGTGTATGAAACGGATATACGTTCTCTAAAGTTCTGGTGTAATCTCTATTAGATCACACTTGTTAATTGTGTTACTTAAATCCTGTTACACTTTTTTATCTGTCTGAGAAATCTTAACATCTCTTACTCTTAGTGTGGTTTTCATCAAAATGCAAATCTTACCTAGTCACCCTGCCCAGCTTCCGACCCTGCTGGGGCTCCTGGTGCCCTCAGGAGGACACCCAGGGTTCAGCCACCAATGCAGTGCTTAGATGCCTGCCAGCCTCTCCACCGTCCTCTTATGATGCTCTCCATCTCCCTGCTTCCTCTATTACAATTATCCTAAACTGAGAAGGGAAAAAGTTTTGTTTGTAAATGTTCTTGCCAGTAAGATTTCCACTCACCCTTTGCCTGACCAATTCTTCATGATCCTTTGGGTCTCAGCTCATGGGTCCTCTCTCCAGGTAGCCTTCTCTAGTCATCTTGGCTCGGTCAGAGAGCTCCTCTGGGCTCCCAGCACTCCCGGGGCTTCCCCTTCCTAGCCCCAGTGATTCTACCTGGACGTTCCTCCATCCTGGCCTTGATCACTCTGGACTGTCACTCTCTGGTGATGGGCCTATTCCCTCCTATTCTGTACTGGGAGCTCCCTGAGATCCTTGGTCTTTTAGTGTGTTGCTAGCCTTGCCCAGGACCAGGCTAGGCCCAGAGGAGATCCTCAGTGGTAAATTTTTGCTGAATGAACAGATGAAGAGATCTCTGCATCTCCCAGAAGGCTCCCCAGACTCTTCTCCAGGATTTCTTGGATGCTGAGAGTACCCACACACACACATCTTGCCCCAAGTGCCCCAGTCCCCCATGACACACCCCCCCATCTCTCTCTCCCACAGCTGTGGCCCCTCAGAGGGCCCCTATCCTGCGTCCGACCTTCGTCCCCCATGTGCTGCAGAGAGCAGGTGAGGGGGCCAGGGTCATCATCACTGCCACATAACTCCCCTATAAGCCCTCTGACTCCCCTACTAACACCCTGACAGATTCTGCTCTTTCTTCTGCAGCAGGTGGTCCCCGCCCTATGGCCCTGCGGCCCCCTCACCAGGCCCTTGTGGGCCCCCCTCTGCCTGGGCCCCCTGGACCACCTATGATGCTGCCACCAATGGCTCGGGCCCCAGGGCCTCCCCTGGGCTCCATGGCTGCTCTGAGGCCTCCCCTGGTGAGTGTGGACTGGGAGCTGATGGTGAGAGGTGTGGTGGGCGGGAGACCCTCCATCCTGGCCTGATGGCCTGTGTCCAAGTCGGCCTTTCCCTTGGCTTTTTGTATCTCTGCCCTCTCACTCTCTGATTTTGTCTCTGTCTTTCCCTACTGCTTTCTGTGGCCGAATCTTTCTGTTTTTCTTTCTTTCTGGGAGGAAAGTATAGACAGAAACAAAGCTGTGAGTGGATTTCTATCTATCTCTATTTTTCCTTTGACTGTTCTCTGTTTTTCTGTCTTGATGGCTTTCTTTCTGTCCCTGTGTCTGTCTCGGTGTGTATGTGTCTGCTTGTCTCTCTGGCTGTCTTTCTCTGTCCCTCTGTGTATGTGTCTGTCTGTCTCTCTGCCTTTTCTGTCCCTGTGTCTGTCTCTAACTAGAGCCTCCTTTCTCTGTCTAGGTGTCTCTTGCCTGCTCTCTGGCCCCCAGGCCCTTGCTTTGTTGTGCAGGATGGGGATGGGAGTAAGGCCTGAGCCTGTGATCTGGCCCCCCTCATGCCCTCCCCTTGCCCACAGGAAGAGCCCGCAACACCGCGAGAGCTGGGCCTAGGCCTGGGGTTGGGCCTGAAAGAGAAGGAAGAGGCAGTGGTGGCGGCGGCAGCCGGGCTGGAAGAGGCTAGTGCGGCGGTGGCTGTGGGGGCAGGAGGTGCCCCAGCTGGCCCTGCAGTCATTGGGCCCAGCCTGCCACTGGCCCTGGCCATGCCTTTGCCCGAGCCTGAGCCCTTACCCCTTCCGCTGGAAGTTGTGCGAGGCCTACTGCCCCCACTGCGCATTCCTGAGCTCCTGTCCCTGCGTCCACGGCCCCGGCCCCCGCGCCCTGAGCCACCCCCTGGCCTCATGGCTCTCGAGGTAAGCAGGGCGCATAAGCAGTGGGGGGACAGAAAGGGCTAGTTGGGCAGACAGGAGCCCATGGGCTTCCACACACAGAAACACGTGTGGTCTTCTATCCATGTAAGTAGGAGGGACCTAGGAAATTGGAGGGGCTGGGAGGACGTAGGGGAGAGGGAGGCAGACACACATATACCATGCACAGAAGCACATCCAGGGCCGGCCCCGTTGCTTGGCGGTTAAGTGCACGCACTCCGCTACTGGCGGCCCGGGTTCGGATCCCGGGCGCGCACCAACACACCGCTTCTCCGGCCATGCTGAGGCCACGTCCCACATACAGCAACTAGAAGGATGTGCAACTATGACATACAACTATCTACTGGGGCTTTCGGGGGGAAAAAAAAAAAGAAAAAGGAGGAGGATTGGCAATAGATGTTAGCTCAGAGCCGGTCTTCCTCAGCAAAAAGAGGAGGATTAGCACGGATGTTAGTTCAGGGCTGATCCTCCTCACAAAAAAAAAGAAAAAAAAGAAGCACATCCAGTCATTTCACTATGGAGGCAGGAGGGCTGGGGGCAAAGGAAGGTGGGAGAGTCTGAAGGGGGCAGGTGGGTCCAGAAGACTCCAACACCCGGCCCTTTGCAACCCCTCCCTTTCCTCTGCAGGTCCCAGAGCCCCTGGGTGAGGACAAGAAGAAAGGAAAGCCAGAGAAATTGAAACGCTGCATTCGCACAGCAGCTGGGAGCAGCTGGGAGGACCCCAGCCTGCTGGAGTGGGACGCAGGTGAGGGGGCTGAAGTGCGGGATCATGCACGGCTCAGCCAAGCAAAGGTGACCTAGGTGACTCCACACCTTTCTGTAGGGCAGGCACTGTTGTCAGCCCACCTCATGGAGGGCTAGACTAGGGCTCTGAGGGGCAGGGCCTCCCCCAGCCACTGAAGGAAACTTGGTGGAGGTGGTTGGCACCTGGAACCTTCTGGCCTGTTTTATTCAAGAGGGGCCTGGCTTGCTGAAGGTGAAAGAGCATTCTTTTTTTTTTTTTCCTTTTTTGGTGAGGAAGGTTGGCCCTAGGCTAACATCTGTTGCCAATCTTCCTCTTTTTGCTTGAAGAAGATTGTCCCTGAACTAGTATCTCTGCCAGCCTTCCTCTATTTTGCATGTGGGACACTGCCACAGCATGGCTTGATGAGCCGTGTGTAGGTCCACACCCAGGATCCAAACCTGCGAACCCCAAGCCACCGAAGTGGAGCACGCGAACTTAACCACTACGCCACGAGGCCAGCCCCCTCCCGGCTTTTTATGAAAACTTACACACTGAATTGCACAGTGAATAGCCTTATATCTAGCATCTCGATCCAGCAATCA
Source organism: Ceratotherium simum simum (assembly GCF_057802395.1). Taxonomy (NCBI): domain Eukaryota; kingdom Metazoa; phylum Chordata; class Mammalia; order Perissodactyla; family Rhinocerotidae; genus Ceratotherium; species Ceratotherium simum. The sequence goes on from NC_141932.1 coordinate 26,716,103, forward strand.
CCCTTTTGCTCTATTCACTTTATCCCTCTAGGCGTATGTCTGGTTTTTTGGATTTTGCTCATTCATTTGAAGCAAGTTATAAGTGAAGTTATTATCACTTCACTCCTAAATACCTCAGTATTCATTTCCTAAGAAAAGTGATATTCTCTTTCACATTGTAATACCATGAACACATCTAAAAAAATTAACAGTAGTTCTGTGGTATCTAATACCCTGTTTATAGTCAAGTTTTCTCAGTTGTCCCCAAGCTATCTATTATAGCTGTTTCTTCCCCCGAACCAGGATGCATGCAGTTTTATGTCACAAGATTATCTTTTAATGAGAATGGAATCCCTCCCACTGCTTTATCTTGTTTAATAGTTTTTTGAAGTGTCCAGACTAGTTGTTTTATAGAAGGTTCCACCCTCTGAGTTTGTCAGATTATTTCCTCCTGGGTGGCCTAACCTGTTCTCAGAGTGTCCTTAATCACCACAGAAGCTGGGGACAGCCACAGTGGTAGTCGAGGAAGTGGACAGACCTCCCCTCCCAGTCCTTGACTTCTGCCTCTTCTCCTGGGACTGCCCACCCTCCCCAGGCCAGGGCCATGGCAGCGTCAGCCCACACGTGGCCAAAGCAGGCTGTAGCCCCTAGTTCTATGACCTTGGGCAAGTCACTTAGCCCTTCAAGCCTCATTTTCCTCATCTCCAGCAAGGGGATAATAATAGTATGTGCCTCGTGGGGGAATGGATTCTCTGGCCTTGAGCATGTTCAGTCAAGGCTCAGGCCCAGCCCAAGGGATATGCCTGGGGATGGCAGCTGAGGTCAGCCTTGGAGAAGAGTCAGGCAGTGTGATCAGGTTTCAGGGACTCAAGGGGCAATTAGAATGGGCTTTGCAGAGGAAGCAGAGCTGAGGAAAGAGGAAGTCTGTGGTGCCATTATGGGAGCCGGTGGGTGTCAGAGGCCCAGGGGATGTCCATGGGGAGGTGTCCAGGAGACCAAGGGATGCCAGGGGCTCAGAGGAGAGGCCAGGGCTGGGACAGAGTTAGGGGCTTCATCGCGGGAATGGGTGAGACAGCCCTGGGGTGGGGAGGGCAGTGCAGTGAGTTAAAAGTGAGGACTCTGGAGCCAGATGCCTGAGTTCTTGTCTCAGTTCTGCCGCATCCTGGTTGAGTGGCTTTGAGCAGGTGACTTGGGCTCTCTGTGCCTTGGTATAAAAAGGTCGTTGGGAGTGCCAGATGTGTTAAAACCTCATGAGTGTTTAGCAGAGAGCCCAGCGTGGGGTAAATATCATACAGGCGTTGGCTGTTATTCCTAAGAGGGCCCCAGGCAGAGACTGCTGGGGATACAGAGAGAGGAAGGCTTGGGGGATGCCTCCAGAGAAGGGGTCATTTAAATAAAGCAGACGCTAGGCCAGGCTTCTGCATCCTGTGACCTCCTCTCTCCCCTACCCCAGATGACTTCCGGATCTTCTGTGGGGATCTGGGCAATGAGGTGAACGATGACATCTTGGCACGCGCCTTCAGCCGCTTCCCATCCTTCCTTAAGGCTAAGGTGATCCGCGATAAGCGCACGGGCAAGACCAAGGGCTACGGCTTCGTCAGCTTTAAGGATCCCAGCGACTATGTGCGCGCCATGCGTGAGATGAATGGTGGGTGAGGCCTCCCCTGGGAACAGTGGCTGTGGCGGGCATCTGGCCTAAGCCTGACCCCAAGCCTGATTTGAACCTTCCATTCCCACAGGGAAGTATGTGGGCTCACGCCCCATCAAGCTGCGCAAGAGCATGTGGAAGGATCGGAACCTGGATGTGGTGCGCAAGAAACAGAAGGAGAAGAAGAAACTGGGCCTGAGATAGGGTCTGTGGCCGGGCACCCGCTCCCACCCGGCCGGGCGCTGGCTCCTCCCACCACAGTTCTCTTTGGAAAACCCTTAAATATCCACCCACCCACCCTCCCCAAAACCAGTTTCAATAAATTTACGTTCATTTCCATCCCCGGCTGGGCTTGGAAGCACTCTTTGGGGGAGCAGGGCTTGGCATGCCCCACCCGGGAATAGTGGGGAACCTCAAGAGTTTACCCGGACAAACATGCAGATGGGCATTTTCAGTCGCTACTGTGTGTCCATTATGTCTTCCTGAAACCTCTTAAGTGCACACTGCAGCCCATTCCACAGAGGAGGCAGTAGAGGCTTATGGCAGGGCCGAAGCCAAGCCAAAGCTCAGCCCCTTGGGCTTCTGACTCCAGCCTTGTTCTCAGCGTCAGGGTAGGGAGTCTCTGGGCCCTGCCCTTCTGGAGCTCGCAGCCTTCTAGGCTTTCATCCATTCAGCAAACTCTCCCCGAGAGCCTGGACAGTGCGGGAGACACAATGGTGACTGAATCAGTCCTGGGCCCCATTCCCTCGAGCTAACGGTCCAGTGGCAGAAGACAGGCCTGCTGCCAGACAGTGACAGCCCAGAGTGGTCAGGGTTGAGATGGGGGAGCCCAGGGTGCTGACCTGGGAGTCAGGGAGGGCTTCATGAAGGAACCAGCCACTTCTGAGACTGTCTCACTCTCTCCCCCAGTCTCTGCAGTTCTCCCCCTCTGAGTCTCGGAGACTGTTTCCACTTTCTTCACTCTGCCAAAACCCAGCCGACCTGTCTTGCTGTCTTTGTCTGGTCTCTGTGACTGTGCCTTTGTGAGTGTCCCTCTGGTTCTTCTCTCTAAGTGTCCATATCTCTCAGAGTCTGTGTTCTCTCTCTGCATCTGTGAGTCTCTCCCCCATTCTCTTCTTCTGCCTCCAGGCTTGTCTCTGCCTGTCTGAAGAAGTGTCCATACAGGACCTTGAATGCCAGACTGAGAGCTTAGACTACCCTGAAGGCAGCTGCAAGCCCTGAGAAGCTGAGACAAAATTCAGGCAGGGGACTGGCATCACAGATCTGCACCTTAGAGCCCTGAGACTCCCACGCTGTGGGCTGGAGGGCTAGAAGGAGGGTGGGGCAGGGAGCAGCCAGAGGAGGGAGATCGCATGGTTCCAGCAAGTTGTGGGGGGCGGGGGGGCGGGTTTCCCAGGTGCACAGCTGTCAGAGCCCAGGATTGGGAGAGGGCACGTGGCGGTGGGAGGGAAACAATGCCAAGGCCTCTCCCCAGGAGAGGTGTCAAATTTCCTGTGTTCCCATCTTCCTCTCCCTTACTGCCCCCTCTCTGACGTCACATTTTCCAGTCTGGATTGAGGGGTGAGGGCCTCCCTCCCTGGCAGGAAGTGCCCTTCAGCCCCCTGCCACCTGGTCTGGACCACCCAGCCCCAGAACCCTCAAACCCCAGCCCCCATCACTAGCCTTCCCTACTCCTAACTCTGTTCTACTCACTGCAACCATGCAGGCAAGGGAGGAGAGGGGAAAGAGAATGACTGCAGAAAGGAGGGTTTTAAATGTGTGCATTTAATTCCTCCTGAGGACAGGGAGAGGAAGCTTGATCGCAGGATTGAAAGACAGATGGACAGAGATGGAGGGGATGTAGCAAGCAGAAAGGGAGAGATGGGGCAGGAGGTAGACAGAGGAGAGATGAGAACTATGGATCAGAAGCAGTACAATGGGAAGGGACACGGGGGGAAAACCCAGAGAGAGAGATGGAGACAGACAAAGAAATTGGGAGGGAGGTGGGGAGGGGCTGAGACCTATCAGGAGAGACTGGGTGACAAGGCCTCCCTGGAGTCAGGCCTGGTGCAACAGAGACCCAGAGCCAGGGACACCAACCCAGGGCAGAGAGACATGGAGAGACAGACAGGAAAGAGGCCAGCTCCAGGGAGAGGAGGCCCCGGGCCTGGTAGGGCACAGCAGGTCAGGACTCCCTTCAGGCCCCTGGGTTAGATGGGTGGAGGGACTAGTGATGCCCCAGGGTTCTGTGGCTCCCAACGATGGGTCCAATCCCAGCACCAACACCCCACCCACTGCGTGTCACCCGGGGGGAGACTGTGGCTCTCCCTCTCGAGGCCCAGTTTCCCTTCTATAACATGGACACAAGAGCAGTGTCCACACCCCTATTCCTCCCACCCCCAGAATGGCAAGTGGTTAATGATCCAGCTGGGTGAGTATTGGAAAATGCCCATATTAAAGAGGTTATTTTTAATGGTAAATATTTGCTTATTAATATAGCAGGATGGGTACAAGCACAGGCTCTAAGCCAAGCTTCCTGGGTTTAGGGTTGCCAGATTTAAGAAATAACAAGATACCTAGTTAAATTTGAACTTCAGATAAACAACAAATAATTTTTTAGTATAAGTATGTCCCAAATATTGCATGTATGTATGTATATGTTGTATGTATACATGGGGGTTTTTTCTGAATCATTTGAAGCAAATTATATCACAACACTTCGCCCCTCAATATATCATAATACCATTATCTCTTCCAAGAAAATTAATTCTATATCTCATATTCAGTTTATACTCAAATTTCCCCATTTGTCCCAAACTATTATAGCATGGAAGGGTATGGACTCTGAGATGAAGAGAAGTGGGAGGAGGCCTGCCTCAATTTCCCCTTTCATAAAATGGGGCTAAGACCATGGCACAGTTGGTGGTATGCAATGAGCCTCAAGAAATGTTAGCTATTATTATTACTGTTGTTTATATTGTTGACGTTATTGTTATTATAATGGACACTCCTGGGGAGCAGCCTCAGAACGTCCTCCTCAAGGCCCTCCCCCCACCCTCCACCCCCCGCCCCCTTCCCCCCCCAAAGCGGGAGAACTCGACCTGGTCGGGGATCCCGGGTCGGCCTGCCCCCACCACATCCCCCGCAGTCCCCCTGCGGATCGTGACGTCGGCCGACCGGGGGTCTGGCCGGAAATCCCCCTTCCTGTTGCAGATAAGCCTGGCGCAGCCTAGCTGACCCCGGACCCTCCTCCCCCACCACCCCCCATGTCGCAGGATCAAGTCCCCAAGACGGAGAACTGTCCACCAAGCCCCCTGCCCCGCCCCCATCACTCCGTAAACACCCCTCTGTACCCCCGGTCTCGCCCAGCCCGCTGTTCCCCAAGCTCCTGTCCAAGTCCAAGCCACCCCTGCAGCAGGAACCTGCTACCGAGAGGCGGCGGCCATCCCGGGGTGGGGGCGCGGCTAGGCCCCGCCCCGGCCCCTGCAACTCGACCCCGGCTGCGACCCCCAGCTCTGACGTCTCGGAAAATTTCCCCCTGCCCAGGCCCCCGGGGGGGGGGGGGTGCATGGTATGAAATGGGGCTGAGACCCCCGGCTGGGGACAGAGGGACCCGCCAGAGGTGAGCTATGAACTGGGGACTGGAGGTCTGGGGGCCTGGACTCCTGGGTCTGAGGGAAGCAAGGGCTGGGGCCCAGACTTCAGGGTCCCTAAATGTCACCAGCTCACCCTTTGCCCTCCCCCCAACCCAGAACGTTCACAACGAGCATCCATGGACCTGTGGAACTGGGATGAAGCATCACCACAGGAAGTGCCCCGGGGGAGCAGGCTGTCGGGGCTGGGTAGGCTGCTGAGGCTGAGACAGTGGCGCGGGGAGGGCGCTCAGGTGGGGCCTCCGCTGACCCTGACCCGACCCTCACCTCCCGATTGCCTGCAGAAGGAGCGGAGCTGGGCTTCTATTTCCCTGAACCGGCGCTCCAAGGGGCCACGCTGACAGTGGAGACCTGCTGGAAAGGTGGCTGTGGGCTGGGACCTGTGAGAGCTGGGGAAGAAGGTGAGGGGCTGGGATCCCAGGTTTGAGGGAGGAAGGGGGCATGCCTGGACTCGTGGCGTTGAATGGGGACAGGGCTGCGGGCTTGAACTCTCGAGGTTGGAGGAGGAGGGGGCCCGGGTCCTGAGTCCTAGGTCTGAGTGAGTAGGAGCTGGGGGGAATAACTCTCAGTCCCAGGCAAATAAAAACTACTGGGTGAGCGGTTGAGGGGGGTCTCTAGTCATCGCTTACCCCCTTCCCTAAACTCAGTTACGTTCTTGTCGCTCGCAGGGCTCCCACAGCTGGACTGGGGCTCCGCATTACCGCACCCAGAAGCCCCATGGGGGGCGGGTGAGTGTGTGTGGAGAGGCGGGGGGACAGGAGGACTGGAGTATCCACCATAGCTAGAGGTTTGGACCCCTCAATCTCGAGGACGGGGGACGCCTGTGTCCTCAAGGTGGTATGGCCTAGATGCGGGAGCCCGGAGCCCCAGGTCCCAGGGGTGGGGCTCAGACTCCTAAAACCCCCAGGGGGGCCGGGGACCAGGACACCTGGGCTCCCCTCACTGGGGCTCCGTTCCTCCTCACAGAGCACGCCCCTCAGGCTCTTTCTTGGTCGGGAGATTGGACAGACCTGGCGCACACGGGCTCGGACCCTTGGAGCCGCGTCCCCCGGGCCGCGGGCCCCCCCCCTCCCGGCCTGGGCCCCACCCCTGTCGCTGGTTCGGAAGGGGCGGCGGGCCAAAACTGCAGCCCCCCGGCAGGAGGGGCCGGCTCGTGGTGGCGCGTCCAGGCCGCCGCCAGCTCCACCAGCTGGGACTGTTCTGTGGGCCCCGACGGCGCCGCCTCCTGGGGCCAGGGCCCCGGCGAGGAGCCGCGCGCCGACTACACCCTTTCGTGGGGCGGGCCTGCGGGCTCGGACCACACCACCTCCTGGGACTTGGGGCTGCACACGGATTGCACCACCGCTTCGAAGGGGTACCAGAGTTCACATCTCACCACTCCCTCCGAACCCAGCCAGCAGTCGGACCGCGCAACTTTGGCTTATTACCCCAAAACTAACCCCCGAGGTGAGAGGTCAGCGAGACTGTCCAAGAGAGCGAGGCCAGAGTCTAGTGAGGCGGGGCCTAGGCGCCTCAGGGGGCGGGACCCGGGAAGCTGGCGGGGAGGGGGCGGGGCTTAGATGCCTGAGCGCTGCAGAGAGGAGGAGGCGGTGGTCTTCACTACCGGGTCCAGAGGGAGGAGAGGACTAAGACTCTGGTGGTCTTCTAGGGAGTAAGAGACGAGGACCTAGGCTCCTGGATCAGGTGAAAGGAAAGAGATGGGGGTCTGGATGCCTGAGTCTCCAAGATGAGGCAGCCAAACTCCTCAATCTCCGGGATGAGGGTCCCGGATGCCTGGGTCCCTTATATGGAGGCATCTGGACTCCTGGGTCCCCACTAGGAAAGACCTGGACCTTCCTTGGACTTTCGAGGTGAGGGAGCCCGGAATCCTGGGTCATCGAAGCGACACGGTCTGGGGCCAGGAAGCCTGAGTGTTCACCTGCCTCCACCCCGTAGGTCCCATTCAGCTGTGGCAGTTCCTCCTGGAGCTGCTCCAAGACGGGGAGCGTAGCAGCTGCATCCGCTGGACGGGCAACAGCCGCGAGTTCCAGCTGTGCGACCCCAAAGAGGTGGGGCAGCTTCCCAGACCCGCAAAATCAGGCCCCAGTCTCCTCCGGTTCAACCTGGCCCCGCCCCCAGCCTCGCTCTCGTCTCAACCCGGCTCGGCGCGGCCTAAGGGGTGTCCAGACCAAACCTGAACCCTGTCCCCGCCCCGCCCCGCCCCGCCCCGCCATTGCCAGGGCCCGCCCCACCTCCCCCTCGGACTTAGCCCGGCCTCCGCCCTAGGTGGCGCGGCTGTGGGGCGAGCGCAAGAGGAAGCCGGGCATGAATTACGAGAAGCTGAGCCGAGGCCTGCGGTACTACTACCGCCGCGACATCGTGCGCAAGAGTGGGGGGCGCAAGTACACGTACCGCTTCGGTGGCCGCGTGCCCGGCCTAGCTTATCCCGACCGCCCGGGGGACGGACAGGGAGCAGCGACCCAATAAAAACATCCCGTCAAATCTCCGTGGCGCGTGCTGTCTGCATCCTTCCCACTGATACTGACTAGACCTGCTGGGGAGCCTGTGTGCACCATCACACCCACATCCCCCCGCCTGTGTGATCCCAAGACGCATTGTGACCAAGACAAACCCAGATCCTTAGGGGACCTGCTGTGTGCTCACTGTGTGATGGGACATGCAAAGGAATCAAACTCAGTCCCCACAGGGCCTACTGTGTGCCCGCCCTGTGCTGGGACTTGTAAAGGAATCAGATCCAATCACTAACTTGCGAGTTTACCTACTGTGTCCCCCTTGAAGAGAGAACTCAGTCTCCAAAAAGGGCTTACTGTGTGCCCTGCCAGTGCTAGGGACCATCAAAGAATTCGACCTAGTGCTTGTCCCCCAAAACCACCTATGATGGTTCCCCACTCCAAGCTGGGGACATAGAACTCAGACATAGACCCTGAGGAAAGCCTACCCCATTCTGGGTACCACTGAAACCCTAAAGATAGCCTACTGAGTGGACCTCCTGTGGGCGATGCTGGGGATTCAGCAGTGACCAAGAAAACTGGACCCTGCCTGCCCTTAGGAAGCTCACAGTCCAGTGGGGAGACAGACCCATCATCAGACAGGGACAGCCCAGAGAGGTCAGGTCTGGGATGGGGAAACTCCAGGGGGTTGAGGGAGCTCAAAACAAGAGACCTGACCTAGTCCTGGGCAGGGGTGGTCAGGGAAGGCTTCCTGGAGGAGTAAACAGCTGATCTGAGAAGTCAGGTAGGCAAAGAATGTTCCAGGCAAAAGAAACAGTATGAGCAAGGCCTGGAGGTAGATCTCACAGCACTGTTCAGTGAACTAAAATATCAGTGTGGTTGGAAAGGGGACCATGGGTCAGTTCACAAAGGATCTGTGCACCATGGTAAGGAGCCTGGACTTTGTCCAAAGGGCACAGAGGAGCCATGGAGGGGTTAAGCAGGGGAGGGATTTGGGCTTTAGGAAGATCTCATTGAAGGGGTTGAATGCAGGCATATAAACAAGTAGTTCCACAAATAATTACAATATTGATGAAGATAGAATGTGTAAGAGGCCCCTGACCCTGTTAAACCTGGACACAGCACCAACACAGTATGTGGGAAGCTTTGGAGGCCAGACCAAGAGGAGGGATAAAAACAGTTCTCTTGCACAGCTCCCTCTCCCAATCCTCAGAAGGCCCTTTATTCACACAAGAAATTCACTCATTCAACAAATATTTATGGAGCACCTCCTATGTGCCAGGCACTGTTCTAGGTGCTAGAGATACAAGGCTGAATAAGACAGACAAAAATCTCTCCTTTACAGTTTTCTATTACATTGGGGGAGACAAAAAAAGTAAACACAATAAAAGGAAGGACAGAGTATGTGAGAAGTAAGTGCTATGAAGAAATAAAGTGGGGAAGGGAGATAGACTGACAAGACGGCAATTTTAAATATTTGGTCTGAGAAGGACTCACCAAGAAGGTGACATTGGAGCAAGACCTGAAGGAGGTGAGGGAGGGAGCCAGCAGTGGGAAGAGTATTAGGCCAAGGGGACAGCAAGTGCAAAGGCCCTTAGGGGGAAGTCAGCCTGCATGTTTAAGGAACTGTGAGGAGGCCAGCGTGGCTGGAGCAGTGGCAGTAAGGAAAAGAGGGGTAGGAGATGAGGGTATAAAGGGGGCCAAACTGTTAGGTCGTTTGTAAGGACTTTGGCTTTAGACTAAACGAGTCAGCCCAGACACCAGGGGAAGGTTCTAGACCAAGGAAGGGAAGTGATCTGAGACATTAACAGGGTCCCTCTGGATGAGTGGACAGATTGTGGAGGGCAGCAGGGAAGCCAGGAGGCCAGGGAGTGGGCTACTGCAGTAGTCCAGGCTGGAGGTGCTGGTGGCTTGAACCAGATGTGGCAGAAGATTCTGGATATATTTTTTAAGGCAGAGCCAACAGGATTTCTTGATAGATCAGCTCTGGGGTGTGAGAGAAAGATAGGATTCAAGGACAACTGTGTGACCAGAAGGTTAGAGTCGCCATTTCCCGAGATGGACCAATTTCGGCCAGACCCTCCACAGAGCTAAGCTTTAACTCTTAACCCCTCCTCTCCGTGATGCAGGACTTTGGTTTCTGAGCCCTCAGCCGCCCAATTCTTTGCCCATTTGTGCCGTCTGAGGTTTGGGGAAAGATGGTAAGGAGCAGGGAGGTGGGGTCTGGGCAGTCCTCATAACAGAAGAAACGATCCTGGGAGAAAGACTGGTTCATTTTCAATCCCTTAAGAATTGACCCCGTAACAATCATAATGAGGATAGGGAGTTTTGTGTTTTGTTCAGAGATGCATCCCCAACCCTTATAGAAGTACCTGGCATAGGGTAAAGCGTTCAACAATAGTTCTTGCATGAATTTAGTTCTTCCGCTTGGATATTTTCCCCACCCCATTCTCCAGCCAGCCCCAGGACCCAGAACTCCGTCTCCAAATAACGACAGGAAAGCGACGAGAACCGGTAACCAGGAGGCGTCTCAAGCGCTACCTCGGAACCCTTAGAAGTGCCCCTCAAGCTCACGATTGGGCCGGGAGTGATGATGAACAGGCATTCAGCCCAATAGAAGGTCGGAGTTTGCAGGGATGGGCGTGGCCTGCATGGCTTCGGGGACCGCCTCCCCGTGGGCGCTCTAGCCGCGAGGAAGACTCCCCTGTGCTCCTCCTCTCGCGTTTCCGGCCGGTCTGAATTCCGCTTCCGGCCCGACGCTGGCGTCTTTGCTGAGGGTCACATTGAGCGGGGAGCTGGTTCAGGGGCGTCTTAGGTGAGTGTGGAGGGCTCGGGAACCCGCAGCCGCATTCTGGGGGACTGAGGAACTGGAGCCTAGCTTCCCCGAGAACGAGGTGGGGTTTCCGGGCGGCGGCGGCCGGCCTCCCGGGGCCCTGGGGTCCTGTTCTGTTAGTCACAGCCGACGATTATTTAGTTCTTCCTGAGTGCCAGGTAACATCCCAAGCGCCTTATATTAGTTCCTTTAATCCTCCGTCCAGCCCTGTGAGGTGGGGCCTGTGGTTATCCCCTTTTTGGCAGTGAGGCATCTGCGGCTGAGACATACTAAGCTGCTTAGCCGGCGACCAGGGTCTGAACTCGATAGTGTGGACGCGGTGCTCTTCATCACCGGGCGCAGGGGTGCTCCCCGCGGCCTGCCTGGGCCCAGCCCAGCTCCCTGGGGTCAGGCCACTCTTCCCCCTGGGACATCGGAGGGGCCGCAGCGTCCTCCCAGACCCACCCTCACTCCCAGGTAGCGGGTCGACATCTCGCCCAAAACCACTCGACCGCGTCTGTGTCCCAGCGGCCAGTGTTCTGCATCCCCGTCCCCACGTCCCCCGCCCCCCGAAAGACTCTTCTCTGGGTCCCCAGATCCCCACCACTAGTTTGGATCCCTTGAACTTAATTAACACTGGCCTGCTCACTTCTATGTAATCCCACGACTCCTCGAATTCTCTGGAATAGAGGCAGTTCCTCTCGGATTCCCTGGCAAAAACTGTGTCACCTCATAAGAGACCTTATAGCAGAAGTGTTTAACCCCGGGTCCACAGAATGGATGGAATTCAAGGGGTGCTAGTACTTGAATGGGGGAAAAATGACATCTGTGTTTTTACAAGTCTCTAGTTGAAATGTAGCGTTTCCTTCCGTTTGGAATGGAGGCAGCCACTTGAGTGGTATTAGCATCGTCTGTGACTTGGTCAGCAGTCAAAATCACAGGTCATCTTACATCACATTATGGTTGCAGATGTCACAAAGTATTGTTTTCACTCATGATTATTTCAAAATTATGGTAGTTAATCCTCAGCTACATATTAACTGGTTGTCTCTGTGATCCTATGCAATTTTTTAATGCACTTAAGCATTTTCTGAGAAAGGGTTCCTTAGACCCCTGAGGAGTTCATGGCACCAAAGAGATTAAGAACCTCCAAAGTGTAGGTATGTCACTGATTGAGTGTGGCCCCACCACTGGTATGCATATGACCTTGGGAAGTCACTTAGACACCCCGTCCCTTGTCTGTGAAACAGAGATAGTAATAGTCCCTGCCTTTTAGAGTGGCCGTAGGAGTAGAGTGTGTACAGCAGTGCCTGGCCTGGAGTAAGCACTCTGTGAACGTTAGCTAGTGTTATTTGGGGACAAATAAGGCCTGATTTTACCGCCAACCCTGCTGTGACTTCTACACTTAGTATCCACTCCTTTGCCTCCAGGAGTCAGCACCATGGCAGAAGACATTAAGACCAAAATCAAGAACTACCAGACTGCCCCTTTTGACAGCCGCTTCCCCAACCAGAACCAGACCAGGAACTGCTGGCAGAACTACCTGGGTAAGCAGAGCATGGGGGTGGGGGGGATGCAGACCTTCCCCTGGTCCCACACCTCAAGTCACTCACCTCTTGCCTCCTCCTAGGGGACCTATGCATCCCAGGCCTCTTCTCTTTTGTTCTGGACATCCCACCTTGCAGGGCCCATGCCCCTCATCACCAGCTGTATTCAAGATCTGGGCCAGGGTCACAAACTTTGATTCCTATGATGATTGTTTTTTGAAGATTTATTTGTGTGTGTGTAAAGTATAACACATACAAGAAATACATAAAATGTAATGTACAGCTAAATGAGTAATTCTAAAATGATTCCCCAGTGTAACTATAACCTGGATAGAAAACTATGTACTGCCAGCGCTCTGAGCTCCCCTGCCCGCTGCACGCCCTTTCGTGGACACAGCACCCGACTCTCCCCACACCCGACTGAGGGCGGTCACATTTTGGTTTTATCACCACTTTTAGGTTGCCACTTTGTGAGCATTATAGCTACTGTACATATTCTCTTGTGTTTGGGTTTCTTCATTTGACAGTTTTGCGGATTCGTCCATGCTGTGGCGTGTAGTGTGCTCATTTTCCTCGCTGTACAGTTTCTCAGTTTATTCATGGACACTTGCATCGTTTCCAGTTTGGGGCTCTTATGAATGCTGCTGCTGTAAACATCCTTATAAATGTAATTTGATGTCCCTGTGAATACTTTTCTCTCTAGGGCATGTGCCCGGGAGTGGAATACCTGGAGTAATTTTTTTTTTTTAGTTAATTGCCTACTTTTAAAAACCAGATTATTCCCCTCATGTCTTCCTCTCTAGGATGCCAGCATCTTGACATCAAGACCATCTTCCCCTTCCATTGCCCTGGTTCTGGACTTCCATAATCCCCACACATGCCCCTCATGTTGTCCCATCATTCCTGACCCCAGAATTTTATGTTGAGCAGTAGTTCTCTAGGGGTTGCAAAATCAATTTAGTGAAGTCTGTCTAGCCCTTTTTTTTTTTTTTTTTTTGTGAGGAAGATCAGCCCTGAGCTAACATCCATGCTAATCCTCCTCTTTTAGCTGAGGAAGACCGGCTCTGAGCTAACATCTATTGCCAATCCTCCTCCTTTTTTTCTTTTTTTTTTTTCCCCCGAAAGCCCCAGTAGATAGTTGTATGTCATAGTTGCACATCCTTCTAGCTGCTGTATGTGGGACGCGGCCTCAGCATGGCGGGAGAAGCGGTGCATCAGTGCGCGCCTGGGATCTGAACCCGGGCTGCCAGCAGAGGAGCGCGCGCATTTAACTGCTAAGCCACAGGGCCGGCCCTGTCTAGCCCTTTTTAGTACACGTGTAAGGGTACGCAGTCTTTGGAAAACTTGTTTTGTGCGTGTGTGTGTATATAACTGGTTGTGAAGTAAAAAGTATTTCTCTGAGTTTTGATCAAAACTGTGTTTCCAGCCCTTGGTCTGGGCTGACCCTGACCCCTTTCTTCACAGACTTCCACCGCTGCGAGAAGGCAATGACTGCTAAAGGGGGTGATGTCTCCGTGTGCGAATGGTATCGGCGTGTGTACAAGTCCCTCTGCCCCATATCCTGGGTACGTGCCTCCTGCTGGGCCCTTGGGACGCTGGGGTGGGGTCTTAGCAGAGAGGAGTGACTTGGTGGGAGCTCATCCGCGAGAGGCAGAGGGAGCACGGGGCATCACACTGTCCATGGGACTCGGCCTTTTCTTCCTGGAATTGCCTCCCTTTGGTCCTTCCACCAATAGTCTCGCCAGTCAGGGCTCTCAGCCCAGGTGACCAGGGCCATCCGCTTGCTAGATCCATCTTGCGCATGCACCCTACAAACACACACTCAGTGCCGCATCCCTGTCCCTGTGGAGCTCACCATCTTGTGCAATCCTGTCCCGCTTTTATTGTAAACATTTTCAAGTATGCATAAAAGTAAGATAATGCAGTGACTCCACATATACCCATTACCCAAATTGAATAGTTTCCAGATTTTTCCGCATTTGCTTCATCTGTCCCTTCTCTTCTTTCCTTCACTGAAGTATTCTGAAGCAAATCCCAGACAGGTCATTTCACCCCTGCCTACTTCAGTATGCAGCGCTAAAAAACACGGACACACTAAGGCAGTGCTTTTCGCCCTGATCTGGATTTATGTCTAACGGTACTCTGTTCTATCAAATCAAAGACCCCGTTGACTGCAGGAAACATTGAGAGATATTTGAATTTTTTAAAAAAATACTGGAAATGACTGTAACAAGCCTGCTAATTTCAGAGATGTTAAAAAGAAAAACCGTGTGTCCTAGAATCAGAATATGATCCTATTACAAAAGTAATAGTGTTCATTTAGAAAAATAAAACACGTGAGCAGTACAGTAAAATAAAAAGTAGAAGCCCTCCTGTGCTCCCCAGTCCGCCTCCCCTGCGGTAACTGCTATTAGCTGATTCCCTTTTCCTCTGTAAATTTATATACATAAGCCTGGGGCACTTGTTCTCTATGGACGGTTCATACTCTCTTCTGTCCTGTGACTTGCTCTGACTTCGTGTGTCTTGGAGCCGTTTTTTATGAAATGCATATAGATCTGTGTATTTGTTTTAATGTCTTAGAGGTGTTTTTATTTAACTGGTCCCCTTTTGATAGAGATTATGTTCTAATTTTTCAGTATTTTAAACATGGTGATGTACATCTTTGGGGCTTGTTTCTTGAAAACAAATTTTTTTTTTTTTTTTTTTTGTGAGGAAGATCAGCCCTGAGCTAACATCCACGCTAATCCTCCTCTTTTTGCTGAGGAAGACCGGCACTGAGCTAACATCTATTGCCAATCCTCCTCCTTTTTTTTTTTCCCCAAAGCCCCAGTAGATAGTTGTATGTGATAGTTGTACATCCTTCTAGTTGCTGTATGTGGGACGCGGCCTCAGCATGGCTGGAGAAGCGGTGTGTTGGTGCACGCCCGGGATCCGAACCTGGGCCGCCAGCAGTGGAACGCGCGCACTCAACCGCTAAGCCACGGGGCCGGCCCGAAAACAAACTGTCTTAACGGCCCTCTGCCACAGCTCACTTGGTTTACCTCCTACCTCACGGTCCACACTGTCTCAAGTGTCTTTGATGACCCTGTGCCCTCCCAGATTTCTCTTTGTCCCTGGGTGATCTTGGGTAACATGATGCTGTGATCCCATAACATCCCCCCTCCAGACTCAGGGCCTGCACTGGGTGCGTGCTGGATGGGGTCCCGGTGTGGCCCCCACCCCAGTCTCCAGGGCCTGGGCCTGCCCTTACCTGGGAGCATCGGACTGTGTGGTTCCTCCCCTCGGGCGCCTGTTGTGTCTGCCCCGTGAGGGCTGGCTGTAAATGCGCTCTGCAGAGGCCCCTTTATACCCAGCAGCCCTGGCTCATTTATTCCAGAAACTTGGTGAAGTAAAAATAAGTGTTTTCTTATTGCTGCTGTTTGTTTTTGTTTTTTATAAGCAATACAACCACTTCACGGAGACTTGAAGAAATAGAGGAAGGGGCAAAAAAAAGTTCCTCCTCCTCCTGACCTTGCAGATAGTATTGTAGCATCTTCCCGGTGTTTCCTGTGTATTTTTTTAATCAGTCTCTAATCCCAGTATGTGTATTTTGGGAGGGGTGGGGTGGGAGTCTAGCATTTTTCATATATGAACATTTAAAACATTTTTTCCAACCATTTTTTATTTTCTGGTTTAAAAAAATCTAGTTTCTCCATGGAAAATAGCATTGGCTTTTTGTAGAATCTTCAGAAGGTGAGATTTATATAATGTAGAAAGTGAAAGCTCCCTAGTCCTCCCCTTTGGGTCCTAAAGTTAACTTTCCTTAGTAATTTAGTGTAAATCTTCCGCCTCCTTTTCTGTGTGCTACTGTATGTGTATGTGTAGGTGTGCGTTTATATACTTTTTTAAATATAGATATGGGTCATATTCTGGATACTGTTTTGACTTTGCTTTTTTACTTACGTGCATTGTGTAGCTTCTTTCATGTCAGTCCAGTCTGCTCGATTATTGGGTAGCCATTGTCTTTAATCGGTAAGAAATGCTCCCCCTTTAGCTGGACTCAGTCTTTTTCCACTATTCTAAATGATACTTCAGTGTACAATTCCATTGCAAGAAATGTTTTCCCCTCTATTGGAATGGTTTCCTGCATTTCCTTTCCATGGACTGGGATTATGGGGCAAAGAGTAATTTGCCAAAGGAGCAGACCAGCCTGATCCTTTAATTTAAAAAGAGAGGGAGGGGAGTTAAACCCGGTGACTGAGAAATTCACATATAGAGAACTCTGGGCTGTAGACGGCACAAGTCCAGTATGAGGCAATCCAGACGAACCCCAGACACAAAAAGATGTTCATCCCCACTCAGGTCATCAGAGAAACGCAGCTCAAGGCAACAGAGAAATGCTAGTTTTCACCTTGCAGTCTGGCACAAGAATTACACTGTTCCTGGCTCTGGGAACAGTGCTGCTAAGTGTTGGTAGTTCTGAAAATTGGTCCAGTCACTTTTGAGGTCAATTTGGCAGGATCTTTCTTTCTTTCTTTCTTTCTTTTTTTTTTTTGTGAGGGAGATCAGCCCTGAGCTAACATCCGTGCTAATCCTCCTCTTTTTGCTGAGGGAGACCGGCTCTGAGCTAACATCTATTGCCAATCCTCCTCCTGTTTTTCCCCAAAGCCCCAGTAGATAGTTGTATGTCATAGCTGCACATCCTTCTAGTTGCTGTATGTGGGACACGGCCTCAGCATGGCTAGAGAAGCGTTGTGTCGGTGTGCGCCCGGGATCCGAACCCAGGCTGCCAGTAGCGGAGTGCGCGCACTTAACCACTAAGCCACGGTCCGGCCCCGGCAGGATCTTTCAAAATGAAAAATAATCATACCCTACATGTGGCAGTTCCACATGTAGACATCCTACAACAATGTGCACTCACAAGGATGCCCACCCCAGAGCTGTGTATAATGGGAACATTCAGAACAGCCCAGGTTAGATCAGTGATGGCGCGTTTGTCTTGATCTACGTGACAGAACACAGGGAGAGCTCTCAGACTTGTGCAAAAAGCAAGTTGCAGGACAATCTGTAGTATGGCCTAATTTAAGTACAGAGTATCTGTGATGTGTATATGTGTGTAAATAAGATAGGCAAGTACATGGCACTTGCTGTGGGCCAGCTACTTTGTAAGCACTTGATATCATATAAGGGCAAACAAGCTAAAAACTGGGATGAGGTAGGTACTATGGTTAGTATCCTCATTTTACAGAGTTGGAAACTGAGGCCATGAAAGGCTGAGTAATTTGCCCGAGGTCACAGAGCTGGGAAGTGGTAGAGCAGGGACTCAGGATCAGTCTTCCCTATCCATGCTTTTATCCGCTGCCTCTAATACAGAGCATGTAAATGTAAGGGGGGTGTATAAAAACGAGTATGCTTCTGACTGCCTGTAGGAGGGTCCACAGGTTGCAGAGTGTTACTTCTGGGGAGTGTTAACAGTTTGCTCTGGGCCTTCCTAGCATTTTGTGTGTATGCATACATCGGTGATCAGCAGTAGGATCGCACTCTATATTCTGTTGGGCACCTCTTTGCACTTGACTGTGTCTTGGAGATCCACACGTGCCGGAGCAGAGATCAGCCTCTTTTTTCCACAGCTGCCTAGTATTCCTTTTTTCCTCTCTTCTGACAAACATCACTAGGTGTTGACTCTGGGGTTCCTGAAGTGGGGCACAGCCACACTCTTGAAGCTCTGTACAGTCACACATCTCCTCCCCTGTGCCCTACCCCCTCAGTGGGTCACCTCATGTCAGCTCATTCAAGACAGTACGTCCTGTCTTTCCAGCTCATTGCTGGTTCCCAGCTCCGGGAACGGTGCCACTACTGGCCTGTCGCAGGTACTGGGGTTACTATTGACTGACTGAACGGGTGGGCAAGGTGAGGAAGACAAAAGACGTCTGTTCACCTTGTTTCCCCACAGAGAAAGGGAGTAACACTTGCTGCCTTTCCACAGGTGCAAGCCTGGGACGACCGCCGGGAAGAAGGCACCTTTCCTGGGAAGATCTGAACTGGCTCCACTCCATTTCTCCTCTGTCCTCTGTGCTTCTCCCAGGGTGGTGAAGGGGGACCTGGCTACGTGGTGATCCCCACCCTGGGATCCTGAATCATGGCTTAATAATAAATACTCGTTGGAAAAGTATAAGACTGTGAGTGTGTAAAATATGTGTATGATTGGGCAAGAGGCTGGCGTGGAATTAGTACCTTGACCAGTAAAAGGGGCTTCAGGGTGATTATTTTTGCTATTTTGTTTTACTTTTTTGTTAACTTTTATTTTATTAAACTTTCACCACCTCCTGTGTACCAGACAATTGAGTGAGTGATTATACGAAAGAGCCTCAAGCCCCTGTGTATGCTGAAACTTGTCTGTATGTTCCCCTTTATGATTTGTACAATTTTTTTAACTTTTTTGTAATATTTTTTTTTTTTTTTTGGTGAGGAAGATTGGCCCTGAGCTAACATCTGTTGCCAATCCTCCTCTTTTTGCTTGAGGAAGATTGTCTCTGAGCTAACATCTGTGCCAATCTTTCTCTATTTTGTATGTGGGATGTGGGACGCCGCCACAGCATGGCTTGATGAGGGGTGTGTGGGTCTGCACCTGGTATCCAAACCCACAAACCCTGGGCCACTGAAGCAGAGCACACTACACCACCAGGCTGGCTCCTACTTTTTTGTCATGTGTGAACCATATGAAAATAATATAATAAAAACTCATATCACCTAGCTTCACCAGTTATCAACAAAGGACCAATCAGTTTCACCTCTAACTACTTCCCTCCCCATCTAGGAAATTTTAAAGCAAATCCTACAGATCATATTTCATCCAGAAATAAGTAAGTATATGTATCTCTTAGAGATACAGATTTTAAACATAATCACATGGCCATTATTACGTCTAAGAAATTAACAATAAATTGTTAATATCATCTAATACACAGTCTTCTACACAATGTGAAATTTCTCCCTTTGTCCTGGGCCGCCTCTATCATGTTGATCATGGTGACGATTGGAAGTCATTTAAGTAGGCAGAATTAAGAAATGTTCTTTCTCGATCCCCCCGAGGAATTGCCACACAATAACAGTCCAAAATATCATTCACCAAACTTGTCAGCAGGGAACTCCTGAGACAGCGTGACCAGAGAGCACCATGTCGGGCCGAGTTGGTGTTTCCTCAAGACTGCTCAAATGGTTGTGCAACAGACATCTGAAGCATATTCAGATGAGCAGAGGTGATTCTTATATTGAGGAAAAATGGCCCAAGGGAGGGATCTTCGGAAATGGCTGCCTGTGTGGAGGAGGGGCTGTAAACAGAAGGCCCCAGGGCATGCACAGGGGTGCTGACGGACTGACTGCAGGCGCTTATGGCCTGTGTAGGAAATAGGAACTTAAACATGCTGAAAATTTCAGATGGAACAGAAAATCCAGTGAAAAGTCAAGGACGTCCCCAGACCCCAGTCACCCAGTTCTGCCCAGAGGCTGCCACCGTTAGCAGTTTCCCATGTATTCCTCCAGAGATAGCCGTACATCTGGAAGCACTTATAAATACGTATGTTTCATGTATTTGATTTGATAGATTTGCTAGGGCTCTCCTCTCCTCTCTGATCCACCACTGCTTGTGTGCTCGCACAGCTCCTGCTGCACTGGCCTCTTCAGTGTGACAGAAACTGAGCAGATGAGCCGCGTCAGTGCAGGCCGGCTCCAACCTCAAGGCCTTCGCACTCGCTGTTTGCCCTTCCTAGAGCGCCCTTCCGCCAGACATCTCCACCGCTCTCCCTCCTGCGTTGAGGTCTTCCTCAAATATAACAGGGCGGCCTTCCCTGACCCCTCGACCTCCCGTTTCAGCTCCCACACTCACTTTGCAGCCCTTCACTCTTTTGTTTTTTTGTGTGTGTGTGTGAGGAAGATCAGCCCTGAGCTAACATCCGTGCTAATCCTCCTCTTTTTGCTGAGGAAGACTGGCTCTGAGCTAACATCTATTGCCAATCCTCCTCCTTTTTTTTTTCCCCCCCAAAGCCCCAGTAGATAGTTGCATGTCATAGCTGCACATCCTTCTAGTTGCTGTATGTGGGACGCGGCCTCAGCATGGCCAGAGAAGCGGTGCGTCGGTGCGCGCCCGGGATCCAAACCCGGGCTGCCAGCAGCGGAGTGCGTGCACTTAACCACTACGCCACGGGGCCGGCCCTCTTTTCTTTCTTAAAACACTTACTTTTTTTTGTTTTTTTTTTTCCAATTTTATTTATTTATTTTTCCCCCAAAGCCCGAGTAGATAGTTGTGTGTCACAGCTGCACATCCTTCTAGTTGCTGTACATGGGACGCGGCCTCAGCATGGCCGGAGAAGCGGTGCGTCGGTGCGGGCCCGGGATCCGAACCCGGGCTGCCAGTAGCGGAGCGCGTGCACTTAACCACTAAGCCATGGGGCCGGCCCAAACACTTACTGCTAATATTCCCTATATTTTACTATTCATCCTTGATAATTGTCCCCACACCACTAGAATATAATTTCCATGAGGGCAGGGATTTTATTTTTTAGTGATGTTTTAATAGTTTATAACATTGTGAAATTTTGGGTTGTAAGTTTTTGTTTGTCCATCACCATATATATGTCTACCTTCGCCCCTTGTGCCCACCCCCTTGCCCCTGGTAACCACAATACAGTTTTCTCTGCCCATGTGTTGGTTTATATTCCACATATGAGTGAGATCATACAGTGTTTGTCTTTCTCTTCCTGGTTTATTTTGCTTAATGTAATACCCTCCAGGCCTATCCATGTTGTTGCAAATGGGACGATTTTGTCTTTTTTATGGCTGAGTAGTATTCCATTGTATATATATACCATGTCTTCTTGATCCAGTCGTCAGTCGAGGGACATTTAGGTTGCTTCCACTTCTTGGCTATAGTGAATAATGCTGCAATGAACATAGGGGTGCATAAGCCTCTTTGGATTGTTGATTTCAGGTTTGTTGGATAGATTCCCAGTAATGGGATAGATGGATCATAGGGTATTTCTATTTTTAATTATTTGAGGAATCTCCATACCGTTTTCCATAGAGGCTGCACCAGTTGGCATTCCCACCAGCTGTGTATGAGGGTTCCTGTTTCTCCACATCCTCTCCAACATGTTGTTTTTTGTGTTGGTGATTATAGCCATTCTCACGGGTGTGAGGTGATATCTTAATGTTGTTTTGATTTGCATTTCCCTGATGATTAGTGATGTTGAACATCTCTTCATGTGCCTATTGGACATCTGCATATCTTCTTCGGAGAAGTGTCTGTTCATTTCCTCTGCCCATTTGTTGATCGGGTTGTTTGCTTTTTTGTTGTTCAGTTGTGTGAGTTCTTTATATATTATGGAGATTAAACCCTTGTCAGATATATGTTTTGCAAATATTTTCTCCCAGCTGGTGGGTTGTCTGTTCATCTTGATTCTGGTTTCGTTTGTCTTGTAGAAGCTCTTTAATCTGATAAAGTCCCACTTGCTTATTTTTTCTTTAGTTTCCCTAGTCTGGCTAGGCATGTCATCTGAAAAGATTCCTTTATGACCAGTGTCAAATAGTGTGTTGCCTATATTTTCTTCTATGAGTTTTATGGTTTCAGGTCTCACCTTCAGGTCTTTGATCCATTTTGAGTTAATTTTTGTGAATGGTGATAGCAGATAGTCCACTTTCATTCTTTTGCATGGGGCTGTCCAGTTTTCCCAACACCATTTATTGAAGAGACTTTCCTTTCTCCATTGTATGTTCTTAGCTCCTTTGTCGAATATTAACTGTCCGTATATGTGTGGTTTTATTTCTGGGCTTTCAATTCTGTTCCATTGATCTGTGTGTCTGTTTTTGTACCAGTACCATGCTGTTTTGATTACTATTGCTTTG
Source organism: Ceratotherium simum simum (assembly GCF_057802395.1). Classification (NCBI taxonomy): domain Eukaryota; kingdom Metazoa; phylum Chordata; class Mammalia; order Perissodactyla; family Rhinocerotidae; genus Ceratotherium; species Ceratotherium simum. Next base: position 26,738,050 of record NC_141932.1, read on the forward strand.
TAGTATGTTTTGAAGTCAGGGATTGTGATGCCTCCAGCTTTGTTCTTTTTTCTTAGGATTGCTTTAGCTATTCGGGGACTTTTGTTGCCCCATATGAATTTTAGTATTCTTTTTTCTATTTCCGTGAAGAATGTCATTGGGATTCTGATTGAGATTGCATTGAATCTGTAGATTGCTTTAGGTAGTATAGACATTTTAACTATGTTTATCCTTCCAATCCATGTGCATGGGATGTCTTTCCATTTCTTTATGTCATCATCGACTTCTTTCAATAATGTCTTGTAGTTTTCATTGTATAGGTCTTTCACCTCCTTGGTAAGATTTATTCCTAGATCTTTTATTCTTTTTGATGCAATTGTAAATGGTATTATCTTTTTGAGCTCTCTTTCTGTTATTTCGTTATTAGCATACAGAAATGCAACTGATTTTTGTAGATTGATTTTGTACCCTGTGACTTTGCTGTAGTTGTTGATTATTTCTAATAGTTTTCCAATGGATTCTTTAGGGTTTTCTATATATAAAATCATGTCATCTGCAAATAATGAGAGTTTCACTTCTTCATTGCCTATTTGGATTCCTTTTATTTCTTTTTCTTGCCTGATTGCTCTGGCCAAAACCTCCAGTACTATGTTGAATAGGAGTGGCGAGAGTGCGCAGCCCTGCCTTGTTCCTGTTCTCAGAGGAATGGCTTTCAGTCGTTCCCCATTTAATATGATGTTGGCTGTGGGTTTGTCATAAATAGCCTTTATTATGTTGAGGTACTTTCCTTCTATACCCATTTTGTTGAGAGTTTTATCATAAATGGATGTTGTATCTTGTCAAATGCCTTCTCAGCATCTATTGAGATGACCATGTGGTTTTTATTCTTTGTTTTGTTGATGTGGTGTATCCCGTTGATTGATTTGCAGATGTTGAACCATCCAGGGCAGGGATTTTTTAAAAAATATGTTATTCCCCCTTTCAACATTTTATTATGAAAATTTTCAAGCATACAGAAAAAGTGGACAAACAGTATAATGGTTGCCCTTATACCCACCACCTGGGTTCAACAGTTGTTGACCTTGTGTCATATTTACTTTGTATATGTGTACACGTTTCCAGACATCTTGGAACTTCACTCCTAAATACTTAAGCATGTATCTCTGAAAAATGACATGTTCCTTCATACCATTATCATGCCTAAGAAAAACACTAATTCCCTAATGTCTCATATTCAGATTTTCCAAATTGTACCCAAAAAGTCTGCTATATACTGTAGTTTGGTTTTTGTACCAGGATACAATCAGAGTTCACATTGTACATTTGGTTTTTAGGTCTCTACTCTTTTTAAAGTTCTACGGGTCGGGCCCGTGGCTTAGCGGTTACGTGTGCGCGCTCCACTGCTGGTGGCCCGGGTTCGGATCCCAGGCTTGCACCAACGCACTGCTTCTCCGGCCATGCTGAGGCCGCGTCCCACATATAGCAACTAGAAAGATGTGCACCTATGACATAAAACTATCTACTGGGGCTTTGGGGGAAAGAGGAGGAGGATTGGCAATAGATGTTAGCTCAGAGCTGGTCTTCCTCAGCAAAAAAGAGGAGGATTAGCATGGATGTTAGCTCAGGGCTGATCTTCCTCACAAAAAAAAAAAAAAGTTCTACGATAGCCCCCACCCCCACCCCGCCTGCCCTTGTAAGAGGGAATTTTCTAAGAGACCAGGCCAGCTGTCTTGTAGAATGTCCCCGCTCTGGATTTGCCTTATTGTTTCCTCACAGTGTCATTCAGCTTCTTCCACCATCTTCTGTAGTTCTTTTAAACTGGAAGCTAGCTCTAAAGGCTCAATTAGATGCAGGTTAGGTATTTTTTGCAAGAATCCTTCCTGTGTGTATCTTCCTTACCACTTCCCATCAGGAGCTACCTGATGCCAGGTTGCCCCATGAGTGGTGGCCAAGTCTAAACCCTGGAAAGGTGGTGGCCACTAGCTGTCTCCTCTGGAAAGATCTGTTTCCATTTTTGCCATTGGCAAGTGGCCTGTGGGGAGATGATGTGGGGAACGGTTCCGCCACGTCATACAGCAACCCTGTGCATCTCCACATAAGCCACGTTCACAGTACTTACGTGTGGTCTGCCCTGAACCTTGGCAGAACGCCCATTATTCCTCCTGAAACAAAGGGAGATGAGCAGTCTTGCAAAGAGCTACCATGAGACAGTTTCTCCTCTGCCTCTCTCTCTCACAGGAGACGGCTAAAGACTATTTCTCATCCATCTCCCTCGTCTCAGTTGAGCATAAGAACTCTCCACCTCACTCCTCCGTAGGCGTAGCGGCAGGCTGTAAAACCATTCTAAGTTACCGTGCTGAGCACCTTACCTGCCTTATCTCAGACCTTCTGACAACTCCATCAGCCAGGGATTATTACGACCCCGATTTTACAAGAGATGAAACTGATGCTACCATCCCCCCGCCAGTTCATGGGGCTGTGGGTTTCCCTTTAGTGTGTCTGTGTGGAAAGGGTTCAGTGCAGGAGACAGAAACCGCCCAGACATATGTAGTAGAAAGGAATTCAATACGAGCAACTTGACACAGGAAAACCGTGTGATGATGTGAATTTGGATATCACACCCCCATTTCATTGTATTCAACTCACATTTTACAGGATTAATATAGCTCTTTATCAGACAAATCACCGATCTCTGTTTCTTTGGAGTCAGTTACTAGAAAATTACTGTGTTCCTATCGTGGTGTCATGTTTCCTAGATTTTTCTTTTTTTTGTGAGGAAGATCAGCCCTGAGCTAACATCCGTTGCCAATCCTCCTCTTTTTGCTGAGGAAGACTGGCCCTGGGCTGACATCCGTGCCCATCTTCCTCTACTTTATGTGGGATGCCGCCACAGCATGGCCTGACAAGTGGTGCCTGGGTGCGCGCCCGGGATCCAAACCTGCGAAACCCGGGCCGCCAAAGTGGAGTGCATGCACCTAACTGCTGCTCTGGGCCGACCCCTCCTAGATTTTTCATATTCCTTGAAATCTTCATTGCTGCCTTTGGGTTTGAAGAATCAGTCACCTGTTGCAGTCTTTTTTTGTTGTTGTTTTTTTTTACTGGGAAAGATTTGCCCTGAGCTAACATCTGTTGCCAGTCTTCCTCTTTTTTTTTCCTCCCCAAAGCCCCAGTACATGGTTGTATATCCTAGTTGTAAGTCATTCTAGTTGTTCTATGTGAGCTGCTGCTACAGCATGGCAGCTGACACACGAGTGCTGTGGTTCTGCAACCAGGAAATGAATGGGTGCCGCCAAAGCAGTGAGAGCACTGAACTTTAACCACTAGGCCATCAGGCTCACACCACTGGCTCATACCTCCTCCAGTCTTACCAAGTGGCTTCAGGTGAGAAATACCTTCCATCAGCCCTGGTAGGGATTCTGAGATTTTCTCAGTCCTTTTCTATGGATGTGTGAGCTGCACACTTCTTGTTCCTTCTTGGGGGGAAATTCTTAAGATAGTATGCCTTCTCCGATCCTGCAAAGCCAGACCGAATGCTGACAGCCTCCCCCTGGCTTCCCCCAGGGCTGTGCTGAATGCTCAAGTTGGTGTGCTTTCTCCCAGTCCCGCAGAGTGGGCTGACTCTGCGTGTGCTCGCTAGCGTCCGCACAGGCTCACTCTCTCAGCTCAGGGGTGTGCACAGGGAGCTGGCCATGGGGGGCGGGGGGGGCATGCAGAGCACTGGAGGTGCCCGTGGGCCGGGTGGGGATCCACAGATAAGGCATCCCCAGGGGCTCATGCGCAGTTTCCTGATGTCTGAGATGCAGTTAGTCGGATCCAAGCCCTTTGATGCTTTCTGAGAGCCCTGGCTGCCTGTCTCCCAGCCACTCGCTGCCCCCCGACCGTGCAGAACTCAGTATTCCTCTTCAGTGTCTCCAGTCTCGGATCTTTTTTCCCCTAGCTGTGTGCTGGAACTTCTCCTCTGGGCTCCTGGACTTCTAGAAAGACACGCTCATCTGTGGATGATTTTCAAAATCAATGTTCTTTAGGGGGAAGATGGTAGAAAAACTCCTATTTCGCCATTTTGATGACATCACTTTCTCGACCCTTTCAAAGGAACAAAAAATGTGCAAGAAGAATCAGTGTCTTCCCCACCTTCTCTAGCCATAAGGAGGTGACAGCCATCACTGGTTTCTTGTGTGTCTTTCCAGAGATAGTTTATACGTTTGCAAGCAGACCCTCCCTCTACCTGCCCACCCACTGTAGTAGCCTGCTGTTCCCGGTGCTCTGAACCTTGCTTTCTCCATTAATAACAGTACTTGCAGATCATTCCTTGTCAATGTGATACTCTTAAACTTTGTCAAACTGTACAAGTAATACATGAATATATTCTCCTTGCTTAAAAAAAAAAAGGAAACTACTCCAGCAAAGTCAGTAAACACACAGAGAGGCAGTACAGGCTAGTGGTTAAGGGGGAAGCCCTGGAGCCAGACTGTCTGGGTTCAAATTCAGGCTCCACCCCTCGCCAGCTGTGAGACCTCGGGCCAATCACTTGAGCCCTCTGTGTCTCGGTTTCCTCATCTGTAGAATGAAGTTAATGACAGCTTCCTCACAGGGCCGTTGTGCAGGTTAAATGAGATGCCACGGGCAAAGTGCTTAGAACAGTGCCTGATAGCATATGTGAAGCTTAGAGCAGTGCCCTGTGTCTCGGAAGTGCTCTCTAGGTATTAGTTGCTCCCAGCACATGGGTCTCCTTTCTAGGCTATGGACCCACCAAGGAACTTTTCCTTCTCACAGTCTGTATGTGTGTGTGTGTGTGTGTGTGTGTGGTAAGAACACTTAACATGGGATCTACTCTCAACAGATTTTTAAGTGTGCAATACAGTATTGTTAACTATAGGTGCAGAGTTGTACATAAGAACTTATTCGTCTTGCATAACTGAAACTTCATACCCATTGATTAGCAATTCTCTGTTTCCTCCACCCCCCAGCGCCTGGCAACCACCATTCTACTCTCTGCTTTAATGAGTTTGACTATTCTAGATACCTCATAGAAGTGAAATCATGCATATTTGTCCTCCTGAGACTGGCTTATTTCACTTAACACAGTGTCCTCCAGGTTCATCCATGTTGTTGCCTATTGCAGGATTTCCTTCTTTCCTCAGGCTGAATAATATTCCATTGTATGTATATACCACATTCCCTCTTTCAGGAATGTTCTCTCGTCCTTTTACCTGCTGGCCTCAGTCTCCTCCTCCAACGTCCCTTCCTCCGGGAAGCCTTCCTTTACACCCCAGGCACATTCACCTTTGTTTTCCCTTTTGTGGCCCTGATCACTCTGGCCTGTGCTTCCTCTCTCAATGCCTTGGTCACTTTGGCATCTCCCTGCCACGCTGGGCTGTCACTTTTTGGCGATTATCTGTCTCCCCCATTCTCCTGTGAGGGCAGGGACAGCGCTGTGTGGATCACTGCTGTGTTCCCAGCATCGCCCCACACAAGGCTGGGCCTGAGAAAACTCATTATGTGCACCATGCCCTTAATGCCTAGTTCAGGCCTGATCATGTACTTGGTGCTCAATAAATTGGAGAAAAAAATAAAAAGACCTTTGGCTACTCCACCCTAGTGCTTTTGTTACCGGACCAAGGTGGGTCCGCTTTTTGGTGAGTTGAAGTCAAAGCCTTCACCAGAAGTAGTTGTCATACAAAGTAACTTTCATTTGCAGCAAATAGAAGACCACGGGGAATCATTTCCAAAGCCATGCTCCCAGAGCTCAGGAAAGCAGGGGCCTTTTATTTCAGATGGGGAATGAATATTCAAAAGGGAGGGGTGGGTATTTGTTTGCGCAGGCTCAGTTGGAAAACATGCTTCCACACACACCGCATGTTATGGTCATGAGGCCTAAGCTCCTCCTGGATCTTAACATTAAAAATGAAGCAAAGGTCATCTCTTGGGCACTTCTCAGCCCGGCCCATCTGCGTAGGCGTCTCTTGCAGTGGGGTTTGGACTGGTTCGGGCGGTTGGTGATTGTATCTCTTCACATAACAAAAAAGAAAAAACAATATGGAGAAACAGTTAAGTGCTTCCAAAACCTCCTTTGAGTTACTTGGGACCATTAATTGGTGACACCTTCCTCCTTGCTTCACCACCTCACATCACGTTCTAGTCTCCCCCTGACTTCTCTCTCTGCCCTTCGCTCCTTTCCTCTCTTCTCCTCATCTCACACTTCATGCTACCCCCCCAACCCTGAAATCTCCCTTTCTTGGGCATAATGTTCAGCTCTCCCTCCCACCCATGAATTTCAGGCCATCTGTGGCTTAGCTGGCCCAAAAGAGCACCTGAGATTTCAGCCTTTACTTATACCTTAGTGCCCAAACTTCAGGTTTCAGAGTGTTGCTAAATGTGCATACCTCTGTTCCTTTTATCTATTTTTTTTTTTTTTTTTGGTGAGGTAGATGAGCTCTGAGCTAACATCTGTGCTCATCTTCTTCTATTTTGTATATGGGATCCCACCACAGCATGGCTTGATGAGCGGTGCATAGGTCTGTGCCTGGGATCCGAACCTGTGAACCCGGGGCCGCCGAAGCAGAGCACGGGAACTTAACCACTACACCACCAGGCCGGCCCTGAAATGTGCATACCTCTGTGCTGCCATTGATGACATTTTTCTATATCATCTTTGCCAAACTGAATACATATGAAGTATTCTTGCAAAAAATGCATGAGCTAGAGCCACATATTTGATGAATAAATCTCAAACGCATAATATTGAGGTGAAAAAGAAGTCAATTGCATGAAGATATGTACCATAAGATACAATTTATATAAAGTTTACCAAAAAATCTAAAACTATTCTATACATTGTTGATGGATATATGCATACACATTAAAAATCTGAAAGCATGCATAGGAGTGGAAACCCAATAGGCTAACAAATATTTGAAAAGATGCTCAAAACCATTAGTAATAAGAGAAGTAAGAATTGAAATACAGGAGGGTATTACTTTACACTGTCAAAAATTACTCTGTCAAAAACTAGAAAGCTGGCTAACGCCAAGTGTGAGTGGTTATGGGGGGATACAGGAACCCTCATGAACTGTTGGTTGGAGTGTGGAAGGGGCGGTCATTGTGGAAAACAACCTGGCACATACACATCCACGACCCAGCATTTCTGCCCCCTAAGAAAGAGACAGATGAGTCTCAAAGGGGCCATGCGTGAGGCTGCTCCCTGCACATTAGTTACAGTGGTAGCGGTGGAGGTGGGGGTGGCTGGAAGTAGCCTGAGTGTCCTTACTGGGAGGAGACAGTAAACTGTGGAGGATGCACACCAGGGGTGTCCCAAGCAACTGTCAGAAGCTGTGGACTCACTGTGCCCAGAGTAACATGGGTGGATCTTAAAATCATAGTGCTGAGCGAGAAAAGTAAGAATCGGATGAGCTATTTAATACAATTATGGGTATGTAAATTAGAAATGGCATGCATGGGAAACAACGGTACCCATTTTACAAGAACACACTCAGCAGAAAAGATATACATGAACATATTAGAATGTTTGCCAGTAGGGGGCGCTGGAAGAGACTGGGATATATGCAAATAAATTTAAAACAAGAGGTGTCTTGTAGGGAATAATGAGCTGTAAACTGAGGGTGTGGGATTAACTCAACCCACACACCTGGGATCTGAAAAAGCAGCCAGGGGAAGGGGTGTGGAGGATGATGAGTCCCCGAATTTAATAGCGAAGTTATCTCTGGGGCAACATCAGGTGGCTTCAGATGCCCACTGCAATGACGCCACTCAAAAAACAATCTGCAGCCAATACTAGACTAGATTTGACAAAGCTGGGTGGTGAGGACATAGGTGTTTGTTACATTATTCTCTACGTTTTCTTGTATACTTGAAATATTTTATAATAAAAAAAATTAGGAAAACTTTCTTTTCACCACTCACCATGGAAAACATAACATATTATCTTAAAAATAAATACAATGAAAATATGTTCTTCAATTCTGGTCAGACACTGAGGCCTGTTGAGACCTGCTCTAAGCAAGGTCGGAGAGGTGTTTAGGACACCGTAGCATCACACTGAGCCTTTTTCCACGGCGCCATCAGAGGGCTGGTAGAACTGGCTCTTTTTCTCATCATATGAGTTTTGTGTCATTTTGCGCCTTTTCATTTCTTGTCATGGACAGCCTCAAATCATTTCGTGTGCCCCCTTTGGAAAACACCTCTTTTTGTTGTTGTTGTTAGGAGGACTAGCCCTGAGCTAACATCTGCCAATCCTCCTCTTTTTGCTGAGGAAGACTGGCCCTGGGCTAACATCCATGCCCATCTTCCTCCACTTTATATGGGACACCGCCACAGCATGGCTTGACAAACGCTGCGGCGGTGCGCGCCCAGGATCTGAACCTGCGAGCCCCGGGCTGCGAAGCCAAGCGTGTGCCCTTAACCACTGTGCCACAGAGCTGGCCCCATGGAAAACACCTCTTTAACACATTGAATATGTTTCGTTGAAAGGATCTAACCCCTTTAGGAGGCGTCGTAATAAAAAATAATACAGAAAAGTACATTGTCATGAGTGTACAGCTTGATGCATTTTCGCAATCTGAACACTCCAATGTAACCAGTGTTCAAATCAAGAGAGAGAAGCCTCCTTCCTGTTCCCTGCAGTCACGATGCCCCCAAGGGTAACCACTATCTTGACTTTTATTATCCTAGATTGGTTTTGCGTGTTCTAGAATTTCATTTCTAGAATCATACAATTGTAGTCTCTTGAGTATGGCTTTTTTCATTTAGCATAATGCTTTTGAGATTTGTCTCTGTAGTTGCAGGTATCAATAGTTCGTTCTCTTTCATTGCTGAATGGTATCCACTGTATGCATGTACCATAACGTCCTTATCCGTTCTGCTGTCAAGGGGCATTTGGGTGGTTTCTAGTGTGGGACTGTTAGGAATATATTCACAGCATCTGGTAGACAGAAGTGGGCGAATTCCCGGGGACAAATGGCTGGATCATAGGGTAGGCGTATGTCATCTTTAGATCTTGGCATTGTGATTTTTTAAAGGAAGAAATGAGCACTTCAAACTTTATTGTATCGAAGACTGGCTTACATAATAGTGAAAAAGAATAATGAAAATTCAAATCCAACATCAAAGTACACTGGCTTCATGTTTCAGAACAAAATGGATCCCTTTTATGACTGATGACATATTAATGCCCCCATTGATGACAACGTTTTGCTTTTACTGACATTTTATGTAACTTTGAACTACTGACAGTTATCAACTATTTGAAAATAAAAATTCTTCATATTGTGAGCATGGCCCTATTATTTTGCAAGTTATTTTAGCTAAAACTTATAAAATGTATTTGACAGGTTGGGTACATTATTATTGAAATTTTCTCGTTAGTCCTTAATATAAATATAAATCAACGGAGAAAAACTATTTTAAATGTAAAGTGGATTGACTAAAAACCAAATTAACCATTTTAATTGGAAAACATCTCATGGGTCTTATTACCAAGCCAGTGTCTTGAAATTGGAATTTTACCTTCCGTTTGCCCATTTCGCGTACACTGGCGGAGCCGAGGCTCAGCGAGAAAACGCAGTCAATGCCCTGGTCCTCGAGGTGGAGAAGTTCTCGAGATGTACCGGGGGTTTCAGGCCACCATTTTCGCCTGCGGAATCAGCCGTGTGCCACTAGGGGGCGCCGTCGGAGAGGACGTGGGCCTCTCCAGAGCGCAGCTGGTGCGGCGCGGCCACCTGCTGCACGCCAGGCCCGGAAGACGTGCTTCGCAGACGTCCCCGCACTCAGTTCCCACCGCCGCCCGGGAAAGCGGTCTGAAGATACCCGTTCTGCAGATAGGCAAATGCACACGCCAGTTCGCGCGGCACAGAGGAGGCGGAACTGGGATCTGAACCTGGGTCTCTTTGGTTCTGCAGCCTGAAGACATTTCAACCCATGGCTCCTCACTGTGACCCTGCTTTGTCTGTGTGTGGGGGGTAGGGGTGGAGGGGCAGAGAAGGGTACTTTTCTCCCGCCAAGCCCATTCGATGTGCCCCCTCCCTTTTTCTAACACACTTCTCTCCCTGCTCATTGTACACGCATTTCCAACTCCCCTCACACATCCATCTCCTGCCATCATCTCCCCTCAGCCCAGAGCCAGTACATCAGCCTTCTGAGCATCCCCCACACCTGCCCCTCATCTTCTCCCGGTCTTCCTGCCTTGGTCCAGCTCTGTCCTCAACTGCGCGGGTCGCTGCCCAGGCCTCCGGCCCCCCCAACCCCCTTGGCTCCTAGCCTCGGAGACGGGGAGCCACCAGCAGAGGAGGCAGTTCTGGGATTCAGGATTCACACTCGAGGCGGACTTGCATCTCTCTCTGCTCTCAGGAAGGCCTGCGTCCTAAGGAGGGACATCAGGTGGTGCATTCATCCTCCCAACCCCACCCCCCTCCACCACAGCCTGGGGACCGGAGGATGCGGGCACGTCACCTTGCCCTTGTAGCCAGACATTAGCACGATCTGGAATTTCAGGTCTATAAATCACTTGGGTTGGGGGGGCTCATAAAGCTATTCTCCCATGCTGCTTCACCTCTTGTCCCCTCCTCCGGACACCCTCCCCACTTCCTTGGAGACTGGCCCAAGACTGGGCCTGGGCATATATAGGGAACCACCGTGGGAGGAGCCAGCCAGAGAAGCTTCAGGCAGAGGAGGTGAGGAGGGGACTCTGGGGGTCTGGGTGCAGCAAAGGGAGCTGGGGAGGTCTGAGCTCTGGTCAGTGCTTGCCCCACCGGAGCCTGCGTTTCCTCTTCTGTAAAATAGCCCACCCTGGGGTGGTGGGAGTCTGGGCACGTTCAGTACCAGCCTGGCCCAGCAGACAGTGGGAGCAGCCCCTGGCAGCTGGGGTGTGGAGTGGGGGCCCTGGGTCCCGCCAGGCCCTCCCTCCCCACCTGGCCTCTGCCTGGCCTCATCCCCGCTCACCTCACTCAGGCAGGACTATGGCTTCTGCAGCAGCGGCAGCAGAGAAGGGCTCTCCGGTTGTGGTGGGGCTGCTGGTCGTGGGCAACATCATCATTCTGGTGAGACATCCCCCAGTGCTGGGAGCCGAGTGCGCGGGTGGGGAGGAGGGGGCAGTCCTGAGCCTGGGGCTGGGGGCTGGGGGCCCAGGACTCCCCGGATGGCCAGTGCTGCGGGCTCTCAAGTCAGAGTAGCCTGGATTCGAATCCCAGCTCTGCCTCTCCCCAGCTGTGTGACCTTGAGCAAGCGACTTGACTTCTCTGTGCCTGTTTCCCATCTATAGCTTATGTCTTCATCGTGGGGACTGTTCTGTAGATTAATTCATGTATGGCCCTCAGCTCAGAAAAAGTGCTTGGCAAATGCTAGCCATCATCAGTAACATGATTATGCACATGAAGTGCCTGCTTGGCACACAGGAGGCCCACGGTAATGAATCATAACAATGTCCTTTAGTAAATATTTAATGTTTTTAGAGAATATGTGATACCTATACATGGCTCTGGAGCCAGGCAGCCTGGGTTCAAATCCCAGCTCTGCCACTTTCTACTGTGGGAACTGGAGCCAGTGATGTAACCTCTCTGGTCCTCAGTTTTCTCATCTGTAAAATGGAGATAAAATAGGACCACTGAGAGGATAAGATGAGTTACTGGATTACTGTGCTTAGACCGGAGTTTGGGGTTGTATTGGCCATAACAACAACAGACACCACAGCTGGTAACAGTGATTGTCACAAAGAAGCAGTTACGGGGACCAATGCCTGTCATGCGGTAAGTACCCTGTGGGTATTGTCAGAGGTATCCACTGAGAAGTCTTCTTCTCTCCTGTTCCCCATCCCCACCCCTATAGATAACCAGATTTTTGTTTCTCCATTTCTTTAAGCAAATAAAAGCAAATAGGAACATATATACCTACTTTCTCCCCTTTCTTGCCCCAAAATTTAGCACATTCCACATCCTGTTCTGTGCCTCCCTTTTCTCTTGCTCACAGAGTCTGTAGGCCACTCCACATGAGCCCTCAGAGAGCCTCCCTGCGCTTTTTCACAGCTGCATTGTGCAGCGTCCTGGATCTTTCACCCATGGTCTGCAGGAATAACCTTGTGGGTTTGTGATTTTCCTGCAGGGGCGAGTGTACCTGTAGGATTGATTCCTGCAAGTGGAGTTGCTGTGCAAAGGGTTGATGCGTTTGTAATTGTTTGGCCTGGCCAGACTGCCCTGCTCTGGAATAACAGCACTATTGAGGAAGGGCAGGGTGACCCAGCATCTCTTCAGTGCCAGTTATGCGCTCCAGGCTTTGCGGATGTGGCATCTCCTTATATTCTTGAAGCAACTGGCAGCTGGGGTGTGGGGGGCGGCAGGGGTCTGGCTGGGCCCTCCCTTCCCTCCTGGCCTCTGCCCAGCCTCATCGCTGCTCATGGAAGGGGATGTCTTTGCCACTCTTGTTACATGCCCACTTTACCGAGGGGGCAGTGGAGGCTCGGAATGGGGAAAGCACTTGCTCATGGAGACTCATGTAGCTGGGCTGCTGCCCCTGAACAGGCTTTGCTAACTGGCTGCCCTGTCCAGCTGTCAGGCCTGGCCCTGTTTGCTGAGACGGTATGGGTGACAGCCGACCAGTACCGCGTGTATCCACTGATGGGCGTCTCGGGCAAGGATGACGTCTTCGCTGGCGCCTGGATCGCCATCTTCTGCGGCTTCTCCTTCTTCGTGGTGGCCAGCTTTGGTGTGGGTGCAGCACTCTGCCGCCGCCGGTCCATGATCCTCACGGTGAGGCTCCAGGAGGGGGGATGGGGATGGGTGGGCATGAAGATCATCACCACAGAGTCGTAATAACAACCACCACCACAGCCACTAGGTGTGTTCAGCATGGCACCACTCTCAGCCTCAAGGCAGTCATTTCATTTAATCTTACCATAACCCAATAACTGAGGCTCTGCTGCTGTTCCCTCATTTTACAAAGAAAACTGGGCCACAGGGGAGAGAGGGAGGGAAGCTCTGCACAGGAGGACCACTCTTGAGTAGCAGGACTGGGGTTTGGGCCTCAGTTAATTGGTCTCCAGAGTCTGTGCTCATGAGCTCTGTCAATAACAACAACGGTAATAATAGCACAGCTACCACTTAATAAGTGCTCACTACATTCTAAATGCTTCACATAGACTAGTTCATTTACTCTTCCCAACCTGCTATGAGATACCACCACCATCATCATCATCACCACCACCATCATCATCACCATGATCATCACCACCACCACCATCACCATCACCACCATCATCACCACCACCATCATCATCACCACCATCATCACCACCACCATCATCACCATCATCATCGTCACCACCACCAACACCATCATCACCACCACCACCATCATCACCACCACCATCATCATCACCACCACCACCATCACCATCACCACCATCATCACCACCACCATCACCAACACCATCACCATCACCACCACCATCACCACCACCATCACCATCACCACCATCATCATCACCACCATCATCACCACCACCATCATCATCACCACCATCATCACCACCACCATCATCATCACCACCATCATCACCATCATCATCGCCGCCACCACCATCAACACCATCATCACCACCACCACCATCAACACCACCACCATCACCACCACCATCTTCATCACCACCATCATCACCACCACCATCGTCACCATCATTATCGTCACCACCACCATCAACACCATCATCACCACTACCACCATCACCACCACCATCATCATCACCACCACCATCATCATCACCACCATCTTCATCACCACCATCATCACCACCACCATCACCACCACAATCATCGCCACCACGATCGCCACCACCACAGTCACCACCACCATCACCACCACCATCTTCATCACCACCATCATCACCACCACCATCACCACCACCATCATCACCACCACCATCATCACCATCATCATCGCCACCACCACCATCAACACCATCATCACCACCACCACCATCACCACCACCACCATCAACACCACCACCATCACCACCACCATCATCACCACCACCACCACCACCATCATCACCACCACCACTACTATCATCACTACCACCACTATCATCACCACCATCATCACCACCACCACTACTATCATCACTACCACCACCATCACCACCACTATCGTCACCACCACCACCATCATCACCACCACCACCACCACCATCACCACCACTATCATCACCACCACCACCATCATCACCACCACTACTATCATCACTACCACCACTATCATCACCACCATCATCACCACCACCATCACCGCCACCATCTTCATCACCACCATCATCACCACCACCATCACCACCACCACCATCAGCATCATCACCATCATCCTCACCACCATCATCGCCACCACCATCATCTTGAGCCCATTTGACAGAGTTGAAACTGAGGCTCGGAGAAGTGAAGTCCCTTATCCAGGGTTGCAGAGCAAGTGAGTGACAGAGCCAGGATTTAAATCTGAGCAGTTCAGCACTTGAGCCTGTGCACTTAATCTTTGCCAACCACAATAATCACAACAACAATGACCTGCTCTTCCCGAGTACCTCTTGTGTGCCTGACACTAGGCTAAGCAGGTTAGAAAGTGCGCTCCCTCAATCCTCCCAGAGGCCCTCTGAAGTTAGCACTTCTCTACCCATTTGCCAGGTGAGGACACTGAGGTTCAGAGGCCAACAGCCCAGGTGATGGGGAGAGCAGGGATTCCAATCATGGCCCCACTGACACAGAGCCAACACTGCGCTCCCTCCGCAGCTGAGGGCCATTTAGATTCCTAGGGGCAGCTACTTTTCAATCAACAAATGTCTACCGAGCAAGAACCATGTGCCAAACCCTACCCTAGGCACTGGGCTATCTAGTGAGCAAAACATGAAAGCCCTTGTCCTGGGGAGGATGCTGTGACGGGGGAGAGAGTGAACAGGGAAGGGAGATCTGGCGCTGGGGAGGGGCGAGGGGAGGCGTTGCAGCCAGAGAAATGAAGGCCCGGGGGGAGGTGAGGGAGTGAGCCAGGTGTGTATCTGCAGGTAGAGCATTCCAGGTGGAGGGAACAGCAGAGCGAAGGCTCTGAAACCAGAGGATCCAGGAGTCCAGTGTGGCTGGAGCCGAGTGGGAATGGGAGTGAGTGAGAGGAGATGAGGTCGTACGAGGGGAGAATAGTGGGGTGGGCACAGAAGATGAGGGGAGAAAGGAAAGGCGGGCCTATCCGGTGGGCCTTACAGGCGTTGATGAGGACCTTGGCTTTACCGTGAGTAAGATGCAGCGGTGGAAAGGCTCTTTTCTTTTCCTTTCCTTCTTTTCTTTCTTTCCTGCACTTAATTCTCAGGCATAACAATTTAACAGAAGCCCTAAAAGTTCACCCAATCAGTAAAAAAAAGGAAAAGAAAAGTTTGTGTCTGTGTGTCTCACCTGTTAGTTTGTCATTAACTATGACAGAATTTTGTTTTTAATTATTATAGGAGGGCCAGCCCCGTGGCTTAGCGGTTAAGTGCACGGGCTCTGCTGCTGGCGGCCCGGGTTTGGATCCCGGGCGTGCACCGACGCACCGCTTCTCCGGCCATGCTGAGGCCGCGTCCCACATACAGCAACTAGAAGGATGAACAACTATGACACACAACTATCTACTGGGGCTTTGGGGAAAAAAAAAAGGAGGAGGATTGGCAATAGATGTTAGCTCAGAGCCGGTCTTCCTCAGCAAAAAAAAAAAAACAAAGAGGAGGATTAGCACGGATGTTAGCTCAGGGCTGATCTTCCTCACCAAAAAAAAAATTATTATGGGAAATATCAAACTTAGACTGAAGTAGAGGGAAGGGCATTGTGACCTGAGAACCCATCACCTGGTTTCAACAATATCAACCCCAGCCTGGCCAACTCGTCTCCTCTATTCCACCCTCTGTCTGCCCACATTCTTCTTTCCTGGGGGATTTTGAAGCACATTCCAGACACCAAGTCATCTACCTGTAAATACTTGAGGGCACATTTCTCTGAGTGATAAGGACATTGTTTTAAAGCAGCCAGGCCTGTTCTGCCACATCCTCTCACATCATGGCCGTGGAGCTGGAGCATCCACCCCACCCCCCATGCTTTACTGGTGAAGGTGAGGGGTGAGGACAGCTGAGGATTCAGGTGAGGGGTGAGGACAGGAAAATATTCATTAAACACCAGTCAAAGAGCTTTTTTCTTCTTTTTTTGCACAACCACCGTGCCACTGGCACACTCTGCAAAATTCACCCTAGCCCCTTCATATCTACCTTCCAATACCAAGTCTGTGTTCACATGTCCCTGTTGTCTCAAGAATGTCTTTATTTTTTTCTTTTCCATAGTAGACATTTATTTTACTGCATCCAAGCCGATAGTTATATTCAGGAAATACTTTACATATTCTTTGTTGATTTCCTTTTCCCCTAACATTGTATTATAAAAAATTTCAAACAGAAAAGATGAAATACTTGAACAGCAAACACCTGTATACCCACCACATAGATGTTACCATTCACATTGT
Organism: Ceratotherium simum simum; assembly: GCF_057802395.1. Lineage (NCBI taxonomy): Eukaryota > Metazoa > Chordata > Mammalia > Perissodactyla > Rhinocerotidae > Ceratotherium > Ceratotherium simum. The sequence continues at coordinate 26,754,550 of NC_141932.1, forward strand.
CTTATTTTTTTTTTCTTTTTTGCTGAGAAAGATTGGCCCTGGGCTAACATCTGTGCCCATCCTCCTCTACCTTATATGGGATGCTGCCACAGCACGGCTTGACAAGCGGTGCGTTGGAGCGAGCCTGGGATCCGAACCCAGTAAACCCCGGGCCGCCACCGAAGCGGAACATGTGCACTTAACTGCTAGGCCGCCTGCCCCGCTCCGTGCTATATCTTTTGTAATGGTATTTCTATCCATTGATCCACTCCTTGAGGGGTGTGACTTGGCAGGCTTTGCCCTGACTGGCATCCCTCTCTCCCTCCCTCCCTCTCCCCCCCTCTCCCCAGTACCTGGTGCTCATGCTCATCGTCTACATCTTTGAGTGCGCCTCCTGCATCATGGCCTACACCCACCGAGACTATGTGAGCGGCCAGAGGCCGGGGAGGCGCCTGACTTCTGAGGGGGAGGGGGAGGGTCTGGGGTGGGGGTGGAGACCAACCCCTCTCCCCACCCAGCCCCTCTGGACCCTGTTCTTCCCGGCCCTCCGCAGATGGTGTCCAGCCCATCCCTGATCACCAAGCAGATGCTGAGCTTCTACAGTGCAGACACGGACCAGGGCCGGGAACTGACCCGCCTCTGGGACCGCCTCATGACTGAGGTGGGCAAGGGTGGCCCAGGGCTCTGATCACGGAGGGCCATAGGGCTCCCATTATGCCCACTAGTGGAGGGTATCTAGTCATGTGGTTCTTATGAGGGTGGGGCTCTGGTCATCGCCATTTTCCAGATGAGTCAGCAGGCCAAAAAAGGGAAAGTCACAAAAAAGGGTCATACAGTTAGTGAGATCCAGAGCCCCGCCCTTAACCATGGCATGTACTGTCTCAACAATAATGATGATGATAATCACGAACATTTAATGAGCACTAACTTTTGTTTAGCACTGTTCGAAGCACTTTTAAAGCTTATTTAATCCTCACAACCACCTCATAAGGGAGATCAGCTTTTTAGCGATGAGGAAACCGAGGTGAGAGGTTGAGTGGCTGGTGGGTCACAGAACCAGAAGGATTCCAACCCAGGCCACCAGGTTCCAGAAGCCGCATTCTTTTTTTTTTTTTTTTTTTTTTTTTTTGTGAGGAAGATCAGCCCTGAGCTAACATCCATGCTAATCCTCCTCTTTTTGCTGAGGAAGACTGGCTCTGAGCTAACATCTATTGCCAATCCTCCTCCTTTTTCCTCCCCAAAGCCCCAGTAGATAGTTGTGTGTCATAGTTGCACATCCTTCTAGTTGCTGTATGTGGGACGTGGCCTCAGCATGGCCGGAGAAGCAGTGCGTCAGTGCGCACCCGGGATCCGAACCCGGGCCGCCAGCAGCGGAGCGCGCGCACTTAACCGCTAAGTCAGGGGGCCAGCCTGAGAAGCCGCATTCTTAATTAAACTCAACATGATACAGCAGCACAAAAGGAGAATACTGAGGACCCAAGGGAAACAAGGTCCCAACTTGGCTCGTCATACTGCCAGCCAGGATTGCAACCCATGTTTGAAGGAGCCTGTTTTCATCATTCTGGGGGCCACAAATTAAACACCCAGAGGGGGCAGGAGAAGCCAGAAATCTGCCCTTTGGTGGTTGGCCTTCACTGTGTGACCTCAGGCGAGCAGCTGTCCTCTCTGAGACAGAGCCCGCCTGACCCCTGCCTTTCTCTCCAGCAAGAGTGCTGTGGCACATCTGGTCCCATGGACTGGGTGAACTTCACATCAGCCTTCCGGGTGGCCACCCCGGAGGTGGAGTTCCCCTGGCCCCCACTGTGCTGTCGCCGGACTGGCAACTTCATCCCCCTCAATGAAGAAGGCTGCCGCCTGGGCCACGTGGACTACCTGTTCACCCAGGTGTGTCCCCTCCCCCTGCTGCCCCTGTCTGTCGGGCTGTCTGGCCCTCTCTGGTTCTTCTGTCTCTTCCTGCCTCCCACTGTCTGTCTGCCGTCTCCTCCTCCCCTCCCTGGCTTTCTCTTTCTCTCCCCTCTCTCTGGCTCTCTCAATTCTCTCTCCGTCTGTCCCTCCCTCTGCGAGTCAGTGGGCTGCACACGGGGTCTGTGTGAGCCAGACCTGGCACCTGCATTTCCTCAGGTTGTCTCGGAATCAGAGCAACAATAATAATAACAACAGCACAACACCAATAACAGCCGACATTTATTGAGCCATTTTTTGTACCAGGCATCCTTCTAAGTGCTCTAAGTTTTTGTCCTACTTAATTCTCACCACAGCCTTATGAGGTCAAGATGATGATTGTCCCATTTTACAGGTGAGGAAACCAAGGGCAATCACTAGTGAGGTATGGAGCTGGGGTTTGATCGTAGGCTGTCAGGCCCCAATCAGGTGCTTTAATAGCTTTCATACTGCAAGGCGACTGCAGAAGCAGAGAGAGAGACCAGAGGAGGTTAGACTAAGAGGAGAACCAGCCCAGTGGTCCCTCTGGCTGCTTGGGCTGCCTGGGGGCCCTCCAGTGGAATGGCTTAGATCGGGTGTCATGGAGAGGCGAGCCTGTGCAAACCACCACCGTCAGAGTGGGCATCTGTGCAGAGTGCTTCCACGCGTCATCTCGTGGAATCCCCACAAGGGCTTTCAGAGGGCGGTGCTATCAAGATCGCCACTTCACAGACGGGAAAACTGAGGCTCAGAGGGTCAGAATCATGTCCAGGCCCCACAGCCAACAAAGAGCAGAGCTGGCCCCCAATTTGGTCCTGCCTGACTCCAGGACACACACCCTGAACCTTTGTTCTTGGCTGCTTCCAAGTCAGGGCAGGGACAACAGGAAGGGGACTCTGGTGGGGGCTCTGGCTCCCCTGGGCCTCATCTCTGTATGAGGAGGAGTCAGAACTGGACAGATCCTGAAGGCGTATTTCAAGCCCTTGGAAATTGTGGGCCACATGGAAAGCCGGCTCTAAACAAAATCACTCTCAGACTGTCATAGCCACCATCAGGGTGGCACCTACTCGCACGGGGTTGCATCCCTGGCTCCCCAAAACTGCCCTGGGAGGTGGACACGGCCATGATCCCCACTGGCAGGTGAGAAAACCAAGGCTCAAGGAAGGAAGGGACTTTCCCAAGGGCACCTGGGGATTCTTGCTTTCCGAGGCCAGCCTCCCTGGGCATTTCTCAAGCTCCCGTGTCCCCTGCCCAGGGCTGCTTCGAGCACATTGGCCATGCCATCGACAGCTACACGTGGGGCATCTCGTGGTTTGGGTTTGCCATCCTGATGTGGACGGTGAGAGGCGGGGAGCCTGTGGGCTGGGTGGGGTGTGGACGTGGGGCTGGAGCGCCCCTCACCTGACTGCCTCCTCATCCAGCTCCCTGTGATGCTGATAGCCATGTATTTCTACACCACCTTGTGAGGACCAAGAACGGAAGGCCACGTGCACACATCGCCTCCTCCTCCTGCTCCTGCCTCCTCCAGCTGAGGCCTGGATGGTCACCTCACCTCTTCCCTTCCCACCTCCCTCACCCTTCCCTCCTTCCACTCCAAAGATCTTTTACCAGGTTTCTGAACCCTGCTGGGACTTAAGGGTGCCTTGAAACTCTTGAACATATGGACCCTTAGCCCTTAACCTCATTTCACTTGGCTGATTCCTGGCCCATCTGTCAGTGTCAACTTAGAGTCCTGTCTTCAGGGAACCCTTCCCTGATCCCACCACCGCACTCACAGATGCCTCTCTTGTAGCTCCCTGGGCTCCTCCCTCATGGCGGGTGTCGCCATTACTGCTGAATAGTTTGTGATTGTCTGTTTAAGCTCTGGTAGGCTGGAATTGCCGTAATGGGAGGGGCAAGTTCTCTCATGGTCTCTTTATTGTCCCCAGCATCACCCAGCACAGGGCTGAAAATGAATGTTCAATAAATACTGGTTGAATGGACTAATTTGTTTTCTTCTGGGGCAAAGGCGAATGAACAAGAACTCTTCCAATGGAAGTGGCAGAAACCCAACTGGCACTGACTGAAACAAAGTGGAATTTATTGGCTCATGTAACTGCGTCAACAGTGCTGGCTTTAGGCATATCTGGATCCAGGGATGCAAGCTAGGTTTCCAGGAAACTTGCTTCATTCTCAGGCGGGATTTCTCTGGCAACATCAGGCTTACGTCTTTAGAGCTAAGCAACACGGTGGCAAGAAAGGACCTCTCTCCCAAAAGCTTTAGCCAAGGTCAGGGGTTAAATCTCGCTATCTTGGTTTTTAAGTTCTAGGCCTGTCCTTTGGTTGGGGGAAGGGAGGACACCTGGATTAATAATCCTGCTAAGGGTGCAGCCAGGGGTGGTGTTGGGAAGGGGAGTGTTCATCAAAGGAAAATCAGAGTGCAGGGCTGTTGGGCCAGTACAGGCCACAGACGTCCTCCTCCAGGGGCCCTAGCTTCCAGGAAGTTCTCTAAGGGGTGCAGGACAGCAAACAGTTTAAGAATCTCATCCTCCTTTGTCCTCCCTGAAGCCCGCTCATCCTCTGGTCATTTTACAGCCATTAAGCCCTGCAGGAGGGCCTGGCCTTTTTCCCCCACCAAACGAGGTTTCTAGGGGTCTTCCTTCACTCCACTGGTCTGCAGATGGGCTGCAAAAGCTGAATACAGATGTTAGGGTTTTTTTCCCATTTTTATTTTAATTAATTGATTTATTTTTATTATTTTTTATTGAGGTCACATTGGTTTATAACATTATGTAAATTTCAGTGTGCATCACTATATTTTGACTTCTGTATAGACTGCATTGCATTCACCACCAAAAGTCTAGTTGCCACAGATGTTAGCTTTTACAAACACACTTTAAAAAATCAGTAATGGTCAAAGAAATCATTATCTGTTATGGAGAAAAATTGGAAACAGCCTTACATCCATCGGCAAGGAATGGGTTGTACAACTCATGTTATATCCTTGGACTGGGATTCTCCGTAGCTGTTAAAAAGAAGATAGATCTATGTGAGTGGACATAAAAAGATGTCGTAATGGTATAAATAATTGGAAAGCATACATAAGGATATTTGTAATAGTAACCTAAGTGAACATCAGTAGGGGCTTGGTTAAATTAGCTGTGCTGTGTCTACACTCCCGAACACCACCCAGTGATAAAAAATAATGAACGCGGGCTCTATGCTTTAACACGGAAAAAGCTCCAGGAACTGCCAAGTAGAAAAGCTTGCAAACCACATACAGGACTTCTATTCCTGTAGATACATATGCAGGGTTGGACTTTTCTTTTTAAAGAAATGGGTCGATGTTTTAAAAATAATGTTTAAAAGAATGGGAAAAATACTTTTAAGAAAGCAAACATCAGGGCCGGCCCGGTGGCGCAAGCAGTTAAGTGCACGCACTCCGCTGTGGTGGCCCGGGGTTTGCTGGTTCAGATCCCGGGCACGCACCGACGCACTGCTTGGCAAGCCATGCTGTGGCGGCGTCCAGTATAAAGTGGAGGAAGATGGGCGTGGATGTTAGCCCAGGGCCAGTCTTCCTCAGCAAAAAAAAAAAAAAGAAGAAAAGAAAAAAGAAAGCAAACATCATTTGTAACCTTTTCATTTAAAAGATTATAAAAATTTAGAACTGGAAGTGCCCATGTTCAATTCCCCAGTAAATTCCCTCCCAATCTGGTCCAACCCCCTAGATAACTGCTATTAACATATGCTAACAGTCCTTTTTGGGTTCTCAAAAGTTTACTTTGACACATACATATATACTTATACAAGCACACACACAGGTGTTTAATAGAATCCTGCTTTAAACATTGCTTTGCAACTTGCTTTCTTTACTTAACTACATATTATGGTCATCTTTCCATGTCAGTATATATGAATTCACCTCTTTTTCTTTTTTTTTTTTTTTTTACTATTTGGCAACGTATTTCAGAGTGTCGATGTGTCATAGAACACCATGATCTATTGTTAAGTAAACAAGGCAAGGAGCAGAACAGTGTGCAGAGTGATTTCATTTTTATAGAAATGATGTACACATATTTCCCAGGAAGCACCCCTCTGAGGAGGGAGGGGAATGGAGGGCTGAAAGGAGCAGAAATGTTCACACTATATATATCTTCATAATGTTTGCAAAAATTTTTTATAAAGATCATTTATTATTTTTCGAAAACAAATACTAGCAATGGGGTTTCTAAAACGCTAAACAATACACAACTTTACTTTTCAAGCCAGAATTTTAAAAACACCACGTAGCTGTAATACTCACCATACTTTAACACACAAGGGCCCCTCCAGGGTAACTGGCCTGACTGGCTTTTCTGCAGGCCCTGGAAGGAAACTTCTCCGCCATCCTTGGGCATATATTTGACCCCCTCGTAAACGTGTCAAGGAAAGGGGGGATTCCACCCGAAGCTCCTTTTAGATTTAGGTCTGTCCTCATGAGCAAGTTCACAGACTGAGTCTGTAACTCGGATTCTCTGAGAAACAAAGAGGCAACACTGGGTTCGCACCAGCCCCTCCACACTCTGGGCCTCAGTGTGCCCCTCTATAAAGTGGGGGTTCTAACAGCCCCTATCTCAGGGCATAGGGTCCAACACATCCTAAGAGTCGGGAACCAGTAAACCTTTTATTATGAATCAGGAATTTTCTTGATCCCATGTAATCAGAATCAAATGAAGAAACACACTGCCTGCCAAGGCTGCAACTGTCTTTGGTGAACCCCAAATTCAAATGTTTGGGGTTCCACCATCGTTGATGGACAGAAGCCGATTCACCAAACGGACTCACATGTTCGCACTTATGAATGTAACGTCATACTTGAAAACGCTCACTGCTTTCCCTGAGAGCTGCCCGGCCCATGGGCTCAGCGTATGTTAGAGTTAATGTGATGCTTTCTGTCTGAGGGTTTGTGGAGTTAATGCAGATTGATATGCATAAAATCAGTTTTTCCCTTAAAAATCACACTGCAAAAGAATATTTAATGTTGTAGGAAAATAGTTGGGAAATTGTTAAGTGAAAAAAGAAGATTATAAAATAGCATGCCAAGTATGATTGCTTTTCTTGTAAAAATATAAATATGTGTGTTTGCATTAAAATCGTAAAATAAAAAAGTCTCCCAAAGGTTAACATTGGTTATTAAGGAAGAGGAGATGCTTGCAGGGGATTTTTATTTCATTCCTTGGGCATTTTGGTATTTTCCAAATAGTCTATGGTGATTATTGGTTTTATCCTCCAACAAAACTCAAGAAATAAATGTTAATAGAAATGTCACTGCAGGACAGGAGATGTGCATTGAGAAAAGACTTATTCTGCTAAACATTTTCAAACTTTACCTGAGCAGTTAAGACAGGTCAGGGCTTGCCAGATGCTGGAGCTTGGAGTCAAGCTGGCCTCTGGGCGGCAGGTAGGCCGGCCTCCACCTCTGTCCCACATCTGCCACTGCCCACTCTGGCTCCTTCTGGCCACATACCTGCAGAGTGCGGCTCAGCCAGACTGGTAGCTGTGTGGCCTGGCCAAGGCAGGCCTCAGCTGGCTGGACCGGTTTGTCTGCCCTGGCCCAGTCCTGTGGGTGAGAGGGGAGCAAAGAGATGAGAGCCAAGTAAGGCTCCCAGGACAACCTAAGAGAGAAGCAGCCATTCGATGGCTGTTCCTTCTGCACCCCTGCATGACCACATCTGTCCATGCCTCAATCAAGCCTCTAACCCTCCATGGCTCCCCAGTGCCCTCAGCACAAAGTCCAGCTCCTTGGCCTGGCACTGAGGGGTCTATGTGGCCCATCTCTTTGCCACCTCCCCAGGCTCCTCTCTCTCTCACCCCACTGAACCAAGCTCTCTTTCACCACCTGAGATGACAGAGTGGAGAGAATCAACTATAATGTTATGTGGCCATCAAGCAGGCACACACCCCTGACTACATCCACTGTTGCTTATACTCCTTCCACGAGGACAAGTTGGCTTATTCACTAAAATGTAAAACTCACACCCCTTTGACCCAACTGATTCCACCTCTGGGAATCCATCCTGCATATGGACTCACACATGTATGCAAAGACCCACGTACCAGGGTAACGGAAGCAATAACTGAGAAACAGCCCAAATCAGAGCAGAAGGGAACTGGTTACAGAATTCATTTATATTCACACCGTGGAATACTATGCAGCCCAGTTGAAAGGGGACCACATTTGTAGTTGCTGATATGAAACCATCTCCATGATACATTTTCCACTGAGAAAAATGGAAAGTGCAAAACTCAATGTAGCTAAATGCAACGTGATATCCTGGATGGTATCCTGGGAGAGGAAATAAGACAGAAGTGGAATAATTAGTGCAATCCCACTGAAGTCTGGGGTTTCATCAATGGTACCATCCAATGTTAACTTCTTGGTTTTGATAAATGTGCATGGCTATGTGCTGTGTTAACATTAGGGGAAACTGGGTGAAGGATCTACAAGAATTTTCTATGCTGTCTTTGCAACTTTTCTGTAAACTTAAAATTCTTCCAATATAAAAAGTTTATTTAAAAAACTTGAATGAGGGCCGGCCCGGTGGCGCAAGCAGTTAAGTGCACGTGCTCTGCTGTGGCGCCTTGGAGTCCGCAGGTTCAGATCCCGGGCGCGCACCAATGCACCGCTTGTTAAGCCATGCTGTCGCGGTGTCCCATATAAAGTAGAGGAAGATGGGCATGGATGTTAGCCCAGGGCCAGTCTTCCTCAGCAAAAAAGAGGAGGATTGGCAGATGTTAGCACAGGGCTGGTCTTCCTCACACACACACATAAAAAACTTGAATGTATGTTTCTATACTTGTAGAACTCTAGAGAGGAGAAAAAAGGAAAAGTTTGTGTATGCACAGGATATGTCCTGTCTTATGTTTTATTTTTTTTTTTTTTTTTTTTTTTTTTTTTTTTTATTCAGTTTTTTTTCCCCCCAAAGCCCCAGTAGATAGCTGTATGTCATAGGTTCACATCCTTCTAGTTGCTGTACGTGGGACTCGGCCTCACGTTGGACGGAGAAGTGGTGCCTCCGGGCGCTCCCGGGATCCGAACCCGGGCCGCCAGCATCAGAGCGCGCGCACCCAACCGCTAAGCCACGGAGCCGGCCCTTATGTTTTATTTTTATGATTAATTTTCCTTAATTCAGGAATGAATATCCATTTTGACAATTGATGAATATTTAAAAAATAATTTACACCCACACTTGCATCATAATTTTTTCAGAGTACCCAATGTCATTATTTGAAATTTTTTATCTGTAGCATTATTTCAGAATATCTTTGTTTTGGATTGCAGAAAGAAATAACACAGGACTGAGGGAAGGAGTGAAAGGAAAGAAACAGGGCAATTCACTAGAAACCAACTCTCAAAATATTCACATTACCAAATGGCCAACTCACTAAATTCATCAAAAATGCTTTTACCAGTATTAACCCAAGTAGTTTAACAGGTTGTAGGGAAATAGATTTTTGGCAGTGGTCCCCTCAGAACCACTGAGCTTGAAGTGTCCTGAGTCAGAGACAGAACAGACAGAAGGAACAGGCTTCCCAGAAGGTAGGAACCTGGAGGCAGTAATAGTCTTCAGGAAAATATGGCCACTGACTTTGCTGGCTCCCCAACGTGGCCTTGCTGATCGTGAGTTAGGGGTGAGAACCAGGAGTCCAACGTGGGTTAACACCCCTTAAATGGAAAAGCTTACATTGTTTTTTGTTTGTTTGTTTTTTAAATTGTATCATTTAATAGGGACTTTTTCTTTCTTTCTTTTTTTTTTTTTTTTGTGAGGAAGATCAGCCCTGAGCTAACATCCATGCTAATCCTCCTCTTTTTGCTGAGGAAGACTGGCTCTGAGCTAACATCTCTTGCCAATCCTCCTCCTTTTTCTCCACCAAAGCCCCAGTAGATAGTTGTATGTCATAGTTGCACATCCTTCTAGTTGCTGTATATGGGACGCGGCCTCAGCATGGCCGGAGAAGCGGTGCGTCGGTGGGCGCCCGGGATCCGAACCCGGGCCGCCAGCAGCGGAGCGCGCGTAGTGGAGCGCGTGCACTTAACCGCTAAGCCACCGGGCGGGCCCGCTTACATTGTCATGTAAGGTCTTCCAGATTGGTGACGTAAGTCCTGGGTACCCAACGGCTGTGGTATTGTAAGAACTGAACTTTCCTGATCCGGTGAGAACCTATCTTACGCAGACAACGTCACTGATACCTTATGCCCCAGGGACTGGGGGCCCAGGAAGCTATATTGAGACATGTTGCATCTGCCCCTGTCCTAGGTGGTAAAATTGTGAACATCATCGGCTCACTCACGCATTCAAACATGATTTCCCACCCTTCATGTACATCAGGCACCGTTCTAGGTTCAGGGAACCCAGCAGGGAATACATCAGACCCCAGTCTCTCCCTTTATAAAGCTTACTTCTGGAGGGGGAGATAGAGAAAACCAATAGGGGGAACAGACATGTCAGAGGATAGTAAGCGCTAAGGAGAAAAATAAAACGTAAAAGACTAAAAAAAACGAGCAGGGAAGGGAGCAGGGAGTTCCAGCACACAGCCGTGTCCTGGCTGGTGTGTGAGCTTCCAGCAGTGCCATGCGCCCCTCGGGGTTGTTTCGCTTTGTCCTAGTTGGATGATGCCACGTGTGGTGTTGGGGAGAGCTCCAGCTGGCCATTCCTGGGACACATGCCTGCCTTGGAGCAGGGATGGAGTCACCCCACTCAGTGGGCCCGGCCTGGGAGCAGGGAGGGGTTGGTTACCCAGAGCAGGCTCAGGCCCTGAGCCTAGGGAAGGGTGAACAGACTTTGTGGGCATAAAAGACCACTATCCCCTCTCCCCGTCAACCTCCCTTCTGACAATTCAGAGATAAATGACACAGAAAGCACTGAGAATTCAATGGTAGCCATTATCATCACTGTCATTTTTATTAATATCAGGGGCCCCCATCACTCACTTGTACCAATTATCCATTTATTTATTGCCACTTAGTTCCAACATTTATCAGCGGGCACAAGGTTAGGCCTTGTCAGTAGATGGCGCTGGAGGGACACTGAAGGAGTTAGGGGCTTCTCTCCAGATTCCAGGGCTTTGTCCTTGTTGCTACTGGGCTGTGACCAGCAGGTGGCTGTTATTCTTCACAATGCAGCCGGCCACCTCCAGCACCTTCATAAGCCCAGCCAGGGACACGCCACTTAATCTAGGTGAGAGATCTATTGCAAACAAAATAGAATCATGATGTCTCATTGAACCGTCCTTTCAGATGCTCTGCAAATGGAAACAGAAAGATACAAAACAGAGCAAATGGTCTTTTTGAAGAGCCACTTCCAGTCCTGCTGGGAAAAAAATGATCAAAAAAAGATCTCTGGCGTTAGAGTCCATCTCATAAAAATTCATTCAGAAAATTGAGGAAACAAGTCTAGAAACCGAAGGAATTTTTCAACTTTCAAGATTTATACCGAGTCAAGGCAAGTGATATTTGTCGCCTAGAAACTACTCTGGTCCAGGTTGTACCAGTTAGCTTTTGTTAACCACCCCAAAATGCAATTGCTTAAAATACTGGTTATATTTTAGCTCCTGATGCTGTGGGACCACCTGGGCTGAGCTCAGCCAGGCAGTTCTTCTGTGGGTCTCACCTGGGCTCATTCATGAAGCTGCAGTCAGCTAGTGGCGTGACTGGGGCTGGCTGGTCTAGGCTGTCCTACGAATAGGTGCCTCACATGTATGTCTGGCTGGCAGGTGGTGTAGGTTGCTGAGGTGACGGCTCTGACTGGGCCAGTGTCTACAGCAGGCCGGCCCAAGCTTGCTCACATGGCGGTACTCACAGGGTTCCCAAAAGCAGCAAGAGAGGGCAAGTCCCAAAGTGCACAAGCAATTTGTAAGTCTCTGCTTTGGTCACATTCGCTATTGTCCCATTGGTCAAAGCAAGTCATGGCTAGGGCCAGAGTTAGCATGGGAGGTGTGCAGAAGAGAGGAGAATTATGGAGGCCATTTTCACAAACGGTCTACCACACAGGGTATCCAAGTTGATAAAAAGATGCCAGCAGTCTCCAGCAGAACTCTATCTGAGAGTGTTCCACATCGTGATCTCCTCAAATGGCCTGCGGTTCCCAGGAAGAGGCCAGATGGGAAACAGTGCCGACAGCAGCCCGCACCTTGAGTCATTCCTCCAGTAACCAAAGAGCTGTCTTATGAATAGTCACCTTTTTCTGAATTTCAGATATCACAGAAGATTAAGGAGGCAATTTTTTAACTAAATTCATGTTTCAAAACTCTAGTAGGAGCTCTACTAAAGACATGAAGTTTCCCTTAGATGCCTTCTCAGATGCCCTGGGCACTGGAATGGAAAGAAATAAAATAGAAAAAGTAAAAGGTTAAGACCAAGGTCTTTTTGCAATTCTACTACAGTACCGTTGGACATATAATTAAAGGAAGGTCCCTAGTGTTCAAGTTCCTCTTGCTGTCCAAAAAGAACACCTAAGATCAAATTGCTAAGGATGTCCCATCTTCACCACTTCTTTGCAACATCGTAATGGAAGTCCTAGCTGATGCGATAAGACAAGAAAAGGAAATAAAAGGTATACAGATCAAAAAGGAAGAAACAAAACTGTCTTTGTTCACAGATGACATAATTGTCTTATGTAGAAAATCCGAAAGAATCGACAAAAAAACTCCTGGAACTTATCAGCGATTATAGCAAAATTGTAGGAAACAAGGTTAGTATACAAAAGATCAAGTTGCTGGTTCAAGCATCAGATCTGTACCTAAAGCCAACAGAGTTACAACCAAGAGTTACAGAGGATGGGTCTAGAAATAACAGGTGCAATCACTGACGGATCTTAGAGATTTACAACCAGGACACACAAGTGCTATTTCCTATTAGACTTTCCTGACCTTCCTCAAGAAAGTGATTACCAATCAAGTCAAAACCAGATGAGTTTATGGTACATGGCACCATGCCATGGTACCAAACCTTTTCCTCAGTAAAGTCAAATGTTCTGATCAGGAAGGAGTGTGGTTAACAGCCACCATGACTCATGTCATATACTTTTTACTTAAATATCAAGATATTTTCTGGGCAAACAGCCCTATTTTGATCCCAGACACATTTAGAATGCTTATCATATTAGTCCTCAAGCAGAGTGAGTGATAAAACCCCAATCAAATTTAATCTTCTGAAAACATTCCTTTAAAATACTGGAAATTCCATTGGTTGTTGCTAAAAAAGTTGTTAAAGGTATTTTCAAAGTATTTCACAAAATGTGTCATTTAAAAAGCATACATTATCACTAGATAAAACCAACTATGTGTGTATCTTTTCCCCCAATACAGTCAAATATATTTGTATGTTTCCCCTTTTCAAGAGATTTTTGTCCCAATAGCTTTCATGTTAAGTAGAATGTTTTCAAGGAGAAACACATTTTTTTTTAAGTTGAAGGAGTACCGATGAAATGAGAATGGCAGAATGTTGATAGCTGTTGCGTCTGGGTGATAGGTACAGAGGGGTTCACTAAACCATTGTCTGTAAAAAATAAACACCTCCTGCCGTGTCTTTGCACGGCTCTTAGAATAATGCCAGCGCGTCTGAGTGTGGCCTGCAAGGCCAGGCCCTGCCAACCACCCCCAGCCTCAATCTCCCCTGCTTCCCCCTGCTCTGCTCGCTCGCTCCAGAGACGTTGAACTTCCGGGCCACACTTCCTCCCACCCCAGAACTCTGGCACCAACTTTCCTACTGCCTGGAAGACTCTCCCCCATCCCTGGTGTAGTTAGTGAGTACACATCCTTCAGATCTTAGTGCAAGCATCTCTTCCTCCAGGAAGTCTTTCTTGAAAACTCTGGCCAGGTTGGAGTCCCGTTTTACTTTCTTAAAGTATCGATCTTGTGGTTTTTCTTCAGAGCACTTAGTACAGTTTTAATTTTACTTGAAATTGATAACAATCGCCTACATTTAATGAGCACTTACTCTGTGCAGGGGCTGTTCTGAGAACTTCATGGGTGTCTGCTTGTTTGATTCTCTTAAGGACAGCAAGTGGAAGGGACTTGCTCGAGGTCACACAGTTGGTAAATGACAGAGGCAGGACTGTCAGTCTGGTTCCAGAGCTGATCTCGCAACCATTCTACTCTGCTCCCTCGCCCTGAAGTAAATAGTATGCATCTCCTCTACCAGACTGTGAGCCCCTCGATGGTAGATATTCAGTGTTATAGACTGAATTGTGTCCTCCAGAATGCATATGTTGAAGCCTTAACCCTCAATGTGACTTTAAGGAGGGAATTAAGGTTAAATGAGGTGATAAGGGTAAGGCCCAGTCCAATAGGACTGATATCTTTCTGTCTCAGTCCATTCAGCTGCTATTGCAGAATACCACAGACTGGGTGGACAGAAATTTATTGCTCACAGTTCCCGAGGCTGGGAAGTCCAAAATCAAGGCACCCGCAGATTTGGTATCTGGTTAGGGTCTGCTCTGGTTCGTAGACGGCTGTCTTCTCACTGTAACATCACCTGGTGGAAGGGGCCAGGGAGCTCTCTGGGGCCTCTTTCCTTAGTGCACTAGTCCCATTCAGGCGGGCTCCACCCTCATGGCCTAATCACCTCCCAAAGGCCCCGCCTCCAAACATCATCATGTTGGGGATTATGTTCCAACGCAGGAATTTTTTTTGAGGGGGGAAGGGACAAACATTCAGTCTATGGCACCTTATAAGAAGAGGAAGAGACACCAGAAGTGTATGTGCACAGAGGAAAAGCCTTGTAAGGACATAGTGAGAAGACAGCTGTCTGCAAGCTGAGAGAGAGGCCTCAGGAGACACCAACCCAGCTGGCACCTTGATCTTGGACTTCCTGTCTCCAGAACCATGAGAAATAAATTTCTGATGTTTAAACTACCCAGTCTGTGGTATTTGTTATGGCAGCCCTAGTAGACTAATACATTTAGTCTCTTCTTGCTTGCCAGTGTATACTTTGTACCTAGCACCAAGTTGGTCCTCCAAAAATATATACTCATGTATCATCACCTTTTCCGGAAAGTCTTCCCTCACCCTTCTCCCTCCCCAGCCCCTGGCTTAAGTGCCGCTTCTGGGCTTCAGTTGCTATACTTTCTACTTGGTTCTGGAAGAATATGTTTTGAGGTCTAATTCCTGTCTAGAAGGTTAAATCTTTGAATTTAAAGATTTCAAAGGGGCTGAGGCTTCTACAGGGCTCAGCACAGATGGCGTATGCTGTCAGATATTTAATAATATTTGAGTGAATGCAAGTCTCCTGACCCCTACACACGAGCCCCAGATGGGGAGCAAGAAGACCTGAGGTCTAAGTTTTATCTCTAGATCCCTGAGCAACTTTGGACCCTGAGCTTCAAAAGTAATCATAGCCTTGGGTTTCTCCAGAGATCAAAGCTTGGGGAAAGTCCTTTATGCTCTGAAAAGTACAGGGTCATTTTTATGTCTGTTACGAACACGTGTAGTTGAGCTGGGCTTCTGAGGCTTAGTCATCCCCCTGGCCTAAGCCAGACTTCTTGCTGTACCTCAAATATACCAAGTTCATTTCTCTCTCAGGGCCTTTGCACTTGCTACCTCTTCTGGGAACACACTTCCCCCAGACTTTCCCATGGCAAATATCCAGCCTTAATTTTCAGCGTCTACACCAGAGTCAAGGAAGGTGATGTTGATTGCAAGGAAACAACTCAGTTTTAGGGCATTGAGGAAGAGAAGAGATGCCACTGTTCTACTAGTTCATTTAATACTCTCAACTGTCCTTAGAGGTATTTACTATCATTATCCCCACCTTACAGATGAGAAAATTGAGGCCAAGAGAGGATAAGTAACTTGACAAAGGTCTCACAATTAGTAAGTGGCAAGGCCAGGAGATGAATCCAGGCAGTTTGGATCCAGCGTCCAGCTTCTTATAATTTTATTTATTTATTTTATTTTTCCCCCAAAGCCCCAGCAGATAGTAGTATGTCATAGCTGCACATCCTGCTAGTTGCTGTATGTGGGACGCGACCTCAGCATGGCCGGAAAAGCGGTGCGTCGGTGCGTGCCCGGGATCCAAACCCGGGCCGCCAGCAGTGTTGCGCGTGCACTTAACCGCTAAGCCACGGGGCCGGCCCTAGTGTCCATCTTCTTAACCACAAGGCTCTCTGCTTCTCCACATACATTAAAGGGTAGTTAACATAGGGTCTGGCACAGGGTAGTTGCTCAATAAGCCATAGTTATTTCTCTACACCTCTCAGACACCTTACTCCCCTAATCTTACAATCCAACCCCCAGAATGAAGCCGACAACCCTGCCTACTCCTTCTTGCCAGAGCCCAGGGTCCCTCACTCCATCTTTTCATGCCTGCACATGCTGGGGAGCTGGATTTGAGGGATCTAGAGTAAAGCTCTCTGGGTTCCCATCCAGGCTCCACCACTCACTAACTCTGTAAACAGAGGAATGTTACATCCCTGCCTGGGTCTCAGTTTCCTCACCTGTAAAATGGGGACAACAACAATCTCTATGTCCTAGAATTATTGTAAGGAGTCAGGGAGATGATGCACCCAGAATGCCTTCTTCCTCACCTGGCCCAGAAAAAGTCTTTGATAAATTGTAGCAATTATGATCAGGGCTTCTCACTGAGAAGCCCTCAAAGGGTCTGAGGCTGTGAAATACACTCCCAACCACCGTTAGGGCCAAAGTTGGGACCAGATGAACTCTGTTTGCAGACAAGGCTGGCTGGGTGAGAGGACTCTTCACCTGATCCAACCCAGGATCTACCAGAAAAGTAATTCCTGGAGGCAGTGTGGTTCAGGGGGTGACCTCTTGGGTCTGACGACCTGGGTCTGAATTCCAGCTCTGATTTCTCCTCAGGGCCTCAGTTTCTTCATCTGTCAAATGAGAAGGGAGCAGTGTGAGGAGTGATCAAGAATGTGGGTTTGGATTCAGAAGGTTATGTGTCATTCATTCTACTCCTTGCTCAGCCACGGACCAGCTATGTGAGCTGAGATGAGGGTCTTCACCTCCATGAGCCTCAGCTGTCTGTTCCAATGGGTGTCGTCTTCACTCCCCTTCCTAGGGCGGCTGTGAGGATTCCCCAGGACCACGTGTGCCCACGCTCTGGACACTGTAGCTGTTAGGATGGGAGGCAGCATATACCTATGGTTAGGAGCTTAGGCCCTGAGTCAGACTGCAACAGACCTAGTGCGAATTCCAGCTCTGACAATTACTCTTGGTGAGATCTTAGGGAAATCAGTTTCTTCTCTCAGCCTTCATTTGCTTATCTGTGAAGTGAGAATAATAACAGTAAATATCTGATAGAGCTTGTTGCGAGGATTCATTCAGATGATGCACGTAAAGCACTTAAAACTGGCCTGGCTCAGTGTAAGTGGCCAGTAAGTAGCAAAGACATGATCATGAGGCAGATTTTTAAAATATCCTTTTCTAGAATGCGAATATATTTGCCCAAAAGTTTGAGGACTTGAAAATATGCGCTGAGTGCCAAACAAAAATCAAAAAACCTTCAGTTATAGATGCGGCAAGCCAGGGTCCACGTGACCACATCAGACCCCCATCCCACATCTACAGGACGAGCCCTACGTAATCGTGGTGGAGCTCGAAGGCTGGACTCGCACCGGAACAAGGGCGGAGTCCCAGCGATGCCCACACTCGCTGTGGGACCTGAGACAAGTGACTGCACCTCCGACCCTCAGAGTTTAACCCGGCATAGTAATCGGCTCACAGGGTTACTGAGAAGGGACGACGAGACGATGCACAAAGCGTGGTACCCGGAAGGGGCTCAGTGAGCGGGAACTGTCGTTGTCACTACTACGGCGCCTGTCGCTCCCCTACTTTTTGAGGGGTTTGCTCCCGCTTTAGGCGGTCTCCCTCCCGACTTTCAGCTCCGGCTATGTCCCAGGCTCCTCTGCGTCATGCCCTCCTCAGGAGGGTCCTCCTGCGCCCCCCGCCCCAAGCTCCTCAGCTAGCCACGGGGAAAGAGGCGCCGGACAAGTCTCCGCGGAGCCCCGCGGCGGAGCTGAAGCGCAGGGTTGGAAGCCTAACCGCCGCCTGAGACCGTGGGGCTAGGCTCCCGCCTCCTGGCCCTCTCGTCAATCAAAAGCGAAGACCCAAGCCTCCGGGCCAATCAGAAGTGGAAGCGGTGGAGGAATGCCCGCCTCCTTACAGCGCCCTCGCGCCTCATTGGATATGTCCGAGCGCGAACCCGAGGCCAAGCCACTTAAAGGAGAGAGGGGCCAGCCAATCAGCGGTGCAACCGCAGCCAGGCTGGTGGGAGAAGGGAGGCGGGCGGCACTCACAGCCTGGCGCGGTGCGAGCTCACAGTCTGTCAGCACCCAAGTCCTGCCTAGGCAGAAAGCCTGCCGGCCGGGCTCTAAGCTCGTGCCAATTAACGGGGGGCGGCGCAATGGGCCATTCTCTCTATGGTGCGGTGGGGGGCTGGTGCGTGAAGTACGCACGCAGTTAATCCCGGCGCAGCCGACAGTCGAGGTGTCAATGAGGGCGTTTGAAGCGCGAGCGTCTAGACCAATCACGGGTCAAGGCACCGACCCCTCTTGTATCTTCCCTCTCACCCGCACTTCCGGGTGAGGCAGCGTGCGTTCTGCAGCCAATCAGCTGTGGGGCAGGGCACGAGGCGGGAAAGGGGAGCTGCCAGAGGCACCTGAAGCCTGGCTGGCTGTTGAGGGCCTCCCAGTCAATCACACACAAACTTCTCCACGGTTTGTAGGCGGCTGAGACTGAGGTGAAAGGGTGTGCAAAGAGAGCCACTCAGGGTGGCAAGACAAGAGCAAGAACGGGTGACGTCCCTCAGCACTTGCGAGGGAGCCTCCAAGGCTCCCCAGGGAAGGAGGTTCAGGGCCCAGTGTCTTCATAGAGAGGGTGGGAAGGCGCAGACTCCGCAGGCGGTCAGCCTGGGGGCGGGCTGGAGGGTGAGATGTCAGCCTTAGAGACCTGAAGCCTGAGTCCGCAGACTCTGCCCCTGCACCGCGCCGCAGCCAAGCAGCCGGCTGCGAGGCGAGAGCGGGGAAGCGGAGCTGTTCTCTGTGCGTCCCAGGCCGTTGAGGTGGAGCCGGGAAAGAGGGTGTGGCCAGCGTGGCAGCCAATCAGCGTCCGCCTCGGGATGGACATGTGCACGTGCCGGCCTCGCGCTCCGGTCCTCGCGCTGCTCGGCACTTTCTAACGGCCGCTGGGTGTCCACAGACCTGTGTGTGGGTGAGGCTGAGCATAGGTGAGTCTGAACAGGGTCCCAGTCGGTGAGTGCCATGGTTTTTGTTACTGTTTTTCTTCGGGCTTTGGCCTGGCCCAGGCGAAGCTGGGGGATGGGGCTTGAGTGGTCGCAGTGAGGGTGGGGAAGTGAGGGCTGGGGCCCTGGGGACTCCCTCTGCCCTGGAGAGGCTGGAAATGGGCCTCCTGGGCACCTCTGGGCCCAGGCTGGGCAGAAGTTAGGCCAGCATGGCCTATGAGTTGGTCCGTGGTTCCTGAGACCAGCCTGATTTGGAAGTGTGTCGTGGGGCAGCCAGAGGCCCTTAGAGCTCTGTATGGGGTTGTTGGCCAAGAGGTATGGCCACTGGACTGTGAGAGGTTGTCTGGGGTCTCTGGACTGAGTCTGGATCTGGTGACTGGAAAGAGGCCTGTGACTCTCCAGAGGTCATTGTGAGTCACTGGCCAAGAGATGAAACTAGAGTGCACTTGAGAGGTTGTCTGGGGTCTTTAGATCCAGCCTGAGCTGAGAGTGGGCATTGATGAGGTTGCAAGCCCAATGGGAAGTTATCAAGGGTCATTGCCTCCAGGCTACACTGGGAACATGTGGCTGCAAGGCTTTTGGGGGTCTCTGGACTCCGTCCAAGTTGAGGTGCTGTTAGCAGATTTTCCAATATTGGGTCCAGGTTGGACAACATGGCCAGGAGGTCAGGCCCGTGGTCTTCTGGAGGTTCTGGGGAGGGGGTCTCCAAATCCCAGCCAGGTTGTTTGCCCTCTATGAAGTAGGTAATTACCTTGTGGTGGCTCTAGACAGAACCGGGATTGGCTTGTTCTTTTGGTCCTTTTGGTCCCCATCTGTACCTCTTCCACAAACCCTTTCTGGTCATTCCCAGAAGATATCAGGCTGTAAGCATGCGGCAGGTGCATGGGAAAGATGGATGTTGTAGTGGAGCTCAGGAAGAGAAGAGTGAGATATCTGCTCTTTAGGAAATCACCCAGGTTGACTTTACCGAAGATCTTTTTATATTCACGGGCCAGGGTGTGGATGTCTAATTTCACTCAGCTTTTCAAGCTCTACATGGTATTAAAGCTTTCGGAGTGCTTTTACATACACCCAGAGTTCTTAAACCAGGGGTGGGGGATGCAAGAGGATGGTCTATGAGTGGATTTCAAGGGTCTGTGAGCTCCTGGAAATCATATGAAAAACTGCATGCATGTTGGATTTTTTCGGGAATAGGGGGCAAAATC
Organism: Ceratotherium simum simum; assembly: GCF_057802395.1. NCBI lineage: Eukaryota > Metazoa > Chordata > Mammalia > Perissodactyla > Rhinocerotidae > Ceratotherium > Ceratotherium simum. Next base: position 26,774,872 of record NC_141932.1, read on the forward strand.
GGTCACACAGATAAGTGAGAAGGAGTGTTTAACCTGTCCAAGGATGGCTTCAGCGCAGTGTGTGAATGCCTTGTTATTCATATGCAAAATGGTACGAGAGTCGACAATTTTCTGATGTAAAGAGTTGATTCCATGGCTTACATTTTCAAAGGGATAGTGACCCCCTAATAGGTTAAGAATCATTGGAATAAAGCAGGCTCTGTGTTATTTATGGGGCTAGGGAAGACTATAAATAGAGATTCCCGTTTCTTCCCACACCTGGTGTTGGCGCACACTTCAAGGTGGCTCACATACTAGCCTGCAGGTCTAAGCTCAGTCTCCATGCCCCTCACACACAGTCATGTACCTCAGGCACACAGTCCACTCTCGTGAGTATAGACCAGGACCCTGGTAGGCCCTGGAAGTGGGCCATTTGGGCCAGGAGGTCCAGGGTTCCGAGTACCCAGAGCATGGTCTAGAACTGGGGGGCACAGGTTCCAGGTGAGCACTTCCTGGATGCCCTTGGACTTCTCAGCCAGAAGACATCAGAGTGGGGCCCTCTGCCTGGGTTTAAGGCAGTGCTGCTATTCAGTACTGTTCTTGAAAACAGCCCCTGTGAGGAAGTTGAGGGTCTTGGAAGAGTTAGCTCCATATTAGGGCTGAAGAAAAAGGCCATCCACTGTGAGGATGCAGTGGAACCTAAGTTTTTTGACTTCTAGTCTAGTTCTTTTTCCACTTAATCCACAAAAGTTGTGCTATTATAGGGTCTCTATAAACCTACATTCAGCTCACTTGGCTATGACTATATCTGGTTCTTGGGTTACACAGAACAGATTTAAGGGAAGAAGGAAACGAATTCACTCTGTGATGTCTCTTCTCTGCTATGTGTTGGATGTAATTAACTAGAAAGAGTGAACATTTGAAAGTTTATGTAAGTTTGGATAATTGGTCTTTATATAAAATGCTGTAGGGGGCTTAAGCATCTTAATTTGTGAAAGAGATGTGTTCCTGGGAAGAGTGGAATGTTCCTAGAATTGTTCTAAATGGGATCTTGTTTAAACTTGGCTTTGGGGGTACTCAACATTTAAAATAAGTGAGATAGAGGGAACATTCTTCATAAAACAAATAATCATCCCTCTAATTGGCCTATTCTGATGGTTTAATTTTAATGATAATATTTAAAGGGAATCCATGCTTGTATTGCTGTGTTGATATTTTTACATCAAGCTGGGTTGTGCTTTAAGGAGCTTATAAGGCGCTTATGGTCAAGCCTATCAGTAAGAATAAAAAAATATCAGATTTCAAACTTTGCTTAGTAGTATGCGTATCAGAAAGAACTGAGAGGCAAAAATCATACCTCCTTTTCCCACATACTTCTCTTCCAATTATGTGCTACCTATTCTCTCCTACCCACTCTACCCTCTCCCAGGATGCAGGCTGTGTCCTCATAATCTGCGGTCTCCTGGCCCCACCCCAGGGAGACAGCTGCAGGTGATTCCCACTAAGTCAGCCTGGGAAGTAGAAGGTGGACAAGGTTTCTGAGACTGGGGAGGGGAGACCTTTCAAGAACAGAGACAGTCATGAGCCAGCCCTGATGGCCTAGCAGTTGAAGTTCCGCGTGCTCTGCTTAGGTGGCCCGGGTTCGGTTCCCGGGTGCTGAACCACACCACTCATCTGTCAGTAGCCATGTTGTGGTGGCGGCTCACATAGAAGAACCAGAAGAACTTACAAGTATACACAACTATGTACTGGGGCTTTAGGGGGGAGAAAAAAGGAGGAAGATTGGCAACAGATGTTAGCAAAGGGTGAATATCCCCCCCCCAAAAAAAAGAATAGAAACAGTCAGCAGTGTCCCTATCTTTCCAAGTCAAAGTGCTATTTGCTTCTGCTTCTGCTGTGACTGCTAGTGCAAGATGGCTTGGGCTATGCAGTCAAAAATGTAGGGAGAGAGAAGGGCCTAGAGTGTCACCAGCCCAAGGGCTGAGGTGTAGAGGCCCTAGAGATACCTCTATGGAGGCAGTCTCTAAAGGGATATCCTTAGACGGGGTAAACACCAAGTGGGAGGCAAGATGGGGTTTCCCATTCTTGGGGGCTTTTGTTCACTGAATGGGGAGTCCCCTTGCCCCTTCTCCTCCCTTTTAGGTTTCCTGAAAGCCCACTGACACTCTCTGTCAACTACATTTGGTTTACAGAGGATGCTGCCCTTTGAGCAGTCTCCAGTTCTCTTGATCAATGAGCAAACCACACCAGTGGGGGAGCTGAGTCACAGGCACATGATATAGGGCTGGGAGGTGAGGGGGACTACACTCCACTGGGTGATGATGTAATCTTCCAGACCCCTGTACCTTTCCTTCTACACTTGGGGTATCTCCCTCTTGGCTTTTCCCCACTTCTTCCATATCTTCAGGGATTGTGTATTTCTGTGTTGGAGGAAGGATGTTTCCCTCTGTATACATACATATCAGGGATTGGTGCTTTTATGTGTCCAGGCCAAGTATCTTTTATATGGGTGTCTAATGAGTCCCTGGGTGTGGTGGTGTGAGGAATTAGAAAGCTCAGAAATGGAAAATATTTAACGTTCAGAGAAGCAAATGATTAAAGCTTGCCCATTTGCATTTTCCCTTTCACTCTGACTCATCTTCCCCTCTCCCCACCCTATTATTGCCCCTCCACCAGCCCCACCCATTGGCACACCCTGTCTGATCTAGGAAGGGTTAACTTCTGCCTGCACCCAAGCTAGAATGAGAGGTAGAGGGAAGGCATGTTAGGTCTGGAGGGAGAGAGTAGAAGGCTGGTCTGAACATTTTGGGGTCCTGGAGCCAAAGGGAGAAGCAGGAGTTTAGAGACATAATATTTGAGTCTAGGAGGGGACCAGAATCTAAGGGAGAAGCCTAGGGGGAACCAGACCATGTCTTGTCATCAGAGCAGCCTACCCGTGCCTGACTTGTATATCTTACAGTTATTTATTTGGCATATATGACATGCCAGGCACTTATCATGAGTGATTTATCAACACTTGTTGAATGAATGAAAAATTTGCCACAGGATGAGGGATAATGGAATAACAAGAAACAGAAAAAGAAATTTGAGTCTCTCAGACCTCATCCTTTCCCCAGGTTAAAGAGTGGTAAAGTGTGAAAAGAGGGGAAATCTCCAAGGACCTTGACCCCTTGGGCAGGAAGTGAAAGAAACCCTGGAGTCCTGATTTCAGAGAAATGTCATTTGTCATCAACTCAAGAAAAGGAGTTTTTCTCTTCGAAGACCACCGCAAGCCCTTCCTGGGGTTGCCCCCTTCAGCGCTTGATGGGAGGATCTGAGTCACTCACACATGCAGTCCCCAATGGTGGCCCAGATGACAGGGGTCATTCCCACATAGCTGTCAAGGCTTCGTAGTACTAAGTCAGGCATGCTTTCGGCCCTCCTTCACTCTCTTCTTGGAATCTAGATGCTTCAGTCCTTTTTACTTCTCAGGTAGTAGAAACAGCTTCCAGCTGCTAGAGCTCTAATGACAGCTCTAAGAAACAGAACTAATACTATTTGAATGACGCTGTGTACTGATAAACCACTTTCACATTCATCATGTCATTTCATCCTCACTTCCACCTCCAAGTGAGGTAAGCAGAGGTTATCCCTATTTCATGGACGAGGTAACAGAGGCTCAGAGAGGTGACTTGCCCAAGGTGATTCAGCTAGAAAATGGTCGAGATGAAACTCAAATGAGGTCTGATTAGTCCAAAGTTCTTGTTGCCTCAGTTACACTTCTTTGACTCGAGAAGTTCACAAATGAAATAAAGACAGGTCAGGAGGCAATGCCTGGATTCTGGAAGTAGAGGGGGTGGTCTCTCCTGGAGGGGTGAAGCAGAGCCAGGAGTATAAAACCACACCCCCTTGGGGGACTGTGGCAGACTGATACTTGGGACACCCAATGGAAGACTGTGAGGTCAGAGGCGGGGCTAGCTCCAGGGGGGGGCCCCAGGAGCCCCAACAGCAGTTCAGAGCATGCGGTGTCCAGGAGGAAGCTACAACCGGTGAGTGGTTGCTTCTCCCCAGCTGAGACTTTCCTCCCTTACCCCCCTTTCTGTCCACTTCCTGCCAACCTGTAGCCCTCTTCCTGAGGTGTCCAAGTAGTAATCCTCCCTCCCAGAAGCGTCCTTACTCACAGTGCACCCACACCTAGGAATATGCCTGCTGGGCACAGAGACACTTGGGTCTGTCTCTTGGTAACTGGGTTCCCAGTTCTCTTCCTAAAAGCCAGTGTGGTGGTTTTGATGTGTGATAAACTTCTGCCTTGTTAGCTTCTGTCTTTCTATTCTTCACTTTTGGCTCATGAAAAACAAAATTAAACCATCTCCTTATCCTAATATTGAGAGGAAATAGCCTCCTGCTCTACAGTTCCCATGTCCCTTTCTCCTGCTTCCTTGGTAGTCAAAGTCTTCTCCAAAACTTCTCTCCATCCTTAGGTCGGGAGCCTTCTCTCCTGTGGCTTCTGCACCTGCTCTCTTAACTCACTGGATGGGAGTCTTTGGTCTCTTCCAGCTCCTTCTCTGAGAATGTGTTCTAGAAGCTTCAGCCTCAGGGAGATGATCGATTGATGCCTTAGAGCCTGCCCTCCTGCAACTACGACCCTGTCTTGCTGCCCTTTCTGCCTCTCAGGACCCTCAGCTCCATGTGATGGGCTTGTGGGAAGAGGACACTACTAGCTTTCTAAACTCTCCCATGAAGCTGCGTCTTGCTCCAACCCTAGTTGCCTGGGCTGGGTTTTATGGTGATCTCTGTGTCTGGAATGAAGAAAGCCTGGCCTGCTCAGAGTTTTCCCTGCAGAGGGGCTTGGAGAAGAAGTATCAGCGTCTGCTATCCTTTAAGTCAGAGACTGCCAATTGGCAGGACCCATCTATACTAGTCTTAAACCCACTACTTGATATAGTTGTTAACTGCCTTGTCCTTGCTCTTTAAGTCCTGAATTTGGTCTAATTTCCATTCTCCCACCACTCCCACCCCCAACCCTGGCCCCTGTTATGATTCTGGATAAGCTCAAGTCCTCTCTTGGGTTAGTTTATTTGCTCCATTCAGGACAGAGAGCTCTGATCCAGAACCAGCAACTCACTCACTCTCCCCTTCCCTCCACAGGCTTGAGAATATGCTGTTCCTCCCTCTCCTTTCTGCCACAGACCCCACACTGTGGCCTTTCTCTCAGAACCTCTGAGATTGGTACCCAGGCAAGGCACAATGCCCCTGTCCCCAACAAGACTTCCTAGCCCCTATGGCTCTGATCGCCTGGTACGGCTAGCAGCCAGGCTCCGGCCAGCACTATGTGATACCCTGATCACCGTGGGGAGCCAGGAGTTCCCTGCCCACAGCCTGGTGCTGGCAGGTGCAAGCCAGCAGCTGGGCCGCAGGGGCCGCTGGGCTCTGGTGAAAGGCATCAGCCCTTCCACCTTTGCCCAGCTTCTGTACTTTGTTTATGGAGAGAGCGTAGAGCTTCAGCCTGGGGAACTGGAACCCCTTGAGGAGGCGGCCAGGGCCTTGGGGGTACAGTCCCTGGAAGAGGCGTGCAGAAGGGTTCGAAGGGACAGGGCTAGAGAAGAGCTGGGTCCGGGACTGAAGGAACATCAGGAGGAGCCAGAGAAACCCACAAAGGGTTCTGAGAGAGGAGTAGGGGCCCTTGGAGAGAAGCAGAGACCAGAGAAATTTGTTAGAGCTGGTGGGCGAGAACAGGAAACACTGCAGAAGCACAGGCCACCAAGAGAGAGCCCTGAGATGGCAGAGGCAACGAGGGAGGGCCAGGGAGTGCAGATGAGATTCAAGGAGAAACTCAACCAATTCCCTGTTGGCCATGGGGGAGTAGATGGGAAGCAAGAAGTGATCATGTGGGTGAGGGAGACTCCAGGGGGCTCTGAGGAAACTCTGCGGGAGTTCCCTGGCCCCCTTCCCCCACCTGGTTCCCTCCAAACCAGCGTCACCCCTAGGCCCTGGTGGGCTGAGGCCCCTTGGTTAGGGGAGGGGCAGCCTGCCCTATGGAGCATCCTGCTGTTGCCGCCCAGATATGGCACCCCCTTCCCCCATAGCACCCCCATCACTGGAACCTGGCAGGAGGTCTGGCCTCAGGACAAGAGGTGAGTGAAGGGCCTCATGGAAGACCTCCCAAGCTGGGAAGGAGTGGCTCAGGAGAGGCAGCGGTGACGGGTGGAAGGGCACCATATCTCTTCTCTCTACTGTACATTTCCTGAGCTGGGGACAGGACAAGAAGCTCCCACCAAAGGGGAAGACAGAGCCCAGTCCCTGAGGAGGACTCATGACACCTCCCTCCCCAGGAAGAGATTGGCCACAATCCCAGATTTTGCCAAGGCTGTAACTCTTCCCCACCCCACCCCCAGGATGCCACTGTCCCTAAACCTCCACAAAGGGCTCTGGAGCCAGAACCAAGTGGCCTCCTCCAGCCCAACCCCAGGTAAGCCCCTCACTGCCCTGCATGAACCCTATAATGTGGTCTCTCCCCTGGGGCTGGGGGTCCAGGAATCCAGCCTGAGCAGGGCCCCTACTTCACTCTGCTCCCTCCAGGTTCCCTCCACCAGGGCCCCGCACAGCTTAGCCCTGTGGAGATGGAAGAGTCTGATCAGAGGCACACAGGTGAGGAGGGTGAGGGAGCTTTTGCCTCAGCCCCAGTGTAGCCCCTGATGGCTTGCCTGTGTGTTGCAGTGAATCCAGCTCTGGGATTCCCAGCCCTGCCCTCTTTTGCTTTCTCCGTCCCCACAGGTGCACTTGCAACTTGTGTGGGTCATATGGGCACTGCAGGCCGCCCATCTTGCCAGCACCCCCCCCTGCCCCCTCCTGCTCGGTCCAGGCCCTATTCTTGTTCTGTCTGTGGAAAGAGGTTTTCACTCAAGCATCAGATGGAGACGCACTACCGAGTCCACACAGGTATGCGCGCCCTGCCCAGTGTGAATTGTCTGCTTCCTTCCAAACTCCAATCTGCCCGTTCCTAGGTCCCTGTCTGCGTGCCTGGCTCCCGCCCAACTCCCTTGCCTAGTCGCCCTGATCTACCCCTAGGCCAGCTTTCACCCCCTTCTTTCTTTCACCGACCTCCCCTCCATCCGCCCTAGGAGAGAAGCCCTTCTCCTGTAGCCTCTGTCCCCAGCGCTCCCGGGACTTCTCGGCCATGACCAAGCACCTGCGGACGCACGGGGCCGCACCCTACCGCTGCCCTCTGTGCCAGGCCGGCTGCCCCAGCCTGGCTTCCATGCAGGCGCACATGCGCGGCCACTCGCCCAGTCAGCTCCCGCCCGGATGGACCATTCGCTCCACCTTCCTCTACTCCTCCTCCTCCTCCTCCTCGAGGCCGTCCCGGGCCTCGACCTCTCCCTGTAGGCCTCCTTCCTCCACCACCTGACGGGGTGTCGGTAGCTTCTTTGGCTTCAGCCAAGAGTACAATTAAAGAACGAAAGACGGGCGGCGGGCTGCCTAGGCTTCTGACCCGGCTACGGCGGCATGTCCAATTCGGCTCCAAGAAGCGTGGCAGGAAGGGCGCTGAGAGCCCTCTCTCAGATGATAGCAGGCCACAGAAACCTGGGCCAGCGAGCCCTTGTAGGGTGAGGGCAGTGAGCTTTGCACGAGTGAAGGTTAACTGTGCGGAGACTGGCGATTTCATCACCAAAATAAAGAGTTTCCTGTGCCTTCCTCTCAGGACAAGTCAAGTCCAGACTTTAGCCTGGGGTGGGAGCCGGGGAGTGGGCGGCCTTGCCCTTAGTCCTGTAGCGGCCCCTGCTGGCCATGCGTCCGCTGTTCGGCGCAGCGGCCACCTCCTCCATCTCCTGGGGTTCCCAGTCCTCCCCCGGAGGCAGCGGGCCGCGAGGGCTCGGTGTCCAGGCTGCCTTAGCAGCAAGCCCTGTGCGGAGAGGCTGTGGGAAGCCAAGTTGCTCGCCCCTTCCACAGCAAGCAACGGCGCACGGGGTCTGAGTCCGGGCCTTGCGGCCTGGGGCTCGAGAGGAATGCATGCCCCGCCCTGCTTTCGGCCACACGCCTTGGCTCTCCTTAAGCACAACGGCCACAAAGCTGCTGCCCCTTCGGCATCTTCCCCCCAGGCTGTGCAAAACGGCCGCCCGGTCTTGCCTCGTACTGAGACTAACCCTTTGCCGCTGCCCCTTCCCCAGCCCACGCCTCCTGCAGCGGCGAACTTCATTTCCCAGTGTCTCCGGGGCACCCAGGGTGCGAAGCTCACTGCACCCTGGGAGTGGTAGTTCATGCGGGCCGCTGGCCTCGACAAGAACAATGGGAGGGGTCTGGGGCGAGAACCACACCTCCCGGCGGCCCGGGGGCTGGCTTTCTGCGTCGGGTCCGGGCCCCACAGTCCCAGCTCTCGCGGCCCTAGCTCCCGGCGGAAGGAGCGAAGAGCCTGGACTACATTTCCCGGAGGCCCCTGCGCCTCACTTCTCTCCGGCCGCGTCGCGGGGCCTATGCTTTTTAGGCGCGGTCTAGGGGTGACGGCCGACCTGCCTCGGACTCCCGCTCCCGTGGTGCCCTGCGCGTGGCCGGCCCAGCCCCCGGCTCCCGCCGACCCGGCGGCGGCGCTGGTTGTTGTCGTGAGCGGGAGCCGCCCCGCCCCTCCCCTCCCTCCCCTCCCCCTGGCCCTGCGCACGGGCCGCCCCTCCCCCCGCCTCCCCGGCCCCTCTCACGGTGCCAAGATGGCGGCGGCGGCGGGCGGCGGCAGTTGCCCCGGGCCTGGCTCCGCGCGGGGCCGCTTCCCAGGCCGGCCGCGGGGCCCCGGCGGGGGCGGGGGCCGCGGCGGACGGGGCAGCGGGGCCGAGAGAGTGCGGGTAGCTCTGCGGCGCGGCGGCGGCGGCACGGCGGGGCCAGGCGGAGCCGAGCCCGGGGAGGACACGGCCCTGCTCCGTTTGCTGGGGCTCCGCCGGGGCCTGCGCCGGCTCCGCCGCCTGTGGGCCGGCCCGCGCGTCCAGCGGGGCAGGGGCCGGGGCCGGGGCCGGGGCTGGGGCCCGAGTCGGGGCTGCATGCCGGACGAGGAGAGCAGTGACGGGGAATCCGACGATGAGGTGAGGCAGTCGGAGGCGTCCCTAGCGCCGGGCGGGGCGGAGGCCGGGGGCTTCCAGGGGTCGGGGTGGCCCCGAGGGGTGACGTGGGGAAGCGGGGTCCTCAGGGCACCTGCGGAGGGAAGGGGCCTTGGAAATAGACTTGGGAGGAGCTGCACGGAGCTGTCGGTGGAAGGGGCCTCTGAAAGTGGGTAGAGAAGCCCGGGCTGCAGCTGGGCACTGGGGCCCGAGACGGGTCCTGCTGAAGAGTCCTGGGTTGAGCCTTCTTGGTAGTTGGCAAAGCCGCGGCAGCAGAGGCTTGGGCGAGGAGGCTGCGGGGACTGCATGTCCACCCGGTGGTGGTTGACAGCAGCAGCGTGGCTTTAGTGGACCGAGGTAGGGCTCTCTGGGCTCTTACCTGTAGGCTGCCCCGCCCGGCTTCATAACCTGTGCCACATCCCTGGTTTCGTCAGTGCCCCAATTCTTCTTCTCACCTAAAGTAGATAAAGGGTAGAGTGGTGGAGGGCTTTCTCTTGGGAGTACAAACTCAAGAGAAATGGAATGAAGGCTGAGACTGGGCGCTCTAGCAGGTCGGAGTTCACCTCAGGATTTATCCCCAGCCTTTCAGAAGAGGCAAGAAGGTGTGGGTTGTATCACTTAGGACAGTTTGTAGCCACCAGAGTGTTCAGGGTGGATCCTAATATGATCAACCATTTGATAGACACAGACACTCTGTTTGGGTACCCCTATTCCCATCTTGATGTAAGAAAAAACTGCAACCTGAGATAGTGTAAACGGAGGTCTCACTTTTATCTGAGTTGGAATATGAGAGAATCTAAGGGTAGTGCCTACTGCCTGGCCTGAGAAGACCCTGTTCTGTTCCCTTCTGGGACAGTGAACCACTGATGGCTGTGGTGGTGTGGTCTGGCACAGGGCATGGGGGTTCAAAATGCCCTGTGCTTCCATCCCTAGGGAGAGACCCTGTTTTCTAGCTCCGCCCCCCGCCCCCCACCATCCAATCCTTTCAGCTCTTTTGTAAATAGCAGGGGGATGTTAGGGGGAAATCTGGGGATATTCCTCAATACCTGAGACTCAGGTGGAAAGAGGGCTTTGGCACTGACTGCTGTTTCTCCCCTCCACCCCTGGTCCCCTAAATCAGGAGTTTCAGGGTTTTCATTCAGATGAAGATGTGGCCCCCAGTTCCCTGCGCTCTGCGCTCCGATCCCAGCGAGGTGAGTGACGGGGAAACTCTACCTCTGTAGCTTTACAGGAATGTTATTCTCGCTCTTCATGTCAGCTCTTCCCTGTTCCGCTAGAGTCTCCATCAGTTATGGAGTGTGTTCTGTGTTCAGAGCTCAAGCTAGGCTGGGCTGTGGGGGAAACAGACAAGACTTAGTCCCTGGCCTCCTGGAGAGCCTTTTTCAGTCTGCAGGGCTAGCTTGACCCATCTCCCCACACCTATTCTCCTTTTAGGTCGAGCCCCCCGAGGTCGGGGCCGCAAGCATAAGACGACCCCCCTTCCGCCTCCTCGCCTAGCAGATGTGGCTCCTACCCCCACAAAGACTCCTGCGCGGAAACGGGGTGAGGAGGGCACAGAACGGATGGTGCAGGCACTGACTGAACTTCTCCGGCGGGCCCAGGCACCCCCAGCCCCCCGGAGCCGAGCATGTGAGCCCTCCACCCCCCGTCGGTCTCGGGGACGGCCCCCAGGACGGCCAGCCGGCCCCTGCAGGAGAAAGCAACAAGCAGTAGTGGTGGCAGAAGCAGCTGTGACAATCCCCAGACCTGAGCCCCCACCTCCTGTGGTCCCAGTAAAACACCGAACTGGCAGCTGGAAGTGCAAGGAGGGGCCAGGCCCAGGACCTGGGACCCCCAAGCGTGGAGGACAGTCTGGGCGAGGAGGTCGTGGAGGCAGGGGCCGAGGCCGAGGCGGGCTCCCTCTCGTGATCAAGTTTGTTTCAAAGGCCAAAAAAGTGAAGATGGGACAGTTGTCCTTGGGACTTGAATCAGGTCAGGGTCAAGGTCAACATGAAGAAAGCTGGCAGGATGCCCCCCAAGGAAGAGTTGAGTCTGGACAGGGAGAGGGCCCCTGCTGGAGGAAGGAGCAGAAGCTGGAGGAGGAGGGAAAAGAGGAGGAAAAAGAAGAGAAAGACAAGGAGGAGGAGGAAGAGAAGGAAAAGAGAGCTGTAGCTGAGGAAGAGATGACGCTAGCTGAGGACAAGGAAGAGGCAAAGCTGCCATCGCCACCCCTGTCTCCTCCAGCCCCTCCACCTCCACCACTCCCACCCCCCTCCACATCTCCTCCATCCCTACTTTGCCCTCCCCCACCCCCAGTGTCCCCTCCGCCCCCACCATCCCCTCCACCTCCTCCACCCGCTCCTGCCCCAGAGGAGCAGGAGGAATCCCCTCCTCCTGTGGTCCCAGCCACGTGCTCCAGGAAGAGGGGCCGGCCTCCCCTGACTCCCAGCCAGCGGGCAGAGCGGGAAGCTGCTCGGGCAGGGCCGGAGGGCACCTCTCCTCCCACTCTAGCCCCCAGCACCACCACCACGGGAGGCCCTCTAGAAGACAGCCCCACTGTGGCTCCTAAAAGTACCACCTTTCTGAAGAATATCCGGCAGTTTATTATGCCTGTGGTGAGTGCCCGCTCCTCCCGCATCATCAAGACACCCCGACGATTTATGGATGAAGATCCCCCCAAACCCCCAAAGGTGGAGGTCTCGCCTACTCTGCGGCCTCCAGTTGCCATCTCCCCACTTGCCCCCCAGGAACCAGCACCAGCTCCCTCTCCACCACGTGCCCCAACTCCTCCATCTACCCCAGTGCCACTCCCTGAGAAGAGACGGTCCATCCTAAGGGAACCCACATTTCGTTGGACTTCCCTGACCCGGGAACTGCCCCCTCCTCCCCCAGCTCCACCGCCGGCCCCACCCCCACCTCCTGCCCCTGTCACTCCATCCCGGAGGCCCCTGCTCCTTCGGGCCCCTCAGTTTACCCCAAGTGAAGCTCACCTGAAGATCTACGAATCGGTGCTTACTACTCCTCCTCTTGGGGCCCCTGAAGCCCCTGAGCCAGAGCCTCCTCCCGCTGATGACTCTCCAGCTGAGCCTGAGCCACGGGCAGTGGGCCGTACCAACCACCTCAGCCTGCCTCGATTTGCCCCTGTGGTGGCCGCTCCTGTTAAGGCTGAGGTGCCCCCTGCTGCAGTTCCAGCTCTGAGCAGTGGGCAGCAGCCTCAGGCTCAGCTACAGCAGCCTTTGCAGGCCTTGCAAACCCAGCTGCTGCCCCAGGCCCTACCACCACAGCAGCCACAGTTACAGCTGCAGCCACCGCCACCACCACAGCAGCCACCACCCCTGGAGAAGACGCGGATTGCTGGCCTGGGTTCCTTACCACTGTCTGGTGTGGAGGAGAAAATGTTCAGCCTCCTCAAGAGAGCCAAGGTGCAGCTGTTCAAGATCGACCAGCAGCAGCAGCAGAAGGTGGCTTCTTTGATGCCGGTGAGCGTGACGCTTTGGCCAAGCCTCAATTCTCTGCAACCCCTTAACCTCCTGCCTCCCTGGACACCTTCCAGCATTGCGGGGAGCCCTCAGAGCCAGTCCTTCCCCTGTCCGCCGGCTTCCTGTGTTGCTTCCCAGGCCCCAGCATTCCTCACTTTCCAGCCTCTGACCGTGTTTATTCCCCCACCAGCCAAGCCCTGGAGGGCAGATGGAGGAGGTCATGGGGACTGTCAAGCAAATCCCAGATAGAGCTTCTGTCAGGTCTGAAGATGAATCAGTGGAAATTAAGAGAGAGAGACCATCGGTATGGAGTGGGAAGAGGGCCCTCCGAAGAAGCCTGATTGCAGGAGCTCAAGGGGCTGCTCCCCACACGTGGTTTCTCTCCCCCAGGGCCCCGAGTCCCCTGTGCAAGGCCCCCGCATCAAACACGTCTGCCGACATGCTGCTGTGGCCCTGGGTCAGGCCCGGGCCATGGTGCCTGAAGATGTCCCCCGTCTCAGTGCGCTCCCTCTCCGGGATCGGCAGGACCTCGCCACAGAGGGTAGGGGCGGGTGTGTTGTGGGGCAATTTGACAGCTGTGTCAAGTTTGGGGGCGAGTGAATGCAACCAGAGCCTAGGAGAGTGAGAGCTGAGTTGGGTGCTTGGGGATAGGTGGCAAGAGGATTGGAGTGCTAGGTCTTAGAGCGAGTTTGGGGGCACCTGGAATCTGAGCAGTGTGAGAAAGTGGGGTCCAGAGGGGAGAACAGGGAAGTGGGGTAGAATGCCTAATGGCTTTACGGCTCCATCCACTCCTCTCCGCTGCACTAGATACATCATCAGCGTCTGAGACCGAGAGTGTCCCATCACGGTCCCGGCGGGGAAAGGTGGAGTCAGCAGGGGCTGGGGGAGACTCAGAGCCTGCAGGGTCTGCAGGGACCCTGGCCCACACACCCCGGCGCTCACTGCCCTCCCATCATGGCAAGAAGATGCGGATGGCGCGGTGTGGACACTGTCGGGGCTGTCTGCGTGTGCAGGACTGTGGGTCTTGTGTCAACTGCCTGGACAAGCCCAAGTTTGGAGGCCCCAACACCAAGAAGCAGTGCTGTGTGTGAGTAGCTGGGGGGCAGGCTCCATTCCCATCCATGGTTGTCAGTCACCCAGGCCTCCTGCCCTGCCAGAGCAGTGGGATTGGCATCCTTGTGGAGAGCTTCCTCTCTTCCCCCAGACCACCAGTCCCCTACCCTGGTGACGTGCTGCTCCCCTCCCCAGATACCGGAAGTGCGACAAGATAGAGGCTCGGAAGATGGAACGGCTGGCTAAAAAAGGTAACGAGGTTTACGGAGCATTTCTGTACACAGCCTTGTTTAGATTCCTGGTACGGGGAAACTACGCTCTCTTTGCTCGCTCCCCTTGTCTTTGTAGTCCACCATCCTTGTCATCTTTTGCATCGTGTGCTTTGGTTTCTCCCGTACTTGTTCTTTTCTGCCCCACTTCTTTCTGGCTTTTCTCCATCCCAGTGTCCCATGTCCCTGGCTGAGCTCAGATCCAACTAAGTCCCCTGTTCCCACAGGCCGGACGATAGTGAAGACGCTGTTGCCCTGGGATTCCGATGAATCTCCTGAGGCCTCCCCTGGTCCTCCAGGCCCACGCCGGGGGGCGGGAGCTGGGGGGCCCCGGGAGGAGGTGGTGGCCCCCCAAGGGCCGGAGGAGCAGGACTCCCTCCTACTGCAGCGCAAGTCAGCCCGGCGCTGCGTCAAACAGCGACCCTCCTATGATATCTTCGAGGACTCGGATGACTCGGACCCCGGGGGTCCCCCTGCTCCCCGGCGTCGGACCCCCCGAGAGAATGGTGCGACTTGCTTGTTACTTCTTCTGTCAGTCTTCTGTGTGGAAGGGACAGGGCTCCTGGACCCAGAGCTCTATGGCTATGTTAGAGAAAGTAGCTGAGTGCAGAGGAGGAGGTAGTTGTAGGTTGACAGGGAGAGCTGGTGCGTGGGGTTTTCAGTAGCTGAGCAAGGCCTAAGAGTCATCCCGGTGGACCTTGGTTAGCTCAAGAAGGCCCTGGGGATCAGGTAACATTTGGGGGTTGTAGCAACGGGGGAACCTCACCACTCATGTGTCCTGCCCAGATCTGCCAGTGCCAGAACCTGAGGAGCAGAGCCGGCCCCGCAAACCCACCCTCCAGCCCGTGTTGCAGCTCAAGGCCCGCAGGCGCCTGGACAAGGTCAGCACGGCCCCACACCAAGAACCCCGTGCCCTGTGGAAGGCATGGCTCCCGCCCTCCAGGAGCTTCCTGGCGAGTCAGGGTAACCGGCTCACCTGAGTGCCGTGGTGTGTCCACACCAGGAGGCAGGCCCTGAGGGGTGAGGCAGGCCTGTCCTTCTAGAAGGCAGAGGATGTGGGCAAAAGCTAGGGTCGGGCAGGCTGGGAGAGAGGTCCACGAGGAGAGAAGTTGGCAAAGGGTGGGGCTGGCAGCCTTCTGACTGCCACCATCTCTCCCTAGGATGCTTTGGTCCCTGGCCCCTTTGCTTCTTTCCCCAATGGCTGGACTGGAAAACAGAAGTCCCCTGATGGCGTGCACCGGGTCCGTGTGGATTTTAAGGTATGGCATTGACATGGGGAGGGTAGTGGGGACTGTGGTTGGAAGAAACTTGTTGGTTGTGCCCGAGAAGCCAGGGCTTTAAGGATGGATCTGGCTTGTGTTCCTGGCTGCCCTCTGATCCTGTGTCCTCTCTTCCCTCAGGAGGACTGTGACCTGGAGAACGTGTGGCTGATGGGCGGCCTAAGTGTGCTCACCTCCGTGCCAGGGGGGCCGCCGATGGTGTGCTTGCTCTGTGCCAGCAAAGGCCTGCATGAGGTTGGAGCCCCGCCTTTTTTCACAGCCCCCTAGTCTCCACTGGCCCTTACTGCCTGGTTTCTTGGGCCTTCTCAGCAGGGTCTCATCCCCTGGCCTCACACTGTGCCCATCGTTCACTCTCCCCACCCCCAGCTGGTGTTCTGCCAAGTCTGCTGTGACCCTTTCCACCCATTCTGCCTGGAGGAGGCCGAGCGGCCCCTGCCCCAACATCGTGACACCTGGTGCTGCCGCCGCTGCAAGTTCTGCCACGTCTGTGGGCGCAAAGGCCGGGGATCCAAGGTTTGGGCGTGGGGGCCATGAGGGTGGGTGGTGGCGTGGAGGAGACGGGTATTCCTATGCCAGTAGGTTCTGTATTGCTGTCCTTCTCCAACATCCAACAGCACCTCCTGGAGTGCGAGCGCTGCCGCCACGCTTACCACCCGGCCTGCCTGGGGCCCAGCTACCCAACCCGGGCCACACGCAAACGGCGCCACTGGGTGAGAGATGAGGCCGCGTGCCTGCTGTGGGGCTCCAGTTCATGCTGCCACAGCCCAGACCTGCTCTAGCCCAGGGCTGTCACGAGGTGGGGCTTTGGAGGTCGTTAGAGAGTTTGTTAAACAACGTGTCTTCTTCAAAAATGTGACATAGATTAGAGTTATATGCAGAATTTGTACATAACGGCTTCAGGGGCTCATGGATTCCATAGTCCTGGGCACAGAATCCCCTGCTCTAGCCTAACCTCCACCCCTCCGTGTCCGTCCGCCAGTCTCCCCGCTTCGTCCCTCTCCCTCCCCGCTTCCCTTCCTCTCCCTCCTCCTCCTCATCTTTCCCCACACCTTTTCTCCTCTTACTCACCCTTCCTCATCTGTTTCCTGTCTACTGTCCACTGCTCTTTGCCCATCCGCCCTCGCACTGCTCCAGCCTGGTGCCTGGCTCTCCCCCTAACGTGGCCCTGCCCCCCCAGATCTGCTCAGCCTGCGTGCGCTGTAAGAGCTGTGGGGCGACTCCAGGCAAGAACTGGGACGTCGAGTGGTCTGGAGATTACAGCCTCTGCCCCAGGTGCACCCAGCTCTTTGAGAAAGGTGGGGACCTGGCAGGGGACGTGGGCCCTGAGGGGCCACCGGGGAGTGGGCCAGGCTCCTAGACAGGCAGCTAGAGCAGATGCTCTTTTCTGGTGACTTCCCCCCACTTCTAGCTGTGGAACGTTTTCTTCCGTTCAGGGTCCTGTTCCACAGAAGCCCGTCTAGTACCTCACATAGAGGGACACAGCCCCTCTGGAGGACAATGGCAGTGGAGGGCCTGAGACCCCCACCTCGTGGTGGTCCCTGAGATGCCTCCTGGAACCTCACGTGTCCACTGAGCACTTTGAAAGCCGGGGCTTTCCTTATTTATTCAGGCAGCACGTTTAGCAAAGCCCTATTCTTTGTGAGGCATTGGGGCTGCAGGGCTGGTAAAGAGGCCTTATCCTCAGCTTGCTTGGTGGGAATGGTAGGGACCCAAGATGGGGCATAATGGAGGCAGCCGGTGCCGCGGGCAAGGGATGGCGGGCCCCAGCAGGGACCCTGAGGGCCAGGTAGTGGCCCCAGGCCCTCTCACTTGCCTCTTCCCTCTTCCTCCAGGAAACTATTGCCCGATCTGCACACGCTGCTATGAAGACAATGACTACGAGAGCAAGATGATGCAGTGTGCACAGTGTGACCACTGGGTGCACGCCAAGTGCGAGGGGCTCTCAGGTGGGTGGGCCAATCCCGGGAGTTTGGTCTCCGCCTGTGGGGATCCCCGTCCTACCCCCCACCGCAGGCTGTCAGAGGACAGGTGGGCTTGATGTCCTTGGCGACCCAGGGGCTGCTGAGAGCCCTTACATGCTCCGGGACCATTTTCTCCTTCCTGCCCTGGCTGTTCTAGATGAAGACTATGAGATCCTTTCGGGGCTGCCAGACTCGGTGCTGTACACCTGTGGACCGTGTGCTGGGGCCACGCACCCCCGCTGGCGAGAGGCCCTGAGTGGGGCCTTGCAGGGGGGCCTGCGCCAGGTGCTCCAGGGCCTACTGACCTCCAAGGTGGCGGGCCCACTGCTGCTGTGCACCCAGGTCTGGGGGGCTCGGATGGCAGGCCAGGGTGGGGCCAGGCCCGGCACCAGCCCTGCTGACTTCCCCTCTCTGCAGTGTGGGCAGGATGGAAAGCAGCTGCACCCAGGGCCCTGCGATCTGCAAGCCGTGAGTCAGCGCTTTGAGGAAGGCCACTACAAGTCCGTGGTGAGTGGGACACTGAGAGGAACAGGTGGGTGCCAGGAAGAGAGGGCTGGGGTTGAGGTGGGGGCTCGGATCCTGACAAACCCCCTTACAGCACAGCTTTATGGAGGACATGGTGGGCATCCTGATGAGGCACTCAGAAGAAGGGGAGACCCCAGAGCGCCGGGCTGGAGGCCAGACGAAGGGGCTCCTACTGAAGGTGAGCTCTTTGTGGGGTGCCTATAGGGTGGCTTGAGTGGTAGTGGGGAGGAGAGAGTGGGTCCTCCAGACTCTGCCCCCGCCACCTCTCCTGGGGAAGCCAGTCCTTCTCATCCTGTTAACCCACTTCCCAGCTGCTAGAGTCTGCGTTCGGCTGGTTCGACGCCCACGACCCCAAGTACTGGCGACGGAGTACCCGGCTGCCGAAGTGAGCAAGGCTGGGTAGCAGGAGGGGACCAGGGAGTGAGGGCAAAGGCCAGGGCACCTGGGAATCCAGGGTCAGGCTGGGCTGAGGACAGACGAAGAGCAGAGTCAGGGTCCAGAGGGGGGTGGGACCAGGATGAGAGTCCTCAACGGTTCTAGACTAGCAAAGACCAGATCGTGTAGTTAGCTTCTGTTTCTAGTTTGTGCGTGGCAATGTTGCGGAGCTGCGCAGGCGCTGACGGCCCAGACGGTCAGGGCGGTGATGGGGAAGCCCAGGGGGCTGTGGGAGCCCAGAGGAGGTGCCTGCTGGAGCCTGGGGCCTGAGCCTTCCCAGAAGAGATGACATCTGAGCTGAGATGTGGAGGAAGAGTATTCCATGCACGAGGAACAGTATTTCATGTGTCACAGGTGGCATGAGAGCACCTGGTTTGTTCGGGACACTGAGAGAAATGCCACGTGGAGAGAGGACAAAGGGTGTCATGGCATGTTTAGGCTGAGATTGTGGGTGGGCCCCAGTCCAGCCACCCTTAGAGACATGTCAGATGCTGACCCTGCCTGTCCACAGCGGAGTCCTTCCCAATGCCGTGTTGCCCCCATCCCTGGACCATGTCTACGCTCAGTGGAGGCAGCAGGAACCAGAGACCCCAGAATCAGGGCAGCCTCCAGGGGACCCCTCAGCAGGTACGAGGAAGTGGGGGCTGGAAGCCAGAGCTCCTGAGTTGGTGGGCCAGGCTCCAGGTCCTGATTCTTGAATATCTCTTCCCACACCCCTTCCAGCTTTCCAGGGCAAGGATCCAGCTGCTTTCTCACACCTGGAGGACCCCCGTCAGTGTGCACTCTGCCTCAAATATGGGGATGCAGACTCTAAGGTGAGGGCTACTGTGGGAAGGCCCAGGTTGTGGGGCCTGGTCCCTGGGGCCTCCCCTAACGCCACTCCTCTGCCCTCAGGAGGCAGGGCGGCTCCTGTACATTGGGCAGAATGAGTGGACACACGTCAACTGTGCCATTTGGTCAGCCGAAGTGTTTGAGGAAAACGACGGTTCCCTCAAGAACGTGCACGCTGCTGTGGCTCGAGGGAGGCAGATGGTGAGGGCGTGGGCCTGGAGGGCAGGCAGCCCTTGGGGTCTGGGGTAGGGCCACTCCTGGTGGAGACAGCTCTTGTTTCACAGTCTCTACCCCAGCATGTCCTTTCCCTGTGGGTCCTGGGTACCTTTTTTGGTTGTCCCAGGACTCTGGTGCTGCAGTGATAGCGGCTTTTTTCCTATTTGTGCCCTCTGGCCGTAATCCAGGCCTAAAGCCAGGGAGACTAAAAGTTAGAAGACCTCCCATTGATTGCACCTGTGCAGATGCTCTCCAGACAGGATGGCATTTAGCTCTTCTACGTCCCGTGAGGTGAGGTGTTGCCCGGGTTAGGGTTCTCCTCACGGTGTGGCACTGGGTCAGGAACTGCAGAATGCCTCAAGCTCACCGTCAGGAGGTGGGATGATGGACTTACCTACCCAAGGGTAGATGAGAGGAGTAAATGAGATAGTGCAGGTTCCTCATGAGAACGGTGTGAGACAGATGGTAGGTGCTGCTCAGAAAGCGTTAGCTGTTGGTATTTTTCTTCCTACCGCAACACTGCTTCTAAAACTCGGCAATGCTTTCGATGTGCACCTGGCCTGGCTGCAGCTAGGGAAGAGGTTATGTTGGTGAGTGCCTTTCTGTGTGAGGTGCTGGGCTCAACAGGGGCCCAGGCAGAGTGTCAGGACAGCAGTGCTGAGCATCAGGCCCTGGCCCCGGTCACTGGCTTCTCCCCTTAGCAGCCCCTTCCACCCGCAGCGCTGTGAGCTCTGCCTGAAGCCTGGAGCCACGGTGGGCTGCTGCCTGTCCTCCTGCCTCAGCAACTTCCACTTCATGTGTGCCCGGGCCAGCTACTGCATCTTCCAGGACGACAAGAAAGTTTTCTGCCAGAAACACACAGACCTGCTGGATGGCAAGGTGGGCCAGAACCGTGAGGGAGACAGCTCCCCACTACTCTCTCTTCCCCTTCCACTCAGGGACCCCTGCGGCCCCTCAGGCCTGGTCCTTGCTGCCTCTTAGTGTCTCCTCCTTATTCTCCCCAAGTCCTTTAGCCAAGCCCCCAACTCTCCAGCTCCTGCCTACAGAGCCTTCCCTTGCATCCCCCTACCCCCCACCAATCCAGCACACCATTTGCCACCCACCTCCCAGGAGATTGTGACCCCCGATGGTTTTGATGTTCTCCGCCGAGTCTATGTAGACTTTGAGGGCATCAACTTCAAACGAAAATTCTTGACGGGACTCGAACCTGATGCCATCAATGTGCTCATTGGTAAGCCGCTTGCTCTCTACCCTGGTCTTCTTGACCCTGCCTGGCCCCACCCTCCTGACCTCTCCTCTGCACCACAGGCTCCATCCGAATTGACTCCTTGGGTATTCTTTCTGATCTCTCGGACTGCGAGGGACGGCTCTTCCCCATTGGCTACCAGTGAGCAGCCTAAGGGGGGATTGGTGGGGTTGGGGGACTCTAGGACTGGATCCCATTTCCCAAGTTGTCCTGACCCTCTTGTCTCACACGCCCACCCAACAGGTGCTCCCGTCTGTACTGGAGCACGGTGGATGCTCGGCGGCGCTGCTGGTATCGGTGCCGAATTCTGGAGTATCGACCGTGGGGGCCGAGGGAAGAGCCAGTTCACCTGGAGGCAGCGGAGGAGAACCAGACCATTGTGCACAGCCCCACCCCTTCATCAGGTCCGGCCTTGGAACTACCTCATTTTCTTCCATTTGTCGTAAAGGCACTATGAGAGAACTTAATGACTGTGCATTATGTGCCAGGGCCTGTGCTCAGCATTTCACAGGAAGTGAGGGGAGAGCACCGTGCTGCCTGCTGATGGGGAGTAGGTGGCAACTTCTTGACAAGCGTAACGAGCATTTTTGGCCACCTAACTTGGGGCACGTGCTTATGTAATGCTCCCCACAGCCCTCAGAGGAAGGCACAAGCCACGCTGTACTGCACCTCGAGAGGGCAGTTCCTCTCCATAGTTACGTAGTGATGGGGCCAGGGCTCAAACCTGGATCTGCTCAGTTCCCAAACTGGCACCCTCATAGCCATGCTGGCACTGAGGGATGGAGCAGAGCAAAGAGTGGGCTTAGAGCCTGGTAAAGGGGGAGAGGCCATTGTGGGCTGAATGGGAGGAGGGAGAGATCTGGGTGGTGGTTGCAGGTAGGGGGTTTGTTCCAGGTTGAGCATGACATGAAGTGGAGAGGGGAGGAGGGTGCAGCCGTCCTGGCTGGAAACAAGGGAATGTTGGGAGGAGGCGGCAGAGATCAGCTTGCACAGATTGGGTGGAGCCAGGTAATGGGGAGCTGCCAGCACCAGGATGGGGCGGATGCGTTTGATGTGGCACATCATTTGATGTGGGGATGCACAGAGCAGGTCAGAAAGTGGTGGGACTGGCCGTGCTGGAGAGAGGGCAGTGCCTCTCGTGGCCTGTGGGGCCTGAATCAGAGAGGGAGCAGTAGGCAGCTGGGAAGGGGGGTGATGGCAAAGGATGGGTGAGGACCTAACCTGGGTGCGTGTGGAGGTGTTGCAGAAGCCACCGAGGGGTTTGGGGGCTAGGTGATGACTGGAACCAGTACTCACTGTGACCGGGTTAGGGGCGGGATTGGAGAAGGTGCAGTTGTTTCAAAAGAAGGGAGGGCATATGAGAAGAAGCTTTGATAAAGAGCCCCTGCCACCCCTGATGTCATTCTCTGGCCTCTTTAGAGCCCCCAGATCATGTGAACCCCCCACCAGATACAGATGCCCTTACCCCGCGAGCTCCTGAGCACCACTCACCTGTTCAGAACCTGGACCCCACTCTTCGGCCGGATCCAAGCAGCGCCCCTCCTTCAGCCCCCCGCTCTTTCTCGGGGGCTCGAATCAAAGTGCCCAATTACTCACCATCCCGGAGGCCCTTGGGGGGTGTCTCCTTTGGACCCCTGCCCTCCCCTGGCGAGTACCTGGGAATGTCCGGGGGAGAGGTGGGGCGTGTGAGGCAGGAGTACGTGACTGACAGTGACGTTTTCCCCCACAGGAAGTCCATCTTCTCTGACCCACCACATCCCTACAGTGGGAGACCTGGACTTCCCAGCTCCCCCCAGACGCTCCCGTCGTCCCAGCCCCCTGACCCCCAGGCTGCCACCATCACGGCGGGCGTCTTCCCCTCTCAGAACTTCCCCTCAGCTCAGGGTGCCCCCTCCTACCTCAGTCATTAGAGCCCTCACACCTACCTCAGGGGAGCTGGCTCCCCCTGGCCCGGCCCCGTCTCCTCCACCACCCCCTGAAGACCTGGGCGCAGACTTTGAGGACATGGAGGTGGTGTCAGGACTGAGTGCTGCTGACCTGGACTTTGCGGCCAGCCTGCTGGGGACTGAGCCCTTCCAGGAAGAGATTGTGGCTGCAGGGGCAATGGGGAGCAGCCACGGGGGCCCAGGGGACAGCTCAGAGGAGGAAACCAGCCCCACTCCTCGCTACGTCCACTTCCCTGTGACTGTGGTGTCTGGCCCTGCCCTGGCCCCCGGTGCCCTCCCTGGAACGCCCCGCATCGAACAGCTGGACGGAGTGGATGACGGCACAGACAGCGAGGCTGAGGCAGTCCAGCAGCCTCGGGGCCAGGGGACTCCTTCAGGACCAGGAGCAGGCCGGGCTGGGGTCATTGGGGCTGCAGGGGACAGGGCCCGACCTCCTGAGGACCTGCCATCAGAAATTGTGGATTTTGTATTGAAGAATCTAGGGGGGCCTGGGGAGGGGGGTGCTGGGCCCAGAGAAGAGCCACTCCCCACAGCGCCTCCTCTGGCCAATGGCAGCCAGCCCCCCCAGGGCCTGCCTCCTAGCCCAGCTGACTCCACCCGGACGTTTGCCTGGCTCCCTGGGGCCCCAGGAGTCCGAGTATTGAGCTTGGGCCCTGCCCCTGAGCCCCCCAAACCTGCCACATCCAAAATCATCCTTGTCAACAAGCTGGGGCAAGTGTTTGTGAAGATGGCTGGGGAAGGTGAGCCTGTCTCACCCCCAGTGAAGCAGCCACCTCTGCCCCCTCCCATTCCCCCCACAGCCCCCACTTCCTGGACTCTGCCCCCAGGACCCCTGCTGAGTGTGTTGCCTGTGGTGGGGGTGGTCCGCCCCGCCCCACCCCCACCCCCCACTCCACTGACACTGGTGTTGAGCAGTGGGCCCCCCAGCCCGCCCCGCCAGGCCATCCGCGTCAAGAGGGTATCCACCTTCTCTGGCCGTTCCCCACCAGCTCCTCCCCCAAGCAAGACCCCCCGGCTGGAGGAAGATGGAGAGGCCATGGATGATCTCCCCCAGGGTCCAGGGCTCAGTGGCAGTGGGTGAGTGAGTGTGCTGAGGCCATGGAGGCAGGCAGGAGAGGTGGGCAGGGGGAGGCAGCTCGGCCTTCTCACGGTTCTCCCCATCACCAGGCTTAGCCGAGTGAGAATGAAGACACCCACAGTGCGTGGGATTCTCGACCTGGATGATCCTGGGGAGCCCGCTGGGGAGGAGAGCCCAAGGTGAGTGGCCAGGGCCCTTTCCCTGGAGGCCCTGGGACCTCTCCTTCTCCCCTTCTGACAGGTCTCTCTTCACAGGGCCCTCCAGGACCGGTCTCCTCTGCTGCCACTTCCAGAAGGTGGTCCTCCCCGGGCCCCTGATGGTCCCCTCGACCTGCTGCTTGAGTCCCAGTGGCACCACTACTCAGGTAGGGCCCAGCCTTTCCCTCTCACTGCCTCCTTCCGTGTGCTCGCCTCAGCTGCGGCACTGACAGATACAGAACTGTCCACTTCAAAAAACACCACTGAAGGTTGCACATTGCACACCCACCTGGGTACAAGCCTGAGGCTCGGTGCTAGAATTTTGGAGACGCTCTCGGGGAGCTTATGGTCTATGGCAGAAACAGAGAGAGGAAGTTTTAGCTCGATATGACAGGTCTTCTGCGAGTGCCTGTCCAGCATGCCCAAGAGCCCAGGGGAGGGCTGCAGAGCCTAGTCTGCCAGGGTCAGAGGGCTAGGTACCTCAAAAAGCCAAAGATGAAGTTTTGGGGATCGTCCAGAGAGGACAGAGCCCACCTAGGACCCAGAGGAGGGGCAGGAACAGTAGGAAGGAAGTCAGAGGAGGGTGGTGGCCCAGAGGCCTAGAGAAGGGAGTAGCCAGCAGCCCCAGCTGCCACAGAGGACACGAGGTGTGTGGGGTCTAGGATCGATGTGCCGTGTTGGGCAGGTGGCACAGGGAGGGGAGGGTGTGTGTCTGAGTGTGGAATTGAAGCCGGTGGTTGATGAGGAAGCCAACACAACACCCAGGTGTCTTGCCAAAAAGCTCAGCCTACAGAGGAGGTGAGGCAGCAGTGTAAAGGGTTTGTGGTGAGGGCTGAGACAGCAAAGCCAAGGATGAGGGCAAAAAGGAGATGGGCAGAGGCGTAGGGCGGGGTTTGACTAGGAGACCCCTCGAGGAAAGGTGAAGGACATCAGTACGCGGGATGGGCGCGTACCTTGGAGCGGTCTGGGCTGACGGACTCAGTGTGGCTGGAAGGAAGTACAGTACTCTGTTGGTCACGTGGACAGTGGGAGAGGGAGTGGGCTGTGGCCAAGTAAGCTGGTAATCGAGCAGCCTGAGGCTTGAAAGTTCTCGTGGCCCCAGTCCTGTCCTGATGTGTGGATTTTCTCATTACGTAGAGCGCAGGTGCTGAGCATGAAAGTGGAGTAAGGTAGCCTGAGACTGCTTAACGGAAAGGCTACTTATAGGAGACAGAGATGGCATGAGGATGTGGCAGTGACTGTGACAGCCAGGTCCCCGCCCTTAGGGACTAGACTACATTTTGGTAGAGGAAACGGACACGTCCGTTAGCAAGTGCACTGCAGCTTGGAATGAGCGCTGTGAGGAAGGACGCAGTGAGGGTGGCTGGGCGAGGCCCCTGGAGTCAGCCCGTTGTGTTCAGGGAGCTGATGGAGGAGAGAAGGCTAAGAAGAGGTGGAAGAAGGTGTCAGAGGTGGACCCAGGGGCACTGAGGCCTGGAGACGATGTGGGTCACACAGCAAGGGTCAGGTTTAGAGTCTTGCTTAGGGCTTGAAGGGCACGCGGGCAGGTTGGCCTAGAGAAGCAGTGTGGGGAGAAAGTGCAGCCATGGGAGCCCCGCGTCTCCTAAAGCCTGCTCCACGGAAACTTCTGTTCCCCCACTCCACCCAGATACAGTGCTCAGTCCTCAGTCCACATCCTGTGGGAGCCAGCAGCAGCATTGGCACACAGGTCCCTCCCTCCTTGAAGCACTTCCTTCCCTGGCTTTGGAACCCCAGCCCTCTCCTCACCTCTCTGGTTGTGCCTCCTCATTGCCCCAACCTGTCAGCTTTGGCATGTCCAGGGCCCTGGCCTTGACTTCTCTATCTACACTCATTCCCAGGTGCCCTCATCTACCTTCATGGCTCCAAATCCCAGCTCTAATTCCGATAGCCCCCAGCTTGCTAGCCACCCTTCTATAACCTGCTGCCTGCCCGCCTTCTCCATCAGCAAGTTGCAGGGGGAGGTTTTCTAAGAGGAAGCTCAGATTCAACAAGTCCCAAACTGAGCTCTCAGCCTTCGCCCCGGACTTGTTGCTCCCGCATCCTCACCATCTCAGTCAGTGGCAGTTTCATCCTTCCAGTTGTTTAGGCCCCAAACCTCAGAGTTGTCCTTGACCCCTCTTTCTCTCATATCCATGTCTCCTCCATCAGCAAGTCTTGCCTGCTCTAAAGTCTTCAGCCCCTGAGAAATCCCTTAAATAGCTCAGAATGTATATGTATTTGATTTTATGAGTATGGGCCTGTATAATAATATATTTGTAATATTTACAGAAATGTGCTGCATATAAAAAAAATACATGTGAAAAATATAATTCTCCAGTATTTTTAATTTTGTGTGAGAGACAGAAGAATGAGGGGTAGATGGGCATTTATGGTAGACTGAGTTTGAGTGAGCCATAAGTGTGACCTGCAGAGAAACAACACTGCAGGCCTCCATGGAACTGCCCATCTAGCCAAGAAGTCCTGCAGAAAAGGGACCACAGGCCCTGTAGAAAAAAATAATGTCTGTCCTATTCAGTTCGCTGGGCAGTTAGGGCAGGAAGAGGGCCTTCAGCCCCAGTATGTGTGTTTGTGCTCAGGCAGGAAGGGAGGGTGGTGGGCATCTGGGGGCTTTTGAGTCCAGGAGGAGTGATCCTCACCTACTCTGACCTGTTCCTTGGGACCAGGTGAGGCTTCGAGCTCTGAGGAAGAGCCTCCATCCCCAGAGGACAAAGAGAACCAGGCCCCAAAACGGGCTGGCCCGCATCTGCGCTTTGAGATCAGCAGTGAGGATGGGTTCAGCGTGGAGGCAGAGAGCCTGGAGGGTGAGTTGGGAGTAGCAGTGATGGGGAAGGAAGGTATCCTGTAGGACACCAACCTGACTGCTTTGGCCCTGCCCTCTCCGCAGGGGCGTGGAGAACTCTGATTGAGAAGGTGCAAGAGGCCCGAGGGCATGCCCGACTCAGACATCTCTCCTTTAGTGGTAAGTGGGGGTCCATGGGGATGCTGGGGGCTGGGATGACTCCCCAAGGGCAAGATGTGCCTCTGCCATGACTTGTGTGTCCTCACCTTTGACTTCCCAGGAATGAGTGGGGCAAGGCTCCTCGGCATCCACCACGACGCCGTCATCTTCCTGGCAGAGCAGCTGCCCGGGGCCCAGCGCTGCCAGCACTATAAGTTCCGCTACCACCAGCAGGGAGAGGGCCAGGAGGAACCACCCCTGAACCCCCATGGGGCAGCCCGCGCCGAGGTCTATCTCCGGTGAGAGGGCTGGGGCGTGATGCCTGGATCGAAGGAGCCAGGTTCTTGAGGGTGGCAATGAACTCTGTACAGATTGGAGACAGAGGCCTGGGGAGAAGACACTAGGGCACTCGAGGCCTTACTTCTAGAGTTCACATCAGAAGAATGAACCCATCCATTCCCCTTTTACTGTGTCTTCAGTAGTAGCGGCATTCCTCCTGCCCTGCCAGCAGCAGGCCTAGGGCAAAGAATAGATGGGTAGCATCTGCTTGAAGGGCTGCCTGTGAATCTCCCTCCTTCCCTCCCTCCCACCTGCAGGAAGTGCACCTTCGACATGTTCAACTTCCTGGCCTCCCAGCACCGGGTGCTCCCTGAGGGCGCCACCTGTGACGAGGAAGAGGATGAGGTGCAGCTGAGGTCAACCAGGTATGGCGAGCAGGCTGGGGTGCTGGGGGTGGTTTGGAAGGGTCCCAAAGAGGATGACCAGGGGCAAGAGAGGTTGGTCCTGGATACCAGCCTGTGGGATGTCTGACACTGCTGCTCCCTCCAGACGCGCCACCAGCCTGGAGTTGCCCATGGCCATGCGCTTTCGCCACCTCAAGAAGACATCCAAAGAGGCTGTGGGTGTCTACAGGTTAGTGGGGTTGGGGGGAGGCTGCCCCTTGGGTGGATGGACAGGCACCCTGGTGTGGAGCTGCCTTGGTTCCCTCCCCCTGCCCCCTGAGCTCGCCCTTGCCCGTCCTTCCCTGCAGATCTGCCATCCATGGGCGGGGCCTGTTCTGTAAGCGCAACATCGATGCTGGCGAGATGGTCATTGAGTACTCTGGTATCGTCATTCGCTCTGTGCTAACTGACAAGCGGGAGAAGTTCTACGATGGGAAGGTGGGCTCCACCAGGTCCTGGGAATGAGGTGGGTGAAGCGGGGCCTGCCCATGGGAACAGAGCACCTGACTGCCCCACCCTGTCCCTGTAGGGCATTGGGTGCTATATGTTCCGCATGGATGACTTTGACGTGGTGGATGCCACGATGCATGGCAATGCTGCCCGCTTCATCAACCACTCGTGTGAGCCCAACTGCTTCTCTCGAGTCATCCACGTGGAGGGCCAGAAGCATATTGTTATCTTCGCCCTCCGCCGCATCCTGCGTGGTGAGGAGCTCACCTATGACTACAAGTTCCCCATTGAGGACGCCAGCAACAAGCTGCCCTGCAACTGTGGCGCCAAGCGCTGCCGTCGCTTCCTTAACTGAAGCCGTGGCTACCCACCACGCCCCTGCTGCCATCTTGCCCCTAGCCTGGGGGCTCCCTAGTCCCTCCCGGAGCATCTCACCCCCACCCTTATGTTCAGGGTGGATGTGGGCATGCAGGTGGCAAGGGCCCTGCCTCCACCCCTCCAGCCCACCCAGCAATCGCCCCCTTTCTGCCCTGGGGGGCCCAGGATGTAGATATTGTACAAAGGTTTCTAAATCCCTTCTTTTCTATGCACTTTTTTATTTAAGAGGGTGGGATCCCTGGTGGGGACCCCCCACAATAAAGTCTGTCAATGTTTGGAGAGGTGGTCTTCCTGTTTGTGTGGTGCTGGGGGCAGGTAGGAGCTTCTGTTTCTCTGTGCCTCACACCCATCCTGAGCCAGGGAAGTCCATCAGCCTCAAATTAGTGAATTGTGGGGTCTGTTCAGGCTTCAGAGCAACAAATGTTCTACATATTGTAAGTTAGAACCCTGCTGGCTCCCTGTAGATGACTTCTCCCAGGGGTAGCAGGAGTATTTCTCAGAGGAGATCCTGGTTGCCCAGAGGCACTAAAGGCCAACTCTCCCATATCTGGTCTTATGTGTATGGTGAAATGGGCCCTTTTTCTGGTGGGGAGAGGAATGAGAGAATGTCTGGTGGGTCTTGGCCCGATTAAGATTCTATTTTAAGAGGGCCACTTAGTTGAAGCTCAGAGACAGCAGGCACTTATTTCAAGGGAAACTTTATTTTTGTTGAGTACTAGGCTGGACAAACCTCAGATCAGCCAAGCTTGGACAGCACCCGCAGGGCATCTGCCCGCCCTAGCTGGGCCAGGTGTGTGCCAAGCTGGCCCAGAGAGGCAGAGGGTTCCCTCGCAACCACCATCTCGATCAGGGCCCGCAGAGGTGAGCGACTGGGTCGCAGTGAGTAGGCAAAGGTGGACCAGGCAGCGGGCAGTCCATATCTCGCAGCCAGGTGTCGAGTGGTGCCACAGGCCATCCCCCCACCTGGCCCAGGCTCAGGATCCAGCAGCACAATCAGCTCCTCCAGCACCTCCAGCTCATCCAGGAGGCGAGACAGGGGCTGCGACGCCAGACTCGGCAATTCTGGAAGACATGGAGGGGTGAGGGGGAGGAAGGGTGGGCTTCCAGTCCACTTTCCCTCTCCTTGGTGTGTCCCCGACTAACCCCTGCCCAGGAGTGGAAGCAGAGACACCCTCTTCCATGAGTCCCCTGCCTCTGATGCCTCCAGGGAGCCTGGAGATGAGGAGTGCAAGGAGGAGAGGGTGTGGGTGGTGGGGTCGCTGCAAACCAAGCCAGGATAGGGGTGGAGGCGAGCTTTCCCCTGGCGGTGGCGGCAGTGCCTTTGCAGGGCGAGCAGGAGGATTGCTGTGGAGGTCAGGAGCAGAACCATCACCAGGGGCAGGGCAAAACTCGGCAAGGCCTGCTGAGGGACGTTGCGCTCAGACGTCCACGGGAGACTGGAAGTCGCCGGTGAGCTGGGCTCCTGGGAGCTAAGGACGCTCGGTTTTCCAGGCGTCAGGAGGCAGAGCTCCTTGGTAGGGACGGGCTTCTGGGAATAGGGGAGTGCAGTAACGCAAGAGGCACGCCCCGCTCCTGCCCTCTCAGCCCAGTCCTCCCATCCCTATGTCCCTCAGTGGGGCCACGCCTCCGCCTGATCCAGACCCGCCCCCCTACTTTAACCCCGGCAGGTCACCTCCCGATACCGCTGTGCCCCAACCCCTATCCTCCTCAGTGGGGCTACACCCCCTCCCTTGGTCCAGACCCCGCCCATCCGGTCCCAAGCCACGCCCTCCAACCCCGCCCCACTCCGGCAAGCAGCACCCAGGGCCAGGCCCTCCGGAGGCGACCGCACCTCTCCGCAGCGCCGCCGGGGTCCGCCGCGCCTCCCGGCGGGAGTAGGGGCCGTGGCTCCACCGCCACAGGGGCTACATAGCTCCGCGCTGTCGAAGTTGCACTGCCCAGGAGGACACTCTTGGAAGGGGTGCGTTACGTGATCGCCAAAGTCATTGAGCCCGCAGTTTTCTGAAAACTCCTGGTCTGGTGGGAGACCGGGTCTCACGTGTGACCAGGCCCCGCCTCCTCCACGCTGGCACCGCCCTTCCCTCCTGTCCTATCCCAGAAGGCCCCGCCCCTTGCACTTACTCACCGTCCTATCAGCGGACGCGCCCGCCTCCCGTCCTCCCCGCGTTAGTGCCGCGGGCCCGCAAACCTGCTCTCGGCGGGCCCCGCCCTCTCACTCCCCTCCCGCTGCGGCCCCGCGCTCCGCCCACGCCCGCGGCTGTCCCCGCCGCCGCCGCTTCCTCGCCGCCCCCGGCCACACCCCTTAGCCCGGGCCCCGTCGTAACCCACGCCATCCCCTTCTTCACAGGCTTAGACCCCTCCCCTACCCCGAAGCAAGCCTCACGGGCTGTACCCGCAGACCTCGCTCCTCTCCCGCACCCCATCACCCCTGGCTCTGCCCACCGTATGCATACGCCCCGTCCCTGCTCCTCACCCGGGCAGGGGGGCGGCCCGAAGCGCTGCAGGCAGCTGCCGCAGCACTGGTTGTCAGGGTTCCAGTACTCGAGGTGGCCGCAGCGCTGGGAGGCCTCCCGCGGCGCCGCCAGGGCCAGGAGCAGCGCGGCAGTCAGAAGGCGGCGGAGGGGCCCCATCCGGGCAGGGCCTGCAGCCTGGGGGGCCGTGACCGCAGGACTTCCGCCCACAGCGCCGCCGCCGCACTTTCCAGGAAACCCGGGCAGAAGGAAGCAGTGGATGTGGGGGCATAGGATCCCCAGGCCTCTTCAGAAGCGGGGAATTACCCCCCAGCCCCCAGTCCCTCTCCTGGCCCATTAGCAGAGAGGCCACAAGGCCTCAAGATGGCTAGAACGGGGATGGGGCCTGACTGCGTGGATTCATATCCCTCTCTGCCATTTTCCCGCCCTCTCTTTTCCCACGTAAAATGGGATAATAGCACCTGTCTCATAGGGTTACTGTGGAGAATTAAAACCGTTACTAGAAGTAAAGCGCTTAGAACAGCACTTGGCATATGGTAAACTTAAGTATTCGGTATTACCAACTCCCCCTCAGGGTAGCCAGCATGGAGGACGCAGCCCTTACCCACTGGAGACTCCCACTCAATTAGCTCCTAAACTCAATCTCTTCTGGGCTGGGGATCCTCCAATCTGCCACCACCAGGCGGCTTCCCCTGAGAAGCCTCTGGTGGATGTACTGAAGTTACCAGCACAAAGGTGTCCCCACCCCACCGGTCCCACTTGGGGGTTTCTAGGGTCCTGGGCTCTGAGCCCGCTGCTTTCTCACCTGTTCGAGATTACTCCGCTGAGGTTGTGGCCAGAGCCCAGCCCCACTTCCCCTTCTCGTCAGACGTGGGGGTGGGAGGAAACTCCAGCCCGCAGCCAGGCTCGAGCTAACAACGAAGCTCTACAGCTTCAATACACAACTTTATTAGGGGAGGGACGGTAGGAAAAGGGCCCTGTGTAGAACAGATTACATCCTGGAGCCCTGGAGGCTGGGGAAGATGGCGGTGGGGAGTTAGGGAAGCTTTGAGGAGGCGTCCTGGCCAGGAACATCTGTGCCTGTCAGGGATGGAGGGCAAGGGGTCCGGGGTCTCAGAAGCGGCCATGCCGATGGTCTGGGGATCGTCGTCGGTTTCTTTCTCTGGGACGGTGGCTGGCCTGAGACCTAGGGGGTGACCTGGGGACAGGAGTGGACAGGGGAGGGTTAGAGCCCTGGGGAGTGGTGTGCAGATCCCCCAGGTCTGCCTCTCTGCTCTGGGATGGGGCAGGGCTGGTGATGAAGCAACCGGAGCTCCTGAGGGTGGTGTCAGGATGGGTGCTCAGGCTCATCTCGGGATTGGAGAACTAGGTCGGTCTTGGGTTTGGGGGTTTGGGGTTCAGGCAGCTGTGGGGGTTGGGACATAGGTGCTGGTCTTGGGATGGGGCTCAGGGCTAGTCTTAGGGTACAGAAGGCTTGAGACAGTTACTGGGGCATAGGATCAGGTCCACCTTGGTATAGGGGCCTTAGGGTATGAGGAGTCTTGGCAGACTGGTCCTGAGGTACCTGCGCCTGGGTCCGCGCCCATAGAGCTGTCGCCGGAGGTTCCGGGAGATGGGTCGCAGGTGCATGAAGTTGCAGAAGCCACCGCGGGTACATTCCCTGGGTAGAGGACGGATGGATGGATGGAGGAGACCACTGTCACTGACAGCTCCCTAACACACACACAGTAGCCTGGGACTCCAGGCGCCCAGCCCTGTACTACCATACCCCATCTCATACTGCCGACAGCATGACTCCCGGAAGTCGGTGACAGGAGACAGCTCGGCATGTACAGCCTGCCCATTGAACCAGCGGTTATTGAGTTCAGCCACTGCCCGCTCTGCATCCTCCTCGCGGCGAAACTGGGAGGAAAGTCGGTCAGGGTCAGCAGTCAAACTCAGAAATCTTCAGGGGACTAGATAGCAGCCCTGAGGCAGGACTGGATTTAGCGATGGATGGACCTCAAGCTGTGAGGCTACAGTGGTGGCCATTAGGCACTGAAATGCCTCCCCCTCTGGGCTCTAATGGGGGGACAGCAGGCACCTTGACATAGACATTGCCCACGAGGTGGTCCCCCAGGTTGTCGCACACATTCATCTCTTCAATCT
This sequence comes from Ceratotherium simum simum, assembly GCF_057802395.1. NCBI lineage: Eukaryota > Metazoa > Chordata > Mammalia > Perissodactyla > Rhinocerotidae > Ceratotherium > Ceratotherium simum. Next base: position 26,807,533 of record NC_141932.1, read on the forward strand.
CCCCGTACTTCTCCTGCAGTTCGGTGAACACCTCCTGCGGAAGACCAGGAGGAACTCAGCTGAGCTCCTGGCCCAAAGGGAACTCGACCCACCCTGCCAACCCTCACCTCGAAGAAGTTATCATAGTGTTCTTGCACCTCCACGTCGCTCACGTGACCTGGAGGAGGGGGCAGGGTGGAATCAGGGCGTGGCCTGCTGGGGGCTGTCCGCCCTGCCCCCAAGACCGGCCCTTCACTCACAGTGCGATCCGTCTGCGGTTTGGGCCGTGTTCTGTGGATTCCGGTACAGGTTGAGCAGCACTATGGTCTGAACAGAATTTAAAAGGGGCAGGGGCTGAGCTCAGAGAGCGGGGTACATGTAAAGGGGTGGGGTATGAAGGTTGGGAGTGGGACCTTGCACCAGAGAAGAAGCCTAAGCATTTTGACTGCATCGGCGATGCTTGCCCCAAGGAAACCTGAAGAGAGGGGACCTAGGACAGCCCAGCGGCGTAGTCTTGTACATACGAGGGGGTGGCCAAATTTCTGGGAGAAGGGCCTGAAGGTTGGGGGAGGAACCTGCAGAGGTCCGACAAGAAACGAGCCGGGCGGTAGGGTGGGCCTTAGAAACCCGGAAAAGGCGGGACCTCGTGACGGTGGACAGCAGAAGAGGAAGGGCCGGGAGGCGTTAACCCTCGGGGCTCCGGGGTGGGGCTCACCTGGCTGAAAGTCGGTTTGTTGTGAAGCCGGGAGCACCGGTCCCCGTGCCGGCAGGCCCCGATCTTAAAGTAAAAAGAGCAGTTAACCCTGGAAGAGGTGCAAAGACAGAGGTGAACCGAGGGCCGGGGAGGCTGGACACCCCAGAAGCACCGCCCCACGCCGCCCAGCCACCAGGGAACCAAGTGCCCCGGCCCCGGCCCCCCGAGGGGCCACTCCCTGCGCCCGTTCTCACTTGTCCTTCTCAGTCCCGAATATCGAAGCTAAATATTCAGCCATTTTCACCCGAACCCTCCAACTCTGTCTGCTCTTTACGTCACTTCCATTGCTTAAGAGTATTGGGAAGCGTAGTTCACCGCCGCCTAGGGACGCACATCACGCGCTCAGAAACTCCCTAGTGCGCTTGCGTGTTTGGAGGCCTGAGCCCTCCGCACGGACTCACCGGCAGGAGTTCCCCGAATGCGCGTGCGTGCAGCGTTGCCTCACTGAAAAAGACTACAAACTCCAGAGATACTTGCGGCATCTCGCGCAAACGTCCGTAGTTGAAAGTGGCGGAGGCGTCCAAGCCACAGGAAGTAGACTCCCCTGGTAAGTTGAGGGTCGTTTCGCGGCCCCCAATAAACGTGAAGAGCGTTTCAACCCAGTCAGCTTTCTGGTGGGGGTAGGGGTGTCCTTCTTTCAGCAAACCTGCCCTTCAGTTTATCTCCTTTTGCCGTAATAGGGGCGTGGTTGTTCGCGATCCTTGCATCTGTCACTTGGGGTCAAGGCTTGGGTCTCGCCCCGCAGACCCTCGGGACGACCCGGCCCCAGCGCAACTATGAACTTGGAGCGAGTGTCCAACGAGGAGAAGTTGAACCTGTGCCGGAAGTACTACTTGGGTAAGGGCCGGTCTCCTAGGCTCCCAGGAGAAGAGAGGGGACCGGACTAGAGCGCCTGAGGGAAGAGGGTGTGGGGCCTGAATTATTGGGTCTAAGGGATGAAGCGACTGGGGACGCGGGCTCCTGGGTCTGAGGGAAGGACCTGGGTCCTGAGGAAGGAGGAGGCCAGGACCTCAACTTGTGGGTCCCAAGAGAGGAGAGGAGGTGGGGGGCTGGACTCCTGAGTTCTGAGAAAGAGATGGTTGAGGAATCAGATTCCTGGATCCCAGGCAGGAGCGAGGATTCCTGAGTTCCTGATAGCAGAGATTTCCATTTGAACTTGGGTATGGGAGAAGACCTTCCAAATAGGTCCTCTAGGTGGATGTGGGGGAGGATCCTCATTGCCTTATGTCCCAGTTTGCTTTTTGCTTTTCAGGTGGGTTTGCTTTCTTGCCTTTTCTCTGGTTGGTCAATATCTTCTGGTTCTTCCGGGAGGCCTTTCTTGTCCCGGCATACACGGAGCAGAGCCAAATCAAAGGCTGTGAGTCCAGGGCACAGATGAAGGGAGGCCACCCAGTGTGGGGAGGGGGAAGTGGGGAGCTTTGGTGGGAGGGGATGATGGAGGTTCCAGAAGTCTGGGGCTCTGTGGAAGAGAAGAGAGGGCTGGTCTGGGGAGACCAGAGAGCAGGTGGAGGCCAACCTTTTCCACTCCTGTTCCCTCTTACAGATGTCTGGCGCTCAGCTGTGGGCTTCCTCTTCTGGGTGATTGTACTCACCACCTGGATCACCATCTTCCAGATCTACCGGCCCCGTTGGGGTGCCCTTGGGGACTACCTCTCCTTCACCATACCCTTGGGTACCCCCTGACAACTTCTTCTGCACAGGCCTGGGAACCTGCTCATTCTCCCAGGATGAGCTCCTCTACTCTAAGCCCACTCTCAAGCCCCTAAGACTTGTTCCCATCTTCTGTGTTCTCTGCTGACATCCCCCAATAAAGGACCCTAATTCTCTATGTTGACTTCCTAGGATCTCTTGGAGGTTGAAGCATAAAATGATTATTAATATTCAGAAATATTTATTGAATGCTTACTTTGTGCCAGGTTTGGTGCTTCACACATTATGTGCATTTTTTCACTGAATACTATTTATAATTCTCCGAAATAACAAAGTTTCCTACTTAAGAACCCTATTTTACAGATGCAGAACCAAGAAAGGAATAATGCTTCTATTACTAGGGGCTGCTATCCCATATTGTAGTGTGTGAATTTGAAAACATTACTTTCCCACTCTGCCTCAGTATTCTCATCAGGAGTGTGGATCACAATTCTACCTCCTACAATTTGGGCCAAGGCATAGGTGGTTAATGAAAGTTTCCCACTTTGTGAAGGCAATGTCTGCAGCAATAGACATATTCAAGAGCTTTATTAGAGAAGGCTTCCTTGGCCATCCTCTTTAAAATTTCAGTCCCCACGTCAGTACTCCCTATGTTCTTTCTCCTCTTACATTTTGTTTAAAACGTTCTACTTGTTTATTGTTTATCTTTCATCTTTTAAAATATAAGCTCTATTAGAGCAAGGATTTTTCTCTTTTGTTCACTGCGGTGTCCCCAGTGCCTAGAAGAGTGCCCAGCACGCTAATTAATATTTGCTAAATGAATGAGGTTGTGCCTGAAAAGAGATTAACAGGTAGCTGGCACTTAGCGAGTGCTTAGTAAGAGGGAACCCAGCCAAACTCCAGACTTGCCTTCCTCTTAGGGACAAGAGGGTCTCCCGACGGTTAAATAAATCCTGTTAATAGCTAAATTGGTGTTACTCAAAGCTTCTAACACTACAAGTTCCAAGAAGCCTCGCGATGCCCTGATCCTACGTCTCCCACCGTGCCTCGCGCGGCGCAGGCGCCGTTACCCCGGCTGAGTCGGGAGCTAGAACTACACCTCCCAGGAAGCGCCCTGGGGTGTCGTCGGTTTGTTTCCGGAAACGGGGCCCCAGAAAGGTGGGACTTAGGGCTGGGAGCGGACGGCGGCAGCTCTCAATTGGTCGGGGTCCCAGATTGACGGTCGCCTTGACTAATGGGAACAAGTGACTGCCGCAAGGGCCCGCCCACAGAAGGGGAACTAGAGGAGGTGGCGGCAGCGGCGGCGGTGGTGGCTGGACACTGGTCAGCGCGGAGGACTGTCCGCACGCGAAGCTTACCTTTGACCTCTCCCCGCCTGCCTCTGGCTTTGACTTGTGACCCTAGGCTCCTTGGGGCTCCTCTGACCCAGCTAGCCAGACCCCAGACCCAAACCATGTTCCCGGTGAAGGTGAAAGTGGAGAAATCAGGTGAGGACCCCGAGTTCGGGGGCCTGTCGGGGAGCTCCGGACTGATCGGGGGATGGGAGTCCCGACAGACAGGAGTATCGCGATAAGGGGGACTGCGCGGCTTCTCCCTGCAGCCCATCTGACTGTCGCTCTGAGGCATCGAGCGATTCCTGCCACCTTCATACCCTCCCGGTCTGTGCTCGAGGTAGCTTTGAGATTGAATGGTGGTGGCTCAGGCATTTGGGGGCGGTAAGACATGGGGATCCTGAGCCATGTGACTCTGAGAAGGACTCTTTTTTTGGTTCTGCCTCAGTTTCCCCATTTCCAGCAGTGGTTACGAGTCAAGCATTGTGCTGAACGCCTGAACTACAGAGAAGCTTTTAATCCTCACAGTCACTGTATCGCAATAATCCTAGGAATGAAGAAATGTGGTAGATGGGGAAACTGAAGCTGAGAGAGAGGAAGTGATTTTGGATTGGGGCGGAGCTGATGGGAACCCAGGACTAGCATGTTAAGGGTGGTGGGAGAGGCACGGAATCCAGACCAAAAAAATGATAGTAAAATGGAGTAAGATGTTAGATGGTATAAGTGGTAATAAAATGAAACAGGAAAAGGTAAGGAGATCAGGAGGGAGGCAGGGTGAGGGAGAGCCATGAGGATATGTGAAGGAACAGCGGATCAGCAAAGGAAATAGCTTTGAAAAGGCCCTGAGGTGGAAGCCTTGTCTGGCGTGTTCAAGGATGAGCAGGGAGGCCGGTGTGGCTGGAGCAGAGCGAGTGAGTTAGAGTGTGAGGAGGTGGGTGCGAGAGGGAGGGGATGGGGACGGGTCTTATGGGCCCAGGTTAGGACTTTGGCTTTTGCTTTGATGGAAATTGAGAGCCAAGGAAGGGTTTTGAACTGAGGAGTGAGTTAATAAAGATGCCCCCCAAATGCTGAAAGAATTGTGGGTAGAAAAGTGAAGGGGGCCTGACCACAAATGGTGGTGGGGAAGGGGTAGGCAGGGTCATGGAGGCCTGTGAGGACCAGGCTGAGGAGCTCAGACTCTGACCAGGGGGCACTGCAGAGTCGTGGAGGCTTCTATCGGGATGATCAGGGTCAGGTTTGGTTTCAGGAAGATTCCCCCGGCCACTTTGTGGAGGGTGGGTCAGAAGGGGAGACTGAGGCTGGGAGCCCAGGGGGAGAAAGGGAAAGGACCAGAGTCAGGGGTGTTGGGAGTGGGGAGCGGGGAGAGACACTCAGGAGGCCAAGTGGACAGACCAGGGGATTGGTGGGCTGGGGTAGGGGAGAGAGAGAGGTGTCCATGTTGAGGCCCAGGGGGGATAGTGGGGCTACCCCTGAAATGGGAGCCCAGGAAAAGGGGTAAGAGAGAGACCCTGAGGCCAGTGTGGGCCTAGTAGGTGGAAGGAGCCTGGGGGATGTCCAGGGGACATGTCCAGGAGTCCGTGGGATCCCACAGTCTGAGGTTCAGGAGAGAAGCAGGGGGTGGGGAAGGAGACGTGATAGATCCATACCTTGGCTCCTGCCCAAGGCTCTTTGCGAGAATGTCAGCTGCCCCAGCTCCCACCCCCACCCTGTCTCTCCTCTGAGTGATGTCAGGAGTCCCTGCATCTCCCAGTCTCCTCAGGAAGTCCCAGGGCTGGGAAAGCATGTCCCCAAGTGTCCTTCCAGGCTCTGAGCACCGGGCCAGAGCTCCTGCTAGATGGAAGAGGAGAGCACACACCCAACAAGGGCGAGAGGAGAATATTTATAACATCATCTCCTCCTCAGTTCCGTGATGGAGGGAGGGCAGCACAGGCTGACAGAGCCAGGCATCGCCTGTGGCAGGCAGGAAGGTGGGCGCAGATCTCATTTCCAGAAAAAAAAAAGCCAAAAATGGGTATTTTAGGTGAAATCTCCCGATTTTTAAATGTAGTCAGCTCATTCAGATTTAATTCAGATTAAAATAACACCACTGCCTCAGCCAAACAAAGCACATCTGGCAGCAAGACTCTGCACCCAGTCTGAGACCCTGCCTTATAACCTCAGCTGTGGAGCCAGAGAGCCTGGGTGCAGATCCTCAGTCCTGCTGTTTCCTGGCCGTGTAACTTTGAGCAAGTCATTTAACATTTCTGTGCCTCAGTTTCACTGTCTATAAAATGGGGATAAACATCGTATCTTCCTGCCAGGCTTACTGTGAGAATTCAGTGGGTTAATGTGTGTGATGTGCTTGGAACCACACCTGGCACATAGTAAGCACTGTGTACATGCTATTTTTATTATTATTGCATCCTGCTAAGAAACTCGTCTACACCATGGTTTATTTAAACCTCAAAACAGTCCTAGCAGATGGGTATCATCCAGAGACCCATTTTCATGATGAGGAAACAGGCTCAGCAACATAAGGTGACTTAGGTCACATGGGAGCATGTGGCACAGCCCTGGAATCCAGTGCTCCTGCTCATCGCTTCAGCAGTCTCTACCCACTGCACCCTCAGCATTCCCCGGCCTGGTGAAGGATTGGATAGGCATGCCCTCCCTGGCCCAGTTGGCTACAAACCCGCCTCAGGCCTGGGAACTGACTCCTGCTCTGTCCCCTGTTCCCCAGAGTTGGAGATGGCCAAGGCCCGGAACCAACTGGATGCCGTTCTGCAGTGTCTGCTGGAGAAGAGTCACATGGACAGGTTGGGACCTGGCCCAGCATGAGGTCATAGGGGGTCGGGGGCCCTGGCAGGGGACCCTCTGATCCTGGGTGAATCTGGGTGGGACCCCAGAGGCTGGCTTAGGGAAGAAGGTGCCCAGTGGAGAGGCCACTCTGGGCCTTTGGAACCCTGAGCCCACAGCTCTCTTCTGCTCCCAGGGAGCGTCTGGATGAGGAAGCCGGAAAGACCCCCTCGGACACCCACAACAAGTAAGTTTTGTTGGTGGGGTTTGTATCTGAGGGCTTGTGTGGATAACTCTTCCCTCAACCAAGACCTGAGCACTCGGCCCCGTGCTTCCTCCACCACAGTCCTAACCACTCTGCGGGGACAAAGACCCTGGGGCAACAGACGCTTAGGTCCCCTCATGGTTGGGACCTCAAGGTCCAGGGGCGTGGGTGGGACACAAGGCCTAAGCAATTGGCGGGGTCCATGTAGGCATCTCAGGCTCGATCTCAGGGTATCCCCAGGGTTCCCTCTTGAGGGGTTTGAGCAGGCATTTGAGGGTCAGCCTGCTGACGCCCCGTCTCTCCCCACAGGGATTGCTCCATCGCGGCCACCGGCAAACGGTAAGGTAGCAGGGGCCCCAGCCAGCTGAGGAGAGGTCCCCAGCCCCCACCCTGGTCCTGACATTCTCCCTCCACACACAGGCCGTCTGCCCGCTTCCCCCACCAGCGGAGGAAGAAGAGGAGGGAGATGGATGACGGGCTGGCCGAGGGAGGCCCACAGCGATCCAGTGAGTAGGCGGTGGCCCTCGAGGGCGGGCAACACCAGGGGGCTACGGAGGACATTCACGGACATTCACGTACCTCCCCCTCCACCACCCTAGACACGTACGTGATCAAGCTGTTTGACCGGAGCGTGGACTTGGCTCAGTTCAGTGAGAACACGCCACTGTACCCAATCTGCCGGGCCTGGATGCGCAACAGCCCCTCAGTGCGCGAGCGGGAACGCTCGCCCAGCTCGCCACTGCCCCCTCTGCCTGAGGATGAGGAGGTGGGATGGGGGAGGGCAGTGGGTAGATGGTCACAACGTACCCTCCCCCAGCCAGTGGGATAGACAGGCGCAGGTCTCTGTCCCTCAAATGACTCCTGGACCTGGGGAGGCACACAGACGTGAACCCTTAGGCTGGGGGATGGATGGAGCTCCCTAGAGCAGACAGACATGGCTACCTGGTCTGGGAGGGAGAGGGGACAGAGTTCCCCTGTGCAGATAGATGTGACCTCCAAAATCAGGGGTCCCCAAGAGCTGGGGGGCTGGACAGAGGTCCTTAGTGCAAACAGGTATAGCCACCTGGCCTAGGGGAGCAATCAGGACCCCTTGGGCTGGGCAGGAGTAGATGGGGGTCCCTGGGTTGGGCAAGAGAAGACAAGGATCCCTGGGGCAGGCAGACCTGACCCCCAGCCTTCAGACATGACTCCTAAGCACAGGTCCCTGGTGAGTCCCTCATGTCTGTTGTCACTGGGAAAGGCAGGAGGGGTGAATGTGTACCCCTGGCCCTCTTCTCTGACTTTTGGGCCTGGTGTTGGGGCCCTTGTGTCCCCAGGGTTCAGAGATCAGTAACAGCAAGAGTCGTGATGTGTACAAGCTGCCTCCGCCCACAGCCCCTGGGCCACCTGGAGATGCATGCAGATCCCGAATTCCATCCCCACTGCAGCCCGAGACCCAGGGTACCCCCGATGATGAGGTGGGTATGCAAGGCTGGCCTGGGGCTATGGGGCATATTGTGGGGCCTGGACGTAGCCACCCAGCCTGGCCTCTCTATCCATGCAGCCCTCTGAGCCTGAGCCCTCCCCTTCCACACTCATCTACCGCAACATGCAGCGCTGGAAACGCATCCGCCAGAGGTGAGCATCCCCCAGCCTGCTTGCCCCCCTGTGGCCTCTGTCCCAACTGCTAAGTCCTCCCTCTGCCTCCCACCCCCGCCACAGGTGGAAGGAGGCATCTCATCGGAACCAGCTTCGTTACTCAGAAAGCATGAAGATCCTACGGGAGATGTACGAGAGACAGTGATGTTCCCTTGTCCCCCCAAGCCCAATAAACATTCTCCTCCTCCACACTGGCCTCTGTTGCTTCAGCCCATCCTTCCTGGCCCAGGCATAAAGCAGCTGGCACAGCTTTAGCACATTTATTGGGGGAGTGGGCCTGGTTAGGAGTGAGGAGATGGGGCAGCAGGGAATTCAAGGAGGGAGAAAGATTGTGGGGAATCAGAGTGGCTACTTGGTTGGGTCTTGGAGAAGAAGGGGAGGTGCATGGAAGGTGGATTGCCTGGGATATGTGATTGGAGAGTTGGGGGTCAGGACAGAGTGACTGGGGGGTTATGGTTAGAGTTGGTGATGGGGGCCTAGGATATCTGTGCAGAGTCTGGGGGAATGGGGTAGGGTATCTGTAGTTTGAGGTTGAGGGTCCTGGTTGGCTAGAATCGGTGTCCAAGAGTGGGGGTTAGAAAAGGAGTTCAGGGGTCTGGGGGTGGCTGGCTAGGGTTTCAAGTCAGAAGATGGGTTGGGGGAGGCAAGTAGGGAGAGTGGAGTGTCTGGTTGGAGTGAGGGGAAGGATCCAGAGCCTTGGGAGCCAGGCTTGGATGGTCTGGGGTGGAAGGTCTGTGCAGAGTCTGGGACATTTGAGGGGTGAGGGGGATTATGCTCGACTGGCCTAGGGTGGGGGCAGGGCTGTGTACACCATAATCCGGTGTCACAGAGGGGAGGGGATCGAAATGGGGTGTGGAGATATTTTCCTAGAAGAGTCAGAGGAAATAAGGAGTTTTGAGTGGGGCTATATGCCAAGAAAGGGGGGTCAGTGGGGATGGGAGACTGCAGGCTAAGGCATTGTGCTTGAAGGGTCCGGAACCTAGGAAGGTGTTGAGGGTTTGAAAGCTGGAGGGCTTGTGAGAGCGGGAGTGTCAGTGGAGAGGTCTAGGTTATCAGGACTGAGTCTAGGTTGGAAGGGTCAGGGGGGGATCCCAGATTGGGTGGATGGGTAGTCTTGGCGCGCTGAGGACATCTGGCTGGGCGGAGTCAGGTCGGCTTTAAAAGAGGGGGCCTGAGGCGGCTCCCGGCGTTCAGGCGTGCCCAGCCAGACCCCTACTTGGCAGCAGCCGGCGGCGACGGGAGTGGGGCCTGGGCCGGCGCGGGTGCGGCCTGGATGGACAGGACACCCTCAGGCGACAACGCGGACGTCACGGTGGCAGGATCCACGCCAGGCGGCAAGCGGTAGCGGCGGTGGAACTCGCGCGAGATGTATCCGTGCTCATCCTGGGGGGAGAGAGGCCTGAGTGCCCCCGCCCCTTCCCTATAGATGCCCCGCCCTCCGGCCCGCAGTCCCACCCCCGCCAGCAGGCTCACCGGGCGCTCCTCGTGGCGCGCATGCACCTCCACATGTTCGCCAACCACCTTGACGGCGATTTCCTCCGGCGAGAAGTGCTTCACGTCCAGAAGCACCGAGAAATGCCCGGAGTCGGTCGGCACCTGCACACAGCCCGATCGTCATGGGGCGGGGCGGGGCTCCCGGGACCCAGTCAGGCCCCTCCCCCGTCGGGGCCCGGTCGGTTCCGCTGCTGCAGCTGATCCTGGCCTCCGGAGCTGGGGGGGGGTCCCCTTTCTTACTCATCGCCACCATCGAGGACCTGTTCCCCCAGGATAACTGGCATCATCTGTCCCCGTGGCATCACTGGGATTCCTCTCTCACCCGGAGTGATGAGGCCCCCTCCCCCTGCAAGGTCAGGGACCTTTGCCTTCTCAGGGTGAGGCCTGACTACCCCCCCCCCCCGGTGTCAGCGACCCCACGGTCAGCGGCTCCTCCTGGACACTTACTCCTCAGCTCCCTCCCCCTCAGAGCCCCCCGGGCCCTTACTGCCCTCCGCCGTCCCCGGCCAGAAATCGCCAAGATGCCTCCTCCCCCGTCTCCAGAGTCTTCTTTCTACCCTCCCACTCGAGTCACGGGACCGCCTGCGCCCTCAGCTGTTACTAGTACTCCTCCTCCGCTTCCCAGAGCGGCCAGGACCCTCTTCTCAAGCCACAGGACCCTTCCTCTCCTCTGCCTCTCCAGGAGACATAAGGTCACCACATACAGTCTCCAAACTCTCTTCCCCAAGGCTAACAAAGCATTCCCTCCCCTCAGCAGTGACTGGGAGTCCCCACGCCCTTCAGAATGACTGGGCTCCCCTTTTTCCCAGATTCCTTGGGTCTCCAGCCTCCTCCAGAGTTACCAAGACTCCCCTCAGAGTACCGCTCCCACCCTGTCAGTGACCCAGCCCTTCCACTCCCCCGAGAGCTGAGACCGTCCTCATCTCGATGGGGACCTCCCACTCCCTTCAGTAATCCGGCCTCTGAGATTCCATACTCAGGGAACTCCGGAAGCCCCCCTCAAAGGGGCACGCCCTCCCGGGACCCCGAGCCTTGGAAGTGGTCAGGTGACCGCCCCTCCCCCAGGCCTGGCACCTGGGCGGTAGGCAGCGCCACGCTGGGTGCGCGCAGGTAGTAGGGGGCCAGCGCGGCGGGGCAGAGCGCAGCCAGCTCGGCCTCCAGCAGTCCCTCGCCGAAGCGCTGGTCGAAGAGGCGCCCGGGCAGCGGGGCCGAGGCGCGGCGCAGCCACGACGGCTGCACAGGCACGGGGATCTCCATCCTGCTCCGCCGCCGCTGCCGCCGCCGCCGCCGCCGCCGCCCTGGGGCCCGCAGTGCCTCTGCGTGCGCCGCCGCCGCCGATTTATAGTTCGCCCTGTGTCCGCCCCTCGGCGGGCCGCCCGGGGACACTGGGACCGTGGCCAGACTCGGCCATTAATAGAGCCTTATTTAGAAAGCCCAACAATGACTTAGCCATTTATTAAGCGCCTGCTGGATGCCAGAGAGGTGTCATTAGGGTTCCCCAATTTCCCGAAAGGGAATCTAAGGCTGAGAAGGTGGAGCCTTGCCGGAGTGGGGAGCACAGCGCGTTTGGGACCCGGGGCCTCAGAAGCCCCCGCGGAGTTCCCAGTACGTTTAATCCACCCCCGCCCCGCAGGCAGCTCTGGGGATGACGCAGATGGCCGTCTTAGGAGCTGATTCCTGGGTACAGGGAATGCTGTAGCGGGGCCAGGCTGTCAGGAGGACACAGAACAGACCCTACTCCCATCTCAGCCGGGCCCTGGGCCCAGCCCGCCGGCAAGCCGGGCCTAATTCTGTGTTTCTGACTCAGCTGTGGGTGCGCAGGGTAGGGCTGTCTGCCAGGTGAGCAGCGGCCAGGGGGCGAGGGCATGAACAGTCCAGGCTGGCCCCCCGGGGGCCGCGCGCCGGGGCCCGAAATAGCTCATTTTGATCCCACCACCTCGGCCAAGAGCCCAGGCCTGGCACTTGGTGCAACCAGCTGCTCCTGCAGCAAGACGGAAGTGGTTAGATGACCCAGCGGGACGGGATGGCCGGTCCGACTGTTGGAGGGATGGCAGTTAGAGAGGGGACAGACTCCCTGATTGCCCCCTGCAGTGGGAAAAACGGTAGTTAGACTGGAGTCTGGACGAGATATCTGCAGCAAGAGGGGGAGTGGTTAGGAGACCCGACTGCAAGCAGAGTGTAGGTTAGAACCCCGCCTCGCCTCAGATCCTTTCCATTGGTCCACAGGTTTGTCAATTACTGCTGCACGCTACGGTTCGCCAATCAAACACGCTCCTTCAGTCAGGCCGCCGTTACAGCCGGTTGTGAGACATCTCCCTTTGGCCACTTTCCAATTCCTTTTCTTTTCCTCTCCGTCATTGGTCGCCTTGGAGGCCGCTCTCTTCCCGCGCCCGCACTCCCAGAGAGGGGCGGGGCCGATAGGACATTGCTAAGCGACCAAGATGCGCGCGGGGTCAGTCCGCTGAACGAGAGGAGCAGGCAGAAGCGCCGAGGGAGCTGCGGGATGGACCGCAGGTGAGGCCGATCCTCTTCCGGGGACCACAGGAGGCCTGGGGAGGACCGAGGGTGAGAGCAACACAGCCGAGGGTCAGGTTTGCTAGGGCCCGGAGTCTCGTTCTCCAACAGTACTGGAACTACAACTCCCAAGATGCTCCACAGCTTTGGCTGCTCCAGTCTTAGACTTAACCATCCCGGGGGGGCCCATGGCGTCTTCCATTCCGCTCTCTAAGGGGCCCCAAGGGCTTTTTTTCCTCCAAGGGTGTCCAGGGGCATCTTGGGAATTAAGTTTCTTAATTTTGAAATTGCCCCCAGACTCATGGGTGTTGTTTTTGACCTTTCTTGCTTAGGCGGAGCCCAGTGACTGATGGACATTGTAGTTTTTTCTACCCTTTTCTCCCTAGAGAGTGTCCCAAGGACTTATGGGAAATGTACGGTGGTAGAGTTTAGCCTTGGTGCTTAACCCGAGCTCCCCTTCAAAATCACCTGGGATGCTGCGAAAAAGATACAGATGCCTCGCCCCCCTTTAAGATATTCCGATTCTTTTGGTCTGGGGTGAGGACCGCACATCTGTATTTTTAAGACTGCTCCTAGACTGGATCCAGGGTTGAGAACCTCTGGCTAGCAGTTCCTGGGTTCTTCTTTGAGACTGCTCCAAAGGCTGGTGGGACTCGTGCCTCCAGTATCATTATCTTGAATGTGCGGCAGTGCTTCATGGAAATTATAGTCCATCTCTCCCAGGAATCTGTGGGAACCATAATCTGGTTCTGCCTTCCTCTCCCCTTCCTCCCACCTCGACTTCACCGGCCGCTGCCCACCCGCCCCCACCCTCCCCCCCGCCCCCCACCCCCGGGGGTTGCAGTGACCCTGCTCTGCCTGCCAAACCCACTCTCCCCTTGCAGCCTGCCAGTTTTCTCCATCCAAGAGAGCCCATTTGGGGACACTCCCCTGGGTCGAAGCCACTACTGGCCTTCCCGAAGCCAGACCTGGCACCCCAAGGTGAGGACACCACCCCACAGAGAGTGCTGTGTGCCAGTCCAGTAGGAAGGGAGTGACGACTAGAGGGAAGGAAGACACGTGATGATGGGGGTGAGAGATTAAGAGACAGTCGCTCCTCCCTTCCCATGGCCCTGCCCTTATCCAGTCCTCTGCCACCATCACAGCTGCAGTCACTCTTAGTTGTTGCCATTGTGAGATGTGTTTCCTCCTCTCTGGACTAAGACTTCATGTGTGTCTTCATTCCTCCACAAGGATGACCTCAGGCCTCACTTTTTCTTCTCCACACCTCCCCTGTCTTAGACCCAGAGCCCATGCAAGACCCAGACATCCAGGCTCCCAGCAGCTCCCAAAGTTCTGGCCACAGGTCCCAACTCCCCTGAGCCATTCGAGGATTCCTGGCCCTCCAGCTCGGGGACCCCTTCCCCACCCAGCACCACCGAGGGACAGATCGGAGCCTCCTCACCACCCACCCTGATTGACAGTGGGGACTCTGTGGTGGCCAAGTAAGTACGCCCAGCCCTGGAAGGAAACAAGGTTTTGGGTGAGGGGCAGGGGGCAGGCATCCCATAATCATCATCAAACCACAGCTGTTTATGCAGCACTTTTAGGACCACACTTCATGTGTGTCGTTAAGAGCTCTGGAGCTAGGCTGCCTGGGTTCAAATCCCAGCTCTGTCACTTACTCTCTGTATGATCTTGGCCTCAGTTTCTTCATCTGTAAATTGGGGATATTAATAACACATATCCCCTAGGGCTGTTTTCAGCTTTCAATGAGTTATTGTCTGTAAAGCATCTGTAACAATGCCTGTCGCATGGTGAGCACTGGATTTGCAGGATACAAGTTCAGGTGCTGTAACAAAGAGTCCCTAATTAATTGTGGCTTAAACAGGTAGCATTTATTTCTCCCTCACCTAACAGTCCAGGCAGAAGCAACCAGGGCTGATATGGCAGCCCCTTGTTGAGTTGTCAGAGACAACTTCCTTCTATCTTGTTGCTCTCCCATCCCGGGGTCTGTCACCTTTTCCTTCATGGACCAAAATGGCTCCCAACCACATCTACTCTCCAGAATCATGTATCCTCATTCGTGTTGGTCAAACACCTAGTTACATGGCCATAAAGCTACAGGGGCACCTGGTAAAAGTATCTAGAGAAAAGTGGCTCTGTGCCCAGCATTATTATTATTATATAGTCTTATGTAATATTGCATTACTATATAAGAAAGGAGAATAGACATTGAGGGACCACTACCAGGACTGCTATGGTGCTCCATAAACATCGGCTATTGTAACTATTATTATTGTTATGATTTGGCTCTCCTCACCACCACCACCCCCACCTCCCATTCTCTGATGCTCACAGGTACATCAACCGGTTCCGTCAGGCTCAGCCCACGAGCCGGGAGGAGCGCCAGCCTGCAGGCCCAACCCCGGCTGACTTTTGGTGGCTGCAGCCTGAATCTCCAGACCCCAGCAGTCAACTTGCAGCAGGTACCTGCTTCAGTGCCATCCCCTCTAGACCTAAAACTTTTCCTAATTAATGCCCCAGCAGCCCCTCCCCTTGGCCCCCTAATCAATTGGGGCTTCTCAGCAGGAGTCAGTGAACCAGGAAGAAGACTCAACACAGCAGTCCCGACTCTTGCCAAGGTGGCCAGCACATCACAGGCTAAGGCTGTGGCCCCCCTTCAAGAAATAAAGCAGGTGACATCCCCTATCCACTCTCTCCCCTATGTGCCTCAACTGCCAGCACCAGCCCTGGGATGGAATTAGAGTCAATCCCCGGTTCAAGGAAGATTAAACAAAGAAAGGAGGATTTGTTGGCTTATGCAATCAAGAAATCCAAAAGTAGATGCTTTCAGGCATGGCTGGATCCAGATGTTTGAACAGTATTGGGAGGAACTTGACTCTCTTGGCTCTCTGTTCCTCTTTGTTGGGCTCAATCTCAGGCAGGCTTTCCCCTCAAAGTAGCTAAGATGGCCCCAGTAACTCCAGGCTTCTAACTTACTTAGTTACTCCAGTGGAAAGAGAAGGCTTTTCCAATAGCTCCATCCAGAGCCCCAGGGCTTACTCTCATTCGCTCATCATTGGGCCAATCACTGTGAACCAGAGGACAGAATGTTGTGATTAGCCAGGCCTGGTCAGGAAGGTAGGGTCTGCCCTTCTCCCACAGCAATGACTGCACTGAGGGGTGTGGATCCACAGAGGAAAACGGGTCTCTCTTCCCGAGGAGGAGGAGCAGATTCTTAGCCAGCATGTAAGGGTACCAGGTGGAGTGCAGACCTGCACTCCAGGCCCTCTCTCCAGATGCCTTTCCCAGCAGCCTTTGGGATGGGGGCTGGCCTCTGACCCCTCTCACCTCGCAGAGCCTCAACACATGGAACTCATCCATGCTGGACCTGGAGACGCTGAGCCTGCAAAGCAGAGCTGCCAGGCTGCTCCAACGCAGGTGCCTCCCCATCTGCATCCTCCCCCCCCCCACCCCGCCTGCAGCTCCAGGCCGGGCCCACCGCCTCTGAGACCACTGTGGTCTCACTTCTGCCTTCTCCCCACAGCAAGGCCTCCATCTCCTCCTCCTCCTCCTCCTCCTCCGTCAGCCCCGGCGATGCCAGCAGCTCCTCATTCCCCATCAGCTCCGATGGCCTCTCTCCCTTCTCCATGACTTTCATCCCTGACTCCAGCAAGGACTCTGACCCCAAGGTGCATGGTAAGTCCTGGGAGGCAAGGACTGAGGGCAGTCTCGGTGTGAATCCCAGCTCTGCCACTTACCAGCAGTGTGACCTGGGCCTTTCTGGGCCTTGTTTCCCCAACTTTAAAACAGGGGTAAGAATTGTGCTCCTCTGCTCTGGGTGTAGTGAGGACTCAGTGAGCTGGTGACTACACGGAGCACTTAGCACAGCTCTGCTACCAGGAGCAATCATTAGTGCAACATGTTCTCTCTGCATCTGGTCTGTGGTTCTGAACACAAAGCTCCAAAATCAGGTTTTTTGCAAAATTGGCACTGTACCTGATTTGACAGCAAAATCTGACCTAAACAATAGGAAGGATATTTATAATCTCTCTATACATATATATATGTCTCACTTAGGGTGAATATTCCTACCTTTTGCTCTGGATATATAGTACATTGAACCATATGAAATTTTTGTCTTATAAGTAAAAAATGGTTGACTATTGGCAATTTCATATTATTCAACCAAATACCAATGTGTGAGTCTGATGTGCTGTCCCAGACCCCTGTCTCTGCTGTCGGTACCATGAAACCTTGCTAAAACATGCAAACTGTTGAACTCTCAAATTTCTGCCCCCGAGATTTCAGAGAGGGGATTAAGGACCTAGGTTAGTATTCCTGCCGTCATTATTGTTGCTGAGACTCTGTGCCCGGGGCCTGGGATGCAGTGGTGGACAGGCTGATGCTCCCCATGGCTCAGGGGCTCCCATGCATGGGGACAGGCGAGCGCAAGTAAACAGGTGTTCATGTGATCCTGCCCGAGCACCCGCCTGTCTGATTCTTCCCTCCTTCTAAGCTTCACCTTTTATTCACCTCTCCTTCCTGAGCCTCAGTTTTTCTCATCTGTAAAATGGGGATAAAACTAGTACCTACTTCATGAGTTGTTTTGAGTGAATGAATAAACTTATTCATTCCTTCATCTAACAAACCTTGAATCCCTACTGTGTATGAGGCCCTGGGAGCGGGATGAGGGATTCCACGGTGAACCAACCATCCCACCGTCAGGGTCCCCACAGCAGAGTGAGCGTGGGGCAGAGAACAGATACATAACCTCACAAAGGTGAAACGTAAATAGAAATGGGGGCCAGGCAGGAGAGGATCGTGCTGCTGGGAAGTCAGAGAAGGCCTTCCCAGAAGAGGGGCTATCTAAGTGGAGACCTGAATGATGGGGAGCGGGGCAAGAGCCCTCTAGCATGTACAGAGGACCTGAGGTGGGAGGGAGCATGGTGCAGACAATGGACTAGAAAAGGTGGGAGCCGGGGGTGAGAGTAGTGTGGGAGAAGGTGGGAGAGATTGGCAGAGGTCAGATTACATTGGGCCATGTATGCATGGTGAGGCGTTTGGTCATTATCGTAGTACTGGGGAGCCAAGGGAGGTTCTGAGCAGGGAGGGGACATGATCTTTCCTGGGTGTTAACAGACCCCCTCTGGCTACTATCAACACCCAGTGAGCAACGCTAGTAGTTCGACTTGGGCCAAAGCCTGAGGAGCAGATTAGAGGCAAGTGGCCAGGTTTGGAAATAGAATCACAGGATACAGAGGGGAGGGGAGGAGAGAGAGTTCTGAGATGATGCCTCCTTCTCTGTACAGCGTCAGATGGTGGGGCTCCTGAGAGAGAATGGTAGCCCTCCTGATCCTGACTGATGGGATGGTGCTCTGGGTGATGGGAAGGATGTCTTTTTGCCCCACTGGCCTGAGGACAGCAAGTGGCCCTGCCCTTAGTCACTGCTGGATCCCAGCACAGGGCTGGGCACTGGCATGGAGCACAGTAAACAGTTCATTCTGCATTTATGCCACACATACTGTCACCAGGCCCTGTTCATGACACTGGGCATATGGTAATGGCCAGACAGACAAAGATTGCTGCCCTTGTTTGCTGGCATTGTGGAGGGAGAGATAAACAATATGAAAGAAGTATGATATTTAGTATGTTAGAAGGTGATAGTGCTAAGGAGAAAAATGGAAGAGGAAAGAGGAGAGGGAGGGGCAGGGCTGGGGGCTGTTGCAGTTTTGAATGGGGTAGCCAGGGAAGGCCTCACTAGTGGTGATATGTGGGCAGAGATCTGAAGGATTTGAGGAGTGAACGCCCGGATACATAAGGGAAGAGCTTTCCAAGCAGAAGGAACCACAAGTGCAAAGGGTTTTGCTTTTTACCAGGAGAGAGGTGCAGCCTGGGGAGGATTCTAGCCCAAGAGGGCTCTGACTCTGGTGTTCACAGGCTCCCTTTGGGTGCAGGTGGGGAACACACTGGGAGGAGAGGCCAGTGGGGAAACCAGGGAGGAGGCTGCTGTGGGGTCGGCCCCGGGTGAGGGCAGTGAAGCGGGGAGAAGTGGGCAGAATGTGGAGGATCCATCCTGTCCACTGCTGTACCCACAGTGTCCAGAGCTCAATAAATGTCTGTTGATGAGTGAAGAACTGAATGATGGCAGGTTGAGATGCCCACCAGTGCTCTCTCCTCTCCCTCTGTCCCCTTCCCCACTTCCCACTCCAGAGAGGAGCTGGACGTTATCTGGGGAGCCTGTCTCAATAACCTTCTGGTACAGTGGAAGGGTGTGTGTGCAGGCTGTCGTTGGGATGCTCATCACCCCGGTCCCTCCCTTACCCCCCCTTCCCTTACTTACCCCACAGCAACGCCGGCGCTGGCCCCCATCCCTGCTCCAGCCCCCGTCTCCTCCCAGGCACCCCTGCGGCCGGAGGATGACATTCTGTACCAGTGGCGGCAGCGGCGGAAGCTTGAACAGGCCCGAGGAGGTCAGGGTGACGGGACCTGGGTGCTGCCGCGGACCCCTGCCCTCCCCACTCAGGTGAGATGGGGAAGGGAAGGGAGGAGCCTGAAGGAGGTGGAGGGGGGAAGAGGAGCCTGAGGAGGACTGAGGACCCTCTAACCTTTCTCTCCCTCTCAGGTCCCTGTCCCCATCTCCCTACAGACCTCTCCTGCCCCTGCGGAGACCTCTGGTTCCCTGGGAACCCAGCCTAACGGCGTCCCACTTTGGGGGAGTGTTGCCCGGCCTGGCCCCCCTGAGGCCTTCTATTTAGAAAGGCCTCCTATTCCCCCAGGGTTCTCTCCACACTTCTTTTGGGGCCCCAGCCCCCATGGGTTCTTCTGGGCCCCGCAGTCTGGTTCCTGGGTATCTCTGGGGGCTGTTCCCCCGACGTCCCCGGTGTCTATCCCCGCGCCTCCAGCCTCCACCTCTGCGCCCCCGGCCTCCACTCGCGCAGCCCCGGCCGCCCCCCAGGGCCCGCCCACCCCTGCACCAAGCAGCCCTGCCCAGCCAGAGAGGCAGGGCCCCAAGCCTCGGAGAAGCAGAGCCCCTCACCGGGAGACTGCTGGCTGGATCACAGCCGGGGACGAGGGGCCCGGGCCGCAGCTCAGAGGCGCCCTGGGCCAGGTGGTAACAGCTCGGCTGTTCCCGGACTGCCTGGAGGACACGCCCCCTCGCCTCGAGGGCCTGCCTCTGATCCAGGCAGAATCTCCGAAAGTCAAGGCCACACCCCGAAAAACCAAGGTTACGCCCCCTCGCTCAGAGGTCCCGCCCCCTCCGTGCGAACCACGGTTTCTGCAGGAGGAGACCCCGCCGGGGCGGTCTAAGGCCGGGTTTCGGAATGCCAAGGCCACGCCCCCCCTGGCGGGGTCTGTGCTTTGCAAGGCCGAAGACAGTCCCTCGGCTGAAGTCCGGGATCCGCAGCCCGGGGTCCCGTCCTCACCAGATGAAGAGGTGTCCACACGTGTCAAGGCCCCACCCCCTCCGTTTAAGGTGGGGTCTCACAGGGCTGTGGCCACGCCCCCGTCTACTGCTGACCACGCCCCCTCAGAGGACCTGCTGTCCCAGGCCACCCGACTCCTGGAGGCTGCCGAGGGTGAGCCAATGCACGTGGCTGCCTGGTCCTGGATGGCGGTCCAGCACCCTACGAGTTCCGCCCCCTGGAGCTCGCTGTTTTTCCCCCAGACTCCGACGGCAGCGAGTTCCAGGACGACCCTGTTCTGCAGGTGCTAAGGGTTCAGAGGGCAGAGCTTCGGCGGCAGAAAAGGTGACCATCACCAGGATCTATAACACTGGGCCTCTGAATCCTCAGAGAAGGCCGACTGGGTGCCTACCCCTCCCGAGCCCCTTTCCTGGATCTGCCCACAGCCCCAGACCCCAATCTGAGCACATACCTCAGCCTCTACTCCCCTGGCTTTTTTCCAGGAAAGTGGAAGCCCAGTTATCCCACCTGCTGGACCACACTGAAGACCCAGGGTCTTGGTCTCCTCCAGCCAGTTCGCCCCCCGGGTCCCCAAGGATGCGGCTGCGGAGGGAAGGGGTCTCTCTTGAGGCCAGACGACCTTGAATTGTACAAAGTCCCTTTTTCCCAATAAAAATTTTTTTTTCAGTTTACTTGTTGTCTCTGAGAAAGGGGTTGTTCTGGAAAGGCCAAGGGTCATGCTAATTTAGGGAAATGGCTCCCCCCTCCCCTACATCCCCACCCCACCCTGGCCCACCCCCACCCTAGTTCCTGACCATTGACACAAATCTCTTGGTTTCGTCCTCTTTGAGGGTAGGGCAGGGGAGGGGTTCCAGGCAAAACTGCAGGCAAGACTGGGACTCACCTTATCTGCCTCACAAACCTGGAGTGGATCCTCTGGTCTCAGATGAGGCCAAAGGGACTGTCCTCTGGGCATGAAGCTAATGGGGTCATCAGAGTGTTGGGCAATGTTTAGTCCTCAGTCCACATCCTGCAGGAGCCAGCAGCAGCGCGGATCCCTCCCTCGAAGCACTTCCTTCCCTGCTTCCAGAACCCCACCCCTCTCTCACCTCTGGTCGTGCCTCCTCACTGCCCCAACCTGTCACTTTGGCATGTCCAGGGCCCTGGCCTTGACTTCTCTATACTCATTTCCAGGTGCTCTCATCTAGCTTCATGGTTCTAAGCTGCATCTCTATTCTGATAGCCCCTAAACTTCTATCTTCAGCCTAGACCTGGCCACTGAACCTCAGGCTCCTATATCCTGTTACAAGCTCACCATCCCCACTCAAAGGTCTAAGAGATGACTCCAACTCCACGGGTCTTAACTGAGCCCCCAATCTTCCCCCATAAACCTGCTCCTCCCTGGGCTTCCTCAGCTCCATCCTAGCTGCTCAAGCCAAAAGCCTCATAATTGTCCTTGACTCCTCGTTTCCCTCACACCAACAGTCAGTTGACCAACAAGTCTTGTCATCTCTACCTTTAAGATCTATCCAGAATTTAACCCCTTCTTCCCCTTCCACCGCTATCACCCCAGTCTAGGCTATCACCACCAGTCTGGACTATTGAAAAACCCATTGTTTTGTCTGCAAATTCTTTTACACACTTCTTACCAAAAAGTAGAGTCTATGAGAAGAAATAGAGAATCTGAATAGACCAATCACAAGTAAAGAGATTGAAGCAGTAATCAAAAACCTCCCCAAAAATGAAAGTCCAGGACCAGATGGCTTCTCTGGAGAATTCTACTAAACATTCAAAGAAGATTTAATACCTATTCTCAAACTATTCCAAAAAGTTGAGGAAGATGGAACACTTCCTAACACATTCTACGAGGCCAACACCACCCTGATACCAAAGCCAGACAAGGACAAAACAAAGTAGGAAAATTATAGGCCAACATCGCTGAAGAACATAGACGCAAAAATCCACAATAAAATCTGGCAAACCGAATACGGAAATACATTAAAAAGATCATACACCATGACCAAGTGGGATTTATACCAGGGATGCAGGGATGATTCAAAATCCACAAATCAATCAATGTGATACACCACTTTAACAAAGTGAGGAAAAAAAACCACATGATCATCTCAATAGATGCAGAGAAAGCATTTGACAAGATCCAACATCCATTTATGATAAAAAACTCTCAATAAAATGGGCATAGAAAGAAAGTACCTCAACATAATAAAGACTATATATGACAAACCAACAGCCAACATCATACTTAATGGGGAAAAACTGAAAGCCATCCCTCTGAGAACAGGAACAAGACAACTGTGCCCACTCTCGCCACTCTTATTCAACACAGTACTGGAGATTTTGGCCAGAGCAATTAGGCAAGAAAAAGGAATAAAAGAAATCCAAATAGGCAACAAAGAAGTGAAACTCTTGCTGTTTGCAGATGACAGGATTTTATATATAGAAAACCTAAAGAATCCATCAGAAAACTATTAGAAATGATCAACAACTACAGCAAAGGTGCAGGGTACAAAATCAACCTACAAAAATCAGTTGCATTTCTATACTCCAATAATGATCTAACAGAAAGAGAACTCAAGAAGACAATCCCATTTACAATTGCAACAAAAAGAGTAAAATAACTGGGAATAAATTTAACCAAGGAGGTGAAACTATACAATGAAAACTATAAGACATTACTGAAAGAAACTGATGATGACATAAAGAAATGGAAAGACATCCCATGCACATGGATTCGAAGAATAAACATAGTTAAAATGTCCATACCACCTAAAGCAATCTACAGATTCAATGCAATTCCAATCAGAATCCCAATGACATTCTTCACGGAAATAGAACAAAGAATTCTAAAATTCCTATGGGGCAGCAAAAGACCCCAAATAGCTAAAGCAATCGTGAGAAAAAAGAACAAAGCTGGAGGCATCACAATCCCTGACTTCAAAATATACTACAAAGCTGTAGTAATCAAAACAGCGTGGTACTGGGACAAAAACAGACACCCAGGGACCAGCCCTGTGGCTTAGCAGTTAAGTACACGTGCTCGGCTACTGGCCGCCCGGGGTTCGGATCCCGGGCGCACACGGACACACCGCTTCTCTGGCTATGCTGAGGTGGCGTCCCACATACAGCAACTAGATGGATGTGCAACTATGACATGCAACTATCTACTCGGGCTTTAGGGGAAAAAAAGGAGGAGGATTGGCAATAGATGTTAGCTCAGAGCCAGTCTTCCTCAGCAAAAAGAGGAGGATTGGCATGGATGTTAGCTCAGGGCTGATCTTCCTCGCACACACACAAAATAAAACAGACACACAGATCAATGTAACAGAATTGAAAGCCCAGAATTAAACCACACATCTATGGCCAGCTAATCTTCGACAAAGGAGCTAAGAACATAGAATGGAGAAAGGAGGGACCAGCCCGGTGGCGTAGCAGTTAAGTGCATGAGCTCCACTTCGGCGGCCTGGGGTTCGCGGGTTCAGATCCCGGCGCGCACAGACGCACTGCTTGTCAAGCCATGCTGTTGTGGCATCCCATATAGAAAGTGGAGGAAGACAGGCACAGATGTTAGCCCAGGACCAATCTTCCTCAGCAAAAAAAAGAGCAGGATTGGCATCGGATGTTAGCTCAGGGCTAATCTGATCCCCACAAAAGAAAAAAAACAAACAATGGAGAAAAGAAAGTCTCTTCAATAAATGGTGTTGGGAAAATGGGACAGCCACATGCAAAAGAATGAAAGTAGACCATTATCTTTCGCCATACTCAAAAATTAACTCAAAATGGATCAAAGACTTGAAGGTAAGACCTGAAACCATAAAACTCCTAGAAGAAAATCTAGCCAGTGCACTCTTTGACATAGGTCTTAGAAGGATCTTTTCAAATACCATGTCTACTCAGACAAGGGAAACAAAAGGAAAAATAAACAAGTGGGACTTCGCCAGACTAAAGAGCTTCTGCAAGGAAACGGAAACCAGAATCAAAACGAAAAGACAACCCACTAACTGGGAGAAAATATTTGCAAATCATATATCCGACAAGGGGTTAATCTCCATAATATATAAAGAACTCACACAATTGAACAACAAAAAAACAAACAACCCGATCAAAAAATGAGCAGAGGATGTGAACAGACATTTTTCCAAAGAAGATATGCAGATGGCCGATAGGCCCATAAAAGGATGTTCAACATCACTAATCATCAGAGAAATGCGAATCAAAACTACATTAAGATATCGTCTTACATCGTTAGAATGGCCATAATCACCAAGACAAAAAATAACAAATGTTGGAGAAGGTATGGAGAAAAGGAAACCCTCATACACTGCTGGTGGGAATGCAAACTGGTTCAGCCACTATGGAAAACAGTATGGAGATTTCTCAAAAAGTTAAAAATAGAAATACCATATGACCCATCTATCCCACTACTGGGTATTTATCCAAAGAACTTGAAACCAACAATTCAAAGAGATTTATGCACCCCTATGTTCACTGCAGCATTATTCACTATAGCCAAGAAGTGGAAGCAACCCAAGTGCCCATCCACTGAAGAATGGATGAATGGATAAAGAAGATATAGTATATATACAATAGAATACTACTCACCCATAAAAAAGACAAAATTGTCCCATTCGCAACGACATGGATGGAGCTTGAGGGTATTATGTTAAGCAGAATAAGCCGGACAGAGAAAGACAAACATCACATGATTTCACTCATATGTGGAAGATAAAATAACACACGGGCAGAGAGAATACTTTGATGGTTACCAGGGGGAAGGGGGTTGGGGGGTGGGCACAAGGGGTAAAGGGGCACATCCATATTGTGACTGACAAATAATAATGTGCAACTGAAATTTCACGTCATAAACTATTACGACCTCAATTAAAAAAATTAAAAAAAAAAAAGTAGAGTCTGGCTTTTCTCTTTGAAACTGGGTGGAACTTTGTGACTACCCCAACAAATAGAATGCAGAGGAAGTGGTACTGCTTTAACATTCTAAACTGGATTAAAAATGATGTCACAATTTCCCCCTTTTTTTTTTTTCTCCCTCTCTTTCACTCTCTGATGCTTGCTTTGGAGCCCTGGGCTGCCATATAAAAAGTCCAGTTGCCAGGCTGGGTAGGCGTTTGGTTTACACAGGTGTCCGCACTTGTCAGATTTCAGTGAAATTTGTGAATTTTATTTTACATAAAGTTTACCTCAAAATAAAGATAAACATTGAACTCTAGTTAAAGATATGCATGCTGAAGTATTTAAGGGACTGTATACCAATGTCTGTAATTTATTTTGAAACGTATCCAAAAATTAGTTAGATTAATGGATAAATAGAGTAATAGGTAGATGTGAGATAAAGCAAATATAGTAAAATGTTAATGGTAGAATCTAAGTAGTGGATATATGGGTGTCCACTGTAAAATTTTTCAACTTAGCTCTATGTTAGAAACTTTTTGTAATAAAATGTTGGAGAATATATGATCAGGATTATTTTGATATCTGTATTTATTAAAAAGGGCAGGATAGGATAGATTTCTGTTACAAGTAGTTTCTTTATGTCAGAGACATAATAAATATTTGTTTACAGCCTTTTTGAACAAACGATACATTTAAATAAAATCAACAAGAAGGAAGTAGCTCTTTAGATGTAAGGAGAAATAAAAGATGTTTAGGGGCCAGCCAGGTGGCATAGTGGTTAAGTTCACACACTCTGCTGTGGCGGCCCGGGGTTCGCAGGTTCGGATCCCAGGTGTGGACATACGCACCACTTATTAAGCCATGCAGTGGCAGCGTCTCACATACAAAGTAGAAGAAGATGGGCACAGATGTTAGCCCGGGGCCAATCTTCCTCAGCAAAAAGAGGATTGGCAACAGATGTTAGCTCAGGCTAAAAAATAATAATAATAAATAAATAAAAGATATTTAGCAGTAGAACTGATCTAATTGGGGGGTGAGTGAGACCTAGAAGGATTCCTGAGGAAGTTACATTTATTTATTTATTTTTTAATTTTTTATTATTTATTTTTTTCCCCCAAAGCCTCAGTAGATAGTTGTGGGTCACAGCTGCACATCCTTCTAGTTGCTGTATGTGGGACGCGGCCTCAGCATGGCCGGAGAAGTGGTGCGTCGCTGGGCGCCTGGGATCCGAACCCCGGGCCGCCAGCAGCAGAGCACGGGCACTTAACCGCTAAGCCACGGGGCCGGCCCGGAAGTTACATTTAAACTGAGACAGATGGGAATTAACTAGTTGACAAAGGGCCATCCTAATTACCATTGCTGGGTTGCAAGCCACCCCCAAAACTTAGTGGCATAAAACAATCATTTTATTATGCTCATGGATTCTGTGAGTCAGAAATTTGGACAGGGCACAACTGGGGACAGTTTGTCTCTGCTCCATGATGTCTAGGGGCTCAGCTGGGAAGACTCAAGGGTACCTCCACAGCTGGGGGTGGAATCCCGGCAGCTTCCTCACTCACAGATCTGGCCCCAGGGCTCTGATGCCTCCAAGGCTGGTTTCAGCCGGAACTATGGACTGTGGTGCTACACACAGTCTCTCCATGTGGCTTGGGCTTCTTCAAAGCATGGCTACTTCAGTGTAGTCGCATTTCTCACATGATGCCTCAAGGCTCTAGAGCTAGTTGTTCCGGTGGACAAGGAAGAAGCTGCATTGCCTTTTACTACCTAGACTTGGAAATCACACAGTGTCAATCCCACTCTTCTCTATTGCTGGAAATTGTCGCAATCCTGCCCAGATTCAAGGGGGAGGGGACATAGACTCCACCTTTTCATGAGAAGAGTGTCAAAGAATTTGCAGTCGTGTTTTAAAATCACCACAGAGGTTGATGGGAACAGGGAGGAGTACTCCAGGCAGAGGGAACATCCTGTGGGAAATCCCTATGATGGAAGTGAAGGCAGCAAGTTCAATAAATTGAAATAAGTGACTGTAAATTGACCCCTCCCCCAGCACTCCCTTTCCCCAATCTCTACGTAATTTTTATCCAGAGAACTTATCACCTTCTAATATTATATTCTAATATTATATATATATATATATATGTGTTTTGTTTTTTGGGTTTTTTTTGCTGAGTAAGAGTCTCCCTGAGCTAACATCTGTTGTCAATCTTCCTCTGTTTTGTATGTGAGCTGCTGCCACAGCATGACCACTGATGAGTGGTGTAGGTCTGTGCCTGGGAACCTAACCCAGGCCACCTAAGCAGAGCGTGCCAAACTTAACCACTAGGCCATCAGGGCTGGCCCCCAATATTCTATATTTTAAGATATCTATTTTGTTCATTTTCTGTCTTTTTCCACAAGCTTTTGCACTCCATGTGGGCAGGGTATATTTCTCCCTGTTTTGGTTACTAATGTATTCACAAATTCAGTGATCAGAGTTTTTGAATGAATGAATGGATGGATCAAGGAGGTACCCTCTGAGGTGAGGGCCTTGTTAAGGCCATGACTAATGGGAGACTCCTCTTGGAAAGGGCATTGCTTCAGAGTGTTCTCTGAGCCTGGCTCAAAAACGGCGAGAACAGCTGGGATTGGCTTTATGAGAGGCGTGGTCACGTTCTGGCGTTGCGGGATGACCTATTCCTAGGAAAAATGAGTCAAGACTGGAGGCCGGCCTGTAATAAGCAGTAGAGGAGGAGGCAAGAAAAATATACAGAGGGCAGGGCAAGGCCAAGTCGCAGAGGGCGTAGGGTCATGTCCCAGGCAGGGCACCTGAGCCAGTGAAAACGGTCCAGGGACGAATACCCTCAGTATTCTGTGGGCGGGGTCAGGGTCAAGACTGCCAAGATGGGGCTAGAGGATTGAGATATTGAAAAGCTGCTTGGGGATGGAGAAAAGCCCTGAGGCCATGGGAGAATCCAATTAAGAGTGTCAGAGGGGCGGTCCCTGAGAGTGGACTAAGCGGAGGGCCCATCGCCTAGCGTAAGAAGTGTTAGAGGCAAAGCATAAAGAACCTGGGGGTGTGTCTTGGGAGGGGAATGACAGCCAATCAGAAGCAGCCATGGGCGTGGCGCTGTCAAACTTCGCGGGGCGGGACCGAAGACAGACCCAGGCAGGGATGGGACCCATGCCGAAGCCAATGAGAAGCCGCCCGGTGGGCGGGGCGTCGTCCTAAGGCCGAGGCGGGAGCCAATGAGAAGCGGCGCCGCGTCCTCGCTGCCCCCGCCCCGGTGGGGCGCGCGCCGAAGCCACGGGCAGCCGTTAGGGGCGGGGCCTGCGGCCGCCCGCGCGCGGCTCGCGCCCTCCGCTTTGTGTCGCCATGGCGGCGGCATCGGCGACGAGGACGACGAGCGAGGGGTCCCGCGCGGCCGGCGCCTGAGGAGGCTACGCGACCATGGTGGTGAGCGGCCCACGCGGCCGTCGGTCCGTCCGCGTGTCAGTCTGTCCGCGTGCGGCCCCGCCCCGCGCGCCCCGCCCCCGGCCCCGCCCGGCCCGCGGCCCGCGCCGCCCCTCACCCTCGTCGCGGTCCCTCTCGTGTCCCGGCCTGGGCTTGGGCCCGAGCCCTTACCCCGGCCCCGCCCCCTCAGCACGCATCCCCTTCCACGCCCCGGATGGGGGTGACAGCGGCCGAAGACCCGGGCTTGGGAGGAGGAGGGGCTGGTCCAGGGAAGGACCCCCGATCCCCCGAGTGGCCCCCGCGGGCGCCTGCTGAAGCTCCCTGGTTCTTCACCAGCCCCCGTCCCAGAGCCGTCCTCAGCGTCCTCATGCCAGCCGCCAGCCCTCCCCGGCCTGGCCCCTCTCCTCCTCCACCAGCCCCTTTCTCATTCTTGAGCCCCACCCCCACCCGGCTCCATCCTCAGCCTGACCCTTTTCTTCTCCTTCTCGTCATTCGCACCGCATCCCAGTCCCTCTCTACCAACCCTCCCCTACCCCCATCAGACTGAACCTTTACCTCAGCCTCTCCAGTACTCCACCCCAACCCCAAGGCGGCATTGTAGCTGCGGCTCCATCCTTGGGTCCTCTCCATCTTCTTGTCGTCCTCCCTCCCCCACCGTCTCCCTCTCCCACCATGCTGCTCCTGCTCATCATCCATTCATTCCCTCGTCGTCGCTCACTTAACAGACATTCCCTGAGACCTCTGTGCAGACCCCATGCTCCAGGCACAGAGAGAGTCAGATCCCATCCTGCCTTAGGGTGCCTCGTGGGCTGGAGCGGGGCAGAACCGAGGATGAGACCCAAGGGTGAAGTCGGGGTTGCAGGGATATGAAGGCGGGAGAAGCTGGAGCCCAGTCTGGGGAATCCCCATCTGGCAGCTGGTTAATTTATTCGTCACATTTTACCGGGCCCCTGCTGTGCGACTGGGCTGGCACAGGGCATTGGGACCCAGAGAGGAATCAGGCACAACCCTATCTGTGAGGAGCACCAATTCTGTGCTCAGCTCTGTGCTAGGCAATGCTGGGGGACTGGGGACTCAGCCCCAGGCCCTGATCCTGGAGACGTCTCAGTTCAGTGGGGGAGATGGACTTGTCACCAGACAGTGACATCTCAGAGTGCTCACGGCTGTGATAGGGGAAGCTCAGGCTGGGATGGGGGAACCTCAAGGGATGGAGGAGTCCAGAAGAGGTGCCTGATACAGCCTGAAGGGTCAGTAAGAACTTCCTGAGAAGAGGGAACGTGAGAGTTGAGACCTGAGGGATGAGGAGGAGCGAGCGAACGTAAGGAGAGGATGGGGAAGAGTGTTTCATGCAGAGGGAATAGCCTTTGCAGAGACCTAGAAGGAAGTGAGAAGATGGTGCTTTTGTTGGACTCTTAGATGTTCAAGAGCTGTGAGTGGAGGCAAAGGGGAGAGATGGGGCTGGAGAGGTAAACAGAGACCAGAGCATTCAGAATTTATCTTGGAGACAAGAGGGAGCCATTGCAGGTCCACGATCTATGGAGAGACAGGCAGATTTGTGTTGTGTAAAAATTATACTGGCTCTTGCTGTGAAGAAGCTGGCAGGAGGGAAGAGGTTGGAAGCAGGAAACTGATAAGATGGGAGCTGCGGTGTCCAGACATCGATGGAAGGTGTGGAGAGGCACAGATGGGAGATGACTGGACTCTGCAGGGACTATGGGAGGGTTTAAACAGGGAGAGATGGTACCAGCATGCTCTCTCCCTGCCTCACCCTCAGCCCCCGCTCTTCCAGCCCCCCACCGCAGACCACACAAGAGGAAGCAGGCCTATCCTCGGCCGGCTGTCACCTCCCCCTGACCTACTCTTCTACTCCATGCTCAGGGCAGTGTGTGGAGCAATTCGGGCCTCCAGGCGCAGGCTGGCAGATAACAATGCTCCCGTTGTGTCTCTGCTCCCATCTCTGGGGCCTCTGATTCTCCTTTCTGCTCTACAGGCTCGCAGCACTGACAGCCTGGATGGCCCAGGGGAGGGCTCCGTGCAGCCCCTGCCCCCCACTGGCGGGCCCAGTGTGAAGGGGAAGCCTGGGAAGAGGTGAGAGGTGAGGGAGAGGCCCAGCTAGGAGGGGGCAAGCGCAGGAGCCGCTAGTGATGTGTCACCTGTCCCCCAGGCTCTCGGCTCCTCGAGGTCCCTTCCCCCGGCTGGCTGACTGTGCCCATTTCCACTACGAGAATGTTGACTTTGGCCACATTCAGGTATGGGGGCTTGGCACCCAGGTGGGAAGATGAGATCCCACCCACCGTGAAGCAACATCAGCCACTGTACCCCTGAAACTTGTCCCTGGGACTGGCTGCTCCACCCCTCTGAGCAGGCAGTGGCCGGAGTTGCAGGGCGGAAGGAGAGAGCTGTCCATTCACTCATTCATTCCTTTATTCATTCAGCAACAGCTTTTTGTTAGGTGTATGC
The DNA here is from genome assembly GCF_057802395.1 of Ceratotherium simum simum. Lineage (NCBI taxonomy): Eukaryota > Metazoa > Chordata > Mammalia > Perissodactyla > Rhinocerotidae > Ceratotherium > Ceratotherium simum. Next base: position 26,838,140 of record NC_141932.1, read on the forward strand.
TCTGTGCCAGGACCCTGTACTCTGACAGATATCCCCAGGCCCCGCCTGTGGGGAGGTACAAGAGGGGACACAGACCCATCCCTAGCTAGCGCCAATCTGGAGAAGTCAGGACTGAACCAAAGCGAGGCCCTCACCTGGGCCTTTGTTTCCTTCTGCAGCTCCTGCTGTCTCCAGAGCGTGAAGGCCCCAACTTCTCTGGGGAGAACGAGCTGGTGTTTGGGGTGCAGGTGACCTGTCAGGTGAGACCACTCCTGCCTCTCAACCAGCTTGGCAGACTGGTCACATGGTTCTCAGCTCAGTGTAACAGGCCCACTGCTCCCTTCTGTCCTTTCCGCGCCCTCAGGGCCGTTCCTGGCCGGTTCTCCGCAGTTATGACGACTTCCGTTCCCTGGACGCCCACCTCCACCGGTGCATATTTGACCGGAGGTTTTCCTGCCTCCCAGAGCTTCCGCCGCCCCCAGAGGGCGCCAGGGCGGCCCAGGTAAATTGCTTCTTGTCCCCGCCCCTGCTTCAGCCATGGCGTGTCCTCCTCAGTGAGGCAGGGGGATAGACAAACATTTAAACAATGGTATGGCCCAAGTCCCCACCAATCAGCATGGAGAGGCCCTCGAAATGCAGCAGGGTTCTGGAGGCCCCCTTTAGTTTTAGGGTCATGGGGAGTTCCAGGGGGTTCCACGGGAGGGTCAGCATGGCCTGGCCAATGGGGGCACACAGGAGCTTGGCATAGCCTGTTTACCAACTGGTATGACGATATTTTAGTGCTTAACAGCGGAGTGGCTCCCATGCCTTCAGGCTGAATTTCAGCCCTGCCCAGAGGTGAGCTAGGGCAGTCTAGGAGGGTAGTGGGCTCTCTCAGGGTCCCCTCACAACAGCCCGCCCTGCCCACCCACCCCAGATGCTGGTGCCGCTGCTGCTGCAGTACCTGGAGACCCTGTCAGGACTGGTGGACAGCAACCTCAACTGCGGGCCCGTGCTCACCTGGATGGAGGTGGGCCTGGGCAGGGGGTGTGGAGATGGGAGTGAGCGAGGGATGTTGGAACAGTGAGAAGCAGCTTGGGAGTGTGTGGGCGCAGGAAAGAAATGAGCCAGAGAGGAGGAGGCGCTGGTATTTCAGTGTCTGTGTGGGTGCAGGCCTGTGAGAGAGAGCAAGTGTGTGTGTGTGTGTGTGTGTGTGTGTGTGTATGTGTGTGTGTGCTTCAGCAGGTGCTGGGCTGTGGGGATGTCAGGATTTCAAGGTATATCAATTAGAAATGGGATTGTTGTAATTCACAGAAGGCCTGGCTAAGAGGGGCTTAAACCAGCAGGTTTTTAGATAGCACACGTGCAGTGTCTGCTATGGAGGATGAGGATACAGGGTGTCCTGAGACATGTGAGAGGAAGGAAGGGGCTTTGTTTTGCAAGAATTTAGGTATTTGACCAATAGGTCTGAGTGACAGGGGCTCTTAGGTGGGGGACAGGTCTTGGCCTCCGTTGGATGTGGAGGAAACTTCTCTGCCTTTATCATCACCTTCTTCTTCCCTGCCACATCCCTCCTCCATCTCAGCTGGACAACCATGGCCGGCGACTGCTCCTCAGTGAGGAGGCCTCACTCAATATCCCTGCAGTGGCCGCAGCCCACGTGGTCAAACGGTACACAGCCCAGGCCCCCGATGAGCTATCCTTCGAGGTGAGGCTGTGGGAGAGCGGACTCCAGCGGGGCTCCCTGCTTCCCCTGCCCCTCTGACCCTCCCTCCTCGCACCTGCCCACGGCCAGGTGGGAGACATTGTCTCAGTGATCGACATGCCGCCCACGGAGGATCGGAGCTGGTGGCGGGGCAAGCGAGGCTTCCAGGTGAGCCCAGCGGGGGTGGACAGGTGGGGCTGGGGCACCCGGCCAGCTAGGGCGGCCCAGACACTGACCCCAACCCTCCTCAGGTCGGTTTCTTCCCCAGCGAGTGTGTGGAGCTGTTCACAGAGCGGCCGGGTCCAGGACTGAAGGGTGGTAAGTGCTCTGGCCAAAGTGGGGAGGCCCTCCTGCGTCCTGTGCCTGCTGCCCATCCTTCCCACTCACTGTTTGCCCCACAGATGCCGACGGTCCCCCGTGTGGTGTCCCGGCTCCCCAGGGTGTCTCCTCTCTGACCTCAGGTAATGGGAACAAGGAGCCAGGGCCCTGCCCCCGCCCCCCCAGCCCAGTGGCTGCACTGATCCCGTGTGGCCTGCCTTTACCCCACAGCTGTGCCCCGGCCGCGTGGGAAGCTGGCCGGCCTCCTCCGCACCTTCATGCGCTCCCGCCCCTCTCGGCAGCGGCTGCGGCAGCGGGGTATCCTGCGGCAGAGGGTGTTCGGCTGCGACCTTGGAGAGCACCTCAGCAACTCGGGCCAAGACGGTGAGGCCCGGGCCACCGCACGGGGTGGCCTGCCGCGTGGGGTGTGACCTGCCCAGTCCTGACCCTGCTGCTCTCTCCCAGTGCCCCAGGTGCTTCGCTGCTGCTCGGAGTTCATTGAGGCCCACGGGGTGGTGGATGGAATCTACCGGCTCTCAGGCGTGTCATCCAACATCCAGAGGCTACGGTGAGGGCCCTCCACCAACCCCGTCTCTCTACAGACTGCTACTGAGTGGTCGTCTCTATTCCAGGCCTGGGCCATGTGCTGGAGACTCAGAGTTATCAGGAGTTAGGAAGGCATGGAGCAGGGTGGGACCAAGGCTGGAGGGCTTCTTTGAGGAAGTGACACCCCCGCTGATGTCTGAGAGGTGAAGGCAGAATGAGCGCTAGAAGCGGAGGGATCCACCTTCACTGAGCACCTGGCACCTGCCCAGTGCTATGCCCTGGGGACTCAGTGGTGAATGAGATGCCCAGAGACTCTGGCCCTCATGGGGCTCACATGCTGGAGGGACAGACAAGGAAGTGGGAACGTCACTAGGAGGTGACAAGGGCTGTGGAGAAAGACTGGGCTAAGGAAGATAACGCTAAGTCAGGGAGGGTGCTGAAGTTTTAAATAGGGTGCGCGGAGAAGGCCTCCTGGAGGAGAGCTCACTCCAGAGGAGGTGAGGGAGTGAGCCATGTGGACATCCTGGGAAAAGCACCCACAGTGGAGGGAACAGCCAGTGCAAGGGGGAAAGCAGCAGGAGACGATGTCCGAGAAGTGATCAGGGCAGAGCGAGCAGGGCCTTTTGGACGACTGCGAGGATTTTGGCTTTTACTCCGAGTACAGAGGGAACCACAGGAGGGGTCTGAGCAGGGGAGAGACAGCACGCACAAGGGTCTAAGAGTGGGGAGGCAGTGAGGCCCGAGCATTGAGGCTGACCGGGGGCCAGGAGGTGAGAGCGGAGCTGGGGGCAGCGAGAGAGGAGGCACGGAGCTTTCACGGAGAGCAGTGGGCACCACCAGAGAGCCTGGAGCAGGGGCTGCTGGGGTTTCAGCTGCATTTTCTGGCGACCTCTTGAAGTCGGGAGGATGGCATGACTTTGTCACGCTCTGGAGTCAGATAGCCTTGGGGAGCTACAAGCAGGACATCTCCCCCTGGGTCTCAGTGTCCTCCTCTGTAAAATGGGCCACGTTGTCTTTGGCACACAGAGTTGTTGGGGGTTTGGTAAGGTTCTGCTCTGAAGAGCCCAGCACAGGAAGAGGGTGGCATCCATCTGGATACTGGGGGTGGGGGAAGGACCCGGCCAGGTGGGCCAGCTCTGACTGGAATCTTCCTCCTCCTTGGCTTGGTGCCTCAGGCACGAGTTTGACAGTGAGAGGATCCCGGAACTGTCTGGGCCCGCCTTCCTGCAGGACATCCACAGCGTGTCCTCGCTCTGCAAGCTCTACTTCCGCGAGCTGCCCAACCCCTTGCTCACATACCAGCTCTATGGGAAGTTCAGCGTGAGTCAGGGGGCTGGCAAGGGTGGAGGGTGCTGGGATGCTTCTGGCCCCGCCCTGTCACTTCTGTGCACCATCGCAGGAAGCCATGTCAGTGCCGAGGGAGGAGGAGCGCCTGGTGCGTGTCCACGACGTCATCCAGCAGCTGCCCCCGCCGCACTACAGGTAAGCCAGGAGCGCAGGGGAGGGCTGCGCTGAGCTCTAAGGGAGCTGAGCCTCAGTGCCCCCTCCACTCCCCTCCCAGGACCCTGGAGTACTTGCTGAGGCACTTGGCCCGCATGGCGAGACACAGTGCCAACACCAGCATGCACGCCCGCAACCTGGCCATCGTCTGGGCACCCAACCTGCTACGGTAAACCGGCAGCTCACCAGCCTGCCCGCTCAGGGGCCGGGCCTCATCTCCCCCCACCCCTACCCCCACCCTGGGAACCCACCCAACTCTTGTTCTCTTGTTCATTTCATTCAACACATAAAATAAGTACCTCTCGTGTGACAGCCCCTGTTCTCAGCACCAGGGACAGAGTAGTGAGCAAGATCCTGCGCTCCTGGGCTCACATTCTCATGGGGGAGATGCGCAGTGAACCATCAACGAGAAAAATACAGAGCACTGGCTGTTGGTGATGAGTGGCGAGGGGAAAGATTACAAATCAGGGAAGGGAGATGTGCGGGATGGTGGCATTTTGAAATTTTTAGATAGCGTGGCAGGGAAGGCTTCAGTAAGAAGTCTTTGATGGCCAGCAGCAGAGTAAGCCCCAGAGGATGCTGGTGACCAAGACAGGCAAGCTCTCTGTCCTGGAAAGGCTCAGTTCTTCTGGGGAGACAGATAAGTAAAAAAATAAAATAGGTAATACTTCAGGTGGTGGGTATAAGAACTATAGGGAAAAATACAGACAGACCCGAAGTACAGATGTTTACAATTTTAAATGAGGTGAGTGGAGAAGAGTCCATTGAGAAGGCAACATTTGAGTCAACACCTGCAGAAGATGAGGGAGGGACCCATGCGGATATCTGAAGAGGAGCAATGAAGCAGAGGGAACAGCAAGTGCAAAGGCCCAGAGGCCAGGTCAGCACCTGGTGTGCTGGAGGAATGGCAGGGAGGCCAGTGAGGCTGCAGTGAGTGAGCAGTGAGCGAGTGGTCGGGGGGAGGAGATGATGAGGTTGGAGAGGTGACGGGGACCAGTAGAGGAGTGGCTTATGGGTTGTGGGTCATGGTGACTTGGCTTTCACCAGGAGCGAGGTGCAGCCAGGGGAGGCTCTGAGCCAGGAGGGCATGACCTAACTCGGGTTCACAGGCTCCTTCTGGCTGCAAGTGGAGCAGACCGCAGGGGGCGGGGACGGGAGCAGGGAGACCGGGAGGAGGCTGCTGAGATGGTCCAGGAGGCAGAGGATGGAGGCTGGACCAGGTGGGGCAGTGGGGGAGAAGAGTTTAGATTCTGGACAGATGTTGTGGGTGGAGCCCGCAGGGTTTGCTGAGAGACTGGATGTGGGAGTGAAGGAAAGAGACAGACCAAGGACAAGTCCACGGTGTCTGGCCTGAGCCACAGAAGAGTTGCACTGAGTGAGATGGGGAAGGCAGGCAGGCAGAGAGCAGGTTTGGGGAAAGGCTCAGAGGCCCGCTCTAGATGTGGTCAGTTTGATAAGGTCAGGCGCGTTGAATGACAGTTGTTGCTTCCGCCAGCTCACCACCTTGCTTAGCCAGAACCCGCCGGCTGGGGCTCAAGGCACCTGGCCTCCCTCCCCCTCCTCCCACCCAGGTCCATGGAGCTGGAGTCAGTGGGGCTGGGTGGGGCAGCAGCCTTCCGGGAGGTGCGGGTGCAGTCAGTGGTGGTGGAATTCCTGCTCACCCATGTGGACGTCCTGTTCAGTGACACCTTCACCTCTGCTGGCCTTGATCCTGCAGGTACACCCTTCCCACCCCCGATGTCCTGGCTGCTGCCCCCTCATTGTCAGGGCTGTAGTGGGAGGGCAGGTGGGCTCCCAGCCCTATCCCTTCCCAAATGAAGCTGGACCTCCCTCCTGGCTCCTTGAGGACCCCGCCCCGGCCTCTCCCTCCCCTCCCTCCCCTTCTCATTTCAGCTCCTCCGTTCAGGATCCCCACTTCTTGGCCCGGACACATCGGTCTTCCTTCACCCCTTGTAGCTCCTGGGGGCGCTTGGGGCCACGGGTCCTCCTGGGAGGAGGTGGGAGGTCCCCAGACTTGACCCTGCCCTGGCCCCACCCAGACTCCCTGCCCCACCCCGGACCCCAGCCCAATCAGGACTCAGCACATCGGAGGGCCCTCTAGCCCGAGGTAACTGAAGCCAGAGCCGCTGCCCTCGCTGGCTGCTGGGAGCTGCCTCCTCATCAGCTCGTTCTGCCTCATTCCTCCCCCTCACCTGCCTGCTGCACCCCCATTCCCGCCTGATCCGCCCTGGCCCCCTGCCTTGCCAGCCCGGGTGGGCACGCTGCGGGGCCGGGGCTTGGGCTGTAGCGCTTGGCTTTGCCTGTGGCCTTGAATGGCCCTTGAGCTGACAGCTGCCCCCTTTGCCAACTCCCCAGGCCGCTGCCTCCTCCCCAGGCCCAAGTCCCTTGCGGGCAGCGGCCCCTCCACTCGCCTGCTGACACTGGAGGAAGCCCAAGCTCGCACCCAAGGCCGGATGGGGACCGCCACTGAAGCCACAGCTCCCAAGGCCCCAGCTTCCCCTGTGGAAAGGTGAGTGGGATGCCAGGGGGAGGGGAGGGCCAGCCTAAAGGCCCCAGCCCCTCAGACTGCCGCCTGTGTCCCCCACACCCCAGGAGGAAAGGGGAGAGAGGCGAGAAACAGCGGAAGCCAGGGGGTAGCAGCTGGAAGACCTTCTTTGCACTGGGCCGGGGCCCCAGCATCCCCCGAAAAAAGCCTCTGCCCTGGCTGGGGGGCACCCGTGCCCCACCGCAGCCTTCAGGTCAGAGGCTGGACAGTGGCAGGGGGGGAGCGGCACTCTGGAGTGCCCCCATGACCCTTCCATCTCTGCCTGCAGGCAGCCGACCTGACACAGTCACACTGAGATCTGCCAAGAGCGAAGAGTCGCTGTCATCGCAGGCCAGCGGGGCTGGTGAGTAGAGGGTGGCCTGTGCCTGTGCCCAGATGGAGCTGGGAGGGGCTGGGGCCCTGAGTTGGTCTCCAAAGGTTGTACTTCATATTTGGGGCTCTTGGGTTTTTTGTGGTTTTGAATCTGGACATTAGGTACAATGAGTTGGATACAGCATCCCCCTTGGTTCATGATGCGCCGTGATCACTGGTCCATGCAGCGTCCTTTCAAACAGTCTGATTTTATTCATTCCTTTTGAAAAAAACTTCATTAATATAATGAACACCCATGAACCCAGCAGCCAGAACTGAAAGAGCCCCACTCCCTTACCTGCAAGCTCCTTCCCCCCGCTCCGCCTCCCCACCAGGCCATCCTTTAGATTTGATAGTGGTCATCCCAGCTCTTCAGGCTATATCACGGACAGGGGTATGCATAAATAACATGTCGCACAGTTCTGGTCGTCGTGAGACTTTACAGGGTGTCATAAGAAAGGGGCAGCATGCCGTGTGTGGAACTGGCCTTTTCCGCTCACCAGTGCATTGCAGATACCCTCCGTGTTGCTGAGGGTAGCTCAGGCTCCTTCCTGTCTGCTGCGCTCTCATAGTCCGGATGTGGGTGTCCCATGGGGAGTTGCTTGTCCATTTTCTCCCGATGGATCTGGGGCTCTGATGAGCAATCCCTGTCACTCCAGAGAGCTGACCGTACCCAGGAGTGGAGGTGCCTTCTGTAGGGCATGTGCATGTTTCCAGTACAAGAGAAGGCCCGGCTGCTTTCCAAACACGGTCACCCCCCGTCTGCACTCCAGCAGCCGTGCTGAGATCCTGCTGGTCTCATGCTCACAGCCCGTGGGGTTATCAGACCCCATTCCTGCCTCTGGGTCTGGATGGTGCTCTTCACCGACTGGCTGTTCATTTCCTTTATCACCGTTATGTCTCCAACCTATTGGGTTGTGTGTGCTATTCTCACTCCTGTATGGGTATGTACAGCTCTGACCCCTGACCCCTAACTGCCCCCCACCCCCTCCCTTCCAGGCCTCCAGAGGCTGCACAGACTACGGCGACCACACTCCAGCAGTGATGCTTTCCCTGTGGGCCCAGCACCCGCTGGCTCCTGCGAGAGCCTGTCCTCGTCCTCCTCCTCCTCCTCCTCCTCATCCTCTAAGTCCTCCTCCTCGGGGTCCTCCGCAGCTGGGCTGGGGGCACTCTCCGGTTCCCCCTCGCACCGAACCTCAGCCTGGCTGGATGACGGTGATGAGCTGGACTTCAGCCCGCCCCGCTGCCTGGATGGGCTCCGGGGGCTCGACTTTGATCCTCTTACCTTTCGCTGCAGCAGCCCTACCCCAGGGGACCCTGCACCTCCCGCCAGCCCAGCCCCCCCGGCCCCCGCCTCTGCCTTCCCACCCAGGGCGCCCCCACAGGCCCTGTCGCCCCGTGGGCCCACCAAGCCTGCCTCGCCCACTGCCCTGGACATCTCAGAGCCCCTGGCTGTATCAGTGCCACCTGCCGTCCTGGAGCTGCTGGGGGCTGGGGGGACACCTGCCTCAGTCACCCCAGTGCCAGCCCTCAGCCCCAGCCCAGGACTACGCCCCCATCTCATCCCCCTGCTGCTGCGTGGAGCCGAGGCCCAGCTGAGTGACACCTGCCAACAAGAGATCTGCAGCAAGCTGGCACTGCCTGGTCCCCGGGGAGCCCAAGGCCAGCACGGTGAGTCCTGCTCAGCCCACCTCACCCCCCCAGAGACGCTGAGGCTGCGCCCAGGACCCGGCTGATGCCCCCTTCCCATTCTTCTCTGCGTAGGTCCTGGTATGGATTCGCCGCTGCTGCCCCCACCCCTGTCCCTCCTGCGCCCTGGGGGGGCCCCGCCCCCACCCCCCAAGAACCCAGCACGCCTCATGGCCCTGGCCCTGGCTGAGCGGGCTCAGCAGGTGGCCCAGAGACAGAGCCAACAGGAGCATGGGAACACCCCAGCTGCTCCCCACTCCCCTTTCCACCACTCACTATCCCTGGAGGTGGGCGGTGAGCCCCCAGGGACCTCAGGGATGGGGCCACCACCCCCTTCCCTAGCCCACCCGGGTGCCTGGGCTCCGGGACCCCCAGCCTCCGTACCAAGGCAACAAAGTGACGGGAGCTTGGTGAGGAGCCAGCGGCCCACAGGGACCTCAAGGAGGGGACTCAGAGGCCCTGCCCAGGTCAGTGCGCAGCTCAGGACGGGTGAGGGGTGCAGGGATGCGCCAGAGATGGCAGCCCAGTTCCCGTGTTCTGTCCCCTCACAGGTTCCTACCCCTGGCTTCTTCTCCTCAGCGCCCCGGGAGTGCCTGCCGCCCTTCCTCGGGGTCCCCAAACCAGGCCTGTACCCCCTGGGATCCCCATCCTTCCAGGCCTGCTCCCCAGCCCCGGTCTGGAGGAGCCCCCTGGGTGCCCCTACACCACTTGACAGGGGAGAAAACCTGTACTATGAGATCGAGGCAGGGGAGGGTGCCTCCTACTCCGGCCCCACCCGGTCCTGGAGTCCCTTTTGCTCCATGCCCCCAGATCGGCTCAATGCCTCATATGGCATGCTTGGCCAATCGCCACCGCCCCACAGGTCCCCCGACTTCCTGCTCAGCTACCCACCACCGCCCTCCTGCTTTCCCCATGAGCACCTTGGCTACTCAGCGCCCCAGCACCCTGCCCGACGCCCCACCCGGCCTGAGCCCCTCTATGTCAACCTAGCCCTGGGGCCCAGGGGTCCCTCACCCGCCTCTTCCAGCTCCTCCTCCCCTCCTGCCCACCCACGAAGCCGTTCAGATCCCGGCCCCCCAGCCCCCCGCCTTCCCCAGAAACAGAGGGCCCCCTGGGGTCCCCACACCCCTCACAGGGTACCCGGGCCCTGGGGCCCCCCCGAGCCTCTCTTGCTCTACAGGGCAGCTCCACCAGCCTATGGGAGGGGCGGCGAGCACCACCGAGGGTCCTTGTACAGGAATGGGGGGCAAGGAAGAGAGGGGGCTGGTCCCCCACCCCCCTACCCCACTCCCAGCTGGTCCCTCCATTCTGAGGGCCAGACCCGAAGCTACTGCTGAGCCAGAGCTGGGAGAGCCCTTCCTCCCTCCTCTTCCCCTCACTGATCTTGGCCCAACCCAATCCCTTGTTTCATATTTTCTTGAGCTCCTGACCCCTATCCCAGGTTTCTAACTTTGTAACTTGCTTCTGACGTGGGTCCCTAACCTATTATAACTTCCCTACCCTGGGCTGAAGGGGCTGTACCCATTCCCCCGCCATCCTCCATCCTAGGGGCTCTCGCACAAATCTGAGGGCTAGGCTGACACCCCATCCTCCCTCTCCAGGAGCCCCCAGCATGTCCTGACCCGTGCACAGGGGGTGAGGGGACAGCTCCTCCCCATCCCGCCCCCCCACATACCGCACTAAACCATCTGCCCAAATCAATAAATAAAAATGGTGAAAATATGGCTGCTAGTGTCATGCTGGGGCCAGGTCAGTGAATAGAGGCAGAGACAGATGGGTTGCATTATCATTTTCTTTCATTTTATCATTTCGGCAGGTACTGAGTGGGCAGTCACTCCTGGGAGGCTCTGAGGGGCGATATCTGCAGAGAGGGAGGGGGCCATGGGTGCCCTAAGAATCTGTGCCAGGAGAGGGGTCGCAACTGGGCCTGTCTCTGGGTTGGCATCCACCTTGCAGCTCGGCTATGATCTCCTCCAGCAGATCCATCCTGGGGAGCGGGGGGGGAGGGGAGGATGGGGGTCACCTCAGGGATGAGGGGGGCGGCCCAGGGGCCCTCCCACCGGGGCCCAATTCTCACTTCTGCAGGCTGGAGAAGAGCCCTCCTCTGATCAGCTCAGGGCTGAGTGCCTGCAGGAAGAAAGGCTGGAGCTGCCGCCCCCTAGCTGTGGGTGGGCCTGGGAGGATGGGGTGGGCAGGGGATGGGCTGGGGGTCCTGTGCTTCACCTGCCCTGGTGGCCTTCCCTGCCAGCAGCCTCCAGGGTGTGGGGAGCCTCCCTGTGGGTCAAATGGCAGGGGGCGCGCTCACAGAGCCAGGGGTCCGGCGGGGCAGCCCTGTGTGTGTGCCGCCACAGCCCCTGCGGGGCTCGGATCTTGACAGAACTCCCTCTGAGAGGGCTCCAGAGCCCTGGGGCCCCAGCAGGGAGGCTGAGTCCTGAAGTCTGGAGTGCAGGGCAGGGCCGTGGGGGGAGCAGGGTTGGTCAGGGGTCACAGGTCAGGGAGGGGACAGTTGGGATCCCAGGGGGCCCTGGTCAGAGGAGAGGCAGCCAGGGAAATTGGGGTTGGTGAAAACTTGGGGAGGGGTCCCAGGTTAGCCATCAATGGTTGCGCAGGGCTCTGGGGGTATCCGTACTGTGGGGCTGGGCTCCAGGCGGCAGTGCAGGCTGGCCCTAGCGGTGTGGCTGTGGCCCGGGCAGAGGCCACGGCTGGGACTGGGGCTGCTGCCTAGAGTCAAGCTGCTGCCCGAGTCCCAGGCTGGGACCCTCTGGACTCTGCTATGGCCCGTGACCTCAGGAGTCTCCAGGGCCTACAGAGAGCAATGGCAGAGAGCTGCCATGGGCTGCCCAGGTGCCCCACAGCTCCCGTGGTCCCCCACATCCCTGGCCTTGCTCCTACCTGGGGTGGGGTGGGGTCTAGGGACATCACAGGGGGCACAGGCCTGGGTGTAGTCTTGGCTCTGGAAGCCACCTCATAGTAGAGTGTCTCTGGGGGGACAGACCAGTTGACTGGAATGGGGGGCACAGCTGAGCTGTGCCCAGCACCTGCCACCACCCCCTCCTTGCCCTCTAACCTGGTGGGGAACCCTGGGGTGCAGGGCACAGTGTGGTCCGGTCCATTGGGGAGCTCACCTCAGGAGCGGAGTCCTGTGGGAAGGAGGCTGGATGTGGGGACAAGGGCGCTGCCTGAGGTTCCACGGCTACCACCCACCCCTGCCAACCTGTCCTGTACCTGGGCCATGGCCTCCCGCAGCAGGTACCGTGCACTCTGCAGGCTGCCCCAGCGGTCAGTGGGCCCTAGGCCCATCCCAGCCTGAACCAGGGCCTGGTAGGGGGCTGGCACCCGGGGGTCCAGGGCCGGGCTCTCACCTGCCTCCAGTTTAGCCTTCACCTCAGGCCCCTCTCTCCCAGCCCAGGGCAGCTCTCCTATGAGGAAGCATGACTGGGCGACCCAAACGGGCAGGGTGCCTCAGTGGGGCAGGGTGTAGGGTCACTCACTGACCAGTGAAGACCTCCTGAGCCAGGATGCAGAAGCTGTAGAGGTCTGAGGTGGCGGCAGGTGTGTCGCCACAGATGAGCTCCAAGGGCAGCCATGGGTACAACTCAGGAGGTGGGGGCAGCCCTGGGCCCGGGCCTCCCCAGAGGTAGCCCTGCTGTGGCCTGTAGAGGCCCAGGGGACTAGTGAGCTAGTGGCCACTGGACAGGGACACGGGGGCAGGCAGGTGAGGCAGGAACCCACCTGGGCTGCAGCCAGCGTTGGTGCAGCAAGCGTCCGTGCTCCAGGCTGCCCACCTTGGCCAAGCCTGGCCGCACCAGCTGCACAGCATGGGAGCTGAGGCCGCCATGAGCACGCCAGCGCGCGTGCAGGAAGAGCAGGGCCTCCAACACCTGCAGCAGCAGGGGACCGGGGAGCAGGCCCGGCACAGGGCGGGGGCGGGGCCCCCCCTCACTCGGTCCCTGTGGGTGCAGCACCACGTGCAGGGAGCCCAGCCACACGGGCTCAAAGAGGAGGCGCAGCCCCGACAGGTCCGCCGAGGGGCTCAGTGCCATCAGCAGCAACAGGTTGGGGTGGTGCAGAGTGCTGGGGGAGGAGAGCGGGCCACTCACAAGGAGGCCCTGTCGCAGCGGGTGGGGCTGCTCCTAGGCACGGATCTGCACCAGCCAGGGGACAGGAGAGAAACTGAGACCGCGGGTCCCACAGCCTGGCAGTTGCAGAGCCAGCACCCAGCCTGTACCCCGTTCATGCTACCCCTCCCTGCACCCGCCTCCCCTCTGCAGCCTACAAGACACAGAACTGGGACCCACTTTCCAGTGGGAGAATGGTCACTCCAGTAGGAGGGCTCCGTGCCAGGTGCTAGCCCACAGGTGAAGACTCGGTAACCGTGGCCACTGGCGCTCTCCCTGGTCTTGTTTATGAAACACTTGAGTCGGGCGGGCAGGCAGGGGCCCGGGCTGTGGGACTGGGCCGGCCTGGGGAGAAGGCTGGGCCAGCGCACCTGCAGTGCTGAAGGTCGGCCAACAGCACATCAGGCTGGCTTCCAGGCACTGCCAGCTGCCGCACCGTCACAGGGTGGCCCCTCCACAGGAGGCTGCAGAATGGGGAAGGGGAGAGAGTGTACACCTGAGATAAGGGGCTTTCCTTGTGCGGGGAGCAAGAGAGCTGGACTCTCCCCGGAGCTCTGCTGGACCCCCTGCAGGGGGCGTGGGGGGGTTGCTCTCACTTGGCCATGAGGGTGTGGGAGCTGCTCCTGTAGGTGCGGTCGGGCTCGCCCTGGGCTGGCAGCAGCTCCTTAGGGTCCGCGAGGGGTATGCCTGTCACCAGCCCCAGTGGCCACAGGCTGCTCAGCTGGGGATGAGGAGCGCAACTGTGAGGCACAAAGAGGACAGGGGTGGTCCCTGCTCCCCCAACCTCTCCCGCTTACCTGGCCGAACCCCAAGGCTGGGATTTGGGGGGCCCTCCTGATCTGCCCCAGTCTTGGTGCCCTGGGGTAAACGGCAGTCCGAGGGTAAGTCTGGGGTAACTGGGAGTGGTGGGAGGGTGGGCTTCACAGTGTGGACAGTTACCTGCCCGCCTGCCTCAGCCGCAGCAGAGACAGGGAGCCACACAGGCTGCGTCCAGAGCCGGCCTGCAACAGGCCCAGGGATGCAGTGGGTGCCAACTCAGCGCCGTGCACCAGTGCTGATACGTGGGCACGGCAGAGCTGTAGTAGCTCCAGCACCTGGACGGGGGCATGTAGGGTGAGGCGGGGGGCGGGGCGCTGGCCCCAACGCCCCCATCCCACCCGTGCCACTGCTCACCTCCAGGCTCTGCTCGGCACCACCCTGCTCCGCCCAGTCCCAAGGAGTGCGGCCCTGCTGGTCACGCAGACGCAGGTCGCCCCCCGCCCGCAGCAGCTGCAGCAGCACCAGGCTGCGGCCCGAGAAGGCACCTGCATGCACAGGTGTGCTGCCATCGAGGCAGCGGCTGCAGCAGAACAATGAGGATTAGATGGATTAGGAAAGTGATGGAACAGGGACAAGAGGTGACAGGAGGGGTCACTGAGGGATGAAAGGAGTCACTGTGAACATGGGAGGTGGATATCAGGACAGGAAGGGTCACTTGGGGACACAGGGGTCTTTGAGAGGATGGGAGGATCATTGTGAGCGTGGGAGGCACCCGCAGAATGGGAATAGTCACTGAAGGACAAGAAGGGGTTAACTGAGAGGACAAGGGGGGGGGGTCCCTGGGGATGGGAGGGTCATCAGGGGATGGACGGGGGAGGTGAGGAAGAGCCCTGGCTCTCCAGGGCTCAGACTCAGGGCCCTGGGGCGGCGGGGGGGGCAGCACCAGCTGTCCACTCACTGGTTGGGGTTGGCGCCGAAGGCCAGCAGGAGCCGCACGGCAGAGCTGTGGCCACGCAGCGCCGAGAGAAAGAGCCCCGTCTGCCCTGCGGAGTTCTCGCCATCCACCTGGACAACTGAGGTGCAGCGAGGCTTAGGGCTGTCCCCGCCCCTACTCCAGGGGCAGAGGTCCTAGGGGCTGCCAGGCAGCACCTTTGCCAATTCTCAGCCCCCACAGTCCCTCCTTGACTGTTAACCCTTGACCCCAGGCTCCATCTCTATGTCCTAGAACCCCCACCCTCCAGCCTCTGGGAACTCTACCTCAGAATCCATTCAACACAGTGCTCACCATTAGGTCCATAGAGTTGGAACAAGGGGTGACATTTACGTGCCATGCTGACATCCACCCCCATCCCAGAGGGGTCAAAATCACACAAAGGTACCCAGGGGCCAGGGGGAAGTGGACTTGGTGGGGACGTGGGCTCGCAGAGCCTCATGCACTGTCCAGGACAGGCAGCCTCCACCCAGCTCTAACTCAACGTATGTATACAGGTCCCATGCGGCCAGCACCCATTCTTCAAAACAAGCAAACTCGCTGGATTTCATCAGGAAATCTCTCAAGTTTATTTCTGAACACTGCATCTAAGAGCAGAATCCAGGTAGCAACCTCCTCTGCGCCTCCACCTCCATGTCCTTGCCAATCCCCCACCCGCCTGCATCATCCTGCTCAGATCCCCCCTCCCAACCCCCTATCACTGCACCCACCATACCCCAAGCCCTGTTTCTCCGCACTCAGCAATCCCGAGTTCCTCCTCCTCCAGGCTCCACCCCATATCCTCAAGGAGGGCAAATGCACGGCACCCTTGTCCTTGTACTCCTATGTCCTTGGCAGACATGGCTAATCAATCATGTGCTTGGTCCAACCCAGTTTGGTCTCTGCCGCAAAATCCCTCCAAATGTGATCCCTCGGGAACCTCTGAACATCACACTCACTGCATCTTATTCTACTCAGTAATCCACCATCTTTTGCAATGGCATCCTAACTGATATTCTGCATTTCTCTTGAATGATCCCTGCAGAGGAATCTTCTTAAAACACAAATCATTTCATGATACAGATAATTATTATAATGAAAGTCATTTCATTTTTTTTTGTATAGGTAATCTTATACAAGTTGTTCCAAAACAGAAAAATAGAAAAAGAGGGCAAGGCTCATTTTATGAGGCTAGTATGACCTTAATTCCAAAGCCAGATGAGAGTTTCTAGAATCAGAAAATGAAACTGTATATCAATTCCATTTGTGATCATTTATACAAAACTCCTAAATATAGTAAAAGGGGTAACCCAATCAATTTATTCCCAGAAAGCAAGGATGAGTCAACAAAAGAAAATCTATCAACGTAATAAAACACATTCATGGATTAAAGGACAAAAATCACATTTAACTCAGTAGACACTGGATAAATTGCAATACCTACTTATGATTAGGGGGAAAAAACACCTCAGAAAACTAAGAATAGATGGGAACTTCCTCATTTGATGAAAATTATAAAGCAAAATGCAAGAGCAAGCATGATACTTAATGCAGAAACACAGGCTCATTCCCTTTAACATCAAGAACAAAGAAAGAGGGCCGGCCCCGTGGCTTAGAGGTTAAGTGTGCGGCTCCGCTGCTGGTGGCCCGGGTTCAGATCCCGGGTGCACACAGACACACCGCTTCTCTGGCCATGCTGAGGCTGCGTCCCACATACAGCAACTAGAAGGATGTGCAGCTATGACATACAACTATCTACTGGGACTTTGGAAGAAAAGATAAATAAATTTAAAAAATTATAAAAAAGAAAAAGAACAAAGAAAAAGCTGTCCACTGACAACAAGGTTTGGGAGTTGTGGCTGACACCTTATGACAAGAAAAAGAAATTAGACTTTAAAGACTGAGGAGCTGAGACCAAACTGCCACCATCTGCAGATAACGAAGAAGTGAAAGAATCAACAAACAATTACAACTATTAAGCAAGTTTAGAAAGTGGCCAAATTGGAGCCAGCCCGGTGGTGCAGTGGTTAAGTGCACACACTCCGCTGCGGCGGCCCAGGGTTTGCAGGTTCAGATCCCAGGCGTGCGAAGACGCACCGCTTGTCAAGCCATGCTGTGGCGGCGTCCCATATAAAGTGGAGGAAGATGGGCACAGATGTTAGCCCAGGGCCAGTCTTCCTCAGCAAAAAAGAGAAGGATTGGCAGATGTTAGCACAGGGCTGATCTTCCTCACACACACACAGAAACAAGTGGCCAGATATCCAATCAACTTACAAAAATCAATGAAACATACAAATTCTAAGTTGGGTAATGTTAATTTCTTGCCTACAACTCCAGTGGTTTCCCATCACACAGAACAGAATTCACACCCCTTTTGAGGCCCTTTCCCGTCTGTACCTGCTCTCTTCAGCTTCAGCCCTCTCCCAGAGTCCCCTCGCTCCCTGCTGCTACTTATACATACCCAGTTTGTTCTGACTTCAGGGCCTTTGCACTGGCTATTCCATCTTTCGGAAGGGCTCTTCCCTCAGCTTTTTGCATGATTGGCTCTTATGCTGTGGGACTCAAGTATTACCCCACCAGAAAGTCCATCCTTTCCAGTGTGTCCACCCATCCTCATCATTCTCTTAAATTCCCATAACAAATTTCATTCAGAGTGACCCAGAAGGTCATGTTCACCCTTAAATCCCCATCACAGACAACAGAGCCTGGCACACAGTAGGTGCCAGGTACACAATAGTTGACTGGCCAACTTAAGTCACACCCACCATGCTGCCCCTCGACCTTGCCCCCACAGGGAGTTCCAGCAGCCACACCCTCACCTCTCTGCAGGAGCCAGGTGAGGCCCCACCCTGGGCCACCCGCCACAGCCAGGCGATGCAGACGGCCCACCTGGGCTTCCGGATCCCGCACAGAGCCCAGCTCCACCGGGAAGCCAGAGCGCAGCGAGGGCATTCTTGGCTCCAGACTCTGTCAGCTGCTGGGCAGGGATCAGCTAGGGGGGCTCATGAGGGCAGGAGGAAGTGAAGGGCGGGACCTCCAGGGAGATAAAGACAGAGCTGGCTGGGATCCTGGGGGGGCAGTCTGAGAAAGGAAGGGGGTTCAGGAGGGGTCTGATTTGGAGGGAACCATCTGAATGAGAAAAGGGGTGCACTCTGGAAGAGCTACATACCAGAAGGTCAGGGGGCTAAGCACATCTGAGAGCTGAAGGGGATCTGGAAATCTGAGGGCGGGGCACTCCATCTAGGGATGGCGGTATAAGGGCTAAGGGCCCAGGAGAGGAGTCTGGGGGCTGAGGAAGAGGGTCTGAAGACCATCTCTGGGCTGAAGGAAGAGGGGCCTGAGGGTTAGGATCTGAGAGGGGCTGGGATCTACGGGCTGTGAGGGAGTAGGGGTCCAGGGGAGGACAGTCCGAGGGCAGGGGCTGCGGGCCGGGGAAGGGCCCTGAGGTGGGATCTGAGCGCAGTGGCTGGGGTCCGAGGGAGGAGAGGACTCCGGGTATGCGGGCTGTGAGGGTCTGAGGGGTGGGGGCCCACACTGAGGTTCAGGGAAGCGTCTGTGTGCCGGGGTGGGGTCCACGGACCGGGGGAAGAGACTGATGCGAGGAACGAGTCTGAGGACCACCGTATCTGTGGGCTGGGGGAAGGGTGCCGGGAATGACGCCAGGCTCTGATAAGAGGGTGGGCCGAGGGCTGTAGGAGAGGCGAGAAGGAAGGGAGGAGTGGCAGGGAGGGGGCGGTCTGAGGGCGGGGGTCTGAGGGCTGGGGGCGGGGTCGGTGGAGAGCTGAGGGCCCAGTAAGGTCTAGGCAGGTTCTCGCGCCCAGACCCCAGCCCAGGAGGCTTTGCACCTACCGTTGGGCTGTGATAGTGGTCACCACGTGACTGCCACGTGACCCCCGGGCGCACTAGATCTGGTGGTCTGGGCGGGAATCCTGGGCGCATGCGCATCACTGGCCTCCAGGCACGCTTGCGCTTGCGCAGTAGCTTTCCTCCCCTAAGAGGCGCCCCTGAGGCCCTGAGGTGACTCCAGGAAAGAGACAGCAGTGTCTGTCCCAGAGCTCTTGGCTGCGCCCTACGTGTTACCCCGTTCTTACCTCGGCCCCAGGACTTGCTGAGGTGGTGGCTCCTTCCAGATCCCTGTCCTTGGCTGTCTTCTTCCCATGCTTCTCACTCACCCCGTGGGCTGTTTCCTCTCTCACTCCCTGCCCCAGTCCCCACAGTGTCCTGGACACCTCCCCCTGGACGTCCCCTGGGACCCTCACACCCACCAGGTCCCACATTGGCCTTGGTTATCTCCCCAAAACTGCGTGTCCTCCCGTATCCCCATCTCAGGGTTGGCCCCGCTGTCCCCTCTTCAAGCCAGAGCCCTGTGCCTCTCCCTGAATGTCTCCCTCCCCTCCAGCCTGTCACCCCATGGCCTATCCACTCAGCCCCTGGATTGTCCTTTCCACTAGCCCCCTCCTCCCTCCCCTACAGCCCCGCCCTGCTCCAGCCCCTGCCCCAGATTCCCTACCCCAGCTTCCCTGCGCTCCAGCCTGTCTCCCACTCTGGTCTACCCACCACACCGCAGCCAGGGAAGTCTTCCTGAAGCGAGACCTGACTCTGCCCCTCCTCTGTTTGAAACTCTCCTGAATCTCCAGTGCCCTTGGGACAGAGTCCGAGCCCTGCAGCCTGGCTCCTAAGACTGCATCATCTGGCCCTACCCACCCCTCCATCCTTGTGCCCTCACTCCTCACTCTGTTCCACACTTCTCTGTTTACGCACATGCCCTTGTCTTTGAATGTTCTCCTCGCTGTTCACTTGGGTATTCTTTTTTTTATGGTGAGGAAGATTCGCCCTGAGCTAACATCTGTGCCAGTCTTCCTCTATTTTGTATGTGGGTCACCGCTACAGCATGGCTTGATGAGTGGTGCCTGGGTCCGCACCCCGGATCCAAACCAGCGAACCCCGGGCCGCTGAAGCGGAGTGCACAAACTTAGCTACTATGCCACCAGGCCGGCCCATCACTCGGTTATTCTTATGAGTTCTCTGGGAAGCCCTCTTGATCACCAGGGGTCTCCTCTGGCCTCCCAGAGCCTCCAGGCTTTCCCCAGCATCTCCCTGATACTCTGCTTGGGCTTTCCCATCACAGCCCTGACCGCTCTGGGCTGTCACTGTCTGAAGATGGGTCTGTCTGCTCTGCTGGACTGAGAGCCCTGTGAGGCCAGGCCTGGGGTTGTCTGTCACTGTTGTGTGTCCAGCATCGTTCACTCCGGAGCCTGGCTCAGAAGGGGCCTCAGTAAATGCTTATTAAATGAGAGGATGGTTTGGCTCTTCGCTCTGTCCCTCCCTGGACATGTGGCCTGAGCCCAGCCTCTTGACTTCAGTGCCTCAGTGTCTGCTCTTCCTCCGTGCTCTTCACTTGGGCATCCACAGGAGTGAAGAAAGTTCCCACATCAGCCACTGACTGCTGAGCGGAGCTGACCACAGGCCCATCACAGGATAGGCTGCCTCAGGGTTGGGGGGAGGCCTCATTAGTCTGTGATGGATGCCCTTGCTATGCTCTAGGGTCATCTAAAGATCTCTCTACAGCGCAGAGCCCCCCAGCTCGGGCTGGCTGAGGTCAAGATTCCTCTTCCCCAAGGAGGGACTTCAGTGCAGGGCAGCAGCCTGGGCAGTGGCTCAGGACCTTTATTGACCACATGACCCCCAGGGGTGCTAACGGGGTACACTTAGGTCCCGCCAGAGCAGCCTCCGCCAAAGTTCTTGGCTGAGCAGCTCCTGTTCCCTGCGGGCGCCCTGCAGCACACTCCGGTTCTCCTGGGCCCTCCGGATCAGGTAGGGGATCACCTCCTCCAGGGAGCCGTAGGGGATGGACTTATATACAGCGTAGCCGGCCTGCCCTGGGGGGAGAGTATTGGCAGGGTGTGGGCTCATGTTTTAGGAGAGGCTCCCCTAGACCCCATCTGCAACAGAGATTTCGATTTCTGAGAACACGGCAGACTAGGTGAATTGGACAAAATTTCCCACTGAAAAAACTAAAAAATTTGAGGTAAACATTTAAAAAATCTTCTCAATGTTATTAAAATGCTGCCAAGAGAATAAGGAATTTACTACCCCAAGAATTACGAGAAAGCGGGAACCCAGAGAAGGAAGGATGCACAGGGAAGCACTCTTGCCCGGAAGGCAACACTGAGCTGCCAGCTGATGACTTCAGAGCTGAGGGGTACAGCAATCGAGCCTCAAAGCTTGCCCAGGGTCAGAGTCATAAAGGAGAACTTCCCCAAGTTAATTTACCCCCTCAGAGTCAGAGTTAACAAGAAGTAACCCCCCACCTTCCCCCACTCCCAGGGACTGGCCTCGGCTGCAGGCAGAGCAGGGAAGAAACCAGAGAACTGCACCCCTGAGAGGTTGCGGCCATGCATTAGTCCCCTCACGTATTTGCAGCCCAAATTTGCATCCCTGGGATGTCTCAAGAAACTGCAGCTGTGGGTTTAGGGTACAGTGGTGTTGTACCCCTTAGCACCCAGCAGAAGAAAACGCAAAGGCCCTGGGGATCAACATGGTGGAGACAACAAAGTGCCCCAAAAAGAAGACGCCATGATCGAGAACCAGCAAAAGCAGCAGACGCAGAGACACAGGCCTTCAGGCCTTCAGCTGTGGGAACAACAGATCTCTCTGGAAGGGTCCCGCAGCGGGGCCAGCTGCAGGCTCTGGATGGGCGCCTGGCCGGGCATGGGTGGGGTTGGGAGAAGGGATCTGGCTGGGAGGGCACGAGGCCTGGGGCTGGTGGGGCATGGGGTGGGGGATGGGGAATGGGCCATTCACATACCCAGTGCCAGGGAGACGTGGTCACACATCCCCAGAAGTTGTCCGAAACAGACGGGCCCGTCCAGAGGAATGCCCAGCTCCCACATGCTGCGGAAAAGGCCGCGTGATGGGTCCAGGCAGAGGTGGAGCCAGAGCCGAACGTCAGCGCACCCTCGTGACTGTTCCGGTTACTCAAACGCTGAAGTACTTCCAGACTCAGTGATGCATAACCACTGAGCCCCCCGAAAGCTCCCCAGAGCATCCCCGCGCCTTCCCTGGAGCCCTCAGACCCCCTCAGGCCCCAGCACATAAGAGGCGGTGCCTTGTGCGGCTGGGGCCCACGGCACCTACAGCGTAGCAGGGGTAAATGTTTTGACTATCCTCCCTAGAACCCCTCTGAACCTACTGGCCCCCCGCTATCCCTCCCCTTGTTCCTCGTCCACCGCCCTCTGCCCACCCCTGGCCTGTGAGCAAGGGAGAGGAGGGGAGGAGACCTTCTCGTGGGCACCTGTTTCCCATCCCCCCACCTCATACCGCTTGGTCGCCTGGCAAACAGATTCCTCGTTGTGGGAAGCCACCATGAGGTGGCACACGGGGCCGCGGCGGGACACGTGGGTCAGCATCAGCTCCAGGCAGCGACTGTAACTGAAGGGACGTGCTCCACTCAGCTTCAGGCACCTGGTAGGTGAGGGTCAGGCCCCGGGGCCTGCGGATTGCTGTCCTCGGGAGGTCGGCTGCCTTGGGGCAAGGACTCCGGAGTCAGAAGCTTCCTCCATTCCGCCCGCACCTGCTGCAGGGGCCATCGCTTCTCTGAGCCTAGGTGAACGCGCCGTTCACCTAACAGCGCTGTTGTGAGGCTGAGGTGAGGGAGTACACAAAGCCTTTGGGACTATTCTGTTGGAAGCAGTTGAGTGGAAGAACAGGAGCTGTGTGTAGGTGTGATGCCTTTCACACCAACACACTCAAAAATCGTTGTGTTTGCCTGAATACGCGTGAAGGAACTCAGGAAACGCATGTAAGAAACTAACATGGGGGGCAAGGAGACTCCGTGATGAGATGGGGATGGGGGTGGAAGAGAGAGGTGTCAGTGCATTCATTTTCATGTTACTTAGACTTTTGAATCATGTGAATTTATTGTTTATTCAAAACATATTAAGACATTGTACTGTGCTGAAGAGGATGTGGAGAATTGGAACTCTCACATGGTGCTGGTGGGAATGTAAAATGGTGCAGCCACTTTGGAAAACCATCTGGATTTTCTCAAAAAGTTAAACTTGGAGTCACCCTATGACCCAGGCAAGTCCACTCCTAGCGAACTGAACTTTCAAGAAAATTGAAACTGTATGTTTATAGAAAAAATGTGTCTGTGAATATTCAGAGCGGTATTATTCACAATAGCCAAGAAATAGAAACAACCCAAATGTCCAGCAACTGATGAATGGATGAACAAAATGTAGTCTTATTCATGCAATGAAATATTATTTAGCCATAAAAAGGAAGGAAGCACTGCTACATAGATGAACCTTGAAAACATTATGCTGAGTGAAAGAAACCAGATACAAAAGGCCACATATTGTATGATTCCATTGATATGAAATGTCCAAAATAGGCAAATCCATAGAGACAGAAAGTAGGTTAGTGGTTGCCAGGGGCTGAGAGGAGGCGGGAATGGCGAAGGACTGCTAATGGATATGGGGTTTGATTTTGAGGTGATGAAAATGTCTGGAATTAGATAGTGGTGATGGCTGCACAACCTTGTGGATATAGTAAAAGCCACTGAATTGTACACTTTTTTTTTTTTTGCTAAGGAAGATTGGCCCTGAGCTAACATCTGTGCCAATATTCCTCTATTTTATATGTGGATCGCCACCACAGCATGCCTACTGAGAAGTGGTGTAGGTTGGTGCCCAGGAACTGAACCCAGGCCACTGAAGTGGAGCGCACCAAACCTAACCACTAGGCCACGGGGCTGGCACCTGAATTGTACACTTTTAAATGATGCATTTTATGGTATGTGAATTACATCTCAGTAAAAAAAATAATAATGGTGCCAATGCTAAGCCTCTGGGACACAAACGTGCCTAGGAGCCCTCACAGGCCTTGGATGCGAGTCTAGGTTCCAACCACGGCTTGGCCACTTGCCCTGTAAGTTTGGGTGAGTCCCTGCAGCTCTACAAACTATCCTCCATCCACTGTGAAATGGAGTGGGACTTTGTAAGCTCCAGGAGGACAGGGCCTGGGGGCCACCCTGCTTGCTGCTGAGAGCAGGGTCCAGCACGGGTCTGATCTACATCACGTGGTCAGCGAGTATGTGGGGAATGAATAAATTCCTTCTTCCCGGGGCCGTGGTATGGGGGTCCAGAGAGCTCACCCACACAGGGTGATTCAAGGTGGGTAAGAATGCAAGTTCTACAGCCTGTCTGCCTGGCCTCAAATCTTGGCCCTACCTCTTATTAGCTGTGTGACCTTGGGTAAGTGTTCTACCTCTCTGTGCCTCGGTTTCTTCCTCTGTGAAGTAGGGATGATAATGATAGTACCTACTGCTTGACGTTGTTTATTTATTCATTCAACAGATCTCTACTGAGCCCCTGCTATGCAGCAGGCACGATCGTAAGCCCTGAGGGTTCAGCAGTGAGCAAGCCAGAACCCCCCGCCCCCACACTCTGGTTGGGGAGACAGACAATGAGCAGCTGGACACGAGACTGTACAGAACCTCAGCTGCTGATATGTGCTGAGGGGAAAAGTCAATCCAGGAAGAGGGTGGGTGTGGCGTGCTCTAGTTCTTGATACGGAGGGCAGGGCAGGTGCCCTGAGAAGGTACCAATAAATAAAGACCTAAGGAGGTGAGGGATTCAGCCACGCAGCTGTCTGGAGGGAGAATGTTCCAGGCATCGAGAACAAGAAGTGCAAAGGCCCTGGGGACCATCAAGGAGGCCAGAGGAGCTGGAGTGCAGTGAGTGAGGGGTCGGTGGGAGGAGGAGTTAGAGAGGCTACGGGGACCGGATCGGTTGGGCCTCGTGGGCCACTGTAAGGATTTGGGGTTTATTGAGGGTGCGCTGGGAGCCATGGAAGGATTTTGAACTGAGGAGGGACATGGTTTGACTCAGGTACAAACATGAGGGGTGCCTGTGGGGAACAGCCTGGGAGGGGAGGACAGAGGAGGGAGCGGGGAGTCCAAGGAGGAAGCCACTGTTCGGGTGGGAAGTGACAGTGTCCTGGACCACGGAGAGGGAGTGACATGTGGACACATGCACGCTCAGCATCATGAGTAGTGAGCTCTCATTGAAGGTCAGATGTTAGTATTTGTCTCGGAGGCTGGCCTGGCCCAGTCCTACCTCTGACTGGTAGCCTCGCAGTCAGGCTGAGTGGGATCTTCGGTCCCCTGGAGCCGGGCCACCTCTCTCTCCTTGTCCAGATACGCCCCTCGGACCAACTTCACCCCGAAGGCCAGGCCAGCCCCGTCTGCAGCCTCAGCATCCCGCTGCAGCCGCTCGTGTGTGTCCTGGCAGAGCACACGGGCAGCTTCAGGTCAGGGCACTGGGACCTCAGCCTGCAGCCCCCCCAGAGCACACTACGCACCTTCAGATAGGCCTGGTAAGTGTTCCACACCCAGGGCCCGCCTTCCCCAGGGCGGTTCCAGCGCGCGGCCAGGGCGGCCACCAGCAGAGAGAGGGCAGGGTTCAGCGAGGTGTACTCAGCATCCACCAGGAGCCTCACGTGCTGGGCCCGGGCATGCTGGGAGTGAGGGACTGTGGTCAGAGCCCCAGGCACCCAGCAGCGGAGCCAGACCACCGCAGAAGGTCTTACCTGCACCACCCGATGCAGGCGGCTCAGAGAAGCCTGGAGATGCTGGTTTTGCTCCGCGGTGAGGCAAGAGATCTGGAGGTCCTGGGGGGTTGGCAGGGGAGGCGAGAGCAGTCAGGGCTGCTGGACTCTTCCAGGGCCTAAGTCTCCTCTCCCCCACCACCAGGAAGGGGAAAAAGTTTAGAAATTGTTAGAAATCTGGAAAGTAGCAGCCATATATCACATAGATACTATTTACTGAGATGTAGTACTGTGGTTAAGAGCCCAGAATCCAAGTTTGAATCCTGGCTCCACCACTTACTGTGTGGCCTTGAGCAAGTCATATAACCTCTCTGGGCTTCAGTTTTTCTCCTCTGTAACATGGAGATGATAATAGTATTGACCTCATGCAGTTGGGTTTTTTGTTTTTGTTTTTTTAGTGGTTAAGATTGTAAGTTTTATAATGCATTTTTCATATTTCTTGCAAAAGCAACGCTACTGGTAACAATTTTGTTTGTTTGAGAAAGTCTTTATTTCTCTTTCACTTTTGAAGGATAATTTTGCAGAGTAAAGAATTCTAGGTTGGTAAGTTTTTCTCTCCACACTGTAACTATTTCCCTTTTACTTGTTGTTAGGACGGAGTAGGGACTTCCAACCTCCGTACACACCAGACCAGAAACCGGAGGTCCTTGGCTCTGCTGTGGGGCAGGCAGCCTTCAGGCAACCAAAATGCAAATTTACTCCAGGTCTTTCTTCCTCTCCCTCTTCTCCCCATCTTGGTTGCAGCAGCAAAGAGGACTGAACCCTGAGCAGCTGCTAATCCAAGGCCACACCACACTAGGTGGGTGAGGCTGCAACCGGAGCCCTGACGTGCCCAACGCTAAAGGCTGCAGTCCATCACGAAGGTGTTGTGTGGATAAAACGGGTTAATGTGTGAGATGCACCTGGACATGATAAGCACCCAGTACTCAGTGTTGTTATTGTTATAAGAATAGGTGACCTCATATACTATCTTATGTATTTAATCTTCACAATGGTGCCAGCACACAGATGCTATTCTAGGCTCCATTTTCCAGGGAGGGACTGAAGCTCAAAGAGTGAAGTGACTTGGAATTAACATACAGGAAGTGCTTAGAACAGTAGCTAGCACATAGTAAGTGCCGTAAGTGCTACCTCCTGTTAGTCTGGTAGGACTCGATTTCCTCATCAGATGCGAAAGGCCTCAGGTAGCCCTCAAGCCCCGACCCGTCTGGCCCCTCTGCTCTCACCTCCCCCCACTCTCTGCCTCGCTCACTGCCCTCCAGCTGCACTGCCTCCCTGCTGTTCTTGGAACATGCCAGGTACCTCCCCGCCTCAGAGCCTTTGCCCTGGCTGTTCCTTCTGCCTGGAACACTCTTCCCCCAGGTGTCCATCTCCTCACTCCTACCTCTCCTACAGGTCTTTGTTCCAGTGTCACCTTCTCAACGAGGTTTACATTTGCAGCTCCCTGTCTGGGGCTTCCATTCTCCTTCTGCAGCCTTATTTTTCCCTGTGATGCTCATCCATACCTAACTTGTTACCTATCGGCTTCAGTTTTCATTACTGAGTGCCTCTTGCCCCTCCTGACTAGCGAGCATGAGCCTTGGGGGCAGGGGGTTGGTCTTGTCATCTCCTCCTCCTAGCACAGCGCCTGGAACACGGTAGATGGTCTGTAAACATTTAGGGAATTCACACGTTTGTGAAGTGGAAATAGTAACTGTCCCTCACTCAGTCCTGTTATGGGGACTCAGAGGGTGAATGTGAGCTGCTGGTGACTCAAGGAGTCCCGGGGGCTTCAAATAACTTGTTTTGGGAAGTTAAAGAAAGAGGAACAGATGAGACTTAAGTTCTATTTTATCCAACAGCGTCGCTGTGGATGACGCAGTCCCGCTAATGGACCCCCTGGGGCGGGTTAGTCTGAATGTGGCAACCCCCCAATCTTGGGGGAGAAAACTCTCTCCAGGAGGAGGGAAGAGCTGGGGGCATCTTTTCCTCAATCAGAGAATTGTCTCCCCCTGGCTTGGGCTTAGACTCAGGGGAGTTCTGGGGTGTTAGCAGCTGGTGGATCTCCCTATACAGGATGGCCACCCTCAGGAGGACCTGCTCAGTGCCAGGTGCTATTCACCAACCGCTGAACTGATGTTCTGTCCGCCACCCTCCGAGGTACGGACTGTATCATCCCCATTTTGCAGAGGGGGAAACTGAGGCACAGAGAGGTGAAGTCACTTGTCCGAAGTCACACAGCTAGTCAGAGCAGACCTGAGATTTGAACCTCAGCTTCTCCAAAACCTGGATTCTTAACCATCACCCTCAACACCCACTCAGGGGCAGCGAGTAAATGTTTCCCTCGAACATATGCGAAGCATCTAGGACAGTGCTCAGCACTTTGTGAGCGATCAGTAAGTTCTCCGCCATTAATTTATTGTTTAAAAATCACTTGCTTCATTCATTCATTCATGTAACATGTATTTATCATATCTTGTCTGGGCACCAGGGGCTAGGGAAATGGGAGAGAGCAGGACAGTCATGAATTGCGCTGCAGAACTAGTGGATGTGGAGACCAAGGATGGGTTGGGGCTCGGATCTGAGATGGGGGACGGTAGAGCTGCCTCTGAGGTGGGGACAGGAAGGAGGGGCAGGTTTGGGGAGACACTGAGGGCAGTGTGGGACCCAGTAGGTATGAGGGGTCTGGGGGATGCCCAGGAGGCTCAGGGGAAAGGCTAGGGCTGGAGATAGAAACAGGGGCATCATTAGTGCTGGATGGGGAAACTGAGGCTGTAGGGATAGGTGAGGAGGCCGTTTGAGGAGAGTAAGGAGTGAGGCGGGAGGGACCCAGGACCTAGCCCTGGGGAACCTGCATTTTTAAGAGACAGGCAGAGAAACACCTAACAAAGACTGAGAATGAGCCAGCAGGATGGAAAAGGAAAACGGGGTGGGATGTACTGGGAAAGCCAAGGCAAGCAAGTGACAGAGGAGGAGGGAGGCCCCTCTGCTCAGATGCCAGCCTGGCAGGGGCCTTAATCCTTAAAACCGCCCTGGGAAGAAGTTACTATCACTGCCCCATGTGAGTGAACTAAATCTCATAAAGAGATGAAATGCGTTACGCTCCAAAGCTGATCCTCTGAAACCCTAAATCCTGCTTCTGTGTGTTCTGGGACACATTTTAAAAAATTACAAATTTAAAAAAATCACAATTAGAAAAGAGACATCAGCATGTCCCCTGCAGCGTTGTTTGGGGTGGTGGAGACTCAGAGGCCACCCAGGTGTCCACCCCAGGAGAGGTGAACCTCGCGGCCAGAAGCGGCAATGAGAAGCAATAGATTCGATGTACGCAGAGACGATGATGGATCTTAAAATCAGAGCGCGCAGTGGAAAAAGGATGAAACAGAATGAGAGGGATAACAGAACCCAGTTTGTGTACATCTGAAAACATACCCCCCAGACTGATGGAGGAGGGCATGGGGGAGCTTTCTGCAGGGATGGAAATGTTCTATCACTTGACAGGGGTTTGAATTGCTCAGCTGTGTGTATTTCTCTGAGCTCATCAAAGGGTACATTTACAAGTTGTGCATTTCATTGTATGTAAATTTTACCTGAAAAGAAGTAAAGTCCTGTAAGTGATTATTCAGCTCAAATTAGTGATGTGCATCCTGAAGCTTTTGCGGGGAAGTGTGCTAATGTCTGCAGCTTACTTTGAAATGCACTGAGAAACAAGGTGGATTGATGGGTGGATGGAGGGCTGGGTAAAGAGACAGGTGTGATTTAAAGCAGGTATAGTTAAATGTTAATGTGGCAGGTATACGAGTGTTCACTGTAAAATTCTTTCAAATTTCCTGTGTGTTTGAACATTTGCATAAAATGTTGGAAAAAATATGCCCTCAAACAGTATAACTCAGGGAAACAAAATCATAATAGCAGAAAGATACACGTTACACAGGATGGAGTGGTTGCCAGGAGGGTAGAAATAGAATACGGAAATAAAAAGGAATGAATGAATGAATGAATGAACCAAAACCGCACTGCTCTAATGGTGACTTCCAGCCAGACACACGAGCATAGCTGAGTGGTTGATAAAATGCTGACGTGCTTTCTTCTATGTGGTAAAGAGCTGCTGTCTCAGTCATCCCTCTGAGAGCTCCCAGCCCCCAGGTCCTGCCCTGGAACCCCCAATGAGCCATATTCCAGCCATTCCAACCAGGCCCCAGGGCTCCAGCCACGTTTCTTCTGATTGTCCTCAGCCTGGGAAGTAGAGGTGGCTAGAACATCCCGCTCGCAGGTGCCTCCTGTGTCCAAGTCCAGGAGACTCTGCCCTGACGTGCCCCACCAACCATCCCCCAGCCTGAAGTCCTTACCTGCCCAGAGTCCATGGCTTCTGCCAGCCTCTCGGGGCTCAGCTCCAAGGAAGCCCCTGGCCTTCTGACCCATGAGGTTAGCGCCTTCTGGAATGGGGTGATGGGTGGGGTAGTGAGGGGGACCTGGTGGGCAGCCACACCGTCCTCCCCCGCCATCCTGACTGTCCCTTACACAGAGCCAAGTGCTGGTCAGCGCTGTCATCTTCAGCTGCATGAGGATGTTCCCAGTCGGGCCGGGGGTCTCCAGGAGGCCTCGTGACAGGTCCACACAGCGCAGCATAGCGCGGAGGTTGCCTTCATACCAGGCCTCGCTGCCCAGCCAGCAGGCATCAGGTCCTGGAGTCCGCTAACCCCCTTCCTGCCGTCCTGCCGCCCCCCGGACCCCGCCCCCTACTCACCCAGTCTTGACAGCCGAGTCTGGCTCCTCCTCAGTGGGCACTGCCAGCAGGGGCCGGAGGCCCAGGGTCTGGAGCTGTTGGACACAGCCCCTCACCTCCTCTGCTGTCTCGCCAGCCACAAACTGCCCGTAGATGGACGCTCGGAGGAGCGCACCCGAGAGCCGGGAGCCCAGGAGGCGCTGAGACCAGGCCTGGAGCTGGGGTGACAGGGAGTGAGGGCTCAGAGCTGGGCCCTGGGGAACCTCAGGACAGTCCCCAGGGTCGCTGCTCACCGCCAGGCCATGGGTGACCAGAGGGGGCCAGGCACACAGCCGTAGCACCAGCAGAGCCCGTGTGAGTTCTCCTGTGCCCTTGAGGTGGAAGGCCCCACCATCAAAGTTCAGGGGCCGCCAGCCCCCAGCAGAGGGACTGGCCTGGGAACAGAGCACTCGGCAGGTCCGGAGCATCTCGAGTCCCTCGCCACAGCCTCACCAGGTAAGGGGCTTTGGGGCAGCAGGTCTACCAAATGCCCCTTGCCCGGCCAGGGCAGTGACTGATTAACCAGGCAGTGACCAGGGAAAGGCCAATCTTTAGGATCACCAGGCTCCTTGGGGGGCAGTTAATTATTAACTGATGGGGACAGAGTTCAGAATAACGGAGACGGGAAAGGAAACCCCCAGCAACAGCCCCAGCAACTCTCAGCATGGTGGGCACAATTACGAGGTGCCCCCCTGAGCCAGTGGTGCTGAGTGAGAGCGTGGGCTCTGCGGCAAGGCAAGTTGGCTTTGTGACCTCAGGAAAGTTACTTAACCTCTCTTGTTGCCACTGCTTCATCTTAAAAAGAGAAAGAGTGTAGTGTTATTGAATAAATTTGAAAATGCACATAACCTATAAGCCAGCTGTGCCATGCTAAGTACGTATCCAGAGAACTTGAACATGAGCATCAGGAAACATGTACAGGAAGGAGTGTTCATAGCAGCACTGTTTGTAATAGCCCGAAGTGGGAACCACCCAAATCTCCATCAACTGGAGAATGGATAAATACATTGTGGTATATTCCCACAACAGAATACTATACAGAAATGAAAAAGGAATGAACTACTGGTACACACAAACACACGGGTAAATCTCACACACATAATGTTGAGTGAAAGAAGCCAGACACCAAACAGGACGTGCTGTATTATTCTAGTCAATAAACTTAAAGCAGGGAAAATGAAATGACAAGGAAGTTTTGGGGATCCATATGCAGGTGGTCAAACTATAAAGAAGAGTTAAGCAAGGAAATGATTGTCACAAAAGTCAGAGAGACGGTTACCTCAGGGGACGGGAGGAGTTGTCACTGGGAAGGGGCACATGGGGGCTTCTATGTCCTTTTTTCTTAACCTGATGACTCATCAGCCATGCTGTGGCAGTGACCCACATACAAAGTGAAGGAAGACTGGCACAGATGTTAGCTCAGGGACAATCTTCCTCAAGCAAAAAAAGAGGAAGATAGGCAACAGATGTTAGCTCAGGATGAATCTTTCTCAGCAAAAAAAAAGAAGAATGTTCTCCTACACGCCCACACCACCATTCTCACATCTAAGAAAATACCAATAATTCCTTAGTATCTAATATTCATGTTCAAGTTTCCGTAATTGCCTCCAAGATGTCTTTTATAGCTGTTTTTTATTTTTAAACAGAGTCAATCCAGGTTCGTGCTTTGCATTTGGTTGTTATGTCTCTTTAGTATTTGGGGAACTTTTTGGGTACAGTCCTCATGATTTTTTTTTTTTGTCAGTATTGACTTTTTAAAAGAGCCCAGGCCAAGTGTCTTGTAGAATGTCCCACTATTGTATTTGTGTGATTATACCCCTGTGGTGTCATCTAACATGTTTCTCTATCCTCTGTATTTCCTGTAAACCAGAGTTTTGGTGTAGAGCCATAATTTATTAGATCAGTCTCCTGCTGCTGATGATTTAGGTTGTCTCCAGAGTCTCCACGCCTGGTCTCTTAACCACCATGTTATCAGGCCTTCCAGGCTCCTCAACAGCTCTGCCAGGAGGGTGGGAGACAGATGAGGGGCTAGGTTCTGAGCCTTCACATACTTGCCATTGGGGGATTGACGCTAGAGTTTAGGGAGATGTAGGGAGAGGAGGGAAGCCAGAAGGAAAATAGTCTTTGGGGGCTGTTAAGTGAGGGACCTTAAATATTTATTATGAAGGGCTGATTTTAACTTGAGTGCACTGGGGAGCCATGAAAGATTCTAGATAGGAAAGAGTCTCAGATTTAGGCTTTCAGAAGATCCTTCTGGCTGCTGCGTGGAGAGTAGATCAGAGAGGGAGACTGAAGCTAGAAGCCAGGGAGGAGGCTCAGGCAGGGACAGGGGCCCAAGGATAAGGCTGGACCAGAGTGGGGCTGGAGGAGGGAAGAGATACACGGGAGGCCACATGGATGGGTGATGGGGAGATCCCCCAGAATTCCTCCTGGAAACCCCAAGTCCCGAGGGTGACAGGCATGGAGACCCTGATCAGGTGCAGCATCTGAGGGACACTGTCCCCTCAACCTAACCCCCAAAAACTTTCCCAGGGAAACCCCAGGTCCCAGGGAATCAAACACAGAGACTCTGGCCAAGGGTAGGGATCAGAGACACCTGCTTCTCACCCCCTCCCAGGTTTCCCTGAGCAATCTCTACACCCCTCTTCCCTCCCTCCCTGGCGGTTCTGTTTTGTTTGGTTTCCTGATAGGCTCCAGTCCGCAGGCACAAGCAGCACACATTCGGTGCTGAATAACTAACCGTCTGTTGAATGAATGGAGGAAATGAATTAAGAGTGTCTCTCATGTCTCTGGACCACCCCCTGGCCCACCCTTGATGTACAACTGCTCCTGCAGGCTCCCATCTTGGGGAGGCCCCACTCCCGCTCCCCACTGCTCTGAAGATAAAGAACAAACTCTTTCAAATGGTCTACAAGGCCCATCATTAGTGTCTCAACCTTGAGATCACTTAGAGAGATTATTTTTATTTTTTGTGTGTGTGAGGAAGATCAGCCCTGAGCTAACATCTGCTGCCAATCCTCCTCTTTTTGCTGAGGAAGATTGGCCCTGGGCTAACATCCGTGCCCATCTTCCTCTATTTTATATATGGGACGCCGCCACAGCATGGCTTGACAAGCGGTGTGTCAGTCCGCACCTGGGATCCAAACCTGCGAACCCTGGGCTGCCGAAGCAAAACGTGCCAACTTAACTGCTATGCCACTGGGCTGGCCCCTATTTTTATTTTTTAAATTATCATATGATAAAAATAACTTTTTTTCCTTTGGTGTACAATTCAATGATTTTTAACACACGTATGGATTCATTTAACACTCCAGTGCATCAGGATAAGAACAGTTCCATCATCTCAAAAAACTCCTTTTACAGCCACATCCTCTCCCCACCCATAACCCCTGATGACCATTGATCTCTTTTCCATCACTGCAGTTTTGTCTCTCTGAGAAGGTCAAATATATGGACTCATAGTACGTCATCTTTGAGACTGGCTTCTTTCACTCAGCATGACGTCTTTGAGAGTCATGTAAGTCGTTGCTTGTATCAAGAGTTTGTTCCTTTTCACTGCTGTGTAACATTCCGCAGTTTGTTTATCAATTCATCTGTTAAAGGATATTTGTATTGTTTCCAGCACTCAGTGAGCTTTTAAAAATCCTGATGTTTGCGCCCCACTCCTGGAGAGTCTGATATAATTGGTCACAAGCATCAGGAGTGTCACCATCTCCCCTGGTGATTAAACGTCCACCCCAGCTAAGAACTGCAGCCCCCACAATCTGGCCCCTTCACTTCTCTAACTTAACTCCTAATCTCCTCCACCACTCACCCTCTTTTACTCCTTATTGTCCCTCGAACACACCAAGCTTCCTCCTGTCTCAGCGCCTTTGCACTTGCTGTCTCTTAAAACTCTTCCCTTTGGGGCTGGCCCCGTGGCTTAGTGGTTAAGTGCGCGTGCTCCGCTACTGGCGGCCCAGGTTCGGATCCCGGGCGTGCACGACGCACCACTTCTCCGGCCATGGTGAGGCCGCGTCCCACATACAGCAACTAGAACGACGTGCACCTATGACATACAACTATCTACTGGGGCTTTGGGGAAAAAAAAAAAAGGAGGAGGATTGGCAATAGATGTTAGCTCAGAGCTGGTCTTCCTCAGCAAAAAAAAAAAAAAAAAAAAAACTCTTCCCTTCCTCATTTGTGTAATTAACTCCCACATGTCCTCAGGTCTCAGGATTTAAGACACCCCCTCAATGAGACCTACCCTGAGCAGCCCCTCCTGTGAGGGGAAGTTTTCTGGTTTCATACTCTAATACCAGCCTTGTAGTTCCTGTCATATTCATTCAACTTTGAGTGAATACTTAATTAATGTCTCCCCCTCACCAGACTGTGAGCATCATGAGGACAGGGGCTGCAGTTGTTTATGTCATTAATTTATCCCCAATGATTAGCACAAGGCTTAATTTATGTTGAATGAATGAATGATTTAATGGATTTCTTTGGCGTTTGCTGGACAAGGGACTTGGAGCTTCCTTCTTGAGGCAATACAAGTGGATTGTGGACAAGATCCACTTCTTAAGTCACTGTGATCTTGCAAGAAGTGGAGGAGATCCCAAGAATCATGAGGAGACCCCTCAGAATATCATGACCTCGCAGGGGGTAGAGCAGGGGGCAGCAGGGAGGGGTAGAGGTGCCCTCAGAGTGGTTGCTGACAGCAGCATTGCTATCAAGATGCTGAGTCTTGGACTATCGGAGAGGTGGGGGGTCCACCTGGTACTTTCAAGTGAAGTCAAGACTCCAAGAGGGGCTGAGATGGACTCAGGTCAATGGTGCCTCTTAAGTACCACCAGAACCAGAAGCAAATCCTCTCTGGAGGAAGGCTTCCCCTATTTAAGTTTGCAGGACTCCCAGTGACTAAGATCAAGCAACGAGTTCACACTCAAAAATCACCAAGCACACGAGGAAGTAAGCCACCGTGAGTGAGAGTCAGCAGAAGAAACTGCTCCAGTTCTCTATGCTGCAAAATAAACCACCCCTAAGCTTGGTGGCTTAAGACAACAAAAATAATTTACTTTGCTTACAAACTGCAATTTGGCAAGGCTCAGCATCGATAGCTTGTTTCTTCTCCATGCAGTATGAGGAGAGGCACTCAACTTGGGGCTGGAGGGCGCACTTTCAAAACGCTGTACTCTCGTGTCTGACAGCTTGATGCTGGCTGTTGGCTGGAAGCTCAGCCGAGGCTGTGGGCCGGGGCCTCAGTTCCTCTCCAGAGAATGCTCGGGCTTTTTTACAGCATGCTGGTCAAGTTCTTAGACTGAACATCCTAAGGGAACCAGGGAGAAGATGTATTGCCTTTTAAGACATAGTCCTGGAAGTCACACAGTGTCTCTTCCATCACAGTCATAAACCTGCCCAGACCAAAGGGGGGAGCATAGGTCCTATCTTTCAGTGGAGAGTGTCAAGTCACATTGTAAGAAGGGCAAATCTCGTGGCCATCTTTGGAAAATACGACCTGCCACGACAACAAACAAAAGATTCGGACTTGCAAGAATTCAGATATTGGAATCGTCAGACTATAAACTAGCCCTTTGTAAAATGTTTAGAGAAATAAATACACAATCACAAATATAAGCAAGCAACAAGAAAATATCAGGAATAAAAAGGGGGATTTGAAAAATAAAACGAGAGATGAAACTTCAAGAAATGAAAAATATAGTAAATGTAATTCCCAAAATGAAAATAAAAAACTCAGTGGATTAAACATAGCTAAAGACAGAACTATTGAACTGAAAGATGTATCAGAGGAAATTACACAGCACAGAAAGACAAAGAGAGAGATCTATGAAAGAGAGGTTAAGATACACCAAATATCTAATAAAAGTCCCAAAAGCAGAAATTAGAGCGGAGGAAAGGCAACCTTTGAAGAAATAATGGCTGAGAATTTTCCAGAACCAAAGAAAAATAGGAATCCACAGCGCGATGAAAAATATGAATACTTGCTTGCAAGAAGCAAGCATAGCCTCAACTAGATAAATAAAAAGAAATTTATGCCCAGACACATTAAAATGAAATTGCACAACATTGAAGATAACCAGATCTGTTGTTTATCTCTGCATCCTCCAGAGTATAGCAAGGACTAGATGATCCACAAATTCTTATTGAATAAAAAAGAGTATCCCAGGTCGAGATCACAGACAAATTAAAGATAAGGAGGTAGGAACAATTATGGCTGATAGAGGAGAAAAGCCTCTCTTCTGACCTACCCACCTGAGGCACAAAACTAGGATTGGGGAAAGTGAAGTTGAAAATGACAGTGTGGGAGGCGGAGAGACTAGGTGGGTAATCTTGAGTGCCTGGCAGAAGAGATCGAACACAATGGGCTGCTCAATATTAGTTGTGGAAGATTCTTGAATGAAGTTCCCAGATGGTCCTTCTGTGGGTGATCACCCTTTTTGTGGTGAGAACGAAGGGGGCTTTAATATTAGCATAGAGGCGGAGTTCTAAGTGGGAGAACAGCTTTGGGGTCAGAGTCCTCTCATTCGTTCTGACTGGGTCACGTGATGACCCCTAAACCAATCACTGGAGTTGGAGAATAAAATCCTCTGATTGGCCAGATCCGGGTGATACACCTTTTCGTGGAGCCCCAAGTAGAGTGGGCTGGATACAAGGCACAAAGGTACCCGAAGTGGGGCACCGGACACTACTGCTCCCCAAGAGAAGACTCTGTGTGTCACCAGGAAAAGGGTGAATGGACGCTGATGACAGAGCAACTGGGCTCCTGAGTGGTTCTGCTGGTCCGGCAGAGAATACATAAAAAGTAAACTCAGAATAGGGACTGGCATGTGGAAACAGCTCGTAAATGCTGTCTGTTGTTGTTGGTTCAACTAGCCAACGGCTTCCTGTCACTCCTGGGATAAAGTACACACACCATAAGATGACCGTGATTATCCTTGTCCATCTCACTAGCCTCAATTCCTACCACTCCCTGCCTTGACCGTTCTTCCGTAACAATTTTAGGAAAATCCCGTCCCACGCTGTTCTCCCGCAGTCCTCTATGCCTCCATGCCCTGCACAGCTACTCAGCCTTAAACACTGCGGCTCAGTGACCACTGAACATGCAGACGACACTCCTACCACCACCACCAAGTTTTTATCTCCAGCACAGACTTCCGCTGAGCTCCAGACCCCGATACACAATCGCTTCTTTAGAATCTTCAGCTAGATTGGCTCTTCTCAAAAGGGGCGGTAGCGCCCCCTGGTGGGAGTTTTGGAAATCTTTGGTCGCCACATAGATTGGAGGCGCTACAGACTTGCAGAGACCAGGGACCGGACATGCTAGAGACTGCGTCCGCGTCCTGAACAACTTAAAAACGTCCTTAAAGGCATTCTGTGGGTAAAAGAAAAGTTTATAATTACCTGAAATCATTAACATAACACATATACACATGCATGAAAAATTTTGGTGTGGGTTAAAATATACTTTTTCTACCACTCCCTGCCTTGACCGTTCTTCCGTAACAATTTTAGGAAAATCCCGTCCCACGCTGTTCTCCCGCAGTCCTCTATGCCTCCATGCCCTGCACAGCTACTCAGCCTTAAACACTGCGGCTCAGTGACCACTGAACATGCAGACGACACTCCTACCACCACCACCAAGTTTTTATCTCCAGCACAGAATGGCTGTGCTGAAATGAAACTGTGATGTAAGTGAAGATTGTAATTTTTTCCTTCAGAACAGAACCAAGGGTTGTTCACTGTATCGGGAAATCACAATTCCAACCATAATGCCGTCTATGAGATATAATGAAAAAATCTTAAGACATATAACACACATAAAGAAATGTACGCGTATCACAAGTGTTCAGTGTGATAAATTTTCAGAAAGTGACACCTGTGTAACTAGCACCCAGGTCAGGGAACAACATTATCAGTCCCCTGCTTGTGCCCCCTTCCCATCCCTCTCTCTCTCTCTCTCAAAGATGACCACTCTTTTTTGTGTGTGTGTGTGAGGAAGATCAGCCCTGAGCTAACATCCGTGCTAATCCTCCTCTTTTTGCTGAGGAAGACCGGCTCTGAGCTAACAGCTATTGCCAATCCTCCTCCTTTTTTTTCTTCCCCAAAGCCCCAGTAGATAGTTGTATGTCGTAGCTGCACATCCTTCTAGTTGCTGTATGTGGGACGCGGCCTCAGCATGGTCGGAGAAGCGGTGCCTTCGTGCGCGCCCCGGATCGGAACCTGGGCCACCAGCAGCGGAGCGCGCGTACTTAACCGCTAAGCCACGGGGCTGGCCCAAGATGACCACTCTTGACTTCTAATGCCACAAACTGGTTTTGCCTGTTCTTAACTTTAAGCAGATGAAATCATACACTATGTCCTCTTTTGGGTCTGACTTCTTTGATTCAATATTAGGGTTGTGAGATTCGTCCATGTTGTTGTATCAGTAGTTCATTTGTCCTCATTGCCATGGTATCCACTGGATGACTATCCAGTTTAGTTATCCATTCTCCTTTGATGGACATTTCGGCTCTCTCCAGTTTCTGGTAGCAATGAACTTTCCAGTTCGTGTCTTTTTGCTCACGTATATAAATAAGCATCTCTATTGGGCATATACCTAAGAGTATAATAATAGGCTTGTAGGGTATGCATATGCTAAGCATTAGTAGATACAGCCAAACAGTTTTGCAAAGTGGGTGTATTAATTTACACTCCCGGTGTGGCTGCTGCCCCTGTCCCAGTACCAGCCTTTGCACACACTTGGGCTCTCACAGCCTGCACTGGGTGGCCCTTCTGTGCACACCCCTCCCACTCTGCCTGGGCTCTGACACCTCCCCTGGGGCTGTCATGTCTCCCCAGCCAATACGCACGCGCACGCACACACACTCATGCAGTCTCCAAGATTGCTTTAGCCTCACAAAATACCACTAGGACTGAAAGATCTTGCTTTATGTTTAGTCCTTGCTTTTCATAGTTACATTGCCCTTTTCATTCATAACCTTGATGACTTTCTTTTCTATGTAATCAGATTGGTATATTTTATTAGTTACAAAGAACATCGTGCTGGCTTTTTTTAAAAAAAAAGAATCTCTATTTTACATGTTTTCATTAATGTAGTCTCATTTCATTTTCTTATTCCTTCTACTTTCTTTGGGTTTATTCTATGGTTCATTTTCTAGTTTCTCAAGATAGTCACTTCATGACTTTGGAGCTTCCTTCTTTTCTAGGATAAGTATTTAAGGATATAAGTTTCCCTCGAAACACTGCTTTTGGTGCCTCCCACGGGTTTTGATAGATAATATTTTCATTTTCATCCAATTCTAGATAATCTTCATTTCCTCTCTTATTTCTTTTTCTTAACCCAGCTTGGGCCAACCTGATTTGGCGTGTGTGAAACTTGGAATAAAGGTGCTACCTTGCGGAGTCAGGCAGCCGTGCGGTGCTGGGCTCCCAGGTGCTCTAGAAGCACCTGGAAGGGGCGGTCAGTCCCTGGACGAGCAATAATGATGGAGCAGGAGGGGAGCTAAGTATCTACAAGGAGAGAAGGAGGAAGTCTGCCGAGGGATGCAGACAAAAGGCCATGTGACCAGCGGAAGGTGAAAAGAACTGGACGGACTTTCACAACCCATGAGACCCTGCTGGGCCTCCTATGCTTTGCTTCTGTGCCATTGTCATTTTTTAATTTTAACTTTTATTTTGACATAATATCAAAATCTACAGAAAAGTTCTAAGAATGATACAAAGAATTGCAATACACTTCACCCACATTCCCCAAATGTCAACATTTCACATTTGTTTTATTCATTTCTACCTCTATGTACGAACACATATTATTTTTTTCTCAGCTGTTTCAGAGTAAATTGAAGACACAATACCCTTTAACCCTAAAGGTATGAGTGCACATTTCCTAAGAACAAGGCATTGTGTTACACGACCATAGTATAACAGAATTAACACCGGTACAATATTGTTATCTAATCTATACTCTTTATTCAGTGTTGCCAATTGTCCCCATAAGATCCTTTATAAAATTATGTGCTGCCCCCGGTTGTCATGTCTCTTTGATCTCCTTTAATCTGAAACAAGTCTTCAGTCTTCTTTTGTGTTGCATGACCTTGACATATATGAAGATCACAGGCCAGTTATTTTGTAGAATATTCTTCAATTTCCATACGTCTTTCTCATGATTAGATTCAGGTTATGCACTTGGTCTGGTGGTCTAGTGGTTGAGATTTGGAGCTGTCACCACCATGGCCAGGGGTTCATTTCTGGTCAGGGAACCACACCACCCATCTGTCGGTTGTCTTACTGTGATGGCCACAAGTTGCTGTGATGCTGAAAGCTATGCCACCGGTGCTTCAAATACCAGCAGAGTCACCCACCGTGGACAAGTTTCAGTGGAGCTTCTAGACTCAGACAGACTAGGAAGAAGGACCTGGCCACCCAGTTCCAAAAACTTGGCCATGAGAACCCTATGAATAGCAGTGGAGCATTGTCTCTTATAGCAACGGAGGATGAGAGGATGGCACAAAAGACTGGGCAGGGCTCCGCTCTGCTGTACTCAGGGTCTCTGGGAGTGGGAATTGACTGGACGGCACGAAGAACAATGCACTTTCGTCAGGGATATCACTGACGTGCTGTTGTATCCTCAGTATTTTATATCAGGAGGCCCGTGATGTCATTTTGTCCCATGACTGGTAATGTTAACTTTGATCTTTTGGTTAAGGTGACATCTGTCAGGTTTCCTCCACTGTGAAATTACTATTTTTTTCTTTGGTAGCTAATAAAATAAATGTTCTTTTAGCTCTACTACCTTGAGCGAGTTTCTGCCCCTTTCCAGTTACTCATTGCTGAATTAGTTAACTAAAGACTCCATTCAAAGTGGCTTAAGAGAGTGGGTAATTTATGATTGCAACTCACTGAAGACGTCATTCATTTTCATCTAAGGGAGAAGGGGCATTTATAGTCTAGGAGTGGTTCTGACTCTAGGTGCCGCTGGATCCGGGGGCTTGGTGTGATCAGGAACTTGTTCCCTTTGTTAATACCTATATAAATTTAGAGGGGCTAGATTCTGGGCAGACAAGGCAATAGATGTCTACTACGTTGATTCAGACAGTGGCAAAGAGGAATATGTGGGAAGTCCATGAAGATACCCCAGACACCCAAGATACAGTGTTGGGTCCCTTTGGAGAGCCTTACCCAAGTGGTTCATGTGGTGCTGAGCAACCCGGGACCTGGATTATCAGCATATTCTGCTCCCTGAGCACAATGATTGATTCAGGGATGGGCATGAGACCCAAGCTGGGCTGATGAAAGACAGGACTCTCCAGAGGCACTCTGGCTGCTGAGCCTACGGAATGCCAGCCAAGACCTGTAAGTGGTCATCTTTGTGAGAGAGACCCCTCCTGGCTTTTGTTTCAATACCAGGTCCAGCACTGCCTGAAGCCAACACTACCCCTGGGATCTTCAGCTATAAGAGCCAGTAAATTTACCTCTCCTGATCCACCAGTGTGGACACAGAATGTCGTAAGTTTCCTCTTTGAAAAGGAAAACTACACAATTAGAAAAATTCTACTTTTGGGACTGGAATCATCTTTTAACCAAAGGGAAATCATTTGGACCCTAATGTATTTGTGTATTCAGGTGCTGTGATGTAAAAACTTATCTTAGTCTGCGCTGATAAGAAATAACATGGACAAACATTTGAACAAAGCAGTTTTGATTACAGGAATAATCAAGTAGAAGTGGAGGCCAAAGAAAGGTTATACTTAGCTATAGTCTGTTCTCCATGGAAATAGGCAGAATTCTCAGTTATCTTTTCCTGCTATTCAATATAAAGAATAAAAATTCTCGTGCTGGGCTGCTTCATTATTTATTTTTTTAAATCACCTTTATTGAGGTATAATTTATGTACCATAAAATGCACCCATCTTAAGTGTACAGTTCAATGAGTTTTGACAAATCTATATACCCACGTAACCACCGCCACGATCATGACAGAGAGTATTTCCATCACCTCCAAATAGTTCCTTCACGCCCTCTGCAGTCAATTCCCTCTTCATGGCCCCAGGCAACTACTGATCTGCTCTGTCACCATAGATTAGCTTTGCCTGTTCTAGAATTTCTATAAGTGAAATCATACAGTAAATATTCTTTTGTGTCTGGCTTATTTTGATAGTCTATTTATCTTCTTTTTATAGAGTCTATTTATGTTTACACGTGTGTCATAGTTCATACATCATGTTTTAGATAACCGAGGAAAATAATAAAACAAGTAGGACATAACAATGGTTCATAAATTCCACTTATTCTTAGCTATTTCAGATACAGTTGAACTCAAAGTGAACTAAGTTTTTAGTATGTCTTTTCCCACTTCTGAGATTTTTATTTTAAAAAAGCATAAAGACCCTCCAAATAGCTTTTCATTTTTGAAATTTTTTTTACAATTCACTGTGTCCCTTTGGAGAAGTTCAGTTTCTAAAGCCACCCCCAAAAGGAGCCTTGTTTATACTTTGACACCAGCTTGAACCATCTTCTGTCACTAACAACCCTCCATGTCCTCTCCAGAAAAAGTCCAGTCCTTTGTGTCTTACGGAGCTCGCTTAAGATGCTCAGCCCAGGCTGGACTGGAAAGGACCATTGGAATACTATGTCCTGCAGGTGTAGGAAAAGGGTGTCAAGAAGGGTCTCACACCAGATGTCCCCTCAGCTCAAAGGGTAGAGAATCAGGCTCCAGAGGGTCCAAGTCTCCTGCCACCTGATCGTAGATTCCTCTTGGATCCTCATACTTGTTCCCAGGCCAGCAGGGGCCATACGCACCCTGACAAGCAAAGGTGGAGTTAGAACCATAGAGGGAGGCCCTGTGGGTCATCATTACAGTTTTGGGGGATACACACTCTTGCTCAACTTCCCAGAAAAAAAATGTTTTAGTTTCTAATTACAGGAAAAAATTCTAACATATACAAAGAGTAGAATGATTATAATGAACCCCCATCGTGAACTCCCACGTACCTGTCACCTAGTTTCCACAATATCAACACTTGGTCAATCTTGATTTACCTATATCTCTATCTTCTCATCCCCCACCTCCCCTAACTGGATTATTTTTAAGCAAGTCCAAGATATCCCATGATTTCCTGTCAGATAAATAATTTAAATGTCAGAAACATGAAACTTTTAAAAGCCCACGATAGCATCTATGGAAACTGTGGAAGGTGAGTCATGATTCTGTTAGTCCTATGAGTTTCCAAAACATTTCCTCATCAAAACAGAAGAGAAAAAAGACCTGGGAAGGTGGTCCTTTCTGGAGATGTGTTTTGCCCTAGGATTGGGAGAAAATGGTTGTTTTAGCTCAGCAAACTTGAGAACAGATTTGGCTCTGGGCCGAATATGACCTACCTCCTGTTTTTGTATGGCCTGAGAGCTAAGAACAGTTTTGTATTTTTAAATTGTTGGGAAAATATCAGAAGAAGAAGAATATTTGTGACATATGAAAATTACTGTATATGAAATTCAAATTTCAGTGTCTAAAATAGAGTTTTATTGGAATTTAGCCACACTCATTTGTTTATGTATTGTCTATGGCTACTTTTACACTACAATGCAGAGTTGGGTAGTTTTGAGAAAGACAGTATGTCCTGCAAAGCCCAAAATATTTGCTATCTGGCCCTTTACAGAAAAAGTGTGCAGACTGCGTCTGTGCTTCCGAGGGCACGTATGGTTCAGCACCATGGACAGCATTTATGCATGCATTTCCACTCTCGGGGGACTGGTGCCCCATCTGGGACCAGGTGACAGAGGGAAATCCTGGGCCCAGAGGTGCCAGAGCATCAGCCAAGGCCACATAGAAAGTCAGGGGTTCTGTCCCACCTCCCGCACCGTGGGGGCTGGTCAATGGTCAAAGTGCCTGTCTGTTGCTTTATCTGCCCATCACCATCTTCAGTTCCCTCTGGGCTCTGTCCCTCTCCCACTCTCAGCCCAGTGGACTGAGTGGAGCTGGCCCTTACTCCCCGATGCCAGGGGTGTGCACCGATCCAGACCTGTCCAATTAGCACAGTCCACCCCAAGCTTCACTGACTGGTTCAGCGACGAGTACGTGACCCAAGCTAGACCAATACATGTCAGCCTTGGGGCTTCAGGGGTATTGGAAAATATGCATTCTCTTTCTCTGAGAGTTTCTAATCTAATAGGATACAAACCTGGATTTGCTAGGGATATCTTTAGGGAGGAAATTCTGGGTCCAGCTGGGTGGGCCTGAATATAATTCTATCCCTTGACTTTTCAATTGAGTGGGCCAAAAAATTCTTTCTCTAGATCTCCCTTCTTAACCAGTGTAGTGGAGATGGCTAATTATCCAATGAAACACACACCTTCCCTCTTTCACACTAACAGAATTGTAGTGAGGCATATAGCTGCCAAGCTAGACTACATTTCTCAGCCTCTTTTGCAGTTAGGTGTGGCCAAGACACCATGTTCTCACTGATGGGATGAGAGCAGAGTGTACTATTTCTGGGCCTGGACTATAAGGAGGGTTGTGCCTCCACCACGCTCTCTTTTCCCCTTTCCCACCAGTTGAAACCCCCAGTGAACTGGCCGATCCATGGAAACCTGGACAATGCACTAGGGGATAGCAGAGGAACACAGCGGGAAGAACTCGGGTTCCAGAATAACCACGTGCAGCACTCACCTCTGACTGCTACATGAGAGAGAAATAGACTCTCTCATTCAGGCCCCTGG
Source organism: Ceratotherium simum simum (assembly GCF_057802395.1). NCBI lineage: Eukaryota > Metazoa > Chordata > Mammalia > Perissodactyla > Rhinocerotidae > Ceratotherium > Ceratotherium simum. Next base: position 26,882,666 of record NC_141932.1, read on the forward strand.
ATTATGTCCAGGCCTGTTTGTTACAGCAGCCAGCTTTCCCTAACTAATACAAGCAGTAGGAGGTGGGCTTCTGGCACTGGGAGAGTTTCTCCTCACCATCTGTACTTCATCATAGAGGTGTCCCCAGGCCCCATACGGGGCGTACGGTCTTTCCACCTCATCATACAGGTGCCCAGGAAAGGGCACATCCTCCTCTTCAAGGCCTGTGAAACCTGGGGTTGGGGTGGAAGGAAGGGATGGTCAGGGCACCCAGTCCAGATGTCAGGGACATCTATGAGCCGGGGGGGAGTTCATATGTGGTCACGACTCACCTCGGGGATAAGACACCTCCTCCAGCGTGGGGGGCAGCTGGGGGCTGAAGTCCCTCATGGAGTGGTAATATGGCTCTACGTCTGTTGTGCTCACCTGTCAACCCCCCCCCCAAAATAAACCAGATGAAGTCCTTCCATCCTCTGACTCCACAGTTCCTGGAAAGGGCAGGGATTCCCCTGAAGCTAATGGCAGAATGTTAGTCACTGTCAGTTCCCTGCTGGGGGGCTGTCCTGTCCCCCCACTCACCGTGGAGCTCCGAGTGTCCCGGTCTCCAGTCCACTGGCTCTCCTCGTATTCATTCCTGACCCGGTCCTCCTCCGACCTTCCAGGATGCAAGTACGGAGGGCAGTTGAGTGTTGACCCTCTGACACCTGTCACCCCAAACCTCCTCCCTCAGAACCTTCCTTACAGAAAAACACCCCCACTTACCCCGCCTCTGTCTTCTCTGAGATGCCTGAGGGAAGTAGGAAAAAGGAGTCAGAGACGACCCCCTCCCTCAGAGCCCACCTGGCCCTGGGAGACCTTCAACACGCAGCAGCCCCAGGGCTCCCTGTCACCCTCCTCCCAGCAGGGGAAGGGTCTCTCCTCACCCTCAGCAAGACGCCTCAGTCTCCGCTGCCAGAGGAATCCCCCAACACAGGAGGCATTAGAAAGCAGCAGAAGACCCCCAACAGCAAACAGCACAGGCAGCAGGGGCAGCTCCGAGGGTCCTGGGGGCGGAAGGTACCACTCAGTGAGCCCAAAACAACTGGCTCTAGGCCCAGAGGGGGTTCTCTGGGAAAGCCTGTCCCTGACCAAGCAAAGCCCTCCTCCCAGTCAGGGGCGAGCACGGCGGGGGTTTCCATGTCCACCCCCTCTTGCCTCCCCCGGGCAGGGGGCTCCTTTCTCACATCAACCCACTAGCAGCGGGTCCTACCTTTGCCTGAGCCCCATGTACTGACTCAGGCGGAGCTTCAGCTCCTCAGCTGGGCATTCAAGACCTTCTGTGATCTGGCCTCTTCCCACGTTTCCAGCCTTGCCCACCAACCATAGACTCTGGTACTGGACCCTCCAGCCACACAAAGTAACCGCTGGCTGTTTCCAGAATCACTGAGGCAGACCCACACCACCCCTAAGCCTTGAAATAGCCAAGTGTCTGTCCTTAAATGTCCTTTCTTCTCATATTCTCTTCACTCTTCCAGCTCCATCTCAAACGACTTCCTCTTTGCACAAACTTCCATCCCGGACAATGTCAGACTCCTCTGCTATGTCCTGAGGACAAGACTAAGTCCCTACAAGCAGACATCTGCTCAGCTTCCGTTTCCCCATCTTCTGCCAACATCACTCATTTCCTCTGAGGAAACAGCCACTCCCCTGCTCTCGTCTGTGTGCTCCACAGGACTCCACGGAGGACACTGGCCCAGCCTGGCCAAGAAGAGCACCCCTCCCTCTCTCCACAGTATCGCTTCAGAGGCTGGCATTTGACCCAAGGCGGATTTCTGCCAGAACATTTAGGCCACTCTTCTGCTGGCTGCTAAGAAGTGGTTGTCCCACTGGAGCTGGAGGTGTGGGGGAATTTCTTTGCCCTCTTGATGGAAGAACCGAGAAGGAAGCCTTCAGAGATGAAGGCAGAGTTAAGAGGGGTGAGAAATAGATCCTTGGGGAAATTTTTGAGCGCCCGAATCCAGCCACAGTTGGAGTTTTCAATTTCACGAGCCAAGTAGTTCTTTCTGTTGCCTACAACTGCTGAATTTCTGTCACTTGCAACCCTCTTCTCAGGCTCTAAAGGGGGTTGTTGCCAAAATGGTCATAATTCTCTATAATTTTGAGTGGTTCCCTTCCACGCTGACTCTGAGCTGAGCCATGTCACTCACTTCGGCCAATGAGACGATACTAAACGTGACAGGATCAGAAGCTTGAACAGTGCTTGTAAATTGGAGCTTGCCCTCGCTTGCTGCCCTTTGGTCTCCTGGGACCACCTCCATGTGAACAAGCCAAGGGGAGACATGTGGCCAAGGGCTCTCCATTGTCCCAACCAAGAGCCAGACTGTCAGATGGGTGAGAAGGAGGCCTCCTGGACCACCAGTCCCAGCAGAGCCACCAGTCCCAGCCACTCATCCAATCATGAGAAATAACGCTTGTTGCTGTAAGTGCCCATGTTTGTGGTGGTTTGTTATGCAGCAAAAGCCGACGGATGCAGGCTCTGCACAGGGCCTGGAATCAGCTAATTCTTTTAGAATTAAACTGAATTAGGAAGAGAGAGAATTGATCACCTCCAGGCAAGAGGCCGAGCTAAGGATATGAGTGGGGGCCCATAGAGACAGAGTTAAGTCTTCAGGGGCTATGGCCACAAGGCAAAGGAGGCGGGTTACAAACCTGAAAGTTTTATTCTCAGGGGAGAGAGGGGTGCTTGGGGGATGGAGGACTTGCCTGCAGGCTGCTCTGTGGGCAGCTGGTAGCCGGGTTCTCCAGAAGGCTGGTCTAGACCTGGGGGTGGACATAGAGGTTGTGAATCAACACCAAGAATCTGAGATAAGTCTTAAATATTTCTCAGTCTCCTATTAAGGTTTTCAACTCATTTTGAGACTCATGGGAACTGATTTATGGCTTCTTAGGACTATTTCAAAGAGAGCTGGAAATTGCTGATAATAATGGTAATACTATCAACAGCCATTCTAATGCCAATTGTAATAATAATAATTAATTGGAGATGAGTGCTTTATGGTATAGAAGGTCCTTTTAACCTGAGTTGCCAATTTGGGGGTTAACCGAAGAAGATGCTGGACTGTCAGAGTGCATTAATAGAAGCATAAGTTCTAGAGCAGGGGAGGTGAGTGTAGTACTTTATGCTTTAGTGCTCAAAGGGAAGACTGGCATGTGGGGGGAAAAGAGAGGAGGGAAAATTGTAGGGATGGGCAAGGGTCCTTACTTCCATGAGGAAAAAGGCTGCTCTGTCAGGAAGGTAAAGACAGAAATAGGGAGCTTTCATGGGGCAAAGTAAACAGAAGGTGAGCAGGGGGGCATTTCTTTAAATTAGCATTTACATAGCACTTACTTCGTACAGGGCACTGTTCTAAGCACTTTAGATATATTAATTTATTCCTCACAACTGTCCAAGATAGACCTTATCTTCAGAAACTGAGGCACAGAGATCTGAGATATACCTTATTTTTAGAAACTGAGGCTCAAAGATGTTAAGTACTTGCCTAAGGTCTCCCAGCTAGGAAGTGGCAGAGCTGGGACTCGAACCCAGGCTGGTCTGAACCAGCTCTTTGTGGTGAACCACTCACTACAGTGCCTGTCAGAGTCACAATGTTCTCATTAGTCATTTTCAAGGAATTTGTCCATTTCATCAGAGTTGCTGAATTTATTGGCATAAAGTTGTTCATAATGTCCCCCAGTTACCCCTCTCATGTCTGTAGAGTCACTAGTAATGTCTCCTCTTTCACTCCTGATATTCGTTAAGTTGTCGTCTCTCTTTTTGGCCTTGATTAGCTTTACAAATGTTACTGATATTTTCAGAGAAGCAGCTTCTGGTTTCACTGATTTTTCTCTATTGTTCTTCTGTTTTCTACTTCATCAGTTTCTGCTCCTACCTTTACCATTTTCTTCCTTCGGTTTACTTTGGGTTTAATTTGCTCTTCTTTTTCTAGTTTCTTAAGATGGAAATTTGGAGCATCAGTTTGAGGCCTTTTGTAAAAATCCAATATGAGCATTTAATGCTATGAATTTCCTGCTAATCACTGCTTTAGCTGCAGTTAACAATTTTCATATGTTTTCATTTTCATTCAATTCAAACTCTCTTCTAATTTCCCTTGTGTCACTTATCACATTCAGACAGTATAGGTTAGTGGCTGAAAACTAGTCTCTGGTGTTCATCTGCTTGAGTTTCAGTTGCATGTCTACCTCCTTCTAGCTGTGTGAGCTTTGACAATTTGCTTAACCTCTCTGGGCCTCAGTTTCTTCATCTGTAAGAGGGGAATAATAGTATTGACTTCACTATACCACCCTATAAGTCCTCTGAGAAACTGCAACCTGCCCAAGACTGTTCCTTCCTACCTGGGGTGGTGATAGGGATCTGGGACCCCTTGTCAGCTAGTCCGCTGTCCCCCAGGGCGTTGCTAGCGAGCAGCCAGACCCTGTATCGTGTAGCAGGCTGCAGTCCAGTCAGTGTGAAGGTGGTGGCCTGGGGCGGTAGGACATCCACGTAGAGGAACCCTGGAGTCCCCAGAGCCTCATACCTGCAGGAGAGGGAGGGCAGTCCTTCAGGGAGGTGCCCCAGCCCTGCTGGCTGCCACCCTTTCCTGCCTCCCCAGGAACCCACCTGATCTGGAACCTCTGTGGCAGGCCCCCATCAAAGCCAGGCTTCCACTCCAGCCCCACCGAGTATGGGGTCGTGCTCACGACCTTTAATCCCACTGGGGGATCAGGGCGGCCTTTGAGGAAAAGAATGGGGAAAGTAGTCAGAGGGTACAGAAGGATTCTAGAAGATTCCTCCCAGATTTTTCCTAAGAATAATTTTTTTTTTTTTTTTTTTTTTGTGAGGAGGACCAGCCCTGAGCTAACATCCAATGCCAATCCTCCCCTTTTTTGCTGAGGAAGACTGGCCCTGGGCTAACATCCATGCCCATCTTCCTCTACTTTATATGGGACGCCGCCACAGCATGGCTTAACAAGCGGTGCGTCGGTGCGCACCCGGGATCCGAACCGGCGAACCCCGGGCCGCCGCAGCAGAACGTGCGCACTTAACCGCTTGCGCCACCGGGCTGGCCCCCCTAAGAATAATTTTGAATATACAGTTGATTCTCGTTCTTCATGGCGATTATGTTCTGTAAAGTTGCTGTGAACACTGAACTAGCAAATACCCAGCTATTGCTTCCAGGGGAAACGCGGGGTTAGGTTCCTGCGAGCCGCTAGTCACAACGTTTTCATCACCCAAACAATAGACAATCTTGTTTTATATGTGTTTCTGTTTAAGGACACCTTTTAAAATACATGTTGTTGATTCATTAACATCACACTCACGGCCAACAGCGCCATAACTCACGCCTGAACAAAGCTTATCCCACACAAGCCTTTCCTCCATATGTCACATCGCGGCCTCCTTGCTCTTAGGGACACTAGACAGCACTTCAGCACATTGCGTGGGGCCATTTTAATTAGCAGAATCACTAACAAAAAGCACAAAAATGCAAAAAACTGTGGCACTAAGGAGACTGTGAAAGGACACTTATTTATATCTGAGAGCCGAAACAGGAAGGCAGGGGGTCGCCTGGCTCCACCTCAGCCGAGAATGGGCTCATGGGGTGACTCAAATTTTTCACCCGCTCTGTACACATCCCTGAATGACTGGAAAAGCACCATGAGAATTGATTTTGGGGTGACAAATAAATTTTAGTGAGTAGGCAAATTTGCAAATATAGGCTTGACAAATACTGAGGATCGACTGTGTAACATACATGTTCCTGTAGTGGATTTCTTGTGCCTAGCTCACATTCGTTCCCCTCCTTTCTTCCGGATACAGAACCCTGAATATCCTTTGGAGAATCGCCTGCCTGCATTCTCAGGCCACGTGCTTCTGATGGAAGTGACTCCACCCCTTGAAGGATGGACATGCAACCCGGCTTGGCCAACCAGAGTGTCGACTTCCCCTGACCGCACGATTGGTTCAGGGATGGCCTGGGAGCCAAGTAGAGCCAATGAAGCTTAATTCTAGCACTTTCACACCACTGTTAGGAAAAAAATTCTATTTCCCCTGGGAGGTCTAACAGCCAACTATGAGGAGCCAACCGACACAGAAAAGCAGACCTGAGAGATAGAGAGTCCTGGATGACGGCTGACTCTAGAGCCAGCCACTCCTGAAAATCTGCTTCTCAGTTATTTGGGCCAAAAAGTCCCCTTTCCCCTTTTAGTCCTTTGTTCTGGGTTTCCCTGAAGACCCCGTCTCCATTAGGATTTTCAGGGCAGGCAAAAACTCCATCCTCACTCATAAACACCTCTCAGGTTTCAGGAACACTGCCAGTGTGGGGCCAACCAGAGACTCCGGGATTGACCTGGGGCGCACCCTCCCAACCCCCCACAGCCCCCTCCCACCATACTGATGCTGACGAGCTGAATGTTGGTGTGGTCCGAGCCGAGGGGGTTGGTGGCTGTGCATGTGAAGAGAGCATAATCTTGGGCTGCAGACACGTTGGCAATGGTCAGGAGACTGCTGTGGACCCCGCCCTGGTGGTATGTGTGCTCTGTGTACCTGGAGAGGAGGTGTGGCAGGGACTCAGGGAGGGTAGCTGGGGGGCTGGGGACCAGACTTGGGGCTGAAGTGCTCCCTGGCTGGGCCTGGGCTCACCTGGGATCCTGGAGATCCAGAGGGACCCCGTTTTTGGTCCAAGTAAAGACAATGTTTGGGACTCCTCGGGCACGACAGTGGAGAGTGGCAGAACTGGTGCTGTCTCCAGCTGCAGCCACCTTAGTTAGGGGAGTGGGATGCTCCACCTGGGGGGCAACTAGGAAGAGTTGGGGGTCATCATGAGGTATATGGAAGGACGTGAGAGAGGTGGGTTTAGTGGCAGGCTTTGAAGTCAGGGGTTTGGGGTGTTACTCACATCTGACAACAAGACGGACAAGCCCTCGGGCTGGAGGTGCCACCCCATTGTCCACAATGCACTGGTAAGCACCAGCCTGGGCCAGCTTGGCCTGACGAATCTGAAGACACCCTGTGGATCCCTTTGATGTCATCTCCATGTCATCCAGGCTCTGGTCCTCTTCCTCTTCTCCCTGGAGGTCCAAGACTCAAGAGGTGGCCCTCCAGTTCCATCATCCCCCAAACTGGGTCCCTTCTGTAGCCTCATTTTCCCAGCCACAATCACCTTCTACAGAGCTAGCAAAGAAAAAGTCCCCCCTGGGGCCAGCCCGGTGGCACATCGGTTAAGTGCGTGTGCTCTGCTTTGGCAGCCCGGAGTTCGCAGGTTTGGATCCTGGGCACGCACCGATGCACCGCTTGTCAAGCCATGCTGTGGCAGCGTCCCATATAAAGTAGAGGGAGATGGGCACGGATGTTAGCCCAGGGCCAATCTTCCTCAGCAAAAAGAGGAGGACTGGTATTGGATGTTAGCTCAGGGCTAGTCTTCCTCCCCCATAAAAAGAAAAAGAAAGAGATCCCCCTGTCATCTATCCATCCATCCATTTATCCAATCATTTGTGTATGGATCCATTCATTCATCCACCAATCCAGCCAACCACTAACCCATCCATTTATCCAACCTTTCATGCTTGGAACCATCTATCCACCCAATCATCCATCTATTTGATCATCCACCTACCCATTGATTCATCCATTTATCCATCCATCCATTCACCTCTCCTTCCTTCTATCAATTCATTCATTCACCCATTCATTCATCCAACCATTCGTTGGATGAACCCATTCCTTCTATCCATCCATCTATCCACCCTTCCATCTCTCCACCCATCCACCCCACCTATTCACTCATACATGCACACACCCATAAACACATGCATCTGTTCATCAATTCATCCAGCTACCTATTTATCCATCTCTCCATCTCTTCATTGATCTATCCACCATCCATTCATTCATCCATCATCCTTCTACAGACATCTTTCCACTGATGATGTATCTATCCATTCATCTACTCTCAAATATAATCCATTTTACTACTCATTTCTCTTATTCAATCATCTACCCACCCACGTATTCATCTATTTATCCATTCATTCACTTGTCCATTTGTTCTTTCATCCACTCACTCATCCATCCACCTGTTCATCTACCTATCGATCCATATATCCATCACCTACCCACCCACTCACCTGGTTATCTATGCACTCATCCACCCAGCCATCTGCCATTCAACAGTTAGTTCTTGGAGTACGCCCCAACAAGTATATAGTTATACAAGGTCATATAGATGTGACCCCTCCTCCCAAGGAGCTCACAGTCAAGAAACCACATCCCCCAGTCCCCACCTCCATTTACCAAGGGTTGGATGCTCACCAGTCTCTCCCAGTTGAACATCTCTGGAAGGATGGGATTGGCATCAACGGTGCAGACTATGTCCACAGAACCCCCAACGTTCACCTCAGTGGGGTCCTGGAGAGCTCGGATGGTGGGAGCATCTGGGGGAGGCAGAGGCTTGGGGAAGACACTTGGGCCCTGATAGGCCTTGGTGGGAGAGGGTTCCAGGTGGGAGGGGTGTCTTAGAGGTGCCCAGGAAAGTTACAAGTGTAAATACAATCGGCCCTTTACCCAGAGCACTTGGAGTAGAGTTCTCAAGATTAGTGAGGGTGTCCCCACTCTCTACTGTGCCTCTGTGGTGACACGAGTAGGTCCGGTGGACTTCCAGAATTGGGTGGGGGTGGGGCTTCGGCTTCCATAGCGGGCTTGGTAACTCCTATGTAGGTGAGCCCCCTGTCTGGGCAGAGATTCCACCTTGGGTCTCTCTAATGGGCAGGACTCCCAAAGTGGGCGTGGCTCCATCACAGTCCAGGCTTCCGGAGCGGGAGGCTTACAGGATGGGTGAACGTCCCTGGTTGGGTGGAGCTTCCACAAAGAGGAGACTCCACCCTGGGCAAGGTTCCCTGGGCGGGTGTGGTTTCCAGGGTGGGCGTGGCTCCCAGAGCTCCCTAGTTTCCAGGGGTCGTGAGGGGGCTCACAGTGTACATCCAGCCGCACTAGCGCTTCAGCCGTGCCCTCCGAGTTCTGGCAGTGCAGCTGATAGAGGCCGTCGTCGGCGCGGGTCACATTCCACAGCTGCAGAGCTCCGCCAGACAGGATGCGATGCCGGGGGCCGCCAGCTGGGAGACGTCAGGGTGAGGGGCCTGCCAGGCCCTTCCGTCCCGAGACCTGCACCCCTCTCCATGCCCACTCCGCGCACCTGGGCTGAGGCGGTAGCCGCGGAAGGTCCAGTTGAAGGCCTCCGGGGCAGGGTTGGCGGACACGGACACCGGCAGCAGCGCCTCGCCCTGCTCCACCGCGGTCACCACGAGCACCTGCTCCCCCAGGAACTCTGGAGGATCTGCAGAGGGGGCACCGCCGGGAGTCAAGATTGTTGTTAAGGTTGGGGTCCGGGATGGATTTGAGATCATGTACAGGTATAAAGTGTTAAAGTCGAGGTCACTAGATTAAAGCTACGGACAAGGTAACAGTTAAGTTCAGAGCCTAGCTCGGGGGTTAGGTTCAGGACAGCGGTTGGGATCCAGTTGAGGAAAAGGGTAGAGACCAGAGTCAGGTTTAAGGTTGGAGAGAGGGGCCAGGATGGGAGTCATGGTGAGGAGTTTGGACAGAGGACAAAGGCAAGATGCAGGTTGGGCAGGATAGGAGTTGGTGCAGGGCCAGGGGTCAGGAAAGTTTCGAGGTTTAGGAGTGAGGTCAAAGACAGTGTCAAGGTGAAGACCCAAGTAGTATGCGGTCGGGAGGGGGTCAAGAGGGCTTCCAGGCCGGCGCACGTACACAGCACGTTGAGGCGGTAGAAGGCGCTCACGGTTTCTCTCAACTCCGCGCTGTGGGCGCGGCAGGTCACGCGGTGGCCGTGGTCGCGGGATGACAGTCTCAGAAGGACGCTCCTGGCGGCGGCGGAGCCTCTGAAGGGGGCGCTCCGGGGCGGGGCGGCCACGCCTTCCAGCCTGTAGACCCGCAGTGGGGGTGGGGTCGGGTCAGGGCGGAGACGGACAGGGAGGTGACCAGAACCAGGGAGGGGCGAGACCGCTCGCGCGCTCACCTCTCCCCCTCCTTGTCCCACGACAAGTTGACCGGAGGGTTGCTGCTCACGCTGACGCACGTCAAGTTGACGGCGTCCCCGGGGCGCAGCGCCGACGCGTTGGCCAGGATCGTCACGTTAGTCGGGGGAACTTGGAGAACGGGTCGCAGGAGTGAGGACCGGAGGTGAGGAGGAGGCCCGGCCCAGCCCCGCGCCCCCCGCCCGGCTCCCGCCCAGTTCCCCGCCGCCCGGCCGCGCGCGCTCACACTGCACCACGAGCTGCGTGGACGCGCTGAGCTGGCCCGCCTTGCACGTGAACTTGGCCTGGTTGTCCGACGGGCCCGTGACCAGCACCAGCTCGCGGGAGAAGGTGCTCCCGGACTTCTCCAGGCTTCCCAGCTGCACCCGCCGCGGCTCCTGGGGCGGCCGCGGTTCGGTCACCGTGCGCGAGTCCTGAGGGCGGACACTGAGTGGGGGACCGCGGGGAGCCCTGCCAGTCCCCCCTGAGATGCCCCCACTGGGCTGGCCGCCAGCCCAGAAAAAGCTTTTGTGTGATGAGGATAGGGCGCCCCCTTCCGCAGGCACCCGGCTAGGGTGGAGGAATGGAGACCAGAATTGAGCATCCCCCGCCCTGGCGTCTCTGCCGCCAACGCTGGGCCCCCTGAACCCCGAGGTTTTGCCATCTGATCCCGCCTCCAGCCCCAGCCCACCCCCCAACCCCCGCGCCGCCCCGCCTGCTCTTCTGTGGGTGCTCCCTGCCGACCCTCAGCCCCGCTCCTCACAATCCATTGCCCCACATCTACCGAGCACCATAGGCCGGAGACTCCCTTGGAATTGCCAAGCCTTCCCAGAATTCCTTCATTTTTCCTATCCTTAGTTCTTTTTCTTAAAATTCCCACTTTCCCCAAAGATTTCCTTTGATCTTTCCCTTAATTCCATTGTCTTTTCACAGATTTGAATCTTTCTCCAATATCCTCCTATTATCCTAGTCTTTTACTAGAATTCTTTGTATTGCCCAAGGTCTTGGCATTCCCCTAGAATTCCGTCTAATTAAGTGGAATTCCATTTCATTCCTATAATTCCTAGTCTTTCCCCCGGAATTTCCACTAGCTCCCTAACTTGCCAGGATTTTCCCAGAATTCTGTCAGAATTTCTTTTCATTTTAATAGAATTTCATTTTCTTACCCCCAAGTCCCAAGAATTCAATTTAATATTAATGGATTTTCAAATGATCTGTGGAATTACTAGTCTTTCCACAAAATTTCTAGCCTTTGCCTACACTATCATTGCGTTTGTTCCTGGAATTCTTAGTTTTCCCTAAAATTCCTGCCATTTCACCTGAATTCTGAGATTTCACCAGAATATCCTTTAATTTTAATGAGATTATTGTCTTTTGTCTAGAATTCCCAATCCTGATCCAGAATTCCTTCTTTTATCCTAGAATTCTGTTTTCCCAGAATTCCCAGAATTTTCCTAGGATTCCATTTAATTCTCATGGCATTTGTGTCTTTTCCAATTTCCTGCCTAAACTCAAAATCTCCAGTATTTTTCATGAAATTCAGGTTTTTCCAAGATTTCCCAAGACTCTCTTTCCCAGGAGAGAGGTTTCATCCTTTCCCACTTTCCTGGCCACCTCACAGCCCTTGCTTGACACCCACCTTCAACCAGGTGAGGGAGGGGTCTGGGTTGCCTCCAATGGCCAAACACACCAGCCTCACCCGGGTCCCAGCCCGGAGGCGCTGCCCCACGGGCGGCCCCTCGATCCACAGCTTCTGGGCAGGATCTGTGGGGAGAGCCAGGAAGAGGGGCTATTCTCTCTAGGCTCAGGCCTGAGGGTGTGGTCTCTAAGGCATGGGCACCCCTGGGCATGGGTGAGGGCTCACATTTCACATTCAGAACAAGCGACTTCTTGAAGGTCTCCTTGGTAAAGGCCTCACTGAAGGCCTCACATGTGAGGGTCAGACCATTGTCCTCTCGTCGCACCAGAAATGTCAGGTTGGACATGGAGATGTGGCCACCATGCAGGCCCTGGCAGGGAGCCAGCTTCAGACTTGGGGACTAGGGCACCCCTATCCATGGTACCAAAGGTCTGGGTCCACCCCAGACCACAGCAGGGACATACGAAGCATCTCCATCCCTCCATGTCAGACCCAGGAGGCCTGGACCCCAGTCCATGCTCCCCAAGGACCAAGGCATCCAGGATGCCAGACCCCTCCTCTCCCAGATCCAGGAGTCATGCCATCAGCTCCCTCCTCCCTCAGACCCAGGAGCTCGGCTCCCGCCTCACGTCCGTGACCGTCTCCTCTGTGGTCAGCAGTTGCCGCCAGCCCAGCCACCATCGCAGGAGAACCCGAGGGCGACTGGACTTGGTGATGCAGGAGAGCGTCACGTTCTTGTTCTCAGACTGGGATGCAGATCCCAGGATGGTAATGGCGCTGGGGGGAACTGCAAGATAATGGACAGAGGAGAGACACCAAGCTGGGCTGGATTCCTCACAGACCAGCCCAGACAGACGAGGGACTGGGGACAGATGTCAAGGTATTTGGCATCAGACAAGCATGATTTGGGGGCACAAACAGATGGTTCTCTGGGGCATGGACTGACAGATGGGCAGCTGCACCAGGACTCACAGGTGACCTGCAGCGTAACCCCGCGTTCCTGGATCCCTGGAGATACGCTGTTGTGGGCCTCACAGCTGAGCCTCACCCCGTGGTCTTCCGGCCGTATGATCATCACTAGCAAGCTGCGGGCCACCGAGTGAGCGTGCTCCGTGCCCCACGCTGTGGACAGGGGCTGGCCATTCTGGAGACAAGCACAGGCCTGGGTCAGCGCAGGGCCAGCTCCTGGCCCCCGCCCTTCCCCCCACCCCCACACCTGTCTCTGCCCTCACCTTCAGCCACTGCAGTGTGGCTGGCGGATTCCCCCCTCGGGCCATGCACAGCAGCTCCAAGGTCTGCCCTGCCCGCACATGCCCCTCATCCAGGCCTGGCCACTCAATGACAGGGGGTCCTGGGGGGACTGGGCAGCAACAGTCACTCAGTGGGCCTGGGGAGCCCATCCACTCTTTCCAGGCCCCACAACCTGCCTCTGAACCCCCACATTTCTCCATGAGAACCCAAATCTTCCATAATCCCTGTGCTCCCCAGTTCCCCCAATTCTTCTCTGCATCCCCAGTGCCCACGGCTGACTCAGTTCCCACTTACACAAAACATTCATAGTGACTGAGACCTTGATAGGGGTGTCCAAAGCTGGGCTGGATCCCTCACAGACCAGTAACTGCCCATTATCCGAGCTCTGAGGTGTCACCCTAGGTGAGAAATTGGGGTTCTGGAGTCAGACACATCATCTGAAATTTAGGGAGACAAGGTGAAGAGATGGGGATCCCAGGTCCCCACACCCGGTCTAAATCTCCCTGCTGATTTCCTCTAGGATCTGGAGTTCCATAGAAGAGATTAGGGGGTCATCAGTGAGAACTGGGGTCCTGGAGGCCCACACTTGGCCAAAATCTTTGTGCTTGATACCCTGGAACTGAGGTTTCCCATAAAGAAGTTTTGGAGTGTCAGGGTGAAGAACTGGGTCCCAGGTGTTCATACCTGACCCAGGTTTCCATGCTTGAATCCTTGGGATGTGGGGTTTTCATGGAGAAATTTGTGGGTCAGGATGGAGGAGAGGGCGCCCCGACTCCCATACCTGGCTGTGGCCTCCGTGGTGAAGAGTTTCTCCTGGGACCCCGCATTCACATTAGCAGAGATGTCTGGAATTATTTGTCCACCTTTGGGCAACAAGAAGGTTGGAGGGGTGCCAGGTTCTCCCCAACATAGATCTCGGGGAGCATGGCCTGGAAGTCCTCAGGGTGAACACACTGCCCGCTCCCTCCTGGCTCTGGGGGAAAAGCACTAACTCCATTCCCTCCACCCTCAGGCCTCCCTGAACACTAGAGTCCTCGGGGCTGGGGCCTGGGCCTCTCCCTCCCCTTCCCTCCTTACTGGGTTGTATCACCTGAACCATCACCACCTCAGGTCCTTGTTTCTGCACCAACAATGACACCCATATCTCTGTCTGGAGCCTCAGCCTCTCCCCTGAGCCCCAGACCAGCTGTCCTGCCGTCTCCTGGGTGTTTCTCCCTGGATGTCCCCTCCCATCTACCAGGTCCCACACTGACCTCGGCATCTCCCCAAGCCTGCTCCTGCATCCCCAGCTCAGGAATGTCATGTATTCTGGGGCCCCTAGGAGGGCACTGGGCAGAGACACACCCCCTCCCACCCACTCCAGGGCTTCACATTCGCCCCACCAATTCACCCACACTCACTCCGGAGGAAAGTGATGTCGGGTGCTGGCTTTGCGTCCCCAGACACACAGCTGACCTCGTACTCCTGCCCAGCCACCCACGTGACCGTGCTCCCTGCCTCGGGGGTCAGCTGAAGCACCTTGGGGGGCACTGGTGAGAAAGGGTCTGGGTTAAGCTGCCGCCTCGAGAGGGATACGAGGATTTGGGTTTGGGGGCTTATTGCTCGTGAAATAGGTCCTGGACCCCAGGTCTGAGGAAGGAGGGCTGAGGGCTTGGACTCCTGGAGCCTGGGGCAGGAGAGGGCTGGAGGTCCAGACTCATGGGTCCTGGGGGGCTCTCACCCATACCTAGCACAGAGAGAGTCACTCTAGGAGACACGAGCTCGGGGCCTGTCTCTGAGCGGCTGACTTGGCACTCGTACTCTGCGTCGTCGCTGAGGTCACATGCTTCAATGCGTAGGTGGAATTCCCCTGCAGGGGGGACCCAAGGTTCGGGGCCGCGGTCGGCCTCTGCTGGTGGCCCAGGGTCTCACGCTCTGATCCCTTACCTCTAGTGGGGTCCCCTTCCAGGCGGTACCGCGGGAAGCCCGGGATCCTGCGATCGGGGCCGAGCAGCAGCCCGTCTTTGGCCCACTGCACTGCACTGCCAGGGGCGCTGACCCCACACCGCAGCTCCGCAGCGGCCCCCTCCACCACCGTCGTGTTTTCAGGCA
Organism: Ceratotherium simum simum; assembly: GCF_057802395.1. Taxonomy (NCBI): domain Eukaryota; kingdom Metazoa; phylum Chordata; class Mammalia; order Perissodactyla; family Rhinocerotidae; genus Ceratotherium; species Ceratotherium simum. The sequence continues at coordinate 26,897,673 of NC_141932.1, forward strand.
GAACCCAGAAGCTTCGGGGGGTGGAGGCAGGGATTGGCAATTGCGCCAGGCCTGGGGACACAGGGGGGTCAGCAAGAGAGGGCAGAGGGTCTGTCTGGAGAACGTAGGTGGGAAATGAGGGCCACTTGGCGCTGGGTCACAGGCCAGGATCCCACTCACCTGTGGCCAGCAGCCCCACGAGGAGCAGGGGAGCGCTGATGGGGATCCTCAGGGCCATCCCAGGTCCTCTTCCTGTGGCCCCACAGTGCCCACTGCCTGCCTCCTGCGTCTGCCTCTGTCTGTCTCTGGGTCCCTCTCTCTCTCTCTGTCTCTCGCTTTTCTCTTGCTCTCTCTTTTTCCGTCTCTTCTCTCTCTCTCTGTTTTTGTCTTCCCCTGAGTCTCTCTCCTTCTCTCCCTCTCTCCCTCTGTCTGTCCGTCTATCTCTCTCTCCCTGCCCTAAGTACCCTCCACTCTCCCACCTCCCGCCCTGTCTTTCTCTCTCTCTCTCTCTCCCCCTGTCTAAGGCACTCTCCCTCTCTCTCCCTCTGTGTCTGTCTCCCTCCTTGTCAGTCTCTGTTTCTCTTTCCTCTCTCCTGCCACCCCCACCCCTGCTCTCCTCTCACCATCACAGCCCCTCAGGGAGGACCTGCTGCTCAGAGTTGGGCAGACCCCAGAGCCCAGGAGAGCGACTAGGCCGACATGGTCAGTGGCTGAGTCGGGCCCTGTTCTGGGACCAGGCTTGATCTCCTCTCACTGCTCCCTCCCCCAGGCGCCCTCCCGAGTCCCCAGCTCCAGGCATCTGCCCAGCAGGCTCCTCCCGGCCCAGCTGGAACATGAAATCCACTGTCAGCACATGCCAGGCACATTCCTTGGTGCCTCCCTAGCCCCCACGACCCCAAGGGCCTGGCGGGGGCCAGGGACAAGGGGGAGCAGTCAGACCCAGGCGGTCCCAGCTCAGCATGGGGGACAGAGAGCTGGGCCCAGCATGGGGGAGGACTCCCCGGCTCTTCCCTGCCTGGGTACATGGCCTTGGCAAGTCCCTTCCTTCCCTGAGTAGACATCAGCCCCTTAGAGACATCAGAGATCTCTGCTGGGGAGTGTGCAAGAGTGTGTGTGAGAGACTGGGAGAGTGCAGATACCTGTATGCACGTGTGTGTAAAGTGCATGTGAGTGTGTGAGCGTGTGTGTGAGCATGGGGAGGGTGAGAGTGAATTGTGATCCGTGAAAGGGTGTGCAGAGTGTGTGAGTGTGTAAGAGTGTCTAAGGTGTAAGTGTGCCGGGTGCAGGGCAGTCAGAGTAGGGCAGAGTGAAAGGCAGGGTCCAGACCCCCAGCACTAGTTCTGGGTATAGAGATGAACCCAGTGTGGGAGCCCTTTGGCAAGAGCTGGTGAGTTCGTTTCTTGTAGCTTCCCTCCATCTCTCCCGTCTCTTCTTTCCTCTTCTGTGTCTCTGTCTCTCTCCCTCCCTCTACCCATCTCGATTTATCTTTCTATCTTTCTCCGTCTCTTTGAGACTCTCCTCTCTGTCTCAGTGTCTTTCTCTCCCTCTCTCTCTCTCCACTAGGTGTTTTCATCTCCACCAACTTCTAACCATTTCACTGTGTCTATATCTGCCTCTATGTGTCTGTTTTTCCGTCTTTCTGTCTCTGTTCTCATCTTTATCTCTCCCCCCCACTCCATACTCTCTCTCTCTCACACACCAGAAGTTCAATAGTTGTTCTCGGTCAACCTTTGACTGTGCCTCTTTCTCTTATTTGTTACTCCATCTCTTCTGATGGTCACATCTTTGAATTTGATAACCATATGCTGGTTGGCCTGCCCTCCCCACCCCAGTGTGCACATACGCGCTCACAGGGGATAAGCTTCTTCTGCCTGCTTATCTCCTGCAGGAATTGGAACTGCTCGCTTTCTCTCTCTCTCCCCCCTCAACCCCCCATCTGGTCCTCCTCCAGGAACAAGATGAGGCGTCTGGCCTGAGCCCCCACAGCTCCATCCTTGATGCTCCCTTTAGTCTTTCTCCTTCCCTCCCATTATTGACTCCTTGCTCTCCTCCCACATTCCCTCTCCCGCTGCCCCCACACCTCCTGAGGAATGGGCTGGATGCAGAGCTGGAGGTTCTGTCGTAGGGGCCCTCACCAGATGGTGTCCCCCGAGGCCAGGGCGTAGAGCTGTCAGCTGCTGGGATCTTTAATTAGCACAAACCTTCCACCCTCTACCTTGGCTGTTTTCATCCTCTGGATGCTCCTGGGACTTCAGGCTCCATGTCTGTGGCTCCAGAGAGCCAGGAAGGGGAAGCGATGTCAGGTGTCTGGAAAAATAGCCTAACTACCTGACTTCCTCCCCAAGATTCAGGAGTCCTGGCCCCAAGCTCATCATCCTATTTCAAAATCCAGGCACTGAATCCCCAAAACAGAAAGCAGGAGTTCAGGACCACAATCCTAGAAGTCTGGGCCCCCAGGACCCATCCCTAGCAGACTCAGGAGTCCAGGCCTGCAGCCCCTTCTCCCTGAAGACCCAGGAGTTCAGGCCTCCAACCCTACCCCCCATATACACAGGACTTAGGGCAGATGTTCACTGTCTGCTGATTTTCAAATCCTCCCGGGCCTGTGTGGGGGTGGGAGAGAGACTGGTGGTTAAATCCACCCAACTCTAAGACTTAAGACCAGATTTTCTGACCCCCTGTCTTCCTCTCCCAATTGCACCCTGCTACAGGCAGGGGACCTAGTCGAGTCCCCGGCTCGTCAGAAACTCGGAATTCAGGCCATTAGCTTCTCAGTCAAGAGAGGTCTAAACCCCAGTCTAGAATCCTGGGAGTCCAGGCCCCTGCCATTTAGGGACGCAAGAATCTGAGCTCAGGAATGACGGAGACCCTGAGTGTGCACCCCCAGTCCCTACAGGCTCAGGGAGGTCAGACCCAGGGTCCCAGGCCCCCAGTTCCCGCTCAGTGGGCTCGGGGTCCCGCCCACCCGCCCGGCCAGCTGCGCAGCGCACCGGCCGGCCTGCAGCGTGGGAACGCCCCAGCTGGGCGGCAGCAGCCGTCAGGACAAGCTGCACGGTTCCCAGCCTCCGCGCCTGCCCCCAGCCCGGCACCGCGCCGCCCAGCCGTCGCCCGGCAACCGCGGCCGAGTGGGGCGAGGGGCTGAGCCCGGACTACAGGGTCTTGCGAAAGGAGGGGCTGGGGGCCTGGATTCCTGGATCCTAGGACGTGCTTTAGTTTGCAGCGGTAACAAGGCAGGCAGAGGGATATTTTGAGGAGGGGTTTGGGGGCGGGGAGAGCTGAACGCCCCCTCTTCTCGGGGGTCCCAGCTGCCCCCCAAGCCCCCTGGTGCCCTCTTCCTGACCCGCAGGCCCAGGGGAGCCCCAGGCTCCGCCTCCCCAGCGCGCGGAAACTAGCGAGGCCCCAGGAGCTCCCATTTATAGCTCCGTTTCCACTCAGCGCTGTCCCTCCAGGCCCGGGGCTGAGCAAGTTTCTTCCACTCCCTGCCCTCCCTCCTCCTCACCCCCTGGCCCCCCCAACCCCGGCAGGATGCAGGTGTCCAACCCAGCCGGGACCCCCTCCTTCGACCCAGGTGTTCCGGCTCCCAGACCCCAGTTGGGCTGGGGCGCCGGCACGCCGGGGGCACCCCGCCCTGCATGCCCCCATTCATCCGCGCCGCGGCCGCGGGAGCTTCTCAATGGGAAGAGGGCGGGTCTCCCGGGGCGGGGCGGGCCGGGGCGGGGCGAGCGGGACCCGGCCCTCCCGGGGTCTCTCCCAGACCCGGCGCGCGGGACTGGCCGGCGCTTCAGCGCCTCAGAGCCTGGGGCGGAGCTGACTTGGGAAACTTCAGGCCACAGACAGGGTGCCTCTAGCCTGGGGCGAAGAGTCGGGCGCGAAGGGGGCTCAAGGCCGAGAGGTGGGAGGTGTGCTGCCAAGGAAGGAGTTGGCAGGGAAGCCAGTGCAAAAAGTCCGCTGCATCTTGGGGGCCATATACTCAGGATGCTGGTTCCCGCCCTCCTCCTCTTTTTCTGCCTCAGAGGGCGTGCAGGTACCGCACGGGGCCGGGGGTGGGGGGCGAGTAAATATGGGGGAGGATTGTTTCCAGCTGCCGCTCTACTGGGGTGCATGGCGCTGAGGGAGGAGAACTCTGGGAGCCTGGGCTTCCGGGTCTGAGGGAAGAGGGGGCTGGGGACCAGACTCCCGGGTCCTGAATGAGGGATCTCGTGAATGTGCTAAGCTCAGCTGTGCTGCCCCCCATTCTCCTAGGCGGGTCACCCCACTTCCTGCAACAGCCGAACGACCTGGTGGTACTGCTGGGGGACGAGGCCCGGCTGCCCTGTGCCCTGGGCGCATACTGGGGGCTGGTTCAGTGGACTAAGGATGGGCTGGCTCTAGGGGGCGAAAGGGACCTGCCAGGTGAGGCTGTTCTCGACTCAGGGAGGGGCTGGCTCCAGCGGGAGGGTGCTGGGCTTGGGCTGTAACTGAAGTTTCTATTTTGACGTTTTCAAGTTTGGGAAATTAATGGGCTCAGGTAAACATTTGGGAGTCCTGAATTTTTAGCTGCTTCTTCTGAGGTTGTCCCACAGGGTTTGGGGATTTTCATTTTTATTGGTAAATAAATAAATGCAGAAAAAGCGCGTAAAACATAAATGGAAGATTTGCCAAATAATTATAGACACCCATGTAACCACTACCCAGGTCCACTGCCAGCCCGCCTTATTCCTTTCCCCTACCATAGCCCACTCCCTCCTCACTCCAGAGGTAGCATCTAATCTGACTTTTATGGCAATTGTTTTCTTGCTTTTTTCTGAATTTATCCTCCCCAAGTTTGCAGTGACTCTGGATTGGGAGAGAGTTAGTGTCTTTCTGGCCCAGAAGATACTTTTGGCAGTGTCTTTCTGGGGTGGGACGTCTGGGGATGGAGGCCTGGGGCCAGGAGCTCAGAACCGTGGTGTGATTCCCTCTTCCCTGACTCCAGGATGGTCCCGGTACTGGATATCAGGGAATGAGGCCAATGGCCAGCACGACCTCCACATTAAGCCCGTGGAGCTAGAGGATCAAGCATCATATGAATGTCAGGCTACACAAGCAGGCCTCCGCTCTCGACCAGCCCGACTGCACGTGCTGGGTGAGGACCTGGCCCACTCATCTCCGGGGAGCCCGGGGGGACAGTGGGTGCTGGCTGGGAGTATCAGAGTCCAGGGAACGCAGAAAGCGGTCGGTTAGAGCTGGGAAGATCAGAGTCTGTGGGCCTAGGATCCAGCTCTGACCCCAGATCCACCCATAGTGCCCCCAGAAGCCCCCCAGGTGCTGGGCGGCCCCTCGGTGTCTCTGATTGCTGGCGTTCCTGTGAATCTGACTTGTCGAAGCCGTGGGGATGCCCGCCCCACCCCTGAGCTGCTGTGGTTCCGAGATGGGATCCAGCTGGATAGGACCACCTTCCACCAGGTCAGGTCCAAGTCCCTGTGACAGCCCTTGCCCATTCAGGGAAATTTGGGGGTCCACTCACAACAGGCTCATCCAGAGGAGAAAAGGGCATGGGAGGACAGGGGTTCAAGGGTTGGGACTCTTGGTATGTGATTAGGGTGAGGACTCTAGGGTCAGACTACTTGGGTTCAAATCCTGGCTCAACTACTCGCTAGTTGATTGATCTTGAGTAAATAACTTCTCTGTCCCTCAGCTTCCTTATCTGTACAGTGGGGATAATAGTAGTATGCACCTCACAGGGTAATTGAGAGTATTAAATAAAGTAATCCTTATAAATGCCTAGAAGAGTGCCTGCTGCATAGTAAGCACTATATAAGGGGTAGATGAAATCATTATTATTGATAACCTCCAGACCCTGCTGAAGGAAGGGACCACTGGGTCAGTGGAGAGCATCTTATCCTTGACTCCGTCCAATCATGATGATGGAGCCACCTTGGTCTGCCGGGCCCGCAGCCAGGCCCTGCCCGCGGGAAAGGACACGGCTATCACGCTGAGCCTGCAGTGTGAGTGCAGTGGACACTGGGCCCTAAGCCTGAAGTCCTTGGGGAAAGAGGAGGTTGGAGCCTGGACTCCAGGGTATGAGGAAGGGAGGGCTGGGGACCTGCGGTCCCTGGGGGATTTGGGAGGTGGAGGCCTGGACTCCTAGCTCAACGGGAAGAGGGGACTGGAGACCCAGACTTTTGGGGTGGAGGGGCTGGGAATTGGACTTCTAGGTCATCAGTGAAGGTGTTCCAGGTCCTCTCCCACTGCTGACCGCTGACCCACCTCCACAGACCCCCCAGTGGTGACTCTGTCTGCAGAACCACAGACTGTGCAGGAGGGAGAGAAGGTCACTTTCCTATGCCAGGCCACGGCCCAACCTCCTGTCACAGGCTATAGGTGAGAACAAAGATCACCTCTCCCCAGCCGGGAGCACGGGCTTGGGGAGGGCTGGGGCTGGGACGGAGTAGGTGTGCCTACTCCCTACTAGCAGGGACGACACTAACAGCTCCACCTCCTCCACAGGTGGGCAAAGGGCGGCTCCCCGGTGCTCGGGGCCCGCGGGCCAATGTTGGAGGTCGTGGCGGACGCCTCGTTCCTGACTGCGCCGGTGTCCTGCGAGGTCAGCAACGCCGTGGGTAGCGCCAACCGCAGCACCGCGCTGGACGTGCAGTGTGAGCCGTGGCGGGGCCGTGGGTGTGGCCAAAACCGGGAGCTCAAATGGGCCAGGGGCTAGAGTGGGGCGTGGCTGGGACGGGCTGTGGGCGGAGGTGGGGTCAGAATAGGACGTAGGCAGGGTTTGTCGGTGCCGGGTCAGCGCCTAAGTGGAGTAGGGGCGGGGCGAGGGCGGAGCCGGGTGTGTGAGCCGAGTTGTGGACCTGGGGTCTATACTTAGGCCCTTGAGGTTGTCGTTTCTGAGTGTCTGATCCCGAGCCAGAAGTTTCCTCTCTCCCCGGTCATGTGACCCCTTCTCTCTGTCCTCCAGTCGGGCCGATTCTGCAGGCAAAGCCGGAGCCCATCTCCGTAGACGTGGGGGAAGACGCCTCCTTCAGCTGTGCCTGGCGCGGGAACCCGCTCCCACGGGTAACCTGGACCCGCCGCGGGGGCGCGCAGGTGAGGCCCGATCTGGGGCTTGTGCCGGTGGCTGGCGGGGAACGGGGCTTCCTCCCAAGGTCTTGCCCCTGACGCCTCTTCCATATCCCAGGTGCTGGGCTTCGGGCCCACTCTGCGTCTTCCGTCGGTGGGGCCCGAGGATGCGGGCGACTACGTGTGCAGGGCTGAGCCGGGGCTCTCGGGCCTGGGGGGAGGCGCTGCGGAGGCTAGGCTGACTGTGAACGGTGAGAAAGCGATGCTTCCTGGAGGATGGGGCAGGTACTGGGATAGGGCACGGGCAGCGGGGGCGCGGCCTAAAGCGGCGGGCGTGGCCTTGGGAGGAGGAGTTTTATAGAGGGCGGGGCCTGGGCATAGGGGCGGGCCCTAGCGAAAGAGCCTCCGAGGGGTTCTGAGTTTGTTGAGGAGCGTGGCCTAGTTGGGTGTGATTGGTGGAAAGCGCCCAGGCCTGGCCCCGCCTCATTGGGAACGGGCTATGGGGGGCGGGGCCTCTCCTCTGATTGGTCCACAATCTCCAACCCAGCTCCCCCGATAGTGACCGCCCTGCACTCTGCGCCCGCTTTCCTGAGGGGCCCCGCCCGCCTTCAGTGTCTAGTCTTCGCCTCCCCCGCCCCAGATGCCGTGGTAAGGAAATGTCCCTGCTCCCATGATCCAGCCAGCCGTGATCCCTGACCTCCCAGCCGGACCCCTAAAATTACTGTGACTACCTCTGACCTTCCCGACACCCTGCCCGCGCTCCCTACTCTCCTCCGTGACCTCCCTCTTTTGTGCCCCCAGGTCTGGTCTTGGGATGAGGGCTTCCTGGCGGCGGGGTCGCGGGGTCGGTTCCTGGTGGAGACGTTCCCAGCTCCAGAAGGCAGCGGGGGACAGGGTCCAGGTCTGATCTCTGTGCTACACATTTCGGGAACCCAGGAGTCCGACTTCAGCCGGGGCTTCAACTGCAGTGCCCGCAACCGGTTGGGCGAGGGAGGCACCCGGGTCAGCCTGGGCCGTCGAGGTGAGACCCTGGGCCTGAGGACCCCAAATCTGAGGATCCCAAACCCCAAAAGCTCTGCAATCCCCAAACCCACGAGTTCCAAATGCAGAGACCCCCCCCCAAACTTTGGGAGCCTCAAAAGTATGAAGTCCCCTGAATCCTGAGACCCCCCAAAACAATAAATTCTCTCAAATATGGAATCCTGAACTGAGAGACCCCTCACACTTAGGCACCCAAAGACCGGAACTTCCAAAAAGAGGGAATTGCAAAGGAAAAAAAAAACCCTTAAACTCAAAGGTTCCCAAAAGCCAGGGAGTTTAAACTTTTGGAACCCCAAATTCATGAGCCCTTAAATCCAGGGACTTTAAATGTAGGGGACTACAAACCTTGGGAATCCCCAAAGTTGGTGACCTTTTGAACCCAGAGAACCCCAACCCAAGCCCTGAGCCCCTGTTCCCCAGTTCCTCTGTAGTCTTCTGCTCAGCCTCCTCAGCATGTCCTCTCTTCTCCCTGTAGACTTGCTGCCCACTGTGCAGATCATCGCTGGAGTGGCCGCTGTAGCCATGACGCTCCTTATGGTCATCACTGGGGTGGCCCTCTGCTGCTGGCACCACAGCAAGGGTCAGTGCCCGAGATCCACCCCAGCCCCTCCCATGACACATATTCACTGTCCACTGTATGACTGGGCCTTGGGACCTGGCCCCAGTGCCACCTCTCTAGCCCTCCAGGGGCTTGGCTCACCTTCAGGCCCTGGTTCCTCCCTCAAGCCCTAGCTCCGTCTCCTCAGGTCACACTCCTTGCCCTCCCAACCCAGGGTTCTCATTGCTTCCCAGCTTCCCAACCCAAACTGTAACCCTGCCCCGTCGCTTACCTCTGCCACCCGCCTGTCTCTGGCCTCAGCCTCTTTCTCCAAGCAAAAGAACTTGGTGCAAATCCCAGGCGGCAGCGATGGCTCCAGTTCAAGGGGCGCCGAGGAGACAGGCAGCAGCGAGCACCGGGTAGGATGCCAGGGACAGACATGACTGTGCCTCTAGACCCAAATAGTAACCCAGTGCCAGCCGGGCCCCCAAACTCAAATAGGATGCTAGTCCCAGCAGTGACCCAAATGTCCCCCAAATCCAAATATGCCCCAACCCAATTATTCCCCAGACCCTGTATGTCCCCAGGGCCCTTTGTTGTCCTCAATCCAAATCCCAGCTTCCAGGTGCTCTTGGTGCCTCCTGCCTGGCCTCCCGTCCAGTTGAGGGTCCTTGGGTCTGGCACTGGGGCAGGAGGGTCCTCTGACCACTCCTTCTCATGAAGAACCCTCCCCAGGCCCCCATCGTGCACACGGACCACAGTGACCTGGTTCTGGATGAGGAGGGGTCTCTGGGGACCAAGGTGAGCATTGGGAGGGGAGGGGCTCCCTTCACTGTGCCTCCAACTCTCTCCCCGCTTATGTTCCAGAACTGGGACCTCGCTCCCTCCACCCCCTTCCTCCTGCCTCCTGGACCATCTCACTCGCCTCCACGGCCTCAGTTTGCATATCTGCTGACTGTTGCCCACATAGTTGTCCCAGCCTTAGCCTCTATCTTGAGGTAGTGGTAGACGTCCCCAGCAGCAGTGCAGGGCCTGACCGCAGGGCAGATGCATGAATGAATGTCTTGGTCTCAGTCTCTCTCTTGTTCCCCCTGCATCTCCTTCCACACCGCCACCCCTCAGCAGGCCTATGTCCCTCTGTCTCTGCCTTCCTCTGCCCATCTTCTTCTGTCCCTTTGTCTCTCGTCACTATTTTTCTGTCTCACTTTGTCTTTCTACTAGTCTATTTGTCTGTCTCTCTGTCTCTGGGTCTCCGCCTGCTCCTGCTTCTGTCTTTTTGTCTCTCTCTAGGTCTGGCTCTATTTCAGAGTGTCTCCATCAGTGACCCTCACCCCCTATCCCCTCACATACCAAGCCCCATTTGTCCCCTCAGGACCCAACCAATGGTTACTACAAGGTCCGAGGAGTCAGTGTGAGCCTGAGTCTTGGTGAAGCCCCTGGAGGAGGCCTCTTCCTGCCGCCCCCCTCTCCCCTTGGACCTCCGGGGACCCCTACCTTCTATGACTTCAACCCACACCTGGGCATGGTCCCTCCCTGCAGACTGTATAGAGCCCGGGCAGGTTATCTCACCACACCCCATCCACGAGCTTTTACCAGCTACATCAAACCCACATCCTTTGGACCCCCAGATCTGGCCCCCGGGACTCCCCCCTTCCCGTATACTGCCTTCCCCACACCCAGCCACCCACGTCTGCAGACTCATGTGTGACATCTCTCCAATTGAAGAGTCCTGAGATCTTCAACTTGCCATAATGGATTGTCCCAATTTCTAAGAACCAGAACAATCTGGTGACCTTACTCCTCTGAAATTGAACATTGAGAGGAGGGAAAGACTGTTCCAACTGTCTGGGTCATTGATGTAGTCAGCTCAGCCAAAGGGAACACCTCAAGTGGGAGCAAGATGGCCACTATGCCCACCTCTTCCCTGTGGAAAAGAGATTCGAGATGGCAAATGGGCCCTTTGCAGAGGGATGGAGACAGGGGGTGATGGGAGTTAGGGGCAGGGATGGAAGTTGTTTCCAGATACTGAAAGTAGGTATCTCAAGATAACCACCTTCATTGAGAAGAAAGGTAACATAGGGCAGATTAAGATGGAAGCCGGGCCAGGCCCTGTGCTGAGGGGCACTTTGCTTGGCCAATGGAAGTGCAGCCAAGATGGCTCTCCACTCCCTGGGACCCCAAGATGGCCACCATCTTGACTTCTTCCACCTTCCTTAAAGGCCGTTGAAGAATTGGACCTGGAAGAAAGGAGTGAGGATAGGGTGAGAACTGTCACTGGAGGCGGAGAAGGGGAATCTGGGGGTGAGAATATTTATGTTTAATAAAAAAAGTCGAGAAGTGAATGTGTCTGCGGGATTCTCCTGGCAGTTATTACCCTCCATCAAGGAAGCAGTCCGGCAAACCTGCCCCAAGGCCCTTCCTCCACTCTAGGCTATGAAGTGGCTGTCAGAGCAAAATCATGAACCACCCCGGCTCCTCGCTACCCATTTAGTGCTCCAGGCTCTTTTATTACATGTCTACACAAAGAGATGCACAAACATGACAGAGCTGCCCTACTTGGCTTGGGGAAGACAGAATTCAGTACCATCATTTGAGGAGACTAGGCAGTGAACCCTGAGGGGAGGCAGGGAGGAAGAGGCCAGGGGGTGGGAAAATAGCAATGCCCTGGTCCTTAGAGCAAGGATAGGGATCCAGACCCTTTCCTGAGGTGCCGGGTACCTGACTCAGGTCATCCTTAAAGAAAGGACCTGGGGGCTTCGGCTCATGGGTCCTAGAGCTAGGAATTAAAGGTCCAGACACCTGGGACCTTTGGGAAGCAGAGCAGAAGGGCTGGACTCCTGGGTCTTAGGGAGAAAGGGCTGGGGGCTTTGTCTCCGGTCCTGGGAGAGAAGATGCCTGGGGCCCAGACTCCTGGATCTGAGGGAGAAGGGGACTGAGTCTCAACTTCTGTGCTCTTGACTGGGGAAAATTGGGAGGCCTGTATTGCTGGGACCTCAAGAGAGGAATTGCGGGGGTCGGGGGGGGGGGGGGGGGGGAATCGTCTCCAATGCTGGCGTGCCTGGAAGAGGAGGAAGCTGATTTGTGAGTGTCTGGGTCCAAGGGAGGAGAAAGCTAGGGGGTGAGGGTCCTGAGGGAGGACTCAAAATCCACAAGGCGGTGCCCATGACCCAGACTCCTCGCTAGGCCCTTGCTTGGGCTGGGACGCCTGGCATCTTAAGGGGGCGGGGACCTGGCGCGGACTCCCACCCGGGGTTCCAGAGCGCTCCACTCTGCGCAGAGCTGCCACTCTATTGTCCTGGCCAGGAAGGCGGAGCCGGGGCGGGGCGGGGCTGGCGGCGCCGGCGCAGCCCGGGGGCGGCGGGAGGAGGCGGCGGCGGCGGCGGCGGCGCTGGGAGCTCCTGTCACCGCTGGGGCCGGGCGGGCCGGGCGGGAGCGCAGGGACGTGAGGGCGCGAGGGCCGGGACATGGGGCCCGCCAGCCCCGCCACGCGCGGTCTGAGCCGCCGCCGCGGCCCGCCGCCGCTGCCGCTGTTGCTGCCACTATCGCTGCTGCTTCTGCGCGCGCAGCTCGCCGTCGGGAGCCTGGCCGGTGGGAGCCCCGGCGCGGCCGAGGTGAGACCCGGCCGGGTCCTGGGGGATGGGGGAAGGGGCGGGACCGGGCCTCTGGACCCCGGCGCGGACATGTCCAGGGCAGAAAAAGCAATCTTCCCAGCCAGGTGGCCGGCCCCCAGGCGCGCCTAATGGCAATCGGCATTCACGAACCCAGGAGCCCAGGCCCCAGCTCCCCCATCATCTGTCGCCCCAGCCCCCTCCCGTCCCCAGCATAGGAGCTGGCTTTTCCAGAGCCCCTGGTCCCAGAAGTCCAGCCCCCTCAGACGACCCTCTCGACCTAGGTGACTCAGCCCCACCCCTTCCCAGCTGAACATAGGACCCACCAGGCAGCAAGGCACCTGGATCCAAGAATATGGGCCCCTTGCATTCTCTGGACCCATTCGAGGGCCCCCACAGCCTCCCAGGACCCAGGAGTCTAGGCCTCCAGCCACGGCCCCCTGACCCAGGATGTAGCTCTCCAGCCCTCAAGGACTGGTGTCCAGGCCTGCAGGGCCCTGAAGGCAGACCTTGTAGTCTTTGCACCCCAGAATGGGAGCCTGAGCTAGGGATGGAGGGAGGAGGGGTCAGAACGCCTGGGTTCTGGCTTCCTCCCCCGCGGTTCAGGTTTAACCCCTTCGGGCTCCAGTGCGGCTGCGCCGGGGTTGGGGCGGAGCCTGTTTCCGTGGCAACCAGGCCGCGAGAATCCCGGGGGACCGGGTTGCCATAGCAACAGGAGAGCTGGGGCGCCCCCGCCCTGTGGGAGCTGTTTCCCCAGGAACGGTCCCTCTACGGAGGCGGGTGCGCGGTGCTTGGGTGGTGCAGGGGGCTGGTGCTGGGGGTCTGGACTGCTGGGGCCTAGGCAGCAAAAGTCCCACATGCCAGCGTCCCCCGAGCCCTCACTGGCCCCTCCGCCCTCACCCCCAGGCCCCGGGGTCGGCCCAGGTGGCTGGACTATGCGGGCGCCTAACACTTCACCGGGACCTGCGCACCGGCCGCTGGGAACCAGACCCACAGCGCTCGCGACGCTGTCTCCGGGACCCGCAACGCGTGCTGGAGTACTGCAGACAGGTGGGCGGGACCTACTGGGAGGGGCGTGGTCGGCGGCACAGCGGGTCCAAGATGGGGCGGGGTCGCCCATAAGAAGCTAGATGTGCAAAAGGCATGGTCCGGGGATATGAGGGATCTAAGAAGGCATGGGAAGCTAGGAGGCGTGGCCAACAAAGAGGCGAAGGGAGGATAGGGCAGGACCTGTTTTTGAGAAACTAGGTCAGGAAAGGAGAACTGTGCAAAGACCAGCTAAAGAAAGTATCCATCCAGTGAAGAGACGGAGTTTAGCGATAAGTGGTGGGCTCCTTAAAGAGTAGGGAGTAGGTGGGCATGGCCCTTTGGCCGGGCTAAGACAAAAAGACCTATGGACCAGCAAGATAGGGAAAGGGGTGGAGCCCAATGAGAGTGGAAAGCGAGGAGGCGTGGCTATGAAAAGTCAAGGCTAATACAGAGAAGGGACAGTTACTGAGAGGCCAAACAGAAAAAAAGGCGAGGCTTAAAGGAGGGTGGAACCTCTGGGGAGATGAACCTGATTGGGGAAGGGGGCAGAGGTGACAAGAGGAGAGGTGGGCTTAGAGGAGGGGCCTTTGTAACGAAACTGACAGGCAAAGGGGCAGGGCCTAAGGATAGCGGGGCTTTTAAGAGAGAGCTACTAGGGGGCGTGGCCAATGGGCACGCAGGGGCTTAGATATCTATGACAGATTCTATGGAGAAGCAGGACCTAGGGAGGAGAGGTCCTTATGAGCCTTGAAAAGGGACACGGCCAGTGGAGAGGCCCGGCTGGCAGTGGGTTGATCGCCCCCATCCGGTCCCCCCAGATGTACCCGGAGCTGCAGATTGCACGTGTGGAACAGGCGACGCAGGCCATTCCCATGGAGCGCTGGTGCGGGGGTGCCCGGGGTGGCCGCTGTGTCCACCCCCACCACCAGGTTGTGCCTTTCCGCTGCCTGCGTGAGTCACAGGCGGGGGAGGGGAACCAAGGTGGGGGGCTCCAAAGGGCAAGGTTCTGGGCCCCGGTCTTGGGCCCACATTAGGAAGCTGGATGCATGGGTCCGGAGTGGGGCAGAGAAGCCTCTGAGGATAAGACTATCTAGATTCTGAAGGGGGTGGGGCTAGTGGCTGTGGGCGGGTCTCTCACTCTCAAGTGCCCACCATTCCCCAGCGGGTGAATTCGTGAGCGAGGCCCTGCTGGTACCGGAAGGCTGCCAGTTCTTGCACCAGGAGCGCATGGACCAGTGCGAGAGTTCAACCCGGAGGCATCAGGAGGCACAGGAGGTCAGGACCCTGGCCCATCCATCCCCACTCCCCAGAACCCGGAGTCCAGTCCCCTAGTACCCTCCTCCTCCAGAACCCAAGAGTCTGGGCCTCTAGGCCCCTCTTCCCACAGAGACAGAACCAGTAATCTAGGCTCCCAGCCCCATCAGCCCCCAAGACCCAGGCATCCAGGCCCCCTCCACCCTCTCCTACCCCACAATCCTGGCATCTGGGCCCACTCTTCCCACAGGCCTGCAGCTCCCAGGGCCTCATCCTGCATGGCTCGGGCATGCTTTTGCCCTGTGGTGCAGATCGGTTCCGAGGTGTGGAGTATGTGTGCTGCCCCCCTCCAGTGACCCCCAACCCGTCTGGGACAGCAGTTGGGTGAGTGGGAGGGAACCCTCCATGGCCATCCCAAGGCTCCTGAGGCAGGAGATGGAAGCCTGGGGACCTGGGCCCAGGTTCTTACTGCCTCAGATCTTTTCCTGCTCCCTCAGTGATCCCTCCACCCGGTCCTGGCCCCCAGGGGGCAAAGTAGAGGGGTTTGAGGACAAGGAAGAGGAGGAATCCTTTCTACAGCCAGTAGACGATTACTTTGTGGAGCCCCCACGGGCTGAAGAGGAAGAAGAGGAGGAAAGAGTCCTACCCTCGAGCTCCCATGCCCCTCCCGGGGTCAGCAAAGGTGAGGCAGTCTCTGAACCCCTTGGGCCCCTCCACCCTGGAGGGAGAATGATCTGAGGGAGCCTTGCTTGGTGTATGGGCATCTTTGGGAGGGGCCTGTGGGGGAGAGGACCGAATGGGGGCAATGGAAGAGATGGGAGTAGGTTTGGGTAACGTAGAGGTGGAAGGGCTGGCCTGTGAAGAATGCAAAGGGTGAGAGTGGTTTGGGGGTACCTGGAAGTGGAGGAACCATTTGGTAGGTCCTGAGGATTATTTTGGGAAAGCTTAGAGGATGATGTAATGGATTGCTAAGCTTTACAAGAACTGGCCCAGTCCGGAACCACATCTCCCATGATGTCAGGCAGCAGCTGTGGCTAAAATGGACCCAGGATGGTCTCCAGTGTGCTCTAGGAAATGTAGTTCTCCAGGTAAGAAGGGTGACCTGGAGATGGGCTTCAGGCTGATGCCGATTCCTGGCCTCGCAGTGACTCCCACCCCAAGGCCCACAGATGGTGTGGACGTGTACTTTGGCATGCCTGGAGAGATCAGCGAGCATGAGGGATTCCTGCGGGCTAAAATGGACCTGGAGGAGCGTAGGATGCGCCAGATTAATGAGGTGATGATACTGGGGACCCCAGAATCCCCCACCACAGAGAGCTCCCTAAATACCAGGAAACTCCTCAGGGACACCTTGAGACCACATCCAAAGGCTCCCCAGGCCCCCATCAACCCCTGGCCCTCAACACCACCCCTGAGATGACCTTGACTGAAGTAGAATCCCATTGCGATGCCACCAAATGCTATGGAAACTCTGGCCCACTTTAAATTCCTTCTGAGTCTTCCCTCTTGGGAACCCAAGAGCCAGTGGGACTTAAGGGATCTGGAGCCTCCAAAGTCCTGAAGAGGGACTGGGGGACTCAGTGGGTGCAGCAAGGTGGATTCTAGGACCCTGAAGCTCCTCTTGCCCCCAGGTAATGCGTGAATGGGCCATGGCGGACAACCAGTCCAAGAACCTGCCTAAAGCTGACAGGCAGGCCCTGAATGAGGTAGGACAACCCCCAGCGGATCCCATTCATGCCTGTCCACTGCCTGGGGCACACCTGATCTCAGCCTGGCTCAGGTCTTGTCCTCCCTCATCCAGTTCCACCCCTTCCTACTTATATCAGCCTCTCCTGGCCCCACTCCTACATTTGGCTCTGCCCCTCTTGGCCTAGTCTGACCTGACATTGTCTTCTCCTCAGATTGGCCACATTTTGCCCTGTCTTAACTTGATCCTTACCTCTGAGGGCTGGCTCTGGAGTCCTCTCCCAGCTGGGCCCCCTGCAGATACAGCCAGGTCCTTCTCAGCCTGTCTTTGATTCATTCACACCCTGTTAGGCCCCGCCCATGACTCTGGTCCTGCCCCTCTACTCTCCCTTTTACTCAGTCCCTCCTTGGTAGGCCCAGCCTCATGACTGGTTCCCATCTCTCTCACCCTCACCTTGGAGCAGCCCTTCCCCCTGAGGCCCCGCTCAGGTTGGCCCCATTCCAACTCTTGCTCCCACCCCTCTCAGACTCATTTCTGCACAGCCCATCTCCAGTGGGCCCTGCCCAGACCTTGAGGCCTGCCTTTCCTGTAATACTTAGTCCCTTTCACCTTAACACGGGCCAGCTCTGTTCCTACATTGTTCCCACCCAATACAGTTTCTGCCGTCAGCTGGGCCCCCAGTAAGCCTAGTCCTGTCCCCACTCTGCCTGGCGCTGCAGCCCCACCCCTTCCAGTCAGTCTCCTGTGATCTAGTCCCACCTCCAGGTTGACTCTGCCCACGCCTAGACCCTCTGCTCCCCCACCACCACTTGGCCCCGTAGCCCTCTTTCCAGACTGCCTTTGAGCCAGGCTTTCCCCCATCTTCACCTCTCCTGACCTTGTGCCCACCCCCACCGCCAGCACTTCCAGTCCATTCTGCAGACCCTGGAGGAGCAGGTGTCTGGAGAGCGACAGCGCCTGGTGGAGACCCACGCCACCCGAGTCATCGCCCTTATCAACGACCAGCGCCGGGCTGCCTTGGAAGGTTTCCTGGCGGCGCTGCAGGGGGATCCGCCTCAGGTGTGGGAGCCGTGGGGGCAGAGGGTTGGTGGGGGAGGGCTGGGGCGGGCCTGGGCAACCTTCATCCCTTCCACAGCCAGAGCGTGTCCTGCTGGCCCTGCGGCGCTACCTGCGTGCAGAGCAGAAGGAGCAAAGGCACACGCTGCGGCACTACCAGCACGTGGCCGCTGTGGATCCCGAGAAGGCCCAGCAGATGCGCTTCCAGGTGCTCGGATTCTTCCAGCTCCCAAATACCCTGCTGTCCTCAGACTCTTCTCTTGTCCCTCAGACCCTCTTTCTGTCTCTTGGACCTACTTCCTATCCCTGGAGGCCCCCTTCTGTGCCTTGAGACCCTTTCCAGTCCCTTGGATCCCCACTTCCTAATCCTGGAACACTGCCCCCCCACACCTTTGACCCCCCCTTTTGTCCCTTGGATTCCTACTTCCTGTCCTGTGACTCCACTTCCTGTCCCTTGAATTCCTACTTCCTGTCCCTTGACCCCACTTCCTGTCCCCTGGATTCCTATTTCCTCTCCCAGAATCCCCCTCCTGTGCCTTGAACCCTGTTCCTGTCCCTCAACTCTCCTTTCTCCCTAACCCCGCTTATTTTGCCTGGAACCCCTGTTCTGTGCCTTCAGATCCTACTTCCTGTTTCTTGGATGTTCTCTTCCTGTCCGTGAATACTCCATTCTATGCTCTTAAACTCCAAGCTTCACCCTTGAACCACATCATTTCTATATGACCCTGCAATCCCACTTCCTTTTCTGGACCCCCCTCAAACTTCACTTTGTATTCCTCAGACCCTACTTTCTGCCCCTCCTAGCCACTTAGCTCCACTTCCTATCTTCTATGCCATATTCCTTGTGTCCTATACTTACCTGGTCTCCTATGCCCCACTTTTCCTAGTGACTGCTCCTTTTCCTTCTACCTTACTTCCTTTCTCAAGCCCCTCACTTCCTGTCTTCTGTACATCTTTTCCTTTTCTTTGTATTCTGCTTCTCCTCCTCCAGTTTCCTTCCTCCTGTGGCCCAATTTCTGGCCCTTGTACCTTACTTCCTGTTCATTGTATGTGCTACTTTTCCTTGGACCCTATTGACCTTCCTCCTTCACCTGCCTCAGTTTCCCCATCTCTAGCCTACACTGCCCAGTTCATCCTGCATACTCACCCCCCCCACAGGTGCAGACCCACCTTCAAGTAATCGAGGAAAGGATGAATCAGAGCCTGGGGCTGCTTGACCAGAAGCCCCACCTGGCTCAGGAGCTGCGGCCCCAGATCCGTGAGTGCCTGTGACCCCTGGTCCCCATTCCAGATCTCTAAGGAAAGATCCTGACCCCCAACCTTTCACTCCCCACCACCAGTTCAGTCATCTATTCCTGTGTAACAAACCCTGGAACTTAGTGACTTAAATCAACCATTTTCTTTGCTCATGATTGTGCCGTCTGGTCTGGGTTCTGCTGGGTGCTTCTCCTGCTGGTCTTGCCAGCGCTCGAGCGTGTAGCCACATTTGGCTAGCAGATCAGCTTGGGGCTGGGACTTTGGCACAAACGGGACTCTCTCCCTCTCCATGTAGGCTTGGGACCTCTCTTCTCTGGAGCCCCTCCACATGGTCTCTCCAGCAGGGTAGCTGGACTTCCTACGTGGTGGTTTGGGCTCCCCATAGTACAAAAGTGGAAGCCACCAGCTCTTCTTGAGGCTTGGGCCCACATTCTATTGGTTAAAGCAAGTCACAACCAAGTCCAGATTCAAGGGGAAGGCGCCACACAAGAGCATGAATACCAGAAAGCATGACCTACCACAGCCTCCAGATCTATTGTGACTTCCTACTGGATGTCCCACACCTAAGCTGAATTCTCCTGCTCTTTAAGGAGGCCATTCTCTTGAAATTTCAACCTCCATCCTCCTGCCAGGGGTGCCTCCGTCCAGCTCCTCTTTCCCCAGATCACACTGTGGCTGCCTCCACTCACTCAACTGTTAGGTGCCATCCACTCAGCCAGTTTTGTTTTGTGGGGTCCCTGTGCTCACGACCTCAACCACCTTTCTGCATGTTCCCCTCAGAGGAACTCCTCCACTCTGAACACCTGGGTCCTAATGAATTGGAAGCCCCCGCCCCGGGGGGCAGCAGTGAGGACAAGGCGGGGCTGCAGCCTCTGGACCCCAAGGATGGTGAGTTAACCCAAATGTAGATAACCCCAGACTTGGGGGACAGGCCCCCAACCTCGATTCTAATCCCCTAAAGTCTAGAGGTGTCTTAGCCACCACAGTGAGCGGGAGAGGATGGGAAGGTTGTGGAGGCCACTGTAGGATCCTCGATCCTCCTTTCTTGGCCCCTGGGAGGGTGTCTCCCCCTTTTCTTCGATGATGCCCTCCTCTCCTCACTGTTCCACCTGCCTTGCCTCCTCTGGCTGCCAGCAGACACTCCCATGGCCCTTCCAAAAGGTGAGTATCTCACAGCGTAGACCCCAGCCACCAAATCCCATTGAGTCCCTGAACCTGGAATGGAAAAGGGTCCATGTGTTGGGAACCCAGACCTCCTGGGGTGGAGTCCGGCGCCCCTTGTGACCCTGTCCTCAGGTGAGGGTAGCACCACTCTGGACTCTCAGGAATGAGATAGGACTTGGGGGCTAGGGTCCACAGAACAAGATGCTGCATCCCCTGGGAAAGAGAAGATGTCCCCCCTGGAGCAGTATGAGCGAAAGGTAAGTTAGTCAGACCTGTGGGCACCTGAGGGAGGACGGGAGAGGGGCCTGGACTCCTGGGTCGGAAGGAGGAGTGTGCTAGGGGTTTGGATTCCTTGGCCTGAGGGAAGAAGGGGCTGAGGACATGGACTTCAGGGTCCTGGGGAAGAAGAGGGCTGGGGGATGCCCTCTTGGGGCCCAGGGGAGGGGGAGGCTGGGGCCCAGACTCCTGGGTCCCTGACACCTCCTGCTCCCCCAGGTGAATGCGTCTGTTCCAAGGGGTTTTCCTTTTCACTCATCGGAGATTCAGAGAGATGAGCTGGTAAGAGGAGGAATATTCTGGGTACCTAGCGGGAGAGGTCAGAGGTCAGTGGCTAGGCTGTGACTCCCAAAGCCGCACAGGGCCCTGGTGAGCCTCAAAGATGACCTCTGCCCCGTCTCCTCTCCCTGCAGGCACCAGCCGGGACAGGCGTGTCCCGAGAGGCCGTGTCGGGTCTGCTAATCATGGGAGCGGGTGGGGGCTCCCTGATCATCCTCTCCATGCTGCTCTTGCGCAGGAAGAAGCCCTATGGGGCTATCAGCCATGGAGTGGTGGAGGTGAGAGACACAAAGACATGGAATGGGGAGGAGCTCCAGAGCCCGGGCATGGAGGCGCTGTGAGATCTGCGGTCAGGTCCCTGTGGCCCACTATCTCCCGCCGCCTCACTGCAGGTGGACCCCACGCTGACCCTGGCGGAGCAGCAGCTGCGTGAACTGCAGCGTCACGGCTATGAGAACCCCACCTACCGCTTCCTGGAGGAACGACCCTGAACCAGCCCCTTCACCCCCTCGGCTCAGCCCAGACCTCCCCTCTTCCTGGAGCCCCAGAATGCCAACTCCCAGCCTGGGGGAGGGGTCTTAAAAAAGTCCACTTCACACCCTTTGTGAGGGGGCTGGAAATTCTTATTTCTCCTTTCCAGTTCCAAATTCCATCCCTAAGAAATCCCTGGGTATTCCCAGCCACCTCCCCGCTTGGGACCTCCTCACCTTAATTTATTTTGTAAGTTAATTTATTGTTCCTTAAAGTGACCACCAGCTTGGTGCCAGTGTCTGTTGTTCCCTGGAATTCATCCTCCCACGTGTCCCCACTCACATCCCAATAAAGTCCTCTTCCCCACCAGGCCATCCTGCGTCTCTGTGGGGAAAATCAGTGTGTCATCATAGCTCTGGACGCTGCTGTGCCTCCTTGTGCAGGCCTCCTTCGCCTCTTTAAACTGTAGGAGGGATCTTTAAATCTGGGCGGGGCCTGTGGGGGGGCCGCCCAGAGGCCTTGGATAGGCTCTCACGCCCACCTAGGAGCTTTCCGTGGTGCTGAACGGGCCTGGACTTCTAGGCCTCTAATCTGCTGGGTCCCAGGGTGGACTCGGAGGAGACTGGGCTCTGGCAAGTTTCCCCTGCCTTCTTCTTGCCTTCACACACAATCACACACAGCATCCACCCCCAACCTGCAACCCCAATAAGAGACTGGGAATCTTTTTTTTTTTTTTTAAGTAGTGTTATTTATTTATTTATTTTTGAGGTAACATTGGTTTATAACATTATATAAATTTCAAGTGTACATCATTATATTTCGATTTCTGTGTAGATTATATCATGTTCACCACCCAAAGACTAATTACAGTCTATCACCATACACATATGTGAACCACCCCTTTCACTCTCCACCCTCCCCCCTTCCTCTCCAGTAACCGCCAATCTAATCTCTATATCTACGTGTTTGTTGTTGTTGTTGTCTTTATCTTCTATTTATGAGTGAGATCATCTGGTATTTGACTTTCTCCGTCTGACTTATTTCGCTTAGCATAATATCCTCAAGGTCCATCCATGTTGTTGCAAATGGCAAGATTTCATCCTTTTTTATGGCTGAGTAGTATTCCATTGTGTATATATACCACATCTTCTTTATCTATTTGTCCCTTGATGGGCACTTAGGTTGTTTCCAAGTCTTGGCTATTGTGAATAATGCTGCAATGAACATAGGGGTGCATGTATCTTTACGCATTCATGTTTTCATGTTCTTTGGATAAATACCCAGCAGTGGAATAGCTGGATCATACGGTAGTTCTAGTCTTAAGTTTTTGAGGAATCTCCATGCTGTTTTCCATAGTGGCTGCACCAGTTTGCACTCCCACCAGCAGTGAATGAGTGTTCCCTTTTCTCCACATCCTCTCCAACACTTGTTATTTCTTGAGACTGGGAGTCTTGAACCGCTCTTCCCATTCCCAAGTCCTCATCCCTTCTTGGGGAGGCGATAGGAATCCCCCTTGGCATGGAAATTCCACTCAAGTGTTCCAGCAAGTGTTACGTGGTGTTTGAAAGTGCCTATTGGAATTTACACCCTCACGCGTCTCATTTTGTGACATGTTGGAGTTATCCCTCTACATGCTGTTACCTGTCCCATGAGGGTTGTTACGAGGATTAAAAGGATTAATATTTGTGAAGATGTTAGAACTGTGCCTGCTACTTTGCAAGTATTATTTGTTGAGTAAATTTTAAAATGATATGGCAGGGCCGGCCCCGTGGCTTAGCGGTTAAGTGCGCGCGCTCCGCTGCTGGCGGCCCAGGTTCGGATCCCCGGGCACGCACCGAGGCACCGCTTCTCCTGCCATGCTGAGGTCGCGTCCCACATACAGCAACTAGAAGGATGTGCAACTATGACATACAACTATCTACTGGGGCTTTGGGGGGAAAATAAATAAATAAAATCTTTAGGAAAAAAAATGATATGGCAGCAAACACTCATATGGCACTCACCCTGTGCCAGGCACTGCTCTGAGGGCTTTACATGCCTTGGCACACTTAATCATTACTTCTACCCCGTGAAGTAGGTACTATGACTATCCTCATTGATAGATTAGGAAATGGAGGGAAGGAGAAGTTATATCATATTCCCAAGGTCACCATCTAGGAAGGGTCGAGCTAGGAATTCAACCCAGGCAACCTGGCTCCAGCACCTATATACTTGGCCATTTTGCTTACCTGCTGTCTAATAATTTGTGGCTGTCCCATATGGTGTTCAGGTTGTGCACTGCAAAATTCCAAGTGATACCATTCACCTCCTAGATATTAGAGATTTGCATTTTACCACAACTTCCCAGCAGATGGCAGTAACATGCCATGTTCTATTGTCAGCATAGCACACAATTTTCGGGCAGATGGCTTAGGAGGAATTATTTGTAATTCTCCCAAAGGACCTATGAGCTCTAGGAGGCTCTTCATAATATATACATGTAAATACAGGTCATGTATATTAAATATAGACCTAGAGGTATTGGGAGGAAGATGCCTACACGATGCAAGTTGGATACAATGCCACAGCTTCATTACAGAACCCAGTGCACAGCATCGTTCTGATCCTGGTTATACCTCACTTGTATTCCGACGACGCCAGCAGAAATCTATGGCCGGCATCATGGGCAGGAGAAAAAGCTGCCTTCGTGTTTTCACAGCCAAGGGTGATCAACAGGCCAACAATGGTGTGGAGTTCCAAGTAGGCGGGATAGGAAACGAAAGGCAGTTTCGCTCCACATGCTCAGCGCGTGATTCTTTAATAATGTTTACATTTTAATGGCAATACTTAGAGTAATTCATTTAAAAACACTATTATTGAAATTTCAGCAGGAAAAATAACCTTGCTGTTCCTCATTTGATGCTCTTGTGCCCCAAAGCCATCCCTGTTTTCCCACTGAGAACGATTTATTAATTCTTTGAATAACGCGAAGTTTCTTAGAGACAGTTTATCACGTTAGTGGTATGTGTGTGTATGGATACCTGTTGGGATATACATCTTATATGTCAACAGTATCTAAAAAGCTGTTAACAATTAGAAATACCATTATTTTATGAACCACAAAGGAAAAAAATGCAGAAATTATGCCACACAATTGACTATAAGATGAATTTCAATTAAGTTCTTCTTAGAATTGATGAACTATGACATATTCCTATGAATTTTTAATGGCAATACTTAGAGTAATTCATTTAAAAACACTATTATTGAAATTTCAGCAGGAAAAATAACCTTGCTGTTCCTCATTTGATGCTCTTGTGCCCCAAAGCCATCCCTGTTTTCCCACTGAGAACGATTTATTAATTCTTTGAATAACGCGAAGTTTCTTAGAGACAGTTTATCACGTTAGTGGTATGTGTGTGTATGGATACCTGTTGGGATATACATCTTATATGTCAACAGTATCTAAAAAGCTGTTAACAATTAGAAATACCATTATTTTATGAACCACAAAGGAAAAAAATGCAGAAATTATGCCACACAATTGACTATAAGATGAATTTCAATTAAGTTCTTCTTAGAATTGATGAACTATGACATATTCCTATGAATTCTTCATGGGTCAGCTGCCACTACGTGAGAAGACAGAAGGTCACACGCCTGCTGGTACAAGGCAGCTGATGTGGGAGACTTACACTGGTGGCCCCTAATAACTGCACCTCCCAATATTCATGCCCTTGGGTAGTGCTCCCTGGCCACAGAGTCTGGGCTCGGTCACGTGACTGGCTTTGGCTAATGGGAGGACAGCAAGCGTGATGCAAGCAGGGCCTTGTTCTCTGGGAACATTCCCTCTTGGAGCTCCCGTGTGAAGAGATCCACCTACCCTCCTGCAGAGACCACATGGCGAGAGATGCTCAGCCCATTTCTGGCAGCTCCAGACATCTCAGCTGAGCCATCAGACAAGTCGGTGAAATTGCCCAGCCCAATCGGGCCTCCAGCTGACAGCAGCCTCATGAGTGACTGAAGCAAGATAGCAGAACTGCCCAGCTGAGCCCAGCCCAGGTTGCAGAATCACGAACAAATAAGTGGTGATCATGTTAAGCCTTAAATTCTGGGGTGGAGACACTGGCACATCCCCTCAAGTGTGCTTGGTTTGTTGGCCCTGAGGCTCTGAGCAGTGGGGAGCTATGGTGGGTCAGAGGGCTTTGTGGGGTGACAAGTTTGGGATGGATGCCGAGCAGAGGCTGTGGGACAGGTATGAGAAGGGGGTATTGTGGAGGTCTTCTGTTCTCATTTGGGTTTCTCCAGAAGCAGATGCTGAGGCAAGGATTTGAGGACAAGAGTATGTGGAAGGGGTGGAGAACAACATTGGTAGGGTGGGTAGGAAGTGACACAGAAAAGGGAAAGCAGCCAAGAAAGGGTAGTTTTTAAGCGAGAACCACTGTGGGGACTGGAGCTTAATTCTGCTGGGGAACTTGGAGAGCCAGTGCAGAACATGCACTTCCGAGCTCTCCCACAGCAGTGAGGGACCTGGGGTATTTATTTATTTATTTATTTTCCCGAAAGCCCCAGCAGACAGTTGTATGTCATAGTTGCATATCCCTCCAGTTGCTGCATGTGGGACGCGGCCTCAGCATGGCCGGGGAAGCAGTGCGTCGGTGCGCGCCCAGGATCCGAACCCGGGCCGCCAGCAGCGGAGCGCACGCACTTAACTGCTAAGCCACGGGGCCGGCCCTCCTGGGGTATTTATACACCGTCTCCTGTTGGTCCCTGGTGGAGGGAGTGGGAGTGGGAAGTGGCAGGGACTCCCTGGCATTTAAGGCTTGCACACTCACGCCCAGGGCAGAGCAGGCACCAGTGGTCTGAGAATGCCCACAGGCAAAGATTCGCGTGCTGGCCCCAGCGGTCAGACCACCAGGTGTTGATGGCGTGAGGGTGACGGGTATGGCCTTGGCACCCACAGTGTCTGCCACGCAGCCCCCCCCCCCGGCACAATCATCCGAACACGACCCCTCAGCCAGGCACCACAGCCACTCCCCTGCACCAAAGCCCCCAGAGATCAGACAACACCGGTTCTAGTCCAAATTGAGTTTAATAGAGAGTTTCAGACAGGGGAGGGATTCACCAAAACAGAGGTCTGGGACAGGGCCCAGGTGAGCTCTGACTTAGAAAGCAGGAGGACCCAGGGGACTCTCAGCAAGGAGAGTCCTTCCTACATCTCAGGGTTAAGGACCTGCGGGGGTGGGTCCTGGGGAGGTTGCGGGTCTACAGGGATGGTACTGGGAGCTGTTTTGAGATGCCCCAAGTACCATGTAGGGGCATTACATCTGGGGTTCCAGGTGTGAAGAGCTAAATTAGAGGAGGGGACCCCTAAAGATCCCGGTGGGGAAAGGGTTAGGGGTCCAGGGTGTTTCACAGAAACAATCAAGGGGCCTCGATTTCACAGAAATCATTAAGGGGGCTCCTTGTGGGTAGGGGAGGGGGTATCACACCACCCCAAATATTGGGGCCTGTTTACCCCCCCCAGCAGCCATTTTGGGGTTTTAATGTAAGACCCCAATGGCAGGACATTCCACATACATTATCACGGGTTTGCAACATTAGCATACGCTGGCTGTCCCACAGGACGGTGGGGACTGGAAAATCAGTCCAGGGTCTGGGTTTGCGTCCTAAGAGGACAGGCCTGGGGGTGCCACACGGCTCCTCTTCAGTAGCTGCCGGAGCTGTGGACAAAACAGGGCAGACGGAGAAGTTTGGGAGGTTGCCAGGAGAGGTGGGGGAGGCACCCTGCGAAGTTGGGGGTTAGACAGGGTGAGTGGGGTCGGCCGGGTTTGAAGGTCAGGTTCAAAGACAAGATTTGGAGTTGGGGTGAAGGTTGGGTTTTGCACATTGAGTAAAGGCTCGGGAGCCAGAATGGGGATGAAGGGAAAGGTGTTGGTCAGGGGTCCCACTTTGGGGTTAGCATTGAGGACTGGGAGTCAAAGAGTAGAGGCAAAGAGTCAGAGGTCATATTTGGGGGTCAGAAGTCCCACTCTGAAGTAAGGACTCAGGGTTAGGGGCAGAAGGTTGAAGGTCATACTTGGGGGTCAAAGGTCACACCTGAGGTCAGGATTCAGGGTTGGAAGTAGAGGACACTGAGGTCAGAGTTGAAGTAGACATAAGGAAGGAGTCACTATTACAAGGTAAGTGATCAGCCACTGGGGTCAGAGGTCACATTTTGCAGTCAGGGTTGGATAAGGGTCAGGAATGGGTGGGGTCAGGAACGGGTTAGGTCAGAAGCCACTCTGCAGTCAGGGTGGGCTCAGTGCTCACCCCCTCGGGGCCAGGCCCGGGCCGCAGCAGGTGGACAGGCTGCTCGTTCTCCAGGTTGCGCAGGGTTGGATCCGCCCCAGCTGCCAGCAGGCGCCGCACGATGGCCTCCTGGGGCGGCCCAGAGGGCAGGGCGGCTGCCATGTGGAGGGCTGTGTTCCCATGGGCCTGGGGACAGTGAGGGGAGGGCGGTTAGGGATTCAGAGCCAGCTGGCCTGGGCCCTCAACATCACACTTCACATTCTGCCACAGCCACGTCCCACATGCCCCCTTTCACCTCCCAGCTCCCCTTCCCAACCACATTCCACACACCCCTCTGTCCATGTCCTGCATCCCCCCAATTCACGTTCTCATGCTACACAGTCCCCATCCACATCCCATACATTGTCCCCTCCACAGCCACAGCCCACAGGACTCCCAACATCCCACTGCCCCTCTCTGCCATATCCCACAGTCTGCACATTCCAGCCCAGGCCCCCACCTTCATGTTGACAAAAGCCCGCAGGTCTCCCCGTGGCAGCTCCAGCAGCAGCTGAACCAGGGTAGGGTTGGCAGCCTGCACGGCCAAGTGCAGAACTGTCTTGTTGCTCTTGATCTCCTGGAGGGAGGGGAACAGCAGAGGTCAGGCCAGTCCTCAGACCCAGGCCCCCTCCCACAGAACCCAAGAGCCTTCAGAGGCCCTGTCTCTTCCTTTGCAAGCACCCAGGGGTGCCTTATACAGTTGTATGTGTTGTGCACTATTCAAAAGTACCATGTCACATACATTATAGAACTATACATCTATTATGACAATTTTCCAGCCCAGGTGTCTTTGAGAAAAAGGCTCCTTTTCTAATCCTCCAAAGGAGCTCTCTGGGCTAGCAGCTGCCCTGGCCACCACATTCTATTCAGCACAGTAAAATGCACCAACATCCCACATGGACTGTACTTTATCTACAAGGATGGGAGTTGAGCCGCGGACTGACTAAGCCTATATCCACTTCCATATTGAGCTGTTCTCTTCATATTTTGGAGCAAATAAAGACATTTTCTACAACGAAACTCTATTATGTGTCTTTAAAGAGTTTGTAATGATAATGAAGATAAAAAAATTTGTGTTTATACAGGGCAAAACAACCAAATAAATTTGGCTCAACAAATAAATTACGAAGAGAAAACCAAGAGACAGAGGGGAAGCTCTAAATTAAGAGCAACTTAAAAAGACATAGAATTGCAATATTTGGGCTTTATTTGGATCCTAGTATTTTTAATGAAAAAAATAAATGTACGTCACATCAGAGCCAAATGGAAATTTGAATGCAGTCAGGATATTTGATATTATGAGATTGTTAATTTTTTTTAACGTAGAATAATGATATTGAGGTTAAAAGGATTTCTTATCTTTTAAAGACACACAAATATTTATGGATAAAATGATATGCTTGGGGGCCAGCCCAGTGACGTAGTGGTCAAGTTCACGTGCTCCACTTTGGCCGCCTGAGGTTCGCCGGTTCGGATCCTGGGTGCTGACCTACACATCATTCATCAAGCCATGCTGTGGCGGCATCCCACATACAAAAGAGAGGAAGACTGGCACAGATGTTAGCTCAACAACAATCTTCCTCAAGCAAAAAGAGGAAGATTGGCAACAGATGTTAGCTCAGGACCAATCTTCCTCAAAAAAAAATTTATATGCTTGGATTTGCTTAAAAATAATATAGGAAAGTGAAGGAGTAGATGGGGCAGGACTGGCTATGGGTTGCTGGTTATTGATGTCGGGTACATGGAGTTCACCATATTATTTTCTGTACTTTAGCTGTGTTCAAAATTCTTAAAAAAAAAAAACACAACAATAAGTGGATGTTTATTTTTCTCAGGTAGTCTGTGAAGGAGCTACTGTCAGGGGAAGGAGGATAACAGAATTGTTAAGAGCTGGATTCTGGGATCAGACCAGCTGGGTTCCTAGCCCCTCTCTGACACTCACAAGCCATAAGATTTTTGACTCCTGCTGCCTCAGTTTCCTTAGTAAGATAGAGAAAGTAATAATAGGACACATGTCAAAGGGTGTCTGTGAGGATTCAATTAGCTAATCCACGAAACTCAGGGTTTGATGAATAGTCAGCACTTAATAAATATAAGCCAATATCAGTAATATTATTCCCAGTTGACAACTGGGGCACAGAGAAGTGAAGTAACGTGCTCAAGGCCACACAGCTGAGAAGAGGCAGAGTCAGTGTCTCTTTGGAGCCCCTGGACAGCCAGGTGCCCTCACCCACACGCCCTCCAAGGGGCCGGCTGCCCGCAGCCCGGCTCACCTGGCTGGTGTGATCCGCGCCCATGTGCAGCAACATCTGGACGCAGGCCAGCCTGTCTCGGGCCTGGGTACTCAGCACGCGGGGACACAGGTCGGGTGGGTGCATAGCCACGTTGAGGGCCAGGATGGCTGTGTGGAGGGGTGTGAGGCCTGCCGAAGGGAGACAGTGAGGGTCTGCAATCAGAGCACCCGCCCCGCCCGCCAAGCCAGCCCTGCCCACCGCCCAGCTTACCCTCGAAGTCTCTGGCTTCTAGATCAACCCGAACGCCTGAGTTAATCACAGCCTGGGAGGCAGAGAAGGCAATGAGCTGTATTAGTGTCTCCCCAGGCCTCCCAGCCCTGGAAGCCAGGCTCCGGGCAACGAGTCCACCCCATTCCCCCCACTGCCAGCTGGCCATACCGAGAGGACTCCTGGGAGCCCATAGGTAGCAGCCACGTGCAAGACAGAGCGTCCCTGATGGTCAGTGGCATTGGGCTCCGCCCCCAAGTTCAGCAGATCCTCCACAATCAGGGGCTGGTTGGCGGCAGCAGCCACCAGGAGAGGAGTCTGCAGGTGACAGGAAAGGTCAGTCTGGACCCCCAGCCCCCTCCTCTCTGAAAACCGGGCAGCCAGGCCCCCAGCCCCTCTGCCCTCAGCTCCAGGAGTCCAGGCCCCCAGCCTTCACCTTGCCCTTGTGCTCACGAATGTCCAGATGTCTGTACACTTGGAGCATCTCAGCTGCAGCATACGCTGCCCAGCGCAGGCCGCGAGCTGCAAACAGGTGCAGGAGCCTGAGGACAGGAGGGGGCGGTAGTGAGCACAGCTGCCCAGCAGAGGCGGGAGCCTGCAGACCCCATTCCCCTATACTCACGTGTCTCCCTCCTCATCCTGGGCCAGCAGCTGTTGGGGCCCCAAAGCCAGCATGTGAGCACGGGCTGCATCCAGCGATGGTCCAGTGACCACAGGGGGCAACTGTGGGGGTCCTGAGGGGAGTCCGGAACCTCTCCAGGATCCCGCCTGTGGCAGGGACGGTTCTGCATAGAGCCGGGTATCCAGGGGGTCCTGGAGGGCGCACGTGGTAGGAACAGCCAGTCAGCTAATTCCCTCTTGCCAGCCCACCACACACACGCACGCATAGAGAGCACCAGCAGAGTGGCTGGGATTCCCATCTGTCCCAAGTGATCTTGGACCTTTGGGCCTCAGTTTTGCCCATCTGAGGAATGGGTTCTTAACCCAGCCCTAGACATCTCAGAGTGCTGCATGAGGGCAACTGGGAATTTCAGGGGCCCTTCAGCATCCTGCTCCCGCTCTGTATCTCACCTCCATCCCCAGGGGAAATGGACACGGCCGCCCTGGGTCCGAAGGTGGGTAGAAGTCAGGAGTCAGGAAACCGTCAGCAGCAGCAGCAGGGTAAGAGTAGGGGCTGTCTGTGTAGGCAGCATGTGTGGTGGGGTCCCAGTCCGGAAAGCCCGTGGGGGGTGCCAGGCTGCCAAGTCCAGAAGCCACGGTCTCCTGGTGAGCTGGGAAGTGGGTATGGCCTGCGGGTGAGAGGAAGAGCAGGGGCAGGCCTGGTTACAGAGTTAGGGAAGTCACGGCCAAGGCTGGAGGCCCAGGGTGAGGCCTGGAGTCTCCCAACGGATTGAAAGCTAGTACTTCTGGGACACTGAGGGGCTGGGACCTAGAACCCTGGGATACCAAAGGGCTGGAAGCTGGAACTTCTGGGAGCCTGGGCCCCAGGGACACCGAAGGACTATGTGCGTAGACTACCGGGCTCCAGAGGATCTAGGGCATCAAACTTTTAAGAGGTCCCAGCAAGAATGAGCGCCTGACTCCCGCATTCCCAAAGGTTCTACGAGTTGGGATGCTTGAGTCCCTGAGGGAAGCCGGGAGTTGAGGGAACCAGGTGAGCTTCCAGACTTACCGGCCTCACCCTCATTCACAGATGGAGTCAGGGGCTGGGCCAGGGGAGGCGGGAACTGTCCCTGTGGAGGCATAAGCAAAAAGGCACAAGGGTGAATTTATCCGCAGATTCCTCGGCATCCACTCCCCACCTGTAGGGCATCTACGCCAGGCCTGCATCTCTCATCAGCTCTGAGGGCGGCAAGCCAGCAAGTCCCCGCCTAAACGGACAGGGCTTCATGGGCCTCACCGGTGCCCCACCAGCGTCAGGCTGCTGCTGGCGGCGCCTCTGTTCTTCCAGGAGCTTCTTCACGGTCTGCGACGGGCAGTGGCTGCGCTCACTCCGGCTCACTGCGGGGGAGGGGAAGTAATCCGGGGTCCTTAAGTCACCCGAGGGCGCGGAGGAGTGGATTTGGGCGCCCTCCCGCGCGGAAAAACTGGCACACGATGCCGCCTGAGAACTCCAAAGCCAATCTAAAATTTCGGGTGCGGCGGCCGCCTCCGCCGTTTCCTTCCTTTTGCTCTGCACTTTCCCCTCTGACCCAAGTTTCCACCAGCGTCGTGGAAACTGAGGAAGGGGGAGGAGGGCGCCCCTCTGAGCACCCCCCTCACTTCCGTGAAAAATCCCACCTCCCAGATCTCCCAGATCTGAGGCCTGGCAGGGGTCGCCGGGCATCACTCCCTGGAGACGCACATCCAGGCTCCCAACATCTCTCTGCCCTAGAAGCGGACCTGATACTCCTTCCTCGGGAAACCGGGCATGCGAGTCCCCGGCCCCTCTCCCAGAGGAAGCACGAGTCAATAGCCTCCTAGCTCAACAGGGATCCAGGGGTCCAGACCCCGCGCCCCTTCAGACCCCGCAGTCCAGGCCCCTCCCGCAGGAGTCCGGGAGCCTAGTACCCCTTCCCCAGGACCCAGGAGTCTGGGCTCCTCCTCCCTAGGACCTGGGAGTCCGTTTCCAGACGCCTCGACCCAGGAAGCCCGGGCCCGCAGCCCTCACCCTCCAAGCCCGGTTTCGGCGGAGGAAGGGTTAAGCGGCGGGGGGAAGGGGGGCAGACTCGGAAACAGATGCGACGCGCTGACGTCACGGCGCTCACGCAAGGGAATCTTCCATCTCCCCTTCCTCTCCGGGTCCCGCGCCCAGGTGTCCGACCCGGGGCGGGGCGCGCGGCCGAGCGTGGCGCTCATGGAATCCCCGCACGTGGGGAATTCCTGCTCGGCCCGGGGACCCCGGACCGGTGGCGACTCGGGAAATCCCGGGGCCAGGGCGGGTCACGGCCGGCGTGGACCCCTGCGGCCAGGACCGCGACCCTCCCCACCGAGACCCGGGCTGGTTTGCAACAACCACGCCCCCGACGACTCAGGCCGGCCTCGCTCTCTGGGGCAAGGAGTCCGCGCCGCCAGCCCCATCCTCCCTCGGGACTCAGGGGTCCGGGCTCCCAGCCCTTTCCGCGCGGGACCCACGACTCCGGATTCCCATACCCTACCCCCCAGGACCCAGGAGCCCAGAATCCCAGCCTCTTCTCCATCACGACCCAGGGGTCCGGGCCCCTGCCCCCTTCTAACACCGGCTACCCTCACTCCCAGGACCCAGGACCTGATGCTCCAGCTCCGTCCCTAGATCCCCCGGAGCACCCCTCCCAGCCCCTCACTCTCCCACCCGCCGAGCTCGCCGCTCCTCCCTGCCCCCACTTACCTCGGGGATTCCGGGGCGCGGAGTGCAGGCCCCCAGGGCCCCGGCCTCGGCGCTGCGCCAGCCTCGCTGTTTCCCCGCGGAGCCGCCGCCGGGTCCCCGATCTTGGGTCCGGTCCCCCGCGAGTTTTTAAACGAGGGTTCTGGCACCGCCCTGTGCTGGGCAGGGTCCCGCCCACAGGCCCGGGAGTCCCCGCGTCGCGCTCCAGCAAACCCCGGCTCTGAAGGGGCGGGGCTGACTTTGAGGGCCCGACTCCTGAGTCTCCCCGGAAAGAGGGAGCCGGGGACCCCATTTTTGGTGTGAGGTAGAAGGGGCCTGGGGTGGCGGACTGCTGAAGGAGGAGGGCCCTGGGGACCTGGACTTCTGGGTCTCTGTCCAAGTGGGTGCAGGAGGCCTCGACAACGGGGGCCCTGGTCTGGGGGCTGGGGGACAGTATTACTGGGTCCTGAGGGCGGGGGGGCTGGGGTCCCGACTCCCTGATCTGGAGGGAGGAAAGGTCTGTTGGTAAGAGTGATCTAGGTGGACTCAAATTTCTCCCTCTTCCTCACATCACCTTTTTTTCCCAGAGGCCGGTTCTCATTCCTTCATCATTTAAAATAATGTATTACCGCAGGGGGGTACTTGGCTGGGCGCTATGGTGTTGCTGTGAACTAAGCAGGCAGGAATTCCCAGCCCTCAAGCCCACTGACATCCCAGTGGGTGGCTCCTTTTCGGTTCCCATCTTGGTGGCCATCCACAGCACTGGCCATGTCAATCATATTTCTCCCCTGCTCTCAAGACTCCCTGCTTCCCGGTTCTCCTTCACTCACTGCTCTTTCTTGGTTTTCCTGGCTGTTTCCTCCTCTTCACCCATTGTGGGGGGGTAGGGTGCTCCTCTGTCTGTACTCACTTCCTTGGTGATTTCATCCAGTCTTGTGGCTTTAAATACCATCCATAGCCATCAGCCCCTAAATTTACATCTCCAGACCAGACTTATCCCCTGAGCTCAGAGGCAGCTGTGGTCATTCAACTTCTCCACAGGGAGATCTAGCAGACATTTCCAACTCAGTGTGCCCAAACCTCGGGCATTTTCCCCCTAAACCTGCTTCCCCTCCTTCTCCAGCCTGTCAAAGGATGCTCCATCCTTTCGGTTGCTCAGGCCAGAAGCTTTGGTCATCCTGGATTCCTCTCTCTCATACACACCCATATCCACTCCCTCAGCAAGCTCTACCTCCAGAATCTTTCCAGACTCTCCCCAGTGCCCACACCCTGGTCCACCTGTCACCTCCCACCTGGACAATCGTAGCAGCCTCCCTGGTCTCTCTGACCCTCCCCCCAGTTTGTCCCTGAAGGCAGTCACAGGGACCTGCCGCCTCTCACCCTCCCACACACACCACGCCGGAAGCAGGTGGCTTTGCCTCCAGCAGGGTGACATCCGCTGTTGCTGCCTCTCTACTGCCCCGCTGTTCCTCAGGACTTCTCTGGACCAAAGCCCTTTGCCAGACCCCTTCCAGCCCTCACCCATCATGGTCCCTCCAGGCAACATCCTGCTCCTGCTTTTACTCCCAGGTGAAGCCAGAGGTTATGGGGGGTGGCAGGCGGAGTATTTGTGAAAGGGGCGGCTTGGGTGGCATCTGAAGGAAGGAAGTACTCAGGGTGGGTCCTTCTCGCAGTACCCCTTCATGTCCCTTCCCAGAGATCCATTCAGCTTTGGACCTGGTTCTTGGGGGCAGGAGGGGAAGCTGAGTCTGGAGTGGCTGCCTGTAAATCTCCCCTTCCCACTGCTGGCTCTCTGCCTCTACTTCCGATTTTCTGTCTCTCTCTGTGTCTCCGGGAGCTCCCCTCCCCACCTGACCCTCTTCCTCATTTGATCTCTCTGGAGTGGGGTTACAGGACATCACCTCTCCCTGCGCCCTATTTGGGAACCACCTCTCCCCACTGATCCACCTTCCTTCTCTTTCCACAGTGGCTGCAGCTCAGATGACCCCAGGTGAGAAATCGACACTCTTCCCCTTTGCCATGCCACTTCGGGGACTGCTGGCATCCCTAAAGTGTGTCCTGAGGGCCCTGGAACACCCCCAGTGACTCTCCAGGTCACCGTCTCACCTCTCATTGCAAAGCAGAGCTCCGGGAGGATCTGCAGCCTTCTCTGGGGCCCGTCTCATTGCCCTCATTGCCAGATTGAAGCCCCAGGGACTTGGCCACCCCCAAGCCTCTCTTCGGCAGGACCCACTATGCCCAAAGCACAGCCCTGGGAGTCCTGAGACCCCTCAGTTTCTCCCCTTTCATCCCTAAGCCCCCAGGGAATCTGTGACACCCCCTCCGCATCTTCCTTTGCCCCGTATGCCCAAAGCACAGCCCTGCGGGTCTGGAGCCCCCTCAGCCCCCTCTTGTGTTGGCCCCCACCCTCAGGTTCCTGTTCTGGGTGTGGACCCCTCTCCCTGCCGCTCCTGGCAGGCCTCGTGGCTGCCGATGCGCTGGTGTCGCTGCTGATCGTGGCGGTGGTATTTGTGTGTGCACGCCCCCGAAGCAGGCCCACCCAAGGCGAGGGTAGGGGCAGGGTGGGGCCTGGAGGGGGGTGTCCCTAGGGAGGGGGGTGTCCCTAGGGAGGGGGTCCCCAGGGAGGCAGCCCCGGGGAAGCCCTGGAGGCGGTGCTGGGGAAACCCTGGGGGTGGTGCTTGGGGGAACCCCTGAGGAAACCCCGAGGCAGGGGGTCCCCAGGGAGGAGGGGATGTGGGTGAGCAGTGGGTGGTCAGGCCTCATGCTTTCTCTCCCCCACCCCCAGAAGATGGCAAAGTCTACATTAACATGCCTGGCAGGGGCTGAGCCCCCTGTAACTGCAACCTTTGACTTCTGACCCTCTCACCCTGGATTGTGTGGCAGCACAGAAAACCCACCCACCCTCTTTGGGTTGCTTTGGAATAAAGCAGTTGAAATGCCTCTAGTTCTAATTCTTATTCAGAGAACCCCAGGCTCCCCAAAGCTTCCATCCCATTTAGCTATTTCTGGGTCCATGACTTTCCCCCAGAACCCCACATATCCCCATCCCCGCAGCCCATGGATCTGGAATAACTCAACAGTGTTTTCGTGTTCCATGTTTATTTGGGGGCAGTGGTGGGGAAAGGTCTGATATCTCAGAGGGCACTCTGTGGATCTGTATCTTTGTGGGAGTAGGAATAGGGTGCTAAGTAGGCATCAGGAATGACTGGATCCAGGCATCAGGTTGTTGACTGCCATGGTTTGGGCTCATTTGTAATACGGCCTCTGTGTGTTGAGGTCGCTGTAGACATCTGTCCTCTGACCTTGGAGCTCCTAAAGGGATGAACGGGGTGAGGATCATCAGTGGAAGGGGTCCACTGAAGAAACTTAAAACAAAATCCAGCCTTCTCCCAGAAGCTCCCCTGGCAGCTTCTTCAGCCTTGCAGCCATGGAAAAGATCTGGGTTTTATTCAAGTGCATTCAATGTTCCCCTTCTCCTCTGCCTTAATCATTATGCCCCAGGCTCAGGGCCTTCGCACACGCTGTTCTCTTTGCCTGGAACACTGGTCCTCTAGATATTCCTACAGATGGTTCCTTCTCCCCCTTCAAGTCTCAGCTTAGGTCACTTCCTCAGAGACGCGTTTCCTGATTTCTCCATCTGCGGTGTCTTCCCCACCCCCCAGTCACTGTCACATCAGCCCGCTTTATTTCTTGCGTGATGCCTCCCCAGAACAATCTCATCTGTTAATATGCTTCCTGTCCATCTCCCCAGCTAGGACGTAAGTTCTGCTGCTGTGTCCCCAGCATCAGCACATATAGCTGCTTGACAAATCCCAGCAAAGGCATGAATACATTGGAGTGAGGCTTGGCCCTAAAATCTCACTGCCCCCAGGAACTGGAAAGCCCCTTCAGTCTCCTGGACCTCACAGAGCCAAACTCGAGATTCTCACACTTTACAAAGAGACTGTTTATCCACAAGTGAGGCAAAGCGAAGCTGGGTGCAGATACGTAAAACAGACTTCACAGAGCAGGACTCAGAACTAGGGGGAGGGTCTATGGCCCCAAGAGGCAGCCCTCAGACAGAATCCCTGAAATCATATGCAAATAGCAGTCTGGATGTGCATCTTTATGGGGAGGGGGCTGTTTGGCCTCCATTAGAGTCTCAGAGGAGCCCGTGACCCCTGAAAAGGTTAAGAATGGTGCTGACAGAGGCAGGAGATGGAAAGATGCCTCTGCTGCATCGTGGTTCTTAAGAAGGGTTTTGAGGACACTTGCACTGCCCCTAGATTATATGCACAATTTTGCATTTTTGGTATGGATTTTTCTGAGGAGGCTCTAGCTTTCATCAGCTTCTCAAAGGGACAATGATCCCTCCCCCAAAAATTCTAGGGGCCAGCCCAGTGGCATAGTGGTTAAGTTTGTGTGCTTCACTTCCGCGGCCCGGGGTTCACAGTTTCAGATCCCGGGCGTGGACCTACACACCATTTATCAAGCCATGCTGTGGCAGGCGTCCCACATATAAAATAGAGGAAGATAGGCACGGATATTAGCCCAGGGCCAATCATCCTCAGCAAAAAGGGGAAGATTGGCAACAGATGTTAGCTCAGGGCTAATCTTCCTCACCAAAAAAATAAAAAAATAAAAAATTCTAGAACTCTTGTTTTTAGAGTTACCAAACTAGGGCTGAATTATATCCTTATATCCCTACTGAGAGCTTCTCCAGGAAATCAGCCTATCCTGGGCTGGACTTTTCCAGAACAATCTGGAGCCTGTCCTCTGGCTGAGGCCTGCATTTGCCTTTGAAAGGTAAAGCCATCTTTCTATTTCTTCTCCACCACTAAGCTGAGTATAAGGTCATGACTGCTCATTGAAAGCAGGTTTGGAGCGCCTTCAAGGGTTTACGGAGCTGCTGGGAAAGTGGCTTCAGGGTCCCGGTTCAGTCCCAGAGGGACTGGGGGTATTCAGGACAGAAGGAGCGAGATGTTGGCTTCCTTACCTGATAAGGCGACTCCGTCTCTGTGATGCGCTGTTTCCGGGTCACTGCTGGGGGGCGGCGTGTGGCGCAGGGTGGAAACAAGGTGGTGAATTGGGACCATTTTGTTAATGTAAAATCAGCCCCTCCATCACTGTCCCTTCGGATGGTCGTGACTTGGGCTCTTACCCCTCCCCGCCCCCCCAGGCAAGCCCTCAGAGTGTCCCAGGCCATCCCCCGCCAGCCCTGCTCACCCTCCGCGGCCCCTTTCCCTTTCCCCTGAGGGACCAGGCGGCCCAGGGAGTACACGGCCAGGGCGATGAGGAGGGTCAGCACCAGGTCCCCCAGCACGATGGCCGCCAGCACACCGGGGCTCACCGTGGAACAGTTGCATTCTGGGAATGTATGTGGCACAGGGTCAGGGGTGGTCAGCAGGGGTTGGGAATTGGGAGGAGGTGTCAGCAGGGGGAGGTTTGGAGAGATTGGGGAAGGGGCAGAGATGGGAAGGTCTTTGGGAGGTGGGGAGGGGGATTGAGGGTCTAGGCCTACCGCTCTGGGCCTGGACAGGGCTGAGACCTGAGGAGAGAAAAAGAAGGTAAACTGAGGCACAGGGCTATGACTAGCAGGTGGGCATAGAAGCTGGCGAGGGTGGGTTCTGACAGCCAACAGGCGGGGGTGGAGAGCAATGTCTGTGGGACCTGTGGGCTGGCCTCAAGGCCTCTAGACTGTGTTACTTCTATACCGACTTGTCCTGTTATGACACCCATAGAGTCCCCTCCCCTGCTTCTACCGGAGGCCAGATCTTGGGGGCTCAGGCTCTGAGAGAGACCCCTAGGGTTTCACACGGCAAATAAAGGTGGATATGGAACACAGGACCCAAAGACGATATTTGACCCTTTGAGAGAAAGAAAAAAGAACCAAGATGAAAGATAAGAGAGGAATAGACAGTGACACAGATACACACAGCACAGACCCAGGACTGGGGTTTAGAGTGAAATAGGTGGGGGACAACATGGTGACCGCTGGGCCAGGCTGCCCCACCAAAGGAGGAAGTGGCTGGAAGCGAGAACTGAGGGAGGCCACTAGGAGGAGATGGGCACCTCTAGCCCCCAGCAGGAGCCTGAGCTGGGGCTGGGGATCTGCTCCTGTTCCAACCCTCCCCTTTGGTTGTCTCTTGCCACCCTGCTCCCTGCCCTGCCCCAAGCTGAGCCCAGGGACTCAGCTACAGAAGCCCCTAACTTACCACCCACAGTCAGAAGGAGAGGCAGGAGCAAAAGCCTGTTGGAGGGTCCGAGGCCCCCCATGATGCAGGCGACGCTGCTGGACACCACAGTCCAAGGGCTGCTGGGATGTGGCGCAGCGTCCAACCAAGTGAAGGAGGAAGTCTGAGGTGGGTGTTGGCAGGAGGAAGGAGGGGACAGAAGGGGAGGAGGGACAGAGACAGATAACACCAGAAAGAATCAGGCCCAGACATCCCAGAAGCCGTGCTGCAGCCCCCAAAGGCTGGACATGAAGGGCAAAGAGTACATGTGTCAACTTGACCTCCATCCCACTTAGGAGTCAGACATTGTTGTACCAGGAGGGTCAGTAGCTGGCCGTGACTGAAGCCAGTTCTGCCTCTTCCTGGCTGGGCAACCTTGAGCAAGTCACTCAACCTCTCTGGGCCTCAGTTTCCTCAAGTGTAAAATGGGAAGTAAAACAGTACCTACTTCACAGGGTGCTGTGGAGAACAAATGAGTTAACGTTTCTAGAACAGAGTCTGACACTTGTCAGCTTTTTATGAGTGCCAGTTATAATTTCTTGATAATCAGAGCCTTGATTAATCAGAGTACCACAACACCCTTCTGAGGTAGACGATCTTGTCATCTCCATTTTACAGAAAGGTAAAGACACTTGCCCAAGGTCACACGGCATATAAAGGTGGAGATGGACCCCAGGACCCAAAGACAATATTGGAACCCTTTGAGAGAAAGACAAAAGAACCAAGACGAAAGATAGGGAAGGAGAAAATGGTGGCCACGCAGAGAAGGAGGGAGAGAAATAGACAGTGACACGGACACACAGCACAGACCCAGGACTGGGGTTTGGAGTGAAGCAGGTGGGGACAACGTGGTGACCGCTGGGCCGGGCTGCCCCACCAAATGAGGAAGTGGCTGGAAGTGAGAACTGAGGGAGGCCACCAGGAGGAGATGGGCACCTCTAGCCCCCAGCAGGAGCCTGAGCTGGGGCTGGGGAAGGAGGAACCTGAGGTTAGGGCGCATGGGGGATGGGCCAATGGCAGGAAGCCCTCCTCCTCCGTCCAGGCGTCATGCCCCACGGCTCCCTGGGCCTGGGCTCAGGAGAGAAAAGGGGAAACTGGATGCTGGTCATGGGACAGACAGTGAGTGGCCTGATGTGGGGGGAGGGGAGTTGAGTCCCGAGGAGGGTCAGGGCCCAGTTGGAGGCACACTGGCTGCTACTGGCCGCCATTGCCCTGTCCTGAGTCCTGTCGCTAAAGACCCAATACCCCACCACCACTACCACCACCACCACAACCAGGTGCGGAGTGAGGCCCCACAGGCACACCAGGCCTCTCCAGATGGCTGAAGCCAAGTGAGCCAGGGGCCATCAGAGACCAGAGGAGGCTCTGAGCCAGGAAGGCCTTGGTCTGACCCAGCTGCTCCCGGCTCCCTGTGGCTGGACATGGGGACAGACTCGGGGGGCAGGGACAGGAGCAGGAGCCAGGCTGCTGCGATGGTCCACTTGATTGCGAGGATTTTGTGAGGTCAAGCAAAATAATGCCTGCCCGGCACCGTGTGTATGCTCAATGACTGTTAATCAGTGTCATCGTCATTAGTGTCATTGTTATTAGAACTTCAAGGCTCCAGTTCTGGGCTCACCTTGATAACGATCATCCCTCAGCCTCCCAGCCTCAGCCTCCTGACCTGCTCCTGCCCGGTCCAGCCAGGCCTCGGCTGGCCCCAGGATTCAGTCTAATAGCCAGCACACCCAGGCACCAGCTCATCAGAACAGATGTGGCCACAGGGCTGGGTCAGAGTCTTGGGGGCCCCTTCAGTTGCGGAGATGTGGGGAAGTCCAAAATGTCCCAAGGGAACGGACTGGGGTGGTGGTGGCAGAGATCTGTGGGGTGTGGGTAGAGGCTCTTTACCAACCAGAAGTGAAATATTTCAATATTTTAGCAACCGGTACAACTGTACGGTGCAGACCACAGAATGCCAGCCTGGGCTGGTCTCCGCTCCATGGGCAGATGAGGTCTTCCCCAATCGGTGAAAGAAGGCTGAGATGGAGATCACACAGCTGACTGGGTGCTGCCCCCCAACAGCACGAGACTCCAGGAAGCAGGGCTGCCCACCTTCCCCACGAGATCTGTCAAGTGTCTCAATCGCTCCTGGCAGCAGCCCAAGAGTCAGGGAGGCCAAAGCTGAC
This sequence comes from Ceratotherium simum simum, assembly GCF_057802395.1. NCBI lineage: Eukaryota > Metazoa > Chordata > Mammalia > Perissodactyla > Rhinocerotidae > Ceratotherium > Ceratotherium simum. The sequence goes on from NC_141932.1 coordinate 26,938,850, forward strand.
TTTCCCAGAAAGCAGGCACTGTGTTGACACTGCCTGTGACAAGCTCACCTCTGGGGAAGCTACAGCCCCTCCCAGTCTCCCTGCTTCCACTTTCGCCCCCTACAGTCCTTCCTCCCCATAACAGCCAGAGGAAGTGGCCAGTAGTGGCTAAGTTCACACACTCTGCTTCGGCGGCCCAGGGTTTGCAGGTTCAGATCCCAGGCGCAGACCTATGCATTGCTTATCAAGCCATGCTATGGTGGCGTCCCACATATAAAGTAGAGGAAGATGGGCATGGATGTTAGCCCAGGGCCAATCTTCCTCACTAAAGAAAAAAAAAAGGAAGCTTTTTGAGAATCAAAGAACCGAATTTTTTTAATGGCCAAAAGATTTGAACTGACACATCATAAAAGAAGACATATGCATGGCCAATAAGCATGTGAAGAATCGTGCAACATCATTAGTCATTAGGGAAATACAAATGGAAACCCCAGTGCAGTATCACCACACACTCACAAGGATGAATCAGTTCAGCAGAGACCCTCTCGAGGGTCAGCAGGGATGGGAGCAACTGGAACTCTCACACACTGCTGGTGCAAATGTAAAATACAACAACCCCTTCGGAAAAGAGTTTGGTAGCTTGTTATAAAGTTAAACATTTACCTACCCAGAGACTCAGCAATTCCACAACGGTAAGCATTTGCCCGAGAGAACCAAAACATTTATTCCCATCAAGACCTGCCCACCCCTCTGTCCTTCCCCCTACCTCCCTTCTCCTCACTTACCCTACTCGGTGCTGTTCCAAGAATAAGTCAGCTTATTCTCACCTCAGGGCGAGATCTCACCTCAGGGCGGGTGCACCTGCTGTTCCCCCTGCCCATGGTGTTCCTCCCAAAGTCTTTGTATAACTGGCCCCTCTCATCCTCCAGGTGTCAGCTCAAATGTCACACCCTCAGAGGCCTCCCCTGACCACCACTGCTAAAGTCACTTCCCACCACCAGTTTCATTTTCTTCCTGTATTTGTCATACCTGAAATTCTCTGATTTATGTGTTCCCGTTTCTACTGTCTGCCCCTTCCTCTAGAACGGAAACTCCACGAGAACAGGGGCCTTTCCGTCTTGGTCACTGCAGTATCCTTAGCACATGTAGCGGATGCTCAATAAACATTCCTTGGCTACTGGAGTAAATGACCACTAGTGATAACAGGGTGGATTAAACATGGCTCCCCATCTCTGCAGACACATCCTCTATTTCTTTTTGAATTATTCACTTGGCAGATAAGAGCGCTAGAGTCCTCCAATGTCCTCCTGCTCCTTCCACGGAATTATTAGCAGGGCATCTGGCCACTAGACTAACAACTGTGTTTCCTGGCCTCATTTGCATTTAGACTGGCCATGTGACCTCATTCTGGCTGATGGGTAGTGTGGGAAGTGAATGGGCAGTTTCTAGGTCAGAGCCTTTGTGGAAAGGTGCACACTCCTCCTCTTCTTCAATTCTGTCATTTGCTGGAATGTGAACGTGGGAGGGGTCATCTTGGAACAAGTGGCCGAGGGCCACATCATAAGGACGAAAGAGCATCAAGATAGAGGGAACCTCAGAGCCCATCATCCTGGAGGAGCCACACCAGCCCAGGACTGTTATGTGAGAGAGAAACTTTTACCTTGCTTAAACCATTCGTGGTAGGTAGTCTCAAAAGACGGTCACCAAGAATTTCTTCCTCCCGATATGCGCATGCCGCCCCTCCCATCGAGAGGTAGAGAGTCCGTTTTCCCTCCCCTTGATTCTGAGCTGATCTTTGACTTGCTTTGACTAAGAACACAGAGGGAGTGATGCTGGGCCAGCTCTGAGCCCAGGCCTTAAGAAGCCTTGCAGGTTCTGCTTTCCCTCTCTTGGAACCCAGCTGCCACGTTGTAAGGAAGCTGCCTCTCCCGTCCTGGAGAGCAAGGCCGCACAAAGAGGCCCTAGAAGATGAGACACCATGTGGACAGAGAGGCCACATGGAGGAGAACTAAGGCACCCCAGCCTAGAGCAAGGGCCCAGGCCCCAGGCAGTGAAAGAAGTCACCTTGAATCTTCCACGCCAGCCAGCCAACAGCCAAACACAGCCACTTGAGCAACCCCAGGCAACACCACATAGAGCAGAAGAACCACCCACTCAGCTCACAGAATCGTGAGAAATAATAAATCGTTGTTGTTTTAAGCTACTCCTTTTTGGGACGGTCTGTTACAAAGCAACAGACAATGGAAACAGCACTGTTATTTGGGGACTTTGTACGTCCTACCTGCCGTAGCTGCAAATGCCGTGCGTGAACCAGCTGAGTTTAGAGGGCGAGGTTTGTGAGGATCCAGAGGTTGACGCTCCAGGGAAAGCTGAGCACCCAAACACCAGAGGAAAGGGGGCGATGGAGTTTCGGACAGACCTGGGCTGACTCCAGGACCCTCTCTCCACAGCTTGCCTCTGTTGCTCTCTGGGCCAGCTTTGTTCGGCCCTCTCTGTTCCGTATGGGACAGCAGAGTTTCTGCCATCAATCGCTCACTCTTGCTGGTTCTGTGATAAAAAAAAAAAAAAAAAAAAAAAATCCTAGGGAAGGGCTGAGATTGGCTCAGCACAAATTACCTGCTCACCCCAAACCAATCACCTGTGGCTGGGGTTGGCGGTGAAGTCTGTAAGAAAACGGCAGGATCCAGGGGAACACTGAGATGGAGCAGCAGGGAAGAACAGTCCCTAGAAGCAGCTGTAGGGGGCACCGTTGGTGGCTCACCCCTATTCCCTCAGCATTTACCATTTCTAAGCACACTGCCCTCTTCAACTGCCTGCACTGTGGCTGTCTTCTTGAGGGCTCCTTCTGACTGCTGGAACCCACTCTGCCCAAGCTAGAAAGGGCCAGGGCATCACTGCTCCTGGGAGCAGCCCTCCACCAATGACTGATGGGAGTTGGTGGATAAATACCCCAGCTCCCTCACCCCTTGGATGAAACAATTCTGGGGTTCTATACTGTCTCCCAGAACTCCCCAGCAAGATTAAGCTCCTAGGTAACACCCCCTCCATTGACTCCCCCTTCCCTGCCTCCCCTCCCCACCGCCCACTGGTGTTCTCTGAAGCTCCCAAGTAAATGACTTGCACTTGAATCCTCTTCTCAGGGTCTGGTTCTGGGAGAACCCACACTAAAACAAAGGGAATGTGATTCCCAGAAGGAAGGAGGGAAACTGGGGTCATCAGTACAATAGATGCCATGACATCTCCCATCCCCAAACCCTTCTCAGAGAACCTGCTGATTCCAGTTTGAAAGTAGGCACTACATATGCCCACCCCCCAGCTCTGGTCATCAAACCAAGGTTACACTTGACCCGAATGCAGCAGTCAGGGCTCTTCGTTGCATACAAGAGAAGCCATGTAACTCGTTTAAACAGAAAAGAGGATGTGTTCAGGGATGTTGGGGAGACCACTGAATCTCCAGGAGGGCCAGAGAATCAATCCGGGGGCTAGACAAATCCTAATGCCATCCAGGAATTTCTGCTAAGACTTCTGTCGTTTGCATCAGAATCGATTTTACAGGTTGCCTTGTTCTTCTCCTCACTCTCTTTCAAATCAAATTCTGGTGTGAGTACCAAAATATTTACAGGCAAAATATGATGCCTGAGATTTGCTACATAACAATGCAGGAGAGGGGAATGAGTGGGAAAGGATGGGCCATTGTTGGTTGGTTGTTGGGGTTGATTATTGATGATTCCTCATACTCTTCTGACTTCTGAAAATTCTCCAAATTAAAATTTTCTTTTAAAAACGTGGGTGCATTTGATTGGCAGAGTTCAGGACACATTCCTGCACCACAGCTGCAAGGAAGGCTGGGAAAGTGGGTTTCTGATTTCTATACTAGGGAGGCAGAACTCATAGGGTAGGAAATTCCCAAAATGTGGAGATGATGTTCAAAAGGCTTGGACATCTGGATAGAAAGCATGAGAACTGTCCACAACGCCAGAGGAACCAATCCACAACCTGCCTTACCCTTCCTAGATAAGATAATAGTTTGATTCTTTGGTCAAAATAAAATGGAAAACCACAATGAGATACCACTACACATCTATTAGAATACCAAACGACAACTCTGACAACATCTACAGCTGCCAAAGATGTGGAAAAACTGGAACTCCCCTACATTGTCGGTGGGAATTCAAGATAGTACAGACACTTTAGAAAACAGTTTGGCAGTTTCTTATAAAGTTAAACATATACTTACCATTTGACCCAACAATCCCGCTCCTGGATATTTACCCAAGAGAAGTGAAAACTTCAGTTCACACAAAAACCAGTATGCCATAGGAATAGTGGCTTTATCCATAATTGCCCCAAACTAGAAACAACCCAAATGTTCTTCAACAGATGAATGGATAAACAAACTGTGGTACATCTATACAATGGAATACTACTCAGCAACAAAAGGGAATGAACTACTGATACACACAACAGCACAAACAAATCTGAAATGCATCATGCTAAGTGAAAGATGCTAGACTCAAAAGTCTACATCCACGATTCCATTCATATGACCTTCTGGAAAAGGCAAACTATAGGGAGAGAAATCAGATCAGTGCCTGCCAGGGGCTGGCAGTGGAGGGAGTGGTTGACTACAAAGGGAAATGAGGGAAGTTTGAGGGGTGATAAAATTCTATATTTTCATTGTGGTGATGATTACACGGCTGTATGCATTTGTCAAAACTCATAGAACAATACATTAAAAAGGATGAATTTTAATCTATGTACATCCCACCTCAATAAAAAAAATTTACTTTAATGAGATGAAAATTGTAAGCACCAAAGAAACTGGTAAAGAGGTGTCAGGGTCTCTTTATTTCCTGTCAGCTGCAGTGTTGATGACTGCCCAGATGTTTCCCACTCTGGCTTGGGGGAGAGTGCTAGCAAGTGCTGACATGCTAGAAGGTGAGTGAGGCAGATACTAGTGATCAGCAAATACTGTTTTCTCCCCTTCTTCTACTGAAATAGAATTTGTAATTGGACATCTGGTCCCCTCGCCAAGAGTATGTTGCTCAGCCTCTCTGGAGCCAGTGAGGCCTTGTAACTGTCTTCTGGCCAATGGAATGTGGGAAAAAACAATGTGGGCAACTCCCAGGTTGTCCCCAAAGGCAAGGGTGTGCCCTCCCTGTCTCTGTCCCTCCTCTTGGCTGGAATGTGGCCCTGACACTGGCAGTGGGCAGCCATCTTAGACCACAACAGCTGACTTTATTTGTAAAATGAAAGCTTTTTAAATATAATTAAAACAATGCTTGATAGATTTATCAATTGTGGTTCATCCCTCTCATAAATGCAGTCACCGCAAATGAATTAGAACTCTACAGCAGATTTGAAGGGATTTTAACAGAGAAAAGCAAGATGCAGAGAAGTGAATATAGTACAATCCCAAACAACGACCAAGAAGAACCCCTTACGAATACGTGCATATATTTTTGCATATTGAGCAATGGCGAAGAAAGCTACGAAAGAATACGCCTCAGGTTGTAACCTGGGTAATATTGGTGACCTGGGTCAGGACAGGAGATGGGAGAAGGTAAGAGCAAAACAGGCTTGGAAGTAAAGGAAATATGTGATAACAATAGTGTGTATAACATGATGCCATTTATATAAAATTACCTCTGTTGGGGTAATCTACAGCTGGCATCATTTACGGCTAAGTATTAAAGCATTTAACGGTTAAATATGACAATCTTTCCTTCTGAGATTTAGAATAAGACAAAGATTCCTGTTGACCCCACTTCTGTTCAGTTTGGTCCTGGAGACCTTACCTCTGCAGTAAAGCAGGAAAATAAATAAAAGTTATCAGAATCCTTATTAACAGATTCTATGATTCTGGGTATAGAAAAGTAAGAAGAGTCTATAGACTAATTTATTGGACTCCATAACAGAATTGAGCTGGGTTTCTGGATATAAAATCAATCTACAAAAATCAATTTTATTGTTATATACTAGCCATAAACCAAACAAATGTAGACAAAAGTAACCATTTACATCAGCATAAATGGTCAAGCACCTAGTAATGAATCTAACAAAGCATGTGAAAAGCCTATACAGGGAAACTTTATAAAAGACTTTAAAAAAAAATCTAAATAAATAGTGTGATATATCATGTTATAGGATTGGATATCAGTTTTCCTCTGAATTTACCTATATATTCAATGCATTCAAATTGAGATTCTAAAAGTTTTTTCCTGTGGAACTTGCAGGTGGATCCTAAATTTTACACAGAAATACAAAAAGCCAAGTACAACAACAATGCTCTTAGAGAACAAGGCGAGGGGTCTCACTCTACCTGATGTCATGACTTCTTGTAAAGCTGCAGGAATTAATGCAGTGATTGGGAACCAGAACAGAACAGAGTCCAGAAACATACCCCTATATATACGGCCACCTGATTTGCGATAGAAGTTTTACTGCAAAGCAGTGAAGGAAAAGATAGTCTTTTTAATAAACCGGCTGAGCTAGTCTGCTATCAAAATGAATAAAAATGACATTAGACTCTTACCTCATACCATACACAAAAACCAATTCTAGGTAGATTAGGGACCTAGATAGAAAGGCAAAACAAAAGTGTGTGGGTTTTTTTTGTTGTTGTTGTTGTTTTGCTGAGGAAGTTTGGCCCTGAGCTAACATCTGTGCCAATCTTCCTCTATTTTGTATGTGGGTCACTGCGACAGCATGGCTGCCAACAAGTGGTGTATGTCCGCACCTGGGAACCAAACCCACAAACCCGGGCTGCCAAAGCAGAGCACGCAGAACTTAACCACTAGGCCACCGGGCTGGCCCCAAAACAAAAGGTTTTAAAAGAAAATATCAGAGAATAAATCTATAACCTCAAGGAAGGGAAAGATTTCTTAATCAAGACATCAAGGGCCGGCCTGGTGGCGTAGTGGCTGGGTGCACGGGCTCTGCTGCAGTGGCCCAGGGTTCATGGGTTCGGATCCCAGGCATGCACCGATGCACCGCTTGTTGAGCCATGCTGTGGCGGCGTCCCATATATGGCGTCCCATATAAAGTGGAGGAGGATGGGCACAGATGTTATCCCAGGGCCAGTCTTCCTCAGCAAAGAGAGGAGGATTGGCGACAGATGTCAGTTCAGGGCTGATCTTCCTCATAAAAATAATTAATTAATTAAAAATTAAAAATTTAAAAAAAAGACCTCAAAAAGCACTAACTATAAAAGATGAGGTTGTTATATTTGACTAACGTTAAGAATTTGCATTGATCAAAAGGTATCTTAGAGTGACAAGGTTATATATTGAGTTTTTAAAAGATCATTATTGCTTAGAGATAGCTACTTACTAAAACTTTTTGGATAAAATAATAAGACATTTGGAATTTGTTTAAAATAATCCAAGGGGAAAGAAGTGGGTGCAGGGAGAGAGGAAATAAGATTGGCTATGAACTGACAATTGGGGAAGCTGTTGATAAGTCTGTGGGAACTCATTATACACTTCTCTCCACTGCTGTGCATGTTTGAGATTTTCCGTTAAAAAAGGATACTATTAGAAGATGGTTAGAGAGTGGGAGAAGATATTGGCAACATATAATATAGACAAAGGATCTGAGTCCGGCGTTTACAAGGAACTCCTTAAAAACAAACGGCCAATCCCCAAAGAAAAATGAGCGAACTATCAAGCAGACACTGACAAAAGAGGAAATCCACACAACAACAAAGAAAGGGAGGAAAGATGCTCAACTTCAGTGGGAAACGCACATTAAAACCGCAGTGCAAAACCGCTCCCCACCTTGCCCTCTGCCCCGCAGAAATGACAAAAATGTCTAAACCTGACAAGACCAGGTGTGGTGAACACGCACAGCAACAGAAATTCTCATACACTGCTGAAGGAGTGGGAGCCGTGTAACCACTTTGGACACAAGTGGGCATCGTCTTTCCCGATGACTCAGAACTTCTGCCCCTTGAAGTGTATCTATCCTGGAGAGACTGGTGGACCGCCGCCAGGAAGCCTTGTGAGGCTCTCCACAGCCGCCCTATCTGTAAAGCCCTCCAGGGGAATAACGCGCATGTCCATCACAGGAGAATGGACACATTGTAGCATGTTCACACAACAGAATTCTACAGAATCATGAGAACCAATACACTAGGTGGGTAGAATAAACACAGTAGGTACTAATACTTGCCACAACATGGATTTATCTCACAGAATGTTGAGTGAAAGAAAAAAGCCGTATAGAAAAGAGTACGTATATTCTGGTTCCTATTTACATAAAGTTTAAAAATAATCCAGATTAGACTACGGTGTTTAGGAAGTTTACGCAGGGGGCAAAATTATTAGGAAAAGCAGCAAAGGGATTCCATCAAATCAAAATGGTGGTGACCTGTCAGAGAAGAGCAAGCTTTGCAAATAAAAAAGGACAAAGCATTTTCTAGAATGCACCGATGACCTCCTTCTTCCTGTGGAGGTTGGTGCCTGAGTGTTCACTCAACGATTCATTATGCTGTGTATTTGCTTTTTGTTTTGGGAGGCAGTTTTTCTTGTAGGTGTTCTATATGTCACAGTAAATAAAATTTTAAAAATCTAATAACACCTTGCTCACTATGAAAAACTTGAAAAATACAGCAAATTACAAAAAGAAAATTCGCCTACCTCTCAGAGACAGCTTCATTATAACGTTCCATTATATTTCCGTCCTGCCATTTTACTGGGCATAGTTTTATATATTTCTGACCATATCATACATGCAGATTTGCATCCTGCCCATTTTAGCAAACCACTCCTACTAACCTGGACCAAGCAGCGACATTCCCTTCGACTGCTCACCTGTGACCTGACCTCATTGGGCTACATCGGCTCTTTGTCCTGAAAGGTAACCAAAGAGACGACCCTCACAGTACAGAGGGCGGAATCAACCAGACGGCCAAGCTAAGATTCCACTTCTCGGTTCACCTGTGCTCCGGGAGCAATAGGGGTGAGACTCCATTTCCCCCTTCCCCTTCCCGCTGCCTGGACCCTGGATGTGGCGGATGCCGTCTTGAGCCACGCAGGCCAGGGCATTCCCCTATGGACGGCAGGGCCATAGGTCGGAGCAGCCCGGATGTCTGATGCCACGAAACCTATACTGATGCCATGAAGCCCTGGACTGCTTATACTTGGTCTACTGATGAGAGAGAAAGAAAGTTCTACTTTGTTTAAGCCACTGTTATACTGAGTTCGGCTACAGGGTTCATATCCTACCCAGCCGGTATCCTAAGTGCTTATTGCACATGAGCAGTCTCTCATGTTCCCCAAATCTCCTTAGAAATATCAGTCTTAATGGGTTCATAACATTATAAATCTGAAGTTACAAATTTTTTATTCACTCGTGCATTCACTCATTTATTCTTTTGTGTGTGTGTGTGTGTGAGGAAGATCAGCCCTGAGCTAACATCCGTGCCAATCCTCCTCTTTTTGCTGAGGAAGACCGGCTCTGAGCTAACATCTATTGCCAATCCTCCTCCTGCTTTTTTTCTTCCCCAAAGCCCCAGTAGATAGTTGTATGTCATAGCTGCACATCCTTCTAGTTGCTGTATGTGGGACGCGGCCTCAGCATGGCCGGAGAAGCGGTTCGTCGGTGCGCGCCCGGGATCCCAACCCAGGTGGCCAGTAGCGGAGCGCGCGCACTTAACCGCTAAGCCACGGGGCCGGCCCCCTCACTCATTTATTCAGCACATATTTGTTGAGTACTTACTACGTCTGGGCCCTCGGATGGGTGATGGGGATACAGCGGTGAACAAAATCATCCTCGTGGGGCTTGCATTCTAGTGGAGGGAAATGGGTGACAAACAAGAAAACACATAAAGAAACAACATAACTCTTTTCAATTTTCAGATACAGCATGTTCCAAAATGTGTGGCAGACACTGGCTAATCGCTCACCAAAACTGCTTCCTTTTGCTGCTTCGCACACGGCTGGACAGCATTTCCCATCCTCCCTTGCAATCAGGTATGTGAGCCAATAGGCAAGTGAGCAGATGTATATCAGACCTCCACCCGTGACCCTAAAAGCCTCTCACTTGTGGCCCTCACTTCTTTCAACATCCACTGATGGAGAGGACTGGGGGCAGGGGCGGGGGACCTAAAGGAGCCCAGAGCTGCCAGATGGAAAGAGCCTGAGTCCCCAAATGACTCTGAGGAGCAGAGCCACCCCACAGACTGTATTACACCGTGGTGTGAAGGAAAAATAGACTGTATTACACCACTGAGATTTGGGGGTTCGTTGGTTAACAACAGCTAGTTAATTACCTTACCTAACACACGCCGTGAAAAAAGGGCTCTGGTGGACTGCAAAAATGCCTACAATTTTTTACCCTTCTCTGTCTCCTTGCCCTTTGCCATCTGACTTCACAGTAACTTCCATCAAAGGGTGGAGTCTGGGTAGGTCTTGAGACCTGATGTGGCCAATAGAATGAGTCAGAAGAACAGCATGACGGTTGCCAGCAGTAGCTAACTGATACAGGCTCCCTGACCAAATAAATTCAGAAAAAATGCCTAGAAAGACCCCTCTTGTACAGTTATCACAGATTCCCACATGCTAATGAAAATTCCTCATCTAACTTCATTCAAGCCAGCATTCCCGCATTTCTTTTATCAAGCGGCCCTTCTATCTTCAAATACCAATTAATGTCCACAGATCTTTGTCAAATGCTGGTAAGATATATGATTAATTCCAATTTGTTTTTGGCCTTTATATATATATATTTTGCTATTATTAAAAAAAATGGTGCCGTGAAAATACTTGTAGTGAAATCTTTTCCCACTTGCTGGATTATTTCCAGGGGCTAAATTCCTAGAAGTGTAAATGGTGGATCAACAGATATGCATTTTCAGGCTCTGGACTCAGGCTGCCCAGTCCTTCTCCGGAAGAGTCTTTCCCACTCACATCCCAACCATGGTGAATGGGGTCTCCCGTTCCCCCAACATCTCCTTGGCTACAGGGAACCATGTTTCAAACATCTTTGCTGATTTGACAGGCAAAGAGATGCATCACAGTATTTCAAGTGGCAAATTATTCAAATTTTACTGTGGATAAACTTAGCTTTCATCTTTTTTTGGCTGTTTGTATTTCTTCTGTGAGTTATCTTTTCATATTATTTGCCCATCTTTCTTTTGGGGACTGGCTCTTCATGTTAATTCCACATTAATTTATTAATATCTTCATTACATTATGTTAATCATTACATTATGTTAATCATTACAATCATGTTAATCATTACATTATGTTAATCATTAGCTCAGGGCTGATCTTCCTCACACACACACACACACAAAAGAATAAATGAGTGAATGCACGAGTGAATAAAAAATTTGTAACTTCAGATTTATTGAAGTAGAGGAATAGTAGATATTCCTCTACTATTTGTTTAACTTCAATTTTAGTCATGCTCTCTTCAGATCCATCCATCTTTTCCTTGGTAATTTGTTCTCCTGCTCTGAAGCTCAGAAAGTCTTTCCTTACTAGGGGTTATTAAATATTTATTTCATCCTTAAGACTTTTATTGTGTTATTTTCTTCCCACAATTTTACTCTAGTCCATCTGGAATTTATTTTCATTTATCATGTAAGATGAGGCTCCAAATTGATATTTTCCCTGAAATGGCTGACATATAAATCCAACTTGCGTGACATTGGCTTCCATTCTATGATACATTCTTGCTTTCTTACTGTCTTTGGCCAACCATGCTGATACATTACCCAGGATGATTGCTCTTACACTGAAATCGCAATTTACATTATGTGAACTCCATGATTTTCTGTCTTGTCACCAGTGTATCCATGGCAGCTGGAACATGGCAGGATCTCAATGAACATCTGGTGAATGAATTAATGAGTGAATGAAAGAATAAGCAAATAACTGAACGCATACAATATGCCAGCCCTAATCTGGGCAGGGAGTGTATTTCTGTTGGGAATAACATTCCGCCCCTTCTTCTGTGAGGCCCACCAACAAACAGGAAACACTGCACTCCACCTGTATCAGGTAGATATTGCTGCATAACAAAATTCCCCAGAACTAGTGGCTTAAAACAGCAACCATGTTACTATTTGCTCACTGTCCTGCGTTTCAAGAATTTGGATAGGACACGGCAGAGATGGTTTTTCTCTGTTCCACATGATGTCGGCTAAGGCGAGAACACTCAAGAGGGCTTCTTCACTTACGTGTCTGGCACTTGGGGACACCTTGAATGGCCAAGGGGTAGCTAGAATGCTGAACTGGGGTCCTATATTAGGGGCATCAATTCTGGCTGTTACCTGGCTTCCTCAGTTCTCCAGGTAGTTTCTCCACATGGCCTTTCCACACGGCCTTTCCATGCATGTCCCTAACAGGGATCTCAGGGTTCCTGAGTGCCAAAAGTAAAAGCTGCCGGGCCTAAGGCTTAGACCAGAACTGGCTGGGGGTGACTTCAGTCACATTCTATTGGTTAAAGCCAGTCATATGCCCAAGGCAGGTTCAAGGGGAGAGGACTATATCAGAGTGTGAATAGGGAGGTATAGCTCTTTGGGTGTCTCAGCATAACTGACTTCCACAGTCCATTAAATGGCTCCTGTTGACCACTCCAAGGGCCAGGCAGGAAGCAGATGCAGTGGCAGGCCACACAGACCCCGTCTCCCAAAATGCAGTGAACATAAGGGTCTGGCCCAATACTGGGCCCTGAGGCAGCTACCTCTCCCAGCCAGAGAGAGTGAGGGCCTGGGAAGGCTTCTGTGGAGGAGGTAACCCAGACCTGCGTCTTCAAAATGAGAAGAACACAGTCAGTCAAACGGAAGAGCAGGCACATAGGTGCACGGGTGAGAAAGCACTTAGAGATTCAGTCTTGGCGAATCGTTCAAGTTCAAGTCAGAGATGAGGCTGGAGCCAAATCAGGGTCCATGAGAGTCCGTGCTACAAGTAGGGCTGTGAATCGTAGCCATGTCTATCGATGGTCATCAAAGCCACCAGAATATAATGGAGAAGTCAAGCTAAGGAGAATGTCTAGAGTCAGGAGAGAAAAGGACTCATATCAGCGCCTCAAAGAACATTCTTTGCAGCAAGATGTGGCCACCTGCTCCTCACATTGAGAGGTAGGATCTATGTAACCTCTTCTTGAATCTGGAAGGGTTCATGACGGCTTTAACCAACAGAAAGCAGCAGAAGTGACACTGTGTGCCTTCTGAGGCCAAGTCAGTAACGACCATGCAGTTTATGCCTGGATCTTTTGGGACACGTGCTCTGGGAGAAGCTAGCCGCCATGTCAGGTCACCATGCTGGAGTGGCCACAGGGAGTCACTCTGGTCAACAGCCCCCTGAGCTCTCAACTGACAGCCAGCATACTGCCAGCCATGTGAGGGAGCCACCGTGGACACCAGGCCAGACGAGTTTTCAAATGACTCCAGTCCCAGTCAACGTCTGACTTCAACCACATGACAGACACCAAGCGAGAATGGCCCGCCTGAGCCCTTCCTGAATTTCTGACCCATCAAGTTGGAGGAAAAAGAAAATGGTTGTGTTCAGCTGCTTAAATTTGGGATAATTTGTCATGCAGCAATACATCACCGAAACACCGAGGTTGCAAACTCAACCCTGATCCTACAGCAGCCAGACAGCTAATGTAAATCAGCGAGTGGGGCCTGCTGTGGGATAACCAGGTGGGAACCCTGGGGAACCCCAGCTGTGCTGCTCTGGACTGTTCCTCGCCCTCCCCTTTCTGCCTGCATCCCAGGCCACTGTTCCCAGTCTTCTTCGTCTGGATTCACCGGGGTTCAGCCAATGGGAAGCAGTGGCAGGAGCCTGGAGAGCGGGAGGAAGAGGCCAGGGAAATTCTCCCCTCTCTCGCTGTGGCTGAGGCTCCTCCACAGCTCCAACCAGCCAGACAATCCCACTGGGTTTTCAGCTTCTGCTAGGTGACCCCATCTCTGGGCTCTGGTGACACAACCTCCTCCCTTGTTCCTCCAGCCTGGAGTGGCAGCAGGTGCTGCTGCTGCTGCTAATTTCAGATTGCTTCACTGGCTCTTTGTTTGGCCCCTCACCTCCTCCATCCGCTGCATAACCACTCCGATGTGTTCATGTCCCTCTGTTCTAATATGGGAGTGGTTTCTGTATCCGCGTCAGGCCCTCACCAGTAGAGCAGCTCCAGCCTACTGAGCCCAAGTAGGAAAGTGGGCTCTGTGTTGTCAGATATCCCAATGCAGCAGAAGCCAGAAATCAGGACTGTCGTGGCGAATGTTCCGATATTTCAAACACTGTGGGTGCCAATGACCCTCTGACTTTAGAGTAGGTAGAGGCAGCAAGAGAGACTGAGAAGGAGCAGCTGGAGCAGTTCACTCACTAGGTCAATGAACAGACGCTTATTGAGCACCTACTGTGTGCAGGCACTGTTTGAGAAGCCGGGGACAGAGCGGTCAGCAAGAGAGATGAGTCATTGCCCTGGTATGCTTACATTATGGTGGGGGAGTCAGCCAAACAAATGAAGATGAGGAAGAACAGTGTGTGGCTGCTGATGGGAGTGCAAACTGGTGCAGCCACTACGGAAAACAGTTGGGAGAGTTCTCAAAAACTTAAAAATAGAAATACCATATAATCCAGCTATCCCACTACTGGGTATTTAGCCAAAGAACATGAAATCAACAATGTGAAGAGATTTATGCACCCCTATGTTCATTGAAGCATTATTCACAATAGCCAAGACATGGAAGCAACCCAAGTGCCCATCAGTGGATGAATGGATAAAGAAGATGAGGTACATATATACAATGGAATACTACTCAGCTGTAAAAAAAAAATCATGCCATTTGCGACAACATGGATGGACCTTGAGGGTGTTATGCTAATCGAAATAAGCCAGACAGAGAAAGACAAACACCATATGATTTCACTCATATGTGGAAGATAAACACACAGATAAAGAAAACAGCTTAGTGGTTACCAGAGGGAAAAGGAGTGGGGGTGTGGGGGTAAAGGGGCGCGTATATATGGTGATGGATAAAAACTAGACTATTGGTGGTGAGCACAATGCAGTCTATACAGAAACTGATATATAATAATGTACACCTGAACTAACACAATGTTATAAGCTAATATGACCTCAATAAAATAATTTTTTTTAAAAAAAGAAAGAACAGTGTGTGATATGTGCCATGCAGAGAAGGAAAGGTGAGTGATATTGTGTGAGCGTGGGGTGGGGGGGGGAGTCAGGCTTTAGTTGGGGTGACACGATGGCAGCATTCAGATGGAGGCATTGAGCTGAGACTTGAAGGAAAAGAGAGGGCCAGTCCTACAAAGACCTGGGAGAACCATGTTCCCAGAAGAGGGAATGGCCATCACAGAGTCCCCAAGGCAGGAAAGAGCTGGGAGTGTGTGAGGAACAGAGACAAGGGCGGCATGGCTGGGGCAGAAAGAGCGAAGGGGGACAATGTGAGGGACAATGTGAGGATGGGGAGGCTGCAGGGGCCACGAGAAGAAGTCTGGATTTTACTCAAAGTACAATGAGGAGCCCTTGGAAGGTTTTAAGCAGGAAGGTAATGTGATCTGCTTTATGCTTTTGAAAGATCCCCCAAGCTCCGGTATGAGGACAACAAGTAGGGCACAGGATTAGAGGCAGGGAACCAGTTTGTAAGCAACTGTAATGGGCCAGGTGGGCTCAGATGGTGCTCAGGCCAGGGTGTTGACAGTGAAGGGGGGAGAAGTGGGCAGGTGAGGTCACTCTGTGACAAGAGTACTGTGTCACAGAAACCAGGAGGGGAGTTTTCAGACAGGAATGGTCTGGAGGACTTGTTAAAATGCAGCCTGCTGGGTTTCCTCCCCAGAGCATCTGGTTCAGTAGGTCTCGGGGGGCCCCAGAGAATTTGCATTTCTAACGAGCTGTCATGTGATGCTGATGCTCATGCTGCTGATCCAGAGATCACATTTGGAAAACCACTCGTCTAGAACAACACTTTCTAATAGAAACATAATGCGAGCCGCATATGTGATTTTAAAATTCCTAGTAGCTACATTTAAAAAGAACCAGGTGAAAGTAATTTCAATAAAATATTTCACTCATATATTTTATTAACAGATCCCAAATACTATCGTTTCAACATATTATCAATATCTTTTAAATTCCTGAGATATCTTACATTCTTTTTTTGTACTAAGTCTTTGAAATGCCCGTATGCATTTTATATTTAGAGCACACCTCAGTTAGTACTAGTTAAGTCCTCAGTAGGCACTTGTGTGGTCAGTGGCTACCAGACTGGACAGCACAGGACAGGCCTGTTATTTAGGACCAGTGAGTTGAGAATGGAGAATTGCCTCTTGAGTCTAGCAACAAGGAAGAGCTTTAGCAGCATAAATTATCGTTTTTGTAAAACAGAGGGAGAGAGATGGGGCGGAGAGCATGGAGACACCTCCTCCCTGAAGTTTGGCTGTGGTTTTATAATGGATGGATCAGGCTGACAACACTCTAACCCAACACTGGATATTAACATCACAAACAAGAAACATCCAGACATTACTGCGTGCCTCCTGATGGAAGAACTCATCACCCATGAATCTACTTACCCCCAGATTGAACCTGAATCTGACCGAGCCTCTAGATCTTCCACTTTGCAGGACATACAGGAGACAGAAGAACATATTAAAGGGCACCAAGAAATGCAACCAGCCAAATGAGACTGTGAGATGAATGAGAGTGAGGGGAACTGTCAGAAAATGAAGGATTTGAAGAGGTACCAACCAAATCCAGGGCATGGATCCTGTTCAGATGCTGATATGAACAAGCCAACAGTTAAAAGACCTTTATAAGACAATTGGGGGAATTTGGAGGGAGGCTGGATATTAGATAATATTGAGGAACTATTCATCTTTCAGGGGTGATAAAGGTGTTATAATTGTTTTTTTAAGAACTTTGTATTTTAGAGACACATAGAGGAGTATTTATGGATGAAATCATATGATGTCTGGGATTTGCTTTAAACCAATTCGGCGGGCAGGGGAGGCGGAAAAATAAAACAAGATTGGCCATACATGGGTAATTGTTGAAGAAGGGTACCTGGAGGATCATTATACTGCTCTATTTTCGTGCATAGTTGAACATTACCATAATAAGGTTTAAAAAAGTTGGGGGGGAGTGGCTTTGAAGGAAAAGAGAGAAAAGAAGGGAAAGGGATGTTTCGTCTTTAAGGCCAGACCGCGGGAACAGGCTGAGAGCTGACAGGGGGAGGGGGAGATGTGGGCGAGCCGGAAGGGGCTGAGCTGGCCCCAGGGCATACACAGCGGCCAGGGTGTCAGGCTCGTTCTCCCTCGAGTAAGGGAGCTCCCCCGTTGCCTTAACTTCAGCTCTGACGTCTGCAGCCCCTGGGCCAGACCGTCGGACCCTCCCCGCCGGCTACGGTCCAGCGGGCTCAACAGGCCGCCCGCGCCTGCGCAGCAACCCCTCCTCGGGCGCGGAGCCCAGCCCCTACACCCCATAATCCCCGGCGCCGCTCTGGAGGCGCGCTCGCTGAGGGGGCGAGGGCTTCGCCTCCAGACTTGAGCAAGGTGAGGCAGAGGGTGTCGCGTGGCCTCCTGGGAAATGCAGTTCGCTTGCCAGGCTGGAGCCACCGCTTAACCCGCCCGCGAGACCACGCGCCCCACAATGCACCGCGCGCGCGGTGGCTGAGCGGTGTATTGCTGCCCCCACGTGGCGGCGGAGCCGCTTTGCTGCAGCCTGGAAATGGTGCCGGGAGGGGTTGGGGCTGGACTGGGGAAGCTGGGGATTGCTCTGGGAAGCTCCGGGAAGACTTTCAGAGGGTGAGGTTCCCCAGACCTGCACCAAGGAAGGAGGGTAGTGGTGAGGAAATTGGAGGTAGGATTGGAGGATCATTTATGATGATTAAATGAAATCAGGGCAGTAACTGTTAACCTGCATATTATCATTATTTTACAGCTATTACTTACTGCTCCCAGTGCTTTGCGTGTATCTCGTATAATCCTCCCAACAGTGAGACCCCTTTACAGGAATGAAGCTGAGGCCCAGAGCATGGAATAACTTGCCCACAGTCACTCAGCTGGTCAGTGGCAGAGCTGGGATTTGAATCCAGGCTGTCAGGCTTCAGAGTCTGTGCTTTTCTTTGCTATGAATATAACACCCTCTGATCACTCTATTAAATTATCCCAAGATTGTAATTAGCAGATGAATCAACTCAAGCTGGCCATGAGTACGTGGATCTCTCTGAGTTGGTGATTATCAGCAAGTGTTCCTGCCCAAGTGTGACTTAGCCTTGCTCTAGGACAGAGTTTACAATCGGCATAAATTTATAATTAACACATGAATCATCACAGGTTTGTGTTCACAGGGATCAGATTTCTGATTAGCTCTAGAAGCAGCAGCACTTTGTGTTACGAGCTGGAATCATTAGGTTTCTGATTCGCACACGGATCTGCACTCAGGGATTGTGTTCATGCCTAGAAAGCCCTATCCCCTTTTGGTCCAGCTGACCTCCTCCTCAAATGTTGCCCCCCCCCCCCATCCCTTCCCTGAACCTCCACCACCACCAAGAGGCAGGCCCACTTGGTGACTTCCTTGCCCCTCCTCTCTCCCCCATCTTGTTCATAAGGCAACAACCTCAGGTTGAGAAATTATCTGTTTTCTTTCTGCCTTATGAGGAGACACAATTCCAAAGTCTGCTCTGTGTCTGCTTCACAGGCGTGTTCCCAGCATTGGGCCTGACACCCAGTGAGGGCTCAATAAATTCTTAGGGAAAGAGCGTTGGGCACTCACCATCATCTTTCTGCACTGACCTAAAGATTTATCAAATCAAGCCAGATTCACTTTGCCCTCAAAGGGGTCCAATTTGTAGTCACCCACCCCAAAGGCAGGGGACCAGTGTGGGTGGTCAGGGTGAGGCTGAGGACATCTCCCTGGAGCAGGATTTGTGTAAGGGATGGAAGGAGATCCCACAGCCTCTTCCTGCTGCGTCCCCTGAGGCTGTGGAGCAGGTGGTGATCCAGATGTTGATGTTGGGTCATTATAATCCATACTCTTTTTGCATAATTGTGAGTGGGTGGGAGCTGCCCAGCCTGGCAATATGTTCTCAGCCCCCTTGCATCAAGGGCAGCCATGGTACTAGTTCTTTCCAATAAATATGGGCAGAAGAGAACTTTGTAGGTCACTTCTGGGCCAAGTTTTTCAAGAAGCTGGCAAACCTTCCCCACTCTGTCTCCTCCCATTTGCCGGGTGGAAGCACATAATTCCCAGCCCCAGGAACTAATGGAGGCACACGATTAACAAGTCTGGTGTGTGATTCACCAGATGGAGGACAGCTGCCAACCAAGGAGGACACGTGTGGCAAGAAATAAACTACTGTACGAAGTCACTGAAATCCAGAGGGTTATTTGTTACAGCAGCTGGTGTTACTCTCTCTAATATGCTGACCCTTCCTCTGGGCCCCTGCTGTCAGTACAGCTTGAGCACCCCCTGTCATTCTGTGAAGTGAGGCTCTAACCCCCAGTTGGTGTTCAGGCTTTCCCACAGCAGGTCTGTCCAGTGGCCCAAGTCTCTATGTTTGCCAGTGAAAAGTTATCAGTACCTTTCCCTCCATTCTTTGCACGAATGTCAACTTTCCCCCACGTTCTTATGGAAGTCTTCTTCCCTGTTGATAGCTGGAAGCCATTAAAGCAGACCCTGAAGTTCTATTAGGTCT
Organism: Ceratotherium simum simum; assembly: GCF_057802395.1. NCBI lineage: Eukaryota > Metazoa > Chordata > Mammalia > Perissodactyla > Rhinocerotidae > Ceratotherium > Ceratotherium simum. The sequence continues at coordinate 26,958,498 of NC_141932.1, forward strand.
TCCACCATCGTTAAGCAGAACCTCATGCACAGGGTCTTGTGGTTGCCCTGGAGAAGTTGGTGCTTGCCTGGGACCCCTCAGTCTGATGTGGGGTGGTTAGTGTGTGTGCATGGGGGGAGGACATTCTCATCTTCCTGCCCCTCTCTTTTGACCCCTCCATAGGGGGTGCACCTTCAGACTCTTCTTTACAGTGAGTCCCTGGTCCTGGGTACCAATTCATGTGCTAATTACAGAGCCGAGCTGAGTCCAGTGAACCCCTCTGGCTGCACTTGGATTGGTGGGTACTAGTTGAGGACAAGGGGACACCACCTCACCTCCATTCATCCTTGCTCTAACAACCCCCTGACTTGGAAGGGGCCCAAGTTTATTTATAAACTGACCCTTTTTTGGCAGACAGACTGACTTCATTGATTTGAGCGTACATGCATGTATGTGTGCGTGTGCATGTGTGTGTGTGTGTGTGTGTCCCCATCTCTTGTAGGTGTTGGGTGTGACTATTTCTTGTGTACATGAGTGGGAGTGTGGCTCACACATGTGTGCAAGAGAGAATCTGTGTGCAGAGTATGTGTCTGCTCCTGTGACCTCTCACATGTCTGAGTGTGAGTCCGTGTGTGTGGGTTTTGGAGGTGTGTGTCTAAGTGTGCGCCTGTGTATGTCCCCCGTATTTGAACGTAAGGCCAGGTGTATGTGTGTTCCAAGTGCCTGCTGTGTCCATGTGCTAGTGAGCCTCCAAGGACGTGATGTGCCTGTGTGCGGGTGGGTGTGTCCCCTCTGTATATCTGTATATATTCTGGCAGATTCTGTGTGTGGATATGAGCAGTCCCCTTCCCTTCAGGGCCCCCTCAGCTCTCAGGCAGTTTAACCTCACTCTTCCTGCTGTGGCTGTTTCCGCTGCTTCTGTCCCCTTCTCCAGATGTTGCAATTAAGTAAATGCAGCAATTAAGCGGAGCCCCCCCAAAAGAGCATCCCACCAGGGCCCCCTTCCAGGAGCTAATGAGGGGTTACAGCATGTGCAGACACACGCACGGTACTCTTCAGACACGGCAGGGATGCCCAGACTGCACGCGCTATGGCGTGAGGGCACACAGACAGCATGGGGGACCCTGTGCCTGCCTGCTTCGTCCATACTTATCCTCCAGGTCTCAGCATAAAGGTCTCCTCCTCTGGGAAATCTCCCCAACTCCCCGGGGTGGGGGGCAGAAGGAGTAGACTCTACCTCCGGGGCCCCATACCCCTCTGCTTCCCCCGTCAGAGCCCTGACCACTCTGGCCTGGGCTTCGTCATCAAAGCCCTTTTATTTTGCCCTGTGCTGCCTCATCACACCCCGACCACTCTGGCCTGGGCTTCTGTCAGGGCAGTCTGAGTCTCTCCAGTCCAAGCTTCTCCCAGCCCAGCCCTGACCACTCTGGGCTGTCTGGAGACATGTCTTTCTCCCTTTTGGAATGTGAGCTCAGAGAAGGCCGGACCTGACGCTGCCTTGGCCACACTTCTGCGGTGGCGTCATGCAGCACACAATCGTGCCCGGAAATCTACAGTACGTGTTGAACTAGCATCGTCGCCTCTGCATCTCTCTGGTTCCCACTCCCTCTGTATGTCTCTAACTATGTTGGTTTCTTTGGCACACACTTGGGGTGCTATATCCCCTCGGTCCACCAGGTTTGGGCATGGCTGTGGTGGACACTTCCACCACATTGTAGAGGTCCCCGGTGTAGCCCAGTGGTTCTCAAAGTGTGGTCTCTGGAGCAGCAGCATTAGCGTCACTTGGGAACTTGTAGAAATGCAAATATTTGGGCCCCCCTCAGGCGTACTGTATCAGAAACTCGAGGACTTGGGCCTGGAGCTCTATGGTTGACGAGTTCTCCAGGTGACCCCAAGGTGGCTGAAGTGTGAGGACCGCTGGTCTGGCTCGGGCAAGGCCTCCCTGTCTGCTTTTCTGCCTCAGAGCTCAGTTGGCTCTCGGTGCCACGCCCTCCCACCAAAGGGACAAACATCACCAAAGCACCGAAGGGCGTAAGAATTGGTGGATAAATGCCCCTCAGCCTCTCTGAACTTTGCAGAGGGGAAGGAAGGGGAGGAACGACAATTCTGATGTGTTCTACTAGGTTCCTTAATGTTCCTCGGTCCCATTGCCCAGAGAGGTACCCTGCTCCTCATCTGCACCTTCTATCAACTTTTCTCCTCCGCCTCACTGTTCCCCCTCCCTTGCCTGTTTCCTGGGGTCACCTCCCTAAATCAGCCAGTTCCACTGAATTCTCATCCCAGTCTGCTCTTGGGAGTGTCTTCCCAAGGGAGCATTTCCCTCTGTCTCCCCAGCTCCACCACTTCTGCAGCATCTCGGAAACTGTGCATGGTTTTTCTGAGTGTCTGAGTAACCAGCATCCGCTGTGCTGGGCCGGGAGCACTGATGAACTTTGGTAATTATCTGGAAAGGCGGGCCCCAGAGCAGAGTTAATTTTAGCTGCAATTTTTCAATACACATAAGTGGAAGGAGCCAAAAGTCTGTTCAGAAACCTTCAGCAGAGCCAGGGATGCCAGGGTGGATGAGCAACCACACCCCCGCCCCCAACGAGGTCGCTTGACTCCTCCACTCAGATGGGGGCTCCCGGGGGCGGTTCATGACCATTCAGGTTCCCCCAGGGTAGGGCCATAACCACAGGCCAAGGCTGTGTCCCCTTCAGACCAGGGCTCCCAAAAGATCAGGTCCCCCATGTTGCTGTAACCAAGTTCCCAGGCCCGCATCCCTCTTCCTGCAACACCATCTGCCAGGAGATATGTGGGACCCCCACCCTCCCCTCCCTTATCCTCCCACAGCATCAGGACGGGAAGACACCACTCCTGGTGAGTCATGTGTTAGTACAATTCTAGTCGAGTCCTCTGTGGGGCAGCAGACCTGAGTCAGGGAGAGGGGAAGGCAGTGAACACACTTTTCTGGGTCAACCTGGTCAGCCCCCTGCCTCTGTCCCATTTCCTATCTTCTCCTTCCTCCATGGTATATCTGGCCAGTGTGTCTTGAGGTCTAGCTCTAATTCCAGAGGGCACAGCGTCTTGGAGCCAAGTGTTCCCCTTGCACCCAGGACAAGGAGCCTGGGGAAGGAGCCATCTCCCCTCTGGCCTGAAAGATCAGGCCTGTTGCTGGGCAGGGTCCAGGTAAGGAGACTCCAGCTGTGGAAAGGACGTCCCAGGGAGGTGGTGCTGAGACAGAGTGGCAGAAGGAGACAGGTTGGGGGGGCGGTGGCTCTGGGATAAAGGGCCACATCCAAGGCTGTGAATGAGAACTGGACACATATACACATACCCATCCTCACAGCGGAGTTGCCTCAGCTCAGTCTGTCTGTCTGTCTCTCTCTTTGACTTTCTCTATGTCTCTGTGTTTGTCTATCTCTGACATGTCCTTGTCTCTTGCCTCTCTATTTCTTTCTGGGTCTTTCACTGTCTCTCTCCTTGAATATGTGTGTGTCTTTCTATCTCTCTCTCTGTTTCTCTGCTTCTCTCATTCAACTCCTCTCTGTCCCTCAATCTGTCTGCTCATCTTTTTGTCTCTGTCTCTATCTCTGTGTGTCTCTCTGTCTCAGTCTCTGTGTCTCTCTCTGTCTCTTTCTGTATCCAAGGATTCTCGCTCCCAAGCAACGCCAGGGCGACTCCTTGGGAGGTGGGGCTGGGAACGCGCCTTAGAGAGGGGGACTGCTTACACCTTTAAGCGCGGGCGCGCGCGGGGCCTGCGCCTTTAAGCGCGGGCGCGCGCGCGGCCCTGGGTTCCCGGCGAGGAGGCCGCGGGAGCGCCCGGACCCGGCCCGCCTGCCCGGCCCCCGCCCCGGCCCCGGCGGGGGAGGGGTCTCTGAGCGCGGCCCCTCCCCCCTGCACCCCTGCCTGCGCGGCGGTGTCGCCACCCCGCGTGTCCCTGTGTGTCCGTCTGTCCGCGCCCAGGCCTCGCCCCACCCCGGCCCCCGGGGCTGCCTGGCCGCCCCCCCACCCACCCCAGCCTCCCCCCTCCCTCCGGGCCAGCCCCCGCCGCCGCCCGGGAAGCCAGCCGGCACGCCGCCGCCCTAGACCCAGGGCCAGCACCCCAACATCGGGAGCCTGCACCCCGAGATTGGATCCGGAGATCTGGAAACCCGAGCCTGGGACTGTGATCTGGGGCTGGGACCCCAAGACCTGGAGCCTGAACACCCATATCTGGGGCTGGGATCTCAGCATCAGTCCCTGGGACCCCAAGATTTGGAGCCTGAACCTCAAGATTTGGCATCTGAAACCCCGAATCTGGAGCTGAACTCTGAATTCTGCGCCTGGGACCTTGAAATCTGGGACCGGATTCCCATATCTATACCCTGGAACCCACTATTTGGGACCTGAACCCTAAGATTTAGGCCTCAAATTCCAAAATCTGAACCCTGGCATTCCAAGGCGCCTAAACCTGAGTTTGGGCCTGAAGTCCTTGCTGCAAATCTGAATGCTGAAATTTGGGGCTAGAGACCTCCAAATCTTGACTAAGCACCCCAGTATCTGAACCCAGCACCTCAGTATCTGATCCTAGGACTGGGCTTGGGGCTCAGACCCTAAACTCTCCATTTGGCTATTTAGCATCCCAAGGCTGGAGCTGGGAGAGCCTGACCCTGAGCAACCCAGACGGGGTCTGGGTCTCTAAAATTGGACCCTAGAAGCCCAATATTTGGAGAGCTAGGACCTGGAGCATCAAGGTCTAGAGACTCCGTGGCCACAGATCTGAGCTGGGACGCAACAGACTGTCCCTCTACAGAGGTCTTGGGGACAGGGAAGGCATGACCAGGTGCCCCCTCCAGAGCCCTGCCCCCTGTCCCCCTGGAGCCTGAAGACACTGCTCCCTGGGGCGGCTTCCAGCTCAGGTAAGGCTATTGGGAGACCCCCATGGTGTGGAGGGACTTGGGAGGAACTTTGTGGCTGCGGGAGGAGGTAAGTGAGGACCAGTCCCTCTGGGCACCCTTGGGGTTTCCCCAGGAAACAGACATTCCCCCCTCCAAGGGTCTGCCTCCCGCTCCTGCTCTGCCTCAAACATTCTCTGGCCATTTGGCCAGCCCTGCCCCTCTCTGACCTCTTCTTCCCCAGTTGATGGCGTGTCCAGGTCTCTGCCCCCCGCCCCGTTCTCCAACTTCTTCCCACATCTCTCATCTCACCGTCTCCAGCCGCCTCTCCTGTCCGCCTCTCCTCTCATTGACCATCTCTATTCACCTCTTCTCTGTCTGATCATCTTGGACACTTCTGTCCACGGCTCTTCTCTCTGGCCATCACTCCTCTCAATGACCATCTCTGTGCGCCTCTTTTGCCTTTGATCATCTTTAACACCCCTGTCCACAGCTCCTGTCTCCGGCCACCTCTGTCTCCTGCTTCACTCAGTGACCACCTTTGACATCTCTGTTCGCCGTACCTCTCTCTGATCATCTTTCACTGGCTCTCTTGCCCTTGTCCATCCCTGACTCTAAGCCTGGACCTGTGACTGTCTCTGACCATCTTTGACATCTCTGCCTACCACTCTTCTCTCCAGCCACTCCTGTCCATCTCTCCTCTCTGACTATCCTTCACCATCTCTCTTGCCCTCCTCCCGCCCCTGACCCTAACTGCCAGTCTACGGCCACCCGACCATCTGTGGCCTTTACTGACCACCTTTCTTCTCTCTGTCTCTCGATCATTGGTGCTCTCTGATCATTTCTAAGATCTCTGGCTGCCTTTCCTCTCTCTGATGACCTTCCTCCACATCCGTCATCCTAACCAGCAGTCCTTGTCTCCAACTATCCCGGACGTGTCCTCTCCTCCTCTCTCTGACCGCCTCTCTGGCTTTTGACCATTTCTAACCACCTTTGACCATCTCTCCTGGATCTGACCAACCCTGACCCCTTCTCCTCTCTTTGTCCACCTCTCGTCTTCTTGACCATCTCTACCTGTCTCTTCTCTGGTCGTGTCTGATGACTTCTAGTCATTTCCGCCACCCTGACCACCTCTTTTCTCCTTGGCCACCTTTGAGCATCTCTCTTTGACCTCATCTAAAGTCCTCTGGCTTGCCTTCTACGCTCCATGACCAACCCCCATCCTCCGACCATCCCAGGGTATTTCTAACCACCTCCCTGTCCTCTGACCCTTTGTTCATTTGTGCTCCCTCTGTCCCCACAAGACACATCTCTCTCCCAGAGTCTTTGACCATCTCCTCTGGCTTCTGATCTGTCTGACTGCTCCTGTGTCTGACCATCTTTGACCAAGTCTTCTGCCCTCAGCCCACTGTGACCTCCTCTCCTGGTCTCAGACTACCCCAGCCACCTCTGGCACCCTTCTGCTGGCCTCAGCCTGCCCTAACACCTCTCTTCTTTCCTGCAGGCCACCCCTGCCCGCGATGGCCGTCCTCCCGCTGCTCCTCTGCCTGCTGCCGCTGGCCCCCGCTTCATCTCCACCCCAGCCAGCCACATCCAGCCCGTGTCCCCGCCGCTGCCGCTGCCAGACGCAGTCCCTGCCCCTGAGCGTGCTGTGCCCGGGGGCAGGCCTTCTATTCGTGCCACCCTCGCTGGACCGCCGGGCAGCTGAGCTGCGCCTGGCAGACAACTTCATCGCGGCTGTGCGCCGCCGCGACCTGGCCAACATGACGGGCCTGCTGCATCTGAGCTTGTCGCGGAACACCATCCGCCATGTGGCTGCCGGCGCCTTCGCCGACCTGCGCGCCCTGCGCGCCCTGCACCTGGATGGCAACCGGCTGACCTCGCTGGGTGAGGGTCAGCTGCGCGGCCTGGTCAACTTGCGCCACCTCATCCTGAGCAACAACCAGCTGGCAGCCCTGGCGGCCGGTGCCCTGGACGACTGCGCCGAGACCCTCGAGGACCTCGACCTGTCCTATAACAACCTGGAGCAGCTGCCCTGGGAGGCTCTGGGCCGCCTGGGCAACGTCAATACCCTGGGCCTCGACCACAACCTGCTGGCTTCCGTGCCTGCCGGCGCCTTTTCCCGCCTGCACAAGTTGGCACGGCTGGACATGACCTCCAACCGCCTGACCACCATCCCGCCCGACCCCCTCTTCTCCCGCCTGCCGCTGCTGGCCAGGCCCCGTGGCTCGCCCGCCTCCGCCCTGGTGCTGGCCTTCGGCGGGAACCCGCTGCACTGCAACTGCGAGCTGGTGTGGCTGCGGCGGCTGGCGCGGGAGGACGACCTCGAGGCCTGCGCCTCGCCCCCTGCTCTGGGCGGCCGCTACTTCTGGGCCGTGGGGGAGGAGGAGTTTGTGTGCGAGCCCCCAGTGGTGACTCACCGCTCGCCGCCCCTGGCGGTGCCTGCGGGTCGGCCCGCCGCCCTGCGCTGCCGGGCAGTGGGGGACCCCGAACCCCGCGTGCGCTGGGTGTCACCCCAGGGCCGGCTGCTGGGCAACTCCAGCCGCGCTCGCGCCTTCCCTAATGGGACGCTGGAGCTGCTGGTCACCGAGCCGGGCGATGGTGGCATCTTTACCTGCATTGCGGCCAATGCAGCTGGCGAGGCCACGGCTGCTGTTGAGCTGACCGTGGGTCCCCCGCCACCCCCCCAGCTAGCCAACAGCACCAGTTGTGACCCCCCGCGGGACGGGGATCCTGACGCCCTCACCCCGCCCTCTGCTGCCTCTGCCTCTGCCTCCGCCAAGGCAGCTGATGCTGGGCCCCCTACGGACCGTGGCGTCCAGGTGACTGAGCATGGGGCCACAGCTGCTCTCATCCAGTGGCCAGATCAGCGGCCCATCCCAGGCATCCGCATGTACCAGATCCAGTACAACAGCTCAGCCGACGACATCCTCGTCTACAGGTGCAGGGTTTAGGCTGCGGGCAGCTCGGGTGGGGGTGGTGAGGTGGAGGGAGGGTTGCAAGTCCACCTCCTGATACCCCAAGCTGCAGCACAGCCGAGAAATGAGCTGCAAGGCTACAAAGGAAATTAGACAGCAAAGGTAAAAGAAATCAGGCCAAGAGAGTAAAAGAAATCCAGCAGCAGTGGTAAAAAGAAGTCAGACGGTAGAGAGAAAATAAGTTAGGTAGCAAATGTAAAATAAATCAGGCTCCAGGGCTAAAACTTATCAAGCAATGATGATAAAAGAAATCAGGCTGCATGGGCAAAAAGAAGTAAGGCAGCAAAAGTAAATGTTAAACGTAAAAAGGCAATCTGCCTTTGCCTCTGCCTCTGCCAAGGCAGCTGATGCTGGGCCCCCTACAGACCGTGTAAAAGTTAATTGGAGGGGTGCAATTTAAGAAGTCAAGGTAAAGAGGAACCAGGTGTTTCCAGATGACAGGGCCAGACACGAGCCAGGCTGTGGGAGGAAAAGAAGATCAAGCAGGAGGGTGCAGGGTCACAGGCAAAGTGAAATGAGGCAGCCCTGTTGCAAAGGAACTCAGGCCAGAGTGGGGAGGAGGTTAAAGAGGGATTGGCCTCTAGGTTTGTGAGTGTAAACTGCTACACGTGTGGAGTTCTATTCTGGTCACTTCTCAATTTTTGATTTTCTAAATCAAATTAAGCCTCGTTCAGTCTCCACCTGCTAGGTGAACAGGAGTGTTGAGTTTGCCCCTGTTGGGGATTCCCTCCTCCCTTCTGTTGTTGCAAACACAAAACCTGGGGCTCACACACTCCAGGAGGGGAGTCAGTACAACTTCTGCCCCTGAGCCGGGGAGCACTGGAACATCTGCTGTGGCCACATGTGGTCAGTAGTGGTGGCCAGATGGCTCCCTGTTCTCACTGCCAGGCTGGGCCACGGGCCTCCCAGGGCCCGGAGTCTGCACCTCGTAAAGCCAGTACTTGGGTCCCCTTTCCCTCCCCAGGGGCCCACACTCCAAGAGATTGTCACTTTATTTCCTTTCCAGCAAGCTTTTTCCCTCCCTTTCTCAAACAGCAGCACTCATTCCGCGGAGGGCCCACACCTGAAAATCACATGCATCCTGCCCACCCTGCCTGGCAGGGGAGGGGGCGAATGCCATCCTAGATAGTCACCCTCCCAGAGTCAACCACGGAGTTCCCTGTACCTCCCTCATTAAAGCAGTTGAGGAGTAAAACAGATTATAAAACCAGTTAAATCTCCAACAGGGTGCTCTGCTGCAAAAGGAGATAGAGTGGGATTGGGCGCTAAGGACAGGACAAAATGAGAAAGATGAGGATGTATAGAAACCAGGCAACAGAGATAAAGGGGAATCAGGAGACAAAGCTGGAAAGAAAGAAGCAACAGGGAAAAAAAGAAATCAGTGATGGCTGAGGCATAGCAGCTTAATGAAAACGGACTCAGACGGCAGGAGCACTGGAAAACGGGCTGTTGAAACAATAATAATAATAAGGCAATGGGGCTAGGGGGACATTCATTGGCAGGTTCGAAGGAAGCCAGGCGTCAGCGGTTGGATTAGAGAGAATTCTCGCTGTACACCGGAGGAAGATCAAGCAGCTGGAAGAGGGAAATCGGGCACAGCTGGAGGGAAGTCAGATGGGGAGCAGAGGGAAGTCGGGTGAGGGTCTAGAGGGAGACCAGGAGGTGGGATTAGAGGGAAATTGATGGGGGCTGGAAGGAAGTGGGCATTGGGGTAGAGGGAGGTCACAGGGTTAGAACACAACTGGGCGGCGAGTGGGAGAGATGTCTGACAGCGGGGCCACAGGGCCCTCCGGGGGGCAGGCTGGTGGGAGGCGAGGTGATAGACTAGGGAACTCAGGCAGTGAGCTGGGGGAAAGGGGGGACGAGAGTGAAATCAGGCGAGTGGAGCAAAGTTGAGCAGCAAAGTTCGAGGGAATTAGAGCTGCAGGCCGGCGGGAGATTGGAAGGCAGTGCAGGACAGGGATCAGGAGCTGGGGACAAAGTAAAACAGACCTGGGAGAACTCCAGGGGTGAGCTACAGAGAAATTGGGCAGAGGGGCTAGAGTGAAGCCCCGCAGCAGAGCAGAGGGGAGGTGGGCAGCGGCAATAGAGGGCATGTGGGTCTTGGGGCTCGAGGGGGTCAAACTGGGGGATCTGAGCGGCAGTGACAGGAAAGAGAGACAGTGGGCCGGGTGAAATTGGCCAACACACTGGAGGGCCATCAGTCGGCGGCTGCCTAGGTATCAGAGCACAGGGAATTCCGATCGCAGTTAGAGGGATTGCCGCTAGAGAGAAATGAGGCAGTGGACTGGGGGGAAATCCTCTCGATTTCAGGGTTGGGGCGGAGCGCGGGGTGGGTGCTGGGCATCCAGAGACCTGACCCCTCCGGCCTGTCCCTCCAGGATGATCCCGGCCGACAGCCACTCCTTCCTGCTGACGGACCTGGCCTCGGGCCGCACCTACGACCTGTGCGTGCTCGCGGTGTCCGAGGACGGCGCCACCGGGCTGACGGCCACGCGGCCCGTGGGCTGCGCGCGCTTCTCCACCGAGCCCGCGCTGCGGCCGTGCGGGGCCCCGCACGCACCCTTCCTGGGCGGCACCATGATCATCGCACTGGGTGGTGTCATCGTGGCCTCAGTACTGGTCTTCATCTTCGTGCTGCTTATGCGCTACAAGGTGCACGGCGGCCAGCCCCCGGGCAAGGCCAAGGCGGCCGCCCCCGTCAGCAGCGTCTGCTCGCAGACCAACGGCGCCCTGGGCCCCACGCCAGCCCCCCCGGCCCCTGAGCCCGCCGCGCCCAGGGCCCACACCGTGGTCCAGCTGGACTGTGAGCCCTGGGGGCCCAGCCACGAACCCACGGGACCCTAGCCTCGCGCCACCTCTATGGCCCTCAGGCCCTAGGGGTGGCAGGACCCAGGCACCTGGTGGGACCTGGCCTCAGACTCACCAAACTGCTCACGGTTTTTAAAACTCTGATGGGGAGGGTGTCGGGACACCGGGGCACAACAAGAAAGTCCTATTTTTCTAAGCTTGGGCCTGGGTTCTTGCCCTTGTCTGTGTCTCTGGGGGTTGGGGGTGCCACGTCTGGGGAGAGACCCCCCCACCCAGTTCTGTCTGAGGGGTCTGGATGAGGCTGAGGATGGCCATCCATTCAGTCAACAGACATTCCCTGAGCATCCTCCCTGGGCGTGCCCTGCTGGGTGGCGCTGCCACGACCCAGACAGCCCCAAGCCCTGCCTGCAGACAGTGACAGCTCGGAGGGATCAGAGAAGTGGAGATGAGGGAAGCCGAGGAGATTGTGGGATCCCAGGAAAGGTGCCTGACTCAGCCTAGGGTGTGGTCAGGGAGGGCTTCCTGGAGGAGACATGTGACCTGAGAATGACATCTGAAGGAGATAATTGGGCAAAAAGCAGAGGGAAAGATGTTCCAGGCAGAGGGCACAGCACAAGCAAGGACTTAGTAAGTGCCAGGCACTGGGGGTCTAGTGGTAGAGGTGAGGCAGGAAGGGTGAGCTGGGCCAGGACCCCCAGGCTGAGGAGTGCAGACTCAGGCCTCATACTACTGGGGAGCCATGGAGGATTCTATGCAGGGGAGGGACAGGATCAGGTTTGGGCTTTAGGGAGATCCTTCTAGCCGTCATGAGCAGGGTGGGCCAGAGGGGAAGACTGAAGCTGGGAGCCCGGGGGAAGCCAGCGCAGGCACCTGGGTGGGTGAGGACACGGCTGGACCAAGGGAGGGCTGGGGAACGCAGTGAGGGGTGGGGGGACGGGGGGAGACATGCAGGAAGCTGAGTGGGTGGGTTATGGAGCTGAAGGGCCATGGGGGAGGGAAGTACATAGGGCTCCAGCCAGGGGAGGAGACAGTGGAGCTGCCCCGATACAGAACCAGGGAGGAGGGGCAGGGTTGGGGAAGATGCTGAGGCCAGTGTGGGGCCTGGTAGATGTGGGACATCCAGGGGGTGGCAGCCAGGAGACCTCAGGATCCCTGGTTTGAGGCTGGAGCTGGGGTCAGAAATGAGGGCTCGGTTGAGCAGTGATGGGGAACTGAGGCCGCCAGGATGTGAGGTGGCCTCCAGGACTTTCCATATTGAAGGGACAGGCAAACCTAGGCTGAAAAACAAAGACTAAACAGGAGCAGCTGGTGGAGGGACAGAGCGAAGCACACCAGGCAGGTGAGGCCAAGTGACTGTTGTGTTTGATGGCATCAGGCTGCAGGGCCCCCAGTGAGAGCAGGGTGAGGGGACCTGCCCGGCAGGTGCCAGATTCAGCTGACTTGGGAGCAGGAGGCAAGAAGTGTAGACAGGGAGTGGAGACCCTGGGATTCTGGGGCCCAGAGCCTGGTTCAGGTTGCTCTGGACCTTTCTGGCCCGCATCTCTCCAGGGCTGGTCGTCACTCTGTCTTGAGCTGCCCCAGGGCCCCGTCAGACATCAGGCCTGGAGGTGTGGAGGACCAAACCCTGGGCCTTGGAAAGGTCGGGCCTCTTTGGAGATCCAGGGATGGGATGGGCAGTAAGAGGAATAGCGCTCCCTGCCCTCAGGCCACTGCTGGCAGGGGGTCCAGAGGCAGAGATGTGGAGGGAACTTGCATCCCGTCAGTCATCTCTGGAGTGATGCTGTGTGAGGAGCACGGCAAAGAGGGCTCAGGACTGGACTGGCCCTTCTCATGACCTGGAGTGCGTGCCTCGTCCTCATGGGATGACATCCCAGATTCTGCCACACCTTTCTTGGCAGCTGCAGGCCTTGGAAATGACCCTCCATCCGCCATGGGAACCACCTGAGTCCCAGGGACCTAGTGTGACTCCAAGTCCTCCAGCAGCATCATGAGGTCCTTCCTCTTGTTACCCTCGGGTGCCTGTGGTCAGTGAAGCCGCGGGGAGAGTGCAGTGTCTTGGCAAAGGGGCCTCAGGAGTGGGGGGATTGGGTACCTAGTGCCAGCTACGAAACACCAGTCGCTGCCGTGAGGGGGCGCCAGAGTGCACTGTTCCTCAACCTTTTGAAATCTGAGCAATTTATGGGGTGCCTACTTGTACAACGTGCTGGGGATTCAATAATGAACACGTACAGGCCCATCCTGCCCTCACGTATCTCACCATTTGGTGGGGAAACAAATGTTAATCACACAAGCAAGTGTAAGGCATCTGTGGTGACAAGGGGGACAGTGCAGGAGAAAGAAGGGGCACTGTGAGGCCCTGTACCCAGGGGACCTGACCCAGGAAGAGCGGTTGAGGGAGCCTTCCTGGAGTAAGTGACACCTTCACTGAGACCTGAGGATGCTCAGGTTGGACTTAACTGTGCAGAGGGTGGGAAGGGTATTCTGTGCAAATGGAACAGCATGTGCAGAAATCCAGGGGCTGAGGGATGTGGGGTGAGTAACAGGGACTGCAGGAGGCCAGGGGGCTGAAGTGGGGTGAGGGAAGGGGAGTGAGGCCGTGTTGAGGCTGGAGGGTGGACAGAGGGCAGAGGACGTGGGACCCTGCAGGCCGCTGGGAGGAGTCTGGGTTTTGTTTGAAGTGGTACGAGAAGCCGCTGAAGGGTTTTGAGCAGTGAGGAGAGGGGTGCTCCCTGATCTCCAGGAAGCTCCAGTGGCGGGCTTTTGCACGTGGGCGGGGAGACCAGGGAGGAGGCTACTGCAGAGGTCCAGGCAGAAGGGTGACCTGGCCCAGATCAGGGCCTGAAGTGGATGGACTGGAGAGAGATTTGCGACTGCCTCACGAGAGGCCTCCATCCCCTGTGCAGAAGAGGAGAGTGTGGACCACTGTCCAGCTACCCGGCTCTCAGGCAAGCTTGCAGAGAGACTGGGGAAGAAGAGTCGTGGGGCTCTGGTCTCTGATATGCAAGGATCCATCCCTTAGATGGGGAAGCTGACCTCTCTGTGGCATAGGAATTAAGGACCTCTTCCAGGTTCAAGTACCAGGCAGACAGTGAACCGAGGCTGTCCAAGGCAGAGGCTGTGGGTGATCAGGGGGAATGTGGACACAGGAAATGCAGGCCCAGAAGGGGACACACACGCAGTGGTAGTTATTACACATTCAGAAGCAGGGAGGTGGGAGGAGGTACATGGGGGCAGGCTGGTGCCTCGGGCGTGGCCCCCGCCTGCCTGCCCCATCCCCACGCAGAAACAATACGACTGTGGACAAGTGATCACATGTATTTAGAATTTAAAGTTAAAATGTAGCTTGTCCAACACTGCCCAGCCGAGTCCACTAATTTCCTGAGCCCAGGGAGTGCTACTCCTCCACTGTCAACCTTCCGTCGGGCTTTGCGAGTGCCCTGCACAGGTTTGAGACCAGCTTTCCTGGGGCCAAAGCTGCAGGCTCCTGGAGCATTTTCCTGAAGTGACTGCGGTCCCGATACCTGGACTGCCCCTGTCTGCATGCTGCCAGATCAAACCACGTGTCTGGGTGTGGCTGAATCGGACGCAGACCCTGAGTGGACATACCTGTGACCCCTTACAAGGCCTCAGCTCCTACCATGCCCTTGCTGCTCCTCACGTGGGCACATATGTGGGAGAATCGGATAAAGGGGTCCTCTCAAAGGGGAGGTTTCTCTTCTGGGTTGAACCTGGGCCTGGCTCCTGCCCTTGGTTCCTACCTGGTGCCCTTCCATGCCCCACGGAAGCAAGGACAGGCATCAACGCTCAGTGTTGCCCTGACCTGTGTAGAGCGATGCTGGGATCCAACCCGGCCCTCAGAGTTCCAGTCTAGTGGAGGAAAAGATACTCGCCAAACAATGGCATCCTGTAGGCAGGACTGGGCTGGGGGAAGCACAGGCAAGAATGATTAAGGCCTCTTTAAGCCCAGGGGGCTTTGGGAGCCCAGCAGGGGCTCCTAACTGAGCCTGGGATGGGAGTGGAGAGAGTCCAGGATGTCCTGAAGGCAGGCCGGCTTCGTGGCAGCGTGACCTGTGCAATCGCACAGCGCCCCACGTTTAAAAGGACCCCGTGCTTGGCTGAATGCCCTGCTGTCGCCATCTTGAAATTCTTAATGATTTTCGAACAAGGGGCTCCACATTCTTGTTTTGCACTGGGCCCTGCAAATTATGTAGCCAGGCCTGGCCGTGGAGAGAACACTTGAAGGATATACAAAGAGAGTCTTCCAAGGAGAGAGAAAATCGAGTACAAAAGACAAGAAAGGAAGAGAGAGGACTGTGCACTTGAAGAGCTGGCGGAAGTCCCATGTAGCTGGAGCACAGAGTGGGAGAAGGGGATGGTGATGGGTGAGCCCAAGAAGTGGGCAGAGGCCAGCTGCCAGGCTGAGGAGCTGTGACTCCATGCCAGGGGCAATATGGAGCCATGGGGCAGAGACAAGGTCAGGTTTGGACTTGAGAAAGATCCATCTGGCTATGGTGGAGAGGGTGGCTAGGGGCCCATGGCAAAGAACAAGGTCAGGGATGGGGGCCTCGGTTGCTTGTGGAAGGGGTTGGGAGTGTCTGGCCACTGTGAGCAGGCTTATGAAGAGCTTGAATGCTTGATTGACAGACCCCCCCAGTGCACCAGAAGACTGGCCGGGGAGACCCCAAAGCCGCAGGTTGAACCCAGAGCTTCATTTTCTTTGTTGCTGCTGTTCGTGGTGGTGGTGGTGAGGAAGACTGGCCCTGGGCTAACATCTGTTGCCAATCTCCCTCTTTTTGCTTGAGGAAGATTGTTGCTGAGCTAACATCTGTGGCAGTCTTCCTCTATTTTGTATGTGGGACGCTGTCACAGCATGGCTTGATGAGCAGTGTGTAGGTCTGCGCCTGGGATCCAAACCCACGAACCCCGGGCTGCTGAGGCAGAGCACGTGAACTTAACTACTATGCCACCAGGCCGGCCCCCAGAGCTTCATTTCCACTTGAAGATTTTCCTGTTGAGGGTGAGAGGGGGCGTGCACAGGGTAGGTTAAACAGTGTCACTGGTAAGTACTTGAAAATCTTCTTTTTATATGAGAACTCACATGGATAGACTGATGGAGGTGAATGCAAAATTAGCAAGAATTTAGAGTATAAAATGTGAGACTTCAAAGGACTTTATTCTGGGTATATTGTGGCTTCAACTCTGTGGAACCCCTGGGACGCACTTCACTCGCCCCAGGCCTCTGGATAGAACCTCAGTTGTTTGGGAATGTCCTCTTCATCCACAGCCCTAAATGCTGTGGCCCCAGACCTGAGGACTGTGCCCCTTCCTGCTTCTCCACTCACCTCCTTCTGGGGCATCCACACACACCCTGCTGATGACCTCCACATCTCTGTCCCCAGCCCTGGCCCCTGTCCTAAACCCCACGCCTGGCTTACCTCAGCTTCCTGGACTTCCCCCAGGCCCCTCGCACCCACTGGGTCCCACACTGGCCTTAGCTTCTTCCCAAGCCTGCCCCTCTTTCCAGGTCCTGTCTCAGGGCAGCCCCCACTCAGCCTCCTGAGCAGCCCTCCCACCTACCCTTCCTCCCTTCTCTGGCCCCATCCTGTTCTAGCTCAGGCCTCACCCACCTGGGTCCCTACATCCCCTCCCCCGGGGCTCCTAGACTCAGTCTCCTCCTCTGGTCCAGGGAATCTTCCTAAAGCCAAACCTGACCCTCCTCTGCAGACAACCCTCCATGGCTCTCCAGGGTTCCTGGGACAGAGTCCCAGCTCCTCAGCCTGGCGTTGAGGCCTTGTGCCATACCCACCCACCCCTCCATCTCCAGCACATGTGTTCCCCACCTCGGGCTGGAAGGAAATAACCACTCCCTGAAGGGCCCCCATTTTGTACTCCCACGCCTTCTCTCACGTTGTTCCGTGTGCCGTCGGTGGAGCCCTCCCTCGCCTCCTCTGCTTGTGACGAAGAGCCCCGGAAGGATCTTAAGCAGGTGAGAAATGAATCTATTGAAAGAAAGTTGGTTTCTTCTTGAATTCTCCCCCAACTCCCCCTACCAAAGGCAAGGGTTCTGGGGGAGAAGGGGGCCCAGGGTGCAGGATCCTGGGACCTGGGGCAGAAGGGACTGGAAACTGTATCCAAGGTCCTTGCCTCTCCCTGTGTGGAGCCCCAGCCTTGCCCTTCCTCCTGGATCCTCCATGGAGGGTACGGCTCCATTGTCTCCAGCTCTGGACGTTCTGGGAGGAAGGGAGTGACTGGAAGCCATTGTCTTCACTTGGGGAGCTCTGCCGCCAAATCCTCCAGACCTCCACGCCCAGCACACGGTGTCCTCTCCTCTCCTGCCTCTGTCTCCAGTCACTGCCATGACCTAGGAGTCCAGACTCGGTCCCCTCCTTCCCCAGTCACCCCTCCCTCAGACACAGAAGTCCAGTCTCCATTCCTCTCCTTCCACAGAATCCAGGCGTCCAGGCTCCTGGTCCCCTCCTTCCCAGGGCCCCAAATGTCCAAGTCGGAAGCCTCTCCCTGCTCAGCAGGCTCAGACGTCCCTCCCCTGTTGTCTTAGGAACATGGTATTCCTTCCCCCTCTGATCCCCTATCTCAGGACCCTGGACCCCTCACCTCTCCAAACACAGTGGCTTCTACCACACTCAAAGGCCCTCCTCTGATGAAATATCTTCCTTGTCTCTCTTTTGGTCTTTATGTCTCTTCCTCACTCTCATCTCTTTCTCTCCATTCCTTACCCTGTCTAACCCCCTCCCCACACCCATCTCTCCATCTTTTTCTAATTTTCTTGTATTTTTTCCTCTCCCTCTTTTACTGTCTCTACTCATCTCTGTCTCTCCCCTCTTGTCTCTCTGTCCCTCCCCCTCCCCTCTCTGTCTCTCCAGCAGCTCTCTTTTTCCCACCGCTGCCCACATAATTAGGCCTCATTGTGATCAATGGCACCCGGTCAGGCAGGAGCCAGTGCTAATGGGGACATCCGTGTGCTGACCTAGGGAGGGTGCTGAGGGCCAGGCCCAGGCATCTGGGACTATAAATGTCCCCACAATGTGCCTGGCCTCAGCCTAGCTCCCGGGACGTGAGAGCCCAGCCTTGCCTTTTTTCATGGGCTCTGAGGGCAGAGCCCTTCTCTGGGATTGCCCTTGTGCCCCCTTGTGCTCCTGCAGTGGGAGGGCTGGAGGGCAGACCGGCAGGAGAGCCTGCACTGACTAGCCTGGATCTGTGCACCCCTCCTAGCCATGGCTGTCCTCACACCTGCCTTGCTGTGCCTCGGTGCCCTGGGTTTCCCGTGGGGGATGCAGAAGGCTGGTGAGCTAGTCTGGAGCTGCAGCAGGGGACTGGTTGTGCTGGCTGCCGTTGGGGGCTGCCTGGCATGGTTCTGTGACGGGGGATGAGCCACGGTGGAGCTTCTTGGGACAGGGCCCTGGCCAGCTGGGACAAGGGACTATTTGGGCAGATTCTGTGGCAGGAAATTGGTCAAACTAGTTGTGTGAAAGTGGCTGAGCAGGCCTTTCTGGGACAGATGGTCCAAAGGAAGCAACTTTAAGTTAATATTTATATACCAGACATTGTTCCAGGGCCTTTACATATATTATCTCATCTGATCTTCTTATAGCTCTGTGAAGTGTGTGCTAATGCCCCCTTTTACAGATGAGCAAACTGAGGCCCAAAGAAGTTAGGTACCTTGCCCACGTTCACACGGCTAGAAAGTGGCAGAGTCAGGATTAGAACCTGACGTATTTGCCCCCCAAATCCACTGGATTATGCTGACTCCCGCCTCTCCCCTCTCGGTTCTGGGCCCCACGCTGAGTTTGTGGGTTTCCAGGGCCGTCACTTCATCACGACTTTCTTGGAGAACGGGGGGCGCTGAGAAGCCCAGCTTCCGGCTGTACGTGTCGCTACCTCCCAAGGGGCCCCCGACGGCGTTGCTAGTGAGGGCGCACGCGATGGGGGCGCCGCCCTTCCCGCGCTCGCGCTGAGCCCGCAGCCAGGCGCCACTGCGTTGGTGCGCCTGCCCAGCGCGGTGGAGCTACCGGGCTCACGGCCGGCGGCAGACGGTGACACCGGTGCGCCTAGAGGCGGCGCGGCGGGTGGGAGTGATCGTGGTGAACGCGCGTGGACGCGCCTCCCTAGACATGGCGCCAGTGCTTCCGCGCCGCCTGCTGGGCACTCTCTACGTGGTGGTGAGGCCGTCGCTGCAGCCCCACAACCTACACAAGGAAGTTGCAGTGGTAGCCGGCGCTCGTCCCATGCGCCTGCGCCCCACGCCTCGCGTGCTGGTGCAGCTGGACCGCGTCGAGCACGCTGCCCGCCGGCCCCTCTGCACCTGGAGCCCTTCCAGGCGCTGCAGGCACACGGCGAAGGCGACCTGTCCAGCATCCGCGTCGTGACCACTCATCCTGTCGCGCTGCTGGCTGGTCCAGTTGCTTGCAAGCGAGAGACAAGACCTGTGGCCACGTGTCCGAACAACTGCTGCCCCAGGGTCGCTGGGGCCGGGTCTACGCAGTGCCGCCGTTCGCGCCCAATGGGTCCTGGGCCCCGAGACCGCGTGTACGTGGCGGCTGGCGGCCCGGGCAGCCTGTGTTTCTTGGGGGGCGGCGCCGAAGAGGCGCGGGCTCTGCGCCCTGGCGCCGTGCTGCGCTTCGCCGTGGACCCAGTGTGCCCGCTGGTGCTGCGCTCCTCCGCCAGCCCGCAGGTGCTTTTCCTGGCTGCTACCGCGGCCCGCGGGGCCGTCGCCTCCGAGCTCTTCTTCGGGCTCATGCCCGCGGTGGGCGCGTTCAGCCGTAGCTTCGCGCTCGTAGCGCCGCCGGGCTTTTCTAATGGGGCGGTGCTGGCGGCGCACGAGCCCACCCCGGTGCTCCTGGACCGGCGGCCGCTGCCCGACCTGCGTTGGCGCCTCATCCCCGCCGGACCTCAGCAGCATGGGCAGCATTCTGGCCAAAGCCAAGACCAAGCTCAGGGCTTCGCCCGGACGAAAGTGGCCTATGGGCCGGGGTGCGGGCGCGGCGCCGCGCACCGCGTGGAGACGCGCGGGGCGGCCATGGACGTGCTGAGCTTCGGCACAGCCCACGGCGCCGGCTGTGGGACCCAGGCCGAGGGGCAGCTGAAGGCGGGTGAGCAGCCCTGGGGCCCAAGAGAGTCGGGAATTGGGCAGGTGATGGGATCAGGGTGGGGGGAAATCATAACACTACATTCGATTGCTCACATAGCAGCCAGAGAGACGGCTTTTAAATGCAAGTCACGTCGCTCCTCCACTCAGAATGCCCCCCTGCAATCTTTCCGCCTCACTCTCAGCAAAAGCAAAGTCCTTACGGTGCTTTATGAGGCCCCGTGCGATCTGCGCCCATTGCCTCTCTGATCTCATCTCCTCTCACTCCGCTTGTTCTTCCCTCACTCTATTCCAGCCACGCTGGCCACCTTACTTTCTCCTCTCTGCTCCAGGGCCTTTGCACTGGCTGTCCCCATGATATCCTTATGGATCACTCCCTCGCCTCCTGCAAGTCTTTGCTCAAATGTCATCTTCTTATTGAGGCCAACCTGACCACCCAATTTAAAATCGCAATCCCCCAACTCCTACAATCTCCAGCCTTTCCCCGCTTTTTTTCACATCACATATCACTTTCTACATACTCACTTATTCTCTTTCTCTGCTACACATTAGTTCCTTGAGGGCAATGTTTGTTTGTTTGTTTTAATTTTTAAGTAAGTTTTAAGATACACAGTTAATTGCACAGTTTTTAAGTACCCAGCCTGATGGATTTTCGCATATATATATATATACACACACGCATGTAACCATCACCTAGATAAAGCTATAAAACATTTCCATCACCCCAAATAGTTCCATAAGGTCAGATTTTTACAAAAATGTTTCATTCACTGTTGAATTGCCAGCGCCTACGACAGTGCCCAGCACTCAGTAAATATTTGTGGAATGAATAATAATAATAATAATGGTTATAATTTTTTAAATGAGCACTACATCATATGCCAGGCGCTGGTTTCAGAGAGGTTGTTATCGCTCCTCTTGGTGCAATAACTCGGCTCATTTTCTTTATCACAGTGTCAAATGTGAACAATGGGGTCGGGGGAAGGGATAAAATAATAATAGCTAATATTGAGTGCTTAACCTTCCCGCCAGTCTCTGAGGTAGACTCTACAATAACACTGTTATAATTCCTTTTTCCTGGAGAGGGGAGGGGGAAGGGCCTGAGCTCAAATCTTTTGCCAAGTTTGTACAGTTAGAAAGTGGCAGAGCCAGGATTTGAACCCAGGTCCACTTGCTTCTAGAGCACAAGTTTTTAACCACCGTTTTGTTTTGTTTTGTTTCTCGTACTGCCTCGCAAGGACTTATAAATACCAAGATTTACGAGCTAAATGGTAAGTGCTTTCATATATAATGTATGTACATTATATAATGTATTCCTCATAGCCACCCTGGAGGCAGGTCTTTTTATTATCCCCATTTTATAGAGGAAGCAGATGAAGGTTGAAGTTGAGAAATCACCGCCCGAAGCTACACACGGAGCAGGTGGCAGCTGTCAACCCAAGACTCGCTCAGGCTGCTGGGAAAGAGGCGTGTCGCCGCCGAGAGCGCTGCGCTTTGCGCAGACTCAGTGTAGCTGGACGCTGACCGTGGTTCTGAATTCACGACTATGCTATGGGACTCGAGATTTTCCCGTAACCCTGGTATTAGGGGCTCCCAATCAATCTTTTCCAGTCCTGAAAAACAGTAGGAGACCAGAGAATGAGAGAAAAGTGAGAGGACACTCAGACGGAGGCTATGGTTTCTTAGAAACGAAGACATGGGCTTCAATTCATTTATTCATAGTGGCTCAGAGCTGGACTCTGGAGCCAAGAGATCTGGATTAAAATCCTACTACAAGTTGTGTGATCTTGGCCAAGTCACTTCACCTCTCGGACTCTATTTTCTCCTCTTCGAAGTGTGGATAATAATACCAACAACATCATAAGGTTGTTGTGGCATTTTAAAAAATGAGTTAATAGAACAGTGCCTGGCATGCAGTAAATATTCGCTATTTTTTTTAATAATCTTTTTTTATATTTACCTCAGGGAGGCCTGTTCCAGGTACTGGAGATGCAACAATGAACAACATAGACACCATCCCTACCCTGAGGAGCTGACACTTTAGCTCACATCCTAATCCACACCAAAACTCTGTATTCCACCTTGATGAAAAATATGCAAAGCCCTACAGAACAAACAACATTATTTCTTTAAAGTTCACTTTGTAGATGGCTAGCTTCATGCACCAACAGACATGAAAAAATAACTCCCCTTCCTGGGAATTAGGGGGGAATATATGTCTCCAATTCCCCCACAGAGTGTGCATGCACGCACACGCACAGACACATATTACTCTTAAGACTGCTTAACGTGGCAAGCTGGAAGTCCTCGCTGGCCAAAATAAACCCACAGATGTGTTTGGACTTACTGGCACAGAGATTTTTAAATAATTGATATGGCTGTCTTTAGACGGAGGCTGTGCTTCCAGCTCATCAGTGTCCTGTTCTACAACCAGGCTGTGCTGATCGTTTCTGTATTGTTCCTCAGCCCCACCCTTCTCTTTCTGCTGCTATGGGCCCACTTCATTTTAGATTGGGAACCCTGCCAGCTTCTGAATGTTGAGTCTCCAATGCCAGGGTCTCTGGACGTCTAGGGTTTGGAGACAGGTCAGGGATGAGACTAAATGCCAGGATCCAGTTCTGTTGCATCCTTTCCTCATCTCATCTCCAGATATTCTGACTGAGGAGGATCCAAACCCTCCCTGGGAATCCCGTCCACTCCTAGAGTCTTCTCTGATGATACCACTCCAGTTCCCAGTCTCCTGTAAAGATCATGCATGCTCCAATGGGACCACATGTCACCTTGTGAAGCACAAGCCTAAGCATGTGCCCAGCACCCAGGCCACATCTGGGTCCAAGACCATGTCCAGTTCCAAGATGGTATTTCTGAAGAACTCCAAACAGCGTCCATCTCCAGCTCTAAAACCATGGCAATGGCCAAACCAGGACCAGAGAACTCACCTGAAGCTGAACCAGAGCTCACACTTGTGCTCATGACTGATCTGGGTCTTGCACAAGGGGCTGTGAATGAACCCCAGTCTGAATCTGTAGCTGTGGTTAAACCAGCACTTGCCCCTGTCCCTCTGCCCATGCCCATAGCTGAACCAGAGTCCAAATCCAAGACTGTGTCTGAGTCTGGGTGAGAAACTGTCTCAGTGGCCAAGCCAGGGCTCAAGGTGGTGGCAGTGACTGAACCAGGCTTACAGGATATGGCTGTGGTGAAACCAGAACTTGAAACTGTGTCTGAATCCAAAATGGTGTCTGTGGCCAAATCAGAGACAGTGCTCTCCCTAGTAAGGAGCAGTGGGCCATTATAGGGGTACGTGCTGGGCCTCTGGGCTACCAGACATCTACACTTTCCATGGCTACTCTTTCCCTGTGCCTGGGGGATGCACCTACGTGCTGAGCCAATGCCCTCAGGCCCTGCCCAGCGGCCCCTTGCCTTCGGACTGTGGGATGGCTGCTCTGGAGGGAGACAGCCCATGCACTTTCTCACGATGCACATCTTTGGCATCACCATCACTGCCATCAAGCATGAGTTCAGCTTTGTCCAGGTAAGAATCATACTGTATGGAATCCTGGGTAACCCCTTCCTTCTCTGTTCCTCATCTTTTGGCATCTCTAAAATAGAGGCATCTCTAAAATACAGGTCCACAGTCCCTTACCTAAAATGACTGGGGCCAGGTGCATTTCAGGTTTTGGTATTTCAAATGGTCATATCACACAAATGCCATGTATTATATAACACTCCCAGTGGGTGTTACATAATCACAAACATTAATATCTCTGCAGTGACATGTCTGAATATTCACAGTAAGTGGGATAAATTAAGACTCTACGCAGCCACACGAGTTCCGGTCAGCTTTTGCTGCCAATTAAGTTTTAACATCAAACACACAAAACATCTTTCAGTCTTCAGATCGCTTTTGCATTTAGGGATTGTAGCTGAGGGACTGTGGCTCTCTAGCCCCTACCTCATCAGGTTTCCGTGAGGTGGGAATGAGCTGACATATGAAAAGCACTTGCAACAGAGTCCAGGCCATGGTCAGTGTCATATGAGTGTTTGCTATGTTTATGGTCCCCTAACACTGGCATTTGGAACCTCCAAATTCTCTGAGCTTTGGATGTATCCTAGGACCACACGCAGCCACCGGCATGTCCCAGATTTCTCCTCAGGGAAGGCTTAGGGGCTTTGCTCTGGTTTGAAGGTTGTGGGGGGCTAGACTATATTTAATCCAGGGTTGGTAGAGGGGGCAAACCGACAGAGGTTATGGATGTACTAAGCCACCTCTCAGCACCGCTATAGAAAGACAATGGACTTGTGAGCCAGATGGCCTGGGTTCCAATCCCAGCCTGACTACTTATTATCTGTTATGATGTTGGGCAAATTATTTAACCTCTCTGGCCTCAGTTTCTTCATCTGCAAAATCCGGATGATGAAAAGACCTAACACATAGGGCTGTAGTGAGGACTAAATGAGCTGCTAATGGAAAGCTCAGAATGCATCTGACAGGAGGAGCTGATGCCTGAGCCCGTGATGCTCCATTCTCCCCTCCACACTTCCTGTGAGCTCCCCTGCAGCTTGGGAGTCAGGAGTTCCCCAAGAACTGTTATGGCAACCCAGCATCCAGTAGCCTCCACTCCAGGTATCCAGCTCCCGAAAATTCTCAGGCTCCAGATTTTCACTCTCACCGACATGGGCCCCCATCTCCCAGGGACCTGACACCCTGACACTCCTGAGTTCCTTCATCGATTAAGGAATGTTTTATTATTATGTACTGGGCCTTGTTCAAGGCATTCAGGACACATCAGTGATGAAGACAGGCAAAATCCTTGTTCTCACAGTGCTTCTATTCTAGTGCAGAGAGATAAGCAATAAATACAAGTTAATTATATAGTGTGTTAGAAGATGCTACATGCTAAAGAGAAAAAATAGAGAAGGGAAAGTGGGATCAGGATTTCTGAGAGAGCAGTTTTAAATAGGAGGGCCTCGCTCAGAAGATGAAACTTCAGCCAAGTCTTAAAGGAGGTGTGGGAGAGAGCCACACGGATATCTGAGAAAAGTGCATTCCAGGCAGAGGGAACAGCAAGTGCCTAAAGTGGGAATCTGCCAGGCACATTGGAGGGACAGCAAGAAGCCCAGGCTGAAGTGGAGGGACTGCGGTGCAGAGTAGAGGGAGAGACAATGGGGGTCAGATGGTGTATGGCCACGTGGGCTCTTGCCACAACTTTGGCTTTTATTCTGCGTGAGGTGGGAGCCAAGGAAAGATTTTGTGCAGAGGAGGGATGAGACATCACCCGGGTGTTAACAAGATCCCTGTGGCTGCCATGTGGGGAACAGACGATGGGGCTTGAGAAGAAAGCACTGGGAGGCCAGAGATGAGGCTGCTGCAATAGTCCAGGCAGGAGATGCTGGGGGCTGGACCAGGGGGGAGGCAGTGAAGGAGAGTAAGAGGTGGGTTGGGAACCTTCTAGGTGGGCAGGGACAAAAAGAGGAAATCATGGATTGGGAGAAGGAAGATACTCCCTGACCCGGAAGTTCTTGGTGGAGGCTCTTGGTAATTGGAGGAAAGACTGGGTCCTGGCTGAAGGTTCTCCTATTAACTGAAGGAGGTGGGCACTCCTAGCCCTTTAGTGGAATTCCTTATCTGGATTCCTGAGACGAGGACTTCTGAGTTTGGCATGAGGATGTACCTGGGTATTGGAAACCAGACTCCTGGATAGTGGGTGAGGGTGAAACCTCCTAGATCCCCACAGCCCCCACTCTCTCAGTATCAACCATCCAACCCCCTCAGCTTACATCCCTCCCACCTCCTCAGATGCTCAGGAATGCAGCCTTTTTGGGATCCCGGCTCTCGGATCGTCCCCGCAGGTGAACCAGCAGCGGCTTTGGCTGCCGACGACCCTGAGCAACGGGCGGGTGCAGTTGTACTTCCGCAGCTCGGAACTATGCGCGGAGGCCGGTCTGGAGCAAGAGCCGCCCGCTCCGCGCCTAGTCTGCGACTGGCAGCACGCGCTGTCTCTGCAAGTGACCCATGGCTACCGTGTGCATGTGGCGGGCCTGCGCAGCAACTGCAATGGGATCCAGACCGACGACCTGGGCTGTCCAGATCCGCGCGCCTTCTTGCGCCCTTGGGCCCAGCAGCCGCCTGATGCCCCATGCCACGCCCCCTGTGCTGCTCCCTGCACCAAGCCCCGTCCCCACTGGACACCCAGGGGCCCTGCGCCGTCCTGGTAGCTCTGAAGGGGCCCTTTAGCCACTGCCACGACGTGCTGCTGCCTACGCCTTTCGAGACCAGCTGCAGTGCTTGGATCTGTCCCTTCCCCAACTACAGTCCAGGTCTACGTGCACGTCTGTCAGCACCTGGGGGGTCAGTGTCAACCCCTGGGGATTCTGGTCTGGCTGCCCTGAGTGAGCCTTAGAAGGAAAGGGCTATGGGCTGCTGGGGAAGGGGATTCTAGAACTTAGAGGCGACATTCTTTGATACTGGAGTCCATTCCTGGGTCAAGGCTCCAGGGTCCCTGGAGTGGGACTGCTGAGGCCCCCGAGGCAGGGCTCCTTGGGTCTGAGGATGCAGATTCCTCCACCCTAGGGGAGCACTTCTGGGTTCTGGGGACTAGAACACCTAGGTCTTGGGGTCGGAATCTTTGAGTCCTGGAAGTGAAGACTTCTAGGCCCTGGGGCCCAGAACTACTCAATTCTAAAAGGCAGGATTCCTGGATTTGGTGGATGGAATATCCTCTAGGCGGTGAGGACTCCAGGATCTGGGGTGAGAGCTCTGTGTCCCAGGGCCAGACTTTTATGTTCTGGAAAGGGGACTTCTGGTTTCTCAGGACAGAAACTTCTCTATTCTGTGAGATGGAGATTGCTGGGTCTGGGGGCTAGAAAGCCTCCATTCTAGGGGGTCAGGACCCTCAGGATCCTGGGCGAGACTCTTGGAAGCTGAGGATGGGGCTGTCTCCACTCTAGGGGTCGCTGAACGCTTAGGCTTCTGGAACCAGACTCGGAGGTCGTGATGTGAACACTCTCTCCCCTCCACTTCCTCCACCCGCTTCCCCACAGCCATCGGGTGCCCCCAAAATAGCCACTATGAGCCATGAGGCTCGGCCTGCCCAGAGACATGTGTGGGCCTGTCAGGAGCATCGTGCCCGGTGCCCTGCGGGGAGACAGGCGCCTGCGACACTGCCTAGTTACACAGCAGCCCGGCGGATGTGGCTGCACACACTGGGGACATCTGCTGGCACCTGCTGAGGCTTTGCGGGAGGGCACGGGCTGTGGGCAGCTGCCTCTGGCCAGCCTCATGAGGAAGCATGATCTGCTCTGAGGCTGGTTGCAGGCCAGGCGAGTGCTGCACCCTGTCACGTGGCCTGCATGCGCACTTGTGTGCCTGCCAGCATGGCCTCATGCGTGGCAGCCGGTGGAGGCCACTATGTCACCTTCAATGGGCACCGCTTCCCCAGCTCTTGTGGGTACCTGCTGAGCGGCCTTAGTTCTCCAGAACCATGTGAGCTCGCTGACTTCTGCATGCTCCTGGGCACCGGTCCTGACAGCAACCCGAGCAGCCTCCAAGTGCATTGCCTGGATGCCACCTGAGGCTGGATCCCAAGGAACCCGGTGGGGTCCTGGTGAGAAAACCCCAGTCTTGCCCACACATATACCCAGGGATCCCACCTATGCCCTCTGACCCAGAATCCTCACCTCAAGACTCCCAATCCTGATCTCAAGATCCCTCTAATCTCACCCTAGGCTCAGATCTTGAGTTTTCGTCCTATAGAACTGGACCCTCAATCCAGGACTCCCACCTCCTTCCTCTTGACCCCCGATCTCTGACCCAGCAGCCTAACTTCCAAGACTCCCCCAAAGCTAACCCCAAAATTATAACTCAAGCCTTAACCCTTTAGGACCAAACTCTAAGTCCAGAATCCCCTACCCAGGTCCCCTACAACTTCTTGGGGAGACGGAAGAGGAGTTGGGAGGCTGTTGGAAAGGCCACATGTAAGGCACTCACTAGGTGCGAATGTAATAACACAAGCATGAGTCCTTTTAAGGTACAGTTAGCATTACCATTTTCCAGAGGAGGAAACTCTGGCCTAGAGAGGTGAGGCCACTTGCCCAGCATCACACAGCTGATAAAGAGCAGAGCTGGGATTTAAACCTTGGCAATTTGGCTTCAGGGTCTGTTATGCTGTCTCTGCAAATAGTCAAAAAATACATGATTTCAGCTACCTCATTTGGGAAACATAATTTAGAGTCCCAATGACTCGGACATCACTTCGACATGTCAAGTTCTCCCGCTAAGGTAGAAAAGACAGGAGCACTGGGAGAGTGGCCTCTGGGACGGTGAGGATAAGTGAGCCCACTGACCACAGAGGACAGCACCCAAACAGGGTCAGGTAGTTTATGTCAGCAATGTGCTTTGGCAATATTTTAAATGTATTACAGAATTAGTTAGCGTTTTAAAATGAGGAGGTCTGGACTTATGGCATCTCTCGAGAAACCAGAAGCTCTAGCGACTGGTCCCCTATTCTCATGGCCACTGGTGGGTGGGGCTTCCCCCTCTAGCCAAGGGCACATACTTTCTCTCCAGTTTGTCACAGTCCCCATCATGTCCTGCTGTATTACACCCTTCTGCTTCACTCATTTAGTTACTCACCTGGCCTCTGGAGGCACGTGAGTTAGGACCGGGTTTTATTCTTTTCCTGATACCAGGGGTCTAGCCCTCACTTCAGCTTTACAGGGGGCCCTGGATCCTCCTGGGCCCTAATCCCAGGACCTAAGATCCGTCTCCTGCCCCAAGATGTGTCAGGCACAGTTGTAAATCCTCACTTAATCCTCACAACAATTCTTTCAAGTTGGGTACTGTTATTTCCCTAATTTAAAGAGAAGTTAAACAAGTTGCCAAAATGAAACAACTAAAAAAAAAAAATAGGAGCCAAGATGTGAATCCAGACAACTTGGTTCCAAAATCGAAGGGCACATAACCACCGTGCTTCCCTGTGCTGGCACATGTAGGTATTAAAGTCAGGCCATGTGAAGTTGCCAGAATGTGATGTTTTTGTCCTACGATGTGACAATTTCATAGTTTAATCTAAGTGTTTACATCCTGGGATAAAAACTCCTAGTCTTGCCGCAAGAATCCTAGAACCTTCATTGTGAGCCCCAGAACACCAGAGCTTTCAGCGCTGAATCTGGGATCCCGGAACCTGAGTCCTGATCCGAGAATCCCATTTATTCATTCAACAATCATTTATTGGGTACCTACTGTGTTCCAGGCACTATTCTATGTGCTTTTCACATGTGTTAACTGAATTTAAGACCCCACTCTCAGTCCAAGTCCTGGGACTCCCAGACCTGATCCAGGAATTTCAAACCCCCTATTCCCAAGGCTTACAAATCTTCACCCCCAATTCCTAGACCCACAGCCCCAACTGCTGTGGGCAAATATGCTCAGAACCATGGATAGCAGCTTCAGCTTGTGTAGATGCTGTGGACAGACCTTCCTGCCCTATGCCACTTACTTACACAGCAGCCTGAAGCCCCTGACATTACCTAGAAATTCTAGCATCCCTGGGACTCTACAGCCTGACTTGACCTAGGAACTTCATTCATTCATTCATTCATTAGTTCAACAAGTATTTATTGAGCACAGACTGTGTGCCAGGCACTGTTGTAAATGTTTTGTACATATGTCACTTCCAGAGTGGCTTTCAACTCCCCAGATCTGATCCAGGAATACTACATCTCCAACCCCTGGAATCCACAATTCTCACCTTCCAAATACTTGTTGGAAAAAGTATCAGAACCGTGGACAGCATCCCAAGCATTTATAGGCTGATGTGAACAGTCCCCTAGCGCCTCAACAGGAACCCCTGGAACTCCTGTTCTTACCTAGGGATTCGAGCATCCTTGGTACTGACTCTGGCTCCCAGAACCCCGGCCTGACATACCTTCTTTGCACAGGTGAATGGTGACCGGCAGTATCTACCATTCCAGGCTCTGGGCAGCAGTACACTTGTCTTTCACTGTGGCTGGGACACTGTGGTCAGCTGCCTGCATGTGACCTATGCCCCTGGGATTCACATGGCACTGGCTCTTCCAGCAGCATACAGGGGCCATGTGATGGGGCTGTATGCTGACTACAATGGGGATCCCATGGATGACCTCCGGGTGTCCAGAGTTGTGGCAAGCACCAAGCTGCCTGAGGATATACTGGCCTGGGCCTTTGGCCGTGGCTACTTGCTGGGTTCCCCAGCTGGATGCCTGGATGCTGCTGGAAAGATGCTGCCACTGCCCCCATCCTGTGTCACCCTGCCAACCACCAGCACCACAGCCTACTTTGCCCACATCTGTGACATCCTCTTGGACGCTCTGGGGCCCTTCTAGTTGTGCCATGAGCTGCTGGCACCAAGCCCCTATTTCCAAGATTGCATGGTGGACGTATGCCTGGGCACCAGACACTGCCCCATGCTCAGCCTCTACTGTGAAACCTGCCAGCTGCTGGGTGGCCAAGTCTTCCCCTAGCACAAGTCGAGCCCATGCAGTAAGTGCCCAGGGCTTCAGTCCAGCCATCGTTGCTCATCTGGGGAACCTGGCTCCAGTCCTAACCATGGTTCAGCTCCTTGGCTGTTGCCTATCACAGGGTGCCAGCCCCCACGCCCCGCATAATTTAGTCCCTGAGACCTTGTACTTCCCACCAGCCTCCAACCACCACCCTCCACTCCCCATCACGGTACAGACCCTCAACTTTTGCCCATCCTGAAGTGTCAGCCCTACTCTGACTAAACTCCAGCCCCCAGCTCTTATCTTTCCCACTTCTCAGCTCTGATTATGGTCCGGCCCTTCCCCACTTACCTCTTCAGACTCAGATCTGTTTATGTTCCAGCCCCCAAGCTCTTACCCATCCCCATCCCTTACGGATCAGCTGTGCCTCTGATTCATGGTTAGTCACCTGGTCTTTACCCATCTGAAGGTTCCAGCTTTAGCTCTGCCAAGTAGACCTTTCAAATCCTTACCCCTGAAGGGCCCCAGATGCCTCATCCTAGCCCCAGAGGTGGGAGGTGAGACTCCAGTAGCCACTTGGCACCAGTAACCCTCCGTGCCTACTCCTTCCTGCAGGCCCACTGTGCCCCGCACACTCGCACTACAAGCTGTGCGCTCTGGGCTGCCCAGCCACTTGTGCGGGGCTAAAGTCAACGCTGGGCTGCAAGGGCAGTGGGTGCTGCCTCAAGGGCTGCGTGTGTGACGCGGGCTTTGTGCTGAGAGGCGCCACCTGCATGCCCATGGCTCAGACCGGCTGCCCAAGCGCCAGCCGCTGCCTTGAATCCAGTGCGCTGCTGCCACCCCTTCACCCTGCGACTGGCTGTTGCTGCCACTGCCACTGTGGTGGCTGGGAGGCCTGCAAACCCTGCCATGCAGCCCGGGGCGGCCCAGGCCTCTGCATCGCCTCAGGTGGGCTCCATTACCGCACCTTCGACAGCACCACCTCCCACCTGCCAGATGCCTGCACCTATTCATTGCTGGGCACAGGCACAGGCCACCTGCGGGGTGTGTGGCCCTTCGAGGTGGTGCTGGAAAAAAGGCCCAGGGATGCCCATGCCGCTCAACATGTGTTTCCACCACTTTGGCCTGGACCGTGAGGGCTGGGGACACGTCAAGGTGAGCCCGCCCTGTCACCCACCTCCTTTCAGCTGCCTTCCTGTCTCTGTTCTGGCGGGCGGGATCTCTGTGCATCGCCCTCCCATGCTCTCCTCCCTCCAGCACCCTCATTTCCACTCTTGTCTTCCTCCTCCCTTCTCTCCTCTCCACCTCCTCCCCTCTCTCCTTCTTCCCCTGCACCTTTCAATCCCTTTCCCAATAGCCGGGTCTGCATGTCCCTGCTCCAGACTTCCCAGGCTCTGTCTCTCTCTCTTCACCACCCCCGCATGCCCATCCCACCTGTCTCTCTCTCTTCACCACCCCCGCATGCCCATCCCACCTGTCTCTCCCACCCACCAATCTTCATCTCCGGGTCTTTTTCTTCTCCACCCAGTCTCACTGCGCCCTCCCACACTCCACAACTACCATTACCTCTTCCACAACCCTGCCGCCAGCCTCCCTGACCCCCCGTCCCTGCGAGCCTCTCCCTCACCACTGCCCTTCCTCTCGGGGTCTCCCTGTCTCTTTCTCCTCACGGTGGCCCCTCCCCCTCTCTCTTCCTCTTGTCCCCAATATCCCCTCCCTCCTCTTTCCTGCATCTATATATAGCCCTCCACAGCCTCCCCAACCCCCAAGCCCATGGATGCCCTCTAGGTCTCTCCCCTGTCCCCTCTCTCCCTACACCCCATGCCCACCTCACCACTCTCCCTTCCCCTCACTCTCCTTCCCCTCTCCTGGTCTCCACACACCGCCCCACCATACCCACTCCCCAGGGCTTCCTTGAAGGCCTCTCTCTCCCCCACACTTCGTCCCCATGCCCTCCTCTCACGCCTCCAATCCCTCGCCACTCTCCCCCGGTTCTGACACACCACCTCTCTTACTCTTTGCAGACACTCTCGGAACCACCCCTCCTCCCTAGTCTTTTCCCAGATTCTCCCCAGACCCGGACATCCACCCTCACCCTAGGCTCCCCCGACCCCTGCCCGCAGGTGGACTGCGTGGTGTGCTGCGCTGCCTGCCCTTTGTGTTGACCAGGCGCGCGGCGCGTCTGTGGTGCTTGGGGTGCCTGGAGGCCGGCGGCTGCTTTTCAGTCGCCGCTGCCACCTGAGCGTGGCGCTGCCAGTGGCCAGTCACGTGCAGCCTCTGCGGCAACTTCAGCGGCAACTTCAACGGCAACCAGCGGATGCTCTGCAGCTGCTGAGGCCCAGGCCCTGCGCGGCGCTGCGTTCCTGCCCGGGTTCCGGCTGTCCAGCGGCCACCGAGGACACGGGTGAAGACACAGCATGGCACAGCGCCTGCGGCCTCCCATGTGAGCCCAGTGGCCAGCTGGCACCCTGCCACTCATGCCCACCACCAGAGCCCTTCTTCCAGGCCTGCGTGGCGGACATGGGCTGCGCCCAAGGGAACCACAAAGTGCTCTGCACCTGCCTGCAAGCCTACGTGGCAGCCTGCCCAACGGCTGGCGACAATGTGCCGGCTGGAGGACGCCCAGCTTTTGTGGTAAGTCCCCAGCCTTAGGGTGTCCAGGGCCGGCGCAGGGTGGGGTCAGGGGAGGGAGACCTGGGTCTGGTCTTCAGTCATCCCACGGGTGTTAATTGAGGACCTACTATGTGCCAGGCCCATGCTGGAGATACGGCACCAAACAGGACAGAGTCCTGCACACATTCTCATCTGGAAAACAGATTTGATTTTTCTCTCTCAGCTAACATTTACAGAGCGCCCATTCTCTGTCGGGTGCTGTGTTAAGACAGTAGTTCTCAAATTGTTGTCCCTGGACCAGCAGCATCGGCAACAGCCAGGGCTTGTTTCAATGCAAACTCTTGCCCACCCCAGACTTGCTGCCTGAGAAACTCTGGAGTGGGACCCAGCCACCTGTGTTTTAACAAGCCCTCCAGGAGACTGGGCTGCAAGGCTGGGGCTGAGAACCTGTCTTACCTGCTGTAAGTCAGCTCACTCCATCTTCCAACTTCTCTAGGAGATAGGGACAATTGCCTTCCAGAGTTGAGGAAACTGAGGCACAGGGAACCTAAGGAATTCCCAGATCTCACGGCCAGTAAGTGGCAGAACTGGCCCTCCACTGGCTCCAAAACCCTCGCTCTCACCCTCTATGCCACAGTGTCTCTGCAGCAATAATGTGAAGATAGTTCCAGTGATGACATGAGAGGAGCAGCTGAGCTTTCCCGAGCACGTGCCCCGTGCTAAGCCCTGTATTTCCTCAATTAATTCTCCCAATGGCCTCATGCGGCAGGTACATTTTCCGGATCAGGGAAACCAAGGCATCGATGGTTAAGGAATTTCCCCAATGTCACACGCCTAGAAAGTGACTTTGCTGGCATCTGAGCATTTGTTCATTTATTTAACAAATTCTCATCAACTTCGAGTCTCTATGTCCATGTGTCTCCTCCTTGCTCCTCATGGATTCTTGGCCCCACCTTGACTTATCATTTCTGTGTCAACCTCCATCTCTTTTCTGACCCCGTTCTGCGCCTTGGTTCAAATGCTCCTGGTGGGAATCTGTTTGGCTTGCTCTTTACTTACAGACTGATGACCACCCCCACCTCTGTGTGCCATGGTCATTTGTCCAGCCCTGGCCCAACAAGCCGGTCATGGGGACACAATGTGGCCTCTATATCAGGCAGGACTCTTAATGGCAATGTCAGAATTCCAACTCAAACTGGGAAGAGAAAGAGAAAAGCATTTGGAGCACACATAACTGCAAAGACCGAGGGTAGTCTTCAGGCTCAGCTAGATTAAGGATTTTCAATTGCAATTAGAAGAAATCTGTTTCGTTCCTCCTCTGCCCTGGTCTTCCCTTCCTTCCTCTCTCTCTGTTAGCTTTATTCTCAAGCAGATTCTTCCCCTGTGGTAGCAGCAAGGCTTTGCCAACTTGAGGCTGACAATTCTACCAGCTTCCAAGCTTGCAAAAATGCAACACTCTTCTCCCATTGGCCCCAGCAAAAGTCCCAGGGTCACCTCCCATAGGCTTTGCCTGTCTAATTATTGCAACCCAGAGGAGGGAGGAATAATCTGATTAGCCAGCCCTAGGTTCTGTACACACCCTGGAGCCTGGATGTGGAATCACCTCACATATTGAAAATAAGGATGGGTGGTTTCCCAAAAGGAGGTGGAAGTATGATTATTAGAAGGGTACAGAGGGCAAAAAAGATGTCCACCACTAGACTCCACTAACAGGTTCCCCACAGGCCCAAACAGGCATGATAGGAGGTGGGGTCACTTAGTGGTTCCACGGATGGCCAACCCCTTCAGCAGGGGCTGGGGATGGGTGGGGGGGCAAGACCCCCAAAAAAGACAAAGTGCAGGGAAGCCATGTTAGTCATATCTAGGGCCCATTAAAGTAGCTAGAACACTGCATGGCATGCAGACACTGCTCAGTCATTGCTGGCTGTTATTATTGCTGTTATGATTAATCCAAGGTGGGGGTTCCTTGGGAAGGATGCAATCTGGGGTGCCAGTTGGACAGAGGGAAGGCCCTGGCTTGCCTGAACCCGACAAGCCACCTCTCCACAGCCATGCAGTGCACCCACATGGCCACTACAGCCTGGGTGTGAACCCCTGCCCTGCAGCCTGACCAGGTGCTTAAGAGGTGGAACGGCCCCCTCCCTATGCTGAGGGCTGCGAGTGTGATGATGGATTCTTCCTGGCTGGGGGTAACTGCATCCCTATGGACCACTGTTCTCCCTTCCCTAACGGCCAGTACTTCCCTGTGAGCATCCTCGTGGGTGCTTGTTAGGTTCACTTGGATCCTTCCGCTTTGCTTCTCATCCCCACGTGCTTCCTTGTCTGGGTGTCATCTCACAGCCTCTAGGTGCACGTCCCTTCAGCACCCATCACCTTTCACCCTCCCTCCCTTCCTCCACAGCCCAGCCAGATTATCCTCATCAAGAATTACTCCTCCTCCTGTACCTGCGAGCTGGGGGAGGGTGTGACCCATGTCCCCTTCAGCTACCCTACAGAGGAGGTCTGTGACATCACAGATGGAGTTCTAGGCTGTCGATTGCAAGGTGACCAGGGCTGTGGTCTGATGGGTCAGATATTGGGGTATGACTCCTGGGTCCTGGGAAGGAGGGGACTGGTGACCCAGACTCCTGGGATGCATGGGTCCCTGACCCTCTCTCTCCTACAGCCACCTTGGCCCCTGCCCTGAGCTCTGTGGCCCCCCACTGGTTTCTCTACCATGGCTCTCTGGCCCCAGTCCCCAGTGCCTAGCAAATTCCCACTTTGTCCCACATGGCTCTGCATGCTCAGCCACATGTGCCAACCCCTCAGCCCCAGAGCACTATAGCCACCCCTGTGACCCAACCTACCAGTGCCTGCCTGGCCACGGGCTGCTGGAGGGTAGATGTGTGCCCCGCGCCCACTGACCCTGCTTCCTGTGCCAAGGCCACACTTTCTGTACAAACAACTGTACTCGGCACTGCTGCTGCCCAGCCCTTGGGGTCCTGGGGAGCAAGGTGCCCCAGTGTGGGCCTGACAAGTGCCATGGTCGCAGCAAGTCCTCCACAGGTGGCTGGCACCACGGTTAGCCCAGTCCCCACCCAGCCCCACTGTCCTGGCGGAGCCACTGGTCTGCACTGCCACTGGAGACTTCCGCTTCCACACATCTGGAGCAGCCCACTGTGACTTCCCTGGCTCCTGCGTCTACCGCCTGGTGGGTCTCTGTGGCACAGCCTATGCCCACCTTGAGCCCTTCAGTCTGGGTTTGGCCCCACTTCTGCAGCCACCTGGCTGCACCAAGGCCCTGACCCTCTTAGCCTGTAGCCTGAGGCCAGACATGAGTCTGAAAGATCTCAACCGCATCCGGGTGAGGCTCCTAAAGCCCCACACTGACCCACCATCCCTCACTGTCCCCACTACCATCAGGTAACCTGTAGTGACTCCTCTTTTCCTGGTGATGCCCCCTTTATTAACTCTCCCACTGGCCCTCAAAGATGTCCACTCCAGTGTCCTGGTGGCCCTATTCATCCCATACCATTGGTACTGACCCCCTCCTCACTGACTTGCTTGTTGACCCCTTCCCACTGACTAGCCACTTGTCTTTATTTACCTCTCTTGAGACTCCCATAACCCTCCCCTTAACTCTCCACTGAGTCCTCAACTGATCCCCTCACTGACTCCCCTTTAACCCACAAGCTCAGCCCTGACCTCCCCACTGACCCTTCCTTTCACCCCCCACTGAACATCCCATTAACCCACTGTCCCTCCCCAACTGATCCTCCTACTGTTATGTTGACTTGCCCATTAACCCCATTTACTGTCCTGTTGGCTGCCCGCCCCCAACAGCCTTACCCCACTGATCTGTACTGAGCTATCTACTGACTGGCCCATTATCACCCCATTCACACCCCTGTGGATCTTCCCATTGAGCTTTCTATTGATACTGACGCCTCCTTTGAATTCTCAGGACTTTCTATTATCCCAATTGAGCCCCTCTTTGCCTCATCTTCTCACCCATTGAGCCTTCCATAGAGTGTCCCATTAACTCACTGACTCACCTCCTGACTCCAGCCCCATCTACCCTCCAGCTGAGCCTCCCGATTGATGCCCAAAGCCACCTACTAAGCCTTCTCTTGATCCTCAGTGACCCATGGATTTGTCCACCCACTTCCTCCATTAGCCCTATTCTTCATCCTCCCATTGATCCCTCACTGATCTCTCCCCTCTGACTCCCTAATTATTCTTTTTACCCCTCATTGATCTCCCATTGATCCCTCATTAACTCTGACTGTCCCATCACTCTACTATCGATCCCTCTATTGAACACTTTATTGACCCTCCATTTAGCCTCCAACTGACCTCCCATTGAATCCTCTTATGATCGCTAACGACTACCATGTTAACCAACCACTAATGTTCTCTCTGATCCTTCACTGACATTTCCAAGAATTTCTGCTGACTGCCATGACCCACTTCCCTGCTGCTGTCCCCACCCACATGCTCTCTCTGTAGGTGGACGGAATTCTAGAATCACCGCCGTTCGTTCATGGCCGCCGCCTCCGCGCCTATCGCCGGGGCCACTAGCTCTGCGTAGATACGGCCTTCGACCTCTCGATGACACGATTGGGACAGCCCGGCACGTGTGACGCTGCCGAGGCCCTAGGGACCCTACCTGTGCGGAGTCTGCCGCCCAGGTGGCCCGCCCGCGCCCTTCCCTGACACCTGGAAGGTGGCAGAGGTGCCGGGCCGTGGCCCGGCCTGCGGACCCCTCTGCCTGGGCCCGAGGCCCGTGGCCACGCGCACTCGATTTGCCGTGAAGGCGTACCGAGGGCCCCCTGCGGCCATGCTACGCACTGCTGGACCCGCTCCCGCTCCTCGACGGCTGCCTGGACGCCGTGTGCCGAGCCCTGGCGGCCCACTGTCGCCTGTCAGGCTCTCGGCGTGCGCCTGCGGCCCTGGAGGACCCCTGACTTCTGTCGTGAGCGTGCGGGGCTTGGCAGAGACGGACAGTGAAGCTCGGATGTGGGCCCCCAGGGGACCGACGCGGGAGGACGGACGGAGAAGTTCGGGCCTGGGTGGCGGGGCCCGGCCGAGAAGGGTGGGACTTGCAGAAGAGAGAGGATGAGGTTTGAAAAAGCGGTCAGCCGCAGCAGTGTCATTAACAAGGTCTTTCTGTCTGTTGTTCCTGTCCCTTTTTCTTTGTCTCCCCCGTGCCTCTCGGTCTCTCTCCGTGTCTCCCTCTCTGCGCCTCACTGTGTCCCACCTCGCGTTCCCATTCTCTCCGTTCCCCATTCTGTCTTCCCTGGTACCCCCGCGTTATTCTCCCCCCACCCCCCATCCTCCGTCTCTGCCTCCCCGTCTGTGCCCCTCACCCCGTCTGTTCCTCGGTCTCTCTCCCCGGCCTACCTCTCCCTCGCTGTCTCTCCCCCGCGTCTCCATCTCCGTCCTCTCGTCTCTGACCCCCCCACCCCCGCGCCTCATACTCCGAGCTGTGCGGCCCGTGCTGCCCGGCCACGTGCGAAGGCCGCGAGAGCTGCTCTGACCGCAGCAGCGGCTGCCGTGAGGGCTGCGTGTGCGACGCCGGCTTCGTGCTGCGCGGCGCCGCCTACGTTCGGGCGGCTAAGAGCGACCGTTCCCGCGCCGCCGCTACCGCACTCTGGCCGCCGTCCGGCACCCTCGACCGGCTGCGCGCGCCGCTGCCGCTGCCGCTGCGGCTCGGGAGGCGCGGTGACGTGCGCGCCGCGGCCGTGCGGGCGCGGGCACGTGTGCGGCCTCCACGGGGGCGCGCCCCGCTGCCTGCCCGACGGCCGCGCGCGGCTGCTCACTCGCCGGGCCCGCGCACGTATTCGCCGTCGACGGCCGCGCGCTCACGCTGCCCCTGCTCGCGCCCGGGCCTTTGAGCCCTTGCGCCGCGTCGACGTGCTGGCCCGCCCCGCACGCCCGGGTGCCTGGCCTTCCAGCCTAGACGTGGCCCGCGGTGGGGCCGGGCCGCTCTGTCTGTGCCTCAGCCTGTCCTGGTGCCACTGCAGCTGGACCGCACCGATGTCGGCGTCATCACCGTACCTCCCGCTGGACTGCGCCCAGGCCCCGCCCTCCTCCTCCTGGAAGCCTCAGTTTCCCCCAGAAGTAAAATAGGCTTGTCTGCCCTCAAGATTTAAAAGATGGTGCAAGTATGTGACAAGGTGGAAGCGTTGCCTGGAACACAGTAATAGCTCCCTCAACGGTAGCTGTTAGTATTGGTATTATCACCTGCTACCCAGAATTGGATAAAGTCAGTCATTCAGGATTCCTTCAGTAAATAACTATGGAGAGTCTCTGTTGTCAGCAGCGGGAGAAACCCTGGAGGATTCGATGGTGAGCAAGTCCTGCATGAGCACACATTCCTCCGGGGAAGCAAATAACAAATAAATAAGTAAAACAGGTGGTACATCAGATGATGGGTATAAGAACTACAAAGAAAAATAAAATGAGGAGAGACAGAATACGGAGAGAAGGGTTAGAATTTTAAATAAGATGATGAGGAAGACCCCACCTAGAAAGTAACATTTGAGTCAAGATCTGAAGGAGGGCAGGGAGGGACCCATGTGGACATCTGGGAAGGAGCAAACCAGGCAGAGGGAACAGCAAGTGCAAAGGCCAGGGCCTTATAGGGCAGCGTGATGAAGACGTCCGCAGAGCAGGAGCAGGAGAAGCAGGAGTGTGGTGAGACTCAGCAGCCAGGAGTAGAGAGAACTTCAAAAAAGGGTGTGATCAGCGCTCCTGAGGAAGATAAGGCCAGAGAAAAGGCCCGGGGATTTATTTAGTGCTTACTATGTGCTAGGCACTATTCTGAGCATACATGTATCAACTCATTTAATCCTTCCAGCAACTGTATCAGTCAGCTAATGCTGCATAACAACCTCAAAAATCTCAGTGACTTACCCAACCAGTTTTCTCATTCACACGTCTGTGAGTTGACTGGTATTTGGCTGATCTTGG
Source organism: Ceratotherium simum simum (assembly GCF_057802395.1). Lineage (NCBI taxonomy): Eukaryota > Metazoa > Chordata > Mammalia > Perissodactyla > Rhinocerotidae > Ceratotherium > Ceratotherium simum. Next base: position 26,998,271 of record NC_141932.1, read on the forward strand.
CTTGGGTCATAAAGCATTCACCATATGCCCAGCATTGTTCTAAGCACTTTTTGTTAATTCATTTAATTCTCCCAACAACCCTATGAAGCAGGTACTCTTATCCTGCCATTTTACAAATGGAGAAACTGAAGTTCAGAGAGGCTGTCCCTCACCCAAGTCTCGCAGCTCCCGTGTGGCACTACTGGGAGGGATGTCCAGGCTGCTAGGAGGCGTGGGAACAGGCTCAGCCTTTCAGCCCCAGTCCTGACCCCTTTCCTACTCACATGTGGATGGTCCCCTGGGCACCACTGGGGGCAGGGCCTGGGCCACACCAGAGGGCAGCCATGTGCACACGGCCTGTGGGCTGCGTCTCGTGTGTGACTAGGGCAGCCAGGGGTGCCTCATTGTACCTTCCAGCTGCCACGGCCAGCTAGCGGGGCTCTGTGGGGCCTTTGGTGGCAACGTTGGCCCCTCTACCTGCCCCTGGACACCAGATCCTGGCCCACGGGCCTGATCGCTACCCCCTGTCCACTGCCTCACCGCAACCTTGGCTTTACCGTCAGCTGCCCCATGCAACTTGCCCAGATCTTCAAGGCTCCCAACTGTGTGGAGTCCTACAGGCGCCAGATGGTCCCTTTGGCCGCTGCCTGGGCCATATCAGCCCCAAGCCTTTCCTCAGATATGCCTGCAGGAAGTATGTCGCACCCATGGCCAACACCTTGGCCTCCGTGATGCCCTCACAGCTTATACTGCAGCCTGTCGGGAGGCTGGGATCCCTGGGATGCCCTGGAGGGGCCCCCGGCTTTGCCAGGAGAGCTCTGGCTGGGTCTGGAATGCATCTGGGGCAGGTTGTGGGCTGGCAGCAAGCACCCCCTCTCCTGATTGGGATCAGAGAAGTCCTGACATGGATGGAACTGGCTGAAGAGAGTGTGTGGGAAGGGCATCCAAAGGAAGGGGAACTGTAATTCCAAAGGTGGAGAGGTTAGAAATTATCAGTGGGAAGCTAGCCTGACTGGGGAAGGGGGTAAAAGGATCGGAAAGGGAAACTTGAATCACAAGCATTCGCCTTTGCCATCCGCCTGCAGCCCTGACTTGTCCGCCCCGAAGCCACTACAGCATCTGTACACCGACCTGTGGGGGGCTGTGTCCTGCCTACCAGCCCTGCTCGCTGTTCCACCCAATGAGGGCTGTGAGTGTGACCCTGGCCTCATCTTTGATGGCACAGAGTGTGTGTCCCAGGACCACTGTGGCTGCTTCCACAATGGACGCTACACCCTGTAAGAGAGGTCCCCAGGCCTGGGCGGGTAGATGCAGAGTCTCCCATACCTGTCATAAGATGTTTGCTGAACCACATCATATCGGTCAGCTTTTTCAGTTGTAACTGACAGAAAATGATGCCAACTATCTTAAATACAATGGGAAATACATCTAATTTTATTGGTGTAAAGTTGAGGCCTTCAGGCATGGCTGGATTCAGGGACTCAAATGATGTCATTAGGACTCAAGTTTCGATCTTTCCTCCCTGCCTTTTCCTTTTTCTGTGTTAGCTTCTATATTAAGTAGGCTGTAGGTCCACATGTTATAACAGAGGCTTAAAATTATAGTGGCTTAAACCTGACAACTTGATAGAAGCTTGCTTCTCTCTCATGAACAGTCCAAGTGTAACCAGTCTGGTTCCTCCAAGTCAGGGATATGGGCTCCTTCTATCATGTGGCTCTGCCTCCCCTGTGGTATTGCCCTCATCTGTTCCCCACCACATCTACATTCAAGCAGGTTGGAAGGGAAAAAAGAGGGGACAAGGAGGTCAGCCTTCCTCCCTTCAAGGGCACAACCCAGAAGTGGCACATATCGCTTCTGTTCACTTCTTATTGGCCAGAACTTCATGGAAGGACCCCATCTGGCTGCAAAGGAGGCTGGAAGATGTATCTTTAGCTGGGTGGCCATGTGTGCAGCTAAAAATTGTAATTCTAGGGAAGAAATGGAGAATGGATATTTGAAGACAACCATAGCCTCATTCTCAAACCACTTCTCTCTTTGCAGGGCAGCGGTGGTCTCATACTGCTCCAGGTTTATGAGGCACGGTTTAGCAACCTCCATGGGGAGACGGCACTTCTCTCTCAACAGTTCCAGCAGAAGTCCCAGGGCATCTCTTATTGTCCAGTGTAGGTCATTTGTCCATCCCTAAACTGATCACAGAGGCCAAGGAATGGGGTACTCTCTGATTTGTCTCTGCTTGGCCAGGCCTGGGGCATGTGCCCAGAGCTGGAGCCAGAGGGTAGATAAATCACTGGTAGACTGAAAGTGGGGCTAGTTCCCCAAAGAACCTGGGAGGCTGTTACCCAGGATGGACCCTGGGCAGGCAGTGTTCCCTTCAAGGTTTTGCAGCTCCTTGAGTCCATTAGGAGGTAAAGAGAGACCCCCCAGGATGGTTGACATAGTTGGAGATTAGGGGCCACTGGATAGGAAAAAACATGGATGTTTAAACCCCAGAAGGGCGGGCCCTGTGGCCTAGTGGTTAAGTTTGGCTCACTCCGCTTTGGCGGCCCAGGTTCGCAGGTTTGGTTCTTGGGCACGCATCTACACCACTCGACAGCCATGCTGAGGTGGCGACCCACATACAAAATAGAGGAAGATTGGCACAGATGTTAGCTCAGGGCGAATCTTCTTCAGCAAATAAATAGTAAATAAACCCCAGAGTGACCCTGGGAATGAAGAGATGCCCACAATGTGGGGAACAAGGCAGAAGAGCAGATACATCTGTCACTGCATGTCCACTCCATGCCAGTGTTGACAATGCTAGCCACACATCAGAATCTTCAGAGAGCTTTTAGGGCTTTTCACACACCAATGAAAAGCAGAGGGCCAGCCCCGTGGCTTAGCGGTTAAGTGCACGTGCATCGCTACTGGCGGCCTGGGTTCAGATCCCGGGCGCGCACCAACGCACCACTTCTCTGGCCATGCTGAGGCCACATCCCACATACAGCAGCTAGAAGGATGTCCAACAATGACATACAACTATCTACCAGGGCTTTGGGGGAAAAAAAAAAGAGGATTGGCAATAGATGTTAGCTCAGAGCCGGTCTTCCTCAGCAAAAAGAGGAGGATTAGCACAGATGTTAGCTCAGGGCTGATCTTCCTCACAAAAAAAAAAAAAAAGGAATTCTGAAAAGCAGAGGGATTGTCCTAGATGAAAAGAGGCTAAGAAACACAACAGTCAAATGCAGTGCACAAAGCTTGATTGCGTCCTGGTTTGAAAAGAACAGTTATAGAAGATATTCAGGGGACAACTGGAGAAACGTATCAAATTTTTAAATTTTTGCCCATCTCATAGGGAAAAAATATCTCAATGGATTTTTAATTTGTATTTGTCTTATTAGGAAGTTGAGCATCTTTTCAAATGCCTAAGAAACATTTGTATTTCCTTTTTTATTAACTTTCTGAATAGACTTTGCCTTTTTTATTTTTTTTGGTGAGGAAGATTGGTCCTGAGCTAACATCTATTGCCAATCTTCCTCTTTTTGCTTGAGGAAGATTGTCCCTGAGCTAACATCTGAGCCTATCCTCCTCTATTTTATATGTGGGACACCACCACAGCATGGCTTGATGAACAGTGTGTAGGTCTGTGCCCAGGATCCAAACCCGTGAACTCTGGGCCACCGAAGCGATGCACATGAACTTAACCCTATGCCATCGGGCTGGCCCCTGCCCATTTTTTTATATTGGGCTGTTGGTCTTTTTTATTTCTAGGAACTCTTTATATATTAGGGAAATTAGTCCTTTGTGATATGTGTTACACATATGCTTCCTTGTTTGTTGATGTTCGTAATGGCCTTTTGGATCCGATTTTGAGTCTATCTGTCTGTCTCTGCAGGTTGGGGAGGTGCTGGTCCTGCCTGGCTGCCAGGAACGCTGTATGTGCTTGCGTGGCCTCTGCCTCCAGTGCCAGCCTTTTTCCGACCCACAGGACACAGGCTGCATCCTGGATGGGAGTGTGCAATGTTGTGAGGCTGGGGAGAGTGCCACATGTCGCCTAGTGCTCAGGGGTCTTTTCACCACCTTTGATGGCTTCAGTGGGCTTGCATCCAGGCCTGTTAAGCCCTGTGCCTATGAGCTAGCCACATTGGTGGGTTCCAGGCCCCAAGATCCTGACTGGTTCCATGTCATTGCTGAGTTCCCACCCTGTCCTGGCTGCACGCCCCCCAACCACAGGTGATCGTCAGCTTCAGGGATGGCTGTGCGCCTGTGGGATCCAAGCGAGAAATATGGGTAAAGGACTTCCTCAATTCCAGCCAAGACCCATGTATAACCTGGCCTGATCCCTGGGACCTACGGACCCCTCACTGGCCTTCAGTAGCCTTTTAACATAGAACTGTTTCCCCATTGCCCTCTGATTTCACAGTGACCTCCATTGGCTAACTGCCCTTGCCCTGATCTCCCATGACCCTCTAGACCCTACATAAACTTCACCCTGGACTTCTCAGGATCCACTGACTCCAGCTTGACCCAAGACCTACTGGACTCCTGGGAACTGCTGACTGAGTGATCAGAGCTGTAATAGGGGAAGCACAGGCCAGAGTGATCAGGGCTGGGGTGGGGAGGCACAGGTAGGCTGTGGGAGCCCAGAGGAGGTGCGCCCAGTTTAGGGGGTCGGGGAAGGCTTTCTGAAGGAGGTGACAAATGAGCTGAGACCTGAAGTTAGGCTGGGGAAGAGAGCAGGGAGGAGTGTTGCAGAATAAGGCCAGGAAAAGGGAGGGACTACATTTGCAGACTGTGGTGAAAATCAACTAATGAGTATAAAATAGCTCACTAAATGTGGTGGACTTAGGGCCAAGGAGGGTATTGGTGACTTACGAAATCACAGCAGGAGGGCAGCTCCTGGACTGCAGGGTTGAGGAATGAGGCTTAAGTGGAGACAGCAGACAGAGACACCTCTCTTGACAAGCTGTCCATGCAAGAGGAGAATAGAGATGAGCCAGGAAGAGGCAGAGGGCCAGGCTATCTTAGACTGATTTATTATGATGATGATTTTGAGATGGGAGAAACTCAGGGATGTTTAAGTGCTGATGGGAAGAAAACAGACAAGGAGAGGTTGAAAATCCAGCAGAGAGAAAGGTCAGGGCGGGGGGCACCTGGCTCCACAAGGAGGCTGGAAGCAGGAGAGGAGCAGGAGAACTGGAATCTGGGTGGGCAAAATGGATAGTGTTTCTCAGTAAGGGGAAAACAAGCCTGAAGTCCCATGCTGAGACATAGAATACAGCTGTGAGGGGGAGGCTAGTTGTAGGAGCGGGAAGATGGGCCCGCAAGAGAACAGCTGGGGCATCTGCCATAACCTGGCAGGGAAGCTGAGCCAGAGCCTTTGGTCAAGGGGTCAGGAGACCCGGACTGTGTCTCTTAAACTTCTAGTGTAACTTTGGGCACATGACTCAGCCTCAGTTTGCCCATCCACAAAAAGTGGTGATAAGAATTGTACCCACCTTCTAGGGCAGCTGTGAGCGTACATGTAAAGTGCTGGTGTACACTAAGTGCTCGGTAAATATGAGCTGTGATTGCTCTAGCAGCCGCTTTTATATTCTTACTGGAGAGGCAGTGTATAGAGCAGAGTGGTTAAGAACACAGGTCACGAAACCAGCCCCCTATGGGGAATCAAAACCTGGCTCTGCCACTCACCGGCTCCGTGAACCTGGGCAAGCTCTGTTACTTCTCCGGGGCTCGTTTCCTAATCAGTAAGAGGCAAGAGGCTTATAGGACTGCAGGTCTACCGGTCAGAGTGTTGGTGGGATTTAATATCATTGAAAATATTAAAATAAATATTTAATAAGCTATTTGAAATATTCACTATTTTAAAATAAATGTATTACATAAAATATAAATTAGGTGACAATATATTAAAATAGCAATTGCATCATATTATTTTGCATATTTTATTAATATACTCTGTCACACATCATCTTATGAAATAAATAGTAAAATATTCAAGCAGTTGGAATAGCGCCTGGCACAGAGGACACGCACAGTGAACAGTTATTAGGTTATGAAGACACAGGTGAGAGATGAGACACATTGCAAAGGCCTTTTCTTCTCTAAAGCTCCCTTTTAGGAAAGTGTTTATTATGGAGATTTTCAAGCATCACAAAAGAACAGAGAATAGTGTTATGAAACCCCATTACAGTTACAAATGTTTTGCTATTCTTGCTTTCATCTTTTCCTCCCACTCTTTTTGTTTTGTTGGTGCTGGAGGATTTTAAAGCAAATTGCAGACCTTATTCCTCTAGCAAAGACCTAGATATGTATTTCTGATAGACACCCGAAGGATTCAGTGCTTCCCGAAGCCCCCTTGACTCCGGGTCTCCGGCCCTAATCCCCGCCCCTGACCCGCCTCCCCTCTCTGCAGGTGAATGGACGCCCAGCGCGGCTCCGGTCCCAGGTGTGCGGGGGCGTGGTCGCACACCTGGGCGGAGGGCTCTCAGGTTATCGTCGAGCGATCTCCCACTCCCCGGGCGCTGGGAGGGCCCCAGGGGGCCATGTCCTTGCGGGCCTTCTCTACGCTAAGAGAACGCCTCCGGGCAGCCTGCGGGGACTACAACGGAACTGCGGTCGACGACCTCCTCCCAGGAGGACTCCGGGGTGCCAGCCTAGTGGACGTGTTCCAGGCGTGCCGGACTCGGGGCTTCCACAGCTGGTGAGGACCCTCCCTCTCCTGCCCCAAGACCCAACTCACATCGGCAGAGGGAGCGACCAGCCCAACTGCCTCCCAACAGGCTGCCTTTTGGGGGCTTGGAGCCCACACCCTCTCGCTGCTTGTCTTCCCGCAGCCGCAGAAGCTGGTCCTGCCGGCCGGGACCAACACTTCCCCGCGTGACCCCGTCCCTCTGCGCGTCCCCAGGGCTGGGACCCCCGACACACGCCTGCTCTGGAGGTGGGAAGGCACGGAGCTTCCCCCGATTGTTGTCATAAATAACCGATGACACAGTCATGCTTGTGCCTGTCTTCTCTCTCCCAGTGCCGCCGCGCCGTGGGGGACACAAGGATCCCAACCTCTAGCTCCCGCTCTCCCAGGACCCAGGAGTTAGGTCGGGGCTTCCGACCCAAAACCTAAGAGTCCAAGAGCCTAGCCTCATCCTCCTCCGGGTTCCCAGAACTGCTGTCCCCTCAAGGACGCCGGTTCCCTGCGAGCGGGCCAGGCCACCGACAGCTCCGCCCTGACTGTGACGTAACTGCAGCGACAGCCAATGGGACGCGAGGGCGCCGGATAGCCGGAGGCGGGAGGCGGGAGGCGGGAGGCGGAGGCGGGGGCGCGCGGGGCGGAAGTGCCTGCTGCCTGGCTGCTGGCGTCTGGCGCCGGGCGGCCGCGCCGCGGTTGGTGGGGCCTGCGCTGCGTGCGACCGCGGCCCCGCCGGCACCATGAGCCGGCCCAGCCGGCTGCAGAGGCAGGTCCTGAGCCTGTACCGCGAGCTGCTGCGCGCCGGGCGCGGGAAGCCGGGCGCCGAGGCGCGGGTGCGGGCCGAGTTCCGGCAGCACGCCTGCCTGCCGCGCTCCGACGTCCTGCGCATCGAGTACCTGTACCGCCGCGGGCGGCGCCAGCTCCAGCTGCTGCGCTCCGGCCACGCCACGGCCCTGGGTGCCTTCGTGCGCCCGCGGGGCCCGACCGAGGAGCCCCGCGGCGCGGGGGCCCCGGGGACCCCGCCTGAAGATGGTGACGGCCCGAGAAGCCCGCCCGACGGCATGGGGTCACCAGAGACCTCGCGCGATGGACGGTGACAGGCAGAAGAGCTCACTCGATGGTGCAGGGAAGACGGGGGGCCAGCCTAACTGCGTGGGGGGACCAGGGAGCCCGCCTGATGAAAGGCGAGAGGTCTTGAGAGACTAGCTCGATGGATTGAGGGAATCGGAGAGCCCTCCCGGCAATGTGAGTCCTACAGACCTCCATGATGGATGGTGAGAGACGCCCTACCTTGCCCAACCCATGGTAACATGTCGGACTCTCCCATGAGGGCTTGGGGCGGCCTGGGTCGCCAGCCTGCTGGACTGTGTCAAGCTGAGAGCTGCTGACTCGAAGGCATGGGGAGCCGGGACGCCCCCCGTTGGACAAAGACTGAGACACCCTTCTCTGGACCCCTGGCTCCTCAACTCCCCTCTCCTGTATTTAACTCTAAGAAAAGCAGACTTTTTGCTGAGGAATTTGGGAAGATGCCCTGATGGACGGTGAGAAGCCCCGAATCCCCTTTTGGAAAACTTTTCCCCCATTAATTGTGACAAACTAGGACCGATGAGGAAGGGGCTAGGGAGTCTCTGGCCCTAGCTGATCAACTCAAGACCCCTCAAGACCTCTACTTGATGGTTCTGAGGGGGAACTCTGACGCCTGTGCCCCCGCAACCTCAGGACTGTTGAACAAAGGGAATAAAATTTGGGATGTGCTGACTTCCCTGTTGGTAGTCTTAAAGATTTTATGTGTTTGGGGATTTTTGAAGAGGCCCCACAAACCAAGAAGTGACCCTCTGGGAGGGATAGGTGTAGGTAGCTGTCTAGACTGGCGGACTGGTTGAAGCAGCATAGTTCTCTCTCCTGCGCAAATCCATGGCACCCACCCTGGTTTGATCCCAAAGAAACCCCCATTGACTCCTTAATGGAGAGTAGTGAGGCAGGATAGGAAATGAGGAGGCCTGGCTGGTAACCCTTGAGGCAGTAGTGGGGACCTCAAGCCTCGTTGAGGAGTCTGGCCTCAGCTACAAGCTGGGATTTTTGCCAGCAAGGCGCAGGGGTGGGGGAGGAGCGGTGGACCCGCAGGCTACAGGCATACCCCGTCCCATGTCCCCGTGTGGGTCTGCCCTAGACATTCTCTGGGATATTACATTTCGCAACCCTGACTTGTGTTTGCACCCGTGTCAGTTAAACCAGTGGAAAGCAGATGAATTCTTAGCAGATGCAGTTTGGGAGGAGGAGAAGGAGGTCCTTAGGAAAGGAGTCCAGCCCTCAGACCAAAGGGAGGATGGACAGAAGAGGAGCATGACTCTGCCCTAAACCCAGAGCTGGAGGCAGGTACCCAAGTAGTTATAAAGTGGGGGTGACATTTGAAGAAATATCATTTGCCAGAAGGTAGGGATAGGCTTCTAAGCAGGAGGACCAGTGTGGGCAGAGACCTGGAGGGGAACAAGGGGAGACATGCAGGGGCCCCACTGGGGCCTGGAGTGCCCCAGAGCACAGGCTGTATGGTTTGTGCTTGTGGCTTCTACTTCAGCTTTGACCCCAGTTAGTACCCACCTTGGGGCCTCCGCACCTTGTTCATCTCTCTCAGCCTCAGTTTTCATCTCTCGCGCTCCTCGGGGAGCCAGGCGCCCGCCTGGGAGGATTAAATGGGATTGGTCCGAGTTGATAATGATTGGAGCTGGGATGAGTCCACGAGGACTGGTAATGCTGTTCCTTCTCCTTTTATACAAGTTCAAAAAGTACAGAATGAAAGTTGAAAAACCAAAACAAACTCCAATGATGCCCATCTCACTCAGACTAGAAGTCCTCACTGTGGTCCACAAGGTCTCACCTGATCTGGCCCCATCGCCTCTCTCACCTCACCTCCCACTCTCCCCCTCCACCACTCACGCTCCAGCCACACTGGCCTTCCCACATGCCAGGCACACTCCTACCTCAGGGCCTTTGCACTTGCTGTTCCCTCAACCTGGAATGCTCTTCCTCCAGGTCTGCACTGTCTGGTATGGTACCTGGGAGTTATCTGTGACTTGAGCATTTGAAATGAGGGATGTTTTTTAATTTTATAAATTTTTAAGTAATTTAAATGTTAAAACTGAAGCAGTGTAAAATATTTTTTCCATTAAACACAACTTTATTGTTTTGGTAGGACTACATTTCATTTTATCTGTTGAAAATTAAGCATCTGAACTGAGATGTGCTATAAAGTATAAAATACCAGATTTCAAAGACTTCGTAAGAAAAAAGGATTGTAAAATACCTCATTATTTTTATATTGATTACATATTGAAGTGATAATGTGTTGGATATATCAAGTTAAAGAGCATATAAATTAAAGTATTAAAATTAATTTCACCTGTTTCTATTGTTTTACTAGAACTACTAGGAAATTTAAAATTATATTTTCATTCACGTTATATTTCACTACTCTTGGAGTCCCCATGGCTGCTTTCCTCACTACAATTTGCTATAATGACATAATTACAACATGATGATGTAATCGCCTCCCTGATGCCTTCCACAACCACCCTAATTAAATCATACCCCCTTCCCTTTGCCCACTTTTGCTCCTTAGCACTTAGCACCATCTGACCGATTACATATTTACCTGTGTCTTTTATTTGCTGTTGGTCTCCCCCACTAGAATGTCAGCTCCACAGGGACAAGGATTTTAGCCTGTCTTGCTCACTGTCACAGCCCTGCTCTTTGTCCCAGACCTGGCTCATAGCAGACAGTCAGTGTTGAATGAACGAACGAATGAGACTTGTTCCATTTCCTGGTCATTTGGGTCAATATTGCGAAGACCCTGCCTGCCCTATTTGCAGTGATCCCAGGGAGACCATGCCTCCTTGGTTGGGGACAGAGCCTTGGCCTGGCATTTGATACAGGACAGACCCAGGCTGGCATCCTGACTTCTCCCTGAACCTGGAGTCTCTCCCAGAATCCCCCTTGCTGAGTGTCCATTCCCCTGTCTGGTAACAGCTCTCTGATATTCTTTGGCGACCCACCCCTCCCCCGTTTTTAGTACATGTGGTTCAGGCAGGGCTGACTGCAGCCCCCAGTGAAGCATGTGACACTGGCCAGGGGAGCCAGCTGTGGGGCTGTGGTTGGAACTCTAAAAGAAGAGGGACTCTCCTGTTGGCTGCTAAATTGGTGAGATGTATGCTTGGAGGTTTTGAGGGCACTCTGGCCACTACCAGGATAAGAATGAAGCCAAACCAGAGGAAAGAACTGGAGATATCATTTAAGACCCTGGATCGACCTGTGCCTGAAGTCCTAAACTTTTCAGTTACCAATGAAAATAAATTCCCATTTCTATTTAAATCAGCTTTGATTGGGCTTCAGTCACTAGCTCCCTGTGTGGCCTCAGGCCAGTGACTTTCCCTCTAGAGCCTCAGTTTCCCATTCTGTTAAGTGGGGACACATCATTTGGCGGTTGTGAGAATTAAGGAGAGGGGATCTGTCTTATGTGCATTTCCAGGAGCCTAGCACAGGGCTCCTGCCTCTGCTCATGAGTCTGATTCTGCTCCACCTCTTGTCCTGACACTTGAAGCTCTGGGGAGAGGATGAGCTTAAACACCTGGGGCTGGGGACTGGACTCCAGGACTGTGCGCCGGCCATTCAGCTTGGTGTTGTCAGACTCGGGGAAGGTGGTTTTCACAGTCCCGCACCCATGATGGCCCAGCCTGGGAGTCCACCGTGTAGAATGCTTGAGCAGAGCACCTGTATGGATGCGGGTCAGGGGCAGCTGGCCCACATCACCTGCATCCTTCCCTACACGCCTCCAGCTTCCTGTGGCAAGCACCTGTGCCTCTGCCTGCGGGGCCTTTACAGCAGGAGAGGCCGGAAGTGCCGGGGAGTCAACCCCTCCAGGAACAATCTGTAACCAGTGAGAAATGGGAGCTGGTACAGAAAGGCCACAATTTCCTCACCCCTTGGGTGGACCAACTTTGAGTGTGTCCCACACAGTCTCCCAGAGGTCCCATTGGGATGGCACCCCAGGTGCCCAGAGCAGCGACCAACTCAATAACTCCCTTCCCTGGCTCACTCCCCCGTTCCCCCGTCAGTCAGCTGGGATCGCCTCCCTAATGAACCACTTGTGCTTGAATCTCTGTTTCAGGGTCTGAGGGACCCCAACCCAAGATGGTCTGATTCGGTTCTGTGTCCTGTGCTCAAGGCAAAGGGATCTGTGGAGGTGGCTGTCCAGACGTATCAGGACCGTATCCTAGTTTCCGGATACCTGGGCACCCAGTATCCTCACACATCTGCTACAAACTGGATGTCTGTGTCTGCTTGAAATTCCTATGTTGAAATCCTAACCCCCAGTATGATGGGATTAGGAGGTGGGGCCTTGGGAGTGATTAGGTCATGAGGTGGAAATGGGGTTAGTGCCCTTATAAAGAGACCCCAGAGAGCTCCCTGCCCCTTCTGCCATGTGAGGACACAGCGAGAAGACGGCCATCTATGAACCAGGAAGTGGACCCTCCTCAGACACCAAATCTGCCGGCTCCTTGACCTTGGACTTCTCAGCCCCCAGAACTGTGAGACATAAATTTCTATCATTGATAAGCAACCCAGTCTATGGTATTTTGTTAGCAGCCTGAATGGACTAAGACACATCCTTTGACAGTGACCATTTATTACACATGCCTGGGCTGCATCCTCAGACTGGGGGGGGACCATTGACATAGCTGAGCACCACGTAAGGTGTCCTGGCCAGTCGGGAGGGAGACCAGCAGGGCCCCCCTGACAGGGGCAGGAGCAATGTGGCACCCACCAGGAGAAGGAAGAGGAGAAGGAGAAGGAGGGAGGTCAGGGGCCACCTGGATGCAGGAGCAGGGGCTCTGTGAAGGGCAATGCAGTGTTACACAAATGGGTGGGCCGCCACCACGAGCCCTGTCCCCCACACCCCCAGACCCGTCTCCCAGGCATCTCACCCAGCGTCCACCTCCAGCATCACATCCTGGAGATGGGGAGAAGCTTGCCTCTTCTTGTTCTAAGGGTGGACAGCAGCCAGCAGCAGAATGGATGGAAGTGACACTCAGTGTGGACTTGCCCTTACCACTACAGACCTACAGGGCTTTCTTTCTCCTTTCCTAGCACCCCCTCCATCCCCAGGACCCCACATGGACTTGGAATGCCTCCAAGTGTAGTGGATGTCTGTTGTATCTGCCCTCCAACCAATCCCCTTTTCCTGGTAACAGTGACTCAATTTGAGGGAGGTGGCTGGGGGGCAGGTGTCACATCTCCCCACTCTCCTGACCCCACACCTCCACTTCCATGATGGGGCATGTGACCCAGATCTGGCCAATCAAAGCCCTCCAACAGCTTGGCCACTGTGATTGGTTCAGAGCATAGGCCGTGACCCAAGCTGGGCAAGTGCGAGTCAGCCCTGGGACCTTGCTGCCTGAAGGTCTGTGGCACTCTCCTTCCCCTGGGGTGAGTGAACCAGTGGGAAGTGAATGTGTAGCTGCTGGGACAGCCACTTTGTTGAGAAAGAAGCCACCTTGGGGAAGTAGAGCCCGAGGTAGGGAGGGAGGGACTAAGCCCCAACAGCATTTGAGGGCCTGAATTCAGCAGCACTTGGACTTTTCAGATACATGAAAAAATAGCATCCCCTTTTTTGTGCAGTCCAATCTGGGTTGGCTTTCTGTCACTTGCCATCCAGATTCCTGAGCAATACACCTAGCCGAAGACCAGCTCACCTGAGACTTCCGGAGCAGCGAGCGTCTTCGGTGACCTGCTAAGTGTTTCCGGTGGCTAAGGTCTGACAGGAGCATGTCCTGTGGGGACAGAGCAGTGTGGGGTCCTTGGAGAACCAATGACAAAGAGACACAAGGTTGAGGACGGGCCAGGATGGGGGGTGTCATAGAGATGAGATTCCAGGGGAAGAGAGAGATCTTGAGCAGAAAGGAAGAGAGGGCAGAGCCAAAGAAACCAAGAGAGGAGAGACATTATTTATTCATTCAACAAATATTTAATGAGTGTCTATTACATGCCAGGCACTGTTCTGGGAGCTGGGGACACAGTGGGCATGGGAACAGGCACAGTCCTGGCATCCATGGAGCTTTATTCTAGCAGGAAAGAGAGACACCATGCATTAATAAATAAATGGATAATGTCAAAATGTGGTAAGTGCTGTTAGGAAATAAAGCAAGAGGATAAGGGGTGATGTTGTTTGGAGGACAGAGCAGGCCTCTCTGAAGAGGTGACATTTGAGAGGTGAGCTGGGCATGAATCTGGGGGCTTTGAGATGGGAGTGAATTTGGAATGTTCAAGAAGCCAGGAGGCTAGTGCGGCTGTAGCGGGGTGAGTGAGGGGGAAGAGTAAGAAAATGAGGAAATGTAGACACAGGCGGAAGAGAAAAAAACAAAGAGTGAGACAGAGGAAAACAGAGAGAGAGAGAGAGAGAGAGAGGAAAACATTGAGACACCAAGAGAGACAGAGACCCCGAGAGAGACAGAGGGAGAGACAGAGCCACCAAGACCTCCTTGAAAGGGAAGGACCCTGCTAGGAGGCGCACAGAGGTGTCCCCCACCTGCTCTCACCTCAAGGCCTTGTCCCCTGCCCTGGGAGCGCTTGTGACCACACAGCTCACAGGGAGCCCCTGCTGTCCAGACTGTCTTTCGTCCCCAGGGCCCGAGGCCCCCAATGTCCCCTGCTGGGTCCCACTCCAACTCTGCAGGAGTGGGGAGGCTACTGGGTGCCCGGGGCCCCCAGACCCCACCAGGTCCTGGCCCGTCCGATTCCCCCTCGACCTCCAAGTCCTGGTCCAGTATGTTGGCCTCCTCGAACACCTGGTCAGAGGACAGAGGTCATGGCGGTTGTGGGACTGGCACCTGAGCTGGGGACTGCCAGGGTGGGCCCTACCAGGCTGTAGCTGACCAGCTGGGCCTGCAGCCGCCACAGCCGCCGGAAGATGCTGTCTCGGTGGGCTCCGAGGGCCCTCAGGACCTGCTCCAGGTATGCCCGGGCCTGGGGCTCACTCTGCTGCGCCAGCCCTTCACTGAACACCAGCAATGCATCCACACGCTCAGCTGCCCCACGCAGGTCTGCCTGTAGGGCCTGGGTACACAGGGTGGGACATCACTGCCCACACACACACACCAGGGGCACCAGAGAACTGGGACCTAGAGTCACACACCCCCCTTTCCTATCCAGACACCCGGAACACAGAATAAACCCATTTCCTACGCCAGGAAGCTGGCACTCCCAAGGCCCTGCCCACCCTCCCACATCTTGGCCTCCCACCACCCACCTGCAGCTGGACCATCCTGCTCTGGGCCGATGCCCAGGACCCCAGGCCTCGCTCCAGGTCCTGAAGCTGGAGGCCCAGCCCCAACAGGCAAAGGTGCAGCCTCTCCTGTTCAGCCTCCAACACCTCCCGGCCAGAGATGGGGCACTGAGGAACACAGGGGGCTGCGTCAGGGCCAGTGGGCCAACTAAGACCTTGCCCCCACTCCCATTGCCACCCCTCTTCTGTAGGCTCCAGTCTTCTGGATGTTTCTCTGCAGCAGAGTCCATCTCTGGGTCTGCACCAGGGCTGCTCCCACCTGGAGGCCTTCCCGGTGGAGCCAGGGTTTTCAAGGCTCCAGGTTTTCAAGGCTCCTGGAAATTTGACATGTGGGGCTTGGGGGTCTGGACAGGGAGAGGGTGATGGAGTTGGATACCCCCACAAGGAACCGGGCTGCACCACAACCAATGATGAAATAATTCTCTCTCAGTTGGTAAAATAATGAAATACTTCTATAGTGATTAGTCAAGAATCATTTCCTACAGCGGCCCTCCCCCTAAAGATGCCCAATACTTTTCCAGAATCATCACCACAACCCGAGTGTGGAGGCCAGATTCTGGGGGACAGAGAGGAAGTGGGGGCTGCCACAGGGGCCTGGGTCACTTCAGCTCACCTCACAGTGTTTGCCCCCAGCTGGCTCCTCATGCGAAGAGGGTGCTGGCGGTCTGGGAGGGCCAGCGGCAGGCTCAGTGCCCCTCAGCCCACACTGGAAATGCTCAGGAGGGTCCAAGGAGTCCTGCCCTGGTTTCTGGGCCTGTTCTGGCCTAGCAGGTAGGGGGCATTGACAGACCCCTGGGTGAGCCCAGTACCCATTATCCACCCTACCCAACCCCTGTCCCCGGCTCCCTCCCCCATGCCCCCAGTGATCATAGCCACTGTGCCTCCTACCCTCAGAGGGCCCTGCTACTGCCCCCAACCTTTTGGGACCTAAGTTTCAAAAGCCCCAGCCCCTACCTGATTCTCTCCTCTCCAGATGCCAGGCAGATGGCGCACCCAACCATACTCAGTTCCCGAGGGGCTCCAGGGGGGTGGCTGAGGGGCTCTGAGGGGGGTCTAGGGCCCAGAGGTGGGGGCAGGGCCATAGCTGGGGCCTGGGGACAGAGACTCAGTGAGAATCCCCAGTAAAAACCCTTTTCCTAGCCAGGGGTATCCCCCTAGACCTCCTCAGCAGGACTCACCCAGGCCTGAGGCAGCCAGGGGCCCAGGGGCAGCTCAGCTCCACCTCCTTCCAAGGGGAACCTGGAGCCAGGTGATCTGAGGCCCAGCTCAGGTGACAGCGGCACCACTTAACTCCTTCCTCCCCAGCAGACCAGTAGCTGAACCTCCCAAGCTCACCCTACCCCACCCAAGGGGGTCCGGACATAACCCTCAAGAGCCCTGGATTCTGCTCCACCCAATGACCCATATATTTGACCCCCAGGGCCCCACCATCCATCTAAGGTCCCAGATGCTGCCCCCCTCAGAAACCCAGGCATCTAGCCGCCCACCCCTGAAAAATCTAAACCCAAAGAAAGATTTTGTTTTGTTTTATTTGTAATGGGGCCTTTTCCTGTGGTTCCCACAACTACCGGGAAAATAAAACCCGGGGGAACTGCCTCTGCCCCAGGGTTCCAAGGTCACAGGGACGCAGCCGTCTGGAGGCGAGAGCCCGGGAATCCCGGCCGGTCCCGGGGCCTGGCGTCACTTGCTGAGCAGAAGGCAGGCGCGCAGCACGCGGGGCACGCGGCGGACGGTCAGCGAAACGCGGGTGCCGCGCACCAGGCGGGCTCCGGGCCGCGCCGACGGGCAGGCGGCCGCGTTGGGCGGCAGGGAGGCGGCGTCGAGCGCGTCTACGCGGGAGGCTGCGATGCCGTGGAGGAGGCGCGTGTAGGCGGGGCCCCGGAGCACCAGCAGGCTGCGCGGTTCCAGCAGCAGCGAGGTGGCCGGCCGGGGCGGGGGCCGGGGCTGCGGGGCAGGTCGATAGTTAGCGGGTCCCCAGAAATCGGGGGGTAGGCAAGAGGTCAGCAGACGTTGGGGGTCAGGGGACGAGGGTCGAGTTCCCAGGGGCAAAGGCTGAGGGGCAGGCGTGCTTGCGGGGATCAGGCTTTGGAGTGAAAAATCCCCGGGGTCCCAGGGCCAGGGTTTGAGAGAGGGAGCTGAAGCGGGGTGGGGGGTGGGGGTCCAGGCGTGTGGATCAATGGTCCCCGGAAACTAGGTGGAACTGGGCTGAGGGCTTGGCTGAAGTCAGTGATGGTGGTGCAGGGACAGAGGGAGGAGAGAAGGGGGGTGCGATCTGGGCGTATCTGGGGACATCAGTATGTCTGAGGGCACGGGCACAGCAGGAGGGGTGTCAGAGTATCCAGGAGGAGGCAGGGTGCTTCCTAAAAAGGGAAGCCCTAAGGAGCAGGTGGGTCAGGGCATCCAGGGCAGTTTCTGTGAACGCTGGGGTGTCAGAACGCATCACTCAGAGAGAGGTCAGGGAAGCTGCTGTGAAGAGCAACCCTCAGACAGGGGAGTCAGGGTATCTGGGGGGGGGGGTCCTTGAGCAGCAAGTCATGGGTTGAGGTGCCAAGGAGAATCTGAGGGTGTCCTGCATGGCAGATCACATTATTGCAGTGGCAGGGAGGTCAGTGTTGGGGTGCCCCGTGCAGTGGGCAGAGTCAGGATGTCTGGGAGGATGGCGGGGACACCCACAAGTGAATGGTGTTGGGTATCTGAGGATATCAGTGTCTGCTGGTGTACTGGGGAGCCCTGCATGGGGACTTGGGCTATTGGAGCACTCTGAACGTGTAGGGCCACGGGATCTGTAAGGTGTCGGGGCATCCACTCAGCAGGTGGGGGTATTGGGGTGTCTGTGGATGTTTCTAGGGCACCCTGCAAGCAGATGGGTCAGGTGTCTGGGAGGATGTGGGTGCGCTCCATGAGGGGACAGGGGAAGGTGTTTGGGAGAGTATCAGGCCAGTGGGATGGGGCCTCTTGGAGGATGTGGGATGTCAGCACGCCCACGAGTGGCTGGGCAGTGTCTCGGGGCCCACCTGCTCTGCAGGGTCATCATCCTTTGGCTGCCGCGGCTCGTAGAGATCCAGCATGGTGTGGGAGCCCAGGCTGATGGTGCTGACGGTCGGGTAGTACAGTGGCCCGTCCTCGTGGGGCTGGGGAGTGGGCACCAGGGCTGGACAGGGCAGGAGTCCACACCCCCCACCCTCTGGAGTTCAAGGAGGAGTCCCCAGCTGGGGACAGGGAGGTGAATGCCTGGTTGGGGTACATGGCTGCTTAATGAGAGTGGAGGTGGGTCAACATGACGCCCTGCCCCATGGTGGATCAGGGGTCTGGGGGTCGGGGTGAGGGTGTGTGGTTACCATGATGCCCTCCCCAGGCAGATACTGGTTCACAAGGACATGGTTGGCTGGGAGACCCCCAAAAAGGCTGAGATCAGACACTTTGTCCACGTAGCGCTGGAGCCACAGGGGCAGCCGCTCAGGAACCATCCCCCGGGGATGGGGGAGCCCACCTGGAGGGGGCAATGAGGTCCTGAGGGCACCCAACCAAGGAGCCCTGGCACCTGGAGCCCCCATTAGGATATCCCAGTGGTTGGTAGCACTCTGACCCCCTCAGGGACCCCCAACTCTTTGGAGACCACCACCCGACCCTTCACAGGTTTCCTGACTTCTCCATACCTCTGGACCCTTTGAGATACACCCCCAACTCATCAGGAAATCCCTAATCTCTCTGGACCCTCAGAATCTTCCTGGCCCTTGGGACCTCTTGAACCCTCAAGGACCCCCCAATGTCTTGTGCCTGTCCAACCTGAGCTGCTGGCCCTAGCCCACATCCCCAAATCACCCACGTCCCCAGGCAGGGACACTTACCCCAGTTCTGTAACTTCCTCCCGGAGAGCTGGGTCCACTTGGGCTTTGGGGCATTGAAGACCTGGGAGGGAGGGAGGGGGGTCACTCCTTTTTCAGGACCACCCTGATTCTCCCACCCAGGCCAACACACGGGTCTTGACCTGGGGTGGAAATGGCTCATCTCTGTCCGGGATTGTTCTCGGGATACAGAGTTCCCAGGATTTTGTTGTTTGCCCTCTCCTCCATGGAGGCCTCTGGCCCCAAAGCCCACCTGTGTCTACCGGGGTCGAGGAAAGGAACCAGGGCTACACAACTGTGCTCTGAATCTACTCACAGCTCTGGGCTGGACTGGGCTCTTTCAGTCCAGCAAACAGTCTGGACCCTACAATTCCCTGATTTCTGGGCTATCTCAGCACAGTCTGGCTGCTGGAACCTGCTTGTTCCTATCACCTGGAGGAGGGAATGTGCTAAGCTGGGCTATCTCAGCACAGCAAAGAGTATTTTGAAAATTCCCCACTGCCAAGATCCCAAGTGTCTAGAATGGGCAATCTCCAAGAAGTCTAAGAAGTCTACACTTAATAATCTCCTCATTCCCTTCATGGTTATGGGGCTGGAATGGGCTATCTCAGCACAAGGGTCTGTGTTCTGTAGCTAACTTAGTCCTGGGACTCAAACTAGACAGGACTAGTTGGGATAGCACAAGGAAGATCTGTGCTCTATAACTAAGGCTCTGGGGCCACAAAGGACCATCCCAGTGCAAGGACTCTGAGCTTTGTAAATTCCTCCTTCCCCAAACCTTAAGAATAGAGTACAGACTGGGCTATCTCAGCACAGGTGGTCTATGCTTGGTTCCTTGTTCTCAAGACCCTGGGTCTATGCTGAGCTATCTCATCAGAGGGAAGAGCTTCCTCTGTAGTATTCTGACGCCTGGGCTATCTCAGCACAGAAATCTGAACCCTGCAAATTCTTCATTCCCCAAATCTCAGGGCCCTGAACTGGGCTAGCTCAGCCTATGTTTATAACTTCCTTTTCTCTAAGATAGCAGGATTGGGCTATCTCAGCACAGAGAGGATGAGATCCATAATAACCACCTTCTTTCTAAGAATCAGTTTGGTTTCCCCTAAGCCCCCTGGGAAAAGTTCTTTCTGACAGGCCCCAGCAGGTCCTGAGAGAGGAATAGGGAAGGTGAGGGAGGGGTGCTGTGGGGCACTCTCCTTTCTGCCAGGATCTTCACTGTAGCCTTAGGGGCTCTCACATAGGACCTGGGGCTGGGGAGGGATCCGGGAGGAGGGGAAAAACAGAGCAGAAGGCCACTGGGGTCACCTGTCGAAGCAAATACTCCTCCTCTTCCTTGGAGATGAAGTCAGGGACATAGTAGATAACAGGTGGTGCCTAGGATAAAGAGATCCCCCTGAAGGTATGGCCCTTTGACCTACACAGGGGCCTTAGCATGGCCCCTCCCTCTGAAGCGAGGCTCAGGATGTCCCCAGACAGGCCAGGGCCTGAAGTCAACAGACCAATGCCCATTTTGGGGGTGGGAAGTGCCCAAGTGAGGGTGGGGTTGGACCCTGAGGGTAAGAATGAATTTGGAAGGAGGGAGCAGTCCCAGTCCACAAACCCAGGAGTCAGCCTGCCTACTCCAACTCTACCTCCCGGCCTCTAGTCCCCACCTTCACCCTCTGCACCCCCAGTCCTGACAACCTGCTCCACCCTGAATGGCTCCAGGGCTGGGACCCTGGCGTCCTGATCCTCCATCGACACCAACTCCATGTACCCAGTCCTGTGGGGGGAGGGGGGAGGACATGCTGAAGTCACCAAGCCTCCCACCCTCAGGCTATGATCCCACTTTCTGTTCTATCATGGGCCAGGGCCTCACCTCAGCCCTCTAGTGAAACTTGGTTTCTAAAACCTGAGTCCTCAGCATCTCAAAGCCACCCAGTGAGCCCCAGGCTCCTACCTGGACAGTGAGCACCCAGAACACTCCCCCAAACCCCACCCACCAAGGGCCCATCAAACCACACATATTTGCCCTCTCAAGCCTCTCACAGAGGACACCCTCTGAGCTCACTGGGAGCGTTTCTCAAGAGCTCCACACAGCCTCCAGGGCTGCACCCCAGAGCCCCTTTAAACACCTTAATTTGAGACCCCATCCTGACAACTTCAGACCTGCAACTATGAGACGGGCCCTCGAACAACACTCAGGGTCCCCATGGACCAGCCTCAAGCCTTCAGACCCAATTCTGCGCACCCTTGTGCTACCAATCTGCGTCTCCCCAGACGCGTCCACTCTCAGTCTCCTCGGATCCCCCTGCTCTGGCCCCCTCAGACTTCCCTTCCCGAGCGCCCCTTCACTGCAGCACTCGTGGACCTTTAGCCCCGAGCCTGCCTCCTTGCAAACCTTCTTCCCTCCCTGAACCCCTTAAACCCTCCACTTTGAGTCTTCTAGAATCCCCGACTCTGAGCTTCCTCAGGCTCCCATCTGAGCTGCCCCGGATCCCCCTCTCAGCCCTCTCGGACATCTATCTCCACCCTCCGCCACCCCCAAAACTGACCGTCCACCAGTATCCCCTCCAACATCCAAATTCAACACCCCCATTCCCTTCTCAGCCACTTCCGCCCCACGTGCCTGACGCAGGCGTCCTCAGACGAATGGGAACTCTCAAAGGCCTTAAGGATCCGCCTTCCACCCAATCGGCGCTCTTACCCAGTACTGCCCCGCCCCTTCACCCTCGTTCAGTGATAGGCTGCGCCTCCTGTCCTCTGAGCCACTTGGGAACCTTTCGGAGACGGGTCTTCGTCTGGCGCCGACCAATCAGAGCTCCAGGACCGAACCTCTCCACCCTGCGAAGCGGGCCCAGATGAGAGGGGCAGCCGTGGCCGCCGCGGGAAGGAGACAGGACTGTTAGAAGGACTTCTTGCAGGCTAGACCGTCCTATGCCCAAGCCGCAGGGAGGCGAGATTGAAGGAAGGACTTCCTCTCCCATCCTCCCCCAGCCAGGGTACAGAGGCAGGGCCGTAACTCCCCAAACACTGACCCGACACAGAGAAGCCATAGAAACGTCTTTATTGAAGGGGGCAGGGGTCATGCTGAGTTCGGGGACATGCAGTGAAGGGGCAGTCGTGAGCTGTCCTTGGTGGTCAGGGCCCCAGGTCCGCCCTGGACTCCCTGGGCCTTCAGGGTCTCCCTCAGGCTGTTGGTCTGGCCCGGTGCTGAGGTCCTTTGGGGCCAGTGACTCAGATTTAGTGTTTTGGACCTATGACCAGAAGGTAGATTGAAATGGGGGCTCCTGGATTTGGGATCCCCTCAAGGCCTTGGGGCCCTTCATGTATTATATATGGAGGCTTTAGGATTTGGGGTTCCCTTGGGGCAGGGGCTCTTGGAATTTGGGTGTCTTGAGATCCATGGACTGGGAGCATTGAAGTCCTCCAGTTTCCAGGGATGAGAATTCCTGTGGGGTCTCCTGGTGCCTATGAATAGGGCTGGAGGTGCCCTGGGAGCCCAGGATGCATATCCTGACTGCAGTCTCCTCCATCCCAGGCACAAGGACCTCCGTGACTGAGGTTTCCGGGGGGCTTGGGATTGGATTTTTAAATTTGGGATTCCCTGGGGATTTGGGAATTCCATGATTTGGGGGTCCTGGGAGTTAGGGCCTTGGGGTCTTCTAGGGGCTACAGGACTTGGGGACACAGGGGAGTTTGGGACATATACTCTGGGGTTTGGGATCCCCAGAGTCTTAGAATGGGGCCTCCAAATTTTGGGGTCCCCCAAAGGGGGAAGTCATTAAAAAATAGAGAATTTTCTGGGAACCTGGCCAGCACAGGGGCTGTGGGCCATGTGGGGTGGGCTTCATACAAGGCACTGGGGGTTTCTTGAGGGTGCAGAGGGTAGGAAGACTTAGGGGTCCTGTAATTAGCACTTCCAGGACTGTTTTGGTGTCTGTAAATTGGGGGTGACAGTGGGCTGGTTTATGTGGGTCTCTTCTTGAGGGGTAAGAGCAGGGGTCTTTGTTAATGGAGGGAGTCTCTGATTGCAGTGTAAGGGTTTTGGGGTCACCACGGGGGTCACATCTTGAGGGGACTGATGTTAAATGGAGGATAGTGACATGAAGGTCTGTTACTCTTACTCTGGAGGTGTGACCTGTGTTTATTTCAAGGGGACTTGATGGGGGGGTCTTTGTTAATGGAGGAGGGCTCTGATCCAGTGATGAGTGACTCAGGAATGTTCTGTTGTGGAGCATTATAAGGAGTAGGTCACAGTCATTTGGGGTGAGGTGGAAATCTGTTCACTGGGGGGTCTGCTCTGAGGGGTTGGGGAGAGGGACTAGCCTGAAGGTGCTACACGCAGGGAATCTCTTTCTGGGTAACATGGGGTCTGTATTCGGGGGGTTATGGGGGAATCTGTTAATAATGGGGCCTCAGTGATTGAGGGCTGGCTAATGGGGGTCTCTATTCTGGACATGTTACTGGGAATCTCTATCTCAGGGTGCTTGGGGGGCTCCTCGTGTCAGGAGATGCTAGAGGGGGCTCTGTGTCTCTTTGTTGGGTGTCCACGGCCTCTAAGACTGCATCTCCGCCCTCAGCATCCAGGGAAACCAGCAGCAGAAGAGCAGCCTGGAAAGGAGAACCACGTCACACCACGATGCAGGGGGAGGGCACATCTGGACCCATCACCCCCAGCTCTTCCCCGAGTGGCTGGAATCTGGCCTTTCTGGATTCTGCCTCTACCTCTCTGGCTGTGCCTTCTCAGGTTCCTGTGGAGGGTGTTCTGCCTCCTCTACCTGCCCCTTAAAAGTTGAAGTCACCAGAATTCAGTGTGGGGCCTCACTCCCTAAAGACAATGTTTCTGGGTAAGCTGACGAGTCACAAACTTTCCTAACTTCTGTTTCCCAGAGCTCCAGACCCCTGTGTCCAACGGCCTTGTGGATGCTCTCCCTGAACATCCCACAGGAGAGCGGGCCAAAGGCTGGCTACACACCTGGAGATGGAGTTCTCTGATGCGATGTCCTTTGGGGTCCGGACTGTCGTAAAGGTGCGTTTGGGCTGCGTCACTGAAGGGGAGGGCAAGGTCTCAGGTGAGGGGATGACAGACCCACCTGTGCCCCCAAGACCCACCCAGACTCCTTGTCATTAATACGTATCCACATTCCCAGTACCCATCTGGACTCCACATTCCCAATACTCACCTGAACTTCTTGTCAATAATATTCCCTGTGTCCCCCAATACCTACCCATGTCCCCAGTGCCTGCCCAGAGCCTTGTTGTTAAGATCTCTATACCCCATAGCACCTGTCCTCTTTGGGATCTTGTCTCATCACTTTCCTGGACTCTGTGTCCCCAGTTAAATACTGGGATTCTGTCACCAGCATATACCAGAGAATCCATGACCCAGACCCACGCTCCAGTCCCCAACTCACTTGTTACTTGATGCACTTTTTTGGCTCCGCTGTTGTCCCCAGGGGGGTCAGTAGATCCACCAATCCTGGGGAGACACGAGGAGTGGGAGGAGTCAAAGCCACAAGAGGCCAGGGTCTGACAGGGCTGAGCCCCAGGGAGCCTAGGCAGAAAGAGCTAGGGTGTGGGGTGGGTATCCACTGTCCTGCTGGTCCAGGAGGAGGAGGCATCTGAGGGGGAACCAGGCTTCTGGGTGGTGCCCTGGGCTGGGGTCGGAGTTTGGGCTCACTTCTGAATCCGGGATGCTGGCGCAAAGACTCCATGTCTCGGGGGGCAGGTGAAGTACCGGACGCCGAAGACAGAGCCGTCATGCTTGCCCGTGGGCTGGTCTAGCTCGATGCCATACCAATAACCTGCGGCAGGAGGGTGTCAGGACACCTTGGGGCTCTGCCTGCCCCGCCCCTGCCCCGATCCCCGTCCTCACCTGGGGCAAAGTCTGTCTTCCCGTAGAAGCGCACAATCCCTTGCTTCTGGCCCGCAACAAGGACTTGGTCTCCGACCTCAGCCTTGGCTCCCTCACGCTGCTGCAGGCTGCCCAGGGATGGGGATGACGAGGGCTTCTTCTTGCCTGGGTGTGGAGGGTACAGGGGATGGGGCTGGGGTCCCCATGCCACCTAGAAAGCTCCAAGGTAGAAACCATATCCTGGCTCCAATCAGAGGAATTCCAGAGCCTTCCCCAGAACTGGGGGGGTGGGGGGTGGGGGGTTGAAAGGAAACATCCTAGGTGCCAGAGAGCTGGGGGGGGGGGGAGGCTCTTTGGGCCTGAGGGGAAACTTAGTCAAGAACCTGGAGAACCCTAAAATCCTTTCTCTAAGTTGAAGATATTTGGGCCAAAGGAAAAACTGAGTCACAGAAATGAGGAACTCAGAGATGGTCCTCTAAAACAGGAGTTTGGGCCTGAGGAGAAACCGAGTCACAGAAGCTGGGCTCCCCACAGAATACCCTTGACACTGGCTCTCCTCACCCCTAGGCCTCCCCCCTGACCTTTGTGTTCCCTGCGGCCTTTGCCGGTGACACGGGAGAAGTCCATCCGGGGAGTCCGAGGTGTGGAGGTGACAGACGACGGGGGCGCGTCCACTGCCTTGGAGATCTTGGACACAGAGGCAAAGAGACCTGGGGGACAGAGCCTGGGCTGGAGTCACCCAAGCCTCTGCTCTCTGCCCCACCATCATCCCCCAGCCCCAAATACCCAGTCGGCAGCATCAGAACGACTGGGACTCCCCCACCCCCCTTTCAGGCCCCAGGTGGGGACTGACCCTGCTTGGGGGGGCAGATGAAGTACCGGACACCCCCAACACTGCCATCATTCTTGCCCTCAGGCTCGTCCAGCTCCACGCCCACCCACTGGCCGCTGGCGAACTCCGTGGTCCCGCAGAACCGCAGCGTGCCCGTCTGAGGAAACAAGTGAGGACATGGCTTGGGGGGCCTTGGGAGGCCATGACAGATCACTGGCACACAGGAGCATGGGGGTGTGGACAAGGGAGCCCCAGGCTCAAATCTCAGCTCAGACATCTCCATTTAGTGGCTGTATGACTTAACCTCACTGTGCCTCAATGGCCTCATCTGTGAAATGGGAACAGAAATCACGCCCACCTTATAGGACTGTTACAGAGCTGCCCTGTCCAATGCAGTAAACAGCCACTAGCCACATGTGACAATTTAAATTTAAATTAACTAAAATTACATTAAAATTTCATTTCCTCAGTTGCACCAGCCACATTTCAAGTGCTTAATAGCCACATGTGGCTTGTGGCTGCTTCACTGGACAGCGCAGGCACGGAACATTTCCATCATCTCAGAAAAGTCTACTGGACGGGCTGTCAGAAAGGAATGGAAGCCCTCAGAACCGGACCTGGTGCTGAGTGAGGGATCAGTAAGTGTTACCCATTATTATCCTGTAACTTTGGTCAAGGGACCTCCTGGGCCTCAGTTTCCTCTGGAAAATGGGGTAACAATCCACCTCATATGCTGGTTGTCTGGTTGAAACATTTTTAACATATGTAAAGTGGCTGAGCTGTAGTGGGTGTGGTTATCATCACTGTGTGAGGCTCCTTCACCTCTCAGAGCCTCAGTTCCTTGTCTGTCAAATGGGCTAATAGTGCCACTTCAGAGGGTAGGTGTCGACCTCACCCTGGCCCACAAAGAGCACTTAGGAGAACCAGGCCCTGTTCTAAGCGCTTTACACATTTTAACTAATTTAAACCTCATACGACCCCCTGAAGTCGGTACTGTAATTAGCTCCATCTTACAGATGAAGAAACTGATGCCCAGAGAGGCGGGATCACTGGCCACAGGCCCCACAGCTGGTGAGTAGCAATGCTGAGATTTGCCTGAGCGACTCCCTGAGCCTGAGCTCATAACCACCGTGCTGAGCTGCTTCTCTGAGGGGCAGAGATTGTGATTACATGTCTTCAGACAAAGGGTTTCACCTCTCTGAGCCTCTTACAGTCTTCTGGGTTGTAAAATGGGGAGGGTCGATCCATCCTGCTTTCAGAATTGTCACATGGATGTGATTAGATCAGGTACAGCAAGCTTTCCGGATGGGGCTGATGCATGCAAAACTCTTGATTAGGAAACAAAATGTGACTTTTATGGCTTCTCACTGTACAAAAAACAAAATCCAAATGCTTTCCAGTGGCCTGCAGATCTGGTGTGATCCAGCCCCTGCTGACCTCTCCACCTCACCCTCCAGTCACACAACTCTTCCCTCCTTTGGGTCTCTGTCCCTGCTGTTTTCCTCTCCATATCTTTGCAGGGTGAGCTCCCTCCCATCTCAGCTCAGACATCACCTCCTCAGAGAAGCCTTCTTGAAACACCCCAGCTAAAACTATCTCTGCCCTCAGCCAGAGACAATTTACTAAATCCAAGCATTTAATGGTTTTCAAAGCCCTTCTTGCTACCAGAAATTATCTTAACTATGGGTTTGCTTTATTGATTGTCTCTCCTTCATTAGAAACGAAGCTCCATGAGAGCAGGGCTGGGGCTGACACAGCCCTTTATCCCCAAGGATGGGCTGGGTCCAGTATGGAGCCTGAGACACCAGGTAAGTGGGTCAGAGTTGGAACACCTGGATGAATGAGGATTCTCTCTGCCCTCTGGGCTTTTGACCTGCGCCCCTTACCTGAACCCCCTTCTCCCTTTCTTCCCCTGGCTCCTCCTCATCTTCAAGTGGGGGCATACCCCATCACAGCCCCGCTCGCTCTGACCTATACTTTTTTCCCAAAGTACTAACCACTCTGGGAGCAGAGGCAAGCCCTGACTGGGGACCCAGAGCTGCCCTGATCGCTCTGCTTCCCCATGGCAGCCAGGACTGCTCTGCGCTGTCACTGTCAGGTGATGGATCTGTCTCCCCACCTGGACCGAGAGCTCAGCCGGGGCTGGGGCACAAAGGAGGCACTCACAGAACAACTGTTAGATGAGATAAATACCATGTGAATGATTGGAGGGCAGACAAGGGGAGAGTCTGCACTCTGCTCAAGGACCAGATCTGAGGGCTGAGGGCTGAGTCCTCCCCTGCCCTTCCCCCCAGTCCCTAACCTTCTGGCCATCCAGCAGCACGCGGTCTCCCAGGCGCAGGCCCAGAGCGCTAAGCATGAGATTGCCTGGGACGTTGTCGTAGTTGGGCAGGGTGACCTTGGGGAGGGCGCAGGAGAGTGGCACAGCCTCCTCCAGTAGCGTTCGCAGCTCCTTGGCCACCAGCGCTGCCTCTGCTTTGTCTAGAGACATGTCCATGGGATCTGGGACCACCTCCGCCGGCACCTGTCCCTTTCGGTTCTGGGAGCCAATGGGAAGAGAGAGGGTGAGGACTCAGTGGCACAGGCTATGCCCCCATGGAGCCCATGTCCCCAGAGACCCCAGATCTACGTGAAGCAGAGGTGGGAGTAGGTCATACCGTGGGCCAACATGGGAATAAGAAGGGGTGGGGCCTTAAGGTACAGACCTCGTCCCCAGGGAAGTCCACTCCTGAGACCTCAGGCTGGCGTGGGACTAGTGGTGGAGCCAATAGGGAATGAAGGTCACACGTCAGTGCTGTAGACCCTGCCCTCTGGAAGGCCATGCCCCCAGAGACCCCAAGGCCGGAACAGGACCATGTGAGGGATGAACATTGAAAATGGGCTCCTGGGGTACTGGGTCAGGGGTCCAACTGGGCCAGTGGGGAATGAGGAAAGGCAGGGCCTGAGGGCCACAGGCCATGTCCCCCCAGGATATCTGTGCCTGGGAAGCTACAGAGTAATTGGTATTGGAGATGGGACCTGGAAATGGATGGGATGGGGGTCAAAGATCACAGTGAGGGCTTATGGGGTTGCCCAACCCTCTCATTTGCCCAGGGTCTCAACCTGACTTTCTTCACGATCTTGAAATGCTGTCTACACACAGCTACAGGGTCAGCCAGGATTGAAAGAAGATATTCCTTGTTGGGTGACCCTGGACAAATCACTTACTCTCTTTACCTCAGTTTCCCCACTGTAAAATAGAGCTTATAATAGTCACCTGACATATCATGAATACTACGTAAATGTCAGCTGTTACTTCGTTTGCTGAATGCATAGATGATTTTTGTAATATTTTGAGAGCTTTCAGAAGCGCGAATGGTCCTGGCCCCCCTCATCCCCTGCAGAGGCCAGGGAAGGGGGGAGGGGAAGGAGGGAGAAGGAAGATGATGGGGGCGGAGCCAGGGTGACAGTACCCGCAGCGCCGGGTTGGCGCCGTGCTCCAGCAAACATTTGGCGGCTCCCAGGCACAGGTTGGAGGCAGCGATGTGCAGGGCTGAGCCGTGGTTGAAGTCACTGCACGTGGAGTTCACCACTAGGGAGTGGGCGAGAGGAGGGTTCCAGGTGAGCGCCCTCGGCACCCGCCCTCCTCTACCTTCCCGTCTCCCCAAGGCCGGAAGTCCACCTCTTAACCACAGCAGCCTCGGATGCAGAGCGCAGCCCCACCCCTCCGTCTCGGCCACGCCCCTCCCGGGCAGGTCCTGCCCTGCCCTGGGCTTGTGGACCACGGAGTCCCATCTCCCGCACCTCCTGCCTCCAGCCTCCCATTGTCTCCTCGGATCCCGGTCCTCTCTCCCCTCCCAGCCAGGCCTCAGTTCGGCCCCATCACTCGGCCTCCCTGCCTTCTTCCTTCCACGTCTCCTGCCCCCCCACACCCTGGGCACCCACCTGCTTCCAGCCCTCCTCCCCAGCCTTGGTCCCGCCCCCGCCCAGCCCCGCCCTGACCTGCCCCCTCACCTCGGGGCCGCGCACCCTTCAGCAGCACGCGCACCAGGTCGGGCACGTCGAAATAGGCGGCGTAGTGAAGCGCGTTCATGTTGGTCCAGCGGCTGCGCAGGGTCACGTCGGCGCCCAGCGCCAGCAGCTGCTGCGAGAGGCGCACGGCCGCCGCGGGGTCCCCTGTGTGACAGCCCAGGTCAGCTTGTGTCCCCTCCTCCAGGGCATGGGCCCAGGGCATGGGGAAGGCCCTGGGCCTTAGGGACTGTACTTGGGGCTCTTAGGCTGAGGGTTCGGGATGGGGGTCTGAAGGCCAGGGTTCCGAGTGGTTTTGAGGATGTCGGGTCTGGGGGCCTAGGTTTGGGGGCTCATGGTTTGGGGGTTCGGGCCCTCACCGACTCCGTGGGCCCCAGCCTTGCACGCATAATGGAGCAGAGTCATGTCAGTCAGCCCATCCCGATCATTCACATGGCAGCCTCGCCGCAGAATCTGGGAGTACCAGGAGTGCAGGGCAGGTCACGCGACGTGGGAGGGCCCCGGAGAGCCCCACCCCCTCCCGCCTGGCTCCCCGTTCTCACCTCATTGCCGATGACGTCGATCTTGTGCTGGACCTGGGGCACCCACTGGCGCACAATGGCGAACAGCTCAGGGATGGTGGTCTGCGGGTCAAACAGAATCTCCTGGCACGCCGGGTCATTGGGGTCGAAGAAGGTGAAGGCTGGGGTGGCGAGAGGTCCAGGTCAGCCCAGGCAAGCTGGACCCCTCCTTCCATGCCGAGGCAGGCTCCAGGTCTTGCCTTTAAGACCCTCTAATGCAGGGTCTCAAACTGGGGGCGCATGGGCCACAGGATTTTCTGTGTGCTCTACATGAGGTTTCAAAATCAGGAGTTTTCACGTAAAAATCTGGATGTCCAGCGTGTCATGAAAAATTGGAAGATCAGGCAATTCCCATAGAGCAGCAAACCCCACCCTTTGAAACAGGAGTGTGGTAGGGAGTGCGGCACCCCCAAGTCTGCATGTCCAAGGGGGTGCTCCTGCACTAGCCACTGTTGCCCTGGCAGAGTATGGGCACGCTTTGGCCAAATCTAGAGTAAAAAAATTAAAAAGCCAGAAATCCTAGTTTTTAAGAAAAATCTCCAAAATTTTTCAAAGATTGTGCAATCCACATAAAATCCACAGGCAGATCTACCCTGTGGCCAGCCGGGGAGGTGCCCAGACGAACTTCCCTCTGCCCCCATTAGACCCGTGCTGTAGTGACGTCAGCAGCCACACAGGGCCTGGCACGTGGCAGGAGCTCAGTGCGTGGTGAATGAATGAGTAAATGAATGAGCGGATGATCCAGAGCCCTGGGAAGAGCACACAGGAGGTGTCTCCAGGAATCAGCCTGGGTGCGCCTTTTAAAAGCCCAGTCACATCACTGCCCTCCCTGGCTCAGAACCCTGCCCTGGCTCCCGTCACACTCAGAGCACAGACCACAGTCCGCCCCACAGCCCACAGGCCCTGCACAAACTGGCCTCGTCTGTTGTCTGCCCTCCCCCCTCATTCCCCTCTAGCCACAGTGGCCTCCTTCTGTCCTTCCAACGCACCAGGCAAATTCCTGTCTCAGGACTTTGCACTTGCTGTTCTTGCCTGCGACAGGCTTCCCTCTGATCTTCTCAAGCCTTCGCAGGTATCTGCTCGAACGTCACCTCTTCAGAGAGGCCTCCCCAGATTGCCCTGTCTACATCACCACCTCCGTGCTGCTCATCTCCTGCCCTTGCTATTTCTTTAATCACAGCGCACAGCACTTCTTAATGTGTTTACTCCTTCCTCCCTCCCGCTTTTCCCTCTCGCTCCCTTCCTCACCTGTCTCCCTCACTAGGCTGCAGGCCCTGTTCGCATGCTGTCTTGTTCTCTCCCTTATCCCCAGGGCCCGGCCCAGGGCCAGGCCTGCAGCAGGTGCTCAGTCCAGCTCGGCTGAATTCATGTACAAATTCAATAAGCAAATACGTGACTTCCTCTTGGAATCTGCCTTAGCCCACTCTCTGTCCTCGACCACATTTCCAGATTCCTTCACTTTCTGTGACCAATCCTGCTTGTTCCGGGCCGGGGCAGACCCTCTGACTGCCCACCTGGCCACAGGCTCCAGCCGCATTTCCCAAGGAGATTTTCCAGTTCCCTGGGGGGGACCCCCTGCCCCAGACACCCAGATAGCTTTCTTATTTTTCTATCAGACTGAGCTCAGCTTGCAGCCTCTGACCCACCTCTAGTGGGTGACATCCCCAGATGCCATCCCTCCTGCCCTATCCTGGCAATACCTACTCTCTCAACCTGGCACCTAGTTTCTGAACCTCACAGCTGCTGGGGATTCCCAGCCAATGTCTTCTAAAAGCCCCTCCTATATCCAACTCCAGCTCAGCCCCACCCTCTCTACCCAGTAGCCAGAGGGAGCTTCTAAAAATATAAATCAGACCACCACTCCTCTGCTTTTAAACGCCCCCCTTAACTGCTCTCCCCCACCACACTTAGAGTATATCCAAAGTCCTCACTGTGGCCTTTAAGGCCCTTCCAGATCTAGCCATTGGCAACCCCTCACCTCAATTCCAGTCACTGCCTAACTGCAGCTGCATGAGCTTCTTTCTCTGCCAAGCTCAGTCCTGCCTCAGGGCCTTTGCACTTGCTGCTCTCTGCCTGGAACTCTCTTTCTCCAGCTCTCCTATGGCTGATTCCTCCTCATGCTCTGGGTCTCAGCCTAAATGCCACCCCACCGGAAATGCCACCCTGACCACTCTGTCTCAAGTTGCTGCCCTCTAGCCATTTTCTATTATATCTCCATCTCCTATTTCTTTCATAGCACTCACTCCAATCTGAACTGAGTGGATTTATTTATCTGTTCACTTACTGAGTCTCTCTTTCTCTTCTGACAGTAGGGATCATCCTGGACTGCTCACCGTTAAATCTCTATCACCCAGCATAAAGCTTGTCCCAGAGTAGTAGTAATGGATAAATACTGCTTGGTGAATGATTAGACACTTTCTGTTTTTCCAAGAGGCCACCCTCTCAGCCCCACAGCCTCCTACCTCAGAGCCTTTATTTCTGTGGTTACCCCTCCTGGGACCCCTTTCCCCCAACCCTTCCCTGGTTAACCAACTCCTCCTTAGGTCTCCCTCAAATGTAACCTCCTCAGAGAAACCATGTCTTAAAGAGCTCTTGAGCATCCTGCTCTTGACAAGCACAATTCTCATCAGGTCTTGTAATTATATACTTATACTATATTTTTATACTTATGTGTGTGGTCCTTATTGAGGTCTGTGAGTTTCCTCACGGCAAAGACTGGGTCTGCTCTGTGCTCTTCCCCCAGCTCCTAGCACAGAGCCAGGTCCATAGGGGCTTTCAACAAATGTTTGCTGAATGACTAAATGATTGAATGATGCATCATAAATCAAAGATTAGGATTATTCCAATTCCATTCTCCAATGACTGAATGAATGAATTAAAGAAGGGGGGTGCGGAATCCAAGGGATCAGCAGCCAAGACTCCTAGGGACCACCTTCAGATACCCCGACCATCCCACCATCACCACCAGCAGAGCTCAGCCCAACCTCCCTGGCCATCCAAGGCTCCAGGCCAGATTCCAGGGTGGGGAGGGTGGTTACCGTAGTCCTTGGGGAGGGGGGCAGGTGCCGAGGGGTGCACAACAGGCTTCTGCCGGCGCTCCTGGGTGGGGCTGGGGGCCTCGGGGACGGGCTCATCCTCTTCCTCCTCTTCTTCCTCCTCCCCCCTGGGTGGCGGGGCCATCGGAGCGGGATCTGTCTTAGTCATGGTCCTCGGTGGCCCTCGGGGGGCGGATGCAGAGTTGGGGGCGGCCTTCAGGCAAATCCTGGAGGCAGAGGTCAGCTAGAGAGTGCGCCCCACAGGCTCCAGGATCTGAACCCCTAGAAGCTCCCAGGGCCCCACGCCCTCAGCTCTGGATTTTGGGCAATCATAGGGACGCCCGTTACCCATCAGAGGACCCCGGTATGTGGGCGCAGTGCCTACCACTGCCCCCAGGCCCAGCCCCCCATTCTTCTCTTCCCGCGTCAGGCCCCTCAGTCTAGGACGCCCCCTCCCCGGGTTTGTTTATCTCGGGATGCAGGATGCTTCGCCCCTCCCCTTTTCCGTGCCTCCCCTCTACCCATCTTACCTCGGGCCAAAGAAGGCTGGAGACCAAAGCTGAGACGGAGGAGACCGGAGTAATGGGTGTCAGTATCGGGGGAAGTGACGGGGAAAGAGAGGGAGACAGAGAGATGGGGACGAGGCCCAGACGCCGACGGTGGATGGGGGTGGAGAGGGAGGGGCGCTGACAGCGCATGCGCCTTCTTACCCCAACCAGGCGCGGGGGCGGAGATACCGGGAGGCTCGCATTGATGAAAAGGCTGGAGGCAACCACGGGAAAGGGGATAGACACGGAGCATGGGGAGAGGAAGAAGAGATGGCCACGGAGGATGTGAAACATGGAGACAGAAGGAGAGAGATGAAACAGGGACAATGGCAAAAAGAGAGGGATGAGAAAGCGGGTGCGGTTCTCTTCGTCCACCCCCCTGTGATAGAGCCTTCCGGCAGGCCTGCAAACCAGGCCAGTTAGGGCACGGGTCTCCGTGTGTGGTGGTCAGGGGTGTTTTCTCTCACTGAGATCTCAGACCTGACCCCTTCTCCATGCTCGCCCTATGTAAGGGATGTCTCAGACGGAGAATTTCCTAGAGACTTATAATCATGTTGTCATCGTTATTATCATCACACAGCGCTTACCAGGCCAGAGAGGTTAGGCTACTTGCCCAAGGGCACACAACAAGTAGGTGATGGTGCAAAGACTTGGATCCAAGCGGCCTGGCTGTAAAGTCTGGGCTTTTAATCACCATGCTATGTGGCTGTAGTAGTGTCTAGGGGTTAGATCTGCCAATGGACACCCCCCCCCACCCCTCTGGGAACCTGTATCTCCCCCAGAATCGCCTCCTGGAGCCAGCCCAGGGCCCAGGCCTTCCTGGCTCCATCATCCTGGCTTGGCTATCACACCTGGCTGGCTGTGGCCTGAACAGGGCTGGGTGACCTTGCCTTCCACCCCTCATCCTTTTAATGGGCAGACCCAGTAGCTCCATCTCTAAATTATTTCCAGAATTTCATCCCTCACCCCCCACCCCAGGCCCTTATCCTGGTCCTTCCTTCATCCTCTCCCACCTGGATTATGGCAGCAGCCTCCTTCCTCTTCTTCCTGCTGCTCCTTCCCCTCTCCCCCAGTCTGCTCCCCATATGCAGCCACAGGGACCTATTAATACCTATCACACCAGGACCCTCCTCAACTCAGAGGTATCTGCTTGCTGCACCTCACTCCAGGTAAAAGCCAACGATCTCAACTACAGCCTACAAGACCCTATGTGAACTTGCCCATCATCTCTCCAATCTCACCTCCTCTCACTCTCCCCCCATCATACTGGCCTCCCTGCTCCTCCTCACCCCAGGACCTTTGCACTGGCTCTTCCTTCTGCCTGGAATGCTCCTCCCCCAGATACCTGGTTCCCTCTCTCCCCTCTTGTGGGCTTTTACTTATTGATGCCTTTTCAATGAGACCTTCTCTGCTCTCTTTATCTAAAATTGCATATACCCCCCGCCCCCGATACACACACACTCACTCCTTCCCTGCTTTAGTTTTCTCCATAGCAACGCTGCCCTCCTCCAGCTGACACCTAGATATTGGGCATTTGCAGGGGCTGTTTTTCTCTCTGGAACATCCAGCCCACATGCCTTCCAGGCCAGCTCCTTTTCATCCAGGTCTCTGCTCCAACACTGTCTCCTTAGGGAATCCTCCTCTCCCCACCCCCACCCCCCCGCTCCCACCCCATTACATCTTCATTCAGTCTTCAGAGCACTTATCACCATCTCAGATTATCCTATTTATTAGTTTACTAGTTCATCTTCCACTCAAGCAGAATGTGAGCACCACGAGGGCAGGATCTGGTCAGCTGGGTTCACTGCAGTACCCCAGCTCGGCACCAGGCTTGGCAAGGGGTATGAGGGGCTCTTCAGAAGCACGTACAACTCTCCCCAAACAACCAACGCCTGTCCTGCTCTGAGGCTGTTTTACTGACTGCAAAGATCCAAGCTGGGGGTGGCAGGGACCTGGTACTCAAGGGACTCGGGGCTGACGGGGGTCTTAGGCCCAGATTGGCCCTAAGGTTCAAGGGGTCCCCAGGAGGGAGTGGTGGGAGCCAGGCCCTGAGGGAGGCGCTGCTGTGCCACAGGCATGGGTGGTGGGGGTTGGGGTGGGCCCAGCCCACGTGTGATGAGTCTCTCTTCCTCTGTCTTCTCTCATCTGTCCCGTGACATCATCTGTCTTGGTCCTTATGCGCTGGGGGTCTGAGTGTCCAGGAGCTCAGGCTTGGCGTCCAGTGTGGGAGTTGCAGGGCCTTGGGCAAGGACCACCGCTATGTCAGGCCCTCCACAGATGATGGTGAAGGCTTGGGATTCCTCAGGTCCAGGGAGCTGGGCCGTCCCAGGCAAAGACATGGTAGAGACGGAGGACACAGGGGAGTGAGGAGAGGGAAGGAAAAGGGGAGTGAGGAGAG
This sequence comes from Ceratotherium simum simum, assembly GCF_057802395.1. NCBI lineage: Eukaryota > Metazoa > Chordata > Mammalia > Perissodactyla > Rhinocerotidae > Ceratotherium > Ceratotherium simum. The sequence continues at coordinate 27,034,308 of NC_141932.1, forward strand.
GGAAGGAAAAGGGGAGGAGGGAGAAATGGGGAGTAATAGGAGGCCGAGGTGGGATGGGGTATCAGGAAACAGAAAGAGATGTGGGCAGAGAGAGATATGGGGAGACAGGGGAGCAGATGTGGGAACCAGAGAGACATTCACAGGGGAATAAAGAGGTATGGGGAGAGAGGGAGAGAGACGTGGGGGGACAGAGACATGGAGAGACAGATAAGGGGGACAGGAGAAATGCAGAGGCAGAGAGACAGGGCCACAGATGGGGGGACACAGAAAGATGCAGATAAAGAGAGACATGAGGAAATGGGGAGACAGAGGGGAAGACAGAGAGATGGGGGGCAGAAAGATGAATGTGGGGAGAGGAAGAGATGGAGCGACAGAGATCGAATGGGGGCAGGGGAGGCAGAGAGAGAGACACCATCAGCCAAGGGGCCCTGGAAGACTCCGTAAGAGCCCCAGGCCTGAGTCTGAGCTCTGTCATGCCCCACAGTATGTCCCTCTGGTGCCCCAGCGTGGTTCAGGCCATGGTCTCAAACATAAAGCCTCCAGGGCCAGCCACACTGCAGCCCCAGCTGACTGCTACTGTCTGGGAATATGAACCCAGTGCTGCTGGATCTGCTGATCTGCCTTCAGGAAAGACCAGAAATTATTTTAAGATGTTGTTGAGGCCAAAAACATCTTATCCGTGGGCCATGTCCAACCCACTGGCTGTCAGACTGAGACACTTCAGCTACAGAGGGATTGGTGGGGGATCCTTTCTGAAAACCCCTCCCACCTCTAGTCTCATCCCTGGGCTGAGAGCCTGGGGACCTCTAGCTTGGCCCTGGGGTTTTAAGCAGGGAAAAGGCCTTGTCAAACTTTGATTTTTCAAGACAGGATACCCTTGTCTACCCAAGAAAAGACTCAGCAGTAAAATATGGGGGGCCAGTAGGGCCTTAGAAAGGCCCAGGAGACCTTAGCACAGGAGGTGCAAACTCAAGCTCCCTAGGGGCCAGGCAGGGAGCTCTCCAGAGGCGAGCACAGGCCTGCTCTGGAGCCAGCCGCCTGGGTCTGAACCCTGGCTCTGCAATTTACTGGCTGCCTGACTGTGGGCAAGTTACTCGACTATTCTGTGCCTCCGTTTTTTTATCTGGAAAATGGGGACAACACAGTATCAAGGTCATAGTGAGTTTTCAATAGTTATTAACTGTGTCTAGCAGAAACTAAGGGCTCCTTAAATATTATTTTTAGTAAATGGAGCAGTCACTAATCAGCTGCAACCAACAGCTGCTTGGCACTGCCAGATTGATTTTTTCCCAGAAATTTGGAAACATGGGGGAAACGTTCTGATTTTTAAACACCGGCCTCTAGTTTAAAGGGAAACACGCGCTGTGCGCCAGCCTCCGCACTCACCCCGCGCAGCAGGCCCCGGCGCGCCCGCGCCAGCAGGCTCTCCCCGCGCAGCTGCTGCGCCAGCTGTTCCAGGGCCCGCAGCTGCGCCTGGTGCCGCGCGTGCCGCCGCTGGAGCCTCCGCACCCGCCGCTGCAGCGCCCCCAGCGCCGCGCCCAGCTCGGCCCGGGGCTGCTGGGCGGCCACTCCGGGGCGCGGCGCCGCGGGGGCCGGCGGAAGGGGCATGGGGGTCAAGAACACGGTGGGCGCTGCCTCGGGGCCTCCCGATGCCGGTCCCAGCAGCACAAGGTGTACAGGGCTGGGGGCCGGGACGGCTGGGCCCGGGGACAGGGGCGTGGTCTCCTGCAGAGGCGGAGGCACGACCTGCTTCTCGGTGCTTCGGGAACTCCGCTGCTTCTGGAAAACAAGGCATGGGGTGGGGGACATCAGGGCTGGACTGATGTCCAGGACGCGGAAGGGGGTTTCCTCAGGAGGGTAGGGCTGAGAGTCAGACTCCAGGAGGGACTTCCCTAGGAGAGGAGGGCTGGGGATCAGACTCCACGGGTCATTTCCCAGGTGGGGCAGGCCGGGGGTCAGGCTCCAGCAGTGGGCCTTCCCTGCACTCACCTTGGAGGGCGGCGCCCGAGAGAAGATGGAGGGCACGGCATCAGGCCGCAGGTAGCGCACGCCCCAGCGCCACTGGAAGCAGGAGGGTGTGAAGTGCTCGCTGCACAAGTGCTGGTGGCAGCTGGGCACCCAGTGCTCCCGGCCCATGTGCCGCAGCCAGGCCTGCAGCCGGGGACCATCCTTCAGTGGGAACCTGCGGGGCGGTGGGGTCAGCCACATCAGGTAAAACCCACCTCTCCCTGAGAATGCTCACACCTGGAGGTCCCGGGGCTCCAAACTTCTGCCTCCCCTAGGCCAGAAACTGGCCCTGCCTCCCACCCAGGCTCTCTCTGTACCTCCCACCCACAGCCCATTCTTCAGCTCCACCTTTTAAACACCCAGCATCAGCCCACCTCTCCCACCTCCACCGCCTCATCCCTCCATCCTCCATCCTCTCCTGGCTGGGTTTTTGCAGCAGCCTCCTTCCTGGTCTCTCGGCCCCGGCCACTCTCCCCTTCCCCCCAATCTGTTCCTCCACATGAACCTGAGGGAGTAGTTTACAAAGTTGGACAAACCTAGAATTTGGGAGATTCCACATTATTGGGGATGGGGGGGGTGGGGCTAGAGATTAAAAGAGATTTAAGAAACATCAACCCAAATGCAAATGTGGACCTCGTCTGCAACAAACTATTCTGTAAAAAGACATTTTAACACAGTTGGGGAAAATTGAACATGAATTGGGTATTAGATAATTGTAAGAAATTCATTTTGCTACCTGTGATAACTGTATTGGTTTATGCTTCTAAAATAGTCATCTATTGGAAAAACATTCTGAAATATTTATGGATAAAAGACCTAATGTCTGGAATTTACTTTAAAATACTGCATTAAAGGTGTATGTGGGAGGAAGGTGAATGAGAAAGGTTGGCAAAATGTCGACAACTGGTGAAACTGAGTGATGGATACATGACGATTCATTTATACAACTCTATTTTTTGTGTATGCTTGAAAATATCTGTTAAAAAGTTTTTTAACAACTCAACAGCAACAAAAAAACAAATAACCCGATTAAAAAATGGGCAAAGGACTTGAATACACATTTCTCCAAAGAAGATATACAAGTGGCCAACCAGCATATGAAAAGATGCTCAACATCACTAATCATTAGGAAAATGCCAATCATAACCACAAAGCACCTCATAACCATTAGAATGGCTACTATAAAAAAAAAAAAAGAAAATAAGTGTTGGGGAAGATGTGCAGAAATTGGAACCCTGTGCATTGTTGATGGGAATGTAAAATGGAGCAGCCTCTATGAAAAACAGTACAGCAGTTCCTCAAAAAATTAGAATTAAAAATAGAATTACCATGTGATCCATCAATTCCACTTCTGGATATAGACCCAAAAGAATTGAAAGCAGGGTCTCAGAGATAGCTGCACACTCCTGTTCACAGCAGCATTATTTACAGTAGCCAAAAGGTGGAAGCAACCCAAGTGTCCATCAACAGAGGAATGGATAAGCAAAATGTGTATATACATACAATGGAAGAGTTTGTGTTGTTAGTGCCTGCTGTCAAGTCGATTCCAACTCCTAGTGACCCTGTGTAAAGCAGAGTGGAACCTGCCTGGTATTTTGCGCCATCCTCTCACCTTCCGGTGCTGTATCAGACAATGCTCTGCTGCTATTCACAGGGTGTTCATGGCCAATTTTTTCGGAAGTGTTATTCAGCCTTAAAAAGGAAGGAAATTCTGACACATGCTATAATATGGATGAACCTTGAGGACATTATGCTAAGTGAAATAAGCCAGTCACAACAAAAACAAATACTGTGTGATTCCACTTACATGAGGTGTCTAGAGGAGTCAAATTCATAGAGATAGAAAGTAGATGGGCCGGCCCCGTGGCTTAGCGGTTAAGTGCGCGCGCTCCGCTGCTGGCGGCCCGGGTTCGGATCCCGGGCGAGCACCGACACACCGCTTCTCCGGCCATGCTGAGGCCGCGTCCCACATACAGAAACTAGAATGGATGTGCAGCTATGACATACAACTATCTACCGGGGCTTTGGGGGAAAAATAAATAAATAAAATCTTAAAAAAAAAAAAAAAAAAAGAAAGTAGAAATGGTGGTTGCCAGGGACTGGAGGGAGGGGGAAATTGGGAGTTGTTCAATGGGTATAGAGTTTCAGTTTTTCAAGATGAAAAAGTTCTGGAGATTGGGTGCACAACAGTGTGAATATACTTAATACTGAACTGTACACTTAAAAATGGTTAAGATGGTAGATTTTATGTTCTGTGTATTTTACCACAATTAAAAATAAAAAGAAGTTGTAGAAAATGAATTATTAGCTTTCCCAGTGGGAGTGGGGGGCATTATCTGATCAGGCACCCTCTAAAGGCGCCCCACTACTCCTGCGTGCTCGTGCCACTTGTCCTCAACCTCGTTTCTACCCTCTTATACAGCAACACACTCTCTGTTTAGACCTGGGCTCAAGACTGTCCACAGTAAAGACCTCATTTCCCAACTTCATTGGCAGCCAAGGTGGCCACGTGATTAAGTTCTGGCCAGTTTGTCCCGTGGAAGCTGCCAGAAACTGTGAGACATTAAACGTTTATTTTAAGCTGCTAAATTTTGGGATGGTTTGTTCCGTAGCATTAGAAAACTAATCCAGTCAGTCATCCCCATCCCACCTTCACAATGTCTTCCATATCTGTGACATTATTTACTTAATACTTTTCTTAAAATTGAGCAACTTGAAGTATTAACCAAAGATACCTAAAAGAGAAACTTTACATCACAACTGAAAATGGAAAACCAGTATCAATTCCATCAATAGGAGTTAACCATGAAAACACTGGATTCTTTTACCCGCTGAGGGTTATGAGGCCTGCTCTCTCTCAGTTAAAAAAGAAGAGTAAGGAGGGTTAGAGAGAGGGAAAAAAAAAAAAAAAAAGAAGCAGTGTTAGAGAGTGGGGGACAATCCCACCTGCAGGGGACAGGGTAATCAACTCAGGCTCACGCACACAGAAGAATACTACCCAGCTCTAAAACAGACAGTGGAGGCACTCGATAAACTGACATGCTATTGTCAGGCATGTATTATGTGAAACGAGCAAGGTTCCAAATAGAGTATATCAGCTTTTAGCTATTGTGAATAGCGGCCTCCCAAATATATCTATGTCTTAATCCCTGGAACCTGTGAATATTTTGCTTCTTGACAAAAGATGTGATTAAGTTGAAGATCTTGAGATGGGGAAATTATCCTAGATCATCCAGGTGGCTCCTAAATGCAATCAAAAGCATCCTTATAAAAGGGAGGCAGAGAAAGATACTACCACAGACAGAAGAGGAGAAAGCAATGTGATCATGGAGGCAGAGACTGGAATGATGTGGCCGCAAGCCAAGGAATGCCTGCGGCCACCAGAAACTGGAAAAAGCAAGGAACATATTCTCCCCTAGAGCCTCCCTGGGAACGCAGCCCTGCCAAGACCTTGATTTTGGCCAGGAAAAGCGATCTGGACTGTGAGAGAATAATCCCTGTTGTTTTCCACCACCAAGTTTGTTACAGCAGCCACAGGAAACTAATACAGTAATAAAGGGGGAAATAAGAACATATATTCAGATTTGCTTATACGTGCATAAAGAAACACTGGGAAGGACAGGTAACAAACTAAAGAGGCCACCAGTGGGGAGGAGATGGATGGGAGGGACAGAGAAGGCAGGGAGCAAGACTTCTCAGGCAACAGGCAGAGGGCGGGGAGCAGCCGGTGAAAGAGCACAGAAGGGCTGACTCAGGGAAGAGCTGTGGCCCCCTCAGAGCAGACCCCAGGGCTCACAGCCAGGAACTCTGCCTGGCACAGTGCCTTCAGCCTCTGCCTGGCATCCAAGTGCTCTCGCAGCCCCATTCTGCCTGGACACGCAGGGAATCCCTGGCAGCAGCACTCCCCACCCCCTCCCCAGCAGAGACTGCCCGCTGCCTACTCCATATCCACTCTCTTCTTCCTAACGAAACTCCAACTTTGAGGCCGTAACCTGCTGCGTTAAAAGACTGTTTCCCAAGCTCCTCTGCAGTAGGTGGGGCTGTGTACCTAAGTTCTGACCAATGAATACTTCCACGGGGTGAGACATCTGGGATGGCACCTTAAAGGCAAAGGAGTTCTCAAATGGAATCAGGGCAGCTCAAGGGGAAAAGGAGGAAAGGGAGTATCATAAACAACCCCTTCCTCATTTGGTCTTGTTCTTCCTTCCTTTTGTTCCTCTGGATGGCGACATTTATAACGGGCAATATGCCTCTCTAAAAATTTACCTTGAGTGGGCAGCCAGTGGGGGTTTTTTTTTTTTTTTTGCTGAGGAAGATTGGCCCTGGGCTAACATCTGTGCCAGTATTCCTCTACTTTATATGTAGGTCGCTGCCACAGCATGGCTGATGATGGTGTAGGTCCATGCCCCTGATCTGAACCTGTGAACCCAGGCCGCCAAAGTGGAGCACACTACGCCATGGGGCTGGTCCCCAGTACTCTCCTTTTTCATAGAATATTTTAGCCTTGCTGGTCATCTTATCCAGAGCATGGAATGGCATACACTGCTGGAAGTTCTTCTTTTCTTCCTTACTAACATAACTCAAACCATCTTCAGGGCAGTTAAATGCCTAGCTAAAAGACTACATTTCCCAGCCTCCTTTGCAGTTGGGGGAGACCACTGATGAAGAACCCACCATTAGATGGGGTTTATGGGAAGGCTTTTTAAAGGGGTCTGACTCAGGTTAGAGTTGAGTCCCTCTTGTTCTTCCTCTCGTCCCCTTTCTTCCTAACAGGAATGGTAGGGCATGATGGCTGGAGCGCTGGCAGCCATCTTGGATGGATGCTACACGCTCAGGATGACAGAGCAGAAAGATAGGATCCTCATCCGTGACGACTGTGGAGCCGCCACACCAGTGGGGGTCTGCCAACCTCTGTACTTGTTACATCTGAGAGAAAAATAAACCCTGTGGTAGATTGTATTATGGTTCAAAACATTTGTGGCCCTTCTTCACATGAAGGTTACACATCTCCACTCCACTGGCCTGTGGCTTGCCACAGACTCGCTTTGGGCAAAGGAGTGACAGTGACATGCCCCACTTCTAAGTATAAAATTTACCAGGAGCCACTGGGTGATTCTCCCCACTTTCCCTTTCCCCTCCTCTCACAAGACCAGCAATATTGCACATAGTGGCGGCTCCTTTGGCCTGAGTCCCCAGTTAAGATACTGTAGAGTAGGGCCACAAATGGCCTGCAAAGGACACAGTGTGAGCAAGAAATAACCCTTTGTTGTAATAAGCCACTGAGATTTTGTGTTTGTTACTGCACATAACTTAACCATGCTGATTCCTACAGACCCCACAGTTTGTTTAAGCCACTGTTATTTAGGGATTTTGTTACTGCCAGCCAGGTGCAATTCGTAACTGACACGCCCTCCATTAGAGATGACTGTCATTTGTCCCTGAAAGGGCCTGAAACAGAACGAATGAATGTTTCCTCTGGCTGCCGGGGAAGGCTTTCAAGGTATTTCCCGGCAGCTAGTTCCCTCGATATGTTTCACCTTGTTCCTACCTAGTATCCATGCCCTCCCCTCAATCTCCTTTGGAAAGTGCTCCTCACCCAATTCTTAGCTCAGTGGCTTCTAGGAGACTGACTCAGGGGCGGGCCTTGAGGGGAGAATGGACTAGCCTGTGTGAGGAACAGCCTGGCAGCCACTGGTGGGATTTCAACAACACAGACATGAACTGATTTTTATCAAGTCATCTGGCCGCTACGCACAGTTGTCACTGTTCTCCTCATTATTATGTGTGAAGCACTTAGAACAGTGCCTGCCATACAGTAAGTGCTCTCTAAGTTATTATTATTACTGTTGTTGTAAGAGAGGCAAGGGTGGAGGCAGGGAGACCAGCAAGCAGCTATCAGTGTCTCATTAAGAGATGACAGCAGGGCCGGCCCTCTGGCTTAGCGGTTAAGTGCTCGCGCTCCGCTGCTGGCGGCCCGGGTTCGGATCCCAGGCGCGCACCAATGCACTGCTTCTCCGGCCATGCTGAGGCCGCGTCCCACATACAGCAACTAGAAGGATGTGCAGCTATGACATACAACTATCTACTGGGGCTTTGGGGAAAAAAAAGTAGGAGGATTGGCAATAGATGTTAGCTCAGGGCTGGTCTTCCTCAGCAAAAAAAAAGAGGAGGATTAGCATGGATGTTAGCTCAGGGCTGATCTTCCTCACACACACAAAAAAAGAGATGACAGCAGCTTGGACTACACTGTGACAACAAAGGTGATGAGAAGTGGTCAGACTGAATTTTTTTCTTTTTCTTATTTCCTAATAGTTTAGTTAGGATTTTTCCCATTTGCATTTATAATTGTAGTACCAAGCTATTAGGGGTTTTGTTGTGATTGTCCCAGGATGGGCATGTGTTTGGAAGGTAGAGTCAAAGGACGGGTTAATGGGCCAGTTTGGGGGCAGTGGTGCTGAAGAAGAGGAAGGACCAGGGGTGACTCCCAGGTTGTGTATTCAGTCCCTCGATGTCTGACCCCTCACCTATCCATGAGCTCTGTCAGGGCCAGAACAAGAGCTGTCAGGGTCCTCTGTGTCCAGCAGGGGCTTGCTTACTCCAGGAGACACTCAGAGTTGCTGAATTAATAAATGGTGCCAGAGGGATATATTTTAAAAAGCAAGTCTGGACACACTGATTTCAGCTTAAAGACTCCTCTGCTCTCCTCCTACCCACACCAGGGTCCCTTGGGATGGCTGGAACATGGACGGCTGGTTTCCTGAGGAGCCCATCTGAAATCCATTCACTGAATTCGTCCAACAAATATTTACTGAGTGCCCACTATGTGCCAGACACTGTTCCAGGTGCTGGGGACACAACACAGAACAAGACAGATAAAAATCCCTGCCTTCCTGGAGCTGACATTCTAGTCGGGGAGACAATAAAGGAATACATCAAATACGTGGTATGCCAGAGAGTGATGAGTGTTAGAGGGAGTAATAAAGCAGGAAGCAAATAGGGAGACTATGTATCTATCTGGGAGAGGGTGATCATTTTACACAGAGTGGTGGTCATAAAAGGAAGAACTTTCCAGGCAGAGGGAACAGCACAGGCAAAGGCCCTGGGCCACAGTGTGCCTGGCATGGTAGAGGAACATGGAGTAAGCCAGTGTCACTGGAGCAGAGTAAGGGGCAGGAGGGAGGAGATGACGTCATACAGATATTGGGCAGCCAGCTCCCGTAGGGCTCTGTAGGCCTGCTTTCTGCCTGCTCAAGCTTCACCTTCTTGTCTTTTACAGAGTGAGGTGGGAGCCAGGGGAGGGATCTGAGCAGAGGAGGGCCCTGATCTGACTCAGGGGTTCACAGGTTCCCTGTAACTGCGTGTTGAGAACAGACTGTGGGAGCAGGTTGACCAATGTAGAGGCTATTAAAATAGTGCAGTGGAGGGGAGGGGTGATAATGGCCAGGACCAGGGTAGGGGCAGAGAATGGGGTCAGAAGTGGTCAATTCTGGATAGATTTTAAAGGGAGAGCCAACAGGATTTGCTGATGGACTGGTTGAGGAATGTGTCCTGCTCCAGTTAGACTAACAAACCTGTAGTCCAACAAAGGTTTCTTTACCATGGCAAGGAGGGAGACTGCACACCAGAGGTACTGTGGGGAGTCTCATCAAAGGAACAGATAAGAGTTATTATCTGGGTTTGGGGGAAGGCTGAAGTTTAGGTGAAATGCAAATGAAACAGTGTTGGGATAGGCTCAAAGCAAAGCAGAACTGTGGGTAAATGGATCCATACCAGGTCTGGATTGTGAAGCGGGCCCAGGGTCCTGTCTCCTTGGAAGCAATAAAGTTTAGACACATGTGGACTACTCTGTCCTGAAACCCCTTACTGGAAGCTCTGCACCTGGATTATAAATCGAGGCCGCTTCTTTGTGTCAAAGTGACTTAACTCCTCCAGGCGTTAAGTGAGATGTTTTATGGTTACTGATATAATTTCAAACAGCAAAGTTTGTGATCATCTATGATTTCAGAGAACAAAGTTTCCTAGTGAGTAAGAAAGCAGCAGTCACTCAAAGAAGAGTTGTGTCACTTTACATCTGCAGCATGTCCTTGAGCAAAATATAGAAATACTTTTTCCTATTAACTCTTCAGCTGGCTTTCTCTGTGTCTGCTATACCAGCCAAATAAATGAGAAGGAAGATTTTTTTTTTTTTACTGTTCAAGCTAAGATTTTTAGTTTCTCAAGTGTAAGGAAAGAGGAGAGGTAAGGATGACGCTAAGGGTCTCAAGCCTGAATAACAGGAAGGATTGAAAGCTATTAACTAAGATAGGAAAGGCTGTGGGGGAGACAAGAGCAGGAGGTCAGTTTCAGATGTTTTGAGTTTGAGATGCCTCAAATTCGTGGACATGGCGAGTGGGCGGCTGCAGGCTCTTATAGAGCCCGGACTAACCTCACTTCTCCCTACGCAGCCCTCCTCTCATTCCGTTCGCCCCGTTCACTATCTGTAGTTAATCGTCTACCCCTGCTGTCACACATCTGCACCTTCGTACGTCAGGTGTGTGCTGGTGAAATGCTGGGAATACTGTCTCTTCACCTTGCTAACTCACACTCGCGAGCTGGACCGGCTGAACAACACAGCTGCACTCATCCTCGGGCCCCGCCCCCACAGGGCCCCGCCCCCTGTAAGCCCCGCCCCGCGCTTGCGCTCACTTGTAGAAGCTCACGGGGCGGTTGTCCGCGCCCAGTCGGCCCGCAGTGTTGGAACAGTTCGGAGCCCGGCAGTACTTGGGCATGGCTGTCCGGCCCCGCTGAGTTTGGCCCGATCTGCAGCGCACTTTGGTCCTCGCCGGACGCCGCCGAACCCCGCCCCGCCCCGCCCGCGCTCTCGCCTACCCCACGTGACGTCCCTTGGTGCTTGGTCACGTGCTGGGGAGGGACGAGAGCGCCTGCGTACTACGCGCCCTTCCGCGTTACCACAGCTACGCTCTCGTCACGTGGCGAATGGGGAAGAGCGAGTGCGTCTGAGCAAAGCCCCATCTCAGCCACCCTGACTTGATCACTCGTTGGGGGAGAGGAGGAGTCACGGCGTTTCTGAGTCTGCGCCAACTCCTCAGTCTTTTTCGGCTCCACCCCACGCTTACATCCGGGCGACTGCTGTTGGGCGGATAGTCGTCTTGGTGGGTGGGGGTCGTGCAGCAGCAAAAAGCGAGGTGCGGAGGCTTTGGCCTTCGCCTCGTGATAGTTAAAACCTGTATGTTTCAGTGAATGGTGAAAACACAGACTGGATAAAAAAGCCACGACTTTTGATCGAGCATCAGGCAGACTAGCTGTGGCTCCACCCGATCAGACTCTCCGCCGCGCCTCTTAGCCCTCATTGGTCAAAAGCGGCGCTCGGCGGCCCTGCGATTGGCCAGACCGGCGGCCTGCCGCGTCCAATGGGCGGCGGCGCCGGCTTTCCCGCGGCTGTTCGCTATTCAAGTGGGTTGTGGAGGCGGCGGCGGCGGCGGTTGAGGAGTGAAACGGTCGCCCGGCTCCGGCGCGACGATGGCAGCCTTGGGACCCGGAGGCTACGCGCGGAACGATGCAGTCGAGAAGCTGCCATCCGTCATGGCGGGAGTTTCGGCGCGGAGGGGCCAGTCCTCCCCGCCCCCCGCTCCACCGCTCTGCCTCCGGCGGCGGACGCGACCTTTGGCGGCGCCCGAGGACACGGTGCAGAACCGGGTGAGGTGCTGTTTGCCCTGCCCACCCATTTCGTGGCTACCTGGGCCTCCCTGGTCCCGCCCTCAGGTCTTTGGCCCCGTCTATCAGCCTCGGCTAGTGCCCTTGGCTGCTCTCTGGCCCCGCCCCGTCTCCTAGGTCCCGCCCCTTTAGCCAGGGCTCCTCCCACCGTCCCGTGCCCTCTCTCGGGTACTGCCTATCGTTCCTAGCCCACTTCTAAACCCCTGGCCCCACGGCACCCTTGGCACGTTGCTGGGTTCCTCCCTGGTCCCATCCCTCGGAGTGCTTTTTAGGTCTGATCACCTCCTAGTCCCGCCTTTCTGCATATCACTTTAGTCGCCTTTAGACGTGTCTCTGGACCCTTCCACTGTGGTTGACCTCGCCCCTCGCCGGGTCTTTAGGGTCCCTACTGAGGTTCAGTCCCAAGTCCTACCTGCTTCAACTCTCCCTCAGCTCTACTCCTCCTTCGCTCACCCCTGCCTTCTGTTTCCTTCTTCCTTACCACGGTGGGATTCTTATTCCATATTGCCACCCTAAGTTATGGAGAGGATGTGAATACCATGAGTAAAATCTCAGCATCGCTGCCTGGGGGGAGGGCATACAGAACAGTTTCCTAAGTCCTGAGACACAAACAAAGGAGATTTTAGAGTAGGTAGAAGGAATTCGATTAGCACAGCGCAATTTTTAAAAAAGTGTTCTCCAACTCCTTGAGCCACAAAGTCTGTTTGTGTAAAATGGAGATAACAATAACCATACCGTGGAGTTGTAGAGAGGCGAAATGAAGTTGTGAATATGACCTGCTTGGCACAGAGTCCAGATGAAAGGTAGCTGCTGGTGGATCTTGTTCCTGCTCCTTGATTTCCTGCTGCACTCTGATTATATCACCCACTCCTTGCAAGGCCCTGGGCAAGTGGCCCCTGCCCACCTCTCTGGCTGTACCTGCCTTGTCCTCTCTCTCACGAAGATTCAGTCACACTGGCCTGCTTTCTGTTTTCCGGAGGCTCCAAGCTCTTTCCAGCCTCCTAACCTTTGTGTTTGGTGAGTTCTCTGGGCTTTTTGCGGCAATCTACCTGGCAGGCTTTTCATCACTCACGTCTCAGCGTGACTATCCCTACCCTGAGAGGCTTTCTTGAACCCCAGCCTAAAGCAGACACCCACCTTAATCTCTCACCCAGCGCCCTGAACTTCATAGCCCTCATCTTGTATGTTCCTGAAAGTGCCTTGTGAGCTCTAAACAATGTACAAAAGAGAGGAATAACCACAGCAGTTTCAGAGAGGCAGTACAGCAAGGTGGCTAACAGCACTGCCTCTGGACCCAGCCCACCAGGGCTTAAGCCTTAATTCTGTTCTTTCTGTTAGGAACTTTTCTGTGCCTCCATTTCCTCATCTGTAAAATGAGGATAGTAGTATAAATATTCCCTTATAGGGTATTTTTGAGGATTAAGTGAGCTCACCTGCCTTAAGCACTTAGAACAATACCTGGCACATTGCAAGTACTCTGTTAGTGCCAGCTGTGACTGTTATTATTAAAATACAGCTATGACTATGTATTTTGGATAATTGATATCATTTTTTATTTTTCTTGCTTGGCTGGACAGAGTCCATCTGGCTTGCAAAAGACCTAGTCTAAAAATGACCAGTTATACTAATCCTCAGTAATACTGATTGACAGATAAGACCCACATAAGTGCCATTGCTTGGGTGCCTGGTTAGAGTCCTGCTGCTGCTCCTTCCTGGATGGGTCACCCCTCTGGGCCTCTGTTTCCTCGTCTGTAAGATGGAGATGATGATGACAGTAGTGACATCACAGGGTTAGTGTGAGCATTAATAAGTTAACACAGTTATAGGTATTGGAACAGGGCCTGGCTCCTGGTAAATGCTCAGTGAACATTAGCTATTAGTATCCTGTTTGCCTTTCATTTCTCTATTTTTTTTTGTGAGGAAGATTAGCCCTGTGCTTACATCTGCCAGTCCTCCTCTTTTTGCTGAGGAAGACTGGCCCTGGGCTAACATCCGTGCCCCTCTTCCTCTACTTTATGTAGGACGCCACCACAGCATGGCCTGAGAAGCAGTGCATTGGTGCGCGCCCGAGATCCGAACCCGGGCCGGCCGCCAGCAGCAGAGCGCGCACACTTAACCGCTATGCCACAGGGCCAGCCCCTGCCTTTCATTTCTGAGGCCAAAGACTTGCTTGAGGATGTTTTACTTTATGATAATTAGAAACTCATCTATTCAAAATATGAAAATACCACAATTCTATGAGTCCGTACTCTGAATTGTTTAATCAGCCACGGTGGGGACTGGCCCATTTAACTTACTTTGCTTAGAGAGTTTTCTCGTTTTAAACGTGAGCGTTCACTTGTTTCTTTACTTATTGAACCTCTAGACTGTGAATTTGGTGAGGGAATGGACAGTATCCACTTTTACTCGCTGCTGTGTCTCCCCTGCAGGCCCAAGGTGCTGGCTTCGGAGCCAGCCCAACCTTGCCACTCCGCAGGTGTGGGACCTTGGGCCTCAGTGTCCTCCTCTGTAAATAGGGCTGATAATGGTGCCTTCTTCCTTGGGTTGTCATGGGGTTCCAGGTCTTCCATCTGTATAGAAATTTACTTGCAGGTCACCTTCTCAGGGAGGCCTTCTCCCTTGCCCTGTGCTCCCAGCTTCCTTCCCTGCTGTTTTCCTCTGTCGCTTCTGGCATCACCTGGCATCTATTTTATGTATTCGTTCTGTCCATTTGCTCTGTCCTCCATCCGTCACGCCCAGAATGTGAGCTCTAGGAGGGCGGGGGTCTTTGTCTGTCTTCCTCACCCTTCTGTGCCCTTCACTGAGCACTGTGTATTTGTCAAAGGAACGTTGAGGAGAATGAGTGTGAGCTGCTGGTGCATGACTGGAGAAGCTCAGTGAGCGTGTTGGCTGTAACAGGAACTGAATGGGTGGCTGAGGCAGCTGTGCCACGTGGCGCCTGCTGGGACAGGTACTTCTGACTGGGACTTTTCCCTGCAGGTGTCACTGGAGAAGGTGCTTGGCATCACAGCCCAGAACAGCAATGGCCTAGCCTGTGACCCCAGCACAGGCCACGTGGCCTACCTGGCAGGGTGAGTGCATGGGTGGGCCCCGGCTTCTCCACCTGTAGAGTGCAGATAATGCTGCCGACCTCTGAGGGCTGTGGGGAGGATTGCACGGGCCCACCTGTGTCTAGATCAGTGCCTGGCATGTAGTGGGCGCCACGAAGGCTTAATCGTGACTGCAGGTGGGAGGTGGCAGCGAGTCTGGGAAAGACAGGTGGGTAAGACCCAAGCTGTGGTAGCGGGCAACCTAGATTTGTGTCTCATCTCCACCATATATGCCCCTTTCCGAGCATCCCCACTCTGTCCCTGACCTACTAGGTGGCCCTGGGCGAAGGACTTCTCCTCTCTGGGCTTCAGTTTCCTCATCTATAAAATGGGACTAAGATTTCCGACCTCACTTGGCAGTTGTGAGGATTTGAAGAGATTGTGCATGTAAGGTCTGTATTCACCCAGGGCCTGACAGAGTCGTTACCACAGGGGAAGTGTTGGTTTCTATTTAAGAATATAATAATAATGTGAAAGGCCCTAGAATTCTCAGCATAGACACCTGGAGGAAGAGAAGACCAGAGAATCTTCTGTTCAGAGGGTGCCTTATTTATATGTGGGCACTTGTGTTGAGAATAGAATTGTCCCTGGGCCCCAGTATTCCCCTCATTTTGGGCACATGTTCCTCTTTCTCCCCAGCTGTGTGGTGGTGATTTTGAACCCCAAGGAGAACAAGCAGCAGCACATCTTTAATACTGCCAGGTAGGCCGGGGCCTGGGCATGAGGTAGGGGTGGGCCCCGGGTCCTGGCACATCCCCCTCCTCCCATTACCTGGAAGTGCTCATGGATGGGTGACTCCTCATTCACTCACCTGTCAGTCTGCTCTGTGCTTGGTGCCGTTCCAGGTGCTGGGGACACGGCAGTGAACAGAGAGAGGAGAATCTCTGTTCTCATAGAGCTCATGGCTCAGTGGAGGAGACAGACTAAACCAGGCAGCAAATTACTAGCCGACTATGACTATTGCTGTGGAGGAAATGGTGGAGATGTGTTAGGGCAGGTTTGCGGGCGGAGAGTGGTGCGGGAAGCCGTATCAGAGGGCTCAGGGAAGGCCTCCCTGGGGCTGAGACCTGCAGGAAGTGAGGTGAGCTGTGAAGGTGAGGGGATAACATTCCAGGCAGAGGGAACAGCAAGAGCAAAGGCCCTGCAGTGGTTAAGAGTCTCGGGCTGTTTGAGGAGCAGCGGAGGGCCCATGTGCCTGGAATGGAGGCGTGGGTGAGGGGGAGATGAGCTTGGAACAGGCAGAAGCCTCCTCACTCCTGCCTTGGGAAGGAGGTTGGATACTGTTGCAAAGAGAAGCCACTGGAGGGCGTTCACAGGCTGGGGCTGTTGCTTTCCACACCCAGCCCTCCAGCACGCTCTGTCTCCCTTCTGTTTTACTTTTCTCCACAAAATGTACTGCTTTTTGCTGTGCTATCTAATTTCCTCTCTGGTGATCTTGATAGTCTCTCTTCCACAGTGTGAGCTCTCTGAGGGCGGGGACTTTCTCTTCGTTAAACCTGTGTCCCTCTCACTTAGAGCAGTGTCTAGCACATTGGTAGCATTTATTGTTTCCTGAACAAATGCGTGTGATTTGGGTTGTAGAAAGATCCCTCCGGCTGCCAGTTTACTGGGGAAGGCCCTTGTTCCTGAGCAGGCTCAAGTAGGTGCCCAGGGGGTCTGCCTTCAGTCTAATTGATGACTGTGTCATCCTGGGGCTTTGGTCTCAATTGGGTTATGACCTTTGGGAGGCACCCCACTGCCATTATTTATTTCATAAATAGTGCAGAAGTGTCACTCCATGGCGTAGCTCAAGCTGAGCTCCTTTGGCCTGGTTCTCCAGGTGGACAGATAAGATGTGGGTTTTCTTCTTCCCTTATGGTCCCTATGATAGGATCCTTAAGAAGTGGCAGGTGGGCCGGCCCCGTGGCTTAGCGGTTAAGTGCGCGCGCTCTGATGCTGGCGGCCCGGGTTCGGATCCCGGGAGCGCCCCGAGGCACCACTTCTCCGTCCAACGCGAGGCCGAGTCCCACGTACAGCAACTAGAAAGATGTGAACCTATGACGTACAACTATCTACTGGGGCTTTGGGGGGAAAAACTGAATAAATAAAATCTTTAAAAAAAAAAAAAAAAAAAAAATTGCTCTTAAAAAAAAAAAAAAAAAGAAGTGGCAGGTCCCTGTAGTATGGCAGATACAAATTCCCTCTTGGAAGGGGCTTCTTGGACCCTTGGCTCCTGGCTCTGGGTTCTGTCACTGGTGGTGAAGGCAGCGGTGGATTCCAGCCCTGGCTCAAGTATTTATTCACTATGTGATCTCAAGTGAGACGCTTCTTGGCAGCGGTTGCAAACGAGAGGCCCATGGACTTGTCTGACACAGGATGTTTGAAAGAATGGACTCAGTTGACAACATTTAAAGTGATTTACACAGAAATCCAGATGCCCGCTCATTTTGGAAAAGCAAGAGATTCTGGCCCCTGGGGCCCACATTCCCCTCTGGCAGCGATGGGCTGGAGCTTGGTGGCATTTGTCAGCCCCCCCCCGCCCCCTCCGGGCCATTCCTCTCATCCTCCCTGTTGCCTCCCTGATTCCTGTAAGCAGTGGAGTAGGTAACCTTGATCTCAAGCAGGTGGCATGGGGGTGTCCACTCTCTGTCTTAGGAGGTTGTGTGGCCAGTGAGGAGGTTGTCATCCTAGCTGCATTTCAGAGTCCCCTGGTCCCTGGGCCTAAACCCCAGAGAAGGCGGAATCAGTTGGTCTGGAGCGAGGCCGGAGCATTGACAGTTTCTAAGCTTTTTATATTTAATTTCAGACTTAAAAGAATAGTACAAAGAGCACTTGTACACCTTTCATCCATATTTCCCAAATGTGACCATTTTACCACATTTGCTTTATCGTTCTCTGTCTGTATACATATACATTTTTTTCTGAACCATTTGAGAGGAAGTTGCAGACATGATGTCCCCCTACCTCTAAATACTTCAGTGTGTATTTCCTGCAACAACAACAAAAAAAAACCAAACATGATCCTTCAAAACCACAGTACATTCAGCAAAATCAGGAAGTTAAAATTGGTACATCTCTACCATCTACTCCTCATTCAGGTTTCCCCTTTTGTCCCAAGAATGTCCTCTATAGCAAAAGGATTCCGTCCAGGATCCCGCATTGCATTTAGTTGTCTCTTCAGTCTCCTTCTGTCTGAAGGTTCCTCCTTCTTTTCTTGACTTTCATGACCTTGACACTTTTGAGGGTTACAAGCCAGGTATCTTGTAGAACGTCCCCACCTTGGGTTTGTCTGACGTTTCCTCATTGATAGATTCAGGTTCTCAGGAACACTTCAGAAGGAATGCTGTGTTCTTCTGGGGCATTCTCTCAGGAGGTGCATGACATTTCTCTCTCCACTGACTGGTGGTGTTCCCTTTGAGCCCTTGGTTAAGGTGGTGTCTGCCAGGCTTCTCCACCACGAAGCCTCTCTTTTCCCCTTTGTGATCAGTGAGTATCTTGGGGGAAGCTTCTCTGAAACTGCACATATTACCCTGTTGCTCACCAAACTTTCACTCACTCGTCTTAGCACGGCTTTGACATCTTTCAATAGCTCCCCAGGGAATTGATGTGCAGCCAGGGCTGAGAACCGCTGGCCTAGAAGCCAGGGCTCTACCCTGTCTGGTGAGGTAAGCTTGGGCAGGGGACCTCCCTATGTTGAGGTCTCCTCATCTCAGAACTGGCTAACGAGAGTCCTGACCTCACAGAGCGTGTGTGGGGAGTCAGTGCAGTGATGCCCATACGGCATTTGGCAGAGGGCCGGGCACAGTGTCAGGGCATGCGACAGTTGGGTTAGCAGTGGCTGCAGACAACAGAAACCCCACAACAAGCGTGGCTTGAAACACGAGGGCATGCTCTTCCTGCACGTAAGTCTGGAGGTAGACCCCCAGGGGGCTGGTGTCTATGCAAGCATCAGGGACCCCTCTCCCTGTCCTTCTGTGGCACCATGCTTACTGTGAGGCTTCTCTTCTTGAGGTGGCTTCGTGGTCCAAGATGGAGTCTGGCTGTCATGTCTTTGTTTCAGAAGGGGAACAAGTGGGGAGCAAGGCAGAGAGTGCCCTCTGAGAAACTTTTCTGGAAGTCTCACAGAGCACTTCAGCTTACCTCTCGTTAGCCAGACTAAGTCACGTAGCTGTGCTTGTGTAGCTACGAGAGAGGTCAGGAATGTAGTCTAGCTGGGGACACTGCTATCCCAATGACAACTGGGATTCTGTGAGTGAGGAACAGGGGGCGAGTGGCTGTTGGCTAGGTGGCCCCCTTGTCTGCTGCAGTCAGGAGCCATAGGAAGCCACTGGAGGCTTGAGTGGATGATGATAAATGTTCTGTGAGGTTGTGAAAGACTCACTCAGAGGCATTCACTGAGTTTTCTGTACACCGATCTACTCATGTGAGAGAGACAATTACTAGACTGTTAAGGAGCAGCGGTAAAAACAAGA
This sequence comes from Ceratotherium simum simum, assembly GCF_057802395.1. NCBI lineage: Eukaryota > Metazoa > Chordata > Mammalia > Perissodactyla > Rhinocerotidae > Ceratotherium > Ceratotherium simum. The sequence goes on from NC_141932.1 coordinate 27,053,569, forward strand.
TTAAAAGAGAGAAGGGAGAGAAAGAAACAACAGTCTGGGAACGGTGGAACTTGCTGCCCAAAAAGTGAGCAAACTAGTCCAGTCATTGAGGCCTTGAGCAGGCTCGCTGGGAGTATCAGAGACGTGCTGGTTGCTCACGGATTTTCCAGAATACCTTGAGCGTTTGGCAGTGGAGCACGCGCTACAGCTGTCTCAGCGTGCTGTCTGCCAGGGTCCTCCCTTCAGCACCACCCAATAGTTAGGCCAGATCCGTATATTCCTACATCTGAATTTCTCCGGGTTAGAAGGCGAATTTCTCAGGGAGGCCACCCCTGCCCAGGGAGAGGAAGGAGGGTCCCTGTAGAGTGTCCATCCCATCTGGGTTTGGGGCTTTAGGGAGGAAGGGGCCTTTGCTTTTACAAAACCCCAGTTCCCTGTGCCGCGCCACCTTCTCCTGGCAGTAGGGAAGGCACTCTGTCTGGGTGGGGCCCGTAGGCAGCACGGGCTCTGTGGGAGCTGCTGGTGCTCACCTCTCGGGCCTTTCCTCAGTCGGGAGCAAGAGTGGACAGAGTGCTGTGAGCACAGCCAGGCTGGGGGCTGGCTGCCCCCCTGAGTGGGACGAGTGATCAACCCCTTTCGTTGTCCCCAGGAAGTCTCTGAGTGCTCTGGCCTTCTCCCCTGATGGGAAGTACATAGTGACAGGGGAGGTGAGTCGTGATCCTGATTGAGTGGGTGGGGTGGTCTTGGGGCCATTCGTTCCGTGCCCAGCAGGCCTGGGGAGTCCCTGGAATAGCTCCTTCCTGGGCCACAAGAGCCCCGTGGCAGGCGGGAGGGGGCTTTCGGGCACACCCGGGGCAGTGCCACTGTCAGCCCTGACAGCCCCTCTTGACCTGCCTGGGGCACAGCCAGCAGCAGTCATGGCCTCACCTTCCCCAGAACGGGCACAGGCCTGCCGTGCGCATCTGGGACGTGGATGAGAAGAGTCAGGTGGCAGAGATGCTAGGCCACAAGTACGGCGTGGCCTGTGTGGCCTTCTCCCCCAATATGAAGCACATCGTGTCCATGGGCTACCAGCACGACATGGTGCTCAACGTCTGGGACTGGAAGGTGAGAGCCAACTGGTGGGCATGGGAGCACCAGCCTGAGTCTGGGCCATTGGACAACTAAATGAGATCACTTGGTAAGGTGCTCGTTTATCCAGCAAACGTTTATGGAGCACCTACCACATGCCGATCCTTGTTCTAGGCACTTATGTAGGGCACATGACAAGCTCTCAACTAGTGGGATTCTGTAATTATTTTTATGTTGACCAGCTGTGACCTTGAGCAAGTGACCCAACCGCTCTGAGTCTGTTTCGTCATCTGTACAACGGGTATAATAGTATCTACCTTGTTGAGTTGTGAGAATTCAGTGAGTGGATGTGGAAGGCTGGACTTTGGAACAGTTCTGGGAAGACTTAAAGTTGGCCGAAGTGGCTACCAAGTTCTTGCTCTGCTCATAATCTGCTGTGTGACCTCGAGCACATGACATCCCCCTCTGAGCCTAGCAGAGTGGGGGGAGAAGCACCTCCCTTAGAGAGCTGTTGAGGGGATTCCATGAGTTATCCTGTGAAGGGCTCAGTGGGGCCCAGAGTGAGAGCCCTGTCTGTGGCAGGCATGGGTTGTGTTGTCCTTCTCTCCCAGCTGTGGCTGTCCTCAACACCGTGTGTGGGCTGCACAGCTTGAAGTCTTGGGGAGAGCTCCGTAGCTTACGCTCACGTGGGAGCCTTTCCAGGCTCAGTCTCCTCTGTGTTGGGATGATAAGAGTGCCACGCATGGGTTCCCCATAAAACAGCTCACAGGAGGGCCCAAGAAGCAGACATGGAGCAGGGGAGAGTGGGGAGATGCAGGGCTGAGGGCAAAGCCATGAATAGTCCAGCTGGGTAGGTGCTGGCGTGAACTTCTCTGTACTGATTCTTCCAGAAAGACATTTTGGTGGCTTCCAACAAGGTATCATGCAGAGTCATCGCCCTCTCTTTCTCAGAGGACAGCAGTTATTTTGTCACTGTTGGGAACCGGCACGTGAGGTTTTGGTTCTTGGAAGTCGCCACTGAGGCAAAGGTGAGTTTCTGTCCCTGACGCCTCAGCTGGCCCGGGGAGTAGCCATCACGGACAGTACGGACTCCTGTTTCTACCTGAGATTTGGGGGCAGTGGTCTCAGAGGCTGTCCGGCCTCTCAGGGGTCTAGCTTCTGCCTCTGGGCCTGCTCTCCGGGTTCTGACTGGCAGCCCTGCTGGGAAACCTCCCCCCACAGCCTCCCTCACGACCCTGGGGCCAGACATAATTCCTGGATACCGCTTTCCAGCCACTCTGCCTGGAAGTGTGTTCTGTTTTTTCTTCCCTTCTCCACTTGGAGAAGTTTCTTCGAGTCCTCCTGTTTGGCTATGTTGTATTCTCCAGTCATGAGAGGCCCATCGTGACCTTGCTGGGGGCTGGGCCGTGTGGACAGTGTCTCACTGTGCTCTGCTGTGCCTCCAGGTGACAGGCACCGTGCCCCTCGTGGGGCGCTCAGGCATCCTGGGTGAGCTGCACAACAACGTCTTCTGTGGTGTGGCTTGTGGCCAGGGCCAGATGGCAGGCAGTACCTTCTGTGTGTCCTCCTCGGGCCTCCTCTGCCAGTTCAACGAGAAGAGGGTGCTGGAGAAGTGGATCAACCTAAAGGTACCCACCCTCCCTCTCTGCCATCCGGGGGAGAAACACTCTTCCCATGACATGTCTCTCCAGGGACATTCAGCAGTGTCCCTGCCTGCTAGTTGAGCGCACCTGCTCTGGGTTTGACTTCAAGTTCTGCTTGTGCATCTCCGGTGAGTGACTTTCCCTCTCTGAGCCTGTTTCCTCATCTGTAAAATGGCAGTACTGCTACCTGTCTGCCAGTTGGTAAGGGAGTCACATGAGATAATGTGTGTAAGGGACTTAGCACAGTGCCTGGGACCCTGTAACGGGGGTCAAGGTTACTGTTGCTTTCTCATCACTGTTTGATCCAGTTCACATTTCTCTTCATTGAGCACTTTTGGCATGGGAGGGCTACATTTTTTTTTTTTAATCTAAGGTATCATTGATTTAATTTTTCAGTCAAAAACGACTATACAAAATACATAACATTTTAAACTGAAGGATGATCTATCAATAAATTGCGGAACCACTTTTCTTCAGGATCTGAGGGTTTGGGTTGAAGCTGTCTTCCCATTCTGAGATTGGATGCCCACCTGGCTGTCGGCAGGAGCATGGTGGTTTGCTCCTTGTTCTATTCCTGCTCTTGTGACCCCTTTCCAGAGCTCACCTTTAGGGTTACCTCGTGGTGTCGGGCATGTGGAAGAATTCTGAGTTTTATCCGTCTTTCCTAGTTGGTTAAACATCATTTTTTTTCCTGTTTGAATCCTCTTGCTGGAACTTATGCAACTTTTTAGCAAGTCAGAAGCTTTTGACAGATAGACGTTTAGCCCCTGAGCAGTTGTCCTAAACGACTCATAAATTAAGTCCCTCTGGCTTTGGAAAAACTCTTCCAATCTGTGTCAGGAGGTCTGGCACTTCCTGCCCCTTCCTGTATGTCCTGCCAGGATGGACAGTACTTCCTGTATGCAGAAACTTTTTTCTATGCTGCTGTGAAGTGTAATCTCTATGAAGTTGTTTTTAAGCCATAGGGAATAAAATTTAGGCCTCGGATTCAGCCCTGTGACTGCAGGTGACCGATCTGAAGTCATAGACTGCCACACAGATGTTTACCACGCAGCTGACTTCCTCTGTAGACAGCAGCGAGAGCGCCCTCCCAGGCCGTGCCTCTGTTTGCCTGCTGGCACATTTCCTTCAGTAGTGTCTGTATGCTATATTCTGATTGCAAACATCTTAAAATTTGCCAAAATGAGCTTCTTAGACCCAAGAAACTGTAAGGCTTCTCTGGAGGCCCAAGGCTGTTCTCCCAGTCGCCGTGTCCCTGAACCAGGCCACACAAAGCACCAAGACCACTTGGAGCCCCTCTACCCCCACAGGTATCCCTGTCTTCCTGCCTCTGTGTCAGCCAGGAGCTCATCTTCTGTGGCTGCACAGATGGGATAGTCCGCATCTTCCAGGCCCACAACCTGCACTACCTCGCCAACCTGCCCAAGCCGCACTACCTCGGGGTGGACGTGGCCCAGGGCCTGGAGCCCAGGTACTACCGAGCAGGGGGAGGGGAAGGGGGAGGGGGGGAGGGGAGGGGGGAGGGGAAGGGGCGGGGGAGGGGCCCACCCAGAGTCTTTCTGCTGGTGTCCATCCATGCTTCCAGATCCATCTACATATCTGGCCAGCCTGGGCTGGAAGCAGGATACAGCTGTACCAAGGCAGCAAAATCTCTGCCGCCTTGAAGTCTGCAGTCTAGTGAGGGAGCTCGATGATAAACGAGTACGCAAGATCATTTCAGAAAGTCATGAAGGCTTTGGTGAAATAAAGCAGGCTCAGGGAGGAGAGTGCCTGGGGGTGGGGCTGTGTTGATTGGGTAGCCAGGAGAGGCCTCTCTGGGAGAAGGAGCCAGCTGTGTGGAGAGCTGAGTCCTGACAGCAAGCGTTAACAGCTTAAGGGGATAGCACGCTGGGCTTGGTGTGTCGCAGGAACAGCTATGGGCCCAGTGTGCCAGGGGAGGTGGTAGGAGACGGGTGAGCACGGATGGAGGCCACCGGGAGGAGCATATAGTCTGTTCTGAGGTCATGGGCAGCCAGGGGGGTTTCAGGCGTTGGTGTTATGTGGTCACACCTTGAGCGTTAGATCCTCTGGCTGCCATGCCGAGAGCGGGTGGAAGCGCTGAGCTGTAGCCTGTCTTCCTCTTTGTCGTAAGTCTGTTTTGTGGGGGTAAGGGCTACCTAACCAGGGGGTGCTGGGTGCCTGGGGCTGCCTCTTTGTAGATTGCTGAACATTAGCTCCTGGGTACCTTTTCTAAGAGAGAGCCTGGAAGGGGTGACTGGCTTACTCAAAGGAAAGAGAGGCTGAGCACCCACAGATGGTGGTGTGTTGGGGTAGCCGGGCTGCCCAGTCTGCCGCCTTCTGCTGTGTGCCATGTGGCCTCAGACAGGTCACTGTATCAACCTGTGCCTCCGTTTCCTCATCTGTAAAATATACTCCCTATCATGGAGGTCATGGGAATTCAGTGCAGCTAAAGCTCTTGCTCCGCATGCAGTAAGTGCTCAGTAAACCGTAGCCTTTGTAGGGAGGCCTCAGGTGAGGGGCGGCTCCCCAGCTGCCTTGCACGGGGATTTTTGATCATGTGTTGGTAGGGCTGATGAGAAAGAAGGCCTAAGGTATGTGAGCTTGGATTGAGTGAAATGAGGGGAGAGAAATGTTAACTGGAGTCGAAAATTCAAATGGTCTCAGGGGCCAAGCAGAAGCTTCCAGTTTACAACCCCTATTGGAAGCACAGCAGAGGGAGAGGAAAGAGGGGTAAGTGGAGTTGGAGTGAGAGAGGTGGACCACCATGGCCTTGCCAGGCATAAGACAGCTCGAGTGTCACCAGAGGTGGCTGTTACTACTCACAGTGACATTGATGGTGATTGATGACCCGTGTGGCTTTGTTAGCTTCCTCTTCCGCAGGAAGGCAGAAGCAGTCTACCCAGATACGGTGGCACTGACCTTCGACCCCATCCACCAGCGGCTGTCCTGTGTGTATAAGGACCACAGCATCTACATCTGGGATGTCAAGGACATCAACAAAGTAGGCAAGATGTGGTCGGAGCTCTTCCACAGCTCCTACGTCTGGAACGTGGAGGTGAGCCCCGCTCTTCCTCCCCCGCCCTTGCTCAGCCCCGTCTGGGGCTTCTGCGGGATTTGGGGAACCCATTCAGCCATTCCTTCAAAAGATACTCGTGGACCTCTACTATGTGCCAGGTGCTGTTCTAGGTGCTGGGGACACAACTGGGAAAGAAACTGACTAAAGTCATGGAGCATGGAGCTCACATTTGGGTGGGAGAGTAAACCTGTAAACATCATCGATATATAACATGCCAAGTAGCCATACCTCTCTGAAGAAAACTAAAGCAGCATAGGGGAAAGGAGGATGGAGAATGCTAGTCTAGAGAGGAAAGCGTGGTCTGGGAAGGCCTCCCTGAGGATGTGACGTTTGAGCTGAGACCTGCAGGAAGTGAAGGGCTAAGGCTCGAGATCACTGGGGAGAACAGCAAGAGCAGAGGTCCTGCTGCAGGAGCATGCGTACCTCAGAGAGCTCTGGTGGGGGCCATTTGGGTAGTGTAGTGTTTTTTTTGTTTTTGTTTTTTTACTTTTTTTCATGTGTGTGAGGAAGATTAGCCCTGAGCTAGCATCTGTTGCCAATCCGCCTCTCTTTGCTGAGGAAGATTAGCCCTGAGCTAACATCTGTGCCCATCTTCCTCTACTTTATATGTGGGCTGTCTGGGCCAGCCCCGTGGCTTAGCGGTTAAGTGCGCGCGCTCCGCTACTGGTGGCCCGGATTCGGATCCCGGGCGCGCACCGACGCACCGCTTCTCTGGCCATGCTGAGGCCGCGTCCCACATACAGCAACTAGAAGGATGTGCAGCTATGACGTACAACTATCTACTGGGGCTTTGGGGGGAAAAAAAATATTTATATGTGGGATGCCTGCCACAGCATGGCTTGATGAGCGGTGCATAGGTCCATGCCCAGGATTCAAACCTGCGAACCATGGGCCATTGAAGCAGAGCGCGCAGACTTAACCACTACGCCACATGGCTGGCCCTGCTTTTGTTTTTTTTTTAAGTATTGAAGTTTTTATTTTCTGAGAATGACTCTGGGGATTTTTTATTCTCTGAAGCTGTTCTAAGTACTCCTTGAAGATAAGATAACTGGTAGAGAAAGAATTGTATCTATTTTTTTTTTTTTTTTTGCTGGAAATTTCTTAGTACTAGGAATGTTTGTCGGTTGCCCAATTCAGGGTTGTGAGAAATAACTTCTCCTGTTGAATAAGCTTATTCAGCCCTTTGACTACTTGAATCCATCTGCCTTCGTGGATCTGACATTTCTGTTGATAGCACTTTTCTCACTCAACAAGGATGTTTTTAAAATTTATATATATGGGCCGGCCCCATGGCTTAGTGGTTAAGTGCGCGCGCTCCAATGCTGGCGGCCCGAGTTCGGAACCCTGGGCGCACACAGACGCACCGCTTCTCCGGCCATGCTGAGGCCACGTCCCACGTACAGCGGCTAGAAGGATGTGCATCTATGACATACAACTATCTACTGGGGCTTTGGGGGAAAAAATAAATAAATAAAATTTAAAATTTATATATAGGGCCGGCCCTGTGGCTTGGTGGTTAAGTGCGCGCGCTGCGATGCTGGCGGCCCGGGTTCGGATCCCGGGTGCGCATCGAGGCACCACTTCTCCGTTCATCCTGAGGCCGAGTCCCGCATACAGCAACTGGAAGGATGTGCAGCTACGACACACAACTATCCACTGGGGCTTTGGGGGGAAAAAATAAAATAAATAAAAAATCTTAAAAAAAAAAAATAAAATAAAATAAAATAAAATAAAATTTATATATAAATGTATTCTCCTTAAAAAAAGCTGAGATATTACAGATAAAGCTCAAGTCCATTTTGATTAGCTCCCCACCCCTAATCCTGCTCTCTCTCGCTGTCACTATTGTTTTCAGTTTATTGTGTGTTCTTTCAGTTCATTTCCTTTGCATCTGCCTGTTACGTATATATCCTCATCAAAAATATCTGTGGATGGATCTTTTTATCAGTTCTGGAAAATTCTCAGCCAGTATGGATTTAAGAATTGCCTCTACCCCCTTCTCTCTCTTCTTTTGTAACTTTGATGTCCTATCTGTCTCTCTCCTTCATATTTTTTAAAATAAAACAGGCCTAGAAAACCACACAAAAGAAATGTAGTTTATCAATTATTGTTAGCAACTGTTGATGCTTAATGCCTAGATCCATTTATTCATTGGGGGTTGCAATATGGTGCTATTCTAATTCTATCATTTCTTTTTATTAGTTGGACTACTAATATGAAGAGACACTTCCCCTCATCTACCATTTGGTCACCCAGTGGTACACTTCATATAGGAAAGGCAGGATAAATGCTTGATTCTTTCCCTTTATTTACCAGTTTTCAAGATAATGAATTGCTTCCCTGTCCTCTAAAGGTAACTAGTTGTTTTTATTTAATATCATTATAAACTTATGTATTTAAATATATTGGATATATTTTAATCCATTGCAATTATTAACAGTATTGGAGCTCAAATTGTCCCATCTTTGGCCAGAGGAAGCCTCTTCAAGTTGGCTCCCAAGTCCTTTGGGCATGACCCTTGTAGTCTTTGATAACTACTTTGCTACCTGAGATGACAAGATGTTCCAGCCTCATCTTGTACATCTCCTGTCCCAGACCTGGAATCAGCCATTTTTTGAAGACGTCCTAGTTTTTTTTTTTCAGTTTGCATTGGTATTTCAAAATCACAGTCTGAGTGCTGGGGATGCTCATAGCTATTGGACTGATCCTTCCAGAATCCTAGTTCTCAAAGACACAGGGGATGGTGGAATTAGAATATCCCCAGTTAGTCATTTACTTGTTCCCACGTTATGTATACAACAGTCTAAGAATGACAAGTATTCAATTTTGAAAACAGATAAAACAACATTTTTTGCATATGTTCTCTCCATTCTCCCCCAGTTTAAAAAATAATTATACTGTATGTGATCTGATTATATAGTAATTATATATACAATATTCTCTCCCTTTTAACTCCATTTATTTTGGGGTGGTATAAGTCTACATATATATAGTGGCAAAATACACATAGTGTAAAACTTACCATTTAAATCATTTTAAAATGTACAATTCAGTGGCATTTAGTACATTCACAATGTTGTGCAACCATCACTACTGTCTAGTTCTGGAACATTTTCATTACCCCAAAAGGAAACTCTGTACCCATTAAGCGGTCACTCCCATTCCCACTCCCCCAGCCCTTAGCAAGAACTAATTTGCTTTCTGTGGCTATGGATTCTCCTGTTCTGAATATTTCATATAAATGGAATCATAAAGTGTGTGGACTTTGTGTCTGACTTCTTTCTCTTAGCGTAATGTTTTCAAGGTTCATCCGTGTTGTAGCATGTGTCAGTACTTCATTCCTTTCTAAGGTTGAATAAGATTGCGTTGTATGGATGATACCACATTTTGTTATCCATTTATCAGCTGATGGACATTTGAGTTGTTTCCACCTTTTGGCTGTTGTGAATAGTGCTACCGTGAACATTCATGTACAAGCTTTGTCTGAACATCTGTTTTCAGTTCTTTTGGCTGTATACCCAGGAGTGGAATTGCTGGGTTATATGGAAATTCTATGTTTAAGTTTTTGGGGAACCGCCAAACTTTTCCACAACAGCTGCACCGTTTTACATTCTCACCAGCAGTGTATGAGGCTTCCAGTTTCTCCACATCTTTGCCAATCCTGGTTATTTTTCTGTTTTTTTTTTTAATTATAGCCATCTTAGTGTTTGTGAAGTGGTACCGTATTGTGGTTTTGACTTGCATTTCCCTAGTGATTAACGATGTTGAGTATTTTTTCATGTGCTTGTTGGTCATTTGTATATCTTGGGAGAAATATCTATTCAAGCCTTTTGCCCATTTTTTACTTGGATTGTTTGTCTTTGTGCTGTTGAGTTGTAAGAGTTCTTTATATATTCTGGATACTAGACCCTTATTGGATATATGATTTGCAGATATTTTCTGCCATTCTTTGTTATGTTTTCACTTTTTTGATGGTGTCTTTTGATGCACAGATGTTTTTAATTTTGATGAAGTCCAGTTTATCTGTTTTTTCTTTTGTTGCTTGTGCCTTTAGTGTCACATCTAAAAAACCATTGCCAAGTCCACAATCATGAAGGTTTCTACCTATGTTTTCTTCTAAGAGTTTTATTGTTTTAACTGTTCCATTTAGGTCTTTGATCTTTTTTGAGTTAATTTTTGTATATGGTGTGAAGTAAGGGTCCAACTTTATTATTTTGCATGTGGATATTTAGTCCCAGCACCATTTGTTGAACAGACAAATCTTTCTCCCTTGGATGATCTTGGCACACTTGTTGAAAATCAATTGACCATAGTTGTATGAGTTTAATTTTGGACTCTCAATTATATTCCATTAATGTATGTCTGTCTTTATGCCAGTACCACGTTGTTTTGATTATGTAGCTTTGTAGTAAGTTTTGAAATTGGGAAGTGTATGTCCTACAACTTTTTCTTCTCTATGGTTTGGCTGTTTGGGGTCCCTTGCAATTCCATATGAATTTTAGGATCAGCTTTTCCATTTCTACAAAAAAAGGCTGTTTATCTTCATTGTAATCTTTATTATTTCCATCCTTCTGCTAGCTTTCAGTTTAGTTTGCTCTTGTTTTCCTTGCTCCTTAAGATGTGAAGTTATTTACCTGAGATCTTTTTTTTTTTTGGTGTAGGCGTTAACAGCTATAGATTTCCCTCTGAACATTCCTTTTGCTGCAGCCCATAAAGTTTGGTATATTCTGTATTCATTTTCATTTTTCTCAAAGTATTTTCTAATTTCTCTTTTGATTTTTGCTTTGACCCATTGGTTGTGTAAGAGTATATTGTTTAATATCCACAGAGTCATGCATACTTAATGATGGGGATACGTTCTGAGAAATGCATTGTTATGCAATTTTGTCATTGTGTGAACATCATGGAGTGTACTTACACAAACCTAGGTGGTATAGCCTACTACACACCTAGGCTAATCTTATAGGATCACCATCATATATATGGTCCGTCATTGACCAAAACGTCGTTTTGCACTGCATGACTCTATTTGTTAATTCTTCAAATTTCCTTCTGTTATTCATTTGTAGTTTCATTCCGTTGTGGTCAGAGAAGATTGTATGATTAGTCTTAAAATTTATTGAGACTTATTTTGTGACCTAATATGTGATCTATTCTGGAGAATGTTGCATGTTCACTTAAGAAGAATGTGTATTTTGCGGTTATTAGGTGGAATATTCTTTATATGTCTGTTAGATCTAGTTGGTTTATAGTGTTTTTCAAGTCCTCTATTTCCTTATTGATATTCTCTCTAGATCTGTCTTTATTGAAAGTGGAATATCGAAGTCTCCAACTATTATTACAGAACTGTGTATTTCCCCCTTCAGTTCTGTCAAATTTTTTTTTTAATAATTTTATTTATTTATTTTTCCCCCCAAAGCCCCCAGCAGATAGCTGTATGCCATAGCTGCACATCCTTCCAGTTGCTGCATGTGGGACGCAGCCTCAGCATGGCCGGAGAAGCGGCGTGTCGGTTCGAGCCCGGGATCCGAACCCGGGCCACCAGCAGCAGAGCGTGCGCACTTAGCCACTAAACCTCGGGGCCGGCCCTAGTTCTGTCAATTTTTGCTTCATGTATTTTGGGTCTTTGTTGTTAGGTGTGTATATATTTATACTTGTTATATCTTCTTGATGATGTAATCAATATATAATGCTCTTCTTTGTCACTTGTAACAATTTTTGACTTCGTCTGTTTTGTTTGATGTACTATAGATACCCAGAGCTCCCTTTTAGTTACTATTTGTATGAATTATCTTTTTCCATACCTTCACTTTCAACCTGTGTGTGTCTTTGGATACAAAGTGAGTCTCTTATGAACAATATGTAATTAGATCTTTTTTTTAATGCATTCTGCCAATTATTTCCTTTTGATTGTGGAGTTTAATCTATTTACATTTAAAGTAATTATTCATAAAGTAGGACTTACTCTTGCCATTTTGCTATTTGCTTTCTATCTTGTATCTTTTATGTTCCTTAATTCTTCTATCACTATCTTCTTTTGTGTTTGATTTTTTGTAATGTTGCATTTTGATTTTCTTCTCATTTCCTCTTTTGTATATTTTAGTTATTTTTTTACTGGAGGATTATAATTGACATCTTAAATTTTTAACAAATTAGTTTAATACCAACCTACCTTCAATAGTTTACACACATTCTGCTCTTATCCATAAAGGGCTCTCTCCCTCCCTTTTGTGTTGTTATTGTCACAAATTGTATCTTTATACATTGTATACCCATTAACATTGATTTATAATTATTGTCTTATGCCTTTGTCTCTTAAATCATATAGGAAAAGAGGAGTTACAAACCAAAAAGGCACTAATACTGGCCTTTATATTTACCTATGTAGTTACCCTTACCAGTGTTCATTATTTCTTCATATGGCTTCAAGTTACTGTTTCGTGTCCTTTCACTTAACCCTGGAGGACTGACTCCCTTTAGCATTTCTTGTAGGGGGAGTCTGCTAGTGACAAATTCCCACAACTTTTGTTATCTGTGAAGTCTTAGTTTCTCCTTCATTTTTGAAGGATAGTTTTGCCAGATAGAGAATTCCTGGTTAACAGTTTTTTCTTTTAGTACTTCAAATATGTTGTCCCACTGTCTTCTGGTTTCCATGATTTCTGATGAGAAATCAACTGTTAACTTCATTGAGGCTCTTTTGTACAGGACAAGTCATTTGTCTCTTGTTGCTTTCAAGATTTTTTGTTTGGCTTTGGCTTTCAATAATTTGTGGTGGGTCTTGATGTGAATTTCTTTGAGTTTGTTTATCTTACTTGGAGTTTTTTGAGCTTCTTGAAATGTGTTGCTTCATGCCTTTTATCAAATTCGAGAAGTTTCAGCCATTATTTCTTTTTTTTTTTTTTTTTTTTTAAAGATTTTATTTATTCATTTTTTTTCCCCCCAAAGCCGCAGTAGATAGCCGTATGCCATAGGTTCACATCCTTCTAGTTGCTGTACGTGGGACTCGGCCTCGCGCTGGACGGAGAAGCGGTGCCTCGGGGCGCGCCCGGGATCCGAACCCGGGTCGCCAGCATCAGAGCGCACGCACCTAACCGCTAAGCCACGGAGCCGGCCCAGCCATTATTTCTTCAAATATTTTTTCTGTCCCTTTCCCTCTCTCCTTTCCTTCTGAGACTCCTATAATGTGTATGTTCGTATACTCCATGGTGTTCCACAGATAACCTGGACTCTATTCATTTTTTGATACATTTTTCTTTCCGATCCTTAGACTAGGTTCTGTTGATCTATTGATCTGTTCAGGTTCAGTTGATCTTCAGGTTCATTGATTCTTTCTTCTGCCTGTCAAATCCAAATCTGCTGTTGAACCCTAGTGAATTTTTTATTTTAGTTATTACACTTTTCAGCTTCAGGTTTCTATTTGATTCCCTTTTGTAATTTCTATCTCTTTATTGATATTCTCTACTTGATGAGACATTATTCTCCTGGTTTCCTTTATTTCTTGGGCACAATTTCCTTGATCCCTTTCAGTATATTTAAGACAGTTGATTTAAAGTCTTTGTCTAATAAGTCCAATCTGGGCTTCCTCTGTTTCTGTTAATTAACAATTTCTGTTGATTTCTTTTTTTTCTGTGAATGGACTATTCCTTTTTTGCGTGCCTGTCTCATAATTTTTTGTTTAAAACTGGGTGTTTTTAATATTATAGTGTAGTAGCTCTGGAAATCGAATTCTCCCCCTCCTCAGAGTTTGTTGTTATGGGTTATAATTGTTTGTTTAGTGACTTTTCTGAACTGTTTTTGTAAAGATTATATTCTTCGTCATATGTCGTGTGTGGTCACTGAAGTCTCTATTCCATCATCTTAGTGGTCAGCTAGTGATTTGACAGTGATTTCCTTAAATGCCAAAATTCCGCAGCTTCTTTCCTCGGTAAGCACTCTCCTGGTTATTGTAAATTAGATTCCAGATTTCTGAAAAAGTTGATTCTGACAGTTTTTGCCAACTTAAGGTTGCTTTGGTGGAGGGACAGGTTTTTGGAATTCCCTACTCTGCCATTTTCAGTGATGTCACTTGATCCTCATTTATTCTTAATTCTACAAGAAACTATAAATTTAATCATCTCCTTATGTCCATGTATCTCTAGTCATTTTTGTTGTCGGAAGCTCATTCTTAGTAGATTTGTCAGGAACAGTTTATAAGGACAGTATTTCCTGAGTTTTTGCATGTTGATAACATTTTTTCTGTGCCCTTTATACTTGAAAGTCACTTTTGCTGGATAAAAAAATGCTTGGCTCACATTTTCTTTCCTTGTCTATCTTAAATATATTACTCCATTTTCTTATGGTTATTGAAATGTCTCATGTCTGTCTTTCCCTTTTAAGTCATTTGCTGTTTTTTGCCTAGAAGCCCAAAGAATTTTTTTTTTTTAATTTTTATTTATTTATTTTCTCCCCAAAGCCCCAGTAGATGGTTGTATGTCATAGCTGCACATCCGTCTAGTTGCTGTATGTGGGACGCGGCCTCAGCATGGCTGGAGAAGTGGTGCGTTGGTGTGCGCCCGGGATCCGAACCCGGGCCACCAGTGGTGGAGCACGCGCACTTAACCTCTAAGCCACAGGGCCAGCCTTGCGTTTATTTCTAACTCTTTGAATTCTGTCACTTTGTCTCTGAGTTTTTCCAATTATGACTTAGGTTGCTTTTCATATCTGAGATCATTTTCTTAATGTCTTTTAGCTCTGTCTGAAATAGTAAGTTATAGTTTTGATCTGTTTTATGGAAATGTGTTTCTGATGTGCTTGCTTTCTTTTCCTTTAGTTTTAAAGGGGAAGTTGGTTCGGGACTTGACCTTGGTCCTTTTTTGTTGTTAATTTTTATGTGATACTAGTTTTTCTGAATTTTTAGAAGATGGTATGTTTCAGGTCAGGTTTTCTAACTTCGCAAGAAAGACCTCCATCTTACTATTATTTTATACCATTCAAAAATATGGCAGCTTGCTTTCTGATATTTCCATGTTATGTTCCTATTTATGTGTTAGGTTTCTACTTTTATCTGAACCTCCTCTTTCCTTTGTCTCTCTTGTCTCTGTCCTGATCACTTTTGTCTCCACTCCCAGCAGTTTCCCCTCAGGATGGGCCTTTGTCCTGGAAGGGAGCCCTGGCAGGTCAGTGTAGAGAGTGCACAGGACCTTGGCTGCTCCAGCCCCTTCAGACCTTGCCGCCGGGCCCTTGCACTCAGCCGCTGTTGGAGTGGAGGAAACCCTCCCACTTTCAGCTGCTGTTCCCTTAGACACATCGTGCTTTCCAGTGAGTGCCTGCTGGCCACTTTGGGGTATCCTGTTCTTGGGTCTGTCAGAGGCCCCATTGCTTCTCTCCGCTTTCCCCCATGTATGTGTTCATAATGTGTAGCTCTTAGGACTGGTGGTACTCTGTCCCTACCTGCTTGTATTTGGGAGTTATGGGACTGTCTTGTCACCTAGTTTTGCTGTAAATGTTGTCCATGGGTTTTGGTTTGGATTAAAAAACCTATGCTGCTGCTATCATCATCTTCACAGAACCCAGTCTTCCGTATTTTCAAATCTCTATATGTTGTCTCTTTGTCTCTCTGAACTGCGCTCTGAATAATGTGGTTAATTCTGTCTTTCAGTTCACTTAATTTTCTTTTCAATTGTGTCTATTCTATGGTTTTTAATATGTTTTCATTTCTGTTTTGTTCTTTTTCAGCCCTGCTTGGTTATTCTTTGTAGTTTCTGGTTGGCTCCTCATACTTTTAATCTTGTCAAAGGTATCTTATTTCTTTGAACATATTAAATATGGTTATTTTATATTCTCTCTGATAATTGCAATATTTGAAGCTAGACTCTTGTTTTTGGTGCTTCTTATTTCCTTTTGTGCTTAGTGATTTTTGGCTGAGTTGCCCATTTTCCTTGGAAATTTATCTGTGGGGATGTTTACAGCGTGGGCTGAAGGTGGGGCGTGTACGGGATATGGTAGCATTTTGTGTCCTTTTTTCTTGTTTATTTTTAACATAGAAGGCGTTGTGCTATACCTGTTTATCAGCAACTTACTTTTTTTTACCAAAATGCCGCAGTGTATCATAGCGCTGCCATTGGAGTGGTTGTAATGAATCTCCTTTGCCTTGTTCTCTGGGATCCGCAGGTGTATCCTGAGTTTGAAGATCAAAGAGCTTGTCTGCCGTCAGGGTCTTTTCTGACTTGTTCCTCAGACAACACCATCCGCTTCTGGAACATGGATAGCGGCCCTGACTCTCACTATCAGAAAAACATCTTCAGTAATGTGAGAGGCTTCCTTGTGACCTGTCTTTTGGAAGAACAGAGACCTGCGTTAAGCTAGGATATTGGGGCGGGACGGAGTCTTACGGAAGCTTAGCGTTAGGCTTCACCAGGGGCGGGAACCAAGGCAGGTCCCTCTCTGTCTCCCCTCTCCTGTTTCTCTCTCTCCCTCTCTTTCTGTCTGCGATAGAAGAGCCTGTCCTCTCCACTCCTGTCTGCCAGTCAGCTCCTGCTCTCCAGGTGTGTGTGGACACAGCCGCTCTAGACAACCTGACACACTCAGTAGAAATGAAATTGCTCCCCAAGTCTTGAGTCGGAACTCCCTGGCAAAGCACCTGATGGGCCAAACCAGGCAGGGGCCTCCCCTGTCCAACTAGCTGCCACGCAGTGGGGCCTCAGGTGGGGGTGCTGGCAGGACCCCACAAAGAGCCAGGATGAGAGGCTGGGGAGAAAACACTTTACTGAAGAAATGATTGGTATTGCCAGCTCAGTGAGGGAGCCTCTCTGAGGAGCTGAGCCCTGAATCGTGCATTCATTTATGCTGCAGACACTTAGGAAGGCCAGTGCTGCACGCTGGGGACACGTCAGTGTCTAAGACAGACCCTTCTCCTGCCCTCCTGGCACCACAATCTAGTGGGGAGGGCAGACAGTGAGCCAGGACCTGCACAGATTCTGACATAATCACAAATGGGATAAGCACCACGAAAGAAAATTTCAGGGTGCTAGTAGGATATAAAACAGTCATCTGGGGGCTGGCCCTGAGGTGTAGCGGTTAAGTGCGCGCTCCACTGCTGGCGGCCCGGGTTCTGATCCCGGGCGCACACCGACGTGGCACTTGTCAGGCCATGCTGTGGCGGGCTCCCACATAAAGTGGATGAAGGTAGGCATGGTTGTTAGCCCAGGGACAATCTTCCTCAGCAAAAAGAGGAGGATTGGCATGGACGTTAGCTCAGGGCTGATCTTCCTCACAAAAAAAAAAAAGCAGTCGTCTGATCTTCTGTGTGGCATCAGGGGCAGCTTTCTAGAGGAAGAGACGCCTGCACTGAGATAATGGAGGATTGGGAGGAGTAAAGAGGGGAGAGGAGTGTGTCCTATGCCAAGGGAATAGCCTGTGCAAAAGCCCTGAGGTGAGAGAGAGCTTTGTGAGTTGGAAAACCTGAAAGTGTGGCTGGAACAGAAAAGGCCCATAATGCAGGGTATGTATAGCAGATGTTTCTTTACTACTCCTCTCCCAAAACTACCATCTTCTCTTCTGCACCTGTGATGTAAGTTTTATATTTGGCTCCACACAATAGAAAAATCCAAACAAAAGGTAAAAGTTTGGTTTTCTGATTCATAAATAGTCTGGAGGTAACCACTCTGGGCTGTTTTGGCAGCTGCAGGAAGCCCTTAGCGACCCAAGAGCCTTCCAGCTTTCCACTCTGCCATTTTGAAGGAGTGACCCTTGTCCTCATGATCCCATATGGCTGCCAGAGCTGTAGTCATCACATCCAAGTTCCAGGCAGCAGGAGAGAAGATAGGAAGCAGAAGAGTTTCCACTTGCTTTACATCTCATTGACCAGAATTTATTCACACAGCCTCATCTAGCTGCAAGGGAGGTTGGGAAATAGTTGTTATTCTGAGTGGTGAAGCTCCCAGGTCAAAATTCCAGGAGTTCCATTACTAATGAATGGGAGACTGGCTGTCAGGAGACAGAATTACAGAGGTGCGTCTGAGCTTCTCACAGAGCTGGCCTCTGCCCTCCCCTCCTGCAGACCCTGCTGAAGGTAATATATGTGGAGAATGACATCCAGCACCTGCAGGACACGGCACACTTCCCAGACCGGGGGAGCGAGAGCGGGGCACCTCTGGACGTGAAAGCCGGCGTGCGGGTCATGCAGGTCAGTCCTGACGGCCAGCACTTGGCTTCAGGCGACCGAAGCGGAAATCTGAGGCAAGTGAGCCCTGGCTGGGGTCTGGTGCACACTCGCCACTCGGGCTCGGGTACTCGGGGCGCTGGGGGGAGCCCAGCCTTGACACCTCCCGTGACCATTGGAAGTGAGGCACTGTGAGTAGCAATCTGGTAACCAGACAGCCCTGGGAGCTTAAGCCGAGAAAGGGCTTCTGGAAGGGCTGAGGTCAGCATAGCTACCAGGGCCTCAGCAGCTGGGACATGCGAACTTTGCCTACAGAGTGGACAGGCAATCTTGTATGACCCTGGGGAAGGGTGACACTTTCACCAGCCACGTGGTACCACGGCTGAACCGTCAGAGAGGATGCCAGCTTGGGGTTCCTGGTGGCCCGGGGAGAGGAGCCAGGAGGATGGGACACTTGAGCACTCAGGCTGCTTACCCACACTGCAGAGGTTTGTCAAGATGTTAACAGCCCAGCAGGTGGTGACAGAATATGAACCCTGTCACAAGGACAAGTTTAAGATGATGAAGGACAGCTGTGACCTGGGTGCGGGGGCTGCTGGGGACTGGAAGGGACTGGGGGGAACTGGAGAGCACATGCCCCATAAAGGGGCAGCCGCCACGCAGCACCAGCAGTGCAGGCTCCAAGTTGCTGTATCTTCCCATTGTCCAAGAAGAACAGCAAGTGCAGATTGTTTTTTCTGTGAAACTCTGGTTTTTAAATGCCGACAGCTGTTTTTTTTTTTTTTTTTTTTTTAAACAACTGACACACATTATCTTGTTTAATCCTCACAATAACCTTATGAGGCAGGTATTTTTTTTTTTTTTTCTTTTTTTAAGATTTTATTTATTTATTTTTTCCCCCCAAAGCCCCAGTAGGTAGTTGTGTGTCATAGCTGCACATCTTTCTAGTTGCCAACAGCTGTTTTGATATCAGTCGCTGCATGAGGCAAATGAAGGTGTCGGTGGGCGGCGCACACTGATGGCGCTCTGCCCTGAGTGCAGAGGCAGTGACAGGAGCTCACATGGGGTAGCACTCTCCCCCTGCCGGCCACTGGCCTGGGTGCTGTGTCGACCGACTCAGTCCTCTCCCCGACCCTCGGATGTCAGCGCTGTTACTAGCTCCTTTCAGGGGGATGACTGAACCGCCCCGGTGGTGCAAGCGGTTGGGTGCGCGCGCTCCGCTCTGGCGGCCCGGGGTTCGCCAGTTCGGATCCCGGAGGCGCACCGACACACCGCTTGGCAGGCCATGCTGTGGCGGCGTCCCATATAAAGTGGAGGAAGATGGGCATGGATGTTGGCCCGGGGCCGGTCTTTCTCAGCAAAAAGAGGAGGATTGGCAGGTGTTAGCGCAGGGCTGATCTCCTCAAAAAGAAAAAAGAAAAAAAAAAGGGAGAGGGGGTGACTGAGGCAAGAGAGGCCAAGGGGCTAGGCTAAGATCACACAGGAAGAGAGTAGAGGAGCTGGGATGACTGTTTCTTATTTCGGTCCTGGCTGACCTGTTGACTCCTTGATTTCATTTGGAGAGAATGTGAAGAAAGTCTAGATTAGAGACTCTTTAAGAGAGAGATTCGAATCAAATGTTCCCACTCGTAGGTCCTATCCTTGAGGATGACCTCTGACCCCTGATCCTGCCCCGCCTCCAGGGACCACCCCTGATACAGCCCAGCCGCTAACCCCTGTTTCCCCAGAGGACTGTCATAGATCTGGCCCATGGAACCACAGGGACTGGGTGCCCACTGAGGTGCTCCCATCCTTGGCACTGCTTCCTTCAAGATGGCAGGTTTCTAGATGAGAAGAGCGGTGGGGCATCTCTAGACTAGTTGGCCAGGGTAGGGGGTTCTCTGTGCCACCTCTCTGGCTGCTCTGGGCTTTTCTAGCAGTGGCAGAGGCCTGGAGTTCGGGGGTGGGGCTCCGGGCAGGGTACAGCAGGCGGTGTGTGTCTCCCAGGATCCACGAGCTGCACTTCATGGATGAGCTGGTCAAGGTGGAGGCCCACGATGCTGAGGTGCTGTGCCTGGAGTACTCCAAGCCTGAGACGGGTGAGCCCACGCAGGGTGGTGGCAGGGCAGCGGCCTGCCCAGCAGGGCCGCAGAGAGGGGTAGTTGGTGTCTGGTGAGGCTGTGAATGACAGCTGGGAGTCCTGTGTTTAATAAGCGCCCCTGTCGCTGGACCCTGGGACCAGGGTGGCTGGGGCTGCAGAAAGCAAGACATGCAGGCAGGACCCAGCTTGACTTGCTTTCCCTGGTCCCCAGCACCCCAACAGCGCTCCGGCTAAAGAGGTGCATGTTGACTGAGAGAGTGTGAATGAGCTCGTCCTCTACTGGAGACGATAGATAGTTAAACGTAATTATTTTGAAAAAGTTTGATGCCTACAGAAAAATTGCAAGAGTTTTGTAATGAATACCTGCATCCCCTTCACCCAGATTCCCCGAGTTTTTTCTTTTCACTCCTGTCTGACCCTGGACGGTATGTCTGACTTTATCTGCTTCCCCCCTCCATCTCTCTCTGTGTTTGCACACACACCCGTATAATAAAATAGTAGTGCAGACAGTATTTTTTTCTTTTGCTGAACTCTTTGAGAGCGAGTTGCAGGCGTGATGCCCTTTCCCCTTAGTGCCTGTGTGAGCATTTCCTAGGGGCGAGGACATCGTTTACATGACCGCGGTGCACCTACCAAATACTGTCGTTGTCTCGTGGTCCTTATTCCGGTTTTGCCAGTGGTCCTGCTTCGTCCTTGATAGCACATTTGTCTTTCCAGTCCAGGTTCACACTTTAATTGTCGTGGCTTTTTTGTCACCTTTATTCTGGAACATTTCCACAGCCTTAAGTTGTCTTTATGACTTTGGTGTTCTGCAGAGTATAGACCAGTCATTTTACAGAATTTCCTTCAATTGGGTTTGTCTGTTTTCCTCACAGTTTGATTCCGACGATACATTTTTGGCAGGACTGGACTATAGGTGGAGTTGTGCCCTATATGTTAACGATCTTCTCATGCTCCTTTCTTTCTTCCTCCCCCTGCACCCTCTGCCCCACCAGATTTTCTTTAAACCTCTCTTCATTCAGGACACCCTTCCTGAGCTCCCCTTCATCTCAGGTCATGTGTCAGGCCTCAGACACGCCAGGTGACCAGGGTAGGCCCTGTCGCAGGGGCCAGCAAGGAGGTCCAGTGGCAGAAGGAAGCCTGGCAGCAGGTCGTGAATGGGGCCTGGACGAGGCCCACGGAGCCAGAGCTCAGAATGAGGGCCACTATTCGGGAGGCTGAGAGTGGGCAGGGCCTCACGTGACAGGCCAGGGAGTCGGACTGGATGGGAAGGAGTGCTGGGCTCGGCTAGAATGTCTGCTGTGGGGGCGAGTGGAGGAGCGCCCTGTGTCCCTCGAGGTTCATTCTCCCTGAACTGGTGACGTGGGACGTGAAACGCCAGGGTTTGGGGGCTCTGGGGAAAGACTACACAGAGCGGGGGAGTGGCCCCTTTCTGGGTTGGGGCAAGTTGGCTGCAGTTATGGAACCAAAGACCCCTTCAAGGTCTGGGAAGCTCGGTCATGCTGCTCTCGGGAGGCCCGGGCATCAAGTGGCCTCCTGGGACCCCAGGCCCACCCTCTCCACTCACAGGGCTGACCCTGCTGGCCTCAGCCAGTCGGGACCGACTGATCCACGTGCTGAACGTGGAGAAGAACTACAACCTGGAGCAGACCCTGGATGACCACTCCTCCTCCATCACAGCCATCAAGTTCGCCGGTGAGCCTGCCTTCTGCTGCCTGCGCCTTGGTAGACGGGCCCCTTCGGCTGCAAGTAACAGCAAAAACTCGCGTAAACAAAAAGGGGAGAAGCGAGCTCTGGATTCAGGCACAGCTGGATCCAAAGGGTGATTTTTTAAAAATTGCCAGGACCCTCTCCCTCTGTCAGCTGTGCCTTTCTCTGGTGGGCACGACCTTGGTTGTCTCTCTGCCACTGGAAAGAGAGTCCCCCTCTTTCTATCAGTTTTGGCAGAAATTGGGAGCTGACTTTCCTTGTGCTGGCTTGAGGCACCTGCTCTTTCCAGAACAGTTGTTGTTTCCAGGGCTGGGGTGTTCTCTTGGGCCAGATCTGACTCACGTGCCCCCAGCCCCCACCTACCTCCACCCTGATCCAGGGGGACTGGCATTAGGCGAGTGCTGATCCCCGAAAGGAAATCAGGCTGCCAATCCTGTGAGAAGGCGTGATGGGCGCTGGTGACTTGGGCAGAAAGATAGGTGACAGCGACAATTGCTGGAGGCTAATTCTGTGCTGGACAATGGTCCTTGCTCCGTCCTGGGAGTTACCCCCTTCCCTGCCCCATTTAACACCCAGACTCACTCAGCCAATGGGTACAGGCCTCGGATCCTTCCTAAGCCTGTCCTTCTCCATGCTCAACCAGGAAAGCGAAGGGATTCTTCCAATTCTGGAAAGATTCAGTATGGAGATCCCTGGCCCTCAGGGATTCCAGGGGAAGGGAAGGCAGGCCCTGTGGGGTTTAACTGATCAGAACCCAAGAACATGTTCAAAACTATGTTCAAGAAGAATCTGCTCTTGGAGAGAATGCATCTGTGTACCATGTACTCTATGTAAGTTCTTGACTATGAAGAATGAGAGTGTATTGTTCTTCCTTGGTCTTCCCCACTTTCTGCCCTGCCTCTCTCCAGCTAAGGTGAGAGGGAGCTGGGCAAAAACAGGTTCACTGTGTTTGATATGTCTTGATGAAAACCTAACAAAAGCTGATCAGCTCAGACTTCTCAGTCGTCCTTAAAAAACTGTTCAGACCATCGCCCTCCATGGGACAGAGGTCATTAGAGTAAGTCAGTGGATCTAGCAGTGACCTCACCTTTGCTGAAAGGTCTCGATCCAGGAGAGGTAATGGCTGGCCAAGGGGGTGGATCTTTAAGGCCACCTTCGGAAGGGTGTGGGCCTTCATAGAGCCCCAGCCGGTCTGAAAGGATGCAGTTCCTGTGTGCCCTGCTCCAGCCGGGCTGGCTCATCTGGGAGTTATGCTCAAAACATTGATGGTACAAACTGGGCCCCAGCCAGTCGGAACCTGACTGAAGCTACCCTGCTAAAGAAGGATTCAGTCTTTTCACAGTTTTCTCTGAAACATGTATCCAAACAAGTGACTACAGTATCTGTGTAGTTTACAGAACGACACAGTGAACATCCACCTCAAGTCGGCAGGGATGAACTAGGACGCCCGTTGTTTGTGGCCAGTGACTGTTTTGATTGCTCGTGGTCCTAACATTGCTCAATACTTGGGCTCACCACCAAGGTTAAGAAGCGTAACATTACCAGTAGCTTCAGGCCCTCTCAGTCCCTCCCAGGTCACACTCACCCCACACAGGGCTCACTCCCTCCGGGAGCTGGTGACTCCTGCTTGAGTAACATCTTAACCTGTATGTCAGGCCCGGGCCCTCTCACATGTCCTGTCGTGAAGGAGCAGCATCTTTGGTACTAAGGCTCTCAATGTTTTCTGTCTGTTCTGTCTCCTCATCCTCAACACAACTCGGAGGGATTCGTGCTGTTATTAGTCGTCTTCTATAAAGAAAGAAGAAGAAGAAAAGCAAGAACACTGATAATGTTTACCAGGTGGCAGCCGATGTTCCAAGGCCTTCACGCAACTTCACGGGCGGGGGCTGTTGTAGGCCCATTGTACAGACAGGGAGCTGAGGCAGGGAGAGGAAGCAGGGGCTCAGAGCACGGTGTTTAACCAGAGAATGTCCGGGGTCAGTCCTGGCCCTGTCCTGACTCTCTCCTCCCCGGGACAAGGACTCTGTGGCTCTGAGCCCCTGGGTTCACATTTGTAGGATGGAGTGGCTAGTGAGCAGTCAGGAAGGGAGGCACATGTGGCACGGGGCCTGGCCTGAGGTCTGTGGGGATGCTGTGATTGTTCTCGATGGCATGAGTCTCCCAGTGGTCTGCCTGTCTCCACCTGCTCCCTGCCTCAGTCCCACCTTCACTCTGCTGCGCGAGTCACATTTCCAAATCCCAGATTACGTGTGGTGCCCCTTCTTTGTCCCTGGCTTTTGTTTCCCTTTCTGCCCTTGCTCTGCAGAGGCCTGCCTTGCCCGCTGCTCCATCTGCGCCCCTTCACACACACAGCTCACATCCCACAGAGTCCTGTCTGCACCCAGCACCCACCTCCCTGAGCCCCAGCAGATTTCCCTTGCAGTGGAGTTCCCTAGCTAGGATCCCTGACCCTAGTCAGGCCCAGCGGTAGCCCACCCCTGTGCTGCTTCCTCCTCCGCCAGGCAACAGAGACATCCAGATGATCAGCTGTGGGGCAGACAAGAGCATCTACTTTCGCAGTGCCCAGCAGGTAGAGTGGGGGGGCCTCTTGGAGGGGTGGGTAGGGGGCTTGTCAGGGGTGTCCTCTGAAGGCCCTGCCTGCCCTGCCAGACCTCAGATGGACTACACTTTGTCCGTACCCACCATGTGGCAGAGAAGACCACCTTGTATGACATGGACATCGACATCACCCAGAAGTACGTGGCTGTGGCCTGCCAGGACCGCAATGTGAGGTGAGGAGCTGGCCTGGGCTGGTTTCTGAGTGAGGCCTGGATGGGACCTAGTTGGGTCTGTCTGCTCCTGAGCTGTCTGCTTTCTTCCCCCTACTCATCTGGTCCTCAGATGAGGTCCTCAGAAGAGGGACCCAGCTGGTGTTTCTTAGGAGCTGTGCTTACCCAGGCCTAGCCACCAGGTCAGCAGAGGGTTCCTCTTGGCCCCTCTGGGAGCCTGTGTGGGGCACCTGAGAGATGTTGATGTGGCTCATAAACCCATTATTCACCAGCATTCCGTGAGCACCTGTCTGGGATGGACACAGCTAGGAATTAGAGGCCATGGGATCTCATTCCCTAGTACAGCATTTCAGTCCAGGCATTGGATGGGGGACAAGAGGTAGCAGAGGGCTTCCAGGGGAGAGGAGGGTGGCAGGTAAGGCTGGAATCAGAGGTTGGAGGGGTGGGCGGCAGGGCAGTGTTGGCCACAATATGTTCCCACCTCCCCAGGGTCTACAACACTGTGAACGGGAAGCAGAAGAAGTGCTATAAGGGCTCCCAGGGTGACGAAGGGTCCCTGCTGAAGGTGAGGAACTGGGGCCCCAGGGTGAAAACCACACACACCCGCCCTGTCTGTCTGCTGCCCTGATGGGCCACCTGAGCCCTGTGGCCTCCTTGGCGCTCCACCAAGGATCCCATGCTGCCAGTACCCACTCAGACCTGGCTGACGAAGGGTGCTTGGGAGCTGGGGGCAGCCCCGACTGCTCTACCTTCATTTACTGAGCCCTTCCCCAAGTGGGGACAGTTAAGTGGTTTCCATTTTGAGTGACAACGGAGTGTGGTGGGAAGAATCAGAGAGGCCTGGGCTCCCTCACCAGGTTTGCCCCCTGCCTGTGTTACCCAGGACAGGTGGGGACCTTCTCAGAGCCACTGGACTAGGGGAGCTGTTGGGAGTTCAGGCTCCACGGTCAGACCCCCTCACAGCTCTGCCTCAGGCTGACTGTGACGTTGGGGGAGCATCATGTACTCTGAAGCCTGTTTCATCATCTGTAAAATGCAAATAAAAAGAGCCTCTATCATAGGATTGTTCTGCGGAGGCCGTAAGTTCACACAGACACAGTGCTTAGCCCGGGGCCTAGCTGCCGTCAGTACCAGTGTTGTGTTTGTTAGTTTCTTCACCTGCTAAGTGGAAGCAGGCGTTCCTACCCTACCAGGGCGTGTGTCGGGAGGGCTACCTGGGATGAGTCCACGTGTCAAGGGTCCAGCATGAGGCAGGCCCTCAGTCAGTGGGGGCTGTGAGGTTTGACCCAGGCTGCCTGATGGGGAAGAAGCAGGCAGCCCAAGTGTCATGTGGGTCCTCTTCTCTGCAGGTCCACGTGGACCCCTCGGGCACCTTCCTGGCCACAAGCTGCTCTGACAAAAGCATCTCTGTGATTGACTTTTACTCGGGCGAGTGTGTTGCCAAGATGTTTGGCCATTCAGGTGGGTGTGCCTCCCCACTCAGGACACCTCGCCACCCACCCGCCCCTCCCAGCCTCTGACTCAGAAGGCCAACACAGCTTCTCTGCCCTGCTTGCAGAAATCGTCACTGGCATGAAGTTCACCTACGACTGTCGTCACTTGATCACAGTGTCCGGAGACAGGTGGGAGAGCCTGGAGGCTGCCCAGGCTGGGCCTCCCTCTGGGAGCGGGGGGACCTATCTTATGGGGAGGGCTGGTGCTCTGACACCCTGCCTGTGCAGAGAGCTCCTCCGAGCATTTGGCTTACTCTCTCCTTGGACAGCGTGCACCTTAGTGTCCCAGCCCTGAGTTCAAATCCCAGATCTGCCAGGTATTTACTTGTGACCCTGAGCAGGTCATTTCCTCTCTCTGAGCCTCAGTTTGCTCCTCTGTAAAAGAGATACAGCATCATCTACCTTGGAAAAATGTATGGTGAGAATCAAATGAGATGACGTGCATAAAGTCCTTAGAATGTGGTTGGTGCCTGAGGGAGTCCCTTTGTCGCTCCCTTCGATTTACTACAGTCCTTCCTCACAGCCCCCTTCCTCGGGTCATGAGGCCTTCAGAGCAGGCCCAGGTTTGCTGGGATGCCCTGGGCCCACCCAGGGTGTAGATCTGACATGGTCCGGGGACCCTGCACTAAGCTGATGGGGTGCATTTTCCGGGAGGGGCCAAGGAATGGGGGTCTGGGCCGTGGTGACCTGGTGGCTCCAGGGTTGGATGGCTCCCACATTCACTGTTCCTCCCCTTCCGGACCTTTCCTTGGCCTCTGCAGCTGCGTGTTCATCTGGCACCTGGGCCCGGAGCTCACCAACTGCATGAAGCAGCACTTGCTGGAGATTGACCGCCGGGAGCAACAGCAGCAGAACATGAAGGATGGGACGTGGAGCAGCCACCCCAGGTCCTGAAAGCCACCTGTCCGTCCCCCAGAGGAAGGTCTTCCTGCCCTGGGCCCCTCTGAGGGGCCCACTGAGGAGTGATGCTAGGGACGTAGCCATGGCCAAGACAGCCCTGGCCCTGTCCTTTGTGTGCTAGTCGGGGAGACGGACTTTGAGTACAAAGTTAGGAGAATACTTACAAGAAGGGTTTTGAAGTGGAAACGCTCCAAGAGCCTGTGAGCACTGTGATGGGGAAGCCCGTCCCCTGTGGGGACCAGAGGAGCCCCGACCCAGCCCACGATAGGGCCGGAGGAGGTCGGGGAGGGGTCCAGGGGAGCTGAGATGTCTAAGTGAAAGTTACTGCTTTACCTATTGCTTTGAGTCTTCTGAACATATTTCTTTAAAGTCTTTATGCTGCAAGACCAGTTTTATTTGGAGTGAATTCATGTTCTAGTTTTTGATTTGGAGGTCTCAGTTTGAGAGGGAGGTTCTGGGTTTTTCCTTTCTCCTGCCCATGGAGCTGTCCCTGCCTGTCTGTCTTGAGGCATTGCTGTTGCCTCCCCGCAGGGACCAGACCTTGACTCGGGCCACCTGGTTTTGAGGTCACATCCCACCCGGGGGCTGCAGTGGGGTCCTGGCCCAAGTGCTCACCTTGTGTCGAGCTTGTTTTAGTCTCCTGTACTCCAAAGGAGCTAAAGTCTCATTGCTACCCCCCACTTCCAGAACAGACCCCAGCAGCTCAGGACTGAAGCCCCACCATCTGCTTTGCTTCCTGTCCCATTGTTGTGGCCCTTGGAGAGTATGCCTTATTTTTTGAGTCCAGCCTTTGTTATATCTCATTTATTGTGGTGATGTTTCTAGTAGAGTGGGTAGGGCAGGTGAGACCTCCCAGGATCATCTTGACCAGAAGCCAGAATATGTTCATACGGATCCTAACCCAGGGCCTGGCTCCAGGCAGGTCACCCCCACCCCACCCCATTTGCCTATTTCTCTCCTTGCCATCCTCATTTCTGGTTTCAGGCAGGAGACCTATGCGTCCATGCCCAGCGAGCCTTGCTCCCTGATCCCTGGAGAGCAGATGGAGGATGAGCTGGAAGATGAGTGTGAACCTGAAGAGTTGCTGAAGACACCATCCAAAGAGAGCTTGGATTCAGGTGGGGAAGGGACCCTGTTTTGAGCTCTGTCACTGTAGGCATCATTGCTGGGGTTTGCCCACTACTTTGTTTTCAGGGCCTTGCACATATTGAAGCTCAATAGTCGTATCAGTCAGGACTCTCTCAGTGTAGTAGTAGCCAGACTCTCATTGGCTTAAGCTGGAAAGAGAATTTATTGGTTCCTGTAACTGAAAATTTGAGAGTACTGGCTTCAGGCATAGCCGGATCTAGATAGCCAGGTGATGTTAAAGAAATAGATTTTTCTCCATCTCTTGGCTCTCCTTTTCTCCATTTTGGCTTTGCTCTCAGGCTGTTTCTCCCTTTACTGGGGGCAAAGATTCCCCCAGCAGCTCTAGGTTAAAAGACTCTGTAGAGAAGAGGGCACCTCTTTCCCAATAGCTCAAGCAAAGTCCTGGGGTCGTGATTTGTGTTCCCGGTGTGAGTCATGTGCCCATTCCTGAGCCAGTTGCTGTGATTGGCCAGGCCTGAGTCATGTGGTCGTCCCTGTGGGCAGAGGCTATGGTCAGCTCCACTCAAACCACCTGCCCTCCACCTGGGAAAAGCAGGGTCCAGTTAACCAGAAGACACAACAGATTCTGTTGTTCAGGCAAAAGGGAGAGTAGTGGCTCAGTGACTATAATAGGCCAGGCTCTCTATACATTTCCACCCCTCTGCGTATCGCCTTGGCTTAGGCCCTCATGGTTACAAGATGGCTGCTGAAGTTCCAGGCATCGGGGACGTGGTTGAAGAGGACAGTCCCTCCTGGACTCTCCTTTAGAGAGGAAGCTCTTTCCCAGAAGCCCCTGGCAGGCTTCTCTCAGGTCCACAGGCCATGATTGCTCCAGCCGTGAGAGAAGCTGGAAACAGTGACCAGCATGGGTGCTTTTAGTGGGAATGGTGGTCTCTGCCGACAAGGGGCAACAGCAGGGACCGAGTGGATGGCTGATTAGGAGGTAACAGCAATATGAGAATTCAGCCTTGGAAAAAACTCAGAGAGTAAGCTAATTTTCTTTGTCACCACCCTCACACCTGACCCAGTGTCCTCTCCAGGGTGGCAGTTCACTATGAATCCTTACAGGCCTTTTCCTGAA
Organism: Ceratotherium simum simum; assembly: GCF_057802395.1. Classification (NCBI taxonomy): domain Eukaryota; kingdom Metazoa; phylum Chordata; class Mammalia; order Perissodactyla; family Rhinocerotidae; genus Ceratotherium; species Ceratotherium simum. The sequence goes on from NC_141932.1 coordinate 27,082,637, forward strand.
CATTCATGTGCATATGTACATATCCACAGGAAACGTCATATTTATATCCATAAAGTGTATTATCCTGTGGATACTGTTTTGTGTCTCTCCTCTCATGAGTATCTTATCGCCCTGTACATTGGTGGGTACAAAGCCGAGGTCTGCCTCTTTTAACCAGCAGCATAGGAGGGTCCTTTATGTTAGTCCCTTCTGGATGACGCTTAGGTGTTTTCTAACTTTACACCGCTGGGAACGAGGCTGTGCTGACCCTCCTCGTCGGGCACATAGGAGAGTGTTCCTCCAGGACGGAGGCTGAGGAGCAGCCCTGCTGGGTCCCGGGTTTAGTACACTTGTTAATTTAAAAGAGAACCCCAAGGGCCCTCCAAATCCAGTTACTGTCCACCCCGCAGCGGGGTGCGTTAAGCCCTCCGCTCCCCCACATTGTTGCCAGCATTTGATCATATGAAGTTTTAATTTGGGTCAATCTTAGGGGTAAAACATTATGTCCCATTGTGTGGATTTGTATTTCCCTGACAGTTAGCGAGGTCGAGCATCTTTGGGTATGCCCAGTGGTTCCTGAAGCGCCTCTTTGGAGAACTGCCTGTGTGTGTGTGTTGCCCATTGGTCTGTTGGGTTGTTTATTCTCTTTTCCTGAATTCATGTGTGTCTCCAGATCCTCAGTGCCTGCTGACCAACGGCAAGCTGCCACTCTGGGCAAAGCGGCTGGTGAGTCTGCCCAGAGAGCGGGACTCCTGGGGCTGGCAAAGCAGGGGGCCCTCCTCCGTGCTCTTCTCTCTTCCGGAAGTTCTTTTCCATCTCCTCGTCTCTCCTTTCCCTCCTTTCTCCTTTCCCTTTCCTCCTTTCTTCATCGCCCTTCCAATCTCGGCTTAGACAGCCTTTCCTTCATGCCACACGTATTCACTGAGCCCCTCTCCCATGCCAGGCCTTGTTCTGGCCGTTAGACACAGCAATGAGCAGGGCAGACAAAGTCTCCTAGTGTGGGAGATGGACACTATCCACATTAAATGGGTAAATTGTACAGTATTTGGGGAGCTGATAAGGGCTCTGGAGGAAAAAAAGTTGAGAAGGAAAACCAGGAGCGTTGGGGGAGGGATGACAATTTTTGGGTAAATAGAAAGGCCTCACTGAGAAGACGATGTCTGAGCAGAGTGGAACCAACTGAGAAATGCAGATTCTGGGAAAGAACTTTCCAGGCAGAGAGAACCGTCCGCGAGGGCAAAGGCCATGAGGCAGGACTGTGCTGAGCATGCTCAAGGAAGGGCAGGGAGGCCCAGGTGCCTGGGTTGAGGGTGAGTAAGGGGCAGAGTGGGAGGAAGGGGCTCAGATACGACAGGAAAGGCCAGATGGTGTGGGCCGTGCTGTGCCCCTTGACGCTCCTTGGTGTCCTCCCCAGCCTAGCTTTTCTCCGTGCACCAAGTGAGAGGGAGACGACAGAGCGCTCTGAGCCCAGCAAGGCTGTGATCTGACTCAGGTGTTAACCCTGTGGCTGCCTGTGGGAAACCAACTCCTAGGGGCAAGCAGGGGACCAGGGAGGAGGCTGCTGTGTGATCCAGGCAGGAGAGCTTGGAGGCTGGACCAGGGGGAAGAAATGGTTGGATTCTGGGTGGATTTTGAAGATAGAGCCAAACAATTGGATGTGAGGGAGAGAGGGACCAAGATGAAGTTAAGATTGAATGATTATTAACTTGGCGGAGGGGCGGGGTAGGAGCTGGCGGGTTCGAAGCTGGCTCCGGAATCCTAAACCCTAGGTTGGAGTGTTTATTTCTAGAACAATGTCAGACCTCAGATCAGAGCCTAAATGTCAACAACTCAGGGAAATCCTCCCTGCCATCACCTTCCCTGCAGACCAGGTGAGGGCATCTGGGTCTGCTCTCTCCGGCCCCCATGCTTCCCCTTCAGTGCGTATTACAGTTGGAGTTACCTTCAGCAGATAGCCACAGCACAGTCACTCTGTGCGGGCTCTGTTCTGAGTCTCTTATATGTATTATCATCTCATTTAATCTTCACTGAGGTAGGGGCTTTTCATATCTCCATTTCACAGATAGGGAAACTGAGGCCCAAGGAAGTTAAGTAACTTGTCCAGGGTCACACAGCTAGGAATTAGAGGCCGTGGGAGCGACCCTAGGCAGGCTGGCTCCAGAGCCTGAGTTCTCAAACACCCACCCTCCACTGTCTGTCAAGCAGCAGTCTTGGTAGGAGGTAGGGTGGGCAGGACTGGGGTGGGAGGAGAGGGGCCATATCTTGGATGTGTTTGGATGGTAGAACTGACAGGGTTGGCTGAAGAAATCCAATGTGGAGTATGAGGGACAGTAAGAGAAGAAGGGAGGGGAGTTCAAGGTTCGGGGCCTAAGCACCTGGAGAGAATAACTGAGACAGGGAAGGCTTTCAGACGAGTGGGTTTGGGGGACAATGAGGAGTTGTTGTCAACACGTCCACTTTGAAGTGTCACCGAACATCCATGTGGAGAGGTGGAGCAGTTGCACATGCACTTCTGAAGTTGAAGGGCAAGGGTCAGGCTGGAGATCTCTAGCTGGAAGTTGTTTCTGCGTGGTGGTTAAGGCCAGGAGACTAGATGAGGTCCGTGCAGTGTCCTTGGCCCCCATTGGAGGTGGTGAACACTTTGCTGGCAGCCTGACCGTCCCTTGTCACCCTCAGCTAGGAGATGACGATGATGTGGTGGATGGCTCGGCCTTCCACGCCAGACGCAGCTACCAGCCGCATGGCCGCTGGGCGGAGCGGGCTGACCAGGAGCCCCTCAAGACCATCCTGGACGCCCGGGACCTGGGTTGCTACTTTACACCCATGAAGCCGGAGAGCCTGGAGGACTCCCTTCTGGATACAGTGGAGCTGCAGAGCCCGGCGGGCCTGCTGAGTGAGGTACGGACTGCCCGCCCAGCCCGGCCTGCACCCTCTGCACCACCACTGCCTGCCCAGGACTTGGGGCCTCAGCATCTCGTTTTGAAGATAAGGCTGATTATCCTACTCCAGGGTGCAGGAGGATTACGTGAGATGGTGGGGGGCAGGAGGGCACACCCAGGGCCTCGTGCAGACCCAGAGTCTGGGGGGGTCACCTGGGGGTTAAGAGCTTGGACCTGAGAGTGAGCCTGGGCCTGAGTGCGGGGCATTGAGCAGGTGGAGCCCTGGCCCTATCCCTTCCCGACTGTGACTTGCAGCAAGGCGTGCCTCTCTGGGCTTCAGCTTTCCAAAAAATGGTCATTAAAGAAAGATAACCAAGAAGAAAAGATTTCTAAAAATTGGTCATAAAAGGAAAGCGCTAAGAAGGCTTTTACAGGAATCCAGTGCCAAGACAGGGCCTGGGCACTTAGAGGTGCTGAAACAACGTTAGCACTTATTCTCTTATTTTCCAAACAAAATTCTTTTTTTGTTCTGTTGTGTAAGCCTTCTTTCTGTTGTGGCATAATGTACATACAGTTATGTGCACACGTCTTAGGTACACAGCTTGATGAGTTGTTACTGATGTATAGCCTGTGTAGCCACCAGCCAGGTCTAGATGTAGACATTTTCTATCTCCTGGAAGACCCCCGTGTGCCCCTCCCCATCAGCACCCCCACCAAGGTGACCAGCGTTCTGACCTCTCTCCCCGTGGGTTGGACGGCCTGGTCTTGAACTTCGTATGAATGACTCTTAGAGGGTAGGAGCTGGCCCTCTTCCTTGTCTGTGAAGGGGCCGATGACGACGCGGGGGGAGCACAGAATGCGCTCATGATGAGCAAAGCCCTCGGCCCTGGCCCCAGCTCACAGTGAGCGTCCACAGGGGGGCCGCTGTCACCACTGATATCCTCACCGCCACCGTCGGTGTCTCCAGAACACCTGGCGGTTTGTGAGGGCCCTGGCTGCCGCAGCTGCCTCAGAAGGCCCTGCTCTCCTCCCCCCGCAGTCAGAGAGTCCCCGGGAGGATGGCTGCGGGCATCCTTCCTTCCTGCCCCTACAGAGGGAGTCCTCGGAGGCTAGTGAGCTCATCGTCTGCTCCCTGGAGGCGGAGGTGACGGTCACGGGGATGGACAGGTGGGTGTCCTTTGCACTAAGGGGAGACTTAGGTGGAAAGAGGAAGCCTCTGCTGATAGGCATGCCCTGAAAGAGCTGCTCTCTGCTCTCCCAGGGGGCCTGTGGGAGTTGGGGCAGAGGGGGTGAGGCCTGGATGGCCCAGGAGCCCAGCCCTGCAGCCTCAACTCAGCCTCCCGTTCCCTGGGTCCCGGGAGAGGTGCAGGAGCCTTTGGGGGGGCAGGAGAGGCGATGCAGTACTCCCAATCAGAGCAGGGTGCAGGTGCTGAGGGGTCCTGGGTGGGGCTGGTTGTTTCCTGACTGGTGTGTTCTCATCCCCTCACCCACCCCCATCGGCTCTGCAGTGAGGACTGCGCGAAGGAGCGGTTGGGGGAGCCTGGAGACCAGCAAGGCGAATCCTACCTCCAGGTCCCCTCCATCTTCTCAAAGGATCAGAGCCCACCTGAGGGTGAGTGAGGGGCAGCAGGGACCCTGCGGTTGTCTGTTCGTCTGACCAGGCCCCTTGGGCACTGATGGTGAGCTTCCTGAAGCTCAGTCTGTCACAGAGGTGGACATGGTCCCTGCTGTTACCTGATGATTCTGGAGCCCAGCTGCCCACCTGCGGGAGCCCAGCTTGGCCACTTCCTCCAAGTGTAACCTTGCTGGTCTGTAAAAATGGGAAGGCGGGTATGATCATCCACATTCTTCAGATGGGGGACTGAAGCCCAGAGAGCCTGAGTCACTTAACCTGACTCGCTCAGCAAGGGCCCGGCCCTGGGCTCCTGACCCGCCCTGCTCTGCTCCTCCAGACTCGGGGGAGTCAGAGGCCGACTTGGAGTGCACCTTTGCTGCCATCCACTCCTCCCCTCCACGGCCAGACCCCGACCCTCGATTTGACGTGACCGTGCCCCCCACACCAGGTGAGCAGGGGCCAGGCTCAGGGAAGGGCAGTGCATGCGCCTGGCTAAGGGATGGGCATCATACAGAACTGCAGGGCCCATGTTGGCCCTGCACTTGGTGCCCCCTGAGCCTCAGGGGGCCTAGAAGACAGAGCCATTAGTTTTTCTCTCATGGCCTGGTGGCAGCAGCGTGTGTGCTGGGCAAGTGCAGCCCTCTGCAGTGTTAAGTGTCTGGCGTCTTTGTCAGGGCGTCTGCCATGACTCATGGTGTTGAAGGTTCTCTCCTGCCCGCCCTGCCCCTGCCCCCCTCGCCTCTCCCCAGGATGCCCAGGGACTGCAGAAGAGTTGTCCCAGCCCGAAGTGCCAAGCATTTCCAACGGCTCCCTGCCCCAGACCCCTGAGCAGGAGAAATTCCTCCGCCACCACTTCGAGACGCTTACTGACGCCCCCCCTGAGGGTAGGGCCCTGCCCCTCTCTGAGCCCTGCCTGGGCGGGCCATCAGTGCTGGGCACGGTGTGGGCGTCTCTGGGCAGGGCTTCTCCTGGCCAGGCTGGTGAGCCTGGTGGGAGGGGATACGCTTTCTCTTAAGGACTGAGCTGCAGTTTCCTCTCCCTGCTCCACTTGCTCCCGGGCGTGTGTGGGGCTTTCTGAGGAGCTACCTGCCTGGGCCCAGGGCTGGTTGGCTGGAGGGCTTCTGAGGGCTCCCTTGGCATTCCCCCCCTAGAGCTCTTCCATGGATCCCTGAAGGACGTGAAGGCCTCTGAGGCCGAGGACTTCTTTAATCCCCGCCTGAGCATCTCGGCCCAGTTCCTCTCCCGCCTCCAGAACACATCCAGGTAGGAGCCAGTGAATTTGTGAGCCCCACCCCAGCTTGCAGCACTCTCTGTCCCCCCTGGGCAGGGCCGGGTCCCCTCAGGCACCCTCAGGGCAGCCATAACCACTGGTTTCCTCCCACAGGTTCACCCACCCCTGCCGTCCCCAGCTGCCCCTGCACCTCGGGAAGTCCCCGGAGGTCAAACCCACAGACCTCAGGGGGAGCCAGCCCAGAGCAGAGCCCCTGAGAGTGGGTTCTGGTTACGCCTCACCAGGCAGGACCAGCGTGAGTACTGGGGCTGCCTCCCTCGGGGCACAGGGCTGGGAGCCAGGAGGCCTGGTCCTCACCGCAGGGCTGTCCTTGCAGGTCCTTTCTGGGGGGAAGGCTGAGGAGCCCCTCGAGACCCTGGAGGCCTGGTGCCCACTGAGTGAGTGTCCCCATCCCCTGATGAACAGCCCTGGGCTTGTCAGCAAACAGCCCTGGTGCCCAGCTGAACCATGGGTGGGGATGGGCAGGGTCCACTCAGACCCCACAGCCGCCCTGGGGTGAGGCCCTGTCCATCGGCTCTGTGACTGGGTTGAGAGTGAGCCAGCTGCTTCCTTTACAGCCCCCTGCCTCACGGGCCTGCCGCCTTGTGTCCCCTCCTCCTCAGTGCTGCCCACAGACAGGAAGCCTCCGACACCCACAGCCCTACCCACTCCAGGCCTGGCTCAGGCTCTCGACATCCCCCCCACCCACTCCTATATGCAGGCCACTGCCAGCGCCCGTGCCAAGATGTCACGTAGCGTCTCCCTCGAGGACAGTGAGAGCCCTGTCCTGGCTGAGCTGGCCAGGCCCCTCCACAGGCCCTCGTCCATGGGGGAGCTGGTCTCCCTGGGCCAGGAGCTCCAGGCCATCACCACGGCCGCACCCAGTTCTGACAGTGAGGGCCAAGCGCCTGCCCTGCCCTCCTGGGGCAACCACGAGGCCCGGGCCAGCCTGAAACTGACCTTGTCGAGCGTCTGTGACAGGCTCTTGCTGCCTCCACCCCTGCTGGAGCCGCCCACCACGTGTGTCTGGTCCCAGGAGCCTGTGGCCACCCAGCCCGATGTCACTGTCACGACAGCCAGCTTCCTGGCCCCCAGCCCCAGGGATGGGAGCGCCCTGAGGCTCCACAACTCTACCTTTCTCCCAAGGCTTCTGGCCCCTGAGCCCATCAACACCCCTGCCCTCCCCAACAGTCCCCCACTTCCAGAGGCCAGGCCTGAGGCCTCTGGCAGCATCACCTCCCTCGTGGAGCCCACCCCTGGTGAGTACCACCCTTGGGACAAGGGATTGTCCCCTAAGCTCACCCCCTGTAACAGCTGGCTCAGCTCGAAAGGTGGGCACTTGACCTGGCCACAGGGTCTACGCTGTCCATTCATTCATTGACTTAAATATTCAGTGAGCACTTTGCATGTGTTGGGCTTTGTTCTAGGCCCTGGGGGCATGGGACGTGGTGGTAAACAAGACTACAGAGAATTGATACCTTAACTGGGGGAGATGCCTGGGCTAAATCTATGAGGAAAGTGCTCAGTATGTCCCCCAGTGACAGGTGCTCGGGAGAGGCATGAGAGAGGATTCAGGGCATGAGGAGTGGGGGCCGTGGCTGCCGATTAGACAGAATGGTGAGCAAAGGCTTCAGGGAGAAGGTGGCATCTGCACAGAGACCTGCAGGAGGGCGGGAAGGGAGTCTTGGGGACTGAGGCAAGTGTTTCAGGCAGAGGGACAACATTTGGGATCAGCCCAGGCAGCCTGGCTGCTCAGACCAGCGGGGAAGTCAAGGTGTCTTTCTCATTCCCTCCCCTCTGCCCCCAGATGCGCTCGGTCTACTTCAGGGCAGCGCTGGACACTGGGGGGAGCCCGGGGTGCCAGCTCCCCTTGAGCTGAGCAGTGTGGGGACCATTGTGCACAGACTGCAGACTACCTTCCAAGAAGCCCTGGACCTTTACCACCTGGTGAGCCAAGCCCCAGGGTCTGGGAAAGGGATGAGGGGCTCCCTGGGACTGCCTGGCCTGGGTGGCCCCAACAAGGTCGGCACCTCTTGCAGATGGTCTCCAGTGACCAGGTGAGCCCCGAGCAGCAGCAGGCACGGACCGAGCTGGCCTCTACCTTCCACTGGATCCACAGCCAGTTAGAGGCCAACGACTGGCTGGTTGGGAGCGATGTGGCCCCAGACCAGGCCCTGCCCAGCCCAGGTACCCCCTCGCCACCGACACTGTGCCCCCTGGCCGGCCCAGACTTGCGTGCCCTGCTGGAACACTACTCGGAGCTGCTGGTGCAGGCCGTGCGGAGGAAGGCACGGGGGGACTGAGTGCCAGCAGCCCTTCCACCACAGCCCTGCTACTTCTGAAGAAATCGGTATTTTAAGCAAATAAACGGACAGCTTGAAGGAATGGTTCCTGGTACCTGTCCTGGCGCATCCACAAAGCCCCCTTCAGTGGACACAGAGGGAGGGTGGAGAGCAGTGCTCTGGTGGACCAGCCCAGGGCACTCACATATGCCTGATGCCAGGCCCTGTTCCAGGACTCGGTCAACAGGACCAATGTTCCCAAGAAGTTTGGGAACTGCAGTAATGATGACCCCACCGCCTGGCTCCCACGTCGCCTGTCCCCACCCCCCTGAGCTGCTGTGGGGTCATGAGTGGTCCTTGACCAGTGGGCCCATACTGGATCCTGTGAGGTCCAGGGTTTTGTCTCCATCTGCAGCAGGGCAAACTGAGGAGAGACAAACAGGTCAGCCACTGGACAATCCAGGCAGCCTGCCCAGGCCACCAACAGCTGGGACCAGTAATTCCTTTCCCAGCAGGAGGATTGTGTTCAGCTTCAGCATCCTATGAGCTCCCAGCACTGGTACCAGCTTCCCCGGGCAGCAGGCATCTAGCCATGTGGCATGTCTGCTAAGAAGGCTACTCTTGTGACCACAAAAGCCCCCACTGTCCCAAGTCTCTATAAAATGGAAGCCAGCAGGGGCAGGGCCCCCTCCTAAAGCACAGTCCCACCACGCAGCCTGCTGTGGCCTGACCCCCACTCGCCTGTGCGTTCCTCTGCTCTGTGTGTTGGTCATGGCCCACCAGAAACAGGCTCAGAGAGATCCAGTGTCTTGCCCAGAGTCCCCTAGAACTGACACTCAAACCTAGGCTGGCCTGCTGGCAGAGCCAGGCCCTTCAACATGAGGACATGGCCCTCTGCTGCCTCTGGAAACACTGACACAACAGAACCAATCATGCAGTTGTTAAACACTCCTGCCGTTCCCCAGGTGCCGTCCCACGTTAGAGGTGGGGTGAGGAACAGGACAGGCAAGGCGTCTGCCCCTGTGGCATTCACCTTGTAGAGAGCAAAACACAGGACTGGAAACGGTAACTGTCTAACAACTGTAGGGAAACTGGGGAATGCAGTGTGTGGTCGAAGGGTCAGAGAAGGCCTTTCTGAGGTGACATTTGAGCTGAGGCTTGATAGAGGGCACAGGCCACATGGACATCTCGGGGACGCATCCAGGCAGACAACAGCCAGCACAGAGGCCTCATGGGGGGTCACAGGTACAGGTAAGGAATAGCAACAGAGCCAGGATGGCTGGAATGGAGTGAGCTAGGGGAAGAGGGAGGAGAGCGGGGGAGGGGGGAGTAAGGGGTCCCCCCCGACAGGGCCTTGTTGCTTCATGACATTTAATCCAAGAAATATTCACAACACAATTTTTTTTCCTAAATAAAATCCCTGATCTTGGTGTTTGGGGAGATGCCCAGTGGTGTTTGTTTCTCAAGACTCCCTCTCCCTGCCTTGGGGAGCCCAGATGGTCCAGGACTCCTAGGTGGCTGCACCTCTGTCAGGAGGCTCCCTGCCCAGGCACACAGGTCACCCCCGCAACACTGGAGCCGCACTCTCCCTGCCCCTGCCTAGCTTGGCCACAGTCACCTAAGATCCCTGAGGCAAGGTTCATTGTCCAGGCCCCTGGACACCCAGGGACCACCTTGGACCTCTGTCCTTCATGGAATTAACGCCTCCTCCCACCTTGTATCACAGCTAAGCCCTCGACTCCAAGTAGCAAACACCTGGCTTACCGGGGCTCAAGCTGTAGGGACGTTTGTTACTCTTGATTATGTTCCTGCTCTGTCACCCTCTGTGAGTCTGAATTTCGCCGTCTAGCTTAGGCCCTCACAGTTGCAACATGGCTGCTACAGCACCCAGCAACACATCCTCACCCAACCAGGAGCAAAGGCACGAAACAGGACAGCCGTCAGGATAGTGGGAAAAAGGTGCAAAGTCTTCCCAAACACTCCCCCTTTCCGAGCAGTGGCAGGGAACAGGAATGGAACTTGCTTTGATTTGCTTGAACCAACCATCTCGCTTGTCCTGGGCATGTTGCTGCTCAAACAAAATTGGGTTCTCTCAGCACAAAAGGTGGCTGGTAGAGAGGACCCGGCATGTCTGCCACTCGCCACTTCCTAATGCCGAGCTCTTCAGCCATGGAAGGACCAGACTTCTCTCCTTGAACTTCTCTCCTTCTCTCCGGCTGGTTAAAAAACTGCTGATGAACGTGTGTGCGGGAGGGTCCACTGGCAGGGTCCCAGCAGGAAGTAGACAGAATGCTCACCTGGGATAGTTCAGAGAGAGTTTAGTGAAGGGAGCATTTGCAAAGGAGTAGATAGGGCATAGGGAACTTACCCCCAGGACTCGAGGCACGAGGGAGCGAGCGTAGTGGAATCCAGAGGAGCACATCCTGCAGAGAGGGCTGCCCTGAGGGGAGCTGTGATGCTGGCAACCCCACCAGGAGGGAGTTGGGGGAATCCTCTTCTCCATCGTCTGCGGCGCTCCCCATTGACCAAACCCTGCTGGAAGCCAGAGGGCACGGGAAGCCCAGCTGCTGCTGCCCATCCAGGTCAGCCTCCCAGGACACGGAGCAGGGTGGAACAGGACGGAAAGGGGGCCTGGGGGCAAATGAAGATACGTAGCCCTAGATTTTTTCCCTGATGTGTTTTTTTTTTTTTTAATTTTTATTTTATTTAAAAATTTTTTTTATTTATTTATTTTTTTCCCCCAAAGCCCCAGTAGATAGTTGTATGTCATAGTTGCACAGCCTTCTAGTTGCTGTATGTGGGACGTGGCCTCAGCATGGCCGGAGAAGCGGTGCGTCGGTGCACGCCCGGGATCCGAACCCGGGCCGCCAGCAGCGGAGCGCGCTCACCCAACCGCTAAGCCATGGGGCTGGCCCCTATTTTATTTTATTTATTTATTTTTTCCCCCCAAAGCCCCAGCAGATAGTTGCATGTCATAGTTGCACATCCTTCTAGTTGCTGTATGTGGGATGCGGCCTCAGCATGGGCGGGAGAAGCGGTACGTCGGTGCGCGCCCGGGATCCCGGGATCCGATCCCGGGCCGCCAGCAGTGGAGCGCGCTCACTTAACCGCTAAGCCACCGGGCCAGCCCCCCTAATGTGTTTTCTGCAACAAGACAGGAACCAGTTGCTCAAGAGACATGGTGTTGGGGACATGCAGAACTGGGCACCTGAGAAGAAACAGAATATGGCTCCCCCTAACCCATTGGCCAGCTCCTTCTGTGCAACTGCAGGAGGCCCCTGCACTCCACGTGGGACAGCTCCTGGATACCGGGCTGCCAGACCTGTGCCGGGCACTCCAGTCACGGCTGCACGAAATCCAGCAATCGTGAGATGGAGATGCTTAAAACCCCATTTTACAGATGACTAGCCATGCGACCTCTCAAGACTTCCTACCACACCCCCTGCTGCATGCCAGACCCCATGCTAAGCATTCTCCCCACATGATCTCCATGGATCTTCGACACGAACCAGTGACAGGGAGACTCATTAGTCCAATTGTCTAGATGAAGAAACTGAGGCTCAGCAAGAAGTGACTTGCCCAGGTCCTGCAGAGATGAAGTGGCAAAGCCCTGGGCTGGCAGACTCTTGGCACTGCCTTCCTGGCTTCCTCAAGTGAGTCAGCAGGACTGACTCTCAGGGAATGTGAAGAAATGAAGAAATACTGCTTCTCTCACCACCAAGCCTTCATATAGACTGTTTCCTCTGCCGGGAACACCCTCTCCTTCCACCTGAAACCTCTTCTTCGTTCAGGGCTCACACCCCAGAAGTCGTCCCTGAGTCCTTTGGCTGGATCTGGAGCCTCTTCTGGGCCCCCTGAGCCCCCTGGTTTCCCCATCGCAGCCTGGCTCTCTCTGCCTGTGCTCCCCCATCACAGCCTTGGTCATTCAGGGCTATCAGTGGTGAGTTCCCCGTGGACTAAGATATGTGTTCATGTTCAGTGCTGAGCTGGGCCTGCCCTGTAGATGGAGCTCAGAAAATTGCTGCGTGAATAAATGAAAGTTAATTGCATGAGGAATGCTCAAAATCCTTAACCCCTGGTTAAGAGGCCAGACAATGACCAATCAAGAACACAGGCTGGCCAGAGTGCCAGGGTAGGGTCCTAGGAGCCCTTGGCTGGGTCAGATGACCCCTTTTAGTTCCTGGACTGTGGGAGAGTAGGGGAATAGTGTCCCAAGCAGTCACTAGAAGCTGAACTACTAACCAGTATTTTAGTGCCCACTACACCTGAACAGTGCTTCTGGCTGAAGTCAGCTCTGGGCATCTGCAGATCAGAGAGGTGGAGCCTCCTACTGAAGATGCACAGCCTGGATCCTCACTTTGCCCTTACCTATCAGACTCGGCTCTCCTTCTCTCCTCTGGAGCAAGACAATCACAGCTGCTCCCTCCCCTGCTTCCTCGGACAGCTGCTGTGATTTGAATAACTAAGCAGGCTGTTGGACATCCGGTGGTGACTGATTTGCCTGGCAAACAGACGCTCAGGCCCTTGCCCTGCTGGTACCCTGGGAAGACTCTCAGTCCCCCTGGGGTCTTTGTTTCCTGTCCCCACCTCCAAGAGCTCCCTAGTCTCCTGTCTAACCCTTGCTTGACCTCCTGGGAGTCCTAGCCCTTATGTGCCCCTGGAGGCTGGACAGTGCCCTTAGAAACGGCATAGGAGAAGGGGGAGGAACAGGGGACCCCAGGGCAGAAGTAACGAGCCAGCTACGTCTGCTGCTGGCCTGTCACGAAATTTGCATGGAGAGAATGAGGCTCCTGCATGGCTTCCCCTCCCTCCCACCTGGGCCAGTCAGACCCGGGGCTGAGGTCCGACAGCAGGCGGAGGAGCAGCCTGTGTGTGTGGAGCCATCTCCCCACTCCCGGAGGCGATGCCTCGTGCCTTCCTGGTCAGGAGTCGGCGTCCACAGCCACCCAACTGGGGCCACCTGCCTGACCAGCTCCGGGGAGACACCTATGTCCCAGGTGGGCCCCTCCCCAGGCCTGGAGGTGAGGGGCGGGGGAGACACAAACCTCACCGTCTGGCTTTCCTCCTCAGACTGCAGCAGCCTGGGGGGACCACCGGCACACCAGCCTTCCAGCCGTGGGGACTCTTGGGCGGTGGTGAGGGTGAGTCTGCAGCTGGCCCACGAGACCCTGCTTAGTTTCATCCCCGCCCGCTCTCAGCCTCAACGGAACCTGACTGCCCCTTACCCCCAGGCCCATTGCACAGGCCCCTCCAGCCTCAGGACCTTTCCACCCGCGGGTCTGACTGCTGGGAATGCCTGCCTTTCTTAGTAGTGTTAGGCCTCCTCATCCCAAGCTCCATCTCCCCAGGGTGGGCAGCCACAGTCCCTGCCCAAAGGGATCTCTGTCCAGTGGGCTGACGGAGATGTAAGCCAAGTGGATGGTGGTTTGCTTCGTGTCAGAGGATGGATCAGACAAGGTGAAAGGAGTGGGATGGGGGGGAGACTGAGGCCTCTCCAGCTATTCAGCTTTGCCTGCATCAAAGAGGGAAAGCACTAGGCGGAATGTAAATGTGTGGGAGATTAATTCAGAATTTGAGAGCCAGGAACTGTTCTAGGCAATGGGTGTTTCCAAGGAGTAAGACAAAAATTAGCACCAACAGCAGTCTCAGGCCTTCCCACACCTCCTTGGTTCCCGGTTCTAGCACTCCATTTGCTCCGGCCGGGGTCTAACTCCCATGTCCCTCCCACAGCCCACGCAAGGCACTCTGGCCTCCACTCCCAGGACCCCTGGGACGCTTTGCTGCCCGCTCTGCCCCAAGGCCTTCCCATTGCGACGCATGCTGACGCGGCACCTCAAGTGCCACAGCCCCGCGCGCCGCCACGTGTGCCGCTGTTGTGGCAAGGGCTTTCACGACGCCTTCGACCTCAAGCGCCACATGAGGACTCACACCGGTGAGCAGCGGCAGGGACAGGGAAGGGCTGCTGGGCTCTGGGCGGGGATGGAACGAAATGGAGGGAGATGCCCGGGATGTGGCGTTTCCAGTGTTGGTGGGGCCGGGACTCCGCCTTCTGGAGGCTTGGAACACCACGTACGTCAGATCTCAGCGGTGGGTGTAAGGTGGCGCCAGGGTGGGGGCCTGACGAGGGATGTAGACTGAAGACAGGTACTGGTGAAGGGATTCAGGTCCCAGATGGAAGGGAAAAGGCTCCCTCCCTCTCCCCCAGAGGAAGGAACATCGTGGTGAGGAGGGTGGGGACACAGGTTTCTGGCCCACGTTTGTGCTGGGCGGAGGTGGCAGATTGTGGGACCTGGCGGAGGAGTAGGGCGAACGTGGAGTCGCAATGACGGCATGCTCACGGGGGGCAAGGTGGGGCGGCTTTAGTCTGGAGGCCATTGCCCCGTTTGTCCTCTCCCCCTCTGGCCCGCCTGCGCAGGGATCCGGCCATTCCGCTGCGGAGCTTGCGGGAAAGCATTTACGCAGCGCTGCTCGCTTGAAGCGCATCTCGCCAAGGTGCACGGGCAGCCGGCCAGCTACGCGTACCGCGAGCGCCGCGAGAAGCTGCACGTGTGCGAGGACTGCGGCTTCACCAGCGCTCGGCCCGACGCCTACGCGCAGCACCGCGCCCTGCACCGCGCCTGAGCCTGTGCGCCCGCGCCCGCGAGAGGCAAATAAACACAGGAAACGCACACACAACACAGCATTTATTACACACACACACACACGGCGGGGTGGCTCACTCGGTCCAGCGGTGGCCGCAGTGTGGCGCCGTGCACACGTAGTACAAGCGCATGGCGTCCTGGCAGAAAGGATGCACGGTTAGGAAGGGCTGGACCCACGGGAGGATACAACATAGAACTTTCATCCTGCAGAGCCTCACTCCAAAACAACAGACATGGGGTTTTCCCCATTGCTAAGAGTCCAGCTCAGGACGCCAGGACGGGCCGAGTCCCCCCAATACCGGTATCCCCGCCCCTGGGAAAGACCAAACCCGGGATACCCAGAAAGCCTTACTCGGGCCCCTCACCTCGGCACGGGCACTGTGTGACTGGAAGAACACTGCCTCCTTGTGGCCGCACCTGAGGGTACAGTCAGCCACTCAGTCGGCCATACCTTTCCCTCCTCCCTTCTCTGCCCGGTGAGGACGAGCCACTCTCCCTCCCCAATCCCAGCTGCGCGCTCACTTCTGGCACGGGTGGTCCTCGGTCCGCGGCAACGTGGGGTCCTGGGACACGTCAGCGATGATCTGGGTCAGTTCGCTGAGGGAATAGAGGGTGAATAATTATGCTCAGACCCGGCCTCCCAGACCAACAACCCTGTCCCCGAGCTCCGGTCCTCCCACTCACTCCACTTCGTGCGTGATTTTGTTGACGTAGATGCAGCTGTTGTCGGCCTCCTGCTGGTAATCACAGTTCCGGCACTGCGAGAGGGCAAGCGTGGCGGGAAGGAGGTCACAGAGCGATCCCCGACGGGACTAGAAGGGAGGGCAGGGCCTTCCCCAGAGGGGATGACTAGAGGATGGAGTCTCGAGCTTGGGATAACGGGGTGTATCGACAATCACCTCGGGGATGGGCAAGACAGGAGAGTCGAGTCCACTCCGGGGGTGGTCAGGAGGCTTTGGGGGCGGCACAGGGAGTAGGGCTCACGTGGAGCAGGGCGGGGCCAGTTGGGATGGGGTGGACCAGTCGGGGAGGACCCGGGCATCCCACGGGCTTGCGCTCACCGCGTAGAGCAGGATGCGGTTCTCTTTGTCCTCCTTGGGGTAAAGCATGTTGTTACTGTGGGGAGGGGGAGGTCAGAGGTCAGTCCTGGGGCCGTGACTTGCTCCCCTTCCACACTTGCTGCCCCGGCCTCACCATTCCTGGCAGAATCGAATCCCCACGAAGCCGGGCTCGTAGGTCCCGTCCGGCTCCATAACGACGCACGGCCCGCCGAGCCTTCCGCGCCTGCTCTGCCGCGCGACAGGTCGCGGGAAGGGTCAGGCCCCGCTGCTTCGCAAAAGAGGGGCGGAGCTGCGCGCACGCAGCGGCTCCCAGTGGCTTTGTGCCTGGCTCTCTGCGCTGTTTGCTTAATTTCTTGCTTCGATCTTTTGATATCGTAGAATAATTGCTTCCAATTTCTGGGCCCCGTTCGCCAGTTTACAGAAGCGGGGTACGAGAGCCGGGAATACGATGCGTCACGTAACCCGCCAAGCGCTGGTTATAAATGAAGACGCCATTGCTCTTCGTTGGCTGAGCGCCAGCGCACATGCGCGAGTTTACCCTCGCGGCCGGGGTAACTTTTGCCAACCTCCCTGTCGGCTTCGGCCTTCGCCCGCCCTGGCCGTTTCCCGTGCCGCTATTGGAAGAACTGGGCTCCATGGAACAGCTCTCGGGATTGGCTGGGCCGACCCAAGACTGCGGGGAGCCCTCTTCCCCCCCGGCGGTGGGGAGAGACGGCGGCCATTGGCCGGCCCTCCTGGCGGGAGAGCGCGGATTGGCCGGGTCGCGAGCAGGGGGTGGAGCTGGTATCCCAGAGGCGGCGGCGGCGGCTGCGGAGCCGGTGTGAGGCGGCGGACCGGGCTGTGGGCCCCGGAGGGCGCGGCGATATGGAGGTGTCGGGGCTGTCGGCGCCCAGCGTGACCGTCTTCATCAGCAGCTCTCTCAACAGCTTCCGCTCCCAGAAGCGGTACAGTCGCAGCCTCACCATAGCTGAGTTCAAGGTGTGGCCGTGGGGGCGGGGCCCGGAGGGCGGGTCGCAGGGCGTGAGGGGGCGGGGCAAAGAAGAAATGGAGGGGCTTCCCGAACGCAGGGAAGGGCCCGAGATAAGCTGAGGCCGCAGAGATTGGGGGCGAGGCAAGAGAGAATCAGAGCTTCCAGAGGGCGGGGCAAGAGCCGAGTTGGGGGTCCAGGGATAACCAGGTGGGTCCTAAATGGTGGGTCTCGGAGGAGTAAGGATGAGTGATGGTTATTGCTACAAGGGGCGGAGCCTCAGTGTAGAGGGTGGGGCGCTGACAGCCTCCCACCTCTCCCGCCCCCTCCGCCTCCTCTCCCCCGCAGTGCAAACTGGAGCTGGTGGTGGGCAGCCCTGCTTCCTGCATGGAACTGGAGCTGTATGGAGCTGACGACAAGTTCTACGGCAAGCTGGATCAGGAGGACGCGCTGCTGGGCTCGTACCCCGTAGACGACGGCTGCCGCATCCACGTGAGGCCTGCCCATCTGGGATCCCTCCCCTCCATTCGTTTATTTATTCGACCAGTGCTTGCTGTACTTTGCCCTGTGTGATGACCAAGACGGGCCCTGCCCCTGGTCTAGCCTGGAGAGACAGACCCATCACCAGACAGTGACAGCCAGAGTGGTCTGGCCTGGACTGGGGGCGCCCCGAGAGGTGCCTGAGTCCACCTGGGAGGATGAGAAGGGGCTTCCTGAAGAAAGGGATGCCGGAGCTGAGACATGGGGATGAGGAAAGGGGGACCTAGGAGAGGAGGTGGGAGGGGCATGCCAGGTGGAGGGAACAAAGTGTATAGAGGCCTAGAGTGTGGGTGGGTCAGAGTGAGTGATGAGGCTGGACGCTTGGGAGAAGCCAGAACACACAGGATGTCTGCATGCATCAGCTCCTGTTGTCCTCTCTGTCCTTACCCCCCCACCCCGCCCCTATTCCTCAGACATTTCAGCGTCCTGGGTGAGCTCCACCTCAGGGCCTTTGCATGTGCTGTACCCTGTGCCTGAAGGCTCACTGCTTCATTCCTGTCTTTACTTAAATGTCACCTTCCAAGTGTGAGGCCTTCGTTGGCCTCACTGTAAAACTTAACCCTCCTCCTTTTTCTGCTGTATTTGATTTTTGTGGTTAGCTCTTATCAGCCTGTGACATACAGTGCATTTTCCACCAGCACCTGGAAATGCCTGGCATAGAGAGGATGCTCAGCGAATCATTGTTGAAAGATGAGTTGAATCTGTAAAATAAGACTTGGAAGATGGCACAGTTAACCCTGTTTTGCAGAAGAGAAGGTTTAGCTTCAGGATGTGGTTTGCTTTCCTGAGGATGAACTATAGCCAGAATTTGTATCTCAGTTTGCATGATCCCAGAAATCAGTGTGCCCAGGAAACTGGTTCTTTTTTATCTTTCATTTATTCGGTAACTGTTCATTGAGCATCTGTGTTATGCCAGGGGTCCAGCTGTGAGCTAAGTCTGAAAAGGTCTCTGTTGTAGCTCTGTCCAGTGTGTGAGGTAGGGGTTAGCCAGATATTCACAGGAACAAATGTGAAGGGTTGGTGAGATGTGGGCCGTGCAGGAGGAGATCATGGAGCTGGGAGATCGTGTACTGGGAGACTTGACCCATCGGTGAGGTCTGAGAGGACTTCCTGGAGGAGGTGTTGCCAGAGCAGAGATCTGAAGAATAGGGAGAGTTAACTGGAGAAGGGAAAAGAGTACTCCAAGGGGAGGGCACAGCATGTGCGAACACTTTGAGGTGGGAGGGAGCGTGGAGGGTACAGAGACCGAAGAGTGGTCTCTCCTACGGTGGAGGGAACGGGGAGCCAGGGCAAAACTCCGAGCCAGGAGCCCTGGTCTGACTCAGGTTCACAGGCTTCCTCTGACTGCGTGTGGGGAACAGACAGTGGAGGACAGGAGGAGTAAGGAGACCAGGGAGGAGGCTGCTTGCATAGTCTGGATGAGGTGATGGGGCCTGGACCGTAGTGGCAGTGGGCTTGGACTGTGCCGAGCCCCTAGGACAGGGACTTGGGGCTGACCTGGGCAGTATCAGCCTGGGGATGCTGGTGGGTCAGGTTGGGGCAGTGGCATTCTCAGTCAGGACGGTGTCACACGTGGATTCAGGTCTAGACAGGCCATTCAAGGAAGATGTCCCAAATTCTCTGGGGAATTTGTAATTTTTGTAAAGTTCTTTTTCTGTTTATAGATATCACCCATGTTCGTTGTTTAAATTAGCAGTAACCTCAAACTTACAGAAATCCCTGATATAGAAAGTAGAAATTCTTAGTGATCCTTGACCAGAGATAAGGGCTGTTTCTGTTCTGCCACGTTGGCCCAGTGGCTCAGGCCGAACACCTCAGGTGTTCCTGACCCCTGTCTTTCCCTCACACCCACATCCCGTCTCAGCAAACCCTGTGGGCTCCACCTACAACATCTGTCCAGAATCTAAACTCTTCTCCCCCACTGCCCCACCTGGTCCAGCCTCCATCCTCCGCCTCCTGGACCATCTCAGCAGCCTCCTGCTCGTCTCCCAACTCCCATCCCGCACCCCTTGGTCTGCTTCCCACGCTCAGCTGAGGGAGCCTGTGAACCCCTGAGTCAGGTCAGGGCCCTCCTGGCTGAGTTCTTCCCTGGCTGCGCCTCAGTCTGAGTAAAAGCCAGAGTCAACGGTGTTCTGTGGCGTCTCCCGCTCTCCCTGGGCTCGCTCCACTCCCACCACACTGGCCTCCCCGCTGTTCCTCAGAAGGGCTAAGGACATTTCTACATCCGGGACTTTGTGCCTGGTGTTCCTCTCATCTCTCAGGCTTTGTCTCAGACACGCCCTCCTCTCACAGGCCCTCCCTAACCACCGTCCCGTGCCCCCGTAGCCCGCCTGTGGTATGTTTCTACATAGACCCTTGTCATGACATGGTGTGTAACACACGTACCTGTGCACATGTTTGTGGTTGGTCTCCAGCAGAATGAGCCCTCCTTGAGAGCAAGGATGTATCTGTTTTTGCACGGCATCCCTAGTACCCAGCAAAGGGCCCACTGGGTGCCTTGGAGAAGCTTAGCAGGCACTGAGTGGATGAATATTGGAGGTGGTACAGGAAGGGATGCTCCAGGGTCTGAAGGTTGGGGCCAGCTTAGGAGGGTCCCAGAGGCCAGAGAGGATAGACACGCTGTCTAAAGGGCTCGTGAGCCAGCCCCAAGCTCTCCCCTTCAGTTCCAATGACTTGGGAGCCATCGGTGATGTGGATGCCAGCATGTAGGGATTGTCTGGGGGCTTGGATGGGGTGAAGAAGGGGAGATGGGCAGTGTAGACACCTGCTGGGCTCAGGAGAGGAGTGAAGGCTGGGGAAGGGTGAGGGTAGAGGAATGTGGTTTTTCCTAGACAGGAAAGACTTAAGTCTATGGCTCCAATGTGCAGCCAGACCCCCAGGGCCCTCATCCCAGGGCTCCCTGGCTGGACCCTGATCGCCACCGACCTCCCTCCCCTCGCTACAGGTCATTGACCACAGTGGTGCCCGCCTTGGAGAGTTTGAGGACGTATCCCAGGTGAAGAAATACACCATCTCACAAGAAGCCTATGACCAGAGGCAAGGTACGGGGTGCAGAGGGATGGATGGGGCGTGTGGGGGCCAGAGGGGGTGTGTGCAGGTGGGCGGAGGTAGGGGGCAGACAGATAGACAGGGCCATGGAGGGGAGGTCTGTAGTGTGGGTGCTGGGGGCAGACAGGCAGAGGAGGAGTGAGGGGGTGGGTTGAGATTGGTGTGGGGACAGATAGGACATGGGAGAGCAGTTGGGGGTAGACGGTGTGGGGTGTGAAGGGGAGCTGGAAGGTGTGAGGAGGTGTGGACAGGCAGACAGGGACACAGGAAACGGGGGCGTGAAAGGGAGGTGGGGGGTCAGCTATGGGGGGAGTGGTCAGGGTCACGTCAGGGCATGGTGGGGCAGATGGGGCATGGGGGACAGAGCATGGTAAAATACACAGAGCAGACAGGGCAGTGTGGTGGTCAGTGCGGGCACGTGGGGACAGATCCGAGTGTGAGGTGGGGAAGACGAGGAGGCTTCAGGGGCTGGGTGGCGGCTGCTGGGATCCTAAGGGGATGTGGGAAGATGGGGTGATGTGCAAGACTGGAGGCGGCCTTCCTCCCTGTATTTCCGGATTGTGGGGAGGCCCCAGGGGTTCGGGGAGAGGCCAGGGCTGTGGTGGGAGACTTGGGGGACCTGGGTAACAGTGCTTCAACACCCAGAATAGAGGCGTTTCTCCGTGAATGTTGGCCCTGCCTGGGTGGAAGGTTATCTCCTCAGGCTGGAGGCCGGCCCACGAGACCGTGTCTGACCCCGTGTCCCCCACCCCCCCACAGACTCAGTCCGCTCCTTTCTGAAGCGCAGCAAGCTAGGCCGATTCAATGAAGAGGAGCAGGCACAGCGAAAGGCCGAGACCACCCAGCGCCTCACCGAGGAGAAGGCCCAGGCCGATGCCATCCCCGTGGGCAGCCGCTGTGAGGTGCGGGCGCCGGGGCAGTCCCCTCGCCGGGGCACCGTCATGTATGTAGGTACGTGGCTCACTGAGGCCTTATGCCCGGCCCTGAGGTGGGCAGTGCTGGGGAGCCAGCGCTCAAGGAGGTCTCCGTCCAGTAGGGGAGACAGACCGTGCACTGACAGTGACAGCCCCGAGTGTCCAGGCAGGGAAGTGGCAAGCAGAGGCAGGATGACCTGGCTTGTGATGGAGGAAGCAGAGGCCAGAGGTATCAGTTCTGAGATAAAAGACCAGGGCCCACACAGGCCGAATTTTTAGGGCTGTGATGGGGGAAGCACAGGCCGAAGCCATCCGGGCAAGGATGAGGGAAGCTTAGGGGGTGAGCTGAGAGGAAATATCAGACCTGCCCTTGAGAGTAATCCAGGAGGGCTTCCTTGGGGGAAGGACTATTGGAAGGAAAGGGAGAAGTGAGCCACATGAAAAGCAGGGAAGAGTGTTCTAGCCAGAGGGAGTAGTGAGTGCGAAGGCTGTGAGCAGGAGCAAGTGTGGCCTGTTTGAGGCAGAGAAGGGAAGTCAGCATGGTTAGTGGGAGTGAGTGAGGGGAGAGGTAAGACCTGAGGGCAGGGCTGGACCGTGCAGGGCCTTGGAGACAGTGGAGAGCAGTGTGAGTCTTTTTTTTAATAACAGCTTTATTGAAATATAATTTATAAAGCATAAAACTCACCCATTTAAAGTGTACAATTCATTGGTTTTTAGTATGTTCACAGAATTGTGGAACCATCACCACAATCAATTTTAGAACATTTTCATCACGCCAAAAAGAAACCCATAACCATTAGCAGCCACTGTCTAATTCTGAAACCCCAACTCCCTGAGTCCACATAAGTGGCCACTAATCTACGTTCCATCTCTATAGATTTGTTTGTTCTGGATGGTTCACGTAAATGAAATTATATAGTATGTGGTCTTCTGTGACTGGCTTCTTTCACTTAGCATAACATTTTCAAGGTTCATCCATGTTGTAGCATGTAACAGTATTTCAGTGCTTTTTATTACCTAATAATATTGCATTGTATGGATATACCACATTTTATTTATTCATTCATCAGTCAATGGACATTTGAGTCCTTTCCACTTTTTGGCTGTCACGAATAATGCTGCCGTGAACATTCTTGTGTAAGTTATTGTGTGGACATGTATTTTCATTTCTCTCTACCTAGAAGTGGAATTGCTGGGTCACATGGTAACTCTGTGTTTAACCTTTTGAGGAACCTTCTGAGGAACTCTGTTTTCCTCAGAGGCTGCACCATTTTACATTCCCGCCAGTCATGTATGAGGGTTCCAATTCCTCCGCATCCTCACCAACACTTATTATTGTCTTTCTGATGAGAGCCATTCTAATGGGAGCGAAGCATTAAGGTTTTGATTTGCATTTCTTTGATGGCTAAAGATGTTGAGCATCTTTTCATGTGCTTCGTGGCCATTTGTATATCATCTTTGGAGAAATGTCTATTCAGATGTTTTGCCCATTTTTTAATTGGGTGGTTTGTCATTTTGTTGTTGAGTTGTGTATTAGTCTGCTTGGGCTGCCATAACAAAGTACTACACACCGGGTGGCTTAAACAACAGAAATTGATTTCTCACAGTTCTGGAAGCTGCAAGTCCCAGACCAAGGCCTTGGCCAGTTTGGTTTCTTCTGAAGCCTGTCTCCTTGGCTTGCAGGTGGCCCTCTCCTCTCTGTGTCCTCACGTGGTCATTCTGCCGTGTGCAAGCACATCCTTGGTGTGTCTCTGTCCACGTTTCCTCTTATTGGGACGCCAGTCAGCTTGGATTAGACCCCACCCTAAGAGTCTCATTTTAACTTAACTACCTCTTTAAAGGTCCTGTCTCCAAATACAGCCACGTTCTGAGTTACTGGGCGTCAACCTGTGAATTTTGGACAACACAATTCACCCCAGAACAAGTTGTAAGAGTTCTTTGTATATTCTAGATACAATTCCCTTATCAAATATATGATTTGCAAATATTTTCTCCCATTCCGTAGGTTGGTTGTCTTTTTACTTTCTTCTTCTTTTTTTTTTTTTGCTGAGGAAGATTCACCCTGAGCTGACATCCATGCCAATCTTCCTCTATTTTTATTTATTTATTTTTTCCCATTTTCTCCCCAAAGCCCCAGTAGATAGTTGTAGGTCATAGTTGCACATCCTTCTAGTTGCTGTATGTGGGACACCACCTCAGCATGGCCGGAGAAGTGGTGCGTCAGTCCGCGCCCAGGATCTGAACCCAGGCCGCCAGTAGCGAAGCGAGTGCACTTAACCACTAAGCCATGGGGCCGGCCTCTATCTTCCTCTATTTTTAGTATGTGGGCCACCAGCAGAGCATGGCTGCTAACTGAGCAGTGTAGGTCCGTGCCCGGGAACCGAGCCTGGGCCGCCAAAGCAGAGCATGCTGAACCACTAGGCCACCGGGGCTGGCCCTCTTTTTACTTTCTTGATAGTGTCCTTTGAAGCACAAAAGTTTTTAATTTTTATGAAGTCCAATTAATCTATTTTCTCTTCTGTTGCACAAGCAATACTTTTGCTATTATATGTAAGAAACCAGCGTCTAATACAAAGTCCCAAAGATTTACACCTGTATTTTCTTCTAGAGTTTTACAGCGTTCCATCTTACATTTAAGACTTGGACCCATTTTGAGTTAATTTCTGTGTGTGGTGTGAGGCAGGAGTCCAGCTTCATTCTCTTGCATGTGGATATCTTGTTGTCCCAGCACTATTTGTTGAAAAGACTATTCTTTCCTCATTGAGTTGTCTTGGCACTCTTGTCAAAGGTCATTTGACCATAAGCAGTGTGGATTTTATGCTGAGTGGGCTGGGAAGCCTGTGAGGAATTTGGGGCAAGGCAGCGGTACTATCTCCTTTCAGTTTTTACAAAGACCCCTTTGGCCGGGAGTGTTGAGGGAATAGGGCGTCCGCAGGGAGACCAGGAAGGGGGCTACCATATTAGTCTGGGCAGGAGATACCGGTGGTCCTGGGTGGTAGCAAGGAGTGGTTTTCACCAGGACAGTCTTTATACTCAGTGGGCAAGCACGATTCTAGGGGGAGCTGCGTCCGGAGGTTTCATTGGGATTTCTCCCCTGGGCAGGACTCACAGATTTCAAGCCTGGCTACTGGATCGGTGTCCGCTATGACGAGCCACTAGGGAAAAACGATGGCAGGTAATAAGTGTCCCCACTCAGGCTGCTGTCTGTGTCTGTGCCCGTGTCTGTGCGTGCATATATGTGTAAGTGCATGCATGTACTACTGGCTCAGCCTGCCCATCCTAGCATCTGGGGTGGGAGCCATGTTGGGGTCCCTCTGACCACTGCCTCCCCATCATGCCCTGCAGTGTGAACGGGAAACGCTACTTTGAATGCCAGGCCAAGTACGGCGCCTTTGTCAAGCCGTCAGTTGTGACGGTGGGGGACTTCCCTGAGGAAGACTACGGGTTGGATGAGATGTGATGCCCAAGGAGGGGCATCCGCCTGCTCCAGCTAACTCGCCTACTTATTGCCCCTCCCTGTGTGTCCATGGCCCTCTCCCCCTGACCCCGTTTTTATTTTATTCACTTTGCCCTTGCCATTGACTGTTGAGCTTCGTGTATTAAATTTGCCGGAAACCTGGGAAGTGTTTGGAGGACTCGATGATTATAGAAGGGGCTGGTGGCAGCTGGGTAGGTGAAGGTGAAATGGGGGGCTGGGCAAAGCAGGTTGGGCAGGGTGAGGCTTTATCCCTTAGCTGGGAGCTGGAGGCCCGTGAGACTGTTCTTTGTACTTTAGTAGTAAATGTAATGTTCTGCTGCTACAACAGAGAGTCCCAAAATCATAGTGGCTTTCACAAGGAGGAAGTTTGTTTCTCTCATGTAAAGTCTCACGCAATCACCAAGAGCTAACATGGTGACCCCTCCATGTCTCCATCTCCATATATCCTGTTGCTCTCCCATCTTCTCCTCGTGATTCCCACCTCCTCTGCTCCAGGCACCAGGAAGAAGGGAGCAGGAGGGGATACCCCGTGTTTTTAAGGAATAGGGACAACTCAAAACTTATGCCTATATCACTGGCCAGAATTTTGTTTCATGGCCGCTTGTCATTGCAAAGGAGGCTGGGAAATGTAGTTTTTATTCTGGGCAGCCATGTTCCTAGCCAAATATCAGAGGTTCCTATATTACAGCAGCTGGGGAGAAGGGATATTGGGGGACAACAAGTAGTTTTACCACAGTGCCTGTGGATGGGGCACCTTACTTGTTCACTTAATAATATTTGAAAGAAGAAAGAAATCTAAAGTCTTTAGAAGTAGCATGAAGCCCCTCATGGCGTTGTAGAGCTGGGCAGAGAACACCGTGCCCTCAGGTTCGTGACGTGCACACGCAGCTCGTGCATGTATTCTCGGGAGCCTGGAGCACACCAGGCATATGTCTGCGTGTGATAACCCCTCATTAGCTCCTCGAAGGGATTCCTGATGGGATAACTATTTGGGGGATTCTACTTAATTGTTGCAATCACTTACTTATAACTTCTGGAGAAGAAGCTGGCAGTGGGGAGCAACCACAGTAAGCAGAGTGAGGTCCAGCTGCCTGAGAGCTGAAGGGATCCTCGAGAAGCTGCTCACATCCACAGCCAGCCTGATGGATACGTACTCTGATGCCCACCGTAATGTACGCGGACATACTCAGACACACAGAACACTCACTTACCTGGACTCACGCTCAGACACTGGAGACACACCCAAAACACAGACACAACAGGTTGCGTGCAGAATTGGTTAGTGTTCACAGATTTTCACAGACACACGGGGGAGCCACACATACACACAGGATACACTCAGAGATTCACACAAACACCCACCAGGGATAGATAAACACCTACACTTAACATGCAAATCAATGAAGTTGTCAATCTACAAAAAACCCCACAAAAACACCTAGATTATTTTAGAAAAGGACCCCCAGGCTTAGGCCCCTTCCGTGTCAGGAGTTGTCAGGGTGAGGAGCATTAGCAGAGGTGTCCCCAGCTTCCCAACCAGCACCTACCAACCTGAGTCCAGCCAGAGGCCAGCAGAATCAGCTCAGCGAATGGATCAGCACTGAGAACCCGAGACTCACTGTAAGATGTTGCCTCAGAGTGCACCTCCCTGTGATGAGGCGAAAGGACAGGGCAGGAAGATGATCACCCCAAATCATACCTTTGAGCTCCAAGCAGGGGTCCCAGAGTCACTGTGCTTGAGGATCTGCCAAACTGCAGTGGAAGATCTAAAGGCCAACTTCCAGGAGGTGCTTTAATGCCTTCCACCTGCCAACGTGGAAGAAGCTGCCCTCATAAGAACATGGGGAAACACTTAAACTTTTAATGACAATGGAAGGGATCATGCTGGCAATTTCTAAATGGGAACCCTACACCTGCTATGTGAAAGTCGACCACAATGGGGGATTAGAGACACTTTACAGGATGACCTGGTGCTTAAAACTTGAATGATACCAGGGGGCCCAGAGAGGAAGACGACGGTGGTCAGTGTGTTAAGGTAATAGCAGCTGCTGTAACAAGTACACCCCACGCACAGTCCCCCTGCAGGGCTTCTGGCTGATTGGCAGCAACCTCAGTGTGGTGACTCACACACTCAGATTCCATCTCGTAGCTCCATCATTTCCATGTGCTTGGAATTATCTGCTTCCAGCTGGCAAATAGGAAACCGTGTGGGGACGTTTCACCATATTCTTTAGTATCCTGTGGTATTCATGTCACTCCTGCTCATGTTGTCTTGGTGAGAACTCATCGGTCATGCAGCCACCCTGGAGGCACAGTGGGCTTTGGAACATACTTGTGGGCTCAGCAGCTCCCTCCCAGCCACCAACATGAAAAAAGACCACGGGTTTTGGTGGCCCCAGCACTGACCACCCTCTACCAGTCATCAGATCCACAACCTCAGGGGAAGCAGCAGGAAGGGGCTATGGGATCTCCTTCCAGCAAACGTATTAAATCCTCCTGCCCCCCAACAAGGGCCCACGCCTGCCCTGCACCATCCATCACCCTCCCTTGATCCTCAAGTCAGTGCAGGTGGAAAACAGTGAGCGTCCAACACTCTTTCCTCATGTTTTGTGACCCCCCCCCAAGCGTTGTATGTCAGGCCTGATGCTGGGAACACACTCATAAATTGGACACAGTCCTTGCTTGGGAGTTGAAGGCAGACAAACAGATAATTACCAAACATTGCCCCTTTTTTTGGACTGATATTTCATTATGAATAAGGTTGCTGGCAGTGCAGAGGGAGTACAAAATCAGGAAATTGGCCAGGGGTGAGGGAAGGGATGGGGGTGGGAGACATTAGGAGTCACGGGAACAAAAGGGGACAGGGCTTTGTAAGCCTGAAGTAATCCCTGTGGTGGTTCATGCAGATCAGAAACTTGATCCTGTGCTAAACACACACTTAGGCTGAAGGCAGCCTGTGTCCGGAGCTGGGCTAAATCACTAACTTGACATGCTAATGGCCCACTTGAGCTGATTCATGTACCAATTACAGACTTGGGATCATTCACTAGGCTAAGAGGTGAGGTAACCTTAGTGAGGAAGAGGACAGACTCTGAAGCCAAGACAGCCTAGGTTCAAACCCCAGCTCTGGCACTTGCCAGCTGGGGGACCAAACAAAGTATTCCTTCTGAGTGTCAGCTTCATTCCTATAAATTGGGGCTGATAAGAGTACCTACCCCAAACAACTGTTGTGAGCATTAAATGAGCTAATACCTGTAAAGTGCTTAAATTCAGAGCCAGGCACACAGGTAAGTGCTTACTCAGTATCAGCTGTAGGTCTAAAAACGGCTATATAGTCAACAGTTGCTATGCGGGCTTCATTTGATCCTCACAGCGGCCCCTGCCCCCAATTTCTTCACCGTTTCTCCTCCCCATCCCACCTTTCCTGACCCTGGGAAAGTCCGGGGTCACCGTCTCCGAAGGGGAGTCCCAGAGGTTCCCCCAGAGGGTACCAGCCTCCCAAGTCCCTGCAACCTCAGCGGCCCTGCCTAAGCACTGTCCCAGACGCGAGTAATAACCGCACAGCCGTCACGCGGGGGCAGCAGCGCACTGCTCAGCGCACCGCGCGCGGCGCATTGTGGGGCGCGTAGTCTCGCTGGCGTTGGGCGGTGTCTCCAGCCTGGCACGGGAACTGCATTTCCCAGAAACCCGTGCGTCACCCTGAGCCTTCCCTTGCTCTCGTCTGGAAGCGGAGCTCTGCTCCCTCCCTGCGGCGCGGGAATTGTAGGGTGACGGGATGTTGCTCCTCCGCGGAGGGCGGTGGTACGCAGGCGCGGGCTGCTTGCAGACCGCCCCGAGTTTAATCCGAGAGTGAGAACCGGAATTCTGGCTGGGGCGCCAAAGCTGACTTTCTGGCCGTGGTAGAAGAACCGAGATGACAACTGTTTGTAGCCTGGAGCCAGCTGGTCCGCTTCCCTCCCTCCTGCTTTCCTGCATCTAAACCGGTCACTCCTGGTCAGCGCTCAAGCTTGGTGAAGGCGCTCCCATTTTAAAGGAAAAAATATTCCTTTTCTCCTCTTTTTTCTCTCTTCTCCTTCACAAACTTTTTTGTTTTAACTTATTGGGGAAGTTTAAAATTAGACTAGTATGAGGATCGCCCAAGTACCCATCATTCAGCTTCACTAATTGTCAACATGAGGCCGATCGTGTACAATTTTTCCGGCCTTTCCTCTCCATTATTTTAAAGTAAATCTCAAGCAACTGTATCATCTCATCCAGAGATGTTTCTATATGTATCTCTAAGAGAGATAAGGGGTCGCCATCACATCTAACAAAAACTGCAATAATTTTTTGATATTATCTAACATAAGGTCAGTATTCAGAAGCCCCCAATTGTTTCATAAATGTCTTTTTTTTTTTTTTTGGTGAGGAAGATTAGCTCTGAGCTAACATCTGTTGCCAATCCTCCTCTTTTTGCTGAGGAAGATTGGCCCTGGGCTAACATCCATGCCCGTCTTCCTCTACTTTGTATGGGATGCTGCCACAGCATGGCTTGACAAGCAGTGCGTAGGTCTGCACCCAGGATCCAAACCCGACAACCCTGGGCCACCGAAGTGGAGCAAGTGAACTTAACCACTACCCCACTGGGCCAGCCCCCATAAATGTCTTTTTACTGTTGGCATGTTCAGATCAGAATCTAAACAGGGTTCCCACACTGCATTCGGTTGATATCTAAGTCTTTTGTTTTACAATGGTTCCCTTCCCTTTCCATCTTCGTGTGGGGTTTCCCACAGTCTGATTTGGCTGGTTGGCCTCTTGGTGTCCTTAATATGTTCTTCTATCCCTATATGTTTTACAAACTGGTAGATCCAAAAGCTGGGTCAGGTTCAGGTTCAACATTAGGGTAAATATACTTTATGGGTGGTGTTGAGTTCATTGATCGGGACACACGTACCATCCTGTTGTCTCATTTTGTAATGTTAAGATCCCATCTTGGATTCTTGTGTTGTCAGCCTGATCCATCCATTAAGAAACCACAGCCAGGGCCGGCCCCATGGCTTAGCGGTTAAGTGAGCGAGCTCCGCTGCTGGCGACCCGGGTTCGGATCCCGGGCGCGCACCGACACACTGCTTCTCTGGCCATGCTGAGGCCGCGTCCCACGTACAGCAACTAGAAGGACGTGCAACTATGACATACAACTATCTACTGGGGCTTTGGGGGGAAAAAATAAATAAATAAAATT
This sequence comes from Ceratotherium simum simum, assembly GCF_057802395.1. Taxonomy (NCBI): domain Eukaryota; kingdom Metazoa; phylum Chordata; class Mammalia; order Perissodactyla; family Rhinocerotidae; genus Ceratotherium; species Ceratotherium simum. The sequence continues at coordinate 27,112,532 of NC_141932.1, forward strand.
ATAAAAAAAAAAAAAAAAAAAGAAACCACAGCCAAACTTCAGGAAAGAGACGTCTGTAAGGTCCTGCCTTCATCCCTCTGCCTCTGCTCCACAAAAACTGATTTTTTTTTTTGTGAGGGAGATTGGCCCTGAACTAACATCTGTTGCCAATCTTCCTTTTTTTGCTTGAGGAAGATTTGCCCTGAGCTAACATCTGTGCCCACGTTCCTCTATTTTGTACGTGGGACGCCTGCCACAGCATGGCTTGATGAGTGGCACGTAGGTCTGCACCCGGGATCCGAACCCACAAACCCCAGGCTGCCAAAGCAGAGCGTGAGAACTTAACCACTATGTCACCAGGCCAGCCCCTGAACTGTCTTTTTATTGCAAAAGCCCTTCCCTGTTGCTACATTCAAGAGTTAATTCTTCACCTCAACTTACTGATCCCTTTAGACCAGTGGTTCTCAAACTTCTGTGTCTCAGGACCTTTTTACACTCTTAAAAATTATTGAGGACCTCAAAGAGCTTTTGTTTATGGGGGTTATATCTGTAGATATTTACCACATTAGAAATTAAAAATTTTAAACATTTACTAAAAAAAATAATAAACAATTACATATTAACATTATTAACTTTTTTATAAAGAATAACTTTTTTTATTATTATTTTTATTTTTTGTGAGGAAGATCAGCCCTGAGCTAACATCCATGCTAATCCTCCTCTATTTTTTGCTGAGGAAGACCCGCTCTGCGCTAACATCTATTGCCAATCCTCCTCCTTTTTTTTTCCCCCAAAGCCCCAGTAGATAGTTGTATGTCATAGTTGCACATCCTTCTAGTTGCTGTGTGTGGGACACGGCCTCAGCATGGCCGGAGAAGTGGCGCGTCGGTGTGCGCCCGGGATCTGAACCCGGGCCGCCAGTAGCGGAGCGTGCGCACTTAACCGCTAAGCCACGGGGCCGGCCCAAGAATAACTCTTTTGTGAGCACACTGTAGTGTATACAGAAGTGAAGTGATAATGTTGTACACATGAAACTTATGTAATGTTATAAATCAATGTTAGCTCAGTTAAAAAAAAAGAATAACTTGAAAAAATTAGTGAGAAGAGTGGCATTGTTTTACATTTTGAGAATCTTTTTAGTGTCTGGTTTAAGAGAAGATAGCTGGATTCTCATATCTGCTTCTGCATGGAAACTATTGAATATTATTACGCAGCCTCTTGAAAAACTCCTCTGTATACTTGTGAAAAAATGAGAGTGGAAAAGGAAAAAAAAAGTCTTAGTATTATTATGAAAATAGTTTTAACTTCAAAGACCTCCTGAAAAGATCTCAAGGACTCTAGGTGTCTCCGGTATTTGAAATATCCAAACGTTCCCTACAAAATCCTCATTTCTGGCTTCTGCCATATGGGGATATCTGACAACACGGAGCCCACTTCTCTACTTGGGCCCAGTGGGCTGGATCCGCTGTACCTGTCAGGGCCTAACTGGGTTCTAGAAACCACTCCCATATTAGAACAGTGGGGCATCAACACGCTGAGGTAGTTATGCAGCAGATGAGGGAGCTGAGGGGCCAAACAGGAGCCAGTGAAGCAATCTGAAATTAGCAGCAGTGGGAACTGCTGCCGCTCTAGGCTGAAGGAACAAGGGAGGAGGTGGTGTCACCAGAGCCCAGAGATGAGGTCACCTAGCAGAAGCTGGAAACCCAGTAGGAATGTCTGGCTGGTTGGAGCTGTGGAGGAGCCTCAGCCACAGCGAGAGAGGGGAGAATTTCCCTGGCCTCTTCCTCCCGCTCTCCAGGCTCCTGCTCACTTCCCATTGGCTGAACCCCGGTGAATCCAGATGAAGGGGGAGACTAGGAACTGTGGCCTCGGGTGCAGGCAGCAAGAGGAGGGCGCAGAACAGGTCTGGGGGACAAATACAGCCCAGAGCAGCACAGCCGGGGTTCCCCGGTGCCCCGGGGTTCCCACCGTGCCCTGTTGTTCTACACCAGGCTCTGCTCGCTGATTCGTATTACCTGTCTGGCTGCTGGAGGATTAGAGTTAGGAGTTGGGTTGGAAACCCTGTTGTGGTGGGTTTAAAATATGTCCACAAATTCCTTGACACTTTTCTGTTTAAGAGCCCTCCCCTTGGGTGTGGGCTGGACTTAGTGCCTTGCTTTTAAGGAATAGAACATGGCAGAAGTAATGGTGTGTGACCTCTAAGACCACGTCATAAAAGACATTGTGTCTTCGTCCTTACTCTCTCGGGTCACTTGCTCTGAGAGAAGCCAGCTGCCCGTATTGTGAGGACACTCCAGCAGCCCTATAGAGAGGTCCGTGTGGTGAGAAACTGAGGCCTGCCAAGAGTCGACGAGCAGCTGAGGCCGACAGCCCTGTAGTGGGCCAGCTTAGAAGCAGCCCTGATCCTTCAACCCCGTGAAGCCATGAGATGGCTGCAGGCCTGGCAACAGCCTGACCGCATCCTCATGAGAGAGCCTGAGCCGGAACCACCCAGTTACACCACTCCCGGACTCCTGCCCCATAGAAAATGTGAGATCATGAATATTCTTTTAAGCTGTTAAATTTTGGTTTTAATTTGTTAGCAGTCATAGGTACCTAATGCACTTGTGTTCCAATTACCGATTGCTGCATTAAATATTATCTAAACCTCACCAAGTTAAAACAGCCATTTTATTTGTCCTGCATTTCTGTAGAAGGGAATTTGAGAAGGGCGTGGCTTGGTGTGTCTTGTGTATTTGAGTCAGAAGTTGGCTGGGGCTGGAGGCATCTCAAGGCTTGACTAGGCTGGATGTCCAAAGTGACTCAGCAGCTTGGCTGGCCGTGACTCTGGCCGTTGGCTGGGAGCTTGGCGGGGACTGGAACTAGAGGACCTCCCTGGCCTTCCCAGCATGGCTGTCTCAGGGTAGTCGGACTTTTTACTGAGTGCTGACTTTCTCCAAACAGAGTGTTCTAGGAGATCCAGGCAAAAGCTGCAGGGCCTTTTCTGATCCAGCCTCGGGAGTCACATAGGATCATTTCTGCTGCTATTGATCAAAGTGATCACAGACTCACCCAGATTCAAGAAGGGGCCACATAGATCCCAATTCTTCATGCAAGGAATGTCAAAGCCTTGGTGGTCAAGTTTTTCAAACAGTCCCACTTTGCTATAAAGAACATTCTGTAAGGCACTAACTTTGCTCTCCTCACTCTACACATTCTCCTCTGATCAATTCTTGAGACTTTAATCACCATCTGCATGTGATTCACGGCTCTGTCTCCAGCCCAGCCTCTTTGCTGATGTACTCATTGGCTGCCAACTGCACAGCTCCCTGCTTCTGTCTTAGACGTTGCTTAGATACCTCAGAGACCAGGCTGTGCCTGTTTAAATTCCTGAGCCACACAATGATGACAAATAATAAAAATTATTGTTGCTTTAAGCTACTAATTTTGGTATGGTTTGTTATGCAGCAAAAGCTAACTGACACAGGATTACGGAAATGTTTTCTGGCTACCTATGAGCTTTGCAGAAGAAGGGGTTACATGTTTTTCACAATATAAACAATCACAATGTCAGCACAGGGCCTGGCATATTGTATTCATTCACGCATCCATCCACTCATTCATTCATTCATTCTCCAGGTATTTGTTGAGATCCTGCCATGGGCCAGGTACCTTTCTGCGTACTGTGGCTACAGCAGTGAACACAGACACAATCTGTCTTCATGGAGGCTACATAATTTCAAGTGTGGTTTTAGTGTAAGAATAACCTACTGGAGAATGGAACAGAATAGTTGGCCAGACTAGAGAATGTAAGAACTTATAATAGGATAGAAGCATTTTGTCACACCATTTGGATTGATCTCTCACTTATTTTTGGAAAAATATCAATTTGGAACCTCAACTTACATGATGTACCAAAATAAATTCCAATTGGATCAGACTGATATGTAGGGGGGAAATTACACCACGAAAAGCTAAAGGTTTTCACCAGCAAATATTGAATGACTTCCGTATGGGGAAAGACTTTCTGAGCTTCAGCGCAGTGGGGGCACAAACCACCAAGGAAAAGGTTGATGAATTTGGCTGTACAAAAAGCTGAATATTTTATATGTCCCAAAAGGGCATGTCTGAAATTCAAGTAAATATGCACTAGAGAAGTATGTTTGCAACAAAAATGATAGAAAATTGGGTCAAAAATGATAGAAAATTGGGTAACACCCTTAATGAATGAAGATATTAATAAAGTAATGTGAAATTAACATGAAAAACCAAAAAATGAGCATAGAATATGAAAAGACAATTCATAGAAGAAATAGCCATGGCCAAAAAAACATGAAAGCCAAGTTCGCCCCCACTAGTATTTGAAAAATGTTCCTTAAAATACTGAGACACTTCCTTTTGTCTGTCAAATCAGCAAAGAGGTTTAAATTATGGTTCCCCAAAGCTGAGGACAGGTCAGGGCAACGAGAGACCCCAACCACCACAGTTGGGATATGAATGGCAACAGCCTCTCTGGAGAATGACTGTGTGGCCTGAGTCCAAAGCTTGAAAATGTGCACACCTGTTGATTGATCATTGACATTTCTAGGAATTTAGCCCCTGGAAATAATCAGGGAAGTGAGTAAAGATTTTACTGAAAGGATTTTCATGGCACCACTTTTTGATTATAACAACAACAACAACAACAACCAAATAATCAAACATCCAACCAGCACTTGACAGTTTCAGGAGGTGTTAATGAATACTCAGAGATAAAGAGTTCACTGATAAGAGAAATGCAGGCTTTGCTGGCTTTAACAAAGTTAGACGAGCTGTTCTGTTGCAGGAATTTTCATTAACATGCTACAGTCCAGGATAACTATACAAGAGGGAATCTCCTTGGCATTATTTCCTGAATTTATTTGGTCATGGAGCTTGTATCAGTTAGCTACTGCTATGTAACAAACCACAGCAAAACTTAGTGACTCAAACAATAACCATTTATTATCCTCACAAATCTGTGGATTAGCTGGATGGTTCTACTGATATGGGCCAGGCTTGGCTGATCTTGGCTTGACCTGCTTTTGCATCTGCAATCCACTGGAGGGTCAACTGAGTGCTGGACGGTTATGATGGCCTTGGCTGAGGTCACGGGGTTCATCGTCTGGCAGGTCAGCCTGGACTTGTTTTCATGGAGGAGCTAGGATCCAGAGAAAGAGAGAGAAGAATATAAGGCAGGTCTCTTGAGGCCTAACCTGGGAAGTAATACACTGTCCTTGCACCTCATTCTATTGGTAATGACAAGGCCAGTCTAGCTTCAAGGGATTAGGATATGGACTCCACTCCTTGATATGAGAAGCTGCAAAGTCAGATTGTACAGGGCAAGGATGCAAGGAAGAGTGGAAAATAGGGCTACTTTTACAATCAGTTCTACCGCAGAGCCTTTTCTTCATGGAGTGTGTTAAAGTAAATAATGCTACGGGCGGCCCTGTGGCGAAGCGGTTAAGTACGCGCACTCTGCTGCTGGCGGCCCGGGTTCGGATCCTGGGTGTGCACCGACACACTGCTTGTCAGGCCATGCTGTGGGGGCGTCCCACATAAAGTGGAGGAAGATGGGCACAGATGTTAGTCCAGGGCCAGTGTTCCTCAGCAAAAAGAGGAGGATCGGCATGGATGTTAGCTCAGGGCTGATCTTCCTCGCAAAAAATAAAAATAAAAAATAAAGTAAATAAGGCTAGCTGCTGTTTTTTTTTCTTATTTATTTATTTTTAATTATTTTTTTTTGTGTGTGAAGAAGATTAGCCCTGAGCTAACATCTGGTGCCAATCCTCCTCTTTTTTTGCTGAGGAAGATTGGCCCTGGACCAACATCCGTGCCCATCTTCCTCCACTTTATATGGGACGCTGCCACAGCATGGCTTGATAAGTGGTATGTAGGTCTGTTCCCAGGATCTGAACCTGCCAACCCTGGGATACCAAAGAGGAGCACGCAAACAACTGCTATGCCACTGGGCCGGCCCCTGCTAGCTGCTGTTAACTGAAGAACTTCAAAACTCAGTGGCTTAATAAATCTAATTTTTTGATTCACACCATAGTCCAATGCAAGTCAGTGGGGTCACTCTGCTCCACAGTCCTACAGAGACCCAGGCCCCTTCCATCTTGTGGCTTTGCCCCCCTCTACTCTGCAGAATCCCTCTGTTGAGCCAGTGGGTGTTGAAAAAAAGTAAAGACCAGTGTAGGGGGTTTTTAAGGTCAGGCCTGGAGATTGGACACAACGCACCTGCTCAGATGCCATTGGCTACAAGTCAGTTACATGTCCATACAAAATTGCAAGGAACAATGGGAAATGTAGTTCAGCTGTGTGTGGAAGAAGAAAGGGAAGCAGTTTTGGTGAGCAATTAGGCAATCTCTGCCACACATTTTGGGATACGCTGTATCTGAAAATAGAGGAGGGTTGTGTTTGTTTCCTGTCTGTTGCCTGTCTCCCTCTGCTAGGACATAACCTCCACGAGTTTTGTTCACCACTACAACCCCATCACCCATCCAGGGGCCTGGATATATAAACATTCAATAAATATGTGTTGAATGAATGAATGAAACAAATTCTATTAACTTTCAGATGGTGGAATATTATGAACACACTAAAAGTGATATTTTTAGGGACATGGAAAATTTCTCAGGGTGTGTATAATGTGCACAGTGGGTTAGATAGGATTTAATATAAATCCCATAACAGAACTCAATATGGCAGTGGCTTCAATAAAATAGAACTTTCTTTCTTTCTCCCATAGAAGCCTGAGTGTAAGCTGTCCAGGGCTGGTAACGAGGCTTCTTAGTATCAAGTACCCAGACTGCTTCTTCCTATGGCCCTGACATCTGTAGGGGAGTGCCCTGGCCTGTGTGGTCCAAAATGGCTCCCACCACATCCATGTTCCAGGCAGTGAGAAAGAGAAAGAGGAAATGGAGACTCCCTCAGCTGCTCCTTCAGAGCACAGTGAATCGAGAAATAAAATCTTAGCTTTAGTGTCTAATTTGTTCTGCCCTGTGGAGTGTGAAGGTCATCTCTTTGGTTACTTTTCAGGGCAAAGAGTGGAGGTATAACAGTGAGGTCAGGTCATGGGTGAGCAGTCGAAGGGAATATAGCTGCTCATTCTCGTTAATACAAGTTGTTTGCAAAAATAGACGGGATGCAAATTTGCATATATGATATGGTCAGAAATTATAAAAATATTCCCAGGAAAAAGTCAGAAAGGAAATATAACTAAATAGAGGTTGTCTCTGAAAAGTAGGTCAATTTTTCCTTTTAAAATATATTTTGCTCTATTTTATACATTTTCTACAATGAGCAAGTATTCACCTTTAGTTGTGAAATATAGAATACCTACAGAAAGAGAAAAAATATGAATGCACAGTACACTGAATCATTATAAAGTGAGCACTCAGATGCCAGAGTGATCAGGCTGGGATGGGGGAGCCCAGAAGGCTGTGAGTTGCCAGAGAAGGTACCTGATTTAGCTGGGGTTCACAGAGGCAGGGAGGGAATTATCAAGAAGAGCCTTACGGAGGCGAGCCATCTGAACCATGGTCTGGAAGGATGAGGAAGGTTTGCTGTGCAACCATAAAAGCACACACTCTATGGATTCAGAGAGTTTTCATTTGGATGAGGAAGTCTGAATTTTATAAATAATTCCCCAAAGGATGATGACATGATGAAGATGATGATGATGATGATGATGATAGCTAAGAGTTATTGACCATGTGTTCCAGGCCTAGCCCTGGGCTGGGTGATGCGGAGGACACAGTGCCCCCTATCATAGGGCCCCCAATGCAGTCCAGGAGACAGACGTTATCCAACGCTACAGATCGTTATTTGTTGTGAGTGTCTTGGGGAAGAAGTTCTGGGAGTCCTGGGAGCATATAACAGGGCAACCTGCTCTAGTCTTTGATGGGGGAGGTCAAGAAAGGTTTCTTTGGTGAGGTGACTACAAAGGAAGAAGGGTAGGAGGGGTGGTACTGCAGAGGCACAGCCTGTGCATGAGCCTGGCAGCCAGGGAGCCCTGGGAGAGGACCAGGAAGAGTGATGGTTAACTTCACGTGTCAATTTGACTGAGATACAAGGTGCCCAGACGCTTGTTTGGCTAAACATTCTTTCTGGGTGTGTCTGTGAGGGTGTTCCCGGATGGGATTAGCATTTGAATCGGTAGACTGAGTAAAGCAGGTTGCCCTCCCCAACGTGGGAGAATCATCCAATCCTTTGAGGGCCTGAATAGAGCGAAAAGACAGGGGAAGGAATAATTCACACCCTGCCTGACCGCTGAGCTGGAACATCAGGCTTCTCCTGCACACAGACTGGGACTTAGACCATTGGCTCCCCTGGTTCTCGGGCCTTCAGACTTGGACCAGAACTTAAACCATTGGCTTTCCCGGCCCTCCAGCTTGCAGCCAGCAGGTCGTGTGACTTCTCTGCCTCCATAATGGTGTGAGCCAATTCCTTATAATAAATCTCTTTCTCTCTCCTTCTTTCTTTCTATTGACTCTGCTTCTCTGGAGAACCCTGACTAATACACTGTTGAAGGCAGGGCAGTGGAGGGACAGTAATCCGAATTAGTCATCATGTAACTACTTGGGTTTACACCTGGCTCTGCCATCCCCTCAGGCAAATGACTCCCGCTCTCTCACGGGAAGTGAATCTCCACTTCCTCTCACGTTAGTTCCTTTCCAGAGGGTTGTGAGAGGCCTTGCAGGACATGCCTGTAATGCAGTCACCCCAGCCTGGTCCCATCAAGCCCTGGGGCGGCATTAGCTAGGGTAGTTATGACTATTGCAAGTTTATTAATTGGTGGCATTGTGAAATTAACATCATTGAAGCAACAAATTGTGAGGATTAAAAGCGTGAGCTACAAAGCTAGCCTTCCTGGTTTGAATCTTGACTCTGACACTTATGATGGGGTTCAGGGCAGGCCGCCCCAAGATGTGCTACTCTGGATGTGGATTATTTCGAGCTGAAGACAATAAAGGCTCAGAAGACTCAGAAAGAAACTTTGACCTCCACCAGCAACTAACTGCCTAAAAGAATTTAAGATAGAAGGCCTGTTCCCAGGACATGCCATCACCATAGATAACTCTGGGTATGGATAGACTGGGAGGGTCCTTGCTAAGCCCATTCTTATCAAAGCTCTGAAAACCAAGTAAAAGTAGAAGTGACCCTTTGTAAGAGACATTTACATTTATAAGGGAAATCTCCATTTGTAAATGTGTCTTTCTCTCTGTACGGGGAAGAAGGGGGGATGACCTTATCTCTAGAAACTCATCAGTGAGGAAGGCAAGGACTTAAATCTGCATATTAACCTTACTCTTGTTTACTGTGCTTTTCTGGTAATCTCCCATAGCTGACTCCCCCACCCCCAACATCCTCCTTAGTCTCTAGCTGAAGATGGTGTTTAAGATGAGAACCTCTGCCATTTTGTCGAGTTACCCAGTTATTCCTGGGTCTCTCCCATGTATACATGTTATAAGGCTTTGTTTAATTTTCTCCTGTTAATCTGTCTCATGTAAATTTAATTCATAGCCCAGCCAGAAAGGATCCAGAGTGGGTAGAGGATAGTCTTCCTCCCCTTCACTTACAAGCTATGCAATCTTAGATAAGTAATCCCATCTCTCTGGTTACCTCAAGGGCCTGATAACAACTTCTACCTGCATCAGTCAGAATATGTTAGGTTATGCTGTGGTAACAAATGAGCCCTAGACCTTAGTGGACGAACATCTCAAAACATTTCTTGCTCATAGAAATAGGCAGATGTCCTCCACGCCATGGCTCAGCAATCCAGCCAGCTTCCTTTGTGTGGCACCTCTGTGCTCGCATAGCACCCAAGGCTGCCTGGGCAGCGGATGAAAGCATGGAGCATCCTGCACTGGCTTTTAAATGCTACTACTGGGAAGTGACACACCCAACACTTCCATTCACATTTTATTGGCCAAAGCAAGTCACATAAGCATGCCTGAGTTCAAGGAGCCTGGAAGATGGTGGAAGACTTTAGTAAGGTTTGCTGTACTATCTTATTGATGGTGCTGAAAATTCAATGGGAAAATTCACACAAAACATTTCATTCAACAAATATTGAGTACCTCAGATGTGACAGGCACTGGCTTAGGAACTGGGTACGTAGCAGTGAAAAAGAGAGACGGAAATCCTTGCCATCAAGGAGCTCACATTCTAGTGGGGGGACAGACAAGAAACTGAAGAAATAAGCAAACTCTGCAGTATGTCAGCAGGTGATAATGGTAACGTTACCACACCAAAGTGGGTCTGCTTCTCGGTGAGTTGAAATCAGAGCCTTCACCAGAAGTAGTTGTCACACAAAGTAAAATTTGTTTGCCGCAAATAGAGACCACAGGGAATCGTTTCCAAAGCCGTGGCTCCCTGAGCACAGGGAAGCAGGAGCCTTTTATTTCGGATGCGGAATGAATACTCAAAAGGGAGAGGTCGGCATTCGCTTGCGAAGTCTCAGTTGGAAAACACGCTTCCACGTACATCACATGTTATGGTAGTAAGGCCTTAGCTCCTCCTGGGGTGGAGATCTTAGCATTAAAATGAGGCAAAGGTCATCTCTTGGGCACTTCTCGCCCATCTGTGTAGGTGTCTCTTGTGGTGGGGTTTGGACTGGTTCAGGGCGGTTGGTGATTGTCTTAACATAACAAAAGAGAAAAAACAATTTGGAGAAACAGTTAAATGCTTCTGAAACCTCCCTTGAGTTCCTTGGGACAACTAGTGGGTGACAGTAAGAGCAGCGTGGGGGTGGGACAGGGAGTGTGGGGTGGGACGGAGATCTGAGAGGACCTTCCTGAGATGACGAGATGTGGAGACTTGAGGCACAAAGGCGGGGCTCAGAAGGGCCTTGGGGCTGGAGTGGCGGCCTCCCGTGTGCCGCAGGAGAGGGCTGTTGGATATGGCTGTGCTGGCAGAGCCTCCTCGTCTGCGTCTGGTCTGTGTTCAGCTGGAATATCCAGGTCAAGCTGCCAGTACAGCTTCTTCTCCTTTCTTACGAGGGAGGAGATGAGGGCAGAGAGGTGCCAGGACAGGTCACTAGGGACTTGGTGGCCGTGGTGAGACTTCGAGTCTTATAGTGGTGAGGTGCAGCCAGGGGAGGGCTCAACCAGGAGGGTCCGGACCTGACTCAGGTGTTCACAGGCTCCCTCTGGCTGCATTTGGGGAAAGGACGGTGAGGGCAGGTACGGGAGCTGCGATAATGGTCCAGGCCAGAGAGGACGGAGGCAGGGCCAGGTTGGGGGCAGTGGCTGGGGAGAAGAGCTTAGTTTTTGTGGGTAGAGTCAACAAGGTGTGCTGACAGGTTGGAGTGGGTGTGACAGAGAAGTCAAGGACGACTCTGGGGTGTTTGGTCTCAGTCACTGGAAGGACCAAGGTGCCATTAACCTAGACTGGGAAGGTGGAGAGGGAGCAAGTTTGGGAGGAAGGTCAGGAGCTCAGTTTAGGATGTGTGAAGCCTGAGACACCGCTAAGCCCCCTATGGAGATGGAGAGTAAGATGCAGAATGTAGGAGCCTAGAGATGGAAATTTCTGGGCTGAAGACAGAAATTTGGGTGTTGATAGCCTAGAGATGGAATTTAAGCCATGCATGTGGGGGAGATCCCTGTGGCATGAGTGGGACAGAGAGAAGGACCAAGGCCTACAACTTGGAGCTGGCCGGGATTAAGAGTCAGGGAGACAGACCTAGATGACAATATGATTTAACTGGCAATGAGTGCTCTGAGAAAATACAGGTCACAAACAGGTACCCGCAAGCCTCTTCTAGTCTCAGGAGGCGACAGGGAGGGCTTCCTAAGGAGGTGACTCCTGAGCTGACACCCAAAGCCTTAGTAGCTACAAAACCAGGTGAAAAAGGCAGAAGGAATGTTCCAGGTAGAGGGCACAGCCCATGCAAAGGCCTGGCAGGCAGTGAGCCCCAGAGAGGGCAGAGAACAGAGGCTGCTCAGTCTGGCAGGGAGGGGTGTGGGGAGAAGGGAATCCGGATTAGTCATCACCACAAGTATTGGCATCAGCCAAGCCCAGTTTCATACCTGGTCCTGCCACCCTCTGTGACCTCAGGCAAGTTACCCTGCCTTCAGAGCCTCCATTTTCTCTGGTTAGTTCCTGCCTCATAGACAAGGTTTGTGTAGCAGTTCCATGGCCTGGCCCCAAGCCCTCAAGAAGCACAGCTGCGATTTTGTCTGTTGTGATCTTCTTGTTTGAGCTATTATCATATTAAAATATTTCTATTATTGAGGAGTCAATGCATTAGGGTAGTGGGTAAGGGTACAGGCTAGGGAATTTAACCTCCGAGTCAGTTTATTTATTTGTAGAATGGAGATAATATATAGCATCCATCCCATAGGACTGTTATGAGGACATATGGGCTGATATGTGTAAAGTCTTAGGAGCACGCTTGGCAGTTATTTTTATCAGTATTATCTAAGGATGAGAAAGAGTCAACCCCCTGAGGAATCCAGGTGGGCTCCAGGAGGAGGGAACAGCATGAGTACAGACACAGAGGATAATAGCTATTATTTACTAAGCGTTTATGACTTAAATATGGTAGGGCCGGCGGGGTGGGGGGCATGGGACCCTTGTTCCCATTTTACAGATTAGAAAATCATTGCTCGAGTCACTGTTTGGGATCCCACAGTTATTAAGGGGCAGAGCCAGGATCAAACTCAAGTTCAGCCAGCCTCGAGGCAAGAGCCTGGGAGCCAGACTTAGTTCCCTCTGAGGAGCCCTGAAAAAGTAGCGGGTGCGCACGGGTTGGAGGCTGGAACCCGAGAGCAAGCGAAAGGCCTCCAAAGGCTACTTCAGTCGCCCTCCTCCCCGCCCCCCCAACCTGACCTCAGGGACATCCAGCCTCAGAAATCAGGCCGTGGCCAGCGGACTCTTCCTGTGTCCGGGCCCCTCTTTAGAGACTGGAAGACTGAGGCGACACTTGGGCCGGTCCGGGAAAAACGATCCTGGTGACCCTGACTCGGGGTCCAGGCGAGTGCGGGTGGAGGAGGCACAGGTGGTTTGGTGGGCGGCGAAGTCCCGCCCTCGGCTGGACCGCCACCCAGGCTGCCGCAGGGACCGGGGAACCTAGTCTAGCCTGACTCCCTACCACAGACGCGGGCGCTGATCCCCGGGCCTCCAGACGCTGTTTGTCGCCACAAGGCTAGGATAGGGCCTGAGTGCCAAGAGTCCTCAGTCCCTTTTCAAGCCGACTGAAAACCGCATCGGTGGCCGGGTGGAGGCTGGCTTCGGGGCGAAAAATCACACTACAACCCCAGGGAGTCACCTCGGCTCTCTCGTCCCCGGGCGCCCTCACCTGGCCGGGAGAGTCGTAGGCACCTCAGACCTATTAAGTCAAGGCGGGGTTGGAACGCGGGGCGGTGGAAACGTGTAGGGCGGAGCCGCGGCGGCCGCATCCCGTTACGAAGGCGGGGCCGCCGCGCGCAGGCGCAGTTCCAGCGCCGGCTCTAGGACCGCGCGGATACCCGCTGGGCCCCCAGCAGTGCCGGATCCGGTGCCCGCGGCCTGAGTCACGGGTCCCGCCCTACCGAGTCGGGCGCAGCCGGAGGCCCGGGAGCAGCACAGGCGAGCGGACCGGCGGACCTGTGAGCGAGGCGGTGAGCGCCCGGTGCGGAATCCCTCTGTACTCCGTAATCCCAGCCCTGGCGGCCCCCAGCCGCGAGGAGATCCTAAAGTCCCGGTCTCAGGGGTCCCCCAGACCCATGATCTCAGATGCGAACCCCCAGACCTGTCCGGCCCCAGTTATCCCGCCCCAGGGATTCCTCCACTTTCCATCTCCGGATCTAAAATACGAGCCATGGATTTGAGAGGTAAATCTGCTCGTAAAATCTGCCCTGGGTGGGCCTCCAGAACCACGGTCCGAGATCCGTGCTCCCGATTGTAATGGTGACTCCGTTATCCCGGGCCCCGGGGCTCACACCCACAATCTTAGACATCACCCCACGGACCCGGCGGTGACACTGTAATCCTGCTGCTGGGAGAACCTAAGCCCCCAAGCCACATTCTGGATTTCCTAAACCCTGCCCCGGGGGCCTCTAGGTGGAGAGTCTCTGATCCGCGCCCCTGATCCGCCCAAGACCCCTAAAGTCCAGTTCTGGGGCTCTGGATTTCAGATTCGAGCGCCCAAACAAGTCAAGGATGCCTTACACCAACCTGGGGCCCCCATCTTGAGAACACCCCCAGACTTGGACGGGTTCGGGTGCTTAATGATGCCTATGCGTAAACTCAGTCCAGGGCCCCCCAAACCAGACGGGGACCCTTTGGACCGGAGTGGGTTTCAAATCTGATCCTCCGTCCGTCTCCTACCACCCGACAACTGCCCTCCCGCTGAAGCCCAGACCCCACCCCGAATGGACCCTCAAGCCCCGGCCCGAGGATAGGTCCCCACCCGGAGGCCTCATATTATTCCCCCACGTCCAGCTGCCAGAAATGGGTATTTTTGTGGGGAGGGGGCGGGCTCAGGGGCGAGGCGGCCACCTGACCCCTTTTTCCCCCTCAGGGATCCTGAGTCGCAGCCATGTTCCTGGTTAACTCGTTCCTGAAGGGCGGCGGCGGCGGCGGCGGCGGCGGGGGAGGCGGGGGCCTGGGCGGGGGCCTGGGGAATGTGCTCGGAGGCCTGATCAGCGGCGGCGGCGGCGGCGGCGGCGGCGGCGGCGGCGGTGGCGGAACTGCCATGCGCATCCTGGGCGGGGTCATTAGCGCCATCAGGTAAGGCGGGGCCTGGGGAGGGGCGGGGCCTGGCGGAGGAGGCATGTCCAGCACGAATAGAGTGGGGTAACCTGGCGACTGACCTGGAACCTTCATTAGGCTGGGCCGGGGCTGGGCTGGGAGACTGGCCTTGAGGGGCAGACCGTAATGAGGCCGATGGCGGTTCAGGGGGCGGGGCTTGACCTGGGCGCTGTCTGACCGTTGAGGGGACGCCATCAGATGGGACCCGGGAGGTGGGGCTTCATGGGCTGGGCGCCGCCTGCTTTCAGTTACTTGGAGACGAACATTAAGGGGGCGGAGCCAACGAGACTGGGTATTGCTTCCCGGGGGCGAGGCTTGTTTTGTGGGCTCGGCCTGGCCGCACTAGGTGGATCAATGAGGAGGTGGACCCAGAAGAGGCCGAAGCCTAATGGGATAGGGGAAGTGGCCTTGGCCTGGGCCTGGCCGGGCACTGGCTGGATAGAAAGATGCCCTGGTGGAGGGAGGAGACGTTGTCGATAGGGGCCTCGTTAGCCTTGGCCACTGAGCAGTGATCCCTCAAGGGGCGAGAACCCGTGGAGCTGGGGTGGGATGTTGGAAGACACAGGCTTTCCGTTCAGGAAGCCATGGCGATGGAGCAGGTTCCTAGACAGGTGGGACCCGGGGAGCTGGGGCCTTCAAGGGCTGGGTCTGTTGAGGAGTCTGCCGTTGGGTAGGTGTGCCCTGGGAGGAGAGCAGCCAGCATGGGGGCGGGCCTGTGGGTTTCCTCGCTGCGCAACCAGGGCAGCAAGGATAGGGACAGGTGAGGGCAAGGACAGATGAGGCAGGCGGAGGGAGCAGGTAGGCAGGGTGGCGGGCTGGGGATTGGGGGTTGGGCGTGGGGGCTGTCACTGCCCGCTGGAGGCCCCGCCCCCTGGCGCTAACTCCCTGGTTTCCCTTCAGCGAGGCGGCTGCGCAGTACAACCCAGAGCCCCCGGTAAGCCACCCCTCGCAACGGGAGACCCCTCTTCTCACTCTGAGACCTTTTCCAGCACCATCCTTGTCCCTTTGGACAAACCCCACCTCCTCTCCCTCTTTTCCTCCCATTAAGTCTCTCCCTTCTCATGTCTTCAACTTAGCTAGACCCACTCCCTGTCACTGACCACCTCTCCTTCCTTTGATCACTCAGCCCCCCCCCCCCACTCTGACTTTGCCACACCTAGGGCTGTCCTGGCCAGGGCCCCCTCCCCCTCCCTGCTATGAGATCTCCTCCCTCTGTCTGCAGCCCCCACGCACCCATTTCTCCAACATCGAGGCCAATGAGAGCGAGGAGGTCCGGCAGTTCCGGAGGCTCTTTGCCCAGCTGGCTGGAGATGTAAGTAACCCCGGGGCCCCCAGACCTGTCCTAACCCTTCCGTGCTTTCCCTTGGGCCGCCCTTGGACACACACACTCCATCGTGGCAGTCCCAAAGTTCCCATCCTCCTTCCTGACATGCTCAGACCCACCCCTAACTTCTCCCCACAGGACATGGAGGTCAGCCCCACAGAACTCATGAACATTCTCAACAAGGTCGTGACCCGACGTGAGTGACTGGGGTCAAGAGAAGGTTTAGAGGCATGGTGGCTGGGGTAGCCATGATCTCTTGCCTCTGACCTTCAACCTGTCCCTCACAGACCCTGATCTGAAGACTGATGGTTTTGGCATTGACACATGTCGCAGCATGGTGGCTGTAATGGATGTATCCTTGGGGGCAGTCGGTGGGGGGGGGCCTGGGTGAAGAGGGAATTTTCTGAGAGCATGATTGGGGCAGCCAGGGTGTAGCTTTCATACTTGCAGAGGTGGACATGCATACATCAGAACACACGCCCACCCATGGACATGTGGCCGTGAATAGTAACATCAGCTGTCATAGCTGGCACCTCACTTACTGTAATTCACAGTCACCCTGTTAGATGGCACAATTATTACACTCCCTTAAAGGTGAAGAAACGACTCAGAGAGAGGCTAACATCTGTCTGAAGTTATAAATAAAGAATAGTGGCAGGATAGGAATTTGGACACAAGTCTTGAGAACCCAGGCTTATAACTGCCACAGGTATGCCCACGTGCACACATACACATGTATCCAAGGGCACACCCACATACATAAAAGACATGAAGCCATGTGCACAGGGACCAGTCAGTAGCTGATCTTGGGTACTCACACACTCAGCCCACAGGGCAGTGCAGACACATGCGTATGCACATGTCATGTGATCACACGCGTGTGTTGCATAGGGTTAAACAGTTCTGGCTCTGCCCCTTAACAAGGTTGCTGAGCCTCTCTGTCCCTCAGTTTGCCTATCTGTAAAATGGGGTGAATGATGATGGTGATACTGAATTGGAGCTACATGCAAAAGTTTTAGCATAGTGCCTAGGAGCACATAGTAAGTGGTCTGTATGCATTAGCTGTTACTATGATCTTACTCAGGTAGAGTTTTCAGCTCCGAATCTGTTTCTTTCTCTGTCACTGAGGAATAATAGTGGTGGGGCTGGTGTCTTGAGCATTTAGGGAGAAGTGTTCCTGAGACGCTTAGCACTGTCTGGCGTGTCCTAGGTGACTTGATACCTTTATTGTTGCTGTTTATTGAGAATTTATCAGACGTCCCCCCCGAGCTAAGGGCTTTATGTTAATATCTCATTCAGTTCCTACCACAAACCCAGCGGGTAGAGTTCTAAGATACCCTCGTTTTGTCCATGTCCTCACATTTATGAAATTGAGGAATTAGCAACTATTTTCAGGTGAGGAATTTGTAGTTTGGAGAAGTTTAATATAATTCCCCATGGTTATGTTTAGAGACAGTCCTTTTTTAGGAATATAAACTAAACTATGTATGGCTAAAAACAAAAATAAAGGCACAGGCCGGGTGACATGAGCAGGGTGGGGAGCTGAGGGTAGCTCAGGTTCCCCTGCTTGGCCGTTACCCTAGTCATGTACACAGTGTGTATAGTGCATGCATCCGGGCACCATCATTACACTCGTCTTAACACCCTCCCACCAGAGCGACACGACAGGCAAGCTGGGCTTCGAGGAGTTCAAGTACTTGTGGAACAACATCAAAAAGTGGCAGGTGCGTGGCGACCTCAGACTCCTAGCACAAAGACCCCCAAGCCGTGGAGATGCCATGCCCCATGATGCTCAGTTGAACCCTGACCTCCGTTTCCCCACAGACCATATACAAACAGTTTGACGTTGACCGTTCGGGGACCATCGGCAGCAGTGAACTCCCAGGCGCCTTTCAGGCAGCAGGTGTGGCTGGGAGGGACTTGGTGGGGCTGCGGGTGGGAGTGGCGAGGCAGCCCCCACTGAGCTGGTCTGAGCCTGAATCCTGGCAGGGGGGCTGAGAGGGTTGGGCTACGTGGCTCCCACACCTGAGAGACGAAACCATTCTCAGGGTTCCACCTGAACGAGCATCTCTACAACATGATCATCCGACGCTACTCAGATGAGGGAGGGAACATGGATTTTGACAACTTCATCAGCTGCCTGGTCAGGATGGACGCCATGTTCCGTGAGTGACACCCTGGCTCTCTTCCCGGTCGGGATTGGTTCAGCCTCCATTGGCCAAGGTCCCTGAGGTGGGCCATGCTAGGGGCACAGCAGTGACGGGAATAGCCCCAGCTCCTGCCCTCACGTCACTCATAGTCCACTGGAGGAGAAGCAACTCACCAGATGGTGACAGCTCCGAATGGTTACTGCTGGGATAGGGGCCGCCTGGGCAGAGCGATGAGGCTGTGAGGGGAAGCTCAGGGCACAGTGGGCCTAGACTTGTGATTGGGGAAGCTCCTTACGAGGCACCTGATGCAGCCTAAGGGCTTCCTGGAGGAGGCCACATGTGAGCTGAGACCTGAGAGATGAAGAGTGAGCCCAGTGAGAGGGTGGGGGCGAGTGTTGCAGTGGGAACAGCCTGTGCGAAGGCCTAGAAAGGGAAAAGAAGATGGTGCTTTGGGTGTTTTTTGTTGGACTCAGTTCAGAGTGCTGAAGAGGGGTTGGGATGGGGAGACAAGGCTCTGAGGGGTCAGTAGGGGCTGGATATGAGGGCTCTTAGGAACACTAATGCACTGAATCCTAAGACTGCCCTGAGAAGTGGGAACTTTGTCCCGATTTTACGGAGGAGAAACCTAGGGCTCAAGGAGGCAAAATGGCTTGCTCACAGCCACTCAGCTAGGAAGTTAGAAGCTAGGAAGTCTTGCAAAGCCAGAATCTGGACTCGGATCTGTCTGAGCAAGTTGAGTGAAAAGAGGCAGGAGCAATGGGCATGGTCAGGCCAGGCAGGACTGTGAATGCCAAGTTCAGGGTGCTCAGACACTATTGGAGGCAATGGAGAGCCACAGCAGGTTCTAGGCAGGGGAGGGACAGGGTCAGGTTTGGCTTGAGGAAGATTCCTCGCCTCCTGAGAGCCCAGGGAGGACAACGCATTAAGAGCTTGGGTAGAGGAAAAGGGGCGGGTATGTCAGGGATGGGAGGGGAAGGTGAGAGTAGACAATAGGGCAGATGATGCCAAGAAGAGAAGCCCAAGAAATGGCCATTGGATTTAGCAGCAAGAGGGCCAGTAGCAACTTCAGCACGTGCAGGTTCCGGGACACCACGTGTGTGGACCCCCGCGGGTGGGAACTGAGGGCTGAGAGAGGAAGCAAAGGCTGTGGGCACCTGTTTGCCAAGGTTTGGGTATAGGTGGGGAACATGGGGTCGGGTTTCAGGGCAGGTGGGGGACCAGGCAGGAAGGGGAGCCCACAGAGCCTCCTTGCAGTAGCCTGGGTAGGCTGGAACTGGAGGGCTTAGAGGTGAGCAGGAGCCTGGGGCTTGGGCAGAGGGTGATGGGAGCGCAGGTCGGTACACAGAGGCCATTACTGAGGTGGGTAACAGCCTGGCTTCCAAGCCCAGTCTCCTCACTTTCTCGCTGTGTGACCTGGAGCACATCACTTCACTTCTCTGTTCCTTGTTTTAAAATGACACTTATCTCCCAGAACTGGACACTTAATCCAGAACTGGATTAAATGAATTAATATGCAGAAAGCACTTTATACAGTGCTTGGCACAGAGCAAGTACTCATTAAAGTACTAGCCGTTATTATTCTCATCCCATATATTGGTATAATATTTTTATCCTCAAAGCCAAATCCCCCCAACCCTTCCCTTTTCCTCTAGGTGCCTTCAAATCTCTTGACAAAGATGGCAGTGGACAAATCCAGGTGAACATCCAAGAGGTAAGAACCCCATCCTGGGATGTGGGTGCCCAGTAGGGGACCCGTCCCCTCAGCCCTGTGTACCTGCTCTGAGCTCGGGCTCCCTCCCCCATCTTCCCAACAACCGCCGGGGTCGGGGCAGAGAAGGGCACCTGCTCTTCCTCAGCTCCCTGCTCCTCACTCTCCGTGCCTCCCTGTCCCCAGTGGCTGCAGCTGACTATGTATTCCTGAATGGGAGCCCGGACCTGCCCCTCATCGCCTCGCTATAGGAGTCACCTGGACTCTGCGGTCTCTCCCAGAACTGATCCTGTCTGTAGTCATGTCCTCATGGGTCCTGCTCATCCACAGGCGTTTCTGTTCTCCCAGCCCTCGGCACCCGGCTTCTCAGTCAAGGGCCAGGGTCCAACCTGCCCCAGCCTGCCCTGCCCCAAGTTATCCCTGGCTCTAAGACACTCTAACATGCCCTGCCCCAAGGGTCACCCGACCCCCAGCACACTCATCTCACATCCACTCCATAACCCATCTCGTGCACCTGTGCCAAGCCCAACGCTTGTGTCGCTTCCATGCCCCAAGGGCCCTTCTCTCAGTCCTGAGAACATCACTCCAGTCTCTACACGCCCTGGCACACCCATTCACAGTTACCACCCAGGCAGCCGAACTCCAGGCCGTAACAGGCCCACGTCCCAGGGCCTTTGTATTCTGCGCCAGCCTGCCAGGCCCAGGAGGAAATAAATGCACCCCAGTTGCTGCTCTCAGATCGCCTCCTGTTCGAGAGTTGAGGGGTGGCTCAGGCTCTGTCTGGGGCAGAGGGAGTCAGGGTCCTGGGCGGGGGGTGGTGGTGATTTATGTCTCCACGTCTATCCCCAGGGCTGGATCTGTGTGTCTCCTAGTTCTTTTCTTGTCTTTTTTCTCATACTGGATCCCAGTTGGGCTGTAGCCTCCTTCTCACTGAGATCCCTCACAGATCCTGTGGAGGCTGAGACTGGGACCCAGAAGCCCAGGCCATCTCTGCTTCTGCAGGAGCAAGGCTGGCGGGAGGTCTCAGTGCCACCCTGGCTCTGTTCCAAGGCCGTGTTTGCCCCTCTCTCAGCTTCTAGGCTCCAGTGAGTCTGTCCTCACATGCCTGTGCCTCTGCCTCTGTTGTGCTGTGGTCCAGGCTCAGCATCTTCCTTCCCACTCTCGGGCCTCTGCGAGGAGAGGGGCTGCCATCCCAGGATACAGAGCCCCTTTCGCATTCGAGGATACCACCCCAGGTCCCAAGCCCTGAGGGGCAGCCCCGGGGTGCCATCTGGGGGTGCCTCTGGGAGGTTTGAGAAGGAGCGACATCCTAGGAGTAGCCCTGGTCTAGCATGAGGGACTCAGGGCTGGGGCAATGGGCTGTTCATGGGGCAGAGATCCCTTGCTAATGGGAGGACAGGCTGAGGGGCATGGACAGGCCCACCTGCGCGCACACCCACACGGAGGACAGAGCTGGGCTGGGTTCCCCAAGAAGCCAGCACATTTATTGATGCTCATTCAGGTCTCTCAGGTCCTGCAGGCTTCTTGGTCTCACTTCTTGTGGGGGAAGGAGGCCCAGCCAAGGCAGTACAGGCTGTAGGCGGTGCCTAGGGAGGGAGAGTGGAGGATACAGAATGAGACCCTAAGAGCCTCCCTGAGCCCCATCTCAGGTTTTTAAGCCCCTCTGCAGACTCCGCAGTCCTCAGCCCGGATCCCAGCCCCAGTTCAGGTTCCAGCTCCCTCCCCACACCGCACTTCAGGTGGGGCATCACCGGGCCTTGATCCAGCTCAGGCTGGAGCTTTCTCCCCAACTCCTGCCTGGGCGCCGGATCCCATCCTGGGACAGGAGCCTAAGCCCTAGGGTGCTCCCTCCCTATATGCCTGCCCGGACTCCCGTACCGACCCCAAACCTGGCCAGCCCAGAACCTAGTCCCCTCCCGAAACCCCAGCCCAGATGCTAGTCAGGCCTCTCCGCAGACCCCAGCCCGGAACCTGCGCCTTCCTCACTCCGGCTCGAGCCCCGCCTCCCCGCGCAGCTCAGGCCGAGCCGGCCCTGCACTCACCGCCCAGACACAGCCCCATGGTCACTCGGTACAGGATGTTGTCGGCTACCCCGCCCTTCAAGTGCACCGGGAGGTCATTGTCCGCCTGGATGTGGGGAGCGTCCGATGAGGAAGGGGTGCTGGCTGCTCCGTAGACGGTGTCCCCTGCCTCCCCGACCCGGCTGCGGGCGGAGCCTGCGGCCCCGGGTCCTCCCCTCGCCCCGCCCCCGCCCCGCCCACCTGGAAGAGTTTCTGTTTCTCAGCCACTCGGTTCTCGAAGCGGTTCCGGGCGGTTGAGCTGAAGGAGCGGACCAGTGCCTGGGAGACCTGGAGGGAGCGGGTCGGGGGGTATGGGAGGCACCTGGAGAGGCGTCCCGAAGTGGGTCCGGCTGGGGGCGGGGGCGGGCTCTCTGGGGCCAGGACGTGGGGACGGTCCCATCCCCGGGCAGTGTCTCAAAGGCAAGATCGGAACTGCCAGCACGAGTCGGGGAGGGAATCCTGTCCAGAAAGGCCCAGAAGGGGACTCGCGCCTAGAGGGTCTAGCTGAGAGGTTACAGGCTCTCTAGGGGGTCCTGGAAGAGGAGCGGACTCCGAAGGGAGACTCACGATCTTCGGGTCCAAGTCCCGAGATGTTTGGGGGGTGGGTTTCCTGGATTAATGGGAGAAGCCCAGGTCCCGGGAATGTCGGGACTGGATCTGGGGTACCTAACGGGGTTTACGGCCGGGGGAGGGAAAGGGGGGTGAAGTTCCCAGTACCTAGGTCCCGAGGTGTTAAGGGAACCCTGGATGAAGGGAAGAAGGTCAAACCCGGGGCTTTGGGCCATGTTAGGGGTCCCCGGCTGTCTCAGAAGTTCTTGGATTGGCAGGTGAGGAGTGGGGGTCCCAGGCTGTTTAGGAGGGAGTCCTGAATCCTGCAGGGGGCTCACGTTCCAAGGCCCCAGATTCCGAGATGTTTAGGGAGTCTCGTATTGGGGCGAGGGCTTCCAGGTTGGGGACCCCGGCCCGACCTGTGGGGACCCTCACCCGCAGGGCCCTCATTCTGCGTCCTCCTCTTCGCCCGGAGTCACCTCCCCTCTCCGCCCAAGGACATATAGTGCCCTCCCCTCCCGGGGAATCCCAGGCCACGCCCCAGGCGCGCAGCGCGACAGTCCTGTCCCCGGCTGGGGGTGGGAAGCCGGGCAAATTCGGCGACCAGATTCGGATTCGTCCAATAGGCTCGGGGAGAAGATGCTCCAACCCCTCCCCCGCGCCAAATGGTTGGAGCACCCATCTGTTACTTCTCGGAATTTCTATTGGTCCAAGTGGAGAGGACAGCGGTACCAGGGAATACATTTTTGGTTTGTTTCAGCGGAGATATCCGCCTGGGGCAAGTGCAGTTCCTCCCCCCGGGTCACTCGGATTGGAGAACAAGTGAGAGCTCAGGTAAACTGGGGTTCCAACTCCTTGTTCTCTACGTAGACTGGGTCATCATGCCTCTGAGCCCTAGTTCCTGTGTCTGTAACCTGGGTGGTAAGTCAGGTCTGTTGAGAGCATTAAATGAGCTCATGTGAGAATGTAACAGAGCTAATAACCTTTGCACAATTATTGCCTATCATAACTATTGCACAGTTATTGCATACAATAACAATTGTACAGTTATTGCATAACCCAGCTGGTAACTATTGCACAGAAACAACAGCTGTTATTTTTACTATTTTCTGGCAGTACGGTTGATATATCAAATATTTTTATATTTAGTTAATTTTCATTTTATCGTGGAAAATTTCAAACATAGAGAAAAGCAGAGAGAAAGGTGTAATGAACCTCCGTCTTGGACCCCACCTACTTCAACAATTATCACCATTATAGTGTTTTTCTTGTATCTCCACCACTCAACTCTTTTTCTTTTTGTGAGGAAAATTAGCCCTGAGCTAACATCTGTTGCCAATCCTCTTCTTTTTGCAGAGGAAGACTGGCCCTCGGCTAACATCTGAGCCCATCTTTCTCTACTTTATATGGGAGCCACCACAGCGTGGCTTGATAAGCCATGTATATGTCAGAGCCCGTGACCCTGAACCACCAAAGCAGAGGCGCAAACTTGACCACTACACCACCAGGCTGGCTGCAACTTTTTTCCTTTCTTTCTTTCTTTCTTTCTTTTTTTTTTGGTGAAGAAGATCAGCCCTGGGCTAACATCTGCTGCCAATCTTCCTCTTTTTTTTTTTTTTTTGCTGAGGATGGTTAGCCCTGAGCTAACATCTGTGCCCATCTTCCTCTATTTTGTAAATCGGACACCTCCACAGCATGGCTTGATGAGTAGTGCATTGGTCTGTGCCCACCGCTGCGATGATGCCAACACTCGAACCCTGGGCTGCCGGAGTGGAGTGCGCCAACTTTTTTTTTTTTTTTTAAAGATTTTATTTATTTTATTTTTTCCCCCCAAAGCCCCAGTGGATAGTTGTGTGTCGTAGCTGCACATCCTTCTAGTTGCTGCACGTGGGACTCGGCCTCAGGATGAACGGAGAAGTGGTGCCTCGATGCGCACCCGGGATCCGAACCCGGGCCACCAGCATCGCAGTGCGCGCACTTAACCACCAAGCCACAGGGCCGGCCCATGGAGTGCGCCAACTTAACCACTATGCCACCAGGCCGGGCCCCCATCTTTTTTTCTTAATTGCTGTATTTTAAAGCAAATCTCAACATCATATTCTACATTTACATATGTATCTTTAACAGAGAAAGACCTAAAAAGAAAAAATCCAACGACCCACAATTTATGGATTGAATCTTGGATTAGAAAAAAATCGTTTTTTTTTTTTTTGTGAGGAAGATCAGCCCTGAGCTAACATCCGTGCTAATCCTCCTCTTTTTGCTGAGGAAGACCGGCTCTGAGCTAACATCTATTGCCAATCCTCCTCCTTTTTTGTCCCCCGAAAGCCCCAGCAGACAGTTGTATGTCATAGCTGCACATCCTTCTAGTTGCTGTATGTGGGACGTGGCCTCAGCATGGCCGGAGAAGCGGTGTGTCGGTGCGCGCCCGGGATCCGAACCCGGGCCGCCAGTAGCGGAGCGCACGCACCTAACCGCTAAGCCACGGACCGGCCCTAGAAAAAAATCATTTAAGATTTGTTTCTTTTGATTACTGGGACAAGAGGTGAATTTTAAATAAGGTCTGTGGATTAGACAATAACATTGTCTCAGTGTTAATTTCCTGATTTCGATGATTGTACACTGGTTATGTAACAGAATGTCCTTGTTTTTAGGAAATACATGCTGAAGTATTTGGGAGAAAAAGGATATCATATCTGTAACTCACCCTAAGACAGGCAAGATACAAATTACATATGTGTATTTTTACCTATGTAATTCTATCTGATTCTAATGTGCAGCCGGGGCTGAGCAGAGTTGTCCTAATGGTTTTAGTCACCGGCGATGATCCTGGCCTGGTCTAAAAGGTTTTAACCATCTCTTTTTTTTTCCTTTTTTGCTGAGGAAGATTCACCCTGAGCTAACGTCTGTTGCCAGTCTTCCTCTATTTTGTGTGTGAGTTGCCGCCACAGCATGGCCACAGACAGACAACTGGTGTAGGTCCATACCAGGGAACCAAACCCGGGCCGCTGAAGAGGAGTGTGCTGAACTTAACCACTAGGCCACCAGGGCTGGCCCTAATGATCTCTTTTAGAAAGGGCTTTTGTAACAATTAAATTCCCTTAACACTTTCAAACTGTGCTTGTAAATTTAATACGTTAGATTTTTCCATTTAAGAACCCCATAGGCTAAGTTAACAGATAAATCTTTCCTCAATACTTAACATAAGTTTTATGAATCTGTTAACCTAAAAATAAAGAGCCAAAATGACAGGCAGAGAGGTGTTGAAGGAGTCTGGGTAGGCAGCTACGAAAAGATCATGGCCAGGCTGAGGTCGAGGCAGGTTCTGTGGGAAGTCCTCACACCCACACCACTGACTGGGCACCCCTGCGTGCAGTGGAAATTGTGGGAAGCCTCTGCCTCCTGCAATGTCTCTCCAGTGCCCTCTACTGAGAAAGCTTAACAATGTGCTGTCTTTAAAGGAGAAATGCTTAGGAATTCTGTGGTTTATCACAGAGCGTATGTTGAAGGGTGCATTTGGAGCTAAAAGACAACAGATAACTGACGCAGTCTGCCTCTGTCTGCTCAGCTTCTGTATGCACCTGTCTACACACGTTTGAACTCCCTTACAGTAACAAAACAACTCTACATTTTTACCTATCCTTTTTACAGGTGAAGAAGTTTTACTTTTCCACAGAGAAGACCCGCAGTCTCAACCGTCATGGTATCCATCACAGGCGATATTAATTACTCCCCAGATTCAGTCACAGTCTCACTGAATATTCTGTTACCTAAAGACTACATTGTAAAGTTAACCTCTGATAATAACTCATGTATGAAAGTAAAAAAAAAAAAAAATGGGAAAGAGAAAGAAGAGACTGGTTCATATATGCATATAAACACCTGCATGTAATAAGTAGACAAAATACACAAAGTCTCCCTTTCTGTGATTGGTCAGGAGGTCATAGGTCATGTCCATGGCTTCCTTCTTTAATTACCCCTTCCTACGTTCCCGGGCCCTCAGCCACAACCTCGTCTGCTCTAGGTTCTGGACCTGGTGGAGTTGACCCAAACCTTCATTCCCAAAGAGTTCGAGTCCTCAAACATCCTGCTTTTTTTCAGTTGTTGTAGTTTTGAGCTAACCTTCATTATTGGGCACGGAAGTACCAAGAGACCCCAGAGAATCCTCTGCATTCCAGACAAAGTTTTCCTTGCCTCCATCACGTAGCAGTGACCCAATTTCACCTGGGTAATTGGGATCCATCACTCCAGCCAATAGATTAGCCAGCCCCCCTGTTTTGCTTGTTGATTCAGTGGCACAGGGCCTCAAAATGTGCAGGTGGGAGTCTTATCTTTCAACTCAGTGGATCCATTGTTGTGCCCCCAGTGGAAGCCTTCCTCCCCATGGGAACTAAGATCTCCAAACCAGCACAGCTGGAGGTTGTCGAGAAGCAAAAATTCTTCCAACAAGTCATTGGGTATAATAGTGCGAGGAGCCGTTCCCACTCCCTTCCTCCTTTTTCCCCAGACCCATGTATTCTGGCTATGGGGGAAACCGCACTGTACAGTGTTCTCTGATTCAAAGTGTACAGTGCATCCTGCAAGACAGAATCCCATCCTTTCAGGGGTTGTTTTCCAGTTGGCTCTGTGACTGAGTGATTAGCAAGTCATTCTACCTTTCAGTTAGGCCAGTTGCTTCTGGGCGAAGGGGTAAATGGTAAGACCAGTTTATTCCATGTGCATGAGCCTATTGCTATGCTTCCTTCACTTTGAAATGAATTTCTTTTTTTTTTTTGAGGAAGATTGGCTCTGAGCTAACATCTGTTGCCAATCTTCCTCTTTTTTTCCTTTTTTCTCCCCAAAGCCCCAGTAGCTAGTTGTATGTCATAGTTGTACATCCTTCTAGTCGCTCTATGTGGGACACCACCCCAGCATGGCTTGATGAGCGGTACTTAGATCCGCGCCCAGGATCCAAACCAGCAAACCCTGGGCCGCTGAAGCAGAGCACGAGAACTTAACTGCTATGCCACTGGGCCAGCCCCTGAAATGAGTTTCTTTCTTTCTTCTTTTTTTTTTTTTTGTGAGGAAGATCAGCCCTGAGCTAGCATCCATGCCAATCCTCCTCTTCTTGCTGAGGAAAACCGGCCCTGAGCCAACATCCATTGCCAATCCTCCTCCATTTTTTTTTCCCTTTTTCTCCCCAACGCCCCAGTAGATAGTTTTATGTCATTGTCGCACATCCTTCCAGCTGCTGTATGTGGGATGCCGTCTCAGCATGGCAGGACAAGCAATGCGTCAGTGCGTGCCCGGGATCCGAACCCCGGGCCGCCAGCAGCGGAGCACGCACACTTAACCGCTAAGCCACGGCGCCGGTCCCCTGAAATCAGTTTCTTGATCTGACACAATGCTGTGTGGAATACCTTAATCATGGATCTGCATTCTTTGAGTCCACAGATGGTGATGACAGCAAAAGCATCATAGGCAGGGAAGCAAGTCCATATCCAGAATATCTGTCTATTCAGTGAGGACAAATCTTTGTCCCCTTCATGAGGGAAGGATGCAATGTGATCAACTTTCCACCAGGTAGCAGGCTAATTCTCCAGGGAGTGGTGCCATTTGGGACTCAATGTTGGTCTCTGCTCTTGGCAGATTAGGCACTTGACAGTGGTAGTGACAAAGATTCTCTTTTTTTTTTTTCCTGAGGAAGGTTTGCCCTGAGCTAATTTGTGCCAGGGCACAAATCTGTGCCAGTTTTCCTTTATTTTGTATGTGGGTCGCCGCCACGGCATGATGGCTGACGAGTGGTGTAGGTCTGTGCCTGGGAAGTGAACCCGGGCCGCTGAAGCAGAGCATGCTGAACTCAACCACTAGGCCACTAGGCCCTAAGGTTCTCTTCTTGACCAAACTTTAGTCAGGCTCCTCTGAGCCCTCTGCCTGACTAGACCTGAACTTGGACTTCTATGTCCTTATAGAGTCTAGTTTTAGTGAGAATCCTGCTAAGTCAGTTTAGCCAGAATCCCCCATCCTCGATATCTGATCATCCTCAACATCTGACCAAATTCCTCATCCCTGCACAATCCTCCAGGTAATATCTGAGATCACCCTGCCTTCAGGAAGAACCCTTTTAGGTCAGTTTAGCAAAGAATTACCCTACCCTCTTAGTAATTTTCCATCCACCGATCACCCCCCTGCTCCTTGGCTCTGTATCCCACTTTTCCTTGTTGTATTCAGAGTTGACCCCAGTCTCTCTCCCCTACTACAAAAAACCCCAGTGCAGTAGTCCCTATATCAATTGCAATTGTCCTGAATAAAGTCAGCCTTACCATTTTAACAAGTGTCAGAATAATTTTTTCTCTAACAGTAGCCAGGTCAGCCTTGGTAAGGGGGGTGTCCATGCTGTTGAGCCGATGCATAGCCCCCATCCCTGCCACCATGGTCACTTTGTTTGTGGACCCATTGAGCAAGTATTGGGGTAGCTGGGGAAAGAGGCTGACTGACATCCATGAGGTGTCTTTTGTCTACTTGATTATTAAGAATCTCCTCTGCAGTGGATGTCCTTTGGGGGGCATTCACATGGGACACAGATATCTTCACAGTCTGTACATATTCTGAGAAGTCCATCCACATACTTCTTCCCCAAACTTCCTTGTCACTGATCTTTCAATCTTGTTCCTTCCAACTCCTTGACCATCCACCCAAACCATTAGTAACTGCCTGAAAATTCATACAGATCCATACTCCTGGCCACCTCTCCCTCCAGACAATAGTGGAAAACCAAATGTACTGCTTGAAGTTTTGACCACTGTCCTTCAGGTTCATCCCTGAGTGAGGCTGTAATGCTGTAGCTGTCCACTTTGGGTGGTACCAGCATATTGTGCAAAGAGTCTGTAAACCAGGCTCAAATTTGTTCTTCCTCAATTAGTTGGTCATAAGGAACACACCAGAGGACAATAGGCTTGGATTCAGGGAGAGGAGGCAGTGCAGCAGGAGTGAGTGTTGAAGGAGTCTGACCTAGTGGTAGAACAGCTTGTACTACAGCCTGAACGTATGCATAGCCTCTTCTTGTTCTGGTCCTCACTCAAAGCAGGCCGCCTTATGGGTGACTCTGAAGATGAGTCAAAGTAGCATACTCAAATAACGAATATGCTGCCTCCTAAATCCAAAAAACCCCACCAACTGTTTGTTATGAGAGGTTTGGGGATTCGATCGGAGATGTAAAAGACACTTTCCACTCCAAACAAATGGACTGAAGGTATATTTTATTATATAGAGGATAGTAAAGGCGAGAGTCTGCAAACAGATCCGAAGAGGTCAAATATTAAGAGGGAAAAAACATCAGCCCGACTGGAAAGGGAAAACATCCACATCGGCTGAAGAGAAATGACACAAATCAACCGGAAAGAGAAACACCAGGTTGACCGAAAAGAGAACACATCAGATCAATTACTTCATATCAAATCAATGACTTCACATCAAATCAATTACTCACAACATCCACACCTCACTGCCGGGAAAGCCCTGTCAATCGATGCGGCTGGGCAAGGATCACACGTCCTGGGCAAGGTGTCCCTTCCACAGGTGGAACTCTCACCAGGTCTCAATTTCCAGCAGTTTTTATAAGCAGTTACAGAGTTTACAGAGCACTCATCTAGTGTTCCCATGCACAATATGGTTATCAGTGGCGTACGTGCACTGAGCCCCTTGGCTAACGTGCCAGCCCAGTAGCTGTGTACGTGCATTGTTCTCTTTGGTTATCGTCTTAGCCCGGCACAGATGGCCAGTCCATCCCTCGCTATGATGCTCCAAGAGCCTTGAAATGTTACAACTTGCAACTCTCTCCGTGGGAGAAAGGCCAGTTCCCGGGAAAAGGCCAGTTCCCACCACACAGAAAGCAGCTTTGTATTTCTTTTTGTGCTGGTGGCTGTAGGTCAATGGAGCAGCCAAACATGGCTGTACTCATGTCAAGACATATTCGGCCATGGCCGTCTCCATTAACCATAAGACACCATATGCACAGACAATGAACTTTGTACAAAAGTACATAAGGCACATCCAAGAATCCAAAATTCAATGACTACAATAATTATAAAACTATCTCACAATAAAGGACCCAAACCCTAAGGTAACCAATCAAATAACCCCTTAGAATATGAAATGTTATTAACTTGATCTTGCAAATCATGTACAGCATCAAAGATAACATTAGATAAGGTAACACTTAGGCCTAACAAATTAGCTTGCAGAAGTCCAGACCAGCCCCCATCACGGAGGGTAACAGAAGGCAGGGTAATAGAGAAATTATCTTATATTGAGAAGTTGCTTGATGTTTTTGAGACCAAATTTCTCGGCCATTCATAGTCCAGGTTATAGGTCCCACTGGTGTAGAGCAGTTGGTCTAGCAGTGCAGGGTCAAAGGTTGTCCTACAGAGGCATTAGTTGGTGTGGAGGTCTGCAGCAGACATGGAGGTGCAGCACAGCATAGCGAACACAGCAGGAATATCTATTCACGCAAAGAAACAGAATTTTTAGGAACATGATATAAGTGTTTATTTCCTGGATACATAACTATGAGTGTTGCAGTGGGCCCTTGGGCCACTACTTCTGCGGCACGGGGAGCCGCATTGGGTGGATGTGTCGCCCACACCTTTGCTCCAGGTTTCCATCCATCTGTAGACCCAAATCCTTGCATTCCTCTTTTAGTTAATTCACTTGGAGGTTGTCCTTGTGACACATTTGGAGTCGAGAGGGGAAGCACCAATAATTGTCCCACTCGTTCCCCAGACTCTACAGTTAGTACTGTGTCACTACCTTTATATAATATAAATTTTGTTTCTCCTTGGTAATCTGGATCAATGACTCCTCCCAGTACATCAATACCTTTTGCTGACAGTCCAGAGCGTCCTTTTAACAAACCAAAGGTATTTTTGGGAAATTGTACCCCTATCCCAGTAGGGACTATAGACTGCTTCTTAGGGGGCAACTGAATAGAATGAACAGTAGATAAATCCAATCCAGCCGCTTCGGCCGTGGCATGAAAAGGTGGTTTAGCAGACTGAGTCAGGGGCCAATAGGTTAAGGTCATAAACTTATGGGTGGCGGCTGCCACTTCTGTAATCTTTGCTGGTAACAACCTTGACAGAGGAGTCTCATTAGGGCCTAGTGGCCTGTTATTTAACATATTTAGAGCAGTACTTAGATGGTTGTGCCACCCCTTTAATGAGCCATGACCAAGTTTCCTCAACTGTTGTTTAAGCAATCCATTTATTCGTTTTATGAGGCCTGCAGCTTGGGGGTAATAAGGTATATGATAAATCCATTTTATATAATTTTCCTTGGTATAAGGTTTGAATCAACTTACCTGTAAAGTGGGAACCGTTGTCACTCTGAATTTGCCTTGGTGTTCCATAATATAACTTAATTGTATCTAATAATTTTATGGCACTCTGTTGGGTGGCCACTTTAGCTGGTATAGCCAATAAATAACCAGAATATGTATCAACAGCAGTGCAGGCATAAGTATATCCACAAGAATTTGGCAATGGTCCAATAAAATCTATTTGCCAGGTATGGGCGGGAAATAATCCCTTTTGGATATGACCTTGGTAGGGGTGTGGAACTCCCCGTTTATTTAACTGTTGGCATAACTGACATTGTTGTACTGCAGTGGCAATATCATCATGGGTGACAAGGATTCCCCTTTGTTGTGCCCACCTGTATGAAGCTTGTTCTCCCAAGTGTCCACTCTTTTCGTGGGCCCCTTGTGCTAAGCCTGGGTTGTGCGTTACACGAATCTGCACCAGCTGATTAGCATGAGAATTATGCTTTTGTTTTGCAGAAATTAAAGAACTGTGAGCATCAACATGAAATACAGTAACAATCGTGTTTTGACACCATAACCATATGTCTTCCCATAATTTTTTTTCCCATATTTTAATTTTCCAATCATGTTTTTTTTATTGTGGCATCCACGTTGCCAAACCTTGTGCCACTGCCCATGAATCAGTATATATATGACATTGTTGCCCCTGTTCTTGTTGAAGTGCCTGATACACCGCATAGAGTTCAGCATATTGGCTACTCATATTATCTCTGGTGGTGACAATTGTTTGTTGGGTGGATGGGTTATAGGCAACTGCTTTCCATTTCCGTGAGCCCGATATCATTTTGGCAGAACCATCTGTAAACCATGTATGGTTTTGTTGTTCTTCAGTCAATTGATCATATGAGACACCCCATTTAACAGGAGATTCTGTTATATCAGTCTTAGGTGACACAGTTGGCTCACTGCTATATTGAGACACTTGTTCATGCAATAGAGACAACCCCTTTTGGCCAGGTTTGGCCCGGTCTTGAATATACCATTTCCATTTGATGATATTAAATTCTTGTGCATGTCCAATTTTATGAGTAACAGGCGTGCTATGAATCCATTGCATGATGGGTATTTGGGGTCGCATAATTACCTCATGTCCCAGGGTAAGGCTTTCTGAGTCTATTAGAGCCCAATAGCAGGCTAACAACTGTTTTTCAAAAGGACCATATCTTTCACTGGAACAGGGAAGCTTGCGACTCCAAAATCCCAGAGGATAACGTCGGGCACCTTGTTTTTGCCATAAACTCCAGCTGGCATATTGATCAATGACATCTACCTGTAACTCAATGGGTCCCGGTTTAATTGGCCATAGATCTAAAGCAGTCTGAATAGCATGCTTGGCTGCTTCAAAAGCTTCTTTTTGTTCCATTCCCCATTCAAATTCATATTTTTTCCTGGTAACTTTATATAAAAGTGCAAGGAGCCGACTTAAATGTGGAATATGTGCCCTCCAAAATCCAAATAATCCAATAAATTTTTGTGCTTCCTTTTTGTTACGAGGTGCTGCAAAATCTAATATCTTTTGTCTAGTTTTAGGTAAAATTTCTTGTTTTCCATTATTCCAAAGTATTCCCAAAAATTTAACACTTGAAGTCGGGCCCTGAATTTTAGCTGGATTAGTTTTCCATCCATCCTCCTCAAGTGTGTCCATTACTTTTTCTAACTGTTGTTGTATTCTTTTTTCTTTATTTCCTTGGATTATAATATCATCTATATAATGTACTATTTGGACATCATCAGAAGCAGGTACCTTTGCCAAGTTTTCAGCAACTTGTCGATGGCAGATAGTGGGACTATGCACATATCCCTGAGGAAGTCTAGTAAAGGTATATTGTTGTCCCAGCCACGTGAAAGCAAACTGTTCTTGGACACTTTTAGGTATAGGTATGGTGAAAAAGGCATTAGCCAAGTCTATGACTGCATACCAAGTGCCTGGGTAACATTGCACTTTTTCTATAAGAGTAATCAAATCAGGGACGGCCGCTTGAATAGCCGGAGTCACTTTGTTTAGCTCTCTGTAATCTATAGTCATTCTCCATGTCCCATTACTTTTTTAACAGGCCAGATAGGATTATTCCAGGCTGTAGTTACTCTGCGAAGGACTTTTACAGCCAAATAATCTTCTATGGTCTCAGATATTTCTTGTTGTCCTCCAGGGATGCGATATTGTCTTTGATTGACCACTTGCGTGGCAGGTGGAATTTCTACTTCATGATGCAAACATCCCACAATTACAGCATTAATATGAAAAGACAAAGCTCTAATAGCAAATTGGTATTGCCCATCAGCCAAATTTAATGTCAATCCTTTTAGAATATCAATCCCAATTATATATTCTGGTATTGGCACAATCATAACTAGATATGTGCGCCGGGGTAGTTGCCCAATTTGCATAGAAAGATTAGTGGTAACTGCCTGGATTTCTTTTCCTCCCAATCCAGTTATCAGAATTGATGTACCTTGAAACTTAGTTGGATTCCCATAGATAAAGGTGGCCTCTGCCCCTGTATCTACAAGTGCCTGCACACTAGTTGTAGATCCATTCTTCCAAAATATTTTAATTGGTACATGTGGTCTAATATCTTTTCTTATAGTGGCACTAATCGATACAGAGGTTTGGCCTTCCCTCAATCACGTAAGTCAGCAAAAAGAGGATCCGAGGGAGGAGGCGGTGCACTAGGTGTAGTAGGCACTGGGTTGGAAGCATTCTCTATACTGTCCCTTCTGTTTACTTGTTTTACATTCAGCCCTTTTTCTTTATATAGTTTCCATAATTCTTTAGTGTCAACTCCATCAATCTGGTCTTTGGGTACTCCTGCCCGGAGTAGAGCCAAAAACATATCACCTCGAGTCATTTTATCCTTTTTAAAGAATCTTTCTCTTTTTTCCCTTCCTGGAGAGTTTTCAGTTGTCTGCCAGTCTCCCAAGTCTGCTAGCTGCATAATCTTATCTGCAAGTGTTGCTATAGGGTTTTCGGTTTCATTCATGAGAAGGGTTGTAATTATTTGTTTGTATGCCGGAGGTGCAGTTTTTATCAACTTGTTTCGCACCTGGACACTTAAAGTCATTTCATTTAAAGCTTCACCACACTCCAGAAACACAGCCCGTTTCATGGTTTCTTCTCTCATCTTTTGGACACAATCTTTTAAAGTATACCACGGTCTATTAGTGTCCGGCCACATATCCTCTGTGGGGTATTTATCTTGAGCTCCTTTTACTGCAAGAGCCAATAAAGTTGTACCATCAGTGTCTTGTCCATGATCATTTGGGGGGTGAGCCTTCATGCTCCAATCTCTGAAAGCTCCCCGTATTGCTGGATCATTGGACAAAATTACAAATTTAAAAGCATCTCCTGCATCCAGATTAATTCCTGTAGCGCCCATATCATATAGGCGAACAAGCCAGGTTATAATGGCTTCTCCAGGCTTTTGTGTAGCTCGGGCTAAAATATCAGAAATTTCTTGTTGGTTAAAATCCTCAATCACATCTTTCCTTACAGAATGATTACCATCCATTTCCATCCGCCGACGGCGAAGAGGACGTGCCCCTGTGCGTTTGGGCGGTTTTTCTTCTTCCTCATAATCAGTTTCAGAATCATCATCCCAGATATCACCATCCCATGTGTCCGGGTCCCACTTAGGACCGGCCGATGCTATGGCCATATGAACTTTTCGTTTATTTACCTTTCCTCTCCTCTTTCTATATTTATATTTGGCAACTCTTACAGCAGCTTTTTCTGCTATAGCTTGGTAGTTACGAGCCTGATCTCCCAGTGTATGATATTGACATTGAATCATAGCCAAGCGAAACTGCAAATCTGAATTTTCTTTTTCCAAGAGTGCCTTCTCTTTCTGTATCTTATCCCTATCTTCTATAGCCCTACGATAAGCAGTCAACAAACACCAACCTCGCCGTGCCAAAAAAGAAACATCATCTTTCTTTTTCCTTTCCACCGTCTGCAAAGCTTTGGTCACATCCAACGGTTCAAATCGTCGCAGACGAGCATCCCAAGCTTCACATAACCCTGACCTACGAGCACACTCCCCAGCCAGAGTGCAAAAGGGAGGGTCCTCCCATCCTGGAATTTCTTCCACCTTGGCTTCAGTTACCTTTCGTTTGAATAGGAAAGGCATCTCCTTAATCGAATCCTGCTCACAGCGCCAATTATGTTATGAGAGGTTCGGGGATTCGATCGGAGATGTAAAAGACACTTTCCACTCCAAACAAATGGACTGAAGGTATATTTTATTATATAGAGGATAGTAAAGGCGAGAGTCTGCAAACAGATCCGAAGAGGTCAAATATTAAGAGGGAAAAAACATCAGCCCGACTGGAAAGGGAAAACATCCACATCCGCTGAAGAGAAATGACACAAATCAACCGGAAACAGAAACACCAGGTTGACCGAAAAGAGAACACATCAAATCAATTACTTCATATCAAATCAATTACTTCACATCAAATCAATTACTCACAACATCCACGCCCCACTGCCGGGAGAGCCCTGTCAATCGACGCGGCTGGGCAAGGATCACACGTCCTGGGCAAGGTGTCCCTTCCACAGGTGGAACTCTCACCAGGTCTCAGTTTCCAGCAGTTTTTATAAGCAGTTACAGAGTTTACAGAGCAAGCATCTAGTGTTCCCATGCACAAAATGGTTATCAGTGGCGTACGTGCACTGAGCCCCCGGCTAACGTCCCAGCCCAGTAATTGTGTACGTGCATTGTTCTCTTTGGTTATCAGCTTAGCCCGGCACAGATGGCCAGTCCATCCCTCGCTATGACGCTCCAAGAGCCTTGAAATGTTACAACTTGCAACTCTCTCCGTGGGAGAAAGGCCAGTTCCCGGGAAAAGGCCAGTTCCCACCACACAGAAAGCAGCTTTGTATTTCTTTGTGTGCTGGTGGCTATAGGTCAATGGAGCAGCCAAACATGGCTGTACTCATGTCAAGACACTGTTGTGCTTCTTTTTTTTATGGTGGGTAGTGTGAGTTGCAGCAACTTGTCTTTCACCTTAGAAAGGATATCTTTATATGCTCTAAACCACTGAACCCCCAAGACTTCACTGAGGTAGGGAGGTCCTTGAATTCCAGTGATGTTTTCCCCCATCCTCTCATTCATACATGCCTTACTAAAGCATTTAAAGTACTTGCTACTTTCTGTTCATCAGGAGCAATCAGCATAATGTCGTTCTTACAGTGGACTAGTCTGATGATTGGTGGAATGTCACGATGATCAAGAGCTTGGTGGACAATATTATGGCAAAGAGCAGGAGAATTCATGTGGCCTCAAGGCACCACTGTGAAGGTGTACTGCTGGGCCTGCCAGTTAAAAGGAACCTTCTTATCATAGTCCTTGAAAACTGGTGTGGAGTAAAAGGCACTAGACAGGTCAATAGCTGCATCCCACGTGCCAAGCATCTGTTGATTTGTTCCATCAAAGATATGACGACTGGGACAGCAGCTTCAATTGGAGTAACCACCTGGCTAAGTTTATGATAGCTCACAGTCATTCTCCAAGATGTTATTTTCCATATGTTTTAAAGTAAATTGCAGATCTTGTTATGCTTCCCCTAAATACTTTATTAGCTAGACTACATCATTAACTTGACTGTCTGGATATTTGAAGGTACGGAAATGAGTGTTATCCTCATGAGTAATAATCCTCATGAGCCCAAAATAATCCTCATGCCAAAGAGACACATTTTGGGGTGGCCAATTCTGATCCCCCACAACAGTGTATAGTTAAAAATTTTCTCAAAAACACCTTTAAATGACACCATATTGGAAAGTAAGATGCCGTCTTTCATTATGTCAAGTACAGTCCTTTTTCCTCCCATGTTGAAACAGATTGCAGAGGCTTCGGCTAAACATCAATGTTAGGTTTGGGTTTAGGGACCAAGTTGTATGAAAATACCCTCAACTCACACTTATCTAGGTGAGAGATAGGAACCAGGGGAGTAGTGGACTTGAAGCTGGGTACCTGAGGGTTACTGTAAATATTCCATAAGAACGTGGTTACCCTTTGACCTTGTTACCAACACAGCCACAGATGAAAAGAAGTTAGTACCTATGTAAATCCTAGATAAATAACCTCAATCCCCGTTAGATGTATTTGTTGAGCCCAAATGCATGCTTTGCAGACCACACATAATTATAGCTTGCTAATTTGCTGTTTTCTTGTTTAACCAGAGGGGTGACTCAGTGGTCACAAGGATTTATGAGCTTTTTTTGCAGAAGAAAAAGAATGCCTTTGAAGAAGTTATGACCACTAGATGACCTGACCCCAGCTGCCACTGGTGCCAAGAAATCTAGTTTCTCAAGGTCTTGTATAAAGTGAAAGAAACATGGATTTCCCCTTTGTTTCCCCAAAACTCCATCTCCCAAGCCCCTTAGCCCTATAAAGACCCCCTGCCTTCTTCTTCTGTGAAGGCAAATCTGAGAGAACCTATTCTCCCACCTCTCATTTTGGCTAATTTGAATAAACCTTTCTCTAACTCCAAGCACTGGTGTCTCAGTGATGGGCTTCTACTTTGTATTGGGCACATGGAGCTGAG
This sequence comes from Ceratotherium simum simum, assembly GCF_057802395.1. Taxonomy (NCBI): domain Eukaryota; kingdom Metazoa; phylum Chordata; class Mammalia; order Perissodactyla; family Rhinocerotidae; genus Ceratotherium; species Ceratotherium simum. The sequence goes on from NC_141932.1 coordinate 27,150,945, forward strand.
ATTAAGAGGTTTGGTATCAGATTTCGCCCCATATCTCATACTCACTTGGGGGCATATGCTGCTTACTTGTTGAGTGGATTGGAGGGCAAGACAATATTCCTTGTTTAAATGTTTTTCATGATCTCTTTTGGTTTATTATGAATCCATACAGTTGACTCTGCGTCAGCTAAACCTGTGTACAAATGACTCTGCTGCACAGCAACTGTCCTTGCTTCTTCGTATCTCACCCCCACCTCTGCGCTCAGTTCTTCACCCTGGAAAACGGTGTAGCTGCTCTGTTTATCTATCAACAGACAGATAGACTTTAGACTCCATTGCATCCCCAGAACCTAGCACATGGGTGGACTTGATAAATATTTGTTGAATGAAATATAATATAATCCAAATGTTCTCTAACTTGGTCACTCCCACCCACTTAATAAAGTGCTTCTTCCAGCTTCTATCCATCTCTGGACATTTCTGGGCATCCCCAGGGAGGGGCTGCACATGTGCCTGCTCACCCAGCTGTTCCCTGTTTTCTGCAGCTGTAGCATCAGTGTTCAGGGAAGAAAATGGAAATCAATCGAGGGATTGGATACCAGAAAGGTTGGAAAGGCTGAAGAGCGCCTTCTAAGCAGGACTGCCACCTTATTTATGGGGCCCTGTGCAAAAAGAAAATGTGGGACCCCTTGTTTAAAGAGCAGGGAAAAGTGCCATTAAAGATACTAAAATATGAAGTGTTTTTTCTTTCTTCCATGATCACTCTCAACCTGACAGTGTTTTTAATTTGTTATTCAGTGCTGTGCTCCCTAGGGCAAGGGATACTCCTGGGGTGAGTACAAACACAGTCACCTGGGGCCTACACACGCAGCCTATTGGCTACCGGGTTCCCCATCCCTCTCCACCAGCCACTGGACCAACTTGTTGTGCCCCGGCCAGTGGTGAAGTTGAACTAGGCATCTCTCCTTCCCACAGGCTTGCTTCCCACAGGGTATTGTGACTTTCCTGCCAAGAAGAGTTAGGGACCTGGACCAAAGGTGGGCGAGACCCTCACCCCTGCCGGGTCACCTGCTGAATGTGCCATGGCGTGCCAACTGCAGATGGGGTAGCTGCCACCCTGCCCTGCCCTCAGAGGCCATGGGGGTGTGTGTGTTGGACTTGACTTTCCTTACACCCATGCCTTGGCTGCCAGGAGGCAGAAGAACAGGAAGCCAAGAACCTGTCTCAGGGTGGCGGAGAGTGGTGGGAGGAGAGAATGCACATGAGTCAGGCTCCAAGTCTCTGTCCATGCTCCATTGTCCCATCAAGCGTCACTTACAAAACACAAGTTCAAAGACAACAGTGTTAAGAACGTCAAGAAGGCAACTGCAGAGCGTTAAATCCCAAGCACGCAGCCCTTCTGAGTGTGGGGTCCTGTGTGAGTGCACTGGACACACGTCTTGTTTCTAGCCTAGTCCTCCAGGAATGACTCTCAGAACATCTGAAAACTAGGAAAGCTGTTGCTCTGAAGGTGCTCCTGCAGGGATGAAGTTGAGAACACCCTCCTGTAGCGCTGACCTAGTGTCCGGAAGCCCCAGTCAAGAAGCTACTGCTGCCATCACTCAGGTCTTGTTTAGGAATGTTTTTGTTAACTTGCAGGACCAAAGGGCTCAAACTCAGGATAACGAGCCAGCTCGGGGATGTGAGCTATGCTGCTGTGTATTAGCTGCATGAAGACTCATCGCTATAACAAAAAGCCACCAAAATACTGTGCTTTAAAGAACACGGAACTTATACAGCAACCAATCTCAATATGTGGACCTTATCTGAATCTTGATATGAAAAAACAGTAAAAAATAAATGATGACATTTTTGAGACAATTGGAAATTTGAACGAGTGACTTGAAAAGTTTCAAGGATACAGAAACAGTGAAGGAATCTGTGATGAACACTCATATGCCCACTACCTAGATTCTGTACTAAACATTTGGCTGCATTTGCTTTATCACGTAACTAGCCATCCATGCCTCTGTTAAGCCATCAATCCATATCATTTTTTGATTCATTTCAAAGTAAATTGCAGATATCAGTATTCTTCCCCAAATAGTTCAGCATGTGTTATTAACTAGAATGCTTGGATATTTGATTATATTAAATAATTTTGAAATTTTTATATGTGATATGTTATGGCGGTTGTGTTTAAAAAAAGATTTTAGAAATACATATTCATATATTTTTAGGTGGAATGGTATGATGTCTGGTGTATTAGTTATCTACTGCCAAGTAACAAATTACCCCAAAACATAGCAGCTTAAAAGAACAATAAACATTATCTGACACAGAGTCTGTAGGTCAGGAATGTGGCGATGGTTTAGCTGAGTCCACGTATATAATATGTATCCACAATCACACAGCTCAGGGAGAGATGGGCAGGAACCCAACAGGATGTTCCTGTTGTAGGTGGGGAGGGAGACTGAGCCCAGGCGGCCTTCCAGGGTCCAGAACCAAGCCTTGGTGTCACTCTGCTGCCATCTTGTGGCAGGCTCAGAACAAGGGCCCCTCCCACTTGGACCTTCCCACACTCCAGTCCTGTTTGATGATGTTTTAGGACTTGCTTTTTAAAACTTTTAACTTTTATTCACCCAGTTGCTGAATAGATCATAAATTCACACGGTTTAAAATTCATAAGGGTGAACAGGGAGAAAAGTCTTCTCCCTTGTCCTTCTGAGTGCCTCTCCAGGGAAACCAGTCTGTGTTATCTGTTTTGTGTGTGTCCTTCCAGGGAAATTTTGTGCTTATATAACAACAACAAGACCCCGCCCCCCAAACACAACAACAACAACAAGACCCCCAAACACAACAAGACCCCCAAACACAACAACAACAAGACCCCCAAACACAATAGCAACAAGACCCCCAAACACAACAACAACAAGACCCCCAAACACAACAAGACCCCATAACACAACAACAACAAGACCCCAAAATATGCTTGGCCTTCCTCAGTCATAAAAGAATAATTTGTTCCTGAAATCAGCAAATTCATTCAAAAATATTTATTTATTTATTTTATTTATATTTATTTTTATTTTTTATTTATTTTTCCCCCAAAGCCCCAGTAGATAGTTGTATGTCATAGCTGCACATCCTTTCAGTTGCTGTATGTGGGACGTGGCCTCAGCATGGCCGGAGAAGCAGCATGTCGGTGCGCGCCCGGGATCCAAACCCGGGCCGCCAGCAGCGGAGCGCACTCACTTAACCGCTAAGCCATGGCGCCAGCCCCAAAAATATTTATTAATCTTGATTTGAAGAAACAATATGTATATGTTTTGGATAAACAAAAAAATACAAAAATATCTGTGACCCACTGGGGAAATGTGAACACTGACTGGATAGTTTATTTTTTTTTTATTTTTTTAAGAAACTTTTTATTTATTTATTTATTTTTTTTTTTTTTAAAGATTTTATTTATTCAGTTTTTTCCCCCCAAAGCCCCAGTAGATAGTTGTATGTCATAGGTTCACATTCTTCTAGTTGCTGTACGTGGGACTCGGCCTCAAGTTGGACGGAGAAGTGGTGCCTCGGGGCGCTCCCGGGATCCGAACCCGGGCCGCCAGCATCAGAGCGCGCGCACTTAACCGCCAAGCCACGGAGCCGGCCCCGGATAGTTTATTATATTAAGGCATTAATCTTAATTGTTTAGGTGTGATGTGGAGTTGTTATCTCTTAAAACACAATTTGAAGTATTTATGGATGAAATGATGTGATGTCTTGGTTTGATTTGAAATCCACTGAACGAACAACCTGATTAAAAAATGGGCAGAGGATCTGAACAGACACTTCTCCAAAGAAGACATACAGATGGCCACAGGCACATGAAAAAATGCTCAACATCATTAATTATCAGGGAAATGCAAATCAAAACCACAATAAGATATCACCACACACCCATTAGAATGGCTATTATCAAAAAAACAAAAAAAGAAAGAAAGAAATAACAAGTGTTGGAGAGGATGTAGAGAAAAGGGAACCCTCATACACTGCTGGTGGGAATGTAAATTGGTGCAGCCTCTATGGAAAACAATATGGAGGTTCCTCAAGAAATTAAAAATAGGGGCTGGCCCAGTGGCATAGTGGTTAAGTTTGCCACATTCTGCTTTGGTGGCCTGAGTTCGTGGGTTCAGATCCCAGGCACAGACCTACACCACTCATCAAGCCATGCTGTGGCAGGGACTCACATGTAAAAAATGGAGGAAGATTGGCACAGATGTTAGCTCAGGGCCAATCTTCCTAAGCAAAAAAAAAAAAAAAGAAAGAAAAGAAAAGAAATTAAAAATAGAACTACCATATGACTCAGCTATTATACCTCTGGGTATTTATCCAAAGAATATGAAAACACTAATTTGAAAAGATATGTACACCCCTATGTTCATTGCAGCATTATTGACAATAGCCAAAATATGGAAACAACCTAGCTGTCCATCAATTGATGAATGGGTAAAGATGATGTGGTATATATCTACAATGGAATACTATGCAGCCATAAAAAAGAGGGAAATCTTGCCATTTGTGACAACATGGATGGACCTTGAGGATATTATGCTAAATGAAATAAGTCACACAGAGAAAGACAAATACCATGTGATTTCACTTATATGTGGAATCTAAAAAAACAAAACAGGGGCCGGCCCACTGGCATAGCAGTTAAGTGTACATGCTCTGCTATGGTGGCCTGGGGTTCACAGGTTTGGATCCCGGGTGCACACCGACACACAGCTTGTCAAGCCATGCTGTGGTGGTGTCCCATATAAAATAGAGGAAGATGGGCACAGATCTTAGCCCACGGCCAATCTTCCTCAGCAAAAAGAGGAGGATTGGCATTGGATGTTAGCTCAGAGCTAATATTCCCCACCCAAAAAAAGCAAAACAAAACCAAACAAAAAAAACCAAACAAAAACAAACTCATTGATACAGAGAACAGATTGGTGGTTACCAGAGGAGAAAGGGGGTGGGGAGAGGGCAAAATGGGTGAAGGGAGTCAGTTGTATGGTAATGAATGGTAACTAGACTTACAGTGGTGATCACTTCACAGTGTTTATAAATATAAAATTATAATGTTGTATACTTGAAACTTATAAAACCAATTTTATCTTAAAAACATCCATGAGGGGAAATAAGTGAGTGAGAGTGTAGATGAAGCAAGTTTGTTGAGGCTGAGTGATAGGAATGGGGTGGCAGTTCATTATTCTATTTGCTCTACTTTTGTGCATGTTTGAAATTTTCCATGATTAAAAATTGAAATATATTTCCTGAGTACCTACTCTCTGCCAGGCACTATTCTAGACATGGGATCGGCAGTGAACAAAACAGAAAAAAACTCCATACATTCATGTGGCTTACAATCTGGTGGGATAATAAGAGCTAACATTGATTGAGGGCTTTCCAAATGCTAGGTGCTACTGTAAACTTCTGGAGATTTTTATATTGGTACATAAATAGCTTCCGAACTCTATATTTCTTTTTGAGGTGCATAGTATTCCAGTGTATGGATTTTCCAGAATTCATTTAACCAATCAGTCCATTAGGTTAAATAGACCATTTAAGTAGTTTTTGTTTAAGCAGTATTTATAAATTTTGCTTTTTAAATCTCATCTGCCTAATTTTTTTCTTTTAATTTGGCCATTTACATTTAATGCAGTTATTATATAGCTGTTTAAATTTATCACATTACAGTTTATTTTTTATTTTTCACCTATCCTCTTTGCCTTTTACTCCCCTTTCTTGTCTTATTTTATATATTTTTTAATGCAGTTTTTTTAAAAGATTTTATTTATTTATTTTTTTCCCCCAAAGCCCCAGTAGATAGTTGTATGTCATAGCTGCACATCCTTCTAGTTGCTGTATGTGGGACGCGGCCTCAGCATGGCCGGAGGAGCAGTGCATTGGTGCGCGCCCGGGATCCGAACCCGGGCCGCCAGCAGCGGAGTGCGCGCACTTAACCGCTAAGCCATGGGGCCGGCCCCTTATTTTATATTTGCAAACAGTATTTATTATTCCATTTCCTGCTCTTAGCTATTTATACATTATTTTTCTCTTTTTAAAGATTTCCCTAGAGATCATATGATTCATCCTTTAATTTTTTTTTTTTTTTTTTGGTGAGGAAGACTGGCCCTGACCTAACATCTGTTGCCACTGTGGGAGATCAGAATTGGCCAACTCAAAATATGTCTCTTTACCTTGATTATTTTCTCTGACAGAATCTTTGACCCCCCCCCACCCACTAACTGCCTAAAAGAATTTAACTCTGGGTAGAGGTAGACTGGTAGGGTCCTTGCTAAGCCCATTCCAAGTAAAAGTAGAAGTTATCCTTTGTAAGAGACATTTACATTTGTAAGGGAAATCTCCATTTGTAAAGGTATCTTCTTCCCTGTACCAGGAAGAAGGGGGAGATGGCCTTACCTAGAAACTTATCAGAACAGAAGGCAAGGACTTAAATCTGCATGATAAACTTACCCATTGTTAACTGTGCTGTTGGGAAATATGCTATCTGACTCCCACTAGGTTCCTACAGAGAACATCTCCCTGGAGCCTGGGTCACCATGGTAATTGGTGTTTGAGCTGTTTTTTCAGGAATTGGAACATGTTGTCCACTTCAGGCCAGTTGAGACCACCAACTCATCAACTGGGCCTGTGCAGACATATGTCTGATAAGTGACCTTTTGACATCAAGAGGTTAAAACTCCATCTTCAGGGCATGCCAACACTGCCATTCTGTGAACACGCATCCTAAGAAGAGGCATGGAGCCTGACTATGCATGTGCAGATCATCAATTACCTCATCTCTCCTCACCTCCAATCATTTCAGACCACCTTGCCCCCTACCCCATAAATATCCCTGAGTCCCTATTTTCAGGGAAGTGGATTTGAGATTCATTCTCCCATTTTCTCACTTGGCCACCATGTGATTAATAAACCCTCTCTCTCTGCTGCAATCTCGTCGTCTGTGTTTGGCTTTCTGGGTGGCGTGCAAGAATGGACCTGGTGCGGTAACAACACTTAGCAGAGGAGATTTCTAAGTGAAGTGTTGAAGATGTGGTACAGATTCTCCTTACTACTGATAGTAAAATTTGAGAGGTGAGAGATAAATTGAAGGAATTTTTAAGCAAAAAGTATTCAGAACTTGAGGATTTGGAAAGTTCTCAGCCTATACATGTTGCAAAAAATGAGGGAGAGTGTTCTGGAGAGGACACCAAGGGTGTGGCTGGACAATTACTCCATGAGGAAATTATCCATTGAATTAATCAGCCATCTCAGCAGAAGCCATCTCTATTAGATGGGATTATACCAGCAGAGACAACGCCAGTTTGGACCAAAGGGAACAGAAGGGATGAAATAAAAGAAGGCTTTCAGACTTCTGGGATTCTACAAGAGAGGACAATAGAGCAATTCAGTTGCAAATATGCTTTATCCTTCAAGAAAAGGGAATAATGACCCTGAAGGTGATTCAGAGATCAGCAGGCCCACCCATCTGATGCCACTTCTAACACAGCCCAGGGAGCAAGGCTGTTTCCTCTTTGGTTTCAGAGGGCGGGGCCACGTTTTCGGGTTCAGTAGGTCAGGATGTCCCTGCCTAGTGCCTCAGGGGTGCGGCTGCAGCCTGAGGTTGTGGGGCTAAACTGCTGGGCCTGGAAGGCAGAGCATCTAGCCAAAGAGGATTATTCTTTAGCCTTAAGATCTAATGAAACTTGCCTTGCTAGGGTTTGGACTTGCTTGGGACCCATCCCTCTTCTCTTCCTTCTGATTTCTCCCTTTTGGAATGGGAATGTCTATTCTATGCCTGCGCCACCGCTGTATTTTGGAACCAGAGAACTTGGCTGGTTTCACCGGTTCTCAGCTGGAGATGAATTTTGCCTCAGGATAAATAGTACCTCAAGTCTCACTCATATCTGATTTAGATGATATTTAGATGAGACTTTAGATTTTAGGCTATAGAGTTGATGCTGGAATGGATTAAGAGTCTTGGAGCTGATGGGATGGGGTGAACATATTTTGTGTGTGAGAAGGACATGAGTTTTGGGGGGCTAGAGAGCAGAACATTATGGACTGGACTGTGTCCCCCTCAAATTCATGTGTTGAAGCCCTACCATCCAGTGTGACTGTATTAGGAGATAGGGCTTTTAGGGAGGTAATTAAGGTTAAATGAGGTCATAAGGGTGGGGCCCTAATCTAATAGGACTGGTGTCCTAACAAGAAGAGGAAGAGACAATAGAGATGTCCCTCTCTCCTTGCGCACACAGAGGAAAGGCCGTGTGAGCACACAGCGAGAAGGCAATCTACAAGCCAGGAAGAAAGGTCTCACCAGAAACCAACCCTGATGGCACCTTGATCTTGGACTTCTGTTGTGTAAGCCACCCAGTCTGTGGTATTTTATTATGGCAGCCTGAGCAGACTAATGTGTTTACTGTGGGGATTACATTTAATATCCTAAAGTTTTAACACTAATTTGAATTTACACTAGCTTAATTTCAATAGTATACAAAAATTCTGCTTTTATACAGCTCTGTCCCCACTCCTTTTCAGTTAATGATGTCACAAAGTTATATCTTTATTGCGTGTCCAAAAACACAGACTTGGGCTGGCCCCATGGCTTAGCAGTTAAGTGCACACACTCTGCTACTGGTGGCCCAGTTCGGATCCTGAGCGCACACCAACGCACCACTTCTCCAGCCATGCTGAGGCCGCGTCCCACATACAGCAACTGGAAGGATGTGCAACTATGACACACAACTATCTACTGGGGCTCTGGGGGAAAAAAAAAAAGGAGGAGGATTGGCAACAGATGTTGGCTCAGAGCCAGTCTTCCTCACCATAAAGAGGAGGATTATGGGCCGGCCTCATGGCTTAGCGGTTAAGTGCGTGCACTCCGCTGCTGGCGGCCTGGGTTCGGATCCTGGGCGCGCACCGACGCACCGCTTCTCCGGCCATGCTGAGGCTGCGTCCCACATACAGCAACTAGAAGGATGTGCAGCTATGACCTACAACTATCTACTGGGGCTTTGGGGATAAAAATATAAATAAATAAACTTATAAAAAAAAAAAAAAGAGGAGGATTAGCATGGATGTTAGCTCAGGGCTGATCTTCCTCACACACACACAAAAAAACACAGACTAGTAGGTATTTTTTAATGCGTTAGTCTGTTAAATCATGTATAATACAAAAAAATGGAGTTACAAACCAAAGTTACAATACGACTAGCTTTTATGATTGCCCACATATTTACCTTTACTGGAGATCTTTATTTCTTCATATGAATTTGAGTCCTTTCCTTTAAACTTGAAGAATTTCCTTTAGCATTTCTTGCAGGGCAAGTCTACTGGTAATGAACTCCCTCAGATTTTGTTTATCTGGGAATATCTTAATTTCTCCTTCATTTTTGAAGGACAGTTTTGCCAGATATAGAATTCTTGTTTGACAGGGTTTTTTCTTCAGTACTTTGAATATATCAACCCACTGCCTTCTGGCCTCCAAGGTGTCTGATGAGAAATCTGCTAGTAATCTTATTGAGGATCCATTGTATGTGACAGGTAATTCTCTCTTGCTATTGTCAAGATTCTCTCTTTGTCTTTTGACAGATTATAATGTGTCTTGATGTGGGTCTCTTTGAGTTCATTCTATTTGAAGTTCCTTGAGTTTCTTGGATGTTTATATTCAAAATTTTTTTTTATTTTTTTCATTTTATTTATTTACTTATTTTTTTTGTGAGGAGGATCAGCCCTGAGCTAACATCCATGCCAATCCTCCTCTTTTTGCTGAGGAGGACCAGCCCTGAGCTAACATCTATTGCCAATCCTCCTCCTTTTTTCCCCTTTTTCTCCCCAAAGCCCCAGTAGATAGTTGTATGTCATAGTTGCACATCCTTCTAGTTGCTGTATGTGGGACTCTGCCTCAGCATGGCCGGACAAGCGGTGCGTTGGTGCACGCCCAGGATCCAAATGCTGGCTGCCAGTAGTGGAGCGTGGGCACTTAACCACTAAGCCATGGGGCCAGCCCCTATATTCAAATCTTTCATTGAATTTGGGAAGTTTTGGGGAATTATTTCTCAAAATAATCCCTCTGTTCCTTTCTCTCTCCTCCTCCTTGGACTCTCACAATGCATATGTTGGTCTGCTTGATGGTGCCCCACAGGTCTCTTAGTCTCTGTTTACTTTTCTTCAATCTCCTTTCTTTCTGTTCCTCAGACTTGATACATTGTCCTGTCTTTAAGTTCACTGATTCTTTCTTCTGCCTGCTCAAATCTGTTTTTGAATCCCTCTAGTGAATTTTTCATTTCAGCTCTATACATTTTACCCAAGTATTTATTTTTGGTTACTATTTATATCTCTTTATTGATATTTTTATTTTGCTCATACATAATTTTCCTGACTTTGTCCACATCTTGCTTTAGCTGTTTGAGCATCATTAAGACAGTTGTTTAAAGTCTTTGTCTAGTAAGTTTGCCATCTGGTCTTCCTCAGGGGTGGTTTCTATTTTTCTCCTTTGAATAGACCATACTTTCCTGTTTCTATGTATGTCTTGTGATTTTTTTGTTGAAAACTGGACATTTGAATTTTATTACGTGGTAACTCTGGAAACCAGATTCTCCCTCTTCCTCAGGGTTTGTTCTTTTGATTGTTGTAGGCTGTCTCTGTGCCAGGGATCAGCCTGAGGTGTAAACTTAAGGTTTTCTCAGGTCTTCTCTGAGCTTATGTTTTCCCCTGGGCATGTGCAATGACTCTCTAAACTCATATATTAGTTTGACTTTGAATGTTGTACTCCTTAAATGTCTGGCTCCCAAAAGGGGAAAAAGGGAAAAAAATGAATGAGTAAAACAAAACAGAATAGGACTGTCTCTTTAAGTCTTTGGGAAACCACTTAAGCTGTTGGGGTTGCGAAAATGATGGCCTCTTTTGTGTCTGCACTTCCATGTTCTGAAACAGTACACTGCAGTGAGAACACAGATCTCTGACATTTGGTGGACAAGGTCCTTATTGCCCACCCTGGCTCCCTCAAGCTGCTCTAGGGACGCTGGTATGGCTGCTTGCCATAGGGCTGGGAAGGTGGGGATGAGTAGCTGCTACCACACTAACACCTGAAATTGACCAAAATTCACCACAATTTGCCAGTCAAGCCTTCCTCTGGAAGCTATGAGCCTCCAAATAGACGAGGGTTCCAGAATAGTTACATCAGAAAGATTCTGCCAACATAACTGTTGTCTATGTGGAGAGATGGATTCCTGGCACTTATGACTCTACCATCTTCCCTCACATCACGTAACCATTCTACTTTCTGTCTCTATGAATTTGACTACTCTAGATACCTTATTTATTTTATTTTATTTTTTTGTGAGGAAGATCAGCCCTGAGCTAACATCCATGCTAATCCTCCTCTTTTTGCTGAGGAAGACCAGCTCTTAGCTAACATCTATTGCCAATCCTCCTCCTTTTTTCTCCCCAAAGCCCCAGTAGATAGTTGTATGTCATAGTTGCACATCCTTCTAGTTGCTGTACGTGGGACGCGGCCTCAGCATGGCTGGACAAGCAGTGCGTTGGTGTGCACCCAGGATCCGAACCTGGGCCACCAGTAGCAGAGTGCGTGCACTTAACCGCTAAGCCATGGGGCCGGCCCCTCTAGATCCCTTATTTAAAGTGGAATGATACAACATTTATCATTTCATATTTGACTTATTTCACTTAATGTCTTATAAGTTCATCCATGCTAAAGTACATGTCAGAATTTCTTTCCTCTTTAAGGCTGAATAATATTCCATTTTATGTTTATCTATTGTGAAAATTAATAAAGGAAACCTCAAGTAAAATTGAGAAGGCCTGTAGAGGGAGCTCTCATGCCCTACCACTAGTCATCAATTACCCCAAACAGGAAGATGTCAGTTACTGATCCCAACAGGAAGAGAGTCCCTTGCACTCCCGCACAGGAAGTGCAACTACTCTACTACTGTAGCAGGAGGAAGGAAGACTGCCTGCTTGTCCAGCAAGTCCAGCCAATGCAATATGCTGCAGCTCAGCCGATGAGAAGCAGCGGTCACCTGAACTTTTACGGTCCTCCAAGGAACTTTCCTTTTTCCCTTACTGATGACTTCTTTTCCTTGTTCCGCCCTCCATACTATTAAAGCCCCCCATATTGTGTCACCCCTTGGAGTACCTCTCTGCTTGGCAGAAGAGATGCTGCCTGATTCATGAATTGCTTAGTAAAGCCAATCAGATTTTCAACTTTACTCGGTTGCATTCTGTTTTTTAACACTATCCATCCATCAATGGGTCCTTTATTTTTAGTTTGTGCAAAGATGAAAATCTTGGTTCACACAAATAAGTAGACATAAATGTAATAATAGCAACACATTTTTCATGTACTGTGGATATTATTAAATGATGACACACTTTACACCTTTCAATCATTCTTCAATACAAATGAATCATTCTTCAATACAAACTAAACTAGCTATAACATTCATTCTCTTCTTTTGGCAGCAAGTTTAACACAATTATTGAGTAAGAGCTTTGAAAAGCAAAAGAATCTTCTATCTAAACGTTTTTCTTTAATGTTTAAAATTCTCTTCTGGAAAGTAATGATCAAAATTTGAAACACAGAAATAAGGTGTAACAAACACGATTTTAAACAATATTTGCTCTTTTATTTCATTCAAACCACCTTAACATTATTCTTTTCAATATATTGCAATAACGTTGGTGGATCGCTTTTAAGTTTTGCTTGTCATAACAATTTCCTTTGGAGTCCCTGAATGTGTTCCACACGTTGAAACATATAATTTTCCCTGTGCTTTCAATGCAATCCATTAAGAATGCCAAGAATAACAGTTAAGCATGCCAATTTTGTTTGTCAAATAGCAGCTTTGAAAATATTTGCCAAATGAAATTACTTTTCAAGTAGAAAAATCTTTTCTACTTTTTCAAGTAGAAGAATCTTTTTGGGTGCCAAAGCTTTGTTATATAGAGAATTATATAAAGAATTGTTTGTACAATTCTTCCAATAATTTAATAGTGCCACTATGTTTTCTGGGCATACTTGTAGCTCCTTCACTTGTAATTCGTTTACAACATTTCCACTTTAATGTATACTGATTAACGATGCCTTTTTCTAATCCTGTTAGTATATTCAATCTTGTAAATATAAAGTTAAATACAGCTAAACCTCCGTAAAATTATCTTGCTTGATATGTAACACAAATGAAAAGTATTGTGCAGTTTAAAGTATTAGTGCTCTAAGGAAATAGACATCAAATCTACGCTAGACTTAATAGCCTAAAAAGAGTTGCTTCTTGATACTCTACAGCAGTGTAGATTTGATGAGATAGTCTAATCACTGAGAGTTAGAGTTTCTACTTTATTAGCTGATTTATCCTTGAAAAATTATACACACCATATCAATATACCAAAATAGAACAAAAATTTTGACTGCTATCTCGCCACTCCAAATCCAAATAAATACAGTAAAAGTAAGACCTTATCACTAATAGCCATAGCACAATTAAAATATTGAGCTGAGCACTTTGACTTTTCTCTTTCTCTGAAGATATCAGAAGGACTCATCACAGCTGAACGTCCACCGGAAGCAGGCTCTGGGAGACCTGCATGCAGGAAGTCTATCCGGCAGTCCTATGCGAGCAACATCTGCTGGGGAGTGAAGGCAGCAGGACTGGTTGGGGGCAGAAGTTGGGCTGCAACGCAGCCACAAGGCCTTGGTCACCCCACGGGGAGCTGTGGAACTGGGATGGGATGGCCCTACGGAGCTGCGCAATTTGTACAATAGGGCCGAGCCTTTATATCCCCACTCATGGGACGAGCGCCATTACTGTAGGAAGGGCTAAATGGAAGTCCCTGGAACTTCCATTCTCTTCAAAGACAGTACTGTCATGCGTGACTTTAGGACGGGGATACGTTCTGAGAAATGCATCGTTAGGCGATTTTGTCATTGTGCGAAAATCATAGAGTGTATTTACACAAATCTAGATGATATAGCCTACCACACACCTAGGCTACGTGGTACTAATCTTACGGGACCACCGTCGTATATGCGGTCCGTCGTTGACTGAAGCATCGTTATGCGGCGCATGACTGTGAATCACAGGCGATACTGCATCCTTGCAGGAACGGCAGAAAGTAACGCTACAAAAACAGACCTGAAAGGAGCATCTTCCTTTAGTTCACCAGTTCAGCTGGACTATTGCAAACTTAAGCAGACGGGGGCTCCAACTGCAGCTACTGTCCCTCACGTAGTAGTTTTACTAGAAAAAAGTCAACATTCTCCCCTGCACTTGGGATGCGGCTATTGAGCTGGCTAACGACTTTTTCTCTACACAATTTGGAGGAACCACCAGAAGCAATTATCTTTTACCTGTGTACCCTCACAGTGTTGCCTCCGGGCTGTGTTAACTCTGCTGTTCTTTGACATACAATCGTCTGCAGAGATTTGGATCATCTTGACACTCCACAAAATATCACACTGGTGCATTGCACTGCTGACATTCTATTGACCAGATCTGAGAAGTCGGAAAGGCTTTACATACCTTAGTAAAACATAAGCAAATGAGAGGGGAAAGATAAACCCCACAAAATTCAGGGGTCATCACTGCAGTGAAAGTTCTTGGGTTCAGTGGTCTGGAGGATGGCAACATACCTCCTCTAAAGTGCGTCACTTACTGTGAACAAAGAGGCACAAAGCTTGGCGGGCCTCCTTGGATTTTGGAGGCAACATAGATTACAGCTGAGTGTGCTACTTCAGCCCATCTACAGAGTCACACTTAAGGCTGCAAGTTTCGAGTGGGGATCAGAAACAGAGAAGGCTCTGTAAGATCAGGCTGCAGTAGAAGTCATTCTACCACTTGGGCCTTACGATCCAGCAGATCCAAAAGTACTTGAAGTGTGTGTAGCAAATAGTGATGCTGTATGGAGGCTCTGGTAAGCACCAAGAGGAGAATCACAAAGCAGACTTCTAGAATCTTGGAGCAAATGTATGCCCTCTTCTGCAGATAATCATTCTCCTTTTGAGGAACTGCTTTTGTCTTGCCACTGGGCCTTGGTAGAGATGGAAACTCTAACTATGGGACATTAGGTGACCATTCATCTTGAGCTTCCCATCATAAGCTGTGTGTTGTCTGACCCATCTAGTCATAAGTTTGGGTAAAAGCAGCAGCAATCTACCATCAAATAAAAATAGTACGTAAGGGACGGAGCTTGGGCAGGTCCAAAATGTACAAGTAAGTTGCACAAACAGGTGGCTCAGACTCATGTGACACCAACTCCTATGGAATTGACTCCTCTCCCTCAATCCATGCCTATGGTCATCTGGAGTGTTCCTTAGAACCAGTTGACTGAGGAAGGAAAAACTTGAGCCTGGTTCACAGAAGGGTCTGCATGATATGCTGTACCACCTAAAAGTTGATAGCTACAACATTATAACTTTACTCACAGGTGACCCTGTGAGTTATTCAGCCTCTTTCCTCAGCCATCCATTTGTTAATGGGCCTATGAACAAAGTGGTCATGGTGACATGAATGGAGGTTATGCATGGGCTCAACAATGTGGATTTCTTCTTACTAAGGCTGACCTGGTTAACATTACTGCCAAGTGCCTAATAGGCCAATAGTAGAGGCAAAAATAGTGTCTCTGATGGGGAACTTTCCCTGTGGGGAACCACCAACCACTTAATGGCAGATTGATTATGTTAGACCTCGTCCATCTTGGAGGGCCAGGGATTCATTCTCATGGGAATAGACGCATATTCTGGAAAAGGACTTGCCTTTCCCGCCCACAATGCTTGCACCAGCACCATATCAGTTAGGTATGGACTCACAGAATGCCTTATTCACCATCATGGCATTCTTTACAGCATTGCGTCTGGTCAAGGAAGCCATTTCACAGCAATGGAAGTGCAGTTATGGGCTCAGGCCCATGGAATTAGCTGGTCTAACCAGATACCCTATCATCCAGTAGCAGCTAGCTCAACTGAAAGGTAGAACGGCTTACTGAAGACTCAGTTATGGTGCTAGTTGGGAGTCAACGACCTGAAAAGATGGAGTTCTGTTTTTACAGGATTCAATATATGCTTTGACTCAGAGACCATCATACAGTGCTGTCTCTCCCAGAATACATGGGTCTGGGGATCAAGGAGTGGACATGGGAGTGGTTCCTCTCACTCTCACACCTAAGAACTCACCTGCAGAACTTTTTCTTACTGTCCTGGAAATTTTGAGCTCTGCTGATTTGAAGGTCTTTGTCCCCAAGGAGAATGTATCCACTGGGGACACAACAATGGAGCCACTGAATTGGAAGATAAGATTATCACCTGAACATTTTAGGCCCCTTATACCACTGAACCAACAGGCAAAAAATAAAAGGGAAGGGAATAATCTACTGCTAGAGTCATGAATCCCAATTGCCAAAATCAAATTTGGTTGCTTCTATCCAACGGAGGCAAGAAGACTATGTGTGGATCCCCGGCGATTCTCTGGGGCCATTCCTTAGTACTTCCATGCCCAATAGTAATGGTTAATGGAAAACCACAGCCAAAAAAGGCAGCATGATTGAGACTCAGACCTTTTGGGAATGAAAGTTTGGATCATGTATTGTAAGGCCTAAAATTTCATGTGCTGTTGCCTTGACATCCTTGGGCCTCATTGGGCCGAAAGGCCTAACTGTGAGCTCCCTCCTTTTGCCAGATATGCCTCCCTACCCAGCGGAAAGGCTCCCCACCTAGTTAGTTCCCCTATCAGCCAGACCAGCTGCACCACCCAGTCCTCAACTTAATGGTTTTTACCTCTTTGCCATTCTGTGAAATTATTTAAACAAGCCAATGACATGCTCCCATGGGAACCAGGGGTTACCCCACCCTCTGGTTACTAAAAAACCTGCTTCCCATAGCTACTGCTTGTTCACTCTATTTCTGAGTGCAACACCCATTGGGCCCTGCATGGCATTCTGTGTCCTTCTCTGGGGCTATGAGTATTTTTTTTTTTTTTTCGGTGAGGAAGATCAGCCCTGAGCTAACATCCACGCCAATCCTCCTCTTTTTGCTGAGGAAGACCAGCTCTGAGCTAACATCTATTGCCAATCCTCCTCCTTTTTTTTCCCCTTTTTCTCCCCAAAGCCCCAGTAGATAGTTGTATGTCATAGCTGCACATCCTTCTAGTTGCTGTATGTGGGATGCGGCCTCAGCATGGCCGGAGAAGCGGTGCGTCGGTGCGTGCCCGGGATCCGAATCCGGGCCGCCAGTAGCGCATCTCGCGCACTTAACCACTGAGCCACGGGGCTGGCCCGCTTCTCTTTCATTTCAGATGCCATCACAGTGACCTTGTCCCTCTCTCATTTCATCCCATCACAGGAAACAATGTGCCGTGAGGACGCGAGTGGCTTAGGTGCTTCCCGAGGGAGGGCCAAGAGACGCAGCCAGTGACCTCAGCAGGGTGCGTGTGGACCCCGGGTTGAGGGGGAAGGGAGGTCAGTGCTGGGTGAGGGAGCTTGGCCTCTATTTCTTGAGCGACAGAAGACTATCGATAGGACATACTTACATTTGGTTTTGGATGCAGCTCTCTGGTGGCAAATAGGAGATGATGAGGGCTGAATTAAGGCAATATTAAAAATTCTAACAATGATCAAAAATAATTACTGATTATACTGCATAATAATTAGCACTTTAGTAATTACAAATAGTAACAATAATGAGACATTTATAAATTATTAATCACTATAAATAATTATTAAATACTTCAGTCATGATAATAAACAGTGATAACTGCAACTGCACCCTCCCCTCCCCTCCCCCGTCTCCTTTCCCTTGCCCCCTTTTCCCCTTAGTGGATGGCACCTTCTAACACACCACACTTACTCACTCTGTTGGTCTCTCTTCCCCCATTGGAACATAGCCTCCACGAGGGTAGGGCTTTTGGTCTGTTTTGTTCACTGCTGCATCCCCAGGGCCTAGAAGAGTGCCTGGCACACAGTAGGTGCTCAATAAATAGTGTTGACCTGAGTTGAAATGAAAGTAAATGCACTCAACTCTTACTACATTCCAGGCATGTTGTAAGCATGTATTATTTATATCCTCACAACAAAGTGACTGCCTAGAAACAGATTATGAAACTAGTTCAAGGTCACGCAGCAAGCCAAGTGGCAGCGCTTGGACTTGACCTCAGGAATTCTGGCTTCAGGGCCTATTACTCTAAAGTACCTCTCTCATGGTACTCAGGAAAGCGGTGTGTGTGTTCCAGAAATGTCCTAGTGGTAGAAACAAATTAGACTTCAAAATTATCAGGGATAGGAAGGCCAAAGATGGTCCCTGGCTGTTTGTCTTGGGGAACTGGGTGGGCAATGGGGCCATTTGGTTGAGAGAGGACAGAGTTAGGGGAATTTATTAATGGGACTAGGAATGGCTGTAATTATTAAAGTAACTTTGAACTGTTATATAATAGCAAACTTTCCTGAGTTTAGGTTTACGATGTGCTGGAAACTACTCTGCTAGGTGCTTCACGTTTAAGTTTTCATGATACCTCCATGAGGTGCTATTATGAGCCCCAAACTGAAGCTTAGGGAGGCTAAGTTATCATTGTCTGGTTGGTGATAGAGTCCAGACCTGATTCTAAAGCTAATATTTTAAAATGTGGGTGATAAGGTACCAGAAGTCTTAGCTGACAGCCTGTTTCTGGCTTGGGAGACCAGGGAGTGTGTGACATCATTAAACAAGATATATTAGAAATATGGAAGGAAAGGAGGATTTTGGAGTTATAAGGCAGGGGGAGAGGAACTTAAAATCTGGTTTTATAGATTACACTCGAGATGCCTGAGGGATTTCTAGGTGGGGTTGTACAGCAAAGCTGCTGCATCATCAACACTGCTTATGAATCTAATAAAAATGGAAGAGCAAACTTGATTTCCAAAATTAAAATATGTGAATTCTTCGGCATGACTTGTAAAATTCTTCTTCAGCCAGAGTTTAAGGTATGGTGACTTCCAAGTGTGGAACTTATATCTAATTTTTCTTTTTTTTAAAGGGAAGGTTCCCCACCTACATCTTCTCCCCATAAAAATATTCTATCATTTGCCTAATTTATTAACTCAGTCATTGAAACAAACAGCTGACTGCCTCCTAGGAGCAAAGCAGCAGATACAATTCTGAACACATCAAGGATTTAGAATTATGGTTAAAAGTTGTACCAATTCAGTCAATTTTGTTTAATACAAACAACAAAAAACTTCACATTTCACAATTCCAACTGGAAATTTTTCTCTTTTGAAAAGAGAGAACTTTGGGAAAGAATGTTCTTAGGAAAACCTTTTCCTAAATTCTGAATTCTCCTAACACATACGAAACAACTTTCTCTGCAATCACAGTGAGAATCATAATATCAGCTTAAACCAGATTTCAGTAGAAAATTTTATTACTAACGGCTCAGGATTATAGATTCTTACTGAGTTTTTAAAAAAGTCTCTTATCTTTTAGAGCTAATTACTGAAATATTTACAGATGTCATTATATGACATCTGAGTTCTGCTTTCAAAGGAATCCAGCGAAAGAGGAAGTGGGTGTGAGTATAGACAAAACCAGACGGGCTGTGGGTTGACGGTTTTTACAGCAGGATGACAATACGAGGGTTTACGGTACTGTACTTTCTACTTTTGTGTATGTTTGAAGTTTTCCTTAATAAAGTATGAATTTTTAAAAACTTAGAAGCTAGAAGGAAATATGCAAAACCAAAAACATTTATGTTTGAGTGAAGGTACTAAAAATGTTTTTCTCTTACATATTTCTATATTCTCTGTATTCTTTTATTTGAGCATTTTTACTTTTTATGAGGACAAAACAAAAAAATATTTTAAAAAAGACTCAAGTTCTTTGATATCTTTGTTCCTAGCATTGCCACTTTCTGTGTTAGGACCACGAACTGACTGCATTTTATAGACTATCTGAAAAAACACTGATTTTTCCTTTTCACAGTCACACATTTCGAAAGCTGCACATGTGAAACTCTACCCTATCTTGCCCTTGTCCTTGAAATTAGGATTCTCCACTTACGAGCCCTTGGACAAGCTACTTCATCTCTTTGACTCTCAATTTATCTCAAAGTAGGAAAAAAAGAGACATAAATGACAACATATCAAATAACAAGGCAGGGATCTAACACTTGGTGAGCTTCAGGCATTGTGCTACGAACTTTACACATTATTTATTCCTCTCAAAAATAGCTCTTTTAAGTAAGAAAAAGATGACTACCCTAGTATTAAACGAACAAAGGCTATGAACATACAATTAATTTATTCAATTGACAAATATTTATTGAGCACCGACTATGTTTTAGGCACCATGCTAAAAGCAATACCAATGGTCAACAATTATGTGAACAAATGGTTATCTACATTAATCATAACCAAAGGAATGCAGGTGAAAACAAAAGTGACTTTTCCATTTTTCACTCGGCAAATGGTCGATGTTCAAAATAAATGTTTTCCCCAGGATTAGATGAACGTGGTGCTTTGGGATCCCTTCTGCTGTGGGTAGATGCACAGATGCAGAATCTTCCTGAAGGCACTTGAGCAACGTGTATAAAACAGAATGTAGATATATCTAAAAAAACACCCAACCAGGAGAATGAAGCACTCCTAGCAACCCAACTGTGGTTTCCAAGTACCAAAAGGAAGGAGGACTCCTTGGAAAAAGGCTACTTCAAGGTGGGAGGTAGGAAATGAACAAGATGAGCCTGGAACATCTTGTGGCAGACAGCAAGCAAACGATCGAAGACTCTGGGGTCATATCAAAAGGACGCAGGAGCCAACTGAAAGAGGCTCCCGCACACCCAACGTGGAACGATTTGAGCATCAATGAGGGTACAACTTACATGGATTTAAACATATTACATGTACTTCACACTCACACACCCCTAATCTCCTTGGTTACTATGGCAGAATGCTGGGGAACCAACTCATTATTTTGAGAACCAACAGAGAAGGCAAGAAAGCAGCACTTATCCTGTCTTTCCTCCCCGTAACAGGGATGACCAAACAGTAGGTGAAGGGAAGCTTTTCTTCATAAAAATATTCTAACTAATAAAATAAGAAGAAACAATCGGATATCATCATTTTGCAATCCCTAACGAATTAACAGATTTACGTATTGAACATTAATAGCTGCTAAATCATAAAAAAGACACCTAAATATTATGTTTCCTAATATTAAGTACTATAAGTAGTCTTAACAAAAAAACTGAACCTCAATCTGATCAACCCCTTTAGATACCAACTACTAATTTACGGGAAATATCAAGGACAGAGGAGCATTTTAACTACACCATGTGGATGCAGCCAACAAAACCAGGCTCTGAGAAACTCTACCAGGCAAACATCCTAGTCTCTTCAAAAAATAAAATGCAACAAAAAAAGGATGAGGGAGAATGCATAGATTGAGACTTAAGAGACATAACAATCCACTGCAATTTGTGTACATTATTTAGATCCTGGTAACTTTAAAAAAAATTGACATTTATGAAACAATTAGAAATTGGAACACTATCAGAAATGTAATGGCATTAAGGCAGTATTTTTATTTTTTTAAGGAGTGAAAATTTTTTCTAAAGTTGGGATATATTTTAGAAATACATACTGAAATATTTATGGATAAAATAATATATCTAGGATTTACTTAAAAAATAATATAGGGGGCCAGCCCAGTGGCGTAGCAGTTAAGTTCACACGCTCTGCTTTGGTGGCCTGGTGTTCACAGGTTCAGATCCTGGGTGCAGACTGATGCACCGCTTGTCCACCCATGCTGTGGTGGTGTCCCATGTAAAATATAGGAAGATGGGCACAGATGTTAGCCCAGGGCCAATCTTCCTCAGCAAAAAGAGGAGGATCGGCAACGGATGTTAGCTCAGGGCTAGTCTTCCTCACACACACAAAAATAATAACAACATGGAGTGGGGGGAGTAGGTGGGAATACAGATAAAACAAGACTGGCCATGAGCTGATAATTCTTGAAGCTGGTGATGGGGGCATTGGGATACATTATAATATTCTGTGTATTTTTGTATATGTTCAAATTTTTCATAACAGAAATTAAAAACATATATATATACATTTTAATCTAGCATTTCCACTTCTAGAGATTTATCTTAAAGATGTGTCACACATATACAAAATAATTTATATGCAAGAATATTTATTATAGGATTGGAAGAGCAAAAAATAATAAAAAAACTAAATTGATAAGATTGAATAAACTATGAAACACACAATGGAATAGTATACAGCTGTTGAAAAAGATAGGGCAGCTATATATGTATTGATATGGTCCAATCTTCAAGGTGTATGGATAACCAAAAATAGCAATGTATAGAAATTTGCTACCATTTGTGTAAAAAACTTTCATAAAGAGTATGTTATGTGTATATCTACGCTTATGCAAACATAAAAATGAGGCAATTTATACAAAAACTTGATAGCAGTGGGCAGTGGGCAGAGATAATGTGGAGATTTATGTCTGTATATCTAATTGTAACTTTAAAATTTTTATCCCGTGCATGTGTTTTAACTATTCAAAGTGACAATTTTTAATGTTATAGCTTTGAGCCCCTCCAATTGTACATCCTAATCATTAAACTACTTAAAGAAAAATGACATACAGATCACTGCTTTCTCATTCTTTGTAGGCAGTGGCATGTGTAGAAAACGCAGATGTTTTCACAGAACACTCAGCATGTCTGAGAAGATGGACGGCATTGGGGTGCAACGGGCCCTCTGCCCCAGACACTGCCTGGCTACCCCAAAGGCTGAGAGGACCCATTTCTTGAGATTTCTCAGGTTCATTCACAAGCCCTGATCCAGATGTCACTGGGGTTGAATTAAGGCTCTTTCTCCCATCATTGTCATCTCCTGTACTTACAATCAAAATTCTGAAAACATAATTAACCCAGAACAGGTGAAATTCCAGACATTCCTTCTAAAATTAGCTTCTTAACTTTAATAGACAATTAAATTAGCAGGAATTTTACTTATCTTCACAAATGATAATCATCTACAATTTGCTTTTTGGGAGATATCCTTGTTGAGTTTATTGTAATTTTATTTAGCCTTGAAAATGAACTGGCAGCTTTCTCTTAGGGATTATCTGTTCCTTGAAGTTTTTTAGGTTAAACTGTCTTTAAAGGATGACTGCAATATTGTGATTTATAACAAATACATTTCTCAGATATATTTGGTCTTCATCCACAGTTTCTGCCTCACAACTCGCAAAACCCTTGGAATTTCCTGCGTGATAAGAGCAATGGCAGCATCTTTTGTTATATTTGGTCTCTTGTCCTCAGTTCCTGAAAACCCTTCAGGGTCATAAAGGTGAAATGGGTGTCTAGTTTATGTTAATGAAGGTGATTTTTGGACCCCACCCATGGGTGGGGGCTGGTTGCCAGGAGAATCAGCCACGTGATCAGAGTATTGAAACTTTCAGTCACACCCCCTGATTTCCAGGGGGGGGGCTTGAGATTGAATCAATTGCCAATGGCCAATGACTTAGTCAATCATGACTACCTAACGAAGCTTTCACAAAAACCCTAACAGACCACTCATTGGCCTTTTTTGGAGACCTTCCATATTGGGGAACCAGAACGCTTCCACAAGTCACCTTGCTGGGCCCCAAGCGCCACCAGGACAGAAGTTCCTTTGTTCGGGACCTTACTCTATATCCTTTAATATCATTTGCAATAAATTGGCAATCTAGTGAATAACTGAATTTTCTTGAGTTCTGGAGCCATTCTAGCAAATTAATCAAACCCGAGCAGGGGGGTCATGGGAACCTCTGCTTTACAGCCAGTCAGAAGCACAGGTAACAACCTGGACTTGTGACTGGCATCTTGAGTTGGAGGAGTCATTAGAATTTCCAGTTTGTAACCATCCAATAGGTCAGAAGCACAGGTAACAACCTGGGCTTGCAACTGGCGTCTGAAGTGGAGGGCAGTCTTGTGGGACCGAGCCCTTTACCTGTGGAATCTGATTCTATCTCCAGGTAGATAATGTCAGAATTGAGTTGAATTCTCAGACACTCTGCTGGCATCCGAGAACTGCTTGTTGGTATGGAGAAGCCTCCACACACGTTGGAATTGGGTCCAGGAACCCTTTGCAATGACTTCTTATGACCTTTTACAATTATTGATTTATTCAGTTATTCCACATCTTCTTGAACAAATTTTAATATTTTGGTAAAAATTCATTCTCCAGATTTTCAAATATATTGAAGTCATGCATAGTAGCCACTTAAAAAAAAATCCACCCCTTCCTCACTCATATTGCTAAATGTGTTTTTTCTGTATCAGACTTGTAAACTGTGTATCTTACTATATTGTTAAATAAATAACCTTCAGAGTATGTCTACTGTTGTTTTCTACTTTCTTTTTTCTTTTATTTTTAGTAATCATTCTTACTGTTGACTTGGGTAATTTTTTCCTTTCAGAGTTGACCATCCATTCCTTCAACATGCTTGGTATATAACTGGCAATGACAAGTGCTGGGGCTCTGCATTTGGAGAACAAGGCCCTACCTGCAATCCTCGGCTTCTGACAGGAGCACGGCTTCGGCTGCACTAAACTGGCTTTTTTTTTTTTTTTTAAATAATTTTATTTATTTTTTTCCCCAAAGCTCCAGTAGATAGTTGCATGTCACAGTTGCACATCCTTCTAGTTGCTGCAAGTGGCACGCGGCCCCAGCATGGCCGGAGAAGCGGTGCGTCAGTGCGCACCCAAGATCCGAACCCGGGCCGCCAGCAGCGGAGCGTGCGCACTTAACCGCCAAGCCACGGGGCCGGCCCTGCACTGAACTGGTTTTGATACATCGAATTCACTGTCATTCATTTCTAGTTTGTTATTTTAGCTTTGATTTCTCTTGAAATGAAGGTACACCTGGAGGTGGTTTTAGATTTCTAAATGGCAGATTTCTTCTGGCCTCTCTTCTGTCAATTTCTAATCTTCTGAATTTTTTTTTTCAGTTAAAAGATGGGGGGAGGGGACAATGTTTTATTGACTTGGCACCTATGAACAGGTGGCTACGGGCCCTAGGACTAATCTTTTGAATTTCTATCCTTTTGAATGAAGGCCTTCTCATGATAATTATACTTTTTTTTTTTTTTTTTTAATTTATTTTTTCCCCCCAAAGCCCCAGTAGATAGTTGTGTGTCATAGCTGCACATCCTTCTAGTTTCTGTACGTGGGACGCGGCCTCAGCATGGCCAGAGAAGCAGCGCGTCGGTGCGAGCCCGGGATCCGAACCCGGGTCGCCAGCAGTGGAGCGCGCTCACTTAACCACTAAGCCACGGGGCCGGCCCGATAATTATACTTTACTACTGTTTTTCAGAATGAATTACCATAACAGGTGGTTATGAAGGCTTTTTGATATTTGATATATTCATAAGGCCCTCCTCTCATATGAACTCCTTAACAGTAATACTGTTATTAATTAATGACAATAACTAACATTTATTGAGCATAGCCTTTGTATAAAATATCTGAGAGTCCTCACGAAAACTCTATTAGGTAGGTATAATTATCACTGCTTAAAAATAAGTAAACTGAGGAACAGAGAGATTGCATAACTTGCCCAATGCTATACAGTCAGTAATGGGTGGAACCGAGTTAATGTTAAGCAAGTTATACGCCATGGCAAAAGGCACATTCACAAAATATTTTAATAGTCATTTTCTATTAGGAATTCTCAGAAGTTGAGCACATTTTGAGTGGTAATAAAAGACTTTTTACATTCATATTAATTTGTTTTCAGCATAAGTTCTCTGATGCTTAGTAAACATTAAGTGTGAAGCAAAAAGAATTCCACATTTATTGAATTTTCTTCTGGTATGAGTTATCTGATGTTTCATAATGGAAGTGACAAATGAAGGTTTTCTGACATTAATTACATTATGCATTATCTAATATTGAGTCAGGTGTGAACTTCACATAAAGGCTTTCCTACATCCCTAATGTGCCAGGCTTTCTAACCAGTATGGATTCTGTAGTGTTCAATGAGCTGGGAGCCAAGAATAAAGGCCTGCCCACATTCTCGACATTCATAAGGTTTGATACCGGGATGAATTCTCTGATGTTCAGTAAGTTGTGAACTACGAATAAAGGCCATTCCACACTCCCTACATTGATAGGGTTTCTCACAAGTATGAACTCGCTGGTGATGAGTCAACTGTGAAACACGAATAAAGGCTTTCCCACATTCCTTACATTCGTAGGGCTTGTCACCTGTATGAATTCTTTGATGTTGAATAAGGTATGAACTACGACTAAAGGCCTTCCCACAGTCCTTACATTCATAGGGTCTGTCACCAGTATGGACTCTCTGATGTCGAGTAAGCTGTGCATGCTGTCTAAAGGCTTTCCCACATTCCTTACATTCATAGGGCTTCTCCCCAGAATGAATTCTTTGATGTCGAGTAACTTCTGAACTATGAATAAAGCCCTTTCCACATTCCTTACATTCATAGGGCTTCTCACCAGTATGAATTCTCTGATGTACAGTAAGTTGTGAATGCTGTCGAAAGGCCTTCCCACATTCCTTACACTGATAGGGTCTAGCACCTGTATGAATTCTCCGATGAACGGTAAGTTGTGAGCCACGAATAAAAGCTTTCCCACAATCTTTACATACATAGGGTTTCTCACCTGTATGAGTTCTTTGATGCAGAATAAGTTGTGAATGCTGTCTAAAGGTCTTTCCACATTCTTTACATTCATAGGGTTTGACACCAGTATGAAGTCTCTGATGTAGAATAAGTTCTGAAGTACGACCAAAGGCCTTCCCACATTCCTTACAGTCATAAGGTTTCTCACCTGTATGAATTCTCTCATGTTGAACAAGGTGTGAGGCACGACTAAAGGCCCTTCCACATTCCTTACATTCAAAGGGTTTTTCACCAGTATGAGTTTTCTGATGTTGAATAAGGTGTGAGCCACGGCTAAACGCTTTCCCACATTCATTACATTCAATCAGTTTCTCACCAGTCTCATTGTTCTGATGCAGAGTGAGGGACGTATAATGCTCAAAAGTGGGCACGTTTTCATACGTGATTTCCACTTGCTTGAAACAGCACTCCAGGTTTACTTGTTGTCTTTCAAACTGGCCACTGTATTCCCAGTCATCTCTAAAACCGGAGCCCTCAAAACCACAGCACTTAAGGCTTTCCATTAGCTCCCAACTGAATGACTCTACTTCAAAAATATCTTTTTGTGGAAATTTCTCACACCTGGACTCCAAGTCTGAAAAATTAAAAAAAAAAGTAAATACAAGCTGTTTTCCTCTTCCAAGAGAAATAAAAAATTCTATAGTAGACTAGAGAGACAAAAGGAAAATAATAACCATAAAAGATGAACGGCTTATATAAGTCTCAGATATTGCTGTGCAATTTCTAAAAAGCACATGAAAGCACAAATATGAGAGCTTATATGGTGCCAGAAGGGAGTAAGAAAACAAATTAAGCCAGGGGGTCTCAATTTTGCTAGGGATCAGCATCATCCAGGAAGCCTGTTAGCAATACAAATGTCAAGAACTACCCGACTGAATTAAAATCTACAGGAGTAGGGCCAAGGCATGTATGTGCATGTACCTGTCAGTATATACTTATCTATCTATCTATCTATTTTAAAAGTAATATGTATGTGTTTTAACTGAAGTAAGATTCACATAATGTAAAAGTCTCCATTTACCCATTTTAAAGTATACAATTCAGTGGTCTGCAGTACATTTCCAATGTCATGCAACCATTCCTACTATCTAGTTCCAGAACATTCTCATCACCCCAAATAGAAACCTTGTGCTCCCCAAGCAGTCACTTCCCATTTCTCATTCCCTCCAGCCCCTGGCCATCACTAATGGCAGAGAAGCCCTAATTCTGTCTTTATGAATTTGCCTACCCCGCATATTTCATATAAATAAGGCATCTATATTTTTAACACTTTCCATCACATAATGCTGATGACAATCAAAATGAAAATCTGCGGTTAAACTTTCTCACAGCCTTTCCACTGCACTTAGAATGAATTCCAAACTCACTGCCATGGTTCACAGGCTCTTGGCAAAGCAGGTCCCTGATTATCTTTGTTGTCTCTGTCTCAACCGAGAACGATGCATCTTCATACTGAGCACTCTCCCCTTTCCCCTCTGTGAACCAACCACAGGCCTCTTTTGAGCATCTAGAACAAATCTAGGTCTTTCTCATCTTAGATCTCTCATCGAGTTCCTCTATTTATCAGGAATCCTGTCCTGGGTTCTTTGTATGGCTGCTTTTCTCATCCTTCAGGTGTCAGATTAAAACTCACACTTTCAAAAAAGCTCTCAGCCTGATAACCCTAAGCATATACCTTGATTCTCTCTCCCACATTTTGTGCCTTGTCTTCATAACACTTTTATAAGTTGTACTTAGATTTTCATTTACTTACTATCTGTTGATCTGTTTGTTTTCTTGCATCTAAACCTCCCCAAAGGCAGAAATAATGTTTTTCTCACTAGCCATTGTAACCAAACCCTAGCACATATAGTAGGCTTTTAATAATGGATTGTTTAATGAATAAACATCAGATTCTAGAGACAGACCAACGGAAGACAATAGAAAGGCCAGAGATAGACTAAAGTTTATATGGAAATTGAATTTACTATAAAGGTGGCATCTCACAGGGGAAAAGGATAGTTTTTGTAATAAGTAACTGGAGCAACTGGATAGTCATTTGGAAAAAGACAAAAGCTGATCCACACATTGCCACTATATACCAGAAAAAACTCCAAATAGGATTTTAATGTTACAAGAAAATAGAAACCACACAAATACTAGAAGGAAACACAGTGGCTTACTTTATAACCTAGGTATGGGAAACCTAACAACGAAACAATGACTCAAAATCCAAAAGCAACAAAATAAAAGACTGATAAATTCCACTATGTAAAGGTGAAAAACAAAATAAAACAAACCACTTGCATATGAACAAACAACACCAAAAGCAAAGTCAAAAGACAAATGACAGAGAAAATATTTGAAACTTACATCACAGATAATGGGATGATCTTCCTGATTTATAAAAAGCTCTTAAAAATTGAGAAATATCCTCAAAAAGTTAAACATACAATTATCATCTGATCCAGCAATTCCATTCCTAGGTATACTCAAAGAAGTGAAAACAGGGACTCAGCTACTTGCACACCAATGTTCACAGCAGCATTGTTCACAATAGCCAAAAGGTGGAAAGAACTCAAGTGTCCATCGACAGATGAACAGATAAACAAAATGTAGTATATACATACAATGGATTTACGTATTATTCAGCCTTAAAAAGGAAGGAAATTCTGATATCTGCTACAACATAGATGAACCTTGAAAACATTATGCTAAGTGAAATAAGACAGATACAAAAGGCTACACATTGTATGACTCCACTTACATTAGGTAACTAGAATAGTCAAATTCATAGAGACAGAAAGTAGAATAGAGGTAACCAGGGGCTGGGAGGAGGGGAAAATGGAGACTTATTGTTCACCGGGTACAGAGTTCCTGTTTGGGATGATGAGGAATAAGTTCTGGAAACGGATAGTGATGATGGTTACACAACTTTGTGAATGTAATTAATGCTACTGAATTGTATACTTAAAAATGGTCAAACTAGTAAATTTTATGTAATGTTTACCACAATTAAAAAAATCTAATTAAAAAAGGTTCCTCCCTACTCCTAGAACTACAAAGACTTAGAATACGCACCAACCAAATATTCTGTGAAAGATAATACTTGTTATAGAATAAACAGCAATGGACTTACTAGCAATAAAATATAGAATTTCAGGGGAGTCATACTATATATATTTTTATTTTATGCATATTCAATGATTTGTGTTCAAAAAACATAGACAGAGTGGTATGCAGAATAATGACCGCCAAAGATGTCCATGTCCTAATCCCTGGAACCTGTGAACATGTTATGTTACACAGCAAGGGGGAATTGAGGTTGGAGATGGAATTAACGTTGCTATTGAGCTGACCATAAGAAGAGGAGATAATCTTGGATTATGTGGGTGGGCCCAATGCAATCAAAAGGGCTCTTATGAGTACAAGAGGGAAGCAGGAAAGTCAGAGTCAGAAAGAGATTTGAAGATGCTACCCTGCCGGCTTTGAAGATGGAAGGGGGCTGCAGTCCATGGAATGTGGGTGGCCTCTAGAAGCTGGAAAAGGCAAGAAAATTGATTCTCCCCTGCAGCCTCCAGAAAGGAATGCAGCCCTGCAGACACCTTGATTTTAGCCTAGTGAGATGCTTTTTGGACTTCTGATCTCCAGAACTATAGGATAATAAATTTGTGTTGCTTAAAGCCACCAAGTTGGTGGTAATTTGTTACACAAGCAACAGGAAACTAACAGACAGAAAGAAAAATCTGAGTAATTCATCAATGTATCACACCTGTTCAATCTTATCCTTGGAGCCCACTCTCCCAAGGAAACGTAGGTTAGAGCCAAAGTACAAAGAGAAGCCAGAAAGTTGGTTCTTGGTTCTTGAGCTTTGAAGAGCAGAGGTCTTGGTGATTTAAGGCTGTTTTAGGTGCACAGCAAGTATAATTTTGATTATATATCCTTGCTCCTCTAACATGGACTTTCAGCTGTATCTCTAAATCAGAGGTTGGCAAACTTTCTTTTCTTTAAAGGGCCAGAGAGTAAATATTTTAGGCTTTGTGGTCCAAGAGGCAAAAATGAGGATATTATACAGGTTCTTATATAACAAGAAAGAAAACAAATTATCACAAAGTTTTTATTGATGAAATTCAAAGTATAATAATAATTAGTATCATACTCAAATAATTTTTTTCTTTTTTTTTTGGTAATACACATCTATGAATGAGAGGAATAGAATTCTTTTCTGGGGGAGATAACATTTCACTTAACTTGAGTTCAAGGGTAGTGTTCTCCAGCACCAGAATTGATGGCAAATGTTCATCTGTTAGTGCTGATCTGTAATGAGATTTTATGTATTTTATCTTTGAAAATGTTTCATATAGATGGTGCTGCCAAATACTGATATCAATCCACGAGCATGTGATTTTAATTGTGTATATGCATCCCTTATAACAAAGCATTTACAGAATTCACTAGGCTCATAGGCCATATAAAAACAGGTGGCACACAGGATTTGGCCCACAGGCTGTAGTTACAGATGACTGATTTATATCCTTACTGTTAGTGAACAATAATGCATACTATAAATTTATGAAATATTATAAGAACAATGAAAGTATGAAACTAAAACTCCAGATTATTTAAACAAAATCAGAGTAGGGTAAGGTTGGGGGTGAATCTAGGGAGGGGTCAACAAACTTTTTCTGTAAAAGACCAGATAGTAAATGTTTTAGGCTTTGTGGGCCACAGAAAGTCTCTGTCATATATATAGATATTTTTAAACCCTTTCAAAATGTAAAAACCATTCTTAGCTTGTGGGTGGTACAAAAAAACTGGCATGAGCTGGATTTACCTACAGATTATAGTTTGCCGACCCCTGGTCTAGGGCACAGGGAAGTGAAAGATGGTAAAGGTCTTACTTTGCTCAGAAAAAGAAGCTCAAAGATACTATTTCATACCATTCTCCAATAAAAGAAACCAGGGCTCCTTCGACGAACGGCTGATTTCAGGGCTTGGGTAGGAAAACTACAAGATAAGCCTGGAACATGTTGTGGTATCAGAAAACAAGGAAGTACTCAAAAAAGAATGAGGGCATGCTGAGAGAACCCCGGAGCCAACCTGAAGAAGTTCCCAATGGCCAAAGCTTGAACAATCTGAGCAATGAAATAAACAATGGTAGGATTGGGCTACAACCCATAGAATACAACAAGTACCCATGAGCCCATACTGATAGAAACAAATCGTTGAATACATAAATGAATAGGAGAGGGGGTAGGAAAAGCTCTTCCTGACAGAAGAATGCCAATTAATAAACACAGAAAGAATAAGGTACATTGAAAATCAACACTAGGCAACACTGTTGTAATAACTGTTACAGACAAGATCCACCAATGGATGCTAAAATCAGTAGGCAACACGTACAGTCTCAAAGTATCTCCTCCCAAGATAATTACCAATTATAGATGGAAAAATAATAACTTTATGGGGGAAAAACATGAGAAACACTACCTTAACCAAGAGATCAAGGTTAACAAGTAGTAAGCCATTACATTAACATCAAGTAACCTGATATGATGCACAGAGGACACAACATCACTTCTGTGGTATTCCTGCCAAAGATGCATAATCTCAATATAATCATGAGAAAATATCAGACACACACAAAGTGAGAGATATTCTTCAAAATAGCATTCATCAAAAGGCCATGAAAGACTGGGGAACTGTCTCAGATTGGAGGATGCTAAGGAGAGACAGTAACTAAATACAATGTGGGATCCAGGACTGGACAGAAGAATCTGATCCTGGGACAGAAGAACGACATTAGGAGAAAACTGATAAAATTCTAATGAGATCTGTGGATTAGTTAACAGTATTATGTCAGTGTCAATCTCCTGGTTTTGAGAATTGTACTATGGTTAAGGGAAATGCTGACGCTAGTGGAAGCTGAGTGAAGGGCGTACGGGAATTCTCTCTAATAATCTCGTATGTTTTCTATAAGCCTAAAATTATTTCAAAATAAAACAGTTAAAAAAATAACTTTACTACAAAGAAAAAAAATTCTATTTTTTAATAGGAGTTTAAGCAAATTTTTAAAAGTCAAATTAAAGATTATTCTAGTAAAAAGCAAGAGGAAGTACAACTTTAAAATCATTTGAGGGCAGAAAGAGTGATAAAATATGAGCAAAACAGGAATAGCTGGAACTAGGAAGAACAAGGAACAGAAAATATAAAATAAAATGGCAGGAATAAGAAAAGACATATTAATCATCACAATAAATGAGAACAGACTGAATTCCCTTATTAAAGGCAAGGAATCTCAGACTGATTAAAAAAGGAAATTCTAACAGAATCCTGATTACAATGGACACACTTAAAATAAAGTGGCAATAATTTTTAAAAAAAGGATAAGCAAAGATATGCCAATTTTTCAAGCCAACAAAAAGAGGGCATTTGATATTAATTTTAGAAAAAATAGAATTCAAGGTTAAAAGCACTAAATGGGAAAATAAAGGAGGACTGTACTGATAAAAATACAATTTGCAGGGGCCAGCCCAGTGGTGTAGCAGTTAAGTTCACACACTCTGCTTCGGCGGCCCAGGGTTCGCAGGTTTGGATCCCGGGTGCGGACACATGCACTGCTTGTCAAGCAGTGGCATCCCATATAAAGCAGAGGAAGATGGGCATGGATGTTAGCTCAGGGCCAATCTTCCTCAGCGAAAAAGAGGAGGATTGGCAACAGATGTTAGTTCAGGACTAATCTTCTTCTTCAAAAAAAAATACAATTTGCAACAAGGAGCTGTATTTCATCTTTACAAAATGTAAAATGTAGTAGCAAAATACATAATACAAGAAACAGCTCTCAGGGGCCGGCCCCGTGGCGCAAGTGGTTAAGTGCGCGCGCTCCGCTGCGGCGGCCCGGGGTTCGCCAGTTCAGATCCTGGGCGCACACTGACGCACCGCTTGGCAAGCCATGCTGTGGCAGCATCCCATATAAAGTGGAGGAAGATAGGCACGGATGTTAGCCCAGGGCCAGTCTTCCTCAGCAAAAAAAGAGGAGGATTGGCAGATGTTAGCACAGGGCTGATCTTCCTCACACACACAAAAAAAGAAACAGCTCTCAGAATTTGATAGCACCAGGACAGAGAAAGCTAAAAGGACATGCAGATTCTAAATCATATAATCAAAAGGGTTATAGTTAAACAAAGAGGCAAGTGTCTCATCCAAAGAACACTAGTTTTAAATATACACGGAACATTTTCCAAAATTGCAACTACTTAACGACAACATTGGAAGAGAAAACGCAGTGTAATGATTTCTTCTTTGGGCTGAGGAAACTCCTGCCAACACAGAATTCCATACTCAGTGAAAATATCCTACAAGAAAGAAGGTAGAATAAAGACATTTTCATGTGGTCCACAACAGAGAGTCTGTCAAGAGCAGACCTGCACAAAAGGAAATTTTACGGGTGTTCTTCAGATCGAGAAAAAATGATGAAAATAAATAATGACAACAATAGCAGAGAAGTCAGGAGAGAGTAACTGATAATGAAGTATTTGAAGGTTCAATATTGTCCAGCCAACGCCAACTAATAATACTCGATATCATTTATTTAGTGGTCACTATCTCCTGGCATTGTTTTGGGCATTTTCACATTATTAACTCATATAACAGCCACAATAACTACATGTGGAAGGCACTATTTTTATCCCATTTGCAGAGAATTTAAGTAATTTTAAACTCACAGATCTAGTAAGTGGCAGAGCCAGAATTTGCACTCAGGTAGTCTGATTCCAAAGTCTGTGCCCTCAAGCACCACACAACCTTACCTCTCAAAAGTTAAGAGAATAAATGAATTGCTGAATTAGGTAAAGTGAGAAGCTGTTTTAAAAAAATAAGTATTTTTTTATGGGATGAAGATACTTGCAGAAGAAAGGATCCAAAGTACAGGTAAAAAGCTGGCCGCTGGGGAAGAAGGTAGCACATCTCTTTTTGAAATGAGAGGAAAATAAGAACAGAGAGGAATGAATGGGGGCAAGGGCAGTGTTCCCTTGGGAGCTGATGCTGACAAGGTCTGCTCTGCGTGTCTGCCTGTCTCAGGCCTTTATTCTGGCAGTTTTTGGCATGGCTTTGAGGGGAACATCCCATCAGTAACTCCAAGTACTGCTATCAGTTGGATCACCTGCTGGGCTATTATTCCCAATGACCTCCCCCACTGGATCAGCCCTTGCTCACCTGGGCACCACGGTCCTGGCATATCAGCTGCAATCACCCAGGGTTCCTTCCCTTGCTCCAACAAGGAAATGACATCAGGCTTAGAAATGGAAAGTCCTGTTTATAGAAAAAGAAATGGGGCATGATTATGCTGTTCCAAATTCCAAACCCAGTCCCTCGGTCATCAAAGAGGAAAAGCAATTACATGAGGGAAGGTGTAAAGGTTGTCCAAAGGATACAAAGATGCAGGTGCCAATGGAATTACCTATTTCCACTTTTACAAACATAAACAATTCTCTTTGG
Source organism: Ceratotherium simum simum (assembly GCF_057802395.1). Lineage (NCBI taxonomy): Eukaryota > Metazoa > Chordata > Mammalia > Perissodactyla > Rhinocerotidae > Ceratotherium > Ceratotherium simum. The sequence goes on from NC_141932.1 coordinate 27,186,109, forward strand.
AACAGAGAGCAGAAATTCAGCCAGAAACTTGTGAGTCTCCCTAGATATTCACCATGAAGATATCAGAAATTCCAGAAGGCTAGTCCTGAATTATTTAGAGTAGATAACTACGGCGGTTATTCTCCATTTGCCCTCTCCTTCCCCCCAATTCATTCTTCGCAGTTCCTTGCCCTGCTCTGTGCCCGACAGCTTACCTGTAAGGACTGTATTAGTCTGGTCTACGGGTCTGGCAGATGGAAAGCATCAGCAGGAGGTCAGTGGGCAGGAAGAGCGAGCGTTCAGGGTATTTCTTATCCCTCTCCCTCCCTCCTTTGACCCAGGAGTTCTGGAGGTGGCTACAGTTGCTGCCAGCCGGGCCCTTCTCCATGACTCAGGCCCTCACCATCATCCGGTGGCAGTGTTTCCTCTTTTACCCCTACCGTGGTAACAGTCTCCCACTATTGTAGTCCCTGGGAGCCTTGTTTCCTGTCCAGCCCTGTATTATACAATAGCCTTACCTAGTGAGACCAAGTTACCGAAGTTCTCCAAAGTCACATCCCTGTACAAGTCTCTCTGGGCAGGTTCCAGGCACTTCCATTCTTCCTGAGAGAACTCTATGGCCACATCCCTGAATGTCACCAGTCCCTGAAATAACAAACCCAGGCATTACTAGTAAATGAAAGAACTATCATTTTTTTCATTTATTACCAAAAATTTCAAAATACACAAAAGTATAGAGAATAGTATAATGACCCCCAGGAATCCATCACTCTGCTTCAACAATTAACAAGACTTTGCAAATCTTGTTTCCTCTCTTCCCTGCCGTTTTTCACCCCTGCTGTATTCTGAGGCAAATCCTACATACCAAACATCACAGTATTTTACCCACAAATACTTTACTATCTAACAGATTAGACTTAAAAAAAAAAAGGCATAAATCAAGCTTAACACAATTAACAATAATTTCCTAACAACCAGATCAAGTTTCAAATTGCCCCTATTTTCTCAAAAGTGATTTTTTACAGTTGGTTTGTTCAAATCAAGGTTCAAACAAGATCTACACACTGCATTTAGTTGACAGGTTTCCTAAAGTCTCTGAAATCTCTAACAGCCCCCACAAACACTTTAAAAAATTTTATTGCTATTTATTTATTAAAGAAACATTTGAATCAGTAGAATTTCCCACATTCTGGATTTGGCCAATTGCATCTTCATAGTATACTTTAACATGTTGCTTTACTTCCATATTTTCTGTGGAAAAGTAGTTAGATCTGGAGGCCTGATGCACATTTTTTGGAGGGGTATGAATAAGTCAGAGGTGGTGCTGTGTACTTCCTATCGCATCCCATTACGAGGCACATAATGACCGGTTGTCCCACTTCTAATGAGGTTAAAACTGATGCATAGGTTCAGGTGTTAACAACCTGACTCATCCAGGAAAATGTCTGTAAGATGGAAAGAGAGGAGACGGAGGAGGGTGTTGTAGGAAGGAGATGATAACGCAAGCAAGCAAGCTAGAGCTAAATGCTTACGCCATGAAGGAAGTATAATAAACAAATTTATTTGACTAAAGGCCTACATGCCTTTGAATATTCCTGTGGCTTGAGATAAGGCCTCTTTCCTACAGCGGGGCTCTTCTATTTTCCACAAGGGTCTGGGAATGAGCAAAATCTAGCTAAGTGGAGTTTTGTAAATAAATGAAACACATATATAAAACACATAGCAAATATGGGTCTTGCAAGTAATGTCTTTAAAAATGAGTCCCTTTTACCATTTCTCCATTGAGATAATAAAAAAGATAGAATCCAAAATGTCTTATAAATCTCTATCTTAAAATATAAGACTTACACAAGTTTTGTTTTGAAGACTCAGGGTCATAATCAGTCTGTGGATCTCAACCCAGGTTACACCTTCCCCTTTAGGACGCATTTGGAATCACAGAGGGGATGGTCTAGTTGTCACAATGTTGGCGGAGCTTGGGCTGCAGGGGTGGGCAGTGCGCTACTGGCATTTAGTGCCTGGTATCAGGAATGTTAAGTGTCCTGAATTATCTGAGCCATGTACCCAAGACAGTCCCATACAACAAGGAACCGTACTGCTGAAAATGACAACAGTGTCCCCACTGAAAAGCAGTTTGTTAGATATCACGAGCATATTTTTTGTTATGGCAAATTTTATATTAAACACAGGGATTTTTATTTGCTACATAATAATGCATCTTATGCCCTGTAAGATATAATCATTCGATTATTTGGGGGCATTTAGCTTAAACACGATCTGTAAAATCTTCAATGTTTATTATATACTTGTTAACATCCATCGTCCTTCGCCGTCCACTTTTTCTTGTTCCTGAAATAAGAAAGTTGATGGAGGGTGTGTCTCAGTCACATAAATGTGGCCCACAACCAATATATATTGTTCAACCTCAAAATGGACCATTTTATGGTTATTCATCTCTCATAAATTCCCTTGCAAGACTGGAGAACCTTCTGTAACTGAAGTTCCCAATCACAGCCCCCATCCTAAAGGCTTCACAAAATAGGAGATGTCACCACATACGGAGACCAAGACCAACCACTCCAGCTTTGACCATGTCTACATCAAAGAGGTCAGACTGGGGGCTTCTGCTGCAAACATCTAGGCATGGGATAAATTATAACAAATACTCTTTTAAACAAATCTCTAAGCTCTCAAGAAGGTAAGGACAATTAAATCCCAGAGCTAACAAAAAAAGCGAAACACACACCCACACCCACACACCCACACCCACACCCACACCCACACACACACACACAGTTGAACTCAGAGAGGTAAGCAAATATGTTAGCAGGGGCCACCCTGAAGTCAAACGCTTTGAGGATTAACCTTAGTACGGGGCCTAGGACACACACCAAATGGAGTGTGAACACATGACCCTCACTTAAAGCTGGGATCCTAGAAGAGCTACTCTCTGTGACATGGTGGGCTCCAATGAAAACCTTGCTGGAAAAGGGTGACAAGGACCCTGCTGCACGCCAGGTAGAAAAAAAAAAGGTTATCATTAATGATACTACTAATACTACTAATAATCATTTCCTTTGCCAATCTATAACCAAAGGCCTACCCTCAAGTAAGTACAGAATTCAAAGTAACATCATTCATGCAGTTAGGGGAAACCTCAGGTGAAAAATTAAAAGTGTGCTGAGTTTGAGAACATTCCCAGGTGCAGAACCTCTCTGAAGGAAGGCATCCTCTACCCAGTTCCCTAAGGATTATCACATATTAAATTAAGTCAACCAAGTCAATTCAATGGGGAAAGATCAGCCTTTTTAACAAATAGTCCTGGGACAAGTGGATATCTATATGCAAAGAATAAAGCTGGACCCCACTTCACACCATATATAAAAATTAACTCAAAATAGATTGTGGACTTCAATGTAAAAGCTAAAACTATAAAACTCTTAGCAGAAAGCATAGGAGTATATCTTCATGACCTTGGGCAGGCAATGGTTTCTTAGATACGGCACCAAACACAGTGACAAAAAGAACAAAAAGATAAAATAAACTTCATCAAAATTAAAAACTTTTACACTACAAATGATTCCAAAAAGAAAGTGAAAATCCAACCCACCAAACTGGGAGAAAATGTTTGCAAATCTTATATCTGATAAGGGACTTGTATCCAGAATATACAATTCAATAATAAAAAGACAACAGAATTAAAAACTAGGCAAAGGGGGCCGGCCCGGTGACATAGAGGTTAAGTTTGCAGGCTCCGCTTCAGCGGCCCAGGGTTTGCAGGTTTGGATCCTGGATGCAGACCAACGTACCGCTTATCAAGCCATGCTATTGGGGCGTCCCATATAAAGTAGAGGGAGATGGGCACGGATGTTAGCCCAGGGCCAGTCTTCCTTAGCAAAAAGAGGAGGATTGGCAACGGATGTTAGCTCAGGGCTGATCTTCCTCACAAAAACAAAACAAAACAAAACTGGGCAAAGAATTTGAATAGAGATTTCTCCAAAGAAGATAAACAAATGGCCAATAAGCATATGAAAAGACGCTCAACATTTCCTAATCATTAGGGACATGCAAATCAAAACCACAATAAGATGCCACTTCATATCCTTTAGGATGGCTATTATCAAAAAAACAAAATAACGAGTGTTGGTGAGGATGTGGAGAAATCGGAACCCTCTTACACTGCTGGTGAGAATGTAAAATGGGGCAGCCACTTCGGAAAAAAGTTTTGACAGTTTCTCAAAATGTTAAATATAGAGTTATCATGTTACCCAGCAATTCTACTCCTAGGTATAGAGATGAAAACGTATGTCCACCCAAAAATACCAGCATACATCAACTTTCATAGCAGCATTATTCATGATAGCCAAAAAGCAGAAACAACCCAAATGTTCAAAGACTGATGAACAAAATATGGTATAGAGAAATCCATGGAATATTATTAGGTATAAAAATGAAGTACTGATACATGCTACAACATGGATGAAGCTTGAAAACATTATGTTAAGTGAAAAAAGCCAGACATAAAAGATCAAATATTGTATGATTCCATGTATACAAAACGTCCAGAATAGGCAAATCCATAGAGACAGAAAGTAAATTACTGGTTGCCAATGGATGAGGAGGGGCGATTAGAGTGACTGCTAATGCAAATGGGATTTCTTTTTGGGGTGATAAAAATGTTCTAAAATGGATTGTGCTGATGGTTGTACAACTCTGCAAACATACTAAAACCCACTGAACTGTATACTTGCATGGGTGAATTTTATTGTATGTGAATTATATATACAATAAATGAAGCTATTAAGAAAATTATTAAGGACCTCAAAGAACTTTTGTTAAAGCCGGTTATATCTATCAATATTTACCACATTAGAAATTAAAAGTGAGAAATTTAAAAACTATTAATTTATTTAAATAACCAACAATAAACATGTTATGTTAATGTAAATAGCATACATTTTATGAAAAATGACTCTATTGTCAAAAAATTTAATAGCTCTGTTTTACATTTTTGCAAATCTCTTTAATGACTGGCTGAATAAAAGACAGTTGGATTGTCACATCTGCTTCTGCACTCAATCTGCTGGGATAACACATATCCTATAGCTTCTGGGAACCTCCACTGTACACTTATTAGAGAATGTGAGTGAAAAGGCAAATATGTTAGTATTATTACAAAAATAATTTGACCCCCCAGGCCTCCTGAAAGGGTCTCAGTCTTCTTGGACCAGGCTTTGAGACCGCTGATCCAGGGCTACACAATTTAACATGAATGATTTGAAATACTGTGTTAAGTGAAAAAATCTGGTCAAGAATACAGAGTGAGTATGACAACTCTACATCAAATTTAAAAACAGAAAACTCAACAGTATATTGCTTAGTATGCATTTGTATACAGTATTACTTTTATAAAAATCCAAGGACCAACAAACACAAGATTAACAGTAGTCATTACCGTTGGTTGGAATGGTAATGCGATATGAGAAGGATGTGATCTGGGAAGGGAACATGGGATGCTTAGATGGTATATTAACCTGGGTGATGAATACATCAATACTCACTTTATTATTCTTATTTATTCTTTATTGTTATTTATACCATATATATGTTATAAATATGTTTTTGTATATATTCTTTGATAGTATGAAGTGTTTTATGATTTTTTAGGAGGGGGTGGCATTTAAAAATAGAAGAAAGGAAACCACCCAGGCTAACGGAAAAGATCAAGTTATCTCATCTTTGGCCCCACTCAACCCTGGTTCTGATAAGGGAGGCTCTCATATTCTCTCAAGAGAATATATTTCTGCTTCACTGGTGCTCTAGTAAGAGCACTGTGCGCATATGTCTACACTGTTGGAGAAGAGAGAGCCACTAAGGGAAGTGTAGCAGCATCACTTATTCCCTGGGATAGAGGAACGGGGAGCAGGTTACTGAAAGGGGCTCAGTGAGACAGGGAAGTTTCAGGATAAAAAACACAAATGTTCATACCATCTTGAGGGAAGACAGATTAGTTCAAGGATAGAGGAAACTTCAACTTACTTGTGCCATGGCTTTTAGAACTCCCTGAGCTGCTCCGATTTCTCTAGATTCTTCTCTTGGACAAGTGCAGAGTCCTGAAAAAGCAGAGTAGAGGGAGAAAGGGGAAATCTCCCATAGACCGAGCTCACCTCAGCACTCCTAAATAGACGGGCTTAAAACAACTGTACTCCAGTGTCCCTGCTCTGCTTCCCTGGCCCTCCCCTTGTCCAGCCACACAACACGAATATTATGAACTACAGAGTTAACATAACCCAGCCCCTCCCTAAACTCTAGGGAAATCAAAAACGGATTCAAAGAAGATGTGCTCCAGCACTGACAAAGAATCCAAACACCTCAGTGGGAGGGATTCCAGCCTGGACAGTCCCCCATCTTGGTGATGCTAATCTATACCCTAGATGGGGCCTAGATGGCTCCCACCTGTTCCAAGCAGATCTTCCTTTGCAGCTGCAGCAAGGAGGATCCCAACTCAGACTCATCCATTTTACCCCTCAGGATGAGAACAGCACCTGCAGGCTAGGAGCACAGTGTACTTGTGCAGGCCGAACTCTGAGAAAAAGACATCCTTAAAGTCTTCCAGCTTCTCTGGGCTCAACAGGCAAAATCTCTTGGGCACCTCCCTGGCTCTACTTCCTCCTTCTTAGTCCAAAGAAGGACACCACCCATACCAGGGGCTTCGTCAAAGACTCCAGCCCCAGCTGGACTCACCAGACAGGAGCAAGAAAACCACAGAAATGCAGGCATCTTACAAGCAAACCTGCAAATTCAGAGTATTGACCTGAAAGGGAACTCAATTTCTAGAAGCTTCTTGGCCCAGCACTCCTTATTTTCCATCTAAGCCCTCCCTACTGCTTTCCTGCAGACCACTGCTTCCTCACTGGCTGGCAGATACTGAGGCTGGAGTTCTGTGGAGAACGGCCTGTACCTCAAAGTAAGGAGAACTCAGGGGTTTTAAGGAGGGTAGTAAGGCTGGTTCTAACTAGAGGTACAAGAAGCCTCCTATGGTGGGGAGGCGGTCAGAAGGAAGACCAATTTAATCAATGGAAAGTCACGTCACGGAAAATGTCCTCTAAGTTGTAGAACAGGCATTGAGACCTAAAAATCAGAGAATTTTAATAGGCAGAAAAGGGACAGAAGCGCATTCTGAGCAGAGTGAAGGGCAGTGGCAAAATAGTGGACAAAAAGTATATGGTGTGTTTGGGCAGCAGAGAGTAATTCGGAATGACTTGTGTAGTTTGGGAAAAGTCTAGACCAGTGCTGTCCTACAAAACTTTCTATGATGATGGAAATAGAAATCTTCGCATCCGTACTGTCAATAACGTAGGCATTAGCCACATGTGGCTATTAAGCATCTAAAATGTGGCTAGTATGACTGAGGAACTGAATTTTTCATTTCATTTCATTTTAATTAATCTAAGTTTAAATTTAATTACTTCTAGAATCTAGAGGAAGATAATGCTGGAGATGACATCAGGGGTTGGAAAATGAATGGAAAATGGGTTATGAAATAAAATAACTATGAGGGGAAGGGCCAGGTCTCATCATCACTGTAACTGGCACCTGCCACAACGTCTGAAGGATACAGGTGCAATGAATACCGACTGAATATATAAAAGTTGGGTTTTCACCCATTAACGAATGGAAGGCCACAGAAGAATTTAAAGAGGAGGTGATAGGGCCATGGCCAGATGATTTTATTGGAAAGTAGTAAAACTGGAGTCAGGGAGATCAACTGAAAGGTGCTTATACTTTTCCAAGCAAATGAAGGGCCTGACCCAGGACAGTGACTGTGGAAATGAAGAGGACGGGGATGACTTCAAGGTGCAGAGAAGTAAAATCAACAGGCGCCGGCACCTGATTGGACATGGAGGCAGAGAGGAAGACAAGTCAGGAATTCTTTCACGTTCCCTGAGTTCCCACCTCAGCTGGCCTGGGTCTACGTGGGAGGAAGATAATAAATCCAGTCCCTGTCCAGTGGACCTCACACTCTAATGGACAGAGACAATAACAAATATTGATACACTGACATTAATATTCCTGCTTATAGGTCAGGTGGCCGAAGTTTTATGGAGAAAAATAAAGAAGGGTAAAGGGATAGGGAGCTTTAGGGGAATGGATGGTGGCCTGAGAAGGCTTTGCATTGAGAAGGTGACATGTAAGCACAGACCGAATGGAGTGAGGGAGCAATATGGATATCTACGGGAAGCACATTCCTAGCAGAGGGAACAGAATTGCAAAGGCCTCAAGGCAAGAGCAGGCTTTCTTTGATCATCAAAGAGGAAGGAGACTAGAGTGGCTGGAATGCGGTGTGCGAGAGAAAGAGGGTCAGAGGCCCATCTAGGTCAGAGAGGTAGCTGGAAGCTGGATCCCATGGGGCTTGTGGGCCATTGTAAGAATTTGGTTTTTACTCTTGAGTAAGACAGGAAGCCACTGAAATGTTTTCAGCCAAGGAATGGCATAATCTGATTTACATTTAAAAGGATCCCTCGTGGGCCAGCCCGGTGGCATGGCGGTTAAGGTCGCGCACTCTGCTTCGGTGGCTCAGGGTTCACGGGCTGGGATCCCGGGCACGGACCTACACACTGCTCATCAAGCCATGCTGTGGCAATGTCTCACATACAGTACAGAGGAAGATCGGCACAGATGTTAGCTCAGGGCCAATCTTCTTCACAAAAAATTAAAAAAATAAAATGAAAGGATCACTTGTGGAAAACGGACTAAGAGGACAAGTGGGGTAAGCGAGAGGAGACCAGCGAGAAGGTTACTGCAGTAAAACAGGCAAGGAGTGACGGTGGCTTGCATTAGGGTGGTGGTGGGGGAGGTGATGAGAACTGATCAGATTCTAAATATTCTCTGAAGGTAGAGCTGACAGGATTTGCTGATTTTAGATATATATAAAAAAAAAAAAGAAGCCACGATGACACTAAGGTTATTGGCTTGAGCAACTGCAAGTATAAAGTTGTTCTTTTTTGGGCCGGCCCGGTGGCTTAGCAGTTAAGTGCGTGCGCTCCGCTGCTGGCGGCCTGGGTTCGGATCCCGGGCGAGCACCGGCACACCGCTTCTCCGGCCATGCTGAGGCCGCGTCCCACATACAGCAACTAGAAGGATGTGCAACTACGACATACAACTATCTACCGGGGCTTTGGAGGAAAAATAAATAAATAAAATCTTTAAAAAAAAAAAATAAAATAAATAAAGTTGTTCTTTTTTAACACAAAGGACTGTGAAAGAAGTAGGTTTGAATGGATCAACTATGAGTTCTGTTTTAGACCTTAATACTTGAGATGACTATTACGCCTCCAAGTGGGAATGTCAAGTGTCCATTAGACATTTGGTTCTGGAGTTCAGGAGAAAGTCCAAATGTAGAAATATAAAACTGGAAGTTACTGATGTACAGATGGCATTTAAAGCCCTGAGACTAGATAAGATCACCTACAGAGTGAGTGAAGGTAAGGAAGAGAAAAGGCCCAAGACCTGAGCCCAGGGAGCTCCAATGGTTAGAGAAGAGGGAGATGAAAAGGAAAAAAGAAAGGAGTCTGAAAAAGAGACACCAGTGGAACAGAAGGAAAACCAAGAGAATTGGGCTTCACTGGAAGCCCAGTGAAGAAAGTCTGCCGTGAAGGAAGGTGAGAACAATGGCCAAATGCTACTAAGAGGTTGAATGATACGAGGAACGAGAAATGTCCATTGGATTTGGCATCACAGAGATCATTAGAAGTCTCGACAAAAGCTGATTCTCTAGAGTGGAGGACACAAACATTGGCTGGAGTAGGTTCAAGAAAGAATGGAAGGAAAGGAAGTGGAGACAGAAGAGCCATCGTTTTCAAGGAGTTTTGCTGAAAAGAACAGAGAAACGGGGCTAGAGGTGGATATGGGGTCCAGGTAGGGTGGGTTGGTTGTTCTGAATGTGGGAGAAATTATAGTGATGGGAATAAACCAGTAGAGAAAATTTAATAGGGTAGGAACACAGGAGACAACTGCGGGAACAATGATCTTGATGGGAACCAGCACCCAAGTGTTGGGGGCTGAATTACAGAAGATCACAGATAGCTCATCCCTAGGGAAGGCAGAGTATACAGTACAGGAATGATCCCCAGGATTCTAGGGTGAGGTGATGTGGTGCCATTCATATACACTTTTCATTTATTTTTATTTTTATAACCACCCTGTGGGCTAAATAAAGTTTATTTTATTCCCTACATTATATAGAAAAGGAACTAGAATGCCTGAAAAGTTATGAGATTCACCCAAGGCCACACCGCTAGTAAAATCAGAGACGGGATAAGAACGCAGGTGTTCTATTTTGCTGCCTATGGAAGTTTCCATCAGAGTAAACTGCCTCCTTGTGGTTACTGCCATTAATGAGGAAGGTGCCATAAATCCCAGGGTAGAAAGGGGGCAATGGAGAGAGTTAGGGGTTAATGGGAGAAGGAAACTGAACCTTTTGTAAGTGCTTTGTCACAGGAGATGGTTCGGACAAGGAATAGTTTCTTCTAAGAATTATTAGACAAGAAGGGACCAGATGTGTTAGAAATCAGGGGAAAAAAGCCTAAGAGAATATCTCAGAATTCAGGAGGAAAAGACACAGAAGAAATGAATTCTGAAAATAAAGGTCAGAGATATGGAAGAGAGCTCCAGAAGACCTAAAATATGTATGGAGAATAAAACAGAACCGCTGGAGAAAAAAATGAATAAAATAATATTTTCCAGAGGAAATAAAATATTTGAATCTTTAAATTAAAAGGAATCCCTGAGAGTTTATAAAAATTCACAAAGGGCCACACCTAGATGCATCCTAGTAACAATTTAAAAATTTTTACTTACCAATAGGATATTCATTATTTTCAAATGTCTATGGACTATTTAGAACTCACCATGTAATACCAGGCACATTCCCCTTGCAGGCTTTGTATGTTCTTTATGGAATGCTCCTCTCCTAGACAATCACAGAGCTCGCTTTCTCCCTTCATGCAGGTTTCTACTTAAACTTCACCTCTGTGACCAAACTATTAAAATATTACCCCACGCCATTCTCTCGAGCCTTCCCTGCTTTATTTTTGTGTACAGCTCTCAGTGCTACTAAACATTAGATTACATATTTGCTTGTCAATTATTTGACTCTTTGAATTAAACTTAAAAGCAGGATCTTGTTGATGTTGTTCATTATTAATTCATCAGGCCACAAAATACTGCATGGGAGGCACTCAAACACTGCAAGTAAGGTACAAGATCACAGCGAAAACCTTAAGAATTTATCAAAGTAGAAATTTCTCAGCCTATTTTTAGTGGTCATATCATAAGCCAAAAAGAAGTTCTAATTTGATAAAATATTTAATATAAAAAATAAAATAACTGTAAAAGTATTTCAAACAAATATATTTATATTTTGTGGACACGTGACATAAATGGCAGAAAAATACAAAGAAAAAACATACATTTGAGAAGATTAAAAAAATTCTACCCCAAAATACTAAAATCAAAATGAAAAGCCAGGGCCAGCCCCATGGTGTAGTGGTTAAGTGCATGTGCTCCGCTGCTGGCAGCCTGGGTTCGGATCCCGGGCGCGCAATGACGCACCGCTTGTCAGGCCATGCTGTGGTGGCGTCCCATATAAAGTGGAGGAGGATAGGCACAGATTTTAGCCCAGGGCCAGTCTTCCTCAGCAAAAAGAGGAGGACTGGCGTAGATGTTAGCTCAGGGCTGATCTTCCTCATGAAAAAAATAAAAATAAAAAATAAAATAAAATAAAAATGGAAAAACTATTAAAAAAAAATGAAAAGGCAAATGATAAAATGGAAAAAAATACCTTAACTCACAAGACAGATAAACAACAAAAGTCCTTAATAGTGCTTTTAAAATTAAATTTTCAGAAAAAAGCAATAATGTTACATAAATGAGCAAAGGATATGCATGGGCAAGTTACTAAATAATAAAGTGCCTCATCAACCTATCAGAAGTTTTTAAACTTCGCTAGTAATGAAGGGAATGCATGGTAAAGCAATAAGGAAATGCCATTTTATAGTTATCAATTGGCAAAGATTTAAAAGATTGATGACACTGCACAACAGCATGATGTGAGGAAATGGACACACACAGTAGGTTGTAGCTGGTGTAAACTTCCAACAAGGCAATGTTAGCAGAAATTTAATCATGTACGTCCTCTGATGAAGCAATTCCGTACCTGAGACTCTATCCAAAAGATGTGTGTGGGGTATAGATGGAGATATGTTGACAATGGAAACAACTGGAGAGAATTTAAATACCCTACAAAAGAGGACTGAGAGCCAGCCCTGATGGCCTAATGGTTCAAGTTCGGCATGCTCTGCTTTGGCGTCTTGGGTTCAGTTCCCTGACGCGGAACCACACCACTCGTCTGTTAGTAACCACGCTGTGGTGGTGGCTCACACAGAAGAACTAGAAGGACCTGCAACTAGAATATACAACTATGTACTGGGGCTTTGGGGAGGAAAAAAAGGAAAAAAAAAAAGAGGAAGACTGGCAATAGATGTCAGCTCAGGTGAATCTTTCTCAGCAAAAAAAAAAAAAAAGAGGATTGATTAAATAAACTATAGTGTATCCATACAATGGAAACACTCTTGCCATAAAAAGAAAGATACATATCTTTGTTGATGTTAAGATGTTGGGTGAATAAGGTAGGTAATAAAATAGTGTGTGCAGTGTAATCCTATTTTTATAGGAAAAATACACATACGTGTGTATATATGCATGTGTGTATGCATAGAAGATGGACTGAAAGGATGTTCAATTAATTTTTACATTTATCTCTAGGTGTATAATTACCCAGGAATTTTTGTTTCTTCTGTATTTTCAAGTTTCCCCTGAAGCATTTGTTTTTTTGTGGGTTTTTTTGGTGAGGCAGATTGGCCCTGAGCTAACAACATCTGTTGCCAATTTTCCTCTTTTTCCTTGAGGAAGATGGTCCCTGAGCGAACATCCGTGCCAGTCTTCCTCTACTTTGTATATGGGATGCCGCCACAGCATGGTTTGATGAGTGGTGTATAGGTCTGTGCTTGGGATCCAAACCCACGAACCCTGGGCCACTGAAGCGTAGCGCGCGAACGTAACCACTAAGCCATAGGGCTGGCCCCAAGCATATGTTTTATAATCATAAATAATACAATTAATCTCATCCTCTGCATGGGGGGGGTGGATTATAAAAGGAAATATGAATGGAGTGACTAAAGAGTGACAATGAGGTGCCCCTGGGAACCTGCATGCTGAAGGAGCTTGATTTTCTCCATAGTTCTAGAGCCTTTGAGAGGCGTGTTCTTGAACAATAAGTAAAGCTCCCGACCTCCCACAGAGGAGGTGAGCTTTCATATGAAAGCCTTCCTGTTTCCTTAGTCCCCTCACTCACCTGTGCACAGGCCTCTTGTCAACCTTCTCTCCACAGTACAGGATGTCCTCCTTGCTCCAAAAAGAAATCCCACCTAATTTACAGACGCACCTTCCTACACATAGAAAAAGAAAGGGTCTTAGCCAGTGTGGTAGACAGTACTAATTTAATTACTAACATTTCATCACTATCCAGTTTTCCTCTCCTTTTGGGCACACAGAAGACAACATTTTCCAGCCCTTTGCAGTTAGGCAGGGCTATAAACTGGTTTTGGCCAATGGAATATGAGCTGAGGTGATGTGTGTCACTTCAGTCTGAGGCACTGAAAAGAGTGTACAATTCTCCAAACTTTCTTTTTTTTTTTTTATTTTGTTTATTTTATTTTTTCCCCCCAAAGCCCCAGTGGATAGTTGTGTGTCATAGCTGCACATCCTTCTAGCTGTTGCATGTGGGACTGGGCCCCAGGATGAACGGAGAAGCGGTGCCTCGATGCGCACCCGGGATCCGAACCTGGGCCACCAGCATCGCAGTGCGCGCACTTAACCACCAAGCCACAGGGCCGGCCCTCTCCAAACTTTCTATTCCCGATGTGGTGGCCAAGGAGGCTGTGTGTTTCAGATGGTACAGCTACAGGATGGTGGAGTCTCCTTTGGTCTGGGGCCCTGCCTATGCTGACGCACACCAGACGTGAAGCATGAGCAAGAAATAAAAAGTTATTTTGTAAGCCACTGAGATTTGGGGGTTGTTTGCTATCACAGCATAACAGCCTGTCCTAACTAATACACTAATTCAGCTATACTCTGACTGTATATAAATTGAGACTCGGGGCCTTGGTCAATACAAGAAAGAACAATCAAAAAAAAAAGTCAAAGGAAGCTTCAGAAATAACAGAGCAGAGCTGTCCATTTGCAACTCTATACAGCTCAAAGGGATTTTTCACAAACCCACAATGTGAAATAAAAGGCCCTAAAAAGGCAGATTATGAGTTATGGGACAAGTTGATCTTGACCTAGCAAAACCATGCTCCTCAAGATCTCTAACATCAGATCTTTGTATAAATTCTTCTGAGCAAAGTTCAGCCATACATATACTACCTAGTAAAGCTTGAAGCTACATCCCTGGATTTTCCCTCTCTCTAAATTGACAGACATTCTTATTCTTTAGAGGCCATGGGTCCCACATCACATAGGTCATGAGAACTAGACATATACAGGTATCTCCACCTGAACATTAGTAATCTATTACTGAAAAGGCAGTCATTCTGAGCAAAAACTCTAATCAGGAGTCTTTTTCTCAATATTTAAAATGTGAAAAATATAATGCATCACATTTTAACACAAAGCCTCCAAATAATTTCCTAAAACATATAATCAAACACAACAAAACACCTACATGTAAGTAATAAACTGTTGTATTAGGATGAAAATTTCTTAAAACATCACTTCCTGATCACCAAACAATTATTATGGTTATTAACAACTAGTTGCTCTGTGTGCAATAACATGGCCTCTCTTAGAGCCATGAATACCTGTACATCCCTTCTGTTAACACACCAATCTATGCACTTGTCAAAATATTTACATGGCTCTGATGTTTTACTAATTGTATTTTTTTTTTTCTGTGAGGAGGACTAGCCCTGAGCTAACATCCAATGCCAATACTCCTCTTTTTTGCTGAGGAAGACTGGCCCTGGGCTAACATCCATGCCCATCTTCCTCTACTTTATATGGGAGGCTGCCACAGCATGGCTTAACAAGCGGTGCATCGGTGAGCGCCCGGGATCCGAACTGGCAAACCCCGGGCCACCGCAGCAGAGTGCGTGCACTTAACCGCTTGTGCCACCGGGCCGGCCCCTACTAATTGTATTTTTGATGTAACTTGAAACTTTCCCTGTATGTCATATTTTAAAATGTTGAATTGAATTTTATGGATGTAAACATAAAATTTTCCAGTATAAACATCAACCAAAAATCAATACATTGAGAGATATGTACATTCTCAGGCAATGTTCAGTATTCTGAGTCAGACAATGGCAAAAAGGTTAAGTAAATGAAAGGTTCCTATAAAACAGTAATTCTGAGTACTCACAAATTTAGTAGTAATACAATAGTTAACACAGAAAATGTTCAAGGTATGTATGGTTAGTGGAAAAAAAGCAGGTTACAAAATACCCAGGCAACATGTGGTCCTATTCGTAAAATACACATATATATCAATATAGACAGGCAATTGGACAGAAAATGTCTGGGAAGTTTCATCCTTAAAGACTATCTTGGTTATCTCTGGGTTGTGATCTTCAATTTTCTTAGTTTTACTTAAGTGTATTTTTTTTCAATAACTATGCATTAATTTTTCAATGTATATTTTTAAATTCTGTTAAATGTAAGCTACTCACAAACAGGAGATGAAAAAGAAAATACCCTTTTTTTTTTAAACAACCATCCTTTGAATATTAAATAATAGCTCAGGATATTCTAAAAACAGTTGTATTTTCACAGAACAGCTTTTGTTGTTTTTGCTTTGTCAGCTCCCAATAGTTGCAACTTCCTGATTTGGTAACTATATTCCTGTATGCTGGAGTCCTGCCTGGAAAAGCACGAGAAGTCACATGGGCCACGTCCTGTGTATAAGTGACGCTTCCTTTAGCTCTTCTTGCAGATGATTTATTACATTTCTGCACCTGCCCTCACATTCTCCAAACAGCTACAGAATCATCTTGCTCCATTGGTCATATTTTGGATTTCTGATGATTAGAATGAAAACTGCAGGGAATACAGGGAACTCAAGGAAACTAATTCACTGCTAAAGAGTTCTTATGGGATCAGTTTGACTTAGACACAATATGACATGCCAGTGACTCCTCTGCTCACACAAATATCTCCTTCTTATGAATTCTCACAGCACACTATCAGGGTAAACTAGTACCCTTTATCACCCTTTACTTTGGACATTTGTCTACTAGTTTTATCTCCCCTATTACATTATTTGCAACTTAAAAATAGAGACGATAACTTTTTAAAAGTATTTTGTCTCCTGGAGTTCTAGATTAGGAGTTTGCATATTTGCAAATTCTTAATAAATGTCTAATGTCTCAAAGGAATTCATTATAAAAATACATAAAGTTGTATGCAGAAGAATACTTTGGGGACAATTTCACAACTAAAATATAGAAATACAAATACTCTTTAGTAGGCAATAAAACAAATAAATTAAGGTGCATCTCGATAATGAAATACTATACAGTGATTTTAAAATATAACTGTACTATAGTCAATGCATTATTAAATGAGGCAGGTAGGTTACAGAATTTATATAAAAATGACACAACTCTATAAAATCCCACAGAAAAATATCTGAAATACATCCATCAAAATATTAAGAATATTTATCCCTGGGTGGTGGAATTACATTTTTTTGCAAGTTTCTAGATTTTTGCATTAAGCTTATATATTTCATAATAAAAAATCACAACAATATTGTTTCCATTTAAAAATAAATAACCAGAGTTGTAGCTGGTATTCATTTTTCTGGAGGTAGAAAAATTAAGAGTAATTGAGTCAATGTCTATGACACGAATGGAGACAAAAATGGAAATGAGTGTGATTGAAACAAATAACTAAACAGTCCTTTAAATGCTGACTCATATTCTCTGGTACACTGAGATAGCTTCATTATCAAAAACATTCTGTGAATGACCAACTTTCAAAAACATGTAATTTCTAGTTTAAATGACAGTGTATGCAAAGCGGAAAGCATGGTGTCAGATACATAGCAAGTTTCTTCTCCATTTACTCACCAATTAAAAATTTTTGGACAGGATTTTCGCAAAATTTGAGCACTTTTTTATTCATCATTTTGATCATTACAGCCTTTTAATTGTTCTAGTTATCTCTTTATAAGCATATTTTTTTATTTGTTGGATAATATTCCATCATATGAATGTAATAGATGATGGGACACTCCTCTTCTGTTTCGTTATCGTTGGCTGCAAATTTTGGCCATCTCAAAGGCTCTTACCAGGTATTACTGTCTTTGATTTTAGACCCATGGTTCTAAAATCTCTGAAAATCTTAAGAAATCATACACCTTCTTCCAAGAAAAAAAATCAAATGAATAAATATCTACAAAAATTGTGCATAAAATTCCATGGAATCTGCAGAGCCCTGACATCTAAGCTTGGGGACCAGTTTAAAATCCTGCTGCAACTACTTACAAACATCAAGTGCTACTAGCTATATTCTTTTATTTTTTATAATTTATCAAAAGAACAACAGAGATTTGGCCTGAAGCAAATTTAACACTACCCAAAACCCAAAATGCCCAAAATCAAATTAGATCTGGTCACTGAAACAAGGTTTTATCCCAGACTTGTGAATCCAGACTTTGTGACTGGTCCCCAATCACATTCACCTAAAAGTAGAAGACCCTGTTCATCAATCTATACTGTGAAAATCAGAAATATCAATAATGAGTGCTACAGAGCCAGGGATATCTGTACACAATTATACAGGGGCCATCGCTCACAAATCAACAAATCACAACTCTCCAAAAGACGTAGACCTATACCACAGAACTCTTGGGTGCAGAAATAGTGAAAAGGAGAAACTGAACAATTTGACAATCAAAAATCAGTATCAGAGAACTGGCTGTACCAGACATTAAAATATACTATAAAGCTTCTATAATTAAAACAGTGTGGCAGTAGTGCATAAATAGACAGACCAGTGGAGTAAAACAGAAGGCCTAGAAATAGAACCAAGTATATATGGAAACTTAGTATATGATAGAGATGTCATCTCAAATCACTGGGGCAAAGACAAAGCTTTTTATAAATAGTGCTGGGAAAACTGCATAGCCATCTGGAAAACATAAAATTAAAGCCATACCTCAGAACACACACAAAATTAAAGTCCAAATGGATCAGGGATCTAAAAGTAAAAGATGAAACCATATAGGTATTAGAAGAAAACACAGGTAAATTCCTCTTTAATCCTGGGGTTGAGAAAGGTTTTCAAAATCCAGAAGCAATAAAAGACAACATTGGTAAATTTGACTACATACCAACAACAAAAAAACTGCATGGCAAAAAAAAACTGTAGAAAAAGTCAAAAAAGTTTTTCTCCCAGACAAACTGGGAGAAAATACTTGCACCATACATCACAGGTGAAAGACTAATATTCTCAATACATAAAGAATTCTTAAATACTGAGACAAACCACCAAAACACTGAAAGAAAAACAGGAAAAAGATATGAACAGAAAATTCACAAAAAAGATGTAAAAATGGCCCTTAAGCATATGAAAAGATGTTCATCAACATGGTACTAGAAGTTTTAGCCAGAGCAATTAGGCAAGAAAAAGAAATAAAAGCATCCAAAAGGCATCCAAATTGGAAAAGAAGAAGTAAAACTACCTCTGTTCACAGATGGCATGATCTTATATGTAGAAAACCCTAGAAATTCCACAAAAAAACTGGCAGATCTAATAAATTCAGAAAAGTTGCAGGATATAAAATCAACACACAAAAATCAGTTGCATTTCTATACACTAACAATGAACAATCTGAAAAGGAAATTAAGAAAACAATTCCATTTATGACAGTATCAAAAAGAACAAGATACTTAGGAGTAAACTTAACCAAGGAAACAAAAGACTTAACCTGTCGAAAACTACAAACTATTACTGAAAGAAATGAAAGAAGATGTAAATAAATGGAAAGATATCCTGTGTTCAAAGATTGGAAAACAACATTGTTAAGATGCTGCTATGGACTGAACTGTGTCCCTCCCAAATTCACAGGTTGAAGCTCTAACCCCTAATATCACTGTATTTGGAGATAGGGCTATTGAGGAAGTAATTAAAGTTAAATGAGGTCATAAGAGTGGGGTCCTGATGCCGTAGTATTAGTATCCCTCCAGGAAGAGACACCACAGAGCTCACACACACACTCTCTCTCTGCCGTGTTAGGACACAGTGAGAAGGCAGGTGGGCATCTGCAAGCCAGGAAGTGAGTCCTCACCAGAATCCAACTATGCTGGCACCCTGATCTCAGACTTCCAGCCTCCATAACTGTGAGAAAATAAATTTCTGTTGTTTAAGCCACTCAATCTATGGTATTTTGTTATGGCAGCCTGAGCTGAACAAGATAGATGCCAACATTACCTAAAGTGATATGCAGATTCGATGTAATCCTTATCAAAACCTCAACAATGTTTTCTGCAGAAATAGAAAAATTCATCCTAAAATTTATAGAGAATCTCAAGGGACCCCAAAGAGCCAAAACAATCTTGAAAAAGAACAAAGTTGGAGGTCTCACACTTCCTGATTTCAAAACTTACTACAAAGCTACAGTAATCAAAACAGTGTGGTACTGCCATAAAGATAGATATCCAGACCAATGAAATAGAATGGAAACCCTCACATATATGGTCAAATGATTTTCAACATGGGAGCCAAGATCATTCAATGGGGGAAAGGACAGTCTTTTCAACAAATAGGGTTGGGAAAAGTGGATATCAACATAAAAAAGAATGGAGTTGATTCCTTACCTAATACCATATACAAAAATTAACTCAAAATGGATGAAAGATCAAAACTTAAGAAGAAAACATAGGGAAAAATCTTCACAACATAAGATTTCTTGAATATGACAAGGAAAGCACTGGCAACAAAAGAAAAAATAGATATGTGGTGGACTTCATCAAAATTAAAAACTTTTGTGCATCAAAAGACACTATCAACAGAGTGAAAAGACAATCCCTGGAATGGGAAGAAATATTTACAAATCATATATCTGATAAGGGATTGATACTCACAATATATAAAGAACTCCTGGGCTGGCCCCGTGGCTTAGCAGTTAAGTGCGTGCGCTCCGCTGCTGGCGGCCTGGGTTCGGTCCCGGGTGCGCGCCGAAGCACCGCTTCTCCGGCCATGCTGAGGCCGTGTCCCACATACAGCAACTAGAAGGAGGCGCAGCTATGACATACAACTATCTACTGGGGCTTTGGGGGGAAAAAAAAAAGGAGGAGGATTGGCAATAGATGTTAGCTCGGAGCCGGTCTTCCTCAGCAAAAAGAGGAGGATTAGCACGGATGTTGGCTCAGGGCTGATCTTCCTCACAAAAAAAAAAAAAATTAAACATAGAATTACCATGTGATGCAGCAATTCTATTTCTGGGTATATACCCACAAGAAGTAAAAGCAGGGACTTGAACAGATATTTGTAAACCCATGTTCATAACACTATTCTTCACAATAGCCAAGAGGTGGAAGAAACCCAAGTGTCCATAGATAGGTGAATGGATAAACAAAATGTGATATACATGTACAATGGATTATTATTCAGCCTTAAAAAGGAAGGAAATTCTGACACACACTACAACATGGATGAATCAGAAGACATTATGCTAAGTGAAATAAGCCAGTCACAAAAGGACAAATACTATACCATTCCACTTATACGAGGTACCTAAAATAGTCTAATTCATAGAGACAGAAAGCAGAATGGTGGTTTCCAGGGGCTGGAGGTGGGGGGAATGGGGAGTTATTGTTCAACGGGTACAGAGTGTCAGTTTTCAATGTAAATGTACTTAATGCCACTGAATGGTACACTTAAATAGTTAAATGGTAAATTTTATGTATATTTAAATTCTATGCATATTTAAACATAAAAAACCCAGCAAACCAATGAGATTGGTTACCTACAATGAGTGTGCAGAAACAGTGTCCAAAGAATGGGGCTATGGGGTTGGGAGAGAAGAAATGATGGAGGAGTGATCGCGTAGATCTTTTTGTCTAATTCTGACTTTTGGAACCATGGTAATGTTTCACATACTCAAAAAATAATTAAAAATCAACCAGGATGTGTATATAGGGGGAAACCCAAAATAAAATACAAACAGTAACAAATGAACCTATATTACAAATGAGTAACATTACCAAACAGAAGGGTGTTAGGGAAAACTGTACTTTCACTATATACTGTAAGACCAAAAACAAAAAGAACTGTGTGGGATATGGAGGTATGGGTTAGCAATTTTTAAACTACTTTTTACTCAGGACTGAGCAAATAAATTAAATAAATAAATATATTATGGTTAATGAGAGTCAAGTTTTTCACTTTCAGAGAAAGAAGTTACAAAAAGGAAATGAAGAAGGCTAGAATAAACAGTGTGGTGCTGAACTGGAATTGGAGACATGATACAAAATCATAGCTTATCTGTGTGTGTGTATAGATACATACATTTCTAGCTGAGAGGACCTAGACGCAATGACATCCCAATAGCAATGAGCATACCTAATTCTGGTTTCTAAATAACATGTTCTAATAAAAGGAGTCAGTGCTCCCTGGGAAATTTTCTGGTTCCAGGACTGGGGCTGGGAAAGTACAATATCAGCCCGGAACATCTTGTGGTGCCAGAAAATAAGGAAGCACCAAAAAAAATCAAGGGGACCCATTGAAAGGACACAGGAGTCAACACAAAGGGGCTCCCAATGGCCAAATTTGGGACAATCTGACCCACAAAATAGTGTTAGTAATGGATTATAACCTATAGAATAAAAAATAAAAAGCCAGTCCATACTTATATAAATAATTTAGTACATAAATAAATAGGGGAGAAGGAAAATCTCTTTCTAACAGTAGGATTCTAATTAATAAATGTTGAAGGAAGGATGGAAACAAAAAAATCACCATTTGGCAAATAGCTGGTAATAACATTTTCAGGCAAATATTATCAGTGGATGTTAAGATTAGTAGGTGGAAGTCAGATGAGAAACAGGATATTTATGTCAGCTTCAAGTAGTTCTCTACAAGATGTATATTAATTATAATGGGAGAAATAGTGACTTGGCAGCAGAGAAATCTGACAGACACCACTTCAACCAACTTATTAAAGTTAACACCACTAACAGTGCCTCAAATGCATACTCTGAATTTAATCATGAGTAAGTAAGTATCAGACAACTTCAAATTGAGGAACATTCTACATTGCAGAATCTACAAAATAAATGGCCAGTTCTCTTCCAAAGTGTCAAGGTCATGAAAGACAAAGAAAGATTGAGGAACTGTGCCAGATCAAAGAAGACTAAGACTTACCAACTAACTGCAATGTATGATCCTGGAACGTATCCTTGTCCAGAAAAAGGACACTAAGGGACACTGATGGAATCTCAATAAGCTTTGTAGATGAGTTAGTAGCAGTGTATCGGGTGTTAATCTCCTGCTTTTGATTGTACTATGATTATGTAAGAGTAACATATGGAGAGGCTGGGTTAAGAGTATCTGGGAATTCTATTTTTGCAACAGTTTTAAGTCTAAAATTAATTCAAAAACGACAAATTAAAAAAAATTCTTTAAACGAGCATTAGGTGTGCAGGGACCAGGGAGGATACAGGCTTTTGAGTTCACCTCCAGGGCTCCCGGTAACTTACTCCAATGGCAAATACTGGCGACCAGGTCACTTTGTGCGGGGGTAGGTCTCTGCTAGGCAAGAAGTTTCAGAAGAAGGAAAGAAAAGCACATCACGAAAAACTAGGAAGGTTTCAGGGAAAGAAGAAAACCTGATGCACCCTGACTTTGGCTTTTGGACGTTCAACGGCAATTCTTTCCTTCTCTCAACATCTCTCTTAGAGAAGAGTTAAGGAAAAGAAATCATGAGTGAGCAGGACATTTTTGAAGGGTCAACTCCCTACTCTCTCACACAAGGGAGGGAGGTCAGACTACTGGACAGCACGTCCAATCGCAGTGTCACAGGGAAAGGCTGAGGTTATCAGCATCCAGGGCCACAATCTGTCCTAAATTTTATGGGTTCTGCAGGGGTCAGAGCACTGGAGCCACAGGCATCACACACCTGCAGACTTGGTGCTGCACAAATGGTCAGCGTCACACAAACACAACCACACATCCACTCCTGAGACACAAAAGCACACAACCACACAAACCCAGACACCTCCACACCCTAATACACAGTCACAATCTCACACCCACTAAGAAAACACACACAGTCACACCATCTACTCTCCACCGTGACAAAGTCACTCTCATATAGTCACACTTACCACACCAATACCCACAAAGGCCCCACAGTCACAATCATGTACCCATTTCGGGGACACACACAATCATTGGCACTCTACTCCCGGCCCACTCAACATCAACTAGTCATCATCGAACATTCACTCTGAAGACGCACACAGTCACACTCACACAGGCAAAGACACTTCACACTTGCACACACAACATCGTTTCACAGACACACTCCAAGGGACACAACGCTGTCACCACACAGCCACAGACACACGACAACTGCATACAATACCACACGTGGCCACAATGTCATGCACCCAAAACCATCCACTCACCTTGGAGACATGTAATCGTAACTGCACAGACACCCGCACCCGTCTCACAGTCACAGCTACACTCACACCCCCAAGAACAAGGCATACAGCCACACATAGTTACCTCCACAATTACAAGGACCCCACACCCCAACACACAGCATCACACATGGTTACACAACACAACCAGACATACATCCTGGAGACAGGCACCCACACCTGGTCACACAGCCACAAAGACTCATGCAGAATCTGGCACCCTCAGCCCGCTCCCGCCTGCGCGCACAAACGGCAAGTTTTGGACACGCCCCGTCCCCGCCCCGGACTCCCAGACCCCTCACCTTCTGCCTCCCCTTGGTCGCGTCCGGGTCCCTGCGGAGCTAACAATCTCGCCACGACGTCAAGAGAGACGTAACGTTGGGCCGCTGTGCACTGTGGGAAACGTAGTCCAGAGCCACACCAGCCACAGACAAGATGGCCTCCTCGTACCTCAGAGTCTGAGTTTGGTCCGTTTGACACTGCGCCTGGGAAGCTTCAAAGACAGAGTCCTCACTCCAAACCTCCCACCAGGCTTGAGCTGATTTTCCTCCAAGGCAAGACTACTCACTTCGAGAGCCTCGTAATCACGGGAAGAGGCAGCCAACTTCGCGTGGGAGACACAGACAGCGATAGAATGTCGACCTGCAAAGCCTTAAGGGAAATGTAGTCCAAGGCCGGAAAAGCTGCCTTGCTGTTAAAAGACGGTAATCAGATACCAGCCTGGGCCTGGCCACGGTGACCGTGCAGGCCGCGTCGCGGAGACTTCTGGGAGTGCTCGCTCGCCCTCGGAGTGCGCAAGCGCAGCGCACCGTGTGGACATTTTGGTCTTTGTCCGCGGGTCAGTCCGGCCCCTGGGTCCACGTGGCGCTAAAGTAGGAGGTGGGATGTGGGCGTCTTGGGCCGGTGGGGTCCGGGAGGTTGAAGGGAAGGATTCCGGATCTATTGGGGCGCGGCGCGGGCGTGGGGAGTGGGTTTCAGTGCTTCTGGCCTACATGTGGGGGGGGGGCTCTGAGGAGGGTTGGAGCGTGCGTGACCGCAAGTTTGACCGGATGTTCGGGATTATTGAGTGAGAAACTGGGAGCAGGACCGTGTGTGGCTGAGTCTGAGAGGGAGATGTAGGAGATCAGCGTTGAGGTAATAACATCTGAGCCGCACTTCTCTTGTCGAAAGTGCTGATAATAACGCTGCCATCTTCCTGGAGCGTCTGTTTTACTTGAAGATTTGAAGGGGGGGTAAAGCTGAGCGGTAAACAATTTAAAAATGGATTTTTATATTAAAACGCATTTGTTTTTAATTGGGGTGAATGCAGATCACCGGGATTTCTTCTTTTTTTTTAAACAAGCAAGAATATTTCAAAGGAACTTTTCAAATCCCCTGATCTTTGGGGTACTTTAATAGGGCTGCTGTTAAGACTGAATATCAGCATTACACATTGAAAAGCAGTGTCGTATGGCGCGAAAAGCCCAGGATTAGGGAGTCTGGGGTTTGGGTTCGAGGTTAAGCACATTAATCTACATTCTTTGAAGAAAACTTAGTTGTTGCAGTGTTTATCCGTGAGTCTGGACTAGATTCTAGGGGTCCTAACTCGTAAATGAATCGGGGTGTTCCCACGTTGTATGGATTTTGTGAAGTAATGAAGAGAATACTTCTGTCTGCAAAGATGCTTTTACTCAGGAATCCGCCCACAGTCATCTTTCACATAAATTTTAAATAATAAGAAAGCTAAAGTAATTGGGTACCAAATTTAATATCGACAAATCAATAGCCTTCAAATAGACAAACACAGCCAGTTAGAAGACATAGTAGAAGACAGCCACTATCTACAATAGCAATAAAAAAATAAAATATTGAGGAATGAACTTAAGAAATATTCAAAACGCTTAGAAAAGAACATTAAAAAGTGCTAAGGGGCATAACAATAGGAAGATATCATGAAGTGTGTGCAAACTTAAGTAGATTTATTAATTTAATGTGATCCTAGTAAAAGTATCTACAGTTTTTTTTCTTTTGGAACTGGATGAGCTGATTCTGCACTTCACATGGAGAAACAGACAAGCTAGAATAGCCAGTAAAACTCTGGAAAAGAAAAGCAGTTGGGATGTGGGGAGGTGGGAGCCCAACATTACTTTTTAAAATGTAAATCCTCAGAAATTACAATAGCGATATTAGCACGAAGCAGGCCTGTGGAGGGAAATTCGGCAATATCTGTAATAACTACAAATGTACTTTCTTTTTGACCCAGCTATTTCACATCTGGAAATTAGTCCTAGAAACGTACCTGCATTCGTATGAAATGATACAGGTATGAGCTTGTTCATTGCAGCAGTGTTTGGCATAGAAAAAGATTAGAAAGAATTCATGCCCATCAGTAGGAGATTGGTTTGATAAAATTATGGTCCATTTATACAACAGAATAGTGTGCAGCTGTACAAAAGAATGAAGAGGAAGCTCTCTGTGTACTAACACTGAAATAACTCCAAAAATGTATTGTTAAGTGAAAAATGCAAGATGCAAAATGTACGTTATGCTTCGTTTGGAGTAAGAAAGGAGAGAAATAAGAATATATGTTTGTATTTACAGTTTCCATTAAAAAAACTCAAAAGATACACGAGAAACTAATAAAAGTGGCTGTCTCTGTTGGGTGTAGTGGTACTGGGATAGATAGGGCAAAGGCAAATATTTTTATGTTTGTTTTCTAACTATATGAATTTAGTATATATTCAAAAATTAAAGTGATTTTTTATTTTATTTTTTTTGTGTGTGAGGAAGATAAGCCCTGAGCTAACGTCCGATGCCCGTCCTCCTCTTTTGTTCTGAGGAAGATGGGCCGTGGGCTAACATCCGTGCCCATCTTCCTCTACTTCATATGGGACGCCGCCACAGCATGGCTTGACAAACTGTGCATTGGTGGGCAGCCGGGATCCGAACCTGCAAACCTGGGGCAGCCGAAGCGGAGTGCGCACACTTAACCGCTGCACCACCGGGCAGGCCCCAAAAGTGACTTTTTTTAAAAGAGAACATAGGCCATGGAGCCAGACTGCCTCTGTTAACTCCTTCCTCTGCCATTTGTACCTTGGTGACCTTAGGTACTTAAAGCTTGTGCCTCATTTCTCATCTAGTAATACAGAGAAAATAACAGTATCTGATTCACAGGTTGGTTGGTTGTGTAGATCAAGGGGTTCTAAGTTCTAAATAGTGTCTTGTATGTAGTAAGTACTGGTAAATGTTAAATAGTGCTGTTATTACTATCTGCAGAATAATACGTCCTAGGAAATAATACAGTCATTCATACTGTTTCTGGTAGAAATTTCTGAAAGATTCAGATATGTAGATGCTCTTTTCTTATTTCCATGTTTAAACTTTTTTTTTTGGACATTTCTTTTTATAGCTGGGGTGAAGAGGTTAGATGTCTTAGTGTCAAGTTACATCTTTAGAAATCATCACCACCTCCTTCATGAGATTTGTTCTTTGGTTTGTATGGTTACTTTCTCATGGCTCTAATTCAGAATCTCTGATGATGTTTTTTAAAAAATCCCCGTTGTGACTTGGCGCGAATACATCAGAGGTGATCTTGAAATTGCATAACATTAGGAGAGACATACTATGTGACTGGTCCACCATTAGTGAGGGTATTTTTCCTTTTATGACCAAAGTGTAATCTGAATGGTTGTACTTTAGTACCATACAAATGTCCATTCCCCATCAATCATTTAATGGATGGTTTTAAACACCAATCCTTGGCTGAATCAGTAATTTCTTCAGGGGTTGCAAAGTGATGATTTTCTAGTTTTTTCATTCCTTTTACATTTATTTGATGGCTACCTCAAATTGTGTCAAATTTTTCTTGGCTTTTTCTTCTTTAAGCATCATTTTAAAGTTGTGTTCTAATAACTGCACCTAGTTTTCTTCAGATACGCTTATTATCACAGTTTTAGCTAGTGGATGCTCCTTCAAGCTGACTCCTATCCTATTTTGACTGCTAGAACCTTACCATTAGAGCATAGTGTTGAATATTTGATTTTTTGCCAAAGGCATAAGTGAAAATTGGCATCTCAATGTAGGTTTAATTTACATCCGTTATTATGAGTGAGGTTGAGTGTCTTCCATTCGTGTAAGGGCCGCGTGTATTTATCTGGGAATTGTCTGTTTATATCCTTTTCCTCATTTTTCTGTGGGGTGCCTTTTTCTTCTAGGAGGTGTTATATTACATTAGAAAGGCTAGCCTTCTGTGAAATCAGTTGCAGGTTTTTTTCGAGTTTTAAATTTGTGTTTTGACATCGTCCACAGTGGTCGTTTCTTTTTTTAAACTGCAGCATCAGGAGGTTTTTATTTTTGTGTAGTTAGATTTATCAGTCTTCTCATTTATGGTGGTAGTCGGAAAGCCTTTCCCACTTGAAGTTTCACCTATACTTTCAAATCCTTACAAGGTTATAATTTTTATAGGGTTTCATTTTCTTGTTTATATTTTTAATGCATTTGGAATTTATCTTCGTATATGATATTAGGTTTTCATCCAGGTTTATCTTTTTCCAGTTGGCTGCCCGGTTCTTCTGACACTATTTATTAAAAGGTCTTAGCTTTACTGTTTTAAAATTCCATTTTTATCATATGCTAAATTCTCATATGTAATTGGTGTATTTCTGGACTTTATAGTCTCATCCATCTTCCAGTCTGTATTCATTTACCAATATTTTGAGGCCTTGTAATTTTGTTTTAATATCTCGTATAGCTAGTCTCCTCTTATTGCTTGCCTTTTCAGAGTTTCCTAGCTATTCTTGCTTGTTTATTTTTCTGTGTAAACTTTAGACTCAGCTTGTCTAGTCTAGGAAAAAAACCTTATTTTTATTGGTATTGCATTAAATTTATAAAATAACTTAGGGGAAAGACACACTAGATTTTTATGATGTTAAATACACCTATCCATGTACATGATATGTTCCGTTTTCATTTTGGGTCCTCTGGAGTGTTTTAAAGTTTTCTTCATATAGGTTTTAGACACTTCTTTCTAAGTTTATTTCTAGTTGCTTTATCTTTTCTATTGCTTTTATGAACGGAGTCGTTGCGGTATATGTGAAGCTTGCTGATTTCTATTCCCTGCTTAACTTACTGAATTATTGTTTATAATTATATTAAATAGTAATTGAGACAGTGGGCATTCTTATCTTTATTTAGAATTTAATAGAAATGCCGCCATTGTTTTTGCATTAGATAAGATGCTGGCTTTTGTGGTCAGATATAGATTAGGATTACATCTATATATATAGATTATCCATGCTGCCCGGGTCTCTGGGGATGTGAGTAGAAACAAAAAGTTCTTAAGGCTGAGGCCAGATGTAACAGCCAGGAAAGATCACATTAATCAAGGAAACAAAAATCCCTCTAAACTCGGATGCTGCAGTCTTAAAAAAAAAATCACACAGAACAAAAATAAGATGCTTAGTGAGATGTCCATTCTTATTCTGTTTTCTTTCCATTCCTTTGTTTTGGGTGACCATTTCTTTGGTCAGTTTTATCTTTTTACTCTGTTTTATCTTGTGCTTTCTTTTTATAGCTTTGCTTGCTTCTTAAAGTTTTTGTATCTTATAAAAATTAGTTTTATGTTGTATTTCATTTTTTATCTGCTATGTGGCAGTATTTTTCAGATGAGTTTGTTTAACTGTTGGAAAATTATGCTGTTCATTTTCACTGTTTTTCTTATAGCATCCTTGTATGGACACAGACAAATGATGTTGTATTACTCATGTTTGTATGAGAGAGATTTTCCTAGACAAGTATCAGGAAAAAGGAGGCATATTAGCATTCTATGCTTCAGAGCTCACATACCTCCTTTTCTAGTGTTTAAAGCAGAGCACTTCTGCACCTTTTCTGGTTTGATGACTCGAACCTGGTTGAGGTGGACTTCTATCTCTGTCTTTCTTTTTTTTTGTAATCAGAGCATTTTAGTTCCAATCCATTGTCCTTTTTATTTAATGTCAAGTAGCATCATTTGTTTCTTTCTTTTTTTTTTTTTTTGTGAGGAAGATCAGCCCTGAGCTAACATCCACGCTAATCCTCCTCTTTTTTTGCTGGGGAAGGTCGGCTCTGAGCTAACATCTATTGCCAATCCTCCTCCTTCCCCCCACCCCCCAAAGCCCCGGTGGATAGTTGTATGTCATAGTTGCACGTCCTTCTAGTTGCTGTATGTGGGACATGGCCTCAGCATGGCCAGAGAAGTGGTGCGTCGGTGCGCACCCGGGATCCGAACCCGGGCCACCAGTAGTGGAGCGCGAGCACTTAACGGCTAAGCCACGGGCCCGGCCCTATCTCTGTCTTTCTGTTTCCCATGATTCTTCACAGTACTTGCCTTCCAGGATGATGCATTCACTTTTAGAAGTTGCTAAATCTGGGGACACCGCGCTCGCGAGTACTTTTTAAGTCTACTCTTTCTGCTTCCCCCTATAGTCCTTTTCTCTTTAATCCAGTTCTTGCTTTCTCATCAGTTCCCTCTTAGGGTGAGGCCTACTCATTCTGTAAGGAAATAGTAGCTGCAGGTTTCTGAACTCTTGTAAGTCCTTAGAATCCCCCTGAGCATTCTCAGTTCTTCCTACGCTTCTTTGCAACTTCCTGTTTAGGCCTCCTGTTTGGGTCTGTGGTACAGGAGTTTGGGAGTTTCTCTGTCCCTAGTTTTGTTGTTCATTATTAGACTCAGTTACAACAGTTTTCACTCAGGGTGAATCCCCCATTCTGAGAATGAATGTTTGCTAGTTATTTCTGAGATCTGTTACCTCAAGTACTTCTCACCATTATCTAGTCTTTCTTGCTACACCTACCACACTATTGTGGTTTCTATACCACTTCTGCTATTTTGGGCTGTACGTACATATAATTTGGAGTTAACATATATTCTCTCTACTAGTTTCACTAAAAATATAGTGAATGAATTGGCTGCTTATCTCCCCTCCCCTTGCCCCCATTGTTCTTGATGTTTTGTACTGTTTTCAGGAGAAGTACTTGAAAGATTCAAAACTAAGCAGCCATCGTGCTCCTGTGAAACCTTTCCTTGCCTCCTTGGCTGTTGGTGTTTCTAGGCTTCTGTCCTCGACCATCTTCTTCCATACTGTCTGTATTCTCTGTAAGCAGTCACAGTAACAGTCCACCTGTGTCTTGAGGAGCAGTGATAGTCTGACAACTGACAAATTCCCATTTCCATTCCAGGCCTATTCGGAGCTCCTTATCTATATGTGCAATTGCCTAATGGATGTATCTGCCTCCATGTTCCTCAGAAACCTGACACTCTGAATGTCCAGAATATCAAACTTGGTCTCCTTCTTCCTGCAGATTGTCTCTACCCAAGTCACTCTTTCATGTTTCTCTCTGTGTACATTACTGTTTAAATCAGGCTCTAAGCCTTCCATCTCTGCCACACCCCGGTACAAATTGGTGACCAACCTTTTTCAACACCCGTAGCAGGTAGTGTGTGTGTGTGTAAGTAGTAACTTAAGTTTTTTTGGATTTTACTTTTTTTTATATGATTGAAATTTTATAGAAAAGTTGGAATAGTACAGAGAGGTCTCACACACCCTTATCCAAATTCACCATTTACATTTTGTTTTTTTGCTTTATCTTTCCTTCTCTCTTTCTCTAAATATGTGTGTAATTTTTTTCTGACCTATTTGAGACTAAGTTGCACACATGCTCCCTTTATCTATAATAGTTTAGCATGAAGTTTCTGAGAACAAGGACATTGTTCTTGTTCTTAGGACATTACCACAATACGGTAATCAAAATCAGAAAATTTAACATCAGTACATTACTATTATGTAATCCAAAGTCCATATTCAGATTTTGTCAGTTGTCCTAATAATGTCCTTAAAAATAGTTTTTGAATGAATGGATGACCATATATTTACAGGACATTTCTAATAGATAGTTTCACTCAGAGTATAATACAAAGTAAATATTTGGACTCCAGGAAAACTTTTTGAGTTTTCATTCCTGAATACTGTCAGAACAGCTTCCTGCACATTGTGTCCTTGTGGCTTTGTTCTGATAGGCATATGTTGCTGTAGTATTAGATATGAGTATTGAATTCATCCAGGAATAAAATGTCAGACAATATATAAAATCCACTTAAAATCTACTTAGGAACTTATGCAGGAGAGTATGCAGGAACTTATTGCTAGAGAACAATAGCAACCAGTCATGTATGGTATGGACAACTTTCTTATGTAAGTAAAATTCTGAAAGTAAATTTCCTGTGTGGAGACTTAAATGATTTAGTAGGTATGGCTTTGAAATTCAGGACTCAAATAAGCTTAGTCGCTTTGCTAATATAATTGTGTGTGCTTTAATGTCGAAGGCAGAAGGTCATTACTTTGTTCTTTTCACAGGGCCGCTTCCTTGTGCATCTCTGGAAACTGCACCTTCCTCCTTCTTCAGAAGGCCCCAGGGCTCAGCCTGAGTTCCAGGATGGTACTTTGGCTCCAGCATTAGTATTTTAGAGCCGTGTCATTTCCCCGATAGCAGGTTATAAACTGAACAAGCTGTATGTGATCCTCTTTTGGAGCAAGAAGACGAACTCTG
Source organism: Ceratotherium simum simum (assembly GCF_057802395.1). Classification (NCBI taxonomy): domain Eukaryota; kingdom Metazoa; phylum Chordata; class Mammalia; order Perissodactyla; family Rhinocerotidae; genus Ceratotherium; species Ceratotherium simum. The sequence goes on from NC_141932.1 coordinate 27,218,421, forward strand.
GATGGTGGAGAAAGAAGTGGAAAGGAAATTTGTCCAGGTGAGTGAATGACAGCCAGGCAGGTCACAGTTGTTTAGTCAGCATTGACACCTCTGAAATTCTTTTAAGGATGTTTTCTTATAGGCCCTAGTTTTGGAATATCACTTGGTATGAATTCTTTAGATACTTGAATGATTTCCAATCATCACTTTCTCTGTTTCATTACTCTGCTTCTTTAGTCTGTTCAGAGGGCCACGTGCCCCTCTTATCTCTATGCTGGATGTCAACACTTCATACTTCATTTGTACTGCCTGTGTGTGATCTCTTTTTCACATTGGTGGTACCCTTGGTCTCATATTCCCCCATGTATATAGATTCTTTTCCTCATGCATTGTCTTTTATAGGTCTTAAGTCTTTACATATTGTCTGACGTTTAGCTTCTTTTCTCTTACTTACTGGTTTCTCTTGTTCTTCTAGTGGTTAAATGCCTCAGAATTATATTTTAAATCTGTAATCATATTTCCTTCCATGTGTTGTCTTCTTACCATCTCCTCCGTTATACATCAACAGACTCCTGCCTCCCTCACTTCTGCCCTCATATACCTCTTTCAGAAGTTGTTGCCTTAGAAATCAGTTGCCTTTCTGCTGTTTGTGTGTGTGTGTGTGAATGTATGAGTCTGTATTTGTTTTTCAATATAATACATGGACTTGTAAAAATTTTTGAACATCAAATTATACAGTGAAAAAGTCTCCTCTTACCTGTGACCCTCAGTCCTATAGTTCTTTTTCAAAGATCCAGTTACTTTTAAGAGTTTCAGGTATCCTTCTTGAGGTACTCTATGAATACACCAGCATATATTATGTATCGGTGCTGCAAATAAGAATATATTTAAGCCCTCAGTTTTCATTTTCATATTAATGGTGGTATGTATTCTATTTTGTACATAGTTTTTTCTTCTCAGGGAGGTTCTCTACAAACGCGTAATTTATTTAACCTGTCTCTTATTAGTGGCTATTTAGGTTGTTTACAGGCTTATGCTATCAAAGACGCAGGTGCATATACCTGTTTAGATTGCTTTGTAGAGCTATGCAGCTGCAACTACATAATAATTTAAGTGGAAATGTTGGGTAAAAGTTATGTTTGTTTATAGATTTGGTAGAAATAGGCACACTGTTCTCAAAAGAAGTAAACCAATTTACATTTCTACCAACATGCTATATTCATATATTCAACCAGTATTTCTTGAATGATATGTATTAGGCACCATTTCAGTTACTAGGGAAATGTCAGTGATTAAAGCAGTCAAAAATTCCCCTGCTGGGGCCCATATTCTAATTGGGGAAGACAGACTATGGGTAAATAAGTAAAAAGGTATATTCTCTCAGATGATAGTGAGTGCTATGGAGAAAAATAAAGAAAACGGGCATAGAGAGGGCCGGTTGGGAGTTATAATTTTAAATAAGTTGGTCAGGGTGGGGTCTCCCCAAGAGGATGACATTTGAAGAAGATCTAAAGACTGAGAGTGGGGCGTGCAGTGTCTGGTGGAAGAGCATTTAGCCAGAAGGAATGAAAGTGTTAAAAGCCTTGAGGCAGGAACTTACTGTTCAGGGAATAGTGATCAGGGCAGTGGGGTGGGGGAGAGTGAGCGGAAAGGAATAAGAATTGGTTTGGTTAGCTAACAGGCCAAATCACAGACTTTGGTCTTTATTCTGAGTGATTTGGGAGACCATCAAAGGATTTTGAGCCGAGGAGTGATGAGATCGGAATTACATTTTGGCTGATATATAGAAAATAAGGGATAGGGGGCCAAGGCTCAAAGATTACTCAGAAGCTATTACAATATCTAGGTAAGAAAAGGGTAGTAGATAAGCTAGTGGCAAGAAGTCAGATTTTTAAGATACTTGAATAGCTGACCGGATTGGCTGATAGATTGTGTGTTGGTTATGAGAGAAAAAAGGAGTCATTGATGACTCCAAGCTTTTAACTAGAAGAGAATGAGTTAGCATTTACTGAGATAGGAAGACTTCAGGAATTTTGGGAGTTAAATCAAGAGTTTTCTTTTGAACTTGTTAACTGTGAGATGTCTGCTGATCATCTAAGTGCATATTCAGGTAGGCAGTTGGATATACAAGTAAGGAATTTAGGGAGACAGATATGACCTCTTCTGTTCTGCTGTACTAACAAGCTGCTTGATTCAGTGATGGTGTCTCTGCATTTCTCTGTTCAGTCCTACTTTTCCTGCTATTCAGGGATGTCAGTGAGTCCATCAAGTCACCTACTTCCAGCCCTCATTACCGGATTCTGTTATAAACAAAGAGGTGGTAATTTGACCCTTGAGGCTGTGCCTTATGTTTTTGGAGAGCATTGTGCGTGAGAGCTCTTCCTGAAAGAGCAGTGGCAGCTGCCCTCTCACATGCTTTCTCATAAGACATTACAGTTATCGCTACTTCCTCTTATCAACAGTGAAGTTTTCCTTTTTTTTTGTTAACTCTCTCCTTCACAGACATGACAAGTGGGCAGAGACGTCTTTATTTTACCATTTTATTATATTTTATTTTGGGGAGGAAAATCAGCCCTGAGCTAACATCCAATGCCAATCCTCCTCTTTTTTGCTGAGGAAGACTGGCCCTGGGCTAACATCTGTGCCCATCTTCCTCTACTTTATATGGGACGCCGCCACAGCATGGCCTGACAGGCGGTGCATCGGTGCGCGCCCGGGATCTGAACCTGTGAACCCCGGGCCGCTGCAGCAGAGCGTGCGCACTTAACCGCTACGCCACCGGGCCAGCCCCCTTCTTTACCATTTTAGAAGAAAGGATCTGTGTATGTTATGTTTGAGTCACCCCTTGAGGAATTCTCTCCCACGCCTGCTTGATTGGTACTTTGATGACCTGAGATGTTGCTTTGTCTTTCATAGTGTTTCCTCAACTTCTGCTTTTTTTTTTTTTTCCTCTTCTCTCTATCCTCTTATGGAGGTGGCTCCTAGAACACTGCATTCTGCCTTTCCTCCTTCCCTTTATAAATTAATTCCTGGAAAGGACTCATCCATTCTGAAGTTAGAAGTAATTCTTTCTATAAAATCAATTTTTTTTTTTTATAATTTTATTTATTTATTTCTCCCCCAAAGCCCCAGTAGATAGTTGTATGTCATAGCTGCACATCCTTCTAGTTGCTGTATGTGGGACGCGGCCTCAGCATGGCCGGACAAGCGGTGTGTCAGTGCGCGCCCGGGATCCGAACCCAGGCCGCCGGTAGCGGAGTGTGCACACTGAACTGCTAAGCCACGGGGCCGGCCCTAAAAGCAATTTTTATTTTGGCACCTCCAGCCTTTCTGTCTTGCCTGCTGTAATTTTATGTGTTTACAGAATAAACAGCTGTCTGATTTCATTCTCATTGTGTCAATGAAATCATTAATATGCTACCCAAATTAGAGATTTCAGCTCATTATTTTCAGGTTCAGAGATCACTTCAAACCAGTTTCATATTATGTCGGGATTATTTCTTTTCTCATGGTCCTTGTGATATGGTCAGGCAAGCATTTAAAAAGATATTCTTCAATCTGATCAAGAGAGGACATAGTAACCATATGAATATAAATGTGAACATATTTCCTTCTTTCTATAAAAGTCTTTGAATTTGAATCTTGGCTTTTGATTATGAAATGCTCTTGGTATTCAGGTCCTACTTATCATTTAAACCTGTTACTTCCTCTTTTATTGATCTTCCTTCTGATTGTGCATCATACTTCACATTTTCCACAGAAATTCAGAAGTTCTCGGTAAATACTATGTGTTTTTATATTTTGATTTCTGAAATCTGTATTATAAACTTGTTGAAAGGAAGGCTCATGTTTTATTCTATCTGCAGTTTTGATTATATATGAGACACTTGTTAAGTATCTATGAATTACTGTTGTGGAAGGATTGTTATTTATCAATTCTTCTTTCTCAATTTTTTATCTTATGAACATTTCAAACAAAAAAAAAACATTGAAAGAAGAGAACAGTGATCTCCTATATACCCACCACGTAGATTCCGTCATGAATATTTTGCCTCGTTTGTTTTATCTGTGTCTATATCCCTGTGCATGTGTATTGTGTGTGCTAAAACATCATGAGACTTCTCTCCTGAAAAATTAAGTGAGCATTTTCTAAAAATAGTGGCATTACCCTGTATAACCAAAATACCATTACCATACCTTAGACGACTAGCCATAATGCCCTAATATTGTGTAACATTCAGTCCATATTCAGATTTCCCCAGTTATCTCGAAAATACCTTTTATAGCTTTTTTTAAATGTGAGAATCCAGTCAAGGTTTAAACTTTGGATTTGGTTGCTCTCTGCTTAGTCTTTAAAATCTAAACTGTCTTCCCTCCATTTTTTCCCCCTTGATATTGCCCCCAGTGTTTTAAGAATATCTGCTGTTAGCCATTCAAAGAAAAGAGTGGAGCCATTTGATGAAATCCAGCATGTCAGGTTATAGTTAGGATGTTCAGACTTAGCTACATACGAATTTGGGTTTCAAAATATTTCATATGAAACACTTTTGTTTTAGGAAAAGTGAATTTGATTATGATTAGAAGTCTAGAGAAAGGTGTTTATAAATAAGAGACAGGATTGGAGAAGTCTTTATAGAAGTGTGTTACTGGAGCTGTTTCTAGGAGGTTCTGTAGATTCTAAAAAGGTTGAAAACAGGAGGGATCAGGCTCAGCCCGAGAAGGACAGGAAGAACATAATGTGCATAGTTGTGACCAGTTGGTTGCATATTTGAACACGCTTGGCAGGCTTTTCCTCCGGGCCTGTGAATTTGTTTTGATTTGTTTTGAATAGCAGTTCTCAAACTTTTGGGTCTCAGGAACTTTTCTGTTTCTTTTTTTTTTTTTTTTTTGGTAACAGCTTTATTGAGATATAATTCACATAACATAAAATGTACTCTTTTAGGGTGTACAATTCAGTGGATTTTAGTATTTTCACAAATTGTGCAACCATCACCACTATCTAATTCCTGAACATCTTCTTCACCACAAAAGGAAACCCGGTACCCATTAGCAGTCACCTTTACATTCTTAAAACTTGAGGACCCCCAAAGAGCTTTGGTTTATGGAGACTTTAGTGATATTTATCTTATTTAAAAGTAAAATTGAGAAACTTTTAAAAACATTTATTTATTTAAAAGTAACACAGTCCCATTACATGTAAACTTAAATTCCATTTCTTAATAAAAATAACAGTTTTCCAAAATAAAAAAGTTTAATGAGAAGAAGAGTGACATTGTTTGCATATTTGTAAATACTGTCTGGCTTAATAGAAGACAGCTGGATTCTCATTTCTGCTGTTGTGACATGTTTTGGTTGAAGTATATGAAAAAATTATGGCTTCACGCAGATGTCATTAGAAAAGGGAGAAGTATTTCAACAGCCTTTTCAGATAATTGTGGATATTCTTCTTTAGTGCTACGCCACCACCTGACAAATGGTAATTTTTCAAGATTAGCTGCAATGTGGAATTTGAAGCTATATCAATACATTTTTTGGTTCTCTTACATAAAATCCAGTGGTCTGTCTTAAACTTTAAATGGATCACTTTACCCATGCTTGATTTTGTAACATCATGCATTGGTCAATTGAGTTATGCAGATCTTTCAAATGTTGACACATGTCAGTATACAATATCAAAACATCATATTTATTAACCAATCTCATTAGAAAGTCTTTGTTTTGTTTTGTTTTGTGGTGAGGAAGATTGGCCCTGAGCTAACATCTGTGCCTGTCTTCCTCTATTTTGTATATGGGGTGCCACCATAGCATGGCTTCATGAGCTGCATGTAGGTCTGCAGCTGGGATCTGAACCCGTGAACCCCACGCCACCAAAGGCAGAGTGCGTGAACTTAACCACTGTGCCACCGGGCTGGCCCCTAGAAAAGTCTTTTAAGTATTGTGAAGCTATCAATCTCATGGTGGAGGGAGGATACAGGTTTTCCAAAATTCTAATTTTTGTTTGAAAACTCAAATTTTATCATTGGCGACACGTGCTATCCGTTGTTTTCCTTAAAATAATTTTCTCACTTCGTTCTGTCACAGTATCTGCCAAATAATACCCGTCTAAATAACCGTAGTTTGTAAGGCAATCATTTATTAAATTTATTTAAAGTAAATTAATGGTGCTCCATGAAAAAAGTAGCTGGTTTAGCTCATAACTTAAATGATTTGCCCAAGTGCTTTTCCTTGAGACAGCTATCATCCTTTGGTGTACAACAGAAGTATATGTGTATTTGTATAAATTTTTTTTTTCTTTTTCCTTTTTTTTTTGCTTTTCATGGAGTTGATATTTGCCACACTTTTTGTTGTTTGTTTGCTTGGTTTTCTGTATTTAGCACAGACTCCCTTGGACTACCCTCAGAATAGTTAAAAGCCCTCAATACTAGTTTCCACATGGTCAAATGCATTGGGAAATCTCTTCCCGTTTTTCTCCATGGGGATATTACTCCTAGAATTTTTGTCCTCCTGCTCCAGTCTCTACTGGCTGTACTCTGACTTAATAGTCATCTCTTATCTTGTAGTTTTTCATCACTGTTATCAAAGAAATTTTCTTTATTTTCCCTATGTCACATCCCTCTTTTTTTGATCCTGTATCTGTTGCCTTCTGTCTTCTAATTTTGGTGGAGCACATCTTCTAGTAGCAGGTAGCATCCTGAGAGGAAGGGTGCATTTGAGGTAAAATTTTTGAGCATTTGTGTATCTGGAAAATGCCTTTGTCCCATTAGATTGATGGGCTAAGCTTAGAATTGTTCCCTCAGAATTTTGTCTTCTAGCTTCCCATGTTTCTGTTGAGAAATTTGATTCCATTCTGATTCCTGTTCCTTTGAATGGTATATGTTCTTTTTTTTCTGAAAACATTTATGGCCTCTTTATTTTTTCTTTTGAAGTGTCACAGTGATGTGTCTAGTTATGCATCTTGTATTATTCATTGTGAAGGGCACTAAGTGGGCCCTTTAAGTCTAGAGATTTGTGACTTTAGAGGACAGGAAGTTGTTTTTGTTGTTCTTTGAATATTTCCTCTAATCAGTTTTCTCCTTTCCTTTTCTCTTCTTTTACTCAGCTATTACTATTACTTTGTATATCCTCTAAATTTGTCTTCTTAAAGCTTCTATCAGGAAATGATACTTGCCACTTGTGCTCATATTTCATTGGCCAAACAAGGTATTTGGCCATGCCTGAGTTTGCTTGGGTTGAGTAATATAATCCTTCTGCAGTAAGGTGACCCTCTTATTGGTGAATGATAATATAGTCTACCTCCCCTTCCCTCTCCCTCCCTCAGTTCTCATTTCTAAGGGAGGTTTTTCTTTGTGTTTCTTACTTACAAAATCCTGTCATTGTTTCACTGATAAAATATCTTCTCATAACTGCCTATGATTGGTTTTAGGGTTTTGTTGTTGTTTGCTGTGCCTTACCTTTATTTCCTCAGACTTTTTTCTCTTGATGTTGCTCTGTCTTTCATGTTAGTGGGGTTCCTCAAATGTGTATGGAATATTGGCTGCACAGTCATATTTAAGAATGATTCACAAGGAGCTGGCCCCGTGGCCTAGTGGTTAAGTTTGGCGCACTCCACTTTGGTGGCCCAGTTTTGGTTCCCAGGTGCACACCTACACCACTCATTGGCGGCCATGCTGTGGCGGTGACCCACATCCAAAATAGAGGAAGATGGGCACAGACGTTAGCTCAGGGTGAAGCTTCCCCAGCAAAAAAAAAAAAAAAAAAAAAGAATGATTCACTAAAGGGTGATTGCAAGCTCTTTTGTGCCTGGGTACTTCTAGTCATCTAGTAGGCTTTAATGGAGCAAAAGTATAATGCCTCATGGACCCAAGGTCTCCCTACAGAAGGATTATACTGCCTTACTCTCACAAACTCAGGTGGGGCCAGGTCCTTTGTTTTGGCAAAACAAAATGGGTACAAGTGACAAGTATCATTCTTGGAGGGGCATCCTGCCAAGATTTTTCATGGGCCTTTCAGTTTCTCCAGAGAAGGATCCTTTCATATCCTGCTTACAGCTGTATATACCTGGTTTCTGACATTTTTTAGCCTCTGCTGCAGAATGGTGCTGGAGGTCTCACCATATTATGTATAGTTTTAATCCCATTCATTTCAGAATAGCACTTCTCCCTGTTACCTCATATGTTGGGTGTCCTTGAGTCTGGAGCATCTCTGATTAAATGTCTGCAAAGAATAATTTCTATTTCATACAAAGGAGTAGTCTTTTGTCCTCCTGACTGGGAGGGTAGAAGTCCAACTGCACCTTACAGGATCTTTGTTTTAGCCACCATCCTTTATTCCTTCTTTTGAGGTACTTGATTCCCTCCATTTCCTGAATCTTTCTGATATTTCATGGCGTAAATCGGCTTGCTGGGCATTGGCCTCCTCTTCTGCAGTACTTTTATGTTATTTGAACTTCCTCAGCTCTGCTGTGTGTTGAGAATCCTCCATGTGCTTTATGTTATCAAAAAATTTATTAACATCTTGTGTGTATTGATGTTTCCTATCATATCCTTTTTTCTTGTGTTTGTACTATTTTCTCTTTTATTCTTTTTATTTATTTATTTATTTTAATTGTTTTTTTTTTGAGGAAGATCGGCCCTGAGCTAACATCCATGCCAATCCTCTTTTTTTTTTTTTTTTTTGCTGACGAAGACTGGCCCTGAGCTAACATTCGTGCCGATCTTCCTCCAGTTTTTGTGGGACGCTGCCACAGCATGGCCTGATGAGTGGTGCGTTGGTGCGCGCCCGGGATCCAAACCTGGGCCGCCAGCAGCAGAGTGCGCACACTTAACCCCTACACCATGGGGCCAATCCCCTATTTTCTCTTTTCTTGTCATTTTAATGGGATTTTGGGAGGAAGCAGTTGTTGGTTATTCCTTTCTTTTTCTTAGGTATCCCAGATAGACTTTCTCAATTTTATGTAGTCATCTTTTTATCCTGTTTGTTAATTCTTCATTGTTTGTTACATTTAATTTGCTGAATTATGAAATGGGAAAGGTAATTTTTGGAGAGTAATCTAAGCTTTGTGTACCCATGAATGTTAATTTTCTATCTGGATATCTTCCACAAGGGTTTCCTTCTCAAAATTTAGTTGGAGATGTTGGTCATGAGGATTCTTTCATACTGTGAGATGTGCTACCAGAGTTAATCCCTAAAAGCACAATCTGAAATTTTATTACTAGTAATGGGAAAATTCATAAATAATGGTGATAACATAAAGCTAACATTTATTGAATGCTTACCATGTGCCAGCACACTTCTAAGCACTTCATACATTAACTCCTTTAAATGATGATTCTTTGTACTCCATTTTAGAAGAAGCCTGAGAAGATGATGAGCAGATAAGAGAGGCAAGAAGACTTGGGAGGCAAGTTGAATCCATCTCCAGTAAAGTACAGACTGAGGAAAAAAGCAGTGAATATAAGAAATTGGAAAGATACTTCCTCTGATCTCAGACCTTATATCTTTTAAGGCAACACCTTTTTCAACTTACCTAGAAAGAGTTTGAAACACAATTTAGATTTAATCACGAGGAAAGTTGTGTAGGAAAGAATCATCAACTTAATTAGTTTGGAAATCCTGCCACAGCTTACTCCTTATGGTAATAACCCCCTTTAAGTGTAAAGCAGTGTGGAAATGCCTTCAGTTAAAAAAATTTGAACCCTCTCTGCTACCAGAGCATTCATACGGGAGAGAAACCCTATGAATATACTGAATGTGGGAAAACTTTTACTCACATGTCATGCTTCATTAAATGTGGAAGTCTGGCTGGAAAGAAACCCTGTGCTTCTGAGGACTATTGAAAAGCCTTTAGCTAGATGACAAATCTCATTGAGCAGAAGAAAATTCATACGGGAGAGAAACCAGTGAAAGTAACAAAACTGCATTGAGTATTAGAAAATTTATACTTGGAGAGAAAGTTTGGAATGTACTGTGTATGATAAAGTTTTCTCTCAAACCTTATTTCTTACTCTACATTTGAAAACATCCTACACAGAGAAGTCCTACAAATGTAAGAAATGTGGAAACACCTTCAGGCTAAAATAAATCCTCGTTCATCAAAAAATTCATACTGGAGAGAAACCTTGTGAATGTGGGAAAGCTTCCATTCAGATGTCACACCTCAGTCAGCAGAGAATTTGCAGTGGGGAAAACCCCTTTGCCTGTAAGGTATGTGGGAAGGTCTTCAGCCACAAATCAAATCTCACAGAGCATGAGCATTTTCATAATAGAGAGAAACCATTTGAATGTAATGAATGTGGAAAAGCCTTCAGCCAAAAGCAGTATGTCATTAAACATCAGAACACTCATACTGGAGAGAAGCTCTTTGAATGTAATGAATGTGGAAAATCCTTCAGCCAGAAGGAAAACCTCCTCACCCATCAGAAAATTCACACTGGAGAGAAACCTTTTGAGTGTAAGGATTGTGGGAAAGCTTTCATTCAGAAGTCAAACCTCATCAGACACCAGAGAACCCACACAGGAGAGAAGCCCTTTGTATGTAAGGAGTGTGGGAAAACCTTCAGTGGCAAATCAAATCTTACTGAGCATGAGAAAATTCATATTGGAGAGAAACCATTTAAATGTAGTGAATGTGGAACAGCTTTTGGCCAGAAGAAGTACCTCATAAAACATCAAAACATTCACACTGGAGAGAAACCCTATGAATGTAATGAATGTGGAAAAGCCTTCTCTCAACGAACATCACTTATTGTACATGTGAGAATTCATTCAGGTGATAAACCTTATGAATGCAATGTATGTGGAAAAGCCTTCTCTCAAAGTTCCTCTCTTACTGTGCATGTGAGAAGCCATACAGGGGAGAAGCCCTATGGTTGTAATGAATGTGGGAAAGCTTTCTCTCAGTTCTCAACCCTTGCTCTGCATTTGAGAATACACACAGGTAAGAAGCCTTATCAATGTAGTGAATGTGGGAAGGCTTTCAGCCAGAAGTCACACCACATTAGACATCAGAAAATTCATACTCATTAAAAACCCTGTGAATACCTTGAAAATTGGAAAGCATTCATCAGGAATTTACACCTCATAGCACATCAGAGATAATCATTGTGAAGGAACACATCACAGTGAGGGAAACGAAAGCTAAAAAGCTAAAAACTTAACGGGACACCATGCTGAAGAGAAGGACATTTGTATGATAAAAATTCTGTGCCCAACAACAAAAAACTTATAGCAATGGTAATGCTGAAACTTTAGACGCATTTCCACTAAAATTGGGAATGAAAAATATGCTTGTTATCGTTGCTATCTGCATAGATCTGGAGATCTTCACCAATGTAATAAGAAAAATAAGTTGTAAGTATTAGAAAGGAAGAGACTTTTATAATATTGATTTAGCAGGATAGAAGAAATTCTGGAAACACCTATGCATTTATTAAAATTTAGAATATGATAGAAATGGCATCAGGAGGTGAGAAGATAAGGGGACTATTTAAAAAATGATTTGGAGGTAATTTGTTCTCCAAGGAAAAAGAAATAGACCATGAACTATACACAAAGGTAAGATCTAAGGGGATTAAAAGCAGGAGTGTGAAAAAGCTATGTTTACTAAAATTGTTATGACCTTGGGAGTAGGGAAACATTCCTTATAACAAATTCAAAAATACCTAGCAGTTCTACTCTGAGTTTGTATGCTCAGGAAATATGTACCAGGCTGTATATACTGTGGCATGATTTGTAGTAGCCATAAATTGGAAACAACTTAAATGCCCATCAGGAACAAAATGGAAAATACTTATGATGGAATACTGTATATCTGTAAAATGTAACAAGAGATCTACATGTATTGCAGAGAAAGATCTCAAAAATCTAGTTCAGGAGGAAAAATGTTGCAGAATGACACCTAATACGATGACATTTTTGTAAATTTGAATTAAAACTTCTTCACAAAATTCAGTACTATATATTGGTAATGGATGCATAATATGTATGTATGTTTTTTAAATGTTTTTGAAATGGATTGGAAGGATACAGACCCAACTCTTGATAGTGGTTGCCTGTGAAGAGTGGAGAAGGGAAGGGGATGAGTGTGGGAGGGATGGGGTAGGGATTGGTTAAAGGGGACTTCAATTTTATATATAAACATTCATTTCTCTTAAAAACAAAAGACTGCAAGTAAATATATCAAAATGTTGGAGAATTCTGGATTATAGTATATGGATATCTTGTCTTATTTTTTGTACTTTTCTGTATTTTTAAATTTTCTCAAAATTAATAAGAATGGGGGTGAGGATGGGGACACTGTACCTGTAGAAATCATGTTCTAATGGATTCATGCCCAATCAAATACTAAACTTTTTATAGAAAATATTTCTAAAATTTTATCAATGATGAGTGAATGGACTTGCTCTCTATGTAATATGAAATTATCTATTTTATTAAAATTAAAAATGACAGCATAATCCACGTCTTTTATTTTTACATGTTATGGTGTAGACTTATCTGGTCTGTCTCCATATTTCTTTTTTTTTTTTTAAAGATTTTATTTATTTTATTTTTCCCCCCAAAGCCCCAGTGGATAGTTGTCTGTCGTAGCTGCACGTCCTTCCAGTTGCTGTATGTGGGACTCGGCCTCAGGATGAACGGAGAAGTGGTGCCTCGATGCGCACCCGGGATCCGAACCCGGGCCACCAGCATCGCAGCGCGCGCACTTAACCACCAAGCCACAGGGCCGGCCGTCTCCATATTTCTAACATTATTTTGCAACATTTTTTGAGCTTAGAAATTTTTAAGAGCTTTTAGTTAAATAAGGATACATGCATAGACTTAATATAAACTGATTTTGAAATGTCAGTTTTCTTGTCATGTAAATTTCCATGGGAACAGTATATGCATTAAACATTGTTTTTGATTGTTTGTTTCTTTCTTTCGGTGAGGAAGATTAGCCTTGAGCTAACATCCATTGCCAATCTTACTCTTTTTGCTGAGGAAGATTGGCTCTGGGCTAACATCCGTGCCCATCTTCCTCTCTTTTATATGTGGAACGCCTGCCACAGCATGGCTTGATAGCCGTGCGTAGGTCTGTGCCCAGGATCTGAACCCGCGAACCCTGGGCCGCTGAAGCAGGGCCTGCGAACTTATCCACTGCACCACTGGGCCGGCCTCTTGTTTGATTTTTTTTTTTTTTGTGAGGAGATCAGCCCTGTGCTAACATCTGCCAATCCTCCTCTTTTTTTGCTGAGGAAGACTGGCCCCGGGCTAACATTTGTGCCTGTCTTCCTCCACTTTATATGGGACACCGCCACAGCATGGCTTGCCAAGCAGTGTGTGGTTGCGCACCCGGGATCCGAACCGGCAAACCCCAGGCCGCCACAGCGGAGCACGGGCACTTAACCGCTTGTGCCACCGGGCTAGCCCCGCTTGTTTCATTTTTAAAAAAAGAAAACCGTTCAGCTTCCCAGAACTTCCACAATTCGAGTTAAATGCCAACACCTGGATCTTAGTTTTTAACCTGCAGACTGTTTCGTGCCTTCCATTGCTTTGACAAACACACCTGTTTGTTTCTTCTTCCCCAACTTTATTGAGATATAATTGACAAAATTCTATGATATTTAAAGTGTACAGTGTGATGATTTGATGTACGTATACATTGTGAAGGGATTGTCCTCATCGAGTTACAGTTTTGTTTCTTGTAGAGGTGGAAAGGATGGGGGATGGGTATGAGAAAAGTGGTTCAGATCCTGGACAGAATTCTATTGTGTAAACCAGTCCTTCCTGAAGATGTTTTTTTATTTCATCCCTCATCATAATGTTAACTTGATATAAGTAATGTTATTAAAGGTTATATTGAATAATGGTGAACCTCAGCAGTACAGCATTTGAGATTGATTTCAAAACCTGCTTTTAAAAAAGCTCTTAAACTCATTAGTTAAAGGCTACATCACTGTGTATCTTTATGTTAGCCTTTTTAGAGGAATAACCATGACTTATATACTTAAATATCTACATGAATCTTAGTCCTTTTTAATATGAAGTCTCCACCCTCTTTTTAAAAGGATATTATATACTAAATCTACTAAGGAATTGCACCAGGTTTTTGTACACCATTTTAAAATTGCCTCTATTTGTTGCCCATAATAGGAAAAACATTCTATATAAAGATCTTAGTCATAAGACATGTTTTCCTAAACTACTTTTTTCTCCTTAATCTCTCATGCTTAATGTAGCTCTTCTCCTAACTCTGCTCCTGTGTTTGTGCAGCTTTGGAGTCAACAGAGTAAATCAATGCTGTCCCTAAGACAAAACCAGGGGAATACCTTAATGTGTCTGTTGGCCATGGCCTAGGACGCCCTCCCCTACCCAGCAAGACTGGTTGTGTTGGCCCATTAGAAGAAAGTTGAATCTGAAATGCAGTCGTTTTGCTCATCATGTCGGGAGGCAGATGATCTGAACTTAGTACATCTATCTTACTCCATTCTAATTGATAGAGTGTAGATATAAGTGACTTGACTGCTGGACACCTGAATTGTCATTAGTCAAGATTTGTAGGATAAATCTTGGTTAATCCCACATTGCCTGTGTACATATTAACTGCTACCTTCTATAATACCCAAACCATGTCAGGGACCACAAAACATCCTTTATTCTTATACCAACCCTAAGAAAATCTCTAAAATGTCCTAATCTTCAGTCATAACTTTGCATCTACTGTTCAGGTATTTGTTAGTTGTGTTTGATATGTAAACAGTACTATCTTTGCTTTCCTTGCACATGTATTTCACGTTTAAGGTGTTCTGTGTTTAAGATACTAGGAACCAACATAATCTATTTTACGAAAAACCTGGTTTTGTAATTTTACTATTTACCGATGAATAACAAAGGTGGCTTTGTCATACAAGGCAATAACATAACCTAGCATTTATTTAGCTCTTTTATTTTTCAGAGTGTTTTCGTCTAAATCACTGGTTCTTAAACTTCAGTGTATGTAGAGTCACCTAGAGGGATTGTTACTGAGCCCCACCTCCAGAGGTCCTGATACAGTAAATGTGGGGTGGGGGTTGAGAAATTGTATATCTAACAAGTTCCCAGGTGATGCTGATGCTTATGCTGCTGTGCCAGGGACCACACTTGGAGAACTGATGATCTAAACCATTTTATCTTCAGAACAGCTCTCTTTGTAGAAGACGGTATACATAGTATTTCTCCATTTTACATTTAGAAAACATGAGAGGTAAGCGACAAGCTCTGGTTTATATCTACTCAGCTGTGGAGCTAGGACTGTAAAGCAAGTTATGGCTTCTTACGATATTTTAGTGTAATAGATGGGAGAGAAGCCTCTTGCAAACTTTTTTTTGACCAACATTTGCCTGTTACATGCCAGGCATTATATATATAATGAACATCAAAACACCATGCTACTGGCCTCTTGAGATCTTACTACTGCTATTGTTTGGTGGGGGGAAGAGTTAAATTTTCCGTTTTGTGATAAATGTGATGAAAAAAATAATAGGAAAAGGAAAAATGTTGTGGGATGTGGTGTTGAAGTTACCAGCATGGAACATATGATGTAAGGGTCCAAGGCTTGGGTTTTATTTTTAACATGCAGTGAGAATCTGCCAAAGGAGACTTGAGTATGGTGGTGAAATGATTGACATTTTGACAAGGTCGTTTCATGCTTTGTGAAGTGTGGATTGAAATGGGAGCAAGAGTAGAGGCAGGGTGACCATTTTAGAGGCTGAATAATTACTGAAGCAAGGTGTTAGAGGTTAGGACAGAGGTGTTGCCTTGGGGTTGGGTGGAAATGGATAGTTCCGAGATTTATTTGGAGGTGGGCTGATGGGACTTACTGAGGTGCATGATAACAGAAAGGAAGACATCAAGTATAATGCCATCTTTTCAAACTTCTACAACTGGCTAATTAAGATGTTAGGGGCTGTGGAGAAGCAGTTTGGGAGGGAATAAAATCAAGTCTTGGTTTTGCGTACATTACATTTGAAAAGCTTGTTTGACACTAAGTGGAAACCAGAGGGGACAACTCAGTAACTTTGGAATCATAAGCATTTAGACAGTATTAAAGATGGGTGATAGGATGAGATCACTGAGGGAAAGTATATTCAGAGAAAACAAGAAAGCTTTACTTTGAGCCTTGGCAGTCCCCAACGTTTAGAAGTCACGTAGAGGAAGGAAAAGCAGCCAATCTCCTATGCTAATGAGGCAGGAGGATATCTAGAGTGTGCTGTCTTAGAAGCCAAGAGAGCACAGTGGATGAAGACAGAGACGGTCATTCTGGTGATTGCTACTACAAAATTGAATAAGATGAGTACAGTATCCCTTCAATTTGACAGTATGAATGCCATTGCAGGTCTTTTCAAAAGCCTTTTTAGTGCTCTGCTGGGGTCGTAAACCAGACTGGAGCAGCATAGGGTAAATTGATAAGAGCATGTCTCTGCTGTCAGCCTGCCTGGTTTTTAAATATGGTCCTGCCACTATTTTTGAGGCTTTCCGCAAGTTTTGTAACATTTGTGCCTTAGTTGCCTTACCCAGTGCATCATCTTCTCATAGAGTTGTGAGAATTAAATGATAATTCACATTAAAACAATCTTAGCACCTACTGAATGCTCAGCAAATGTTTATCATTATTAGACTGAGTTAAAGAGTGAACATAAAGATAGGAAGAGGCGACAGCAAGTGTAGACTACTCTTGAAATGTTTTGCTGGAAGCCCAGAGGTGAGTCAGCTGGAGGCAGATGTGAGATTAAGGAAGGAATTTTTGGTTCTTTGGTTTATTATTAAAGATGGAATATATAGGGTATATTTGTAAACTGATGGTAATGACCCAATAAGATAACTTCAGGACAAAAGTATTTGAGAGGCCAAGAGAAGATGAGCTGTTTGCATAGATGACCCAGTTAGTGGTTGATAGGAACTGGGTTACTTCCTCTGTGAGCAGGAGGGAAGAGAGAATATAGGTATCAATGAAAGCAGATCCTAGAATTTGGTGGTGAGAGGAATAAAAGTTCCTATCTGGTTAATTGTATTTTCTCACTAAAACATCAGATGAAGTTTGGTTAGAATGAAAGTAGAGGAGGGAATGTGCAAGATTTGAGGTGATAAAAGTTTTGTTTTTTTCCAGTAAAAATTCCTTTTTCCTCATCAGGCAACCCTTACTTCAGACATCCCTAAGATATGTCCAATTTGAACTGCATGCC
Organism: Ceratotherium simum simum; assembly: GCF_057802395.1. Lineage (NCBI taxonomy): Eukaryota > Metazoa > Chordata > Mammalia > Perissodactyla > Rhinocerotidae > Ceratotherium > Ceratotherium simum. The sequence continues at coordinate 27,235,601 of NC_141932.1, forward strand.
CTGTGGCTTTTGTGGAGTTGAGCTAGAACATACAAATGCTGGCTTTTCGCTAATTATTTTCTACCCTAAGATGAGACTTAATAGCTTTTTATTCAGATATCCTGCCACATAAAAGGGAGTTTTGAGAGTATGTTATTGAGTGAAAGTTCTATATAATGAGATTATCATCCTACAGAACTGAAGATAAAATGTAGATGGTTGGAGCAGTGAACTTGAGGACAAGTCTGCACCAGCTGGGTAGAACTAATTAGTATATGGAACCAGGGAATGCCTGGCAATGCTACATCAGGAATCTGGTAGAACATAGATTGATATGTAAAATGAGAAAATACTGGAGACCAGACTAAAGTATACCAAGGGTTAAATATTAATGCAAAAGAATTTTTAATATATTTTGGTTAAGGAATGGTGACTATAAAACAATGATAATGTCTACTTTGCGGAGTTAACACAATAACTAAAGTTTTGAGAAGCAAACTTTTGTGAGTAAGTTATTGGGTTAAAGCATTCTAAAAGTCTTTTACTTCAGGAGGATGGCAGACATACTGACTTAAGTGTACGTGTTAAAATAACCAGGATAGCCTCTAAGAAGGGGGAGGGGGCAGGAAAAGAGAGAACTTCCGAGCCAGAAGAAAATAATGGAGTGAGGAAGAAAACCAACCCAAAGAAGGACAGGAGAGTGAGGAGGAAATGAAAACAAAAAACAGAAAAAGTGATATAAGTAGAAACCACATGATGAATTTATTTTAGAAATAGATCTAAGTACATCACTCATCTCAATAAATGTAAATAGGCTCAACTTTTCAGTTAAAATCAAAGATTGTGAAATGGGATTTTTTTTTAAAGCAGCTGTTGGCTATTTACAATGGACATGTCTAAAAGGATAAGGACACAGAAAGGTGAGAAATATAGAAAAAGATATACCAGGCAAATCATATCCGAGAGAAAGCTGTTGTATTTAATACCAGACAAAATAGCCTTTTAAAGCAAATAGAGTGCTAGAGATAAAGTCACTGGAGAATGGTAAAAATTTCAATTCACCGGGTGAATGAATGATTCTAATCTTGTATGTTTCTAAATAATATAGCCTGAGAATATTCATAAAGCAAAAATTAAAAGAACCACAGAGAGAAATTGACAAATTCATAGATATTTTAAAGCTATCTGGAGCAAGCCAATTCAGGATAAACTCATGATCATTTCTATCATTTTTTAATCCCTATTCTTAAATGCCTAAAAAGAAGGAAGATAGAGTTCTTTAGAAGAGATGGGAGCTGGGCCCCAGATTGTGTCGTGGCCTTGACCTGGCTCTTTCTACTCAAGGCTCTATTTCCTCACCCGTCAATTATGGATAAACATTCAGGTCTGGCCTTCTCGTGGGGCTCTGTGTAACTGGAAGACTCATACCCTTCTTGAGAACCCTTTCACCTAAAAATATCTTCAAGCAGGAATCGAATCTCTCTTTCTCTCCCCTAACTCTGAGGAGTGCCAAGAAGTACAAATAGAGTGGGGTGGGAAAGCCACATGGCACATACTTCTTATTACCCTCAGGTCACTTTCCACTGCCCGTACTTGTTTTTAAAGTGCAATAAAAATATGTAATTTCCTAGAGTATGTTAGGGAAGCTAACAAAACAAGAAGCAGCGTAAGTCAGCATTTCTATACAAGATACCCTTTCTGTACACATTCAGAAAAAAACAGGAAGGATGGTTAGCAAATGTTAGAGTGATAATCCTGAATAGCTGGGATTATGGATGATTTTGGTTTTTTCATTTCTTTATTTTTTCTATCTTTTTAAAAATTTACTTGTGTTATGTAATAAAAGTGAACAACAGGGCCCAGCCCCGTGGCTGAGTGGTTAAAGTTCCATGTGCTCTGCTTCGGAAGCCTGGGGTCACAGGTTCAGATCCTGGGCATGGACCTACTCTACTCACCGGCTATGCTGTGGCGGTGTCTCACATACAAAAAAATAGAGGAAGATTGGCACAGAAGTTAGCTCAGGGCAAATCTTCCTTAGCAAAAAAAAAAGTCCATTTGTTGCATTCCTTGTAGAATTCCTACTTGGCCAACTTGGGTCCTACTGGGATAAATTAGGTAGTGGTTAAGCTTTCAAATCTGATTGTGGAAATGAAACTGATACATACTTTCCCTTTTTAACTTAAGTTTATAATACACGTGGTATGTTCTCATTCATTGCTATTCTCTACATTGTGAACGTATATGTGAGAAGAGGAGGACCAGCCAATCGGGTAAGTTTTCCATGCAGATAATGATAAAGGAACTAGAGAGAGGGAAAATTCAAAAACTGGTGTTGAAGTTTTCAATGAATGTTTGTTTCCCAGGGCTGCCATAGCAAAATACCACAACACTTAAAATAAGCCACCAAGTATTTTAACAAGCCACCAACTTTGTAGTATTTTGCTGTTCTCTCACAGTTCTGGAGGCTAGAAGTCCAAAAGCCGTAGGTATCAAGGCCATGCTCCTTCTGAAAGCTCTGGGGAAGAATCCTTCCTTGCCTCTTGCAATTTTTGTGGCCCCAGGCATTCCTTGGCTTGTAGTTGTAATCTCTTCACATGGCCCTCTTCCCCTTGTCTCCTCTGTGTCTGTGTTTCCAAACTTCCCTCTTTGTAAGGAAACTAGTTCTTGGATTTAGGGCCTACCCTAATCCAGTATGATCTCATCTTAACTTGATTACATCTGCAAAGACCCTGTTTCCAAACAAAGTCTCATTCACAGGTACCAGGGTTAGGACTTGAACATCTTTTTGGGAAACAATCCAACCCACAACCTGGAAATCAGTAAACCTAACTGAAACAGAGCAGTTTCTGTGAAAATGAGCTTCGATACATAAGTCGTTAAAATTACTAGCATGAGTTTGAGCAAATCTAGCTGAAATGCAACAGTTTCTTTAAAAAACAAACAAAAAACACCTTAGATCCATGAGTTCTCAAAACTATATTCCCAGAATGAGTTTTGAGCAGGTTACAGTAGTTTGAAGTATAGGAAAGGGTATGAGCTTATGAAATCTCTTCCTGAAGGACTTTTATACAAAGATAAGGTTATAAATTTGTAGGCAATAAAAAACATCCACCCTTTTTCTGAGATCCATGGGATGTGAGGCATGGGAAATGAGCAATATCAACTGTGGAGGACTATAGGGGAAGAGAAATCCTTAGAAAAAGCATGGCTAAGTTAAGGCAGAAAGTGGAGGTAGAACCTGTAGTGTTGAGGTTTAACACATTTGTAATGTTTGTGATATGATTGGCATTTCCAAGGGCAAAATGAAATAAGCACAGACAGGAGTAGAAGGGAAGTGTGGGTTAGAATGGTTGACTAGTGGCTGTCCTGACAGGACTGAAAAATGGGGCTGAAGAGGCCTCACAGTTCTGTTTGGCTTTCCGGTGTGTGGTCTGGACCACTGCAGACAGTCGCATCCATCATCTGAAAAGTCACCTGTAACCAGAAACAGCCTCTATTTTTCCTAACTTCATTTCATGAAATGGCTAAATCTGTTTGCCTGGGTTGCTGAGATAATTGAAGGATTCCAGTCTGATATATAATCCAGGAAGGAAATGGCAGGAGAAGCAGATTTTTTGAGATGATAGAGCCGTACAGAATATGGTCATTGGGTACACGTGCAATCGCCATTTATCTCCCAGAGAAATCTAAAAGATAATTTTGGTTGTCCCGTTGCCATACTAAGAATAAATGTCTATCATTCTTCAATTCTTATAAAGAACAACTATCAATATTCAACTTCTTTCATATTTCACTTTCTATTTTTCTAGTTTCATCTATCACTAATTTAGAGCATGTACTTTATATATCAACCAAAAATAGATTGCTTGATGGTCCTGGAACTTGCTTTGCACTTTTCCACATTAGCAATTTTTCTTATGCCTTTTCCTCTGCTTGGAATGTCCATCCACCATAATTCTCAATTACCAGCTATCAAAATGTATTCATCATCAAAGGCAGAGATCAGCTATTACTCTTCCATTGAGCATTTCCTATTCCTCTCTGCCTTTGTCCACTCAGGAATCATAGGTTTCCAAATAATAACTACCAATAATTGAGTCTTTAATATTTGCTGGACACTTCTAAAAACTTTGTGTCAATATTCACATAAAGTCTATGAAGTATAGTCATTTCCATTTTACAGATGAGGAAATAGAATTTACATAGCTAGTAATTAACCATATAGTTCCATTTTACAAAAGAAATAGAAATTTACATAGCTAGTAATTAACCGTTAGTTCTCAAACTATTACTATAATAGTGCATCTTTAGTGATGGATGGGAAGCTAAAGACTATTTCAATCTCGTTCTTCTAAAAGTGAGCAAACAAGCTAATAAAATGTAGCAGTTTGTCTCAGAAACTATAATTAGCAGAATGGATATGGCAGAGTACCAAATGAGTTAATCTTAATGTCTCAATAAATTATCACAGGATTGAGAGAAATGACAGATTGAAATTATGAGAGAAAGGGGAAAATATAAAAATAGATCTAGAATATCCTTTTATGTACAATAGATATTTAAAAGGGCACAAAAAGAACAGATGTACAAGGTAGAAGTAATAATTTAAAAATAACAGAAGAAGGACTTCTGCCTCAGGGAAGATTAAGTAGACATACTTTTCTCTATTTCTCTTGCCAAGTACAGATAAAATCCCTAAGTATAAGGAAAACAAACATAAGACTTTGAAAGGTGGAAAAAAGAAGGCAGACAGGGTTGGGACCACGGGACCTAAGGAATACCATGGTGGTGAGTTCCCTGGGTTTTCTTTTTGCCTCATGTATCCCAGACTTGGAACTGAAGAAGCTGGCAACTCTGAAATGCCAATTGGTGTAGGCAGAAAACAAACCAAAAAACCCCAATAAAAACTCTCTAACCAAAGAACAAGGAGAAGGGCAGCCTAGTAGGACAGAAAACTTTTAGACAATAACTGCTCTACTCCAGCCAATCACCACAGAAAAAACTGGCCCCATCCTTACCAGCAAAGGCTGTGTAGGGAGCCTAGATTTCCACCCTTGCCAGGCTGTGAAAACGTGCTCAAGCCCAACCTCCCATTCACAGGGGTGGTATCAGAAAAGTACAGGTAGGGAGCTGGGACTTGCATTCCCACTGGCTGGTTATGAGACAGCATCCCCGACCTGCTGCTGCCCATGATGTCAGTGTAGAGCATTTGGGGAGCTGGGACTTCTACCCCCACCCAGCAATAATGAGGCACCCACACCTCTCAACCTCTCTACTGGGTGGTGTCAGGGAGGAGAGTCAGGACTTTCACCACTGTCCAGTGTTAAGGAGGCCACACACACCCCTGTAGTGTCAGTGGAGACCACCTGGGGAACAGTAATAACACAGTCTTATCCTTTCCAGCCAGGGTAGTTACCAGTGGATGCCTAATGGGGAGCTGGAACTTCCATCTCTGTTCAGCAATAAAAAGGAGGCCTTACCCTCCTCAGGTGTCAAACAAGGCTGAGTAGGGGGCCGGCCTGGTGGCTCAGCAGTTAAGTGCGCATACTCCGCTTCAGCGGCCTGGGGTTCACCAGTTTGGATCCTGGGTGCGCACTGACGCACCGCTTGTTAAGCCATGCTGTGGCGGCGTCCCATATAAAGTAGAGGAAGATGGGCACAGATGTTAGCCCAGGGCCAGTCTTCCTCAGTAAAAAAGAGGAGGCTTGGCATCGGATGTTAGCTCAAGGCTGATCTTCCTCACACACAAAAAAGAAGGCTGAGTGGGGAACCTAGACTTCTACCCACATCTGGCAGAAACAAGGTGGTGTCTCTGCTCTCTCAGCCATAATGGTGTCAGAGGAAGCCAGGTAAAACTGGAGGTTTAAATAAGATCTAGTCAAAATGCTCAAAATGTCCACGTTTCAACAGAAAATCACTCAAATCCTGATACCAAAACAGGAAAATTTCAACTTGAATAAAGACCAGTAGATGTTTTGCTGTGAACCTCAAACTGCTCTAAAGAATGAAGTGTATTAAAAATAGATCCCTGGCCGGCCCGGTGGCTTAGCGGTTAAGTGCGTGCGCCCCGCTGCTGGCGGCCCGGGGTCGGATCCCGGGCACGCACGGACGCACCGCTTCTCCGGCCATGCTGAGGCCACGTCCCACATGCAGCAACTAGAAGGATGTGCAGCTGTGACATACAGCTATCTACTGGGGCTTTGGGGGGAAAAATAAATAAATAAAATCTTTAAAAAAAAAAATAGATCCCAACACGGATGACAGATGTCAGAATGATGTGACAGATTTTAAACCAGCCATCGTAAATATGCTTCAATGAGCAATTGCAAACACATTTGAAACAAATGAAAAATAGAAAGTTCCAGCAAGGAATAAGGAAGACATAAGGAAGAACCAAATGGGAATTTTAGAATTGAAAAATACAATAACTGAAAAATTTAAAAAACTCAACAGATAGGCTCAACAGCAGTATGGAAAGCAGAGAGGAAAGGCTCAGTGAATTTGAAGACAGACAATAGAAATTATTCAGTCTGACAGCAGAGAGAAAATAGACTGCAAACAAAAACAGCCTCAGAGACCTGTGAGATTATAAGAAAGGATCTAATATTCATGTCATAGGAGTCCCACTGGGAGGGTAAAAGAAGGGCAGGGCTAAATAAGCAGTTGAAGAGAATGTCCCCAATATGGCAAAAGATATATACCTACAGATTCAAGAAGCCGAGCAAAACCCAAAGGGTAAAAACCAAATAGATCCAAGCCAAGACACATCATAATCAAAATTCTGAAAACTTAATACAAGGAAACAATCTTGAAAGCAGTGATAGAAATGACTCCTTACCTATAGGAAGAAAACAATTTGAATGACAGCAGATTTCTCATCACAAATCATGGAGGAAGTGGCACCACATTTTTCAAGTGGTGAGAGAAAAACAAAACTGTTCAACCCAGAATTCTCTATCTAGTGAAAACATCCTTCAGGGATGTCTATTCAAATATAGCAATCCTAAATGTGTATGTACCAAACAGCGGAGCTGTGAAATATGTCAGGCATATCTGATAGAAATGGGTGTGATGTCACTGAGATTGGTGGAGTAGGGAGCTCCACGGATCCATCCCTCCACTGAGGCAATGAGTAAGCTGGCAAAAATGGTCAGAATCAACTTTTTCAAAACTCTGGAATCTAATTTAAAAATTACAAAAACAAGGGGCGTGCTTAATGCAGAGAAAAGCTGCCAAACTTCAGTAAGGAATTGTGGCATGGTTGCTTACCTACCTACTATCCCCCAGCTCAGTGACGGCTGTGGGTGTGGTGGCCTGCATTCTTGGAGCAGCTTCTTGGTGTCATAGTGGGCAACACAGACCTTGTTCTCAAAGAATTGTGCTTGTTTTGACCTGTCTGGCAGCTCCCTGAGTGACCAGCACAGGAGCTTGCCTTCATTTCTCTGCTTCCCTCTCAGAGCTATCTACGGGCTGGAGTGGCCTCCTGGGAGGCTTTTGTCAAAAGCATTTAAAGGCTTATACTATCCACAGCCACCTGTGACAAGAAATAGTACAGCAAGCAGCAGACAGACTGAAAAACATAGGATGGAAGAGACTGGGGAAGAGATACATTTCAATATTTACTGCAAAGCTACAGTCATAAAAACAGTATGTTACTGGAATAATGATAGACACATAGATCAATGGAATCAAATTAAAGTCCCCAAATAAACCCATACATCTATGGTCAATGGATATTCGAACAGAGTGCCAAGGCCATTCAATGGCAGAAAGAATAGTCTCTTAAGCAAATGGTGCTGGGAAAATCAATACAAAAGAATGTAGTTGGACCTTTACCTCATGCCACATACAAAAATTAACTGAAAATGGATCAAACATAAGAGCTAAAACCATAAAACTCAAAAGAAAACAGAAGGGTAAATCTTCATGACTTTGGATTTGGCAATGATTTCTTAGCTATGACACCAAAAAACACAAGCAACAAAAGAAAAACATAAATTTGACTTCATCAAAATTGAAAATTTTGTGCATCACGGGACACTATAAAGAAAGTGAGAAAACAAGATACAGAAAGAGAAAAATATTTTCAAATCATATATCTGTATGGGCCAGATTTATATGACCCATTTTTTATATAGGTTACGGCCAATCTTTTTTTTGCGTGTGTGTGAGGAAGATTAGCTCTCAGCTAACATCTGCCAATCATCTTTTTGCTGAGGAAGACTGGCCTTGGGCTAACATCCATGCCCATCTTCCTCCACTTTATATGGGATGCAGCCACAGCATGGCTTGACAAGCGATGCATCGGTGCATGCCCGGGATCCGAACCCTGGGCCACCACAGCAGAGTGCACACACTTAACTGCTATGCCACCAGGCTGGCCCCAGGGCCAATCTTCCTCAGCAAAAAGAGGAGGATTGGCATCTGATGTTAGCTCAGGGCTAATCTTCCTCACCAAAAAAAAAAGGGGGGGGGGCACATAATTTAGAGTCCTCTATCTTCAAAGAAGACATACAAATGTTCAACAAGCACATGACAAGATGTTCAACATCACTCATCTTTAGAGAGATACAAATCAAAGCCACAATGAGATACCACTTTACATCCACTATGACGGTGATAGCTAAAACAATGGAAAATAACAAGTGGTGACAAGGATGTAGAGAAATTGGAACCCGCGTAGATTGCAGGAGGGAATTTCAAATGGTGCAGCTGCTATGGAAAAACCATCAATAGGTTAAACATAGAATTACCACGTGACCCAGACGCTCTACTCCTAGTGATATAACAAAGAATCAAAAACATGTGTTTAAGCAAAAACTTGTACAAGAATGTTCATAGCAGCAGTTTTCACAATAGCCAAAAGCCAATCCATCACCTGATGAATGTATAAACAAAATGTGGTATATCCATCATACAATGGAATGATACTTAGTCATAAAAGGGAATGAAATACTGCATACATGTTACAACATTAATGAACATCAAAAACATTATGTTCAGTGAAAGAAGTCAAACACAAAAAGTCACATATTGCATGATTTATTTTATATGAAATATTCAGAATAGGTAAATCCATTTAGACAGCAGGTAGGCAGGTGCTGGGGGGAGGGAGAATGGCACGTGACCTCTTAATAGGTATGGAGTTTCCTTTTGGGGTGACGAAAATGTTTTGCAACTAGGTACAGGTGATGTTTGCACAATATTGTGAATGTTCTAAATGCTATAGAATTATATACGTTAAAATGGTTAATTTTATGTTATGTAAATTTTACTTAAGTAAAAAAATTAAGAATCTGCTATCAAAAGAAACTTGTTTCAAATGTGTGTTTTAAAATTCAATCTAACAATCTCTGTCTTTTCTTTGTTATGTTTAGTCCACTTGCATTTAACGTAATTCTAGATGTGGTTAAATTTGTTTATAATGTTATTATTTCTTTTCTTTTTTTACATTCTTTATTTCCTGTTTTTCTGTTCCCCTTTCATGCCTTCTTTTGGATTAGTTGTATAGATACTTTTTGCTTTTTATTGAAAAAATTTGACATGTAACATTGTGTAAGTTTAAAGTGTACAGTGTGTTACTTTGATACATCTATATCTTGTAATATGATTGCCAATGCAGTGATATTTATCACACGACATAATTATTGTACAATATTATTGTCTATATTCATTATATTGCGCATTAGATCTCTATGGCTCATTTACTACTCATTACAAGTTTGTACCCTTAAACACAATTACTCTTATCTCCTCCCCACATCCCCTGGTAACCACCATTATACTCTTTGTTTTTTACAGGTTTAACTTTTTTAGATACCACATATAAGTGATATCATACAGTACTTGTCTTTCTCTGTCTGACTTATCTTGCTTAGCATGATATCCTCAAGTTCTATCCATGTTGTCACAAATGGGAGGATATACTCCTTTCTCATGGCTGAATAATATTCCATTGTGTAAATATACCATACCTTTTTTATCTGTTCATCCACTGATAGGCATTTGGGTTGTTTCCATACCTTGGCTTTTGTGCACAATGCTGCAATAAACATGGGAGTGCATATATCTCATTGAAATCCTGTTTTCATTTCCTTTGGGTATATACCCAGAAGTGGAGTTGCTGAATCATATGGGAGACCTATTTGAAATTTTTTGAGGAACCTCCATATTTTTTTCCATGGTGGTTGGACCAATTTACATTCCCATCAACAGTGGATAAGGGTTCTCTTTTCACTACATCTTCACCAGTACCTGTTGTCTCTTGTCTTCTTGATGATAGCCATTCCAACAGGTGTGAGGTGATATCTCATGTGGTTTTGATTTGCATTTCCCTGATAGTTAATGATGTAGAACATCTTTTCATGTGTCTGTTGGCCATTTTGATGTGCTCTTTGGAAAATTTGTCCATTTAGTTCTTCTGCCCATTTTTTAATTGGATTGTTTGTTTTTTTGTTATTAAGTTGACTGAGTTCTTTACATATTTTGGATATTAACCCCTTATCTGATATACGGTTTGCAAAAATTTTCTCCCATTCTGTAGTTTGTTTTTCATTTTGTTAATTGTTTCTTTTGCTGTACAGAAGCTTTTGAGTTTGATGTAATCCCATTTGTTGCTTTTGCTTTGGTCGTTTGTAGTGGTATATTTTGTATTATTCTATTTTATTTCATCTATTGCCTTTTTTGTTACATCTCTTTGTATTATTTTTAGTGGCTGCTCTAAAGATTATAATATACATATCTAAGTGCTCCCAGTCTACTTAGAATTGATACTTTACCACTTTATGTAAAATGTAAACCTCACAGCCATAAAGTCCTTTTATCTTCTCCATTTTATGTTGTAGCTGTTATATCTATATACATTGAGAACGCTTAAAGAGATGAATAATCTTTTTATATTTATCCAGATATGTACCATTTTTGTTGGTCTTCCTTCATTTCTGAAGTTCCAAGTTTCCCATTTCTTTTCTTTTTCTTCAGACTGATGAACTTCCTTTAGCATTTCTTTTAGAGCAGGGATATTGGCAATGAATTCTCTTGTTTTCCTTCATCCAAGAATACCTTTATTTCACCTTAATTCCTAAGGAGTATTCTCACTGGATACAGAATTATTGATTGGCAGTTCCTTTTTATTAGCACTTTCAGAATGTTGTTTCCTTGTCTTGTGGCCTCTATTTTTTTCTCATGAGAAGTCCACAACCATTTGATTCATTGTTCCCCTATACGTAATTTGTTATCTTTGTTTGACTGCTTTCAAGTTTTTCTTTTTTTTTTTTTAAGATTTTATTTATTTATTTTTTCCCCCCAAAGCCCCAATAGATTGTTGTATGTCATAGCTGCACATCCTTCTAGTCGCTGTACGTGGGACACGGCCTCAGCATGGCTGGAGAAGCGGTGCGTTGGTGCGCGCCCGGGATCCGAACCCAGGCCACCAGCAGCGGAGCGCATGCACTTAACTGCTAAGCCACGGGGCCGGCCCTCAAGTTTTTCAATCCCTTTATTTTTTCAGGAGTCTGATTATGATGTGCCTGGACATGATTTTCTTTGAGTTTATTCTGTTTGGGCTTCCTAGAGCTCCTTGATCTTCTAATTTATGTCTTTCACCAAATTTGGGAAGTTTTTAGCCATTATTTATTCAAATATCTTTTTCAGCACATGACTTAGTCTCCTCTCCTTCTGGGACATCAATGACATGACTGATATATATTTTTATATTGTCCCATAAATCCCTGAGGTTTCTGTAAATTCTTTTTAAAAATTTTCACTCTGTTCTTTATACCAGGTAAATTTCCTTGCTTTGAAATCTAATTCTGATATTAATGTAGCCATTACAAGCTAATTTTTATTAGTGTTTGCATGGCATATCTTTTCCCATCCTTTTACCCTTAACCTAGCTATATCATTGTATTTATGATGGATTTTGTTAGACAACCTATAGTTGGGAAGTTTTTTTTTTTCAATATAATCTAAGAAAATCTGCCTTTTATTTGGTGTGTTAAGACCTTTTACATTTAATGTAATTATCGTTAGATTTAGGTCCACCATTTTGTTATTTGTTTTATGTTGGCCTCCCTGTGCTTTCCTTTTCTGTTCCCTCTTTCCTGTTTTCTTTTGGATTATTTGAATTGTGACTTAGTAAGAAATATATATTTGGTCTCTGCCTCTAGTTCCTGACAGAGAGCTCCTAAAACCCTGTAATTTCCTGAGTTATGGTGATGATAGGAGCATTTACACAGAGCTCCTAAATCTCTCGGAGTTTCCTGGGTGATAGGAGCACCTTTTGTCCTAATGAGGTGACTCTTGGTGGGATCCTGCTTAGCTTCAGGATGTGGACTGGTCACCAGAAAGAGCAAACCATGATTAGAAGCTTGGAACTTTCAGCCCCACCCCCTCATTCTCCAGGGAGGGGAGAGGGACTTGAGATTGAGTTAATAGTCCATCATGCTTATGTGATGAAGCCTCCATGAAAATCCCTAAACTAGAGGATTTGGATAGCTTCTGGTTTGGTGAACACATCCACGCGCTGGGAGGGTGGTGCACCCCACTCCACAGGGACAGAAGCTCTTTGCACTCAGGACCCTTCCAAACTTCACCCTATGTACCTCTTCATCTGGCTGTTCATCTATATCCTTTACAATATCCTTTATAATAAACCAGTAAACATAAGTAAATGTTTTTCTGAGTTGTGTGAGCCATTTCAGCAAATTATCAAACCTGAGGGGTGTTGTGGAAATCCTCAGCTTTCTACCCAAGTTGGATAGAAATGTGGGTACCCTGGGGACCCATTACTTAAAATTGGTATCTAAAGTGAGAGCACTCCTGTGGGACTGAGCCTTTAAACCAGTGGAGTCTGACACTAACTCTGGGTAGTTACTGTCAGAATTGAGTTAAATTATACCAGTTAGTGTCGAGAGAGTTGGAAAATTGATTGGTAGGGGGTATAAAAAGCCCACATTTGTTGTCAGATGTGTTGTGAGTGGAGATACAGTTTTCCACTAGAATACATTTTAATATTACATTTAATTTTAATTTACATATCACATTACATTTTAATTCATGTATCGTCTATTTGGCTTTTTCTCTCTGTATTTTTCGTAGTGGCTCCTCTAGGTATTACAATATACATTCCTATGTTATCACCGTTTACTGAGTTAATATTTAACTACTTCAAGTAAAATGTATAAGCCCTAAAACCACGTATGTCCAACTACCCTCCCCACTTCATTTTACATGTCATATTACATACAATGAAAACCCCACAAGACAACGTAATACTTTTTGAACAGTCATATGTGTTTTAAAGAATTTAAGAAGAGAAAAATAGTCTCATATTTTCCCAGGTATTTACCATTTATGTTGCTCTTTCTTACTTTCCTAAAGTGCCGAGTTTCCCCATTCTTTCATTTCTTTTCCTCCTTAAGAACTTCCTTCAGCATTTCTCTTAGAGCAGAGTGCCTTAGTTCCTGAAAGATATTTCTGCTGGATATGGAGTTATGGATTGGCACTTGTTTTTCATCAGCCCTTTAAACATACTGTTTCCCTGTCTTCTGGCCTCTAAGGCTTCTGATAGGAAATCCATGACCATTTGAATCATTGTTCCCCTACATGTAATGTGTTATTTTTCTTTGGCTGCTTTCAAAATGTTTTGTTTATCTTTTTTTTTCCAGCAGTTTGATTATGATGTGTCTGGGCATGATTTTCTTTGAGTTTATCCTCAAAGAAGGGGTTCATTGAGCTCCTTCAACTTGTAAATTTACATCTTCCACCAAATTTCAGCCATTATTTTTTACATATTTTTTTCTGCATCAATCTCTCTCTTTTCAACTTCTGGAACTCCAATGACATAAATTTTAGAGCATTTGATATTCTCCCAGAAATTGCTAAGGATCTGTTCATTTTTTTTTCAATCTTTTTCTCTCTGTTTTTCAGATTCAATAATTTTTTTTTTTTTTTACTTTTGTTATGAGTTTTTTTTGTCATTTTATTCATTTTTTTATTGTGAAAGTTTTTTTGTACATTATTATTTGTCAGTCACCACATAAATGCATCCCTTCACCCCTTGTGCCCACCCCCACCCCCTACCCCCTGGTAACCACCAAACAGTTCTATCTGTCTGTGTATTGGTTTATCTTCCACATATGAGTGAAATCATGCAGTGTTTGTCTTTATCTTTCTGGCTTATTTTGCTTAACATAATACTCTCCAGGTCCATCCATGTTGTTGCAAATGGGATGATTTTGTCTTTTTTTATGGCTGAGTAGTATTCCATGGTATATATATACCACATCTTCTTTATCCAATCATCAGTCGAGGGACACTTGGGTTGCTTCCATTTCTTGGCTATAGTCAATAATGCTGTGATGAACATAGGGGTGCATAAATCTCTTTGGATTGTTGATTTCAGGTTCATTGGGTAGATACCCAGTAGTGGGATAGATGGATCATAAGTTATTTCTATTTTTAATTTTTTGAGGAATCTCCATACCATTTTCCATAGAGGCTGCACCAGTTTGCATTCCCACCAGTGGTGAATTAGGGTTCCCATTTCTCCACAGCCTCTCCAGTATTTGTTGTTTTTTGTCTTGGTGATTATAGCCATTCTGACGGGTGTAAGATGATATCTTAGTGTGGTTTTGATTTGCATTTCCCTAATGATTAGTGATGTTGAGCATCTTTTCATGTGCCTATTGGCCATCTGTATATCTTCTTTGGAGAAGTGTCTGTTCATTTCCTCTGCCCATTTTTTGATTGGGTTTTTTGTTTTCTTATTGTGCAGTTGTGTGAGTTCTTTATATATTATGGAGATTAATCCCTTGTTGGATATATGGTTTGCAAATATTTTTTTCCCAGCTGGTGGGCTGCCTATTCATTTTTTTTTTAAGATTTTATTTATTTATTTTTTTCCCCCGAAAGCCACAGTAGGTAGTTGTATGTCATAGCTGCACATCCTTCCAGTTGCTGTACATGGGACACAGCCTCAGCATGGCCAGAGAGCATCGGCACATGCCTGGGATCCGAACCCAGGCCGCCAGCAGTCGAGCATGCACACTTAACCGCTAAGCCACGGGGCCGGCCCTGCCTATTCATTTTGATCCTGGTTTCATTTGCCTTGTAGAAGCTCTTTAAGCTGAAGAAGTCTCACTTGTTTATTTTTTCTTTTGTTTCCCTTGTCTGAGTAGACATGGAATTCGAAAAGGACCCTTTATGGCTGATGACAAATAGTGTACTACATATATTTTCCTTCAGGAGTTTTATAGTTTCAGGTCTCAACTTCAGGTCTTTGATCCATTTTGAGTTAATTTTTGTGTATAGTGAAAGAAGATGGTCTACTTTCATTCTTTTGCAAGTGGCTGTCCAGTTTTCCCAGCACCATTTATTGAAGAGACTTTCTTTTCTCCATTGTATGTTCTTAGTTCCTTTGTCAAAGATTAGCTGCCCGTACATGTGAGGTTTTATTTCTTGACTTTCAATTCTGTTCCATTGATCTGTGTGTCTGTTTTTGTACCAGTACCATGCTGTTTTGATTACTATCACTTTGTAGTATGTTTTGAAGTCAGGGATTGTGATGCCTCCAGCTTCGTTCTTTTTCTCGGGATTGCTTTAGCTATTCGGGGTCTTTTGTTGCCATATATGAATTTTAATATTCTTTGTTCTATTTCTGTGAAGAATGTTATTGGGATTCTGATTGGGATTGCATTGAATCTATAGATTGCTTTAGGTAGTATGGACATTTTAACTATGTTTATTCTTCCAATCCAAGTGCGTGGAATATTTTTCCATTTCTTTATGTCATCATTGATTTCACTCAATAATGTCTTATAGTTTTCATTGTATAGGTCTTTCACTTCCTTGGTTAAATTTACTCCTAGATATTTTATTCTTTTTGTTGCAATTATAAATGGGATTGTCTTCTTGAGTTCTCTTTCTGTTAGTTCGTTGTTGGCATATAGAAATGCAACTGATTTCTGTAAGTCGATTTTGTACCCTGCAACTTTGCTGTAGTTGTTGATTATTTCTAATAGTTTTCCAATGGATTCTTTACGGTTTTCTATATATAAGATCATGTCATCTGCAAACAGCAAGAGTTTCACTTCTTCGTTGCCTTTTTGTATTCCTTTTTCTTGCCTAATTGCTCTGGCCAGAACCTCCAGTACTGTGTTGAATAAGAGTGGTGAGTGTGGGCACCCTTGTCTTGTGCCTGTTTTCAGAGAGATGGCTTTCAGTTCTTCCCCATTGAATATTATATTGGCTGTGGGTTTGTCATATATGGCCTTTATTATGTTAAGGTACTTTCCTTCTATACCCATTTTGTTGAGAGTTTTTATCATAAATGGATGTTGGATCTTGTCAAAAGCCTTCTCTGCATGTATTGAGATGATCATATGGTTTTTATTCCTCTTTTGTTAATGTGGTGTATCACATTGATTGATTTGCAGATGTTGAACCATCCCTGTGTCCCTGGTATGAATCCCACTTGATCATGGTGTATGATCTTTTTAATGTATTGCTGTAATCGGTTTGCCAATATTTTGTTGAGGATTTTTGCATCTATGTTCATCAGGGATATTGGTCTGTAGTTTTCCTTAGTATTGTCTTTGTCTGGCTTTGGTATCTGGGTGATGTTGCCCTCATAGAATGTGTTGGGAAGTGTTTCATCTTCCTCTATTTTTTGGAATAGTTTGAGAAGGATAGGTATTAAGTCTTCTTTGAATGTTTGGTAAAATTCTCCAGAGAAGCCATCTGGTCCTGGACTTTTATTTTTTGGGAGGTTTTTGATTACTGTTTCAATCTCTTTACTTGTGATTGGTCTATTCAGGTTTTCTGTTTCTTCTTGATTCAGTTTTGGGAGGTTGTATGAGTCTAAGAATTTATCCATTTCTTCTAGATTGTCCAATTTGTTGCATATAGTTTTTCATAGTATTCTCTTATAATCTTTTGTATTTCTGTGGTATCCATTATGATTTCTTCCTTTTCATTTCTAATTTTATTTATTCGAGGCTTCTCTCTTTTTTTCTTAGTGAGTCTGGCTAAGGGTTTGTCAATTTTGTTTGTCTTCTCAAAGAACCAGCTCTTTGTTTTATTGATCCTTTCTACTGTTGTTTTTAATTTAAATTTCATTTATTTCTGCTTTGATTTTTATTATTTACTTCCTTATGCTGACCTTGGGCTTTGTTTTTTCTTCTTTTTCTAATTCTGTTAGGTATAGTTTGAGGTTGTTTATTTGGGCTTTTTCTTGTTTGTTAAGGTGGGCCTGTATTGCTATGAGTTTCCCTCTCAGGACTGCTTTTGCTGCCTCCCATATGAGTTGGTATGGTGTATTTTCATTTTCATTTGTCTCCAGATATGATTTGATTTCTCCTTTAATTTCATCAATGATCGATTTGTTGTTTAGTAGCATGCTGTTGAGTCTCCACAACTTTGTCACTTTCCTGGGTTTTTTCCTGTAGTTGATTTCTAACTTCATGTCATTATGATCAGAAAAGATGCTTGTTATGATTTCAATCTTCTTAAATTTATATAAGCATGACTTGTTTCCCAACATATGTTCTATTCTTGAGAATGTTCCATGCGTGCTTGAGAAGAATGTGTAATCTGCTGTGTTTGGATGGAGTGCTCTATATATATATCTATTAAGTCCATCTCATCAAGTTTTTCATTTAAGTCCATTATTTCCTTATTGATTTTCTGTCAGGATGATCTATCCATTGATGAAAGTGGGGTGTTAAGATCCCCTACTATTATTGTGTTGTTGTTAGTATCTCCTTTTAGGTTTGTTAATAGTTGCTTTATGTACCTTGGTGCTCCTGTGTTGGGTGCATATATATTTAAAAGTGATATGTCTTCTTGGTGGAGTATCCCTTTTATCATTATATATTGCCCCTCTGTCTCTCATTACCTGTTTTACCTTGAAGTCAACTTTGTCTGATATAAGTGTGGCGACACCTGCTTTCTTTTGTTTGCCATTACCTTGGAGTATTGTCTTCCATCCTTTCACTCTGAGCCTATGTTTGTCTTTAGAGCTGAGATGTGTTTCCTGGAGGCAGCATATTACTGGGTCTTGTTTTTTAATCCATCCCACTACTCTGTGTCTTTTGATTGGAGAGTTCAGTCCATTAACATTTAGGGTAATTATTGATATAAGAGGGCTTATTGTTGCATTTTATTGCTCATTTTCCAGTTCTTTTGCATTTCTTTTGTTTCTCGTCCCTTGCGTTTTGGACTACCAGTTCAGTTTGGTAGTTCTGTATGGGGGTTCTCTTAGTTTTCTCTTTCTTTATCATGTGTGACTCTGTTGTGATTATTTGGTTGGTGGTTACCATGAGGTTTGTATAAAAAAATCTCATGGATGTCGCAGTCCATTTTCTTATGGCCTCTTATTCCCTTAGACTAAGTCAATTCAATTGCCATCCTCTTCCTCTTCTAACTTATTATTGTCAGATCTTATTCCTTCTTGTGTTGTGAGTCTGTGTTTAACGTGATGAGGTTATATTTATTTTTGGTGCTTACCTTCCCTTGATCTTTGGTTTTATAATTAAGTGTTGCTAATCTATTCTGCTAGAGAGCTGCAATTTTTCTGGTTTTGTTGACCTATTTTCCTCCTTGGCCACACCTTTGAATCCCCTTTCTCTTTTTTTCTCAGGCATGAAGGCCTTCTTGAGCACTTCTTGTAG
Source organism: Ceratotherium simum simum (assembly GCF_057802395.1). Taxonomy (NCBI): domain Eukaryota; kingdom Metazoa; phylum Chordata; class Mammalia; order Perissodactyla; family Rhinocerotidae; genus Ceratotherium; species Ceratotherium simum. Next base: position 27,254,251 of record NC_141932.1, read on the forward strand.
TGAGGCTTGTGGCAATGAACTCCCTTAGCTCTTGTTTATCTGGGATAGTTATTATTTCTCCATCATATCTGAAGGATGTTTTTGCTGGATAGAGTATTCTTGGCTGAAAGTTTTTGTTCTTCAGAATTTTGAATATATCATTCCACTGTTTCCTAGCCTGTAAGGTTTCTGTTGAGAAATCAGTGGGGAGCCTGATAGAAATTCATTTGTATGTTATTTTTTTTGTCTAGCTGCCCTTAGTATTTTTTCTTTGTCATCGACTTTTGCCAGCTTTACTACTATATGCCTTGGAGAGAGTCTTTTCATGTTGAAACATTTAGGGGATTTATTTATTTCATTCACTGGCATTTCCAGCTCCTTCCCCAGGTTTGGGAAGTTCTCGGCTATTATTTCTTTGAACAAGTTCTCTGCTCCTTTTTCCCTGTCTTCTCCCTCTGGAATAGCTATAATCCTTATGTTGGATTTCCTAATTGAGTTGGATATTTCTCAGAGAGTTTCTTCATTTCTTTTTAGTCTTAGTTCTCTTTCCTCCTCCCTCTGGAGCATTTCTGCATTGCTGTCCTCAATACTGCTAATTCTTTTCTCCATATTGTCAGCTCTGATACTTAAGACATCCAGATTTATCTTTATCTCCTCTATTGTGTTTTTTCATCTTTAAGATTTCTGATTTTTTTTTTAATAGTTTCAATCTCTTTCGTGAAGAAACTCCTGATTTCATTGAATTGTCCATCTGTGTTTTCTTGTATTTCATTAAGCTTTTTTATGATGGCTATTTTGAATTCTCTGTCATTAAGGTTATACATTTCTGTGCTTTCTGGGTTGACTTCTGGGTGCTTATCATTTTCCTTTTGGTCTGGAGATTTAATATATTTTTGCATACTGCCTGTCAGTGTTGGCTTACTTTTCCTCATAGTGAAAATATATGGTCACAGTTTCCTCTTGCTGCTGCTGGGTGGGGGTCAAGGGCTGTGTATTCTGGCCCGCCTCAATCCATGGGCACTCTTTTCGGCCCCTGGCTGATCTGAGGTGTGGCTGAGCAGAGTCTGCTGGGGGGAAAGTGTGGGAACAGCTGGAGCTGGAGTGTGGGAATAGCTGGGACTGAAGCACAGCTAGGCCACAGCAGCTGGGGCTCAGGTGTGGGTGGGTTGAAGCAGCTGCAGCCAAAGTGCCACGGGGCCAAAGAAGGATGAGCTGAAGCGCCGCCGTGCTGAAGCACCAGGTGGGCAGGCAGCTGGTGGGGGAGGGGTGCTTACTGTTGCCTCCGCTATCTCAGAAATCTCTGGCCTCCCTGTTCTCTGCTCTCCTGATGGGCTAGCTTGTCAAAAGTACCCTTCAACAGTTCCGCTGCCTCCTGTGGGGGGATCCCCACGGGCTGTGAGGGGTCTTGCAGAGCGCTGGCTTTTCTGCAGGGAGCAGCACCTCCCCTCCCTCTCTGAGAGCTGCCTGGCCTCAGTTGCTGGGTTGCACTCCTTGGGGAGGGAAGGGAGCGCCTCTTACCTCCTTCCACTTATTCTGGGGATTCCAGCACCTCAGTCCTCCGGTGTATGGCAGCCTGGGTGCCTCAGACATGCCCTGTGTTCTGTGAGTAGCTTCTGTTGCAGTATGAACGTCCTGTGTGTTGTGTCTTAGAGGGAGAGAGTTCAGTGGGGGAAGCTCACTCCACCATGATGCTGAGTCCCTCCAGATTGGATAATTTTTATTGATCTACCTTTAAGTTCACTGACTCTTTCCTCCATTACCTCCATTCTGCTATTGAGCCCATCTAATAATTTTTTTAAAAATTCTAAGTATTGTATTTTTCAGTTTTAATATTTTCATTTGGATCTTTTTTATAGTGTTTATATCTTTTTTGAGAAATTCTATATTTCCATTCAAGAGTAAAATGTAGCATAGTGATGAGAGCTGCCTTAAAATCTTTGTCTGCTAATTCTAACATTTGAGTCATCTTGACTTTGGCATATGTTGATTTTCTCTTCCCTTGATAATTGATCACATTTTCCTAGTTCTTTGTATATCAAATAATTTTGGATTGTATCCTGGACATTTTAAATATTATTTTCTGAGACTCTGTGTTCTGATAAAATCATCTGGATAATGATTTTAAAAAATTTTCAGCAGGCAGTATACCCACTTAGGTTCAGACAGCAAGTTCTGTTTAACATTCTGTGGGAAGTGGATCCAATATCAGTTTAGTTTTCAAAGGCTTTGCTCTGCTGCTTTGGGTATGCCCACACATGTGCCACTCTGAGGTTACTCCAGGACTTGTGCAGTGGTTTCTGTCATAGTTCAGTTCTCAGAGCCTTTCTTATGCTTCTTTGGGTCTGTTTCACTCATGTACAGCTTGAGGGTGAGTATGGGTCTTGTGTCAGTTCATTCACAGAATCAGGGGAATCCTCTTTTCTAGATCTCTCATCCAGGATTTTCCCCATAGTCTATTACTGCCAGGGGCCTCTTTTGCCAGTCGTCTGGTTAGAAAGAATGGGTTTCTGTCCAAGTTTTGGCTGTTCCTCCTCCCCTCATGCTGTCACATATGCTCTTCACATGCTCATCACTTTGTGGAGACGTGGCAAGAGTAGAGAGAAAAGAAAATAATATACTCTTTCTGGACCCCATGGGCCTCTTTTCTTGGTTCTGCTGACAGCTACTGTAGTAGCAGTGCAGCCTCATGACTGGGGCTAGTCTTAGTGCAAAGTCAGTAGAAAAAAAAGAAGAAAAAAGGAGGGGGATTTACCCCCTCGCCCATGCAGGAGCCTCTTTTTCTAGTCGTCTGGCTAGAAAAAAGGGGTTTCTCTCATAACTTTTGCTATTTTTCACCCACTGCACAGTTCTGGGACATGCCCTCCTTCCAGTCAAAGCCAGGAGAAAAAGGAGGAAAATATACCAGTAGACATGCCTCCGTATTGTTCATTCGTCATGTTTTTATCTCCCTCCACTTCCATTTGCTATTATTTACCTTTCTGAGTCCTCAGGTAGTTGCTTTTTGTATTTGGTCCATAGTGTTAAGTAGTAATTAGTGGGAGAGACGCACTGTAATGGGCTTTTTCGCTGTTGGCCAGTAGCGGACATCCGCCATCCCTGAAGCTTTGAGGTTGTCTAGGTATATGCCTTAGAATGGCTCTTTTTCATCCATTGGTGCTCGGTATTCGATGGACTTTCATCTTGTTGACTCATGTCTGTCAGTTTTGGGAAATTTTCTTGTATTATTTGATAATTTTCACCATTTTATCTTCTCTGTTGTCTCTTCTTGAATCTCCACTATTCTATTCACTGGCTAGAAAACTTTTGAAACTCTAATTCTCTTATCGTTTGACTTTTTGTTTTTTTCTTTTGAGTATATGACCCACGGTCTTAGATATGGAGCCTCCCTCACTGTGCCCTACAGGAGTAATGTAACACTATTTACAGAGTCCCAGGGTCTATCACTAAGGATCCCAGACTCTCCTCTGACTCCCTTTGGCAGCTGCCTCCCTCCACCCACTACGGCCACAGCCTCTGTCTAGAGCTGTACGTTTCCCCCTCCCCGGGCACTCGCACACATTTCAGGGGCGCACCGACTCGCGCCTACAGGGCGTGACTTGGCCCCAGCCAACGAAGAGGCTCGGTGGCGGGCGGGCGGGGGGATCGGGCCGGGTCCCCAGTCGCGCGCCTGGCCAGCTCTGCGCAGGGACCCCCAGTCGGCGCCGAGACAAAGCCAGGCCGGGCGGTGAGGCTGCCCGGATCGGGACTACCGTTCCCGCGGTCCACTGCGCCCCCCGTGACGCCTGCCCGGGACTCCATTTCCCAGGACCCTCCCTCCTCGAGGCTGCCGCCTGCTCCAGTTCGCGCTTTGGCCGACTCGCTGGTGCCGGGGGGAGAGAAGTCAGGGTCCTCTGAGGCTGGCGGTGCCGGGCGCCCCGAGTTGCTTGGCCTGAATCCACGACGCCCCGGCCCCGCCCGCGGCTCTCCGGGCTCCGGGCTACGTTTCCTGGAGGCGCCTGCGCCCGCGGCTGCTCTGCCCCAGCTCCTTCGCCTAGGGGTGCAGGGCGGGGTGCGCGCTCCCGCGCAGCGGCGGGGGCTCCGCCCGTGCAGTTGGGTCTGTAGGGCTCGGCTGAGACCCAACCGGACCCAACCCGCCCGTGAGAGGCGGTCGGTGAGGGAGCCGGGAGCCCGCGGCGGGGATCTCAGCCTGCCGGGGCGGCGTCGGCGAAGGGGACGCGTGTGTGTGTGCGTGTGCGTGTGCGCGTGCACGCGCGGCGCCGGCTGCCTGTGACGTCGTGATGACTGTTACTGCGGGGTTCTGTGTGTGGCCGTTTGCGACAGCGTGAACCGGGCTTAGGGGCCGTGTGTGGCGCTTGTCCACATTATTGACGCTGTATGTGGAGGGGTCGTCTTTATAGTCCAGGCTGTGGGAGTGTGATGGTAGGGCTGTGTGAACGTGATTATACGTGACTGCCTGTGACCATTTGTGTTACTGACTCTGGTAAGAGTTTGGCGGTGAAGGGAGCTGGAGACGGCTGAGCATATCGTCATTTTGTGTCTCTGGTATTTATATTGGCTGGATTGTGACAGTGTGACAGTGCTTTTGTGGATCTCTGAGAATGTGTGAGCATCGTTTGTGTGGCTGTATGTCACCATTTGTGTTACTGACTGGGTAGGAATTTGGCCGTGCACGGGCTGGGAGTGGGGAGGAGGGTGTCATCATTTCAGTGTTTCTAATGGTGGGTTTGTGGCTGTGTGGTGGTGCTGTTGTGTCTCTGTGAGGGCAGCTGTGAGTGTGGTTACATTGTGTAAGGGATGTAGGAGTTTGGCTGTGAAACGCGTGGGTGTGGGAGGTTCCTGTCTTCATTTCAGTGTTTCTGGGATCTCTCCTGGCTGTGCAATGGTACTTTTGGGGATCTTTGAGACTGTGAAGGAAGTTGTGAGCATTTGACCATTGGTCAATGTTGACTATAGGAATGTAACTGCCAGGGGATGGGTGTAGATTCTTATTTCTGTGTTTATGAGATTGGTATTAATGCCTGTCCCCTTTTTCTCTCAGGACCTGTCCCCCGTTTTCACAACAGTGCCTCCACTCCCTCATGGAGGCAGATCCTATACAGTTTTCTCTTGATCTCCTACCCATATCCTGTTAGGAGCTGACACAAATTGGACATTATGGGAGTGACATGCACCCTGAGGCTAGTTGTGGGTGCTAGAGTTTCTACGAGCTTGTGACTGAGATCTCTGCAGCTCCTCTGTCCTCTCACCTTATTGTGACAGGGGCCTCAGTTTCATAGAAATGGCCCCCAAGTAGGAACATGAGCCCAGAGTAAAGGTTTCAGGTGAAGAGTCTCCATGCCCTATACCAGGTCTTAGAATGAAAATTACAGAGTTGAGAGTTTCCCCCAGTTTAACTCTGGGATAGGAGAAGATCCCCTGCATCCTCTGAATTGCCCTACCTTGGACCCTTGGACCCCCCTCCCCCCTAAGGAACTTGGCCCTTCTCTGATCTTGGGAGGGGCTGCTTGCCCAGACTCCATCTGACCTCCTTCTGTGGGTCTGTGAAGAAGGATTGAGGCTGTGCTCTTTCTTGGTCAGTCTGGGTTGCAAGAAGAGGCCTGTGTTTCATGATTCCTTCCTCTTCCCCTACTTCTGCCCATCTCCAAGAAAGGTGCCACAGGACAAGGAAAGAAATGGTGGAGATCTATAAACTATGAGGCGAGTGGCTGTTTTCTTTCTTCCCTGAAAGTGCCTTCTTGTTTTTCAGAACGTGTTTGTTTTCCTTCTCCTGAGAATTCTTTTTTTTTGGTGAGGAAGATCAGCCTTGAGCTAATATCCATTGCCAATCCTCTTCCTTTTTTTCCCTTTTTCTCCCCAAGGCCCCAGTGGATAGTTGTATGTCATAGTTGCACATCCTTCTAGTTGCTGGATGTGGGACACGGCCTCAGCATGGCCGGAGAAGCGGTGCGGCGGTGCACACCCGGGATCCCAACCCGGGCCGCCAGTAGCGTAGTGCGCACTTAACCGCTAAGCCAGGGGCCCGCCCCATGGTTTATCTTTTTTTCTTTCTTTTTTTTGTGAGGAAGACCAGCCTTGAGCTGATAGCCAATGCCAATCCTCCTCTTTTTGCTGAGGAAGACTGGCCCTGGGCTAACATCCGTGCCCATCTTTCTCCACTTGATATAGGATGCTGCCACAGCATGGCCTACAAGCAGTGTGTGGGTGCACAACCAGCATCCGAACCTGTGAACCCCAGGCCGCTGCAGCAGAGGGCACACACTTAACCGCTGCACCACCAGGCCGCCCTGAGAATTCTTAATCGAGCGCTGCCCAGTGATCTTTCCTGTCTCAGGGATGATGGCAGCTGTAGCACTGAGCCTGTGCTGTGCAGTATGGCAGCCACTGGCCATAAGTGGCTTTTGAGCACTTGAAATGTAACTGGTCAGAATTGAAATGTGCTGTACGTGTAAAATACACTCAGATTTCAAAGGCTTAGTAGGAAAAAAAGAATGTAAAATATTCCTTTAATAATTCTTTTATATTGACTGCATGATGAAATGATATTTGGAAATATTGGATTAAATAAAGTATATTATTCAAATTAATTTTATCTGTTTCATTTTACTTTTAAAAAAATGGCTACAAGAAAATTTAAATTACATATATGGCTTGCATTATGTTTTTATTGGACAGTGCTCAAGTGCAGCCAAAGAGTCCAGTTCTATCCTCTGAGGAAAGAATCTATATTTTCATAATATTCTCCAAAGGGAGTCTAACCTCAAAAGATTTAGAATGATTTGTCTGGAAACAACGGCTGTAATACCTGGGAATCACCTTTAATTTTCAGTGATTTTACTTCTGGATATTGTTTCATGGATGTACTTAGAGATATGCAGAATTATGTGTGTATAAAGAACTGGTCCAGAGTTCACCTGCAATAACAGATAAATTGTCGAGTAAGTCATTCTGTATCCACATGATGGAATACCATGCATCTAATAAAAATTATTACTATAAAGTTTTTCGTAATAATAAAGTGTTTATGGTATTCCATTTAAAGACATTATTAATGAGGAACAAACTCAAGAAACGTTTAGAGTTGCATTAAGTCCCATTTTCTAAAGTAATGATTTGTAAGACATTTTACAAAGATTCTATCCAAAGTAAAAATTTGCAAGATATTTTGTAAAGATTCAATCCATAAGATTTTTTCTTTGGCTTGAGGAAGATTAGCCCTGAGGTATTCCTCTGTTTTGTATGTGGGTCACTGTCACAGGATGGCTTGACGAGTGGTGTAGGTCTGTGCCCAGGATCAGAACCCGCGAACCCCAGCTGCTGAAGAAGAGAACATGTAACTTTAACCACTCGGCCACGGGGCCAGCCACCACCACTGCCCCCCTCCACCCTGTAAGAATTTTTAAATAAGGAACTCAGTAGAGGAGAGAGTGGAACTTACATTTGTATTTATTGAGCACCAGATCCTCTGCTGTTTTATGTATACTGTGTTACTGATTCTGTAAATGGCACTCACCTGATTTTTATTTATTCACAGAACAGTCCTGATGTGATAATGTTTCTATGTTCCAAGGAGGCTGGGTCTCTAGCCTGAGACAAAGGGATATTGAAGGGGTATTCAGAAACTGTGGGTGTTATTTGCTTCAGGCACACTCATTTTCTTCCTGGTCACCTCTTGACTCATAAACATTATCCTATTTTCTCATAATTTTCCTTTGCTTAGAATGCCTCCCCTCCTTGGATATTGCCCACCTACATTGTCCTGCACTGAAGATAAGCCAACTATTGTTGGGCCAACACCGGTGTCCTAGTGGTGAAGTCTGGCACGCTCTGCTCTGGAGGCCAGGGCGGCTTCCCGGGTGTGGACCTGCACCACTCGTCTGTCAGTGGCCATGCTGTGGCAGTGGCTCACATACAAAAAGAGCAAAAAGAGGAGGATTGGCTAATCTTCCTCAGCACAAAATAAATAAATAAATAAAAATAACCATTCTTTCCTGATATTGAAAATGGTATGAGTACATTAAAAAAAATTCAGAAACGTGGGCCATTTTTATTAAAAAGTATTGCCGTTTCCTATATTATTTAGAACACTTTATACATTAAAGTTATTTTCCTTTGTTTATCATGTGTGTTACAAAATAATTTTACCCATTTATTGTCTTTTTCTGATTTATTTACCAAATAAAACATTTAAAATTATGATTTTAGGTTTATAAATATTTCTCTTTATTTTCTAACTTTCTTGTTCTTATCAGAGAGATTTTTCTCTGTTTCTAAATTAGAAAAGTATTTACGTGTATTTTTCCATGGTATTTTATGATTTTTAATTAAATATTTAAATCTTTAGTCCACTGGATTTTTTTTCGTTCTACTTAAAGCTATCTCTCCCCCCCTGCCCCCCCCCCCAGAGTTCTGTGAATATTTCTCAGCTTGTTCCTCTAGTCTCATCAAACTAGGGCCTTCCTATCTAAGACTTCTGTGGAGAGGATTAACACTCTGCTAATCCTTTCTGCTTTTCTAAAGCATGTGCAGAGGATTCCAGGTTCCCTTATCAACCCCTTGCTGGACTCATCCCTCCCTCAAGTTCCTGGTCTCCACAATAAACATTAATGTGGGTAACAGTGGGGAGGCAGGTACTAAAGGGGAAGGTACCCTGAAGCAAGGTACAAAAGTCTGGGATTCTAGACCCATCTCTGCCACTTACCAGCATGGGGCTTTGATCGAGTCTTACAATTACTTGGTTGATGTGTTTCTCTTCTTGTATAAAATAGACAATAAAACCTACTTTATGTAGTCTTCAGGATTGTTGGGAAAAGAAAAAGAAGTGATAAATTCATTGAATTATACCCCTTCATCTACCAACTCTGGAAACCTGGAGTCATCTCTGATTTTCCCTTTCCCCCCACCCAACGCATGCAATCAGTGGCCTGATCCAATTGCTTGCCTCTGAGCTATGACTTTCCCCCTGCTTTTTACCATGAAGATTTTTTAAAAAACAAAAAGTTGAAAGAATACTTACATACCCTTTGCCTAATTCAAGAGTCATTAACATTTATCATATTATCTCTCTCTCTCTCTAAATATGTATGTATCTATTATATTGTTCTACTCACACACACACACACACACACACACATTCGTACATACAATTACTGTATCACCGCTTTTTTCCTTCAGTGAACTATTGGAAAGTAAGCTGTGGACATCATGACATTTGACCTCTAAATACTTTAGCATACACCTCCTCAGAGTAAAGATATTCTTCTACATAATCACAGTACTGCAATCACACCTAAGAAAATTAATAGCAATTTCCTAATATTATTTAATATCCAATCAATGATCAGATTTCCCTGATTGTCCCAAGAATGTCTTTTATAGCTTTTTAAAAAAACACAATCCAATCAATCTTCCTATTTTGTATCTAGTGATTATATCTCTTGAGTCTTTTTGAATTTACAAGAGTTCCATCACCTTTTATTTTCTTCCATGATATTGAGTTCTTAAAGAGTCCAAGTCTGATGTGTTATAGAATGTCATGCATTCTGGATTTGTATGATTGTTTCCTCATGGTATCATTTAAATTATTCCTCTATATCCCTTATATTTCCTTTAAGCTGGAAGTTAGGTCTAGAGGCTGAATTAGATGCAGGTCAGACATTTTTGGCAAGAATACCTAGAGGTAATTTTGTGTATGTCATGTTTCCTCACATCAGGAGGACCTAATGTTAGGTTATCCCACTCTTGGTGATGCTGAGTTTGATCATTTGGTTAAGATAGCAACCACTAGATCCCTCTTTTAAAGGTACATTTTTTCCCCTTTGTAATTAATAGTAATCTGTAGGGTGGTACTTAGGTTAGTTTCTGTACGGAAAGAGTTAACTCTGTAGGCCTGTGTTGCTCAATCCTTGTACATTCCCAGAAAGGCCTGTTTTCATGACTGGTCCTTTTGGTCAGCTCCTGGAAATTGAGCTCTTGGAATGTTCTGATAAGAGTATTTTGCATGTTTGGGGCCTTGAATCAGTTTGTCTAGATAGTTTGTGCAAACATTATGATTTACGGTGGATTCCTGCTTTTCTGTGGGTCTGGAACTTCAGTAACTGTGGTTAGTAATATAGGCACTGTGTGCCTTTGTGATGGGCCCTCAATAACAACCTTGAGCTCCTAGGCTCAAGTGAGCTTCCCAGGTGGACAACACTTCAGATGTCTTGTCACAGTTTGTGCCGGAGGAATTAAGCACATTTTGTATAACTCTGAGAAAAGATTCTTTGAAGCTTGGGCCTGGTTTCCTCTAGACTTCACCTGATGCACCTGTGATGGTTGCTTTTGTATGTCAACTTGGCTAGGCTACAGTGCCTGGTTGTTTGGTCAAACATTAGTCTAGATGTTGCTGTGAAGGTATTTTGTAGATGTGGTTAACATCTATAATCAGTTGACTTTAAGTAAAGGAGAGTTCCCTCAATAACGTTGGCAGGCTTAATCCAATCAGTTGTAATCCTTAAGAACAAAAACTGAGATTTCCTGGAGAAGAATAAATTCTGCCTCAAAACTGCACCATAGAAATCCTGTCTGAATTTCCAGCCTGCCAGCTTGCCCTACAGTTTTGGACTTGCCAATGTCCACAATCAGGTGAAGCAATTCCTTAAAATACATTTTTAATTTATATATTTATGTAATAAATCCTATTGCTTCTGTTTCTCTGGGGAACCCTGACTGATATAGCACCTTTTCCTTTTGCTGATTTTGCCTTCTATCTTTTTGCTGTAATAATGACTCTGAGTCCTGAGAGTCCTAGCAAATCACAGAACCTGAGGGTGGTCTTGGGGAACCCCTGACCCAGGTTTCCTAATAACTAGTTATCTAATGATTTTAACATTCATTGCTGATCCTTGTGGAATCAGTTATTACATTGAAGGTGGCAAAACACGGACAATCCATATTTGTTAGCTGTCATTCTTCTGTAAGGTGAAGCTTTCCTTCCTTTCTCTCTCATCTGTTTTATTTTTTACTTTATTGCGGTGCAGTTAACATCTAATAACATGTTTTGATGTTTTGACAAATATAAACACTCATGAATATAGCACCACCAAAAGTTTCCTTGTGCCTCCTTTCTGCCCCTCTCTGCCCCCACTGTCTATAGGCAACCACTTGTCTAATTTCTGTCACTATAGATTACTTTGCATTTTCTAGAATTTTGTATAAATGGAACACACAGTGTGTTCTTTTGTCTGTTTTTCTTCACTCAGCTTAATTATTTTGAAATTCATCCATGTTGCTGTGTGTATCAAGAGTTCATTCCTTTTTATTCCTTGGTTGTATTCCATTATATGGATATGCCACAATTTGTTTATACATTCACCTGTCAATGGAGATTTGGGTTGTTTCCTGTTTGGGGTTATTACAAACAAAGCTGCTATAAACATTTGTGTTCAAGTCTTTGTGAGGAAACATGCTTTCCATTCTCTTGGGTGAATAGGACTAGAATGGCTTTTTTTTTGGCATCATTTCCTGCTTTACTGTCTTCTTTTGTGTTTAGGTGATTTTTTGTAGTCAACTGTTTAAATTCCTTTCTCATTTCATTTTGTGTATATTCTATAGCTATTTTACTTTTGGTTACCATGGAGATTACATTTAACATCCTAAAATTATAACACTCTAATTTGAATTTATGCCAGCTTAACTTCAATAACGTACAAAAACTCTGTTCCTTTACAGCTCCATTCCCCACCCCTTTTGGTTGATGTCAAAAAATTACATCTTCATACATCATGTGCCCATGAACATAAACTATTTTTTTAATGCATTAGTCTCTTAAATTATGTAGAACACAAGATTTGGAGTTACAAACTAAAATTACAGTAATACTGGCTTTTACACTAATATTTTTTTTCTTTAAATGTATTAGTCTCTTATATCATGTAGAAAACAAAAGGGGCAGTTACAAACCATTGTTATGATCATACTAGCTTTTATAATTACGTATTTACCTTTATTGAGAACTTTATTTCTCCACACAGCTCCAAGTTACTGTCCAGTGTGCTTTCCTTTCACCTTGCAGGACTCCTTTGAGCATGTCTTGCAGGGATGGTCTAGTAGTCATGAAGTACTTCAGCTTTGTGTATCTGGGAATATCTTAATTTCTCTCTGACTTTTGAAGGACAATTTTGCCGGATATAGGATTCTTGGTTGACAGTTTTTTTTCTTGTAGTACTTTGAATATATTGGCCACTGCCTTCTGGTCTCCAAAGTTTCTGATGAGAAATCTGCAGATGATCTTATTGAGGATCTCTTATATGTGATGGTTTGCTTCTCTCTTGCTGCTTTCAAGATTCTCTCTTTGTCTTTTGACAATTTGATTATAATGTGTCTTGATGTGGGTCTCTTTGAGTTCATCTTACTTGGATTTCATTGAGCTTCTTGGATGTTTATATTCATATCTTTCAGCAAATTTGGTAAGTTTTCAGCTATTATTTCTTCAAATATTCTCTCTTCTCTGTTTTCTTTCTCTTTGCCATTTGGGATTCCCATAGTACATATGTTGGTCTACTGGATGGTGTCCCACAGGTCCCTTAGGCTCTGTTTGCTTTTCTTCAATCTTTTTTGTTTCTGTTCTCAGAGTTGATAATTTCCATTGTCCTATTGTTAAGTTCACTGATTTTTTCTTCTGTCTGCTCGAATCTGCCTTTAGATCCATCTAGTGAATTTTTCATTTCAATTATTATACATTTCAGCTCCCAAATTTGTTCCCTTCTAGGTTTTCTGTCTCTTTATTGATATTTACATTATGTTCACCCTTCATTTTCTCGACTTTCTCCACATCTTCTTTTAGTTCTTTGAGCATCTTTAAAACAGTTGTTTTAAAGTCTTTGTTTAGTATATTTGCCATTAGATCTTTTTTCAGGGACAGTTTCTATTGATTTATTTCTTTCCTTTGGATGGGCCATATTTTCCTGTTTCTTTGTATGCCTTCTGATTTTTTTCTGTCTAACATTGGACATTTGAATCTAATAATGTGGTAACTCTAGAAATCAGATTTTCCCCCTTCCCCAGCGTTTCCTGTTTTTTTTTGTTATTGTTTTTGTTTTTTTGATTGTTATAGGCTCTCTCTGTGCCAAGGATCAGCCTGAGTTGTAAACTTAAGGTCTTCTCGGGTCTTTTATGAGACTTTCCCTGAGCATACCTGGTCACTCTCTAATTTTCTCTATATATGCCATTGTTTTTGCATGTCTTAGTCTTTGATGTCTGGCTCCCAAAAGGGAGAATAAGCAAAAAACGAAGGAGGGGGAAAAAACGGCCCTGGTTCTTTAAATCCCCTGGAAGTTACTTCAGCTGGAGGGGGAAAGGCTTGCAACAATGGAGGCAGGTGCAACAATGGCTGCCTGCCTCTTTGTCTGCACCTCTGTGATCAGAAGCAGTAATCAAAGATCAGAGCACAGATCCCCAATATTTGGAAGACAGGGTCCTTTTTGCTCACTCTGGCTCATGCGAGCTGCTGTGCAAGCTGTGCCAGGAACACGTGCACAGCTGCCTGCTACATTGCTGGGGGTGGGGGATAGATAAATGCTACTGTGCTAACAGCTTAAATTGACCAAAATTAACCACAATTTACCATCCAAGTTTTTCTCTGGAAGTTGAAAACCTTCAAGAGACTCCAGAGTTCCAAAATAGTTATATCAGACAGATTCTGCCAGTGCAATTGTTGTATAGGTGGGGAGATGGATTCCTGTTGCTTCCTACTTCAGCATCTTCCCAGAATTCTCCTTCATAACTTTTTAATAAATTGCCAAACTGTTTTCTGAAGTGATTGTGCCATTTACATTCCCACCAGCAGTGTATAGAGTCCCAGTTCCTCTACATCCTTGGTATAAAATGTGTGTAGTTGTATCTCATTGTCTCTCAATTTGCATTTTTCTAATTGCCAATGATGTGGAGCATCATTTCCCAAGGTATTTGCTTTTCATATGTCTTCTTTGGTAAATATCTATTCAAATCTTTTGCTTATTTTGAAATATTGTTTTTTTTATTATTGAGTTTTGAGAGTTCTTTACATATACATATTTGCAAATTTGTCTCCCAGTCTGTGGCTTGCCTTAGCATACTCTTAACAGTATTTTTCAAAGAATAGTTTTTAATTATGATGAAGTCTAAATTATCTATATTTTCTCTTATGGATTGTGATTTTGGTGTCAGATCTAAGAAATCTTTGCCTAAAACGAGGTCACACAGATTTTCTCCTATGTTTTAACTTTTATATTTAGGTATATGATCCATTTTAAGTTAATATTTGTATATGGTGTGAAGTATGGATCAAAGGTCATTATTTTGCATATGGATACCCAACTGTTCCAGCATCATTTATGGAAAAGACTATCCTTTCTCCATTGAGTTGCCTTTGCACCTTTATAAAAAATCAGTTATCTAAAAATATGTGGGTCTGTTTCTAGACTCTCTATTCCATTTCATTGACCTATTTGTCTATCTTGACATCAATAGTACACTGTCTTGATTACTATAGCTATATAATAAGCCTCAAAACCAGGTAATGTAAGTCGTCCAACTTGTTTTTCTGGTACTTTAGACCCTTTCCATTTCCATATGAATTTTAGAATCAGTTTATCAATTTCTACAAAAAAAAACCTGTTGTCAGAATTGAAAGCCCAGAAATAAAACCACACATGTACAGACAGCTAATTTTCGACAAAGGAGCTAAGAACATACAATGGAGAAAGGAAAGTCTCTTCAATAAATGGTGTTGGGAAAACTGGACAGCCACATGCAAAAGAATGAAAGTAGACCATCTGCTATCGCCATTCACAAAAATTAACTCAAAATGAGTCAAAGACCTGAAGGTGAGACCTGAAACTATAAAACTCATAGAAGAAAATATAGGCAACACACTATTTGACATTGGTCATAAAGGAATCTTTTCAGATGACATGCCTACCCAGACTAGGGAAACTAAAGAAAAAATAAGCAAATGGGACTTTATCAGATTAAAGAGCTTCTACAAGACAAATGAAACCAGAATCAAGATGAACAGACAACCCACCAGCTGGGAGAAAATATTTGCAAAACATATATCTGACAAGGGGCTAATCTCCATAATATACAAAGAACTCACACAACTGAAGAACAAAAAATCACACAACCCAATCAAAAAATGGGCAGAGGAAATGAACAGACACTTCACCAAAGAAGATATACAGATGGCCAACAGGCACATGAAAAGATGTTCAACATCACTAATCATAAGGGAAATGCAAATCAAAACAACACTAAGATATTACCTCATGCCCGTTAGAATGGCTATAATCACCAAGACAAAAAACAACAAATGTTGGAGAGGATGTGGAGAAACAGAAACCCTCATACACAGCTGGTGGGAATGCAAACTGGCGCAGCCTCTATGGAAAACGGTATGGAGATTCCTCAAAGAATTAAAAATAGAAATATCCTATGATCCAGCCATCCCACTACTGGGAATCTATCCAACAAACTTGAAATCAATAATCCAAAGAGGCTTATGCGCCCCTATGTTCATTGCAGCATTATTCACCATAGCCAAGAAGTGGAAGCAACCTAAGTGTCCCTCGACTGATGATTGGATAAAGAAGATGTGGTATATATATACCATGGAATACTACTCAGCCATAAAAAAAGACAAAATTGTCCCATTTGCAACAACATGGATGGGCCTGGAGGGTATTATGTTAAGTGAAATAAGCCAGAAAGAGAAAGACAAACACTGTATGATCTCACTCATATGTGGAATATAAACCAACACATGGACAGAGAAAACTGGACTGTGGTTACGAGGGGCAATGGGGGTAGGGGGTGGGCACAAGGGGTGAAGGGAGACATATATATGGTGATGGACAAACAAAAATATACAACCCAAATTTTCACAATGTTATAAACTATTAAAACATAAAAAAAAAAAACCTGTTGTAATTTTGACTGGGACTGCCTATAAATCATTTTGGGGAAAACTGACATCTTAACAATACTGAGTTTTCTGATCAATTAACATGATATGCCTCTCCATTTATATTCCTTCTTTGAGTTTTCTCAGTAACATTTTTTTGTTTTCAGTGTATAGGTCTTGCATATCTTTCATTAGATTTATCTATAAAAATTTGATTTTTTTTCATACCCATGTGCCCTTTTGCCCTCCCCACTCCCCCCTTCCCCTCTGGTAACCACCAATCTATTCTGTGTCTATGTGTTTGTTTGTTGTCTTTGTTTTTTTGTTTTCCACATATGAGTGATATCATACAGTATTTGGCTTTCTCCATCTGACTTATTTTGCTTAGCCTAATGCCCTCAAGGTCCATCCATGTTGTCACAAATGGCAAGATTTCATCTTTTTTATGGCTGAGTAGTATTCCTGTGTGTGTGTGTGTGTGTGTGTGTATGTATATGTGTGTGTATATATATATATACCCACCACATCTTCTTTATCCATTCATCTGTTGATGGGCACTTAGGTTGTTTCCAAGTCTCGGCTATTGTGAATAATGCTGCAGTGAAAATAGGGCTCAGCTATTGTGAATAATGCTGCAGTGAACATAGGGGTGCATATACCTTTTGAATTAGTATTTTCATGTTCTTTGGTTAAATACCCAGAAATGGAATAGCTGGATCATATGGTAGTTCTATTTTTAATTTTTAAGGCACCTCCATACTGTTTTCCATAGTGGTTGTACCAGTTTGCATTCCCATCAGTGGTGTACAAGTGCTTCCTTTTCTCCATATCCTCTCCAACACTTGTTATTTCTTTTCTTTTTAATAATAGCCATTCTAGTGGGCATGAGGTGATATCTCATTGTGGTTTTCATTTGCATTTCCCTGATAATTAGTGATGTTGAACATCTTTTCATGTGCCTGTTGGCCATCTGATATCTTCTTTGGAAAAATGTCCAGATCCTCTGCCCGTATTTTAATCAAGTTGTTTTCTTGTTGTTGAATTGTATGAGTTCTTTATATATTTTGGATATTAACCCCTTATCAGATATATGATTTGCAAATATCGTCTCCCAATTGGTAGGTTATCTTTTCATTCTGTGGATGGTTTGCTTTGCTGTGCAGAAACTTTTTAGTTTGATGTAGTCTCATTTGTTTATTTTTTCGTTTGTGTCCCTTGCCTAGAGAGACATGATGGTCAAAAAGATACTGCTAAGATCGATGTCAAAGAGTGTACTGCCTATGTTTTCTTTTAGGAGTTCTACGGTTTTAGGTCTTACATTCAAGTCTTTAATCCTTTTTTTTTTTTCCAAGAAGATTGGCCATGAGCTAACATCTGTTGCCAATCTTCCTCTTTTTCTTTTTCTTCTCAAAGCCCCAGTACATAGCTGTATATCCTAGTTGTTGATCTTTCTAGTTCTTCTATGTGGGATGCCACCTCAGCATGGCTTGATGAGTGGTGAGTAGGTCTGCGGCCAGGATCTGAACCAGTGAACCCCAGGCCACTGAAGCAGAGCATGTGAACTTAACCACTACACCACCAGGCTGGCCCCTTTAATCCATTTTGAGTTAATTTTTGTGTGTAATGTAAGATAATGATCTACTTTCATTTTTTTGCATGTGGCTGTCCAGTTTTCCCAATACCATTTATTGAAGAGACTTTCCTTTCTCCATTGTATGTTGTTGCCTCTTTTGTCAAAAATTAGCTGTCCATAGATGTGTGGGTTTATTTGTGGGCTCTGGATTCTGTTCCTTTGATCTATGTGCCTGTTTTTCTGCCAGTACCATGCTGTTTTGATTACTATAGCTTTGTAGTATATTTTGAAGTCAGCGATTGTGATACTTCCAGCTTTGTTCTTTTTTCTCAGGATGATTTTGGCTATTCAGAGTCTTTTGTTGTTCCAGCATTTCATATTTTTTGATGCTATTGTAAATAGTGTTTTTTAAAATTGTAACTTTTAATTGTTCATTGCAAGTATAGAAATAAAATTAATTTTTGCATATTGATCTTGTATCTTTCAACCTTGCTAAACTCACTTATTAGCTGTCACTTTTTTGCAAAATGAATTGGATTTTCTACCTAGACATTCAAGTTGTCCGTGAATAAGGATATTTTTACTTCTTCCTTTCCAATCTAAATAACTTTTATTTATTTTTCTTATCTTATTGCATTGCCTTGAACCTCCTGCACAATGATGAACACAAGCAATGAGAGCAAATATCCTTTTGTTGTTGCTGATCTTAGGGCAAAAGAATCCAGTCTTTCACCATTAAGTACCTACAGCTGTTAGCTGTAGATTTTTCATGGATGTTCTCTATCAGATTGAGGAAATTATGTTCTATTCCTAGTTTTCTGAGAATTATTATCAGAGTTAGATGTTGGATTTTCTCAAATGCTTTTTCTTTGTTTAATGAGATGGTCATATGATTTTTCTTCTTTAGACTGTTTACATGATGAATTACATTGATTGATTTTCGAATGTTAAATCAACCTTGCTTTCCTGGGATAAACCCAACTTGGTCATGATGTATTATCCTTTTATATATTATTGAATCCAATTTGTTAAAATTTTGTTTAGAACTTTTAATATCCATGTTCATAAGTGATATTGGTCTATATTATTCTTCTAATGTATTTATCAAATTTTGGTATCAAGGTAATGGTCTGGTTGAATGAGTTTGGGAAGAGTTTGTGTAGAACTGCTATTATTTCTTTTTTAAACATTTGGTAGAATTCACTAGTGAAGCTATCTCAGCCTGGAGTTTTCTTTGTGTGAAAGTACTTCATTGCAAGTTCAAGTTTTTAAATAGATATAGGGCCATTCAGGTTCTGTGGTCAGGGGATGCCACCAGAGTGAGTCTGACTCAGGGTCCACAATGGGGCAGAGGATATTTTGTGCAGAACAAGTGAAAAAAAATAGTGTTATCGGGAAGGGGATGGGGAAATATACATAAAGGGGCATATATGTATGGTGACAGATGAAAACTAGACTATTGGTGGTGAACATGATGCAGTCTATACAGAAGCTGAAATATAATAATGTACACCTAGAATTTATACAATGTTATAAGCCAATATGACCTCAATAACATAATTTTAAAAAATAACATTATCTCTTGGATCCTGACCAATATCATGAGATTTATTAATTTTTCCTCTTAAAGTACCTGGTTTCCTAGATGTATAAAAGATCTTGCTACCCTGGAACCATCCTGCTGTAACTGGGTTCCCAGCTTTTAGATAGAACCAAGATTTGTCCAGATTCCCTGTGACCTCCCTTAGTAAAATGCCTATGGGGGAGTAGGATGGAGAAAAAAAGTTCATTCTAACTTTGCCAGTTTAAGAGATTTGAGGAAAGCCTGGTCTCCCATAGCCTGTCTGCCCCCAACCCCCCCCCCCAACAAGTTCTGCCTTCTCAGGACCCTGCTTCTCTGAGAGAAGAAACCAGACAAGGGCTGCTCAGTTCTTGGAACTGAAAAAGCCATGGCTTATGTGAGTTGGAATTGTTTCCTTTCTGAAATTCAGTCTTTTTTTCTATGTCATGTCAATATTTTTATTTCATATATTTAGATTTCCTACATAACTGAGCTCTATCTAAGAACTTGCTCTCCTATTTAATTCAATGGTTTATAATCCATTAATATCATTAAAATTCTTTTTCCAATTATTTCTGATTTGGCAATAAGAGCCCCTTTAAACAGGTTCCTGTGTCCTTCTGAACACGTCCCCATCAGTCTTCGTGTACTTCCTTCCTTTCTAGCACAATAAGATTTTCCATGTTCATCTTATACTTTCTATACTCCAACCCTGGTATCAGCCATTTCTACAAGAAGCCCAATTTCCTTTTAGTGGGAAATAGTATTTAGAAGCCAAAATCTATGCATCTTTACTTATTTCTATATTTAAGTGTATACATTAGAAACCATGAGTTCCCACTGATTCCTCTAATTTCATTCTAACTCCATAGGATTTATTCTAGTTTTTTCCCTTTCAATATCTGTAACTCCCTTCTCCAGCAGTGAGAAACCATGAATCTAAACTGATATAAAAAAATTAATATCCTGAAAGTTTGATGAATGGAATATTTACATATTAAAGTTTCTTCCTCAGCTAAGTCTGACAACACCACCTTCATTTAATGATCTAAGTGAATATCTTCAGTAATGGGACAAATCATGTATCAGCTGATATGATACACTGAGAACATAGTATCGCTTATGTGACATTTCTGCCAAAGATGTTTAATCTGAATCTAATCATGAGGAGATATAAGGCAAAACCAAATTTAAGCTTATTCCACAAAATAACTGGCCCATAATCTTCAAAACTGTCAAATTCATGAAAGTCAAAGAAATACTGGAAAACTGATTCAGACTGAAGAAACCAAGGAGACATGACATGATTTTGAACTCCTTTTGCAATCAAGGACATTATTGGGACAAGTGGCAAAATTCAAATGATTTGTCTGAGGATAGGCAATAGTTTATCAATGTTAATTTCCTGATTTTGATGGTCGCATTGTGTTATATGTGAGAATGTCCTTGTTTGTCAGAAACACACTCAAACATACAGTTTCCACTGTACGTGCAACTATTCTGTAAGCCTGTTTTTTAAAAATTACAGTAAAAAGAAGGCCCAGCCTCTCTCTCTCCAGTTCTGAAGTCCTCTTGTTCCTAGATCCAGCTACATTTTAGTTTCTAGTTCTAACAAATCCTACTTTCCAAGAAAGAAATATTTATTATAAGATGTTTTGGAAAAATCCCATCTCTTCTTTAGTCCTTCAAGGGAGATGAGGAATTTATGTTTTTGACAATTTTCTCATTGCCAAGCCTATAGTTTGCTTTGAATTTTATAAACATTGTTTTGAATCTTCACATAGGTTTTGTTCACTCCCAGGCATGTGTGGATAATGGAAAGATCCTACCATGCTGAAGCAACTAGAATGTACTCTAATTATCTTAGTGTGCTCTATTATAACACAAGCTTCTAGCTGTAGTCTTTCTCACCCTTTCCCTTCTTTCATGTCCTTTTACATTTCCTATCCTTCCATCTTAAAATATTTTCTTTAATTTCACTAGTACTACATGGATTTGTTTTTCCGGAGATTGGTCATGTTCAGGGATGTAGCTATAGACTTTTCTCAGGAAGAGGGGCATGTCTGGACTCCGCTCAGAAGAATTTGTACAGAGATGTGATGTTACAGAACTAAAGCAACCTGATCTCAGTGAGTAAGCATGTCCATCTCCAAATATGTCTGGAATTTCTTCTTCCTTCTTTGTGCATTTCTGGGTTGTCTTTCATGTGTATTGCAGAATTTCTCTTCCCTTTTCCTTTTTTTTTTGACTGCCTCAGCATGGCTGATGTGTGGTGTAGGTCCACGCCTGGGATCCAAACCCGTGAACCCGGGCTGCTGGAGTGGAGCGCGCCGAACTCAACCACTACACCGCAGGGCTGGCCCCTCTTCCCTTTTCTTAAGGGAGTGGTTTGTGCTTTGTAGATTTGGGAATGGGCAGCTCCTTTGAGCAACTTCATCTTATCTTCAGAAGACCTTTCCTCCTCTTTCTTATCCTTTCTGGAATTGCCTCTCTTCCATTTCTAAGGGACTGGATTTGAATTCTGGAACCTCTACAGTATGATCAAGTCCCATCTTTTTTTGTGAACAGGATATTCCATTTCTAAGCCAGATGTGATCTTCTTCTTGGAAAAGGGGAAAGAGCCCTGAATGGTTGCAAGGGATGTGGCAGAAGGACTGTGCCCAGGTGTGCAAGGGTTGATCAGGTGAGGGAAAGCCCCAGAAACAACATTGAGATCTTTGGTGGGAATCTCTCCTTGAAGGCCATGGCCCATGCAGAAAGGCCTGGGATGTTGGGAGGAGATAAGGTCTTTTCAGCATGACCCCTCTGTATCCTCAATGACTATTCTGTGCCCTTATCTCAGTTCTCTCTCATTTCAAAAAAGGAGGTGCCTTTGTTCTTCCCCAGTGGACACCCTTTACTAGTTCTTAAGTTCTTGCTCCTTCTCATTTGCTCTTTTGTACTTATACTTAAGTGTCTTCATCTCCCCAAAATACGTATTTTTTAAAAACACTTCTGATCATTTTTTCTTACTATCCAATGGCTTATTCCTTTTTTTGACCAGTTAATTTTGATTCAGCAATCCATGCGTTCATTTATTCACTCATTCTTTTAACCACCATTTATTGGTTTTTTAAATTCATGAATGTGTCTTCTAAGGTCTTGTGTGAGAAGGAGTGAAGCATAGTGAGTAAGAGCCAGACTGCTGGGGTTTGATTTCCAGCCCTACCATTTTCTAGCTTACCTTGGGCAACTTGCCTCAGTTTCCTTCTCTGTAAAATTGTGATTATAATACTACTTACATCATAAGGATTCAATGAGTTAATATATGTAGAGTATTTTGAACAGTGCCTAATAAGCACTACATAAGTGTTGTATAATAGTAATGATAATATTATCAATATTATTCTAGGTTTGAGATGTTAAAAAGGACGTGAACAAGCTATTAGGAAATTTACAGCTTAAAACAGCTTAAGAGAAAACAGAACATGGCCATAACTAATTTCTACAAAGTAGACATTTATAGAAGACATAATGAGATAGCTGACAGTTGAAGCCAAGGGTACAGCCAGGGGAGAATGCTAGGAGAAGATGTTTTGTGTCTACTCTGAGGATGAAGAGCTGGCACAGGAGTGATTAGGGCCTGAGGAGGATACCAGTAGAGGCCAGCGTCATGGGAGAGAAGACCTGGCTGTCCAGGCAAGAGTAGTATGGTGGATATTAATGACTTTCATGGTGTGGACAGATGCAAAATTGAAGCAGCATATGCTGAAGAACTTTTTTTTTTTCATTTTAAAAAAGAGGGAAAGATAGAACTTTTTATTTATTTTTTGAAAAATCTAAAACAAGCTCATAGATATGGAGAACAGATTGGTAGTTGCCAGAGATGGGAGGGTGGGGGATGGAAGAAATAGGTGAAGGAGGCCAAAAGGTAAATAATAAAAAAAATTTTTTTTAATTAGTAAAAAACCTTAATTCCAGAAATAATATCCATATTTTAAAATTATTTTAATCAAAGGGTATATTCAATTTTGTATTTTTCCATAGAACATTTATCTTATGCCTTTTTATTTTGGTAAAGGGTTTTTTCTTTTTTTTTAATTGAGACAAAATTCACATAACATAAAATTAACCATTTTAAAGTATGCAATTCGGTGTCATTTAGTACTTTCACAATGTTGTGCAACCATCACCTCTTTCTAGTTTCAAAACTTTTTCATCACTCCAGAAGAACACTCCATACCCATTAAGTTACTATTCCCCATTTCTTCCTTCCTCCATCCCCTGGCAACCACCAGTCTGGTTTCTATCTCTATGTATTTTCCTATTCTGGAAATTTCATATAAATGGAATTATACTATGTGGCCTTTTGTATCTGGCTTCTTTCACTTACATAATGTTTTCAAGGTTCATCCAAGTTGCAGCATGTATCAGTACCTCATTCCTTTTTATGGCTGAATAATATTCCATCTATATCACAATTTATTTATCTATTCATCTGTTGATGGATATTTGGGTTGTTTCTACTTTTGGGCTATTATGAATAATGCTGCTATAAACATTTGTGTGCAAGATTCTATGTGGACATATGTTTTCATTTCTCTGGGATATGTAACTAGAAGTGAAATTGATGGGTCATATGGTAATTCTATATTTAACTTTTTGAGGAACCAAACTGTCTTCCATAGTGGCTGCACTATTTTACATTCCCACCAGCAATGTAGAAGTGTTCCTATTTCTCCACATCCTTGCCGACACTTGCTCTTTTCTGGTTTTTATTTTTTATTTTAGCTATCCTATTAGTTATAAAGTGGTATCTCATTGTGCTTTTGATATCCATTTCCCTAATGACTAATGATGTCAAACATCTTTTCATGTGCTTGTTGGCCATTTGCGTATCTTATTTGGCGAAATGTCTATTCAAATCCTTTGCTCATTTTTAAATTGGGTTGTCTTCTTGTTGTTGAGTATCTTGAAAAAGTTTTAAGTATATATGCTACTGTACATTAAGGTTGTTTTCCATTTTCTTTCAAAATTACCACTCTGAAACGTATGGTTAATTGATATGGATCTTTACTGTTGATTCCAGATGGGGCTTTCTGGGCCAAAGGATTTAAAACTTGTTAAAGCTAAGATATATTGTCCCCAACAACGTATGATCATTGTGATCAGTAGTTGGGCCCAACTGGAAGATCCTACAGAAAGATACAGACGTACATTAAACTTCTTGTTTTAACCTATAGCATATAATTGTACATCCATTCACTAATCTGGGTTGAACAACACTTTGGAGGTCCATTTTGATGTCTTCCATCCACATCCCTGCTATATTTCCCTATTGGGTGGAAATTTTTCTAGTTCACCCTGCTCCTCTGGCCCATCCATTGGCCCTGTTATTTTTTCACTGTCCTTCATCTCATCACGACCTCACTTTTGTTCACATAGCTTAGATTCCATGTTCTATCACTGTTTATCATCCTTTTGCATACACCCCCAACTCTAGTTAAACCCAGCTTCCTGAAGCCTGTGCTTACATGTGGCTGGAAAAATATACACAACCATGCTGACTGGCCTCATTTTAAATATATGACACCAATCTCAAGTGGACCGAGCAATTCTACTATCAGTAAATTTAACAGTAAGAGATCAGGGGAAAGCTCTAGAGATATACACCTTTGGAGTGCCAACTTTTGGCAGCCTATTGGAT
This sequence comes from Ceratotherium simum simum, assembly GCF_057802395.1. Taxonomy (NCBI): domain Eukaryota; kingdom Metazoa; phylum Chordata; class Mammalia; order Perissodactyla; family Rhinocerotidae; genus Ceratotherium; species Ceratotherium simum. The sequence goes on from NC_141932.1 coordinate 27,278,969, forward strand.
GTTATTAGAGACTCAGGCCATTACAGGCTCTCAGTCAGCAGGACTCAGAATCCAAGTGCCCATCATGCCCTGGGTTAATAACCTTGCCCCGGTGGCTTGGCATGGCTGTTGAATCCTCTCTGCTAAGATAGAAATGGTATCTTCAGAAAAGGCTAACCCTGGTAAAGGGGGCCTTTCGAAGCTGGAGAAGGAAGTGGCCTCCCCTGTACTTAGCCCCGTGCCCACTGATGATGGGATGGCATCAATAGCACCCCCACTGCCACCAATCCTGGCAGGAAGCCAGGTAGGAAGCCCTTTGGGTCCAGCTGTCTGAGACAGACAGGGAGCTGGTGAACTTCACTGATGAGCCACTGCTGAAACCACCATACTAGACCTTATCAAAACCTTATTAGTTCCTTTTGGGATATCTGATCAGGGTTCCTACTTTATGACTCTAACAATTGCCTTTATTGGCCATGAAGGAGGACACCCGTAAAGTTCATGTTTCTGAAGACCACCTCACCATGTGACCCACCAATGACAGAGCTTCCTATCAGTATGGCTTTTTATCTTGTCCCCATCCAGAAAAGGCTGCAGGCCGATCAAGGCCAGATTATATCCATGTCTCCTCACTGATAGAATCCCCAGGTGAGGTAACCCCCTGGCTAATTTGGGGCCCCCAGCACAACTCCATATTTAAACTCGAGGCCCTGCCTGAGTTTTTGGATTATAAAGGTTGGTTCTTTAACTCTGATTCCTTACTTAACAGAAGTCCTCACTGGGCCCATCTCCTCCCATGGTGTAGAGAGCAAAGAGAGGGGAGAAGGCTTTATATTTGGTAAATGAAGACCTCATTTGCCAGTGATGGAAATGCAGTACATCCATCCCTCTAGCCTGCCTTACCTGTCAAAAAGCTGGACTTGGTGGCCCCAGTAATCATCATGTGGGCCCCAGAGAAACCACAAAACAAAGTGGTAGGAGGTTGCTGTATACCTTTATTGTGGTTCCCCCTCTCCCTCCCAGATGCCCTGGGCTTTACCCAACACTTCCTGCTTGTATATCCATCTTACGGAAGTTACAGCTCAGGCGCTGCAAGCCTGCAACTGCTGGCTGGGCCTGCCGTACAAGCCCCTCCTAGAGATTCCTGCTGTAAGGCCTGTGGCACAGATGTATTATTGGACCTAAAAGCCACCTGATCCTTGGACAGATGGGACCGAATGCCCTATCCTAAGCCCCTCTCCCTGTCTCATACTCTAGTGGTGCAGCCCAATTGTTACCACACCCGCTTCTGCTCCCCCAGATCTGCACATATCACTTATCTAGACAAGATGGGGAAGCAACATTATACCTTCCTCTTCTTCCCTGACAAGCAAGTTGTTTGGCCCATGCCCACCTCCTCCTGACACATAAATTACCTCTAGCTAGGCGACCATACACTCTTAGCCCCCTCTAACATCACGATGGGGTCTATTGTGGTCCAGACAAAGACTATATCCTGCTCCCTCCTCCATACTCCTTCTACCCCCATAAGTGCACATGGTTACACTGGGCTTACCCATAAATTTCTATAAACTCTTCTCAAATTCGACCTCCCACCAAATAAAGAGAGCTCCATCACTGTTTCCCTTGGTTATGGGGGCTGCCACCCTTTTAGGCACCACTGGCTTAGGACTGGGCACCACTAGCTTAACCCAACAATAAAAAGTCATTACCGCCAGCCAGCCAATGGCCATGGCCCTATCCTTGTACGTGCAACAAGCCCCTCAAGCCCTACACGTCTCAACTGAGAGCCAAGACTCTCTAGCCCAGATGGTATTAGACGTCTATCTGCCTAGCCTTGGACTATTTATTAGCTGCCCTGGAGTGAGTGTGTTCATTACAGCAAACTACTTGTATGTGGCTCAGCAATACCAGGCAAGTGCAACAGTACCTCAAAGAAATAAAAACTGATAATAAGGTAGTACATAGTGTTACACAAATACTAAAAAACATACCGTGGTCCAGAAACCACAAATCTGTTGGCTCTTGGCTGTCTCATATCAATGGAGCAAATGGCTCTTCACAGGTTTCCAGACTCTAATAATAGCCACTACAACAATTTTGGCCTTTCCTCTCCTGGTAAAGTGCCTACTTTGCTATAGCTAAGTAAATAAATCCCCAAATTTATAGTTAAAAGAGAGGCATTTCTCCTACTCCCTAGAAGGCTCAGTCATCACCAAGGCTTAAAGCGATGTCGAGGCATCAAGGGGTCGATTGCGATATAAAGCCTAAAATTACCCTGAATAGCCAAAGCAATCTTGAGAAAGAACAAAGCTGGAGGTATCGCACGCCCTGATTTCAAACTATATTAAAAAGCTATAGTAATCAAAACAGTATGGTATTGGCATAAAAACAGACACATAGATGAATGGAACAGAATAGAGAGCCCAGAAATAAACTCATGTATATACGGTCAATTACTTTACGACAAAGGAGCCAAGAACATACAATGGGGAAAGAACAGTCTCTTCAATAAGTGGTACTGGGAAAACTGGACAGCCACATGCAGAAGAATGAAACTAAACCACTATTTACGTCATACACAAAAATTAACACAAAATGGATTAAAGATTTGAATGTAAGACCTGAAACCATAAAACTCCTAGAAGAAAACATGGGCAGTGAGCTCCTGGACATTGGTCTTGGTGATGATTTTTTGGATTTGACACCAAAAGCAAAGGCAAGAAAAGCAAAAATAAATAAGCAGGACTACATCAAAGTAAAAAGCTCTGCACAGCAAAGGAAACCAGCAACAAAATGAAAAGGCAACTGTCTGAATGGGAGAAAATATAGGCAAATCATATCTCTGATAAGGAGTTAATATCCAAAACATATAAAGAACTCATACAACTCAATAGCAAAAACAAACAAAGAAACAGTCTGATTAAAAAATGGGCGGAGGGTCTGAATAGACATTTTTCCAAAGGTACAAATGGCCAATAGGTACATAAAAACGTGCTCAACATCACTAATCATCAGGGAAATGCAAATCAAAACCACAGTGAGATATCACCTCACACCTGTTAGAATGGCTATTATCAAAAAGACGAGAAATAACAAGTGTTGGCATGGACGTAGAGAAAAGGGAACATTTGTGCACAGTTGGTGGGAACGTACATTGGTGCAGCTACTAAGAAAAACAGAAAGCAGATTCCTCAAAAAATTACAAATAGAACTATCATATGATCCAGCAATTCCACTTCTGGGTATTTATCTGAAGAAAATGAAAATGCTAATTTGAAAAGATATCTGTACTCCATGTTCATTGCAGCATTATTTACAATAGCCAAGACATGGAAACAACCTAACTGTCCATTGATGGATGAATGGATAAAGAAAATGTAGTATATATACACAATGGAATATTATTCAGCCACAAAAAAGAATGAAATCTTGCCATTTGCAACAACATGGATGGACTTTGAGAGCATTATGCTAAGAGAAATAAGTCAGACAGAGAAAGACAAATACCATATGATTTCACTTATATGTGGACTCTAGCAACAACAAAAACCCGTAAGCTCATAGACACAGAGAACAGATTGGTGGTTGCCAGAGGCAGGGGGGAGGGAGTGGGTGAAATTGGTGAAGGGGGTCAAAAGGTATAAATTTCCAGTTATAAAATAAATGTCGTGGGATTTAATGTACAGCATGGTGACTTTAGTTAATAATACTGTATTGAATATTTGACAGTTGCTAAGAGAGTAGTCCTTAAAAGTTCTCATCACAAGAAAAAAATTCTGTAACTGTTTATGGTGTTAGACATTAACCAGACTTATTGTGGTGATTAGTTTTCAGTATGTACAAATATTGAATCATTACGTTGTACATCTGATACTAAAATGTTATATGTCAATTATACCTCAATGAAAAAGAAGCAACACAGGGGCCAGCCCCATGGCATGGTGGTTAAGTTTGGTGTGCTTCACTTTGAGTGCTTGGGTTCATGGGTTTGGATACTGGGCGCGGACCTACACCACTCATCACCCATGCTGTGGCAGCGACCCACATACAAAATGGAGGAAGACTGGCACAGATGTTAGCTCAGGGCCAATCTTCCTCACCAAAAAAAAAAAAAAAAAGAGACCCCAGCAAGCTAGCTCGCCCCTTTTGCCATGTTGGCAGTCTCCAACCCAGAAGAGGGCCTTTATCAGAACCTGACCGTGCTGGAACTCTGATCTTGGGCTTCCAGCCTCTGGTACTGTAAGCACTAAATTTCTGCTGTTTATAGGCCACCCAGTCTATGGTATTTTGTTATAGCAGCCTGAATGGACTAAGACAGATGTTAATAAGTGTTTTCAGTCTGTTATCATGATTAAAATCTCTTGAAGTTGAAATGATACTTCATCAAGTTTCAAAAAAAAGTCCAAGCCATATAGTATATGTTGTTTTTGTGTTTGCTAATCTCTCAGGCCTCACATATTAGTCTTCATTATCAACACAAAATTGTCTGAAAAGGTGATCATGTTTGCTATGTGACATTATTTTATTGATGGTTTTAATTACTAAGAGACTGATAAAGAATGGAACTAACATTTTTTCAACCAGTGGATGTCAATGCACAACGCAGTGTATTGAAGGAACTAAAAGACATGGTGCACAACTTTCATATCTTGCGACCGTGGAGGTAGCACCGTCAGTTGTAAAGAACAGCAGATTCTCAAATGGCACGTGTTTCTCATCAAGCCAAGTTTTTACAGCAGCAAGAATAAATATTCCAGTACAGCCAGTTTCTAAAGACTTGACAAACAATATCTCTTCCTGCAATTTGCAGTCATCATTGAAATAACAAACATATGCCGTTAGAAGGCCTTATTCTCAGTAACTGGTTCATCTACCTGAATAGAGAATTTACTCACTTTAACTGGCCCATTCATTTAAATGGCTCTTCAGTATTAACTGACATCTCATTGATGCATCGTTGAATTGAATCATTGCTCAATAGCAGTGCTTTTAAAATACTGAAAAGATTATGATGTGTCACTATTGAAATTATAGTCTCTAATGTGGGTCGCATGGCAATCTCAGCAACTGTAGGAGTACTACCAATGTTTGCAATAATTTCTGCAATTTTATAAGATACAATAATTTCATCATAATTTGCATGTTCTTCTGAAATAAGAAAGTAACAGTGTTACATTGCTCAAAATTGTCTTAAACTTTTTTTTTTTTTTTGGCGAGGAAGATCAGCCCTGAGCTAACATCCGTGCTAATCCTCCTCTTTTTCTGCTGAGGAAGACCGGCTCTGTGCTAACATCCATTGCCTAATCCTCCTCCTTTTTTTCCCCCAAAGCCCCCCAGTATATAGTTGTATGTCGTAGTTGCACATCCTTCTAGTTGCTGTATGTGGGACGCCGCCTCAGCATGGCCGGAGAAGCGGTGCGTCGGTGCGCGCCCGGGATCCGAACCCAGGCCGCCAGCAGCGGAGCGCATGCACTTAACCGCCAAGCCCCTGTCTTAAACTTTTAAAACATTCTGTGTTTTCCTACTTTATCAAGATGTTTCCTTTGTCAGTGATCCAGAAATCTTGATGGTTTCATAGCCTCGTTTGTAAAAGAACTATTACATATAAGAAACAGGCTGTCTTGAGTCAAATGGGCTTTCAATAAATCCATAAGCTAGATATTCAGATATGGTCTACATTATTCATTTTCATAATTTTCATAAACTTAATTAATAATGGGTTGAATTACTTTTGTAATGTCAACTATTTTCTATAATTCTCAAAGCACTGCAGGTCAGTCATAAAGAACATCCACATGGCAGCCAATGAGCACACACAGACCACCTCTCACGAGGTGACTTGAGATAGAGCCATCAAGCCAGAGAAGCTCTTCCAGTCACCGCCGTTCATCTGCTATGGTGTTGTAGCACTGATCTTGCAGACATTTTGTGTATCTTCCACGAAATGAACCTTAATGCTGTTCATGTGATACCCAAGAAAACCTGAAATTAAATACCAAGGAGTAAAACTTTGTCTAGTAGCGTTGAGCTTTGGAGGGCCACTAACCATTGTAACATCTACGATTTTTCCAACTCTTCCCCCAAACCAACATTCACCCTCTTGGGAGCAATGTCACCCTCGTTAACTATGCCTGCACTAAAGCTAAAGACAAAAATAACTATTAAAAAACTGTACTCTAGCTTAGTAATTTTTCCTCACAGGGGTATGTATGGGCCAGCAATTCTGAAAATACTTGATGTGTATACTAGGATTGAACAAATAAGTGAATATATCATGGATAATGAGAACCAGATTTCTTGTCAGACAAAGAAGTTACAAATAAGGAAAGAGGTAAAGCTAGAATAAACCCTGTGACGTTAGTTTGGAAGCACCTCATGGTGATAGGTAGGTAGGTAGGTGGGTGAACATATTAGGTATGTGTGTTGGGGTGTGTTAGTGTAATATATACATATATTTCCTAGTTCTGTCCACCAAGAGGGCCTAGAAGCAATGACACGCCATGTCTTAGTCTGTTTGGGCTGCTTAGACTGGGTAACTTATAAACAGAAATTTATTTCTCACAGAAATTTATTTCTGGAGGCTGGAAATCCAAGAGCAGGGGGCCAGCGTGGTCAGGTTCTGGTGAAGGCCCTCTTCTGAGTTGCAGGCTGCCAACTTCTCCCTGTGTCCTCACATGGTAGAAGGGATGAGCTGGCTCTCTGGGGTCTCTTTTATAAGGGCACTAATCCCAATCATGAGGGCTCTGCCCTCATGACCTAATCACCTCCTAATGTCATCACCTTGGGGGTTAGGATTTCAACATATGAATTTTGGGGGGACACAAACATTCAGACCATACCAACATCCATCACTGTAAAACTGGAAATATTTAAAAGCAATTTAATGAGAAAATTTCATGGTATGTGAGAGTTACCTAAGTCAATAAATTGCTCATTGAGAATGATTTTAAAAATTGATCAGATCATTTGTGTTCTTTAAAAGGTAAAATGAAAACTTGATTTTCAGATTTATTTTCTTTTGAAGTGAAAACATGGATGTTGGCTCCAATTAGATGCAGTGCTGAGTCTGCTAGCAACAAAATTCAAGATCTAATGAATTTAATGTAAGAAAGAATGCAAATGTGAATTTGAAAGCGTGGAATGGCTGAGTTGTGGGAGTCAAAAACAACTAAACTTCTTTAATCCAACAATGTGGTCTGAAATGGCAAAAATGTCTATCTTTTGAATCATATATAATTAACCTGTCTGCTTTACACCTCCACTTCCTATTAAGGAGACATCTCAAATTTAATGTGTCCAAAACAGAATTCTTGATTCCATATGTCTCCCCGTGCTCCTAAATGGCACAACCAACTTCTCAGTGGCTCAAGCAAAAAACCTAGGGGTCATCTTTGATAACTTTTTTCTCTTCACCTACATCAGCAAGTCCTATTTTTATCCCCCAAATATCTCTCAAGCTGTCCATTTCTCTTCATTCCCCCTCTAACATTTCTAGTGTAGCCACTGTCGTCCCTATCTTGGATTACTGTAATAGCTTAATTGGTTTCTGATGTCACTCAGGCTCCACCCAATCCATTTTCTACAAATTGAAATCTTTTCAAAATGTAATTCATGCTTAAGACCCTTTAGTGGACCAATTTCCCCCCTATTCACTAAGCTCCAGCCACACCAGGCTCCTTTCTGTTCCTGGAACACCTCAAGCTCTATCATTTTCAAAGTCTTTAGAGTCACTGTCCCTCCACTTGGAATTCTCTTCCGCATTGCTGGTTTCCTTACCATCCAGCCTCTGATGTTATCATCTTTCAGACACCTGCCCTAACAATTCCACTGAAAATATCTCCTAAGTTACTCTTTATCACCCATTTATTTCTTTCACAGTATTTATCACAACATGAAGTTACCTCATTCCCTCCCTTTACTTTTTTCAATTATTTTTCTCTTCCCCACCAGAATGTAAACCTCATGTAGGCAGGGGCCATGTTTGCCTACCTTTAAACAGGAGCAGAGAGAGGCAGAATGCTTCAGACAACTTCCAGCTGTTCGCACCTGCATCTCTGTGCCTGAGGGACTTTTTCATAGCTGTGACATCCTGCTCTGCCCATGAGAGGGCAGCAGGTCACAAATGAAGGAGAATTAACATCCCCTGGAGGTTGGTATATAAATATCTCAGCTCCCTCACTGCTGGGAGGGATGGGAAGAATTCTGTGGCAAGTGTTCTTTCAGAAAATCTTATCAGTCAGAATTGTTTGAGGAAAAAAATAGTCTGCAAGATAAGATTAAAGCCGAGATGAATAGGTTAGCATTTTACTCTATGGCTTAATGGAAGACCTAGAAAGTAGGATGATTTTCTTCATTTAAAACATTATAATAAAACACTAAATTTCTAAACTTTTACTTTTCAAATTTAAGAAAACAAATCAGGAAATGAATACCCAAAGTCAGTTTCTCTGAGAAATTGAATTCTTTCCACAAAGACAATACATGTATCATTATTTAATGATAGGATAGTTACAAATGTGAGTCCACCCAATCTGTTGTAAAAAATGCTAGAAATGTTGAGAAAATAGACTATGCATAATATACCATGACATATTAAAACAGCAAATTAAAATCATTTCATTTATTACACTGCCACTCTGATTTCATTTTTAATAAATTAGTTAAGTAATTTAATTTTATACAATAAGCAGTTTTCAGAAATACTTTTTATTAGGAAAAAAATTTTTCCCCCATTAAAAAACAAAATTGCATATAACTGAATTTAACAGTTTTGAGTAACTTCTGAAAACTTCACCACTGTAAGAAGTGTTGATATTAGCTGCTAAGAGCTAAAACTTAAAAAAAAAATTGACACTGCAAAGAGTTGTATCAGTGAGAGGAAAGGGACAAAAGAAAAAAGAATAAATATGACAGATACAGAGAACAGGGATCAGAGATACAAACTAAAGAATTATAGATATTACTCAGGAAGGCTCCAGAGAAATTGCAACAGAAATAGTTGAGGAAAACTTTCATGAGCTGAAAAAAAATAACCCATGGATACAAATTTAAAAACATCAACACAGGTATGATAAATGCAAATATAATCAAAGGTAAATCCTAGAATTTTTCAGAAAAAAAAAGCAACAAAGAAATGGTTTGGCGTAAAAATTGTGAATCTATACATGATACCTTAATTAGTTTCTGAGTATTTAAGTCATCAAATAAAAATCATATTATAATTTAAAATCTTTGGGGTCACTAAACAAATATATTTCACCACCCGAACTACCACCACCACATCCACTGCCGTGTAAGACCAGGTCTGGAAAATCAGAATTGTGGCAGCCACAGCTCGTGTGTGAACACCGGTCCATCCATGTGTCCCTCTGCTGCCCTTTGACGTATGACTAGTTAGATAATGAATGTGTGGCCGCAGGCTCGCTGGGTTTCCTGACGGTGGCCCTCTGTGGCCGTCATCGTGTGTCCCGGGTGCTGGGCTCAGTTCCTCCTGTGGCCACACCAGGGCAGGGTGGTGAGCGTCAGTGCACAGTGGTAAAATCCTCCTGAAACAGTCCAGTGAGGAGCGAGGAGGGAGGTGGTGCCTGACTAAAGAAGTTCCTGGAGGCCAGGAAACCGTCGCGTGGAGGTGGTGTCCTAGGAGGTCTGCTTTTTGTGACAGAACAGGAAGCTGCGTGTATATCAGGACAAGCGCGCCGGTGGAGGCCAGGATTGCCTAATAAGGATGGTATTTACTTTTCCTTGACTCCATTCTGGGCCCTGCCACAGTCTGCTAAAATGCTTCCAACATTCCTCACCTGTGTGGGGCCACAGTGTAGTAATTTCCTGCTGAGATGACAGGGGAAAGGGAATGAGGACATGGGGGGACTGGCTCCTGCAGGTGGGAAAATTCTAGCACAAGGAATCACTCTTACTGTTAATCACTCAACGTGTGCTTATCTGAGTGCCTCTGAAATACATATTCATCTATCTACTCCAGAAATAAAGCCCAAACTGAGACCTCAAAATCAGAAAGCTCAATTTTTCTGCAGTGATCATTCATTCACTCATTCGTACCTACTGCGTGCAAGGTGTTGTCAACCACACAGAGGTGAACAAGATTCAGTCCCTCCTTCACAGGCCTTATGATAGACTCTAGTAAATAAAACCAGACAAGTACAGAATGCTGTGGAGTTTATAACCAAGGAGAATTCCCTCCTGGTGTGTCTTCAAGGAAGGCACACCCCTCTGGCTACCTAGTAGGACTAACAGTGGAGAATCACAACACAGGCAAGTCCCTCCTCAAACAATAAATATTCCCAGCCCTGTTGACCTAGGTAGATCACCTGGTGAAAGGCCAGCGAGTTCAGCCTTTTTCCCCAATAGATTTAGCTTTCTAAAGATTTACTTTTATCCTCCATCTTTACTTATAGGCCAAATTTTTCTACTATTTAATTATTTCATCACATTCTATTTAGTTAGTGCTTTAATTGGCATTAATCACCACCATAAAATAATAATAAATACCATTAACTGGTGTAGACACTTCACTAGTACATTTCACTTTCTCATACTATCTTTATAGAAGCACCCAGTACAGGGATTAATCAGCTTTTGGACATCTAAGACCTTTGCTACCTTTCTTACGTGCACTGCCAGTGTTTCTCATCTTGCTGCAAGGCAGCTAACTTTTCCTTCCTAAAATAACTGTTTTCATTCCTAGTAAGCTTCTTATGTATTCTTGCCTCTCTCTAATGGCATTATAGTTATCTCTTCTTTCCAGCATATTGAAAGCTACAAAGCTGTACAAGACTCTTGACCAGCACATCACCACTTAGTACATCTCATTGTAAGAAATAGCTCAGCAAATACTGGTCTTTGATGTAGGGAGAAAAGAGCAAATTATTTTTAAGATTTTCCAACCCTATATTCTACAGATACCCAGTTATGTTATGTTTCCAAAATTCTTTCAAAGCTTATGGTTTATAGTGTTCAATAAACCTAATAGCTTATAAAAACTTCTAAAAAAAAATACACCTTCAGTATCTGATTGGAAAAGGAGACCACTGTTACATTATTTCTTTTTTTTTTTTTTTTTTTTTTCTTCAGGTGTACATCATTGTACTTCTATTTCTGCATGGACTACATCATGTTCACCAAAGCATTATTTCTATAGGTAATGTAAATCCACCTTTCTTTAACTACGAAAAATTTTAAAAACACAAAAAATAGTATGAAAAACGTGTATTATTACTACATAGAAGTAACTGATATTTTATATTTCTTTGTAGTTTTTAAGTAACATACAGAAATTTAGATGTGAAGCCAAAATCTCCTTCAACCATCATCCTGATCCCATTCTTCTCCCTCCTTCCTTGTCCCCAAGAGCAATCACCATCATGAATTTCATGTACAAACCTCCAATCCCTTTTTATACCTTCACATACATATCTATACTCATAACCAATATACAATATGTTGTTTTTATTCCAATTAAAGATATCATTATATTATGTGCATCATCTGCCCTCTGATTTTTTTTTTTCACTCAACATCATGGTTTTGCGATCTCTCCCTATTAATACATATACAGTTTGTTGCAGTCAACTTCATTAGTCCATCATATAGCATTTCCAGTTTTTCCCACCCCAGCATCTGGCTGCTAGAAATCATGCTAACGGTTTTTGGCTACCAGAAATCACACTGAAAAGAACATAGTGGTACACATCTCCCTGTGTATATGTGTCAGAGTTTCTCTAAGGCATAATACTAAAAAAATAAATTTGGGGGTGTAACTTTAGGAAAATCTATCCATGTTTATTAAGTAATTTTCCTAAAGTTTTAGATATTTTTGATTTTTTCACATTGGATTTTTCTTTTTTTTAATGTAAGATCTAAGGCAGGAATCTCTCTCTCTCTTTTTCTACAGAGAAAGCCAATTGTCACCTAAAACATTGTCTAATTAGTCATCTTTTCTTCACAGAATTGGACTGTATCTAGGCTTCATATTCCATTCCATTCATCTAATATCTATTAATGCCTAATACCACAAAGTTTTAATAATCACAACTCTATATCAAAACATTGTATCATCTGACACTATTTATTCCTTTTCAATCCTTAGACCTCTTCCTCATCTTATGGCGTTGGCTCTGGCCTCTAGGATTACCCTGACTTGTCGTGGTGATATTAGGCATCCAGGTCCTGTCTCTGACATTATTTAATGGGAATGTTTCCAAAGATTTGGCATTAACTATGATGTTCACTGAAAATTTTGTTGGACACAGGCTTTTCATTACATTAATGTTTCTCCTTATAAGAATATTCTGATATCTCAGATATTGTGAGCTCCTGCTAAAGGTTTTCCTACATTCATATTGTTTTACCCCAGAATGAATTCTCTGATGTGTGGGTGTAAATTCCTACTGAAGGCTTTGCTATATTCAAGGCATTCACATGATCTTTAGTGAATATGAATTTTCTGATGCCTAATGTGGTGTGATTTCTGACTGAATGCTTTCCCATATTCGCTACATTGATAAGGCTTCTCACCTGTATGTGTTCTCACATGTAGAGCAAGAGTTGAGAACTGAGAGAAAGCTTTCCCACGCTGATTACATCCATAGGGCTTCTCCCCTGTGCGACTTCTCATATGTACAGTAAGAGATGAGCTTTGAGAGAAGGCTTTCCCACATACCTTACATTCATAAGGCTTATCACCTGTATGAATTCTCACATGTACAATAAGTGATGTGATTTGAGAGAAGGCTTTTCCACATTTATTACATTCAAATGGTTTCTCTCCTGTATGAATGTTGTGATGTTTAATAAGATACTGCTTCTGGCTAAAAGCTGTTCCACATTCATTACATTTAAAAGGCTTCCCTCCAATATGAATTTTCTCATGCTTTGTGAGATTTGATTTGCTGCTAAAGGTTTTCCCACATTCTTTACACATATAGGATTTTTCTCCAGTATGCATTTTCTCATGTTTAATGAGGCTTGACTTCTGAATAAAAGCTTTCTCACAGTCATTACATCCAAACAGTTTCTCTCTAGTATGACTTTTCTGATGGGTAATGAGATTTTTCTTTCTGAATGAAGGATGTTCCACATTCCTTACATTTGTAGGATTTCTCTCCAAAGAGCAATGTGATGCTTAGTGAGGTATTGCTTCTGCCTGAAGTCTTTTCCACATTCATTACATTCAAAGGGTTTCTCTCCCATATGGGTTTCCTCATGGTCAGTGATATTAGATTCGTGGCTGAAGGCTTTCCCACATTTCTTACATGAATAAGATTTCTTTCCAATATGAATTCTCTGGTGACTTATGAGGTTTGACATCTGAACGGAAGCTTTCTCACATTCATAAAGTTTAAATTTTCTCACATTCTCTGAGGTTTAGCTTCTGGCACAACAGTTCTCCAAATTTGTTACATTCATCAAGTTTCTCCACAGTTTGAATTTTCATATTCAATTAGTATGAATAACTGACTGAAGGTTTTCCAACATTCCTTACAAGTAAAGGTTTCCTCTGCTGCATTATTTCTCTAGAAACTAATAAGATGGGGCTTGTGAATATAAGATTCCACATAGACAAAGTTCGTAGGGTTTCTCCCCACTGTGTAGTCTCAGGTATTTGATGAGGTTTACTTCTGAATCTCTTGTTTATACAGATTTCACTTAATGGGGGTTACTATAAGATAGGATGAGTTATAATATACTTATTATATTCATAGCATTTCTTTCTTACATAGATTCCTTCATCATATGTTATGTCTAAATTAAGTTTTCAACTCTTTCCCAGTGAGTCACACTGACACATGCCTCGTCTTGAAGAAATAATGTCTGAACTCAGAGGATATGTCTTTCCAATTTACTCACATTCACTGCCTTTCTCCTCTGTTTTTTCTTGGAGACATATACAATTTGACTCTCAAGTATTTCAGTTGCCTCTACATCTGCTTATTAACTTCCAAGATTTCTTCTAACATGAAGTACAAAGAATAATCATTACAAATTAATATGTGAAAATTGCTTAAAAGACTGTTTAGTATGTAGTAAGTATGCAAAAAACTATTATTGTAATCATCATCATCACTTAAAAATCTGTCTAGTATTATATTATTAATAAAATTTCAGATATTTGCTATTATGGGGTAGACTCTTCAGTTTCAGACCTAAAGAATCCCCCAGTATGACAGAAATTCCAAGTGCTAATATCCACTGGCCCCTAATTTTGAGAAGGAAACTCTTACAGAGGAACTTTGGGTAGAAAGCTGACCTTTGATTAGTATGTATAGCTTTGAATGCTTTTAAATTAACCTTCCATAACTCAGAAATCAACAAAATGAAGAGAACACAAAATGAGTAAGTATCAAATAGGATGAAACAGTGAGTTCATAAAAAGAGTCTATTTAGATGACTAGACAGAGGTTAGAACAACCAAAGGGATAAACACAGAGGACACAGTGTATTAAACATAGCAGACTGACACATGCATTTATTTTTGCTTCCTCCAGAAACTTCATTAAAGTTATGTAAATAGGAAGGTGGGACAATACAAATTCACAAGAAAAAAGAGAATTGCTATAGTTGATGAGATATGTCAACAAATTTTTCAAACATGGCAAGCAGATGGAAGACTGTCAACTGAGAGCACAACCAAGAAGCGCAAATAAAGGTGCCTGCAGAAAAGAATGCCAATGAAAATAAGCTATAAACCAAAGAATCAAAACGAAAATAAGCTATAAACCAATCACTACAGCACCTCATGGACTAAAGGAATCAAATGCCTCCAATGGTGGTGATAAAGCATGGAGCTGAAAAAAGGATTTACGAGTAGTTTGAAACTCATTACCCTCACCCCAACTCAAGCCAAGTGATTGCCACCTGTGGTAGTTCTGAACTATGTCCACAAATTTTTTGATACTCTCCTCGGCCTCCCACTTTGAATGTGGGCTGGACTTAGTGACTCACTTCTAATGAACAGATTGTGGTAGAAGTGATGGGATGTGACCTCTGAGCCTAGGTCATAAATGGTACCATGATTTCCTGACTATGTTCTCTCCCCTTCCTGTATCACTTGCTCTGGGGGGAAGCTATTAAGCCAGTTGTTATGACACTCAGGCAGTCCTGTGGAGAGGCCCATATGACAAGGAACTGAAGCTTTCTAACAACAGCCAGCAAGCAACTACCAAAAGCCTTATGAGTGAGCCATCTATCTTGGCAGCAGATGCTCCAGTCCCAGTCATGGCTGGCCAGCAGCTAGACTGCAACCTCATGAGAGACCCTGAGGCAGAATCACCCAGCTAAGCTGCTTCCAGATTTGTGACCCTCAGAAATGTTGAGACAATAAATGTTTGTTGTTCAAAGCTGCAAAGTTGTGGGTGATTTGTTATGCAGAAATAGATAACTAATACTCTACCACACCACCCTGACAAATAATAGAATATTTACTCTCTAGAGAAATTGAATGAGAGAAGCTTCAGACACAAGGATATGAAGAAAAGCAGACGGCAGGAGAGGCAGCAAACTGAAATCAGGGGGATTAAATAAATGGTGGGATCTCATCACTGTTGGACCCCCAAAATTCTGGTAGTCAAGAAACGAGAAGAAGCTTCTCTGGAGAAATGGAACAACCCAGAAGAAAACCTATAACACTAACATTTGGCGGCTGACAAAGAAATGGCTGAAATCTTGACCAATATTTCTATAGTGAAGCTTACAAGTCGACAAGCCCTCACTACATATATAGATATGACAGTCATCTTTTTAGTGCATTACTAATAGAGCATGAATGGACATCTATCAATCAACTAGGGAAAACATACTAATATGTAATTGTAATGTAAATGTAAACTTAGCAATATGAAAGACAGATGAAAGCAATAAAAAAAAAACCTTCTAAGGAAATGGATATAGGAAAGGAACAGAAAAAGACAAGAAACCCTGCCCAAACCTCCCTACAATAGTGCAGAGAGATAAGAGAAGATATTACATCAAGGAAACAAATACCAGGTAGTATAAAATCTGCTCTTGGAAATTAAAAATAAGATAGATATTATTAAAATTTTCATAGCAGATATGGGAAACTAAGTTGTGGAAATCACCCAGTTGTGGAAAAAAAATAAAGAGTAAAAAAATAAGGTAACAAAAGATGAGAAAGATAACAGATAAAATCAGGAGTTTCAACATCCAGCTCAAAGGAGTGCCAGAAAAAGAAAGAGAAGAAAACTGAATGGAGGGAAATTTCAGAGAACAAATATAAGATTTCTGAAAATATAGGTCATGCTTCTTCAAAATAAAGAAATCCCACAGGGCCCGGCCCCGTGGCCGAGGGGTTAAAGTTCCGCGCACTCCACTTTGGCAGCCTGGGTTTGCAGGCTTGGATCCTGGGCGTGGACCTACTCCACTCACCAGCCATGCTGTGGCAGTGTCCCACATATAAGGTAGAGGAAGACTGGCACAGATTTTAGCTCAGGGCTAATTTTCCTCAAGCCAAAAAAAGAGAAGACTGGCAATGGATGTTAGCATAGGGTGAATCTTCCTCAGCAAAAAAAAAAAGAAAAAGAAAAAGAAATCCACTGTAAAATGAACAAAGACTCATACCAAAGTGCACATCAGTGAAATTTCAGAAAACTAGTTATGAAGACAAGATCTTAAATGCTTCCAAAAATAAAGAATAACAAAACACAAATCAAATTGTCATCATACTTTAAGATGAAAACTGTAAGCTAGAAGACAATCGTATAATTCTCTCAAATTCTAAGGGAAAACTATATCCAACCTAAAATTCCAAACCTAGTGAAGCTATCATCCAAAAGAGGTAGAATAAAGTCATTTTTAGACTTGTAAGGGCCCCAAATTTTTACTCCGAATTAACCTCTCTCAAGATGCTAATGGAGGATTTTTTTCCCTTTTTTTAACAAAAAATGGACTAAACCAAGAAAAAAAGAAGACATAAGCTCCAGGAAACCAGCAATCCAACACAATAAAGAGGTGAAGGAAATTCCCAAGATGATCATGTGCTGGTTACCGTTTTTCAGTCCCACAATGAACCTTCTATCTACTTCTCTGTAATACTAGGACTGGGAGTCTGGAAACTACATTTCCCAGGCTCCTTTGCCAGTTGGCTCCCTTTTATTTATTCATTGATAAATCCAACATACTCATTAATTAACTCTACAGTGGAGAAACCTCATGGGCACCATTTAAACTAAGTAATAAAAGTTAACATCACCAGTAATGGAATATGACATTGTGTGTCTCCTGATAGGATAAACTGAGAAGAACATAGCATCACTTATGGGGTATTCCTCCCCAAAATGTATAAATGATGAAGAAACATCAGGTAAACCCAAATTGAAGAACATTATAGAAAATAACTAACCTGTACTCTTTGAAAATGTTAAGATCGTGAACACGTGGAATAAACAGAAAACGAAGAGTAAGGTGGTAGATTTAAACCCAAATATTTTAGTAGTTTCATTAAATGTACAGAGGAGAGTATGAGTATACTTGGGGGTCTGGGACAGATAAAACCAAACATCTCCTAACAATAAATTACTTTGCAGTCTTCCTTCTTGCTTTAAAAGCATGTTGAATTTGCATTCTAATCCATAATAAACATGCCCATTTTAACATAAAAACCCGTTTATGTTGTTTATCATATAATAGTTTTTTTCTCCTGTCAACCGTCAAATAAAATTGATGCTCCAGAAAGATGCTCTCTTATCATTTTAATAATGCCTAACATGAGGCTCAGAGGTTAATGTCTGATACACAGACACAACCCTGGTCTCCCAAATAGGTAACCCATGTTCACATACACCCAACACCCAGTCACACCTGCGGCCACAGCTCAGCATCTTCGGACTCTGCCTGGCCTCCTCCTCACTTGAGGGCGACACACACACACACACACACTCTCCATCCGAGATCGTCATTCCTTCCCTGTCGCCTCCTCGACCTGGTCCAGAACGAGACAACCAGGTTCCACCTTCTCTCGCACCCTCAGCGCTGCGCGGACCGAGGCCTGGACTCACCGCTGGACACAGATAAAAATGTCAGGTCGGTGTTTCATCCCCTCTGCATTCCGAGGGCGAGCTAGAACCCCCAGGAATCTCCCGGGCGCGGCCGGTTGGGTCACGGAGGCCAGCACCAGGCCTGGAGCTCACAAGAGCCAGTTCGCTTGCATTCTGGCCGGACTGGCTGCTTTTCTAGCCTGGACTACATTACCCATAGGCTTTGCGGCTCGAAGCTACTTCCGCCGCGAACTGGTCTTCTCGTCTTGTGCGTACCGGCGATAACCGAGCTGCCGGGGATGAGTGGGCCTGGCGCCTCTAGCCAGCCGACCGGCGCCATCTGCGAGCCGCTCCGCGTCGGGGCTTTGCGGTTCTGTTTGGTGCGGAGAAGCTGTAGATGAATGCAAGCCCAGTTTCTGCGCTGCGAGGGGTCAGGAGGCTTGTTGTCCGCCTCTGGACTACATTTCCCAGAGGCCTCTGCAGGCGACCCTACGTCCCGCGGGATTTCCGCTGCGTCTGTACCAGGTGGCGGGACCGTTGGCTCCGTGAAGTTAGGTGCTGTGGGGCCTCTGGGGTCCGGTGCAACTTGGCCAGTTTGGACCGTACCGGAACTAGGGAAGGACTAGGGTGAGGAGTCTGGATCCGGTCCTTTCGTCTCTGGAGCGAGCTAAAGAGAGGAGATCGTGTGTGTGTGTGTGAGTGAGAGAGAGAGAGATTGTGATTGTTACTGTGTGTCTTCGTGGCGTGTGATTGTGACTGTATGTACTGAACTCTGGGTGATGGAGTGGGCTGCTGGTGTCCGTGTGTGTTCCCAGAATGGGTGATGGTGACTGCAGGACTGTGCGCCATTGTGCATGGGGATGCACAGGGTCGGTGATTGTGCAGTTGGGACCGTGTGCCCGGGTGGTGAGTGTGTGGTTGTGTGAATGTGTCAGCGTTGTGTGTGTGGGAGTTGGAGGTCTGTGACTGTGTGGTGTTGGGCGCCTGTGGCTGTGCAGGTGCGACTAGTGTGACCTTGGTGAGTGTGTGTGGGAGATTGTGACTGGTTGTGGGGCAATGGGTATGTGGGTGTAGGGAGGCCTGTGGCTGTGCGATTGGGACCTTGTATGGCCCCTAGGTGTGTATGTGGGATTATATGTAACCAGGTGACCTGGTACAGCACTGTGTGTGCACATGGCGGGGGGTGGGGGTTGTGATTGTGCAAGTATGACTTCACCACTCTGTACCCAGGAGACATCTGTGAGCTCATAACTGATTCTGGCCCTTTCCTGTAACTACATTTGGCTGGACTCTTCAGTCTTCCCTGATCTTCCTTTGCGTGTGTGTGTGTGTGTGTTTGTGTGTGTGTGAGTGGCCAGGGGCTGGAGGAAGTGTGTGTTCCAACCTGGTCAGTTGGGATTTCAAGAAAAGCCAAGTGTCTCATCAATTTCTTCTTTCCACAGTTCTGTCACTAAGAGGAAAAGGGAACAATGGTTATTGAACATCCGAAAGCCAAGATCAAGGTGCTGTGGGGTTTTTTCTTTCTTCCCTGAAATCTTTCTTGTTTTCCAGGGCATAACTTTTTTCCCTCCTCTGACAATTCCTGACTACCAAAAGCCCGTTCAAGAGACCTTGTCCTTGGTATTCCCCATTTTGAAACATAGTAGGGGCCTTGGGATTAGACCCAAAGACCCAGTTTCCTGTCTCTCCCTTCCATCTTAGTGTTAATTTGGCAGTTTTTCCAGAGTGCCAAATCTCCCCTGAGATCTCTGCTGGCCTAGTGAGGCAAATACAAGAGCCTATATCCTAACAACCAAATTGTTGAAAATACGATTAGTGCGTATGTAGCATCACACACCACAGTCCTGGTATTGAAAGCCGTGCAACTTATGGGATGGTGTTGGTTAGTCTCAGTCTAAGTAGGTGATGAGATCTTTCACTTTGCCAGTGTTTTTGGAGTAGGAAAGAGTTTTATACCAATAGGCCCAGGGATTTGCCAGGTAGTCTGTGAGTAAACACTTGGACCAGTTTCCGCATCTGTTTTGAATTAAATGCTCAAATGGTCCTCACTGGGATTCTCAACGTGGAATCCATGGACTCCATGGGAAGGAAGACTGTAATGATACTCACTAAGGGTTACAAAAAAGGTAGAACCGTGGATGGATCTACAAGCAGAGACTATAACACCTTGGGACAACTTTTGAGATAATAAATCCAAAATTAGTTTTCATAAAAAGGGAAATTTTAATTAAATCCTACTAAAATGTAGCATTTTATGCAGATACTTAAAACTATGCTTGAGGTAGAGCATATGCGTTTTCATTTTTATGACTAACATTAAGCAACAGTAAAATAAATGGAAATACTTATGAAATTGTTATATTTAAATCTCCCCCGTATTTTTTCGGAAGAGAAGTATTTGTAAAAGGGCCACAGGAATGTGAAGTCCTCAGAATGATGAAGCTTCAGAGCTCTCAATTTGCAGCTCAGTAGATCTCAAACCAATTCTTAGCTAGAGTCACACTCTTCAGAAGTTCCCTGGAGAGTCACGTGAAGGACAAAAGATGTCTTAAAAGGCAGATTGTGAATAATAGGGGAAAGCATTCTCAATCAGCAGAGCGAGGCTCCTTGACTTAGTGTCACGTCCTTGAAGAAATCCCTCTTAATAGGATCTAGCCATTTTGTCCTCCACCTGGCAAGCAGGTGATGCCCACATCCATGAATACTTCCTTCCTCTGAAATGGCCAAGGCTTTCTTCCTCTCCAGAGGCCTGTGCTGTCATATTGCCCTGGTGGGAGTGGTGATGGGGAAGGGGCGAAGAGAGGGGAGTTACAGTGATCAAAACATTGTAGGTGGACAGCGTGTACCCAGAATGGCTTAGGTGCTGGTCGACATGCTAGACTTCATACAGCAATTAATTAGATTATAAAACATCCACAGTTGGGAATTCTAGCTAGACTTAATTTATTAGTGGGAGCAAGGGGGCAGTTCCAGATAGTGTAGAGAAAGTGATAAGCCTTTGCCCAGGTGAGGGAGAGGAACTCAGAAGTTGGAAGACGTGCATGTGACAGTTCAGCTGGTCCACATCTAGGCCACAGTCATCTCTCATTTGGTCTGCCGCAGTAGCCTGTAACTGGTCTCTCTCCTTCCTTCATTGCCTGCCTAAAATTCCTTCTTAACGCAGCAGCCAAGGTGATTCTTCCAAAGTGTAAGTTAGATTATGTCATTCTCTGACTTAAAACTTTCTATGGCTTCCCATCTCAAAATAAAAGCCAAAGTTTCTGCAGTGGCTTATATAGCCCTATGTGGTCTAGCTCTCTGTTACCTCTCTGACTTTATCTTCTATAATTTTTTTCGTAACTTAATTCTGCCCCCTCTGAATTTGAGCTTACTGATTCCCTGCCTGCAATTTTCTTACTCCCAGTGTCTGCATCACGTATTCTTTCACTTCTTCAAGACTTTTCTCACATGTCACCAAATTGGAAAAGCTTCCCTTGACTACCCCATATAAAAATAGCATCTCAACCACCATACTCCTATCCCTCTTGTCCTATTTTATTTTTCTCTATAGCTCTTGTTACCATTTTTTTACTGAGATATAATTGATATTTAACATTATATTAGTTTCAGGTGTACAACATAATGATTCAATATATGTATATATTGTGAAATGATCACCTCAAGTCTAGTTAACATCCATTACCACAGATAGTTACAGATTTTTTTTTCTTGTGATGAGAACTTTTAAGATCTACTCTCTTAGCACCTTTCAAATATACAATACAGTATTAACTATAGTCACCATGCTGTACATTACATCCCCAGGACTTATTTATTTTAAAAACTGGAATTTTGTGCCTTTTGACCCCCTTCACTCATTTCACCTACCCTCCACCCTGCCCCCCCACCTCTGGCAACCACCAATCTATTCTCTGTGTCTATGAGTTTGGTTGTTTTTTTTTTTTAGATTCCATATATAAGTGAAATCATACGGTATTTGTCTTTCTCTGTCTGACTTATTTTCCTTAGCATAATGCCTTCAGGGTCCATCCGTGTTGTTGGAAGTGGCAAGATTTCCTTTTCTATGGCTGTGTAGTAATCCATTGTATATATACACCACATTTTCTTTATCCGTTCGATCATTGATGGACTCTTAGGTTGTTTCCATGTCTTGGCTATTGTAAATAATGCTGCAGTGAACATGGATGGGGGTGCAGATATTTTTTTGAGTTAGTGTGTTTGTTTTCTTTGGATAAATACCCAGAAGTGGAATTGCTGGATCCTATGGTAGTTGTATTTTTAATTTTTTGAGGAACCTCCTTTCAGTTTTCCAGTGGCTGCACCAATATACATTTCCACCAGCAGTGCACAAGGGTTCTCTTTTCTCCACATCTTTGCTAGTGCTTATTATTTGTTGTCTTTTTGTTAATAGCCATTCTAATAAGTGTGAAGTGATATCCCATTGTGGTTTTGATTTGCATACCAATTTTTAAATGTATTTATATCCCATCTACAACAAAATCTAAAGTATATCTCTGTGGTGTCCCAAGGACGGTGAGGGGGTGGACAGGGAATTTAGTATTGTTTATTACTGTAGCACTGGCAGGATAGGCTATGCCGTGCTGCGTTAACAACTCCTAAATATCAGTATCTTAACATGGCACGTTTATTTCCCATTCATGTTACAGAACCATCATGGGCTGTGTCTATACTCTTCCTTTCTGTCTAGTTTGTGTGGCCAGGTACTCAAGGCCTTGCGGTTTCTGGCATGGGTTGGGCAGCCCCTTCTTAGATTTGATAGTTCAAAATATAGCCAGGGAGAAGCCAAGAGATTCTATATCTTGAGCTTGGTGTATATTAGAAGCCTCTGGAAGTCTTTGCTTAGGAGCTGAACATGTGCAAGTATAGTGGGTGTCTAGCTTAAGGACTCCAGCTTTGACTTAGGCTGTAACTTGGGTAACTCTGCCTGGGGAAGCTCGGCTGCACCTGCAAAGGGGGAACTGTATGAGGCCATGTTATTGTTCCCATCTGAGGTCCAGATCAACATCTTAAGATAAGGGTAATGTCTGCCTCAATCCCTCCTGCAGAGGTGCTTGGGCCCCTCTCAGTGCTGGAGCATATCTGCCCTGAATCCCTCCTGCTGTTCTTGGGTTCCACGAGTTTAGGGAAGGGCTGGGATTTGTATACACCCCTTTTAGTTCCCATCAGAGACTGTATGTGTGTGTGTTGGGGTGGGGAAAGTAGGGGTAGGCAGCATAGCAAGGAAATTGGAAGGGGGATGCGGAGTCCTTTTGGGCCTCTCTGGGAGTGATTTTTTCCTTCTCCACAGCTGCTTTCTTGGGATGCTGTACTTTTCCAAGAGAGGAATCCAGAGAAATACAGCTCAGGTTTACAATTTTAAAAGCCATGCTCCAGGTGAGTTATTTCTTCTCCTTTGAAATATAGTCTTTTTTTTTTTTTAACAACACACATTTTTCTTTTTTTAAAATTTTTTTGTTTATTGTGGTAACATTGGTTTATAACATTGTATACATTTCAGGTGTACATCATTATACTTCTATTTCTGCATGGATTACATCATGTTCTCATGTTCATCACCCAAATACTAATTACAGTCCATCACTACACACATGTGCCTACTCATCCCTTTTGCCCTCGTCCCTCCCTCCTTCCCCTCTGGTAACCACCAATCAAGTCTCTGTCTCTATGTGTTTGTTTGTTTTTATTATCTACTACTTAATGAGTGAGATCATATGGTATTTGACCTTCTCCCTCAGACTTATTTCACTTTGCATAATAGCTTCAGTGTCCACCCATGTTGTCACAAATGGCTGGATTTCATCATTTCTTATGGCTGAGTAGTATTCCATTGTGTATAAATACCACATCTTCTTTATCCATTCATCCCTAGATGGGCACTTAGGTTGCTTCCAAGTCTTGGTATTGTGAATAACGCTACAGTGAACACGGGGGTGCATGTATCTTTATGCATGGGTGTTTTCATGTTCTTTGGATAAATACCCAACAGTGGAATAGCTGGATCGTATGGTAGTTCTAGCCTTAATTTTTTGAGGAATCTCCATACTGTTTTCCATCGTGGCTGCACCAGTTTGCACTCCCACCAGCAGTGTATGAGAGTTCCCTTCTCTCCACATCCTCTCCAACACATGTTGTTTCCTGTCTTGTTAATTATAGCCATTCTGATGGCCGTGAGGTGATATCTCATTGTAGTTTTGATTTGCATTTCCCTGATAGTTAATGATGTTGAACATCTTTTCATGTGCCTGTTGGCCATCTGTATATCTTCTTTGGCAAAATGTCTGTTCAGGTCTTTTGCCCATTTTTTAATTGGGTGTTAGTTTTTTTGTTGTTGAGATGCATGTGTTCTTTATATATTTTGGAGATTAACCCCTTATCAGATGTATGGTTTGCAAATATCTTCTCCCAATTGTTAGGTTGTCTTTTCGTTTTGTTGATGGTTTCCTTTGCTGTGCAGAAGCTTTTTAGTTTGATGTAGTCCCATTTGTTTATTTTTTCTATTGTTTCCCTTTCGTGGTCAGACATGGTGCATGAAAATATGTTGCTAAGACCGATGTTGAAGAGCGTACTGCCTATGTTTTCTTCTAGAATTTTCATGGTTTCAGGTCTTACATTCAAGTCTTTAATCCATTTTGAGTTAATTTTTGTGTATGGTGTAAGGTAATGGTCTACCTTCAGTTTTTTGCCTGTGGCTGTCCAGTTTTCCCAACACCATTTGTTTCCTTTCTCCATTGTATGTTCTTGGCTTCTTTGTCAAAGATTAGCTGTCCATAGATGTGTGGGTTTATTTCTGGGCTTTTGATTCTATTCCATTGATCTGTGTGCCTGTTTTTGTGCCAGTACCATGCTGTTTTGGTTATTGTAGGTTTGTAGTATGTTTTGAAATCAGGGAGTGTGATACCTCCAGCTTTGTTCTTTTTTCTCAGGATTCCTTTAGCTATTCCTGGTCTTTTGTTGTTCCATATAAATTTTAGGATTCTTTTTTCTATTTCTATGAAAAATATTGTTGGAACTTTGATAGGGATTGCATTGAATCTATAGATTGCTTTAGGAAGTATGGACATCTTAACTATGTTAATTCTTCCAATCCAAGAGCACGGAGTATCTTTCCATTTCTTTGTGTCTTCTTCAATTTCTTTCAGCAATGTTTTATAGATTTCAGTGAACAGATCTTTCACCTCTTTGGTTAAGTTTATTCCTAGGTATTTTATTCTTTTTGTTGCAATTGTAAATGGGATTGAATTCTTAATTTTTCTCTCTGCTACTTTGTTGTTAGTGTATAGAAACGCCACTGATTTTTGTTTGTTGTTTTTGTATCCTGCAACTTTACCATATTCGTTATTACTTCTAAAAGTTTTCTGGTGGATTCTTTAGGGTTTTCTATATATAAAATCATGTCATCTGCAAATAGTGACAGTTTCACTTCTTCCTTTCCTGTTTGGATCCCTTTTATTTATTTTTCTCGCCTGATTGCTCTGGCTAGGACTTCTAGTACTATATTAAATAGGAGTGGTGAGAGTGGGCATCCTTGTCTGGTTCCTGTTCTTAGAGGGATAGCTTTCAGTTTTTCACCATTGAGGATGATATTAGCTATGGGTTTGTCATATATGGCCTTTATTATGTTGAGGTACTTTCCTTCTATATCCATTTTATTCAGTTTTTATTATAAAAGGATGCTGTATCTTGTCAAGTGCTTTCTCTGCATCTATTCAGATGATCATGTGATTTTTATTCTTCATTTTGTTAATGTGGTGTATCATGTTGATTGATTTGTGAATGTTGAACCATCCCTGCATCCCTGGAATAAATCCCACCTGATCACGATGTATAATCTTTTTAATGTTTGTTCTATGTGATTTGCTAGTATTTTGTTGAGGATTTTTGCATCGATGTTCATCAGTGATATTGGCCTGTAATTTTCTTTTTTTGTGTTGTCCTTGTCTGGTTTTGGTATCAGGGTAATTTTGGCTTCATAGAATGAGTTAGGGAGCTTCCCCCTCGCCTCAATTTTTTGGAAGAGTTTGAGAAGGATAGGTATTAAGTCTTCTTTGAATGTTTGGTAGAATTCACCAGGGAAGCCATCTGGTCCTGGACTTTTATTTTTGGGGAAGTTTTTGATTACTGTTTCAATCTCCTTACTGGTGATTGGTCTATTCAAATTCTCTACTTCTTCTTGTTCCATTTTTGGAAGGTTGTATGATTCTAAGAATTTATCCATTTCTTTCAGATTGTCCAATTTGTTGGCATATAGCTTTTTATAGTATTCTCTTATAATCTTTTGTATTTCTGAGGTGTCCGTTGTAATTTCTCCTCTTTCATTTCTGATTTTACTTATTTGAGCCAACTCTCTGTTTTGCTTCATGAGTCTAGCTAAAGGTTTGTCAATTTTATTTATCTTTTCAAAGAACCAGCTCTTGGTTTTGTTAATTTTTTCTATTGTTTTTTTAGTCTCTCTTTCATTTATTTCTGCTCCGATTTTTATTGTTTCTCTTCTTCTACTGATTTTGGGCTTTGTTTATTCTTCTTTTTCCAGTTCCTTTAGGTGCATTCTTAGATTGTTTATTTGAGATTTTTCTTGTTTGTTGAGATAGGCCTGTATTGCTATAAGCTTCCCTCTTAGAACTTCTTTTGCTGTATCCCACAAATTCTGGCATGTCGTATTTTCATTTTCATTTGTCTCCAGGTATTTTTTGATTTCTCCTTTGATTTCTTCATTGACCCAATCATTGTTCAATAGCATTTTGTTTAATCTCCACATATTTGTGGCTTTTCTGATTTGCTTCCTATAGTTGATTTCTACTTTCATACTGTTGTGGTCAGAAAAGATGGTTGGTATTATTTCAGTCTTCTTAAATTTATGGAGACTTGTTTTGTGGCCTAATATGTGATCAATCCTGGAGAATGTTCCATATGCATTTGAAAAGAAGGTATATTCTTCAGTTTTTGGATGGAATGTTCTGTATATATCTACTAGGTCCATCTGTTCTAATGTGTTATTTAAGGCCAATGTTTCCTTATTGAGCTTGTGTTTGGATGATCTATGCATTGGTGTAAGTGGAGAGTTAAAGTCCCCTACTGTTATTGTGTTACTGTCTATTTCTCTTTTTATGTCTGTTAATAATTGCTTTATATATTTAGGTGGTCCTACGTTGCCTGCATAGATATTTACAAATGTTATATCCTCTTGTTGGATTGTTCTCTTGATCATTATGTAGTGCCCTTCTTTGTCTCTTTTTACAGTTTTTGTTTAAAAGTCTATTTTGTCTGATATGAGTATTGTTACCCCAGCTTTCTTTTCATTGCCATTTGCGTGGAGTATCTTCTTCCATCCCTTCACTTTCAGTTTGTGAGTGTCTTTAGGTCTGAAGTGTGTCTCTTGTATGCAGCATATATATGGGTCTTGTTGTTTTATCCAATCAGCCACCCTATGCCTTTTAATTGGAGCATTTAGTCCATTGACATTTAAAGTAGCTATTGATAAGTATGTACTTACTGCCATTTTTAACTTTTTTTTTCTCAGTGTGTTAGTAGTCCTTCTCTGTTCCTTTCTTCTTCTCTTGCTCTCTTGTGGTTTGATGGCTTTCTTTAGTATTATGTTTGGGTTCCTTTCTCTTAATTTTCTGTGTATTTGTTATAGGTTTCTGGTTTGTGATTACCATGGGGTTCATATAGAGTAACCTATGTATATAGCAATCTATATTAAGTTGATGGTCTCTTTAGTTTGACCTCTGTTTGAAAGCTCTACTCTTTAACTCCTCTGCTCCCACATTTTGTTTTTGATATCACATCTAACCTCTTTTTTGTGCATTTTTATCCATTACCCTCTTATCATGGAAATGGATAATTTTTCCTATTTGTGGTCTTCTCTTTTCCACTTAAATAAGTCCCTTTAGCATTTCTTGTAGTACTGGTTTCTTGGTGACAAATTGCTTTAATTTTTGCTTGTCTGGAAAACTTTTTCTCTCTCCTTCCGTTTTGAATGATAACCTTGCCGGGTAGAGTATTCTTGGCTGCAGGTGTTTTCCTTTTAGCACTTTAAATATATCGTGCCACTCTCTTCTAGCCTGTAAGGTTTCTGCTGAGAAGTCAGCTGATAGCCTTATGGGGTTTCCTTTGTACGTAACTTGTCTTTCTCTTGAGGCTCTTAGGATTCTCTCTTTATCTTTAATTCTGGACATTTTAATTATGATGTGTCTTGGTGTGGGCCTCTTTGGGTTTATCTTGTTTGGTGCTCACTGTGCTTTGTGTACCTGGATGTCTATTTCCTTCCTTAGGTCAGGGACATTTTCAGCTATTATTTCATCAAATAGATTCTCTGCCCTTTTGTCTCACTCTTGTCCTTCTGGGACACCTATAACACTGATGTTAGTGTGCTTGATGTTGTCCCAGAGGTTCTTAGACTGTCCTCACTCTTTTTAATTCATTTTTCTTTTATCTGTTCTGCTTGGGTGATTTCTTCTGGTCTTTCATCCAGCTTGCAAATGCGTTCTTTGGGTGTCCTGTACTCTGCTTTTGAGTCCCTCTAGTGAATTTTTCGTTTCCAGTATTGTATTCTTCATTTCTGATTGGTTCTTTTTTTTTTGTGAGGAAGATCAGCTCTGAGCTAACATCCATGCTAATCCTCCTCTTTTTTGCTGAGGAAGGCTGGCTCTGAGCTAACATCTATTGCCAATCCTTCTCCTTTTTTTTTCCCCAAAGCCCCAGTAGATAGTTGTATGTCATAGTTGCACAGCCTTCTAGTTGCTGTATGTCATAGTTGCACAGCCTTCTAGTTGCTGTATGTGGGACGTGGCCTCAGCATGGCCAGAGAAGCAGTGTGTCGGTGCGCGCCCAGGATCTGAACCTGGGCCACCAGTAGCGGAGCGTGCGCACTTAACTGCTAAGCCACGGGGCTGGCCCTGATTGGTTCTTTTTTATATCTTGCATTTCTTTGTTGACATTCTCACTGAGTTCATCCATTCTTCTCCCAAGATCAGTGAGCATCCCTGACACTTTGTTTGAACTCTCTGTCAGGTAGCTTGCTCATTTCTGTTTAACTTAGTTCCTTTTCTGGGGTTTTGTCCTGTTCCCTTACTTGGAACGTATTCCTTTACCTCCTCATTTTGCCTCTTTCCCTGTGCTTGTGTCTGTGTATTAGGTAGGTCAGCTAAGTCTCCTGCTCTCAGAGAGTTGACCTTGTATAAGTGATCCCTTATGAGGCCTGCAGTGTGCTTCCCTCAGTTCTGAATGTTCCAGGGGTGACCCCTCTGTGGGCTATGTGTGTCCTTCTGTTGTGGCGTGGTTCCTCTTCCCATAGGTGCCCAGGGAGGCTGAGCTATGCCCCTGGCCAACTGTTGTAATGCTCAGCTGCTTGTAGTTGTCATGGGCCCTTCAGTCTCTATTGGGTGTGGGGAGCCCCAGCACAGTTGGCTGCAAGTTCTAATAGCACATTCCTGTTGCAGTATTTAGCAGGTTGTTAGCCTCAGGGGCTTACAATTGCTATAAGCCTCCAGCCTTTAGGTCTCTTGTCAGCTCTCTGAGGATTGCAGCTGGTTGGGGCTGGCCTCAGGCATGGGAGTACCCAGTTGTTTCAGGCTTTGGAAGGTGGTGCCAACCCCCTATGTGGCTCTTTGAGAAGCACAAGTGTTCTGCAGCTGACAAGCCCTGCCGCCCACAGGTCCACACACACAGTCAACACAGTCCTGCCCCATGCGTGCCCTGACCGTCTGAAGTGGACCCAGTCTCTCCAAGGCGGGAGCCCCACACACTCCACCACCTCCCCACACTCTCTACCCGCTCCTTGCTCACGCCCTGCCCCACAGAGGTGGGCCCACTTGCCAGGCTGAAGAGAATCCAGGCAGCTTATTAGCAGGCCCACAAGTTGCCTGAGGGCTTGTTGTTGGGTGGAGCCAGTCCCTAGCATGGGCTGCCTGCTCTGGCTGAGCTGGATTAAATCGGTGCTCTGGTGGGTGGGGAAGACCCTGGGCTAGCAGGCCCCAGGGAGAACTCCAATGGCGTCTGCCAGTGTCTGTGTCAGCACACCCACACCAGGCGACAACAATGGCCGCCGCCACTCTCCCAGTCCCTGGAGAGGTCTTACCCCTCACCAAGATGCACTCAGAGCCTATCAGGTGAGTCTCTTTTCACCAAAGCACTGTGCACCTTTCTTTCTGGTGATTTTAGGTTGTTTTCCGAAACAAGTGAGTTTGTGCGTGGGCCCTTTAAGAACTGGCTTTAATTTCTTTGTGAACCAGCTTTTCTGGGGGTACTCCCCAATGTTTTAGTCCCAAGCAAAGTCAGATATTATGCCACTCCTCTCGATTGTGCTGGGTCCAAAAAATGCCCACAGCGGGAGTGCTCCCCAGCTCAGGGCCCCGCTCCTCCAGGGAGGGCTGCGTACCTGTGGGCTGCTCCTGGGCGGCTGTGAGGCGCTGCAGCTTGTGGAGGTGGTGTTTTTTCTCTCCAGAAGGGAGTTTCTGCCTCTTCCACCTCAATTAGGATTGTCGTTTGTTGCAGGAGTTCCTCTTATCCAGTTTTTAGTTCTCTCTCAGGGGTAATTGTTCCAAGAGTAGTTGTAAATTGGCAGTGTCCACAGGAGGAGGTGAGTTCAGAGTCCACCTATGCCGCCATCTTGACTTCTCTCCTACAGTGTCTTTTTTTTAACTATTTTTTTTATCGAGGTATAATTGACATATAGTTTCAGGTGTACAACATGATTAGATATTCGTATATATTGTAAAATGATCACCACAGTAAGTCTAGTTAACATCCATCACATAGTTACAATTTTTTTTTCTTGTGACGAGAACTTTTAGGATCTACTCTTCTAGCAACTTTCAAATATGCAATACAGTATTATTAACTACAGTCACCATACTGTATA
The DNA here is from genome assembly GCF_057802395.1 of Ceratotherium simum simum. NCBI lineage: Eukaryota > Metazoa > Chordata > Mammalia > Perissodactyla > Rhinocerotidae > Ceratotherium > Ceratotherium simum. The sequence continues at coordinate 27,309,836 of NC_141932.1, forward strand.
TTATTTCCCCATGACTTATGTATTTTATTGAAATATAGTGTCTTGGTTTTTTTCATTTGCATGAACATTTATTTTCTTTATCTGGAAACTTTCTTGTCCAACTGAGCTCCATCCATGAACCCTCCCATTCTGTCAGGGAGTGAGTAATGATGCCCAGCAGCATGGTCTTGTCCCTTCGTGTCCCACTCTACCAGTGTTCACAGTTGTGTGCAGTGCTCTATGATGGAGCCTAAATACATTCCAGTGAGGGAAAGATTAGAGTCTCCCTTATCAGAATTACGGTTTAATGAAGAGGAAATGATTGTTGAGTGGCACAACTGATCTTCACAAGCCTGTTTATTTTTCCTTAATTTTTGAGTTCCCCCTTTAAAAACAGTATGAAGTATTTCATATTACAAAAGAATAATAGAACACTGATGTCCCTAACAAGACCCTTTGCACCCTGCCCTCCCTCAAAGGGTAACCTGTGAAGAAAATTTTGTAGGCATCATTCTCTTGCTTTTGATAATTGTTTTACTGTATATCCCTAAACAATATACTGTTAGGTTTTCTACAGTTTTGACTTTTTAACAAGTATGATTAGCCAGATGCATAAGTTTTTGAGAATTTGCATGAAAATTTGTAAATTTTAAAAGCTGTAGAGGAACTCAGAGATCTTGTTCAATCTAAATATCCAAAATAATGGAATGGTTATGCCTTGCCTTCCTAAGATGAAAGATACAGCCAGTTCAAAAAAGTTTACTAAAGAACATTCATTATTAGGAAAAATACTTATGATTTTGTCTAACAGTGAAGATCCTTAGTATTTGATATATATCTTAATTATATCAAAGTCCTATTGTGTGTGATAGAGGTTTTGCTTGTTTATTTGTTAAATATTTTAGAAAGATTTTGTCTTCTTCCTTTAAGAAGTAAGGAAAAAAAAAGGGAGGGGAGGAGCTCATATTAAGAGTTTACTGTAAGTAGTAATTAGCATGTCATGTTCACTATAAAATTCTTTCAACTTTGCTGTATGTTTGAAAATTTCCGCAATAAAAATATTGGTAAGTCATAGATGATCATTAAAATAAATAGTAATTTGCCAGGCTTACATGTTGCTGTGTGTTTTTCTGCTCTATTTCATTTATTTGGGAAACTACAAGTAAATGTGTGTTTTATTCATTCCTAGCCCTAGCCATGGGATAATGGGAATGTCTCATTGTATGAAGGAGGTTGCCTGCAGCAACAGGAATATTCAAGAAGATGGAGGTACTTTGTTCCAGTCACACTGATTTTTTTACTCTGCCCCATCCTGGGCCTAGCCCATTTGCTCGGTGTATTTTCTCCATCCCTCAGTGTCCTTTTCCATCTCTTCTTTCATCTGAAAAACGTTTCGTTTAATTTCAACAGCGCTACATGGTTTTGTCATTTCAGGGGTTGGTGGTGTTCAGGGATGTGGCTGTAGACTTCTCCCAGGAGGAGTGGGAGTGCCTGGACCCTTCTCAGAGGGGTTTATACAGAGATGTGATGATGGAGAACTACAGCAACCTGGTCTTACTTGGTAAGGATATCTATCCTGAAATAACTTGTAAGTTTTGGGTGCATCTGTCAGTTGTCGGGGTGGATTTCTACCGATTTCCTAGGGAATTATTTTGTGTTTTGTAGATGAGGAGACAGGCAGCTTCTGTGGTACCTTTATCTTCTCCAGGCTTCAGACCTTACCACCGTCCTCTTGTCCTTCAGGTAGTTGCCTGTGTTTTGAGGACTGGGTTTGAATTCAGGAATAGCATGATTATGTCTTATTACTTTTTCTTATAAACAGGACTCTCTCTTCCTAAGCCTGATGTGATTTCCTTATTGGAGCAAGGGAAAGAGCCCTGGATGGTTTCGAGGAAGATGGCAGGAGGATGGTGCCCTGGTGAGTGAGGATTGAACAGATGGGGAAAGACACTGCAGTTAAGAACCCAGCTGGTGAGGGGGGCAGCACCTTAAAGGTACTGACTGAGGAATCTTGTCCTCGAAGGCCCATCTGAGGGTTGTGGAGGAGAAAAGGCCTAAGACACATGGAAAAATTGAAGACTCCCCCTTTTACGCCAACCTGTATTCTCCATGCTACTGATCTGTCAGAATTCCCTCCCATTTTAAAGCCCTTTTTCTTTAGGAGCCATCCTATTTCATATAACTTGGATCCACTTCTTTCCCTTTTAAATTTAAACTCATGTGTGTATTTCTTTTAAATCTCTTAAAATGCATTTTTAAGCCCTACTGTTCATTTGTCCTACTGATGTTTGACTTATCTTTCTTTTTTTTTTCTGACTAGTTTTGCTTTTTTTTTTTTTTTTTTTTTTTTGGTGAGGAAGATCAGCCCTGAGCTAGCATCCCTGCTAATCCTCCTCTTTTTGCTGAGGAAGACTGGCTCTGAGCTAACATCTATTGCCAATCCTCCTCCTTTTTTTGTTCCCCAGTAGATAGTTGTATGTCATAGTTGCACAGCCTTCTAGTTGCTGTATGTGGGACGTGGCCTCAGCGTGGCTGGAGAAGCAGTATGTTGGTGCGCACCCAGGATCCAAACCCGGGCCGCCAGTCGTGGAGCACGCGCACTTAACTGCTAAGCCACGGGGCCGGCCCTGACTAGTTTTGCTTTGATGCAGTAATTCCATTCATTTATGGCTATGCATTCACTTTTTTTTTTTTTTTTTGTGAGGAAAATCAGCCCTGAGCTAACATCCATGCCAATCCTCCTCTTTTTGCTGAGGAGGACTGGCCCTGAGCTAACATCCGTGCCAATCTTCCTCCACTTTATGTGGGATGCCACCACACCATGGCCTGACAAGCAGTGCATCGGTGGGTGCCCGGCATCTGAACCCGGGCCGCCAGCAGCGGAGCACACGTACTTAACCGCTATGCCACGGGGCCGGCCCCTATGCATTCACTTTTAATCAACATTTATTGACTTAAAAAAATTCATGCAACCTTCTTTTCTTGGTGGATGGGAGTTAAAGAAGTATGTACGCTCTTAAGAGACAGTCTAAAACAGGGTCTTGAACATGTCCATAAATAACTTCCAGAGAGTAGACTCAAGCATAAGACTTCTAATATAGTGCTTAGAAGAAAGAGCTGAAGACAGAAATATGGGAGAGAGTGCTGGGAGAAAAGGACATGCTTGTGTTTAGGAGGAAAGAGTACACAGAAATGATTCTGGATAAAAGAGGATAGTAAGTAAATTGTAGAAGATTTATGTGTCACGGAAAAGCAGGAGATCCATTTTCAAACAAGTTGGTGACATTCTTTTTTCTTTGGTGAGGAAGATTAGCCCTGAGCTAACATCTGTTGCCAATCCTCCTCTTTTTACTGAGGAAAACTGTCCCTGAGCTAACATCTGTGCCAATCTTCCTCCACTTTATATGTGGGACACCGCCACAGTATGGCTTGATGAGCGGTGCGTAGGTCAGTGCCCAGGATCTGAACCTGTGAACCCCAGGCCACTGAAGCAGAGCACGCAAACTTAACCACTATGCCACCGGGCCAGCCCCAGTAACATTCTTAATGTGGGCAAAAATTGGGTTGTAAGTAGCATAGACTGAGGGATTTTTTGTTTGCAATATGAGAAAAGATAAGGCTTTTTATTTTTTTAAATGTGCTTTTAAGTAATGGAAATACCATCCATTTTTAAAAGTGTTCTAGGGCCGGCCCCGTGGCTTGGCGGTTAAGTGCCCGCGCTCCACTGCTGGCGGCCCGGGTTCGGATCCCAGGCGAGCACCGACACACCGCTTCTCCGGCCATGCTGAGGCCGCGTCCCACATACAGCAACTAGAATGGATGTGCAACTGCGACATACAACTATCTACCGGGGCTTTGGGGGAAAAATAAATAAAATAAAATCTTTAAAAGTGTTCTAACTGTAGGATATAGATGATTTTATTTTAGTTTTTTTCACAGAACATTACAAATGTATTTTTAAAATTTTTTACTTAATTATGGAAATTTTCAAATATGCACGAGGTTAGTGGAATGGACATCCCATGAATCCATTTCCTAGCTTCAGCAATTATCAGCATGTTTCTGATCTTATTTCATCTATCCGCATTGACTTCTGCACCCCCACCCTGAAGTATTTTAAAGAAAGTCCCAGATAGCATACATTTACCTACTATTAAACATATAGGTTGCTTTTCACAGTTTCTTCTATTTAAAATGACTACTCTGATGCATCTTTATTTAGATGGGTATTTTCATATTTGATTCTCAGATGTGAGAGTCCTTGGCCAAAAAGTTTAATCCTCTGAAGGCTCCTGATATTCTAGCACAGAAGTGCATGATCCAGTGAAGCCAACTTATCCAACTCAATTCTGACAAGTATTAATAGTTGGTTAGTTATTGAAAAGTAGTAGTTGAAAAGGTTGAAGTGAAAAAGTATGATATGCCATAACCATTTTATTTTAACTGAAAACATTTAATTATAGATTTTTTACCCATTTTCTGATGTCAGGACCAGGTGTTTTTTTTAAAAACAGGTTCCCTATTTGGAGTTCTGCCTTTTCTTTCACACGTACTAAACCCATGAGGCGTGAATTGTAATTTAAGCTTTCAGTTTTTTACATGAAGGGACAGCATAAACATTTTTGCAATCCAGTGTGAACAGAGAATCCTCTAGAGCTGTGTTGTCCTATATGGTAGCCACTGGCTACATGTGGCTATTTAAATCTAACTTTAAAGTAATTAAAATTAAGTCAAATAAATTCAGTTCTTCAGCTGCACTAGCCATATTTCATGTGCTCAATAGTCACGTGGCTACTGGCTACCATATTGGGCAGTGCAGATGCAGAACATTTCTATCATTTCAAAAAGTTCTGTTGCATTCCTGTCATTGTAGACCGTTCCTCTCCTATGCCCAAGTTTTTCAATGTTGATTTATCTCCATATAATTCAGTTTTAGTGATTGACCTGAATGAAGTCTTCCCAGAACATTCTACTTAATTTTTTGTGTTCAAAAACCTCTTTTTATTATGTAAGTCATGATATATAAAAAGGAATATATGTAAAATTTAAAGCATAACAACAAAAAAACCTGTGACTCTCCCATACAACTTAAGAACTAGAATACTTTATAGTGGCATTGCACCTAACTTGTGCTCGTTTTTTATTGTATTTTTCTGCCTCCCCAGTGTCCCCATAGCACCTAACTTGACTTTTTGTGTTTATTCTTCCTTTGATCTTTTTATATGATTTAATAATTTTATCATATATGTTAGTATCCCTAAGCAATGTATTTAGCTTTTTGTTATTGAACATTATGAAAATGATTTCATACTATATGGAGCATACTTTGATCTGATTTTTTTTCACTTGGTATTATATTTATAGGATTCATCCATGTCTCTGCATGTAGCTATGGTTCATTAACTTGCATTGTAATATATTTTCCCATTATGTGAATATATCACAATTTATATATCTGTTCCCTGGTTCAATGTAATTTGGGTTGTTTTGAACTAAATTGCTGTCAGTGTTCTTGAAAATCTCTATTGGTGCTCATGTAGTGGAATTTCTAGTTCATAGGGTATGTAAATGTTCAACTTTTCAAGATAATGCCAAATTATTTTTGAAAAGTAGTTGTACCATTTTGCTCTTCTAACACCAGAGTTTTCTTTGATGCATTTCCTCATTTGCACTTAGAACTTATAATCACACTTTAAAATTTGTGCCAATATAGTTGTCCAGAGTTAGCCAAACTCAAGGTTAAGGGCACAGTTCTCCAGACTGCCAAATTTGCCCAAGACTTCTGACACCAGCTGAAAGTTCACGGGGTCCACAGGGTCACCCTCATTTCAGATCACCTGGCTACAGATTTGGGTATCTTCATGGACTCCCTCAAATTTGATAATTCACCAGAACAACTCACAGAACTCAGGAAAACACTTATACTTATGATTAGTTTTATTATAGCATAAGAATACCAGCAAAAGGATTAGAACCAACCAATGGAAGAGACACAGAAGGCGGAATCTGGGAGAGTTCCAAATGAGAAGCTTCCATGTCCTCAATGATGTGTTGCCTTCCTGCCATGGATGTGTGACAATATGCATGGAGTATTGCCAACTCAGGATGTTCACTTGAGCTTCAGTGTCCAAAGTTTTTATTTAGGCTTCATTATGTAGGAATGATTGATTGAGTTATTGTCCATGTGGTTGAAGTCACCCTCCAGCTCCCTCTCCTTCTATGGAGCCTAATTCCACCTAGCCCAAACACCCAACCCTCTAATCATATACTTCATCTTTCTGGCACGGGCAGCCCCCCATTGGGAGTCACTGAGTTAGCATAAACTGTCAAGTGTGGTCCAAGGGGCCCACTGTGAGTCATGACAACATTCCTATCACTTGGAAAATTGCAAGGCTTTAGAGGTTACCTCCCAGGAGCCAGGACAAAGGCCAGACTTCTCTTTAGGGCAAGTTAATTCTTCACTACACACTAGTGAATGTAAAATTCTACATTTTCCTAGTTTTTATTAGGTTGAACATTTTTTGAAAAGTATATTTGCTATTTGTCCTTCCTTTTTTTTTCCTTTGTGAGGAACATTAGCCCTGAGCTAACATCTGTTGCCAATCCTCCTCTTTTTGCTGAGGAAGATTGGCCCTGGACTAACATCTGTGCCCATCTTCCTCTACTTTATATGGGATGCTGCCACAGCATGGCTTGACAAGCAGTGCGTCAGTCTGCACCTGGGCTCCGAACCCTGGGCCGCCGAGGTGGGGTGCACAAACTCAACCACTATGCCACCGGGCTGGCCCCTGTACTTCCTTTTTATGTGAAATTTTGCCATGTTTTCCACTAAGTTGTTTAGGTTTATTTTCTTAATAATTAATTTGTAGGAGTTATTTATTTGTTTACTTAAAATTGTGGTAAAATATGAATAACCAAATTTATTACCATTTTAACCTTTTTTGAATGTAAATTCAGTGGCATTTAAGTACATTCACAAGTTGTGCAACCGTCACCATATTCCTTTCCAGAACTTTTTCATCTTCCCAAAATGAAACTGTGTACTCATTAAATAACAACTCCCAATTCCTCTCCCCCCAGGTCCTGGCAACCACCATTCTACTTTCTGTCTCAGAATTTCACTGCTCTAGGTATCTCATATGAGTTGAATCATACAATGTTTGTCCTTTTGTGTATGCTTATTTCACTTAGCACGATGTCCTCAAGGTTCATCCATGTTGTAGCATGTGTCAGAATTTCCTTTTTAAGGCTGATTAATATTTCATTGTATGCATTTACCACATTTTGTTTATCCATTCATCCAGTGATGGACACCTGGGTTGCTTCCATCTTTTGGCTATTGTGAATAATGCTGCTAGGAACGTGGGTGTACAAATGTCTGTTTGAGTTCCTGCTTTCAAGTTTTTGGGTATATACCTAGAGGAGGAATTGCTGGATCATATAGTAATTGTATGTTTGATTTTTTGAGGAACTGCCATACTGTTTTCCACAGTGGCTGCACCATTTTACATTTCCACCAGCAATGCACAAGGGTTCTGATTTCTCCACATCCTCATCAACACTTGTTATTGTCTTTTTTTTTTTTTAATAATAGCCATCTTAATGGGTGTGAGGTGGTATGTCATTGTGGTTTGCATTTCCCTAATGGTTAGTGATGTTGAGCATCTTTTCATGTGTTTATTAGCTAGTTGTGTATCTTCTTTGGAGAAATGTCTGTTCTCATCCTTTGCCCATTTTAAATTTGGATTCTTTGTTTTTCTGTTGTTCAGTTGTGGGAGTTCTTTATATATTCTGGATATATAATCCCTTATTAGATATGTGATTTGCAAATATTTTCTCCCATTCTGTGGGTACCCTTTTCACTCTATTGATGGTGCATCTTAGTCCATTTGGGTTGCTATAACAAAACACCACAGACTGAGTAGCTTATAAACAACAGCATTTGTTTTTTACATTTCTGGAGGCTAGAAGTCCAGGATCAAGGTGCCAGCATGGTTGGGCGAGGGTCCTCTTCCTATTTCATAGCTGGTGCTTTCTCACTGTGTCCTCACATGGTGAAAGGGCTAGGGATCTCTCTGGAGCCTCTCTTATAAGGCACTAATCCCATTCATGAGGGCTCCAGCCTCATGACCTCAGCACCTCCCAAAGTCTCCACCTTCTAATACCATCACTTCAGGCATTAGGATTTCAACATGAATTTTGGGGGGGGACAAACATTTGACTGTAGCATGGTGTCCTTTTATGCACAAACATTTTAAATTTTGATGAAGTCCAATTTATCTATTTTTTCTTTTGTTTCTTAACTTTTGGTGTCTTATCTAAGAAATCATTGCCAAATCCAATGTCATAAAGCTTTTCCTCTATGCTTTCTTCTAAGAGTTTTATAGTTTTAGCTCTTGATTTCTTGATCTGTTGATTTCTAGTTTCATTTCATTGTGATTGGAAAAGATACTTTGTATAATTTCAGTGTTTTCAAATTTATTAAGACTTGTTTTGTGGTTTAACATATGGTCTCTTCTGGAGAATGTTCCATGTGCATTTAAGAAGAGTGAGCATTCTGCTGCTGTTGGGTAGAATGTTCTGTATATGTCTGTTATGTCCAGTTGGTTTGTACTGTTGTACAAGTCCTCTATTTCTTTGTTGATTTCCTGTCTGGCTTTTGTATCCATTATTGAAAGTAGAGTATTGGAGTCTTTTGCCATTATTTTAGAGCTGTTTCTCCCTTCAGTTGGTCAATGTTTACTTCATATATTTTGGAGCTCTGATATTAATGCATATATGTTTATAATTATTATATCTTCATGATGAATTGGCTTTTTATCCATAAAAAAACTCCCTTTGTCTCTAGTAACACTGTTTTTGTTGTTGTTGTAGGCCCATTTTTCTGATATTAGTATATCCATTCCAGCTTACTTATGGTTAGTTTGTGTGGTATATTTTTATCTATTCTTTAACTTTCAGCCTATTTGTATCTTTGAATCTGAACCATGTTTTTTCGAGACAGCATATAGTTGGGTCTTGTTTTCTTATCCAGTGTGACAGTGTCTACGTTTTGATTGGAGTGTTGAATCCTTTCACGCTGAATGTTATTAATATGGTTGGATTCATGTCTGCCATTTGGCTGTTTCATATGTCTTATGACTTTTTTGTTTCTCTCTTCCTTCTTTACTGACTTCTTTTATGTTTAGATATTTTCTAGAGTACCATTTAAATTCCTTTGTTGATTTTTTAACTTTATAGTGGTTGCTCTAGGGACTATAAAATGTATGTTAATTTATCACAATCTGCTTCAGATTAATGCTAATTTAATTCCCATAAAATACAGAAACTTTGCTCCAATATGGTTCCATTTCCTTCCCCCTCCTTTGTGCTATTGTCAGATATATTACATCTATATATGCTAAAAATGCAACAATAAATCATTATAATTATTGCTTTATATAACTTTATGCCCTTTAAAGAGGCTAAGAGAAGGAGAAAAAAATATATAGTGCTTTTGTATGTTATCCTACATATTTACCATTTCTGGTACTCTTCACTTCTTTTTGTGGATTCAGGTTACTCTCTGTTGTCATTTCCTTGCTCCTAATATAGCCTCATCCTCCCCCACCCCTTGTCATATATATTACATCTTATACATTATAGACCCAATGATACAGTTTTATAATTATTGCTTTATGAAGCTGTCTTTTAAATTAGTTAAGAAAAGAGGAAAATTTATGTATTTATACTGACCTACATGGTTACCTTACCAGTGTTCTTTGTTTCTTCATATAGATTCAAGTTACCATTTGGTGTCACTTCCTTTCAGCCTGAAGAACTAACTTTAGTATTTCTTGTAAGGCAGGCCTACTAGCAACACATTCTCTCAATCTTTGTTTATCTGGAAATGTTTTTATTTCACTTCTATTTTTGAAGGATAGTTTTGCTGGATGTAGGATTCTTGGCTGACATTTATTCTCTTTCAGCACTTTTAGTATTTCATTCGACTGTTTCTGGCTTCCATTGTATCTGATGAGAAATCAGCTGTTAATTATATTGTCATTTCACTGTACATGTTGAGTTGTTTTTCTCCTGTTGCTGTCAAGGTTTTCTCTTTACTTTGTCTTTCAACAGTTTGGCTGTGATGTGACTTAGTGTGGGTCTGTTTGAGTTTATCCTACTTGGAATTCATTGAGCTTGCATCTGTAGATTGTTTTTCATCAAATTTGATATGTTTCCTCATATATTATTTCTGCTCTTTTCTCTCTTCTTTTTCTGGGACTCCCATTGTATGTATGTTGCTACACCTGGTTGTGTCTCACAGGTCTCTGAGGCTCTCTTCATTTTTCTTCATCCTTTTTTCTTTCTGTTTTTCAGATTGAACAGTCTCTATTGCTCTATCTTCAAGTTCACTGAATTTTTTTCTTCCAACTCACATCCACTATTGATCCCCTCTAGTGAATTTTTCATTTCAGTTAGTGAACTTTTCACCTCCAGGATTTCAGTTTGGTTTGTTTTTATAATTTTTCTTTATTGATATTCTCTAATTAATGAGTCATTGTCCCTTATTTCTTAAATATGATTTTCTTTAGTTCTTTGAACCTATTTATAATAACTGCTTTGAAGTCTTTTTCTGGGCTTCCTGAGAGAGAGTTTCTATTGACTGTTTTTCCCTCCCATGAATGGGTCACACTTACTGTTTCTTTGCATATTTCATGATTTTTGTTGAAAACTGGACATTTCAGATAACATAGTATAGCAACTCTGATCCCTCTAGGAGTTGTTATTGTTGTTTTTATTTTTTTATTTTTAAATTTATTTGTTTAGTGACTTGTCTGGACTAATTCTGTAGTCTGTTTTCCTACAGGGTGTGGCCACTGATGTCTCTGCTCAGTTTTTTTTTTTTTTAATTCTTATTTTTATTTTTAAGCCTAGTGCAAAGTTTTTACCTACTGATTTACTTAATTTAGTCGCCATGGTATAATTCTTGTTTTCTATTTGATCATAAGTAAATTTGGCAACATATTTTTTCTGGGAATTTGTCTATTTCATAAAAAATTTCGATATTATTGGCATCAAGTTGTTATATACTTTAGTTATATCTTTAAAATCTGTAGTTTCTACGGATCTGTAGTTTCTATGATTATATTTTCTCTTTTTGAACTAATATGAGTATTTGTACCTTCTCTTTTTCTTTATCTTTCTCACCAGAGGTTTGCCAGTTTCATTAGTCTTTTTTTTTTTTTTCAGTTTTATTTATTTATTTTCCCCCCAAAGCCCCAGTAGATAGTTGTATGTCATAGTTGCACATCCTTCTAGTTGCTGTACGTGGGACGTGACCTCAGCATGGCCGGAGAAGCGGTGCATCAGTGCACGCCCGGGATCCAAACCTGGGCCGCCAGCAGCGGAGCGCGTGCACTTAACCACTAAGCCACGGGGCCGGCCCTCATTAGTCTTTTTAAAAGGACTAACTAGGCTTGTTGGCCCTCTATTTCTTCCTGAAGATATCTTTATTCACACTTTACATAAGATTGATAACTTATCAATTGTTCATATTAATCTATCTATATGTATATATTTAAATATATATAATTTCTTTTCACTTATTTAGGAGTAGAATGGGGGAAATAAAGACAGTTATGGGGAAACTAAGCCTTCTAGCAAGCCACTCTTGAGTCTGACATTAGCAGGAACATGAGTATGTATATGAGTATGAGGGAATGATTGGGCAATAGGCAAAAAGCAAAGAAAAAAGTCTCTCGGGAAGAAATCAATTCAACCCTCAAAAATTTTTCACAGATAAAGTTCCAAGGAAAGTGAGTGCTTCATAAGAAAAAATTTTAACGTGTAAAAGGAGACAAGGTACCTGTCTTTTACTCTAAATGCCATACTTCCTGAAATTCCACTATGATGTATCTACACCTTTGGGTTAACAAGAGTCCTCTGTTTACCACTTACCTTATAGTTAGCATATTCCAATGGACCCCTGCCAGTATTTGCCCATCAGATAGAAACTAAAAGCTAAAAAGAATGTGAATATTTATTGCCAGCTAGGGAAAAGACATTCTCTTACACTGCTGGTAAGAATGAAACTAGTACACTAAAATTGAAAATGTGCCTACCCTTTGAATGGGTAATCTCACTTATAGGAATCTATTCTATAGAAATAGTAGTAGCTAATGATATATGTACAGAAGTATAACATTTCTTGGAATAGCAGTAACAATCTAAATGTGCATTAATAGGGAAACTATTAAATTATGTATATCCACACAATATTATGCAGCTGATTAAAGGAAATGAGTAAATCTATAAATAGTAACTTTAAAACTATCTTTGATCTGTTGTTACATGGGGATAAAAGTTGCAGACCAATATGTATAGGACAATTCTATTTTTGTAAAAAGACAAAAATACACACACATTTAGACATACTTCATGCATGAATGTGTGAATAAATATTTTGCTATGCATAAACTTGAGGAAAAGTGGGGAAAGAAGCACTCCAGTCAGCAGTGTGTATGCCTCTGGGGGTAGGAAATCATGTGTTCCTAATAAATATTTGCAAATGTTAAGTCTTCCTGGAAATAGGTTATTCAGTGTGCTGAAAATATAGCTGAGACCTTAGAGGATAAGGGTGATGTGGCACTTAAAAAAATAACAGTAGGGGGCCAGCCTGGTGGTGTAGTGGTTAAGATCGCACGCTCTGCTTTGGTGGCCTGGGGTTTGCAGGTTTGGATCCCAGGCGTGGACCTACACACTACTCATCAAGCCACGCTGTGGCAGTGTCCCACATACAAAATGGAGGAAGATTGGCACAGATGTTAGCTCAGGGACAATCTTCCTTACCGAAAAATAAAAAATTAACAGTGGCAAAAAACTCAGACGTAAGTAAAAAATATGTAGTTACTTTATATTTACTAGTGGTGTCAAGACTTTAATTTCTTTAAGCATTCTTAAACATAACAATTTTCTTCTCTTTCAGGTAATTCTAATATCTGAAGTCTTTCAGTTCTGTTTCTGCCATTTTTTTCATGTGGTACCTTGTCTCCTTTATGCATTAAAATTTTTTCTTATGAAGCACTCACTTGCCTTGGAACTTTATCTGTCAGAAATTTTTGAGGGTTGAATTGATTTCCTCCAGAGAGATTTTTTTGTTTGTTTTTCCCTGTTGCCCAAGACAACCACTTTTATTTTTTTAGATTTAATCATTCAATGAAGGTTTATTGAGAGCCTTGTACATGCCAGACTCTTTGCAAGGATCTACAGATTATTTTCTGAACTACTTTTAAATAAATTATCCACTTTAGCTTTTTCACACCATACAGGTAGGGTGAATTAAAACCACAAACCTGGGTGGAGGTCAAATTGTGCTTATCGGTTATCAGGAGAGATGTCATCTTCACCACCCTGGGATTTATATCTTGTTCCCTCATCCACTGAGGACGGAGCCCTTTGGAGTTCCAGCTCTATGCAGGGTTTCCTGTTAGCTTGGTCGATCCCTAGGCTTTATCTTCTGTCTTCTGTACCCTGTGCAGTCATCAGAGTACTAGCTTGAGGGCCCGCAGCAGAAGTCTCACAAGTTTTGACATGAAGAACTTTTATCATCATCAGTTATCATAAGAATTTTCAAATTTCTGTGATATTGTTTTTGACCTCATGGAGCTTTTATAAGTGTGTCTCTTTCTTTTTTTTAATTTCCAAATATTTTTTATAGTCTTTTTATTATTGAGTTCTACCTTAATTGCACTCTATCAATACTTACATGATCATGAGACCAGTTTCGGGAAATGTATTAAGATGTCCTTCACGAACTGGTGACAGTTCATGAATTGTCACTTATTTAGAGGGATTCACATGTACTTGTACCTTCTGTTAATTGTTGCATGTAAAATTCTGTATATGTTCAAAATATCTAGCTTATCAATGATGTAATGTTGAGATCCTCTACATCCTTCTTTGTTTTCTGTGTGTTTGACTTACTAATTGCTGAAAGAGGTGTACTGAAATCTCCCACAATCAAGGTGAAGCTTTAGACTTGTATTCTCTCAGTTTTTGCTTTGCGTATTTAGAGATTATTTTGTTGGATGCTTACAAGTTTAGAATTATTATTTCTTTCTGGTGAATTGAATGTTTTGTCATTATGTAGTGATCCTCTTTATTCCACATAATGCTTCCATCTTGAAGTCTCCTTTTTCCAATGCTAATACCCTAGCTTTCTATTCATGAATTTTTGCCTGATTTACATATTCTTATTTTTCACTTTAATTTTGTGTCTTCATGTATTTAGTTGTTTTTTTCTTTTAATAGGGTTGGGCTTTCTCTTCAACCATTTCATTTATTATAATTACTGATGTATTTGAACTTATTAAACATCTTATTTTGTCCTATTTGTCCCACTTTTTCGGTTTTTATTTTTTGTTTTATTTTGCATTGTTTTGGATTGATTTGGATTTGGAGTTTAAAAAATAAAATTTATTCCAGTGTTTATTTTTACTCCACTGATGTGGAAGTTGAAAGCACAGACTCTGGAGCCAGACTGTCTGGATTCAAATTCTGGTTCTGCTATTTTTTTTTCAATTTACAATGCATTTTGTATCCTTCCCATGGCAATACGTTTAAATATGTCTATTATTTATTTTTTATTGAGGTATAATTGACATACACAAATATGTCAGTTTCAGGTGTATAACATAATGATTTGATATTTGTATGTACTGTGAAATGATCACCACAGTAAGTCTAGTTAACATCCATCACCAAACATAGTTAGAGAATTTTTTTTTTCTTGTGATGAGAACTTTTAAGATTTACTGTCTTAGCAACTTTCAAATATGCAATACAGTGTTGTTAACTATAGGCACTATGCTGTACATTCTATCCCCATGACTACTTATTTATTTTATAACTGGAAGTTTGTACCTTTTGACACCCTTTACCCATTTCACCCACCCCCCAACTCCCACCTCTGGCAACCACCAATATGTTCTTTGTAGGATCTATGAGCTTGATTTGTTTTTTTTTTTAGATTCCACATATAAGTGAGATCATACAGTATTTGTCTTTCTCTGACTTATTTCACTTAGCATAATGCCCTCAGGGTCCGTCCATGTTGTCACAAATGGCAAGGTTTGCTTTTTGATGGCTGAATAATATTCCTGTCTGTGTGTGTGTGCGTGTGTGTGTGTGTGTGTGTACATTTTCTTTATCCATTCATCCATCGATGGACAGGTTGTTTCCATGTCTTGGCTATTGTAAATTATTCACTGCAGTGAACATGGGGCTACAGATTTCTTTTCAAGTTAGTGTTTTTGTTTTCTTCTGATAAATACCCAGAAGTGGAATTACTGGATCAGATGGTTGTTCTGTTTTTAATTTTTTGAGGAACCTGCATACTGGTTTCTGTAGTGGCTGCACCAATTTACATTCCCACCAACTGTGCCCAAGGGTTCCCTTTTCTCCACATCCTTGCCAACACTTGTTATTTCTTGACTTTTTGATAACAGCCATTCTAACAGGTGTGAGGTGATCTCCCTTAGTGGTTTTGATTTGCATTTTCCTGATGATAAGTGAGGTTGAGCATCTTTTCCTGTGTCTGTTGGTCATCTGTATGTCTTCTTTGAAAAAAAATGTCTATTCAGATCCTTTGCCCATTTTTTAATCAGATTGTTTTTGCTATTGAGTTAATATGAGTTCTTTATATATTTTGGATATTGACCTCTTATTAGATATGTGATTTGCAAATATTTTCTCCCATTCAGTAGGTTGCCTTTTCATTTCAGCTTTGCTGTGCAGAAGCTTTTTAGTTTGATGTAGTCCCACTTGTTTTTTTTGCTTTCGTTGCCTTCACATTTTGTGTCATTGGCTCTGCCATTTAATAGCTGTGTGACTTTTGGCAATTCACTTAAGCTCTCTGGGCCTCTGCTTTCTCATTTGTAAATATAGATGATAGTGGTACCTACTCATAGAATTCTTATGAGGATTAAATGAGTTCCTACATATGTAAAGCAGGTAGAATAGTACCTGGCACATGGCAAGCACAGTGTGTTAGTTATTATTCTGTTCTTTTAGTTCTTATCCTTGTATTTCATCGTACCTAATTAACTTAAAGTCTAAATCAGTATCTGTATCATCTTCTCAAGCAATACAAAGATTCTGAAATGTTTTAATTCCAATCCCCCATCTTCTGGCTCATGTACTATTGTTAGTCAGAATTTTAGCCTTATTAGGTAAATATTATTATTGTTTCATTACACACACTTCACTGTTTACATATTCCAATTTCTTACTTTATACTTTCTTCTTAGTTATTCTTTCTGGGATCATTTTCATTTTTTTCTATAGTACATCCTTAGAAGTTTCTTTCTGTTCATGATAAACTAACTTTCAATTCTATCCATCTGAAAATGATCGAAGGTAAAGAGAAAATGTCTTTATTTTACCTTTGATCTGAGAATGTCTTTAGAACATTTTTTCACTTTAGAAAAAAATGAAAATGATCCCAAAGAGAAAAAAAATTAATCAGTTTTGAATAAATTTTGGCTATTGCATCTTTGAATATGATTTCATCCTTGTTCTTTTCTGGAAGACCAATAAGGTCTTTGTCTTTTCTTAATGACTCATAACCTCGCTTTCATATTCCAGTCTCTTTTTCTCTATGTATTGCATGATATAAAATTGCTTCAGAGCAATCATCTAGTCCCCGATTCTCTCATGAGCTGTAGCTGTTTTGCTATTTAACCGTTCCATTGAGGTTTTGTTGCTGTTGATTCCTTTCCCTCTCTTTTTCTCCTTGTAATTTATATGTTGAAGAAACATCTGTCCTGTTAACATGTACCTCCTCCCCTTTATTCCCTTTGTTTCCTGTAAGCAAGCTGTCTCGGTATTGTGTGTTTCATCAGGAAGCATATAATGTCCAGTTGTTTCTCTTTTTGTGATGTTAGCAGCCATTCTTGATTTCATCCTCTAAAAAATACCAAAGAATTTTTAAATTATCATTATGAACGCATAGATTTAAAAAGTTTTTGGTGTTTCCTCAGTTATTATAGTACAGTTGTTATTCTTAAATTCATGCTCAAATTGTCCCATCTTTGACCAGTGGGAGCCTCTTCAGATTGGTTCCTGAGTCTTTTTGATGTGACCCTAGGAGTCTTTGATAGTTTCTTTGCTTTTCTAGTGTGCCACTTTGCTCCAGGCACGTAATATACATTTTCTGCCCTGTCTCGGACATGCTCCAAGGAGCCCTGATTCTTTGGAGTGAGAAATGGTATTTAGAAACAGCAATCTAGTTGTTAGCCTGCTCGTGCTGCTGGATTGGTCATTGTTTCTAAGACTTCAAAGGATAGAATATGGAAGTATTTGAAAAAAACCATGTCATGACTGCATTTTAATATTTCCAGTTCATCCATTGACTTTTAAATTTCAATTATTTCATTTTGTTATTTTTAGAAGTTTCATTTGAATCTTTAAAAAATTTTTGCCTCGTCATTTTGCTAATCAGTTGTTACTTTCTCAATTTTTTAAAAAAATGAACTTTTAGTTTTAGATTTACAGAAAACCCGTGAAGATAGTACAGCAATTTCCCATATACCCCACACTGTTACCCCTGTTATTAATATCTTTCCTGTGTACATTTTTCACAATTAACAAACAAAAGTTGATGCATTATTATTAATGAAAGCCCCTACTTTGCTCGGGTTTCCTTAGTTTTTACCTAATGTCCCTTTTTTCCTGTTCTGGGACCCCATCCAGGATACCACATACATCTAGGTGTCATGTCTCCTTTGGATTCTCTTGGCTGTGACAGTTTCTCAGACTTTCTTTCTTTGTGATGACCTTGACAGTTTTGAGGAGTACTGGTTGGGTATTTTATCGATTGCCCCTTTTTGAGACTTGTCTGGTACTTTTTGCGTGATTAGATGGGGTTATGGGTTTTTGGGAGGAAGACCACAGAGGTACAGTGCCATCCTCACCATATCATCTCCTGGGTGCATATTAACAAGACTTAACACTGATGATCACCTTGATCACCTGGCTGAGGTAGTGTTGGTCAGGTTTCTCTACTGTCAAATTACTCTTTTTCCCCCCTTTCCATACTGTAGTTTTTGGAAGGAAGACACTATGCACAATCCACACTTAAGGAATGGGAGTTATGTGCTGCCTCCTTGGGCGGAGTATCTATATAAGTTATTTAGAATTATTCTGTACAGGTGATTTGTTTATTCTCCATTTATTTATTTATGCAATCATTTATTTATATCAGTATGGACTCATGAATATTTTATACTTTGAGTTAAAATATTACTTTATTTATTTTGTTGCTCAAATTGAATTGTTCTAGCTTTGGCCATCGGGAGCTCTTTCAGTTGGCTTCTGAGTCCTTTTGATGTACCCCATCACTGTGGGTTTTTTGGGAGTATTTCCTTACTTCTAGCATATAAGATGCTCCAGGCTCCTCATATATATTTCCTGTTCCAGTCCTAAAATCAGCAATTTCTTCAAGGAGCCCTGGTTCCATTTCTTGGAGAATATTATAGAAATCAAGGTTTGGGTACTTGGTGTACTTGTTGATACTTGGGTACTTTGTTACTTTTTTGACTTTATCTTTAAATATGTATGTATTTCATATAGTGAATTATATTATTTCTCTCTTACTAAGTATCTGAAGTGGCTGGTGGTGTCAAACTTTTGTTTGTTATTTCTGCTAATGCTCATACATGGTGGTTTATTTCTGCTAGTCTTTGGTTACTTTTGATTGGAATTTCTATGTGGCTGAATTTGATGAGGGGAAGTCTTGAAGGATCTGGGTTGGAAGCATTCCTCTAGAAGATTATTTGTTTGTTTCTACCAGAGACCAGGTAGAATTAATTAATTCTTTAATTAATTTCTCAGCTGGAGGTGTACCTGACAGGTAGTGTAAATTCAAACCCCAATCCTATGTGAGGACAGACCTTAATTATTAAGTCTCAGGTGAGACTTTTTTTTGATGGTGGTGGGGAAATCTAGAACCATGGCAGAGGAAAGCAAATTTACTTGTCAGCTCCCTTATCTGGCAGGAGACACTTTTTCTAGCTCACTCTTTAATCCTGGGTGTGGCTTCTTTGAAGGTCTGGGTTTATGCTGCTGTCTCAGGTTTAGGGCTTCACCTTGCATGGTTTTGAGTCTTAACCTTCTGTTCCCTCACATGGATATTAACCCACAAAGCTCTTGGTTTCCATTGTTGGGATTTCCTGCCAAGATAGTTTCAGTTTCTGGGTTTGCTTGCCACTCCAGTTTCAGTTTTCTTTTCTGTGTTTTGTATGTTTATATTGTTTTTGCCCTTAGGGATTTCCATTACTTTTTTGAAAGCTCAACACTAAGTTTAAAGATATGTTTGTTTTGATATATCCAGCTTTTAGGGGTTTTGCAACCCAGACTACTTTTCATAACAGATATAGTGTACCATATAGCTAGAAGCAGAGATTCTAATGGGAGAGATGAATAAGAATGTTAGTACCAGTGATGTTTGCAAAATACTAGAAACAATCGAAATGTCCATCAACAGCCAAATAGATCAATAAATCACCCAATTTCTATTGTATGCTGCATAAAACCAAACTGTTATGAAGTGAATGAACTATAGCTAATGCATCAGGTTGACCATAAAAAACAGTTACAGAAAACTGGTAGTACGATGCTATTTATATAATGTTCAAATTTTGTTAAACTGCACAGTATTTTAAATAAGGATTCACATATATATAGTAAAACAATAATAAAAAGAAGGGGAATGAGAAATACAAAGTTCAAAATACTGGTTACCTGTAGGGTACAGGAAAGTGAGAACGATTTGCTTTAGAAGGATATACAGGGAGCATCAATAATATTTGTAATGTTTTCTTTTTTAAGCTTAGTGCTAGATACATGGTGTTCATCATTCTTTATACCTTTTTAAAAAATATATATATACAAATGCACAAAAACACTCTTGTTTATATGTATTTCTTAACAAAAAATACTTTCTGACTATTAGTGAAGCTAAAAGTAGGAATAAGGTGACCAATTAGGATGCTGTAAAGTAATTCACACATGAGATAATGATAGATTAGACTACTGGGTCAGCAAACTATGTATGGCCTGTGAGCCAGCTGCCTGTTTTTGTAAATAAATTATGGGAACATAGCTACATCTATTCATTTATGTATTGTCTATGGCTGCTTTTGTGCTACAGTGGCCGAGTTGAGTAGTTGCAGTAGAGACTGTATGGCTTGCAAGCCTAAATTATTTACTACCTGGCTCTTTAAGAAAAAATTTGCTGCCACCTATTATGTTAACAGTAGAAATATTGAGAAAATTATTAGATTTAGGTTACTTTTTAAAGGTTGAGCCAACACGATCAATAGTAGTTGGATATGTGAGTCTCTGGCAGAGTAGAGAGGGTAGAGCTGGGAATCATCAGCATATGGATAGTTTATTAAGCCATAGGACTGAATGAGATCACTTGATAACTGAGTAAAATACTGAGAGGAGAAGAGGGTCAGGGGCTGTGCTCTGAGACGTTCTTCTACTTAGAAGTCAGGAAAGCAGGGTGGTAAAGTAGGTTGACCAACGTCCTGGTTTGCCCGAGACTGGAGTTTTCCAGGATGTAGGACTTTTCAGTGCTAAAACTAGGACAGTCCCAGGCAAACCAAGATAGTTGGTCACCCTCGATGGTATTGTAAAGAGGCTAAGAAAGACTGGTGAGTAGAATGGGAAAATGACCAAGGAAGGCATGGGTGTACCAGTAAATTAGCTGTCACATGCTGCTGGCAGAATGGTAACTGACCACTAGATTTAACAAAAGGGAGGGTTTTGGTGATCTTAGAAAGAGTGGTTTTTTCAGTAGAGTTAGGAAACAAAAATCATTCCTGATTGAAATGCCTTTGAAAAAAAGTGGAAGAGAATTCTGGAAAAATGGTGGGAGTGGATATGTAATGTTTTTGCTTTCCTTGAATCTTCCCCATCTCCCACCAAACAAAACAAACAAACCAAATAGTAAAGCAACTAAGAGAGCAAAATACAAGTCCACAGGTAACATCTACATCAAAGCTAAGTGACAAGTCATCCCCTTGAACCCTAAAAGAGGCTTAATTGGGAATAAACTGACAGCCCCCAGATCCTTTTGGTGTCTGCAGCTTTTGTGGGATGAAGTAGAAGCAAAGTCTGGAGTGTCTGACAGCTCTAAGAAGAAGAGAACCCTCAAATCACAAATTTACTCACTGGAAAGTGTAGCAGGCCAGCCTGAGAGCAGCAGCTGAAACTGGAAGGCAGGTGAATGCAAGGTAAGTCCAGCACAGCTGAAGGTCTCAGAGCAGGCTGGGCCCCATCAGCTCTTGAAACCAAACCACAGATGCCTGTAGTAGGACAATATGTACTACAGAGGAGACATTTCTGGGAGTAGAATCCAAATTTAACAACAGGACAGGGACAATAGGGGCAAAGGGAGAAGGTGGTCTAGATAATGTAGAGGAGGGAGCAGAGGATGCAGATTTCAAGAAGTATTTAAGACCACAGTTTTTATCACTTCATAGAAAACCATAGCAAAGGAGCTTTAATGCTGAGAAGCTATAAAAGCTACCCTGGCCCAACCCTTCCTCCTAAATGCAGAATAACCTTCATCTCAGTTACAAATGAGTAAGAGAATTAAAATGGAATACTGAGAAGTGTTCAGTTACCATATGATCTAGCAATACCATTTCTGGGGGTATACCCAAAAGAGTTGAAAGCAGGGACCTGAACAGAAATTTGTACACACTTGTTCATAGGAGCATTATTCACAGTAGCTAAAACATGGGAGTAACCTGGTTAGATGTCTATCAACAGATGAACAGATAAACAAAATGTGGTATAAACATAAAATGAAATATTATTCAGCCTTAAAAAAGAAGGAAATTTTGACACATACTACATGGATGAACCTTGAGGACATTATGCTAAGTGAAATAAGCCAGTCACAAAAAGACAGACTGTATGATTTCGTTTTCTAAGGTATCTGGAGTAGTCAAACTCAGAGAGACAGAAAGTAGAATGGTGGTTGCCAGGGGATGGGAGTAGGGAGAAATGGGAAGTTGTGTGTTTAATGGGTATAGAGTTTCAGTTTTGCAAGATGAAAAAGTTCTGGAGATTGTTTACACAACAATGTGTTAATATACTTAACACTACTGAGCTATACACTTAAAAATGGTTAAGATGGTAAATTTTGTTATGTATATTTTATCACAACTTTAAAAAAAAGGTTGATGGGCAAAAAAAAGTGTCAGTTAACACAAATGGAGGCAGGAAGGTGGAAACAGAGAAATGAAAAACACAGGACACACATAGAAAAGAAATAATAAAATAGTTGACCTGAATCCAAACATTAGTAATTACATTAAATGCAGATGGCTAAATACACCAATTAAAAAACTGGGATTGTCCAAATGGATAAAAATACGTGATTGAACTATATACTGTCTATAAGAAACTCACTTCAAATATAGGTAGATTAAAAGTAAAAGGATAGAAAAAGATATACCACGCAAACACTAATAAAAAGAAAACTGAAGTGGTTATACTAATAGCAAACAGACTTAAGAGCAAAGAAAATTACCAGGGATAAAGAGGAACATTACATAATGATGAAAGGGTCAGTTCACTGAGAAGACATAATAATCCTTAATATGTATGTACCTAACAACATAGCTTCAAAATACATGCAACAAAAACTTACAGAACTGAAAGGAGAATAGGTATATCCACAATTTTAAATAGAGACTTCAACATGCCTCTCTCAGTAATTGATAGAACTAATAGACAGAAAATCAGCAAGTATATGGAAGAACTAAACAATACAGTCATGCAAATGGATATACTCAATATTTATAGTATACTTTACCCAACAATCTTAGAATACACACTCTTCTCAAGTGTGCATGAAACATTCACCAAAATAGACTATCTTGGATCATAAAGCAAACTTTAAACTGAAAAGAATTTAAATCATACATCTTATGTTCCTTGACCATAATGGGATTAAATGAGAAATCAATAACAGAAAGATAAGGGGAACACCTCCAAACACATGGAAATGAAACAACACACTTCTAAATAACCTATGAGTCAAACTATGAGTCAGAGAGGAAGACTTGAACAGACACTTCATCAAAGAGGATATATGGATGGCAAATAAACAATGAAAAGATGTTCAACATTGTTAGCCATTGAGAAAATGCACGTTAAAACCATGATGAGATACTCCTACACACCTATTAGAATTGCTAAAATAAAATATACTGCCAATACCGAGTGTTGACAAGGATATTGAGCAACTGGAACTCTCATACATTGCTAGAGGGAATGCAAAATGGCCTAGTCACTTTGGAAAAGAGTTTGGCAATTTCTTATGAAGTTAAACATACATGACCCAGCAATCCTACTGAGTACCCTAGAGAAATGGAAACTTATGTTCACACAAAAAGTTATACATGGATGTTTGTAGTAGCTCTGTTCATGATTGCCCAAAACTGAAAACAGCACAAATATCCTTCAAGTGAATGGCATATCCACACAATGGAATACTATTTAGCAATAAAAAGGAATGAATTATAAGTATATGAAGCAACTTGCATGGATCTCAAGTGTATAATGCTGAATGGAAAAAAATGTCTAAAGGTTACTATATAATTCCATTTATATAACAATGTGGAAATGAGAAAAATATATAGAGATAGAGAACAGATCAGTGTTTGCCAAGGATTAGGGACATGGGGAGGGGGTGAGTATAAAGGGATAGCCTGAGGGAGTTTTGGGAGGGGTGATGGAACTATTCTGTATCATTACTGTGGTTACATGAATCTCTACGTGTATTAAAATCTTAGAACTGTACCCAAGAAAGCTTTACTGTATGTTAATTTAAAATTTTTTTGTGTGTGTGAGGAAGATCAGCCCTGAGCTAACATCCACCAATCCTCCTCTTTTTTTTTTTGCTGAGGAAGGCTGGCCCTGGGCTAACATCCGAGCCCATCTTCCTCCACTTTATATGGGACGCTGCCACAGCATGGCCTGACGAGTGGTGCATCGGTGTGCGCCTGGGATCCGAACCCAGGCCACCAGCAGCAGAGCGTGTGCACTTAACTGCTACGCCGTGGGGCCAGCCCCTAAAATTTTTAAAAAGTTAAATAAGAGCAATAGGAAAAGATTGTAGTTTAACCTTGTACAAAATTGCTTTAAGATAAAAGAGAATAAGGAATAAAACAACATTCCTGTAAACAATGGAAGGCACACCAGCAAGTCATATCTACATACTGTGTCATAATGTTTCAAAACTAGCTAAAAAATTTCAGAAAATGGCAGACATTCTGAAAGAACAATACAACAGTATTACAAGAACTCAGAGAGAAAATTTGAAAAGAACTCAGGAAAGAATTAGAAATAAAATAAAAAACCATTTCAGAAGAGAAGACCAAACTAGAAGGAAAACAAAAATGAAAACATGCAAGAAATGATGCCTTAGGAGTAATAGGAGATGGAAAGGAGAAAAAAATTTCAAAATCAAGGATAAATGAACGAGAGAAAAAGGATTAGAGAGAAAATGATAGATATACAAGATAGGCAATGAAGATCTTCATTAAGACTTGCAATAATTGTGCAGTCAACAGAACAATTGCCAAGAATGATTCAAGATAACTAAAATTAAGAAAAAGATTTAAAGTATGTTTTGAGAGAGTATACCATGTGCCCAGGAAAATCATACCTTTGGCATCTAAGCATAAAGACCAGTCACTTGAAAGGAAAATCAGATTGTCATCTGACCTTTCTACAGCAAAGCTTTATTCCAGAAGACAATGTATATTTTTCTATTTAAGTTATACAAAGACATAAATTTTGGGCTAAGAATTTTACATCTAGCCAAATTGTTATATACATGGAGAAGCTTAGGGAATATTATTTCCCTAACCCCTTCCTGAGGGATCAACCAGAAAATGAGCTTCAGAAAACTAAAATAGAGAGACATCAACCTAAGGACTGGGTGAGCATTAAATATATAATAACCTGTATATCTAATACCAAGTGGTGGTATTAAGGAGGAGAGTATAGTATTATTACTTAGATATGGTAAATATGTGGATATAATTCTCCAAGAAGTAGGGTGAGAATGTGGGGAGTATATGAAAAATACAATAAGCTTGAAAATTACCTTATAGATATTAACAGGGAGTAATTCTTTTAAATCAGAGGCTAGGTGGGGGAGAAGAGGTTAGTAGTTATTTTCAGTATTTCTCATGTTAGGAAACCAGTAGATAATAGCAAAATAAAAAGAGGACAACAGTTATTATGTAAATTTATTAGGATAAATACCATTGGATCAAAAATGTAAACTTGACCAAATATGGAAAGATAAAGAATAAGTAAAAATGGTATATGTAGTGAAAGACTGTAAATAAAAGATATGGATGTGTGCATGTTCAAGTGTTTATGTATCATAAATCAAAATGAGAGAACTAAGGCCAAGCTCTGATTATATAAAATATGCTGCTATTTATCGAAAACAGGAAGGATACTGTAGTTTTTTTAAAAGTCTTTTTAGTTGTTACCTACAAGAGAGGGGAAAGGAGTAGGATGAAGAGGACTTCTTTCACTATACTTTGTTTTGTAGGTTTGAGTTGGGAACTATATAAATGTTACACAATTGTAAAACAAAATTAACTTTCAAAAAATTCCTGAAACCAAAGGAGAAATGAAACAACTTAATCTAAATGTGTATCCGGTGGTTACATATCCTAAGAACAAAAGAAACTACAAAAAAAACCCACCATACATTGTTTTTAGTAACCATATTAGTGGTAGCAGTGTTGATATTGTTATTCTGAGAATGTTGTGTGCGTAGTGTGGAATAAAATAAATGAGCAATTTGGTGGAAGTCTTTTAAAATCAAGATTTTCAGTATGGAAGAAAGGAAAGGTAAGATTGATAACATTAAGCAAAAAACCTGTAGTCCTGAATATGTATTGGGAGGATTATTTTGAACTCAGGCTGTATTTTGTCTTTAACTATATGTCTTATAGCTTAACGATAATCATCAACAGAGCAGGAGTCTGAAATGCTGGTCTGTCTGAATCCTGTGTTCTCACTAAATCTCATTACTACTCTTTCTTTTACTTTGAACCATTTCTCAGCTTTTACTGTCAAATCATTTATTGCTAGAGACTTTGTCTGAGTTCCCTTCTGTATTGTTTCAAGGACAACCTTTATAGCATCTACACCAAATGATAGTTTCATCAGATCCACAAAACGTACCATACTGTAGTCACAGCAGTATTTGTGTTGTAATCATTCTATACTCAACTCAGCATCTTAGAATATTCTGTCTGTTCCATTACCTAGATTGCCATTCTCCATTATTTCCTTCAGCTTACACCCAGTATACCCTTTGTTATAGAGTTCCCAGTGCTCCAGGCTACCAAGACTCATTCTACCAAATCATTGGTGATCCTAGTCTCCCAACATTCTCAAGTCCCTTTGCTTAACATTACATAGGCCTTTTATTATGCTTCAAACCTATTGTAATGCCTGGAAAAAATAATACTTAATATAAAAATATAGTGGTTTTGGTGAGAAAGGAGTGGAAGGGAGGTCCTGAGAAAGGCCTTGGAGGAACAAAATAGATTGTGTATTGGAAGGAAGGCTGGGTAATACTGCAAATTCAAGGGAAGATTAAAAGAAAAGGTACCTCACTATAGTGGTTGAAATAGGGAAACAAAAAAAAAAGTTGTGACTATACGTAAATGATTGCCGTGATCATTGGTACAGGTATATGTTAAAGGGCGAAACAATTGGATGGATGGGTATTTAGGTAGATATAATAACATTTTTCCATTTGCATCATTTAATAATCTAGCTTTGGTTGTGATTTTGTTTTAGTCTCTGAGGGAATTGATGAAGTAAAGAGCATGTATTATCTTTTCGGTGATGTGAGAGAGATTAAAATCAGGGACAGAGGTTTCTATTCTAACTATTCTATAATTATAAGCACAAATGATTGTTATAGTTTTAAATACCTTTCCTAGTTCTATATCTGTATAATATTTCCCTTTATCCCTATAATAATTCTCTTTCATTAATGCAGTGATTCATTCATTAAACAACTATCTATGGAATACCTTTTATGCGTAAGATTTGGTTATTCTTTGTTGAGTGAAACAGGCATTGTTCCTGCCCCTTAAGAGCTTTAACAGTAAGAAAATAAAAGATTACATAGGAATAAATCATTGTATACTTCTAAAATACAGAAAATTGCAATGATAGAGAAAATACTATGAGATAGAGAATGAAGAAGTGAATTTAGATAGGGTTGGCTAGCTCAACCTTTCTAAGGAAGTGTCTTATAGTATGATATGAAGCCAGCCATGCAAAGAGCCAAGTTTAGAGAATTTCTAACAAATTAAACAGTCGGTGGAACATTTTGAAAAGGTAAAGGACTTGGCTTATTTCAGATGCTCAGAGATGATGAATATTTGGTACATAATGAACAGTGGGGAGAAGTGGGTCAAGAAGATGTTGGATAGGATTTTGATTGAGATATGTCAAAGAAAAGATAAGATTATGGAGGATCTTATAAACTGGTAAGGAGTTTGGATTTTATCCTAAGTGCAGTTGGAAACCATTGAAAAATTCTAGGTGGGATTCTTAAATTTTGTGCAATATCAGAATTGGCTGGTTGAACGTATTCAAAATAGGAAACCCAAGACCTATTGGTGTAAATTCTTTTTTTTTTTTTTTTGAAGTTTAAAATTTTTTTTTAATTTAATTTATTTATTTATTTTTCCCCCAAAGCCCCAGTAGATAGTTGTATGTCATAGCTGCACATCCTTCTAGTTGCTGTATGTGGGACACGGCCTCAGCACGGCCGGAGAAGTGGTGCGTCGGTGCATGCCCGGGATCCGAACCCGGGCTGCCAGCAGCGGGGCACGGGCACTTAACCGCTAAGCCACGGGGCCGGCCCTGTAAATTCTTATTTACTTAATTGACATCCAAGTTTTTAATAGACTATGTGATTCTAGTCTACATCTGAATTTAGGAGCTACTGACTTAACCTGTTTTCCTAACAGCCTCCTTCATCTTTCTTAAGTGTTTATGCTCTTGACCTCTTTTTCAAATTGAAGGCCATGTTTACTTCTTATGGACGTTATTTTCAGTTTTTCCCCAATTTCTACCACAGAACTTTTATTTCACCCCAAAGAGGAAACACCATGTGTTTACTTTCTGGTTATCTTTCAGACTTGGAGTTCAGATGTAAGACCAATGAATTGTGTCTGCAAAAAGAAATCAATGAAGTAACATCATCCCAATGGATGATAATGGAAAAAAGTCAGAGCCTTGTGGGCTCCAGTATCAGAGAGGACTGGGAATGCAAAGGCCAGTTTGAGAGGCAAGAGATAAATCAAGAGGGATATTTGGGGCAAGCATTAATGACTTATGAAAAAATGCCAACTTTGAGCCTGCAGACATCTCTTACTCTACATCAGCGAATTTATTCTGGAGAGAAACTCCATGAATTCAAAGAATGTGGGAAGGCCTTTATTTATGGCTCAAGACTTATGCAACAGCGAGGAATTTATATTGGTGAGAAACCATATAAATGTAAGGAATGTGGGAAGGTCTTTAGTCATTTTTCCTATCTTACTGAACATCAGAGAATTCATACTGGTGAGAAGCACTATGAATGCAAGGAATGTGGAAAAGCTTTTATTCGTGGCTCACATCTTATTCAACATCAGAGAATTCATACAGATGAGAAACCCTATGAATGTCAGGAATGTGGGAAGGCCTTTAGACAATCTGCACACCTTACTCGACATCAGAGGATTCATACTGGTGACAAGCCTTATAACTGTAAGGAATGTGGGAAATCTTTTATTTGTGGCTCAGAACTCACTCGACATCAGAGAATCCATACTGGTGAGAAGCCCTATGGTTGTAAGGAATGTGGGAAGGCCTTTAGACTGCGTTCACAACTTGGTCAACATCAGCGACTTCATACTGGTGAGAAACCTTATCAGTGTAGGGAATGTGGGAAGGCCTTTCTTCGTGGCTCACAGCTTACTGAACACCAGAGAACTCATCCTGGTATGAAACACTATGAATGTAAAGAATGTGGGAAGGCCTTTATTTGTGGTTCCCAACTTTTTCAACATCACCAAATTCATACTGGTGAGAAATCCTATGAATGTGCACAATGTGGGAAGGCCTTTGTTTGTGCCTCACAACTTACTCAACATCAGCGAATTCATACTGCCAAGAAACCCTATAAATGTAAGGAATGTGGGAAAGCCTTTATCCGTGGCTCAGAACTGACCCGACATCATAGCATCCATACTGGTGAGAAACCCTATGAATGTAAGGAATGTGGGAAGGCCTTTAGACAGTTGGCACACCTTACTCAACATCAGAGAGTTCATAATCTGACATAATTACTGTAGGAAACCCTTTGTTTGCTGTTCCTTTGTCACAGATCATCAGGTTTCATGGTAGAGTAAAATACAGTGGATGTGGCATTTCCTTTTACCTGACATTCAGAATCAGAAAATTTAATACTGAAAAAAATTGACAGTGAATGTAGAAAAGTTTTCTATCATGATTCAAACCTTGAAATTCTACAGATTCACACTAGAGAATGTAGTGAATGAGGAAAGGCTACCATTTGCTATTTATGTGACATTAGGCATTTTAACTTCTCTATGCTTAAATTTACTAATTGGTAAACTGTTGATAGTATCTATTTGTAATAAAGAGTCTGACTCCAGTTGTGATGTCTGACTTCTTTTTAAGCCTCACTTCTCTGTCCACTTTGGCCCCACGTCTGGAAAGGCTGATGAGAGGGCCTCATGTACACCTTTGGAGCCAGTGGGAAATTTAAACTTTGCAAATTCCAGCCCACATCCAGTCCCGCCCTGTATAAAAGCCAGCCTGTTCTCACTGCCTTGCTCAGGCCACTCCACACCTGCTTGTGCAGGCCCTGCTCTGCCCAGGAGTCCCTTTTGTGAGTAATAACCTTCAAAATCTCTTGGTGTGTAGAGTGTCATCAGCCTCAACATTCGATGTAAAATTGAGAGGGACGTCAATCCCAACTCCGTGCAGTGACTGCAGATTAATTTGTGTAGCTGGCAGGACAGTCTCTAGGCTGTGACCACCACTACTCGCAGATCTTTCTCCTCTTGCTCTTAGCTTACTCACTGGGTACACCCCACTCTAAATGGTGTGCGAGATGGCTCTGCTGCCTGCTGGCAAGGTTGTGCTTTGAGTTGTGCTGCTCTGTGCTGCATTTGCTGAGTGCTGCAGAGCCTCCATTATAGATTTAATCAACCTAAGTCAGAAGTTCTTATAATTGGTGTTTAGGGATGGGCTTACGAGATTGCAGCCCTCCTTAAAGTGGCCCTGGGTTGTATGTCTTAGCCTGGATACATCTGTGTGTGTCTTGGTTCCACCGTACGCTGTGACTGATGCTAGGCTCAGGGGAATGACTCTTAGCTTGTGACTGCTGGTTGTATGTCTCAATCAGGCATTGGCTCCTTTTCTATACAAATGGTCAGGGAAAGACTGATACCCTGTACAATATACACACCCATCAGCTGGTTGCTTGCGAAAGAACAGTCATTAGTGAGTGAAAAAGCAGTCATGTGGTTTGCTGAGGTCTCTACTCTTAAGAGCAGATGGCTGACTAAGACCTTTGAATATTTCTGCTGCTGCTGCCCATGACTCAGTCACAGCAAAGATCTTGATCCTCAGGGTTATTTGAAAAAACACCTATGGTGTCTTGTGGCACAGACACTTTTTATAGATCCTACTACTGAAGTCAGTCCCTGTTTCAGAGTTTCCAGGGCTGTCTTCTACCACTGCAGAACCCTCACCAGAAGACCTGGTAAGGTAACACTGTCATCTGGGCTTCTCGTCCCAATAAGACCCCCAAGGAGCTCCAGGTTCTTCTATGACAAACTTGACAGAGCATCCAATCTCCTCCTTGCCCAAACCTAGGTCTCTAAGATGTAGGACCTACTGCCCCATTCCCTAACCTGAGTCAATGGCAACCTCTCTAGCTTGACAGGGACAGAGCATGCCCGGGGACCCCAGCTACCACCTGCAGACAAGCGACCCTGTGCAACTATGGTGGCCCACTGGTCACCACACAATGTCTAACCTTTTATAACCTTTATTGATACCAGTTTCGAAATCATGGTGATCTCCAGAAACCTCACTAAATTTAAAGGAGGAACTCACTGTATTCTTTGGGACATTATTGGACATAAAATTAAAGGCAAACAAGTCCATGTTACCTTGACCATTGGCACAATAACTGCCTAATTTTCTGGTGGTCATATCTTACACCCCCTTTGGATTTTCCATTATGGGGATAGATGCTCTAACCAGTTGTGTGGTCCATTAGAATAAAATTAAAACTCTGGCCCTTAGTGTTGGCCTTACCAAATGGAACTTTGTGGATCTCCCCCAACCCATTAAAATTGTTAATATGGCCCAATATAAATTGAAACAGGGCCTTAGAAGGAGTAATTATCCTCACTAGTTCTCCATTTTATGGCCCAATTTGGCCTATCTTAAACCTGGAAAGAATGAATGGTGCCTTACAGAGGATTACCACACTGTTAATGCCATGGTCCCACCCATTAAAATAGGATTTAACACAATTGAAATGACCGAAAGGGTACAAGCTTTCAGTTGTAAGTTCTGGGGATCTAATGTACAGCACGGTGACTAATAGTTAATAATACTGTGTTGTATACTTGAAATTTGCTGAGAAAGTAAATCTTAAGCATTCTCACCACACACATGCAAACACACACACACAGAGAAGGGTAACTGTGAGGTGATGGATGTGTTAATTAACCTGGTTGTGGGAATCATTTCACAATGTGTATAGTCATGCACTGCATAATGACGATTTGGTCAACGACAGACCGCATATACGACAGTGGTTCCGTAATATTAGTACCATATAGCCTAAGTGTATAACAGGCTATAACAGCTAGGTTTGTGTAAGTACACTCTGTGATGTTTGCACAACAACAAAATCGCCTAACAATGCATTTCTCAGAACATATCCCTGTTGTTAAGCTACGCATGACTGTATATCAAATCATCACGTTGTACATTTTAAATATATACAACTTTTTCTGTCAATTATACCTTAATAAAGCTGGGGTAGGGGGAAGAAATGACCAACACCATTCAATCTTTCACTACCAAATACTTTGGTATTATAGATTTAGTTAATATGTTCTATTTAGTAGCTATTTCAACAAGCTCTCAGTTCTCATTCAGCTTTCAAGGGACACAATACATTTTTACTCAGTTGCCCATGGGGTACCTAAGTAGCCTGGCTGTTGCACGTAACTTCTGCTGAGAAGACCTCAATTGGATCCAGGTGTCCCTGTGTTCCCAGGTATGGCACTACACTGATGACATTATCAGGTTAAGATATTCACTAGACACTGACACAGGACATACAAACATTTGTCACTGCACTTACTGAGAGGGGATGGCTGTTGCTCCACATGAGGTTCAGGGACATGACACCTCAGTTAAATTCTTAGGCTTCATCTGGTCTGCTGAGGGCAGCTCCATTCCTGATGTAGTTAAAAGGCAACTTCTAACTTTATCAGCCCCAACCACTCAAGCAAGCCCAACACCTCTTAAGTCTCTGGGTTCTGGAGGCAACATATTCCTGTTTACAGGTATTACTAAAGCTTATTGATGCCTTCACCTGCAATCCACTGTGAATGGGAGCCCTTTACAAGAGAAGGCCCTAGAGTCGGTCCAGATGACCATATAACATTGCTGCTTTTCCTGCCTCCTGGAGATTCCTTCATGGTGGAAGCTCTGGCAACCACTTGTTATGCTTTTTGGAGTCTGTGGACCACCCACAATGGCTATAAGTTGTCCATGGGCTTCTGGTGCAAAAAGCTGCCCACTTTAGCCCCATGTTACATGCCATTAGAGCTATAACTGCTGGCTGCATTCTGGGCCCTCCTAGAAATGGAGGCTCTCACAGGACCTGACCCTGTGACTCTCCCCCGCTGCTGCCCATTATGCTCTGGGTCGTAGAAACATTACCCTGCAAACTTCACATGGCCACTGAGATCTCCGTGCTGAAATGGAAGTGGTACCTACATGATAGTGCCAAACCTGGGCTCTCTGGCATATCCCACCTGCAGGAGGAAGTGACCTTCTCTGTCCTCAGTCCTTTGCTAGATGCCACCATGCTGGAGGAGGTCATCCCTCTCCCAGTCTCCTTGGTTACCTGGGAAGCCCCTTGGGACCAACTGAGTGAACAGCCAGTGGAGTTCGTATATTTTATGGATGGTAGCACCACCATCTCACATGATGGAGCTTGTTGAGGGCTGTTGTTTTTTATCCCTTAATCAAGACATCCCTGATAAAAGATGGGACCTAAGGGTCAGCACAATTGGCTGTACTCCAGGCAGTTGTCTTGGCATTGGAGTATGTCCTGGCCAACGGTCCGAGCCCATTGCAAATAGTCTAGCCATTTAATCCAGCCAGTGGCAACAACAATTTCTCATTCAAGGCCTCCCCCTTTGGCATAATAAAGAACTTTGGGTGATTCCTTGCCTCTTAGACATCAAGTATACAAATTAAGGTCACGTGCGTCTGCCTACATCAAGACTGAGATTGCTTAGGCCCAAATAATGCCCAAGCTGATAAATAAGCACAAATTGTAGAGACTCAGGCCAAGACTTCCTCAGATGACACTCCAGATCCCATTTTCCTATTATTTCTGGTCCAGCGGGCCCATGAAATACCAGAGCATCGAGGAGCTTCTGCCCTTAGTACTTGGGATGAATGCACAAGTTCTGTTCTGTCACAGCCAATGTGACAAGCCAGTGCAGTCTGTGGGAAGACCTGTCATTGGCAATGTAATTGTTGAGGTGCCATCCCACAGGCGTCCTGCTCCTACAGTTGCTGGCAAATTGATTTTATCAGGCCACTGCCCTCCTCTGCTGGTGCCACTCATTATGCCTTGTCCATGGTGCACACCTCCACTGGCATCTTACATTCCCACCCCACCAGACATATGACTGCAGAAGCTCCCATACATGGCCTCACTAAGACACTTCATTCCCTTGGGAGTTCCAGACATTTTTGACCAAGGCATTCACTTGACTTCTCAAAATACATAACCTTGGCCTCTTGAACAAGGCATTCAATGTAACTTGCACCTTCCCTCAGCCCAAGGCACCACACTAGCCTGCTTTAACAAACCTTACTGAAATTTCAAAATCAGTGTGGCCTTCTAAATGAGTCTCCGTCCTGCCACTGGCCCTCATTAAGTTCTTGGCCCCTGAGGCCCTCTACTCTGTACCAAAATGTACTGATAACATCTCAATTGCCTCTCCTTGCCCTCTGTGGTGACACTTCACAAATCAGGGTTTTTGAAGATCACACTGAACTAGAAATTTCTCACTTTCCTCTTCTATCCCTTTTGAGTCCTGTCCCCATCCCAATCTCAATGAAAGTCAGACCAAGGACAGATTGTTAATTATAATCCATTCACTATTGAAAGCCCGTCTGGCTATCTGCTAGAGCATTCGGGCACCCTGCTGATGATGATTTGCTTAAGCCACAAGCTTTGCCAAAATTTTAAAGCTATAAAGGATATTTAATTGATAATATGAAGATGATCTCACTCAGGAGAGATCATGGCCCCAGGACCCATACCCACAATAGTGTGGAGAGCAGAGAGAGGCCAACGAAAACTAATACTGGTCAATTACCTGGCCATATTGCTGCCTCTCCAGCTGATCTTAAAGAAACCTTCATGATAGCACATCCCATCCTCTGTCAATCTATATTGCTGGCCACATGTCTAGACCTAAACCTCAAATACTTTCCTGGTTCTCCCTTTAAAATACTAACTTCAGCTATTCAGGATGGCTTCTTCTGATCAAAATGCTTACTAGAAATATATTAATCTTGGTTGTCATGTAAAATTCTGTCTAATATTTTAGCCCCCAAGGGTTATTAGTATTATTGCCCTGAAAACCCCCTCACTTCTTTTTTTTTTAATTTTTTGTTTATTGCAGTAACATTGGTTTATAACATTGTATAAATTTCAGGTGTACATCATTATACTTCTATTTCTGCATAGATTAAATCATGTTCACCACCCAAATACTAATTACAACCCATCACCACACACTTGTGCCGAATTATCCCTTTCGCCCTCCTCCCTTCCCCCTACCCCTCTGGTAACCACCAATCCAATCTCTGTCTCTATGTAAAAACCCCCTCACTTCTGTTCTCATCTATTCTTCTGCCTCAGGCTTCTCTTAATTTGACTTGCACTGTCTCCATTTGGGGGCAAAATATAACCTGTCTCTAAACAAACCACAGTGCCAATCTTATTCCCACACAAGAGTGCTGTATTCTTGCCAATCACCCTTATTCAACTGACTACATTGGGAGTCACTGGTGCTGCCTTAGGAGCCCACAACATTATACCAGAAAATAAAATAACTGATGCCAATCAGGAAATGCCCAAGATAATAACCAAATATATCATTAAAACTTAACAGCCCTCAAAGCCCTAAATGAAGGGCAACGCTCTCTGGCAGCCATGGTTGCAGATAATCATCTTGTGTTAGGCTATCTACTGGCCAGCCAAATAGACATTTGTTCACTTAAACGTACTTTTTGCTGTATAGGGATAAACAAACAGGCCTCCCCATCCAGGAAGTAGTCACACAGACTATTCTAGGTGAGAAAGAGAAGAGATGTTAGATCCCCACTCTCATCCTCCCCTGTATCTGGACTCATGAGTCCAAAGGTGCTCACATCCTACCAGGGGAACTTTTCGCCATTGACTGGGATGTGGGCAGTCTCTCCTTTACCAGGAGCAAGCATAGCATGTTTCATCCATCATCCAGCATAATGAATGCAAATCTTTTGGCTTGGATCCTCTTGTGGCTCAAGAAAATTTTCTATTCTATATGTTGATATCCATCCCATGAGGCTGAGACAAAACAGCAGGGTCACCTTAAGGAAAATATTGACCTAGAAACCTCGAATTGATGGTCATTATCTTCAAAGTCCTTGTAAGCAAAAATCCATGCCCTGTACCTGGGGGGTAAATGAAGGAGTAGGTTACTGTCTTCCACCCCTCCTGTTTAATACTGATAGACCTTTCTTCTGGAAGGCTTGCATGCAAGAGAGACA
Organism: Ceratotherium simum simum; assembly: GCF_057802395.1. NCBI lineage: Eukaryota > Metazoa > Chordata > Mammalia > Perissodactyla > Rhinocerotidae > Ceratotherium > Ceratotherium simum. Next base: position 27,346,037 of record NC_141932.1, read on the forward strand.
AAAGCACTTTTATAGACAAACTTTTTTTATATAATTTAACCAGAGAGACACATTATGTTTAAAAATTGGTTATCACAAAATTCTGAATTATTAAAATATCTTAAAATGGGTTTATATAATCTCCCATCCCTTATTGTTTAATAGCCATCTTAATTTTCCATCTATTTGAGTTTTCAGAAATTGGTCAAAGGAGATGGAAGGCCCTTGCAGGGTTCCCTACAGAGACTGAAGTGTTAATAACTGTAAAAAAAGGGTATACAATTGAAGGAAGGAAGCAGACAGTCTGATGAAACATACAGCACAAATGAGAAGTGCCCTTAATGGGAATCTGCATTGAGACCTCAGACGCTTGCTTGAGATGTGTAGTCCAGGCTGGGGTTATCTTGTCCCTTCCCAAAAGCCACTTAATCTTGTCCTTTAATTGTCCATTAAAATGCTCAATCATCTCTGCAGCTTGGGGGCGATATGGAGAATGGAGGGTCCATTGTATGCCCCACGAATGGGCCCACTGATTTGTAGCTTGGGCCAAAAATCGTGGGCCATTATCGGATGCAGTATGTTCAGGAAATCCAAACAAGAAGCAAATGTAGTCTTGTAGGGCCTGGATAGTGTGGCCCATGTCAGTGGAATGCACGGAGATGGCTAGGCCAAACCCAGAGAAAAAGTGTCTGCAGCTGCAGTCAGGATCCAGCAAAACCCTCTGGATGGGTTGAGAGACCCAATTTGATTTACTGCCAAGAATATCCTGGTCCGCTGGCTGGGAAATCTATCCCTGGGCAGCGTTTAGCTTTGGGCAGGGTCTGGCAGGCAGTGCAGTTTTTCCATGCAGTTTTGGCATCTTCTGATGACTGTGGCAGGCCGTGAGTATAGGCCCAGTCTAGGATGGTGTCCAAATTTCCGTCCTCTCTTGGATCCAGGAGGCAATCAGTTGCACATCTGCTTGCTCTGGGATGGAGGACAGTTTAGTCTCTGTATTTAGTTGACAAGCAGTTTTCTCTTTATATTCCCCGTTGTCAGCATAGGGGCCTCTCTGTGAGCATCCACATGAGTTTTATATATTAGTTCATGCCTTGCCAGTGGCCTGATCAAGCGACAGGCTATTATTACCTATAACCCATGAGTCAGGTAATTTTTCAGTCCTCCATATGTCTCTCCATAGTGGCCCTAACTGCAGCAATTCCCATCAGGGTATGAGAGCAAAGGCTAGCTGAGCTGCACACAGACATTACATCAATAATGCATTCAGCAGTGGGGCCATACAGTGGAGGTTTGTAGGAACCTGAAGTGACCCACGCATCGTCAGGCTTGGGCAAAGGTCGGGGTGGTGGTGGCCTCAGACCCCCAATCAGAAAGTATGATCTGTTCTCCCCTCATCTTGGTGCTGGGAATGCCAGGGGTCACAGTAACCTGTGCACCAGTATCTCAGACAAGGCCTCTGAAGTGCAATTTTCTTCTTATCTCCCTATTGAACTCTAACCTTGGCAGAGGGCCTCTGGTGCCTCCTGGGGACTGAGGGACATTGGCCTAATCCCTAGTCTTGTTTATTGTTGAAAGCTGAGAGATATGGGAAAAAGATCAAGTCCCAGGCCCACAAGGAGGGGCAGAGGGAACGGAACGCTTGCCAGTCACAGAGACCACCTGTTAGGATTTAGTCACAAGTTTTCTGGGTCAGGGAGAGGTTGGAGAGAGCTGGTGGAGCGGTCAGCTGGCCAGTGCAGACAGTTCAGGCTGGGACTCCTAGGGGCAGTGCAGGGCAGGCCAGTTCCAGTGAAGTCCAGGCTTCCCTGGGAAGGGCGGGGTGGTTCCCCCAGAAAGCTGCATCTGCTGCTGTTTATGTTCTGTTATCCTGGCAGGGACTGCTGTCAAGGCACTCTGCAGGAGGGGGTTTGTAGTAATGTGTCTCATACGGTACCACCTTCCCTTACTAGTTTTAGCATGATTACCTCTGAAAGGGCTCTAACTAAATCTCTAGGGTCTCTTTGGGGCTTTTGGGCAAAGCAAACCTGAAGGGTTCTACATTTTTTTCTTCTGAATTTTCAACAGCTTGTTTCACCAAGTGTGTTTACTGGTGCCAGGGACCTGCCTAAAATTACTCAGCTCATGGGAGCCCACTGACTGTCTCTGGGCCCATTGTTGGAAGGCCACAAACAGTGGCTAGGGAATTGCTTCCCTAGGCTTTCTCTGAACCCCTCTGTTGAATCTCTAATCTAACCCATTGGGCCAATCTCATCAGGGCAGTCAGGGGCTAAAGAGAAGGACCTGAGGTCCACCTCAGAACAGAAAAGCTTATATAAACAATCTGCTAGCATCTTTCAAGAATGCCCCCTGGCTTCCACTAGCACTCCCCCAGACCCATTGGCATGGCTGGTGAAGTGCCCCATGGACTCTGCTAGCACCTCCCAAAGCTACCCTGCAGGATTCTTAAGGCCTTTTGCTCTTCCAGAATGCCATTGTGCTTAATTGACTACCCTGTATGCTACACCAATCTGTCAGGGGCTCCCCTGAGCTGGGAGAGAGAGATCTGAGCTGCCAGATGTCAGAGTAGCCAATTAAAGCAACAAGCCAAAAATAAAAGAGTTAAGCCTTTAATCACATCACGATAGTATAAGCAGGAGATTACAACTGGAGAAGACACCGGCTCCCCCATTTCATTGTCCCTTATGAAATGTACCAGTCAAGGGTCACGTGGATGAGTGCAGATGTGGGGGTCATCTCACATTCAGGGAGTCCTGAACAAAAGGCTCTGGCACTTTTATGGACCCTAGGATCAGAGGGAGGACAAGGGGCAAGGGCTAGGAGTGGAAAACTACTGGGTACTGAGTCAGAGTGGGGAAAGTGTCTTCAAGATTCCCTCACTTTCCCCTGATAAGGCGGTTTCAGCAGACACCTGAAGAAGACCTCTATTCAAGGTCTCAGATAAGGAGACAGGAAAGAAGGCACCAGGGCTAGGCATGCAAATATGTGAAGAACCTGACTTTCCAGGGGGACCTGAGTCCTTGACTGCAACTCCCTTCAGACACTGCAAAGCACTGGCTATGCACCCAGTCTGGTGTGAGGAGGGCAGCTTTCCCTCAGAGGCCTGCCAGATAAAGCCTTTTGAATTGCCTATAGTTAGGCCTAAAAAATGACACCGATTTTTTTTTTTTTTTTTTTTTTTGTGAGGAGATCAGCCCTGTGCTAACATCCGCCAATCCTCCTCTTTTTTTTTTTTGCTGAGGAAGATGGCCCTGGGCTAACATCTGTGCCCATCGTCCTCCACTTTATATGGGACGCCGCCACAGCATGGCTTGCCAAGCAGTGCGTTGGTGTGCGCCCGGGATCCGAACCAGCGAACCCCGGGCCGCCGCAGCGGAGCGTGCGCACTTAACCACTTGCGCCACCGGGCCGGCCCCGAAAAAAAAATGACACAGATTTTTAACCAGGAGCTACACTCCTCAGGTATTTCTCCTGTTACTACCAGAAAAGGGGGTTCTTCTACTCATTGCAAGACAAGCCAACAGTCAAGAGGCAAATTGGTAGGAGAAAAAGGGTTTTTATTACAGCTTGCTAGCATTGTGGAAGATGGGGGGACTAACATCCAAAAGAACCATCTTACAGAACAAAGACTACAGGCCAGTTATATAGGGGCTGGTCTCCAGGTGAGGCAGATATCTGGTCTCTGGGAGGGGCAGACATCTGGTCTTAGTTCCCAATCATCTTTTGTTTTACTGGATATGCATCAGAGACTGGAAGAATACCCTATACCCTGATTTAGTTTAAAGATAAGAACAAGATCTTTACTATGTGTAGTAAAGATTACATGAGTGGCACCAACACTCCTTGTGGTATTGATTCATAGGAGCTTTTAATATATTCCAGATACTAATCTTTTGTTGGTTGTATGATGTATGTTGTAATTATTTTTTCTAGTTTATGACTTGTTTTTAACGTTTTTGTGAAGTCTTTTGGTAAACAAAATTTCTTAATTTTGATGTAGTGGCATTTTCAATTATTTGTTTTGTGTTTTGTGCTTTCAATGTCTTATGAAAATTTTCCCTACCAAAGTTATTCATGGCATTTACTTACTTTTTTTTCCCCTGGTCATTGACCCAATAGGTCTGTCTTTTCTTTATGGATCTTGGAATTTTATCACCATTTTACACACTGATGTTGCTGTTTATTACTTCCTGCATCTCCCAGCTACAATCTGGGAGCATTTTTCTTCTGTCTATTAAAGAACATCCTTTAGAGTTTCCTTTAGTACTGGTCCACTGATGACAAATTCTCTCAGTATATTTATATGAAAATACCATTGTTTCACCTTAATTTCTGAAGGATTTTCACTGGATATTGAACTCTAAGTAGGCAGTTATTTTCTGTTAGCACTTTGAAGATATTATTACCTTATCTTCTGACTTCTGTTATGTTGAGGAGTCAGCAGTCAGTTATGTTTGTTTCGTTGAGCGCAATATATCCTTTCTTCTCTGAATGTTTTTAAGATTTTGTTTTGTTTTTTGGCATAGGTGTGTTTTTGTTTTTTCCAGTTTGCGATTTGTAGTGCTTCTTGAATCTGTGGCTTAATGTTTTTTTATTGGTTTTGGAAAATGAATAGCTACTTTCTTTTCAGATATTACATCTGCCTATTGTGCCAGTCCTCCTTATGGGACTTCAAATGCATATGTAATAGACAGTCTCACCATATCTCATTTGTCTCTTTATGGTCTTTTCTATATTGCCTATCCTTTTGTCTCTTTGTGCCTCAGTGTAGATAGTTTTTTCCAAACTATATTCTTGTTAGTTAATTCTCTCTTCAGTTGTGTCTAATATGCTATAAAGTAATCCATTAAGTTATTAATTTCAATTATTTTTCAGCTTTATATTCTGTTTGGTTCATTTTTATAGTTTCAATTTATTTGCAAGTATTCTAAATTTTTTTATTTTATGTTCTTGAAAATAATAAGCACAGGTAATTTTAAATCTTTGTCTGATAGCTTCCATTATCTTGTGGGCTTGTTTATATTATGTGTTCTTTCTCTTGGTTTTTAAACATGTTATGTTTTCTCCTCATATGTCCAGTTATTTTTAATTGAGTGCTAGGTATTGTATATTAAAAATTGCAGGGATCATTTTGAAGCTCATGGTGATGTTAACTCCCTCCAGAGGATTTATATTTGCTCTAGTAGGCGGCTATGCTAGGGCACTAGCAATGGCAGATTATCTTAATCTAAATAGCGATTGAGATGATTTGAAGCTGGGATTTAGTCATTCTATGGGCTGATCTATGCCTGGTTTACTATTACTTCTACAGTGTAGATCTTTTAGGTCTCAACCAAAGCCTATAGGATTTAACAGATATCTCTCCTCCTTCATAGGTCTTTTTTTTTTTTTTTTTTTAATTTTTTGTTTATTGCAGTAACATTGGTTTATAACATTGTAAAAATTTCAGGTGTACATCATTGTACTTCTATTTCTGCATGGACCACATCATGTTCACCACCAAAATACTAATTACAACCCATCACCACACACATGCACCGAATTATCCCTTTCACCCTCCTCCCTCCCCCTCCTCTGGCAACCACCAATCCAATCTCTGTCCCTATGTATCCGTCCATTGTTGTCACTATCTACTACTTAATGAAGGAAATCATACGGTATTTGACCTTCTCCCTCTGACTTATTTCACTTTGCATTATACCCTCAATGTCCATCCATGTTGTCACAAATGGCTGGATTTCGTCGTTTCTTATGGCTGAGTAGTATTCCATTGTGTATATATACCACAGCTTCTTTATCCATTCGTCCCTTGATGGGCACTTAGGTTGCTTCAAGTCTTGGCTATCGTGAATAAGGCTGCAATGAACACAGGGTGCATGTACCTTTGCAAATTGGTGTTTTCAAGTTCTTTGGATAAATACCCAACAGTGGAATAGCTGGATCATATGGTAGTTCTATCGTTGATTTTTTGAGGAATCTCCATACTGTTTTCCATAGTGGCTGCACCAGTTTGCACTCCCACCAGCAGTGTATGAGAGTTCCCTTCTCTCCACATCCTCTCCAACACATGTTGTTTCCTGCCTTGTTAATTATAGCCATTCTGACGGGCGTGAGGTGATATCTCATTGTAGTTTTGATTTGCATTTCCCTGATAATTAGTGATTTTGAACATCTTTTCATGTGTCTGTTGGCCATCTGTATATCTTCTTTGGAGAAATGTCTGTTCAGGTCTTTTGCCCATTTTTAATTGGGTTGGTAGTTTTTGTTGTTGAGATGCATGAGTTTTCTATATATTTTGGAGATTAAGCCCTTATCAGATGTATGGTTTGCAAATATCTTCTCCCAATTGTTAGGTTGTCTTTTCGTTTTGTTGATGGTTTCCTTTGCTGTGCAGAAGGTTTTTAGTTTGATGTAGTCCCATTTGTTTATTTTTTCTATTGTTTCTCTTGCCCGGTCAGATGTGGTGTTTGAAAGATGTTGCTAAGACCGATGTCGAAGAGCGTACTGCCTATGTTTTCTTCTAGAACTTTCACAGTTTCAGGTCTTACATTCAAGTCTTTAATCCATTTGGAGTTAATTTTTGTGTATGGTGTAAGGTAAGGATCTACTTTCATTTTTTTGCATATGGCTATCCAGTTTTCCCAACACCATTTGTTGAAGAGACTTTCTTTTTCCCCATTGTATGTTCTTGGCTCCTTTGTCAAAGATTAGCTGTCCATAGATGTGTGGGTTTATTTCTGGGCTTTCGATTCTATTCCACTGATCTGTGTGTCTGTTTTTGTGCCAGTACCATGCTGTTTTGGTTACTATAGCTTTGTAGTATATTTTGAAGTCAGGAAGTGTGATACCTCCAGCTTTGTTCTTTTTTCTCAGGATTCCTTTAGCTATTCGGGGTCTTTTGTTGTTCCATATAAATTTTAGAATTCTTTGTTCTATTTCTGTGAAAAATGTTGTTGGAACTTTGATAGGGATTGCATTGAATCTATAGATGGCTTTAGGAAGTATGGACATCTTAACTATGTTAATTCTTCCAATCCAAGAGCATGGAATATCTTTCCATTTCTTTGTGTCTTCTTCAATTTCTTTCAGCAATGTTTTATAGTTTTCGGTGTACAGATCTTTCACCTCTTTGGTTAAGTTTATTCCTAGGTATTTAATTCTTTTTGTTGCAATTGTAAATGGGATGGTATTCTTAATTTCTCTTTCTGCTACTTCATTGTTAGTGTACAGAAATGCAACTGATTTTGATAGGTCTTAAAATACAATTTTTGTGCTATAAAGGCCATGATTCTGTTGAAAACCATGCTCACTTTTGTACCCTCTCTGTTGCACATGGTGACTTGGTATCTGCATCTATAGAAACAGAGGCTCAAACACCATCTCATCATTCTGGATTTGCTTCATCTCCCAAATCTTAGGAATACAATTCTTCACTACTTTGTTAACCCTCCAGTGTCTTCAAATAGATTTTTCAAAATAGTCAGCATTTTAGTCATTTTCAATGAATTATTCTTTTGAATTACTTAGTCCACCATTATAAGAAATTGCATATAATATTAATGAGTTTACTTTTCAAAATCTATTTACTATATCAGTTTTGTTCCCAACATAACCTGATAATCACTCAAGTGGTTACCATAATCTAGTGGTGAGCCATCCATAACTGTAGGGACCTTTAATCATTTTGGTAATAAAGCATAATGAAAACCATTATTTTACTAGTGACTTTAGACATTTCATTAATGATAAGCAATCCAAAAGTTGGAGGAGGGTGTGGTTTAAGAAAAAATTGTAGGATGGGAAGGGGTGTATTTGTTCATTCAAAATATATTTATTGTAATCTACTATTGTGATATATTGTTTTAGGCACTAGGGATACTTCAGTGGAAAAAAAAGAGGAAAAGGAGAATTTTAAAGATTTTATTTATTTATTTTTTCCCCCCAAAGCCCCAGTAGATAGTTGTATGTCATAGCTGCACATCCTTCCAGTTGCTGTATGTGGGATGCGGCCCCAGCATAGCCGGAGAAGTGGTGCGTGCCCGGGATCCGAACCCGGGCCGCCAGCAGCGGAGCGCATGCACGTAACCGCTAAGCCACGGGGCCGGCCCCTGAGAATTTTAAATATCAAATAAAAACTGAAAGAAATCCATGCCAGAAAAACTTTACTAAAGGAAATTCTGAAGGAAATACTGAAGGAATTACTAAAGAATTTTATCTTTTTTTTTCTTTTTACTGGGAAAGAGTCACCCTGAGCTAACATCTGTTGCCAATCTTTCTCTCTTTTTTTTTCCCTCACCAAAGCCCCAGTACATAGTTGTATTTTCTAGTTGTAGGTTTTTCTAGTTCTTCTATGTGAGCCACTGCCACAGCATGGCTACTGACAGACGAGTGGTGTGGTTCCATGCCCAGGAACCAAACCCAGGCCACTGAATCAGAGTGCATGGAGCTTTGACCACTAGGTCATCAGGCTGGCTCACTAAAGAATTTTAAGTAAAGGAATTCTAAAGAATTTCCTTCAGAAAAAAAGAAAATATCATAGATGACAGTTCTGAGATGCAGAAAAGAATGAAGAGCAAAGAAGGTGTTAATATGTGGGTAATTTAATGAATATTTACTTATGAAACAATAACAGAAGTGTCTTAGGTTAAAAATTGGATAAAATGAAAATAAATGACAGCAATAATATATAAGTTGGGAAGTGACATATTAAGATGGCAGAGTAGGAGTTTTCTACCATCATCTGCCCACAGAAGATGATCAATTGACAATCACCCACAGATGAGAGTACATTTGTGGGAGTCCAGCACAGTTTTGGAGCAAAAAATTTAAGAATAGATTCATTGAAGAGGGTAAAAAGAACAGTTTCACGTTACCTGCATCTTCCCTCCCACAAGGAGGCACAGCTCAGAGTCAAGAGAGACTCCTTTGGATGCAATTTCTCCCAAAGGGGAAAGTGAGAGTGTAGTGAGTGAGTGTCTGGTTTTTCCAGCTGTGTGGGATGCTGCCAAAGAGGCCCACTCCCTTCTAGCCACACCTAGAATACTCAGGTGATCTGCACGACTGAGGGGTGAAGAGAAGCTGGGAGCACAGCTGCCAGGCTCAGAATGTATCAATGGGACATGGATCCTACTAACTGCTTTGTGGACTCCATCAGGAGGCCTGCCCATGAGCCACTGGGGACACCTCGCCTGCAGACCTCCCCCCCAACTGGCCCAGTGTCACTCAAAATACTCTATGTGCCTCACACACACACCCATGGCCAGCTACCTGCATGCACCTGCAGGCAGCAAGTGTGAGCTTTTCAGATGGCTGGTGAGCATGTGCAGAAACCTGGCCTGACTCCATGGAATTGGAGAAAGCACACAAACTTGAGCATTTCAGGGCACCAGCCTAAAGAAAGCAAACAGGAGGCTCTCAGCACCTCACCTGGGTTTGTAGGATCAAGAGAAAGTACACAATCTTAACAATTTATCCCCAAGAGGGAACAAGAAGTGTAGAGCAAGCACATCCATAGAAAAGGACTGAGAAAGCTTCATAATTCCTAGGCAGGCTGACTGGTGAAGGTATTTCTCTCCTGAAGCCAGTGAGTAAAGACTGGAGAACATGAATGCTTCTTCAAATGAGAAGATAGGAAGACAAGACTTCAAGGAACACAAAAAATCAAGGAAATATATCACCACCAAAGGAACACAACTTTCCAATAATCAACCCCAAGGAAATGGAGATCTATGAATTGTTGACAATGATTTCAAAATAATTGTTTTAGGGAAGCTCAGCAAGCTACAAGATAACACAGATAGAAACTCAAAAAAATAAAGAAAACAACAAATGAACAAAATGAGAAGTTCAACAGAGAAATAGAAATCATAAAAAAGAACCAAACAAATTCTAGAGCTGAAGAATACAATGAATGAAATGAAAAATGCAATAAAGAGCAACAGTAGGCTTGATCAAGCAAAAGAATTTGTGAACTTGAAGACAGGTCATTTGAAATTATCCAGTCAGAGGAGACAAAAGAAAAAAAAATTAAAAAGAGTGAAGAAAGCCTATGTAAATTATGGAAGACCTCAAATGAGACAATTTATGCCTTATGAGAGTCCCAGAAGGAAAAGAAGGGAAAGGGGCAGAAAGCTCATTTAAAGAAGTAAGGGTTAAAAACTTCCCAAATCTGTGGAGATATATGGACATCCAGGTACATGAACCTCACAGATCCCCAAACAGATTCAACTCAAAACGGTCTTCACTGAGACACATTATTATAAAACTGTAAAAAATCAAAGACAATGAGAGAATTTTGAAAGCAGCAAGAGAAAAGAAACTCATCACATATAAGGGAATCCTCATGAAGTTATCAGATTTCTAAGCAGAAACTTTGCAGGCCAGGAGCGAATGGGATGATATATTCAAAGTGCTGAAGGAAAAAAAATGCCAACCAAGAATCTTTTACCTGGTAAAGCTGTCATTCAGAAATGAAGGAGAGAGAAAGACTTTTACAAATAAAGGCTGAGAGAGTTCATTACCACTAGACCTAGCTTACAAGAAATGATAAAAGGAGTTCTTCAAGCTGAAATGAAAGGACACTAAATAGTAATATGAAAGTATAAAAGTCACTGGTAAAGGTAATTAAATAGTCAAATTCATAATATTCTAATACTGTAATGGTGGTATGTAAATCACTAATTAAATAGTCAAATTCATAATATTCTAATACTGTAATGGTGGTATATAAATCACTTAACTCTAGTATGAAGGTTAAAAGACAAAAGTGTTAAAATCAACATAGCTACAATAATTTGTTAAAGAATACACAATATAAAAAAAGAGGTAAATTGGGGCTGGCCCCGGGGCTTAGCAGTTAAGTGCACGCGCTCCGCTGCTGGCGGCCCAGGTTCAGATCCCAGGTGTGCAACAACGCACTGCTTCTCTGGCTATGCTGAGGCCACGTCCCACATACAGCAACTAGAAGGATGTGCAGCTATGACATACAACTATCTACTGGGGCTTTGAGGGGGAAAAATAAATAAAATTATAAAAAAAAAAGAGGTAAATTGTGACATTAAAACCACAAAATATGTGGGGGGAATAAAAGTGTAGAGTTTTTGTATGTGGTCAAAGTTAAGTTATATCAGCTTAAAATAGATTGCTATAAATATAAGAAGTTTTATGTAAGCCTCATGGCAACCACAAAGTAAAAACTTATAGACAAAACAGGTAGAAAACAACAAAATGGCAATACGTACATATGTATCAATAATTACTTTAAATGTAAATGGATTGAATTCTCCAATAAAAAGACACAGAGTGGCTGAATGGATAAAAAAACAAGACCCATCTATATGCTGCCTACAAGAGACTCACTTTGGAGGTAAGGACACAAACACACTGAAAGTGAAGGGATGGAAAAAGATATTCCATGCAAATGGAAACCAAAATAAAGCTGAGTTAGCTATACTTTATCAGACAAAATAGTCTTTAAGACAAAGACTGTAATAAGAGACAAGGTCATTATATAATGATAAAGGGGTCAATCCAACGAGAATAAACATTTGTAAATATTTATGCACCCTACACAGGAGCACCTAAATATATAAAGCTAATATTACAGACCTAAAGGGAGAAATAAACAGCAATACAATAATAGCAGGGGACTTTAATATCCCAATTTCATCAATGAAGAGATCATCCAGATAGAAAATTGATAAGAAACATTGGTCTTAAACAACACGTTAGACCAGATGGACTTTAACAGACATATACAGAACATTCCATCCAAAAGCAACAGAACCCACATTCTTTTCAAGTGCACATGGAACATTCTCCAGGATAGGTCATATGTTAGGCCACAAAACAAGTCTTAATAAATTTAAGAAGATTGAAATCATATCAAGCATCTTTTCCAAACACAATGGTATGAAACTAGAAATCAATTACAAGAAGAAACCTGGAAAATTCACAAATAATTGGAGATTAAACTACATGGAGACTTAAACTACATGGAGATTAAACTACATGCTACCGAACAACCAATGGGTCAAAGAAGAAATCAAAAGAGAAATAAAAAAAGATAGCTTGAGACAAATGAAAATGGAAATGTAACATACTAAATTTATGGGATACAGCAAAAGTAGTTCTAAGAGGGAAGTTGATAATGATAAATGCCTACCTCAAGAAACAAGAAAAGTCTCAAATAAAAAACCTAACTTTACACCTCAAGGAACTGGAAAATAAGAATAAATGAAGCCCAAAGTCAGTAGAAGGAAAAAAATAACAAAGATTAGAGCAGAAAGAAATGAAATAGAGACTAAAATGACAATAGAAAAGATTAATGAAACTAAGAGATACTGCTTTGAAAAGATAAACAAAATTGACAAACCTTTAGCTAGACTCACCAAGAAAAAAAGAGAGATGACTCAAATAAATAAAATCAGGAATGAAAGAGGAGATGTTACAGTTGATACCACAGAAATACAAAGGATCATAAGAGACTACTATGAACAATTATACACTAACAAAAATGGACAACCTAGAAGAAATGGATAAATTCCTAGAAACATACAACCTACCAAGACCGAATCATGATGAAATAGGAAATCTGAACAGAGAAATTACTAGTAAGGAGATCGAAACAGTAATCAAAAACCTCCCAACAAACAGAAGTCCAGGACCAGGTGGTTTCACTGGTGAATTCCACCAAACATTCAAAGAAGAATTAATACCAATCCTTTTCAAACTCTTCTGAAAAATAGAAGAGGAAGGAATACTTCCAAACTCATTGTACGAGGCCAGTATTACCTTGATACCAAAACCAGACATGGACGCCACAAGAAAAGGAAATTATACATCAATATCCTTGATGAATACAGATACACATATCCTCCACAAAATATTAGCAAAGTGTATTCAACAATACATTGAAAGGATCATACACCATGATCAAGTGGGATTTATTCCAGGGATGCAAGGATGATTCAACATCCACAAATCAGTCAGTGTGATACACAACATTAACAAAATAAAGGATAAAAGTCATGTGATGAACTCAATAGATGCAGAAAAGGCATTTCACAAAATTCAACATCCATTTGTGATAAAAACTGTCAACAAAGCTGGTATAGAGAGAACATAACTCAACATAATAAAAGCCATATATGACAAAGCCCACAGCTAACATCATACTCAGTGGTGAAAAGCTGAAAGGTTTTCCTCTAAGATCAGGAAGAAGACAAGGATGCCCACTCTTGCCACTTTTATTAAACATAGTAGTGGGAAACCTAGCCAGGCAACAAAACCTTAATTAGGCAAGAAAAAGAAATAAAAGTCATCCAAATTGGAAAGGAAGAAGTAAAACTATCACTATTTGCAGAAGATATGATATTATATTTAGAAAACCCTAAAGACTCCATCAGAAAACTGTTAGAAGTAATAAACGAATTCAAAAATTTTGCAGGATGCAAAATCAATACACAAAAATCAATTGCATTTTCGGGGCCAGCCCGGTGGTATAGTGGTTAAGATCATGCTCACTGCTTCAGTGGTCCGGGGTTCACTGGTTCAGATCCAGGCATGGACCTACTCACCACTCATGAAGCCATGCTGTGGTGGCATCCCATATACAAAATAGAGGAAGATTGGCACAGATGTTAGCTCAGGGCCAATCTTCCTCACCAAAAAAAAAAAAATTGCATTTCTGTACACTAAGTGAAATTAAGAAAACATCCCATTTACAATTACATCAAAAAGTATAAAACACCTAGGAATAAATTTAACCAAGGAGGTGAAAGACCTCTACACTGAAAACTATAAGACTTTGATGAAAGAAACTGAAGAAGACACAAGTAAATAGGAAGATATTCTGTGCTCATGGATTGGAAGAATTAATACTGTTAAAATGGCCATACTCCCCAAAGCAACCTACAGATTCAGTGCAATCCTTATCAAAATTCCAATGGCATTTTTCACAGAAATAAAATAAACAATCCTAAAATTTGGATGGGACCACAAAAGACCCCTAATAGCCAAAGCAATCTTGAGAAAAAACAAAGCTGAAGGCATCATGCTTCCTGATTTCAAACTATATTAAAAAGCTATAGTAATCTGGGCCAGCCCCGTGGCTTAGCGGTTAAGTGCGCCCTCCGCTGCTGGCGGCCGGGGTTCGATCCGGGCGTGCACCGACACACCGCTTCTCCGGCCATGCTGAGGCCACGTCCCACATACAGCAACTAGAAGGAAGTGTAGCTATGACATACAACTATCTACTGGGGCTTTGGGGGAAAAAAATAAATAAATAAAATTTAAAAAAAAGCTATAGTAATCAAAACAGTATTGTATTGGCATAAAAACAGACACAGATCAATGGAACAGAATAGAGAGCTCAGAAATAAGCCCACGCATGTATGGTCAATTAATCTATGACAAAGGATCCAAGAACATACACTGGGGAAAAGACAGTCTCTTCAGTAACTGGTGTTGGGAATACTGGACAGAAGCATGCAAAAGAATGAAACTGGACCACTTTCTTACACCATACTCAAAAACTAACTCAAAATAGATTGAAGATGTGAATGTAAGACCTGAAACCATGAAACTCCCAGAAACTATAGGCCGTAAGCTCCTTGACATTGGTCTGGTGAAGATTTTTGGATTTGACACCAAAAACAAAGGCAACATCAGCAAAAATAAACAAGTGGGACTACATGAAACTAAAAAGTTTTTGCACAGCAAAGGAAACCATCAACAAAATGAAAAGGCAACTTACCAAATGGGAGAAAACATATGCAAATCATATATCTGATAAAGGATTAATATCCAAAATACATAAAGAACTCATACAACTCAATAGCTAAAAAAACCAGAAAAATCTGATTAAAAAATGCGCAGAGAAACTGAAGAGACATTTTTCCAAAGAAGATATACAGGTGGCCAACAGGTATATGAGAAGGTGCTCAACATCACTAATCACCAGGGAAATGCAAATCAAAACCACAATGAGGTATCACCTCAAACTGTTAGGATGGCTATTATCAAACAACGAAAATGTAACAGTTGTTATCAGGAATGTAAAATGGTGCATCTCCTATGGAAAACAGTATATGGCAATTCCTTAAAAGTTAAAAATAGAACTATCACATGGTCCAGGAATCCTACTTCTGTATATCCTGCTTTTGTATATCTAAAAGATTTGAAATAAGGATCTGGAAGAGATATCTGCACTCTCATGTTCAATGCAGCATTATTCACAATAGTCAAGATATAGAAACAACCCAAATGTCCACTGACGGGAGAAGGGATAAAGAAAATGTGGCATATACATACAATGGAATATTATTCAGCCTTAAAAAAGAAGGACACCCTGCCATATGTGACAACATGAATAAACCAGGAGGACATTGTGAAAAGTGAAATAAGCCAGTTACAGAAGGACAAATATGCATGATTTCATTTATATGAGGTATCTAAAATAGTCAAACGCATAGAAACAGAGAGGTTGAAGGCAGAGGGAAATGGGGAGTTACTGTTCAACGGGTATAAATTTTCAGTCTCACAAGATGAATAAATTCTAAGGATCTGCTCTACAATACTCTGCCTATAGTTAACAATACTGTATTGTGCACTTACAAATTTGTGAAGATTTAGATCTCATGTTATGTGTTCTTACCACAATAAAAAAAATCAAATAAAGGAAAAGTCAATAATATTTGGTAGAGTAGGTAATATAAGTCCTAAGCATCTGAGGATAAGAAATATTTGTGGGCAACACTGTAAAACACACAGTAATAATGTTTATGAAAGCTTAATTTTTATTCAAAAGTAAGAATCATTTAAGAAATGATTAAAGAATATCTCAAGAAGCACTAACAGTTAATGGAATAATGCAGTAACAAATAGGAACCTCTATTAATCTGGGCATAAAACAGCATAGTCATTTTATGTAAAAAAAGAAAAGATCTGTAGTCTAATTTTACTTCTTTTGTGCTTTATTCATGTTACATATATACATAATAACATATGCATCACATATATGTGTAATGCCACATACATTATGAGAATTCATATATGGGAAGATATATATACATACACACACATATATACACATATACAGACATACATTTATATACACATAACAAGTTATAAAATAAAACAATTCATTATAGAAAAAAGAATAGGAAAATATGACCCATTTTCAAGAAAAAAGAGACAAACCTTCTGATTCAGATTTAGAATTAGTAGACAAAGATTTTAAGGCATCTATTATAAATGTGCTCATGGAAGTAAGGGAAAATACACTCACTGTGAATGAAAAGATAAATGTCAGCAGAGAAATAGAAACTATAGAAACTATCCAAGTAGAAATTCTAAAATTAAAAAATATGGTATCTAAGATAAAATTCAATGGATTGATTTAAAAACAAAATAGAGATGACATTGGAAAGAGTTAGTAAATGTGAAGATACATTGATAGAATTATGCAATCTGAACCCGAGGAAAAAAATGACTGAAAAGGAAATGAACAGAGCTTCAGGGACCTGTGGTATGATATCAAAAGATCTAAAATACATTTAATTAGAGTCCTTGACAGAGAGGAGAGATAATAGATGGGGGCAGTAAAAACACTTGAAGAAATAATGGCCAAACACTTCCTAAATTTGGTGAAAGGTGAAAATGTACTGATTCAAATAGCACAGCAAATCTAACACAGGATAAATAGCAAGAAAATCTTGCCTACACATGCCACAGTCAAACCACTGAAAATCAAATATCTAGATATCTTAAAAGCAGCCAGAGAAAAATGATATACAGAGCAACATTTCAAATGTCCACTGACTTCCTAACAGAAACTATGGAGGTCAGATTACAGTGACCCAATATCTTTAAAGTCCTTTTTCTTTTTTTGAATGGTGTGTTTTTTATTTTATTTTATTTTATCTTTGTGAGGAGATCAGCCCTGTGCTAACATCTGCCAATCCTCCTCTTTTTTCGCTGAGGAAGACTGGCCCTGGGCTAATATCCGTGCCCATCTTCCTCCACTTTATATGGGACGCCGCCACAGCATGGCTTGACAAGCAGTGCATCGGTGCATGCCCGGGATCCGAACCGGCGAACCCTGGGCCGCTGCAGCGGAGTGCACGCACTTAACCGCTTGCGCCACCGGGCCGGCCCCTAAAGTCTTGAAAGGAAAAAAAAATGTTAACCAAGAATATTATATGCAGTGAAAATATCTTTCAAAAATGAAGAATAAATCAACACATTTCCAGATTTTAACAAGAATGAAGAGAATTCATACCAGCTGACCTGTTCTACAAGAAAAGTTACAAGAAGTGCTTCATGCTGAAGGGAAATTGTACAAGAAAGAAACTCAATAGTTACATAAGAATGAAGAACATTGGAATTAGTAAATATCTGGATAAATATACATTTTACCTCTTTGTTTAAAATATATAGAACCATATAAGCAAAAGTTATAACACTGTTGTGTTTTATAATGTATGTAAATATAATACATCTGGCAACTATAGCATTATGCAACAATTAGATAAATTACAACGGAATTCTAAGACATTCAATTATTGTTAAAGGTGGTGGGGGGGTTCAGAGGTAGAAAAATCAGATGTAACAAACAGAAAACAAATAATAAAGGGTAGACATAAATCTAACCATATCAATAATTACTTTAAATGTTAGTAAGCACTCTGAATAAAAGGTAGAAATTGTCAGAAAGAATAAAAAATCAAGATCCTACTGTATGCTGTCTATAAGATTTATCTCAAATATAAAGACAGAGATTGGTTGAAAGTATATAGATTAAAAAATATATACCATGTAACAGCAACTATAAGTAAGGTTGGAGTCGCTATATTAATACTAGATAAAACAGACTTCAAGACAAAGAGTACTATCAGAAATAAGGAGGGACATTTCATAATGATAAAAGGGTTAATTCATCAGGAAGACATAATAATCATAAATATTTGTGTGCTTAACAACAGAGCTTCAAAATACATGAAACAAAAACTAGACAGAATTAAAAGGAGAAACACAATTTCACATTCAGAGCTGGAGATTTTAACACCCCTCTCTGAACAATTGATAGAACAACTAGACAAAAAAAAAAAATCAGAAGAGACATATACAATTTGACCTAAACTATCAGCCACTTTGACCTATTTTTTTATAATTTTTTTATTGTTAAATTTTTGTTGTACATTATTGTTTATCAGTCACCATATAAGTGCATCCCTCCACCCCTTGTCCCCACCCCCCACCCCCCTAGCCCCTGGTAACCACCAAACAGTTCTATCTGTCCGTGTGTTGGTTTATCTTTCACATATGAGTGAAATCATGCCCTGTTTGTCTTTCTCTTTCTGGCTTATTTCACCTAACGTAATATCCTCCAGATCCATCCATGTTGTTGCAAATGGGACGATTTTGTCTTTTTTTATGGCTGAGTAGTATTCCGTGGTATATATATACCACATCTTCTTTATCCAATCATCAGTCAAGGGACACTTGGGTTGCTTCCATGTCTTGGCTATAGTGAATAATGCTGTGATGAACATAGGGGTGCATAAGCTTCTTTGGATTGTTGATTTCAGGTTCATTGGGTAGATACCCAGTAGTGGGATAGCTGGATCATAAGGTATTTCTAGTTTAAATTTTTTGAGGCATCTCCATACTGTTTTCCATAGAGGCTTCACCAGCTTGCATTCCCTCCAACAGTGGATTAGGGTTCCCATTTCTCCACAGTCTCTCCAGCATTTGTTGCTTTTTATCTTGGTGATTATAGCCATTCTAATGGGTGTAAGATGATATCTTAGTGTGGTTTTGATTTGCATTTCCCTGATGATTAGTGATGTTGAGCATCTTTTCATGTGCCTATTGGCCATCTGTATATCTTCTTTGGAGAAGTGTCTGTTCATTTCCTCTGCCCATTGTTTGATCAGGTTGTTTGTTTTTTTGTTATTCAGTTGTGTGAGTTCTTTATATATTATGGAGATTAATCCCTTGTCAGATATATGGTTTGCAAATATTTTTTCCCAGATGGTGGGTTCCCTATTCATTTTGATCCTAGGTTCATTTGCCTTGTAGAAGCTCTTTAATCTGATGAAGTCCCACTTGTTTGTTTTTTCTTTTGTTTCCCTTGTCTGAGTAGACATGGAATTCAAAAAGACCCCTTTATGGCTGATGATGAGTAGTGTATTACCTATATTTTCCTCCAGGAGTTTTATAGTTTCAGGTCTCACCTTCAGGTCTTTGATCCATTTTGAGTTAATTTTTGTGTATGGCGAATGAAGATGGTCTACTTTCCTTCTTTTGCATGTGGCTGTCCAGTTTTCCCAGCACCATTTATTGAAGAGACTTTCCTTTCTCCACTGTATGTCCTTAGCTCCTTTGTCAAAGATTAGCTGCCCATAGATATGAGGTTTTATTTCTGGACTTTCAATTCTGTTCCATTGATCTGTGTGTCTGTTTTTGTAACAGTACCATGCTGTTTTAACTACTATCGCTTTGTAGTATGTTTTGAAGTCAGGAATTGTGATGCCTCCAGCCTTGTTCTTCTTTTTTAGGATTGCTTTAGCTATATGGGGTCTTTTGTTGCCCCATATGAATGTTAGTGTTCTTCGTTCTATTTCTGTGAAGAATGTCCTTGAGATTCTGATTGGGATTGCATTGAATCTGTAGATTGCTTTAGGTAGTATGGACATTTTAACTATGTTTATTCTTCCAATCCAAGTGCATGGAATATTTTTCCATTTCTTTATGTCATCATTGATTTCACTCAACAATGTCTTATAGTTTTCATTATATAGGTCTTTCACTTCCTTGGTTAAATTTACTCCTAGATATTTTATTCTTTTTGTTGCAATTGCGAATGAGATTGTCTTCTTGAGTTCTCTTTCTGTTAGTTCGTTGTTGGTATATAGAAATGCAACTGATTTCTGTAAGTTGATTTTGTACCCTGCCACTTGGCTGTAGTTGTTGATTATTTCTAGTAGTTTTCCAATGGATTCTTTAGGGTTTTCTATATATAAGAGCATGTCATCTGCAAACAGTGAGAGTTTCATTTCTTCATTGCCTATTTGGATTCCTTTGATTCCTTTTTCTTGCCTAATTGCTCTGGCCAGAACCTCCAGTACTGTGTTGAATAAGAGTGGTGAGAGTGGGCACCTTTGTCTTGTCCCTGTTTTCAGAGGGATGGCTTTCAGTTTTTTCCCATTAAGTATGATGTTGACTGTGGGTTTGTCATATATGGCCTTTATTATGTTAAGATACTTTCCTTCTATACCCATTTTGTTGAGAGTTTTTTATCATAAATGGATGTTGGATCTTGTCAAAAGCCCTCTCTGCATGTATTGAGATGATCATATGGTTTTTATTCCTCTTTTTGTTAATGTGGTGTATCACATTGATTGATTTGCAGATGTTGAACCATCCCTGTGTCCCTGGTATGAATCCCACTTGATCATGGTGTATGATCTTTTTAATGTATTGCTGTAATCGGTTTGCCAATACTTTGTTGAGGATTTTTGCATTTATGTTCATCAGGGATATTGGTCTGTAGTTTTCCTTCTTACTATTGTCTTTGCCTGGCTTTGGTATCTGGGTGATGTTGCCCTCATAGAATGTGTTGGGAAGTGTTCCATCTTCCTCTATTTTTTGGAATAGTTTGAGAAGGATAGGTATTAAGTCTTCTTTGAATGTTTGGTAAAATTCTCCAGAGAAGCCATCTGGTCCTGGACTTTTATTTTTTGGGAGGTTTTTGATTACTGTTTCAATCTCTTTACTTGTGATTGGTCTATTCAGATTCTCTATTTCTTCTTGATTCAGTTTTGGGAGGTTGTATGAGTCTAGGAATTTATCCATTTCTTCTAGATTGTCCAATTTGTTGGCATATAGTTTTTCATAGTATTCTCTTATAATCTTTTGTATTTCTGTGGTATCTGTTGTAATTTCTCCTTTTTCATTTCCAATTTTATTTATTTGAGACTTCTCTCTTTTTTTCTTGGTGAGTCTGGCTAAGGGTGTGTCAATTTTGTTTATCTTCTCAAGGAACCAGCTCTTTGTTTCATTGATCCTTTCTACTGTTTTTTTTTAATTTCAATTTCATTTATTTCTGCTCTGATTTTTATTATTTCCTCCTTCTGCTCACTTTAGGCTTTGTTTGTTCTTCTTTTTCTAATTCTGTTAGGTGTAGTTTGAGGTTGCTTATTTGGGCTTTGTCTTGTTTCCTAAGGTGGGCCTGTATTGCTATGAGTTTCCCTCTCAGGACCACTTTTGCTGCATCCCATATAAGTTGGTATGGTGTATTTTCATTTTCATTTGTCTCCCAATATGCTTTGATCTCTCCTTTAATTTCATCAATGATCCATTGGTTGTTTAGTAGCATGTTGTTGAGTCTCCACAGCTTTGTCACTTTCCTGGTTTTTTCCTTGTAGTTGATTTCTCACATCATGGCATTATGGTCTGAAAAGATGCTTGTTATGATTTCAATCTTCTTATTTATATAAGCATGCCTTGTTTCCCCACATGTGGTCTACTCTTGAGAATGTTCCATGCATGCTTGAGAAGAATGTGTAATCTGCTGTGTTTGGATGGAGTGCTCTGTATATGTCTATTAAGTCCATCTAATCTAGTTTTTCATTTAAGTCCATTATTTCCTTATTTATTTTCTGTCTGGATGATCTGTCCATTGATGAGAGTGGGGTGTTAAGATCTCCTACTATTATTGTGTTGTTATTAGTATCTCCTTTTAGGTTTGTTAATAGTTGCTTTATGTGCCTTGGAGCTCCTGTGTTGGGTGCATATATATTTAAAAGTGATATGTCTTCTTGGTGGAGTGTCCCTTTTATCATTATATATTGCCGCTCTTTGTCTCTCATTACCTGTTTTATCCTGAAGTCACCTTTCTCTGATATAAGTATGGCAACACCTGCTTTCTTTTGTTTGCCATTAGCTTGGAGTATTGTCTTCCATCCTTTCACTCTGAGCCTAATTTTGTCTTTAGAGCTGAGATGTGTTTCCTGGAGGCAGCGTATTGTTGGGTCTTGTTTTTCAATCCATCCCCCCTCTCTGTGTCTTTTGATTGGAGAGTTCAGTCCATTTACATTTAGGTTAATTATTGATATATGGGGGCTTGTTGTTGTTATTTTATCACTCTTTTTCCAGTTCTTTTGCATTTCTTTCGTTTCTTGTCCCGTGTGTTTCGGATTACCAATTTAGTTTGGTAGTTCTGTATGGGGGTTCTCCTAGTTTTTTATTTCTTTATCATGTGTAATTCTGTTCTGATTATTTGGTTAGTTGTTACCTTGAGGTTTGTATAAAAAATCTCGTGGATGTGATAGTCCATTTTTTGATGGACTCTTATTCCCTTAGACTAAGTTGATTCGATCCCTGTCCTCTTCCCCTTCTGAGTTATTGTTGTCACATCTTATTCCTTCTTGTGTTGTGAGTTCGTATTTAACATGATGAGGTTATATTTATGCTTGGTGCTTACCTTCCCTTGATCTTTGGTTTTATAATTAAGTGTTTGCTAATCTATTTTGATAGAGGACTGCAATTTTTCTGGTTTTGTTGACCTATTTTCCTCCTTGTTCAAAACTTTGAATCCCTTTTCTCTTTTTTTTCTCAGGGATGAGGGCCTTCTTGAGCACTTCTTGTAGTGGGGTCTTGTGGCAATGAACTCCCTTAGCTTTTGTTTATCTGGGATAGTTATTATTTCTCCATCATATCTGAAGGATATTTTTGCTGGATTGAGTATTCTTGTCTGAAAGTTTTTGTCCTTCAGAATTTTGAACATATTGTTCCACTCTGTCCTAGCCTGTAAAGTTTCTGTCGAGGAATTGGCTGAGAGCCTGATAGGAAATCCTTTGTATGTTATTTATTTATTTATTTTTGTCTAGCTGCCCTTAATATTTTTTCTTTGTCATTGACTTTTGCCAGCTTTACTACTATATGCCTTGGAGAGGGTCTTTTTGTGTTGATATATTTAGGAGATCTATTGATTTCATTCACTGGTATTTCCAGCTCCTTCCCCAGGTTTGGGAAGTTCTCAGATATTATTTCTTTGGACAAGTTCTCTACTTATTTTTCCCTCTCTTGTCCCTCTGGAATACCTATAATCCTTATGTTGGATTTCCTAATTGAGTCGGATATTTCTTGGAGAGTTTCTTCATTTCTTCTTAGTCTTAGTTCTCTTTCCTCCTCCCTCTGGAGCATATCTGCATTGCTGTCCTCAATACTGCTAATTCTTTCCTCCATAGTGTCAGCTCTGATGCTTAAGGCTTCCAGATTTGTCATTATCTCCTCTATTGTGTTTTTTCATCTTTAAGATTTCTGATTTTTGGAGGAGGAAGTCAAGATGGCGGTGTGAGCAGACTCTGAGCTCACCTCCTCCCATGGACACAGCCAATTTACAACTACTCGTGGAAAAATTACCCCTGAGACAGAACTGAAAACTGGATAAGAGGAACTCCTGCAACAACGGACAGTCCTAATTGAGGTGGAAGAGGCGGAAACTCCCTTCTTGAGAGGAAAAACGGCACCTTCACAAGCCACCAGCTTCACGGCCGCCCGGGAGCAGCCCTCCCTGGAGGCACAGAGCCCTGAGCCGGGAGCGCCCCCGCTGTGGGCATTTTGTGGACCCAGCACAATCGAGACAAGTGGCATAATATCTGACTTTGCCTGCTGCTAGAGCATTGGGGAGTACCCCCAGAAAACCCGGTTCACAAAGAAACTAAAACCGGCTCTTGAAGGGCCCACATGCAAACTCACCCGTCTCAGAAAGCATCCTAAAATCACCAGAGAGAAAGGTGCACAGTGCTGTGGTGAAAAGAGACTCACCTGATAGGCCCTGAGTGCATCTCAGTGAGAGGTGAGACCTCTCAAGGGACTGGGACATTGGCGGCGGCCATTGTTGTGGCCTGGTGTGGGCGTGCTGACACGGACACCATTGGAGTTCTCCCTGGGGCCTGCTAGCCCAGGTCTGCCCCACCTACTAGAGCACCGATTTAATCCAGCTCAGCCAGGGCAGGCAGCCCACCCTAGAGACTGGCCCCACCCAACAACAAGCCCTCAGGCAACTTGTGGGCCTGCATAGATTCTGGATTCTGAATTCTCTGCAGCCTGGCAACTGAGCCGACTTTAGCGGGGCAGGGCGTGCACAAGGAGCGGGTGGAGAGTGTGGGGCAGTGGCAGAGTGTGTGGGGCTCCTGCCGTGGAGAGACTGGGTCCACTTCAGGAGGTCAGGGCGCACACACGGGGCAGGACTGTGTTGACTGTGTGTGTGGACCTGTGGGCGGCAGGGCTTGTCAGCTGCAGAAGACTTGTGCTTCTCAAAGACCTACATAGGGGGTTTACCTCACCTTCCAAAGCCTGAAACAATTGGGTGCTCCTGTGCCTGAGGCCAGCCCCACCCAGCGGCAATCCTCAGAGAGCTGACAAGAGACCTATTAGGCTGGAGGCTTATAGCAACTGTAAGGCCCTGAGCCTAACAACCTGGCATGCTGGGGGCCTACTCACTTAAAAGAAATACTGCAACACAAATGTGGTATTAGAACTTGCAGCCAACTGTGCTGGGGCTCCCCACAACTGATAATGAGACTGAAGGGCCCACAATAACTACAAGCAGCTGAGCATTACAACAGCTGGATAGGAGCATAACTCGGCCTCCCTGGGCGCCTACAGGGAGAGCAAACAGGCCACAACAGAAGGACACACGTAGCCCACATAGGGGTCACCCCTGGAACATTGAGAACTGAGGGAAGCACACTGGAAGCCTCCTAAGGCATCACTTACATAAGGTCACCTATCCAAGAGCAGGAGACGTAGCTGACCTACCTAATACGTAGACAGAAGCACAGGGAAAAAGGCAAAATGAGGAGGCAAAAGAATACATTCCAAGTAAGGGAACAGGACAAAACCCCAGAAAAGGAACTAAGTGATACAGAAATGAGCAACCTACCTGACAGAGAGTTCAAACTAAGAGTGGTAAGGATGCTCACTGATGTGGGGAGAAGAATAGATGAACTCAGTCAGAATGTCAACAAAGAAATGGAAGATATAAAAAAGAACCAATCAGAAATGAAGAATACAATACTGGAAATGAAAAATTCACTAAAGGGACTCAAAAGCAGAGTAGAGGATACAGAAGAACGGATCTGTGAGCTGGACGAAAGACTAGAAGAAATTACCCAAGCTGAACAGGTAAAAGAGAAAAGAATTAAAAGAATGAGGACAGTCTAAGGGACCTCTGGGACAACATCAAGTGCACTAACATCCGTGTTATAGGTGTCCCGGAAGGAGAAGAGCGAGACAAAGGGGCAGAGAATCTATTTCAAGAAATAATAGATGAAAACTTCCCTAACCTAAGGAAGGAAACAGACATCCAGGTACAGGAAGCACAGAGAGCCCCAAACAAGATAAACCCAAAGAGGCCCACACCAAGACACATCATAATCAAAATGTCCAGAATTAAAGATAAAGAGAGAATCCTAAAAGCCGCAAGAGAAAGTCAAGTTACATACAAAGGAAACCCCATAAGGTTATCAGCTGACTTCTCAGCAGAAACCTTACAGGCTAGAAGAGAATGGCACGATATATTTAAAGTGCTAAAAGGAAAAAACTTACAGCCAAGAATACTCTACCCAGCAAGGTAATCATTCAAAATGGAAAGAGAGAACAAAAATTTCCCAGACAAGCAAAAATTAAAGGAGTTTGTTAACAAGAAACCAGTGCTACAAGAAATGTTAAAGGGACTGATTTAAGGGGAAAAGAGAAGACCACAAATAGGAAAAATTATCTATTTCCATGATAAGAACGTAATGGATACAAATGCACAAAAAAGAGGTTAGATATGATATCAAAAACATAAAAGGAGGGAGGAGGGGAATTAAAGAGTAGAGCTTTCAGACAGAGGTCAAACTAAAAAGACCATCAATTCTGTATAGAAGAAGAAAGGAACAGAGAAGGACTACTAAAACACTGAGAACAAAAAAAAAGTTAAAAAATGGCAGTAAGTACATACTTATCAATAGCTACTTTAAACGTCAATGGACTAAATGCTCCAATTAAAAGGCATAGGGTGGCTGATTGGATAAAAAAACAAGACCCACATATATGCTGCATACAAGAGACACACTTCAGACCTAAAGACACTCACAAACTGAAAGTGAAGGGATGGAAAAAGATACTCCACGCAAATGGCAATGAAAAGAAAGGTGGGGTAGCAGTACTCATATCAGACAAAATAGACTTTAAAACAAAAACTGTAAAAAGAGACAAAGAAGGGCACTACATAATGATCAAGGGAACAATCCAACAAGAGGATATAACACTTGTAAATATCTACGCACCCAATATAGGTGCACCTAAATATATAAAGCAATTATTAACAGACATAAAAACAGAAATAGACAGTAACACAATAATAGTAGGGGACTTTAACACTCCACTTACACCAACGGATAGATCATCCAAACAGAAGATCAGTAAGGAAACATTGGCCTTAAACGACACACTAGAACAGATGGACCTAGTAGATATATACAGAGCATTTCATACAAAAACCGAAGAATACACGTTCTTTTCAAATGCACATGGAACATTCTCCAGGATTGATCACATATTGGGCCACAAAACGAGTCTGCATAAATTTAAGAAGATTGAAATAATACCAAGCATCTTTTCTGACCACAACGGTATGAAACTAGAAATCACCTATAAGAAGAAAATCAGAAAAGCCACAAATACGTGGAGATTAAACAAAATGCTACTGAACAACGACTGGGTCAATGAAGAAATCAAAGAAGAAATCAAAAAATACCTGGAGACAAAGGAAAATGAAAATACGACATGCCAGAATTTATGGGATACAGCAAAAGCGGTTCTAAGAGGGAAGTTTATAGCAATACAGGCCTATCTCAACAAACAAGAAAAATCTCAAATAAACAATCTAACAGGGCCGGCTCCGTGGCTTAGCGGTTAAGTGCGCGCGCTCTGGTGCTGGCGGCCCGGGTTCGGATCCCGGGCGCACCCCGAGGCACCACTTCTCCGTCCAGCGCGAGGCCGAGTCCCACGTACAGCAACTAGAAGGATGTGAACCTATGACATACAACTGTCTACTGGGGCTTTGGGGGAAAAAAATGAATAAATAAAATCTTTAAAAAAAAAAAAAAAAAAACAATCTAACAATGCACCTAAAGGAACTGGAAAAAGAAGAACAAACAAAGCCCCAAATCAGTAGAAGGGAAATAATAAAAATCAGAGCAGAAATAAATGAAATAGAGACCAAAAAAACAATAGAAAATATTAATAAAACCAAGAGCTGGTTCTTTGAAAAGATCAACAAAATTGACAAACCTCTAGCTAGACTCACTAAGAAAAAAAGAGAGAAGGCACAAATAGGTAAAATCAGAAATGAAAGAGGAGAAATTACAACAGACACCTCAGAAATACAAAAGATTATAAGAGAATACTATGAAAAGCTATATGCCAACCAATTCGACAATCTGGAAGAAATGGATAAATTCTTAGAATCATACAACCTTCCAAAAGTGGATCAAGAAGATGTAGAGAATTTGAATAGACCAATCACCAGTAAGGAGATCAAAACAGTAATCAAAAACTTCCCCAAAAATAAAAGTCCAGGACCAGACGGCTTCCCTGGTGAATTCTACCAAACATACAAAGAAGATTTAATACCTATCCTTCTCAAACTCTTCCAAAAAATTGAGGAGGGGGGGAAGCTCCCTGACTCATTCTACGAAGCTGACATTACCCTGATATCAAAACCAGACAAGGACAACACAAAAAAAGAAAATTACAGGCCAATATCACTGATGAACATCGATGCAAAAATCCTCAACAAAATACTAGCAAATTGCATACAACAATACGTTAAAAAGATTATACACCATGATCAAGTGGGATTTATTCCAGGTATGCAGGGATGGTTTAACATTCACAAATCAATCAACGTAATACACCACATTAATAAAATGAAGAATAAAAATCACATGATCATCTCAATAGATGCAGAGAAAGCATTTGACAAGATACAGCGTCCATTTATGACAAAAACTCTGAATAAAATGGGTATAGAAGGGAAGTACCTCAACATAATAAAGGCCATATATGACAAACCCACAGCTAATGTCATCCTCAATGGTGAAAAACTGAAAGCTATCCCTCTAAGAACAGGAACCAGACAAGGATGCCCACTCTCACCACTCCTATTTAACATAGTACTGGAAGTCCTAACCAGAGCAATCAGGCAAGAGAAAGAAATAAAAGGGATCCAAATGGGAAAGGAAGAAGTGAAACTGTCACTATTTGCAGATGAAATGATTTTATATATAGAAATCCCTAAAGAATCCACCAGAAAACTTTTAGAAGTAATAAACGAATATGGTAAAGTTGCAGGATACAAAATCAACATACAAAAATCAGTTGCATTTCTATACACTAACAATGATGTGGCAGAAAGAGAAATTAAGAATACAACCCCATTTACAATTGCAACAAAAAGAATAAAATACCTAGGAATAAACTTAACCAAAGAGGTGAAAGATCTGTACACCGAAAACTATACAACATTGCTGAAAGAAATTGAAGAAGACACAAAGAAATGGAAAGATATTCCGTGCTCTTGGATTGGAAGAATTAACATAGTTAAGATGTCCATACTTCCTAAAGCAATCTATAGATTCAATGCAATCCCTATCAAAGTTCCAAAAACAGTTTTCACAAAATAGAACAAAGAATCCTAAAATTTATATGGAACAACAAAAGACCAGGAATAGCTAAAGGAATCCTGAGAAAAAAAGAACAAAGCTGGAGGTATCACACTTCCTGATTTCAAAATATACTACAAAGCTATAGTAACCAAAACAGCATGGTACTGGCACAAAAACAGACACACAGATCAATGGAATAGAATTGAAAGCCCAGAAATAAACCCACACATCTATGGACAGCTAATCTTTGACAAAGGAGCCAAGAACATACAATGGGGAAAAGAAAGTCTCTTCAACAAATGGTGTTGAGAAAACTGGATAGCCACGTGCAAAAAAATGAAAGTAGACCCTTACCTTACACCATACACAAAAATTAACTCCAAATGGATTAAAGACTTGAACGTAAGACATGAAACTATGAAACTTCTAGAAGAAAACATAGGCAGTACGCTCTTCGACATCGGTCTTAGCAACATATTTTCAAGCACCATGTCTGACCGGGCAAGAGAAACAATAGAAAAAATAAACAAATGGGACTACATCAAACTAAAAGCTTCTGCACACAAAGGAAACCATCAACAAAACGAAAAGACAACCTAACAATTGGGAGAAGATATTTGCAAACCATACATCTGATAAGGGCTTAATCTCCAAAATATATAAAGAACTCATGCATCTCAACAACCCAATAAAAAAATGGGCAAAAGACCTGAACAGACATTTCTCCAAAGAAGATATACAGATGGCCAACAGACACATGAAAAGATGTTCAAAATCATTAACTATCAGGGAAATGCAATCAAAACTACAATGAGATATCACCTCATGCCCGTTAGAATGGCTATAATTAACAAGACAGGAAACAACATGTGTTGGAGAGGATGTGGAGAGAAGGGAACTCTCACACACTGCTGGTGGGAGAGCAAACTGGTGCAGCCACTATGGAAAACAGTATGGAGATTCCTCAAAAAATCAAGGATAGAACTACCATATGATCCAGCTATTCCACTGCTGGGTATTTATCCAAAGAACTTGAAAACACCAATGTGTAAAGATACATGCACCCCTGTGTTCATTGCAGCATTATTCACATTAGCCAAGACTTGGAAGCAACCTAAGTGCCCATCAAGGGACGAATTTATAAAGAAGATGTGGTATATATACACAATGGAATACTACTCAGCCATAAGAAACGATGAAATCCAGGCATTTGTGACAACATGGATGGACATTGAGGGTATTATGCAAAGTGAAATAAGTCAGAGGGAGAAGGTCAAATACCGTATGATTTCCCTCATTAAGTAGTAGATGATAACAACAATAAACAAACACATAGAGACAGAGATTGGATTGGTGGTTACCAGAGGGGAAGGGGGGAGGGAGGAGGGTGACAGGGATAATTCGGCATATGTGTGTCATGATGGGTTGTAATTAGTATTTGGGTGGTGAACATGATGTTTTTTATGGAGAAATAGAAGTATAATGATGTACACCTGAAATTTATACAATGTTATAAACCAATGTTACTGCAATAAACAAAAAAAATTTAAAAAAACGATTTCTGATATTTTTTATAGTTTCAATCTCTTTTGTGAAGAAACTCCTGATTTCATTGAATTGTCTGTGTTTTCTTGTATTTCATTAAGCTTTTTTATGATGGCTATTTTGAATTCTCTTTCATTAAGGTTATACATTTCTGTGCTTTCTAGGTTGACTTCTGGGTGCTTATCATTTTCCTTTTGGTCTGGAGATTAATATATTTTTGCACGATGCCTGTCAGTGTTGGCTTACTTTTCCTCATAGTGAAAATATATGGTCTCAGTTTCCTCTTGTTGCTGCTGGGTGGGGGTCAAGGGCTGTGTATTCTGGCCCACCTCAATCCACGGGCACTCTTGTCAGCCCCTGGCTGATCTCAGGTGTGGGTGAGTGGAGCCTGCTGGGGGGCCAGTGTGGAAACAGCTGGAGCTGGAGCGTGGGAACAGCTGGGACTGGAGCGCAGCTAGGCCAAAGCAGCTGGGGCTCAGGTGGAGGTGGGTTGAAGCAGCTGCAGCCAAAGTGCCACTGGGCCAAAGAAGGACAAGCTGGAGCACCGCTGGGCTGAAGAAGCTGGAACTGGAGTGTGCTGGGCCGAAGAAGGTAGAGCTGGAGCACCGCTGGGCCGAAGAAGCTGGAACTGGAGTGCGCTGGGCCGAAGAAGGAAGAGCTGGAGTGCCACTGGGCCAAAGAAGTTGCAACTGGAGTGGACTGGGCCAAAGAAGGAGGAGCTGGAGTGCCACTGGGCTGAAGAAGCTGGAACTGGAGTGTGCTGGGCTGAAGAAGGACGACCTGGAGTGCCGCTGAGCCAAAGAAGCTGGAACTGGAGTGCAGTGGGCTGAAGTGCTGGCGCCAAGTCAGCTGGAGCCTGAGCACAGGCCAAGCCAAAGCAGCTGGAGCCAGGGGGAGGGGAGGCAGGCAAGCTGAAGGAGGTGGGGCTGGGGCACAGTGGAGCCAGGGAAGCTGGGGCCATGGCTTGGTCCAGCTGGAGCAGCTGGGGCTGTGGTGTGGTGGGGCCTGAGCTGCTGCTGCCTCTGGTGCAGGGGCGCAGCCTTGCCCTGCTGCTGGTTGGTCCCGGGCACCTGGGGGCCACTGCCTGTGGGGGTGGCGCAGTCACACTGCCCTTGCTGGTGGGGCCTGGGTGCCTGGGGGCCACTGCCTCTGGGGATGGGGCTGAGCTGAAGCCCTGCTGTGCTGAAGCATCAGTCAGGCAGGCCAGGTGGGGGAGGGGCACTTACTTTTGCCTCCCCCATCTCAGAGGTTTCTCACCTTGCTGTTGCTCTCTGCTCTCCTGAGGGGCTAGCTTGCTGAAACTACCCTCACAACAGTTCCGCTCCCTCTGTAGGGGAATCCCCTTGGGCTGTAAGGGGTCTTGGAGAGTGCTGGTTTTCACATGGTGAGCTGCCCCTCCCCCTCCTCTGAGAGATGCGTCCTCTCAGTCTCTGGGTCACAGTCCTTGGGGAAGGAAGGGAGCTCCTCTTATCTCCTTCCACTTACTCTGGGGATTCCAGCACCTCAGTCTTTGAGTGTATGGCTGCCTGGGTGCCTCAGACATCTGCTGTGTTGTGTGAATAGCTTCTGTTGGAATATGAATGTCCTTTTTGTTGTGTCTTAGAGGGGGAGAGTTCAATGGGGGAAGCTCACTCCACCATGATGCTGACATCACCCTGCCACTTTGACCTATTTATGGCACACTGTACCCTACAACAGCAGGATACACATTCTTTTCAAGTGTCTGTGAAACATTCACCAAGATGGTACATATGCTGGACCATAAAAGAAGTATCAGTCAAGTTAAAATGATTGAAATCATACAGAATATGTTTTCTGACCACAAGAGAATTAAATTAGAAATAAAGAACTATAATATATCTAGGAAAACTTTAAATATCTAGAAATAAAATATATACTTCCAAATAACCCATGAGTCAAAGAAGAAATCACAGAGGAAATTAGAAAAAATTTTAAACTGAATGAAAAGGAAAGTACATCATATCAAAATGCATGGGATGCAGCTAAAGCAGTGCTTCATCTCCCATCCCCAAATTACAGACCAATATCTCTCATGAATATAGATGCAAAAATCTTCAGCAAAATATTAGCAAATGGAATCCAGCAATATATAAAAAGGATAATATATCAATGCCAAGTAGAGTTTATCCAGGAATTCAAGATTGGTTTCATATTTGAAAATCAATCAATATAACCCATCATATTACAGAATACATGAGAAAACACATTATGATAATTTTAAAAAGCATCTGACAAGGTTTAATATCCATTTGTATTAAAAAAATTTTTTTTCACCAAACTAGGAATAGAAAAGAGCTTTCTCAATCTGCTGAAGAACATCCACCAAAAAAATCCCCTACTGTTGACATCATACTTAATGGTAAAATATTGAATACTTTCCTCTTAAGATTGGAAACAAGGCAAGGATGCCCACTCTCACCACTTACGTTCAACATGATAGGAGAGGTCTTAGCCATTGTAATAAAAATGGAAATAAAAAGCATAAAGATTGGAAAGAAGTAAAACTATCTTTTTGCAAAGGACATGATTATTTACTCTATCTAACAACCATAAAAAAAAATTTAAGAGTTTGATCATACACCTAAACATAAAAGCTAAAACCAAAAAGGGATTATTGGAAAACATAAGAGAATATCTGTGTGATTTAGGGGTAGGCAAATGTTTCTTGGTCACAGAAAACAAAAAACATAAAAGATCAGGACTGATAAATTAAAAGTTCAAAAAAATTAATAAACTTCTCACCAAAAGACACCTTTAGGAAAACAAACAGGCAAAGCACAGACTGGGAGAAAATATTCACAAACCATATATCTGATAAAGGACTGGTATCCAGGGTACAGAAAGAACTCTACAACTCAATAATTTTTAAAAATCCAATTAAAAATGTTCAAAGGATTTGAACATTTTATAAAAGATATACAAGTAGCCCATAATCTTAAGAAATAGTACTCAACATCATTAATTGTCAGGGAAGTGCAAATTAAAACCACTAAGATACCACTGCACACTCATGAGAATGGTTAAAATCAAAAAGGCTAATAACTCTTAAAGTTGGATTTTGTGGCACAATTGGAACTCTCAGACATTGTTGGTGGGACTGTAAAGTGGAGAAAGATCTGGAAAGTTTCTTATAAAACTAAATATACACCTACCTTATGACCTAACAATTCCACTCCTGGCTATTTACCCAAGAGGATGAAAACTATGATCACAGAAAGACTTGTAAAAGAATGTTATTTGCAGCTTTATTAATAATAGCCAAAACAACCCAGGTGTACGTCTCTATGAGAACTGATAATCAAACTGTAAGTTATTCATACAACACAACACTACTCAGCAATAAAAAGGAATGAATTACCCTAGACCCAACAACATGAATGAATCTTAAAAATGTTACGCTCATTAAAAGAAGACTCACACTAATAAGTATATATTGTATAATTTCATTTATATGACATTCTGGAAGAGGTGAAATTATTCAACAGTGCAAAAGAAGAACAATATTTGCCTCTGGATGGGTAGGTGAGAAGTTTGATGCAAAGAGGCATGAAGGCTTACTGAGGTGACAGTAAGGTTCTATATCTTGGTAGCAGTTTGGATTACACGTGTATGTTGGTCAAAACCAAGAAAGTACACTTAAGATTTCCACATTTCCCTGTATGTACATCAAAACAGAAATGCAAGCAAAAATTGAACTCTTATTAATATGCTTGCTAAAATATTTAGGAGGTAGTGTAGTGATGTCTGCAATTTACTTTGAAGTGCATAAAAAATAAGATGGATTAATGGATGTATAGAGAGATGGACAGATATATGACAAAGCTAGTATAGTAAAATGTTAAGGATAGAATCTAGGTGGTGGGTAAACAGGTGTTCAATGTAAAACTCCCTCAAGTTTGTTATATGTTTGTAAATTTTCATAACTAACATATTGGGAAATAAAGAGATTCATTAAAACATCAGCTTTGAATGACACCAAGGCAAGAGATAACCTTGACTAGATTATGACAATATCAGTTAAGTGAGATTTTTCTTGCTCCTTATTTCTCTCATCCCCTGGTTCAATCCTAGAGGAGCCAGAGACCACCTATAAAGAGGGATAAAGTAAAGGAGTTAAATTATAGCCTGGAAAATTAGAGAAGAAACTAATTTTGTTATTCTTTCCAAGTTGTAGGCTTCCAGCAGGAGCTGGAAAGTTTTTGCTTCAAATGATATTTGAAGTATTGATTTTTCCAGGGAATATTTTAATTAGCAAAATGACCATTATACTTACCGAGAGTGATCTCATTTTTATTATGTCAGAGTGACTACAAAAGCTATCAACCACCAAGATTTCACCCAGGAGCAGGAAAAAGCTCACACAGAAGTATTGAAAGTGGTAGTTAATAAAACCTTTTGTTTGCATGCAACGCATAGGTCTTATTCAATTCAACATATTGGTTATTAGTTTATGTGGAGTTTCCAGGAATACAATGCTATCATCTGGAAATTATGATGGTCTTACTACCTCCTTTTCAATTCTATACTTGTAATTGTTTTACTTACCTAATTGCCAGTCAAAATTCTGCAGGCACATATAACAGCCAATATCAGATACCCAGCTAGACATAGGCACAATTTCTGAGTCACTCAGCAGTCTGAGTGAGCTTCAGCAATTAATCTCTCTATTCCGTAGTTTCTCTTCTGTAGGTTGAGGATAATGGTAGTACCGTTATGAGGCTTAGTAGAGTTAAGTGCAAAGCCCTAGCTTAGTGCCTGGCACATAATAAATATTCGATAAATAAAAGCTATTGTTATTAAATGGTGATTTGTAAGTCATTCTCCATCAATTTTCTATATCAGGAGCCATACAGGCCTATATATGTATTTTTCATGACAAAATAGGGGTCACACCATACATGGTGTTTTGTAATCTCCTTTCTCCATCCACCAATACATAGAAAACTTTTTCATGTCATCAAATGAGGATTTATGTCATTCTGTTGTAATGGCTACATTGTTTT
Source organism: Ceratotherium simum simum (assembly GCF_057802395.1). Taxonomy (NCBI): domain Eukaryota; kingdom Metazoa; phylum Chordata; class Mammalia; order Perissodactyla; family Rhinocerotidae; genus Ceratotherium; species Ceratotherium simum. The sequence continues at coordinate 27,381,309 of NC_141932.1, forward strand.
CTATATCATGGATGTACTATAAATTATTTAACCATTTCTCTATTGAAGTACATTTAAATTCTTTTATGCTTTTTTTCATTATAAACAATGTCTTTCTGCAAACTCATGTATACATTTTGGGCTTCAGAAACTAACTCCAGAATGGAAAAATATTAGCTTCGTAGTTAGATATATAAGCTCTGTCACTTATTTTGTGTGCTGGGTATAGAACATTTCCAGCACCACGAGAGGTCCTCTTATTCTCTTTTCTTTTTTGTGTGTGTGTGTGAGGAAGATCAGCCTTGAGCTAATATCCATGCCAATCCTCCTCTTTTTTTTTTGGCTGAGGAAGACTGTCCCTGAGCTAACATTCGTGCCCATCTTCCTCCACTTTTATGTGGGATGCCGCCACAGCATGGCCTGACAAGCAGTGCGTTGGTGCACGCCTGGGATCCAAACCCGGGCCGCCAGGAGCTGAGCACGCACTTAACACCTACGCCACGGGGCCAGCCCCTCTCTTTTCTAATCAGTAGCCCCTACCACCTCCAACTGTAACCAATATTTTGACCTTTATCACTGTCTATTTGTTTTGCCTGTTTTTTATTTCATATAAATTGAATCCTGTATGTTCTTTTTGTCTGGTTTTTTAAAAAGACCAATTTATGTATTTATGTGAAAATTTTTACAAAGGTTAAATATTTAGTGTCACCTTTTTTAAAAGACTTTTAAACTGAATTGTTCTAGAAAATTCAGAATATATATTCTCTGTGACTATAGGATAATACTTGCCGATGGGATCAACGTTTTGATTTCTTTCTTCTTTGAAAAATATTGTTTGATAGACCAACAGTCTGTGCCCTTTACCTCTGGATCACGCCAAACAAGCAGAGGACGGGGTGCTGTGTCATACTGGCCCCAAGAGAATTGTTTTCTCTGTACCTTATTGTAATGCCAACAATTTTTATGATTTAAGAAGGCACTGTATGAATCTTATTGTTGTATTTATTATCAGAATGTAATAAAAGGTGTTATTTGTTACATTAGTTTTCTATGTACGAGTTGCCCCACCACAGAGAAATTTCTGTATGATCTTAGTATCAAGAATAGTTGTAGAGTGTGAATGCTGAACAATTGCTTGATTAACTCATGCATGCACTGACTTGTGTAAATAGCTATTTCCCTTCTCTGTATTGGCTGCTACACAACTTAGAGCCAAATGTATAGCCCACCTGTAGCAGGTGTAGGTCATTATGGTCTGCATCTTAGCCCTATTCTTGACTCACCTTTAATTTATCTTGTCTTGCATTTTACGTATCCTAGTAAGACCCTTAAATCCTTTCTGAAACAAGGCAAAGTATGAGTGAGTGAATGGTGTAGAAGATACACGAAACAACTTCCAATGAGTCATTAGTTTCATCTCAAAAAAAGTCTCAAAACCAGCATATCTTCTGCACTGTCGTCTTCTTTTTGTTAAAATATACAGTTCTTTTGGGTATATATTTAGAGGTAGGAATTGCTGGATCATATGGTAATTCTATGTTTAATTTTTTGAGGAATCATCAAACTGTTTTCCACAGCAGTTACACTATTTTATATTCCCATCAGCAATGCACAAGGGCTCCAATTTCTCCACATCCTAACATTTGTTATTTTCTGTTTTTAAAAAATTATTATATCCATCCTAATGGATGTGAAGTGGTATTTGTGGTTTTGATTTGCATTTCCCTAATGGCCAATGATGTTGAACATCTTTTTATGTGATTTTTGGCCATTTGTATATGTTTTGGGAGAAATGTCTATTCAAGTCCTTTACCCATTTTTAAATTGTTTTTTGGTTATTGCTTTTGTTGTTGAGTTTTAGGAATTCTTTATATATTCTGGATATTAATCACTTATCAGATGTATCATTTGCAAATATTTTCTCCCATTCTGTGGGTTGTCTTTTTACTCTGTCAATAGTGTCCTTCGATGCACAAAAGTTTTTAGTTTTACTAGGTCCAGTTTATGTATTTTCCTTCTGTTGCATGTGCTTTTGGTGTCATAGCCAAGAAATCATTGCCAAACCCATTGTTATGAAGATTTTCCTCTATTTTCTTCTAAGAGTTTTATAGTTTAACTCTTATGCTTAGGTCTTTGATCCACTTTGAGTTAATTTTTGTAAATGGTGTAAGGTAATGGTCTAACTTCATTCTTTTGCACGTGGATATCCAGTTTTTCCAGCACCATTTGTTGAAAAGACTGTTCTTTCACATTGAATGTCTTGACACCCTTGTTGAAAATCATTTGAACATATATGCAAGGGCCATGTCTGGCTTTTTTGGGGTAATGTTATATTTTTGAGATTTTTCCATGCTTTTGCATATAGAATAGACAATTCTTCATTATTATTGTGTAGTATTCTACTGACTGACTGTACCACAAATTATTTATTCATTCTTCTGTTGACAAACATTTGATTTGGCTATTTATGAATAACAATATTATGAATGTTCATGTACATGTCTTTTGAGAGATATATGCACTCATTTTTACCATGGAGTTACTTACAAGTGGGATTGTTTCATCATGTTTAGAGTTAGTGTTTCTTTTACTATAAAGGACAAGAGTGGGACAACTGGACACGTGTGAGTAAGGTATGCAGAACAGATAATACAACAATGTCAGTATTAATGTCCTGATTTTACCAAATAACAAATGATAAGCTTAAACCCCACCATACTAGTAATTATATGTAATAGAAATGGACTAAACACTCCAATATTTTAAAATACAAAGATTCGTCTCACTGGATGAAAAACCAAAACTCAACCATATTACTGTATACAGGAAACATAATTTAAATGTAATTACATAGAAAGGTTGGAACTTAACATGAAAAAATATCTACCATGTAAACATTAATCATAAGAAAGCTGGTATAACTATGTTGATATTAGACAAAAATAGACTTTAAGGCATGAAGTATTATCAGAATTAAAGGCAACATTTCATAATGACAAAAGGGTCAGCTCAACAGGAAGATATACCGGTTGTAAATTTGTATGTACTTGATATCATAATTTCAAAATACTATAGAGGAAAAATGGATAAAACTAAAATGAAAAAGAAACAAATACACAATCAGAGTTGGGAATTTTAACACTTCTGTGTCGGCAACTGGTAGAACAAGGAGACTAAAAATCAGTAAGGATATAGTAGATTAAAACAACTCAAATAACCAACTTGACTTAAATGAATATATGAATGCTACAACTCCAGAATCATATTCTGCCACTTAATGAATGACATATTGGGCAAGTGATTTCTCTTCTTTGAACTTCCTTGTCTTGATCTGTTATATAAAACACAACTATACTGTATAGCAGTGATGAGGGTGTAATGGTAAGGTATGTAAAGCATCTATTATGTAAAAGTTCTCATATTTATTTGTTGTTGTCTAGCTGTAGGGGACATGAATTCACTCCTCTCCATCTTCTGGCTGAGAGAGAGAGGTGGGGAATTATCAGGAAATAGGAAGTTATGAGCCCAGAAGATTCTGGGAATTGTAATCCTGGCTGGGGAAAGGGTTCAATGAGGCAGGTGCAGTTTACAGTGGTAAAGATTGTTGGGCTTGGTTCATGCTGTTTTTTGCATTTGAGTCTGGGAGAACTAGGCAGATCTCTGTGGCCATGAATGAGGTTCGGGTGTGTATGATGTGGCCACTTTTGAGCACTGGAAAATGGAGATTGGAGGAGGAGGATGTGCTCAGTACAAATCTGAGTGGCCCATTTTCAGATCCAGATCAGTGTCAGCAGAGTGGGGAACTGACCAGAAATCCTCCTGCTGAAGTTTCTGGATCCCTGTTTTGATGAGGAGTTCCTCTGCGCTGACTCCATTCCTGTACAGCTGAGTTGCTTGAGGTATAGTGAAGGTTCGATTTGTTGAGATTTTTATGTGTCCCAGATTATGTTTGTGTTTTGGGAAGCAGAAAGGAAGAGGGGGAAAAGACAGTATTAATTCAAGTCGTTTTAGGAACTCTTAGATCCATTTGGTCGCATGTTAATGTTTCCTCTCACAGCTTGGGCCTCTGTAGTCTGTGCTTCTCCAGGAGAGGAGGACCCAAGGAAGACTGACCACTTTTTGCTTTTCTAAAACCATGACCCATGTAAGTTCCTGTTTATCTTTCCTTTCTTAAAATAGTCATTTTTCGGTCATGTGAGTATATCCCTATCCTGAAACTTCATGTGTGACTGAGCACCGTTGAAGAACCTGATCCCTAGCTCTTCTTATTCCAGAGAAGGCTGGGGCCAAACAACCCAGTGTCCCTTCCTTGTGCCCTTCTGTTCTGTAACAAATATTCAGCATCTCTTCTCAGTTATTTGGTGAAATGAAATTCATTGAGGGAGGTATTTGACCATCCTTGTCAGATCTGTTGTGGGATGAGAAAAGATAGTTCTGTTTGACAACTCCTGGGAAACATAAATATTCTCCACAGACCTGAGTAGGTAAGATGGGATTTACTGTTGAATAGTCTCAGTCTCTGTATAGGGGAGATCTCTTGCTTTGTGAGGCTTTGAGGATTGGGTAGTATGTGATTAGGGCCTGCAAAGGGGAAAATCAAAGATCTTCCCTTGGAATCCTTGAGAGAGAAATACTTGTGAAAAGGTGCATTGTGCAGTTTAACAGGTGTGCTGGTCTTGGATGATATCTTTGTAACCCTGGATCATCCTATATTAGTCACCTATAACTTGGGAACAAGGCATGGATTCAATGAGGGATGGTAGATGGTGGCAAGTAATATTACTCAAATGCATATGTAGTAGATGATTATAGGTTCCCAGAATTAGAAAAAGACACAAATAGTATAAAGACCTAAACAGACCCAAATAGGATAAAGAATGATTAAGGTTAATATATCCAAAAACGTAGACAGTTCTCCAGGCAGCAGAAAACATTTACTTAATATTATTTGTCTTAATGAAGAATAATGCTATGATAATATCTGACTTAATGACAAACTTGAGGCTTAAAGAAATTCTATAACTTTATGCAACCCTATTTTCTGGGATAGCAATTTTATATTCATACTCTTGAAATAGTCTGTACAAAAATCACATTTATTGAAAAAATTCACGTGGAAGGCACATAGCATATGATGTGCTTAAATACAGTATTTCATTTATTTGGGAAACTGATTATTTTATTCATTCCCAGATATATTTGAATAATTAAAGGATTCCATAGTTTTCTGAGAGTTTTGTCTGTAGCAGCAGGATTGTGTAAGAACATATAGATTCTCTGTTTCACACATGTTAATTTCCTTACTACTGATATTACAGGCTTCCAACCTCAGCCTATTTGCTTGCTAATATTGTTCCTCTTCCTGACATGGAATAGTCGCCTCTCTTTTTCTCTTCAAAACATTTCCTTTACTTTTTCTTTAATTGCGGTTTCAGAAATTGGTGACATTCAAGGATGTGGCCATGGACTTCTCTCAGGAGGGATGGGACTGCCTGTGCCCAGCTCAGAGGGACTTGTCCAGGGATGTGATGCTGGAGAACTGTGGTAACTTGGTTTCACTGGGTAAAGTTATGTATTCCAAATAATTTAAAATGTGTTGCCTGGAATATCAGTTTCTTTACCATAAAATATCAGTTTTCTTCACCATAAAATTCTGGGCTGTCCTATAAGAGCATAGGTGAATTTCTTTTCCCTTCTCCCAAAGAAATGGTTTGAGTGTTTTTGAGGCATCCCTAATCAGCACCTTCCTCCTCCTCATTCTTTTTCTACCTTCACGGTGTCCTCTGGCCCTCCCTGTATTTGCTTTTCTTCCTAATGCCAAGGAGCTGGATTTGAATTCTGAGACACTTCCAGCATAACCACAGTTTGTTTGTTTGTTTAAAATTTTTAGTCATTTTTTTTTGTGTGTGTGTGTGAGGAAGATCAGCCCTGAGCTAACATCCATGCTAATCCTCCCCTTTTTGCTGAGGAAGACCAGCTCTGAGCTAACATCTATTGCCAATCTTCCTCCTTTTTTCCCCAAAGCCCCAGTAGATAGTTGTATGTCATAGTTGCACATCCTTCTAGTTGCTGTATGTGGGACGCGGCCTCAGCATGGCCAGAGAAGCGGTGCCTCGGTGCATGCCCGGGATCCGAACCCGGGCCGCCAGTAGCAGAGCGCGCGCACTTAACCACTAAGCCACAGGGCCGGCCCTGTTTGTTTTTTTAAAACAGATAATCTACATTATTTTCTGATACACATGCATGGAGAATAAAACCCGGGGTCCTGGCTTTCTTTGTGTATCAAATGAACCTCCATAATTTATGTGGTAGTAGATTAGATTAACAGAATTCATTTATAAGTAAAGAGAAAATATTCATTTTCTGCAGCAAATATTCTTTTTTTTTTATTGATGTTTTAATGGTTTCTAACATTGTGAAATTTTGGGTTGTACATTTTTGTTTGTCCATCACCACATATATGACTCCCTTCACCCCTTGTGCCCACCCCCTACCCCCACTGCCCTGGTAACCACAGTCCAGTTTTCTCTGTCCATGTGTTGGTTTATATTCCACATATGAGTGAGATCATACAGTGTTTGTCTTTCTCTTTCTGGCTTATTTCACTTAACATAATACGCTCCAGGCCCATCCATCTTGTTGCAAATGGGACGATTTTGTCTTTTTTTATGGCTGAGTAGTATTCCATTGTATATATATACCACATTTTCTTAATCCAATCGTCAGTTGAGGGACACTTAGGTTGCAGCAAATATTCTTTTACTTGCTTTGTTGTTAAAGTTACAATTCAATAATTTAGCAGTTAACATTGAATATCACAGGAAAGATCTGTTAATATTTCAGGAACCTACTTGGTTTCATCTTATCAAAATATCAAAAGCAAAAATAATAATAATGTAACCTAATACTTGCGATGTACCAGCCTCTGTTCTAAGCATTTTACATGTATTATCTGATTTAATTCTGACAATAATTCTATGAGAGAGGTTGTATTTTTATTCCCATTTCATAGAAGAGAACACTGAGACACAGAGATTTAATAACTTACCCAAGGCTACACCACCAGTAGGTGTCAGAGGCAGGTTTTGAATCCCAGCAGCCTGGTTCAAGTCTTGTTCTTTACCGTCACATTACACAGTCATACACTGCATAATGACGTTTCGGTCAGTGACGGACCGCATATATGTTGGTGGGCCCATAAGATTATAATAGAGCTGACATAGGACATCGAAATGTTGGAGCCATCGAAATGTCGTAGCGCAATGCATTACTCACGTGTTTGTAGTGGATGCTGGTGTAAACAAACCTACTGTTCTGCCAGTCATATAAAAGTATACCACATACAATTATGTACAGTACATAATGCTTGATAACGATGATAAACTACTACATTACTGGTTTATGTATTTACTATACCATAATTTTTATCATTATTTTAGAGTGTGCTCTTTCTACTTATAAAAAAAGTTTGCTGTAAAACAGTATGCTGTGTTATGCTGGCAGCAGTCTCATACATCTCATGCTTACTGCAGTAAACATGATTGCATCATTTTCTTGATTGCATCATTTTCTCCTGTGCTTGATTTAATCTTGTGTTATTTTGTTCATCACGGCCCCTAAGCATACAAAATCCACTGCTAATGTTGCCAGTAAGAAGCCACATCGAATGATTGACCTGGAAACAAAATAAAAGTGATTAAGGACTACGAAGGTGGAAAATCAGTGATGGTTACTGCTTGCCAGTCAGGCGTGTCCCATTCCACCACAGCTACGATCTTGAAGAACAAGAACAAAATGATGGAAGCTGTTAAAGGATCTGCTTCATTGAAGGCAACAAGACTAACAAAAATTGAAGAGAGCCTATATCAGACATGGAGAAACTTCTAATGACCTGGATTGAAGACCAGACACAGAAGCGTATCCTTCTCAGCACCATGGTGATCACAGCCAAAGCAAAAAGTTTGTTTGCAAGGTTGAAAGCAACGGCTGGACCTGACCACGATGTTGAATTTACCACTAGCTCTGGGTGGTTTAAATGGTTCAAGAATCGTTATTCATTACATAATGTGAAAGTGAGTGGTGAGTCTGTGAGTGTTGATGTGAAGGTAGCTGAAGAATTTTTGGAAACTCTAGATAAGCTGATACTGGAGGAAAATTATTTGCCAGAGCAGATATTCAATATGGATGAAATCTCCCTATTTGAGAAATGGATGCCTGAAAGGACTTTCTTCCATAAGGAGGCCAAGTCAATGCCAGGTTTCAAGGCTTTTAAGGACAGGATAACAGTCTTGCTTGAGAGCAATGTTGCAGGCTACAAATTGAAACCCTTTGTGATCTGGCACAGTGAGGACCCCAGGGCCTTCAGGCATACCAATAAACACACACTACCAGTGTACTACAGGAGCAACAAGAAGTCATGGGTGACCCAGCACCTTTCCCAAGATGACCTCCTGAATTGCTAAGCCAGTGAAATGAAGAAATATTGTTTGGAGAATAACATAACATTTCAAGATTTTACTTATTTTTGATAATGCTCCTGGACATCATCCTTTTATTGGTGATCTTCATCCCAATATCAAAGCAGTGTTTCTCCCTCCAAACACCACCTCTTTGATGCAACCAATAGATGAAGGAGTTATAGCAGCTTTTAAGGCCTACTACCTGAGGAGGACTTTTTGCCCAGTCTACTGCGGCAACTAAGGAAGACACTGAGATGACACTGATGCAGTTCTGGAAGGATTACAACATCTATGACTGCATCAAGAACATTGATTGGGCTTGGGGTGATGTCACCAAGGAGTGTATGTATGGCATCTGGAAGAAGACACTCAAGACACTTGTCCATGACTTCAAAAGATTTGCCAAGGATGAGGAGGTTGCAAAAATCAACAAGGCTGTGGTTCATATGGCAAACAAGTTTAACTTGGGTGTGGATGAGAATGACATTGAGGAGCTCCTAGAGGTGGTTCCTGAGGAACTGACCAATGAGGAGTTGTTAGAACTGGAACGGGAACGCATAGCTGAAGAAGAGGCAGGGAAAAAGGAAACTGCAAGAGAAGAAAAAGAACACCCAAGAAAATTCACAGTGAAGGGTTTAGCAGAAGCTTTTGCAGACCTCAACAAGCTCCTTAAAAAGTTTGAAAACATGGACCCCAACACTGAAAGGTTTCCAATTAATAGAGAGGAATGTTCATTCTGCTTACAAGCAAATCTATGATGGAAAAAAGAAACAAACCACGCAAATCACCATGGACATGTTTCTGAAAAGAGTGACACCTCAAGAAGAGCCTCAGGCAGGTCTTTCAGGAGGTAGTATTCCAGAAGAAGGCATTGTTATCATAGGAGATGACAGTTCCATGCGTGTTATCAGTAGGTCCGCACCAGGGATCCCAATACGTGAACCCTGGCTGCCTGAGTGGAGCGTGCCTAACTTAACCACTATGCCACAGGCTGGCCCCATATCTACATCTCTTTCTGAACTTTCTATTCTGTTCCATTCATATTGCCTGTATATTTATTCACCAGTATTACAATGTTTTCACTATTTGAGTCTTTATAACATAATATAGCATAATACAACATCTGTTATGATTATTCCTTCATTGTTTTCAAACATTTCCATGCTATTCTTGCTTGTCTGTTCTTCCATATGAACTTTAAATTTAACACGTCTAGTTATAGAGAAAAAAAACCTACTGGCTTCTTTCTCGGGATCACATGAAGTTTATAATAAGCTAAGGAATACTGATGTCTTTTTATGCTGTTAAGTATTCCCATCCAAGAATAGGATATGTTTTCCCATTGTTTAAATGTATTTCTCTATCATTTAGGAGTGTTTTACTGTGTCCGTCATAAATTTTGCTAATTTCACATTGTTTTTTCCTTTGAAAATAGATTCTTAATTCCAACTGGAAACTATTATTTTTATATATTAAGGCTAGCAATTTCTGTATATTGTTTTATATCCCACTACCAAACTGAATTCTCCGGTTGTTTGTGGTAGATTTTTACTTGATTTTCTTGAGTTTTGCAGAGATACAATTATATATGTAACTTGTGTTAGTTTTTTACCCCTTTCTCAAATTTTATATATCTAATTTCCTTCTGTGTCAGCTAATAGTAGGGTTGATGGTTAGCACCTTTGTTTTTTTCTGGCTTTAACAGGAATACCTCCAGTGTTTCCTCCTTAAGTTCTGGCTTTTAGACTGCAATATATCTATATATCAATTCCTATTTTATGGAATTTTTTAAAAACAAGATTGGGTTTTGAATTTATTACATGATTTTTGAGCATCTGAGGAAAAAATTATGTGATTTTCCCTATTAGATCTAATATTATATTAATCATGTTAACAGATTATCTAGTATTTACTATCCTTTCATTTCAAATAAATCTAACTGGGACACAATATAGAATAAATGGTCCCCCCAAATTTCTGTGTCCTAATCCCCAGAACCTGTGAATATGTTCCCTTACATGGCATAAGAGACTTTGCAGATGTGATTAAGTTAAGGATCTTGAGATGAGGAAGTTATCCTAGATTATCCAGGTGGGGGGCTCAGTGTAATCAAAAGGGTTCTTATAAAAGAAAGACAGAGGCAAGAGAGTCAGAGGAGATGTGATGATGGAAGCAGAGTGCTAGAGAGAACTGAAGATGCCATCCTGCTGGCTCTTAAGATGGAGGAAAAGGGCCATGAGCCAGGGAATGAAGGCGGACACTAAAAGCTGGTAAAGGCAAAGAAATAGATTCTCCCTTAGAGCTTCCAGAAGGAACACAGCCCTGCCACCATCTTGATTTAAGCACAGTAACACCTACTTTGGATATACCTACTATTATGTATTACCTATTACAATACCTGAAAAATCATTGAGATACTTTGCTGGAAAGTACGCTACTGGTTAGCCTCGACTATGAAGAAATAGATTGGAGTACCTGACAAAAAGCTTGAATAAACGAAACAGATTGATCATTTTTGGATAGATGTGTAGTACTAAAAATGAATCTGAAGTTAAACATCCTTTTGCCTTATGGAAATGGACAAAAAAGAACAGCCACAGGAGGGAGTAGTCAACTGTGGTGGAGATACCTGTATATTTAAAGGAAAAGACAATAGAAAAATGCAGTCCACTTTTCTATTTGTACACTTAACTGAGCTTCTTTGGATCAACTTTATTTCCAACTAAAAGTAAAGTGATACAGGAAAACATACATTTAATCACTGTATGAAAAATGTGAGCCAATCATATGGAAGATGTGAGAGATTATAGGCAATGAGCCTTATATAATAACTATTGCATAATTATGGTAAAGAGTATTTTTGATAGGTATCAAAATATCTTCCCCAATGACTTATCTTAGTATTCTTTTATTCTTATTTTTCTTTCTTAAATCCAGTGGTTCAGTTATTCTATAATTAATTATTTAATAATTACTGTATCCTTGGCCCTTGTTTCTTAATAGTGAAAAAAATGGAATTGGATCTACCCATGGTGAGTATTTTAGGGCTATATAAATAAATGGATTAAGAAATGAGAAAAGTAATGAATATGTAATTGAAAACAGTGAAGTGAGATCAAAGTACAAGATTTTAGAATAGAGAATAATGGACATGGAATTAGGTACGTTCCAATGGTACAGCCTCTCTGAAGAAGTGACTTTTAATCTGAGGTCCGAAGAATGAGAAGGAGCCAGTCCTACAAAGAGCTATGCCAGAGGATTCATGGGGATGAAACAAGACATGAGAAGTTCCAAGAGATGGGAAATGATGTGTCATGACTCAGAGCCTTAAAGGAATTCGTGAAGTAGTTTAAAAGGGCACTGGCTTGAGGTGAGTTCTCATAAGAAGGGCCTTGTTAGCCATTTTTCAAGTGATCGTATATTATTCTAAGTGCAGTGAGAAACCATTGGAAAAAAATCTGTAAGTAGAGAATGTCAAACATTGATCTGCCTCAGATACATCTAATGGAGTGGTTAAAAATATAGATGCCCAAGACCTACCCTTAAAGATTCTGATTCACTCGGTCTGGGTTGGTATTTGAAATTAATACTTGCAACAGGCTTCCTAGGTGATTCTATGAATGCTAAAATTTTAGAACCAATGACTTAAATCTATTTTCTTTGTCACAAACCTCACAACATACACTTTCATTATTCTCTAAACTCTTTGCTTCTTCAAATTGCATAATAAGTTTATTGAAATTCATTTCTTTTAATTGTTGAGGCACCATTGGTTTATAACATTTATAAATTTCAGGTGTACATCATTATATTTCAACTTCTTTTTTTTTAATTTTATTTTTTTGAGGAAGATCAGCCCTGAGCTAACATCTATGCCAATCCTCCTCTTTTTGCTGAGGAAGACTGGCCCTGAGCTAATATCTGTGCCGATCTTCCTCCACTTTATGTGGGATGCCGCCACAGCATGGTTTGACAAGCGGTGCATCGGTGTGTGCCCGGGATCCAAACCCAGGCCGCCAGTAGCAGAGCACACGCACTTAACCGCTACGCCACAGGGCTGGTCCCTTATTTCAACTTCTGTATAGACTACATCATGTTCACCACCAAAAGTGTAGTTTCCATCTGTCACTGTACAAATGTCCCCCCTTTATCCCTATCAGCCCCTACCCACTCCCCTTCCCCTCTGGTAACCACCAGTCTGCTATCTGTATCTATGTGTTTGGTTGTTGTTGTTGTTATCTTCCACATATTGAGTGAAATCATATGGTATTTGTTTTTCTTCACCTGACTTATTTCACTTGGTATAATACCTTCAAAGTCCATCCATGTTGCAAATGGCAAGATTTCACTTTTTTTATGGTTGAGTAGTATTCTATTGTGTGTGTGTGTGTGTGTATACACACATATACATATATATGTTGTATGTGTATATATATATATGTACACAACACCTTTATGCATTCATCCATCGATGGGCACTTAGGTTGTTTCCAAGTCTTGGCTATTGTAAATAATGCTGCAGTGAACATAGGGGTGCATATATCTTTTTGAATTAGTATTTTCATGTTCTTTGGATAAATACCCAGAAGTGGAATAACTGTATCATATGGTAGTTCTGTTTTTAATTTTTTGAGGAGTCTCCATATTGTTTTCCATACTGGCTGCACCAATTTACATTCCCACCACAGGTTATGAGGGTTCCCTTTTCTCCACGTCCTCTCCAACACTTCTTACTTCTTGTCATTTTAATAATAGCCATTCTGACGGGCATGAGGTGATCTCATTGTGCTTTTGATTTACATTTCCCTAATAATTAGTGATGTTGAACATCTTTTCATGTGCCCGTTGGCAATCTGTATATCTTCTTTGGAAAAATGTTCAGATATTCTGCCCATTTATTAATTGGGTTGTTTGTTTTTTTGTTGTTTAGTTGTATGAGTTTATATATTTTGGATGTTAACCCCTTATTGGGTATATGATTTGTAAATATCTTCTCCCAATTGGTAGGTTGTCTTTTCATTTTGTTGATGGTTTCCTTTGCTGTGCAGAAGCTTTTTAATTTGATGTAGTCTCATTTGCTTATTTTTTCTTTTGTTTCCCTTGCCTGAGGAGACATATCCAAAAAAATATTGCTAAGACTGATGTCAAAGAGCATACTGCCTGTGTTTTCTTCTAGGAGTTTTATGGTTTCAGGTCTTTAATATATTTTGAATTAATTTTTCTGTATGGTGTAAAATAATGGTCTACTTTCATTCTTTTGCATGTGGCTGTACAGTTTTCCCAACACTATTTATTGAGACTTTCCTTTCTCCACTGTATGTTCTTGGCTCCTTTGCAGAAATTTGCTATCCATAAATATGATGGTTTATTTCTGGGCTCCTGATTCTGTTCCATTGATCTATGTGTCTGTTTTTTGACAGTACCATGCTGTTTTGATTACTATAGCTTTGTAATATACTTTGAAATCAGAGTGTGTTATCTCCAGCTTTGTTCTTTTTTCTCAGGATTGCTTTGGCTATTTGGGGCCTTTTTGCTGTTCCATATAAATTTTAGGATTCTTTGCTCTATTTCCATGAAAAATGTCATTGGAATTTTGAGAGGGATTGCATTGAATGTGTAGATTGCTATAGGTAATATGGACATTTTAATTATGTTTAGTCTTCCAATCCATAAGCATGGAATATCTTTCCATTTCTTTGTGTCATCTTTGATTTCTTTCGACAACATCTTATCGTTTTCAGTGTATAGGTCTTTCACCTCCTTGGTTAAATTTATTCCTAGGTGTTTTATTCTTTTTGTTGCAGTCATAAATCGGCTTGTATTCTTGATTTCTCTTTCTGCTAGTTCATTATTAGTGTATAGAAATGTAACTGATTTTTGTGAGTTGATTTTGTACCCTGTGACTTTACTATATTGGTTAATTATTTCTAAGTTTTTTGGTGGATTCTTTAGGGTTTTCTATATATAAAATCATGTCATCTGCGAATAGTGACAATCTTACTTTTTCCTTTCCAATTTGGATACTTTTTATTTCTTTTTCTTGCCTAATTGCTCTGGCTAGGACTTCCAATACTATGTTGAATAAGAGTGGTGAGAATGGGCATCCTTGTCTTGTACCTGTTCTTAGAGGGATAGCTTTTAGTTTTTCATCATTGAATATGATATTACCTGTGGGTTTGTTGTATATAGCCTTTATTATGTTGAGGTACTTTCTTTCTATATCCATTTTATTGAGTTTTTATCATAAATGGATGCTGAATTGAATGCTTTCTCTGCATCTATTGAGATGATCATGAGTTTTTATTCTTCATTTTGTTAATGTGGTGTATCACATTGATTGATTTGCAGATGTGGAACCATCCCTGTGTCCCTGGTATGAATCCCACTTGATCATGGTGTATGATCATTTTAATGTATTGCTGTATTTGGTTTGCCAATATTTTGTTGAGGATTTTTGCATCTATGTTCATCAGTGATTTTGGCCTGTCATTTTCCTTCTTTGTGTTGTCCTTGTCTGGATTTGGGATCAGGGTGATGTTGGCCTCGTAGAATGAGTTAGGAAGTGTTCCATCTTCTTCCAATTTTTGGAATAGTTTGAGAAGGATAGGTATTAAATCTTCTTTGAATGTTTGGTAGAATTCTTCAGAGAAGCCATCTGGTCCAAGACTTTTAGTTTTTGGGAAGTTTTTGATTACTGTTTCAATCTCTTTACTTGTGATTGGTCTATTCAGATTCTCTATTTCTTCTTGATTCAGTTTTCTGAGATTATATGAGTCTAGGAATTTATCCATTTCTTCTAGATTGTCCAATTTGTTGGCATATAGTTTTTAATAGTATTCTCTTATAATCCTTTGTATTTCTGTGGTATCTGTTGTAATTTCTCCTCTTTCATTTCTAATTTTATTTATTTGAGCCTTCTCTCTTTTTTTCTTAGTGAGTCTTGCTAGGGTTTGTCAATTTTGTCTTCTCAGAGAACCAGCTCTTTGTTTCATTGATCCTTTGTACTGTGTTTTTTTTTGTTTGTTTAATTTCATTTATTTCTGCTCTAGTTTTTATTATTTCCCTCCTTCTGCTGACTTTGGGCTTTGTTTCTTCTCCTTTTTCTAGTTCTGTTAGGTTTAATTTAAGATTGCTTATTTGAGATTTTTCTTGTTTGCTATGATGGGCCTGTATTGCTATGAATTTCCCTCTTAGGACAGCTTTTGCTGCACCCTGTATGTGTTGGTATGGTGTATTTTCATTTTCATTTGTCTCCAGATATTTTTTGATTTTTCCTTTGATTTCCTTGTTGATCTAAAAGTTGTTCTGTAGCATGTTGTTTAGTGTCCACATATTTGTAACTTTTCAAGCTTTTTTCTTATAGTTCATTTCTAGTTTCACACCATCATGATTGGAAAAGATGATTGATATGATCTCAATCTTAAATGTATTGAGACTTGTTTTGTTCCTGACATATGGTTTACCTTTGAGAGTGTTCGAGGAGAATTTGTATTCTGCTCCTTTTGGATAGAATGTTTTGTATATATTTATTAAGTCCATCTGATCTAATGTTTCATTTAAGGCTGATGTTTCCTTTACTTTCTGTCTGGATGATCTATCCATTGATATAAGTAGGGTATTAAAGTCCCCTACTATTATTGTATTGCTGTCAGTTTCTCCCTTTAGATCTGTTAATAATTGCTTTATATACTTTGGTGCTCCTATGTTAGGTGCATGTATTAATAAATGTTATGTCTTTTTGATGGATTGTTCCCTTTACCATTATATAATATCCATCTTTGTCTCTTGTTATCTTTTTTGACTTAAAGTCTGTTTTGTCTGATATAAGTATGGCTACACTCTCTTTCTTTTGGTTGCCATTTGCTTGGAGTAGCATCTTCCATCCCTTCACTTTGAGCCTATATTTGTCTTTAGAGCTGAGATGGGTCAACTGGAGGCAGGATATTGTTGGGTCTTGTTTTTGAATTCATCCATCCACCCTGTGTCTTTTGGTTGGTGAATTCAATTCATTTACATTTAGGGTGATTATTGATATATGAGGACTTAATACTGCCACTTTGTCTTTTGTTTTCTGGTTGTTCTATATTTCCATTTTTTCTTTTTCCTTTAGTTTCTATCTGCCATTTCAGTTTGGTCATTTTCTGTGATGTGTTTCTCAGTTTCCTCTTTTTTGTGATTCACAATTCTGCTCTGAATTTTTGTTTTGTGGTTACCATCAGGTTTGTAAAAAAAGTCTTATAGATAAGATAGTCCTTTTTCTGCTGATAGCATCTTATGTTCATTTGCCTATGTAGGTTTCATCCCCCTACCCTTCCCCTTCTGTGTTTTTATTGTTACAAATTATCCTTTTTTGTATTGTGTTTGTCACCAAATTGAAGTGGTTATAGTTATTTTTAACACTTCCTTTCCCTTTAACCTTTATGTTATAATTAAATTTTACTGACCTATTCTGATATGGAGTTGCAATTTGTTGATTCTATCTATTTATCACCTTGCTCAAAGCTTTGTATACCTTTGCCTTTTCATTTCAGGTAGGAGAGCTCCTTTCAACATTTCTTGTAAGGCAGGTCTAGTGGTGATGAACTCCCTCAGCTTTTGTCTGTCTTGGAAAACCTTTATTTCTCCTTTATATCTGAAAGATAACTTTGCTGGATAGAGTATTCTTGGCTGAAAGTTTTTATCTTTCAGTATTTTGCATATATCATTCCGCTCTCTCCTAGCCAGTAGAGGTTCTGCTGAGAAATCTGCTGATAGCCTATTGGGGGTTCCCTTGTAGGTTGTCCCCTGTGCCCCCCGGCTGCCTTTAATATTTTCTGTGTCATTGACTTTTGACAGTTTTATTATCACGTGTCTTGAAGAAGGTCTTTTTGTGTTGAGATAATTGAGTGTTCTGTTAACTTCATGGATTTATACATCCAGTTCATTCCCAGATTTGGGAAGTTCTCAACTAGTATTTCTTTTTGTTTTTTTAAAGTACTTTTTAATTTATTTTTTAATTTAATTTTTTTGGTGGGGAAGATTGGCTCTGAGCCAACATCTGTCACCAATCTTCCTATTTTTGCTTGAGGAAGACTGTCCCTGAGCTAATGTCTGTGCCAATCTTCCTCTATTTTGTATGTAAGACACTGGCACAGCATGGCTTGATGAGCAGTGTGTAGGTCCACACCTGGGATCCAAACCCATGATCCCGGGCTGCCAAAGCAGAGCATGTGAACTGAACTACTATGCCACTGGGCCAGCCCCTATTATTTCTTTAAATAAGGTCTCTGCTCCCTTCTCCTTCTCTTCTCCTTCTGGGATACCCACTATCCTTATGTTGCCCTTTCTAATGGAGTCGGATAATTCTTGTAGAATTTCTACATTTTAAAAAAATCTCTTTAAGTTTCACTTCTAGGTTTCTATCTTCAAGTTCGCTAATTCTCTCTTCCATATGGTCTTTATTTCCAATGCTTTCTAATGCATTCTTCATCTCATTTATTGAGTTCTTCAGCTCCAGAATTTCTGCTTAGTTCTTTTTTAGAGTTTCAGTCTCTTTGGTAAAGTACTCCTTTGGTTCATTGATTTTATTCCTGAGCTCATTGAACTGCCTTCCTGAGTTTTCTTGTACCTTATTGAGTTTCTTCATGACAACTATTTTGAATTCTTTATCAGTGTGAGATCACAATCTTCCATAACTTTATGTTTGGTTCCTGGAGAATTGTTATTTTCTTTCTGTGATGCTGTGTTACTGTGGCTTTTTGTAGTGCTTGCTGACTTGTTCCTCTGCTGGTATATTTGTTGTAGCAAACACTTCTCTTATTTAGGTATAGCTTTATTTGTTTTAATTCAAACTTTTCAACTGGTTGGAGATTAGAGTCCTTTCTTTTGTTTTTCAGTAGGCGGTGCTATAACACTAGTTTTTGGTTTCTCTTACCTAAGCTGCCTCTGGTTATATTCAAGAATCTGCATGTTCCACCCTCCACGGCCTCTATTTAGAGTGTCACCAGTAATCTTGTTGTGGCCATCTGTGCCTCTTGGGGTCACTGATGCCTTGCTGTTGCTGGTGTCGCTGTGGTTGCTGGCTTCACTGCCAGGGGTACAGGGATGGCTGATGCCTCCACTGCATCTGAAATCACCTGAGTCAGAAGCTCCAGTGCTGTTGTGGTGGTGCAGGGAGGCAGGAGCCAGGTTCGCAGGGCACCATCTCTGCTGTTGCCCATTGCCTTGTGGTCGTAGCACAGCTGTAGTTGGTATGTTGGAGTCCTGTGCACACCTCTGCTGCTGCTACCAGGCTCTGAGCCGTGGCCAGGGGCCTCAGATCATGGGGCTCTGCCTCTACTGCTGCTCCAGTCCCCACGGCCACAGGTGCTGCTGTGGCTGGCTGAGTGGAATTGCACACATGCCTCCACTGCTGCCCACCAGGTTCTCTGGGGCTGGGAATGGCTGGCTCAGCTACTACAGCTGGGGGTCCAGGGTCCTGGGCTCTGCCTTTGTTGTTCCCATTTAGCCTCCTCTATGTGCTCCAATCCACCCACTTTTGTATGTACCAATGTGCAGATCTCTTTGGCATCCTGGTGTGTTGGGCAGTGTAGCCTTTGTTGGGTTATGGTTGTTTTACTCACTGTAGATTGAAGGGGAGAGACAAAGGGATCCTCTCACTCTGCCATGATGATGATGTCTCCTCTTAAATTCATTATTAACGTGCATTATTTTCAGTTCATCATTTATCTCTAATTTTTTTTTCCCCGTGGTACAGGAAAACAACATTTGTTTTCTTGCTTTTTTTTTTTTCAGGTTTGGAGACCAGGTGTGATACAAAGACATTATCTCCAGAAAAAAAGATTTTTGAAATAAATTTATCTAAATGGAAGATAAAGGAAAGAAGTGAAATGCTTGACCTTGAAGTGTTTCATTATCCAAAATAGCTGGCAGAACAAAATTGAGATTGAGAAACAAGAAGAACCTCAAGAAGGATATTTAAGCCAAATGAAAATCATCTATGAAAATACTCACATAAGGGATGCATCTCTTATCCTACATAACAGAATTCCTAGTAGAGAAAACATTTATGAATATAAGGAATGTGGGAAGAAGACCTTTAATTATGGCTCAGACCTAATCAAACATGAGAGAATCCATCCTGTGAGAAGCCTTATGCATGTAAGGAATGTCAGAAGGCCTTTAGACTTTGTGAACAACTAGCTCGACATCTGAAAATTCATAATGGAGTGAAACCCTATAGATGTCTGGAATGTGGGAAGGCTTTCAGTTTTGGCAGAGACCTTAGAGTACATCAAAATATTCATACTGGTGAGAAACCCTATCAATATAAGGAATGTGGGAAAGCTTTTAGTTTTGGCAAAGACTTAAAGTACACCAAAATATCCATTCTGGTGAGAAACCATATGAATGTCAGGACTTTAGGAAGACCTTCAGTTCTTCCTAAGTTCTTCCAGAGTACACCAGAAAATTCATACTGATGAAAAACCCTGTGAATGTAAGGAATGTGATCATTGCTTTAGACTGCATGGACAACTTAGTTGACATAAAAAAACTGATACCAGTGAGAAATCTTATGAATGGAAAGAATGTGGGAAAACCTTTAGACTTCATGCATATCTTAAAGGTCATCAGAGTATTCATACTGGTGAGAAACCTTATGAATGTAAGGAATGTGGGAAGGTCTTTAGAGAGCATGCACACCTTATTGTACACCAGAAAATTCATACTGGTGAGAAACCCTATGAATGTAAAAAATGTGGCAAGACCTTTAGACAGAATTCAACACTTAATGAACATCAGAGAATGCACACTAAAGATCAACCCTATGAATGTAAGGAATGTGGGAAGGCTTATAGATGGAGTTCAACATTTAATCAACATCAGAAAATGCCCACTAAGGGGAAACTGAATTTAAGGAATTTAAGGAATTTGGAAAGACCTTTGAACTTCATTCAATGCTTACAGATCATCAGATAACTCAATGGTGAGAAACCAATCCTATGAATGTGAGGAATGATGTGGGAAGGACTTTAGATAGAATGAACATCAGTGAATGTACACTAAGGAGAAATCCTGTGAACACAAGGAGTGTGAGAATGCCTTTAGATTTTGTTCACACGTTATTGAATGTCAGAGAATTCATAATGGTGAAAAACTCTAAAAATGTGAGAAGTGTATAAAGGCCCAATATTCATGCCTCTGTCAACATCTGAGGATTCATAACCTTATTCAATTAGTAAAAAAGTACTTTCATTCCACTCTATAGAATATTAATACCAGAGGAAAATGTTTAGGAAACCCTTTTCTGTCATGCTTATGAGTTATTTGGCATAAAAGATTTCTTACCAGGTATCTTAATCTAATGAATATATAAAAGACTTCCAAAACCACTCGATTCCTGTTGGATGTCAGCAAATTTATAGTAGAGAAGAATTTCTTAATCTATCAGTTGTGGAACTGAAGGAAAGCCTTTAGTCACAGCACAGACCTACCCTATCATCATCTTCAAGATATTCAGCAATACACTTAGTATCTCTGTGTCTCAGTTGTAAAATGGTGAAGATAATACCTATCTATATGTGTTTTTGTGAGGATTAATACCTATAAACCCTTGTAAGATTATTTGGCAAATAAATATTAGCTGTTGTTCCTCTGATGATAATCAATAGCGTTAACTATGTGTCAATTCTTTTAAGAGAGTCTATGTTGGTAATGAACTTAGAAAAGTCTCCACTCACCACCCATCTCCTATTGAACTTCAGATAACTGATTTTGAATAAAGTCCAGTAGAATATAAAGAACATGCGAGACAACTTCATTCCTAATGCAGCTTCATTAAGCTGATCAGCACATTAATTCTGGAATAAATATTCTGGAATTAGCAGCTGAAAATCGAAGAAAAAATATCTTGAAAGCTTCCAGAGAACATTGATGCATTATATACAGGAGAACAAGGCCTCAAATAACAGAATTTCTCATCAGAAAGTATGAAAGCCTAAGGGTAATGGAACAACATCTTAAAAGCATTTTAAGGAAAGAATTGTCAACCCCAAATTCTATCCAATGAAAATAATTTTCAGGAGTGAAGGGTGAATATATTCTCAGATAAAGGAAAACCAAGAGGATTTGCTACCTGCAAACTTGCTCTAAAAGAAATGCTAAATGAAGTTCTTTAGGTAGAAGGGAAATGATAACAAAGGGAAACTTGAAACTTCAGAAATAAAGAGCAACAGAAATGGCAAATAGCTGAGTAAATAATAAAATAGTCTGTTTTTCTCTTTTTATATTTAAAATATTTACTGTGTTTAAAAAGCAAAGAGTATAACATTGCTGATGGGGTTTGCAATCGTTGTAGATATAATAAATATGATAATCATAACATAAAGAGGGGAGGCTAAAGGGACAAATATGGTGGTAAGAGTTCTACATTCAACACGAAGTGGTAAAATATGAATTGAAAATATACTGAAAATAAATATTATTATCCCAAGAGGAACTACTAAAGAAAATAGAGAAATAGTAAAAAGCTAAATAGATAAAATAGAATAATAAAATGTATAAAGTATAATAAAAAATAATAAATCAAAATGATACTAAAGAAGGCAAGAAAGGGAAACAGGTGAATTAAAAATAGAGGGGAGAAACAGAAAAAAATGTTAGAACTAAAACCAAATATATCAGTATGCACATTAAATGTAAATGTTTTAAACCAAAGACAGATTGTCAGATTGGATTTTTTAAAACTCCAACTACATGTTGTCTATAATAAAGTGGCTTTAATATAATGACACAGGTAGGTGAAAAGTAAAAGGATGGAAAATGATGTACCATACTAATCAAAGATCGAGTGGCAGTAAAATACAGAGAAAATACACTTCAGAAAAAAGGAAAATTACCAAGACAAAGGGATATTACAAAATGATAATGTGTGTATATACTTAACACTAGTACTTTAAAATACATGAAACAAAAGAAAAACAAACTAAACCCAAAGTTAGCAGAAGGAAGAAAATAATGAAGATCAGAGCAGAAATAAATGAAATAGAGACCAGAAAAGCAATAGAGAAGATCAATGAAACTAAGAGTTGGTTTTTTGAAAAAATAAAATTAACAACCCTTTAACTAGACTAAGAAAAAAAAAGCAGACTCAAACTTAGAAATGAAACTGGAGATATTATAACTGATGCCACAGAAATACAAAGGATCATAAGAGACTACTATGAACAATTATATGCCAACAAATTGGATAACTTAGAAGATATAGATAAATTCCTGGAAACATACAACCTACCAAGACTCAATCATGAAGAAATAGAAAATGAGATTAAATGAGTAATCAAAAATCTCCCAACAAAGAAAAGCCAGGGACCAGATGGTTTCACTGGTGAATTCAACCAAACATTTAAAGAATAATTCACACCAATCCTTCTCAAACTCTTTCAAAAAAACTGAAGAGGCGGAAACACTATCAAACTCGTTTTTTTTTTTTTTTTTTGCAGTGAAAGAGTCGCCCTAAGCTAACATCTGTTGCCAATCTTCCTTTTTTTTCCCTCTCCAAAGCCTGTGCATGGTTGGATATCCTAGTTGTAATTCCTTCTAGTTCTTCTATGTGCGCTGCTGCTACAGCATGGCAACTGATAGGTGGGTGGTGTGGTTCAGCGAGTGGGAAACAAACCTGGGCTCCTGAAGTGATGAGCATGCCAAACTTTAACCACTAGGCCATCAGGGCTGGCTCCCAAACTCATTTTTTGAGGCTAGCATTACACTGATACCAAAGCCAGACAAGGACACTACAAGAAAAGAAAACTACAGGCCAATAGCTCTGATGAATATAGATGCAAAAATTCTCAACAAAATATTAGCAAACCAAATTCAACAGCACAATTAAGAGTATCATACACCTTGGTCAATGGAGACTTATCCCTGAGATGCAAGGATGGTTCAACATACGCAAATCAATAAATGTGATACACAACATTAATAGAAGGAAAGATAAAAATCATATTATCTCAATAAATGCAGAAAGAACATTTGACAAAATTTAAAATCCTTTCATGATTAAAACTCTCAACAAGTTGAGTATAGAAAGAACATACTTCTACATAATAAGGGCCATATATGACAAGCCCATACTAACATCCTCCTCAACAGTGAAAGGTTGAAAGCTTTTTCTCTAAGATCAGAAATAAGACAAGGATGCCCACCCTCACCACTCCTATTCAGCATAGTACTGGAATTCCTAGCCAGAGCAATTAAGCAAGAAAAAGAAATGAAAGGCATCCATATTGGAAAGGAAAAGTAAAATTTTGTTTGCAAATGATATGATCTCATATATAGAAAATCTTAAAAACTCCACAAATAGACACTGGTAACTAATAAATAAATCCAGTAAATTAGCAGGATACAAAATCAACGTACAGAAGTCAGTTGCATTTCTATACACTAACAACAAAATATCTGAAAAATAAAGAAAACAATCCCTTAACAATAACAAACAGTAGCATCAAATAGAATAAAATACTTTGGAATAAATTTAACCAAAGAGCTGAATGATCTGTGCATGGACAACTATAATTTTTGTTTTTTTGTGTGTGAGGAAGACCAGCCCTGAGCTAACATCCAATGCCAATCCTCCTCTTTTTTGCTGAGGAAGACTGGCCCTGGGCTAACATCCATGCCCATCTTCCTCCACTTTCTATGGGACGCCGCCACAGCATGGCTTGCCAAGCAGTGCGTTGGTGTGCACCTGGGATCCAAACCGGCGAACCCTGGGCCACCGCAGTGGAGCACGCACACTTAACTGCTTGAGCCACCGGGCTGGCCCCGAAAACTATAATTCTGATGAAAGAAGTTTAAAAGACACAAATAAATGGAGAGGTATCCCATGTTCATGCATCAGAAGAATTAATATTGTCCATCCTACCCAAAGTGATTTACAAGTTCAACGCAATCCCTATCAAAATTTTAATGGCATTGTTTACAGACAGAAAGAAAATTCCTAAAATTCATGTGGAACCACAAAAGACTCCAAATAGCCAAACCAATCCTAAGAAATAAGAATAAAGCTGGAGGCATCACATTTCCTGATTCCAAATTATATACAAAGCTATAGCAATCAAAACGGTATGGTACTGTCATAACCAGTATCATAACTGCCATAACCATAACTGGCATATCGACACATAAACCAATGGAACAGAAGCGAGAATCGAGAAATAAAGCCTCACATATACAGTCGAGAAATAAAGCCTCACATATACAGTCAATTAATATTTGACAAGGGAGCCAAGAATAGTCAGTGGGGAAAGGATAGTCTCTTC
Organism: Ceratotherium simum simum; assembly: GCF_057802395.1. NCBI lineage: Eukaryota > Metazoa > Chordata > Mammalia > Perissodactyla > Rhinocerotidae > Ceratotherium > Ceratotherium simum. Next base: position 27,406,048 of record NC_141932.1, read on the forward strand.
AATAAATGGTGCTGGGAAAACTGGATAATCACATGCAGAAGAATGAAATTGGACCACTCTTATACTACTCACAAAAATTAACTCAAAAGGGATAAAGAGTTAAAAATAAGACCCGAAACTGTAAAACCCCTAGAAAAAAACATAGGGGAACATCTCCTTGACACTGGTCTTGACAACGGTTTTTTGGATATGATGCCAAAAGCACAAGCAACAAAAGCAAAAATAAACTTGTGGGATGACATGAAACTAAATGTTTCTGCACAGCAAAATAAACAATCAACAAAATGAAAAGTTGACTTATGAAATTGGAGAATATATTTGTAAACCATCTACCTGATAAGGGGTTAATATCCAAAATACAATGAGCTCATACAACTCAATAGCAAAATAATAATAATAATAATCCTAGTAAAAAATGGGCAAAAGACTTGAATAGATATCTTTCCAATGAAGATATATAAACGGCCAACAGGTACATGAAAAGGTGCTCAATGTTACTAATCATCAGGGAAATACAAATCAAAACCACAATGAGATATCACCACCTAGCTGTCAGAATGGCTATTATCAAAAAGACAAGACATAAGTATTGGCAAGGATGTGGAGAAAAGGCAACCCTTGTACTGTAGATTGGGATGTAAATTGGTTCAGACACTATGGAAAACAGTATAGAGGTTCATCAAAAAATTAAAAATAGAACTACCATATGATCCAGCAATTCCACTACCGGGTATATATCCAAAGGAAATGAAATCAGGATCTCAAAGAGATATCTGCACTCCTTTGTTCATTGCAGCATTATTCACAATAGCCAAGATATGGAAATAACCTAGGCGTCTGTCCATGGAAGAATAGATCAAGATGTGGTATGTATGTATGTGTGTGTGTGTGTGTGTGTATAAATATATAAATATATATATATATTTATACACACACAATGGAGTATTATTCAGCCATTAGAAAGAAGGAAACCTTGCCATTTGTGACAGCATGGAAGGACTTTAAGGGCATTATGCTAAGTGAAATAAGTCAAGAGAAAGACAAATACTGTATAATCTCACCTATATGTGGAATCTAAGAAAGCCAAACTCATAGAAACAGAGAGTAGAATGGTGGTTGCTGCGGGTTTGGGGATGGGGAAAACAGGGAGATATTGGTCAAAGGGTACAAACTTCAGTTATAAGATGAATAACTGAGATCTAATGTATACCATGGTGACTATAGTTAATACTGTATTATGTACTTGAAAGTTGCTAAGAGAGTAGATCTTAAATGTTCTCACCACACACACAAAAAGGTAATTATGTGAGGTGAGGGAGATGTTAACTAACCCTTTGTAGTAATCATTTCTCTCTCTATATATATATATCAAATCATCACATTGTACACCTTAACTTACATAATGTTATATGTCAATTATATCTTAGTAAAGCTGGGGGAAAATCCAAATAAATAAATAACTGATAGAACTGAAAGAAGTAGATAAATCCACAATTAATATGGGAGTCTTCAATATTTATCTCTTACCTATTGATAGAACAACAGACAAGAAATCAGCAAGGATATAGAAGAATTCAGTACCATCTAACTGACATCTATAGATCAACAGCAGAGTATACGTTCTTTTCAATTACATATGTAACATTCATCAAGATAAACTATATTCTGCGTCATAAAACAAATCTTCATAAATATAAAAGAATTGAAATAGTGAAAAGTATTTTCTCTGACCAAAATGGAATTAAATTAGACATCAATAACAGAAAGATATTTGGCAAGTTCACAAATACTTGAAAATTAAACAACCTACATATAGTTAATCCACAGGGCAAAGAGGAGGTCTTGAATGAAATTAGAAAATATTTTCAACTGAACAAAAATGGAAATACAACATATTAATTTAAGAGATACAGCCAAAGAAGTACCAAGAGGGAAATTTATAGCAATAAATGTTATAATAGAAAAAAAAGAAAGTTCTCAAACAACCTAAGCTTTTGCCTAGAGAAATAAACCCAAAGCAAATAAAAGGAAAGAAACACAAAAGATAAAAGCAGAAGTCAATGAAATGGAAAACAATACAATTTTGGGAATCAATAAATCCAAAAGCTGTTTCTACATACTAACAATGAATCATTGAAAAACAACTTTTTCAAAGAATACCATTTTACAATGACTCTTCCCCAAATGAAACACTTAGGTATAAATCTAAAGAAACAAAAACAAAAGACATGTACAGTATACATGTGCCCCAAAACTACAAAACTTGATGAAATAAAGAAGACCTAAACAAATGGACACATGTCCTGTTCACAGATTGGAAGAGTCAGTATAGTTAAGATGCCAATTCTGCACAAATTGATCTATAGCAATTCCAATAAAAATCCCTGCAGGATTTTTTTTTGGTAATCAAATAAGCTGATTCTAAAACTATATAGAGTGGCAAGTGAACTAGAACAGCCAAAACCATTTTGAAAAAGAAGAATGAGGTTGGAGGACTCAGACTACCTGATGACAAGATTTTCTACATAGCTACAGTAATCAAGACAGGTGATACATTTTTAGTAGAAATACCATTACAGAAATTATATTGTATCCTTCTCAGTGCATCACATGAGCACGCACATGATGTTGCTTTGTCTATTGTTGGTGATGATGTCTTTGATCACTTGTTAAGTTGACATCTGTCAGGTTTCTGCACTGTAAAATTATTTTCCCTTTGTAATAAGTAATTTGTATGGTTAATAATTTGAGACTATGTACTCAACAAACTATCACTCTCTAGTTTTAGCATCCATTGATGATTGCTGCCCGCATCAGTTGTTACTGTGTTTACAAAAGAGTGATTTTTTTAATACTATCATTCCTTTTACATTCTACTATAAGTAAATCACTCCCTTCAATACCAATTATCTATTTGTCACTTTATTTTCATATGGACTCACAAATCCTTTTTAAATGTTTAATGGATTATAATCTATTATTGTAATTCTGTTACTCTTTAATTTGATGCTCAGCTTGTCCCAGATTTGGCCACTTGTTCAATTCAGATGGTGTCCTCTGTCCTTTTGATATGTCTCCCTCATTTTTTGAGCCAGTCCTTACTTTCTGGCCCAACAAAATGTTCCAATCTCATCTTGTACTGTTTCTAACTCAGCCCTGAGATTAGCCATTTCTTTAAGGAGCCTTGGTTCTTTTGAATAGAAACGGTGTTGGAAAGAAAGATCTGGGTGCTGGTGTGCTCATTTCTCCTGTGATGTCATTGTTTCTAGGCCTTTTTAGTAGACAGAGCTAGGAAACACACACACTTTACTATATTTCCATATTAAAATCATGGTATCATCCTAATGTATCCAATTCCAATCATACCTAACAAGTTTATTCCCCAAGCTTTTCCCATTCCATATTTGTATTTTCCTTCTTTAGATCTGAGAAACCTAGCTCCTGACTTCATCAATATATTTATTCATTTGCTTAATCCTCCCACACACAGACAGTAGTTTCAAAATTGATAGACCCATACAACTGTAACAAAAAAACCTAATAATATTTTTAACAGTAGTTTTATCTTTAGGCAATTCACAAAAAGACACTATGTCTCTTAGACATTTGAGAAGATGTTACACTTCACTCATAATAAAAGAAATGCAACTTAAACTACACTGAGAAACCATTTTGCACCTATCAGGCTGACAAAATTTAAAAACTTGACAATACACTGTTGGTGGGGCAGTGGGGAAACAAACGTCATACAGCTGGTGGCAATGCAGAATTTTATAACTGTTTTATTACATGTTTGGTAACAAAACTACACGAGTGTTTACCTTTTGACTCAGCAGTCGTACTTCTAGGGGTTTACCTTAAAAACATACCTCTAACAATATGAAAACACAGTTACACAAAATTATTCACTATAGCATTATCTGTAATAGCAAAATACTGGAACCAATCTAAGCATCCATACATAGCATAAAGTATTGTTCATTCACACAATGGAGGATTTGTGAAAAAAAATCCTATAAATTGATATGGATACAAGAAACATAGTGGTGAATTTCCTCGGTTTTATTTTTGTGTCATATATCTCAGACTTGGAGGTGAAGAAGCCAAGAACCTGGAAACAGCAAGTGCAGACAAAAAAAGTCCTAACAAAAGCCTGCCTTCTGTAGACAAAGGAGCAGGAAAAGGGCAGCCTTGCAAGACAGAAAACTTTTAGACAATAATTGCTCTACTCTAGCCAAAAACCACAGAGAAAAATCTCTGCCACACACATCCATGGTAGCAAAAGCAGAGTGCAGAACCTAGCTTTCTACCCTCACCAGGCTGTAGCAAGGCACTCCAACCTCCCTGCCATGGTGGGTTCAGGGAGACTGTGAAGGGAGCCAGTGGAAGTTATCCCCACTGGCAGTTAGGAGGTCCCCTTGAGTCATGTGAAGAAACTGTATTTCTATCCCCTACCTGGCAGTAGAGAGGTGCTTCTCACAACACTACTGTGTTGGTGTCAGAGTAGGTGTAGTATAGTCAGGATCTTCACCACCACCCAGCCTAACGAGGCCATTCTCCTCTGTGGTGAATATGGAGGGGAAATGGAGAGCACCAAAGAGGCACTCTTACCTCTCTCCACTAGGGATGTATAAGAAGAAGGTTAGTGGGGAACCAGGACCCCCATTCACACATAATAGTAAAGAACCCCCACCATGTGTCAATAGAGGCTGAGTGAGGAACCTGGATTTCTACCCCTGACTTGGCATAATAAGATGGCACCCCCCTTCCCATGACAGAGTAGTGTCAGAGAATGCCAGCTTAAACAGGTTTAAATAAGATCTAGAATATCAGCATAATGCAAAAATGTCCCATTTCAATTGAAAATCAATCATCATAACAAGAACCGGGAAAATCTCAAAATGAACAAAGACAGATAAGAGCATGGAGATGACAAAGATGTTAGAATTATCTGATAAACATATAAACCAGACATCAAAAAAACACTTGAAAAATCATAAATACCCTTGAAACAAATGAAAAAATAAAGTCTCAGCATAGAAATATGAAGTCCAGAAAAGAAATTAGAAGATATAAGAAAGAAACACATGGAAATTAACTGAAATTAACCTATAATTGAAATAAACTCAATAGATGTGCTAACAGCAGAAATGGAGGGGACAGCAGAAAGAATAAAATAGAAATTACCCAATCTGAACAACAGAGAGAAAATAGGTTGAAAAAAAGTGAGAAAAGACTCAAGAACCTGTGAGATATAACACAAGATCTAACATTCCTACCATCAAAATCCTGGACGGAGAGGAAAAAGACCACAAGACTGAAAAAATACTCAAAGAAATAATGGCTGAAACTTCCTCAAATTTGGCAAAAGCCATGAACAGATTCAAGAAACTGAGTGAATTCCAAACAAGATACCCCTCCCCCGAAAGAAGTAAACACCATTTCACATCATAGTCAAACTTCTGCAAACTAAAGACAAAATAAAAATCTTGAAAGCAAGAGAAACAACACCTTACATTTAGAGGGAAAAATTCAAACAAAAGCAGATTTCTCACGAGAAACCGTGGGACCAGAAAAAAGTGGTACATTTTTCAAGCACTGGAAGAAAGACTAGTCAATCCCAAATCCTATATCCAGCAAAAATATTCTTCAAGAATAAAGAAGACAAACATCATTAGTCATTAGGGAAGTGAAAATCAAAACCACAATGAGATAGCACTGTACACCCGCTAGGATGGCTATAATAAAAAAAAAAAGGAAAGTAACAAATGATGCCTAAGATGTGGAGAAATTGGAACCTTTTTGGTGAAGCTTCTGTAGAAAACAGTATGGCAATTCCTCAAAAAAAAGTTAATATATAGGGGCCGGCCCCGTGGCTTAGTGGTTAAGTGCGTGCGCTCTGCTACTGGCAGCCCGGGTTCGGATCCCAGGCGCGCACCGATGCACCGCTTGTGTGGCCATGCTGGGGCCATGTCCCACATACAGCAACTAGAAGGATGTGCAGCTATGACATACAACTATCTACTGGGGCTTTGGGGAAAAAAAAATAAAAAGGAGGAGGATTGGCAATAGATGTTAGCTCAGAGCTGGTCTTCCTCAGCAAAAAGAGGAGGATTAGCATGGATGTTAGCTCAGGGCTGATATTCCTCACACACACAACAAGTTAATATATAATTATCATATAATCCAATAATTCCACTTATGGCTCTACACCCAAAAGAATTGAAAGCAGGAACTGGAACAGATACTTGCATACCAATGTTCGTGGCAGCATTATTCACAATAGCTAAAAGGTGAAAGCAACCCAAATGTCCATCAATGAATGAATGGATTAACAAAGTTTGGTATACACATACAATGGAATATTATTCAGCCTTAAAAAGGAATTAAATACTGACACATGCTACAACATGGATGAACCCTAGGACATTATGCTAAGTGAAATATGCCAGACACAAAAGGACAAATACTGTATATGATTCCATTATATAAGGTACCTGGAAAAGTCAAGAGACAGAAAGTATAGTAGTGGTTACCAGCAGCTGGGAGAAGGTGGTAATGTAGAGTTAAAATTTAATGGGTATAGAGTTTCAGTTAGGGATGATGAAATAATTGAAGATGGATAGTGGTGATGGTTGCGCAATGTGAATGTACTTAATGCCATTTAATTGTACACCTAAAAATTGTTAAAATGGTAAATTTTACATTATGTGTATTTTATCACAATTAAAAAATTTTTTAAATATGCAGTTTCCAAGAAACTCTCTTTCAGATATAAAGATATAGGAAAGTTGAAAGTAATAGAATGGAAAAGGATATATTAGGAAAGTTGAAAGTAACAGAATGGAAAAGGATATATTATGCAAACATTAAAGAAAATCAGGAGTGGGTATATTAACATAAGATAAAGTAGTCTTCAGACCAAAGAAAATTACCAGAGACAGAGATGGAAATTATATAATGTTAAAGGGATAAATCCACCAAGAAGATATAGCAATTCCTAAATGTGTATGCACCAAACAGGAGAGCTGCAAAATACATGAAGCAAAAACTGATAGAAATGAAAGGAGAAATAGACAAATCTACAATTATAGTTGGAGACTTCAACATCTCTTTCTCTCAACAATTGATGTTAGAACAACTAGACAGAAAATCAGGAAGGATACCAAAGAATTTAACATCATCAATCAATATACTAATTGCCATTTACAGACTACTTTACCCAAAAATATTAAAAAACACATTATTTTCAAGCACTCACAAAACATACACCAAAACAGACCATATCTTGGGCCTTAAAACAAACCTCAACAAATGTAAAGGAATTAAAATCATACACATTGGGTTCTTTGATTGCAATATGTTTAAAGTAGAAATCAATAACAGAAAGATAACAGGAAAATCTCCAAACATTTGGAAACTAAACAAAACATTTCTAAATAATCCATGGGTCAAAGAAGAAATCTCAAAATAAATTAAAAATACATTGAACTGAAGGAAAATTTAAAAAAACAATATATCAAAATTTGTAGGAAGCAGCTAAAGCAGGGATGAGAGGGAAATTTATAGCACTAAGTGCATATATTAGAAAAGAGGAAAATTCTCAAATTAATAACCTAAGCTCCCACCACAGGACCTAGAAAAGAAGAGCAAAATAATGCAAAACAAACAGAGGAAAGAAAAATAAGGATAAGAATAGAAATCAATGAAATTGAAAACACAAAAACAATAGGGAAAATCAAGGAACTCTTTATTGGCTCTTTGAAAAAAATCAATAAAATTGACAAACCTCTAGAAAGACTGACAAAGAAAAACAGAAGACACAGACTACCAATATCCATCTGAAACGGGAGATATCACTACCCTGAAGACATCAAAAGGATAATAAGGGAATACTACAAACAACTCTTACACACATAAATTTGACAATTTAGATGAAATGGATTCCTTACTTGAATCACAAAACTACCAAACCACACCCAATATGAAATAGATAATGTGTAGCTATATAACTATTAAGGAAATCGAATCTGTAATTAAAACTTTCCAAAAGAGAAACCTCCAGGGCCAGATAATTTCACTGGAGAATCCTACCAAATGTTTAAAGAAGAACACATTCTCTTCCAGAAAACAGAATGCTAGTATTACCTTGATACCAAAGACAGTATAAAAGAAGAAATATACAGTCCAATATACTTCATGAATATAGACACAAAAATCCTTAACAAAACATTAGTGAAGAGAATTTAGCAATATATAAAAAGAATTTTACACAACCAAGTGGGGTTTACTCCAGACATTCAACACTGGGTCAATATTTGAAAATCAATCAACATAATCAACCATTTCAACAAACTAAAGAAGAAAAAAAAATTACACAATCACATCAATTGATGCAGAAAAAAAATTTGCCAAAATTCAACACCCATTCGTGATAAAAATTCAGAAAAATAGGAATAGAGGGAAACTTCTTAATATTGATAAAAAGTATCTACAAAAAACTTACAGTCAATATTATACTTAATGGCATAATAGAAAATCCTTTCCCCTAAAAATCAGGAAGCAAGAATTTCTGCTCTCACCACTCTTATTTAGCATAGTGCTTGAAGTTCTTGTGTGTGCAGTAAGGGAAGGAAAAGCAATAAAAGGCATACAGATAGGAAATAAAACTTTCCTTATTTACAGATGACATGATTGTCTATGTAGACAGTCTCAATGCATCATTAAAAAACTTCTAGAACCCATAGCTGAGTTCAGAAAAGTCACAAGGTAGAATATAAACATGCAAACATTGGTTGTGTTTCTATATACTAGCAATGAACACATGGACACTGAAATTAAAAATATATACTATTGGGGCCAGCCCGGTGGCACAAGCAGTTAGGTGGTCGCGCTCTGCTGCGGTGGCCTGGGGTTCGCCGGTTCCGATCCTGGGCTCGCACCGAAGCACCACTTGTCAAGCCATGCTGTGGCAGCGTCCCATGTAAAGTGGAGGAAGATAGGCATGGATGTTAGCCAAGGGCCAGTCTTCCTCAGCAAAAAGAGGAGGATTGGCAGATGTTAGCTCAGGGCCAATCTTCCTCTCACACACACACACACACACACACACACACACACACTCTATATACACTATTTATAAGCACTTAAAAATACATAGGTATAAATCTCAAAACATATATACATCTTGTATGCTGAAAACTATATAACACTGATGAAAGAAATAAAAGAAAATCTAAATATATTAAAAAGACACACTGTGTTCATGGATTGGAACACTAAACATAATAAAGATGTCAATTCTCTCCAAAGTGATATACAGGTTAAATGCAATTCCTATCAAAATCCCAGCAAGAATCTTTGTAGATGCATGATTGCTGCTGTAACAAATGGCTTAAAATAACAAGTTTATTATCTTATAGTTCTTTATGTTAGAAGTCCAACTTGGGTCTCATGGGGCTAAAAGCAAGGTATGGGCAGAGCTGCATTCCCTTCTGGAGACTCAAAGGAGATCACTCCACCTCCACCTTGACCTCCTCCACCCCCACCACGCCCATCTCGACCTCCTCCACCTCCACTTCTCTGCTTTTTTTGTACCTCCACTTCCCTCCTTCTTCACCTCTACCTACCTCCACCACTTCCTCCTCCCTTCCTCTTCCATTTTTTAAGACCTTTGATTCATGTCCACCTGAATAATCCAGAATAATTTATTTTAAGGATAGATAGTTAGCAACCTTGATTCTATCTGCAATCTTAATTGCCCTTGCCATGTTAAATGGAGATTCAGATTCCAGGGATTAGGTTGTGGATATATTTGTGGGGCCATTACTTTGTCTACCATAGTAGATATAGACCAGATTATCCTAAAATTTATATGGAAAGATATAGGAACTGGAATAGGTAAAGTGATTTTGATAAAGAAGAATAAAGTGGGAGGAATCACTCTACGCAATTTCAAGACTTATTATATAGATACAATAATAAAGATTGTGTGGTATTGGCAGAGACTGACCCCATAGATCAATGGAACAAAACAGAGAACTCAGAACTAGCTTCACAACAAAAAACATGCCCAACTGATTTTTGACAAAGATGCAAGAGAAATTCAATGGAGGAAAGACAGCTTTTTTAACAAATGGTGCTAGAGCAATTGGACATTCATAGGCAAAACAAAACAAAACACCAAAATTAAACAAAAAATCCTCTAAGTCTTATACATTATAACTCAAATAACACATTATCTCAGTCATATCATATATGATCACAATCATATAACACAAACTAACTCAACATGGATCACAGACATAAACGTAAAACATAAAACAGAAAAAAAATGAAGGAAAAAACTTGGGGGGTTTAGAGCCAGGCAAAGAGATCTTAGAGTGGACACAAAAAGGATGATTCATAAGAGAGAAATTTGGTAAGTTGGACCTCAGCAAAATGAAATCTTTTGTTCTGTGAAAGACCTTGTTAAAAAGATAAAAAGACAAGCTACCCAATAGGGGAAAACCCTTGCAAATCACAAATCTAAGTACTAATATCTAACATATGTAAAGAATTCTCAAATTTCAACAGTAAAAAACCCCACATAGGGGACGGCCTGGTGGCCTAGCAGTTCAGTTCGTGCATTCTGTTTTGGTGGCCTGGGGTTCACTGGTTTGGATCCCGGCCAGTGGACCTGCTCACTGCTCATCAAGCCACGCTGAGGTGGCATCCCACATAGAAGAACTAGAAGGACCTATAACTAGGATATAAAACTATGTACTGGGCTTTGAAAAAAGAAAAAGAGGAAGATTGGCAACAGATGTTAGCTCAGGGCCAAATCTTCCTCAAAAACAAAAAATAACATAATCCAGTTAGAAAGTGGGCAAAAGATATAAACAGACATTTCACCAAAGTGGCTATACGGATGGCCAATAAGCACGCAAAAAGTCACTGGTCTCAAGCAAGTCCAAAATCCAACAGAGCAAATTCCATTAGTTTTCGAGGCCTGGGAGTAATCCCATGTCTTGCGACTAGACCCTATAGGTTGCATCTCCACCCTCAAGGTCCATAGCTCTGCAGGCCTCTGCCTCTGTGCCCAGTCCTTCTTCCTTTTTCTTGAAGGGTAGCACATGTTTGCAGTCGAGTATCTCTATCAGTCCATTTTCTGCCTGTAGAATTTTGGAAATCTGACAGTCTTCTGTCATTTCATCCTGTCTCTGTCCCCTTCAGTCCAAGCTAGCAATATTTCTGCTGATATAACCTTCACAAAGACCTTGTGAGTCTCCTGTCTTTGTCAGAGGGATCCACATGATTAGACAAGAGGGTTCTTCACAGATCATTCTTGGATAACTCCATCTCTAGTTGCTTCTGCTGAGATGGTTGATTAGATCTGTTAAGTCACACACCCAATCTCTTCAGCTAAAGGTTGTCCATCCACAACTCTCCAGAGCAAGCTCTCCCCACAGTGAATCTCCTAATTTTAGCATTCTTTGCAGTTTGGGTAGGCTGAGAATTTCCCAAATGATCAAGTTTTGTTTCCTTTTTAACATTTCCTTCCTCAATTTCTCTCTTCTCTCACATTTTACTGTAAGCAGCAGGAAGATACCAGGCCCCACGTTCATTTTCCTTGGAAATCTCCTCAGCCAAATATCCAAGTTCATCACTTACTAGTTTTCTTTTCACACAACTGTAGGACACAAGTCAAGTCTTCTGCCACTACATAACTATACAACTTTCCTCCAGTTTCCAATAATAGTTTACTCATTTCCTTCTGAGCCCTCACCAGAAGTGCTGTTAAATGTTAATATTTCTACTAAAATTCTGTTCATGATGATATAAGTATCCTCTAAGAAAACAGCTTTCTCTCTCTTGATCCTCTCTTCTTCCTGAGCCTGCACCAGAGGCATCTTGAACATCCATGTCTAACAACAGTCTGCTTAAGGCAATCCAGACTTTTTCCATCATGTGACTTAAAATTCTTCCAGCCTCTATCCATTACCCAAACCCAAGGCCACTTCCACATTTTTTTGGTATTTGTTTCAGCAGAACCCCATTTCCTGGGGCAAAAATCTGTATTAGTTTCCTGTTGCTGCCATAATAAATCACTACTAATTTGATAGTTAAAACAAACTGCACTATATTTATTTAAACAAATTGTGTGTATTTATTTTAAAAGTGGTATATTTAGGAAATTAAATTTGATGGATTTAATTTTAAATGGAAAAGTTAAAATTTTTAAATTTAAAAACAGAAAATCATACCGAAAACTTCACATCTGCCACTTTGAATTATGCAGGGACCCTTCAAATAGGGTAACTTTCTATGGCCAAATATTTGCATAATGTCTTTTCACTGCTCTCTTCCCCATCAGCCAACTGAGATAAAATACATGTTAAATTCCAGAGATTTACATGAGGGCTTAATATAGGATTTGAGAAATAATGGAAATATAAAACATAAAATATAGGTTTAGGATATTTGCTGTTTGCCCTAGAATGCGAAAGGAGTCTGGGACTGGCCTACTTGAGTTTTTTGTTTTCGGTACAATGAATATAGTAACAGTGTGTCTCTTCTAATAACACACCATTCCATCTCCTCCTGTAAGGGATAGATAGTTTGGTGGCTACAGTAACTATGATAGGAGAGTAGAAATTGGGGAGATCTTGGTAAATAGCTAAGAGCATAAATATGGAGAGATGCCCAGTGATTCTATACAAATACTTTTATGACTTGTTTACATAACCTGCTATACTGGGAGTTCTCTTAGGTAAGAAACAGCCTAATCATCTGTGAGTTCATAACTGTACTTTTGAGTTTAGCCATTCAAAAAAAACTGTCCATTAGTACACCATACTTTGTAGTACCTCATACACAAGACCTATAAAATATGATTATGTCTTATTGTATAAAACTAAAATAAGCAAATGCGTACAACGTTCTACCACAAGCAAAACATGGCTATTTCTATATAATATAATCAGTAAATCAGAAGGCAGGATAGCACATGTAGGGATGCCACATAATTTATATTTTTGTGACAGCCACAGCAATGCCTAGGAGAGCAGAAACAAGGGAAAGTCGAATATCCAAGAGAATGTAACTCAACACGTTCCCAACATCTTTGGTGGGTTGAGACTAGAACAAACAGATTCCATTAGACCACGCCTCCCCACTCACTACATACCCAGGAAGACGTAGGCTTGCATCCTTGGTCACGAGTACAACTCTTGTTACTCACCTTTGTTAGCATATAATAGTATTTACTCATCTACAAATACAGATTTATTCAAATAAAATTAACTCCTAGGTTCTCGTAGTTCTGAATATAGGTTTTGTAATCTTACCTAGTTGTAGTTATTTTATTCTAATATGTTCACCCTCCCTGCCTCTAAAAAAGAAGAAAAATCTCTTAAGCATGAATGTAATTATTAGTTAAGGCTAAATTTCACAAGTTATGACCAGTCAGACAAGGAATTATCTTTTACCTTACGCCTCTTTCAAGTCTAAATTTTTATCATGTCAGATTTACCTCATCACTCACTGCTCTTTTTTTGCTCTGAAATTATCTGCAAGACCAGGACTGACAAACCTGTTTCCATTTACTACCCACTGGCAATTACTGCCCTTTCTATAGGCCAGAGGGCTTGTTTAACATTGTCAGACACATGAAACACCAAGCATTTTCCTGCTTACTTAGACATGGTTTATAGCTTTACTCAATTGGGGGAAAAAAAAAACCCGATTGTTTAAATTTCTGTTTATTACACACGATGACTTCATGTATATTGTAAATACTGGTTATGAATTATCCCCCCCAAGAAGGGCCTTCACTAACACTGTTCAACTTGCAGCTGAGTTGACTATTTTCACAGAAAAGATGGTATAGATGTTATTGTTTTAGCAGATTTCTAATTCTCAAACATCAAAATCTCTCTAGTGATTTTTCATTTGGGATTTTCGGAGACCCACATTTCTTGTGAATTAAATCAAGGTATAAAGAGCTTATTTTATATAGACATTATATTATATATAGGCTTACTTATATATATTTTTCATAATTCTGTCTACTGTGTGACTCCTATACTCCCAAATTTTCCTCACCTATGTCCCTTCTTAACCTCCCTTTCTCTAGTATGAATTCTTTGATGTTGAATAAGATGTAAGCTACGGCTAAAAATACCCCTATAAATCATGACAACTATAGGATTCCCTCCAATATAAATTCTCTGGTTTTGTGTAAGGTTTAAGCCACAGCTAAAGGTCTTTCTACATTTATCACATTTATATACTCATGACTAACAACCTTCTCACATTAGAAGGATTATAACATTACAAGGATTTCTTTTTAGTAGGAATTCTCCAGTTGAATGACCTAAAGACCTTTCTCTACATTGATTACAATCAGGGCTGTTATTCCCCAAAGTGAATCATCTCATGTTGAGAAAGGTCTGAGAGATATTTGGCAGTTCTACCATAGCTGAAAACACTTACATACACCCTTGAACTGAGTATTTCCAGTCTTCAATTCTATAAAATCAACAGAATTATATACACACACACACACAAAGACATATACAAGAATATTTATAGCAGTATTTTTATTACAACACAAAATTTTAAAAAATACAAATATCCATCAAGAGGATAAATAGCTGTATATTCTTAAAATGGAATAGCATACAGAATGAAAATGAATACTGCCACATGCAATAATGTATGAATCTTAAAAATGTTGAGTGAAACAAGACACAAAAGAATTCATGGTGTATGATAAAATATATATAAAGCTTAAAGACATGCAAAAACTATTTCATGATGTTTAAGCCAGAGAACTGGTAATCTTTGGGGAAGTAACAACTACTTTTTATTCTACAGACTGCAATGAGAAATATACTTCATATTTTCTCTTATGAAGACTGATGCTTATAACCATTTTGTATCTTGCCTCTGTGTGTATTTATATAAGTTTTTTTTTAATATAAACTGAGTCAGCAAGAGAACTTGAAAACTTAAAAATTAGCTTCATTGCTGATAGCATTCAATAACAATGATCATACCCATTTTATATGCTAGTAAACAGGAAATAGTTATATGGTATAGTACTTTAAATTAATAACTATTATTAGATTTGTGATTAAAGTAACCTTATTAACATGTTTAAGCATGCTTTCTTTTTTAAACTAAAGGTTTATAATAACTTGGAAAGGCTTCACAAAGAAATCACATTGTTTATTGCATTTCCATGTTTTCTCCCTTGTGAGTTCTTTGATGGACAATGAGGTTTCTCTTATAACTGAAGGACTTACCACAGTCATTACAAATATAGGGTTTCTCCCCTGTGTGAGTTCTCTGATGTACAATGAGATTTGTCTTCTGGCGAAAGCACTTCCCACATTCATTACATTTATATGGTTTCTCTCCTGTATGAGTTCTTTGATGATGAATAAGATATGACTTCCTGCTAAAGGCTTTCCCACACTGAGGACATTCATAGGACTTCTGACCTGTATGTATTTTCTGATGTACAGTGAGGGTTGCTTTCTGGCGAAAAGACTTCCCACATTCATTACAAACATAGGGTTTCTCCCCTGTATGAATTCTTTGATGTAGATTGAGATTTGTCTTCTGGCTGAAGGATTTCCCACATTCATTACATTCATATGGTTTCTCTCCTGTGTGAGTTCTGTGGTGATCAATGAGGTATGACTTCATTCTAAAGGCCTTCCCACAGTGAGGACATTCATAGGATTTTTCCCCTGTATGTGTTCTCTGATGTGCTACGAGGGTTGTCTTCTGGCGGAAGGACTTCCCACATTCATTACAAATGTAGGGTTTTTCCTCATTATGAGTTTTCTCATGAAGCGCAAGGGTTGTCTTCTGGGAGAAGGATTTCCCACATTCATTACAAATATAGGGCTTTTCCCCTGTATGAGTTCTCTGATGTACAGTAAGGTTTGCCTTCTGGTGAAAGGACTTGCCACATTCTTTGCAAATATAGGGTTTCTCTCCTGTATGAATTCTTTGATGTAGAGAGAGTGTTGTCTTCTGGCGGAAGGACTTCCCACAGTCATTACACTCATATGGTTTCTCTCCTGTATGAGTTCTCTGATGACGAATCAGGTGTGACTTCAATCTGAAGGCATTCCTACATTGTGGACATTCGTATGATTTCTCCCCTGTATGTGTTCTCTGATGATCAGTGAGGGCTGTCTTTAGGCGGAAGGACTTACCACATTCATTACAAACAAAGGGTTTCTCTCCTGTGTGAGTTCTCTGATGATCGATGAGATATGACTTCCTTCTAAATGAATTTCCACATTGATGACATTGATAGGGTTTTTCTTCTGTGTGAATTCCCTGATGTAGAATTAATACTGACTTCCTGCAGAAGGACTTCCCACATTCAGCGCATGTATGTTTCTTTTCAACATTGGTTGCTCTTCTCCTTTTATGATATTCAGATGGGTTTCCCCTTCTGTAAGCTCTATTATGTGTTATTAAGTCTCCTTTTTTAAGGAAGGATTTCTCACAGTCGTTATATCCAAATGACTGTGGAGTTTCCATCTTATGATATTGCATAAGCACTTCATTATGACGGACAACCCTGCCACGTTGATTATGGGATTTGACTCCAGGATGAGCTGTCCCTGGCTGAGTATTGAGGAGTGATTTCCCATATCCATTATACTCACTAAGTCTCTTTCTTGTAGGACTTAGATTACTGATGATTAATTCTGAAACATTTTTAAAAATCTTTCTGTGAGTGTCATATTCAGGAGGTAGATTTTTTAACTTAACAGGGTTTTTGCCTAAAGTAAATGTCTTTTCGTGTGCAGTACTGTTCTCCTTCATCAGTTTTTTCTGGTTGATGAATACAACTGATCTAGAATACTTATCTTGATGTTCCTTGAATTTCACTAAAAAGTCTTCAGCTTTCCAGTTTTCTTCTAGAAAAGAATATAATTAATAACAATTTGTGAATCTTCATACATTTGCTATGGAAAGGAATTGTACTAGGGTCTAGCATACGAGGCCAGAAAGACCTAGGACAAATTACTCCCAGCCTGGGAAAAGACACAGAACCTAAATAAAAACTATGCTTCAGTGTGGAAAAGGAAGAAAAAATAAGCAATGGATGCTAGTAACTTTTGCACTTTGCCCCAGAATTTCATATAGAAAGTGAAATGAAAACAAGAAGCAGGGAGGAGAAGACAAAGACTGGTGGAAGAGGGACTGATGCCTTGATGGGTGGATTCAGAGGCAATGAAGTGAACCTATCAAGGGCATTAAGCTTTAAGTAGGATAGGCAAGAAAAATTAGTAAAAAAGCTTATTCAGGGAAAATACTAGAGGAATGATTACTTTTGGAGGACACAGATCAGAGTGTATACTTTTATACATTCACCTCTCAATTGCAAGGTGAAACACTTCCAGTTGCTCCACCACCCTCTTCTTTGTAGCCATCAATTGCTAATTACTCTTTCTAAGCATCAATTAATTTCCTAGTGTTAAGAAAAACAATCCTATAGTCTAGGCTCTAATCCTCCAGATAGCTGGGAATCATTTTCTCTTGTGAGGGAAGAACCAGGAAAACATTTTCAACAGGAACTTTAAAACAGACTAGGGGTATATTCACTGGTGTATTCAGATTGCTGTTACTATCAATTCTTTCAGAATTGTTCAATAACAAAACTCTCATGACCATCAATTATAACTGTTCCTCTTTTTAATTGCTGGCTTATTTTTTTAGGTTTAAAGAAAAACTAGTTCAAGTCTTTCCCAAATATGATAACATTCCTTAACTCCAGTTTTCCATATGGTGGACCAGAAAGATCAGATTGTTCATTCTGGTTCTAGATCATCATTAACCATGACCTTCATTTCTCTTATAAATGTGTAGCTATATTTGACTTCTATTACTTTGCAATCATCCACATCTAGTGGAACAATGTTAAATCTAGGCTCAAAAATCTATTTCTTCCTTGAGTCCACTGCCTCCAATATTAACATATGAGGAATACTGTAAACAAAACTTTACATCACCTATATTCACTTTTTATATTCAAACAAGTTTTCAGGGTTGTGCACATATCTGACATACCTCATATGTAACAAGTTTTATTGACTGATTGATTGCCCTATAAATACTTCACTTATTCCTAATAACAAGCTTTGCTCATGTTCTTTTAATCAGTTGGCTTGCCTTCTGGTCTTATTTCTACTTGTATTTAGAGAATCTTCAAGAAAATGCTACTGTTCTATGATCTCAAAAGCCCTTCACATATTTCCCATCACTTTAAGCACTACTTCTTTATAACTTGCAAATAACTATGATCTAGAAAAATCCTTTTAATAAATCTTTTTACAAGCTTAGACTGTGTCATAAATATTTCATTAAAAATGTAGACTTTGATAGTAATCCTTTCTCACTGAAAGAAATACTTTATTGTTTGAACTCTTCCGAGTCTACATTAACACTGTATATAGTAAATAGGTAGTATTTGGTAGATCCAACCATTTAAATCAGAATCTATAGAGTCATGGCCTGAGCAGGTACATCTGAAAGGAACTTACCAGTACATGCTTTCTGAATGGAGGAAAAAGATATCTCCCCTGTATAACTCCACAAACAGTTAATGAAGCAACTACTGAGTATCTAACATATTATATACTACAGCAAAGAAGATTCAAACAGAGGATCTTGTCTTTGAGGGAAAGAATTCTTAAGCATAAACCATGTACAATCAGGTATCAAATTATATAATCATATCCAAGAATTGCGTGTGCTATAATTAGTAAGTAACATAGGAATTCAGAAAAAGGAAAGGTGGATATGATGTGGAATAGTCAAAGAATAGTTCATGGAGAAAAAAACCTTAAGACAACTTAAAAGATATAGAGTATATGGAAGGCAGAACACAACACAATGAAAAGTACAGACATCACGACAAATCCTACATGTATGGAGAACATTAGGAGACTGTATCAAGTGGAAATTAGCAAGAGTTTTCCACAAGAGAAATAAACTTGAAAAGACCAGATGAGAGCTTATTATGGTAGTCTTTCAATGAAGAATTTCAATGTCATATGATAAATAATAGGGAACAAATGATGATATTTCCTGTCAGGAAAGCCACAGTATAAAGTGAAAAAATTAGGACAAATTATGGAAAAGCCAAACTGTTATTATAGTAGTCAAGACATGAAATAAGATAGTTCTCATTTTGTAGATGTCAGTGAGAAATGAAAATATGAGAGGATGTAAAATATATTTCACAGGCTGATAAACATAATACAGATTGTGAAGAGATCCACAAGAGATGATGACAGAGACAGAAGAATCAAGCTGATATCATGGCAAGGAAAAATTAATTTGGAAATAGATAATGGAAAAGAATTTAAGAGCTAGGAAAGTTAGTAATTTTCATTTCCAACATATCGTCACAAAATAAGTCACAAAAAAGACGGGAAGAATGTGCTAAGTATGCCCATGTCAGAGGCATCTACATAAAACAAAGAGCTTAAGTCCTGAGAATGGATGAGATTACTATAATTTAAAGGCAGATCCCTTGAGGACAAATCAGAGAAATAAAGCCTGAGAGTACAGTGAAACAATATTCCCTAAAAAAAATCTGTGTGGCTATTATGTGCCAGGCTTTGTTCCAGGCAATATAGCCACAGTGGTGAAGAAAATAGACCAAGTTGCAAACAGTAATCACTCAGGTAATCAGGATAAGAATGAGTTAGTGTTTTACCCAAACCAATGGCTGATTTCAGGAATGATCAGCCATATAAAATGAACCACAAAAGTTTAGTGGAAGAAAATAACAACTGTGGAATTATCAGTCTGGGTCAAGACAAGTGAGTTTTAAAATTAACAACTAGATTTGTGGTGAGAATGGGAAGTTAGACTTAGCACAGAAAACAAATCTGAGGTAATATAAAAGAAAGAGAAAGAAAGAAAATGGGAAGCAACTAAGAAGAGAAACATTAACCAAGAATTTTCTCTTTTTTAAACGTAGACTTAGGAATGCCTGAAAGAAATCTATCACAATAGCAAGGAGATAAGGAACTGAGAATGCTAGAAAAAAGGCACAAATCAAGAAAAAAGATCTAACAGAAGGAAGGCTTATAGTATATTTTGATTAAGTTTAAGAGTGGCAACTATCTTTGATAACATCAAGCAAACTTAGGAAAAAATATTATACAGGAAGGGTAATATTTCAAAGTTTGATTTATGTTTTGCAGGCACAAAGGTCATTTCAAAGGTTAGTACCTTTTAAAAACACTCCCAAAATATTTCAAAGGTGCCACTCACCACATGACCACTTTAAAATTTATTTTTCACTAGATTTCATGTCCCTGAGAGTCAGAAACTCACCTAAGCAGGTATGACCTGTAAATGATGTCCATGGCTCTTCTCCTCGTTCCAACTTGAGGATCACATCAGGCTTGGTCATGTGACACCCTGATAAGGGAAGATTTGGATTAAGTTGCTTAGGCTTCAGTACATCCGAAAAATTAGTAAGATGCATTTTGAGTAATACAATTTAAGATACTCCTTTGTGTAACAGTAAACTTAACACCTTGCCCCAAGCAAGTGAAGACACAATCATCCTTTCTGTTAACCAAAAAGAATTCATCACCTCTTATCCCTGAAATTCAAGAGCACACATACTTTACGCACTTTGAAAGGAAATGTATGCTACTCAAGTTTCCATGAGAGTTTTTCTTACCCACAGAAACGAGGTGGCAATAGTTTTCCAACATCACGTCCATGTATAGAGTCTTCTGAGCAGGATCCAGGTGCTGCCACTCCTCTGGAGTGAAGTCTACAGTCACATCTTTGAATGACACGGATCCCTGAAATGGATTGGAATTGTGATCAGAACAAGTAGATTAGATATTGGAGACGAGTTTTAATCCTGTTCCTTTGTGGCATTCATATGAAAACTTGTAAAGAAAGCCTATCATTTTTCTTGTTTTGTGCTTTACATTGCAAGGAAAACAAAAATCAAGGTAGAAGTACCTAACACAGAATTTATTTAATAATTCATATTCTAAAAGTATTTACTGTGACGTCACTTTGTACCCTAAAACTGTATTAGTTTACTGGGGTGCCAAGAGATACAAAACACTGTCCCTGCTCACAAGCAGCTACAGCCTCAAAGCATGTTAACACCTACCTTCAAGAAAGTACGTGTAAACACAAACCTGCAAGAAGGTGTTACAGGTAGAACAGAAGAATGTACAAGATGCAGTGTGTCACAGGGCAGAACAATTTCTCAGGCTTCAATGAGGAGGTAAATTGTTTCCCCTTCAAGACTAAAGTGTTATACAGGAAGAATATAGTTTTAAAATGCCTGGGAGAGACTTTCAGCATCCAGCAAAAATAGAGTGAAGGATGAGACCCCAAATCTGAGTATAAACTCTGCCAGAACTCCAGGTTGATAGTTAAACTAAGCAATTACTGGTGAGATCACAGAGAGCTTAGCAAAAAGCAGACAGGAAGATACCAGAAAAGAGTCTTGAAAAGCAGAAGTGCACCTAGTGAGACTCTGAGATTTCTGCATTTTTGATTAACAACATTCCACAACCTGCTCACAGCCCAAGCAGAAGAAAATTGAAGCCTTATTGGATTGAGGTATTAGAAGTTGGGGCTGACAAAGCAGCAGGAAGTATAAGGAGTGAAATCCTGGAAGAAAGAGAACTGAAGAAAATTAGCCCGAAAATCAAAGTATAAACACCAATTCCTTGACTGAGAGCTAAAGTACTTCAACACAAGGAGAATCCAGCTCCCCTCAGGGGCCAGGGTGAAAAGCAGCAGCTGGAAGCTTAAAGAACCAAGGGAATATATCAACTGCTTCACACTTGGGAAGCGAGGAGGACAGAGGGCAGAGTTTGAAGTTTGATTCCAAGCAAGTTAATTGCCAGCTAGAAAAAAAACCCAATAATCCTCTGAAAAACAGACATAACAGAATTCAGATTACTATAACATATAATTCATCATGTCCAGGTTTCTAGCAAAAATTGCTAGACACGCAAACAAAACAAAACAAAAAAGGATGGCGAATATGACCCATATTCAGAAAATGACAGTCATAGAAACTAATTCCTAGTGGGTCCTGATGTTGGATTTTGCCAAAAAAGGCTTCAAAGCAGTTGTTCTAAATGTGTTCAAAGAAGTAATAGAAAACCTGGCACAGAATCTCAAAATGTAAACTACAAAAAAAGCACCAAACGAAAATTCTAGAGCTGAAAAATACAATAACTGAAATGAAAAATTCACTATATGGGCTCAATAGCAGATCAGATATAGAAAAAGGAAGAATCAGTAACCTTGTAAACAGATCAACAGAAATTAAGTAATCTAAATATAAAGAAAAAAGAATAAGGACAAATGAACACAATCACACAGATCTGTGGGTCAATTTCAAAGTAATCCAATACAGATGTAACTGGAGTCCCAGAAAGAATGAAAAAGAAAGGGTCTGAAAAAGCTTTAAGGAAATAATGGCCCAACACATTTGCAGTTAGCAAAAACTTTAACTTACATATTGAAAAAGCTTAATGAACCCCAAAAGGATAAAAAACAAAGAAAACCATACTGAGAAAATCCTAATCAAACTGCTGAAAGCCAAAGATAACATCAACTGAGAATTCTATATTCAGCAAAATTATCTGTTACAAGTAAAGGCAACATAAAGCTATTTTCAGATAAAACTGGAGAGAATTCAATACTAGCAAGACTGTACCATCAAAAATGGTAAAGGAATTTCTTCAGGCTGAAGGTAAAAATGACATCAGATGATAACTAAGGTCTTTAGGAAGGAATGAAGATGATGAGAAAAGTTATATATAAAAGACTATAAATACTAATTTCCCTCCTTCAAAAGACATGACTGTTTCAAGCAGGTGTTGGTGAACATATTCCATTGTTTTAGCACAAAAGCAACCACAGATAGTATGTAAAATGAACAAGAAAAGTTGTGTTCCTATAAAACTTCATGTATGGACACTGAAATTTGATTTTTTTTTTTTTTTTTTTTGTGAGGAAGGTCAGCCCTGAGCTAACATCCATGCCAATCCTCCTCTTTTTGCTGAGGAAGACCGGCCCTGGGCTAACATCTGTGCCTATCTTCCTTCACTTTATATGGGACGCCGCCACGGCATGGCCTGACAGCAGTGGGTTGGTGTGCACCCGGGATCTGAACCCGGGCTGCAAGCAGCAGAGCATGTGCACTTAACCACTACGCCACGGGGCCGGCCCTCCTAAAACTTTTAATAGGTCAGAAGTATTCTGCTTTTGCATCTTTTCAAACATTTAAACTATAAAAACCATTTCTGACTCACAATCTGTACAAAAGCAGGCAGCAGGTTGGATTTGGCCTATAAGCTGTCGACTCTTGGCTTAAAATAAGCATTCTAACACCATTTATTACAAGCATAAATATCACATACACGGCCAACAAAAAAACAAAAGATGGAAAAGTCAGTAAGTAGAACTATAATGTTTCAAGAATGATGTATTTTACCTTAAGTAATGCAGGATCATCTCTAAGTAAATCATGATAAGTTAAAGGTGCATATTGCAATCCCTAAAGCGACCACAAAAAATGCAAACAGATAGAACTAAAAAGTCAACAGAGGAATAAAAATGAATTATTAAAATATATCTGATTGACATAACATACAAGATGTAGGAACAGATTAACAAAGACAGGTTAGGAGGAACCTTAAATGCATATTGCTAAGTATTAAGAAGTCAATCTGAAAAGGCTACATATTGTATGATTTCAACTATATGACATGCTGTAAAAGGCAAAACTATGGAAACAGTAAAAAGATCAGTGGTTGCCACTGCCAGAGATTAGGGGAGAAGGAGGGATGAATAGGTGGAGCAGAGAGGATTTTTAGGACAGTGAAACTATTCTGTATAATACTATAATGGTGGATACATGTCATTATATATTTGACAAAATCCATAGACTATACATGCAATGTAAACTATGGACTTTGGGTGATAATGATGTGTCAATGTAGCTTCACTGATTTTAAGACACATACCACTCTGGTGCAAGATGTTGATAGTGGGGGAAGCTATGCATGTGTAGGGGTAGGGGGTAAAAGGAAACTCTCTGTACTTTCTACTCAATTTTGCTGTGACCCTAAAACTGCCCTAAAATATAAAGTATAATTAAAAGGATAAAAAAACCCACCATAGGTTAGGCAATCAGAAAACACATAGCAAAATGGTAGCCCTAAATCCAACTATACCTTTCATTGTATTAATGTAAATGGACTAAACACACCAATAAAAAGGTCAAGGTTATTAGAACGTATAAAAAAGCAAGACTCAAATATATTCTGTCTACAGGAGACATATTTTAAATACCATAGACACAAATAGGCTGAAAGTGAAAGGATGGAAAAAGACATACAAATACTAAATAAGGGAAAGCTGATGTGGGTATAGTAAAAGTAGATAAAATTGATTTCAAGTTGATGAGTATTACTACTACAGACAAGAAAGGGACATTTCATAACAATAAAAGAGTAAATACATCAGGAAAATATCACAATTACACGTGTATATGTACTTAATAGAGTTTCAAAATACATGAAGCAAAAATTGACAAAAGTTAAATGAGATTTTTAAAAGTTCAAAATCATAGTTGATGTTAATGTTTGTCAGTAACTAAAAGAACTAGAGCAAAGCGGGGGGAAATCTGTAAATATTTAGAAACTCTAAAGAATACTGACAACCACCTAACTCATTTGATATTTATAGACTACCATTTTCAATAATTTCACAACACATACTTTTTTCAAGAGCAAATGGACTACACACCAAGACAGAACATAAACAAATGTCGATGGATTAAGGAGAAATCATACAAAATATGTTCTCTGACCACAACCGAACTAAATTAGATATCAACAAAAATAACATATCTAGACAAGCCCCAAATGTTTGGACATTAAATGATACTTTTCCAAGTAACCAATTTTGGGTCAAAGAATAATTGAAAAGAAAATTTTCATGAAATATTTTGAACTAAATAAAAACATCAAAACCTGAAGATGCAATTAAAGCAGGCTAAGATAGAAACTTGTAGGTTTAAATGCTTATTTTAGAAAACAAGAAAGATCTAATGTCAATAATTTAAACTTTTATCCTAAGAAGCTTTAAAAAAAGAGTAAATTAAACCCAAAGCAAGCAGAAGGAAATAAAGTTAAAAGCAAAAATCAGTGAAATAGAAATTGAATAAGAGGAAAAAAATCAATGAAAACCTGAAGCCAAATCTTGAAAGTATCAAAAAAATTTAAAAACCTCTAGTAAGATGGATTAAGAAATTAAGAAGGATGTCATATATGGCCACCCTGAGATCCTACAGATATTAAACAGATAACAAGGGAAGATTATAAATAAATTGAAGGCAATAAATTATATAATGTAGATGAAATGGACAAATATTTTCACTTAAAAAAATGTTACCAAAAGAAAAAAATATGAAAACTCTAAACTATTAAAGATACTGAATTTGCAATTTTACAAGTTCCCACAAAGATTTTTCCAGGCCCAGAAGACTTCAAGGTAAATTCTATCAAACATTTAAGAGTTAATGAGAATACTACACTAACTCTTATTAGAGGACTGGCTAGCACTTTCCAATTCATTTTATAAGGTGAACATTACACTGTTACCAAAACCAGGAAAAGACATTAAAAGAAAATTACAGGGGCCAGCCCCGTGGCCATTTGCTTAAGTTCAGCACGCTCTGCTTCAGCGGTCCAGGTTTGCTTCCCAGGCATGGACCTACACTGCTTGTCAGCGGCCATGCTTTGCCAGCGACCCACATACACAACAAAGGAAGACTGGCACGGATGATAGCTCAAGGCCAATTTTCCTCAAGCAAAAAGAGGAAGATTGGCAACAGATGTTAGCTCAGGGCGAATCTTCCTCAGCAAAAAAAACAAAAACAAAAAAACACAGACCAGTATCCCTGATGAATACTGATTAAAAAAATTAACAAAATATTAGCAAATTGAGTAAGGTGATATATAAAATGCATAACACATCATGACCATGTGGTGCTTATCCCTGGAATGCAAGGTTGGTATAACATCAGAAAATCAATAATGTAATCATCATAATATTAGAATAAAATAAGAAAATCATATAATCATTTCAAATGAAGAAAAAGCATTAGATAAATTTTAAAATCTAAAAACTCCCAACAGTAGGAATAGAAAGAATTTCCTCAACCTGATAAAATGCAACTACAAAAGACTTACAGCTAACATCGTACTTAATGAAGAAAGACTGCTAAGGTCAGGAGCAAGACAAGGGTGTCTGCTCTCACCAATTCTATTCAATGCTGTAGACAATACAGAAAGAACGAAAAAGAAATATAAGGCATACAGACTGGAAGGGGAGAAGGCAAACTGTATTTACAGATGACATGACCAGATATGAAGAAAGTACTAAGGAATCTACTAAAAAGAGTACTAGAAATAATAAGTGAATTTAGCAAGGTCACTGGATACTTATGTCAAAATACAAAAATCAATTCTATTTTTTTTTTTTTTTTTTGTGAGGAGGACCAGCCCTGAGCTAACATCCAATGCCCATCCTCCTCTTTTTGCTGAGGAAGACTGGCCCTGGGCTAACATCCAGGCCCATCTTCCTCTACTTTATATGGGACGCCGCCACAGCATGGCTTAACAAGCGGTGCGTTGGTGCGCACCCGGGATCTGAACCGGCGAACCCCGGGCCGCCGCAGCGGAACGTGCGCACTTAACCACTTGCGCCACCGGGCTGGCCCCAAAAATCAATTCTATTTTTATATGCTAACAACAAACAATTGAAAATGAAATTAAAGAATAAAATTAACAAAATATTTGCAAGATCTGTACACTGAACACTATAAAACACTGCTGAGAGAAATTTTAAAAGACCTAAAAAAACATGGAGATACACCAGATCTATGGATTGGAAGACATACGACTGTTAACACATCAATCACCTCCAACCAATCTGTAAGGTCTTTGAAAACCCAATCACAATCCAAGTGGGTTGTTTTATAGAGATCAATAAGCTGATTCTAAAATTTACATGGAAATGTAAAACACCTAGCATATCTACAACAAATTTGAAAAAGACAGAGTTGGAAGATTCACATTACCTGATACCAGGACTTAATACACTAATCAAAACTGTTACATTGGCGAAAGCATAAATATACAAATCAGTGAAATAGACTACAGAAATATATCTATGCATATATGATCAAATGATTGTCAACAAAGGCTCCAGGATAATTCAGTAGAGAAAGAATGTATTTTCACAAATGACTCTGGAAAAACTGGCTATCCATTAAAAAAAACAAAAAGGAATCTCAACTCTTACAGTACACAAAAGAATTATGTTGAAATGGCTCATTCACTTAAAAGAAATCCAGGGGCCGGCCCGGTGGCGCAGTGGTTAAGCTCAGCGCACTTCACTTCCGTGGCCCAGGGCTCCCGGGTTCTGATCCTGGGCATGGACCTACACCACTCATCAAGTCATGCTGTGGTGGTGTCCTACATACAAAATAGAGGAAGATGGGCATGGACATCAGCTCAGCACCCCTCTTCCTCAAGGAAAAAGAGGAAGATGGGCACCAGGTGTTAGCTCAGGGGCAATCCTCTTCACCAAAAAAAAATATATAAGAAATCTAAATCCATAACACTTATATAATAAACAAAGAAAAAAATATGTCCAACCTTCGAGTATGCAAAGATTTCTGAGGAAGGATACAAAAAGTATGGATCATAAAGGTTAAAAACCTGATGAATTGGACTTTGTCAAAATTTAAAACTTCACCTCTGAAGTTTTAAGAAGAAAGAAAAAAATCAAGTTACAGACTGGGAAAAGATATTCATAGTACTATTATCTGACAAAAGACTTGTATCTAGAAAATATAAAGAACTCTCATAACACAAGAATAAGAAGACAACCAATCCAATTAAAAATTGGCAAAAGATCTGAACAAACTTAGAAGATACATAAATGACAAGCGAAATAAAAAATGCTCACCATTTTAAATCTTTTCAGGGAAATGAAAATTAAAACAATGAGGAAATACCATTATACACCTGCTAGAATAACTAATATTAAAAAATGACCATACCAAGTGCTGGTGGGGACACATAGCTTCTACAAGTCTCGTACATTGCTGGTGGGAAGGTAAAATGGCACAACCACTTTGCATAAGTTTGGGAGTTTCTTATAAAGTTAAATATACATTTTTCATACAACCCACTGATTCCACACCTAGGTATTTACTCAAAAAAAAAATGAAAATATAGTCCACACAAATATTTCTAAGCAAATGTTCATAGGAGTGTCATTTATAATAGTCTAAAAGTACTTTCTAAAAGTAGAAAAAAAAAGTCTATCGAAAAGTGAATGGATAAACAAATTGTGGTGTATTCATATACAGGAATACCACTCAGCAATACAAGGAATGTTCTAATATACACAGTAACATGAATGAATTTCAAAAACATCATGTTGAGTTAAATAGGCAAACCCCCCCCAAAAGTATATATTCTATTATCCCATTTTATGAATTTTAGAGAGGAAAAACTAATTTATAGTGACAGAAGCAGATATATGATTACTGAAGGCTGGGGGTGGCAGTGGAGCAATTGGTTATATGGGGGCATGAGGAAACTTTCTGGAGTAATGGAAATTTTGTGATCTTGATTGTTGTGGTGATTACATAGATCTATACACTTTTCAAAGTTCATGAACGCTACACTTAAAGTGGGTGCTTTTTATTGTATGTAAATTATACCTCAATAAAATTGATTAAAAAATAAGGGTGGGTTTGGGGTTCTGCTTTGAGAATGGCAGAGTAGCTCTTACTTGACCATTACTGTAGATAACAACTATAAACTCCAGATAAAAATATAAAAAACAACTATCTAAAGGCACTGCAAAGTGACCCAAACAAACAGAAAGAGGAGGGTTTACACTTGGAAGAAAAGAAGAGTAATGGGAGAATTGTCAATTTATACTACTGGTAGCCTGAGGGCAGGTCCCAAGTAGACACTGAGTGTGGCAAATAAAATTCAGGTGGAAACCCATAGTCTTACAGGCTTAAAGAACCAAAAGACAGAGTTTAGGGCAACAGCAGCAGCTGGAAAGGAAGTAGGGAAATCCCACAGAAATGAAAGCCAGAGAGGGGGGCCCAAGGACTTTGAATAACCTTTGTTCATACCTTTGGCTGATATCTCAATTAGGCATGCATGGGCCTGAATCCAAGCACCCTGATTAAACATAAAAGAAATAAAGCAGGGATTCAAGCTGCCACAAATCAGATAGTCTGAAGTTTGAGGTTTGATTTCAGCCAATTTTACTGTCCAATAAAACAAAATGAAACAAATCAATATTCATTTCCATTTCCATGGAAATTAACTGCTAATGAAATTCTCCTTTGCCATAAACAACTAAAAAACTGTAAAAAATATATTAAACATTTGTTTTCAAGTACAGGCCAGCTGACAGCACAGAATGGTGATCCCTGCAAGAAGGGAAACAAAGTAAATTCTATGACTGCCCCAGCTTCCTGCCTAGAAGCAGTTTCCAGGTCATAGCACAGGGAGTGGGACCACAAACAGAGCCTGGCAGTCTCCCTGAGTTGAAGAAACTGAGATGAGAATTTGAAGAGTCCAAGATGGCAAGAACTGCCAGGCAAGATACTGAAGAGGAGGAAGCAGCAGAGAGAGAGACCACTCTAGACAGCCGCAGACTGATCCCCTTGAATCTATGGCTGAATACTGACCTGCAAGTACATGGGAGTGAAACTGGGGAGAGAATCAGAGGAAAGTAATAGGGCGAACAATTCCCAGAGCTCATATAGGCCTGGGAACAGTCTGTATTCCCACCAGCTAGAGTTACAGAGACCTGATACTACACAGGCTTTGGGCAGAGCAGGGGTTGGCAAACTTTTTGTGTAAAGGGCCAGACAATAAATATTTCAGGCCGTGTGGGCCATACTGTCTCTGTCACAACTGCTCTGTAATTGTAGTGCAAAAGCAGTCATAGACAGTAGGTAAACAAATGAGTGTGACTGTGCTCCAATATAACGTTTATTTACAAAAACAGGCAGCAGGCTGCATTTGGCCCATGGCCTGTAGGTTGCTGACCTTAATAATGGAACTAAATTAGCCCTAGAGCAAATGCTGCTCTACACCAACAAAAAGTTAAAAGCAAGCCTCAAACGGGTCAAAAAGATATGAAGTAACTTAACTCTTTAACGGCACACAACAAAATACAGCATCCTGTAATTTTAAATTCAAGTAAAAAGTTTCAGAGAGTGACATCAGCATCAAGGCAGAGTGAGCTCTTCCCTTAGTCCCTCTCCCCTCAGTCCCTCTCCCCTAAGCTACAACGAAAAGGACATTCATAAACCAACAGAGGACATTTGCGCAACATAACAGATGTCTGAGAGATCCACACAGCCATATGTCTGAAGGTGGGGGTGCTCGACCCCCCCGGGGAGGCAGTGGAAGGAGGTAAGATCTTCTCTCCCTCCCCGAGCGGCAAGGATCTAGGGCACGGGACCTTGTGCAGCGGCCAGAGTACAACTCTGAGAGGGGAAGAGAGTAAGGGCAGCCCTCTGCAGGAACACTAGCACTCCTGGAGTTGCCGCCCAGCCTGTGGGAACACTCCAAACTGAGGCAGCTAAGCTATCGTGGGAGTGTCCACACCAAGCTAAGCTGCCCAAGCCGGCAGACAGTGAGTGCAGAGCAGGGGTACATGGGATCACACACGTGAAAGAAAGCACCCCTCCCCCTTCTGCCTGGCACACCAGCTCAGCCGGTTGGCCAGAACGGGGATCCCTGCCAGAGTGCCTGTGCACACGTGTGTAAAGCAGCAGGGGCCAGCAAGCAAACGCAGACAGGCCCAGTCAGCACAGTTTCAAATGGACAGGCACATCTGCCAGGGGTTGCAAGGGCTCAGAAGACACGCCCCCTGCCCGCCTCAGTGGTAGCACGTGGAATCTGTGACCAGATACTACCACTATGCAATGGCAAAAGTCCACCCAATCAAATAGCATGGGGAGGTATATTAACACTCCAGACCAGAAGGAAAATGACAAATACCCAGAAATCAATCCTGAAGTCACAGACATTTACAATCTAAATGACAGAGAATTCAAAATAGCTATCATAAAGAAACCAAACAAGTTACAAGAAAACTCAGAAATACAGTGTAATGATCTCAGGAATAAAATTAATGAACAGAGAGAATTCTTCACAAAAGAGACTGAAACTATAAAAAAAAAAAATCAGAAATGCTGGAGAGAAAAAACACAATGAATGAGATAAAGAAACATCTTCAGTCCTCCAACAACAGAACTGATATTATAGAGGACAGAGTCAGTAATTTAAAGGACAGAAATACAGAAATGCTGCAGATGGAGGAGGAGAGAGAACTAAGACTAAAAAAAAACGAAGAAATCCTCCAAGAAATATCTGACTCAATTAGGAAATGCAACATAAGGATTATAGGTATTCCAGAAGGAGAAGGGAGGGAAAAAGGAGCAGAGAAGTTGTTCAAAGAAATAATAGCTGAGAACCTCCCAAACCTGAGGAAGGAACTAGAGTTAGATGTAACGAAGCTAACAGAACTCCTAATTACATCAGTATAAAAAGACCTTTCCGAGGCATATATTAGTAAAACTGGCAAAAGTCAATAAAAAGAAAAAATATTAAGGGCAGCAATAACCTACAAGGGAACCCCTATCAGGCTTTCGGTGGACTTCTCAGCAGAAACCTTACAGGCTAGGAGACAGTGGAATGATACATTCAAAATTCTAGAAGACAAAAACTTTCAGCCAAGAATATTCTATCTAGCGAAAATATTCTTCAGATATAATGGAGAAATAAAAACTTTCCCAGATAAACAAAAGCTGAGGAAGTTCAACACAACAAGATGCCCCCTACAAGAAATGATCAATAAGGCCCTTATATTTGGAAAAAAAAGAAAGGGTTTACAAAGCCTTGAGCAAGGAAATAAATAGACAAAATCAGAAAATTGTAGCTCTCTATCAGAACAGGTTAGCAAACAATTATAACATTAAAGATAAAGGAAAGGAAAGCATCAAGAATAACTATAATCACTTCATTTTAATCACAAACTCACAACAGAAAACATAATAAGTTTTGACAACAATAACTTAGATGGGGAAGAGGAAAGGGATGGAACCTGCTTAGACGAAGGATACAAGAGACTATCAGAAAATGATATCTCAACTACGAGATCTTTTATACAAACTTCATGGTAACCACTAAACAAAAAATCAGAACAAAGACACAAATGATAAATAAGGAGAAAACTGAGAAAACCATCATAGAGACACACTATACTGAACTGGCAGTCGGAAATACACGGGTCGAGAAACAAGGGAAATACAGAACAACTGGAAAACAAGTTATAAAATGGCAATATTAAGCCCTTGTATATCAATAATCACTCTAAATGTAAATGGACTGAAATCTCCAATCAAAAGACACAGAGTGGCTAGATGGATTAAAAAACAAGACCCAACAATATGCTGCCTCCAAGAAATACATCTCAGCTCTAACGACAAACACAGGCTCAGAGTAAAAGGATGGAAGACGATACTCTAAGCTAATGGCAAACAAGAGAAAGCAGGTGTTGCCATACTTATATCAGACAAAGAGACTTCAAGATAAAAAAGGCAATGAGAGACAAAGAGGAACAGTATATAATGATAAAAGGAACACTCCACCAAGAGGACATAACACTTACAAATATATACGCACCTAACACAGGAACACCAAAGTCAATAAAGCAACTATTAACAGACCTAAAAGGAAAAATTAACAGCAACACAATAATAGTAGGAGATCTCAACACCCAACTTACATCAATGAATAGATCATCCAGACTGCAAGTCAACAAGGAAATAGTGGAATTAAATGAAAAACTAGACCAGATGGACTGAACAGATATATATAGAACACTCTAGCCAAAATCAGCAGAATACACATTCTTCTCAAGTGTACATGGAACATTCTCAAATATAAACCATATGTTAGGAAACAAGGCAAGCCTCAATAAATTCAAGAAGACTGAAATCATGTCAAGCATCTTTTGCGACCATAAAGCTAAGAAACTAGAAATCAACCACAGGAAAAAAGCGGGGAAAGTGACAAATATGTGGAGACTAAACAACATGCTACTGAACAACCAATGGATCAATAAAGAAATTAAAGAAGAAATCAACAAATATCTGGAGACAAATGAAAATGAAAATACACCATACCATCGCATATGGGATGCAGCAAAAGCAGTCCTAAGAGAGAAATTCATAGCAATACAAGCCCATCATAACAAACAAGAAAAATCTCAAATAAGTAATTTTAAACTACACCTAACAGAACTTGAAAAAGAACAAAGCCCAAAGTCAGCAGAAAGAGGAAAATAATAAAAACTAGAGCAGAAATAAATGAAACAGAAAAAAAAAAAAAAGAAAAAGAAAAACAGGAGAAAGGAGCAATGAAACAAAGAGCTGGTTCTTTGAGAAGATAAACAAAATTGACAAACCCTTAGCCAGACTCACTAAGAAAAAAAGACAGAAGGCTCAAATAAATAAAATTAGAAATGAAAGAGGAGAAATTAAAACGGATACCACAGAAATACAAAGGATTATAAAAGAATACTATGGCGCCGGCCCGGTGGTGCAAGCGGTTAAGTGTGCACACTCTGCTGAGGCAGCCCAGGGTTTGCCAGTTTGGATCCCGGGCACGCACGGATGCAATGCTTGTCAAGCCATGCTCTGGCGGTGTCCCATATAAAGTGGAGGAAGATGGGCACAGATGTTAGCCCAGGGCCAGTCTTCCTCAGCAAAAAGAGGAGGACTGGCAGATGTTAGTATAGGGCTGATCTTCCTTACAAAAAAAAAAAAAAGAGAATACTATAAAAAACTATAGGCCAACAAATTCGACAATCTAGAAGAAATGGATAAATTCTTAGACTCTGAAAACTAAATAAACTTAGATTTACAACCTCCCAAAATGGAATCAGGAAGAAATAGAGAATCTGAATAGACCAACCACAAGTAAAGAGATTGAAATAGTAATCAAAAACCTCCCAAAAAATAAAAGTCCAGGACCATTCTCAGGAGAATTCTACCAAAGATTCAAAGATTTAATACCTATCCTTCTCAAACTATTCCAAAAAAACCTGAAGAAGACAGAACACTTCCTAATTCATTCTATGATGCCAACAACAGCCTGATCCCAAAGCCAGACAAGGACAACACGAAGAAGGAAAATTACAGGCCAATATCACTGATGAACACAGATGAAAAAATCCTCAACAAAATATTGGCAAACCGAATACAGCAATACCTTAAAAGGATCATACATCACGATCAAGTAGGATTTACACCAGGGAAGCAAGGATGGTTCAACACCCGCAAATCAATCAATGTGATACACCACATTAACAAAATGAAGAATAAAAACCACATGATCATCTCTATAGATGCAGAGAAAGCATTTGACAAGATCCAACATCTCTTTATGATAAAAACTCTCAACATAATGGGTATAGAACGAAAGTAACTCAACATAATAAAGGCCATATATGACAAACCCACGGCCAACATCATACTCAACAGGGAAAAACTGAAAGCCATGCCTCTGAGAACAGGAACGGGACAAGGGTGCCCACTCTCACCACTCTTATTCAACACAGTACTGGAGGTTCTGGCCAGAGCAATTAGGCAAGAAAAATAAATAAAAGGTATCCAAATAGGCAAGGAAGAAGTGAAACTCTCACTGTTTGCAGATGACATGATTCTATATATAGAAAAACCTAAAGAATCTGTTGGAAAACTATTAGAAATAATTAACAACTACAGCAAAGTTGCAGGGTACAAAATCAACTTACAAAAACCAGTTGCATTTCTACACTCTAATAACGAACTAACAGAAAGAGAACTCAAGAATACAACTCCATTTACGATCCCAAAAAAAACCCCAAAATATCTAGGAATAAATTTAACCAAGGAGGTAAAAGACCTATACAATGAAAACTATAAGACATTATTGAAAGAAATCGATGACAACATAAAGAAATGGAAAAATATTCCATGAACATGGATTGGAAGAATAAACATAGTTAAAATGTCCATACTACCTAAAGCAATCTATAGATTCAATGCAATCCCAATCAGAATCCAATGACATTCTTCAGAGAAACAGAATAAAGAATACTAAAATTCATATGGGGCAACAAAAGACCCCGAATAGCTAAAGCAATCCTGAGAAAAAAGAACGAAGCTGGAGGCATCACAATCCCTGACTTCACAATATACTACAAAGCTATAGTAATCAAAACAGCATGGTACTGGTACAAAAACAGACACACAGATCAGTGGAACAGATCTGAAAGCCCAGAAATAAAATCACATCTACAGACAGCTAATCTTCGACAAAGGAGCCAAGAACATACAATGGACAGAGGAAAGTCTTTTCAGTAAATGGTATTGGGAAAATCAGACAGCTGCATGCAAAAGAATGAAAATAGACCATTACCTTACACCATACACAAAAGTTAACTCAAAATGGATTAAAGACTTGAAGGTAAGACATGAAACCATAAAACTCCTAGAAGAAAATAGAGGCAGTACACTCTTTGACATTGGCCTTAGAAATAGTTTTTTGAATACCATGTCTACTCAGGCAAGGGAAACAAAAGAAAAAAGTAAACAAATGAGACTACATCAGACTAAAGAGCTTCTGCAAGGCAAAGGAAACCAGGAACAAAACAAAAAAAGACAACCCAGCAACTGGGAGAAAATATTTACAAATCATGTATGTGACAAGGTATTAATCTCTAAAACATGTAAAGAACTCACACAACACAACAACAAAAAAACAAAAACCCCAATCAAGAAATGGGCAGAGGATATGAACAGACATTTTTCCAAAGAAGATATATATAGATGGCCAATAGGCACATGAAAAGATGTTCAACATCACTAACCATTAGAGAAATGCAAATCAAAACTACAATGAGATATCACCTTACACCCGTTAGAGTGACTATAATTACCAAGACAATAAATAACAAATGTTGGAGAGGATGTAGGAAAAAGGGAACCCTCATACACTGCTGGTGGGAATGCAAAGTGGTGTAGCCACTATGGAAAACAGTATGGAGATTTCTCAAAAAATTAAAAATAGAAACACCATATGACCCAGCTATCCCACTACTGGGTATTTATCCAAAGAACTTGAAATCAACAATTCAAAGAGACTTATGCACCCCTATGTTCATTGCAGCCTTATTCACAATAGCCAAGACGTGGAAGCAACCCAAGTGCCCACTGACTGATGAATGCATAAAGAAGATGTGATATATATATATATATATATATATATATACACACACACACACAATGGAATACTACTCAGCCATAAAAAAAGACAAAATCATTCCAGTTGCAACATGGATGGACCTTGAGGGTATTATGTTAAGCGAAATAAGCCAGAAAGAGAAAAATAAACACGGCATGATTACACTCATATGCAGAAGATAAACACATGGACAAAGAGAACTGATTAGTGGGTACCAGAGGGGAAGGGGGTTAGAGGGTGGGCATAAGGGGTAAAGGAGCACATATATATAGTGACTGACAAATAATAATGTACAACTGAAATTTCACAATGTTATAAACTATTATGACTGCAATAACATAATAAATAAATAAAATTCAAGTAAAAAATTTCCAGGCAAGCAAAGAAGCAGGAAAATGGGATCTATATTCAGGAGGAAGAAAAAACACAAAAACAAAACCAGAAATAACAGAGATGATGGATTCAGCAAATAAGGATGTTAAAACAGGTATTGCTCCATAAGCTCAAGAACGTAGAGGAAAGATGAACACGATGAGAGAAATTGAAGATACGAAAAAGGATCAAATAGAACTTCTAGAGAAGAAATATATGATGTGAAAAATACAATGAATGGGAGTAACAACAGATTAGACATTGAAGAAGGAAAGAGCAGTGCACTTGAAGAGAAAGTAATATAAGCTATCCAAAATGCTTTGGCAATTGGCTGCGTTCCAGTTAAACTTAATATTTACAGAACCAGGTGGCATACCTGATTGAACCCTCAGGCAACAGTTCACCAATCCCTGGGCCTAGGGCAACCACTAAAAAAATAAAACAAAGAGATACTTCTAATAAGTGAATAATAGAGGAAAAAATGGAATCAAAAAAATTTCTCAATCCAAAAGGAAACGAGAGGGGCTGGCCCTGTGTCTTAGTGGTTAAGTGCGCACACTCTGCTACTGGCGGCCCGGGTTCGGATCCCAGGCATGCACTGACGCACCGCTTGTCCAGCCATGCTGAGGCAGCGTCCCACATACAGCAACTAGAAGCATGTGCAACTATGACATACAACTATCTACTGGGGCTTTGGGGGAAAAAAAGGAGGAGGACTGGCAATAGATGTTAGCTCAGAGCCAGTCTTCCTCAGCAAAAAGAGAAGGATTGGCATGGATGTTAGCTCAGGGCTGATTTTCCTCAAAAAAAGAAAACAAGAAAAGAGAAAAAAAGGAACAACAACAATAATAAAAATTGGGAAAATAGGAAAAATAGCAAGATGGTATATTTAAACCCAACTTATTGATAATTAATTAAATGAAAATGAACTAAAAACTCCAATTAGAAGGTAGAGGGTATCAGATTGGAGAAAAAACTAAGACCAAACTATATACTGTCTATGAGACTCACTATAAATATTAAAACACAGGTAGGTTAAAGTAAAAAAGACGGAAGACAGATATACTATGTAAATACTCATCATGAGAAAGCCAGAATGGCTATAATAGTATCAAACAAAATAGATTCAGAACAAAGAATATTATTGGAGATTAAGTGAGGCATTTCATAATGATAGAGGGCGTCAACTCATGAGAGGATATGACAGTCCTAGATGTGAATGCACCTAAAAACAGAATTTTAAAATACATTAAGTAAAACCCGATTGAAAAGGAAAAACAGACAAAGCCACGATTATAAGTGAAGATTTCAACTTTCCTCTCTGTCATTGCTATAACAGACTGATAATCAATAAGGATATAGACTTTACCATCACCATCAACCAATCTGACCTGATTATTTAGAGAATATACAACCTAATAACACTAGAATATACGTTTTTTACAAGCGCACACAGAACATTCAAGTTAAACTATAACCTGTGCCACAAAAGACATCTCCATAAATTTAAGAAGATTGAAATCATATAGTGTATGTTCCCTGATTGCAAGAGAATTAAACTAGAAATCAATAATAGAAAGCTATCTAGAAAATCCCCAAATATCTGGAAATTAAACATACTTCTAAAAAACCAAAGGGTCAAAATAGAAATCGTGAGGAAAATTAGAAAATATTTTCAACTAAAAGAAAATGAAAATACATGTCAAAATTTGTCGAAGGCTACTAAAACAGTCCTTAGAGGGAAATTTATAACATTAAATGTTCCATTAGAAAAAAAGAAAGGTCTTATATCAACGATATAAGCTTTTACCTACAAAACTAGAAAAAGAATTAATTAAACCCAAAGTAATGAAAAGGAAAGGAAATAAAAAATTGGGGCCGGCCCCATGGCGCAGCAGTTAAGCGCACGCACTCTGCTGCTGGCGGCCCGGGTTCAGTCCCGGGCGCGCACCGACGCACCGCGTGTCAGGCCATGCTGTGGCGGCGTCCCACATAAAGT
The DNA here is from genome assembly GCF_057802395.1 of Ceratotherium simum simum. Taxonomy (NCBI): domain Eukaryota; kingdom Metazoa; phylum Chordata; class Mammalia; order Perissodactyla; family Rhinocerotidae; genus Ceratotherium; species Ceratotherium simum. The sequence goes on from NC_141932.1 coordinate 27,444,850, forward strand.
GGAAGAAGATGGGCACAGATGTTAGCTCAGGGCCAGTCTTCCTCAAGAAAAACGAGGAGGATTGGCAGATGTTAGCTCAGGGCTAATCTTCCTCACACACACAAAAAATATATAAGAGCAGAAGTGAAGAAATAGGAAATAGAAAAACAATGGAGGAAATCAATGAAACCAAAAGCTGGTATTTTGAAAAGATCAATGAAATTGATAAACCTCTAGCCATTGACCAAGGAAAAAAGTAAGAGAAAAATTATCAATAATAGGAGTGAAAGAGGGGCATTGCTACAGATTGTACAAAATCAAAAGGATAAAAAGAGTATATTTTTAACAACTTTATGCCAATAAATTTTATAACTTAGATGAAATGGACAAATTCCTTGAAAGACACAAATTACAAAAGCTCACCGAAGGAAAAAAAAATTGATAACATGAATAGCCCTAATTCTATTAAGAAAATTGAACTGCTAGTTAAATACCTTTCCACAAAGAAATTTCCAGGCTCAGATGGCTTCGCTGGTGAATTCTAACAAACACTGAAGGAAGAAATAATACTAACTCTTTCAGAAAAAAAGAGGAGCGAATACTTCCCAACTCATTTTATAAGACAGCATTACCCTGATACCAACACTAAACAAAGATATTACAAGAAAAACCATATACCTAATTCTTTATGAACCACAGACCAAAGAATCCTTAACAGTGTATTAGCAAATTTATCAAACAATATATAAAAAAATAATATATCATGACCAAGTGAGGTTTATCTAGGGCTACTAAGCAGTTTAACACCTTCAAAATCAATCAATATAATTCATCATGTTAATAGAAAAGAGCCATAAAATGCAGAAAACCAATACATGCAGAAAAACTTTTGACAAAATACAACACCCATTTGTGATAAAAACTATCAGCAAACTAGAACTTCTTTAACCTGATAAATCTGAAAAAGAGCATCTATGTAAAAACTATTGCTATTAACATACTTAGCAGTCTTTTACTGAATGCTTTTCCTCTGTCAGGAATAAGGCAAAAATGTCTGTTCTCATCACTTCTATTCAACATTGTACTGAAAGTTCTAGACAATGTAGTAAAGCAAAACAGAAATAAAAGGAATATAGATTGGAAAGCAAGAAGGAAAACAGTTATTATTCACATATGACATGATTGGCTATGTAAAAAATCCTAAAGCATCTCAAAAAAATTACTAAAACTATTAAGTGAGTTTAGAAAGACTGCAGGTCAATACACAAAAATCAACTGCATTTTCATATACTAGCAATAAATGATGGAAATTTGAAATAAAAATGCATAGTATTTACAACAGCATAAAAAGAGAAATACCTAGGGATTAATATAACAAAATATTTGCAACACTCTTACACTGAAAACATCAAAATATTACTGAGAGAATTTAAAGATCTAAAAAGGAGATGTGCATCATATTCATGAATTGGAAAATTATATTATTATTAATAATTACTATTCTTAAATTTAAACTATTAATGAGCATTCTAATATTTTCTTCTCTCTTAATGGATTGTCTTTATATATTCCTCTAATGTGCTTTGGGTCTGATGCTATAAAAACCATAAGATAAGAGTAGTTGTTTAATGTTATTGGTACAGAGTTTCTGTTTGGGATGATGAAAAAGTTCTGGAAATAAGACAGTGGTGACAGTTACACAACATTGTGAATGTACTTAATGGCACTGAATCACACATTTAAAAATAGTTAAAATGGTAAAATTTTGTTATGTATATTTTACCACACACATACAAAAGTTAAACAGAAAAGCCTAAGAAACACGAAGATCTGTAAGTGAGCACTGGAGTGAGCACTTGAAGGACTGGAAAAGAAGCAAAGGTGTTAAATGGGAAGACAAGTGACCACTATGAGAGAGGCACCCAAATAAACATAGTATCAGTGGGGATGAAGGGCACTGTGGTATGAGGAATAAGATTCACCACTAAATGGTTGTATGGTGAAGGAGGAGACATTTAACTCAAGTTAGCTGTATCAGCAGGTGGGTAGGGGCTGGGGACATAAGCAGATTAGGAAAAAAAAACACAACAAAACACAGGATGGGCAGGAGATAATGAGGTAAATCTTGGCCATGTGCCTGAAGCATCTGTGGAACATGCAGGTGGTGATAGCTAGTTAGAGGATGGATATGGTTTTGACACTCAGGCCAGAGGTTTAGGATTATAATTACTTAAGCATCATTAGAATAACAGTGGCAGATTGTGAATAGGAAAAGGAGACTGTAAAGAGAAGAGAACCAATACAGAAGCAGGATAACACCAGTATTTAAGAGGTCCAGATATAAAGATGAATTTTCTGAAAGAAAGAACCAGGAGAGAGTAATTGAAACCAAGAGCAAAATATTTCAAGAGTTACACTGCTAGTTCAGCACTGTGATTTAAGCATATACATTTACTTCTCCTGCAACCAAATAAAAAAATTGGAATAAATTTAAAAATAGGCATAAATCTATAACATTATCAGCATACTGGAAGAATATTATTGGCAGGCCACAGATTTTTAGGAATTGTTGGCAGCTATGAGCAAAACTGAAGGATCACACAGGAGAAATACACAATTCTCAGTTCTTCGTACAATCTGCCAAGCAAAGCTCTACTGTCAAAGCCTCAAGACACGACTTCTTGCCACTTATTGATAGTGATCTTTCAATTCCCTCTCCATCTTGACTCTTTTTATCCATACAAGACAAATTCATGCAGTAATATATTCTCATTAAATTTGACAAAACGCATTTTTGTCCCATTACTGCTTCTGGGAGAGGACTGAGAAAGATGTTGGATTACATACCCACTTAACGTGTGAACACTGGTGAAAATTAGAAGGAGCACTTGTGGAAGGCAAAGGCTTATTTGGCCAATATGGGAAGAAATGAGACCACTTCCCTGAAGGGGAAGATACGCAGGAGGATTTTAGTACAAGACAAGAAAGGCAAATGCTCAAATATTCTTAAAAAAAAAAAAAGACTATTTCAGAAAAGAGAGAGGAACCATCACCTCACCTGAGCCATGGCTTTGAGATTTGCAAAAGATGACCAGTCTTTCTTTGGGCTCCCCTTTAGAAAACGGGCGGTTCCTAAGAAGGCAAAGCCAAGATGAAAAGAAGCCACATGCACCACACATGCCTTACAGCTCTCTTAGGATTTACGACTCAATTAAAATTGCCTCCATTGCCCTTGCTTTGGGCCCTATCCACTCTGCAAACCCATATAAACACAGGGGGGAGAATGAGCTAAGCAAATCTTATTTTATGCCCAAAGCCAGAGATACAGGCTCTTGGGGCAACAGGTTAGATTCTGGGCAAGCTCCCCTCCTCTCTAGCACCACCTTTTCTCTCCTAAGGAGCCTACTGTTATTAACTACGTCCAAGCTGCTCTCCTTTAAGGCTCTACCATTTATACTACCACCAGCAATATATGAGAATACCTGTCACTCTATATCCTGATATATACTACTGACACAAACTTCTTGATGCCTGCCTATCTAATAGGTATAAACTGTGGTTCTAGTTTTTATTTTTCTTATTATGAGAGGAGACAAGCTTCTTTTCATAAGTTTAAAAAACATCTTTAGTTTCTTATCTGTGAAAGGTCTAATTCTTTCACTTTTCTACTAGGTTTTTTTTTTTTATTTTCTGGATTGATATTAGATCTTCTTTAAAAGAAGGAAATTAATCCTGTCTTTACTTAATATAATTTTTTATAGTTTCTCATTTGACTTTGCATTTTTCCCATGTAAAAATAACTTAAAAAAAAAAATTCCTGGGCCATCTGGTTTAGTACCATCAGGTATTTGATAATCTATACTTTTTCCACTCATCAAAACTGCCTCTTTAGCATATACTTTACTTCCTTTATATATCTGAGTTGATCTGGACTTCATATTTAGTTCCAATGATCGGTGCATTTAATCACCAAGATTACTCTGTAGTTATTACAGTTTTAAAACAATTTTAATATCAGCTAGGCCTACTTCCCCCTCCATTATTTTTCTCTTTCAGAATTTCTGGCTTGTTCATTTTCTCCTAAGAACTTTAGAAAGTTCAAAAATTTTACTGGAACTGCAAGAAATTTTAGGGAGTTTTGAAACTTTATCATGTTGTGTCTTTCTGCCCTTTTATCCAAGTCTTGATTTTTGAGTCCCTTAGGAATATTAAAAAAAAATTTTGTTTTACACAAGCAATCCTTTGTAGCTCATATTTTTGATGGCCACTGGCCACTTCCCACAGTTTTCTGATACATATATATATACACATATGCACAAACACAAAAATATGAAGCCTATTAATTTGTTAATGTTTTTTTCCAGCAAAGCTCTGAGTTTTCTAATTGCTGTCACTGTTTGTTTTTAACAGGATGGTAACTTAGAAATCTTTCTGCTTCAGTTTCAGCATATGTCCCAAAGATGGTGAGCAAAACAAGCTTCTGAGTGTCCCTCATTCTAAAATAAAGTCTTGTAAAGCAGCTGACTGTAAAGTTTTGCTACCATTAATTTAACTCCTACTTCGAGGCTGGAGAGGCTTAGAGAAGGGAATGTCTCTTTAAGAGAGTAAATGATTTTTAGAACACAGTTTTCCAGAGAGATGAAAAGTGGGTGCTTCTCTCTTCCTTATAATAAACAAGGGGCCTCTCAGACCCTGATGCCAATAGGAACCAAAGTGGTGGGAGAATTCAGGGGGAAAATGTATATGTTTCCAGGATTTGGGAGGGCAAAGTGACTGAGGTGGCTAATTCTCACCTGAGCTCTAGATGGGGACCCCATGGATGCAGCCCGCCTAGTTTGGCTTGGATCCTGCCAAGAGGACTGACTGGAGAGACAAGACCCACCAGGTGGGCCACTGCATGCCCAGAGGAAGCACTGAGGAGGCAGCTGGAGAAGTGTCTATGCCCATAAGAAGGGAAGTGTATCTCTGGAAGTGGCCAGCAGTGGGTTCTTTCAGAAGGTAAAAGATGACTTACACTAAATTATAATGGTACCAGTCATGTTAGCCTCTTCTTCTCCCTGACTTCTCTTCCCTTTTCCAGCTCCCAATCCATTGCAGCTGGAGACTACCCACCTAGAGGGAGCAAAGAGACAAAACAGACATTGAGAAATCAGCAAAGAAACTGATCATGTACTCTTTCACACTGCAGGCTTCCAACAGGAGGGAGAGTTTTTGCTTTTAAAATGAGTTTGGAGTGTTGATGTCTACAGTGAATATTTTATCTAGCTACATGACTCTTGTAAGACTGATTTTGTGTTTAAATGTTCAACAGATATTTTTATTGTCTTCAGGGTGACTGAAGAATTATTGAACCTGTCCAGGAATTCATCCAATGGAAGAAAAAAAAAATTCACCCAAATAGAAATTTTGAGAGTGGTAGTTACGGGAGAAGATTTTTGTGTGTGTGCTGCTAATGGTGTTATTTCATATACTTATTTCAACATACTAGTCATTAGTCAATATGGGGTTTCCCCAGTAAACTATCCTACCATCTGAAAATTATTTTATCTCATCCTGTCCTCTATTTATTTTACTTGTCCTCATCCTTTACTTACTCCTCATCCTCTATTTTACTTGTCTAATTGCCACAGAGTGAAATTCTGAAGCACATAAAATGGCCCATGTTCAGATAATCTAAACAATACATACTTAACTAGTCATGCATCCAATTTCTCAAGCGCTCCATCTCACACAGTGAGCCACATAGTCACCATGGATTGTGCACACAAAATACTACAAAAATTAGACATATTCAGTTATATCACCTACTACACAATCACAATCCCATGGACATACGTCATGCATAATCTCGTACAGCCCATCACATAGTCCTACACAAAGAAGCAAAATTTTACTCATAAACCCTTTACTGTCGCTTCTCCAAAGTTGCAGTCTCAAAAACAAATCGACTCGCACCTAATTCAAAAAAAACGCAGAGATCCTATCACTTTCATAAACAACCGGTTCCACAATGTCACACGGAGTAACACACGCCCAAACACACACAAGCACAGGCACACAAAGCTATACAAACTGTATGCTTGTGCATGCCAGGCCGCGCTCCGAGAGTTGGGGATTCCTCACGAGGAAAAATCAGACAAAATTCCTGCCCTCGCCGAGCTCACACCCGCCTCGGGCTTCCAGGTCCCTCCTTGGCCCTCTCCACCCTGCACTCCCGGCTCCCTCTCGGGCGCTCCCCGGCCCTGGCTCCCGCTTCCTTCCTCTGCCTAGGTTCTCGCTTCCCTCCTCGCTTTCTCTAGGGCCCGGACTCGCGCTTTCCTCCTCGGCCTTCTCCGCCCAGGTTCCCTCTTCCTTCCTCGTCCTCTCCAGCGGTCCCTCCTCGGCATTCCCCACGGGTCCCCCCATCAGCCGCCTCCTCCGTGCCCACAGGACCCACCAGACTCACCTTGGACCACTGGCCAGCCGCCTGCGCCTGCGTACTCCCCCGCCGGCTGCTCCTCCCAAGCGTCTCCGCGGCTCCGTCCTCGCGGCCGCGGCCTCCGCGCGCCCTCTCGACATCCGGGTTTTTCCGGCGTTGAACTACATTTCCCACAGACCCCTGGCAGCTTTTGAAAAGAACTTTGCGTCTCTGGCTCTTCCGAAATCCTCAAAGTCGTGGCGCTCCGAGTGGGAACTGGTGTCTGGGCGCGGCGGGCGCTCACGGCGAGGAATCCTCGAGGCCTCCTGGCGCAGACAGGGCGTGTGGAGCCCGGAGCTCAGGCTTGTGTATGCGTGTTTAAGTGTGAGCGTTTGTGGCCGTGACGAGGCGGGGTGTGTGCGCAGTGATGAGGCCGTGACAGGTGCGTGATTGTGCTTGTGTGTCCCTGCTCGGATGCGGGACCTTTGGGGTGACTGTGATCGGCTCCGATGTGGGGTACGTGACACGGTGGCGTTTGAGACTGCCCATCACAAAACATTGCTGTTGTTACCTAATGTGATGGAAGAGGCTTTTAATTCTGTGATCAGGTAGGGTTGTATTACGGGGTAGAGCTTCATTTCTGCAGTTCTGGGTTTAACGTTGGGCCTGAGGGGCTTTTGGAAGATCTCCCTAAAAGTCTGTCTGTGCCTGTACAGACTATGATGGCTGTGTTAACTACAGTCGTCCTGCACTGAAGCATGGCCTTGAGCTGCCTTCGTCAGGGCACCCCCACCTCCAATGCCCAGCCTCCTGCTTAACACAGAGGGCTATCCGTGGAGTGAGTGTTGCCCGCCTACGGGCCAATTTTAGGATCTATCCTGTCTCGGGATCTTTATCCCTGGGTTCCCTGCTGCTGCTGCTTTTCTCCCACTTTATAGCCATGGACCCCAGCTGCAGAGAAATGGTCACCAAAAGGGGAGTCAGATATTTGAGTGGTAGGATAAAGATTACATGCAAGCAAAAAAGCACAAACCTGTTTTTGGAATGAATTTGAGAGTTGGAAGTGCCCCTTAAGAAGACATGGGGAGAGCCTGGGAGTAGGATCTCCCTTGGGAGGTGAGGTCAAGTTCCATGTTTCAGAACCACATCATTCCCAAAGTTGTCTCCCCAGGAAACTTGCTGTGAACTTAGAGAAAGTTTCAGCCCTGGATATCAGTGACCCTGGCCTCTCCCTTTGATACTAAGAAGGTTACCAGTACTCCCATCTCCCTTTTACTTCTGTATGTATGCGGTAGATGATGGGAGCTTGTGTGGTGTTGAAGAATTTCTTCCCATTTAGCCAGTCTGTGTTCCAAGAAAGGTCTGGTGTCTCCTGATTCCTTACCCTTTCCGATCTCCCTCCCCCTGCTGTGCCTGAGGAAAGGAAAACATTACTGAGCGTATCTGAAAACCAAGCTCAAAGTCAGGGATTTTGTTGTTGTTCTCTTTGTTTTTGTTTTTCAGAAAAGGAAGTTTTTGCTCTCCTTCTACTGAAATGGTTAGGTTACTGTTAGGCAGGGCCAAAGTGATGTACTTTGACTAGTAGAATGTGGTGGAAGTGACATTGTGAAACTTCCCAGACAAAGCCTTAGGAGGTCTTGCAGTTTGTGCCCTTTTCCTCTTCCTGCCCTGAGAACACCATATGCTGAAGGCTAAGACTAGCTTGCTTGGAGACAAAAGATCACATGGAGACAGTGGCCCAGCTGACAGTCAGCAACAACCGCCAGCTATTTCAGTGAGACCATCTTGGACCATCCACCAAGCCACCAGCTGGCTGCTGTCATATAAGGGAGATCAGCAGAAGGACCATTCTGCCAAGCCTAAATTGCCAACGCCCAGAATAATGAGCTAATTAATGTTTTTTAAGCTACACACTTCTGGTGTTGTTACATAGTAATAGATAACTGAAACAGGTGTTTAACTTTCTAGACTATTCTATCACTCTGTATTATTTGTATTATATATTACTCTGATATAATTGTATTGGTCAACTTGTTTTGTGAAGTAATTTCTCTGCTGATATTATATCTTGAAAATATTCCATATCCTTAATAATTTTCTGCAACTTTGCATTTGTCTTAGTATTCTAGTACATGGATATTTTGTAATTTATTTAACCGATAACTTTCCTGAGCCACTCCTTCTACTTGCTGTCCAGCTCCCATGTCTTCACCAACTTTACATTCCCTTCCAGGACCTTAGGGGGACATGGGTTCATGTTATTTTAGGAGTATGTAGACTCAGGAACGTGGCATTGACTTCTAAGTGGAGTATAGATGACTCTCCCCACTCAGAGGAATTTGTTCAAGTATGTGATATAGGACCTATATACATTTATTTAAGCAATCAACTGGGTCTCCCTGATTATAGTATCTCTTTTCCCTTTTCCAATTCAAAATCTGCATTCTGGAGCCATCTTACTTTCTTCACTGTGATTCATTGGGAAATGTGACTCTTTAGAGTGCTTAGCTAATTTTCTAAAGGATTGGTTAAAAGATTCCTAGAGGTGGAAATGGGCATCTCTGCTGTGTTATTTCCAAAGTGTCGTCATCCTGATCCTTCAGATTACCTTCTCAACTTCCTCTTCTGTCTGATGATCAAGGGAATGGTCTGAATTTCTGCATAGCCACATCAGGCCTAAGTCTCATTTCTTCTCCTATGTGTAGGGTTTATTATTAATTAATTAATTAATTTCCAAGGCAGATATGATTTCCTTGTTGGAGCAATGGTGATGGAGAAGTTGGCAACAAGAGATCTAAGCCTAGGTAAGTGAGGGGCAAGGAGTAAGAGGAATCCATTGTGCATAAAATCTTAGGATTGAAATAGAAGTATAATGATGTACACCTGAAATGTATACAATGTTATAAACCAATGTTACCACAATAAAAAAATAAACAAAAAAAATAAATGAAAAGACTTATTAGACAATCAAAAAAAAATCTTAGGATTCAAAGTAGTATTGGTACTACTTTAAGGTAGTATTTGTGTTACTCATCTGAAAGACTTCATGTCTATGAAGAAAGTTCAGGACTGTTCAGCCAGAATTCAAACCACTACAACACTACATGTATCAGACACATATCTCCTTCTGTTATGTCTTCTGCTTTCAAAGAGGGAAGAATTAGCTCTATTATATTTTCTGATTGTAAAATTAGTAGATTCTTAATTCAGAATTCAGAGAATACAGAAAAGCTTAAAGTAAATCTCACCTAGAAACAGCTTCTTTGAACATTTTATTCCAAATCATGTCACCTGTTTCTCTGTGAATTAACACATGGATATAGGCAAATAGGATTTTTTTCATTCAAAACAAAATCATACTGCAATACTGCTTTGTAATCTACTTTCTTCATCTAACAAAATATAGATGAATACAGATTTTCATGTCATCAAATTACAAACTCATAATTTTTCAACTGCATTGTTTGTCTGAATATACTATAATTTATTTAACCATTTCCCTATTGTAGGATATTTAAGTTCTTTCTAGCTTTTCTCCATTATTATGCAGTGTTTTACTGCACACTCCTTTTTGTGCACACGTATAGTTATATCTTTTGGACAGAGTCAGAAATATTGTTGAGAATGAAGCTTTCATAGTTAAAACCTGATTATACATCTTTATCAATTGCCCTGCTTAAATTTTCACCAATATACAACATACAATGAGAGTGTCTATTCTACTAATATAAGGTAACATCAGTCTTTTTTTTTTTTTTTTTGTGAGAAAGATCAGCCCTGAGCTAACATCCGTGCTAATCCTCCTCTTTTTGCTCAGGAAGACCGGCTCTGAGCTAACATCTATTGCCAATCCTCCTCCTTTTTTTCTTCTCCAAAGCCCCAGTAGATAGTTGTATGTCATAGTTGCACATCCTTCTAGTTGCTGTATGTGGGATGCGGCCTCAGCATGGCCGGAGAAGCGGTGCGTTGGTGCGCGCCTGGGATCCGAACCCGGGCCGCCAGCAGCGGAGCACGTGAACTTAACCGCTAAGCCACTGGGCCGGCCCGTATCAGTCTTAAATGTAGCAATCTAGTGGAAGTTGTGTCTGTTTAAATGAATTACCCATGCTCAGGTTTCGCTCAATGTAATAAAATCTGGGCTTCTGAGGCAAAAACCAGAATTGAAAGAGAACTGTTTTTGTATTTAGAGAAATGTGGGATTCAAAACATAGGTCTGCCATTTATTCTGAGCCTGTGTGATTTTTTCCTTCATTTTATTTGTTTATTTTTTCTTTATTTTTTCCCCCCAAAGCCCCAGTAGATAGTTGTATGTCATAGCTACACATTCTTCTAGTTGCTGTATGTGGGACACAGCCTCAGCATGGCCGGAGAAGCGGTGCGTCAGTGCGCGCCCGGGATCCGAACCCAGGCCGCCAGCAGTGGAGCGGACGCACTTAACCGCTAAGCCACAGGGCCAGCCCTCATTTTAAATAAGACTTTTATACAATATAGAGCAAAGATCTTTAATCTTTAAGATTAAAGATCTTAATGATGATTTGTTTTATAAACCCATACAACCACCATTCGATAAAGAAACTTTTCAACATCCCAGAAGGCTCCCTCATGTGTCTTCCCAATCAATATACCCCACAATTAACCATTATTTTGACCTCTATCACAATAGATTAGTTTTGTCTGATTTTGAACTTTCTATAAATAGAATCATACAGTATGTACTTTTGTGTCTGGCCCCTTTTACTCAACATTGTATCTATGAGTCATCCATATTGTTGTCCATAGCAGTATTTCGTAATTTAACATTGTTGTATAGTATTATATTGTCTGAATGTACCATAATTTATGTATCCATTCTCCTGTTGATGTGATATTTGGGTTGTTTCCAGTTTTGGCCTATTATGAGTAAAGCTGCTATGAATATTCTTGTACCAGTCTTTTGGTGTATATATGAAATCAGTTCTGTTTGTATGTACCACAAAATAGAACTGCTGGGTTACAAAGTACACATATATTAAGCTTTAATAGATGTTGCAAAATAGTATTTGAAAGTGGTTGTTCCATTTTACACTCCCACCTGCAAAGTATGAGAATTCTAGTTGCTCCACATTATTGGCATTATTCTTCTCAGTCTTTTGAATTTTAGCCATTCTAGTGAGCGTGTAGTGGTACAGTTGGATTTAATTTGCATTCCCCTTATGACTAATGATGCTGCAAACATCAATTCCTATGGACAATGGAATAATCCCATTATCCACAGAGCCAGGAATGAACAAAATTGAAATAAGTGAAGTTTCACAATAAAAAGTAAGTGCATAGCTTACCACAAAACACAGCAACTGTACTCTTGGCCATTTATCCCAGAAAAATGAAAACTTATGTTTACACAAACACCTGTACATGAATGTTCATAGCAGCTTTATTTGTAATAACCCAAAACTGGAAATAACCCAAATGTCCTTCAACAGGTAAATGGTTAAACAAACTAGGATATATCTATACCATGGAAAAACACTCGGCAATAAAAAGGAATGAACCATTGAAACACACAACAACTTGGATGGATCTTAAGGGAATCATGCAGAGTGAAAAAGAGCCAATCTCATAAACTCACAAACTATGTGATTCCATTTATATAAGATTCTTAAAATGACAAAACTATAGAGAGGGAGAACAGATTAGAGTCTGCCAGGGATTGGAGGGTGGAGAGGAGGTGGCTGTGGCTATAAAACGGAAGCACAGGGATCCTTGTGATAGAACTGTTCTGAATTATGATGGTGGTGGTGGTCACATGACTCTACACATGACTCTATGATAAAATTGCATAGAATTAAATATACACAGAGATACACAAATGTGTGCATATAAAACTGGCAAAACGTGAATAACGTCTATGGATTGTGTCAATACTGACATCCTGGCCATGATATGGTACTGTAGTTTTACAAGAAGTTACCATTGAGGGAAACTGGGTGAAGGTTATCTGCGATCTCTCTGTATTATTTCTTACAACTGAATATAAATCTACAATGATCTCAAAGTAAAAAGTTAAAAGATAAGCAAATACCTGGGACAAGCAGTTTGCCATTTGGAAAAAAATAAAATTATATCCCTATCACATCATACCACAAGAATAGACTCCAAACAGATCAAAGGTCCTAGAAGAAAGCATCAGTGAATTCCTCTTTAATTTAAGTGTAAAAAGGAACTTCCTAACTATGACTCAGAAAACAGATGCAATAAAATATTGAAAAATTTGAAATATTCAAAGATTTGATACATTAAAAAGAAAATCAAAAGACAACTTACGAATTGGGAGAAAATATTTGCAAGATATATCACAAATAAAGGGCTAATATTCCTGTATTAGTTTGCTAGGGTCACCATAATAAAATACCACAGACTGGGTGGTTTAAACAACCAAAATTAATTTTCTCATTGTTCTGGAGGCTGGAAGTCCAAGATCAAGGTGTTGGCAGATTTGTTTTCTCCTGAGGTCTCTTCTTAGCTTGCAGATGGCCTTTTCTCTGTATGCACGCATCCCTGGTGTGTCTCTCTGTGTATGTCCTTATCTCCACTTATAAGGACACGAGTTAGATTAGATTAGGCCCCACCCTAACAGCTTCATTTTAACTTAATTACTTCTTTAAAGGCCCTATCTCCAAATACAGCCACATTCTAATGTACTGAGGATTAGGGCTTCAACATAGGAATTTGCCAGCGCGAAGACATAATTCAGTCCATAAGAATTCCTACTACCAAAAAAACACTTCATTTTGCAATATCTACAAGTATGGAATCATCATGTTGTACATGTGAAACTGCAGTCACGCTCCACATAATGATGTTTCAGTCAATGACAGACCGCATATACAATGGTGGCCCCATAAAATTAGTACCATATAGCCTAGGTGTGTAGTAGGCTATGCCATGTAGGTTTGTGTAAGTACACTCTGTGATGTTTGAACAACGACGAAATCGCCTAACAATGCATTTGTTAGAATGCACCCCTGTCATTAACCAATGCATACCTCTAATGTTATATGTCAATTATACCTCAATTTTAAAAAAGCTCTTAAGTTGAGGAAAGACCAAAAAACTTGACAGAAAAAAATGGATAAAAGAAACAAACAATTCACAAAAAATATGTAAACTCCAAATAGATCAGTGACCCTTATATGTATGAAAAGAGAAATGTAAATTAAAATGATACTGAGACCATTTTTCACCTATCAGAATGGCAAAAATTAAAAAGTATAACAGCATAGTCTGTTCATAAGGCAGGGTGTAATGGGCTGAATGGTGACATCAAAAAAAGTTATGTCCACACCCTAATCTCTGGAACTTTTGAATGTTACTTTATGTGGAAAAAGGGTCTTTGTAGATACAATTAAGTTAAGGATCTTGAGATGAAAAGTTCATCCAGGATTGTCTGGGTGGACCCTAAATCCAATGACAAGTGTCCTTGTAAGAGTGAGGCAGAGAAAGATTTGACAGAGGAGGTGGAGGCAATGTGACCATGGAGGCAGAAATTAGAGTGAGGGGGCCACAGGTCAAGGAATACCTACAGCCACCAAAAGCTGGGAGAGGCAAAGAACAGATTCTCCCCTAGAGTCTCTAGAGGGAGTCTGGCCCTGCTGACACCTTGATTTTTGACTTCTGACCTCAGAACTGTGACAGAGAATAAATATCTATTATTTTAAGCCACTCAGTTTGTGGTAATTTGTTACATCAGCCACAGAAAACTAACATGCAGGAGATTAAGCAGTCTCATATACTGCTGGTACAAGCACTATAGCAGGGAATTTGGTAGTATGTATGAAAACTATATGTTTACTTGCCATCCAATTTTAGGAATTTGCCCAAAGATATGCCTCCATCTTTTAAACAAATACAGCCATTACAATGGATGCTCTAGACCCTTACCTGTTGACATGGAAGAATGTTCACTAGTGTTAGGTAAGGAAGGTAGGTTTCAGAACAGCAACATTTAGTGAATTCTGTTTTTGAAAGAAAAGACTTTACATAGAAAGAGGGTAAAGAGATTTTCAATAAAATGTTCATAGTGGGCAATCATTATTTTAGGATTCTCTGGTTTCTGAATTTTAATGCTTAGTATGTATTTCTTTTATAATCACAAACTCTGTGAAGGCTAATCTCCCTCTCTTTGGACCTGGAGGGAATTATGGAAAGAGCTGTGGACACAGTGACCCATGGGGATGAGGGTGACATGTCTTTGGGAACTCAGGCTGAAGCGGCCTCAGTTCTCTCCTTTGGCCTTTGAGAAGAAGGCTTCTCAAACAACATCTTCACGTTCCGACTCTTCACACCAGCTGAGCTTTACCGGCAACGGCTTCCCTCTTCCTGCAGCCCGTTTACTGACTGCTCTCTCCACCATTCAGGGCTGTCTCCTTTCCTCCAGTGAGGAAGTCACATCTGGCTTAGACACAGCAAGTCCTGTACACAGGAAGAGAAATGGGACTTAGATCTGCTGTGGTGATGGCAGTCAGGGAAGAGGAATAGAAGGGCCAAAGGAAGATAAGGTCACCTTAGGTGTCAAGAAAATGAAGCCTCAGTAACAACAAAATACACTTGTTTGTTTCTAGTTACACAAATGTCAAGTCAGTTCTTCAAAGGCTCTCCAGAGATTCATAATGAAAGAAAATACTTTCAGCAGGCAGATTACAAATAATGAGGGAAAATATTCTTAACTGGCAAGACCAGGCTCCAACATCACATCCTTGTGGTTACATCCCTCTAAGCAGAGTTCAAGCACTCACCCTCCACCTGGGAGAACTTGATGGACATCTTTGGGAATGATGTCCTGCAAATGACAAAAACATTTCAACTCTACAAAGTCTAGTCCCATATGACCCTGGGGGAAGGGGGCTGGTAGGGCAGACACAGGAGCTAGGCAGCATATAGAAAGAATTTCTCTGGCATAGTTCAGCTGTCTGAGTCTAGCAAGAATATACTAGTTTAATAAATTCCAGAACTTCCTCACAATGAGCTATTATGTGGTCGTTAAAAATTAAGTTGTAGAATAACCAAAAAATATAGAAAAATTCAAAATATACTGACAGTGGCTAAAGCAGGTTACTACACAATATGTACAACTATTCCATTTATCAAAATGTACATATATGTCATTACAGATAGAATGTCAGACATCAGCAATAGAAAGAAAAACAGCTGGATTTATACTCTAAATGTTAACATTGGTGATTTCTAGGCTGTGATACTGAATTTTTAAGTATACTTCCATAGACTTACATAAATTTAAACTTAAGTATACTTCCTATTTTCTTTACAAGAACCATGTATTGATTTTACAATATATGTTTTAAGGAATTTTATTAAAGGGAAGTTCTTCAAAAAATAGGTAAAAGAAACTGTAAGTCTTTAGGTTAGATTTACAGCTCAGCATATTCTAAACACAATTGGCTATGAATGATTTCTCTTATGTCCCTTACAACAAACTATTAGTTTCCAAGCATGCCTGTGGGTGTTCTGCCTAGAAAAGAAGAGCTAAGAGGCTCAAACCTTGGTCTTGCTGCTTTGTTTTATGTCTTCTTGACCGAAGGACTTATTTCACTTCTGAAATATTAGCCATCATGCCCTGCAACCAGTCAGAGAATCACCTTGCTCCATTAGTTTCTCTTTGGACCCAACATCAAGAGAATCAAAACTGTAGGGCATAAACTTGACTAGAGAAAATTCATTCACACCCAGAGTTCCTGTGAATTCACAATAATTTGAACATGTTGCTGTAGTTAGAATTCTTTCTTATCAACTCCCATGGTTTATCATTGTACTTCTCCAGAGGTCTTTGTCATGCTGTGCCTTTGACCTACTTTTATATCCCCTGCTGAATTATGAACAACATAAAAGTAGCAATTTTATCTTATTAATCTATGTTTCTTCCAAGTATATAGGTACAAGTTCTTGCATATTGCGGGCCTGCCCAATGTCTTACACAGAAATCACACTTCTGGGACACTTTGTCTTAGGAAGAAATTATAAAAATGAACAAAGTATTACAAGGATGTTCATTGAAGAAGAATTCCTGATAATCAATAATTAGCAAAAAGAATGTTTAAGAATAAACAATGTGTTAAATAAAATATGATAGACCATATTATAATCATGATTTTGGTTCCAAATTAATTGTCAGAGAGATACTCATCAAGAGTGGCTTAGTGAAGCAGACAGGATACAGAGCAGAAGGTATAGAGTTGGAAAATGGTATAATCTAGTAGTTAAGTAGTCAAAGACTGAGGGCTTTGGAATTCAAATTCTGGTTCCATCTCTAAGGAACTGACATTTCACAAGTTATTTCGGCTCTTAGTGCCTCTCTTACCTAATCAGTTTACTGGGAATGGTAATGATACCTCCCTCACAGGGTTCTCAGGAGGATTAAATGAGACAATCCATATAAAATACTTAGAATAGTATATTAGGGTTCTCCAGAGAAACAGAACCAACATGATGTGTGTGTGTGTACATGTGTATGTATGTATGTCTATATCTATCTATATATCTAGAGAGAGGGATTTTAAGGAAGTAGCTCATGAGATTGTGGAGGTTTGGTAAGTCCAAAATCTGCAGGGCAGGTCAGCAGGTTGAACAGTTGCAGTTCGAGTCCAAAAGCTGTCTGCTAGCAGAGTTCCTTCCTGCTCTGGGAGAGGTCAGTCTTTGTTTTATCAAGGTCTTCAGCTGACTGGATGAGGCCCACTCACATTATGGACAGTAATCTGCTCTACTCACAGTCTACTGATTTAATTAATCTCATCCAAAAAACACTTTCACAGAAACATCCAGAAGGATGTCTGACCACATATCTGGGCATCGTGGCCCAGCCAAGTTGACACATAAAATTAACCATCATAAGTCTACCCTTTGTCAACTTGGCACCTCTATACGCATCTCCTTAAACCATACTTAATCTCTGAATAAAGACAGTAACAAGGTCATACTTCCACCTAACATAACACAGCTATCCTGCATACAACCAAAAACACACTAACCCTTTCCCCAGAAGAGGAGGCAAAGTCCTTGGGTGATGTTTACTCGTCTCCTTGATATCCCATAACTTAAATATCATGATGTAAAGTTAATAATACTTAAATACTATGATATAAGGTCAGTACATTTTATGTTACATGATAAAGGGATAAAAAAGAGAAGAGACCAAAGATATTTGATCTATATACACACACAAGAAAATAAGGAAAAAATACTCGTGACAATTACAGTCCTTATTTCTGAAACTAGTCACATGGTCATAGTTGGCATTTATAACTGCCTTCTTCCACTACCCATTCCGTATTCCCTTTGCACCCCAGCTGGCCGTGGTTCTTTACTTGGTGAGGTGACCCAAACATTCATTCTTGAAGGGTCTGGCCCATCAGTAATCCTGCCTGAATAGAGTTGTAGTTTTCCATTCACTTTAATCAAGGGCAGAGTAATACTAAGAGATGCCCGAAAGAATCTCCTTACTCAGACATACTCTTTCTTACCTCCTTCTGGAGTCGCAGTCCAATTTCCCTTCGTAGTAAAGATCAGTCACCTCAGCCAGCACAGTAACTCCCTTCTTTGCCTATTGATTCAGAGGGATGAGGAGCCCAGAGTGGTGGGGTAGCAATCTTAACTTCCAGTTCAATGGAATCATTGTATCTCCTGGTAGAAGCAGTCCTCCCTTTGGAACCAACACCTCTGGGGCAGCAGAGCATAGGTTGTAGGGACAGGAAGCAAAAATTTTGCTATTGGGTCACTAGGGGTAATAATGAGTGGTATCACTCCCATTTCTACCACTTGATTCCTGGCCTCGTGAATTCTGGCAATGGGAGAAACAGCACCAGATATTGGATGCTGATCCAGAGCATACATAGCTTTCTGGAGAACCTTGCCCCAGCCCTGAGAGGTAGTGCCACCTAGCTGGCACTGTAATTGAGGCTTAAAAAGGTCATTCCACTCTTCTATCAAGCCAGCTGCTTTAGGATGGTGGGGAACATGGTAAGACCAGTGAATTCCATGAGGATGGGCCCATTGCTGCACTTCATTAGCTGTGACATGAATTCCTTGATCAGAAGCAATGCTGCATGGAATACCATGATAGCGGATAAGGCATTCTGTAAGTTCATGGATAGTAGTTTGGGCAGAAGCATTATGTGCAGTAAAGGCAAATTTGTATCCAGAGTGTCTACTCCAGTAAGAACAAAATGCTGCCCCTTCCACGATGAAGCAGTCCAATGTAATCAACCTGCCACCAGGAATGATGTCATATCGGGGACTCAGTGTTGGTCTCTGCTGCTGGCAGACTGGGCATTCAACAGTGGCTGTAGCCAGGTCAGCCTTGGTGAATGGAAGCCCATGTTGCTGAACCAGTACTTATCCTCCATCATTGCCACCATGGCCACTTTGTTCATGAGCCCATTGGGTGATGACAGGGGTGGCTGAGGAAAGAATCTGACTGGTATCCACAGAACAGTTCATCTATCCACTTTATTAAGATCCTCCTCTGCTGAGGTTACCCTTTGGTGAGTATTCGTGGGACATAAATATCTCCATTTCTACCCATGGAGAGAAGTCCATACCTCTTTCTCAGACTTCCTTAACACCAATTTTCCAATCATGTCCCTTTCAGTCCTTGGCCATCCAGCCAAACCACTGGCCACAGCCCATGAATTGGTATATAATCACACATCTGGCCATTTCTCCTTCCAATGCATCTGGCATTGCCTAAAGTTGTGCCCAATAGGAGGATTACTTGTGCCTTCAAGGCCTGCTCAGCCTGATCACGTATATACCACTTCCATTTGATGATGGAGTGCTGCTATGTGCACCCAACTTAATGGCTTATTGGGTCAGATAACCTCCAGTTCATGATGGGCAGCTCAGTTCTCATGGTAACTTGGTGACGCATGGTTAAGTGTTCACTCTCTGCTAAGGCCCAGCAGCAGGCCAAAAGCTGTTTCTCAAAAGGAGAGTAGTTAACCACAGAGGATGGCAGGGCTTTGCTTCAAATTGCTAAGGGCCTTTGCTGCAGTTAACCGATAGGGACCTGCCAAATGCTCCAGACAGCATCCCTATCTGCCACTGATACTTCAAGCACCATTAGATCTGCTGGGCCATACAGCCCAAGTGGCAAGGCAGCTTGCACAGTAGTCTGGACCTATTGCAGAGCCTTCTCTTGTTCTGGGCCCTGTTCAAGACTAGCAGCTTTTCAGGTCACTCAGTAAATAGGCCAGAGTAACATACCCAAATGAGAATATGTTGCCTCCAAAATCCAGAGGCCCACTAGGCTTTGTGCCTCTTTTCTGGTTGTGGGAGGGGCCAGATACAACAACTTATCCTTCACTTACGAAGGGATATCTTGACATACCCCACACCACTGGATCCCTAGAAATTTCACTGAGGTAGAAGGCCTCTGAGTTTTTGTTGGATTCATTTCCCACCCTCTAACACAAATCTCTTACCAATAAGTCTAAAGTAGTGGCCACTTCTTGCTCAGTAAGTCCAATCAGCATAATGTCATCAATGTAATGGACCAGTGTGACATCTGGTGGAAGGGAAAGGTAATCTGTAAACTAAATTATGACATATAGCTGGAGAGTTGATATGCCCCTGAAGTAGGACATTAAAGGTGTATTGCTGGCCTTGCCAGCTGAAAGCAAACTGCTTCTGGTTTTCTTTACTAACAGGGATGGAGGAAAAAAACATTTGCCAGATCAATAGTTGCATATCAGGTACCAGAGGATGTGTTAATTTGCTCAAGCAATGAAACTGTGTTACAGCAGCTACAATTGGAGTCACCACCTGGATAAGCTTACGATAATCCATTGTCATTCTCCAAGATCCACATGTCTTCTGCACAGGCCATATGGGCAAGTCGAATGGGGATGTGGTGGGAATCACCACCCCTGCATCTTTCAAGTCCTTAATGGTGGCACTAATCTCTGCAATCCCTCCAGGAATGCAGTATTTCTTTTGGTTTACTAGTTTTCTAGATAGAGGCAGTTCTAGTAGCTTCCACTTGGCCTTTTCCACCGTAATAACCCTCACTCAACAGGTCAGAGAACTAATGTGGGGATTCTGACAGTTGCTGAGTATGTCTATTCCAATTATCCATTCTAGAACTAGGGGGGAAAAAACCCCACAGGATGGGTTGGAGCACCCACTGGGCCCACTGTGAGATGGACCTGAGCTAAAACTCCATTGATCACCTGACCTCCATAAACCCTTACTCTGACTGGTAAACCACAGTGACATTTTGGGTCTCCTGCAATTAGTGTCAGTTCAGAGCCAGTGTCCAGTAGTACCTGAAAGGTCTGATTATTTCCTTTTCCTCAATGTACAGACACTCTGGTAAAGGCTACAGGTTCCTTTGGGAAGGCTTGGAGAAAAATTAACAGTATAAATTTTTGGCAATGTAGCAGGGTCTTTCATTCAAGGGGTTCTGGATTTGTACACTGGGTCAAGTGTGGGAACTGACTGAGGGGCAATGACTGTCTTTTTATTATTCAAGTTAAGTTTCTGTTCACTTGACCTAGAACTCTTCTGCTTATTCAGATGGAGGAAGAATTTACTAAACTACACATCTATTTCACCTCCACCAAACAATACCAACCATATTCCCAGTTATCCTATAACAGAGATTTTTTTTTGAAATCTTCTTTCATGGTCATTTTGCATACTTTATCAGAAATTACTTTCATATTTTTGAAATCATTCTTAGATTTTAAAAAATTTCCATTGAAAATTTAATTTTCAAGTAAAACTGATATTTCAAGAAGCCTAACCATTATTTTTTTCGAAGTGAGGTTTAGAGTAGGTATCACCTCATACTCAATCTCACACATTCATAATATTTCCGTCTCTCATATGGTTAGTATGTTCAGATCGCAACCACACACACTATCTTCCATCCATATTTTAACTTGCCTAAGCTGCATTCAAACACACACAAAAACACATTTACCAAATCTCTCACATGATCTCCCACTCAATCATACTCAGTTAAAACTCACACATCCACCTGCAAGTCTTAAGGTTATAATCACCTGCTCTTTCACTGTCCTACAGTTCATCCGGATACTTGGGTACAGTCACGAACCACTTTCAGATACTGCATATATTGCCCTCAATGCCCTCTCCCAGTGACAGCAGTCTCAAGTGCAAACCATCTTACACATGTCACCAAGAATCAGACACAAACACAACCACGTGTTCTCACAGATACATTTCCTCACATCACACTTAGAGATGGGGTTTCTGGCCTCTCAGCAAGGTGAAAAATCTTTACCACAGACTTATCCCCTCTGCCAGATAGTCTGTACTAGCTTCCACCCCTCTCAATCAATTCTGG
The DNA here is from genome assembly GCF_057802395.1 of Ceratotherium simum simum. Taxonomy (NCBI): domain Eukaryota; kingdom Metazoa; phylum Chordata; class Mammalia; order Perissodactyla; family Rhinocerotidae; genus Ceratotherium; species Ceratotherium simum. The sequence continues at coordinate 27,466,587 of NC_141932.1, forward strand.
TCTCTCTCTCCCTCCCTCCCTCCCTCTCTCTCCCCCCCTCTCCCTCTCTCTCTGTCACACACACAGGCACACAATGTCACCTCACACCTCTCCCATGCACACATGTAAGGCTCCGGACCAGCTGGCCCTTCCCCAGGGATCTGTAATTCATCCAGCTGGGTCCCTCCTGGTCCCAAGAGACCAGCTTCCTCCCTTCTCCCCCTCGAACTCACGGACACGCGCCACAGCCAAACCCCTCCACTAGTCATAGGTAGACCCAGCGCAGCCTCCCACTGAAGGTTTCATGGTCACCGGCCGCGTGGCCGCGCCGCCGACGAGCATGCGTCATCAAGCACACGGTCTCACCGCCCCGGCACGTAAGGCACATCACGTTACATCCCGTCACAATCACGGAGCGTGGCCGAGCTCACCGCGTGAACCGACATGGGCATACAGCACATCCACTACCTCAAAGGTCCCCAAACCGTTTCACATACGAATTTCCTCACCCGTGCCACCCGCACAGCCGGCGTCACACACATCCTCGTCCTCTCAGGCAGACGCCCTCGGCCACGCTCGCGTGCGGACTAAACAGAATGCAAATCTCGGAGGGCCGGAGGGCACCCTCGCAGACTGAGGCCGGATCCTTCCGCAGCAGACAACCACAATTCTAACCCACGCTACGCGCACGTCCACTTTGGGGTGGTAGGGACAGCCACTGTGCCGATCCGTCCTCAGAGAAATCCGAGGTCCCTAATTCAGACCTAAGACCAGGGCCTAAGCCGCGGAGACGGGCAGACGGGCATCACTCCAGGCCCGAGGGAAGCCGCGCAGGAGCAGCCCGAAGACTGGCACAAGCCTTACCTCGTTCGCTCCCGGGCTCTTTCCTCTGGACTACGTTTCCCAGAGGACGTAGCTGGCCACAGCTACTTCCGGGGGGAAGGGCGGCGGAGGGTCCGCCGCAGGGGCAGGTGCTTCCCCCGACCTGTCGCGTAGGCAGGGCTCGGCGTGCGGCCTCACCTGGAATCGAATCAGAGTTGGCCCGGAGCCCTTCCTGAGGATGCTGAAGGTGAGGAATCCTGGAGCCCGGGGCCCGCGCGCGAGGAGTGTCTGGAGCCTTAGGCCTCTAAGTGCGCGAGCAGCACTAGGGAGATTGGGTTGTTGTGAGTGCGTGACAGAAACTAAAGTTTGTCTCCGCACTAAATGTATATGGCTGTTTGTTGTGACAGCGACTGGATTCGTGATCGCGCTTTTGTGACAGTGCAATTGTGTGCGTGACCGTTTGTGTGAGTGGAGTTTGTATGTGATTGTGACCGTGACTGCGGGTGGCTATTTGTGTAAGTCCTATTTACTTAGATAAAAGAAAAGCGCATTTACACAAACCGTTACACCCAGGCTCGCGCAGTCAGTTAGGGAGACATTCCTAAAAAGGAACTAAAGTAATCACCTGTAGATGCATACACATAACGCAAAGCCAAAATCACATAATCCACCCCGCGTTTATCATCATCACATAGCCTCAGACAAAGCCACATATAGAGTGAAAAAAACTACCCTTATGCCCACTTAGTCCTCATCCCCAACAGTTATTTGAAGAGCTCACACATATCACCAGGAATCATAGAAACATAGTTACCGTGGTCACAGACAATGTCTACTCCACATCAAGTATCATGAAGTTTGTGGTGCAAGAAAGGCCTGGTGTCTCATCGTTGTTCTCCACCTCACTACTTCTGCCATTCCCCTTAGAGTAGGAGTAAAGAATGGCACTGTTGCACATCCAGAAACAGTGTTTAAGATGATCAGGTGCTGCTTCTGACCTGAAATGTTCATATTAACTTTTAAAATTCTTTTGTTATATTACTTCATTTAAAGTAAAAGTTATCTGTAATTCTTCAACCACTCTGACCATTTTATTGCAAATGTTTTCACCCTCCTTATATGCATCCATACATGCTTAGGTACATATGTATTTTTTTCCCAAAGATTAGACCGCAATACACATTGTTTTGTAATTCCATATTAAAAGCTATTTAGGTCTTTTTGTCGGTATTCAGGGATAAATTTCCAAAGATTTTCCAGGATGCTTCCTCATGTGATTCTTTAATTCTCACCAGTACTGCAAACTAAAGACTCAGTATTTATTTTGCCCTGGAAATTTTTGTTCTATTTTTCTTCTTTTCCATCAGTGTTGTTTTAGTCTCTGTTTACACATATATTAGGTCTTTTGGGTCATTTCCTATTTCCCTGATATTTTCATAATGTCCATTTCCTTTTTTCTTTTTTTTTCCTCTTAATTTAGTGAGAATCTGGTCAGGGTAGGTCTGAGCATGTTGGTTGGGTTCATTTCATCATAGTGTTGGGACACTGGTCTGCCTCTCTGAATCCCTCCCTAAAGAGTTTGGGCCGAGTCTTTCTTGAATCCATCCTGCTATAGCTGGATCCCCTCCTTGTCTTGAGTAAGGCTGGGATTTGTCCAACTTCCCTCTAATTTTTTATGTATGTGTATATGGGGGCTGGGAGTAGGAGACATGAAGGGGGAAAAATATCAGTCGAAATTAGCACTTTGGGAGCTCACAGGCAAGATCATCTTATGTCTCCTTTTTTAAACCTCTCTCATCCAGCAATACTTTCTTTGGACTCTGATTTTCTTCTCAAGTGGAACCAAGAAGAGAACTAATAAATACGTTGAATTCTAAAAAAAGCCATGGCCCATGTAAGTTGGTGTTTTCTTGTTCCTAACTGAAGTATTCTTTTTTTTCTGTAGTTCATATGAATACTTGCATTTTTTATCCTGATATTGTTAACCTAACTGAACATCATACAATAACTTACTAGTGAGTGAGTGATAATGACAGAAACTCAGGGTTTTCCTTTTTTGCTCCTTTCTTCTCTAAACAGTGTTCATCTACTCATTCAGTAAATCATTCCTCATTTCCCATATGCCATCTTCTGCCAGGAACAAGGAGAGAACAGAAATAGTATTCTTTTGAGGAAAATATTAGTGTTTCTCTTGTTAGAGCTTTGGTTTGAAGAGGTGATTTAAGAAATATTTATTGATTACCTACTATGTGACAGGCACTCTTCTAGGTAACTAGGAATAAATCAATGGGGGAAAAATATCAGACACATACAAATCATCCCTAGTGGAACTTAACTTGTAGTGAGAGAGACAGAAAATGACTAACTTTATAGTGTAAGACTTAAGACACACAGATATATATATATACCTACGTATATACTTATATATATATAAAATGAAAAAAAAATGATAAAACTAAGACCAAAGAGCAAATATATGTCTTATCAATAAATGTATATGAGCTTTAGCTCACCTATTAAAAGAAAGAGGCTTTCAGATTGAATCACAAAGAAAAAATTGACTCTGCATCAGACATTTACATGATTCAGAAAGGTTAATAAAAGGATGGACAAATTATATCAGGTAAATGGAAACTAAAAGAAAACAGACTAAAATTCAGGCCATATCACACCGTTAAACATGGCAAAGAAGGGCACTATATAATTCTAAGGTGTAAATTTCAAAATGAAGATATAATAGTTATGAATACACATGTATCAAATATTACAGCAGCAGCTTTCTTAAAGCAAATAAAAGAGCAGATAGAAGAAGAAATAGACGCTTGCCAGCAGTAGGGGACATTAATTTACTCTCTCAGTCAAAGTCAGGCCAAGTGGACAAAATTTAGTAAGGATATAGAAGTACTAAATCACATACTCCATGAAATCTATCTTATTGATATGTAGAAAAAATTCTTTATCCTAATAATAGTGACTGTGCATTCTTTTCAAAGAAAAGAATGACAGAAAAAAATGACAAAATATTAAGCCACAGTCAAGTCCAAAAAGTAGAAATGATAAACAGTGTCCTCTGAACACAGTGAAATACAACCAGGACTTAATAACAAAATCAGAAAAAATAAATTTACTAACAATGTGTAAAATCTGTATTAATAACTCCTAGATCAAACAAGAAATATAATCTAAAAGTAAAGAATTTCTGATAATCAATGATAGCACTACATACTGGAACCCATGGGATTTAGTTAAAGCGGACTCTAAAGGAAAAGTCATAGCTTTAAATGCTTCCAACAAAAAATAATGAAAATACATAAGTTAAAAGGAACTATGGGCCGGCCCCGTGGCTTAGCAGTTAAGTGCGTGCACTCTGCTGCTGGAGACCCAGGTTCGGATCCCGGGCACGCACCGACGCACCACTTCTCCGGCCATGCTGAGGCCGTGTCCCACATACAGCAACTAGAAGGATGTGCAGCTGTGGCATACAACTGTCTACTGGGGCTTTGGGGGAAAAAATAAATAAAATTTTAAAAAAAAGGAACTAGAAAGAAATATGGAAGGAATTTACAGAGATAAACGTTATATGTGTTAGAGAACAGGAAATAATTATAACTAATAAGATAAGTAAATAAGATAAATCACTAACCCTCAAATCAGGAAAGAAAAGGGAGAAAGCACAAATATACCATTTTCAATTGCTCTCTCTTCTTGAGATCTGAATTTCCGTTTGTTATCATTTCTCTGTAGCCTGAAGATTTTCCCTTAGCATTTCCTGCAGTTTGTGTCTTCTGGTGACAAAGGCTGTCAGCTTTCTTTATGTGAAAATGTCTTTATTCCATCTTAATTTGTAAAATAAGCCAGGAAATGCACCCTCCTATTTTGTGGGAGAGTTTTTTGTAGAATTAGTATTATTTCTTCCGTAATTGTCTAATAGAATTCACCAGTGGAAGCATCTATTGTAGGCACAATAATGAACCCCCAAAGATGTCTACCTGCTAATCCTGGAACCCGTGAATATGTTACCTTATGTGGAAAATGACTTTGCATGTGTGATTAAATTAATAATTTTGAGATGGGAAGATTGTCTTGGGTTATCTGAAGAGTCGGGGTCAGAGGGAGGTACGAGTATGGAATATGAATACTTCTGTTAGAGAAATGCAACTTTACTGGCTTTGAAGATGGAAGAATGGGGCATGAGCCAAGGAATGTAAGTGGCCTCTAGAAGGTATGTATAAAAGGGAAGGAAATGGACTCTTCCCTAGAGCTGCCAGAAAGGTATACAGCCCTGCTAACACCTTAATTTAGTCTAATAAAACTCTTTTTGGACTTCTAACCTACAGAACTGTAAAATAATAAATTTGGTTTTAAGCTACAACATTTGTGGTGATTTGTTGCAGCAGCAGTAGAAAACTAATTTACCATCTGAGTTTGGAGTTTTCTTCATGGGGATATTTGAATTTCTTTAATAGATATAGGACTTTTGGGGATTTTTATTTCTTCTTGAATCAGTTTAGTAGTTTATGTCTTTCAGGGAATTAGTTTATTTCAACTTAGATGTCAAATTTATTGGCATAAAATTGTTCATAATATTCCTTTATTATCCTTATACCAACTGTCAGATATGTAGTAATGCCCCCTTTTTAAATTCCTGATATTGATAATTTATGTCCTCTTTTCTTGATCAGTATACTAACAGTTTATCAATTTTATTGATCTTTTCAAAGAACTAGCATTTAGTTTTATTGCTTTTTCTCTCTAGTTTGCCCTTGCAATTTCATTGATTACTGATCTTATTTATTCTTTCCTTCCTTCTGCATACTTTGGGTTTAATTTTCTCTTCTCTTTCTAGCTTAAAATTCCCTTTCTTCTTTTACCCATGGGTTATTTAGAAGAGTGTTCTTTAACTGTCCAGATATTTGGGGACTTTTTCAGATCTTTCTGATCATTCATTTTTAATGTAATTCTGTTGTGGTCAGAGGACATACTCTGTAATTTCAATTCTTTTAAATTTATTGGGACTTGTTTTATGGCCCCAATTGTGGACTATCTTGGTGAATATTCCATGTGCACTTGAAAAAGTGAGTATTATACTGTTACTGGGTAGAGTGTTTATCAGTTAGGTCGAGTTGTTTGTAGTGGTGATCCACTCTTCTCTGTCTTCACTGATTTTTTGTCACTTGGCCTATCAATTACTGAGAGAGGCCTGTTGAAACCTCCAAATATAATTGTGAATTCTTCTGTTACAGTTCTGTCAGTTTTTGTTTTATGTATCTTGAAGCTCTTATTATTAGGTACATGTATATTTAGGATTGCTGTGTCCTGTTGATTAACTGACCTCTTTATCGTGAAATATTCTTTTTCGTAATTTTCTTTTTCTTGAATTCTACTCTATTAATATAACTGCTTAAGCTTCCTTATACTGTTGTTTCATGGCATATCTTTTTTTCATCCTTTTATTTTAACCAATTTTAAGTATATCTCGTATAATAGCATATAGTTTGGTCTTACTTTTTTATCCAGTCAGACAATCTCTGACTTCAAGTGTCTAGACTAGGGGTTGGCAAACAATGGCATGCCAGCCAAATTCAGCCCACAGTCTGTTTTTGTATGGCCCTCAAGCTAAAAATGGTTTTGCATTTCTGAAGGGTTATAAACAAAGAAGAATGTGGTAGGGGCTATATGTGACTTCCAGAGCCTAAAATATTTACTATCTGACTCTTTTCAGAAAAAGTTTGCTGACTTCTAGAACGACTATTTAAATTGAATGTAATTATTAGGTTTTAATCTATCATCTTCTTATCTGTTCTTTTTTTTTCTATTTTCCTGCTTTCTCTTAGACTAATCTTGTATTTTTTCAGTATTCCGTTTATCTCCACTATTTTTTAGTATTCTATTTATGTCCATTATAGGATTATTACCTGTAGTGTTTTTACTGTTTTAGGGGTTGTTCTAAGGTTTACAATGTGCCTTAAAGAAAAACTTTTTAGAATCTTCCAGTAATTTTATACGATTTCACATATAAAACAGAAATCTTACACCTGAAGACTTCCATTTGCCCTTCCCATCTTTTTTACTATTGTCATATATAATACGTTTAAACCACACATGCTTTTTTTTCTTTAAATGATCAGTTATCTTTTAAATAAATCATGAAATGAAAACAATATCTTTGTTATTTACATCCAAATTTACCATTTCTGGCACTCTTCATTCCTCTGTGGATAGAAGTTTTTACCTAGAATCACTTTTTTTCCACCTGAAGAACTTCCTTTAACCTTTTTTCTAGGACATGTCTTCTGGTGAAGAATCCTCTCAGCTGTTTTTTTGGTCTCAAAAAACAAACCAAAAAAACCCCCCCAAACTTTATTTCACCTTCATTTTGAAGGATTTTAGTTGGATATAGAATTATAGGTTGATGGCTTTGTTTCAGCATTTTAAAGATAGTGTTTTGTTGTTTTCTTGCCCCCATTGTTATTAATGAGAATTAATCTTTGATTCTTATTGTTGTTCCCCTCTGTGTAATGCATCTTTTTTGGGAGGGAAGGTCTGGCTGCTTTTAAGATTTTTTTCCTTATCTTTAGTCTTCAGCAGTTTGATTATAGTGAGCATAGGTATAGTTTTCTTTGTATTTATGTAACTTGGGGTTCATTGAGCTTCTTGAACCTATGGATTGGTGGTGGTTTTTTTAAAATCAAATTTGGGAAATATTTTGGCCAGTGTTTCTAAAGATTATTTTTTTGCCGTATTGTTTCTCTCTTCTTCTGAATCTCCAATTACATGTATGTTGGATTGATGGTGTCTCATAGATCATTATGTCTCTGTTCACTTTTTTTTTTCGATCTTTTTTCTCTCTGGGCTTCAGTGGGTGATTCCTATAGACCTGTCCTGAAGTTTACTGATCTTTTCTTTTACTGTATTTAATCTGCTATAGATCCCATCAAACGAATTTTTTATTTCAGATAGTTCATTTCTCAATTTCAGGGTTTGCCTATGGTACTTTTTTAAAGTACCTAAATTTGTCAAGTCTTTGTATGCTAATTTCAACATCTGTATCATTTGTGGGTATGTTTCTATTAAGTGATTTTCACTTGCGTATGGGTCACATTTTCTTTTTTTGCATTTCTAGTAATCTTTTACTAGTAATCTTAGTAATCTTTTATTATATACTCAACATTGTGTATTGTTGACTTTGGATTCTGTTAATCCCTTCACAAGAAAAGAAATTAGCTCTACCAGGTAATTACATATAATTATATATAATGTAAAGCACGATACTTAAAACATTATGGTACTGGAGCATAAATAGATCATGGGAACAAAATTGAAAATCTAGAAATATACCTACAAATGGTGATTTAACTTATGATAAAAGTGACATTTCAAATTGATAGGCTAAAGATAGACTCTTTTTTTTTAATTGAGATATAACTGACATATAACATTGTTAGTTTCAGGTATACAACATAATGATTTAATATATGTATATATTATGAAGTGATCGCCACAGTAAGTCTAGTTACCATCCATCACCACACATACTTACCATTTTTTTTCTTGTGATGAGAACTTTTAAAATCTACTCTCTTAGCAACTTTAGAATATACAATATTGTATTGATAACTATAGTCACCATGCTGTACATTCTATCCCCAGGACTTATTAATTTTATAGCTGAAAGTTTATATGTTTTTTTCTTAATTTTTTTATTGAGGTCATATTGGTTTATAACATTATGTAATTTCAGGTGTACATTATTACCTATCAGTTTCTGTATAGACTGCATCTTGCTTGCCCCCAATAGTCTAATTTTTATCTGTCACCATACATATGTGCCTCTTTACCCCTTTCTTCCTCCCCGCCCACCCCCTTCTCCTCTGGTAACCACCATCTGTTCTCTTTATCCATGTGTTGGTTTATCATCCACATATGAGTGAAATTATCCAGTGTTTGTCCTTCTCTCTCTGGCTTATTTCACTTAACATAATACCCTCAAGGTCCATCCCTGTTGTTGCAAATAGAACAATTTCATCTTTTTTTATGGCTGAGTAGTATTTCATTGTATATATATATGCCACATCTTCTTTATCCATTCATCAGTTGATGGGCACTTGGGTTGCTTCCACATCTTTGGCTATAGAATTTATACTTTTTGGAAAGTATACTTTCATCCATTTCACCCACCTATCTCCTCCCACTTCTAGCAACCACCAATCTGTTCTCTATATCTATGAGTTTGATTTTTTGTTTTCTGTTTTTAGATTTCAGATATAAGTGAGATCATAAGGTATTTGTCTTTTTCTGTCTGAATTATTTCACCTAAAATAATGCCCTCAAGGTCCATCCATCTTGTTGCAAATGGCAGGCTTTCTTTCTTTTTTATGGCTGAATAATATTCCATCATGTATCTATGAGGTCAATATATATATCACGCTTTTTCTTTATTCATCCAATGGTGGATAGTTAGGTTGTTTCCATATCTTGGCTATTGTAAATAATGCTGCAATGAACATGGGGTGCAGATATCTACTTGAGTTATTGTTTTTGTTTCCTTCAGATAAGTACTCAGAGGTGGAAGTGCTGGATCATATGGTAGTTCTATTTTTAATTTTTTGAAGAACTTCCATACTGTTTTCCATACTGGCTGCACCAATTTACATTCCCACCAACAGTTCACAAGGGTTCCCTTTTCTCCACATCCTTGCCAACACTTGTTATTATGTCTTGTCTTTTTGATAATGGCCATTCTGACAGGTGTGAGGTGATATCTCATTGTGGTTTTGATTTCCAGTTCCCTGATGATTATTGATGTTGAGCACCTTTTCATGTATCTGTGGGTCATCTGTATGGCTTCTTTGGAAAAATGTCTATTCAGATCTGCTGCTCATTTTTTAATCAGGTTTTTTTTTCTCTTGAGTTGTATGAGTTCTTTATATATTTTGGATATTAACTCCTTATCAGATATATGATTTGCAAATTATTTCTCCCATTCTATAGGTTGCCTTTTCATTTTCTTGATGATTTCCTTTGCTGTGCAGAAGCTTTTTAGTTTCATGTAGTCCTTCATGTTTGTTTTTGCTGTTGGTATCAAATCCAGAAAATCATCACCAAGACTGACGTTGAGGAGCTTACTGCCTATGTTTTCGTCTAGGAGTTTTTTGGTTTCAGGTCTTACATTCAAGTCTTTAATCCATTTTGAGTTGATTTTTGTGTATGATGTAAGATAGTGGTCGAGTTTCATTCTTTTGCATGTGGCTGTCCAGTTTTCCCAATACCATTTATTGAAGAGATTGTCCTTTCCCCATTGTGTATTCTTGGCTTCTTTATTGTAAATAAATTGACCATATATGCATGGGCTTATTTCTGGGCTCTCTATTCTGTTCCATTGACATTGATCTGTGTGTCTGTTTTTATACCAATACCTTACCGTTTTGATTTGATTACTATAGCTTTGTAATATAGTTAGAAATCAGGAAGCGTGATGCCTCCAGCTTTGTTCTTCTTTCTTAAGATTGCTTTGGCTATTTGGGGGCTTTTGTGGTTCCATATGAATTTTAGGATAGTTTGTTCTAGTTCTGTGAAAAATGCCATTGGAATCCTGATAGGGATTGCATTGAATCTGTAGATTGCCTTGGGTAGTATGGACATTTTAACAATATTAATTCTTCCAATCCATGAGCATGGAATATCTTTCCATTTATTTGTGTATTCTTCAGTTTCTTTCATCAGTGTCTTCTAGTTTTCAGTGTATAGGTCTTTCACCTCCTTGGTTAAAGACAGACCGTTGATGAATCATGTTAGACAGCTGGGTAGCCATTTTGGAAAAAGATAAAGCCTGATCTATATCTCATCTACCATACATGATAAACTGCAAATAAATTGAATGATTTAATTATTAAAAATTCAACCATAACATTACTAGACTATAAATCATGGGAGAATTCCTTCATAACTTAGATGTGAGGAAAGTCTTTATAACTAGGCCTCAAAATCCAGAAACTAAGAAAAGATTAACAAATTTGACTACATAAAAATAAAAAACTTCTGCATGGCAAACACTGGTAAGCAAAGTCAGAAGAGAAATGACAAAATGGGGGAAAGTATTTACAACTCATACACAGGCAAGGAACTTATTTTCTCTCTAATTTATAAAGAATTCTTAGAAAGTTAAAAAAAAAATCAACAGCCTAGTAGGAAAAAGGTCAAAGGTCATGTACAGAAAGTTCACAGAAAAAGAAATATAAAAGGCCCCTATAAAAAGAAAAATATTCAACTCATAATTCAAGAAATACCAATTAAAACTCTACTAACAGGGCCGGCCCCATGGCTTAGCGGTTAAGTGCGCGTGCTCCACTGCTGGCAGCCCGGGTTTGGATCCCAGGCGCACACTGACGCACCGCTTCTCTGGCCATGCTGAGACCGCGTCCCACATACAGTAACTAGAAGGATGTGCAGCTATGACATACAACTATCTACTGGGGCTTTGGGGGGAAAAAAAGTAAATAAATAAAATTAAAAACTCTACTAACATACAATTTCTCCCCTATGAAAATGGTAAAAATAAAATGTTTTGACAAAAACACTTTGCTAGTTGGGCTATAAGGAAACAGGTACCGTCATATGTTGCTGGTGTCTAGTAAAATGGTCCGGCTGCTGTGGAGGGCAGTTTGACAGCATCTACCAAAATTAGAAATGCATTTTCAATTTTGACCCTGCAATCTGACTTCTGAGACTTATTACAAATATACCTGTATGTATATAAAATGATATTTACAGAAGTGTTTGTTGCACATTGTTATAGCAAAAGATTGGAAACAGCTAAGTGTCCATCTGTAGAGGTCTGGTTAAATGAACTATGATAAATACAAAAATTGAATGATATGTACTTATAGAAAAATAAGGAAGCCATTAGCCTTAGAATTTAATAAGTTAAAAAAGCCAATACAGAACAATGTATACATTATAGTATGTTACCTTCTGTGTAAAAGTGTGGAAAATAATATGTACATATATACTTGTATTTGCTTAAAAACACTGGAAAGGCATACAAGAAACTTATAAAATTGCTCATCTGTAGGGGTTAGGAGGTGGGAGATAAAATGGACAGGACAAGTGTGGGAGTGAGACGTCTGAATGTATATCTTTTTAGTCCTGAACAATTTAAGAAAGGAAAATAAAATATAAAAATAAAAACCTGTCATTAAGATTGGTGATTTTCACTAGTTATATTCGGCTACATATGTGCGGTGACAGAGTAGAAAGAGAGTTGGATTTATCTGGGATTCAGGCTTTGCTAAGCAAGTATGAAATGAGAGGGTCAAGGGAGTTCACCTTGGGAGTAATTATGAAGTTGGGTGATTAGCTGAACAGAATTTCAGTTGGGTAAGAAGGGGAGAAGAGGTATGAGTATGGTGAGTGACAGTTTAAAGGTGACCAGAGAGAAGGATACTTGATAATTTGGAGATGTTGCAGTTACTGCTAATGACAGGGTCTAGGGTAGTGAGATAAGAAGTGAGTGCACTAGAGTGGAAGACAAGATCATTGAAGCAGAGAGGAGGTCCGGGAACTGGGAGACCAGGATACTAGAAGGAATAGGTATGTGGATATTTGAATCACTGAGAATTAAGATAGGAATAGTATTGGAGATAGTGACACTGAGCCAGGACCTAAAATTCCTGAGGGGCAGAAATCTGGATGTCAACAAATCACTGCAAAAGGGAGAGAGAATGCATAGTATAGCCTGATGAAATGATGACATTAGATTCTAGAGAACGAGGGACAGTTGTCTGATACCAGCAATGAGGAGCCTGGAGGACAGTGGTATGAAGATTGTAGGAGAAAAAACAGCCACGCACTTGAGATGTCCTCGCAGGAAATGATGTCCTCAGGGAAAAATGCTTAATTGGTCACACATGGGAAATTTTTGAGCTTCTCCACAATTCTGAGTTTTTCAATTAGACATTAAGGGAATTGGTGTAGGGTGATCTCACTGGGTGGAGAGACCTTTTGGTTTGTGAAGCATTAGGTTGTGGTGGAGATATGATTGGTGCTTGCATATAGAAAGATCGAAGGTCTTGCCAGGAAATAGATAAGCACCAGTTACAAAATCAAATTTTAGATTGAACTGGATATGCTAGACTTAGGTCACATCTGTGTGAGTCTAGATCATTCTACATTGGTATTCTCTAACTTAAGAACTTGGAAAGTGTACAAGGAGGAGTGCTGGATGATAGGAGGTAAGATCTCCCAGATGTAATTTCAAAAAATGGAATGGTATATGCCTTAGAAAAGATCTTAGAGATTTTGTCCACTATAAAAGTCCAAGTTTAAGAGAATGATTAAATATTTTATTTATAAGGTCAAATGTTATGCCACCAATTAAGAAAAAAGATGTTAAATTACTATTGCTGCATAACAAACCACCCCAAAACTTAGTAGATTAAAACAACAGCAATCATGGTTTGGCTCTCAAATCTGCAGTCTGAACAGGACTCAGTAGGGATGGCGTACTGCTGTTGTGACATGGTATCAGTTGTGATGGCTTGACTGAGAGCTGGATGATCCACTTGCAAGCTGGCTCACTCACATGGCTTGCAAGTTGTTGCTGGAAGCTGGCTAAGAGCTCAACCAGGGCTGTGGTTTGGGGCTGTGGTTCCTTTTCACATGAGCTGTTCTATGGGCTGCTTGGGCTTCCTAGGAACATGGTGGCTGGGTTTCAAGAACAAGCGTCCCAACAGAGTAAGATAGAAGTACGAGACATTTTTATAATCTAGCCTCAGAAGTCACATAGTCACTTCTGCCATACTCTATAGGTTAAGTCACAAATGTTCTCCCAGGTTCAGGTTGGAGGGAAGAGGACATAGACCCCATACCAGTGGGGGGGGTGGGGCACATCAAGATTACACTGAAGAAGAACATATGAAATGGGAGATGTTGCTCTGTCCATTTTTGGAAAATACAATCTGCACTGGATGTTTACTTAAGAATTTGCACGAAGAGTAAAAATGCTTATGACATAGTCATAATGACGAAGAAAAATCTTCAAGTCTTTTTTCTCAATATGGAGATTTTCATAAGACATTCTGGAAAGATTAAAAATTTTCCAACTATTTAACTTAGTTGGGAACCTCTACTTATTTTCTTAATTTCTAGATGACTGATTAACAGAAGTTTTCCACTCTGCAAGGGGATGTGTCTTAATTGTTTAAGAACATGTGGGCACTCTGGTTCAGTCTCACTAAATTCCTTTTGACCTGTGGCACATGCTTCCAGCCTTAGCCTGTACACTCACCGTACCATACCTTTCCTGCAGGGCCTCCTTTTAGCACCTGGTCTTCCTTTTGTAAAATGTTTCTTATAATTTCAAAAATAGTACTGTGATTTGTCATTTTAGGGGTTGGTGATGTTCAAAGATGTGGCTATAGATGTGTCTCAGGAGGAATGGGAACGCCTGAACCCTGCGCAGAGGAATTTGTACAAAGATGTGATGTTGGAGAACTATAGCAACTTGGTTTCACTGGGTAAAGTTATCTGCCTCTAATAATTCAGAATCTGTTTCTTGGAATTTCTGCTTTCTCCACTGTAGATTTTAGGGCTACCTTTCAAATAACCAGATGAATTTTCTCTCTGTGTAGAAATGAGCACAGCTAAATGGAGGTGCACCTTCATTTTCCTCATCCTCACACCTTCCTCTGGTCCTTTCTTATAATTGACTTTCTTCCTTGATGATTAAGGAGCAGAATTGGAATTCTATACCATTAAAGCATGACATGGTCAAAGAAACCAAGCTCTGTCTTTTGTTTCACTTGCGCTGTGCTAAAGCTGTAGGTGCATTAGCATAGATTAAAACTACTCACATGGGTCCTGGATGTGAAGCTCTTTGGCCTTGCCAATTAATGTCATGATGCACTGGATCAAGAAATGTCACTTATATTTACAGCTCAAGTGAACACTATTCCATTTCCTACAACAAATGTACTCTCTTTTAAACAATTTGCATTTGGAAGTTACATTCTAAGAACTTTGTATTTAACATTGAAAAATATCTGCGAATAAGTATCTCAGGAAGCTTCTTTTTTTCTTACAGCAAAATAAAGAGAGAAAGCTTATATAAATTTAAACAGCATTTTATCACCTATTTGTTTGCTTTGTTTCTTATGATTCTGAGTTCACCTGATATGAGTATTTCTTCCTTTCTGCTTTCTTCTGTAGACCTTATCAAGTACCATGTTGACCTATAGTTTATTTTTTTTTAATCAATTCTGAATCATAGTATTTGGGTATTTTCATTTCCACCTCATCTCCATCTCTTTTCTTATAACCAGGACTTTCTGTTTCTAAGCCGGCTGTGATCTCCTTGTTGGAGCAAGGGAAGGAGCCCTGGCTGGTGGTGAGGGAAGGGACAGGAGGACGGTGCCCAGGTGAGTGAGCAATGATCAAGAAGCAGGAAGCTGTTGCAAGGGGTAGGCCAGCCGGTCAGAATGTTGGGCTGGTAAGGTTATTTTAGACAGAATATGTAGGGAAAGCCTGATTTCAAAACTTAATTACAAAGCTCCAGTAATGAAAAGTGTGGTACTGTCATAAAGACAAGACATTTAGATCAATGGGATAGAATAGAGAGCCCGGAAATAAACTCTCAGATATATGACCAAATAATTTTAGACAAGAGTGCCAAGACCATTCAGTGGGGGAAGGACTGTATCTTTAACAAATAGAGTTGATAAAACTGGATATCCACATGTAAAGAAATAAAGTTGGATCCTTACCTTATGCCATATATCAAAATTAACTCAAAATGGATCAAAGCACTAAATGTAAGACCCGACACTATAAAACGCCTAGAAGAAAACATCAGGGAAAACCTTCATGATGTTGGATTTGGCAGTGATTTCTGGAATATGACACCAAGACACAGGTAACTAAAGCAAAGATAGACAAATGGGAGTACCTCAAATTTAAAAACTTCTTTTCAGGGCCGGCCCCGTGGCTTAGTGGTTAAGTGCGCACGCTCCACTACTGGCGGCCCCGGTTCGGATCCCGGGCGCGCACCGCCGCACTGCTTCTCCGGCCATGCTGAGGCTGCGTCCCACATACAGCAACTAGAAGGATGTGCAACTATGACATACAACTATCTACTGGGGCTTTGGGGAAAAAAAAAGGAGGAGGATTGGCAATAGATGTTAGCTCAGAGCCGGTCTTCCTCAGCAAAAAGAGGAGGATTAGCATGGATGTTAGCTCAGGGCTGATCTTCCTCACAAAATAAATAAATAAATAAATAAAAATGAAAACTTATTTTCATCAAAGGACACAATCAATAGAGTGTTTATTAATTTTTTCAAAAACTCATACAAATTTTGCTTTTCTAGGTAATGTGAATACATTTTTTTTTTAAAGATTTTATTTATTTTTTTCCCCCCAAAGCCCCGGTAGATAGTTGTATGTCATAGCTGCACATCCTTCTAGTTGCTGTATGTGGGACGCAGCCTCAGCATGGCCAGAGAAGCAGTGCGTCGGTGTACACCCGGGATCCGAACCCGGGCCACCAGCAGCGGAGCACGCGCACTTAACCGCTAAGCCACAGGGCCGGCCCATGAATACATTTTTTTTTAAGTCTTATAAGGACATTTTGAATCTAGTAGTGGATCAAGAACATATGAATAGATGTTCTAATAGAATACTTAGGAAAAATTAAGATTAATTAGAAATTGGAAAAGTTAAGAAAATTACTACATTGAGGAGGTAGAGATGGCAGAGGGATGATTGGGAAGGAAGGAGGTCATCTAGGAAAGTGTAGAGTCCTGGAGGCCAAGAGCAAGTCCATTCTACAGGTTACAGGTCTTTGATGATGTCTGTGACTCATTGGAGTACTCCAGAACTGTGAGAGCGTATATTTCTATTGTTTAAGCAACCCAATTTGTGGTACGTTATGGCAGCTCTAAGAAATGAATACAGAGGGGAGTCATGGAAAACTGATACAAACTCTCCTGTTTTGTTTTCATTTAAAGATATCATTCCTTTATCACTTTTTTTTTTAATTATTATTTTTGTGTGTGTGTGAGGAAGTCAGCCCTGAGCTAACATCCATGCTGATCTTCCTCTTTTTGCTGAGGAATACCAGCTCTGAGCTAACATCCATTGCCAATCCTCCTCCTTTTTTTCCCCAAAGCCCCAGTAGATAGTTGTATGTCGTAGTTGCACATCCTTCTAGTTGCTGTATGTGGGACACGGCCTCAGCATGGCCGGACAAGCGGTGTGTCGGTGCACGCCCGGTATCTGAACCCGGGCCGCCAGTAGTGGAGCGCGTGCACTTAACCACTAAGCCATGGGGCTGGTCCCTGTATCACTTTTTGATGCCTGTCCAGCCCTTTCCTTTTGCATAGGTGTGATGATTTCTTTTTTAAAACTTTTTATTTTGAAATAATTATAGATTCATGGGAGGTTGCAAAGAAATGTACAGGGAGGTCCCATGTTGTACCCTTCCTCCAGCCTCCTCCCAGTGTTAACATCTGAGACAAGTATAATACAATATCATATGAAAAGATTGACATTGGTACAATCCATAGAACTTCTTCAGTTTTCACTAGTTATACACGCACTCATTTGTGTGTGTGTGTGTGTATAGCTCTATGCAGTTTTACCACATATAGCTTTGTATCACCACTGCAGCTGTCAAAATACTAGACAGTACCATCACCACAAGACTCCCTCGTGTTACCTCTTTATAGCTACACCCATCCTCCCTTATTCCTAACCCTTGGCAACCACTAATGTGTTCTACATGTATATAATTATGTTATTTCATGAATGTTACACAAATGGAATCCTGCAGAATGTGTCCTTTTGAGATTGACTTTTTTCCTCTGTCTCATATATGTAGTACATGAATGTAATGTAATACATAATGTAATATAGTACAGGAGTACCTGTAATGAACACATACACACACACTCATATATATGAACATAAATATATATATATATATATATATATATATATGTTCCTTACATTCATGTAAAAGTTTGTATCTATAAATAAGTCTGGGATAAAGTGCAAGCATGTAATTGCTGGGTGGTATGGTAAGCTGCCAAACTGTTTTCCACAATGGTTGTACCATTTTACATTCCCATCAGCAATGTGTGAGTGATCCACTTTCACTGCATCCTAGCCAGCATTTGGTGTTATATCTGTTTCTCATTTTAGCCATACTATAGGTGGGTAGTGACAGCTCGTTGTGGTTTTAATTTGAATTTCCTTAATGGAAAACTATGTTGAACGTCATTTCATGTGTTTATTTGCCATCTGTATATTCTCTTTGATGAAATGTCTGTTCATATCTTTTGCCCATTTTCTAATTTGATTGGTTTTTTACTGTTGAATTTTCGAAGTTCTTTATGTACTCTAGATAGGCCCTCGTTGGATATGTAATTAAACAAATATTTTCTCCAAGTCTGTAATTTGTCTTTTCATCCTTTTAACAGGGCCTTTTGCAGAACTAAAGTTTTTAATTTTGATAAGTTTAATTTATCCATTTTCTTTCTTATGAATTGTGAGAGTTTTTTGTTTTGGGGGTTTGTTTGTTTGTCTGTTTGTTTTGTTTGTTTGTTTTTTGGTGTCAAGTCAAAGAACTCTCCACCTGTTCCTAGGTCCCAAAGATTTTCTTCCATGTTCTTTTCTAGACTTTTATAGTTTTCATTTAAGTCTGTGACCCATTTTGAGTTCATTTCTGTAGAAGATGTGAGACTTTAGATCAAGGTTCATTCATTTTTTTGCCTATGGATGTCCAGTTGCTCCATCACCATTTATTTAAAAAATTATCCCTCCTCCATTGAATTGTTTTTTCACTCTTGTCAGAAATTAGTTGGGCACATTTGTTTGGCTCTATTTCTGAGTTCTCTGTTCTATACCATTGATCTTTGTGACTGGCCCTTTGCCAGTACCATACTTTCTTTCTTTCTTTTTTTGTTTTTTGTTTTTTTTTTGCAGGGTAAGATTCGCCCTAAGCTAACATCTATTGCCAATCTTCCTCCTTTTTTTTCCCTTCCTTTCCCCCTCCCCAAAGCCCCAGTAGATAGTTGTCTATAGTTCTTCTAGTTCTTCTGTGTGAGTCACTGCCACAGCATGGCTACTGACAGACGAGTGGTGTGGTTCCACACGCAGGAACTGAACCCGGGCCGCCAAAGTGGAGTGTGCCAAACTTTAACCACTAGGCCATCAGGGCTAGCTCAGTACCATACTTTCTTGATTACTACAGTTATATAGTAAGCCTTAATATTGGGAAGAATGATTCTTCCCACTTTACTATTTTTTTTGAAATTGTTTTGGCTATCCTTAGGGCCTTTTTCTTTACATATAAATTTTAGAATAAGCTTGACTGTGTCTACAGAAAAACTTGCCGAGATTTTAATAGGAATTATGTTAGACCTATAGGTGATAATTTAGGGAATTAACATCTTTACTTTGTTGAGTCTTCAAATCCATGAACACAGCATGTTTCTCCAAGTAATTTTTCTTTGATTTTTTATTAGCATTTTATAATTTTCATCATACAGAATCTGTACATGTTTTGTTAGTTATTTACCAAAGTATTTCAATTTTTTTGGAGCATTTCTAAATGGTATTGCATTTTTGTTTTGGTGTCCACTTGCTCATTGTCACTGTATAGAAATTCAGTTGATTTTGCATGTTGATCTTATATTCTGTGACCTTATTCAACTCACTTATTGGTACTAGGTTTTTCCTTGTAGATTTGTTCCTTTGACAGTCATATCATCTGCAAATAGATACTCTTATTTCTTTTTTTCCAATCTATGCCTTTTATTTCTTTTTCTTGCCTTATTGGAATTGCTAGAACTTCCAGGACTATGTTGAATAAGAGTGTTAAGAGTGGACATCCTTGCCTTTTCCCTGGTTTTAGAGAGAAAGCAGAGATTTGTTCTTTTACCATTATGTATGATGTTAGCTGTAGGTTTTTTGGAGATGCTCTTTATGAGGTTGAGGAAGTTTCCTTTTGTTTCTAATGCCCTGAGGATTTTTTTAATCATGAATGGGTGTCAGTATGATCATGTGATTTTTCCTCTTTAGCACGTTGGTATGATGGATTGCATTCAGTGATTTTTAAATATTAAATTAGCCTTTCATACTTGGAATAAATCCTACTTAGTCATGATGTATTATTATTTTTATTCATTGTTGGATTTCATTGGTAAAATTTAATTGAGGATTTCTTCATCCAAGTTCATCAGAGATATTGGACTGTAGTTTTCGTTTTTGTGCTGCCTTTGCCTGGTTTTGGTATCAGAGTAATAGTGGCCTCATAAAGCAAGTTGGGAAGTGTTCCCCTTTCTTCTGTTTTCTGGAAGAAATTGTGTAAAACATTCTATGAATGTTTGGTAAAATTCTCCAGTGAAACCATCTGGACCTGGAGATTTCTTTTTTGAGATCTTTTAAATTACAAATTCAATTTCTATGATAGTTATAGGACTGTTTAGATTACCTATTTCATCTTGGCTGAGTTTTGTAGTTTGTGATTTTCAAGGAATTGGTCCATTTCTTCTAAATTGTCGAAGTTATAAGTGTAAAGTTATATGTTGTGTTCTGATTATTCTTATAATGGATGATCTATAAATAATTCATTATATATTTCCATATATATAAAGGATGTATATACATGTCCTTATAACCCTTTAAAAATGTTTTTCTTTGAGACATTCTCTTTCACCCATGGATTATGTAGAAGTGTGTTATTTGAAAGTGTTTGGAAATTTTCCTGTTGTCTTTCTTTCATTGATTTATAGTTTAATTCCATTATGGTCTCATGTGAAAGTTACAGGGAGCTGTCCACAGAGTCTTCCTTCATTTTTGATACCAATTGCAATTTAGGGGTTCCTAAGACCACCTTCAGCTTTGATAATTCACTAGAAGGACTAATGGAACTCATGGAAAGCTATCATCCTCACAGTTGCAGTTTATTACAGCAAAAGGATGCAGATTAAAATCAGCCAAGGGAAGAAGTACATGGGGCAGAGCCCAGGAGAGTTCCAAATGCAGAGCTTCCAGTTGTCCTCTCCCAGTGGAGCCATAGACAGTGCTCACTTTTCCCATCAACTATATGTGACAATATACATGGAGTATTGCCAAATAGGGAAGCTCACCTGAACCTTGATATCCAGAATTTTTATTGGGGCTCCTTGTTGGCTGCCCATGTAGCTGACCTGTAGTTTCTAGCCTTTCAGGAGGTAGAGCTGATACCTTTAGTCCCAGTCGCTCCAGAGGAGAATTGATGCCACACGGCTCAAAGCCTCCATCATAAATCCCATTATTAGAATATCTGGTGGCTGTGGCCCCCAGGTAAACAAACACACTCTTTGTAGAGATCACTTCCCTGGGGATGAAGACAAAAGCCAGATCTCTCTTTGGGTAATGTTAAATTCTTTACTATACTTTGCAGAACATACTCAATATGATTTTGATTCTTTTAAATTTAAGATTTGCTTCATGACCCAGAATATGGTCTGTCTTCGGGAATGTTCAATGTGTGCTTGAAAACATTGTGAATTCTGCTGTTGTTGGGTGTCATGTTCCATAAATGTTGATTACATCGTATTGGTTGATGGTCTTGTTCAGTTCCTCTCTATCCTTGTATATTTTCTGTGTAGTAGTTCTATCAATCGCTGAGAATAGGATATTTGAGTCCCCAGCTATAATTGTTATTGTGAATTTCTCCTTTGGCTATATCAGTTTTTGCTTCATGTATTTTGAAGTTCTGTTGGTGGTGGTGATTAGTTTTCTTTACCCTGAAGTCTGCTTTATCTGATATTAATATAGCTATGTCTACTTTCTTTTGAGTAATGTTTACCTGATGTATATTTTTCCATCCTTTTACTTTCTACTTACCTATATCATTATGTTTGAAATGAGTTGCTTGTAGTCATCATGTAATTGGATCATGTTATTTATCCATTTTACTAATCTTTGTCTTTTAATTGGTGATTTAGACCATTTACATTTAAAGTAATTATTGATATGGTAGGGCTTAAGTCTGCCATTTTGTTGTTTTATGCTGGTTCCTTCTATTTGTTGTTCTAATGTTTCTTTTTTTTTCCTACCTATGAATTATTCAAACATTTTTAGAGTTCCATTTTGATTTATTTATAATGTTTTTAATATATTGCTTTGGTTTTGGTTTTTTTGTTTTTAGTGTTTGTTCTAGGTATTACCATATATATACATACTTACAGAGTCTGCTGGTGTTGACATTTTACCACTTCAAGTGAAGTGTACAACCTTACATCCATTTAGGTCCCTTTACCCTCCCCAATTTTTAGTATAATTGTTTTAAGTATTTCTTCTATATACATTGATCACCACATGAGATAGTGTTATAATTGTTGCTTCAGTTAAAAAATAGGATTAGGGGCCGGCCCCATGGCATAGCAGTTAAGTGTGCACGCTCTGCTGCTGGCGGCCCGGGTTTGATCCCAGGCATGCACCGTCATACCGCTTGTCAGGCCATGCCGTGGCAGCATCCCATATAAAGTGGAGAAAGATGGGCACAGATGTTAGCCCAGGGCCAGTCTTCCTCAGCAAAAAGAGCAGGATTGTCATGGATGTTAGCTCAGGGCTGATCTTCCTCACACACACAAAAAATAGGATTAAAGAAGCTCATGGGATTAAGGATAGTCCATTATGTTTACTTCTATTTTTGCCCATTTTATTGTTCTTTTCTTTCTGAAGGTCTCAGCCTTCTTCTGCTATCATTTTCTTTATGTTGGGAGAGCTTCCTTTAGTCACTTTTTAAGGGCATGTCTGCAAAAAACAAATTCTCTTAGTTTTCCTTTGTCTGAGGATGCCTTTATTTCTTCTTCATTCCTTAGGGATAGTTTCACTGGGTGTAAAATTTGAGACTGACAGTTCTTTTCTTTCAGCACTTAAAAAGTATTGTGTTACTTCCTTTTGGTCTCCATGGTTTCAGATGAGAAGTCCAAAGTCTTTCAAATTGGTGTTTCTTTATCATCAATATGTAATTTGTGTTTCTCGCTATTTTTTAAGATTATTTCTTTGTCTAGCTTTTAGAAATGTGTTTCTTGGTTTTGATTTCTTTGGATTTATCTTATTAGAAATTTATTCAGGTTTTTGAATCTGTAGATATGTGTCTTGTATGAAATTTGGAAAGTTTTTAACCATTATTTCTTTGAATATTTTTTCAGTCTCACAGTTTTTCTCCTCTCGTTCTGAGACTCGGTGATATGAATGTTGAATCTTTTATTATTGTCCCATAGAGATTGAGGCTCTGTTCTTTTTTTTTTTTTTTTAAGGGTGTTTTTTTGTTGTCATTCAGATTAAGTAAATTCTGTCTTTAAGTTCACTGAATCCAGCCTCTGTCATCTCTGCTCTACTCTTAAGACCATTCAGTGTGTCTTTTATAATGGTTATTATAGTTTTCATTCCATTTAGTTCTTTTTATAACCACTATTTTTTCTGAGATATTCTATTTTTTCATTTGTTTCAAGAGAATTTGAAATTGATTGTCAATGCCTTTTTATGAAGACTGCTTTAAAATCCTTCAGATAATTCATCTTGGTATTGGTGTCAGTTGATTGTCTTTTCTCCTTAAGACTTTGGTTTTCCTGGCTTTTGGTATGATTTTCAGTGGTATCCTGCACATTTTAGTTACTATGTTAAGAGAGTCTTGATTCTATTTAAATCTTCTATTTTAGCAGGTAGTCACCCTGTTAGGTTTACTGTATAGATTTGGCCTACTTTTGTAGGCTTTATTCTAATGGCAGCTTAGTTTTCAGAGTCCTTGCAGTGCTAGTCTGATCTTCTTCATAGTTCTGTTACTGCTGGAGCTCCTGCTCAATCCCTGATGCTGTTGTCTGCAAGGACAGAAAGCTTCCATAGACCCCCAACGGAGCTGGGCCACCTTCTGCAGGATGGGGGAGGTGGATACTGAAACCACAGGGCATGGATTTCTTTATGTCACTGGGTGGAGGCAGGGAGATGCAAGACTCTGCTAATGCTGCCCTTCTGCTGGATGGATCTGTCAGCAGTGCTGGTTGTGAAGTGGGGGCTGGGACAGCAACAGACTTCCTCTTGCTGCTGAAACTGGTGGATCAATCACGGGGACTTCTTGCTCCTACTGTAGCTGGCTGATGAAACTGTAGCTAGGGCCCAGGTTGTGGAGCTGGCACTGGGGATCCCACTAGGTCTGCTGGGCTTCCCTGTTCCTGGTCCTTTGGCTAGAGAGAGCAGACTTATCTTGGTGTGTGTGTGTGTGTGTGTGTGTGTGTGTGTGTGTGTGTGTATGTCAGTGGTTCCAGGTTGCATGCCTCTTCAGTGCCTATATGGGGGTATATGGGAGATAAAAAGAAAACCCAGGGAATTCACCATGTGGTAATTCCTCAAGTCCATATGATTTCACTCATATGTAGAAGATAAACAAACAAACACATAGATAAGGAGAACAGATTGGTATTTGCCAGAGGGGAAGGGGATGGGGGGAGGGCAAAAGGGGTAAGGGGGAACATATGTATAGTGATGGGTAAAAACTAGACTGTTGGTGGTGAACATGATGCAGTCTACACAGAAACTGAAATATAATGATGTACACCTGAAATTTACACAATGTTATAAGCCAATATACCTCAATAAAATAATAAATAAATAAAATGAACCTTGGAATATGCATTTTCTGTGATATTTACTTTGATTTCTTTAAAGAGGAAGATCATAAAGACAATGTGAATGCACTGTACTTCATTTTTATGTTCCCCTCAAAGCCAGTCTTTTTCTTGTAGCAGTTTTTATTTTTGTTTTTTCTTAAGTAATTGCCATTATCTGGTCTTTCCAAGGAAGTTAGCTTAGTGAAATGGCCGGTTTTCACACTTGTTTCATCTCCCAGTATAAACAAGGAGGGGAACTTCCAGCAGGCACACAGCTTGGCTGTTGGATCAGCTTGGCATGCTTGTAGCCCGCTAGCTGGTACCACTGAGCTTGCTGGGTCCTGTCGTGTTTTCCAGAGAGAATAGAGTGTTTCTTTTAGTCTGAGGTGTCTTATCTGTCTGGTGAGTTGGTTAAGAATTGAATGTTACCAATGCCATGGAAGCTACCTGTGTGCTTCTCCCTGATCCCATCCCCTGCTACATCTCCAGAGATAACCATTATCTTGAATTTTGTTATGATTATTGTGTTTTTTAAAATAGTTTACCACACTTGTGTATGCCCTTAAACACTATATTGTTGTGTTTTGCTTGTTTTTGAGTTTTTAAAAATGATAATGTGTATGTGTCTTCTGTGATTTGGTTATTTCATACCACATGGTTTCTAATAATTTTCCCATATTATTTTATGCCTGAGTTCATTTTAACAGCTGTATAATATTCCATTCCAAAAATTTCCGGCTGTTATAATTTGGGTTGTTTGTAAGTTTTTGCTGGTACACACAATGGTGCTATGAATATTCCTCCACATGTCTCCTGAAGCATATAATACAAGATTTTCTCCAGGCTATTTGCTAGAATTAGAATTGCCAGGTCATAGAACATGTACATCTTCAACTTTATATCACAACAAATTCTTTTCCTAAGTGTTGGTACTAATTTATATTACCACTGGCAGTGTGTAACAATTCTAGTTGTTCAGCATCTTAACAGCAAATGAAATTCTTAGACATTTTAATTTTTAGCAATCTAATGAGTATGAAATTGTATCTCATTATATCTTAATTTGAATTTCCTGGATTCCTGATGAGTTTGAGCATTTTTGCATATGATTATTTAACACTGGTGTTTCCTCTTCTCTGAAACGCCTCTTCAGATCTTTTGCCCATTTTTCTTTTAAGTTACCTTTTTTCTGGTTAGCCTGTTTGTCTCATTTAAGATATCCATTCTACCTTGAGGTGTTTTTTCTATATATCCATATTTTTTCCATAAGCTTTACAGTTTTTCCTTTAACTTGTAAGTCTTACATCCATTTAGAGTTTATATTTATGTATTTATGGTGCATGGTAGGGATCCAAGCTATTTGTTTTTTCATATCTATAGCTAGTTGTTCTAATATCATTCATTAAATAATTTATTTTTTTCCTCACTGATCTGCAGTGCATCCTATGTGGGTCTGTATCTGGTCTTTCTGTGGGTCAAGCCCTATGTGAATACCACACTGTCTTAATTTCTAAGTCTTTATGATAAGTCTTTATCATAGGTAGGAGAAGTTCTCTTTGTTTTTCTTCAGGAGTGTTTTGAACATTTGTTCTTTCATATGTATTTTTGAATCAGTTTTTAAAAAATTTTTTTTATTGTGAAATTTTTGTTGTACATTATTGTTTGTCAGTCACTATATACGTGCATCCCTCCACCCCTTGTGCCCACCCCCCACCCCCCTAGCCCCTGGTAACCACCAAACAGTTCTGTCTGTGCATGTGTTGGTTTATCTTCCACATATTGAATCAGTTTTTAAAGTTCTTCAAAAAACCTTATAGGGATTTGATTGGATTTCTGTTGAATCTCTGATCTCCAGCTCTCTGTCTTCTCTTACTTGGTTTGAGCCATCCTAGTCTCCTTGATGTTCCTCTAAGAAGCCAGTGAAGCTTTCTTTTTAGGGACGTGCTATGTTCTCTGCCTGGATTGCTCTCCCCCACATAGGCATGACTCTCTTTATCTCCTACAGCTTTTTTTTCCTCAAATGTCACAAAAGTGAGGCTTTTCTGACTACTTTATTTAAAATTATAACCCCACCTCCATTATTTGGAACTTTTCATCTCTTTCCCTCTTATTTTACTTTTCTATAGCATTTTTGCCATCTGACATACTAATTCATTTACTAATCATTTTATTAATGTTATTCCACTAGAATTTGATTCTGTGAGGGGATGAGTTTTTGTTTGTAATGCTGTCCCCCCTTTTCACTTTTAATATTGAATATTTTTACCTTCTCTTGCTCTCTTTTATAAAATAAAAATTTATTTTGAATTATTTTTAAACTTACAGAAGAGATGCAAGAATATCAAAACAACTCCCATATGCCGTTCACCTAGGTTCACCAATTGTTAATATTTCACCATGTTTGCCTTATTTATTCCATTTCCGTCAAGTCGTTTTACCCTAAATACTTAAGCTTATCTTTCCTAAGAATGAGGATACTCTTACATTTCATAAATTCAGGAAATTTTACATTGACCCAAAACTATTATCTCATATATTGTCTGTATTCATGTTTCACTAATTATTCCAATATTGCCCTTTTCACTTGACTCAGGAACTCATGTTACATTTCTCTTTACTTTAATCTGAAAAGTTCCTCAGCCTTTCTTTGGATTTCATGACATTGGTGTTTTTGAAGAATACTGGCCACCTTTATAGAATGTCCTTCAATTGGAGTATTTTGATAGTTCTTCATGATTAAATTCAAGTTATACATTTTGGGCAGGATTGTTGCATTAGTGACATATCCTTCTTAGTGTATCATTTAAGGAGGCACATAATGTTATTCTTTCCCATTATTGGTGATGTTACCTTTGATCACTTGGTTTGGGTGGTGTTTGCCAGGTTTCTCCACTGTAATTTTTTTCTTTGTAATTAACGTTTAATCTGTAGGGGAGATAGTTTGTTTTTCTTGACCAGTCTTGCTAGGAATCCTCTCTATTATATATTTGTTTCTGTTTCATTCTGCCCTATTTTTGTTTTTTCCTTTATTCTACTGTTTTGCATTTTAGTTTGCTATTCTTCTTCTAACTTCTTGAGATAGATGTTTAGATGATTCATTGTAAGAATTTCTTTTTTCTGTTTGCATTCAAGGCCGTAAATTTTCCTCTAAATATGGCTTTAGTTTCATCCTTCAAGTTTTGATCATAGGGGTAGATAGAGGGCAGCGAATATAGTGCCTTATAGACCATGATAAGAATCTTTTTTTCCTAAATGTGATGGGAAACTATTAGAGGGATTTAAAAGCAAAAGTTATATCATATCATTTAGATATGATGTGCTTAATGGAACAAGAAAGAAAGCAGGTGACCAATTTGAGAGCTACTGCAGTAGTACAATGGTGGTGGCTTAGACTGTAATAGAAATGGTGGTGATAAATAATCAAATGTTATTATACATATTAAAGAATAAGTTGACCGTGCTTGCTAATGGACTGTAAATTGAGTAGGAAGAAAAAACTAGGCTTTTGGCTTAACCTGTTGGTAAAAGATGGTTGCATTTACTGAGATGGGTTAAGCTGGAGTATGAATGAGTCTAAAAAGGGGGAATTGAAGGTCTTTTTGGACATGTTATGGTTGAGATACTTATTACATATTTACCTGAAGATTTCAAAGAGGCAATTAGATGATTAACCTGGAGCTCAGGGGTAAGATAAAAGCTAGAAATATACACATCAAAGGACTCAATCCATAAAGTGAAAGGCAACCTGTGAAATAGGAGAAAATATTTGCAAATAATATAGCTGATAAGGGGTTAATACCTAGAATATATAGAGAACTCCTACAAATCAACAACAAAAAACCCAAACAACTCAATTAAAAAAATGGGAAAAGGATTTGAATAGACATTTCTCCAAAGAAGATATACAAATGGCCAGCAAGTACATGAAAAGATGCTCAACATCATTAGGGAAATGCAAATCAAAACCACAATGAAATATCACTTCACATCCATTAGGATGGCTACTATCAAAAAACATAAAATAAAAAGTGTTGGTGTGAGGATATGGGGAAATGGGAACGCTTGTGTTGGTGTTAGTATAAAGGTGCAGCCACTGTGGGAAACAGTATGGTGGTTCCTTAAAAAATTAAAAATAGAATTACCATATGATCCAGCATTTCTACTTCTGGATATATACCCAAAAGAATTGAAAGCAGTGACTCAAACAGATATTTGTACACCCATCTTCTTAGCAGCATTATACACAATAGCCAAAAGGTGGAAGCAACCTAGGTGTTCATCAACAGATGAATGGATAAACAGTATATACATACAGTGGAATATTATGCAGCCTTAAAAAGGAAGTAAATTCTGACACATGCTACAACATGGTTGAACCTTGAGGGTGTTCTGTTAAGTGAAATAAGCCAGTCACAAAAGACAAATATAGTATGATTTCACTGATATGAGGTATCTAGAGCAGTCAAATCCATAGAAACAGGAAGTACAATGGTGCTTGCCAGGAACTGGGGGAGGGAGGAATGGGTACAGAGCTTTAGTTCTGCAAGGTGAAAAAGTTCTGGAGATTGGTTGCACGACAGTGTGAACGTACTTAACACTACTGAACTGTACACTTAAAAATGGTTAAGATGGTGGGGCCGGGCCAGTGGTGTAGTGGTTAAGTTCATGCACTCTGCTTCGGCGGCCCGGGGTTCAAGGGTTTGGATCCCTGGCGTGGACCTATGCGCCGCTTATCAAGCCATGCTGTGGCAGGTGTCACACATATAAAGTAGAGGAAGAAAACAAATAAAGTAGAGGAAGATGGGCACAGATGTTAGCCCAGGGCCAATCTTCCTCAGCAAAAAGAGGAGGATTGGCAAAGATGTTAGCTCAGGGCTAATCTTCCTCACATACACACAAAAAATATGGTTAAGATGGTAAATTTTATGTGTATTTTACCACAATTAAAAACTAAAAAAAAAAAAAGCTAGCAGTATAAATTTAAAACTTAGCAGTATATGACTGGTATTTAAGCCAGCCTAGTGTTTAGGGAAAGAGTGTAGATTGAGAGCTGGCCAGAGCCTGAGTTCTGGGACATTTCAACATTTAGAGTTCAGGAAGTGGAGGGAGATGCATTAGGGGGAACTGAGTATAAGTAGAGAGATAGGAGGATAACCAGGAGAATATGGTATACAGGAAGCAAAGGGATTGATCAGTTGTGTCAAATGCTGCTAACAAGTCGAGTGAAGACTGGCACTTGAGCATTGATTTTGATAGTGACTTTAGCTAGAAGTGTTTATTGGAGTGGATTACAGAGAAAATGACTAACATACACAGTCATTTGATAAGATAAAGGCAGGGAAAGAATGGTCTTTTCAATAAATGGTGCTGAGTCAATTGGTTATCTATATCAAAAAATGGGAATCTTGATTCCTGCCTCACACCATAATATCTAATCTAGGTGGATTATTGATCTAAGTATGAAAGATAAAATAGTAAAAGCTTCTAGAAGACAATATAAGTATATTTTCATGACCTTGGGATTAGACTACCTTAAAATCAAGAACGTCTGTTCATCAAAACATACTATTAAGAGAGTGAAAGGACCAGCCCCAGAGTGGGAGAAGATATTGCAATATATATGTTGGTTATATCCAGAATATATTAAGAATTTCTACAAATCAAAAAGAAAAATATTACCCAGAAACTAGCCAAATGTCCCTCAACTGATGAATGGATAAACAAAATATGGTATATCTATACAATGAAATATTAGTCATAAAAAGGAATGAAGTACTGAAACATGCTACAAACATGGTTGAAGCTTGAAACATTACACTGAATGAAAACAGACACAAAAGGTCACATCTTGTATGATTACATTTGTATGAAATGTCCAGAATAGGCAAATTTGTAGAGACGTAAAGCAGTTTAGTGGTTGTCAGGGGCTGAGAGGAAGAGGGGAATAGGAAATGACTATGCGTATGGGGTTTCTTTTTGGCATGATGAAAATGCTCTGGAATTGCAATTATCAGATAGTGATCTGATGGTTGCACAACATTGAGAATATACTAAGAGTTACTTCAAATTGGTTAAAATGGTGGATTTTATGTTATATGAGTTTTACTACAAAAAAATCAATAAAAATGGACAAAAGACCTGGATAGGCAGTTTATTAAAGAAGATATCCACTTGCCCAATAAACATATGAAAAAGTGCTCAACCTCATTTGTCATCAGGGAAAATGCAAATTAAACCACAATGTGGTATCACAACACATCTGCCAGGATGCCTGAATATAAGATTGGCAATAATACGTGGCGGTGAGGATGTGAGGAACTGAAGTCTTTTACAGTTTGATGGAATTGTAAATTAGTTGCATAAAAACTGTTGCATAGTGTCATTTAAAGCTGAATAAATGCATATCCTGTGGTGCAGCAATTTCATTCCTAGGTGTATACACCTAGCAGAAAAGAGTCCTGTTTCCACCAAAAGAAATGTATATGAATGTTCCTAGCAGTACTAATCATAATAGCCAACTGGAAACAACCCAATGTCTATCATTAGGAAAATGCAAAAGTAAATTGTGTTAGAATAGAATGTTTTGTATAGCTGTCAGTCTCAACCTTTTTCTTCTGAAACAGCCTCTGAAAAGCTCTAAGATAGGAGAGGCTTTGGAATGTCCTAGTTGTTGAAAGGAGGTTAGTGTTGTAGCACAGTGAATAAAAGGGAAATGGACTCAAACGAGGTATTATAGGTAAGCAGAAGCCTTATATTTTCATGGTAAAGAGTTGGATTTTTTAAATTTCAGTTTAGTGGAAAGCTATATTAGTTTGGATATAGTTTTGGCTGCATGTGACAGAGACCCCAAAATAATAGTGGTTTAAACTATATGGAAGGTTAATTTTCTCTTGCATGAAAGTCTAGGCTGGAATGGCAGCTCTGCTCTGCAAAACCATCATGTGACAACCATGACACCAAATCCACATTGCAGCCAGCTTTGCTAAGGAAGCAGGAGAATAAGGGATATAGGACGTGGGCCAGCTGGCTCTTAAGGAAAGTTCTCAGAAGCTACTACATAATACTCGTACATTTCATTAGGCAGAATCCAGTTACATGGCATATTCTGCTGGAAAGGAGCCTGGGAAATGCAATGTTTATATTGGACAGCCTTGTTCTCAACTACAAACCATGAGTTCAGTCACTATACAAAAGGGGAATAATTAATATTTGGGGGCAACTAGTAGTCTCCATAACATAATCCTTTGGCCTGGTGGAGAGTGTTAAACGTACAGGGCTGGCCCCGTGGCTTAGGGGTTAAGTGCACGCGCTCCGCTACTGGCAGCCTGGGTTCGGATCCCGGGCGCGCACCGACGCACCGCTTCTCCGGCCATGCTGAGGCCACGTCCCACAAACAGCAAGTAGAAGGCTGTGCAACTATGCCATACAACTATGTACTGGGGCTTTGGGTGAAAAAAAAAAAGGAGGAGGATTGGCAATAGATGTTAGCTCAGAGCCGGTCTTCCTCAGCAAAAAGAGGAGGATTAGCATGGATGTTAGCTTAGGGCTGATCTTCCAAATAAATAAATAAATACAAACAAACAAATAAACAAACAAACAAACTCTTGTAGATTCTGATTCAGTTGATCTCATTCCAAAACTGACTCTGATTCAGTTGATCTAGAATGTTTCCCAAACATCCATAGTTGCAGCAAAACTCCCAGGGTGATGCTGAGGTAGATCAAAATTTCAGAATCATTGACTTGACTTGTTAACTTCCTTGCTTTCTCTCATGAGCTCTCATTTCTCTGTGTTCTCCTTACCCTTTTTTCATTCAATTGCATGACAGTATTTAAGAGCTCTCCAAGCCTTTCATTTCTTGTGCGAATTATTTTCAGTTATCTCTCTTTTGTACCATAGATATTTTATTTCTGTTGTAACACAAAACCAGCAATTAAAATGTGTTTCTTATCTTTCAGACTTGGTGTCCAGGTGTAAGCCCAAGAAGTTATCTCCAAAAAGAGACATTTACGAGACAGACTCATCCCAATGGGCTATCATGGAACAATTTAAAAGCCATAATCCTGAGAAATCCATTTTCAGAGATATTTGGGAATGCAGAATTCAGTTTGAGAGACAACAGGGACAACAGGAAGGCTATTTCAGGCAGTTTATTATCAACCAAGAACACATGCCCATTTTTAGCCAACATACTTTACTCACTCAGGAATTTTATAAGAGAGAGAAAATCTTTGAATGTAAAGAATGTAGAAAAAACTGTGGTTACCATTTATTCTTTAGTCATCACAAAAGAACTCATTCTAAAGAAAAACTTTCTGAATGTAAGGAATGTGCAGAAACTGTTAATACATCATACCTTACTAAACAACAGCGAATTCAAAATAGTAACAAATACAATGAATGTAAGGGATGCTGGAAGGCCTTTATTCCTCGCTCACAATTTAAACAACATCTGAGAATTCCTAACCATGGAAAACGGTATGAATGTAAAGAATGTGGGAAGCCCTTTAATTATGGCTCAGAACTTATTCTACATCAGAGAATTCACACTGGTGAGAAACCCTATGAATGTAAGGAATGCGGGAAGGCCTTTAGGCAGCGATCACAACTTACTCAACATCAGAGACTTCATACTGGTGAAAAACCCTATGAATGTAAGCAATGTGGGAAGGCTTTTATTCGTGGCTTTCAACTTACTGAACATTTGCGACTCCATACTGGAGAGAAACCCTATGAATGTAAAGAATGTGGAAAGACTTTTAGGCATCGCTCACACCTTACCATACATCAGAGAATTCATACTGGTGAGAAACCCTATGAATGTAGAGAATGTGGAAAAGCCTTTAGTTATCACTCAAGCTTCTCTCACCATCAGAAAATTCATTCTGGCAAAAAACCTTATGAATGTAGTGAATGTGGGAAGGCCTTTTGTGATGGCTTACAACTTACCCTGCATCAGAGGATTCATACTGGTGAGAAACCCTATGGGTGTAAGGAGTGTGGTAAGACTTTTAGACAGTGCTCACACCTCAAAAGACACCAGAGAATTCACACTGGTGAGAAACCTCATGAATGTATGATATGTGGTAAAGCCTTTAGACTTCATTCACACCTTATTCAACATCAAAGAATTCATACTGGTGAGAAGCCATATGAATGTAAGGAATGTGGGAAGGCCTTTAGCTATCATTCAAGCTTCTCACACCATCAGAGAATTCATTCTGGGAAGAAAACTTATGAATGTAGGAAGGCCTTTCACCATGGTTTACAATTTAATCTACATCAGACACTTCATACTGTTGAGACGCCAGTAAGGTTTCCTCTCCTCTCCCCCCATGCTGGTCTAGCATCATGAAATTATTTTTGGAGATACACATTTTCTTTGTTTTTTTTTTTTCTTTAAGGAAAAAGTAAAATACTGAGTTTCATTAGTATTTATTTATTTCAGTAATCCTTGAAAATCAAATTTATTTTTTCAAGTGGGAAAATGGAAAAGTTATTGAAAGGTAAAAATTGCTCAGTTTTCAATGCTGTTTCTGAGTTAATGTAATAACTACTATTGGAAATAAATTTTATAAAATTATTTGTTTTCACAGAAACCAGTGAAGTGTGGTAGAAATAAAATGAAAACAACTTCTTCCCCTCCCACAAATCCCTGAGCTAGCCAGTACGTGTGTTGCTCCTTTCTTCATGCTCAGACATACCTGCACATATGAAGGGCTTGTTGCATGTGTGTGGAAGAGGTTTTACCCCCTGTGGTGACATATTTAATGGCAGTTTGCCTTTTTCACTTAATAAATAATCACGGACATTTTTCCAGGTCAATACATGTAGGTCTAACTCATTCTTTTTACAGCTTTAGAATATGTCTAGTATGTGATGTATGTCAGTATTTTGAACCATTCCCTACTGTAGACATTCAGATTGTTTCTACTTCTTTTTCACCAGAAGTGTCATGCAATAAATATTCTTACATCGTCATTCCTGTATTTCTATTGGGTTGATTCCCAACCGTATGTTTTGATGTTACATTAATTTTTTAAATAAAAAAAATTTTTAGGTAATAAAAGTAGATGCTATAAAATTCAAAAATTACCAAAAAAAAAGTGAAAATTAAGTCTCTTCTAATATCTATTCCTGTAGCCACCTGTTTACCCTACACAGGGGCAACCATAGCTGTCACTTCTTTTGTAGTCTTCCAGGAATTAAATTTTAAAATTCTATGGACAAAATGCATTAATCATAATACTTGATTCATGATATTCTCATTATTGGGCCTTATTTGCTCCACTTTTCTTTGTTTTTAATATATTCCAGGGATTTACAAACATTGTGCCAGCTGTCTATCTATTGCCTCTCTTCTCCAGATCCTTCATTGCCTGCTCTACAATACTGGAACCCTCCTCTTTTATTCGTAATATTATATTGAGTCCTCTCTCTCTTTCTGGTTAGACTAGCTAAAAGTGTTTAAACTTTGTTTATGCCTTCAAAGGACCAACTCTTAGTTTTATTGATCTTTTCTGTTGTCTTTCTAGTCTCTGTTTCATTTATATCTGCTCTAATGTTTATCATTTCCTTCCTTCTGCTAACTTTGAGCTTAGTTGTTTTTCTAGTTCCTTGAAGTATAAAGTTAGGTAGTTTACTTAAGATCTTTTTTCTTAATGTAGGCTTTTTTCACTATACACTTCCCTCTTAGAACTGTATTTGCTTTATCTCATACATTTTTGTATGTTTTGTTTCCATTTTCATTTTTCTCAAGATACTTTTTGATTTCTCTCTCTCTATTTTTTTTTTTTTTTTGGTGAGAAAGATTAGCCCTGAGCTAACCTCCATTGCCAATCCTCCTCTTTTTTCCTGAGGAAGATTGGCCCTGAGCTAACATCCGTTCCCATCTTCTACTATTTTATATGTGGGATGCCAACCACAGCATGGCTTGATAAGTGGCATATAGGTCCACACCTGTGATCCAAACCTGCAAACCCCGGGCCGCCAAAGTGGAGTGTGCGAACTTAACCACTATGCCACCAGGCCGGCCCCTTTGATTTCCCTTTTGATTTGTTTTTTGATCCATTGGTTTGTCAGGAGTGTGGTGTTTAGTTTTCATATATCTGTGAATTTTCCAATTTTCCTCCTGTTAATGATTTCTAGTTTCATACCATTGTGGTCAGAAAAGATACTTGATATGATTTCACTCTTCTTAAATGTGTTAAGACTTGTTTTGTGGCCTAACATATAATCTGTCCTGGAGAGTGTTCTGTATGTGCTTGAGAAGAATGTGTACTCTGCTATGGTTGGATGGAATGTTCTGTATACGTCTGTTAGTTCCATTTGGTCTGAAATGTTAATTTAAGTCCAGTGTTTCCTTATTGATGTTCTGTTTGGATGAGCTATCCATTGGTAAAAGTGGGATATTGAAGTTCCCTACTGTTAGTATACTGCTATTTTTCCCTTTCAGATCTGTCAATATTTGCTTTGTATATTTAGGTACTCTGATGTTGGGTGCATATATATTACAATTGTTATATCCCCTTTATGAATTGACCACTTATCATATAGTGACCCTTGTCTCTTGTGACAGATTTTGACTGAAAGTCTATTTTTTCTGATATAAGTATAACCGCCCTGCTCTCTTTTGATTACTATTTGCATAGAATATCTTTTTTCATTCTTTCACTTTCAGCCTATGTGTGTCCTAAAGCTAAAGTGATTCTCTTGTAGGCAGCATATTTTTGGATATTGTTTTTAAAATCCATTCGGCCACTCTGTGTCCTTGATTGGAGAATTTAATCGTTTTACAGTTAAAGTAATTATTGATAGGTAAGGTCTTTTTATTGCCATTTTTTTCATTGTTTTCTGACTGTATTGTAGTTGTTTGTTCCTTCCTCTCATGCTGTTTTCCTTTTTGAATTGATGATTTTTTTAAATAGAGATATTCTTTGATTCCTTTCTCTTTGTCTTTTGTGTATCTACTATAGGTTTTTTCTTTGTGATTACTATGAGACTTTAAGACTTACGTAAAACATTTTATAATTATAACAGTCTATATTTTAAGCTGATAACTTCAATTGCATTTTTACTTCTGCCCTCCCCTGACATTTTATGATATTGATGTCACATTTTACATCTTTTTATGTTGTGTATCAATTAAGAAATTATTGTATAGTTATTTTTTTAATATTTTTTGTCTTTTAACTTTTATACTGGAATTAAAAGTGATTTACACACCACCATAACAATATTAGAGCATCCTGAATTTGACTATTTACTTTTACCAGTGATTTTTATACTTTCATATGTTTTCATGTTGTTGTTTAGGGCCTTTTCATTTCAACTTGAAGAACTCCCTTTAGCATTTCTTTTAAGGTAGGTCTAGTGGTGATGAACTCCCACAGTTTTTGTTTGTCTGGGAAGGTCTTAAATGTCTCCTAGGTAGCTTGCCATATACATCTTAAGTTATCAAAATCTACTTCATCTGTATACTAACAATTCCAGTGAGATGTGGAAATGTTACCCCTATATATCTCTGTTTCCTCTTCCTCCATTTTGTGTTATTATTATACATATTATATCTATGTATGTCACAAACCAAAACTTTATATATTTTTGTGTCTATTAAAGATGCTGAGGGCAAGCCACAGTGGCCTCGTGGTTAAGTTTGGTGCACTCTGCTTTGGTGGCCTGGGTTCGGTTCCCGGGCACGGACCTACACCACTCGTCTGTCAGCGGCCATGCTGTGATGGCAGCTCACATACAAAAAGAGAAAGATTGACAGTGGATGTTAGCTTAGGGTGAATCTTCCTCAGCCAAAAAAAAAAACAAAAAAAAGTGCTGAGTAAAGAAAAGAGGCAAAATGCATATTTATAGAGTTTGTTATATTAACCTTCTTATTTACCATTTCTATTTCTCTTTGTTTCCTGTGGATTCAAGTTAACATCTGGTGTCATTTCTTCAGTCTAGTACAACTTTGCTCCTTCCCACCTTCTTTGTGCTATTATTGTTTAATGTAGTACATTTATGTATGTTCTAGGCCTAACAATACAATTATATTGTATACAGTTGTGTAAATATTGTATTGTATAAATAGTATTAGCCTTGAAGTTTTTCTTTTTTTATAATGCAAGTACCTGACCTAAGCGTTGATTGCCAGGGCATCCACTTCAAAGAGGCATCCCCTTCAAAGATGGCTATCTCAAATAAACACATTGCCAGCCGCAGGACAAGATAAAGAGCCCGCCCACCCCCCACCAAGGCTCTTTTGTTTTAAAGATCGTGGTTGATTTTGGTAGCTGACCATTTGGGCTGCTTGTTTTTTCTCTTCCCATGCTTTAAGTTCCTGCTCTTATGTTTTAAATTTACCAATAAAGAGTGAGCCCATGAAACCCTAGGGCCCCACTCTTGACCCCAATAAAAGCAGAACCCTGGGCCATCACTCTCTCTCTCTACCTGCAACCTCACTGTGTGGCCCCAGGTGTGCCAGGTAATTTCCAGGACCTGTAACTAATAAACCTTGTCTCTTTCCAAGTTTCCTGATGTTTACTGCTGAGGATATCTTGCAGTTGTAATAAGAACCACAAGGGCCAGTCCAGCCACATTAGTTATTGATAGGCTGAGACCAGCACAAAACATTGTTTCATATAGCTATATAATTGCTTTTTAGATCAGTTAAGAGAAGAAATATGCATTTATGCTGTCTTTTATAATTACATAATTACCATTGCTCCTTTTTTTTTTTTTTACCATCTAGAATCACTTGCTTTCAATCTGAAGAATATTCTTTAGTGTATCTTGTAAGGTAGGTCTGTTAGCAACAAATTCTCTTAGTTTTGGTTTAACTGGGAATGTCTTTATTTCACTATTTCTGAAAGAGTTTTGCTTGCATACAGAATTCTTTATGTACAGATTCCCCCCCAGCACTTTGATTATGTCATCCCATTATCTTCTGGCCTCCATTGTTTCTTCTTTTTTTTTTTTTTTTTGTGAGGAAGATCAGCCCTGAGCTAACATCCATGCTAATCCTCCTCTTTTTGCTGAGGAAGACCAGCTCTGAGCTAACATCTATTGCCAATCCACCTCCTTTTTTTTTTTCTCCCCCAAAGCCCCAGTAGATAGTTGTATGTCATAGTTGCACATCCTTCTAGTTGCTGTATGTGGGACGTGGCCTCAGCATGGCCGGAGAAGCGGTGCGTCTCGGGCCGCCAGCAGCGGAGTGCGCGCACTTAACCACTAAGCCACGGGGCTGGCCCTGGCCTCCATTGTTTCTGATAAGAGATCTGCTGTTAACATTATTGGGGTTCCCTTGTAAGTGATGAGTCATTTTTTGTGTTGGTGCTTTCAAGATTTTCTTCTTGACTTTAGCTTTCAACAGTTTTACTATGATGTCTCTGTGGATCTTTGCTTAAGAGTTTCTTGAGCTTCTTGGATGTGTATATTAAAGTTTTTCAGCAAATTGGGAAATTTTCAACCATTATTTCTTCAAATGTTGTTTCTGCTTCTCTCCTCTCTACATGTATGCTGGCATTCTTAATGGTGCCCTACATTTCTCTGAGGCACTGTTCATTTTTTCTTCATTCTTTTTTCTCTCTGTTGTTTGTATTACATAATCTTCATAATCTTCATGTTCACTGATTCTTTCTTGTATCAGCTCAAGTCTGCTGAGCCCCTCAAGTCAATTTTTCATTTTGGTTATTGGAGTTTTAAACTCAAGAATTTCTATTCTGTTCTTTTTATAATTTAACTCTCTTTATTAATGGTTGCTCTTTGATGAAGCATTGTCATATTTTCCTTTGGTTCTCTAATCATGGTTTCCTTTAGTTCTTGACATAATTTTAATGGCTGCTTTGATGTCCTTGTCTTTGATGTTAATTGTGACATCTGGGCCCTCTCACAGACAGTTTCTGTTGCTTGCTTTTTTTCCTGTGTATGGGTCATAGTTTCCTGTTTCTTTGTATGTCTCATAATTTTTTGTTAAAAATGGACACTTTAGGTAATATATTGTAATACATTTTAGCAACTCTGGATACTGATTTCCCCACTCTCCTTTCCAAGTGGGTACTGATTTCCCCACCCTCCTTTCTGACCACATAATCTGTGGTCCTCAATCAAACCCAGAGTCCTTATTGTTTTATTTTACAGTTTTCTAATAGGGTGATGTTGTGATACAGCCCTTGAAAAGGGGTGAGGATAAAGCATTCAGGCCACTTTTCATAAGGGACTTTGCCACATGGTTCCATGGGTGTTTTTTTCCTTAACCCTGAGGATCAGAATCTGTTTTTCTGACAGAGGCATAGGCAGCAGTGCCGGCAAAGATATTTTGTAGGGTCTTAGTGAGCCATCTGGTTTTAGGAGTGTAGACTCGAGCATGCCACATAGTGATTGCTCTTCCTTCACAGAAACAATCACCCAGTGGGCCTGAGTATTGCTCAGGGTGATCAGTCTTTCTCCTGAGTGCACTTCAGAATGGGGGCCAACGTCCGGGTGAAACACACAACTAATGGTCTTAGGGTAAGTGTCAGTCCTCTGAGCCTAGTGTCAGTAATGACTTATGCTGGAATTGAGATGTATGATTCAATCTAAGATAGATAGGTTTGGGCCAAGACACATGACCCGGGGCTACTTTAAGGAGGGCCTCAATTCATTCCTATAAATTCCAATTGTCAAAACTTCTGACTTAGATCAGTTAAATCTATAACAGAGGTTTGTAGGACTCAGCAAATACAGCATAAATCTGCAAAGCTCAAAGCACAAACTCTCCAGCAGACAGCAGCACAGGTCAAAGAGCATGCTTTCCAGCCAGCAGCAACTCAAAACGTATAGTTGTCAAAAGGCAGCACAGCTAGTTAGCAAGCCAAAGCATGAGAAGAAAAACCCGTGGTAGTGGTGGCCATTGCCTAGACACTCTGCTCACTGCTCCAGTTGGCAGCCACGCTAGAGATGTGGGATAAACCCGCAACCCAAAATTTGGTTTGAATGTCAAGACTGATGTTACCACACATACACCAAGAGGATACAGAAAGGTTTATTACCCACTTTTTTGAGAGGTTCGGTGGATTTGATCAGAGACATAAAAGAAACTTTCCAACCCAAACAAATGGACTGAAGGTATATTTTATTATATAGAGGAGAGTAAAGGCAATAGTCCACAAACAGATCCGGATAGGTCAAATAATGAGAGGGGAAAACATCAAATCAATCAGAAAGGGGAACACCAGATCGACTGAAGGGAAATGACACAAATCAACCAGAAAGAGAAACACCAGGTTGACTGAAAAGAAAACACATCAGATCGGTTACTCACAACATCCACGCCCCACTGCCTGGGAGAGTCCCTTCAATTGACACGGCTAGGCAGGAGTCCGATCATCAGAAGTCCTGGGCAAGGCGTCCCCTCAACAGGTGAGGTGCTCACCAGTCCTCAGTTTCCAGCAGTTTATATAGCATCAGTAATTTCCAGAGTAAGCAGTTACAGAGTTTGCAGAGCAAGCATTTAGTTCCCATGCACAAATGGTTATCAGTGGCGTACGTGCACTGAGCCCCCTGGCTATCGTCCCAGCCCAGCAGTTGTGTACGTGCATTGTGCTCCCTAGTTATCATCCCAGCCCAGCATAGCTGGCCAGTCCGTCCCAAGCTACGATGCCCAAAGAGCCTTGTAATGTTACAATTTTGCAACTGTCTCTTGGAGAAGGGCCAGTTCCTGGGAGAAAGGCCAGTTCCCACCACACAGAAAGCAGCTTTATATTTCTTTGTGTGCTGGTGGCTGTAGGTCAATGGAACAGCCAAACATGGCTGTACTCATGTCAAGACACCCGCATATTGAGATTTTCTAGGGGGAGCAAGGCAGTATTCCAAGCAGGTTTCAAAATGAATTGAGAGATCAGGGAGGGGAGACTGGCTTGGGTTTTTATTGTGCTTAGGGGTGGGGCTGTGTAAGGGTTCCCATGCACAGGCTGGAGTTTGTGTAGTTTGAACTTCCCACCTGCACCAAAGGAGGGGACATTCAGCAGTCCAACATCAAAAATGGAATCAGACTCTATATTACGCTGTATTATCTGTTGCTGTGTAACAAACTACCACAAACTTAGCAGCTTAGAGCAACATATAGTCATTATCTCAAAGTTTCTGAGGTTCAGGAATATGAACACAGCCTTGCTGGGTCCTCTACCTCAAGACCTTTCATATGGCTTCAATCAAGGTTTGGGCTAGGATTTATCTGAAGACGAAACTGGAAAAGGATCACTTCCAAGCTCACATGATTATTTGCAGGATTTACATCCTTACAAGCTATTAGACTGAGAACCTCATTTTCATGCCAGGGCCACCCTCAGTTCATTGCTGTGTGGGCTTCTCCAATACGGCATCTTGCTACATCAACACCAGCAAGAGAGAGTCAATAAAGAGTCTTCTAGCAAGAAAGAAGTTACAATGTTTTGTAACTTAATAATGGAAGTGACTTCCTATGACCTTTGCAATATTCTATTAGTTAGAAAGAAGTTGCTAAGTCAGCCCACATTCAACGGAAGGGAATACACAAGGGCAGGAATATCAGGAGTCAAGGAGCATCAAGGGACATCTTAGTCTTTCTGCCACCGGGACCTATGACCATTTACTTGATCAACTGTACATTGCAAAGGGGAGAATACCCAGATATCTTGAAAACTACCAAACAAAGGGTCTGAGTTGACAATGATACCCAGAGACCTAAAGCATTGTCACGGTCCACATGTTAGAACAGGCATATAGCAGGTTATAAATGGATTCTTGGCCAAGGTCTAGCTTACAGTGGGTCTATTGGGTCCATATGGTGGTCATTTTATGGGTCTGTGAATTTATAAGTATTGAAATACTTTGGAGTTGGAGTTACTTCACATAATTGGTCCTTGGCCTGTACTGTAAGAGCTATAATAGTGGAAAAGACCAAGTGAAAATCTCTGAGATTACCCACTGTCCCCTTAAGATACAATAGTAAATAAAAAACTGTATCACATCCCAGGGAAATGGTAGAGATTAGTGCCACCGTAAAGATCAAAAGGATGTAAGGTTGGTGGTCACTATTATAGCTCACTATCATATCTCTATTTTATACACCACTCTGTGAATGTAACTGGAGGATGGCTGTAGACTACTGCAAGCTCTACCAATTAGCAGTAGCCTCTGGAAGTGGTATTTTTGCTATAGTAATGAGTTCAGGTATATAGCATACAGTCACTGATTTGGACAACTGTATTATTTTCCATCCCAATCAGGAAAGAAAATCAGAAACAGTTTGCAAGGGAGCGACAAAATATGTATTTACGATTTTGCCTCCTCTGTTAAAATATAGCATGAGAAGATCTGGATCGTGTAAATGCCCTGCAGACCATCACAGTAATTAATTACATCGATGACATCAATCTGATAAGAGATCATGGGGAAAGAATGTCATGCACATTAGAAGCCTTATTAAGACACATGTTCTCCAGAGGGAGAGAGGCAAAACCTACAAAGATTCGTGAAACCTGCCACTTCAGTCAAGTAAAAGACAAATTGCTGTATTATGTATCCTCTACTATTAAGAAGAAAGTACACTTCCAGGTAGACTTCTTTGTGATCTGAAAGCAACATATTCAACACTTAGGAATACCCATATACAAAGTGACAAAGAATGCTGCCAACTTTGAGTAGAGTCTAGTGCAGAAAAGGGCTCTGCAGCAGGTCCTGGCTGAGGTGAAGTAGCCCTTCCACCCGAGCTATATGATCTGAAATTCTGTATACTGTTGGAGATATGACTGATGGAAAATAATGCAGTGTGGAGTTCGTGGCAAGCCCCAATCAGAGAAACCCATGCAGAATGAGCAAGAACATGTCATCTATAGTAGATAATCACACGCTTTTTGAAAATAACCTCCTGAAAAGAAGAACAAACAAAGCCCAAAATCAGTAGAAGAAGGGAAATAATAAAAATCAGAGCAGAAATAAATGAAATAGAGACCAAAAAAACAATAGAAAAAAT
Source organism: Ceratotherium simum simum (assembly GCF_057802395.1). Classification (NCBI taxonomy): domain Eukaryota; kingdom Metazoa; phylum Chordata; class Mammalia; order Perissodactyla; family Rhinocerotidae; genus Ceratotherium; species Ceratotherium simum. The sequence goes on from NC_141932.1 coordinate 27,510,027, forward strand.
TAATAAAACCAAGAGCTGGTTCTTTGAAAAGATCAACAAAATAGACAAACCTTTAGCTAGACTCACCAAGAAAAAAAGAGAGAAGGCACAAATAAGTAAAATCAGAAATGAAAGAGGAGAGGTTACAACAGACACCTCAGAAATACAAAAGATTATAAGAGAATACTATGAAAAACTATATGCCAACCAATTCGACAATCTGGAAGAAATGGATAAATTCTTAGAATCATACAACCTTCCAAAACTGGATCAAGAAGAAGTAGAGAATTTGAATAGACCAATCACCAGTAAGGAGATAGAAACAGTAATCAAAAACCTCCTCAAAAATAAAAGTCCAGGACCAGACGGCTTCCCTGGTGAATTCTACCAAACATTCAAAGAAGACTTAATACCTATCCTTCTCAAACTCTTCCAAAAAATTGAGGAGGGGGGGAAGCTCCCTAACTCATTCTACGAAGGTGACATTACCCTGATACCAAAACCAGACAAGGACAACACAAAAAAAAGAAAATTACAGGCCAATATCACTGATGAACATCGATGCGAAAATCCTCAACAAAATACTAGCAAATCGCATACAATAATACGTTAAAAAGATTATACACCATGATCAAGTGGGATTTATTCTAGGTATGCAGGGATGGTTTAACATTCGCAAATCAATCAACGTAATACACCACATTAATAAAATGAAGAAAAAAATCACATGATCATCTCAATAGACGCAGAGAAAGCATTTGACAAGATCCAGCATCCATTTATGATAAAAACTCTGAATAAAATGGGTATAGAAGGAAAGTACCTCAACATAATAAAGACCATATATGAGAAACCCACAGCTAATATCATCCTCAATGGTGAAAAACTGAAACCTATCCCTCTAAGAACAGGAACCAGACAAGGATGCCCACTGTCACCACTCCTATTTAACATAGTATTGGAAGTCCTAGCCAGAGCAATCAGGCAAGAGAAAGAAATAAAAGGGATCCAAATTGGAAAGGAAGAAGTGAAACTGTCACTATTTGCAGATGACATGATTTTATATATAGAAAACCCTAAAGAATCCACCAGAAAACTTTTAGAAGTAATAAACGAATATGGTAAAGTTGCAGGATACAAAATCAACATACAAAAATCAGTTGCATTTCTGTACACTAACAACGAAGTAGCAGAAAGAGAAATTAAGAATACCATCCCATTTACAATTGCAACAAAAAGAATAAAATACCTAGGAATAAACTTAACCAAAGAGGTAAAAGATCTGTACACCGAAAACTATAAAACATTTCTGAAAGAAACTGAAGAAGACACAAAGAAATGGAAAGATATTCCGTGCTCTTGGATTGGAAGAATTAACATAGTTAAGATGTCCATACTTCCTAAAGCCATCTATAGATTCAATGCAATCCCTATCAAAGTTCCAACAACATTTTTCACAGAAATAGAACAAAGAATCCTAAAATTTATATGGAACAGCAGAAGACCCCGAATAGCTAAAGGAATCCTGGGAAAAAAGAACAAAGCTGGAGGTATCACACTCCCTGATTTCAAAGTATACTACAAAGCTATAGTAACCAAAACAGCATGGTACTGGCACAAAAACAGACACACAGATCAATGGAATAGAATCGAAAGCCCCGAAATAAACCCACACATCTATGGACAGCTAATCTTTGACAAAGGAGCCAAGAACATAGATTGGGGAAAAGAAAGTCTCTTCAACAAATGGTGTTGGGAAAACTGGATAGCCATATGCAAAAAATGAAAGTAGACCCTTACCTTACACCATACACAAAAATTAACTCCAAATGGATTAAAGACTTGAATGTAAGACCTGAAACTGTGAAAGTTCTAGAAGAAAACATAGGCAGTACGCTCTTCGACATCGGTCTTAGCAACATCTTTTCAAACACCACATCTGACCGGGCAAGAGAAACAATAGAAAAAATAAACAAATGGGACTACATCAAACTAAAAAGCTTCTGCACAGCAAAGGAAACCATCAACAAAACGAAAAGACAACCTAACAATTGGGAGAAGATATTTGCAAACCATACATCTGATTAGGGCTTAATCTCCAAAATATATAAAGAACTCATGCATCTCAACAACAAAACTACCAACCCAATTAAAAAATGGGCAAAAGACCTGAACAGACATTTCTCCAAAGAAGATATACAGATGGCCAACAGACACATGAAAAGATGTTCAAAATCACTAACTATCAGGGAAATGCAAATCAAAACTACAATGAGATATCACCTCACGCCCGTCAGAATGGCTATAATTAACAAGACAGGAAACAACATGTGTTGGAGAGGATGTGGAGAGAAGGGAACTCTCATACACTGCTGGTGGGAGTGCAAACTGGTGCAGCCACTATGGAAAACAGTATGGAGATTCCTCAAAAAATCAACGATAGAACTACCATATGATCCAGCTATTCCACTGCTGGGTATTTATCCAAAGAACTTGAAAACACCAATTTGTAAAGGTACATGCACCCCTGTGTTCATTGCAGCCTTATTCACGATAGCCAAGACTTGGAAGCAACCTAAGTGCCCATCAAGGGATGAATGGATAAAGAAGCTGTGGTATATATACACAATGGAATACTACTCAGCCATAAGAAACGACAAAATCCAGCCATTTGTGACAACATGGATGGACATTGAGGGTATAATGCAAAGTGAAATAAGTCAGAGGGAGAAGGTCAAATACCGTATGATTTCCTTCATTAAGTAGTGGATAATAACAACAATAAACAAACACATAGGGACAGAGATTGGATTGGTGGTTACCAGAGGGGAAGGGGGGAGGGAGGAGGGTGAAAGGGATAATTCGGTACATGTGTGTGGTGATGGGTTGTAATTAGTATTTTGGTGGTGAACATGATGTAGTCCATGCAGAAATAGAAGTACAATGATGTACACCTGAAATTTTTACAATGTTATAAACCAACGTTACCGCAATAAACAAAAAATTAAAAAAAAAAAAAAAAAGAAAAGAAGCTCCTGGCATGCCACTGGGCCCTGTGGAGATAAGAATGCTTGGCCATGTGAAACCAAGTCACCATGCATCCTCAATTGCCTATTGTGAGCTAGGTCTTATCAGAACCCCAAAGTGATAAAGTTGGGTGATCCTAGTGCAATCTTTAAAAAATGGGAATGATACATTCAGGATTGAACACAAGAAGTACTAGAGGGCACACACAATCTACATGAGCATGTCACCCATCACAGTTTCAGCAGTGTCCCTCTCAGATCACTCATATGGACATATGGTAGCCTCATATAACCAGCGGAGGGAGAAAGAAAAAGGCTGAGCTTGGCTTAGAATTTGTTGGCTCTATATGTGGGTGCAAACTGAAATGGAAAGCAGCAGCATTACACAGCAGCTTCACACGGGTGGCTTTGAAATGCACTGGCAAGGGAAATTTTTCTCAATAGGTGGAACTTCAGGTATTGCATTTGGTCATCCACTTCATGTGGAAGGAGAAGTGGTCCAACAGAAAAATAATCATACTCCTGGGGTAAATGGCCTAGTCGGAGGCCTGGAAGGAGAAAGGTTGGAAGATTGTTATATCAGTCAGTGTTTAACCAGAGAAACAGAAATAGTACTCTGTATAAAGATTCATTGCAATGCATCTGCTTACATGATTGTGGGGGCTGTCTAGACACTCTGAAATCAGGAAGGGCAGGCTAGAATTCTCGGACATGAGCTGAAACTGCTATCTACAGGCAGAAGTTTTTCTTCTTCAGGAAGCCTCAGCTCTGCTCTTAAGGACTTTCAACTGATTAAATCAGCCTCACCTAGATGATCTAGGCTTACCTAAAGTTAACTGATATAGACTTTGGTCACATCTACAAAATACCTTCACAGCAACACCTAAATAAGTGTTTGATTAAATAACTGCAGTCTAGCTAAGTTGACACATAAAACTGAACGTAACAGTACACCCCTTATCAACTTGGTTTCCACATACATTTCCTTAAATCACACTTACCCTTCAAATAAAGACAATAACAAAGTCATATTTCCACCTAACATGAAACATTATCCTGGATACAACTGAAAACATGCTAACCCTTTCCCCAGGAAAGGAGGCAAAGTCTTTGGGTGAGGTTCACTTTTATTTTATATGCTGTAACTTAAATACTGTGATATAAAGTTAACCATTATTAATATATTTAAAGTTAGACAATAGTGGATAAGAGAGGGAAGGAAACAAAAATATTTGGTTAATATGTATACAAACATTCATAACCAAACAAGGAAGAATTACTCTTACTGTCCTCATTTCTACAACTGGTCATGTGGTCATTGCTAGTGTTTCTAACTACCTTCTTCCACTGCAAATTTCGTATCCACTTCGCCCTCAGCAAACACATCAGCTGGTTGTGGTTCTTACCTGGCAGGATGACTCAAATATTCCTGAGGTGTCTGAGCCATTAGCAGTCCTGCCCCAACTGGGTTATAGTTTTCCATTACCATTAGTCACAGGACACAGTAGTACTGAGACACCCTAAGGGATCTCCTGTATTACAGATATAATCTTCCTTACATCCATTGTGTATTAGCAACCCAATTTCCTCTTGGTAATCAGGACCACTCACTCAATCAGTACAGTAACCCCCTTCTTTGCCTGTTGATTCAGAAGCATGAGGAGCCCCAAGTGGACAGGTGGCAGCCTCAACCTTCAGTTTAATGGAATCGTTGTGTCTCTTGCTGGAAGCATTCTTTTTTGGGGACCTAGGGCCCCTAGTCCAGCAGAGCCTAAGGTTGCAGAGGTGGAAAGCAAAAATTTTGCTAGTGGATCACTAGGGGTAATAATAAGTGGAACCCCCCCATTTCCACCCCTGATTCCTAGACTCTAGGAGAAACAGCACCATATATTGGTTGCTGATTTAGAGCATATACAGCAAGCTGGAAGACACTGCCCCAGCCCTAGAGGTATTTAACACCTCACTGGCACTGTAACTGAGGCTTCAAAAGGCCATTCTAACATTCTATCAAGATACCTGCTTCAGGATGATGGAGAACATGGTAAGACCACATGAACAGCTCATTGCCACAATTTGTTTGCTATGAAATGAGTCTTGATCAGAAGCAAATGTTAGCTGGAATACCACAATGATGCATGAGGCATTCTGCATGTCCACAGGGGGTAGTTTTGGCAGAAGCATTGCATGCAGGGAAAACAAAGCCATTTCACCCCAGAAAATGATGCCATATTGGGAACTCAGTGTTGGTCTCTGCTACTGGCAGACTGGGCACTCAGCAGTAGCTGTAACCAGGTTGGCCTTGGTGAGTGGAAGTCCATATTGCTGAGCCCATGCTTAACCTCCATCATTGCTACCATGGCCACTTTGTTTATGAGCCCATTGGGCAATGACAGGAGTGGCTGAGGAAAGAAGCTGACTGATATCCACAGAATTGGTCATCCTATACACTTGATCATTAAGATCCTCCTCTGCTGAGGTTACCTTTTGGTGAGCATACACATGGGACACAAATATCTTCACATTATTTGCTGATTCAGAGAGGTCTATCCACATACCACTTCCCCAGACCTCCTTATCACAAGTTTTCCAATCATGTTCCTTCTAAGTCCCTGACTTAGGTGTATTACTGGCCTGAAAGCACACTACTTCTGGTGGTCTTTACTAACAGATATCAAGAAAGAAAAGCATTTTCCAGGTCAATAGCTGTATACCAGATACCGGGGGATGTGTTAATTTGCTCAAGCAACAAAACCACATCTGGAATAGCAGCTGCAATTAGGGTCACCACCTGATTAAATTTATGATACTCTATTGTCATTCTTTGAGATCCATCTGTTTCCTGCACAAGCCAAATAGGTGACTTGAATGGGATATGTTGGAAATCACCACCACCCCTGTATCTTTCAAGTCCTTTATGGTGGCAGAAATCTCTGCAATCCCTCCAGGACTGTGGTATTGCTTTTGTTTTACTATTTTTGTGGGTAAAGGCAGTTCTGCCTACAAAGGCTTCCAGTTGACCTTCCCTACCATAATAACCCTCACTACACAGGTCAGAGAACTAATATAGGGGTTCTGCCAGTTGTTGAGCATGTCTATTCCAATTATGCATTTGGAACTGGGAAAATAACCATAGGATGGGTTGGGGAACCAACAGGCTCACTGTGAGACAGACTTGAGCCAACATTCCACTGATCACCTGACCTCCATAAGCACCTACTCTAACTGGTGGACCACAGTGACATTTTGGGTTTCCAGGAATTAGTGTCGGTTATGAGAGGTTTGGGGATTCGATCGGAGATGTAAAAGAAACTTTTCACTCCAAACAAATGGACTGAAGATATATTTTATTATATAGAGGATAGTAAAGGTGATAGTCTGCAACAGATTTGAATAGGTCAAATATTAAGAGGGAAAAACATCAGCTCGACTGGAAAGGGAAAACACCCACATCGACTGAAGAGAAATGACACAAATCAACTGGAAAGAGAAACACCAGGTTGACTGAAAAGAGAACACATCAGATCAATTACTTCACAATAAATCAATTACTTCACATCAAATCAATTACTCACAACATCCACGCCCCAATGCCAGGAGAGTCCTGTCAATCGACATGGCTAGGCAGGGATCACACGTCCTGGGCAAGGTGTCCCTTCCACAGGTGGAACTCTCACTAGGGCTCAGTTTCCAGCAGTTTTTATACCATCAGTAATTTTCAGAGTAAGCAATTACAGAGTTTGCAGAGCAAGAATTTAGTGTTTCCATTCACAAATGGTTATCTGTGGCATATGTGCACTGAGCCCCCTGGCTATTGTCCCAGCCCAGTAGTTGTGTACGTGCATTGTTCTCTCTGGTTATCGTCCCAGCCCGGCACAGATGGTCAGTCCGTCCCGTGCTATGACGCCCAAAGAGCCTTGAAATGTTACAACTTACAACTCTCTCCGTGGAAGAAAGGCCAGTTCCCGGGAAAAGGCCAGTTCCCACCACACAGGAAGCAGCTTTATATTTCTTTGTGTGCTGAAACATTGGCTATAGGTCAATGGAACGGCCAAACATGACTGTACTTATGTCAAGACAGTGTCTAATCAATTCAATGTCCAGTAATTCCTGAAAAGTCCAATTATTTCTCTTTCCCCAATGCAGTCACCTTGGTAAATGGCCATCATTCCCTTTGGAAAAGGATGGGAGATAGATTAACAAAATAAATTTTTGGCAGAGTAGGAGTGTCTTTTTTCAAGGAGACCTGTGCCTCCCCTTTTATTCAAGGGGCTCTGAGTCTGTAAACTGGCTCAGGTCTAGGAATTGATTGAGGGGTCATGACTCACTGTTTTGGTAATTCAAGTTAGACTTCTGTCCACTCAACCTAGAACCCTTCTGTTTATATAGATAAAATAAGAATTTAGTAGTCTGACCATCTATGTCTTCTCTAGGTATACCATGATTAATTAGCCAACACCATGGGTCTCTATGAGTCATACTATTTTGTTTACTGCTTTGGCTGTGCTGTCCACTAGGTAATCACAGACACCTGGTCTTTTGTGACTGTCACCACATTGCCCCTGCTACCCCAAGACCCCATTATCCCCATTGTATTTTTTTTTATTTCCCCCAAAGCCCCAGTAGATAGTTGTATGTCATAGCTGCACATCCTTCTAGTTGCTGTATGCGGGACGCGGCCCCAGCATGGCCAGAGAAGCAGTGTGTCAGTGCTCGCCGGGGATCCGAACCCAGGCCACCAGCAGCAGAGCGCGCACACTTAACCGCTAAGCCATGGGGCCGGCCCTCCCCATTGTATTTTGAGATTCCAGTTCAATGGTAACAGTTCCCATTGTAATTTCTGACCTACTGAGAAAAGACAAAGTTCTTGGGTATGCTGAGGCTCCTCCCCACAATTGTAGTGAAAGGTTTGTCCTCTGGACTCTCTGGGGTAGGTTAGCAGGTCTTACATGATAGATTAGTCTAACCCTCCAATCTCCCTAGGCCTTTGGATACCTTACTCTACAGTATACAAAGGCAGTTCTAGCATTTCAACTTCATTTAGTGTAGGCTACCTTTTGGTTGATGTTTTAGCCAACGAACCAACAAATTAGAGCCTCTTGAGGCTACAAGAGATAAGGTTTTCTTCCAGGGAAGATATAGAAGCTTCTAAGTCGTTTATACAGAGCTTGAGCTGGGAACTCATCTTTTTCTTTCCCCACATTCTCCAGCACCGTTATAAGTGACTAGCTATACTAGTTTCCTATGGCTGCTCTAACAAATCACCACAAATTTGGCGGCTTAAAACAACACAAATTTATTCTCTTACAGTTCAGGATGCCAGAAGTCCAAAATCTGTTTCACTGAGCTAAAACCAAAGTGTCAGTAGGGCCTTGCTCCCTCCAAAGGCTTGAGGGCAGAATCTGTTTTCTTGTCTTTCTCAGTTTTTCTGAGCTGAGTTATTTGCATTTCTTGGCTCATTGCTCCTTCCTCCATCTTAAAAGCCAACAGCATAGTATCTTCAAATCTCTCTGCTTGAGGTTGTTACATCACCTTCTCTCTTCTGGAGTGGAATCTCCCTCTACCTCACTAATATAAGGATATTTATTGCATTTATTGCCCACAAAGATAATCCAGGATAATCTCCTCCTCTCAAGATCCTTAATTTAATCATATCAGCAAAGTCCTCCTTGCCATATAAGGTAACAGTCACAGGTTCCAGAGAGTAGGAAATGGATGTTTTGGGGAACCGTTATTTCAGCCTATCACAACAGCCAATCCCATTACACTCCTTAGTTTCACTAAAATGTTCTAAGGTAACAAATACGTGGTCATTCAGACCTCACCTTCTATAGGTATTTGGTTTGGAGTATCCAATGGCAATATTTTGCCTATATTTATAGCTACTTAATTCCATGGACTACCATGGAAACAGAATCTTTACCACTAGAAATAGAATCATTAATGTGTTTCAATCTAATCAGATTTAGAAAGTCAATTCCAGAAAACCCAGAACCAATTAAGAAAACTTATCCTTAAGATTTTGTTTCTCTAGAACATATCTGGTATCAAAATCTGAATCAGTCAGGGTTCAACCAGAGAAACAGAACCAGTATGAGATATATATTAAGAAATTTATTTTAATGAATTGACTTAAATGATTGTGGGGGCTGGCTAGAAGTCTGCATTTCATAAGGCAGACCATCAGGAAGGCAGGGTGGAATTCCTGGGCATGAGCCGAAGCTGCTATCCAATTTCTTCTTCATGGAAGCCTCAGCTCTGCTCTTAAGGACTTTCAACTGATTGAATCAGGCCCAGACAGGTTATCTAGGATAACTTTCATAAAGCATCTCACATAACAATGGGATGAACTGGTCATATAGCATACTGCACCATCTAGAAGCTTCCCTGATAAAGCATTGGAATGGCCTGAAAGTACAGCCAATCTGAAGGCTCAACAGACATATTCTGCAAGAATGAAGTACCATCCTCCAGGATGTAGTATACACATACAAAGACTTTAATATGGTACTGTGTTCCAAATAAGAAGAAAACTGCTGAGAACCAAGGAGTAGAAGCAGGATTGGTCCCACTTAGCATCATTCCCAATCATCGCTTGTGCACTGATGTATGTGAGTTGGCTGGTTGGTCATCCATTGTTAGCCCCATTGGAGAAAGCCCCACAGAACACACAGCCTGTGTTACATAGCCCATAGGTGAGCTCTCCAACTCCCCCTCATACCCCAGACATGAAGCCTGCCACTTCAGTGGGGGCCTGATCATCTGGATGGGGGTTACGAACATGGTCCAAGTACACTGTGTCCCTTGTGTTATGGGTGAGTTGACTTGGGAAATAAGTAATTATGAGACCAGGTGGGCAAGGCCACTGTGTGTTTGTCTGCAGACCATTGAACACACTGTTCAGAAGTTAGACTAAAGACTTTTTTTTTCACTAACCAGGAGGTCCTACTGATGATGGAGCTGGAACACAGATACAGAGTTGTTTTTTTTTTTTAATTTACAAACAGTACAATTCACTATTTTTCTAACTTTATTGAGGTATAGTTGACAAAAATTGTATACATTTAAGGTATACCATGTGATGTTTTGATATACATATACATTGTGAAATGATTACTACAATCAAGCCAATTACCATATCCTAACCTCAAACTTACCTTTTTTTTTGTGGTGAGAACATTTAAGATCTACTCAGCAAATTTCAGTTATATAGTACAGTATTATTAACTATAGTCACCATGCTTTACATTAGATCTCCAGAACTATTCATCCTGCATAACTGAAAGTTTGTACCCTGTCAGCAACAACTTACCATTCCCCCCAGCCCCAAACCCTGGCAACCACTATTCTACATTCTGCTTCTACGAGTTCGACTTTTTTAGATTCCACATATAAGTGAGATCATGCACTATTTGTCTTTCTGTGCCTGGTTTATTTCACTTAGCATAATGTCCTCCAGGTTCACCCATTGCAAATGACAGGGTTTCTTTCACTTTTTAAGACTTCATAACATTCCATTGTATATTTATATACCACATTTTCTTTATCCATTCATCCATTGATGGACACTTAGGTTGATTCCATATCTTTTTTCATAAACCTGCTGGCCATTTGTATACTTCTTTTGAGAAATGTCTATTTTGGTCTTTTGCCCATTTTTTGATTGGGTTGTTGTCTTGCTATTGAGTTGTATGAGTTCCTCATATATTTTGGATATTAACCCCTTATCAGAAGTATGGTTTGCAAATATTTTCTCCTGTTCTGTAGGTTGTCTCATCACCCTGTTGATTGTTTCCTGTGCTGTGCAGAAGCTTTCTAGTTTGATGCAATCCCACTTATCTATTTTTGGTCCCCCCCAGTTTTAGCGTCATACCCAAAAAATCATCACCCAGATCAATATTAAGAAACTTTTTTCCTGTGTTTCCTTCCAGTAGTTTTACAGTTTCAGGTCTTATGTTTAAACCTTTAATCCATTTTCAGTTGATTTTTATACATGGTGTGAAATAAGGGTCAAATTTCATTCCTTTGCATGTGGATATTCAATTCTCCCAACACCATTTATTGAAGACACCATCCTTTCCCCATTGTGTATTCTTGGTGCACTTTTCAAAGAGTAGATGACTGTATATGTATGGGTTTATTTCTGGGCTTCCAATTCTGTTCCATTGGTCTGTTTGTTTTTATGCCAGTACTATACTGTTTTGATTACTATAGCTTTGGGGTATATTTTGAACTCAGATAGTGTGATGCCTCTAACTTTGTTCTTTCTCAAGATTCATTTGGCTATTTAGGGTCTTTTATGGTTCCATAAGAATTTTAGGGTTGTTTTTTCTATTTCCATAAAATATGCCATTGGAATTTTAATAGAGATTGCATTGAATCTCTAGATTGCTTTGGGTAGTATGGTCATTTTAACCATATTATTTCTTCCAACCCGTGAACTTGGGATCCTTCCATATTTGTGTCCTCTTCAATTTCTTTCATCAATGTCTTATAGTTATCAGTGTAAAGACCTTTCATTTCCTTGGTTAAATATATTCCTAAGTATTTTGCTCTTTTTGATGCTATTGTAAATGGAAATTTTTTCTTCATTTCTTTATTTTTTTATTTTTTATTTTGCTGAGGAAGATGCACCCTGAGCTAACATCTGTGCCAGTCTTCCTCTATTTTGTTTGTGGGTCGCCGCCACAGCATGACTGCCAATAAGTGGTGTAGGTCCACGCCTGGAAACTGAACCAGGCTGCCAAAGCAGAGCATGCCAAACTTAACCACTAGGCCACAGAGCTGGCCCCTCTGCATTTCTTTTTTGAATAATTCGTTGTTAGTGTATGGAAATGAACTGATTTTTGTATGTTTGGTTACGTATCCAGCAACTTTACTATTTATTAGTTCTAACAGTTTCTTTTTGGTGGAGTCTTTAGGGTTTCTCTCTATATAAGAGTATATTATCAGCAGAAACAATTTTACTTCTGCCTTTCCAATATGGATGCCTTTTTTCTCTTTTTCTTACCTAACTGCTCTGGCTAGGACTTCCAGTAATATATTGAATAGATGTTGTGAGAGTGGGCATCCTTGTTTTTTGTTCTTGATCTTAGAGGAAAAGCTTTTAGCTTTTCACCATTGAGTATGAGGTTAGCTGTGGGCTTGTCATATATAGCCGTTACTATGTTGAGGTACATTCATTGTGTACCCAATGTATTGAGAGTCTTTATCATGAAAGGATGGTTTTTAAAAAAAATATATATATATATATATATATATATTTTTTTTTTTTGAGGAAGATCAGCCCTGTGCTAACATCTGCCAATCCTCCTCTTTTTTTGCTGAGGAAGACTGGCCCTGGGCTAACATCTGTGCCCATCTTCCTCCACTTTATATGGGACACCACAACAGCATGGCTTGCCAAGCGGTGCGTTGGTGTGCACCCAGGATCCAAACCAGCGAACCCCGGGCCGCTGCAGCAGAGCACGTGCACTTAACTGCTTGTGCCACTGGGCCAGCCCCAATATTTTTTTCCAAATGATTTTTTGCATCTTTTGAGATGATCATATGATTTTTATCTTTCATTCTATTAATGTGGTGTATCACATTTATTGATTTGCATATGTTGAACCATCCTTGTGTCTCAGGGATAAATCCCATTTGATCATGGTGTATGATTCTTATAATGAGCTGTTGAATTTGCTTTGCTAGTATTTTGTCGAAGATTTTTGCAACGATGTTCATCAGGGATATTGGCCTGTAAATTTCTTTTCTTGTAGTCCTTGTCTGCTTTTTGTATGAGGGTAATTCTGGCTTTGTAAAATGAGTTTGGAAGTGTTTCCTTCTCTTCAATATGTTGGAAAAATTTGAGAAGGATTTGTGTTAATTCTTCTTTAAATGTTTGTTATAATCCACCAGTGAAACCATCTGGTCCTGGAATTTTCTTTGTTGAGAGATTTTTGATTGCTGATTCAATCTCCTTACTCATCATTGGTCTGTACAAATGTTCTATTTCTTCACGATTAAGTCTGATAGGTTGTTATGTTTCTAGAAATGTATCCATTTATTCTATGTTATTCAATTTGTTGGCATATAATTATTCATAATAGTCTCTTATGATTATTTTGTATATCTGTGGTATCAGTTGTAATGTCTCATCTTTCATTTACAATCTTTCAGTCTTCTCTCCTTTTTTAGTTAGTTTAGCTAAAGGTTTTTCAATTTTGTTTATCTTTTCAAAAGACCAACTCTTAGTTTTATTGATCTTTTCTATTTTCTTTCTAGATTCTATTTCATTTATATCTGCTCTAATGTGTATCATTTCCTCCCTTCTGCTAACTTTGGGCTTTGTTCTTCTTTTTCTATTTCCTTGAGCTGTAAAGTTAGGTTGTTTGATCTTTCTTTTTTTTTTTTTTTGAGGAAGATTAGCCCTGAGCTAAGATCCGATGCCAATCCTCCTCTTTTTGCTGAGGAAGATTGGCCCTGGGCTAACATCCATGCCCATCTTCCTCTACTTTATATGGGATGCTGCCACAGCATGGCTTGACAAGCAGTGCGTCGGTCCACGCCCAGGATCCGAACCTGTGAACCCCAGGCCGCTGAAGCAGAGCACGCGAACTTAACTGCTACACCACCAAGCCAGTCCGATCTTTCTTTTTTCTTAATGAAGGTATTTATCACTATAAACTTCCCTCATACAACTGCTTTTGCTGCATACCATAAGTGTGGGTCTGTTGCATTTCCATTTTCATTTGTCTCAAGGTACTTTTTAATTTCCCTTTTGATTTCTTCTTTGTTCCATTGATTGTTCAGGGGTGTGTTGTTTAATTTCCACATATTTGTGAATTTTCCAGTTTTCCTCCTGTTATTTTTTTTTTTTTTTTTTTTAAAGATTTTATTTATTTATTTTTCCCCCAAAGCCCCAGTAGATAGCTGTGTGTCATAGCTGCACATCCTATTCTAGTTGCTGTATGTGGGACGCGGCCTCAGCATGGCCGGAGAAGCAGCGCGTCGGCGCGAGCCCGGGATCCGAACCCAGGTCGCCAGCAGTGGAGCGCACTCACTTAACCACCAAGCCACGGGGCCGGCCCCTTCCTCCTGTTATTGACTTCTAGTTTCATACCATTGTGGTTGGAAAAGATTCTTGATATGATTTCAGTCTTCTTAAATATGTTAAGACTTGTTTTGTGGCCTAACATATGGTCCATGTTGGAGAATGTTCCATGTGTGCTTGAGAAGAATGTATATTCTGCTGTTATTGGATGGAATGTTCTGTATATATCTTTTAGGTCCATTAGGTCTGTAGTGTTGTTCAAGTCCACTCTTCCCTTACTGATTTTCTGTCTGGATGAGGTATCCATTGTTGATAGTGGGGTATTGATTTTCCTACTATTATTGTATTTCTCTCTCTCTCTCCCTTCAGTTCTGTTAATATTTGCCTTATATATGTAGGTGTTCTGATGTTGGGTGCATACACATTTACAATTCTTACATCTTCTTTATAAATTGACCACTTTATCATTATATAGTGACCTTTTTGTCTCTTGTGACAGATTTCCACTGAAAGTCTATTTAGTCTGATATAAGTATAGCCACTCCAGCTCTCTTTGGGTTACGATTTGCATGGAATATCTTTTTCCATCTTTTCACTTTCAGCCTATATGTATCCTTAAAGTTAAAGTGAGTCTCTTTTAGGTAGCATATAGTTGGATCTTATTTTTCAATCCCTTCAGCTATTCTACATCTTTTGATTGAATAATTTATTCCACTTACATTTAAAGTAATTATTGACAGGTAAGGTCTTTCTATTGCCATTTTAATTGTTCTCTGACTTTTTTGTGGTTACTTTGTTCTTTTCTTCCTCTCTTACTGTCTTCCTTTGTGATTTGATGCTATTTTATAGTGATGTGCATTGATCCCTTTCTCTTTATCTTTTGTGTATCGACTGCAGATTTTCTCTTTGTAGTCACCATGAGGCTTATATAAAACATCTTATAACTGTGTATTTTAAGCTGATAAGAACTTTATTCCAACTGTTTAAAAAAAACTACACTTTAACTTCTCTTCCCTCTATGTTTTATGTTATTGATATCACAATTTACATCTCTTTATATTGTGTATCAATAACTACAAATTATTATAGTTATTTTTAATAATTTTGTCTTTTAACTTTTATACTGGATTTAAAAGTGATTTATCACCATTACAGTATGTGAGTATTCTGAATTTGACTATACCTTTACCAGTGAGTTATAAGTGGTAAGCTTTGATTCCTTTATCTTTTGTGTATCTACTGTAGGCTTTTGCTTTGTGGTTACTGTGAGGCTTATTTAAAACATCTTATAGATATAACAGTTTATGTTAAGCTGACAACAACTAAAGTTTGCATACAAAATCTCTACACTTTAACTTCTTCACCCACATTTTTGTTATTGATGTCACAATTTATACCTTTTATATATGGTGTATCTATTAACACATTATTGTAGCTATAGTTATTTTTAATACTTTTGTCCTTTAACCTTTATACTAGAGTTATTAACACACCACCATATTACAGTATTAGAGTATTCTGAATTTGACTATATACTTACTTTTATCAGTGAGTATGAAATACTCAAGTATGAAAGTATGAAAATACTTTCATATGTTTTCATGCATTACTTAGCATCCTTTCATTTCAACTTGAAGAACTCCCTTTAGCATTTCTTGTAAGGTGGTCCAATGGTGATGAACTCCCTCACCTTATGTTTGTATAGGAATGTCTTTTTCTCTCCTTCATTTCTGAAGGACAGCTTTGCTGGGTATAGTATTCTTGGTTGGCATTTTTTTTTTTGCTTTCAGCACTTTGAATATATCATGCCACTGTCTCCTGGCCTGCAAGGTTTCTGCTGAGAAATCCACTGACAGCCTTATGGGGAGGGGAGGGGGTCCCTTGTAAGTGACAAGTCGCTTTTCTATTGCTGCTTTCAAAATTCTCTCTTTGGCTTTTGAGAATTTGATTAATGTGCTTCAGTGAAGATCTCTTTATGTTTAATCTATTTGAGGTTATTTGGGCTGCATGAATGTGGATGTTCATTTCCCTCTCCAGATTAGAGAATTTTGTCATTATTTCTTTAAATAATCTTTCTTCCCCTTTTTCTTTCTCTGCCTCTTCTGGGACTCCCATAGTACAAATATTGATACCCTTGATGGTGCCCCATAATTTCTGTAGGCTTTCTTCACTATTTTTCATTCGGTTCTCTGGGTAATTTCAAATGAACAGCAAGTCTTAGAGCTCACTGATTCTTTCTTCTGCTTGATAAAATTTCCTATGAAGTTCTGTATGGAATTTTTCAATTTAGTCATTGTGTTTTTCAGCTCCAGAACTTCTGTTGGTTCTTTTTTATGGTTTTCTAGCTCTTCATTCTATCTCATTTTGTTCATGTATTGTTTGGCTGATTTTGTTTCGTTATCTGTATTTTTTTGTCACTCATTGAGCTTCTTTAAGATGATTATTTTGAATTCTTTGTTAGGCAGTTTGCATATCTCTATTTCTTTTGGGTTGGTTACTTGTGTTTTATTTTGTTCCTATGGTGGTGTCATGTTTCCCTGATTATTTGTGATCCTTTTGGCCTTGTGTTGGTATCTGCAATTTGAAGAAGAGGCACCTTTTCTTCAGTAGTGAAAGCCCTTCACAAGTTAGCCTGTCCAGAGATTCTGGGGAGGTCAGCAGGTGGGGTCCACAGGTGGGCTTGCTCCTGGAGCCCTCAGGCAGGCCAACCTGGTGCCTGAGTCAGCAGGTGGGTGGACCTGACTCCTGGGTCCACTGGGTGGGCCTTGTGCCTGGAGCTGCAGGGGCAGGCCTGGAGGTTGGCCATGTTGGCGGATCTGGTGCCAGGGTCCACTGGCCTGAGCCTGTCCACTGGGTCTGTGCAGCAGACCTAGAGCCTGGGCCCATGGGGGCTGGCCTGATGCTGGGGCTCACCAGGCTGAGCCCAGTGAGCCTGGGTCTGTGAAGATGGGCCTGGATCCTGGATCCACAGGAGCAGACCTGTTGCTGTGGCAGGACTTGAGCCTGAGTCAGTGGGAGCCAGCCTTGGTGCTGGAGCTGGCCTGGTGTCTGGGTCCCATCCCAATGGGACCCATGGGAGCCAGCCTGGTGCTGGGGTCCATTGGGGCAGGCCATGTGCCTAGATCCATGGGGTGGGCCTGGAGCCTGGGCTTGTGGGGGCTAGCCTGGTTCTGGGGTCCCAGCCTAGTACCTGGGTTTTCAGGGGCCAGCATGTTGCTGGGGTGGGCCTGGAGCCTGTGTCTGTGGTGGCTGGCCTGGAGCCTGGTGTTTGGGTCCACAGGAGCAGGCCTGGATCCTGAGTCACAGTGGTGGACCTAGAGCCTGGGTTCACTGGGGGAGCCTGGTGCTGGGGTCCATGGCAAAGTTAGGTGCTTACTTCACTCTCCTTCACTCATGCAGAGGGTATGTGTCTCCATGCTTCACTGCATGGGATTGGGGAAGGAGTGATGCAGGTAGAGTAAAACCATCCTTTTTACCCTCCTCAACGCATCTTTTATTTCTCTGCTCCACCCCAGCGCTGTGATCTCTCACTTGGATTTACTAGCTCTTGTAAAGGTGTTTTCATGTGTAGAGGGTTGTTCAAATTGATGTTTCTATGAGAGGACGAGTGCTGGAAACTCCTATCCCTCCTATTCTTGCTGATGTCACTACTCTAATTCACTATTTTTGTGTGTGTGTCCAGTTCTATTATCTTTTTACATATGCATAGATTTTTGTATTTATGACCATAAACAGTATACAAAACAATTCCAATACCTCAAAGAATTCCCTCATGCATCCCCTTTCTATTTAGACACTCCCCCCACCCCTAACCCCTGGCAATGACTGATTTGTTTTCTGTCCTCTATTTTTACCTTTTCCAGAACGTTATATAAATTGAAGTTCATCCATATTGTTGCATGTATCGATAGTTCATTATTTTCATTGTTGACTATTCCATTGTGTGGATATACCATAGGGTATCCATTTATACACTGAAGAACATTTGGGTTGTTTCCAGCTTGTAGTGGTTATAAATAATGATACTATAGACATCTGTGTATAATTTTTCTGTGTGAACATAAATTTGCATTTCTCTAGGAGAAATATCTGTAAGTGGGATTGCTGGGTCATATGGGAAGTGTATGTTTAACTTTTTAAGAAACTGTCAGGGCCGGCCCCGTGGCTTAGCGGTTGAGTGCGTGCGCTCCGCTGCTGGTGGCCCGGGTTCGGATCCCAGGCACGCACCGATGCACTGCTTCTCCGGCCATGCTGAGGCCGCGTCCCACATATAGCAACTAGAAGGATGTGCAGCTATGACATACAGCTATCTACTGGGCCTTTGGGGGAACAAATAAATAAATAAATAAAAAAGAAATTGTCAAATTGTTTTCCATAATGGCGTTACCATTTTGCATTCCCATTAGCAATGTATGAGAGTTCCACATCCTCATCAGTGCTTGGTATGACAATACATCTAGGGATTTGAAAAGCCCCAGATTATAAACTGACGAATATCTCAAATGGTAGAATATCCCAGATGAATGTTAGAGACCAGTGTTGATGCCTGTGTTTTTTGCTGTTGCATATTACTTATGAAGCAGAGCATGGCAAGCCTGGCTCTGTTGCTGGACCACAAATTGAGTGAAGAGATTCAGGCAAGGAAGTTTCAGGTTTGAGATGTACTGTGCACAATCTGATAATGGGGACACAGGAAGTGAGGCAACATGCTTGTTTACACACACACATTATCAGAAAATACACAGGAGATGTAGGAACCACGTTTGTAGGAGACAGTTGGTTTACAACTGGACTGGAAAAGTTCTAACATTATTTCCATGATGCTTGGATGTCGGCATTGACTCTTGATTGAGATAAGGGCAGAGGATTACATGAGGTGCTGTTTAAAGTCCAAAACTCCCCTGGAGACCCCCAGAGCCAATTTGTTTACTCACATAAACGATTAGATAGCCCAGCTGGACTATGTAACCAGTGGATAGAGTAGCATAAAGGCCTTGCAAGGAACTTCTCCCTTGCAAGGAATTCACACAGATCTCAGTGGTTCAATTTGAAGACAGAATGCAGTCTATTTGTGATTAAGGACACTGGGGAGCTTGCATCTGGATGATTCTCAGACCCTCCCTTACTTACTTACCCTTTCTTTCTCTTGGTGAGCCACATCCTTTGCTTTTAAATAAAAGCATTACATGGGTATGCTCTGTGGAGTCTTGCTAGTCCTTTTGAACTGATGAAATCTTTGCACATTTTAACTCTCTTTTGTCTTATGACCTTGCAGTTAGGTCTACAAAATACGAATTTGCATATTCATATGCAAAATAAGAATTGCATAGGAACAGAATTCCTATACTGTTGTATATATTTAGGAATAAATGGACTTGGATTCCAAAACCATGTTCACTCTTCAGAGCTGCCCAAATGTCATTGACAAATAGATCAGTTGGATGAAAAGTCCTCATTTCATATATTTATCAATTCATAAAATAAAATTCCATAAAAATTAATGAAAAAGAACATTCCCACCTTCTTCAAAAGAAATCTTCATACAGGAGTCTTGAATATAGCCCAATCCTGTTTCATACCAAAATATAAACTATTGGACCTAATTTTTGTGAGAAGTAGCATATATGTGAACAGCTGTTAGAAAGCAAACCTTCACTTAGACTTTCTTCAAACCATACAAAAGTACCTCCTACAAGGACATGGCTGTACTTATCTTCATTGGATTCCATATCTTGATTTCTCTCTGCACCTTAGTTCATGGAACCTCATGGAAATAACTGTGCACAGGATCTTTTGAGGACAGACTTGCTTCCCTCTGCATTATTTACAGCAGGTCTTTTGCGGTTACTTTCATTTTTGCAAAGTTTGCATTTGCATAGGTAAGCTAACCAAGTTGATAAGTATAATTTACTGCCAGAAAATGAGAAAGAAGAGATGTATATGGAACACTCATTGAGCAGTTATTTAGGTATGTAATTGTAAACCAAAAATACAGCCAAATCTTCAACTGTATTTCAGGCCCAGTTTTCATTCATGCAATAATCACCTAGTGGTCACCACACTTTTGCTCGACTCTGGAATCCAAATATTCATGCCTTTACTTTCATAATATAAATAGATACTAACAGATTATTTTCCTTTTCATATATATATATATTTCATATACATATATATATATGTTTGTGTTTTTGTTTGTTGAGGAAGATTTGCCCTGAGCTAACATCTGTGCCAGCCTTCCTCTACTTTATAAGTGGTTCCCCGCCACGTCATGGCAGATGAGTGGTGTAGGTCCACTCCTGGGATCCAAACCCATGAACCCAGGCTCCCGAAGCAGAATGCGCCAAATTTAACCACTATGCCATGGGGCTGACTCCTATTTTCCTTTTCTTTTAGTCAGTGAAATTTAATTTAAAAACAGTAACCATTTTGTGGGTCAGGTATTTGAGAAGGCCTCAGCTGAGCAGTTCTTGCTTGGGGCCACTCACGTGGTTCCAGTCAGATGTCAGTCGGCTACAGTCATCTGAGAGTTGATTAAATGTCCAAGATGGCTCATTCACATAGTTGGTAGATGATACTGGGATACAGATGATGGCTGGGAGCTCATCTGGAACTATTGACCAGGGTGCCTACACAGACTCTCCAGCATTATGATCTCAGTATGGTTGGACTTCTTTCACGGAAGCAGCTTTCCCCAGAGTGAGAGTTCCAAGCCTCATCTGTTCCCCCATCCTTGCTTTTGTTTTTTTTGTTTTTTTTGGCAGGGAAGGATTCACCCTGACATCTGTTGCCAGTCTTTCCTTTTTTTTTTCTCCTTCTCTCCAAAGCCCCCAGTACATGGTTGTATATCATAGTTGTAAGTCCTTCTAGTTCTCTATGTGAGCTGCTGTCACAGCATGGCAACTGACAGGTGGTGTGGTTCCACGACCAGGAAATGAACCCGGGCCGTGGGGGTTAGAGTGCAGAACTTTAACCACTACACCATCAGGTCTGGCTCTCATCTGTTCCCTTTTTCATCTTCCTTTCTTTACTATGAGTTTGTTTTTTTTTTTTACTTTTTTTCCCCCAAAGCCCCAGTAGATAGTTGTATGTCATAGCTGCACATCCTTCTAGTTGCTGTATGTGGGATGCGGCCTCAGCATGGCCGGAGAAGCGGTGCGTCAGTGCGTGCCCAGGATCCGAACCCGGGCCGCCAGCAGCAGAGAGCATGCACTTAACTGCTAAGCCACGGGGCCAGCCCTGGAGTTTTTTGATGTTGTACAAGGAGTAAGCTATGGCTAAAGTCATTATTACAGTCATTTCATTTGAAGAGTTCTCATTCAATGTGAATTCCCTGGTGTCATATAAGATTTGAGCTATGGCTATAAGCTTTTCTATATTCATCATTTTTATATGACCAGCAAGACATGGGCCGTGGGTAAAGGTTATCCCCTGCCCCCCTTATTATACTCATAGGGTTTTTCTCTAGTTAGAATTCTCTAATGTTGAGCAAGGAAGATGCTAGGTGCCTCCCCTTCCCTAGTATGACTTTTTGATTTCAAATAACGCATTACTGTGGCTAAAGGCAATCTCACATTTATTACATTTGTCTGGTATTATATAAAGATTTGGGCTGTGGCTAAAAGCCTTTATACATGTATTATATGCGAATTCCCAGTTTTCACAGCATTCATAGAGTTTCTTTCTACTATGAATTCTCTGGTTTGAACCATCACCATATTGATAATATTCAGTTGTTTCCCTTCAGAGTGAATTATCTCATGTTGTGAAGTTCTGAGTTATTTGGTAGTATCTACCAAAGCTGGCAAACATACATATGCCCCACAACCCAGCAATTCCACTAAGTATATACACAAGAGAAATGAATATATGTACAGCAAAAGATAAATATGTTCACAGAAGCATTATTTATTATGACCCTAAGCTGCAAATAATGAAACGTCCATCAACAATAAATTGGATTAAATTGTGATATAACCATATAATGGAATTCTATATAGAATGAAAATAAATGAACTTCTGCCACATGCAGTAACAATGAGTTTCAGAGACATAATGATGAATGAAACAAGCCATATATGAAAGAATACATGATTTATAATCCAATTTATATAAGGGTTTATAATATGCAAAAACTAATTTATAATGTTAGAAGTCAGAACTATGATTAACTTTGAGGAGGTAACAACTAATTTTTATTCCATATTTGGAATAAGAAATACAGTTCACACCTCCTTTGTTTTAAAGCACTTCTCATCAGTGTGGTCCATGGACTACTGCCAGTCGGCCAATTGTTTATTACTGGTTCACGACAAGGTAGGTACTGAAATTTAAAATTTTAGAAAGGCAATTTAAAATGTTTTCAGTAACTTGATAAAGGAAGTTTACGTCTGCTGAATTTAATAATAAAAAATTAGGGCTTGTATTTTCAATGACTTTTGTCATTTAATTTCTCTAGTAATTCTTTTGTGTGTGTGTTCTATAGGCTAGCAAACAGCAGGTAAATATGCGGTAGAGCACCTTAAACAGTTGAACATTATTACACTTGCAAGCAACATCATGTACAGGGTTTACTATGACTTTAAAAGTTTTTTACAAAAAAAAAAGTCACATCCTTTACTGAATTCCCATGGTTTCTACCTTGTGAATTTTCTGATGGACAATGAGGTTTGACTTACAACTGAAGAACTTCCCACATTCTTTACATTCATATGGTTTCTCTCCTGTGTGAGTTTTCTGATGGCGAATGAGGTTTGATTTCCGACTAAAGGCTTTCCCACACTGAGAACATCCATTGGATTTCTCTCCTGTATGTATTCTCTGATGAACAGTGAGGATTGCCTTCTGGCGGAAGGACTTCCCACATTCATTACAAATATAGGGTTTTTCCCCTGTATGAATTCTTTGATGGAGAGTGAGGGTTGTCTTTTGACAGAAGGACTTCCCACATTCATTACAAATATAGGGTTTTTCTCCTGTGTGAGTTCTCTGATGTACAGTGAGGGTTGTCTTCTGGATAAATGCCTTTCCACATTCATTACATTGATATGGTTTCTCTCCTGTGTGAGTTCTCTGATGATCAATGAGGTATGACTTCTTTCTAAAAGCACTTCCACATTGAGTACATTCATAGGCTTTCTCCCCTGTATGTGTTTTGTGATGTCTAGTGAGGGTTGCTTTCTGACGGAAGGACTTCCCACAATCCATACAAATGTAGGGTTTCCCCTCTATATGTGTTTTTTCATGAAGAGTGAGGGCTGTCTTTTGACGGAAAGCTTTTCCACATTGACTGCAAACATAAGGTTTCTCACCTGTGTGAATTCGCTGATGTTCAATGAGATATGACTTCCTTCTAAAGTTATTCCCACAGTAAGGACACTGAAAGGGTTTTTCTTCTGTTTGAGATTTCTGATGCATAATAAAAATGGACTTCCTGCAGAGGAATTTCCCATATTTGCTATATGCATGGGACTTCTTCTCCATAAGATTTTGTGGATGGACACTGAGATTTGACTTTTCAATGAAGGCTATTCCATCTTTATTGTATTCAAAGGGTCTTTCTCCTCTGTGAGCTCTAGTATGTGTAAATAACATTCCTTTTATAAGGAAGGACTTTTCACATTCATTATGTTCAAATGATTGCTCTGGAGTTTGAACCTTCTGATGCTGAATAAGCTCTTGTTTACCACTCAGACTTCTTTCTGTTTGTTTATAGAGATTCACTGCAGTATGAATCTTCTCACGCTTAGCATTGAGGAGTGACTTCTCCCATCCATTACTCTCACCAAATTTCTCTCTTACAGGGCTTATATTTCTGTAGACTAATTCTGAAATGTTTTTCAAAACCTTTCCATCAGGTTTATATTCACATAGTGTTGTTTTTGAAATGATACGGTTCTTGCCTACAGTAAGAGTTTTCCCCAAAATATTACTTCTTTCCTTTATTAGTCTTTTGTGGTTGATGAAAACAACTGATCTACAATGCCTATCTTGGTATTCTTTGAACTTCACTAAAACATCTTCAGCTTTCCCATCTTCTTCTAGAAAAGAATACAATTAACAAAAATGTAAGTCTTCACATATATGTTATGGATTTACAAACAACCCATGGTGGGACTATCTGTCTCACTACAGTGGTGTACAGAAAAGCCAAAATAAATTACCTCTTGGTAGGGAAAACACACAGAACATAAACACAAATCCTGCTACACTGTTAAAATGAGGAAAAACTGGCATAAGCAAAGAACACTTATATCTTTGGCATGTTGTAAATATAAGCCACATTGAGCAGGTGTAATAAACACGACAACAAGTAAGAAAAAGATGACGAAAGTGGGATTATTTTTGGAATGGGCAGGTTCAGAGACAATGGAGTAAGCCTATCAAGGGTACTAAACAGTAAGCGAGGAAGCTGTTTCAGGTGGAGATGAAAGCCTATATATTTGTTCCCTCATGCCTAAATAAGTGCTATAAAATGCTTTCATTTGTTTCTTCCTCACTTGCATTTAGCCCATCCATGGCAAATGAACTTTCTCAAGCACTCATTTCCCAGTATTGACAGAAACACTAGTCTATAGTCTAGGCCTTAATTCTCCACATAACTGTGATTTATTTTCTCTTGAAAGGGAAGATAGTTTTTACATTTCCATTCAGAATTGTAAAATAAACCAGAGGACAAAGCATACTTGCAACATGAATATAATCACTATTGTATCCTGATTGCTGCTACCATGAATTTATTCTTCCAGACATGGTCAATAACCAAATTCTCCTGATCAATTCTAACTTTTTCTCCTTTCAATTTGATAAATTACTTTTTCAGTTTTAGGGAAGGATGGGTTCGTTTTCCTCCCAGTGCAGTAACATACCTTAACTCTGCTATTTGAGGCTGTGACGGACTGAATTCTTCAATGTATGTGTACGGCAATGATTGAATTTAACTATTCTTTTTCTTATAAATTCTTGGCTATATCTTACTATTGTTACCTTACTACCACCCATATCTGGTGGGGCAATTTTAAAGATGAATTCATCTTACCTATGACTTCAATAGCCCTAAACTGGAAACAACTCAATTATCTATCAAAAGGTAAATAGGTAATATTGTGTCATATATTTATACAATGGAATACTACTCATCAATAAAAAGGAAAAAAATCTACTGATACACAATGACAAAAGGGATGAATTGCAAACATTTTTCAGAGTGAGGCTTTATGCAAAAGAGTACATATCATACAATTACATTTATGTGCAGTTCTAGAACATGTGAAACTAATCTGTATTGGTAATTGGAGTTATACTGCCTTCCTAAGAACATCAACCATCTTCAGCAACATGCTACTATCCAATTTATCCAAAAGCCTTCACATATTCCTTCTACATTTCAATGTCTAATTTGTCTGAAATTAGAATATTCTTATAGTCTGGACCATCCATTTCAAGAAATCTTTCAACAACTTGCTATTTTAATATGAATATTCTATGTAAAATATTCAATTTGAAAATATTGCCCTCCCAACTAAAACTTATGCTCTTAGAAGTCAATATTTTATTGGTTATCTTCTTTGGAACCTTCTGAGTATATATTAACACATTGTTATCTGAGGTGAAAGGATGAGATCTTGGCATGTGTATCTAAAAAGAATTTACCATTAAATGATTTCTGAATGGATGAGAAAGATGTTTACCTTTCATGGTACCATAGACAATCAGGTTTTCTAGACTCTGTTACAAGCTACGTAAGGAAAGGTAAAAGAGAGGAACTTATTTTGGAGGAATTGTTAATCAGATGGGGAAAGAAGCCTCAGATACAACAATGTTGAATTAGGTATCAAATTATTAGATGCATATCAGAGGATGTGTCTATTTGCATGTTACAGACACTAAGGAGAATGGGAATGAAGAAAAAAAGGAATTGACATGGTCTGGAGTAGTTAAGGAACATTTCATGGAGGAAGTGAAACTTGATCTTGTAACTAAAGGATATGTAGTATTGTGCGGTAGAGAATATAACCTTGCTCAATGAGAGGTCTTACATTTGCCTGGTTTCTAGGAGATAATTTCTAAGCCCTGAAATGGCACGCCTGACAGGAGTGTATTTGTTTGCCGGGGAGCCTTTGGCCGGCCAGAAAGTAACAATGTGATTTAGGGTGGGGGCTTTGGGTTACACAGTATCAGCTCGATCTCTTAAGGGGCTAGAAACTGAGATCAGCCATGTCGGCAGTCAATCATGCTTATGTGATAGAGCCCCATTATAAACTCTGGACACTAGGTTTGGGTGAAGTCTCCCTGGTTGGCCATATTCTGTATGTACTGTCATGCCAGGAAAGTAATGCTATCCAGGACACCACAGAGAGAGGACTGCTAGAAGCTTGTTTGGTACTTTCCTGGACTCTGCCCTACATGCTTGGCTTGATTTTAACCTGTATTCTTCCTCTATAACAAACCATAACTGCGAGTATCACAGCTTTCAGTACGTTCTATGAGTCCTTCTGGCAAATTATTGATCCTAACAGCAGTCTTGGGACTCCTGAACTTACAGTTGGTGTCAGAAGTGAGGGTGGTCTTATGTGTACTACTGTACCATCTAACTTTGTAGTTGGCTAACTTTGCAGCTATCCATATGGGCATATAGCAGCTGTATTTAATGAAAGGTCCAGTTGTAAGGAATAAAATCAATTGTATGGAATACATTTGGGAGACTAGAACAAATAGAGATTAGCAAGGGTTCTCAGTCACAGAGCGAAATACATTTGGAGTGACCAGATGGGATGTTATTCTGTCAGCCCTTGAAAAAAAAGGAATTTAAATTCCAAATAATAAGTGGTATCTTTTTAGCATATTGACAATATAAACTGAAAGAACTAGGGAAAAATCATGGCAAATCCAAATAGTAATTACACCAGTCCACAACTGAAATAATATGGCTTTCATTTTGGAAAATGTAGTGGCAAATGAAACTACGAGAGGATGTAAAGATTTCTGCAGAGTGAAACAACACAAATTGTGGACAGATCATTAGGAAACTATAACAGACAATGGAATCAACCTGATACTACAAGGGACTGATTATGGGAACAAAAGGATAGAGAAACAAATAAGAATAAGGTAAAGATATTGACTATTATTTCTGATATATAGATAACCAAAAGGCTGAAACAACGGATTGCTGTATTGCTGTAGGCAGATTAAAATATACTACTAGAGTTCAAGTGCGAGAAATGGGCTGAAAGTATCTGTTTGAAAGCCATTCACATAAAACAAGGAAATCACAACTTGAGAATGGATCAGATTGTTATAGTTTATAGGACTTTTATAAAGACAAGAACTAAGGATGAAGAAAGATTTTTTAAGGGCATCAGTGAAAGCCTACTGAAATAAAATCCATTTATTCAACAAATATTTTCCCAGGCAAAAGGGAAGAAAAGCAACCAAGATGTGAAAAGGCACTCAGGGAAACAGGATGAGAAGGAGTTAGTATTTTTCACTCAAATCAAGGCAGGTAGATATCAGGTATCTGAGCACTACAATATGAAACAGAGATTTATTGGAAAGAAATGGTGATACTGAAATTATCACTTTGGTCCAAGGCAAATGGATTTTGAAATCTGATGGCAGGTCTCACAGTGACAATGGGATGTGAGACTGAGTGCAGGAAGCAAGTATAATGCATTGCACAGGGAAAGAAAGAAAATGAAAACTAAGAGGAACATATATATTAGACAACAATTTCCTTTTTATTTTTAGGATAGATTTAAAAATGCCTATTAATAGGAAACTATAACAAAAGAAGAAAGATAGAGGACTAAAATGTTAAAGAAGGAGATGAAAAACAAGAGGCAGACAGGAGTGAGGAGAAAGCCTAGGCCAGAGCCCTTACTGGCACTTGCTTTCGGGGGAAAGGCAAGGCAGGCCAGGGGAAACAGGTCAGGACTGGCTAGTCTGAACAGTGTTGGCAGGCTATGGGTTACAGGGGTGGTCTCTGGCTGTCTGGTACCTGGCCCAGGGTGATTTAGGGCAGGGGACATATTGGCTCAGCATGTGAGAGTTTATAGATAAAGGAGGCGGTTGAGGGCATGGTCTTGGGATTGGTTGGTTTGTGTATGAAAAGTGGGCTCACCAACAAGTTGTTTACTGTCTCTAGGAATTAGCTAGCTTTGGGAGGGGCAGTCTCTCCCCAGCCAGCAAGGCCCCCTAAAGATGTCAAAACATCATAAAATATAGAAAATAAAAAATATAATTAATACAGTGGGTAAAATGCTGGCATATTAGCATAAATCAAAGCACTGGAACTAATCTATAATAGCAATCACTGCATTTCTAACTGCCACATATTCTCAGGAAAAAAAGTTTCACTTAAGACTGTTCTTTATAGAGCAGGAAAAAACACATTAATTTTGTTAGATCGCCACCCTTGAGTACACATAGTTTCAATACTCTGTGTGATGATTAAAGAAGTATGCATAACGCACTTCTGTTGCATACTAGAGTATAATGTACTTTGTGAGGAAAAGTGCTGGTGTAATTATTTGAGTTGAGGACCAAATATCTACTTTTTGTGGAACAGCATTTTTATTTGAAAGTACAACTGACTGTTATTCAGACATGGTATCTAGTAGACATTTTCTTGAACAACGTGAGCCTGTCAATTCAAAGAAAACATCTGCCAATATTTGCTACCAATTATAAAACTCAAGCCTTCAAGTAAAGGTCATTATGTTGGAAAGCTTGTGTTTGCTACTGTGAGTTTGTCAGCTTCCCAACACTTAAAGACTTTTCTGATGAGATTGCTGGTGATATTAACAAATGTGGGTGTTTTTTTTTATATTGTATATGGAAATGTGTCAAAATTTGAAAGATAAGTATACCTCAGTGAACTGTTACTTTCCAAATGACCAATACACAATATTACCAAAAAATGCATGGGTAAAATATCTATTTAAATAGACCACTGGATTTTATGTAACAATGTATAAAAGCTCATTGTTATGGTTTCAGATCTATGTTGCAACTAACTGTTTAGGAACTACCAATTGTTAAGTTTGGTGCAGTACTACTGAACAATATCCATGACAATCTAAAATGGCTTTTAAAATATTTCTCTTTCAAACTACACATATGCATGCATGAAGGAAGATTTTCTTCATAAAACAACATATTGCAACAGACTGAATGCCGAATCACATGTGAAAATCAGCTGAATTCTATTAAACAAGACATTAAACAAATTTCAATCATGTAACAATGCCACTTTCTCACTATTCTTTCTCTTTCGGAAAATAGTTATTTCTTGTAAAAATATGATTTTTATGTCAACATGTAATGAGTTTATTATTTTTCTATTGTTTTAAAATGAATTAATAAGTCAATCTTTAAAAATCTTGTTTTAATTTCTAATAGGGTACGTTACACACATACACACACAGATCTTTTAATCCTTAACAATTTTAAGAGTATAAACAAGTCCTGAGACTAAAAAGTTTGAGAACTGCTGATCTAGACATCCAGATTCTGGTAATGGCAAAGAAGTCTATATCAAAACAACCTTCCAGGGCCGGCCCCACGGCTTAGTGGTTAAGTGTGCGCGCTCTGCTGCTGGCAGCCCGGGTTCAGATCCCGGGTGCGCACTGACGCACCGCTTCTCTGGCCATGCTGAGGCCACGTCCCACATACAGCAACTAGAAGGATGTGCAACTATGGCATACAACAATCAACTGGGGCTTTGGGGGAAAAAAAGGAAGAGGATTGGCAATAGATGTTAGCTCAGAGCCGGTCTTCCTCAGCAAAAAGAGGAGGATTAGCATGGATGTTAGCTCAGGGCTGATCTTCCTCACAAAACAAAACAAAAAAAAAACAACCTTCCAGTTGATAACAATGATAAACTATGGACCAAGTGGAAAAAGCCAACTTGTTTTAAGGCACTAACGCAGGCAGAAACTGGAGTGGATACAACCTTTGAAAAGAAGAAACTACACTGCATAAGATCTATATTTATCCAGGTTTTCTACTGTGTCCTGGTAGTTCATGCAGCACACAGGGGACAGATCTCGAGGAGAAAGCAGGAGTCGTCCTGTGCAGAAGAATCAGAGATTGGAGTTCAGGGCTACCAGAGTGGCTGTAAATTGAGGACAAAATCTGAGAATGGAGAAGTCCTAGAAGGAGAGCCTTAAAGTTAGCATAAACCCCTCCTCAAAACCTTGGTTAACTGCATTTCTGCAGCGCAAGACTGCAAGGAGCACAAAGGGAAAAGAAAGCTGGAGCTCTAAGAGAACTGAGCAAAAATTTCAGCAGTTACTTAGCTCTGGAAAAACAGTTTTTAATTCCAGTCCTGTGCCAAGTTAGAGGAACCTGGTTAAAACTTTGGTCTTTCTACTAAAACCCTAGAACAGCCAAGTATTAGGAGTAAAGGCTGCCTCCCAGGACTCAAAGCAACATCATAAAACTGAAGGTAAAACTGAAACTGAAATAGAAATAATGTAAAAAACTTAAAGCAATCTGACAAAGGAATCAACATGACCTCCAATAGCCTACTAGATTAAAATGTTCTCAGGCAATGTTCAGAGGAAGAAAAAGGATCCAGCATCTTCACAACATATTATCTACAAGGTTTTCCTGAGAAGAAACAGGAAAATGTGACCAATAGAAAAGATAAAAACCAGTCAACAGAAACAGACTGATATATATCCCCTGTGTTGAAATTAGAAGATAAGGAATTTAAAATAACTGATAAATATGTTTACAAATCTACAAGAAAAGATGGAAATATGGGTGAGGAGATGGAGTATTCAGGAGAGTACCAGTATCTGAAATACAAAATTCATTAGATGGGTTTAACAGCAAATGAACATAGAGAATAAAGAATCAGTAAACTGGAAGTCTAGTTAACAGAAATTACCCAATTTAAAAGAATAAAAAAAAAATCCTCAGTGAACTAGAAGATAGGATGAAATGATTTAAAATATAATTCAGAATACAGCAGAAAAATTAATTGTAGAAATATTGGCCAAAATTTTCCCAAATTTGATCTAAAAAAAGAATTCTGTGACCTTGCTAAATTCACTTATTAGTTCTAACAGTCTTTTCTTTTAGCTTCCTTAGGATTTACTATGTACACAATCATGTCACCTACAAATGAAGATAGTTCGCTTTCTAATCTGTAGCCTTTTAACTTCTTTTTCTTGCCTTATTGTACTGACTTGTGTCCAGTAAAATGTCCAGTGGTGATGGTGGGCATCCTTTCTTTGTTTTTGATCTTAGAGGAAAAGTACTCATGCTTGCACCATTGAGCGTGATGGTAGCTATAAGCTTTTCAAAAATATCCTTTATGAAGCTGAGGAAACTCCTTTTGATTGCTAATCTCTTTTAAGGTTTGTAATAAATAGGAATTTAATTTAATTATTTTCCTGCATCTACTGAGATGATTATGTGGTTTTCCTCCTTTTTTTTTTTACTAGTTACTTTAAGTGGCAGCTTGGATCCTTGATTTTAGACCCCTTTCACTTTTTTTTTTTTTTTAAAGATTTTATTTATTTATTTATTTTTTCCCCCAAAGCCCCAGTAGATAGTTGTATGTCATAGCTGCACATCCTTCTAGTTGCTGTATGTGGGACACGGCCTCAGCATGGCCAGAGAAGCGGTGCGTCGGTGAGCGCCCTGGATCCGAACCCGGGCCGCCAGCATCGGAGCGCGTGCACTTAACTGCTAAGCCACGGGGCTGGCCCTGCCCTTTCACTTTTAAATGGTGAATTACATAGATTGATTTTTGAATACCAAATCAACCTTGCTTTCCTGGGATAAACTCTTTTTGGTCATGAGGTATTATCCTTTAAAATATTGCTAGGTTCAATTTTATAATATTTTGTTATGGATTTTCTTTTTCTTTTGAGGAAGATTAGCCCTGAGCTAACATCTGCTGCCAATCCTCCTCTTTTTGCTGAGGAAGATTGGCCCTGGGCTAACATCCGTGCCCATCTTCCTCTACTTTGTATGGGACGCTGCCAAAGCATGGCTTGCTCAGCGATGCGTAGATCCGTGCCTGGGATCTGAATCTGTGAACCCCAGGCTGCCAAAGTGGAGCATGTGAACTTAACCGCTACACCACTGTGCCAGCCCGTTATGGATTTTCATATCCATACGTGTTTCATGAGGTACGTGGTGTGTAGTTTTCTATTCTTATAGTGCCTTTGGTTGTGGATAATGCTGATCTCATGAGTTGGGAAGTGTTCTCTCCTACTCTGTTTGTTGGCATAAAATTGTTTGTATATTCCCTAATCATCTTTTTAATATCTGTAGGATCTGTAGTGATGTAGCCTCTTTAATTTTTGATATTGGTGATTTGTGTCTTCTATTTTTCTTGATTAGTATATATAGCTATGGTTTATTAATTTCATTGATTATTTTAATGAATCAGCTTTTGGCTTTTCTCATTTTCTCTATTGTTCTTCTGTTATGTATTTCATTGATTTCTTCCTTAGTCTTTATTTTTTCTTTTACTAACTTTTGAGTTTAATTTACTTTTCTTTTTCTAGCTACTTAGGGTGACAGCTTAGATCCCTGATTTTAGACCCTGAATTAAAGGGATCAAATTTTTTTAAATGCTGCTTTAGTTGCAGCCCACAAATTTTGATATGTTGTTTTAATTATCATTCAGTTCAAAATATCTTTCAATTTACTTTAGGGTTTCTTCTTTGATTCATGGGTTATTTGGAAATGCGGTGATTAATTTCCAAATATTTGGGGAATTTCAAGATCTCTGTTTTTGACTTCTAAATTAATTCTGTTGAGGTCAGAGACCATACTCATGATTTCAGTTCTTTTTAATTTGTTGATACTTGTTTTATGGTCCAGCTTATAGGGTCTATCTTGGTGACTGTTCCATGTAAAATATTCTATAAAAATTAACTATGTACAATTGATTGACAATGTTTTTAAGCTTTCCATACCCGTAGTGATTTTCTTTCTCTTTGTTCTCTCAATTACTGAGGAAGAGGTGTTATATCTCAAGCTATAATTTCAGGTCTATCAGTTTTGCTTCATGTATTTCATGCATGCTCAGTGAGGGTGATATTGCTTCCAAGGGAGCAAAACTGGTTCTGGGGAAAATGAAAGACAAACTTAGATATTACAATGGTTTGAAGCTCTGTTAAGAGTGTGATGACTTCTGATAAGTGTCCCTCTTTATCACTGTAATATTCTGTGTTCTGAAATCTACTTTGATATATAACCACTCCCATTTTCTTCTGCTTAGTGTTTGTATGTGTAATAGAGTCTAATTCCATTTTTTTTTTTTTTTGCTAAGGAAGATTTGCCCTGAGCTAACATCTGGCACCAGTCTTCCTCTTTTTTTGAGTTAATATCTATGCCAATCTTCCTCTATTTTGTATGTGGGTCGCCACCATGGCATGGCCAACGATGAGTGGTGTAGGTCCACACCTGGGAACCGAACCTGGGCCGCTGAACCGGAGCACGCAAAACCTAACCACTAGGCCATGGGGCCGGCCCCTCTAATTCCATTTTTGAAGTCTTACTGCTGACAACTTCCTAGACCCACCCCTCTTGCCCCACACCTGGGCAAGCCAATAAGAAAGCTTACATGCTCTCTCTGTTGGTGCTGGTGGGAAGTTTAAACCATGCAAGCCCTAGCCCACACGTAGATCCCCTACTTGACCCACCCCCTAACCACAATAAACACCAAAGCCAGACACACATCCTTGTTCTCTCAAGACATTTTAGGAGCTACTTGGGAATCTTCCCTGCTCTCCCCAGAAAGCCTCATGTGAGAATTCAGTCTTGCTATCCGAACCAAATTTTGAGTGAATAGGGGGGTTGATCTCATCTTCACCTGGGGTAACCACAACAGTGTGGTATATATTTTTTCTTCTTTTTATGTTTCACCTACCTGTGTCTCTACATTTAATATATATATTTTTAACACACAGCACATAGTTGGGTCTTTCTTTTCATTTCAGATATTGAACAGTCATCTTTAGATGTTTCATTTGGTTTTTATTTCTGTCTTTGTCATCTTGCAAACATATGTTCATTTTTGCTTTACATCCTTGCTGATATTGAGGTCATTTATAATAGCTGTTTTAATATCCTTGTCTGCAAATTCTACCACCTCTACCTTTTTTAGGTCTGTTTTTATTGACTGAGTTTCTTTTCTATTGACTGAATTTTTTTCCTGTTTATGGGTCATATTTTCCTGCTTCTTCATATGTCTAATAACTTTTGATTGGATATCAGACATTATCAATTAATGTGGTTGAGTTTAAGATATGATTGTATTTTCCTAAAGAGTACTGGTGTTTTTCTGGCATTCTGTGGCAGCCACAGAGTTGCACCACCAGGACCTCCCTTCAAGACAGAACTTGCCATCCATGTGCAAGAAGTGTAGTTACCTGACAGCCTCCAATTGTTAGCATTTTCAGGATGCTCTTCAGATTTTGAACCAAACCAGAGTCTCTCCAGGGAGACCCCATCCAGTGACTGAACACTGAGACGGGACTAGAGGCTGGCCATTTCTGCCCACTGGGGACTCCTCTGATGCACAATCTTTGCTTCAGCCTGCCGTTAGGTTGGTTGAGACTTTGTCAGATCTGCATAATGGTCTGAGACTCTCAGCTTCTCCCTTTCCTTCCACAGGTATCAGATCTGTATCACAGTCTAATGGCTTTCTGTGTCCGATCTTACTTTCTTCTCCTTTTATCTTTCATAGATGTCACCTCTAAGAAATCTATTACACTCCTAACTCCATCTCAACATCTCCATCCTGGAGGACCCAACAAACACACAACAGTTATTTTTGGATTGGTTTAATCCTTGTGATGCTTTTGTTTAAGCTCTTTTATGGCAAATCTTGCAAAGTCTTTAATCTATGGCTAATCTAGCCCCATTTATTAGGTGTGGCCTTTCTAGAGTATCTAGTTAATGTCCTATATATTAACAAGTTCTCCCCACTCTGGCTGGAGGAAAATAAAATGATTCCTGGTGCAGTAGGCTATGGGAATTGTACATCTTACAACATTGTGGTAATTGTATTTTCCTTAGAACATGTCCTTGTCTTGTCTCACGGGGTTTCACCTATACACATGCAGACTTACATTTAGCCAAAGGCTCAAGGGAAACCTTTTCCAGATTTACGGAACTCTTTCTTTGCATAGCCCCCTCTTTTTGGGAAGTGTACGCTACAAACTCTAGCCACCTCAATTTCCTTGAATGCCAATGTTGGTCCCCTCAAGTCAGTAAAACTGCCAGGTTCTTTTTGGATTCCTCTCTCTGCCCTGCAGTATGGAAGTTGCCTTCAGATGAAAGCCTGGAATGAGACAGGGCTCATCTCATTTATTTCTCTTCTCTCAGGAATCCAGGCCTGTACTGTTGTTGTTCAATAACTGAAAATAGTTTTGTCCAGTTTTAGTTGTTTCCTGTAGGAGTATAATTCCAGACTCTGTTACTGCCTCAGGGCTGGAAGCAGAAGTCTTGAATTATAAAAATTCTGGCCCAAATGACTTAGTAATGATTTCATCAAACATCTAAGGAAGCAATAATACCAATCTTACACAAATTCTATAAGAAAATAGATGAAGAAACACCCCCAATTTGTTTGATATGGCTGACATAATTCTCATACAAAAACTTTTCAAGGATATTACAAGAAAACCACAGACCACTATTCTTGGTAAAATTATGCATAAAAGCTTAAAAAAATATTAGCAAACCAATTTCAGCAATCTATAAGGATAACGCATCTTGTCCAATTGGGGTTCATCTCAGGAGTCCAAAGTTGGTTTAAAATTTGAATTAATCAATGTAATACATATAGTAACAGATTAAAGAAGAAATACCATATGACCATCTCAACAGATGCAGAAAAAGCATTTGTTAAAATCAACGCATTCATAATTAAAGCCATCAGAAAACTAGGAAAGGAAGACAACTTCCAGAATCTAACAAAGAGCCCTTACAAAAAGCCCACAGTTAATATTAGGCTTAAGAATGAAATAGTAAATGTCTTCCTTCTCAACTGAGTGAGCTAAGAATGCTCACTCTCACCACTTCCATTCAACATTGTACTATAGGTCCTAGTCAGTACAACAGGGTAAGAAAAAGAAATGAAAGCAATAAAGTATGCAAATGTAGAAGCAAAATATTTTATTTCAGGAAGGCATGTTTGATATGTAGAAAATCTAAAGGAATATACCTAAACAAACAAACAAAGAAGAACAGCAATAAAACTTAATACCATCAGTATAAGTAGGCAAAGTCAATATATAAAAATCAATTGTGGCTACATATATTAACAACAAACTGGAAAAAGAAATTTTAAAAATCCTACTGTTTACAATAGCATCAAAAATATTAAAAGCTTAGAGATAAACTTAATGAAAGATGTATAAGACCTCTATGCTAAAAATAATAAAACATTGCTTACAGAAATTATAGAAGCTAACTAAAATGGAAAAATGTAGTATAGTCATGGACCAGAAGACTTATTATTGCTAAGATGTTAGTTCTTACCAATAAAAATTCCAACACGTTCATTTAACAAAATCAAGAAGTTGATTCTAAAATGTATTTGAAAAAGAAAACCTAGAATAGCCAAAAAATTTTTTAAAAAGAAGAAAGTTAGAGGACTTACTCTGACTTCAAAACTTATTATAAAGCTACAATAATCAAAGGCCAGGTGGTACTGGCAATAGGACTTAAAACACATCAAAGGAAAGAACAATCTAAAAACAGACTGACACTAATACGATTAAACAATTTTTGATAAGATCGCCAGAGCAATTTAATTCAACAAGTGATAGAACAAATTGATATCCATATGGAATAAAACAGACACTCAGCCCTTACCTCATATCATAAACAAAACTTAACATGAGATAGGCCAGAGAACTAATAAAAAAAGCAAAATGTATATAACATTTTTTAGAGGAAAATACAGGAAACTAACTTTACAACCTAGAAGAAGGCAAATATTTGAGATGTCAAAGAAATAATTATAAAAGAAAAAAATGATAAACTGGACTGCATCCAAGTTAAAACTTGTGCTCTATGAAAGATACTGTTAAAATGAATAGGCAAGCCACATACTAGAGGAAATATTTGCAATATCTATGTCAAGCAAAAGACTTCTATCCAGAATACATAAAGAATTCCTACTACTCAAGGAAAAAATTATACTACCCAATAAAAAATGGGTAACACATTTGAACAGGCACCTCTGAAGAAGATAGAAAAAGCACTTGAAAAATTTCTTAACATCATTAGTCATAAGATAAATCTAAATAAAAACTACAAAGACATACTACCACACCTTTTAGAACCACCAAAATGAAAATACTGATAACATCAAATGTAGCAGAGAATGTGGGGCAATCAAAATTCTCATACATTGCTGGTAAAAATTTAAAATGGTACAGTAACTTTTAAAAATTGGCAGTTCCTAAAAAAGTGAAATATATACCTGCCTTCTGAGTGAGCAATACCACATGCTAGGTGTTTACTGAGGAGAAATAAAAACATATGTCCACAAAAAGAGTTTGACAAGAATGTTCACAGTAGCTTTATTCACAATAGCCTCAAACTGGAACATTTCAAATGTCTATTAATAGGAGACGCATAGACAAACTGGTATATTCATACAATTGAATACTACTCTGTAATTAAAACACTTACATATACAAAAACATATAAATCTCTCAGATGTTAAGCTGAGTGAAGGAAAGTAGACACAAAAAAGGTCTAGAATAGACAAAACTAATCTATGTTGGTAGAAATCACAACTGTGATTGTCCTAAGGGAGGGACTGACTTGGAAGAGGCCTGACGGAACTTAATGGGTTAATGGAAGTGTCCTTTATCTTGATTAGGGTGTGAGATACACGGGTTTAGACTTCTATCAGAAGTCAAAGAACTTTACACTTAAGATCTCTAGGTAGGGCCCGCCCCATGGCTTAGTGGTTGAGTGTGTGCGCTCCGCTACTGGCGGCCCGGGGTTCAAATCCCGGGCGCGCACTGACGCACCGCTTCTCCGGCCAGGCTGAGGCCGTGTCCCACATACAGCAATGAGAAGGACGTGCAGCTATGACACACAACTATCTACTGGGGCTTTGGGGGAAAAAATAAATAAATAAAAAATTAAAAAAAAAAAAAAAGATCTCTAGGTACATTATACCTACAAAGCATGGAGTGGATTCTTGGTAGGGTAATAGCAGCCAATATCTCTCTAAATGTAAGACAAACAAGGAAAGCACTTACATGGGGAGTGATATTCAAAACTAAAATTTAGACTTTAGAGGCATGGAAGTCAGTCACGTATAGGCACCTGAAAGATCTCAGGTCTTTAAAAACAGATCCCTAATAAGATGGCTACTATCAAAACAAAAAACAGCCCAAACCAGAAAACAACAGGTGTTGGTGAGGATGTGGAGCAACTGGAACCCTTGTGCACTGGTGGTGGGAACGTAAAATGGTGCAGCTGCTGAGGAAAACAGCATGGCAGTTCCTCAAAAAATTAAACACAAAATCACCATGTTACAGCAATTCTACTTCTAATTCTTCTGTAGACCCAAAAGAACTGAAAGCAATGACTCAAACAGGTATTTGTATGCCCATGTTAATAGCAGCATTATTCACAGTAGCCAAAAAGTGGAAGCAACCCAAGTGTTCACTGACAGACGAATGGATAAGCAAAGTGTGGTACATCCATACAATGGAATATTATTCAGCCTTAAAAAGGAAGGAAATTCTGATACATATTACAACATGGGTGAACCTTGAGGACATTACGTTAAATGAAATAAGCCAGTCACAAAAAGGACAAATACTATAGGATTCCATTTAAATGAGGTATCTATGATTAGTCAAATTCACAGAGACAGAAAGTAGAATGATGGTTGCCAGGGGCTAGGGGGAGGGGATAGTGGGGAGTTACTGTTTAATGAGTACAGAGTTTCAGTTCTGCAAGATGAAAAGAGTTCTGGAGATGGCTGGTGGTGACAGTTGCTCAACAATGTAAATATACCTAATGCCACTGAATTATATGCTTAAAAATGGTTAAGATGGTAAATTTTATGTTATGTATATTTTACCACAATTAAAAAAAATAGATCCCTAAAAACATTCAAAGGTGTCAACGACCTGAGTCCACGGGACTTACTTTATCTGTACAGACTCACCTAGGCAGCTCTGACCTGGGAAAATCCTCTCTGTTGTCCATAGTTCTTCCCCTTGTTCCAACTTGCGGATCATATCGGGCTTAGTCATGTGAAACCCTGATAATAAAAAATGAGACTTGGTCTAAGCTGCTTGGGCTTCAAAACTATCGAAGAAAGAGAAAGATACAGCTCCAAGGCAGCAGACAAGGTACACATTAACGTCTTACCAAAGTTAATACCTTGCACTAAAGCAAGTAAGGATGGACTCATACTTTCTGTTAACAGAAAGGGATTCATCACCTCTGATCCCCGAAATTCAAAGTTCCATATGTTCCAGAAATTCTTGAAAGGAAATGCACAACAGGAGTTTTCATTACCTACAGAGATGAGGTGGCAATAGTTTTCCAACATGACGTCCCTGTAGAGGGTCTTCTGAGCAGGGTCCAGTTGCTGCCACTCCTCTTGGGTGAAGTCCACAGTCACATCCTTGAATGACACTGATCCCTGTAAGGGCACACTCTAGTTCATCCTAAAGTGATTGGAACTAGTGAGAACTAGATATTAGAGATCTAGTTCTGACCATGTTCAGTGGTCAGACTAGTTTTCATATTTTGGGTTTTATATAGTAGAACATTCTCTCTGAAAATACATTCATCTGTATTTACTTATTATCTCATGCTAAAAATATATGAGATCATGCTATTTGCCTTGAATGTGATTGGTTGCCTGGTGGACCAAAATGAATAAAACCTTGACCTTGCTCCTGAGAAGTTACAGGCTAAGAGAAAAGCATACATGTAAATACATACACTCAACAGATATTACAGATGCATTGACAGAACTATGTACAAGGGAAAGTGCTACAAAGTGAAGAAAAATTTCATTCTGTATTCCAAGGCTTCACTGAGGACATAAAAATTTTGCACTCACAATGATTTTGTTTTGTAGGAACACAGAGCATCGGCTTTTAAAATTCATGGGGAGAAGAAAATCAGTTAGTAAACTCAGGAAATAGCAAAAGGCACACTGTGTTAGGAGAGAGTCTTTGAGCTCTATGAAAAGAAAGGTATGTGGAGGTAGGCAGTGGGCATATTTATGGAATAATACTGGGTTTTTTCCTATAGAGCAGTGGTCTCAAAGTGTACTGAGCACACTGCCAACATATTTGTATTTATTTATAAATCATCAGTAGGCATTAATGGCAATCCACATTGTTAATGATTACTGCTCTTGAATGTAAATTGCTAGTATTTTCCTCCCTTTCAATATACTGTCTTGTACATTGCATTGTAATGCATACCCCATTTTGGGTCTACTGCTTTTGGAGAAAAATATCATGAAGAAACGTTAAGTCAGCACACATGTTATGTGATAAAATTTGTACTTTAGAGGCAACACTCTTGAAGACTAGCGAAAGCTTGAGGTATGTTAGGTGGGAAAGACAATTAAGTAACCACTGTTAGAGATGTCTCCTAGACTAAGGTGGATTAGTGGTCTAGACAGGGGATAACTGGTTGCTATGATGAGCTGCGAAAGAATTGGTCATAAATTGGTTGTAGAGCGGGAAATAAAGAAGCACAGCTCTGGGGTTATCTCCACAGGCAGGTAGATAGGAGCTGGGAGTGAGTAGAAAATGGAAATGAGAAACAGAAGAAAGAATAGGCTGGACCAAAGGAGGTAAGGAGGTAAACCTTGGAAATGTACTTGAAGTGTCTATGGAACATACAGGTGGTGATAGCTGTTGGAGGTTGGATATATGGTTTTGCCACTCTGGATAGAGGTCTAGGATGGAGAGAGGCATCTGAGGGTCATTGGAGTCAGATCAATATAACCTTTAGAGTGAATCTGATTGTGCATACAGAAAAAGAGATGGTGAAGAGAAGAGAACCCATTAGCATCTAGGGAAAACCAATAGTTTAAAGACTGTTAGATGAAGAGGAATTTTCTGAAAGAAAGATATGAAAATAGGTCAAAGGACTGCCTTTGGTTCAAAAGAATATTTCAACAGTGGACTAGCATATACATTACCTTCTCCTGCACCCACATATAAAAAAAATTAGAAGAAACTAAAAAGATAAGACTAAATCTATAACAGCATTGAAATACTGGAAAGGTTTTCACTGGCAGGCCACAGTTTGTAGGAATTGCTGGCAGACATGGATAAAATAGACAGGAAGATCAGAGAGGAGGCATGCAAAATTTCAATTTTCTATACAAGGTTGCAAGCAAATCTCTATCCTGAAAACCTCACAAAACAGGACATCTTACCACAAATTAACACCACGATCTACCAATTCTACCTCCCAACATATCACTGCAAAACGTAGTCAATGGAAATGATCAAGGTTTTTCCGAGTCTGCTCCTTGACTCCTCACAACTTAGATCTCAAATCAGTGTCTAGAGAAGACAGATTCACTCAAGTAATATATTCCCACTTAAGTCAAGATAATACATTTCTGTTCCAGCAGTACTTTTGTGATAAGACTGAGAAAGGAGATGATGAATGATATACCCAGTCAATATGTGAACACTGGCTACAACTAGAAGGTGCACTTGGGGAAGGCTTAAGTTTTTCTGGTTGGAATAAGAGAAACTGGGAACGGCTGCAACTAGGGTGAGGCTGGTGAGGCACCTAGGGTGCAAAATTCAAGGATGTACAGCCTGACATTTTGCACATATGCCACTTGCTTGCCTCACCCTAATCTGGGCCCTAGTGGAGACAAGTTTCACAGAAGCAAATCTCAATATCCAGGAAATTTAAGGATAGGGGAGCAAATGTTCATATAACCTGAAAACAAGGTATTTCAGAAAGAGAAGAAACATCATCTTACCTGAGGCATGGCTTTGAGATTTGCAAGAGATGAACCTTCTCTTTTGAGGTCTTCTTTTGGAACAGGAAAGAATCCTGAGATGGCAGAGATGGGAGGATACAAAGAGCCATGTGAAACCACATTTGACTTAGATCTCCCAGAATAACTCAGTTAAATCTGCATCAATATTCACTGTTTCAGCACTTGCCCACTCTGTGTACCCCACACAAATTCAAGATGGAGATTAGTGGGAAAATGGACAAATCCTGCTCCCTCACCAACACCAGAAACCTAGTCTCTTGGTGAGATAGAATGGATTCTGGGAATCTGTTGTAGCTTGGAGAGGGAATATTGTGCTTTCCCCTCTGCAGCTCTACCTTCCATCTCCCATGGAATACAGGTTTATTATATATTTCTAAATTGTTCTTCACGGACTTTCTACCAATTTACACTGTCACCGCAGTGTGTGAGAATACCTCCACATACACCGAAGAATGCAGTTGACAATAACTTTTTAATCTCTGCCTATCAGATATTGTAGTTCTAATTTACATGTTTCTTATTATGAGTGAGAAGAAGCTCCTTTTATTTCTTTTCTGTGATGGTATCTTCTTATAGCATGTCTATTTTTCTCACGGGTTTTTATTTCCTAATTGGTTGACATTATCTTCTTTTTTAATTTAGTAAATTAACTCTTTGTCTATTTTAAGTTGCAAATAATTTTTCTTAGTTACTCATATGACTATTAAAGCATTTTTGCCTTATGAAGATTTTTTCCCTGTATGTTTTGTTTAGCAATACGTATTATATAATCCATATTTTCTCAATTGATGTGAAATGCCATCTCTATTATATTTACATATCCCTATATACTTGAGAATATCTGGACCTTCTATTTAATTTCTCTACTTCATCTCTTTATTAATTCACCTGTATCACACTACTTAACAAGCATAGTTAATTACTGAAAATTAACTATTATTCATTATTAATTTACTAACAGCTAACTTAGGTATTAACTACTGAACAACACCTTTTAGTAGTACAAGTATGGAAATAGAAAAGAAATTGATCTTTCCACACTATAGGCTTCCAGGCAGAGAGGATAATATTTTGCTAAATGAAGTCTGAAGTATTGACTGCTACAGTATTTTAATTAGCAAAATAACTATTTTAATTACTACAATGAGACTGGCCTTGTGATTAAAATTACACCAAATACTTTTTATTATCTTAGAATGCCTGAAGAAGCTATTGACCTTGTCATCGATTTCATCCAAAAGCAGGAAACCTCACTCATATATCAGTGTTGAAAGTGCTAGGTATGGGTAAAAATTGTTTTTTCCTGTATGCTACTCATGGAACACTATTCATTTCAACACACTGGTTTTAGTTCATCTAGTGTTTCCCTGAAATGAATCTTATCATCTGGGAATTATGAAATCTTACCTCTTCTTTTCCAATACTTATACCTCTATTTTCTTTGCTAAATTACTATTGAGTTACAGTTTTGGAGGCAGACTCTATGACCACCATTCGGATAATCAAATCTTACATACCTAACTAGACAGCGGTCATACAGAGTTTCTCAATCACAAAACCACCACAAATAATAACAGCAGGTTACAAACACATTCATAGTTACATTCAATCAAACGTATTTCAGAAAACCACCATCCCATAGCACCCACATGTCATTCACAACCTCAGACAGCACATTACATAATCTTGGCCAAGTCACAAAGTCACATCACAAATCACTTTCGTTTCTCCATAGTCACCTACAATCTCAAACACTGCTCACACCTAATCTAAAAATAGACACATGCAGAGACAACCCCAGGCAGCAACACGACTCCGTCCACTTTTCACACACAATCGGAAGCAACATCCCAGAGCAGCACGAACTGAAAACGCAGCAGGTTGGGCAGCGGAGGCCGCCTCTATTCGGTACGACCGCACACGCGCGCGCACACACACACACACACACACACACACACGCACTCGGCGCCCACCGTGTGAAGCCCTGCTCCCTGCGATGACCCTCCTCGGGGTCAAAACAAAATCCCCCCTCGCGGAGCTCACTCCAGGTCGCACTCGATTGTCACCCTCAGGGTCACGCCCACGGACCACGCCCGAGGCCCCGCTTGCACAGATCTGAGTGGGGGGCTACCGCGGGCCCGGTTCTGGTTCCCTCCTCAGAATTACGAGGCCCGGCTCGGACTCCCGGTTTCTTCCCTGGCCTCCCCACCGGGTCCCGCTTCCCTAGTCTGCCTCCCCGGGCCGAGCTCCCAGTTCCCTCCTCCTCCTCAGAACCCCAAGGACCCACTAGCCTCACCGCGGCC
The DNA here is from genome assembly GCF_057802395.1 of Ceratotherium simum simum. NCBI lineage: Eukaryota > Metazoa > Chordata > Mammalia > Perissodactyla > Rhinocerotidae > Ceratotherium > Ceratotherium simum. Next base: position 27,554,376 of record NC_141932.1, read on the forward strand.
CACGGATCAGTCGTCTGCGCCTGCGCACTCCCGCGTGGACCGGCGCTCCCAGGAGTCTGCGGGGCGGCGAGTCAGGGGCGGCGCGGTCTCTGCTGCGGGCGCCGTTTGTGTCAAGTCCGCGCTTCTCCCTCTTGGTCTACGTTTCTCATAAGCCCTGAGAGAGCTAATGAACTTCGACCTCTGGTTCATTTTCCGCTAGGCTTGTGGTCATCGTTTTCCGTGTGGTGAGTTGAGGTGACCCGGGTCTGGGTGCGGGAGGAGCTCACCGCAGGACGCCCGGAGTTTCCCAGGCGCGCATGGGGCATGTGCAGGCAGGGGTCTCGGCCTGTGTGCGCGATTGTGTGACGGCGTCAGCGTCGGATGTGATTATGAGAGTGTATGTCAGAATGTGTGTGTGTGTGTGGTGGGCAGGCCCTGACTGGTTCCGGGACTGTGCGTGGGGGCGGGGCCTTTTGTACGACCGTGGTCGGCTGTGATTGTAAGGTGTGTCATAGTGTGACCGCATGATCCTGTGACAGCGCTATTGTGACCTCCTGGGGACTGATCAGAACTGGCCTAGTGCAGCTTTTTCACTTTTAGGAGGGAGGGGCTTGATTTTTTGCAGTTCTGGGGCCGAGGAATCTGTGGACAGGATCCCGGTGTGACTCGATCTCGGCCTGTCAAAGACTCCAAGGCCCTTGTTAGTCACAGAGGCCCCTGCTCTGAAGCGCGGCCTCTGCTGCCCTGCTTCCATTGCCCAGCCTAGCGCTTAATACACAGTAGGCATGCAGTACATTAAGTGTACCCTGTTCTGGAGCTAATCCTAAATTACATGGTTTCTTGCAATTTGTTGCACTGGGTTTTCTTTCACTGCCTCTGTCATTTCACCTTATAGCCACACTCATAGAAATGTTAGCTGCACAAAAATGGCTGTCAAAGGGGAGTTGAATATTTGAGATCTAGAATGAAGGTTCCAACTGAAAAAGCACAACTCTGGGGCTGGCCTTAAAAGCAGTTAAGTTTGGGCACTCTGCTTTGGTAGCCTGGGGGTCACAGGTTCCGATCCAGGGCACAGACCGTCGCACCGCTTGTCATAAAGTAGAGGAAGATGGGCACGGATGTTAGCCCAGGGCCAATCTTCCTCAGCAAAAAGAGGAGAATTGGCAATAGATGTTAGCTCAGGACTGATCTTCCTCTGTCTCTGTCTCTCTCTCTCTCACACACAGACACACACACACACACAGCACAACCCTGTGTTTATTATGGAGATTTTAGAGCTGAAATTGCCCTCAGGGCAGGGTCCTTGGAAGACATGATATTGAGGAACAAAGCATAGGATTCCTTCCTCCAAAGATTCCTTTTGGAAGCTCTATGGGCGCAAGCTGCATTTTGCAGATTCACAGCATTTTCACAGCTCTGTCGACAGGAAACTGCAGTGAACATAGAAACAGATTCCAGTCCCAGGCTTCAGTGAACCTGACTTTTCTTTGTGATACAGGAAAGGGTCAACAGTATTGCAGTCTTTCTCATACTTACATCCGGGTATGTTTAATATGGATGATGGAGGCTTGCTAGTGATGAAGGATGTGTTATTTAGCCTGGCTGGGCTCCAAGAAAGGCCTGCTATGTCATAATTCCCTTTTCTTTCCAAGTTTTGCTTTATTCCAAAAGAAGAGCTCTGAGAGGAGAAAAGCGTTGCAGTCGTACATCTCAAAGCCAAGCTGGAGGTCATTTTGAACTTTTTCCTTGCTTTATGAAATGCATTTTCTGTTTTTCAGGATATAGAATAACTTCATCTGAGATGCCCTGCCAAATAGTGACTTATCCATTTACCTGGACTCTAGGCCTTCTCTTCCTAGTTAATGATGTTACCATGAGGCTAGATTCCCTTCTTTCTCAGTTTCTCATCAAATGCCCTTCCTACAGTTAATTTTTGTATGACCACTTGTCAACGCCTTCCCCTTATGCTCTTTTTGTCTCGTGATGCAGAAATAGTCCTCCTTTATACGGTGATTTAAGAAAGAGACCAATGCTTACATAGAATTACACATTAGTTACTTTAGATATTCTTCAGAGACATAAGTGGAAAAATGGCAAGGTAGGAGATGGTTTGATTGATTTCGGTAAGTAAGTAATAGTTTTCTGTTTTGGAGGTAAGAAAATTGGGGTATATACAGAGAGATCTCTGTCAAGAAAGACAGGATTTTCTTCCCAGAGAATCCATGAGGAGATTTATGTGATACCAACCGGTTCTTATATAAGATTTGGCAGCATCAGTTTTTTTCAAGTCATATAATTGTGTCGACCAAGAGACAGTACTGTATAATGGTCTCTAAGTCTTGAGCAGGGGTCAGCAAACTATGACCCTGTGGGCCAAATCCACTTGTAGCCTATTTTTTGTATGGCCTGTGAACTAAGACTGGTTTTAACATTTTTCAATAATTGACAACATATCAAAAGGAGAACAATAATTTATAACATGAAAATTATATGAAATTTAAATTTCAGTGTCCATAAATAAAGTTTTGAATTTTGTCAATAAAATTTGTGGAGGGGCTGCCCTGTGGACTAGTGGTTAAGTTTGGTGTGCTCCACTTCAGTGGCCTGGGTTCACGGGTTCAGATCCCAGGCACGGTCCTACACCACTTGTCAGCATGCTGTGGTGGCGACCCACATACAAAGTGGAGGAAGACTGACACAGATGTTAGCTCAGGGCTCATCTTCCTCAAGCAAAAAAAGAGGAGGATTGGCAACAGATGTTAGCTCAGGGCTAATCTTCCTCAGAGGAAAAAAAAATTTGTGGAAATTTGTGATCTGTGTTGTTATATGAGCACCTACATAATATCCTTGATTTTGCCTTTTGGCCCACAAAGCCTAACATATTTACTATCTGGCCCTTTACAGAAAAGTTTGATGACCCTTAATGTAGAGTTTCTGAATTAAAATCTTGGTTTTGCCACTTAGTATTTGTGAGTTTGGGCAATATATTCAATATCTTTCTGTTCCATAGTTTGTTGCTTGTAAAATGCAAATAATAATACCAATTTCAAAGAGTTTTTATGAGGATTAGGAGACTTAATAGTAACAGAGCACTAGAACAGTGCCTGACAATAATACGTGCTTAAATTAAAAACCTGTTATTTTGTAGATATTCTAAGTCATTCCCCATTCATAGATAAAGAGCAATGAAAATATGAAGTCGATAGTAATGGGCACTTGTAAGTAAGAAAATGAGCTGTGTGCTCAGATGGTCTAGAACAGGAATCCTTCATCTTAAATGATTTGCCTTGGAATTGTAAACCAAATTATTGTATATTTATTTTATTAATGCATATTTTTCCTGGGGAAAAACTATAATTTTATGAGACCGTGAAAGGTATACATGACACAAACAGATTTTGAACCACTGACCTAGAATCAATAGCTTACACCTGGAAGTGAACTTTCGGAGGAGTTTGTACAAAAATAATTTCCTGTATTATATAAATATTAAGTTAATTACATTACATCTAGGTGATTAATATTATATAGATAAAGAGATTCTAATATAAAAAATATAAAATGTAATACTATGCAATATTCATGTTAATGAACAAAAAGTACACAATTGCTAAATTATAAATCAGTTTAACTATTATAGGAATTTCTTAGCAATTTTTCAAGGATTATATCCAATATGATACATTAATTGGTCATTCAATGGAGAAAGTCAATGATAAAGTTTATTTATCCACATTATTAAGCCTTTATTATGGACCAAACACTGTTTAGTCTGAAAGTGTCACTTATCTGAATTGTGCTTATTCGCAGGAGAGTCTTAACGTGGAAAGTGTCTCATTATGTTGATGAAATACAGGTAAAAGAAGGTACAAGGCTTGGTAGGTGTATTTATTTCAGTCACACTGGTTTTAGTGCTGTTACCTGTCATTTTGCCAGCCTCTTTGCTCACAGTTTTGCTAATAAGTAGAAGATAGCCCTCCCTACAACTCTTTTTAGAAAAAATGCTTTAAATAGAAATAGGTGTTGATATATATTCCTGATGATGGAATTAACACAGTCTTACTGAAAAAAAATTAGTAATCTAAGTTGAACTTATAAAATAGAAAGTTAAAGTACTCAGTTTTAGCATCCAGAAATAATCACTATTAACATTTTGGCGTACGTTCTTCTAAATTTTTCCTTGTGCGTATGCTTATATGATTTTGTTTTTTCAGAAAAGTTCATACGGATTGGTTATTTAAATGAGAAAAGACCTCTCTAACTCTTAGTTAGAAAAAGAAATTCAACCCAGTCATTTGTTGGGTTGAACATATACTTCCATGTATGTAGTGTCAAATGACAAAACAAACAATTTAGTAATGAGTTTGATGTCCTTTATTCAAGGGAAAACAGTCTGTGGATTGGAGGAGTACAGTGCCTCACAAGCAGTGAAGCATTCTTCCAAAGGGATTTTGGGCAAGAGAGTTTTATAGAATGTTAGAAGAGGTAACTGGGAAACAGGGCATGATTGGCTAGGAGGTCAGGGATTTCCTAGGCTAGCAGGTCCTGTTTTCTAGGGTAAGGAAGCTAGCTAAAGCTGAGTTGGAGGATTGTGATTGGTGTGTGTTAGGTTTCCTCGATAGTGAGATGTTTCCCATAAGTGCAGGCTGATTTAGGCTTGGATTTGTGATTGGGCGGGTCCACTGGGGTGGTCTCCATTTTGTGGGTCCTGATATATGAATTAACTTTATTAGTAGGGATAAGAAGGAAGTGACAATGATGCCTAACTGATTTGACAAAACTTCTGAGTATTTGCACCTTTTGGAATTATACAGATATCAATTTATGCATAATTCCCAGAAAACAAATTATCAGGTAAGGCTACTCATCATTATGTATTTAATTTTTTTTTTTTTTTTACAGATTGACATAACTTTCAGAAGACAGCACTAATATCTCAAGACCAAATGTCTTAGGAGATGCCATTATATAAGTCATGCTGACAAGGTGGGTTTATAATTTCAGATAACAGAATTAGATATTAGTAGTTATAAATATGCATAAAAGTCTGAGTTAGGGAACGAGATTGAGTTTTGTTAATATTTTCAATTTGTTACCTAAATGGGTCAGATTCTCTGAACTAGTTTTACAGAGCAGAATGGTGTCCTTCTCTCTCTGTAGCTGCTGTCCTCATTTTCTTTCTAAAAATGTTTGTGGATAATGTTGTTAGTGAAGACGAACATTTGCAAGCTGTGCTCTGAAATATATATATATATTTCTCTGTATTATAAGGAAGAGGGGGCCTAAGAAGCTCAAATTTCACTTTCAGAAAAAATGGTAAGAACAGAAGAGAATTTCCTTTAATAGTAATGGATTACAGGACATGAAATAGTCTCTTCATCATCAATAAAAAACAGATAATATTTTCTTGTTGTTTTTTCACTTAAGCCTGACAACAGTTCTTTGAAAAACTATTGTTTTTCTCCTTTTCTGGATAAGGAAATCTAGGCAGTGCAGATACAATACTTACTAAGGCACATGGTAACTTTCAGAGCTGAGATTGACATACTGCAAGTTAAGCCACAGAGCTCTTATTTATGACTGTACATAACCTCTCAATTTTTTCACCTGCCTGTCTTACTCATTAATTCATTACAAATGTCTTTCCTCAACATTTAATGTAAATTAAGGTAATCATTTTTAAAAACTAACATACTAACCTATTAATAATAGCTACCCATAATTTATTTAACCTCTTCTCTACCCTGAGATATTTACCCAAAACTACTCTGTGATGAGTATCCTTGAGATACATCTATGTTTGTCTATTTTTATATCTATTTCCTGCCCACAATATGCCAGAACTTATTCTAGTACTTGAGGGGAAACAAGCACTAAAAAGAGGTAAGTTGCTCATTATTAAGCAAAGAAGATCACATATATATGGGCATAAATGTAAGGTAGACCATGATGAAGTCTCTTAAAGAAGTCAGATAACACATGTTGGGCATTCATAGGGAAGAGACATTCTGATGACAGCAGGCGTTCTCAGGTTGTGACCAAATTATCCTGAAGACGTAAGAGCTCTCTGGAAGTAAATATGTTTTATTCAGTAAGCTTTATGCCTTATAGTTTTTTATTGAGATCAGATGTAAAGTGAGACTAATAGAACAAGATTAAATAGGTATTTGGAGGGCATCAGAGCGAAAAGGAATGAATTAGAAGCAAATTAAACCCATAGATGAGGAAGACATGAAAGCAGCATTTAGAACATCATCAATACCTATGAGACTTCTCTCGGGGATTTTCAACCATTCTTTTCTAGGTAAAACTCAACTTCCTTGGCCATATGTAAAAATCAAAGTGTAAATCAGGTGTCGGGAGCCGAAGGAAACAAAGAAAAGCCATTCAGGCTAGGCACCTATTTATCCTGAGCATTTTCTCAAAGTTCAAGGGAAGACTGTGAGGCTACTTCTTAACAGTGGCCATGTATTAATATTAATATCTTTTTCAAGAAAAGCTTCCTTTTTACAGAATTTAAAAATGCATATTTAGATTAATACATGGTCACTACTAAGAAGTAGTCTTAAAAAGAAAATCATACAGAACACAGAGAAGCAATGCTAACATAAGGTTGCATAACTTTCCAGACATTTTTCATTTTCTCTGTTTATATATACACATATTTTATAAGCAAAATGATATTTTATTTATGCACTGATTTTTTTACTATTGAATGTTTTAAATATTTTTCATATTCTTTTTTTCCAGTTTTATTGCAATGTAATTGATCATATTCTTAACTATAAATGCTTTTTGTAAATTTACATTTAATGACTACATCAGTAATCATGAACAGATGTTCTGTAATTTATTTTAAACCAATCAGTTATTGCTAAAGCTGAATCTTACCCAGGCCATTCCTTCTACTTGCTGTGCAGTTCCTGTGTCTTGACCAACTTTACCTCTCCTTCTGGGACCCTCTGGGATCAGGTGTCTGTCATTTCAAGTGTAGATGTGTTCAGAAACGTGGCATTGGCTTCTGCTGGGTGGAATGCAAATAACAGCAACCTGTTCACGTGTATTTATTCAGGGGAATAATGTAGGAACTGGATAGTTTACCCTATCAACTGGGTCTCACTGAATAAAAAGATCCTCACTATGTACCTCCCCATTCAAAATCTACCTGTTTTGAACTTCACATAAGTAAAATCATCTTTTTTTTCCAACATGTTTGTGAAATTCATCCATGTTCTTGGATGAACATGGATGTTCATCCCTTTTCTTTTGCTGTATATTCCATTATAGGATGTGACACATTATTTATCTGTTCTTCTATTGTTGGAAATTCGGGTGGTTTCTAATTTTTCTTTTAGAGATACTGCTGCTGTGAACATTATTGTATGTGTGTTTTGTGGACATATACATTCATTTTTGCTGTGGAGACACACGGGTAGGATTTTTGAGTTATATATCTATGTTTAGTTTTTGTTTTTTTTTTTTGAGGAAAATTAGCCCTGAGCTAACATCCGTTGCCAGTCCTCCTCTTTTTGTCAAAGAAGACTGGCCCTGGGCTAACATCCATGTGTATCTTCCTCTAATTTATATGGGACACTGACACAGCATGGCTTGATAAGTGGTGCATAGGTCCACACCTGGGATCCGAACCTGCGAACCCCAGGCCGCCGAAGCGGAGCGTGCAAACTTAACCACTATGCTACTGGGCCGGCCCCCTATGTTTAGTTTTGTAAACACTGCTAAACAGATTTCCAGTGTGTCATGCTCTCACAAGTACTGCGTGAGAGTTCTAGTTGTAATAAGTTAAGCATAATATTGCAATCTTTATGGTAACCACTAAAAGAATAATGCATGACAGTATAAATTAATGGGGAAAACTAGAATAATAAAATTATTTGACTAATACAACAGAAGCTAAGAATAGTGGAATAAAAGAATAAAGAAACAGAAGAGGAGGGGCCGGCCCGGTGGCGCAAGCGGTTAAGTGCACGCCCTCCACTGCGGCGGCCTGGGGTTTGCCAGTTTGGATCCCGGGCGCGCACTGATGCACTGCTTGGCAAGCCATGCTGTGGCGGCGTCCTATATAAAGTGGAGGAAGATGGGCGTGGATGTTAGCCCAGGGCCAGTCTTCCTCAGCAAAAAAAAGAGGAGGATTGGCAGATGTTAGCACAGGGCTGATCTCCTCACAAAAAAAAACAAAATAGAAACAGAAGAGGACACATAAAAGCAAATGTTGATGCACCCAACATTATTAATAATTAAATTTCATGAAAATGTACTAAATACTCCAATAAAGAGAAAGTTGTCAGACTGGATAAAAAGAACAAAATCAACCATATGCTTTTAGCACCTGACACACTTTAAGTATAATGACACAGAAAAGTTGAATGTAGATGTTACCAAACCAGGTTAGTTTTTGCCCGTCGACCAGAAAGCCAATCACTGAGATGACAAGATTGCAGCAGAGAGAGGATTTAATCACAAGGCAGCCAAGTGAGAAAGCAGGAGAATAAGTCTCAAATCTGTCTCCCTGAAAATGGAGACTCAGGGATATTTATGGGGTAGGAGGCAGGATGGTCTGAAATGTGGGAATAGATGATTGGAGGTGAGGAGAAGTGAGGTACTTGATGATCTGTGCAGGCGTAGTCAGGCTTCATGCCTCTTCATAGGATGCATGTTCACAAAACGACGGTGTTACCGTGATCCGAGGGTGGAGATTTTAGCTCCTTGACATCAAAAAGGTCACTTCTTGGGCATTTGCACAGGCCCAAGTGATGGATTGGTGGTCTCAACCGGCCTGAACTGGACAAGTGGTCTCAGTTCCTGAAAAACCACTCTTTTTTTTTTTTTTTTTAATTTTTTGTTTATTGCAGTAACATTGGTTTATAACATTGTGTAAATTTCAGGTGTATAATTTCATTATACCTCTATTTCTGCATAGATTACATCATGTTCACCACCCAAATACTAATTACAACCCATCACCACACACATGTGCCGAATTATCCCTTTTGCCCTCCTCCCTCCCCCCGTCCCCTCTGGTAACCACCAATCCAGTCTCTGTCTCTATGTGTTTGTTTATTGTTGTTCTTATCTACTACTTAATGAAGGAAATCATACGGTATTTGACCTTCTCCCTCTGACTTATTTCACTTTGCATAATACCCTCAGTGTCCATCCATGTCGTCACAAATGGCTGGATTTCATCGTTTCTTATGGCTGAGTAGTATTCCATTGTGTATATATACCACATCTTTATCCATTCGTCCTTTGATGGGCACTTATGAAAAACCACTCTTAATTACTCTGTTGATAAGATAGGGTCAGTTGAGCTAGTCCTGGAGGGCCCACAGTTACACAGATGTGCCCAGTCTCAGGTCCAGGCCAGCATTAGCAGAGTGGAGCATGGGCCAGAAACCTGCTAAAGTATCCAGATCCTCCCTTCAGACAGGAGGACCCCTGCTTGGTGTCTATGCCTGTCTACTGGATTACTGGTGAGTGGAGGGTTTGGATTTGTCCAGAATCCCTCTTACCTCCCTCATTTTGTATGTATGTTGATAAGGTATTGTTTGTAGGCAGGAAGACATAAGAAAAAAGCTCATATTAATGTACATCATTTTGGGAGCTGAAAGGTACATCTGGTCTAATAGCCAACTTTTCTTTTCCTAGTTCTCACCTCTGTGCTTCTCCAAGAGGGGATCCCTGAAGAGTACTGACAAGTTCTTAACCATTTTTAACCACAGCTTGGTAAGTCACTGTTTCTTTCTAGTTATTTTTTGAGGAAGATCAGCCCTGAGCTAACATCCAATGCCAATCCTCCTCCTTTTGCTGAGGAAGATTGGCCCTGGGCTAACATCTGTGCCCATCTTCTTCCACACAGCATGGCTTGACAAGCGGTGCATCGATGCGCGCCCGGGATCCGAACTTGTGAACCCCGGGCCGCTGCAGCGGAGCGCGTGCACTTAACCACTATGCCACCGGGCCAGCCGCTCTAGTTCTTGAACATAGTTATATATTAGATCATGTGAACATTTCCTTATTTTGAAATATCCTATGTAACAGAGATCTGTCTAAGAAGCTGTTCCTCCCATACCAGTGAAAGATGATGCCAAACAGCCCAAGGTTCTCCTGATGGGTCCCTCTATTCTCCCATTAATGTGTATCATCTCCTATAAGTTCAGCCTTCTTTCAAGAAGAGTTATGGAGTAAAATTAAGTCCGTTGAGAAGGAGCTATTTGACCATCCAAAGAATGGTGGAGGTATAATTAAGAGAAGTTGGTCCCATTTGATTACTCATGGAAAAACTTAGACATGCTTTGCATTTTCTAGGAAAATATAAGATTGGCAGTTGACTGGCTTCAGTGTTGGTATGTGTTGAGAACCCATGTTCTGTGAAGCTTTTAGGATTGGATAGGAGTAAGATTGGGACCTGCATACAGAGAGATTGGGGATCGACCTTGGGAATCAGTCTCAGAAAGATGAATACCAGGAGGAAGATCTATTGTGTACATGAAAAGATTGTGCTGGTTTAGCATGATTATCTATGTGATTCTGGACCATTCTGCATTCTGTATCCTCTAACTCAGGATCAAGGAAAGTATTCAGTGAGGGATGGTGGATTATCCAGATTTCAAAGGAGTAGATAACTATAGACTCCAATCATTAGAAAAGATGTTAGAGATTTTTTTCCCCAACCAAAGCATAGTATATAAAGTAGTATAGTATAAAAGAATAATTAAGGATGATATATATCTACAAGATGGACTATATTGGAAGTAGTAAGTAGAAATTCCGTTTTAACTCCATTCCACTTAGTATATTTTAAGTAGTCCATCTTGTAGATATATATCATAATAACAATATATCATTTTTTTAGTAAAAAAAATTTACTAAATAATTGGCATAAGAAAGAGTAGTGCTTAGGATACATTTAAAAATAATGGTCTTACACCCAAACCCAAATAGGTTAGAGAATGATAATTCACTGTGAAATATGAAACCATTAAAACAATAACTAGAAAAAAAATGGTATGTGACATAATGATGCACATGAGGCTTGAAGAAATTCTTTAATTTTATGCAAACTCTATTATGTAAGCTAGAGATTTAATACTATATTGGAAAAGAAATTCCATGGATTATATTTTCTTAGTCTGTAATGGAAAAAGAGGATATAAGAATTCACATTTAGGGGCTAGCCTGGTGGTGCAGTGGTTAAGTTTGGCATGCTCTGCTTCAGCTGCCCGGGGTTCACAGGTTTGGATACTGGGCACGGACCTACGCACCGCTCATCAAGCCATGCTGTGACAGCGTCCCACACACAAAAATAGAGGAAGATGGGCACAGATGTTAGCTCAAGGCCACTCTTCCTCAAGCAAAAAGAGAAAGATTGGCAACAGGTGTTAGCTCGGAGCCAATCTTCCTCACCAAAAAAAAAAAAAAATTAACATTTATTGATAATTTATGAGGCAGGCATATGGCATGCAGTATGTTTACATTCACTGTTTCACTTAATTGATAAATTGTGATTATTTTATTCATTTCTAGCCATGTTTCTAGACATGTTTGGATAATTGAGGAATCACATAATAGGCAGTAACTTTTGTCTAACTCAAGTAGATGTCTTAAAAATATGTAGAGAATCTTTCTGAAGCACTAATTTCTTAACTCTTCTACCATAGACTTCTAGTCATAGCCTATTTGCTTGCTGTATAGCCCCCTTCTTGGATTTCAAACATTTATCTACTCTTTTTCTGTTTTGAAAACAGTTTTTGAATTTCACCAGTAATACTTGGGTTTGTGCTTTTAGGGATGGGTAACATTCAGGAATGTGGCCTTAGACTTCTCTCTGGAGGAGTGGGAATATCTGGGTTCTGCTCAGAAGAAGTTGTACTGGGATGTAATGATGGAGAACAGCAACTTGGTCTCACTGGGTAAGCTATCTGCCTCAAAAAGGTCAGAATATGCTCTCTGGAATATCAAAGCTATTTTGAAAGAAACTAGGTGAATTTTTTCACCCTGCTTTCAAAGGAATGGGTTAAGCCTTGTTGTGTTGCAGATGACACCTCCATTAAACACCTTCACCATCCTTCGTGATTCATATTTCTCAGACCCTTCATATAATTTCTACCTTCCTTGATATCCAGGGAGCTAGATGTGACTTGTGGGACATGTAAGGCATGTTCATTGTCAGAGAAACAAGGTGTTACATTGTGTTTGAATTCAGAATTGGTAAAGACGCTCTATGTTATTTCTGACCCATCTTGAGCGAGTATAGTACCTGGGCCTTGAGACTGGCATCTGAAATGGAGAGTGGGAGGAGGACAGTCTTGTGGGACTGAGCCCTTAATCTGTGGGATCTGATGTTGTCTCCAGATAGATAGCGTCGGAACTGAGTTACATTGTAGGACACCTGGCTGGTGTTAGAGAATTGCTTGGTGGGGGAAAGTGTATGGTTACCTCGCTATACATTTGGTGACCAGAAGTGAAGTGTGGTAGTAGCGTAAGAGTAAAGGAGAAACACAGGAGGAGCGTGTTTTTCGTATCCAATTTGCTAACGTTTTCTTAAGAAATCTTGCATGAAGCTTTTGGCACATCATTTTCTCTTCTCATAATGTCTTTGTCAGGTTTTGGTATTAGTGTAGTACTGGCCTCATAAAACAAGATGTGAACCGTCTCCTCTATTTTTGGAAAAGTTTCTTTGATTGGTATTATTTCTTCCTTAAATGTCTGGTATAACCCTATAGTAAAACCAGCTGGGCCTGGAGTTTTCTGTTTTTGATAACAATTTCTTTCTTTTTTTTTTTTTTTAAAGATTTTATTTATTTATTTTTTCCCCCGAAGCCCCAGTAGATAGTTTTTGTCATAGCTGCACATCCTTCTAGTTGCTGTATGTGGGACGCAGCCTCAGCATGGCCGGAGAAGTGGTGCGTCGGTGCGCGCCCGGGATCCGAACCCAGGCCCCCAGCAGCAGAGCGCGCGCACTTAACCACTAAGCCACGGGGCCGGCCCATGATAACAATTTCAATTTCTTTAATAGGTACTGGGTTATTCAGATATTCTATTTCGTCTTGTGTTTGTTTTATAGTAAGTTGTATTTTTCAAGAATTTTGTCCATTTCACCTGAGTTGTCAAATTCGTTGTAATGAAGTGGTTCACCCTTATTAGACTTCTAATATTTATATATTCCTTGGCGATAAGCTCTCTTTCATTCCTGGTGATTTGTCTTTGCAGTTTTTTATTTTTGATAATTCTAGCTACAGTTAAATCAATTTTGTTGCTCTTTCTAAAGAAAATCACTTTTGGTTCGCCTAATTGTATGTCTATTTTCTGTTTCATTTCTTTCTTTTCCTATTTCCTTCTAGGTACTGAGGGTTTACTTTGCTCTTCCTTTTCTAGCTTCTTAAATTGGAACCTCTGGTTACTGATTTTAGACCTTTCTTTTCTTCTATTATAACATTTAAAGCCAGAAATTCCCTATTTTAACTCCATTCCACAAATTTTTATATGTTGCAGTTTTATCAATCAGTTTAAAATATTTTCTTATTTCTCTTTTGATTTCTTCTCTAACCCATTGATTATATAGAAGTGTAGTGTTTAATTTCCAAACATATGTGGGCTTTCTAGATACTTCATTGTTATTGATTTCCAATTTAGTCCCATTTGATCAGAGCATACATTGTGTATGATTTTGATCCTTTGAAATTCATTGATTCTTTTTGTATGCCCCAGTATATAGTCTGCTTTGGTGAATATGCCATGTGCACTTGAAAGGAATATGTATTCGATGGTTGTTGGGTGAATTCTTGTATTGTAAATATTGATTAGTCCAAGTTGGTTGATAGCTCATATCATTTATATCTTTACTGATTTTTTTTTTCTTTTTTTTCCAATTGTCGAGAGATGGATATTAAAATGAGGGCCAGGACTACAGTAGTGCTGATGTGAGTAAAGCACCTGAGGTTCCAAATTTAAAGAGGCAGTCATTCTTAGGGTCATGCAAGTGCAGCATTGTTTGATGCTGTGTTTTTAGGTACATACACATATATGATAATTATGTCTTCCTAATGTATTGACTCTTCTATCATGAAATGTCCCTCTTCATCACTGGAGTAGTTTATCTGAAATTAATATAGCCACTCTTGCTATTTATACTATATTTACATACAATATAAACCCCATAATACACTATTAAAATTTTTGCTTTGAATAGTCATGTGTAGTTTAAAGAAATTGAGATGATAGACAGAGTTATTACATTTATCCAGAGTTTCCATTTATGCTTTCTTCCCTTATTCCTGAAGATCCCGTTTTTCCGCTGGTAGCATTTTGTTTCAGCCTGAAGAGCTTCCTTTTAGCATTTCTTATAATGCAGGCCTGTTGGTGACAAATTCTGTTAGTTTTCTTTTATCTAAAAGTGTCTTTATTTGGCATTCATTCTTGAATATATTTCTCTGGATATAGAAGTCTGCTTTGTTAAAATTTAAACAATTTTTTAAATTGTTTACTGCACACTGACACCTCTAATTCCAGTTCAGTTTAACAGGGTTTATTAGACCTCTTCCTTTACATGTTTGTACCTCTCTTCTCTGACTGAGAATCCTGTTTCCAGATATTCTCAATATATTTACTTATTACTCAGTTACTCTACATGTATCCAGTCTGCCTTCCACGCAGACCATAAGCTCTTCCTGAGCTTCTCTGTGCATGTCAACACGTGGGCCTAGACCCTGATTCTCTCCCCAGTTGTGGGAGAGAATTTTGAGAAATTTCAAGAAGATCGAGTTCCTCCACAAGCCCCAGCTTCTACCACTCTCCCAGAGGACATGTGAACCCTTCTCTTTTTATACTTATATTTTGAAATTTTGGGGGAAAAAAATCTCATAGAGGCTGTAGGCAAGCAAGCCCTGATACTAAGACCCACCACTCTCATGGCAAATATATATACCAAGTAAATCAATCTCCTTATCCCAGAACTCATCACTCTCATGGTCCACACTTGAGCCCCTGGCTGTGTATATCTTTTTTATTTGGAAAATTTGTATTTTTAAAAATCTGATTTGTCTTGAGATATAGTCTGTGGTTTTATTGATTGTTTTTCTTCATTGCTTGTTTGTCTTCTAGTGAACTTGCATTTGTAATTCTTGAATTCTATCACCTCATTTCTGAGTTGTTCTAATATATACTATTATTTTATTTATTGTAATATTTTCTCAATGTTTATTCCTGTGTAGTAAAGAATTAACCTTACACAGAGAGGTCTTGCCTTTGTCCTCGGCTCCTGGGAGGTGATCACTGTGCCGTCGGAATGTTCTGCCTGATAAGTATCTTTGTTTACCTGAGAGTAAACACCTTATAGTCTAACAATGTGATTTATGATTGGAGTTTTGAGTCATGCAGTATTAGCTCAAAGTCTGGAGGGGCTGGAAACTAAGATCAGCCATGCAGGCAGTCAACCATGTCTATGGGCTGAGCCCCAGTAGAAACTCTGGACACCATGGTTCAGGTGAGCTTCCCTGGTTGGCAGTGCTCCATGCTTTGTCACGCACCGTTGCTGGAAAAAGTTAGTATTGTCCACAACTTCACTGGAAGAGGACACCTAGGAGCTTTACTCTGGGACCTTTCCTGGGCTCTGCCCCGTGTGTCTCTTCCCTTAACTTACGTTCATCTGTATCCTTTCACTTTAATAAACTACAACTGTGACTAATAGCTTTCAGTGAGTTCTATGAGTCCTTCTAGCAGTAATTCACCAGAATTATCCTGGGAACCCCCAAACTTGTACTGCCTAAAGTTTATTTTACTATTTCTCTTAAACTTTTTCTGACTTGTTTTTAGCACGATAAGACACTGAGTTTTCTTCTGAAAATAGCTCTACCTTTTCACGTAAGATCTGATATCTAGTGTTCTAATTATCTTTTTAAAAGTTTTGAAAGTTTAGTTTTTAATTCCTCTTTGACTCAAGAATAACTTAATACAGTTCAGATGTGAAATTAGGCTTTTGGCTAGGTATATGTAAAAGTTCGATGGATCAAAGGCGATGATTTTTTTTTTAGCCTATGTCATAGATAGTGATTTGTACTTTATCAGAATACATATAATATTTGATAGACCCTCTCTTCAGGATGGAAAGATTTACAATTACATTAGGATGAAGGTAGTCTGATCCCTTCATTGTGTAGTTCCAGAATCCTTCTTATAATCTGTGTGGTCTTAGTTTTGCATTCTATGAGTATGTTAACCATTAACCGAATGGCTTTACAACTGAAAGTCCTTATCCAAATAAAAAATGTTTTTCTAATTCTTTGAGTCTATCTACATTTATTAGTCTCATCATCTAGAGGCATTTGCTAACATTGAAATATAGTTCTACTGGGAAAGTCAGAAAGAATGCTTGATATTGCCGTTTATTTATTAATTTTTTAAGTAATTAGTGATCTTAAATGACATGAGATTTTTCTGGCCTTTTTTTAAAGTCTCACTATGCATTCATTGCTACATATTAAAGCAATATATTTTATTCTATCATATTTTTTAAAAGTATTTTTAAAATTAACATACAGTAAAATTGACCTTTTTTGTGTCGAGTTATATGAATTTTAACACATGTATAGATTCAGGTAACTATACCACAGTCCGTATACGGAAGGGTTACATCAGAAAGCTCCCTTGCATGCATGATCCCTTTGTAGTCAAATCCTCCCCACAGCCCTAACCACTGGCAACCACTCATCTGTTTCTTGTCTCTATAGTTTTGTCTTTTCAAGAATGCTGTGTAAAGGATCATATACTATGAAATCTTTTGAGACTGGCTTCTTTCATTCAGCTTAAGGCCTTTGAGAGTCATCTGTGTGGTTGCAGTTCATTCCTTTTTATTGCTGAGTAATAGTCTGTTGTATGAATGTACCACAGTTTATTTATCCCTTCACCTATTAAAGGACATTTGGATAGCTTCCAGTTTTTGAATATGAATTTGAACTTGAATATTCAGTTATAAATAGAGCTGATATAAAACATTCATGTACAGGTTTTTGTGTGAACATAACTTTTCATTTCTCTAGGGTAAACAGATAAGAGTGGTGTGGTATTGCTGAGCTGTATTTTAAGTGTATGGTTACCTTTATAACAAACTGCCAAATAGTTTTCTAAAGTGGCTGTACCATTTTACATTCTCACCAGCAGTGTATAAGAGTTCCAATTCCTCTGCAAGCTGACCAGCCCTTGATATTGTCAGTATTTCTCATTTTAGCTATTCTAATAAGTGTGGAGTAGTATCTTATAATTTTAATTTGCATTTCCCTAATGGCTAATGATGTTATGCCAAGTGTCTGCTAACTTGCCGTCCTTTTATCATCTTTGGTGACATGTCTGTTGAGTATTTTGACATTTTATTTATTTATTTTTAATTTTTTTGGTGAGGAAGATTAGCCCATCTTCCTCTATTTTGTATATGGGATGCCACCACAGCATGGGTTGATGAGCGGTACGTAGGTCTGTTCCCAGGATCCGAACCTGCTAACCCCAGGCTGCTGAAGCAGAGCGCGCAAACTTAACCACAATGCCACCAGGCCAGCCCCTGACTATTTTAAAACATAGTTGTCTGTTTTTTACTATTGGGTTTTAAGAATTCTTTATATATTCTGGATTCAAGTTCTTTGTCAGATACGTGGCTTGCAACTATTTTCTCTCAATCTATAACTTTTCATCCTCTTCACATTGTCTTTTAAGAGCAAAATTTAAAAATTTTGATGAACTCTAATTTATCAAGTATTTGATGGATTGTGCTTTTAGTGTCATATCTAAGACTCTTTGCCTAATCTGTGCATTCTCAGTGGAGCCATGTTGCCCCTACAAGGGTCAAAATTGGTTCTTGGTAATGAAAGAAAATCATTCTTGATGTATAAAGCACATATATACATAGAGTATATAAACAGATACACAATGTATTTGTGGTATTAACGTTTCATGAGGATACAATGACCAATTGCTCTTGAGCTATTCAAAGACTGAAAAGAGCTAGGGAGATTTATGCTGTGTTATAGTGATTCTACAGTAGCTGCCAATATAGTCACTGAGATAAAAGAATAATGTGTCAGAATTTTACCAAGTTCCCAAATGCAATGAAATAGCTAATTTCTGTTTTTAAACAATCCAGTTATTCATTTAAAGGAACAATGTGCAATTGATAGTTTTTAAGTGAGAGAGAAAAGCTATAATCAGCTGCAAAGAAGTAATAATAATCACTCCTGCAAAATTCAGGTTGCAAGCCAGCAAAGAAAGGCTAATATTGCACTTTCATTTAACAAAATAGCTTTCCCTTTGAAATGTTAGTAAATAGATTTACCTTGCTAAGATTTATAGAGACTATCAGAAATATGTATTAGAAGTTATTTATTTATTTATTTATTTTTTGTGAGGAAGATCAGCCCTGT
Organism: Ceratotherium simum simum; assembly: GCF_057802395.1. Lineage (NCBI taxonomy): Eukaryota > Metazoa > Chordata > Mammalia > Perissodactyla > Rhinocerotidae > Ceratotherium > Ceratotherium simum. The sequence goes on from NC_141932.1 coordinate 27,572,780, forward strand.
GCTAACATCTGCCAATCCTCCTCTTTTTTTGCTGAGGAAGACTGGCCCTGAGCTAACATCCATGCCCATCTTCCACCACTTTACATGGGACGCTGCCACAGCATGGCTTGCCAAGCGGTGGGTCGGTGCATGCCCAGGATCCAAACCAGCGAACCCCGGGCTGCTGCAGCGGAGTGCGCATACTTAACCGCTTGTGCCACTGGGCCGGCCCCTAGAAGTTATTGAATCATCATGAAATGAACTCTACTTCTAGCCAAATTACAAAATGTTTATAGTTTTCTTTTGATTTTTAACTTTACTGCATACTTTTTAAGGAAAAGTAAATTGGGTTGTTGAGGTAGTTGGTGTTTGACCTGAGCACTTTTTTTTTTGTTTGTTTGGTGAGGAAGATTGGCCCTGAGCTAACATCCATGCACATCTTCCTCCATTTTGTATGTGGGACACCGCCACAGCATGGCTTGATGAGCAGTGTGTATGACCTGAGCACTTTTTAAAGTTAACTCAGAGAAAAGATTTGTGGAAGGTTACAATAAAAGTATTCTGTGTTGAGCCATAAGAATGTCCCTCCTCCAACAAAAAAACTTTTGAAAGCTTAATTTGGAATTAGTAGAAACTCTTCCTTTGTTAACCAAGATATTATTTAACGTAGAAAGCCAGTTAATAAAATGCCTTAGTTTTAGCATAATGGCAAAAATTTTTAAAAAATTCCTGGGGAGAGTGTAGCTAGGAAAAAAATATCTAAAAAGACTCCTTTAGGGGATACTTTTCTCCTGTTTTCTTCAAAAGGTTATAGTTCTATGTTTTACATTTAAATGTATGGTCCATCTTGATTTTGTATAAAATGTGAGTTTTAGGAAGAGAGTTTTGTTTTTTTTTTTAATTAAATGGAAACCCAGTTGTTCCAACATCATTTGTTAAAAAAGGCTGTCCATTCTCCATTCTATTGCTTTTATAACTTTGTCAAAAATCAGTTGGCCATATTTGTGTTGGTCTATTTCTGGACTCTATTCTGTTTCATTAATATACATTTCTATCCCTTTGCTAATACCACATTGTCTTGATCGGTGCAGCTTTAGAGTAAGCTTTAAATTTGTGTAGTGTGATTACTCCAACTTTCTTCTTTTTCAAAATTATTTTGGATATTCTATTTCTTTTGCCTTTCCATGTAATCCTTAAAATCAGCTTATCTGTATCTTAAGAAACTCTGGCTGGGATTTTGATTGGAATTGTATTAAATCCATTTCCTCTAAGTTGTCAATTTGGGGAGCGTAGAGATCTTTACTTTGTTGTTTTCCAATCAGTGAATGTGGTATGTCTTTCTATTTATTTCTTTTATCAGCATTTTACAGTTTTTAGCATACATATTTTCTACATATTTTTTCAGATTTATACCCAAGTTTTTCATCTGTGAGTGTGGGCTATAATAAATGGTATTGTTTATTTAATTTCATTTTCCAATTGCTTGCTGTTGGTATATAGAAATATGATTGATTTTGTGTGACCTTGTGTCCTGCGACCTGGCTTAACTCACTTATTAGTTCTAGGAGTGTTTTGTAGATTCTTTGGGATTTTATAGAATGACAATCATACCAGCTGTGAATAAGGACAGATTATTTCTTCCTTTCCAATCTGTATGCCTTTTATTTCTATTTTTTCTCATTGCATTAGCTAGGATTTCCACTACTACATTGAATAGGAGTGATGAGAACAGATATTTTTGCCTTGTTCTTGATGTTAGCAGGAAGCATTAATCTTTCACCATTTAATATAACATTATCTATAAGTTTTTTATAGATCCTTTTTATTATATTGAGAAAGTTCTCTTTTATTTCTACTTTGCTGAGCTTTTTTCCCAATGTATTTTAACCTTTTATTACGTCATATAACGTAATAAACGTTATAACGTTTCTCCCCGCCCCCAACTTTACTGAGATATAATTGACAAATAACTTGTATATATTTAAGGTGTATAATGTGATGATTTGATATATGTATATATTGTGAAATGATTACCACAATCAAAATAATTAACACATCCATCACCTCACAGTTACCTTTTTTTTTCTTTTTGGTAAGGAGAACACTTAAAATCTATTCTCTTAGCAAATTTCAAGAATACAGTATAGTATTATAAATTATAGTCACCATGCTGTATGTTAGATCCCTAGAACTTATTCATATTATAACTGAAAGTTTGTACCCTTTGACCAACATCTCACCATTTCCACACTCACCTCCCCCTTGCCCCTGGCAACCACTATTCCACTCTGTTTCTATGAGTCTCATTTTTTTAGATTCCATATGTAAATAATACCATATAGTATTTCTTTTTCTCCATCTAGCTTATTTCACTTAGCATAATGGCCTCCAGGTTCAACCATGTTGTTGCAAATGGCAAGATTTCCCTTTTTTTTTTATTTTATGGTTCATCAGTATTCCCCTCTCTATATATACTCCCACCAACAGTGTACAGGGTTCCCTTTTCTCCACACCCTCACCAACACTTAAAAATCTCTTGTCTTTTTGATGACAGCCATTCTAACAGGTGGAAGGTAATATCTCATTGTGGTTTTGATTTGCATTTCCCTGTGGATGATTAGTGATGTTGAGCACCTTTTCTTGTACCTGTTGGCCATTTGTATGTCTTTGGAAACTCTAGATAAACTGATGTTCGAGGAAAATTACTCGCCAGAGCAAATATTTAATATGGATGAAAGCTCCTTATTCTGGAAATGGATGCCTGAAAGGACTTTGATCCATAAGGAGGCCAAGTCATTGCCATGTTTCAAGGCTTTTAAGGTCAGGATAACAGTTTTGCTTGGAAGTAATGTTGCAGGCTACAAATTGAAACCCTTTGTGATCTGGCACAGTGAGGACCCCAGGACCTTCAAGTATATCAGTAAGCACACACTGCCAGTGTACTACAGGAGCAGTAAGAAGTCATAGATGACCCAGCTCCTTTTCCAAGATGCCCTCCTGAATTGCTGTGTGTCTTGACATGAGTACAGCCATGTTTGGCCGCTCCATCGACCTACAGCCACCAGCACAAAAAGAAATATAAAAGCTGCTTTCTGCGTGATGGAAACTGGCCCTTCTCCCATGGAGATAGTTGCAATGTGTAAAATTTCAAGGCCCTTCGGGCACCGCAGCCTGGGACAGACTGGCCATCTGTGCTGGGCTGGGACGATAAGCAGGTAAACAATACACGTACTCAACTACTGGGCTGGGATGATAGCCAGGGGGCTCAGTGCACGTGTGCCACTGATAACCATTTGTGCATGGGAACACTAAATGCTTGCTCTGTAAACTCTGTAACTGCTTATATAAACTGCTGAAAACCGAGGCCTGGTGAGAGTTCCACCTGTGGAAGGGACGCCTTGCCCAGGACGTGTGATTCCCGCCCAGCCGTGTCGATTGACAGGACTCTCCCGGCAGTTGGGCGTGGATGTTGTGAGTAATTGATTTATTGTGAAGCAATTGATCTGATGTGTTCTCTTTTCGGTCAACCTGGTGTTTCTCTTTCCGGTCGATTTGTGTCATTTCCCTTCAGTTGATCTGGTGTTTCCCTTCCCTCTTATTATATGACCTATTTGAATCTGCTGCTATCTCAGCCAATGTGGATGTTTTCCCTTTCCAGTCGAGCTGGTGTTTTTTCCCTCTTATTATTTGACTTATTCGGATCTGTTTGCGGACTATCGCCTTTACTATCCTTTATATAATAAAATGTACCTTCAGTCCAATTGTTTGGATTCGAAAGTTTCTTTTACGTCTCCAATCGAATCCCCAAACCTCTCATAACACTGTGCCAGCAAAATGGAGAAGTGCTGTTTGGAGAATAACATACCTTTCAAGATTTTGCTTATTTTTGATAATGCTCCCAGACATCCTCCTTTTATTGGTGATCTTCATCCCAATATCAAAGCAGTATTTCTCCCTCCAAACAGCACCTCTTTGATCCAGCCAATGGATCAAGGAGTTATAGCAGCTTTTAAGGCCTACAGCGTGAGGAGGACCTTCGCCCATGCTATTGCTGCAATTGAGGAAGACACTGAGATGACACTGATGCAATTCTGGAAGGATTACTACATCTATGACTGCATCAAGAATCTTGCTTGGGCTTGGGGTGATGTCACCAAGGAGTGTATGAAGAGCGTCTGGAAGAAGACACACAAGAGGTTTGTCCATGACTTCAAAGGATTTGCCAAGGATGAGGAGGTTGCAAAAATCAACAAGGCTGTGGTTCATATGGCAAACAAGTTTACCTTGGATGTGGATGCGGATGACAATGCGAAGCTCTAGAAGTGGTTCCTGAGGAAGTGACTAATGAGGAGTTCTTGGAACTGGAACAGGAACACACAATTGAAGAAGAGGCAAGAGAAAAGGAAACTGCAGGAGAAGAAAACGAACTCTCCAGAAAATTCACAGTGAAGGGTTTAGCAGAGCTTTTGCAGACCTCAACAAGCTCCTTAAAAAGTTTGAAAATATGGACCCCAACACCAAAAGGTTTTCATTAATAGAGAGGAGTATTCATGGTGCATTCTTGCTTTCTGACACAAGATACGCCAGGCTTACCTGTACCTTCCCTTCCCCGAACCAGACACTTGAATTGAGACAAATGTGTTTTCCTGGCCATCTTTTTTCTGTGTCATTAGATATTATCCTTTATTTGTTTAAAACGTTTATAAAAAACATTTTTTATTTTGATTCTTGTCAGTTATAATGTTGGCCTGTTATAGCCATTTCGGGTTGTATCTGTGGCCTATTAATATGATCAGTTAGTATTCAAAAACTTACTTCTTCCTGACACAGGATGTTCAGGGCTCATCTTGTACTTTCTCTGCCATTGATCAACATTCAGACATTTCTTCGGGGAGTTCATAAAATGTGTATTGATATTTAGTGACCACAATATGAGCAATAGGGGTGCTTATGACTTTTTTGTCTTTATAATGTTTAAGTGTTTTAGCATATTATCTCTTTCTCAAAATTGATCTCTTTCAACTTTTTACAGTTTCTGGGGTTTAGATTATTTACTAGAATTTTTTCATTCATCTATTTCAAGTTGATTGGCATAGGACTCTTTTATCATTTAAATAGAACTACATGCTCTGTGGAGGCTATTTGTCCTCTCGTTCGTATTTTATTATGCTTTTTAATATGTTTTTTAAACTCATTACAGTTAGTTGTTGCTTAACAAAAGGGATATGTTCTGAGATATATATCATTAGGCGATTTTGTCATTGTGTAAACACCATAGACTGAACTTACAGAAACCTAGATGGTATAGCCTACTACACACCTAGGCTGTATGATACTAATTTTATGGGACCACTGTCATATATGTGGTCTGTCATTGACTAGAACGTCATGTGGCACATGACTGTACATTCTACCTCTATGTTTATTAATTCCTTCCTTCTACTTTATTTTACTCTTTAATCCCTAACTCATTGAGGGAGATGCCTCATTTAGTTATCTTTATTACTTTATTTTTATTAATATAAGCATTAAAATCTATACTGGCTACTATAGTTGTATGCCCTAGATACTGCTGAAAAATTATATAATGTTTTTAACATCATGGTTTTCTAGAGGTTTTTTTCATTTTGATTATATTTCACAGTTGACCCAAAACCTATTTAGTAGATTGTTTATTTCCAAGTGAAAATGTTTTGGTTTCACTCATTATCATCAGTCTGTTTATTTTATTGCAGCCAAATAATGTTACTTGTTTTATTTCACGTTTGTTATACATACCATGCTTTAGTTATAGGAAAATTATTCTTGGTCCCACCTTACACATGGTCAGTCTATCACTTCTGATTTTCTTTAGGCTATTTGCTAATCTTTATTGCCATCCTCTAGCCAAAAACTAATGTATGATTTGTTGTAGAACCCATGGCACTCTGGTGCCATCAAGGCCTTTCTCCATATTATTATTAGCATATTCTCCATTGTAGCTCCAAGCCTTTTTGATCAAAATTTTATAAGCTTTACAGTATGGTATACCTGTTAATAATATCTGAAAAATCTTTGAGATGCTTTTCTAAGAAATATAAGAATGGTTAACTTTGGATATGCTTTTATGCTCATCTGAAATGGAAATAATATAGGAAAGAGTGTATTTCATTACTATAGTAAAGTATCAGAGGGATGGGAGGCAGAGAGATATATACAGTAACAATTATTTATAGATATATACAGTTGCCTATTTTGGTTAAATGATATTCATCTGTCTTTTCAATAGCTTATCTTCCTAATATTTACTTTATTCTCACTGAAATTTCCTTTCTTTTATCCAGTAATTAACTTGTTCTCTAATTAACAACTGCATTGTCCTAGGAGCTTGTTATTTAGTGACATATGAAAGAATGATGGCCTCTGCCCCTGTGGATCTTTAGGGGTAAATAAATAAATGCATTAATATAAATAATTATTAAATAATAGAGAGAAATCAGTGTGTAATGGAGGCAAGGAACTAGGTGCTAGAATAGAAAAGACATAGGCATGAACTTCTTTGATAGGGTCAGCTGATGTATCCATTTTGAGTAACCAACCTTTAGATCTGAGGGAAAAAAAGGAGGAAACCACACAATGAACCCATCCATGAGAGGTGAAAGAGATAGGTAGCTCTAAGAGATAAGAAATATTGCATGATCTGGGAACTAAAAAGAAGAAGATTTTAGGGAAAAGGATAGAGCGGAATGAACTAAGTCTTTTACGTAGGGCCTTGTTATCCATGAGAAATTGCTTGGATTTTATTCTAAGAAAAAAGAAACCATTTAAAAATCTTGTAAGTAGAGACTCTCAAATCTTGATCTGCGTCAGAATTATCTAGTAGAGACATTAAAATACAGATGCCTGGGACCTACACTATAGATGTTGATTCACTTCATCTGGGTTGGTTGCTGTACATCAGTACTTGCCACAACTTTCCCAGTTGATTCTGATCAACACCTAAATTTCAGAACCATGGACTTAACTTTTTGCCCTTTCATAACTTCCTTATCATGTATACAGTCTCTTCATTCTTTGAGTTTTCTTGCTTTTCGTCAAATTTCATAACACTATGCTAGCTGTTGACTGCTAATGTTCATTATTTTCAGTTTGGCTCTATGTTTTTAATAACAATTTTATTTTGCTGGTATAGGGAAAATAAAATCATTAGTTTCCTTTCTTTTCTTTCAGATTTGGAGTCCAAATGTGAGACATTTTTAGAAAAAAAAAATTCCAATGCAAAGTAATGGAAAGAAGTAAAATCCTTGACTGTGAGGACTCCATTTTCAGAAATAACTGGCAAAACAAAAGCAAGATTGAGGTAAGGGGCTCAGGAGGGATGTTTTCACAAATACTGTGGAGGACAGAAGGAAGTTCAGAAAGAAAAGAGCTATCAAGAGCTTTCAACCCAGAATTCTAGGTCAGGATACCCTTCAGGAAGGAAGATGAAGAGAATTATGAGAATTTGTTGCCAGTGGACCTGCTTTAAAAGAACTGCTAAAAGACATCCTTCAGACAGGAAGGAAACGGTAACAGAAAGAAATTTGGAACATTTCGGATGAAGAAAGCATTGAAAGGAGTAAACAGATAAAAATAATAAAAATAAATACAGTAATGGACATCTCGAGTTTTAAAAATTTTTTGACATTTTAAAGCTAAAATTATTACATAGTCTGATGTGGTTCTCAATGTATGTAGAGGTAATCTTTAATACAACTATATCATAAAGTGGGGGAGGTTAAAGAGACCTAAGTCATGTTAAGATCTTTACTTTCCACATGAAGTGGTAAATGTTGATACTAGTAGACTGTGATGAGTATGCATATCATAATCCCTAGAGCAGCCACTAAATAAAACTGTACAAAGAAAAATACTCATAAACAATATAAATTAAAATGGAATACTAACAAGTGTTCAAAAAAAACCACAGCAAAGGCAGGAGAGGGAAAATAGAAATGAAAGAGTAGGGAAATTATAGATTTAAAAAAAAAAAACAGTGGGGAGAAAAAGAACACAAATAATAAAATAGCAGACTTAAATCTTAACACCAGGAAGTATATTAAATATAAATGATCTAAACACACAATTAAGATTATCAAAATGGATCTTTTTTTTTTTTTTGCTGATGAAGATTTGCCCTGAGCTAACATCTGTTGCCAATCTTCCTCTTTTTGCTTGAGGAACATTTGCCCTCAGCTAACATCTGTACCAGTCTTCCTCTATTTTGTATGTGGGTCCCCACCACAGCATGGCTGCAGACGAGTGGTGTAGGTCTGTGCCTGGGAACCCAACCTGGGCTGCTGAAGCTGAGTGCGCCAAACTTAACCACTTTTTTTAATGACCAAAGTGTATGCAGTCTATAAGAAACTCACTTCAAATAATATAGGTAGGATAAAAGTAAACAGATGAACACATTAGGATGGCTACTCTCAAAAAAACAAGTGTTGGCAAGGATGTGGAGAAATTGGAACCTTTGTGCACTGTTGGGAGTGCAATATTGTTAAGCAAAAAGGAACCAGAAATTAAATTTGGAAAATTCTCAGCCTATCCATACTGCAAAAAAATGAGAAAGCTTGTTCTGAAAAGAACACTAAAGGTGTGGCCAAACAATCATTTGATAAGGAGATTAGTATGGGTGTGAAGCCACCACAGCAGAGACACTATCAGTTTGAACTGAAGGGACAGAGATGGGAAGAAATGAAGGAAGGCTGTTAGACTTCGTAGATCCTGCAGGACCAGACCACAGAGCTCTTTGGCTGCAAACATGCTATTCTTCAAGACAAGGAAGAAAGACCCCAAAGGTGATTCAGAGATCATCAGGGCTGCCTCCTCAGTTTCAAAAGCAGGGGGTCATTACCTTGGTTTCAACAGGCCAGTTGGCAGCCAGCTGGAGCCTTGGAGTGGGGCTTCCCGGAGCCTTGGGAGTGCAACCCCTACCAGGCAGACTCTTGGCATGGCCTCCATCTGACAGAGCCACAGAGGCAGGACTGTCACCCCAGTGGATCCAGGAAATGGGACATTAAGCCGAAGAGGATTATTCTCAAACTTTAAGATGTAATGGTACTTGCCTTGCTAAGTTTTGGACTTGCTTGGGACGTGTCCCTTGTTTTTTCTGATTTTACCCTTTTGGAACGGGAACATCTATCCTATGCCTGTCCCAATACTGCATTTTGAAAGCATATAACTTACGTGGTTTCACACGTTCGTGACTGGAGAAGAATTTTGCCTCAGGATAAATCATACCTCAAGTCTCACCTATACCTGATTTAGATGATATTTAGATGATACTTTGGACTTTATACTTTAGAGTGGATGCTGGCATGAATGAAGACATTGGAGCAGTTGGGGTGGGGTGAATGTATTTTGTATGTGAGAAGTACATGAATTTTGGAGGGCCAGGGGTGGAATGTTAGGGACTGAACGTGTCTCCCCAAAATTAATGTTGATTGCCTCAAAAAGAATAAAATATGTAGGAATAAATTTAACCAAGGAGGTGAAAAACCTATACACTGAAAACTATAAGACATTGATGAAAGAAATTGAAGGCAACCCAAATAAATGGAAAGATATACTGTGTTCATGGATTGGAAGAATTAATATTGTTAAAATCGCCATACTACTCAAAGCAATATACATTTTCAAAGCAATCTCCATCAAAATACCAATGGCATTTTTCATAAAACTAGAACAAAAAAAATCCTAAAATTTGTATGGAACCACAAAAGACCCTGAATAGCCAAAGCAATCTTGAGAAAAGAAGAAATCTGGAGGTATCATGCCCTCTGATTTCAAACTATATTACAAAGCTATAGTAATCAAAATAGTATGGTGCTGGCACAAAAACAGACACATACATCAATGCAATAGAATAGAGAGCACAGAAATAAAATCACACTTATATGCTCAATTAATCTATGACAAAGGAGGCAAGAATTTACAAATGGGAAAAGACAGTCTCTTCAATAGGTGGTGTTGAGAAAACTGGACAGCTAGATGCAACAGAATGAAACTGGACCACTATCTTACACTGTATACAAAAATAAACGCAAAATGGATTAAAAACTTAAGTGTAAGACCTAAGCCATAAAACTCTTAGAAGAGGACACAGGAAGTGAGCTCTTTGACATTGGTCTTAACAATATTTTGTTAAACCAGTCTCCTCAGGCAAGGGCAACAAAAGCAAAAATAAACAAATGGGATTATATCAAACTAAAAAGCTTTTGCACAGCAAAGGAAACCATCAACAAAACAAAAAAGCAACCTACTGAACAGGAGAAGATATTCGCAAATCACATATCTGATAAGGGTTTAATATTGAAAATATATAAAGAACTTACACAACTTAATATCAAAAAACAACCTGATTAAAAAATGGATAGAGGGCTTCAATAGACATTTTTCCAAAGAAGACATACCGATGGTCAACAGGCACATGAAAAGATGCTCAACATCACTAATCATCAGAGAAATGCAAATCAAAACCACAGTAAGATACTACCTCACACCTATCAGAATGGCTATTAACAAAAAGACAAAAAAATAACAAGGTTGTAGAGAAAAGGGAACCCTCATCCACTGTTGGTAGGAATGTAAATTGGTGCAGCCACTATGGAAAACAGTATAGAGGTTCCTCAAAACATTAAAAATAGGGCTGGCCTGGTGGCCCAAGCGGTTAAGTGCGCGCACTCCACTTTGGCGGCCCGGGGTTCGCGGGTGCGGGTCCCAGGCATGCACCAATGCACTGCTTGTCGTGCCATGCTGTGGCGGCATCCCATATAAAGTAGAGGAAGATGGGTATGGATGTTAGCACAGGGCCAATCTTCCTCGGCAAAAAAGAGGAGGATCGGCATTGGATGTTAGCTCAGGGCTGATATTCCTCACAAAAAAAAAGTTAAAAATAGAACTGCCATACAATCCAGTAATTCCACTTCTGGATATTTATCTGAAGAAAACAAAAATACAAATTTGAAGAGATTTATGCACCCCTATGTTCATTGCAGCATTATTTACAATAGCCAAGATATGGAAGCAACCTAAATGTCCACTGATAGATGAATGGATAACGATGTGGTGTATATATACAGTGAAATATTACTCAGCCAAAAAAAGGAATGAAATCTTGCCATTTTCTTTTTTTTGTGCATGTGAGGAGATCAGCCCTGTGCTAACATCTGCCAATCCTCCTCTTTTTTTGCTGAGGAAGACTGGCCCTGGGCTAACATCTGTGCCCATCTTCCTCCACTTTATATGGGACGCCACCACAGCGTGGCTTGGCAAGCGGTGCATTGGTGCACACCTGGGATCCAAACCGGCGAACCCCGGGCCGCCACAGTGGAGCTCGTGCACTTAACCACTTGCGCCACCAGGGCAGCCCCGAAATCTTGCCATTTTCAACAACATTGGTGCACCTAGATGGTATTATGCTAAATGAAATAAGTCAGACAGAAAAAGATAAATACCATATGATCTCACTTATATGTGGAATCTAAAACAAAACAAACAAACAAAACTAAACAGAAACAGACTCATAGATGCAGAAAACACACTAGTGGATACCAGAGTGGGGAGAAGTGGGTGTGTGGGTGAAACAGGTGAAGGGAATAAGGGGCACAGACTTCCAGTTATAAAATAAATAAGTCATGGGGATGTAATGTACAGCATAGGGAATGTAGTCAATAATACTGTAATAACTTTGTATGGAGTAGATGGTAACTAGACTTATTGTGGGGATCATTTCATAATGTATATAAATATCAAATCAATATCATGTACATCTGAAACTAATAAAATATTCTATGTCAATTATTCATCAGTAAAGAAAAAATTCATGTTGAAGCCCCAGCCCCAAATGTGATGGTATGTAGAGAAGAGGGCTTTGGGAGATAACTAAGTTTAGATGACATCATGCATGTGGGTGCCCATGATAGGATTAATGTCCATATAAAAAGAGGGAAAGACCAGAGCTTCCTCTTTCTCCATCATGTGAGGACACAGTGAGAAGGCAGCTGCCTGCAAGCCAGAAAGAGTGTTCTCACTAGGAACTAAATTTGCTGGCACCTTTATCTTGGACTTCCTGGTATACAGGACAGTGAGAAATAAGTATCTGTTGTTTAAGCTGTCCAGTCTGTGGTATTTTTTTTTATAGCAACTAGAGCTGACTACAACAGAGAGGAAATTTAAAAATATATAAAACTGAATGAAAATGAAAATACTACATATCAAAATTTGTGATGAGCAGCTAGAGCAGTGCTGAGAGGGAGTTTATAATGCTAAATGCTTTAGAAAGCATTAGAAAAGTAGAAAAGTCTTGTTCCAATTATCTAAGTCCCTACCTCAAGAAAATAGAAAAAGATGAATAAAATAAACCCAAAGCGAGAGGAAGGTAGGAAATAATAACAAGAGTAGAAATCAAAGAAATTGAAAACAGGAATTAATTGAACAATGAATTAAAATAAAAACTGGTTCTTAAGAAAAAAATTCAATAAAATTGGTAGACTTCTACCAAGACTAACAAAGGTAAAAAAGAGAAGATACAAATCTTCAATATAGGAATGAAATGGAGATATATCAATGCTGATCCTGCAACTACTAAAAAGATAAATAGGGAATACTATTGTGGTAGGCAGAAAAATGGCTCCCCTAAAATGTCCATGTCCTAATCCCTGGAACATGTGAATATGTTACATTACATGGCAAAGGGGAATTAAGTTTACAGATGAAACAAAGTTTGCTAATCAGCTGATTTTAAGTTAGGCAAATTATTCTGGATTATCCAGATGGGCCCAGTAAAATCACAAGGGTCCTTAAAAAGTAAAGAAGAAGGCAGAAAAGGAGATTAAAATGATGTGATGTGGAGTAACATCAGCAAAATGGCAGACTAGGAAGCTCCAAGCTTCTCATTCAGTCTTTTCAGCAAATGGTGCTGGGAAAACTTGATATCTTTATGCAAAAGAAAGAAGTTGAACCATTACCTTACACCGTATACAAGAATTAACTCAAAATGGATGAAGACCTATACATATGAGGGAAAACTGTAAAACTGTTAGAAGAAAACATAGGAAGAATCTTCATGACACATGATTTGGCAGTGATTTTTTGGATATGACACAGCACAACAAAAGAAAAACAGGCAACAAAAGAAAAAATATATAAATTAGACTTAATGAAAATTAAAGACTTTCGTGCATCAAAGTGTTTACACTATCAACAGCTTCACACTATCAACAGAATGAAAATGCAAACCACAGAATGGGAGAATATATTTGCAAATCATATCTGATAAGGGGTTAATATCCAGGATATTTAAAGAATTCCTACAACTCATTATTAACAGCAACAAAAACCAATTTAACAATGGGCAAAGAACTTGAATAGTCTTTTGAGCAATAAGCACATGAAAAGATGCTCAATGTCACTACTAATTAGAGAGATGTAGAGTAAAACCACAATGAGATACCACTTCACACCCACTAGGATGAATTTTTTTTTTAAAGGCAAAACAAAATAAGTGTTGGTGAAGACGTGGAGAAATTGGAAGCATTGCTGCAAGGAATATAAAATGGTGCGGCCACTGGTGAAAACTGTTTGATAGTTTCTCAAAAAATTAAAGATAGAATTTACCATCTGATCTAGCAATTCCTCTTCTGGTTATATGCCCAAAAAAATTGAAAGCAGGGACACAAATAGATATTTGTACACCCATGTTTATAGAGCATTCTTGACAATATCCAAAAGGTGGAAGCAACCCAAATTTTTGAATGGAATATTATTTACCATAAAAAGGAAGGAAATTCTCACACATGCTACAATGGATGAACATGGAAGACAAACTGAGTGAAATAAGCCAGTCACAAAAGGACAAATATTGTATTATTCCTCTCATATGAGGTGCTGAGAGTAGTCAAATTCATAGAGATAGAAAATAGAATGATAGTTGCTAGGGATTAGGGGAAAGTGGAATGGGGAGTTATTGTTTAATGGGTATGGATTTTCATGTGGGAATATGGAAAAGTTCTGGAGATAGATGGTGGTGATGATTGCACAAAAATGTGAATGTACTTACTGCTACAATTGTACACTTAAAATGATAAATTTTAGAGTTAACTGTGTTAACTAGCTGAGATGATGGATGTGTTATCTTGATCTTGGTAACCATTCTACAATGTATATATATATTAAATCATCACACTGTACACTTTAAATATATACAATTACTCCTTGATAAAGTTTAAAAAGGTAACTTTTATGTTATGTGTATTTTACGACAATAAAAAAGAAGATACAAATAAGTTGAAAATGAAAATATGGAAAAAGATATTCCAAGCAAATAGTAACCAAAAGAGAAGACATTCCTTTACTAAAATCAGACAAAATACATTTTAAATCAAGAATTGTTACAATAGGGCCGGCCCCATGGCTTAGCGGTTAAGTGCACGTGCTCTGCTGCTGGTGGCCCGGGTTCGGATCCCGGGCGCACACCGATGCACCGCTTCTCCGGCCATGGTGAGGCCGCGTCCCACATACAGCAACTAGAAGGATGTGCAACTATGACATACAACTATCTACTGGGGCTTAGGGGGAAAAGAAATAAATAAATAAAATAAAATAAAATAAAAAGAATTGTTACAAGAGACAAGAATTTCATTATATATTGATTAAAGGGTAAATTAAGATAAAACAATCATACCTATATGCACCAAACAACAAAGCCCCACAATATATGATGCAAATATTGATGGAATGGAAGAGAGAAATAGAGATTTCCACAATAATAATTGGAGACTTCAATGTCCACTTTCACTCATGGACGGAACAATCAGACAGATGATTAATAAAGAAGTAGAGGATTTTGATAACACTATAAACCAATTAGACCTGATAGACATATACGGAACAGTCCACATGCCACAGGATAATACACATTTTTCTCTAGTGCATATTGAGCAGTCTTCAAGATTGGCCATATATTAGGCCACAAGAGAAGGCTTAATAACTTTTTTTAAAACTTTGTAATCAGACAATGTATCTATTCCAGTCACAATGGAATGAAACTAGAAATCAATAACAGAAGGAAAATTTGAAAATTCACAAATACATCAAAATTAAACAACACACTCTTAAACAACCAACAGGTCAAAGAAGATATCACAAAGGAAATTAGAAAGTACTTTAGGAAGTAAGAAAATGAAAACACAATATACTTAAACTTAAGGGATATAACAAAACCCCTCAGTGGGAAATTTATACTCATACCTTAAAAAAGATCTCAAATCAATAAAACTTTATACCTTAAGGAACAAGAAAAAGAACAACAAACTAAACCCAAACTAGCAGAAGGAAAGAAATAATAAAGATTAGAGCAGAGATAAAATAGAGAATAGAAAAACAACAGAAAAAAACAACAAAAGCAAAAATGGGTTCTTTGAAAGAATCGATACAATTTACAAACCTTTAGCTAGATTGACTAAGGGAAAAAAGAGAATATTCAAATTACTAAATACAAATGAAAGTAGGGACATTACTACCGATTTTACAGAAATGAAAAGGATTAAAATAGAATGCTATGAACGATTGTATGCCAACACATTTGATACCCTAGATTTAATGGACAAAATCCTAGAAACACCCAATCTACCAAAACTGACTCATCTAGAAATGGAAAATATGAATAGTGCTATAACTAGTAAGGAGATTTAATCAGTAATCAAAAACTTTCTGAGAAAGAAAAAGCTCAGGACCAAATAGCTTCACTGGTGAATTCTACCAAGGAAGAGTTCACATTAGTCCTTCTCAAACTCTTCCAAAACACTGAAGAGGAGGAAACACTTCCTAGTTCATTTGATGAGAACAGCATTACCCAGATACCAAAGATAGAGAGAGTCACTAAAAAAAAGGAAAACTACAGTGATATCCTTTAGGAATATTGTAAAATTTATCATAAAAATACTAGCAAATCAAATTTAGCAGCATATTAAAAAGGTTATACACCACAAAGAAGTGGTTTTTATGCATGAAATACAAGGATGGTTCATCATATGAAAACTAATCAATACAATACACCATATTGATAGAATGTGGGAAGATACCCACATAATTTTCTCGATGCAGAGAAAGCATTTGACAAAATTCAATACCTTTTCATGATGAAAAAAAAAACACCCAATAAACTAAAAATAGAAGGAAACTTCCTCAGCCTGATAAAGGCCATGAAAAACCCACTGCTATAACATCATGTTCAGTAGTGAAAGACTGAAAGCTTTTCCCCGAAATCAGGAGCAAGGTTAGGATTCCCACTTTTCACACTTCTGTTCAGCATAGTATTGGAAGTTGTAGCTAGAGCAATCAGGCAAGAAAAAGAAATAAAATGTATCCAATTGGAAAGGAAGAGGTAAAATTATATCTGTTCATAGATGACATGAGTTTTTATGTTGATAACCCTAAAAATTCCATTAAAAAGCTGGTCAAGAGGGGCCGGCCTGGTGGCATAGTGGTTAAGTTCATGTGCTCTGCTTCAGCGGCCTGGGTTTTGTGGGTTCAGATCCCAGGTGTGTACCTATGCACCACTCATCAAGCCATGCTGTAGTAGGCATACCACATAAAATAGAGGAAGATGGACACAGATGTTAGCCCAGGGCCAATCTCCCTCAGCAAAAAGAGGAGGATTGGCAACAGATGTTAGCTCGGGGCTAGTCTTCCTCACCCAAAAAAAAAAAAAAAACAAGCTGGTAGAGGTGATAAACAAATTCAGCAAAGTTGTAGATTACAAAGTCAACATACAAAATCCGTTAGGTTTCTATATGCCAGCAATGAACAATCAAAAAAGCAACTAAGAAAGCAATTCCATTTACAATAGCATCATAGAAAACAAAATATTTAGGAGAAAATTTATCCAAGGAGGTTATATTAGTCTGCTCAGGCAGCCATAACAAAATACCACAGACTGGGTAGCTTAACCAGCAGAAATTTATTTCCTCACACTTCTGGAGGCTGGAAGCCTAAGATCAAGAGGTCAGCAGGGTTGGTTTCTGGTGAGATCTTTCTTCCTGGCTTGTAGAAGTGTCACACATGTGTTCTCACATGGCTTTTCCTCTGTGCACATGCATTCCTGGTGTCTGTTCCTCTTCTTTTAACGACACCACTCCTAGTGGATTAGGGCCCCACATTTATGATCTCTTTTAACCTTAATTACCTCCTTAAAGGCTCTCTCTTCAAATACAGTCACATTGGGGGTTAGGAATTCAACAGTTGGATTAGGGGGGGCACAATTCAGTCCATAACATTCCACCCTCTGTCCCACAATAGTTATGTCCTTCTCACATGCAAAATGCATTCACCCCATCCCAACAGCCCCCAAAATTTTAACCCATTCCAGCATCAACTGCAAGTCCAAAGTCTCATCTAAATATCATCTACTTGAGGTATGGGTGAGACGAGGTATGATTCATCCTGAGGCAAAATTCCCCTCCAGTTGTGAACCTATGAAACCATGTAAGTTATGTGCTTCCAAAATGCAATGTTGGGACACACACAGGATAGATGTTCCCATTCCAAAAGGGAGAAATCGGAGGGAAAAAAAGGAGTGACAGGTCCCAACCATATCCAAAACCTAGCAAGGCAAATTCCATTAGATCTACGGCTTGAAATTAATCCTCTGAGGCTCATTGCTCTGCCCTCTGGGCCCATAGGAGTGACAGCCCATTTTCCAAGCCCACCAGAGTGGCAGCCCTGGCCACCACAAAAAACACAGCTAACATTATACTTAACTAACTGCTTTCCCCTAGTATTGGGGACAAGGATGTCTGCTCTCACCACTCTTATTCAACATATTCCTGGAAGTTCTAGCTGCTACAATAAGGCAATAAAAAGAAAGAAAAGGCATATAAATTGGAAAAGTAGAAATGAAACTGTCCCTATTTGCTGATGGCATAATTGTCTACATAGAAAATCCCAAGCAATCTCAAAACAAAACAAAAAAAAACATACTTCTAGGACTAATAATTGTTCTCATGAAGAATGTAAAATTCAAGGTCAACATACAAAAACCAATCACATTTCTATATACTAACAATGAATATGTGGAAACCAATATTAAAAATAAACTGCCATTTGCAATCATTCTGAAGAAAATTAAGTACTTAGGTATAAACAAAACATGCACAGTGTATGTATGCTGAAAATTACAAAATTTTGCTAAAACAAATTTTTAAAAACCTAAGTAAATGGAAAGATGTACATAAATGGTGCTCATGGGTTAGAAGATTCAACATAGTAAGCATGTCAGTTTTCCCCTAATTGATCTATAAGTTTAATGAAATTCCTTTCAAAATCCCAGGAAGATTTTTTTGTAGACATAAAGAAGCTTACTCTAAAATTTGTATGGAAGGGCACATGACCTAACATAACTAAAACAATTTTGAAAAAGAAAAATAAAGCATGAGGAATCACTTTAACAAATATTAAGACTTACTCTATTGCTACAGTGATCAAGACAGCACTGTATTGGCAGATCAATGGAACAGAATAGAAAATCCAGAAATAGAGCTACACAAATATGACCAAGTGACTTTCAATAAATGTGCAAAGGCCATTCCATGGAGGGAGAATAGTCTTTATAACAAATGGTGCTGGAGAAATTCAACATTTATGAAAAACAAAATGAACCTTGATCTAAAATTCATACCTTACACAAAAAT
The DNA here is from genome assembly GCF_057802395.1 of Ceratotherium simum simum. Taxonomy (NCBI): domain Eukaryota; kingdom Metazoa; phylum Chordata; class Mammalia; order Perissodactyla; family Rhinocerotidae; genus Ceratotherium; species Ceratotherium simum. The sequence continues at coordinate 27,591,469 of NC_141932.1, forward strand.
CAACTCAAAATGAATCACAGACTTAAATGAAAAATGTAAAACTATAAAACATCTAGTAAAGAATGTAGGAAAATACCTTTGGCATCCAGGATAGGCAAAGGGTTCCTAGCCATGGCAACAAAAGCTTGATCCATAAAGGGAATAATTGATAAATTGGGCCTCATCAAAATTAAAAACTTTTGCTGTGAAAGACTCTTTTAAGTTGGTGAAAACATAAGCTATAGACTAGAAGAAAGTATTCACAAAACATATCAAAGTACTCGTACATAGAATTTGAAAGAACTCTTGAAACTCAACAGTAAAAAATCAAACAATCCAATTAGAAATTGGACAAAAGACACGAACAGACATTTTACCAATGAAGATATACAGATGGCAAATAAGCACATGAAAAGATTTTCAACTTGATTAGTCATCAGGAAAATGCAAATTTAAACCACAATAAGGTATCTATCAGAACCATGTATCTATCAGAACGTCTAAAATAAAAAATTGTGATGGCACTAAATCCTGGCGTGCTTGCAGAGAATCTGGGTCTCACATACACTGCTGGTGGGAATGTAAAATGGTACAGCCACATTGCCAGTTTCTTAAAAAAACTAAACATGCTATTACTAGATTAACCAGCAATTGCACTCTTCAGCATTTATCCCAGGGAAATGGAAAGTTATGTTTAAAACCTGTACAAAAATATTCATAGCACCTTTATCCATAATAGCCAAGTACTATAATTAACCCAAATGCCCTTCAACAGTTTAAGCTGTGATACGTTCATACAATAAAGTACTACTGAATAATAAAAGGGAATGAACTGTTTATACAACAACAACTTGGATGAATCTGCTGAGTGAAAAAAGTCAATCCCATACATACTGTATGATTCCATTTGTATAACATTTAAAAATGACAAAATTATAAAAATGGAGAACAGATTAGTGGTTTCCAGGGGCAAGGGAGGTGGAGGGAAGAATATGGCTAGAGCTATAAGAGAGGAGCACAAGGAATGCTTGTGAAAAAACTGTTGTGTATCTTGACTGGTTTGTGGTTACAAAATCTACATGTGATGAAATTGCATTGAATTAACTACTATCACACACAAGCACATGTAAAACCGATGAAATCCCAATACAGTCAGCAGATTGTATCAATGTCAATGTCATGGTTGTGTGGTTGTACTACACTTATGCAGATGTCACTACTGGGGAAACTGGGTGAAGGATATATAAGATTGCTCTGTATTATTTCTTAAAACTGCATGTGAATGCACAATTATCTCAAAATATGATAGTTAGAGGTTCCCATTATTAGAACTTCTTTGGATGTTGACAACTTTCCAAGTGGTTTGACAAATCACAATTCCTCAACGGAGTCTCCGTTTGAAGATGCTATCTGTTACAGTTAACTTGGAAGGGGTCTTGCTTCCATTGGCCAGAAAAGTTAGAAAGACCTGGTGATCCTCAAGTACCTGAGAAATGAATCTAGTGATTCCTAGGTCACAGTGGTGTGTCATTGTGTGAGATTTTCACTTGAGAATGAAACCCAGCAAGAACAATTATTGGCCAGGATGAGGGCTTCTAGTGTGTTTTATCTGGGTGATTTCAAGTGGGAAAAGCTTTACTGTACTCCATCAGTGCCTGTGCTGTGGGAGGCACAGTTAGCCTCTATGACCATCTCATGTAACATATACATATTATAATCAGGACCAAGGAGAATAGAGCATTCCCTTAGTGGTGTGAATAAAGTGATCAGTAAAACTTGTAAACCTCAGAATAATCTGGGGGATAATGCTTTAATTGTCATAATTAAAACCTATCTGGAAAGCCTCACCATCTTGCAAATACACTAAGGTTGAGAGACAAATGATAAGCCTGGAATGTGGAACTACGATGTTGAAGAGGCAGGGAAATGGGCAAGGGAGTCTACTTCAAGTGGGAGTAGAGACTAAGTGAATATTAGTGACAACGTTTTTTAATTGATGTTTTAATAGTTTATAACATTGTGAAATTTTGGGTTGTACGTTTTTGTTTGTCCATCACCATATATATGTCTCCCTTCACCCCTTGTGTCCACCCCCTACCCCCATTGCCCCTGGTAACCACAATACAGATTTCTCTGTCCATGTGTTGGTTTATATTCCACATATGAGTGAGATCATACAGTGTTTGTCTTTCTCTTTCTGGCTTATTTCACTTAACATAATACCCTCCAGGCCCATCCATGTTGTTGCAAATGGGACAATTTTGTCTTTTTTTATGGCTGAGTAGTATTCCATTGTATATATATACCACATTTTCTTAATCCAGTCGTCAGTCGAGGGACACTTGGGTTGCTTCCACTTCTGGGCTATGGTGAATAATGCTGCAATTAACATAGGGGTGCATAAGCCTCTTTGGATTGTTGATTTCAGGTTCGTTGGATAGATTCCCAGTAGTGGGATGGCTGGGTCATAGGGCATCTCTATTTTTAATTCTTTGAGGAATCTCCATACTGTTTTCCATAGAGGCTGCACCAGTTTGCATTCCCACCAGCTGTGTATGACGGTTCCTGTTTCTCCACATCCTCTCCAACATTTGTTGTTTTTTGTCTTGGTGATTATAGCCATTCTAACGGGTGTGAGGTGATATCTTAGTGTTGTTTTGATTTGCATTTCCCTGATGATTAGTGATGTTGAACATCTTTTCATGTGCCTATTGGCCATCTGTATAACTTCTTTGGAGGAGTGTCTGTTCATTTCCTCTACCCATTTTTTGATCGGGTTGTTTGTTTTTTTGTTGTTCAGTTGTGTGAGTTCTTTATATATTATGGAGATTAGGCCCTTGTCAGATATATGTTTTGCAAATATTTTCTCCCAGCTGGTGGGTTGTCTGTTCATCTTGATTCTGGTTTCGTTTGTCTTGTAGAAGCTCTTTAATCTGATAAAGTCCCACTTGCTTATTTTTCCTTTAGTTTCCCTAGTCTGGCTAGGCATGTCATCCGAAAAGATTCCTTTATGACCAATGTCAAATAGTGTGTTGCCTATATTTTCTTCTATGAGTTTTATAGTTTCAGGTCTCACCTTCAGGTCTTTGATCCATTTTGAATTAATTTTTGTGAATGGCGATAGCAGATGGTCCACTTTCATTCTTTTGCATGAAAGTGGGGCTGTCCAGTTTTCCCAACACCATTTATTGAAGAGAATTTCCTTTCTCCATTGTATGTTCTTAGCTCCTTTGTCAAAAATTAGCTGTTCATATATGTGTGGTTTTATTTCTGGGCTTTCAGTTCTGTTCCATTGATCTGTGTGTCTGTTTTTGTACCAGTACCATGCTGTTTTGATTACTATTGCTTTGTAGTATGTTTTGAAGTCAGGGATTGTGATGCCTCCAGCTTTGTTCTTTTTTCTTAGGATTGCTTTAGCTATTCGGGGTCTTTTGTTGCCCCATATGAATTTTAGTATTCTTTCTTCTATTTCCGTGAAGAATGTCATTGGGATTCTGATTGGGATTGCATTGAATCTGTAGATTGCTTTAGGTAACACAGACATTTTAACTATGTTTATTCTTCCAATCCATGTGCATGGGATGTCTTTCCATTTCTTTATGTCATCATTGATTTCTTTCAATAATGTCTTGTAGTTTTCCTTGTATAGGTCTTTCACCTCCTTGGTAAGATTTATTCCTAGATATTTTATTCTTTTTGATGCAATTGTAAATGGTATTATCTTTTTGAGCTCTCTTTCTCTTAGTTCGTCATTAGCATACAGAAATGCAACTGATTTTTGTAGACTGATTTTGTACCCTGTGACTTTGCTGTAGTTGTTGATTATTTCTAATAGTTTTCCAACGGATTCTTTAGGGTTTTCTATATTTAAAATCATGTCATCTGCAAATAGTGAGAGTTTCACTTCTTTGTTGCCTATTTGGATTCCTTTTATTCCTTTTTCTTGCCTAATTGCTCTGGCCAAAACCTCCAGTACGATGTTGAACAGGAGTGGTGAGAGTGGGCAGCCCTGCCTCATTCCTGTTCTCACAGGAATGGCTTTCAGTCTTTCCCCATTGAGTATGATGTTGGCTGTGGGTTTGTCATTAATAGCCTTTATTATGTTGAGGTACTTTCCTTCTATTCCCATTTTATTGAGAGTTTTTATCATAAATGGATGTTGTATCTTGTCAAATGCCTTCTCTGCATCTATTGAGATGACCATGTTGTTTTTATTCTTTGTTTTGTTGATGTGGTGTATCACGTTGATTGATTTGCGGATGTTGAACCATCCCTGCGTCCCTGGTATAAATCCTACTTGATCATGGTGTATGATCTTTTTAATGTATTGCTGTATTCGGTTTGCCAATATTTTGTTGAGGATTTTTGCATCTATGTTCATCAGTGATATTGGCCTGTGATTTTCCTTCTTTGTATTGTCTTTGGCTTTGGTATCAGGGTGATGTTGGCCTCATAGGATGATTTAGGAAGTGTTCCATCTTCCTCTATTTTTTGGAATAGTTTGAGAAGGATGGGTATTAAATCTTCTTTGAATGTTTGGTAAAATTCACCGGAGAAGCCATCTGGTCCTGGACTTTTATTTTTTGCGAGGTTTTTGATTACTACTTCAATCTCTTTACTTGTGATTGGTCTATTCAGATTCTCTATTTCTTGGTTCAGTTTTGGGAGGTTGTATGAGTCTAAGAATTTATCCATTTCTTCTAGATTGTCCAATTTGTTGGCATATAATTTCTCATAATATTCTCTTATAATCCTTTGTATTTCCGTGGTATCCATTGTAATTTCTCCTCTTTTATTTCTAATTTTATTTACTTGAGCCTTTTCTCTTTTTTTCTTAGTAAGTCTGGCTAAGGGTTTGTCAATTTTGTTTATCTTCTCAAAGAACCAACTCTTTGTTTCATTAATCCTTTCTACTGTTTTTTTTTTTTTTGGCCTCAATTTCATTTATTTCTGCTCTGATTTTTATTATTTCTCTCCTTCTGCTGACTTTGGGCTTTGTTTGTTCTTCTTTTCCTAGTCCTGTTAGGTGTAATTTAAAGTTGCTTATTTGGGCTTTTTCTTGTTTGTTAAGGCGGGCTTGTATCACTATGAGTTTCTCTCTCAGGACCGCTTTTGCTGCATCCCATATGGTTTGATATGGCATATTTTCATTTTCATTTGTTTCCAGATAGTTTTTGATTTCTCCTTTAATTTCATCAATGATCCATTGGTTGTTCAGTAGCATGTTGTTTAATCTCCACATTTTTGTCACTTTCCCAGTTTTTTTTTTCGTGGTTGATTTCCAGTGTCATAGCATTATGGTCTGAAAAGATGCTTGTTATGATTTCAATCTTCTTAAATTTATTGAGGCTTGCTTTGTTTCCCAACATATGGTCTATCCTTGAGAATGTTCCATGCACACTTGAGAAGAATGTGTAGTCAGCTGTTTTTGGATGGAGTGCTCTGTATATGTCTACTAGGTCCATCTTGTCCAGTTTTTCATTTAAGTCCAGTATTTATTGACTTTTTGTCAGGATGATCTATACATTGATGTAAGTGGGGTATTAAGATCCCCTACTATTATTGTGTTGTTGTTAATGCCTCCTTTTAGGTTTGTTAATAGTTGCTTTATGCACTTTGGTGCTCTTATGTTGGGTGCATATATATTTATAAGTGATATGTCTTCTTGGTGGAGTGTCCCTTTTATCATTATATATTTCCCTTCTTTGTCTCTCTTAACTTGTTTTATCTTGAAGTCTACTTTGTCTGATATGAGTATGGCAACACCTGCTTTCTTTTTTTTGCCATTAGCTTGGAGTATTGTCCTCCATCCTTTCACTCTGAGCATGTGCTTGTCTTTAGAGCTGAGATGTGTTTCCTAGAGGCAGCATATTGTTGGGTCTTGCTTTTTAATCCATCCTGCCACTCTGTATCTTTTGATTGGAGAGTTCAATCCATTTACATTTAGGGTAATTATTGATATATGAGGGCTTAATGTTGCTGTTTTGTCACTTATTTTCCGGTTCTTTTGCATTTCCTTTGTTTCTTGTGCCATTTGTTTTAGACTGCCAATTTAGTTTGGTTGTTCTGTCTTATGACTCTTCTAGTTTTCTCTTTGTTTATCATATGTGATTTTGTTTTGATTATTTGTTTAGTGGTTACCTTGAGGTTTGTAGAAAAAATCTTGTGTATGAGATAGTCCATTATCTGATGGCCTCTTATTTCCTTATACTAAGTCAATTCAATCACTTTCCTCTTCCCCTTCTAAGTCATTCTTGTTATACCTTATTCTATCTTGTGGTGTGGGTGTGCGTTTACAGTGATGAGGTTATATTTATTTTTGGTGAATTCCTTCCTTTGATCTTTGATTTTGGTATTTAAGTGGTTGCTAACCTATTCCGGTAAAGATCTACTATTTTTCTGATTTTGTCTACCTATTTTTCTCCTTGCTCCAAGCTTTGTGTTCCCTTTCTCTTCTTTTTTCCAGGCCTGAGGGCCTTCTTGATTATTTCTTGTAGTGGGGGTCTTGTGGCTATGAACTCCCTTAGCTTTTGTTTATCTGGGAAAGTTACTATTTCTCTATCATATTTAAAGGATATTTTTGCTGGATAGAGTATTCTTGGCTGAAAGTTTTTGTCTTTCAGTATTTTGACTATATCATTCCATTCTCTCCTAGCCTGTAAAGTTTCTGTTGAGAAATCCGCTGAGAGCCTGATGGGAGTTCCTTTGTACGTTATTTTTTGTTTTTGTCTAGCTGCCCTTAATATTGTTTCTTTGTTATTGATTTTAGCCAGCCTTACCACTACATGTCGTGGACTGGGCCTTTGCCTGTTGACGTATTTAGGCAACCTATTGGCTTCACACACTGGTATTTCCTGCTCCTTCCCCAGATTTTGGAAGTTCTCAGCGATTATATCCTTGAATAGGCTCTCTGTTCCTCTTTCCCTCTCTTCTCCCTCAGGAATACCTCTAATTCTTATGTTACATTTCCTAATAGAGTTAGATATTTCTCAGAGACTTTCTTCATTTCTTTTTAGTCTTAGTTCTCTCTCCTCTCCATCTGGAGCATATCTGTATTCCTATCCTCTATAATGCTAATTCTTTCCTCCATATTGTCAGCTCTGTTCTTTAAAGATTCCAGATTCTCCTTTATCTCCTCCATTGTGTTCTTCATCTCCATCAGTACTGATTGGTTTTTCTTTATGATTTCAATCTCTTTTGTGAAGAAACTCCTAATCTCATTGAATTGTCTGTCTGTGTTATCTTGTACTTCGTTGAGTTTTTTTTATGATAGCTATTTTGAAATCTCTGTTGTTTAGGTTATTGTTATGAGAGGTTCGGGGATTCGATTGGAGATGTAAAAGACACTTTCCATTCCAAACAAATGGACTGAAGGTATATTTTATTATATAGAGGATAGTAAAGGCGATAGTCTGCAAACAGATCCGAATAGGTCAAATATTAAGAGGGAAAAAACATCAGCCCGACTGGAAAGGGAAAACATCCACATCGGCTGAAGAGAAATGACACAAATCAACCGGAAAGAGAAACACCAGGTTGACCGAAAAGAGAACACATCAAATCAATTACTTCATATCAAATCAATTACTTCACATCAAATCAGTTACTCACAACATCCACGCCCCACTGCCGGGAGAGCCCTGTCAATCGACACGGCTGGGCAAGGATCACACGTCCTGGGCAAGGTGTCCCTTCCACAGGTGGAATTCTCACTAGGGCTCAGTTTCCAGCAGTTTTTATACCATCAGTAATTTTCAGAGTAAGCAATTACGGAGTTTGCAGAGCAAGCATTTAGTGTTTCCATGCACAAAATGGCTATCAGTGGCGTACGTGCACTGAGCCCCCTGGCTAATGTCCCAGCCCAGTAGTTGTGTACGTGCATTGTTCTCTTTGGTTATCGTCTCAGCCCGGCACAGATGGCCAGGCCATTCCGGGCTACGACGCTCCAAGAGCCTTGAAATGTTACAACTTGCAACTCTCTCCGTGGGAGAAAGGCCAGTTCCCGGGAAAAGGCCAGTTCCCACCACACAGAAAGCAGCTTTATATTTCTTTTTTGTGCTGGTGGCTGTAGGTCAATGGAGCGGCCAAACATGGCTGTACTCATGTCAAGACAGTTATGAATTTCTTTGTCTTCAGGGTTGGTTTCTGGGTGCTTGTCATTTTCCTCTGGTCTGGTGATTTCATGTACCTTTGCACTGTGGTTCCTGTATTGGCTTTGTTTTTCCTCATCCTGGAAATAACTGGTTGCAGTTTCCACCCGCTGCCACTGTGTGGTGGTTAAGGGCTGTGTAATATCAGCCCCCTGCGCTCTGCCCCGGCTGTTCGCTGCAATCTGCCAGCCGCTTGGTCTGGTCTGGTCGGGTCGGCTGAGCTGCAGTGTCCGGCATGCAGGGAGGGGGGCTCTCTCTTTTGCCCGCTGGGTCCCTGGCATGGGGGGCTTCTCGAGAAGTTTGCCCCTCATTATCCACTCTCCTGGGGTTCTCAGATGTTGATGGTACCCCTGTGGCAGTGAATTGAGTCCTCTGTGTGGGAGTTTCCCACTGGCTGAGACAGCCCGAAGAGCTACAGTTTCCCCACAGAGGGCCGCCCCTCCCCCCACTCTGGGAGCCATGCAGACTGGGATCGCTGATCTGATGGGGAGGGAGAGGAGTTCTCCTTACCTCTCCCCACGTCCTCCGGGGGCCCAGCACATTCCACTCTCAGATGTGTGGCAGTGTGGATCTCTCCGATCTTGCTTTTCGCTGTCTAGGAGACTGTTGTTGGTCTGTGACTGTTCCTTTTGTTGTATCTTATTGGAGGAAGAGTTTACGGGAAAGCTCACTCCACCATGACGCTGATGTCACTCTCTAGTGGCAACTTTATAAGTCAGAGGATGTCTCTGTTTCATTTCAGTTATGTGACAGTGCAGAATAGGGTATATTCTGCTTTTTGACCAGAAATGGAGCTACAGACACAGAGTTACCTTTGTATTGTAAAATTATACATCTTTGCCCTTTGCCACATGACTTTTCAGTTCCTCCAACAACAGGCTATTTCCCCACTTCACTGTTACTGGGCTTGAACATGTGACTTGCTTTGACCTCTGGAATGTTAGTGGATGTACATGAGCAGTGACCTTAAATGTCCTTGTATGGTTTGGCTTAGCTCCGGTGCTCAAGCCAGTCTCCATGGAAAGAATGTGCCTTGGGAAACCAGTTTTCAGAATGGGATGAACAGTCAGAAGAAAATGAGACACATGGAACATATCTAAACCCAACCAGCAGCCTGGAGCCTGAAGCCCCAGCCTACACCAGCTGAGTAATAGCCAACCTGTACAAGGAGCAATTTAATGGAGATTAGGATTTTTTTATGCAGCATTAATGTAGAAATAGTTAACTAATGAATAACTAGAAAATCTAGAAATTCAATATGTATTTCCATCTCAACCATAGAATTATTTAATAGAGTTTTAAAAAGCTTTATTGAGGTAAAATTGCACATGAATTATATAATTTGATACACCTGTGAAATCACTGCTGCAATCAAGATAGTGAACATACCCATCACTGCCAAATGTTTCCTGTGTCTTTTATAATCTTGTTCTGCTCCTCTCTGTGCCACTTTCCCTCAGGCAATTACCAGTCTGCTTTCTATCACTATAGAGGAGTTTGTATTTTCCTAGAATTTTATATAAATGAACTCATACAGTATGTACTTTTAGATAAGAAATAAGTAAAAGAAGAAGTTTCTTTTACTCAGCATAATTATTTTGAAATTTATCCATGTTGTTTAGTGTGTCAGTTGTTCATTCCCTTTTATTGTTGAGTAGTATTCCATTGTTAAGATACGCCACAATTTGTTTATCCATTTACCAGTTGATGGACATTTGAGTTCTATCGAGTTTCTGGCTATTACAAATAAAGCTGCTATGAACAGTTGTGGACAGATCTTTGTCTGGACCCATGCTTTCATTTCTCTTGAGTATATATCTAGGAGTGGAGTATTTTGAGGTTAACTGGGGAAATGTTTATAGGGAAAAGATAATAGGTAACTAATATTAATAATCAAAAGTATGATAACTTGAGGTAGGGCTATGACAATGAATGTCTTTATTTATGTCTCATAGGAGAAGATGTACTTAAGAATGAAGTGACATCATGTTTTTCTCTCAAAAGAATCATGCACACATATCAATCAAATATGTTAAATGGGAAGAATGAACGATCGTCAAATCAAGTGGAGTTTATATGGCATTCATGTATTTTTACATTTCTGCATGTTTGAAAATGTTCATAAAGTAGGTTGGAATAATATGGAATACCTAGTCTTAAGTTCAACAAAAAGTTGTAAAAACTTCTAATAAAATGTTTTAAAATTTAATGTGAAACATATGAAAAGACCTAAATAAAACAGCTATTAAAACACAATATTAGGGCTGGCCCCGTGGCTTAGCGGTTAAGTGCGCGCACTCCGCTACTGGCGGCCCAGGTTTGGATCCCGGGCACGCACCGATGCACCACTTCTCCGGCCATGCTGAGGCTGCGTCCCACATACAGCAACTAGAAGGATGTGCAACTATGACAGACAACTATATACTGAGGCTTTGGGGAAAAAATAAGGAAGGAAGGATTGGCAATAGATGTTAGCTCAGAGCTGGTCTTCCTCAGCAAAAAGAGGAGGATTAGCACGGATGTTAGCTCAGGGCTGATCTTCCTCACAAAAAAAAAAAAAAGAGTACATGCTATCAAGAAAATAAAATTGAAAAAAAAAACTTAAAAAAAACACAATATTATAAATATGTTAAAATTTCCAATTAATTTGTAGATTTTATGTAAACCAATAAAAATGAACTGAGTTTTGGTTTTCATATAATTTCACTAGATGATTCTAAATTTCACATGGAAGCAGAAGAGTCCAAGAAGTAAGACAATCTTAAAAATAAAGAACAAGTTTAGAAGATTTGATATTCTGTATACTAAGATAGTATATAGCAAAGATGGATAAACTAGGACAGAGTAAGGTTATCACAGGTTTAGGCCAAGAACACAATACACAGCTCATAAATAAACCTAAATGAATATATACACTTGATATATAGCAGCTCATAAATAAACCTAAATAAATATATACATTTGATAAATGAATATATATACTTGATGTATATGATGATATTGCTTATCAGTAGGAAACAGTTTTCTCAGTAAATTGTGTTAGGGTCCATATGGAAAAAAGAAAACTAGAACTTTATCAGTCTATATACAGGAAAAGACTCCAGGGATATTAATTATATTAATATGAAAGATAATAGGTGATAATAGTGGTATCCTTATATGTATCATGCAGAGAGGGATTTCTTAAATAATAAACAAAAAACAACAGCCAACAAGAAATTGATATATTTGACTACATTAAATAGAAAACGCCTGTTTTAAATACGATCTTCAGCCCTAAAGACAAATCTTGGTGTCACATTACATCCACCACAGCTTACCCTTGTACCTTTGGGAACAGCTCTTCCAGGATTCTGGGGCCTCTTTTCCTAGAGGAAATACAAAATAGGAACATTTGTGGGATAATCAATACTCCAGCCACTGCAGCTAGTCTGAGGGTCACAAATGATAATCAACATTCACCTAATCTACAGTACTTTTCTTTCTAGGTTTCCCTCTGATGGATTGGGCAGGTTATCTAGTGATATAACCCAGACTCTTATTTCCTAGAGGTCTAAACCCTTGTGCTTCATGCCTTTCTCAGGTAATGGCTGCTTTACTTGTCCGTTTAGCAACAAAATGGGGCAAAAGTATACTAAGACACATCCAGGTATATCACCTGGGTGGCAAACATATTCTATCCTTCCCCAATTGTGTAATAGCAGTCATATCTTCTTCTAATAATCAGAATAATTTCTTTTCTTGCCTGCTTGTACTTGGCACAAATATCCTCAAGTGCCTGGAAAACAGTCATAAATTATAGTCCAATGGTCTCTTGCTCTGGCCATTGGTGGAAGCATTCTGTTTTGCAAATCAAGACCTCTAAATCCTCAGTGTCCAGAGATTTTGGGGTAACACAACTTCCCCAAGTGGTTCACTGAGCAATGGTAAGTGAGGCCACTCCTGATTGCTACTCTTGGTTTCCAGACCCATGATTCTACCTACTGGTGAAAGGGTACCATAATACGGTCATAGATTTAGAGTATATATGCACTGGGGAGACTGGTGCCTTATCCTTACTTTCTGAGCTGGCACTTCAGCTGGGCCTCCTCCTGGCCACTATATCAGTTTGGTACTTTTGGTACCAGCGGATCCCAAGGTTATATGGTTACTTCCATAACACCTTTGCTATAAAGTGCTTCCCGTGCAGTAATGCAACATTATGTGGGATCTGTGTCAGTGAATCAAACACTCGGTAATCTTTCTTATAGGTAGCATGGGTAGAAAAGACAAACCAATAATTGAAATGTTGCCTATCTCAGTCAAAACGAATCACTGTCCTTCCTAGCTGGAAGGGATTTAATGTGGTCTATTGACAATAAAGAATTGGTTGGGCTTCTTGAGGGTTGGAGATACTGCTTGCTGAGCTTTGATTTCTAATATTGGCAGTTTGGAAAATCAGAATGACAGTAGTTTTGTCAGTCTTGTTAAGCAAGATCCCATGCTGTTGGGCCTATAGTAGCCTCCCTCTGCCCCCATGTCTACTCTACTAATGTGCTCATTTTTCTAGCACAGGGGTGGATGTTGACAGAAGATGAGCCCAACTTGTAGAGCAATTCTGTCTATTTATTTAGTGCCACTTCCATAATAGATGCCCTCTGGTGGACTTTAATGTGATAAAAGATATTCACACTTAGGGTTACTTCCATAGGTCCATCTTCATGCCTTTAACCAAGAACTTTTTTCCCTGATCTTCTCCCCACTTCTAGGTCTCTGACCAAATCAAGCTATCTGATACTTCTCCTGGATTCTTATATATTCTAATCTTGAGTCCTTCTCTTTACTCACAAAGTGCATGACAAGGTACACCACCCACATCTCTGGGCTTTGGAGGACTTTTCCTCACTGCTGTCTTTCAAGAAACTCCATGAATAGGGCTGTACAGATGCCACAGCCCAGTTATGGCTTGCCTCTGAAATAGTGAATCAACTCATCTATGAGCTGTGGTTGGCTTTTCCTGTTCTCCATCAGCTAGTCATAAGAGACCTTCCATGCAGCCAAAGTCGTGTATTGAATTAGAGGTGCTTGTGCAGGAATGTTGGATGACACATGGTCTCTGCCACTTGCTCGTGCAACTTGTTGTGTCAGCCCTGCTCATGAGTGATCCTGGATACATTTCTACCTTATCACGGATTGTTGTGGGCCTGCCTGACCTTATGACTTAGTAGGTCTGAAAATACCTAACTCATTATGGGAATCCTAGTCACATGATCACTTGGTTGATCATGGTCATGTTTGCTGTCTCTTGCATGTTTTTCAAAAGTTGTATAGTTCTTCTCTGAAGACAGCATGGACATGCTCCAGAACCTTGGAGGTCTACCTTGCATGTCTCCTGTGGAGTCTCCCCATTTGTGGAATATGCTGCATCCAGAATCCAAAGAGGCCAACAAGGAATTATGCTTTTTCATGATGAGAGGTGCAAGATGCAATAATTTGTCCTTTATTCCAGAGGGAATGTTCTGGAATGCCTCAGACTACTATGTCCCCGAATATTATCATTGCTGTGGTGATACTTTAATCTTCATAATATTTATCTCGCACCAACTGTTGTGTTGTGTTTTACCAAATCCTTCAAGCTGGTTACCATCTCTTGTTAATTCAGTCTTATTCACATGATTTCAGTCATGTCGTGAACCAGTATGAAGTCTATGGGATTTCCAGCTGGTTCAGATCTCTTTGAAATATATTATGACAGAAGGAAGGTGAGATAACTTAATCCCAACAAAATTAAGCAAGAATAAAAATGTGTAGTGGCCATACTAAGTGAATGTGGACTGTTTGTGATCCTGCTTTCTGACATGGATGGACAATAAGCTGTCAATACAATGATTGGATAATGTATTTATTTTCTACTGCTACACAAGAAATTACCACAAATTTAGGTTAATAACACCCATTTGTTATTTCACAGTCTCTGTCAGAAGTCTGGGCACAGTATAGATGTGTTCTCTACTCAGGATCTCACAAGGCTGAAATCAAGTGCTGGCTAGGACTGGGATTTCATCTGGATCTAGGGGTTCTTTTCCAAACTCACTCAGGTTGTTGGCATAATTCAGTTCCTGGCAGGTGTGTGATGGAGGTCCCATTTCCTTGCTGGGTGTTGGCTGAGGGTCACTTTCATCTCCTAGAGGCCACCCTCAAGTTCTAACCATATGTTCCCCACCCTAGACAGTTCACAATATGGTTGTTTGCTTTTTTCCACTCCAGTAGGAGTGTGTCCCCTGCTGCTGCTGGTCTCTTTTAAAAACTTCTCTAATTATGTGAGGCCCACAGGGATATTATTGATATGGTTGGATTCATGTGTGCCACTCTACATTTAATTTTCTATATGTATTGTCCTTTTTGTTCCTCTATTCCTAATTTACCACATCCTTGTACATTAATATTTTCTAATGTATCATTTTGATTTAATGACTTTTGCTATATTATTTTAGTTATTTGGCTTTTGAGATATCTCCTTAAATCTTGCTCTAGGGCTTATCAGAAACAGGTTCAGATTTATGCTAACTTAATTCCAGTAAGATAGAGAAATGTTACTCCTATATAGGTCTATTCCCTCTTCTCCATTTTTGAGGTATTATTGTTATACATACTATGTCTATAAATGTTAAAAAACCTAACAATACTTTGCTGTGATTATTACCTCATATAATTGTATGTATTTTAAAGAAGCTAAGAGAAGAATAAATATGTATTTACAGGTTTTATTATATTAACTTTCTTACTTATTATTCTGGTTCTCCTCATTTTTTCCCTATGAGTTTGAGTAACCATCTGGAGTCATTTTATCTCAGTACAGCTTTTCTTCCTCCCACCTCTTTTGTTCTTCTGTGCTGTTACATTACATTATATACATATTGTTTTATACTTCTTTTTAAATAATAAAGAAAAAATGTACATTTATACTGTCTTTTATATTACATAATTACTTTTACCAGGGGTCTTTGTTTTTCATGTAGATTAAAATTACACTTAGGGGTCATTTGCTTTCAGCTTGAAGAAATTACTTTAGTAGTCTTGTAAGGTGCATTTACAGGCAAAAAAAAATTCTCTCTGTTGTTTATCTTGGAAAGTCTTTATTTAGCCTTCATTTTTGAAAGCCAGTCTTGCTAGATATATGATTCTTGGTTAATAGATTTTTTTCTTTCAGGACTTTGTCTTCCCACTGCCTTCTGGCCTCCACTGTTTCTGATAAGAGGTCAGCTGTTAATCTTATTGCAGCTCCCTTGTAAGTGATGAATTGTTTTTCTCTTGGTGCTTTCAAGATTTTCTCCTTGCCTTTGCTTTCAGCATTTTTATTGTGCTATGTTTGTGGATTTCTTTGTATTTCTACTACTTAGAAGTCGTTGAGCTTCCTGGATGCATAAATTATTTGTTCTGACTTTGTTAAATTAACATTTGTTAAGTGGAGCACAGAGTGCTGGATGGTGAGCCATGGTTCAACAATAGACTATAAGAGAAACTGAAATAGAGAAGTTTATTACTCACAGATCCTGGAGGAAGTAGATGGCATGCTTTGAGGCCGCTTTGGAGGTCAAGGCAGAGTACAGACAGACAGATAGAGGCAGGACCTGGGGCATTTGCCTTTATTAGAGTCCATGGGTGGAGTGGAGTTCCTGCACTGGGGCTGGATTGGTCAATTCCAACCAGAAGAGTGGCATTTTGGGAAGTCTTGTGAGGGTCTTATCTAAGGGGCACATAAGGCATAGGCGGTGGGAGGCAGGGAAGACTTGACCCCAAGGGCTTTTGGGGAAGCCATATTAGGAACTTCCATTTGCTGTGACTCTGCAAGCTGTTATCTAGGGCATGTGCTTGCATGAGAGGGTTAGGGTCAGTTTAAGGTCCTGGCAGGCTGCTTAAATAAAATGAATGCTAAGGCAGTAATACCATGGAGTAGATTAGCTATCCTCTTGACATTATTGTTAATAAATTGGGAAGCTTTGAGGTTTTATTTATGCTCTTTTCTCCCTCTGTGCTCATTCTGATATTCTCATTGTGTGTATGATGGTGTACTTTATTTTTTTATAATTTTATTTATTTATTTTTCCCCCAAAGCCCCAGTAGATAGTTATATGTCATAGCTGCACATCCTTCTAGTTGCTATATGTGGGACACGGCCTCAGCATGGCTGGACAAGCGATGCGTCGGTGCGCGCCCGGGATCTGAACCCGGGCTGCCAGTAGCGGAGCGCGCGCACTTAACCACTAAGCCACGGGGCCGGCCCTGATGGTGCACTTTAATGGTGGCCACATTTTTCTGAAGATCTGTTCATTTTTCTTGATTTTTTTTTTCTGTCCTTCAGCTTATATACTCCCTAATGACCTATCTTTAAGTTTACTAATTCTTTCTTCTGCTAGTTCAAATCTACTGTTGAGCCCCTCTTGTGAAATTTTCATTTCTAGGATTTCCATTTGGTTCTTTTTTAAAAAAGTAATTTCCATCTTTATTGATATATCTTATTTGATGTAGCATTGTCATCATGCCTTCCTTTATTTCTTTAATCATGGTTCCCTTTAGTTCTTTGAGTATATTTATAATGGCTTCTTTGAAGTCTTTGTCAGTTAAATCTGACTTCTGGTTTATTTCAGAGGCAGTTTCTCTTGCCTTGTTTTTTTTTTTTTTTGGCCAATGTATGGATCATACTTTCCAGTTTCTTTGCATGTCTTATAATTTTTCCTTTGGCAAATGGGCATTTTAGATAATATATTATAGCAATTATGGGCACTGGCTTATTATTTGCTTATTTGTTTAGTGGCTGGGTGGGTTATATTAGTGAAATCTATTGGCCCCCTGCAGCTTTAAGCCTCTGTTCTTGCTCCTCAGTGGGAGACAACCTTGGATATGCCACAGCCACTCTGGGATGACAGTGGGTTTTGACAAGGCTCTTTGCCTCTTGATCACACCCAGGTGTTAAGTTCCACTAATTGTCAGCTGAATGCTGTATTATTTTCAACAATGCCCTGGAAGACTATTCTAGATTAGTCTCTGTCTTCTTTTTTCTGTATTCACCAGCTGAAGAAAGTGTCAGGAGAATGATGTTCTCAAGAAGAGATGGAAGCAGGGCCTGAATTGTTCCATGGCTACAAAGACCAGTTAGGGGTGGAAATGGACAAAAAAACAAAGTGAGTAAGAGAGAGATCTTTTAGAAAACAAAAAGGATACATAGTTTGACTCTGGGAAACTCATATTTGGTTTCATGGTTTAAAACTTGCTCAAAAGTGCAATATTCATTTGGGCTTTATAATAAAGTGTCTGTTGTATTTTGCATTACTTTCTTTCTGACTGCAACATGGAAACTGCTGAGGGAAGAAAAGGCAAGCCTGGAATATACAAGGGCTAGCCGACTGCAGCTCCAGACTTTACTCCTAGCTGATGGAAGAGAGAACAAGAGAAGGGGGAAATAGTTTATTGCTTTTAAATGTTTGGTCTGATGTCTACTTTGCAACCTCTCATTCTTTTACTGTATTTTAGGGCTTTTTGATATAAATTTTGTATAAATGGGTATGAAAAATATCAACTGTCCTTATCAGTTCAGTCCCCCTGAATATGAATATTGACTTTATCCATTTTATGTGAACAGTATGAAAAAGGAAACCTTGCATATTAAATCATATTTTCCCTTTACTTTCTCAATAACCTTAGAGATCAAGGTATGTTCCTATAGGAAAATGTTTCATTTTTAAAGAGCATTAAAAATCTATTTAGAGTCTTTATTTCCACTTCAAGAACTGTTGTGCTTTGTCATTGTGAAAAGTGCAATTACAGGCATTATATTTGCCCAGCAAATTCCTAGGAAAAAGTAAAATAGATAAGTATTCATTCATTCATTCATTCAAGAAAAGCGAAGCTGACCTACAAAGACCAAAAACTCCTGCATAATATGCAGTGATTCATCTCAACCTTAGTGCTAATACCCCAGCACAGAATTGAGAACCTAGAAGGTAGGAACAGCTTTCCAGTTTCCTCTTATTAGAGACTCTGCAGTATGGTATCATTATTTAGTTTGAGGATTACTAAATTCCAAGATTATTAAAACAACCATATCTAAATATAAGAGAAATGTATTTCAAACCCAAACAAAAAAGTGTAGGCAAGATAAATAGAAAAGACAAGGGAAGAGATTTAGATTACCTCCTATCTTGGACTATCCATAATATTGTCTATTGACTCCTTTAGGAATTGGTCATTGAAAAGTCTGTCAATTCTAAGCAAATACTGCTGGTTGAATTAGCCCTGATAACTCTTTAGGTGTTACACATTGGGGTTCAGGGGGCACTTGTGAATCCTATTGACCATAAAGCAAAAATCCAGAACTAAGGTAGCTGTTGGATTTTGTGGACGTCAATCCCAACTGAAGTCTCCTAGCAGCCCCCTCTGCTCTCTCCCTACCTTATTTCCATTTTGAGGTACAAAGCCCACGTTTTAGCTCTGTTTAAATACAACCCTGCCCAGCTAGTCTCTGTTCATCTGATTCCCAGTCCATTCTATGAGGAATTCCTGAATGTTGGAGGTAGAGGATGTGCAAGACTCCAGAGAAAGTCCCTTTGCCCTCCCTTCTCCTTGGTGCCATTGTGAGGGGCTGTGAGTCTGACCCAGAATGAATGTATCTCGTTCTACTTCTCTATTTTTCTATTTTTGTCATGGCCGTTTTGAATCTTGTCATTCACTGTCCTGATTTTCTCTTAGTGCTGTGGGTCATCACTATGTTGCTGAGGTGGAATAGTGTTCATTTCAAACCAAGGACATCAGAGGTTTGGGGAATAAATATGGACTTGAGGAATAGGGTAGACAACTCTTTCCACCACACTCACTTCAAATCATTAAGTATTTACTCACTTTTACCTTTGAATATGGGACTGTGGTTCTCCTATTTAAAGGCAAGGCACGGAGTGAATGGTAGGAGGGCCCAGGAATGCCATGAGGAAACCTGCCAATATCTCCCTCACGCCACTGAATGAATATTTCTTCATGCCACTCCTGGAGGCCACATATTATGCATATGACCTATGCATAAGACTTTTGTTAATTAAAGTGACACAAAGATCCTCAAACTCTTTGTTTGAATAAGTAACCCCTCAAGGCATGGGTTATTTTTACACCACTTAATTAAGATATAATTCACATACCAAACAATTCACTAATTTAAAGTGTACAATTCAGTGACTTTTAGTATAGTCCACAGTTACACATCCATCACAATTTTAGAACATATTCTTTATCCCCAAAACAAATTCTACTCCTTTTAGTCCCCATATGCTCCAGCCCTAGGCAAACACTAATACACTCTGTCTCTACAGATTTGCCTATTCTATACATTTTATGTAAATGAAATTATACTATATGTGGTCCTTTGTGACTACCTTCTTTTATTTACCATAATGTTTTGAAGGTTCATGTAGTAGGATGTATCAGTATTCATTTCTTTTTATTGCTGAATACTATTCCATTGTATGGATATGCCACATTTTATCTGTTCATCAGTTGATGGACGTTTGAGCTGTTTACATTTTTTGGCTATTATGAATAATGCTGCTATGAACATTTATGTGTGTGTTTCATGTGGACAAATATTTTCATTTCTCTTGGGTTTATACCTGGGGTGAACTGTGGATCTATGTTTAACCATTTGATGAACTGCCAGATTGTTTTTCCACAGTAACTGCACCATTTTACATTCCCACCAGCAGTGTATGTGAGTTTTGATTTCTCCACATCCTTGTCAATACTTATCTTTATTCTTGATTATAGCCAACCTAGTGGGTGTGAAGTAATATCTCATTATTGTTTTGCTTTGCATTTCCCTGATGGTTAAAAGACGGTCATGGCATTTTAGTATACCTTTATGCTGGAAGGGAATAAACAGAATTCCCTCAACATAAAAACTCTCAAAGTATTTATGGCTTTTAGTAAAACACAGATGACAGTTTAAAACTTACTACTAGAGAAACAAATTGTGAAGTAAATAACTAATTAGGTTTACAGAGGATTTAGAAGGTAAGGGACAGGAGAGTAAGGCTGATATTTAATGTTCTCAATTCAATACTTTATCAGGTTCTTTGAAAAAGATTTTATGACAGAATGTTGTCACTTCCCCTGGAGCTCCATAGGGAGAGGGAGGACATTTCCTCCATATTTTTCTAAGATGTCTTTTTACTACTGTTAATTAGGTGGGTCTGTATCCTTAGGCTCACAAGTTTACTTGTTTGCATTATAAGACAAAACAGGACAGAAAAGCTCAAAATATATTATAAGGAAGTGGAAAATGCAGAAGATAATTTTTTAAAGATACAATGTAATGCAGAGCATGTAATATTCTACAGTTAGGATGAGATTTCATGTTCCATCTTGTACAATACTGTCTTTGCCTGATCTCTCATTGTCACCTCTCTGCCTCATGATGAACATCTGGGCTGCGTAAACAATGTGGCATGTAAACCAAGAAACAATTACATACTGATTAGCTCACAAGCTGTAAGGGTAAATGTAAGATGTTGCTTAGAGATCCATAGTTACTGAACCAGCTGGGAACTGAGCTGTGTGGTGTTGTTACGTATCATTAACCTTCACATCCAGTGATGGATCCAGTCAGGATCCAGGTTCTCATTACCTCCTATCCCACCAAAACCCAATCACCCATATTGCCACTGCTGAGGAATAAAGGAAAGTGGACATGTCAAGGTGACTGAAAGTAGTTAATAAATAAGCAAGAATTCATAGTAATCTCTTCTGTATGCATAGTGCCTTATGCTATACAAAGCAATTTTCCAGCTATTATTTTAGTTTAGTTTTGAGACAGGTAGAAAAACACTAGTTTACTGAGTGACAACACTGCAGACACTTCATATACTTTGTCTCATTTCGTTCTCACAACAGATCAAGTGAAGAGGACTAATTCCCTCCATTTACTGATGACAGGTATAGCAGGAATGTTGTCTTCATTTTTTACTGAAGAGTATGAGGCTCAGTAATATTAAGGGATATATATAACTAAATATGGTGCAGGTGGGGATCAAATCTAGATTTGTTGACCCCAGAGCTCATGAACATTGTCCTGCAACTGACTGTCTCTCCGAGCTTGGATCTAGGAATATCTGCTGGGCAGGAGGCAGCGCATTTCTAGATCAAATTATACAAAAACTTCACACTCATCCTTTAGCTCCTATAAACCTCTGGACTGGGAGTAATGGGAAGGCAGGGAGCAGAAAGTGATATGCCTGAATATTTAACCAGTTCTCTTTCCTCTTCTCTGCAGTCAGCATTTGGGTTTGTTGTGTTTCTCCCCACAAACTCAGAAAGGCAAGGACACTGCACTTCAGCCTTAGCAACCTCACCAACATGCTCTTCTGCTCAGTCTTCATCCTCCAAGAGCTGTTACCAGGCCTCCCTTTAGCTCATAGCCCATCTCCCCACTTTCTTTTTAATCAAGGTTGTACTTGCTTCTTCTGTTGATTTCTATGGGATCAATCAAGTCTTCTTTATTCTCCTTTCCCCTCTACTGGATTAAACATATTATATTGCTTTTAGAGGTTATCTTTAATTTTTTAAACTTGTATCTTTGATTTGTAATTAATTTGTATCTCAAAACAGTCCTTGGAATACTTTAAGTACTTTCTTTGTATTGTTATCTGGTGCTTTTAATCTAATTTGTTTTGAAATACCATTAAAATTAATCACTATTACTTAGTATAAGCTTACTTAGACCTTCCAGCATATTTACCAATTTATCTCATAATATCTTTCTGGGTTTAACTTACTTCTTGCTAATGTACATCCTTTAGAAATTGTCCAGTGAGTCTATGAAAGAACCCTCCGTCTTTCTCTTAAAATGTCTTTATTTTGCCCCATTTTTTATTGTTATTTCTCCTTTATCACTTTGAAGATATTATTCCATTGTCTTCTAATCTCTCATGTGCCTAATCATCATTCCTTTTAAGTAACATTTGTTTTCTTTCTTTCTTTCAAAAGATTTCCTTGTAATTTTGCAGTATCATCATGATGTGTCTAGGTATTACATCTGCTTTCATTAACCTACTTGAGACTTATTGATCTTGAAATCATGACTTTCTTTAATTATGAAAAGTTCTAAACAATTTTCTTTTCTGATGCCTCCTCTCCTTTATTTTTCTCCTTTTATGACATTTCTTGGACACGTATTGGACCTTTTTACTTTCTTCCGTATCTCTTAGTTTCTCTTTTATATTCCACTTTATCTCTGTGCTGCATTCTAGGTAATTCCTCAGATATATCTTTAAGTCCAACCATTTACTTTTCAGTTGTGTTAATTGTTTAAGTTCTCTATTCTATACTTTCAATCGATTTTTTATTTCTGGTAATTCTCTTTGTTCTTTTTAATATCTGCAGTTTCTTTTTATACAGTGTGCTTTTGTTATGAGTTTTCCATTTTAAACATTTATTTTATATTCTTTCATGTTGCCATATTATACGTGGTTATTGTGGGTGCCACCTTTTTTCTCCCCAGTTTTATTGATATAATTGACACACAACTCCATATAAGCTTAAGGTGCACAGCATAATGACCTGACACATATATATTGTGAAATGATTACCACATTAAGTTTAGTTAACCTCTGGCACCTTACATGGTTATAAAAATTTTTTTTCCTTGTGATAAGAACTTTTAAGATTTACTCTCTTAGGAACTTGCATATCATATACCATACAGAATTGTTAACTGTAGTCATTGTGTTTTTGTTGTACATTCCATCCCCACTATTTATTTGTACCTTTTGACCACCTTCACTCAATTTCCACCTCCCCAACTTTCTTATTTCTTTACCTGCTGACTCTCCCATGATGGCTTTTTCCTTGTTGATCTGTAGTTTTTGTTTTGATTCATTTCAGTGGGGAAGTGGTTTTTTTAATTTTTTTAACCGAATGTTATGCGCCGAGTTGAAAGAATATCTAAAACAGTGTTGTTACATTTATTTCTTGCTGAGTTGCTGTTAAGGGCTTCAGTAGAACACAACCACGTTCCCTATGTAGGAATTTTTTTAATTAAAAAATTAAATTTCTTTAATAAATACACAGAGATTCCTTTTTCCTATTTCTTCTTGAGTCAGTTTTGGGAAGCTGTGCTTTTCAAGCAATTAGTTCATTTCATCTAAGTTGTCTAATTTATTGACATCAAGTTGTTCATAATATTCTCTTATTTTTTACTATCTGTAGGATATCTCCATTTTCATTCCTGACATTGGCAATTTGTGTTTTCTCTTTTATGAACTAGTCTTAACAGGGATTTATAAATTTTAAAAATCTTTCCAAATAAAACAGCTTCTGGTTTTGTTCATTTTCTCTATTGTTGGCTAATTCACTGATTTCTGTCCATTTTTATTTCTTTTCTTCTACTTATTTTGGGTTTATTCTTTTTCTAGTTTCTTTTAAACCGTTCATTTTAAAAAATTGTGATAAAATCCACATAACATAAAATTTACTATCTTAACCATTTTAAAGTGTATAGTTCAGTACTGTTAAGTATATTCACATTGTTGTGAAACCAATCTCCAGAACTTTTTCATCCTGCAAAACTGAAACCATATCCATTAAACAACAAATCTCCATTTCCTCCTCCCCAGCTCCTGGCAACCATCATCCCACTTTCTGTTTCTATGAGTGACTACTCTAGATACTTCATGGAAGTGGAACCATATAGTATTTGTTTTTTTGTGACTGGCTTATTTCACTTAGGATAATGTCCTCAAGGTTCTCCATGCTGTAGCATGTGTCAGAATTTTCTTCCTTTTTAAGGGTGAATAATATTCCATTATATGTATATACCACATTTTGCTTATCCATTCATCCATTAATGGATATTTAGGTTGCTTCTACCTTCTGGCTATTGTGAATAATGCTGCTATGAATTTCCTGTTTTTTAATATAGTTATTTAACATCCCTCTAGACACTGTTTTAGCTGCATCTATCAAATTTTGTTAATGTTGTATTGTCATTTTCATTTAGTTCAAAATGTTTTCTAATTTCCCTTATGATTTGTTCTTTAACCCATGGGTTATTTAGAGGTGTGTTATTTAATTTCCATGTATTGAGGGATTTTGTAGATTTCCTATTGTTACTGATTTCTAACTTACATCTCTTGTTGAGAACATATTCTGTAATTAAATCTTTTTGAAATTTATGGAGACTTATTTTATGGTCTAGTGCACAGTCTATCTTGGTGAATGTCCGCATATAGGAATTAAATGTAATTTTTCAGTTGTGGCATGTAGTGTTCTGTAAACATCAATTAGGTCATGTTGATAGATTGTGTTTTTAACATCTTCTATATACTACTGCAAATTTTGCCTATATGTTCTATCAATTACTGAGACGTGATTACAGATTTCCAACTATAATTGTGGATTTGTCTCTGTTCTGTTGTTTTTGCTTCATGAAATTTAATGCTCTCATAATGAGTTCATACCAGTATACATATTCCTGATGAACAGATATATGCATACACATTCCTAATGCATCACTTTTTTGATTATGTTACATCTCTATCTCTTGTAATACACACTGTCTTGAGGTCTACTGTCTGATATTACTCTAGCAATGACAACTTCTTATACTTATGTATGTATTTTTCTGGGCCAGTTTTTAAGTTAATTTCTTGGCTTAGACGTTCTGTATCACCCATGCAGTATAAAACTAAGTATTTACGTCCCATATTCCCAGGTCAAGTCCTAGAGTTTCCAAGTCCCCTGGGTGAGCTCCCCACTCCCACTATCCCCCTAAAAAAATCCAGAGACTGCACACTCCCTCATCTCTTTGGGCCAGTGAGTAGCATTTTTCTAGAAATAGTTTATAGGACTAAGCAAGGTCTTAGTTCCAGTTCTCTGCCCCCTGTTCCTGTGTAGAAATTAGAACCCCAGACCTCAGTTAGAGGTCTTAAGCATTATATATGGGATAAAAATTTCTTTGGGGTTTCTGAGGTGTCAGCTTAAGGTTACCTTTACATTTACTGTTTTGATTCATCTCCTTGTTTCTGGATGCAGAATTTTCCTTCTTTCTTTCCTTTTGAACTTGACAATTTTTAAGACATTTTCTTTAGTTTAGATGGCATTTCTATGTGTTTGTAGGGGGAGTAGGTACAGGCATCGATTTGTTATGTCCCTCTTTTTAAAAAAATTTCTTCTGCACTTTGTTCTTGCCTTGTACCTGGAGGAAGGAAAAAAACTGGAATGATTTCTTCACCTTGTAGAAAACCTAAGGGAGGAGTGGAGAGGAAAACAAGAATGGGCAGTATTGAATTAACGTCTAAAGGAAGGCTTAGGGCACTATTCCTTCTTTTACTGAGGTTCAAGGCCTGCTCTATTCCTAGGCTCCTGTCACCATGGACCTGCTCCTCTTGTCCTCTCTCTTCTCTAGTGCTTTAGTATGCAGAGAGAGTAGGTTTTCCTTTCTGCTCTTTCAACCAAAGATTACTTCCATGCCTTTGATGCCTGTTACAGAGTGGAAGCATATAAATGGGACAAAGCAATCCTGGGATATGACTACAAAGGAGAGATGAAGAAACATGATCCAGAGGGTGAGTTGGAGGGGAACACAGTGTAACATGGGGACCTCCGTTCTTCCCATACACCAACATTGTAATCGACTGATTTTACTTCCGTCTTTACTCACTAGAAAACCAAGGTCTATGGACATAAATCTTTTCCTTGTATGAGCTCTTATAAGCACTCACTACTCAGACATAAAATCACTGCCTAGACAAGAAAGGTTCATTCAAGGAATATATTCTTATTTAATTCAAGAGAATGTATTTCTGTTTGTGGGCACGAGAAAGGAGATGCTGAGTGAAATACTCAATTAATAAGTGAAAATTAGTTAAAATTAGAAGCACTTGGAGAAGGCACAGGTTTATCTGGCAAGAATAAAAGGAAACGTGGACCAATTTCATGAAAGGGAATCATATCTCCAAGAAGTTTCATATATGCTAGGGGGAAAAAGACTATTTCAGACAGGAGAGAAGAAACATCACCTCATCTAAGCCCCAGCTTTAGGATTTGCAAGAGAGAACCTTTGCTCTTTTGGGTTGCTTTTTAGAAAAGTAAACAAGGGAGAGAAGGGTGGCAAAAGAAGCCATGTGAAACCTCACTTACCTTAGAGTTTCCATAATAACTTGGTTAAGTAGTGAACATTTACTATTAAATATTAATTAATCATTATGCTAAATATTAACTACTCAGTAATATGGTTGGGGAAATGGAGAAGAAACTGATTATGTACTTTTCCACACTGCAGGCTCCAATCAGATAACAGAAATTTTCCCTTTAAATGAGTTTGAAATATTGATTTTTACAGTAAATATTTTTATTAGAAAGTGATTATTTTAATTACTATGAGATGACCTTGTGATTAGAAGTATTTCAGATACTTTTCCTTGGCTTAGAGTGTCTGAAAGAGTTATTAAATCACCCATGATTTCATCCAGGAACAGGGGGAAAAAAAAACCTCACTCAAATCTGTTAAAAGTAGTACATAGAGGTAAAAAGAAAGTATTTTTCTTGTGTGCTACCTATTGAGTCCTAGTCATTTCAACATATTAAAATTAGCTCATATGGTATTCCAAGTATGCAATACTATCATCTAGAAATTATAATTTTACCTCCTACTTTCCAAATCTTTTGTTTAATAACATATGTAAGTTTAAGGTATACAATGTGATGATTTGATGTATATATGGTGAAATGATCACCACAACAAGGTTAATTAATACCTCCAATCTCTCATGTAATTACTTTTTTTGGTGGTAACAACATTTAAAATCTACTCTCTTAACAACTTTCAAGTATATAATACACAGTATTGTTAATTATAGTCACCATGTTGTACATTAGATCCCCAGAACTTATCCCTCTTATACCTGGAAGTTTGTACCATTTGACCAACATCTCTCCACTCCTCCCACTCCCCCCTCCCACCATTCTACTCTCTATTTCAATGAGTTCAGTTCTTTTGGATTCCACATATAAGTGAGAACATACAGTATTTGTCTTTCTGTCTGACTTATTTTACTTAGCATAATGCCCTCGAGGTCCATACATATATATATACACACATCACATTCTCTTTATCCATTCGTTGGTCAGTGGACACTTAGGTTGTTTCCATGTCTTGGCCATTGTGAAGAGTGCTGTAGTGAACATGGAAGTACAGATCTCTCTTTGATATCCTGTTTTTACTTCCTTTGGATCTTATACTGCTATTTGACTTGATTAGAAAGTTATAATTCTGCAAGCAGAACCAAAATGACACATACCTAACGAGGCACATAGAGTTTCTCAGTCATCCACTAATATCACTTACGTGGTGAGCCACTTTCACAGTCACCATGGAATGAACACACAAAAATGATAAATAAGAGTTGGTACAGATAATGTTTCAGTTTCCTATGTTCTCATCCACTTCACAAAACCACAATCCCACAGAACCTACATGACATTCACAGCTACATTGAGGCCATGTCATAATTCCATAAAAGAATATCAAATCAAACTCAGAAACCACTTACTCCATAGTCACATATAGTCTCAAACCCAAATCACTCACAACTAATCATTCTACAAGGTTTGTCAGCTTCTTAGAAAGTTAAATATAAACTTACCTATTACCCAGTATTTTTTCTTCTAGGTATTTCCCCAGGAGAAATGGAAACATGCCAGCTTTATTTATAATATATACATAACCTGGAAATACACCAAATGTTCATCAAAAGAAAAATGAATAAACAAAATGTGGCATATTGGCACAATGGAATGCTGTTCAGAAATTAAAAGAATGAACTACACAACATTAATAAATCTTACAGAACTAGGATGAGCTAAAGGAGACAGGGACTTACAGAAGTGACAAAACTCAATTACGGAGACGTATACAAACCAGAACCATAGCTGTCTCTGTTGTGACACTGACCGGAAAAGGACACTAGAGGACTTCCAGGCGGCGACGCCCTAACACACGCACAGGGCGGGCCCACGCACACCGCGCCGCGGCTCCGGCCTTCTCAGGGCAAAACTGACGCAAACAGGCACGACAACAAAACCCGTCACCTGTGGTTCACGACCACGGACCCGGGGTCCCCCACGTACAGGCCTGAGTGAAGCGGCACCGGCTCCCAGCTCTCCTTCTCCGACGCGAACTCCAGCCCCCGCCTCAGCCCTTCCCAGCCCGGCTCCCTCATCCGGTCCCTCCCCTC
The DNA here is from genome assembly GCF_057802395.1 of Ceratotherium simum simum. Classification (NCBI taxonomy): domain Eukaryota; kingdom Metazoa; phylum Chordata; class Mammalia; order Perissodactyla; family Rhinocerotidae; genus Ceratotherium; species Ceratotherium simum. Next base: position 27,619,850 of record NC_141932.1, read on the forward strand.
CTCAAGCCTCCCCGGCCGGGGCTTCCGGCTCTCACCCGGTCCTCCCGGACCCAGGCTTTTCCGTTTTCCTCCTCAGCCCGCCCCGGGCGGGCTTCCGGTTCCCTTTTCTGCTCTCCCCGGCCCAGGTCCGTGATTCCTGCCTCGGCTCGGGCTCTCGTTCCTTCCGCCACCGCCCCTCGCTCCCAGACCACCATCACCTGGCGCTCCGGCGTCCGGAGGAAGCAGAGCGGCGACCCTCCGCCGGGGGCGAGCGCCCAGCCCCGGCGCTCCCAGGAGGCTCGCGGCCGCGGCGCGGCCCCCGCGGCGGTGCGCTCAGCGCTCCGCTAGACCATCTGGACACTGTCGGTGATGGACTACGTTTCCCACAGGCCCCAGGGCCGCGAGTGAACGTCGGCCTTTGGTTCCCCTTCCGGTGTCGTGGTGCTTATTGGGTTATGCCCGGTGAGTCGAGGTGACCCAGAGCGGGGGGCGGGGTGCGCTCGCCGCGAGGCGTCAAGCTCCTGGGGTGCGGATGGGCCGTGTGGAGCCAGGAGCCTGGAGCCCGTGTGTGCGTGAGCCGCGGACGCGATGGTGGCGGGGGCTGTTGTTTGTGACGGCGTCCTTGTGGCGTGTTACTCCGCGGGAGTGCGTGTGTGTGAGCGAGAGAGAAACAAGAGTGTGAGTGCGAAGGGGCCCTGGAGGGCCCTGACTGATAGCCAGTTGGGCTCGTGCGAACTGTCAGTGGGGGCGGGGCCCCTTGTGTGACCGAGGTCTTTGGTGACGAGGGTGTCTGACACTCTGACCGAGTGATCTGTGATAGCTCTGTTGTGACCGACTGTAAGTGTGAACGCAGTGGACTGTCGTTTTTTTTTTTTTTTAATGAGGTTGTAGGAGTTTGGACCAATGAACCTGTAGGAGTGTGTAAAAATTATTTTTCCTTATATGCACATATATCCTTATGTGTATATATATATCCATGTATATCTCACCTTGTTGCAGTACCCAGCCTAGTGCTTAACACAGAGCGGGCACTGGTGACATGAGTGCTGCCCACCCAGGGTCCAATTGTAGGTTGCATGGTTGCTTGGAAGTGTTTCCCTGGATTCTCTTCTGTCGTTGTACCCTATAGCCACTTCCATCTAGCTGTAGAGAAATGGTTGTCAGAGGGGAAGTCATGAATTTCACCCCTAGAATGAAAGTGCCAAGCAGAAAAGTACATCCTAAGTCATGGGATAGGAATCTAGGCTTGCACTTGCCTTCAAGACAGGCTTCCGGGAAAACATGAGGGGGAGGGCACAGGTGTAGGATTCCTTCCTGGGTGAACCTCTCTTGGATGCACTTTAGAGGCCATTTATACGTTTATGAACCACAGCATTCCCTGAGCTGTGCCCTCTAGAAACTGCTGTGAACTTACATTCCAGCTCTGGGCATAGGGGATGCTGACCTTTTTCTCTGATACTGGCAAAAGTCAGCAGGATTCTAGTTTCTCTCTTACTTCCATCTGGGTGTGTTTTTGGTGGGTGATGGGCCATGTCTGATGGTGAACAGTGTGTGATTATTTAGCCAGTCCAGGGTCTCACAAGTCCCTTCTTCTTGGTCCTGTAGTTCTGCAAGAGAAGCTCCTGAAGTGGAGGAGAGCATTGCTACTTACATAATGGCCCGTTCAAGGTCAGTTTGTGTTTACTTGTTGTTCTGTCATACGTTTTTGTTTTACAGAACATAAAATATTTGCTTTGCTTCTCTTAAATTGCCCTACCTAATTGTGACCTATCCATTTACCTTCCCTTCCCAATTAATAATGAGACCATAGAGATGGGTCCTCTTGTCTTCCAGTGCCTTTCCAAATACCCTATTCCTGTCCAGTTAATATTCACATACCCATTGGGTAAATCATTCACTTCCCCCATGTGTTCTTTTCTTCCCGAAGGATGATACAGAAATACAACTCGTGGAGGATAAATTAATGACTTCTTTTAGAGTGTGATTTGTTAAGGAAGAGACCAGTAGTTAGGTGGAATAACACACCAGATATCTTTGATTTTATTCACAGACTTGATTTTCAAACAGAGCAAGGTAGGAAATGGTTTGAATGAGTCCAGCCAGTAAGTGAGAAAGTTGGCTTTGGAGACATTTAGGAGTGGGACTATGATGGGAGTTTTGTGAAGAGAGGTCTATGTGAACAAGGGCAGGGAGCTTTTCCAGAGAATCCATGAGGAGATTTGAGTGGTGACAACCAAGTCTTGTTTGAGGTTTGACAGTATGACTTTGTTTCAGACCACGTATTGGTGTGGACTGAGAGAGGCAGCATGGTATAGTAGTATTTGAGTCTAAAGCAGCACTGTCTAATGGAAATGGAATGCAAGCCACTCATGTGGTTTTAAAATTTCTATTGAAAAGTAAAAAGAAACAGTTGAAATTAATTCTGGTAAGGCATCTTATTTAAACTAATATATCTAAAATATTATTTCAACATGCAATATAAAAAAACTGAGGTATTTTACATTCATATCTTCATAGTAAGTTTTCAAAATCTGGTGCATATTTTACTGTTATAGCACTTCTCACTTTGGATGCTAAATTTTCAATGGTTGAGGTGAAATATAATCGCACCAAAACAATGAAATTATGTTTAATTGAAAAACATTTTATATCACTTTTGTGTTTTAATTAAAATTAAATTAAAAATTCAGTTCCTTGTTCACACTAACCACATTTCAAGGTCAATAGTTATTAATCTTTGTCTTTTACAATTTCTTGTTGTAAAATGTAGATAATTACATCAGTGCCTTAGGGTTTTTTTAAGCAGTTGATACATTAATCTGGGCAAAGCCCTAGAGCACTTAATATGGGCCTTGCACTTAATAAGTCCTCAAGGGAAAAAAAAAAGCTGTTATTATGTGGACAGTCTAATAAATTTTCTGTAAATTAAGAGCAATGAAAGTATACAGTTAATTTTGATAAGCACTTAAAAGGAATTTTTAAAAGCCAGATGTGCAGATGTCCTAGAATAGAAATTCTTAACCTGAGGCAATTTGACTCTATTTTGGTGTTCACAGGGGACCACAGATCTATTGAAATGATGTTCACAGGGGACCACAGATCTATTGAAATTGTGTTCAAAATTATTCTATATAATTTCTAATATGTTTTGTTTTGTTTGTGGAATGTCTGTAACTTCATGGGGTTACATAAAGTATATATAAGCTTTAAGATTAAGTTAATCACATTACATAAATGTGATGTAATACCATGCAGAAAAGAGAAACTATGGAGTTAGTCAAAAGGAAAAATGATTAACATATAATGTTATACAATATTTTTACATAGGAAAAAGAACACTTCAAATTGTTAATATTGTATATGAATTGATTTTACTAAGATTCCATTTGTAAGCAATCTTGCAAGAATATATCTAAAATGGTATTAGTTATTGAATAATAAAGTAAAGGAATGAAGCCACGTATAATAAGCACGTACTCTGTACACACACATTTCTGCCTCCTTTACATGCATTTTCTTATTGAGTCTGAAAATGCCACCTTCCTGAATATTATTACTTCAGGTATGTGAATAGTGAGTGTGCCCTACTGCATTAGTGAGATACAGCAAAAGGATGTTCACAAGTTTGTAGGAGTAATTTATTTCACTCTCAGATTTCCTTGATGTTCCTACTCATTTTGAAGATCTTTTTGCTTACAATGTCCTTAAACAGAAGGAAAACTTGCCTCCAACTCTGTTAAATCTGTTAAGTGGAAATAACTTACTTATATGTTTCTGATGATGAAATTAATGCAGGTTTGTTGCAAAATACTCAGTTTTTAAGGAACTTATACAGGAGAAAGTTAATAATTACCCATACTCTCATAATAATCATTTAATGTACATTCTTCTAAACTTTTTCTCTCTGGGTGTGTGTGTGTTTCTTTTTTTTTGAGATATAATTAGTTTCAGGTGAACAACATAATAATTCGATATTTACATTTATTTTGAAATGACCACCATAATAAATCTAGTTAATATCCATCACCACACATAGTTACAAATTTTTTTCCTTGTGATGAGAACTTGTAAGATATTCTCTTAGCAACTCTCAAATATACAATACAATATTATTAACTATAATTACCATGCTGTACATTATATCCCCATGACTTATTTATTTTATAACTAGAAGTTTGTACCTTTTGACTACCTTCACCCATTTTGTCTACCCTTCCCCCCCCCGACCTCTGGCAACCACCAGTCTGTTCTCTGTTACCTATGAGTTTGTTTGTTTTTTAAGATTCTACATGTAAGTGAGATGATATAGTGTTTGTCTTTCTCTGACTTATTTCACTTAGCATAATGCCCTCAAGGTCCATCCATGTTGTCACCAATGGCAAGTTTTCCTTCTTTTTTATGGCTGAATAATATTCCATGGTGTGTGTGTGTGTGTGTGTGTGTGTGTGTGTGTGTGTGTGTATAAAAAGTTATATATATTTTGGTATATATATATATACACAAAAAGATATATGTACCCCCATGTTCATGCAGCATTAATTATAATAGCCAAGACATGGAAGCAACCTAAGTATTCACTGATGGATGAATGGATGAAGAAAATGTGGTATGTAAATATATACATATATGTAACACACATATATGTGTAACACAATTAGTAACAGCCAAAGATAAGATTCACAAACTGAATTTTGGATGACAGATTCTATGTTCTTTATTATGACAGTATACAACCTCCAATCATTTTTTCAATCTAATTGTGTGAGTAATTCATTAAAAATGTTTTTCCTCAACATTAATATGGATCGGTGTCGTCATTATTAAATACCACATACATATTAATAACATATAGCTGACTGTACTTTATTTAACCTATTGCCTACCCTTAGATATTTAGAATTATCATAAACTACTCTGTGATGGAGATCTTTGTAATAGAATTTTATCTACTTTTATATCTGTTTCTTAAGGAAAAATTTCTAGAAGCTGCATTTATAGGTCAAACATCAGATATTTATTAGGTGCCTACAATATGCCAATCTTGTTCATGTTACTTGTGGGGATACCAGCATTAAAGAGACATAGTTGCTACCCCTTAACATGTTTATAATTTATTACATAATATAAACTATGAATAGGAGTAAAACTATGGTAAGGTATGATAAAGACCATTAAAGAAAAGAGACAACATGCCTTTGGAGTTGATAAGGAGAGACATCATGGAGGCAACCCCAAGGCTGTTAGGTTTTGACCAACTTATACTAAAGCCATAGTTTGTCAGAGTTCCCCAAACCCATCGTCAGATTTGATGATTTGCTAGGACTTACAGAACTAAGAAAAACTCTTATGCTCATGGTTATGGTTTATTGCAGTGAAAAGGTACAAATTAAAATCAGCAAAGAGAAAAGTCACATAGAGTGAAGTCCAGGAGAAACTAGATGTGAGCTTCCAATGGAATCACACAGACAGCACTTAATTCTTCCAGCAACAATTTGTAACAACATGTGAAGTGAGCCTGGGAAGCTTACCTGAGTCTCAGTGTCCAGGGTTTTTAGTGAGGGTGAGTCACATAGACATGGAGCACCTGTGTGACTGGCCTTAGCTACTCAGTCTCAAGTCCCTGCAGAGGTCAAGTTGATGTAGTGCAGCCCAGGGCCCCTGGCAAACAAAAAGAGTTGTTTATCATAAATCACATTGTTAGCATAAACTATCTGGCATAGAGCAAAGATGCTCTTATCAAGAAGGATATTATAAGGGCTCAGAGGTTCTCTCTCAGGAGCTGGTCAGTGGCCATTACTTTGGAAAGTGTAGGGTTTGAGTACTCTGAGCCCACTGAGTTAATTCTTTACTGCACCTATAAGATATCCATGGAGGTGAATGGATTTATTTAATAATATTTATGCTTTAGTATATTTTGTTAGGTTATATACTATTTCTAAGTTTCCAGCGAATTACTCATGCTCAGGTTTCACTCCATAATGAATTCTGAACTACAGAGGCAAGAACCAGAGTTAGAACTGGCTATGTAGTAAAAGCAGCGTGGACAAAACTCAGCTCTGCCACTTACTTTTGTGTGTATTTTCCTTTTTTTCCCCTAATTGAAACATAACAATGTAAACTACACAGACCATATTCTAAAGTTTGATTGCTTTTAACATGTGTGTCTATATATGTGTGTGTGTATGTAATGATCACACAGGTAAGATATAGCATATTTCCAGCACTCTGGGATGCTCCCTCTGTTTCCCGCCAGTCATTACAAATTTGCCCCCACTCCCAACAAAGGGAGCCACTATTCTTATCACTAGTACAATCGATTAGTTTTAACTAGCTTGGAAGTTAATATAAATGGAAACTTACATTATGTATATTTTTATCTGGCCTCTTTTGCTCAACCTCATATTTATGAGAATCATCTGCTGTTTGTTCAGTTTTATTGTTAAGTAATCTTCCATTATAGAAATATATCCAATTTTATTTTTCCTTACTTGTATTGATGGACATTTGGGTCATTAACAGTATAAAAAAATGCAGCTAAAAATCATTTGTTTACATATTTTTTGATGGAGAGAAACACTTATTTCTTTTGGGCCTATACAGAAGACTGGAACTGCTAAGTTACAGTGTATATATTGCTTTATAGATCTTGTGAAATAGTTGCTCAAAGTGGTTGAAATAGGTTGCACTCAACAACAATAAGGAGTTTACAGTTGTAACAAGTAAAGAATGCATAAATTAACTTCTAGGGCAGAGGTCAACAAGCTTTTTTCTGTAAAAGGACAGACATTAAATATTTATGCTTTGTGGATTATACGGTCTCTGTTACACCTGCTCAACTCTGCCACTGTAGCACACAAACAGCTATAGATGATATGTTAAGTGAATGAGTGTGGCTGTGTTCCAATAAAACTATGTACAAAAACAGGCAGAGGGCCAGATTTGGTCTATGGCTGTAGTTGGCTGATTCCTGCTCTAGCACTGTGTTTCTAAACCTTTTTTTCATTATTGCCCTCCCCAGGAGCATTTTTAGATAACTTTTTTCCTAATTGGGCACCCCCATGAAATTTTAGAACCACAGATGTACCTGTGTATTTGTTTATGTACAGTGTGTATATCTGTGCTTTATACATAAAAGGAGTAAGATTTTTTTGCCCCCTCAAAGCAATTTTCACACATTTGGGGCAATATTACTCTCATTGAGAATACATGCTCTAGTATAACCACTAGAAGAATTATATGAGGATATATAAGAGAAAATCTAATAGTGGAGAAGAAATGCAATAATAAATAATACTTGATTAATCCAAAAAAGTGAAGAAAAGAGGGAGAGCCGAGTGCAGATGGGACAAATTGGAAACAAAAAGCAGAGCAACAGGCTTAAATCCTATAAAGTACTTTAAAGGTAAAAGGACTAAACACTCCAGATAAAGACACTGTCAGATTGGATTTAAAAAAAAAAAGAACTCATTTGCTATTTACAAGAGATACATTTTAAATAAAAGGACCCAGAAATATTGAAGATAAAAGAATAAAAAGAGATACAGTACGCTAATGCTACAAGAAAGTTGATAAAAGCAATATTATATCTCCAAAGTATATTTGAAGCCAAGGAGTATTCTGAACAATAAAGGAGCATATTTCATAATGGTAAGGGGGTCATTTTGAAAGGAAGAGAAAACAATACTTACTTTGTTTGGACCAATGTACATAGCTTCAAAGTGTATAAACAAACATTAACAAAATTAAACTGAAAAAAATACAAATCTATCATCATACTTGAAGATTGAACACACCTCTTTCAGGAATATATACAACATGGAGTATAAAAGTCTGTGTGCCAGGTAGAGTTTTAGTGTGGTAGAGGCTGCTAGGCTTTGTTAGTGCTGTGTTCTACTTTCTGTCTGTGGCGGCCAGGCAGGAGGTTCTAATGTGCGTGGTGTCATCCCTTCTCAGCTCTGGAAGGTGCGGATGGGGGAGGAGGATCTGCTTAGGGCATATCTGAGTGGCACAATCTCAAGTCCAAATCCACATCAACGAAGTAGTGGACTGGCTAGACACCTTTTTGCTGCAGTGTCTGTTCTCTACATCAGTGCAGAAGGGCCTCTACTCTGAGTCCATTACTGAAGAACTCTGTTCTCTGAGGTTTGTCTGTTGTCCATCTTATTGCATACATTTTGTAAGTGCAGGAGGAGATGTTTGAAAGCAGGAAGATAGAAGAAAAAATTGTATTAATTCAAGTCATTTTGTGAGCTGTGAGACACATCTAGTCTAATAGCTTCCTTTATCTCCCCCAGCTCTGGCATCTGGAATCTGCTTCTCCAAGCAATGAACCAAAGAAACACTGACCAATTTTTTTTCCTGCTACTCCATATTTATTTATAACAACTTTATTGAGGCATATTCACATACTACACAATTCACCCATTCAAAGTATACAGTTTAGTGTTTTTTAGTGTACAGTCATGTACCACATAACAATGTTTTGGTCAAAATAGACCAAATATATGACTGTGGTCCCATAAGATTAGTACCATAAAGCCTAGGTGTGTAGTAGGCTGTACCATCTAGGTTTGTGTAAGTACACTCTATGATGTTTGCACAACAATGAAATTGCCTAACATTTCTCAGAATGTATCCCTGTTGTTAAGCAATGCATGACTATATTCACAGACATGTGCATACATCACCACCACTAATATTAGAACATTTTCATCACCTCAGAAACCCCATATCCTTGATTGAGCTATCACCCTTATCCCTCTATTCCACCACCCCACATCTGAGCCCCCAGAAAACATTAATATACATTTTGTCTTACAAGTTGCCTATTATAGTCCTTTCATATAAATGGAATCATATAATATGTGGTTTTTTGTGTCTGATTTCTTTCACTTAACATGTTTTCAAGGTCCATTCATGTTTTAACATATCTCAGTGCTTCCTTCCTTTTTATGGCAGAATAACATTCTGTTATATGGATATACCACATTTATCCATTCATCAACTTATGGACATTTGAGTATTTTTCACCTTTTGACTATTATGAATAATGCTGCAAATTTGTATACAAATTTTTGTGTGGACATAGATTTTCTTTTTTTTTTTTTTTTTTTTTTTAAGATTTTATTTATTTATTTTTCCCCCAAAGCCCCAGTACATAGTTGTCTGTCATAGCTGCACATCCTTCTAGTTGCTGTATGTGGGATGCGGCCTCAGCATGGCTGGAGGAGTGGTGCCTCGGTGCGCACCCGGGATCCGAACCCGGGCTGCCGGCAGCGGAGAGCACGCACTTAACCGCTAAGCCACGGGGCCGGCCCTGGACATAGATTTTCATTTCTCTTTTGTATATAACTAGCAGATGAAGTGCTGTGTCATATGGTAACTCTATGTTTAACATTTTGAGGAACTGCCCGACTATTTTCCAAAGTGACTGCACTATTTTAAATTCCCATCAGCAGTGTATGAGGGTTCTGATTTATCCACATCCTCGCCAATACTTGTTATTATCTGACTTTTTGTAGATATCCCAGGAGGTATAAAGTAGTATCTCATTGTGGTTTTTTAAAATACTATGCTAAAATATATGTAAATAAGATTTACCATATTAATCATTTTTAAGGTTCCAGTTCAGTGATATTAAGTACATTCATATTGTTGTGCTACCCTCACCACAGCCCATCTCCAAAACTTTCTCATCTTCCCAAACTGAAACTTTGTACCCATAGTGACATGGTTTGATTCTCTTCTCTTTTCCTTTTGTGTATATCCTATAGATATCTAGTTTGTGGTTACCATAAGACCTACATATTACATCCCAAAGTTATAACAATCTATTTTAAATTGATACTAACTTAACTTCAATCACATAGAAAAAATACTCCACCTACTTTAGGTTATTGAAGTCACAAATTACATCTTTATGTATTGTGTACCTATTAACATAGATGTATAACTATTTTTTATGCATTTGTCTTTTAAATTCTGTGGAAAACAAAAAGTGGAGTTACAAACCAAAATTACAATATATACATATACATATATATATTTGCCCGTGTATTTTCCTCTACTGGAGATCTTTATATCTTCATATGGGTTTGAGTTACCGTCTAGTTTCCTTCCATTCCAACCTGAAGGTGTCCCTTTAGCATTTCTGGTAGGGAATGTCTAGTGGTAATGACCTCCCTCAGCTTTTCTTTATCTGGGACAGTCTTCATTTCTCCCTCGTTTTTGAAAGACAGTTTTGTCAGATACAAAATTCTCAGGTGTCATTTTTCTTTCATCACTAAATATATCATCCTGCTGCCTTCTGTACTTCAAGATTTCTTCTGCAAAATCCTCTGATAATCATATTGAGGATTCCTTGTACATGATGAGTCTCTTTTCTCTTGCTTTTAACATTCTTTGTCTTTCAACAGCTGTGATGTTGGTGTAGGTCTCTTGGAGTTTATCCCAGTTTTTAGTTCATTTAGCTTCTTTGAAGTTTTTGGCATTATTTCTTCAAATAATCTCATGGCCCCTTTCTCTCTCTTTTTTCGTTTTGGGACTCCTATAATGCAGGTATTGGTCTGCTTGATGTTTTCCCATAAGTCCCTTAGGCTCTGTTCACTTTTCTTCATTGTTCTTTTTTTTAGCTCCTCAGACTTGCTAATTTCAAATGAACTGTTTTCAAATGTGCTGATTCTTTCTTCTGCCTGTTTGAGTCTGGTATTGACTCCCTCGACTGAATTTTTCAATTCTGTTATTGTATTTTTCAGCTCCAGAATTTCTTTTTGTCTCCTTTTTTAAAAAATAATTTCTCTCTCTTTGATAATATTCTCATTTTGTTCATGTCATTTTCCTGATTTCCTTTACTCCTTTGTCCATGTTTTCTTTTAGCTCTTTGAGCATATTTAAGACAGTTGTTTTAAAGTCTTTGTCTAATAATTCCAATGCCTGTGTTTCTTCAAGAACAATTTCTGAATATTTATTTTGTTCTTTTGATTGGACTAGGTTTTCCTGTTTCTTTGTATGCCTTGTGATCTTCTGTTGAAAATTGGGAATTTGATAAAACAGCCTCCTCTCCCTGTCCTTGCAAACTGGTGGGGAAGACCATCACCTATCAGTAAGGCATGTTCTGAGCCTTGGGATCATCCCAGGGTGAAAACCTAAGGTCGTCTTAGCTTTTTTCTAGGAATGTATCATGACTGCGCCTGTAGATGTGCTTTTTTTTTTCCATTTTCTCCGGTACATACAGCTGCTTTTAAATGTTTTAATTTCCAAAGAATCTCACCCTATCGTCTTTTTATGGCTTTAGGAGATCTATTTCTCTCCCTGCAGTCTTTTGCCCCAGGCATCTACAGGTCTGCAATCCCTCTGCAGCTTTTATATACCATAGTACCCACCACTGCCTTCCGTGGCCTTTTGCAACATGATATCTGAGCTGTGCCACCTTTACCTGTCTGAACTCCAAGTAAGGTAAAACAGAAAGCAGTCCATTGGGCAGCCCACAAACAAGTCAGAATGTTGCAAATTAGTTCTGTTTTGCTCCTTCCAGCTCAATGGAGAGAAATGTGAACTGGGCAACTTCTTCCTAACTGCAAGCAGTGGAGTAAGGACAGGTGAAAGTGTCACAAATTTTTCTATCATTTTGAATGTAGTTTTACTCGATTAGGCATTTGTTTGGTTGCTGTGGGTCTTTGAGTGATTTCTAGAACTCCTATAAATTTATTTGATCCAGTTTCTAGCCTGTTTTTTTTTTTTTTTAATGTTCCTGTAAAAGAACAATGGCCTTGAGTTTCCAAGTCTGCCACCTTGCTGATGTCACTCTCATTGTGGCTTTGATATGCATTTCCCTGACGATGACTTTTAGCATCTTGTTGACCATTTGTATATCTTCTTTGGAAAATGTCTGTTGAAGTCTTTTGCCAATTTCAACTTCAGTTGTTGGTCTTTGTTGTTGAGTTTAGGAAACTTTATATAATTTGGCTATTAAACCCTTATCAGATATATGATTTGCAAATATTTTCTCTCATTTTGTAGGTTGTTTTTTCAGTTTTTCCTGTAATGTTTTTTGATGCACAAAGATTTTAATTTTGAGAAAGCCCAATTTTTTTATTTTTTTCTTGTTACTTGTACTTTTGATGTCATATCTAAGAATCCATTGCCAAATCTAAAGTCATGACGATTTACTCCTTTATTTTATTCTAAGAGTTTTATAGTTTTAGCTCTTATATTTGGGTCTTTGATCTATTTTCTGTTGATTTTTATATATATTGTGAGGAAAAGGGGAATTTCTTTCTTTTGCATGTTGATATACTTTTTTCCCAGCACCATTTGTTGAAAAGACTGTCCTTCTCAAGGGTCTCAGCACCCGTGTAAAAAATCAGTTGACCATGGTCACATGGATTTAATTTTCAATCAGTTCTATTCTGTTGACCAATATATCTAGCCTTATACCAATGTCTCACTGTATTGATTACTGTAGCTTTATAGTAACTTTTGAATTGTGAAGTGTCAGTCCTCCAACTTTGTTCTTTTCTCAGATTGTTTTGGCTATTCTGAATCCCTTGCAATTTCATATGAATTTTAAAATCAGCATGTCAATTTCTACAAAGAAGCCAGCGAGGATTGTGATAGGAGTTGCAGTGAATCTGTAGATTGCTTTGAGAAATATTGCCATCTTACTATTAAGTAGTCCAATTCATGAACATGTGATGTTTTTCCATTTAAGTAACTTCTTTAATTTCTTTCACTAGTGTTCTGTATTTTTTAAAGTATACAATTTACACTTTTGTTAAATTTATTGCTAAGTATTTTATTCTTTTGGATACTGTTATAAATGGAATTATTTTCTTAACTTAAGTCAGATTGTTATTGTACATTTATAGAAGTATAATTGATTTTTGCATATTGATTTGTTTTTTTTTTTAATTTTATTTATTTATTTTTTCCCCCAAAGCCCCAGTAGATAGTTGTATGTCATAGCTTCACATCCTTCTAGTTGCTGTATGTGGGACGTGGCCTCAGCATGGCCAGACAAGCTGTGCGTCGTGCGCGCCAGGGATCCGAACCCCGGCCGCCAGCTGCGGAGCGCGTGCACTTAACTGCTAAGCCACGGGGCCTGGTCCTGCATATTGATTTGTATTCTGCAGTCTTGCTGAGTTTGTTTATAATTCTAATAGTGTTTTAGTGGATTTTTTTAGGATTTTCTGTATACATGGTCATGTCTTCTGTTAATGGAGATTGTTTTATTTTTTTATTTCCAATATGGTTGCCTTTATTTCTTTATCTTTCTTATTTGTTCTTGCTAGACCACTAGAATGATGTTGATTAGAAGAAACAGAAATGTATGTCCTTGTCTTGTTTCTTATCTTAGAGGATAAGCACCATTAAGTTTGATGTAGCTGTCACTTTATCATGTTTAAATAGTTCCCTTTTCTTCCTAGGTTCTTGACTGTCTTTTGTTTGGAAAGGGTTGTGGGTTTTGTCAAATGCTTTCTCTTCAAGTATGAAGATGATTGTGTGATTTTTATTTTTTATTATATTGATATGGTGTTTTTAGATATTAAATCAACCTTGCATGCCGGGGACAAATCCCACTTGGTTATGGTATATAATTCTTTTTGTATGTTCCTGGATTCAGTTTCCTGGTGTTCTGTTAAGAGTTTTTGCATTCATGTTTATAAAAGATATTGGCCGTAGTTGCCTTTTTGGGTAATGTCTTTGTCTGATTTTCCTGTCTGGTTAATACTGTCTTCATAGAATGAGTTACAAAGTTTTTGCTCCTCTTTTACTTCTTAAAGAGTTTGTGAAGAATTAGTATTACTTTAAATGTTTTGGTCGAATTTAACAGTGAAGTTATGTGGACCTTGGCTTTTCCTTGTGGGTAGTTTTTTGATTACTAATTCAGTCTATATACTTGTTACAGGTTTATTCAGATTTTATGTTGTCATGAGTAAGTTTGGTAGTTTGTATGTTTCTAGGAATTTGTCCAATTCATCTAGGTTTTCTAATTTGTTGGTGTTCATTGTATTCCTTTATAATCAATGTTTATTTCTGGACGGTTGGTAGTAATGTCCCCTCTTTCACTTATGATTCTAGTAATTTGAGCCTTCTTTCTAGTCATTCTAGATTATCTAAAAGTTTGTGAACTTTTAAAATCTTTTCAAAAAACCAGCTTTTGGTTTATTTTCTCTATTATTTTTTTACATTCTATATCTTTAATTTCCACTGCAATCTTTATTATTTCCTTCCTTGTGCTTGCTTTCGATTTAGTTTGCTCTTCTTTTCCCAGTGCCTTCTGGTGAAAGGTTAGATTTGACTTAGGTATTTCTTTTTAATTATAGGCATTTTAAGCTGTAAATTTTCTTCTAAGCACTGCTTTAGCTGCATCTCATAAGTTTTTATGTGTTGTGTCTTCATTGTATTAGTCACAAAATATTTTCTAGTTTCTCTTGTGTTCTCTTTTTTCATATATTCTATTTCCCTGTTGATCTTTTCCATAATTGTTCTATCCATTATGAATGTGGAGTATTGAAGTCTCTGACCATTATTGATGAATTGTTTCTTTGTCTCTTCATTTCAGTCAGTTTGTTTTAATTGTGGTAAAATATACATAACATAGAATTTGCTGTTTTAACCATTTTAAAGTATACAATTCAATGGCATTAAGTACATCTACCGTGTTGTGTAACCATCACTTCTATCTAGTTCCAGAACTTTTTCATCACCCCAACAGGAAACCCTGAACGCCGTAAGCAATCACTCCCCATTGCCCCTTCCCCAAGCCCTTGCAACAACTAATTTTTCAATCCCTATGGTTTTGCCTGTTTTGGATATTTCATATAAATGAAATAACAATAAGTGGCCCTTTGTTTCTGGCCTCTTTCACTTAGCATAATGTTTTCAACATCATCGTGTTTTCAACAACATGATGTAACATGTATGGCTAAATAATATTATTTTTTAATAATATAATTTATTATTTAATATTATTTTAATTTAATATTATAAGCCTTTCCTTTGGATGGCTAAATAACATTCAATTGTGTTGTGGTTTGTTTTATGGCCTAACATACGGTCTCTCTTAGAGAATATTCCGTTTGTACTTGAGAAGAATATGTATTCTGCTGTTATTTGGTCGAGTGTTCAGTATATGTCTGGGAGGTCTAGCTGATTTACAGTGTTGCTGTAGTCATCTATTTCCCAATTAGCTTTTGTCTAGTTTTTCTATCCATTATTGAAGTTAGTTTACTGAAGTCTCCAGTATTATAGAACTGTCTTTTTCTCCCCTCAATCCTGTCAATTATTTCTTCATATAATTTGGGGCTTTAAGGCATATATGTATATAATTGTTATATCTTCTTGACAGAGTGACCCTTTTATCAATATATAATGTGTTTCTTTGTCTCTTCTAAGAATAATTGACTTAAAGCATATTTGGTCTGATATTAGTATAGCCATTCAGCACTCTTTGATGACTATTTGTATGTAATGTATTATTCCATCCATTTATTTTCAACCTATGTATATCTTTGGATCTAACATGAGTCTCTTATAGATGGCATGCAGCTGGGCCATATTTTTTATCCATTCTGCCATTTTGATACTTGTTTTCTATATATACTGTGTCATCTTTGTTTTTCTATCCTTGATTACTGACTCATTTTCTGTTTAACTGATTTTCTTATACTATACCATTTTGATTCCCTCTTTTCCTATTCATTATACCTTTTAGTTATTTTCTCAGCATTTATCCTGGAGATTACAACTAAAATTTTACATTTATAACAAACTAGTTTGAAATAAAACCAACTTTGTTCAGGGTCCCCAAGACCACTCTCAGGTTCAGTGATTTGCTAGAAGGACTCACATAACTCAGAAAGGCTGTTGTACTCACAGTTATGGTTGTTTTCAAGTGACAGGATACAGATTAAAATCAATAAATGCTGGATATTCCAGGGGCTGGAGGTAATCTACCAGGGACTAGTCAAGGGCCTAGACCTTGCTATGGAATGGGCAGGGTTTAAACATTCCAGACCTGCTGAGGCAACCCTTTACTGCACACCACCTTAGCTGTAATAGTATATAAAATTTCTGCTCCTATACATTCCATCCCTCCCTTTTTATGTTGTTTTTGTCTCAGATTATATTTTTACACATTGTGTGCCCTTTAACATAGGTTTACAATTATTATTTTATGCATTTATCTTTAAAGACATTTCAAAAAAAGAGAACCAGCAAACTCAAAATACAATAATATTGGGTTATATATTTACATTTTTAGCTGCCTTTACCACTGTTCTTCATTTCTTTTATTTTTATTGAGATATATTTGACATGTAACATTATATTAGTTTTAGGTGTACAACATAATGATTTGTATATATCATGTATATATACATACATATGTATATATTGCAAAATGATTACCACAGTAACTTTAGTTAACATTCATTATCACATATAGTCACAATTTTTTTTGTCTTCTGATAAGAACTTTTAAGATTTACTGTCTCAAGAACTTTCAAATATACAATGCGGTATTGTTAACTATAGTCACTATGCTGTACATTACATCCCCAGGACTCATTGATCTTACAACTGGAAGTTTCTGCCTTCCTTAAACACCTTCACCCACTTCACCCTGTACTGACCTCCTGCCTCTGGGCCACCACTAATCTGTTCTTTGTATCTATAAGTGGTTTTTTGTTTTGTTTTGTTTTGAGATTCCATATATAAGTGAGATGATTTGATATTTGTCTTCCTCTGTCTGACTTATTTCACCTAGCATAACACCCTCAGGGTCCATCCATGTTGTTGCAAATGGCAGGATTTCTTTCTTTTTTTATGGCTAATATTCCACATATATAGATATAGATATAGATGTATACCCCACATATATATATAAACATAGCATCTTCTTTATCCATTCATCTACCAATGGACGCTTAAGTTGCTTCCATATCTTGGCTATTGTAAATAATGCTGCAGTGAACATAGGGGTGCATATAATCTTTACGAATTAGTGTTTTTGTTTTTGTTTTTTTGTGAGGAAGACTGGCTCTGAGCTAACATCCATTGCCAGTCCTCCTCTTTCTGCTGAGGAAGATTAGCCCCGAGCTAAAATCCGTGCCCATCTTCCTCTATTTTGTACATGGGATGCCGCTACAGCATGGCTTGATAAGCGGTTCGTAGTCCTGCCCCCAGGATCCAAACCTGCGAACCCTGGGACAGCGAGGCAGAGCACGCAAACTTAACCACTATGCCACGGGGCCAGCCCCTAGTGCTTTTGTTATTTTAGGATAAATACCCAGAAGTGGAATTGCTGGATCATATGGTAGATCTATTTTTAATTTTTTGAGGAAACTTCATACTGTTTTCCATAGCAGTTGCACCAGTTTACATTTGCATCAACAGTGCACGAGGGTTCCCTTTTCTCCACATCCTCACCAACAGTTGTTATTTGTTGTAATTTTGATACTAGCCATTCTGACAAGTGTGAGGTAATATCTTTGTGGTTTTGATTTTTATTTCACCGATGATTAGTGATGTTGGGCATCTTTTCATGTGTCTGTTGGCCATCTGTATCTCTTCTTTGGAAAAATGTCTATTCGGGTCCTCTGCCCATTTTTTAATTTAATTGTTTTTTTGACATTGAGTTGCATAAGTTCTTTATATATTTTGGATATTAACCTCTTATTGGATATATCATTTGCAGATATACTCTTCTATTCAGTAGGTTGCCTGTTTATTCTGTTGATGGGTGCCTTCACTGTGTAAAAGCTTTTTAGTTTGATGTAGTCCTATTTGTTTATTTTTGCTTTTGTTGCCCTTGCCTGGGGAGACAGACGCATAAAAATATTGCTAAGACCAATGTCAAAGAGTTTACTACCTATGTTTCCTTCTAGGGCGTTTATGGTTTCAGGTCTTACAGTTAAGTCTTTAATCCATTTTGAGTTTATTTTTGTATATGGTGTAAGAAACTGGTCCAGTTATATTCTTTTGCATGTATCTGTCCAGTTTTCCCAACACCATTTATTGAAGAGAGATCTTTTCTCCATTGTGTATTCTTGCCTCTTTTGTCGGAGGTTAATTGACTATACAGGTGTGGGTTTATTCCTGGGCTCTCCATTCTGTTCCATTGATCTATGTGTCTGTTTTTGTACTGCTTCCATACTGTTTTGATGACTATAGCTTTGTAGTATAGTTTGAAATCAAGGAGCATGATACCTCCAGCTTTGTTCTTCTTTCTCAAGATCGCTTTGGCTATTTAGAGTCTTTTGTGGTTCCTAAAAATTTTAGGATCATTTGTTCTAGTTCTGTGAAAAGTGCCATCGAGGCGCCTTTCTTAACTGACCAAATACTGCCTTGTTTGGCCCCTAAATCAATAAGGTATATTAAAAGCTTGTCAAATATATGTATACATATATGTTTTTAATTAAAAAGTATTTTAATAGAGATTGCATTGAATCTGTAGGTTGCTTTGGGTAGTATGGTCCTTTTAACAATATTCTTCTAATCCATGAGCCCAGTATATCTTTCCATTTGTTTGTGTTTTCAATTTACTTCATCAGTGTCTTATAGTTTTCAGTATACAGGTCTTTTACCTCTTTGGTTAAATATATTCCTAGGTATTTTATCCTTTTTGATGTAATCGTAAATGAGATTATTCTCTTAATATCTCTATCTGATAGTTCATTGTTAGTGTATAGAAACACAACTGATTTCTGTATATTTATTTTATATCCTGCAGCTTTACTGAACTTTTATTAGTTCTAATAGTTGTTTTGCTGGAGTCTTTAGGGCTTTCTATATATCGTATCATATCATCTGCAAATACTGACAGTTTTACTTCTTCCTTTCCAATTTGGATGCCCCCCTTTTTTTTCCTTATCTGATTGCTGTTGCTAGGATTTCCAATACTATGTTGAATGAGGGTGGCAAGAATGGGTATCCTTTTCTTCTTCCTATCTTATAGGGAAAGCTTTCAGCTTTTCACCATTGAGTATGTTAGCTGTGGGTTTGTATATGGTCTTTATTATGTTGAGGTATATTCCTTCTATACCCACTTTGTGGAGAGTTTTTATCATAAATGGATGTTGAATTTTGTCAAATGCTTTTCCTGCATCTACTGAGATGATCATATGATTTTTATCCTTAGTTTTGTTAATGTGGTGTGTCACGTTGCTTGATTTGCAGCTATTGCATCACCCTTCATCCCTGAAATAAATCCAACTGGATCATGGTGTATGATCCTTTAAATACGTTGTGGAATTCAGTTTGCTAATATTTTGAGGATTTTCATCAGAGATAGTGGCCTATAATTTTCTTTTTTTGTAATGTCTTTGTCTGGTTTTGGTATCAGGGTAATGGTGGCTTCATTCAGTGAGTTTGGGAGTGATCCTTCCTCTTCGATTTTTTGGAATAGTTTGAGAAGGATAGGTATTAGCTCTTCTTTTAAGTATTTGGTAGAATTCACCTGTGAAGTCCAGGACCAGATGGTCCTGGACTTTTGATTGTTGGGAGTTTTTTGATTACTGATTCGATTTCATTACTAGTAATCTGTCTGTTCAGATTTTCTATTTCTTTCTGATTCAGTTTTGGAAGACTGTATGTTTCTAGGAATTTATCCATTTCTTCTGGGTTGTCCTATTTGTTGGTGTATAATTGTTCGTGGTAATCCCTTATGAGCCTTGGTATTTCTGGGCTGTCATTTGTAACTTCTCCACTTTCATTTCTGAGAGAGCCCTCTCTATTTTTCTTGATGAGTCTGGCTAAAAGCTTATCAATCTGCTTTATCTTTTCCAAGAACCAACTCTTAGTTTCATTGATCTTTTTTATTGTTTTTTTAACTCTTTATTTCATTTATTTCCACTCTGGTCTTTATCGTATCTTTCTTTATACTAACTTTGGGCTTTGTTTGTTCTTCTTTTTCTAGTTCCTTTAGATGAGAGTTAGATTGTTTTAGATTTTTCTTGTTTCTTAAGACATGCCTTTATTGCAATAAACTTCCCTCTTAGAACTGCTTTTGTTGTATCCCAAAGATTTTGTACCGTTGTGTTTCCATTTTCATTTCTCTCAAGGTATTTTTTGATTTCCTCTTTGATTTCTTCATTGACCCATTGGTTGTTTTGTAACATGTTGTTTAGCTTTCACATGTTTGTGATTTTTCAGTTTTCTTCTTATAATTGATTTCTAGTTTCATACCATTGTGGTCAGAAAAGATGCTTGATATGATTTCAGTCTTAAGTTTATTGAGACTTGATTTGTGGCTTAATGTGTGATCTGGCCTGGAGAATGTGCCATGTGCATTTGAAAAGAATGTTTATCTTGCTGTTTTGGGGTAGAATGTTCTGTGTATATCTATTAAGTCCATCTGGTCTGCTGTGCCATTTAAGGTCAATGTTTCCTTATTGATTTTCTGTGTGGATGATCTATCTATTGATGTAAGTGTGGTGTTAAAATCCCCTAATATTGTGTTACTGTCAGTTTCTCACTTTATATCTGCTAATATTTGCTTTGTGTATTTAGGTGTTCCTATTTGGGGTGTATAGATATTTATAGGTGTTGTATCTTCTTGTTATTGTTCCCTGTATCATTATGTAATGCCCTTGTCTCTTGTTACAGTATTTGTTTTAAAGTATATTTTGTCTAATATAAATATTGCTACATCAGATTTCTTTTCATTTCCATTTGCGTGGGATATCTTTTTCCATTCCTTCACTTTCAGTTTGTGTCTTTAGATCTGAAGTGTATCTCTTGTAGGCAGTATACATATGGGTCTTGTTTTTTCATCCATTCTGCCACCCTAACTCTTTTGAATGGAGCACTTAGTCCATTAACATTTAAAGTAATTATTGATAGTTGTGTACTTATTGCCTTTTTATTCATTGTTTTCTGGTTGTTTTTGTATTTCTTCTCTATTTTTTCTTCTCTTGCTCTCTTTGTGGATAACTTAAAGTGTTATGTTTGGATTTCTTTTTCTTTATTTTTGTGTATCTATTATAGGTTTTTTGTTTGTGGTTACTACTAGGTTTATATATAACAACCTATGTATATAGCATTCTGTTTTAACTTGATGATCTCTTGTGTTCAGATGCATTTTAAAAGCCCTTTTTACTCCCCCCACCCCGTTTTGTGTTTTGGATGTCATATTTTACCTCTGTTTTGTATATGCCTTAACTTATTGCAGATATAGATGATTTTACTACTTCTGTTATTTAACCTTCATACTAGCATTATAAGTGCTAGTATTATAAGTTGATCCATTACCTTTACTATTTCTTTGCCTGTACCAGTGAGATTTTTCTTCTTTCATAATTTTCTTATTTCTATTTGTCGCCTTTTCTTTTCTGCTGAAAGAATCCCTTTACCAGGGCCAGCGCCATGGCTTAGCGGTTGAGTGCGTGCACTCCGCTGCTGGCGGCCCGGGTTCGAATCCTGGGCACACACCGACGCACTGCTTCTCCAGCCATGCTGAGGCTGCATCCCACATACAGCAACTAGAAGGATGTGCAACTATGACATACAGCTATCTACCGGGGCTTTGGGGAAGAAAAAGGAGGAGGATTGGCAATAGATGATAGCCCAGAGCCGGTCTTCCTCAGCAAAAAGAGGAGGATTAGCATGGATGTTAGCTCAGGGCTGATCTTCTTCACAAAAAAAAAAAAAAAAGAATCCCTTTACCATTTCTTGTAACAAAGTGGTGAGGAACTCCTTTAGTTTTTGCTTCTCTGGGAAACTCTTTATCTCTCCTCAATTCTAAATGATAACCTTGCTGGGTAGAGTATTCTCAGCTGTAAGTTTTTCCCTTTAAGCACTTTGAATATATATCATGTCCCTCCCTTCTAGCTTGCATAGTTTCTGCTGAAAAGTCAATTGAGAATCTTATGGGAGTTCCCTTGTACATAACTTGTTGCTTTTCTCATGCTGCTTTTAAGATTCACTCTTTATCTTTAATTTTTGACATTTTAATTATAATGTGTCTCGGTGTGGACCTCTTTGGGTCATCTGGTATAGGCCTCTCTGTGCTTCCTGGACCTGATGGTCTGTTTCCTTCCCCAGGTTAGAGAAATTTTCAGCTACTATTTCTTCAAATAAGTTCTCTCCCTCTTCATCTTTCTCTTCCCTTTCTGGGACCCCTATAATGCTAATGTTAGAATGCTTGATGTTCTCCCAGAGGTCTCTTAAACTATCCTCATTTTTTTAAAATTCTTTTTTCTTTTTTCCTGTTCAGCTTGGTGATTTCCACTACTATCTTCCAAATTGCTGATCTGTTCTTCTCTGTCATCTAACCTGCTGTTGATTCCCTCTACTGAATTTTTTTATTTCAGTTATTGTATTCTTCAGCTCTTACTGGTTCCTTTTTATATTTTCTAACTCTTTGTTGATGTTCTCACTGTGTTCATCCATTCTTCTCTTAAGTTCAGTGAACATCCTTATGACCATTGCAGATTGTTTATCTCTATTTCATTTAGTTCTTTTTCTGAGGATTTGTCTTGATCTTTAATTTGGAACATATTCCTTTATCTCTTCATTTTGTCTAGTTCTCTGTGTTTATCTTTGTCTATTAGGTAGATCAGCTATGTCCCCCAATTTTGGAGAAGTGGCCTCATGTAGGAGATGTCCTTTGGGGCCCAATAGCATGCTCCTGGGCCTCTAGCCACCAGAGCCAGATACTCCAGGAGTGTCCTCCATTTGGGTTATGTGTGCTTTTCTGTTGTGGCAGGGACACAGCTGCTGCAGGTGTGTTGGTAAGTGGGACCGGCCCCTGGGCTGGCGGGCTGCAAGGCCCAGCTGTGTGCAGCTGCTGCAGGCATGCTATTGGGTGGGGCAGGCTCCCAGCATGATCGGCTGCAAGTAATGGCTACTGCAGGTGCACTGTTTGGGTGGGGCAGTTTCCCATTGCAGCTGTCTGGGAGGCATGCCGTGCACTACTGCTGTGGGCATACTGGAAGGTGGGGTGGCCCCCAGTGCAGATGGCTGCAAAGCCTGGCACTGCACAACCACAGCAAGTGCGTTGGTGGGTGGGGCAGACCCCCAGCATGGCTGGCTGCAAGGCCCAGTGGCACGTGACTGCTGGGGGCATGGCTGGCTGCAAGGCTCAGCAGCACACGACTTCTGCAGGCATGCTGGAGGGTGAGGCAGACCCTCAGTGCAGCTGGCTGTGAGTCCCAGCGGTGTCCAACTGCTGTGGGTACACTGGTGGGTGGAGCAGTTCCCTGTGCTAACAGGCTTGAGAGAGGATTCCAGAATGTCTGCCACCAGTGTCTCAGTCCCTGGGGGGATTCCAGCTGCCTCCTGCCTCTCTGGGAGGTACTCCAAGCTTAGTAAGTATCTCCTTCACATATGGACTATGCACTTTTCTATATGATGTTTTTGCACTGGTTTCCAGGTTGAGGGCATCTGTGTATGAGCCCATTAAGAGCAGATTTTCCTTTCCTTGTAGTTTTGTAGTTTTCCTGGACATATTCCCTCTTGGCTTTCAAAACCAAGTGTTTTGGAATTTCGTCTCTCCTGTGCTGGATCTAAGGCCTTGGATGCCAAATGTGGAGCTCAAATCCCTCATTGCTGCAGGAAATGATCCATACTTTTGAGATCACTCCTGACTGTGAAACTTCATAGCTAGGGTGTGCTTTTTCCCTCAGCAGCACCGTATTGCTTCCTCATCTACCCTTTTTGGTGTTGTCCCTTGTTGTGAAGGCTCTTTTCATCCAGTTTCCAGATCTCCCTCAGAGGAAATTATTCCACACATAGTTGTAGAGTTGTGTCCGTGGGAAGAGGCAAGCTAAGGATCTTCCTTCACCACCATCTTCCAAACTCTGGTTGAAACTTTTTTAGTACTTTGTATATACCATCCTACTGCCTCTGGTCTCCATGGTTTCTGATGAGATGTCATCAATTAATCTTACTGGAGTTCACTTGAAAGTGACAACTCATTTTCCTCTTCAAGATTCTCTCTTTTCTTTTGGATTTCACCACATTTTTACCATGATGTGTCTATTCATAGATCTCTGTGCATTTATCCTACTTGGTATTTGTTGAACTTCCTGAATGTATAGATTAATATTTTTTAATAAATTTGGAAACTTTTCATCCATTATTTATTTGAATATGTTAAAATGATCCTTTTATCTCTTCTTTTACACTTATTATGTGTACATTGGTGCCCTTTATGCTGTCCAACATTTCTCTGAGGGTCTCTTCATTTTTCTTGCTTGTTTTTTCCTTTGTTCTTCAGATTGCATGATCTCTATCAACCTATCTTTAATTTTGCTAGTACTTTCTTCTGCCAGTTCATATCTACTGTTGAGTTACTCAAGTGAAATTTTCATTTCAATTATACTTTTCAAACTCCACAATTTTTACCTGGTTATATTAAATAACTTCTATTTCTTTATTGATATTCTTTATTTGATGCAACATTGTTATCATATCTTCATTTACTTTAAGCATGGGTTCTTCTGTTTACTTGAACATATGTATAATGGCTACTTTCAAGTCTTTGTTAAATCTGGTTGCTCTCACAGGTAGTTTCTGTTGCCCTTTTTTTTTTTTTAATGGGTTTTATTTTCCTATCTCTTTGCATGTCTGTTAATTGTTTGTGGAAAATAGACATTTTAGATCATCATTTCAACTGTGGTACTTGTGTCTGCTCTTCCCACCCCCACAGGCTTGTTATTGTCATTTGCTTGCTTTCTTGTTTAGTGACTGGCTAGGTTAATTAAGTGAGGTCTATCTCCCCCTATAGTGTAATTCTCTCATGTTGCTCCTTGGTGGTACAGCCTTGACTATTACCACAGTCACCCTTGGATGACAGTGGTTTTGACAGGGCTTTGAGTGTCTCTTTACCTGACTACACCCTGCTGGTAAGCTCCTAATTGTGACTCATGGCACTATTGTTTTCAGCAATGCTCTGGGGTGTATCTTGCTTCACAGACTAATGGAATCAAGTCAGTGTTTGACATTTGTTCTGACAACGGGAAGGGCTCCGCAAGTATCTTTATCTGATTCTTTCCAGCAAACTAGCCAGCCTACGGTTTAGCATTTATCTCCAATGAATCTTTCAGTCTTCTCTCAATAGCCTTTCACCAAAATTTCCACTGTTTTTGAGAAAGCCCTTAGGCTTGAACTACTCCACACTGTCTTGCAAATGAAGTCAATTCCTTTGGAGAGGGATATGGAGATCTCTCTGCTATGGCCTGCTTTTCCCCCTGGACAAAATCTCTGAGCCACAGCTCTAGTGCTCATGGTAGGAACAATGGCATGCTTCTCTCTGAGTGACATCTCTGTTTTAGGAACTGAATGCTTGGTAGATGGGGGAGTGCAGCAGCCCCGGGTCTCAGCTTGCCTCTCTTGGCATGGAACTCCTGTCCCACAAGCCAAGGCAAAGACAATTGGAACTCCAGTATTCTCAGAAGTGCCACACCCAAGGTACAGCCTGCATTTTGTGCGTGGATGCTAGGCAGAAGAAAATCCCCATCCCTTGGCTGCATTTGCCCGAACAACAAGTAGCTGGGGGCAAGATGAGAAATGCTGGTGTCCTACTCCTCCCAGGAAGATGGCCATATGACTAGGAGCAGAGGTTGAGGAGTGAAGAAGCCTGTGTCCTTGGCTGTCCCAGTTTGGAATGGAGTCTTTTTCTCACTAAGATGGGATAGAAAAGGAATGGTGCAGATTTGGTTCAAATACTGCAGTCCCTCACAGTGCTTAATAAGTTTTAGTAGATTCTCTTGAACAAATGTTTCATTTGCTGTATGTTTTTATATATAATTTTCACCAGTTTTGATGGGGAGCCTGTCTGTGGAGCTCCTCATGCTGTCATGCCAGAAGTGGAATTCCCTGACCAATTCTTGACAGTTCTAACTATGGACCATGTAAGTTGCTATTTCAAGTCTCCTTTGTGAACATTTCCTTTTTCTGAATCTTCTTACCAAACAGCCCAAATAAAGAGCCTGTCCCACATCCCCATTGTTTTGCACTTTCTAGTGTGGGCTGGAGTCAAATAGCACAGTGTACCTCCTGTATGCCTATCTATTCTCCAAATAATGTTCATCACTCCTGTGTGTTCAGTCTTTTGTCAAGAACAGCTATAGAGTAGAAATGGAATCCCTAGATGGAGGTATTTACCATCCTCTGTCATAGTCCTGGATAGAGAAAAAGAGCAGATGGATCCATTTGATGACATATGGGCAAACTGTACTTCCCCTTAACAAACCTGAGTTTCCAGGTAGATTGGATTTGATGTTGAATGATCTCAGTCATACATAAATAGTAGATGATTACAGACTTCCAGAATTGGAGATCTTATCCAACCTAAATGTCTAAGTATAATTACAGCTGATAGATTTTCACCAAGTAGACTACTCTGTAGCCACTAAAAAATATTTACTAAATATAGTAAAAATTATTTACTAAATAATTTGTCATTAGAAGTAATAATTCTTATCATATAATGTGAAATGGTGAGAACATAGTGATGAACTTGGGGCTGCAAGAAATTTTAGAGTATTGTTCATATCCCATTTTCTAAGTAAGATATTTTTGCTGTACAAAGGAACAAGGATATAGAAACTCACCTTTATTGATAATTCATGTAGCATGCAATGTGCACGTATACACTCTTTCTTTTAATTTGTAAAATGATTATTTTGTTTATTTCCAGGCATGCTTAGCTAATTAAAAAACCCCACATTATGGAAAATTACTCTGAGTTAAATGGATTCTTTAAAGATATGTAGATAGTCTGTTTTGGAAGCACTCATTTCCTTACTTTCCATACTACAGACTTCTACCCCTGGCATACTTGTTTACTATTTAGCACCCTTCCTGTAATGCAATTGATTATTTCTTGTGTTTTCATCAAAAATATTTCTTTCAATTTTACCTATAATATGTGGTTTGTTGTTTCAGGAATTGTTGACATTCAGGGATGTGGTCATCAACTTCTCTCAGGAAGAGTGGGACTATCTGGATTCTGCTCAGAGGGACTTGTACTGGGATGTGATGATGGAGAACTACAGCAACTTAGTCTCACTTGGTAAATTTATCTGCTTCACATAATTTAGAATATGCTCTATAGAATATCAGTTAATATTCAGTGGACCCAAGGCTGTTTTTTAAGAAACTAAGTACATTTCTTTTCCCTGTTTCCAATGGCATGGGTTGAGCATTGTGTTGGAGATGACACCTCCATTAAGCATCGTCATCATTCTTAATAATGTTCATACCTTTTCAGTCCCTTCATATAATTTCTACCTTCCTTGATACCTAGGAAGCTGGATTTGACTTGTAGGACATATACAGCATATCCTTTGAGATATGTGTTATATTGTGTTTGAGCTCAGAATTGCTATAAATGCTTTATGTTATTTTCTTACTCACCTTCTTGGAGAACAGCTAAGATACTATGTCCTGA
Organism: Ceratotherium simum simum; assembly: GCF_057802395.1. Lineage (NCBI taxonomy): Eukaryota > Metazoa > Chordata > Mammalia > Perissodactyla > Rhinocerotidae > Ceratotherium > Ceratotherium simum. Next base: position 27,647,226 of record NC_141932.1, read on the forward strand.
TTTGTTATGATTATTAAAAGAATCTGTATAATTTATATGTTGTTAGATTGTTAAACAAAATTCTTATTCATTACCTGCCAAGAGTATTGTCTGATACCTGCTTTGTGGTTCAAGAACTTTGCACTTAACATTAAGTCAGTATTCTAGCAAGGACCTTTTAATGTTTTAGAAAGCTACTTATTTTCCTCTCAGCTCACATAGTTCTTGCCTTGTACCAGGTGTTGTTCTAAGCACTTTTAATCATTTAATTCTTCAATAACCCTATGTAATAAATACTACTTGTATTGTTGTTTTTAATAGTATTTTCCCCCCCCAAAGCCCCAGTAGATAGTTGTATGTCATAGCCGCAGATCCTTCTAGTTGCTGTATGTGGGACGCGGCCTCAGCATGGCCGGAGAAGCGGTGTGTCGGTGCGCGCCCGGGATCCCAACTCGGGCCGCCAGCAGCGGAGCACGCGCACTCAACCGCTAAGCCACGGGGCTGGCCCTGTATTGTTGTTTTTAGAAGAGACTGCTAAGACTAAGAATATATAGGCAACTTCTCAATCTCCTCACATTTCTCTTCTCCAAAGTCTTTATCATTTCAACTTCATTTATTAAAAACTTAACAAATTCTCAAAAGTGTTATTTAGAATTGGTTATAATTCTATTTTTTATACATTGTTACATTTCTTTGTTGTAAGCAGGGTGTTCCATTTCTAAGCCAGTTGTGATCACCTTATTGGAGGAAGGGAAGTTGCTCTGGAGAGTTGTAAGGGATGTGACAAGAACACAGGGCCAGGTATGTGAGGGCTGATGAGGCAGGAAAAGTCATCACCAAAGTAAAAAGCCCTAGCTGTTCCGGGAGGCAGTGGGCCCTTGTGATGTTTTTGGGCAACTCTCCTCAAAGCCCTGTGGTTAAAAAGCTTGACACTTGGGGAAGCAAATTAAGATCCCCAATGCAACCAACATTTTTTCCAGTTCCTCTTGTATTTAGACTTACACAAATGCCTCTGTTGACTAAAAAAACCTTGGTCATTTATATACTCAACATTTAATAGGTGTCTACCTGTTACCTGAGATATTGTGCTAGCCCCGTCAGTACAATGGTGAGAAAGACCAATACAGATCCTGCTCTTATGGAATTGACATCCTAGTAAGTGAGATGTATAATAAACAGGTAAACAAATAATTAGAAAACATATTATGTATAGTGATATATGCTATGAAGAAAAATAAGCAAAATAAAGGGCTAAAAATGATGGAGAAAAAGCTAATTCAGATAGCATGGTCAGAAGGGATCTCTGTGTCTTAGTTTGGCATTCTGTGGATATACAGTTCTTTATCATCAATTCACCTAATGATTTTTACAACTGAAAATCTTTATTTGAATCAGTGTTTTTCTAAAACCATCCTACCTTCTACATTTTTTACTTGCCCTCATGCTCTTTGGTAAACTTGAAATGTAATTCTAATGGGAAAGGCAGGAAGAGTGATTATGTTCTTTACATGATTGTAACTAATTAGCCACCTTAAATGGTGCACTTGAAATTGTCTGACCTTCTCTTATTTATGTCTCATCGATTTATTGATTTTCATTCATTCAGCATACTTTAGCCCACCAATCTTTGATTTTTGATGCCCAGTTTTATGACTGTTGAGTAATTCCTTACAGTTATTTCTGTATACTTTTGACTTGATCCTTTAATCTTGGAATTTATTCTTGCTTTCTGAAGCTTTCCCAGCTCACTCTATACTCTCCCTATCCCACACCAGATACCTGAATTGGTTAAAAGTGAGTTCTGGTCTTCTATGTTTTGTTTTTTGTTCTTTTTTAAAAAATCAATACTAGGTATTAATTTTAGTTAGTTAGCATGTTTTAGTACACAAACTTTTTTCTCCCTTCTTTTGATTCTTGTATTGTCAAAATGGTGGTCTCCCTTAGCTCCTTCAGGTGATTTCTCTGTCTTTTTGACACAACCCATTAATGTTATAAAACTTTCTTGCTTTCTGCCACGACAATCAAGGGCACATCTTCTACTCCAGATCATGACTCAGATCTTAGTTTTAGGAGCCCTGGTTCATTACCTGGTTTATTGCCACAATGTGGGCAATAGGCATGCATATGATTGTGTCAAGGGAGGTGAGTCTTGACAGTTTTATCTCTTTCTAGCAAATTCACCTTTCTCAACCTTTATGGCTTCCGGGGTTTTCAACATTTATTTAACTATAAAATAGTTCATAAGTCAATATTTTCAAGTTTATTAACATAGGAGTCATAACATTTTTAAAAATACCTTCTCTAAAACTGTATTGGGGTTACCAGGAGCAGTGGGGGTAGGGAGTGGGCACAAGGGGTGAAGGGAGACATATATATGGTGATGGACAAACAAAAATGTACAACCCAAAATTTCACAATGTTATAAACTATTAAAACATCAATAAAAAAAATACCTTCTCTAGTAATTCTTTCTCTTTTGTCATTTTATTTTTTGTATGTTAACTATATTCTTTATATGTTTTCTAACTCATTACATTCTGATTGTCTATTTATTGAATTCTCCCCTCACCTTTTCTTCAGGTTACTTTGTTGTTTTCTGTCTTCTTGAGTGGGATGCATACATTGGTTATTTTTATTCCTTTATTTTTATTAATGTAAGCATTTAAATCCTTTTTATGTGACTATTGTTGAGTTCTATAGATTTTAATATGTAATATTTTCAATGCCATCTGAAAATTTTGTAGTTTCACTTACATTTCCACATTGACTAAACAGTTATTTGGTAGAGAGCGTCTTCATTTCTAAGTGGAAGTGCTTTTGATTTACTGATACTGGCATTCATTTATGATTTTACTGTTTTAGTCAAATAAGATGTTTGCATTATTTCACCTTTTCTTATACTTAACATAATTTTGTCACAGGAAATTATTTTTGTCCTATATCATGCAATGTTTATCAGTTACTTTGGATTTTCCTCATGTTGTTCCCTCATCTGATGGCCAATCTCCAGCCAATGTCCAACAGATCCTTTGTTACAAAGTGCCTTACACTCTTGCCCACCAACGCCACCTTTTCCATATCATTATGTTAGCGTATTCCCCTTCTCAGCCACAAGCTTTGCTCAGAATTGCATAAATATTATAATATGGTATATACCTATTATAATATCTAAAATATTTTTGGAAATTACAGCAATGGTTGGTTTTGAGTATGGGAAAATGGAAAGGAATATCTGTGAAAGAGCATGAAGGAAAACATTTACCTAGAGACTAGGATTTCAGTAGGATAAATGAGTAATAGTGAAAATGCTACTTAAAACACCTCAGCTTTATTGACATGTGAGATGAAGAAAATCGTGGTTCTGCACAGGAATGAATTAACAGCAGTGATGGAGACAATATGCGTAGTTGGACAGGCAACTGGCAAACAATCATTTATAAACACATTAATCATATATGTGAATGTATCTTAATATGCTATCAATATATATATAATCACTGTAGTATAGTGTGAGGGTTGGGAGGCCTGGAGATGTGCTATAATTTTGCATTAGTCTTATGGTTATATAATCATTTTGATAATCAATTGTGTTCTCTAGTGACTATCTTTGTAATATTTCCTTTATTCTTATTTAGGTGCCTTAAATCCAGTGATTTACTTTTCCTGTAATTATCAACTACTATGTCCTTGGGACTTTTATTATTCAGTGGTACATTAAAAAATGATTGCATTTGTCCTTTCAGAGTTTAAGGAATAAAGAAATAAACAGTATCAACAGAGAAAATTACTGAATACACAATTGAAAAAAATGGATATGAGGGCAAGGAACTAGGTATTAGAATAGAGACATAGATATGAACTTACTTAGAGTCAGACAGTACATCCTTTTGAGGGTAGTAACTTTTAGACCTGGACAATGAAAAGGAGGTGGTATATAAGCAACTCATTTCTGAGAAATAAAACATCCTCTGGGTAGCTCTATATGATAAGAAATGTGGTTTGATGTAGGAGATCAAAGATTAGGTGAAAGGAGATAATGGATTAAAATGAGGTCTTAAAAGCAGCACCTTGTCATCCATGGTAAAGTGTTTGGATTCTATTGTGTAAAAAAAAAAAAGAAAAGAGAAAAATCACAAAATTGTAAGTATGTATAGATTATCAAATTTTAGTCTGCATTAGCAGTGTCTCTATGAGATACTGATGACTAGGTCTACATCTACAGATGTTGATTCAGTTTATCTGGACTGGTTCCTGAAATCAGTACTTGACAACAAGCTTACTAGGTAATGATCAATGCCTGGATTTCAGACCCACTGACTGAATCTGTTTCCCTTATCACAAACCTTATATCATGCTCTTATCATTCTCTGAGCTTTCTTTACCCTTCAGACTTCATAACAGCATTTTAATCATTCACTTATATTGTGAATTATTTTCAATTTTTCTCCTCTGTATTCTGTAACTTTTATTTTTGTAACACATGAAAAAATATTTTTTTCTTTTCTTTCAGATTTGGAGTCCAAGTATGACACAAAGAGTTTATCTATAGGGAAGGACATTATTGAAAACAATGGTTCTCAGTGGAAAGTAACAGAAAGTGGTCAATTCATTGGCCTTGAGACCTCCATTTTTAGAAATGACTGGCAAAGCAAAACCAAGATTGAAGTACAAAGACCTGAGGTGGGATATTTCGGTCAAATGAAAATCATCTCTGAAAAAGTGCCCAATTACAAAAATCATAACTCTATTAAATTACATCAGAAAATTTATGATAGCAAGAAGCCCTATGAATGTAAAGAATATGGGAAGTTCTTTAGTTGTGACTTAAACTTTGCTGAATATGACAGAATACATACTGGTGAGAAAACCTATGAATGTAATGGATATTGGAAAACCTTTGGAGTAGATGACCCACATACCCTACCACTAAATAGTCATATTGGTGTAAATCCTTGTAAATATATGGAATATGAGAATGCATTTCATTTTTATGAAGACTTTAGTGTTCATCAGAAAATTCCTGATGATCAGAAGTGCTATAAGTGTAAGGAATACGGAAGGACCTTCAGAAGAGTTGAAGAAATTGCTCCACTTCAAAGAATGCATGATGTTGAGAAACCCTATGAATGCACATTCTGTGGGAAATCCTTTAGAGTGCATGCACAACTTACTCGACACCAGAAAATCCATACTGATGAGAAACCTTATAGATGTATGGAATGTGGCAAGGACTTTAGATTTCATTCACAGTTAACTGAACACCAGAGAATTCACACTGGTGAGAAACCGTACAAATGTGTACAATGTGAGAAGGTCTTCAGAATTAGTTCACAGCTTATTGAACATCAGAGAATTCATACTGGTGAGAAACCTTATGCATGTAAAGAATGTGGAAAGACTTTTGGAGTCTGCAGAGAACTTGCTCGACATCAGAGAATTCATACTGGTAAGAAACCCTATGAATGCAAGGCATGTGGAAAGGTCTTTAGAAATAGTTCATCCCTGACTAGACATCAGAGAATTCATACTGGTGAGAAACCCTATAAATGTAAGGAATGTGGGAAAGCTTTTGGAGTTGGTAGTGAACTTACTCGACATCAGAGAATTCACAGTGGTCAGAAACCATATGAATGTAAAGAGTGTGGAAAGTTCTTTAGACTTACTTCAGCCCTTATTCAACATCAGAGAATTCATAGTGGTGAGAAGCCTTATGAATGTAAAGTATGTGGGAAGGCCTTTAGACACAGTTCAGCCCTTACTGAACATCAGAGAATTCATACTGGAGAGAAACCGTATGAATGCAAGGCATGTGGGAAGGCCTTTAGACACAGTTCATCCTTTACAAAACATCAGAGAATCCATACTGGTAAGAAACCCTATGAATGTAAGGAATGTGGGAATACGTATAGTATGGGCAGGCAATTTACTTGATATCAAAAAAGTTATACTGGTAAGAAATCTTTTGAATGAAAGATGTGTATAAAGGCCTTTTGTTTCTGTTTCACTGTAAAAAGCTGTGTATTTAATAAGAAGTAATCAAGAGGATTCAATATATCTTTCTTATTAAATCTCTTTCCAGACTCATTTATGGCTACTCTACTCAGCAGTAGAATTGGTTAGGAATAGGTGATATATACTTTCAGCTTTGTTAGATATTGCCAGATATTTCTCCTTTTATATCAGTTAACATGCTGAATGTCCATTTATGTAGGATGATCTTTATTAATCTGTTTCTGAAATGTGTGGAAAATGTATTTCCCTAATTATTATTTGAGTTATTCTTATATGAGTTTCTTGTGTAGGCAGGTTTTGCTTAGTTACTTTTGGTGTTTTTGTTCTTTTGTCTATTCATTGTTTTTGGCTTACTGATTTGTAATATTACTCAAATACATCTTTTGCATTCTAATTTTTTGCTTGTTATATATGACATACTTATCTTCTTCCAGAGAGTTAGAACTCCCAGTCAGATACTATGTGGTTTTAAAGTCTTGTGGCCCTGCATGGTGTTTGTATATATTTTTTTGTTTTGTTTTATATTGTTTTTGTTTTAATGGTAGATGTATAATCTCCTTTCCATTGTCATCAAATGGTTGACTTCTTCTTGAATTTCTATTTTGACACGACAGATTTCGCTAAATACCTACTACAACAAAATTCCTTTAAAGGAGGCTTTTCACCATGAGGCAGTACCAGTCAGGATCTAAATGAAAGGAGCACTTTTAAATACTTCATAAACTTTACTAACCCAATCTTATGAGTCTCTTAAATTTGTTAACCATCTTTAAAGGGAGGCAAAAATCTACAACTATTGCAGTGATTATAGACTGATAACTAAACTTACATTAAAAGGATTTATAACTTTCATTACCATGGCTTCAACTGGGTTTTGTATCTATTCATAATTTTCCTTTTTATTTCCTCTATGTTGCCTTACTAGGTTTTGGCAGTTGAACAATCAATAGACCTTTGATTTTAGGGATCTCACTGGACTCCAAAAAAAAAAAAAGAAAGAAAATGAGAACAGTCACAGAGATAAGGTTGCAAATCTTAGCTGTCCATCATCTCTTCTTTAGGACAGTTGTCCTGGGTATGCAGTCAATGTGATCATGAGCCACTGGTTATTAGATTTTTATAAGAAAATTTACCTATTATGTTTAGATACATTTATGTCACCATCATCCATTAGATTTTAATTATTAAAACTGGTGTCTTTCCCAGAATTTATGGACTCCTTAAAATTTTGTATGGTCAGCAGTAGTAATCAAGTCATTTTCTCACTGGAATACATTGACTTATGTTTTCTTTAAATATTCCTTATTAATATTTAAATTAGTTCTTAAAATATGTAATTGGTAGATATTTCATGTCCTACACAGTAAGATAATGAGTCTCTGTTGTTACCTTTTTTATTAGGATATTTTCTATTTCATAACTTTGAAACACTTCAACTATATTTATTATAATTATTAATAGTTCACTCTATTTACTGAGCTATTATGTGCCTACACTGCTGATTTGCTCTTTGATTGCACTCTACCTGGTTATTCTGTTACCACCAGTGCTGATTAGTTTCCCTCCTCTTGGTGTAGTACTCCACAACTACTTGCCCTACGCTTCTTTGTGTATGTTCTAAATTTTTTTGCTTGCTTGAACAAATTAGAACAATGAGCTATCTAAGTCTTATATACAGACTTAAAATTAATGACAGAAAGAAAATAACCATGTGTCTTGGCACTTACTTTTTGAAATCATTAATGAATAAATGAAAAATTAATGAATTCTCATTATGTCTCCCTTATTTGTAATTGCAGCTACATTTTGATCACATTACATTAACATTTTTCTTTGAACTTTGTTATGAATTATTGTCATTTCACAGACTGCTACCCCAATAAACCATAATATAATTATTGTTGTTAACACATGTTCTTTTTGCTACTTTTTTTGTGGAGCTCAAATTGATAAAACTTTATTCCTTTCCATTTTCATTTGCTCCTTTATCCTGTCCACATTTTCCTTAGCCAACTTGGAAACTTTTGGGTTTTTTCCAAAATACAGGAGGATGTTCCAGACCTATCCTGTTTATTGCTGCCCTGAACCATGAAATTAACTACTCCCAATGAAAGAATCCTTGTTCAATTTAATGGTGAAGAATTCTAACTAATAAATGTAAAAGGAATGAAGGAAATAGGAAATCACCATATAATAATAAATTATATACAAAATCCATTGATGGATGCTAAAATATGAAGGTCTGAAAGTTTGAAGAAAAACAGGATATTAGAATTGTCTCAAAATATCTCTCCAAAATATTTAATTACAAAGAGAAAACATTGCATACACCACCTTAATTAACCAAATAATCACCAGTAGTAAGACACTGGCATCATATACCACCCAAGGTGATGTACTAAGGGCACATCACTTGGGTAGTATTCTCACCAAAAAATGCATAACTGTGATCTAATAATGAGGAAACAGCAGACAAACCCAAAATGAAGAACCTTCTGTAAAATAACTTACCCAGTATGCCAAAAGTTCATGATCTTTCAAGGTCAAGAAAGGCAAGGGAAGATTGAGAAACTCAAAGATTGGAAAAGACTAAGGAAACCTGACAACAAAATACAATGCAGGATTCTGGATTCGATCTTTGGAAAATTGGTGGAGAAAACATGGTGAAATCCAAATAAAGCTGTAGTTTAATTGATGGTATTATACCAGTGTTAGTGTCCTGGTTTTGATCATTATGCTATGGTAATGTAAAATGTTACTATTAGGCAAACTGGGAGAAGGGTGTATGGAAACTGTACTCTTGCAATTCTTATGTAAGTCTAGAATTTTTTTTTTCAAATACTCTGTTTCCAGCCAAAATGGAGTAATAGAGACTGGATTTACCTTCCTGCCTAAAATAACAAAAACACTAGATAAAATATAAGAAACGATGGTTTTCAGATATTGGACATCAGACAATACAACGGTAATGCCTAATAAAGTATAAACAAACGTGATCCATACACTTGACCCCACCTACTGCCTAGAAGGCATTTCCATATCTCAGCACAGGGAGGAGGAATGCAGGGGGAACCTCGTGATCTCCCTAAATTGACAAGATGGAACTGAGAGTCCAGGGAGGCCATGATGGCTAGAGTTTGCAGGGCAGAGCATTGAGCCAAGTTCTGATGGAGCACGGGTGAGGTTATGAGAAGACCACCTGAGGCCAGCAAAAGAAATGCTTAATAAAGAGCATAAGTACTCCTTGGAGCTCACACAGAATCAGGAATAGTTTGTGTCCCATCAACCAGAGTGGTAAACCTCATAATTTACAGGGAACTGGTTAGATTACTCAAAAGGTTATTGCCTCAGTAGAGAGGCAAGTTAGCAATAGACTAAGGATTCCCTGGTCCTGGGGCTGGCCTGGTGGCATAGCGGTTAAGTTTGTGCATTCCGCTTCGGTGACCCAGGGTTCACTGGTTCAGATCCTGGGCGCAGACCTACTCACAGCTCATCAAGCCATGCTGAGGTGGCATCCCACACAGAAGAGCTACAACTCTACAACTAAGATATACAACTATGTACTGGGGCTTTGGGGAGAAAAAAGAAAAAAAAGAGGAAGATTGGCAACAGGTGTTAGTACAGGGCCAATCTTCCTTAAAAAAAAGAAAATATTGAAGGATTCCCTGGTCCCACCTAGCAAAGCTTAAAGCAAATCTCGAAAGGAACAAACTGTTTCCAGGTAACATAAGTATATTCCAGAACAAAGCCTGAGTACATTTATAGAAATGCAAAAATACCAAGCACACAGAAGGTAACTTTCACAATGTCTGGTAGTAAATAAAATTTACCAGTCATGTAAAGAAAAAAGCAGGACTGGGGCCGGCCCCGTGGCTTAGCGGTTAAGTGCTCGTGCTCCACTGCTGGCGGCCTGGGTTCAGATCCTGGGCGCGCACCGATGCACCGCTTCTCCAGCTATGCTCAGGCCACGTCCCACATACAGCAACTAGAAGGATGTGTAGCTATGACATACAACTATCTACTGGGGCTTTGGGGGAAAAAGTAAATAAATAAAAAATTTAAAAAAAAAAAAGAAAAGAAAGAAGTAGGAATACATGACTATAATAAGGAGAAAAATCAATAGAAACATGTAGACATGACAAAAATAGATTTTATATTGGATTTACCAGATTTTATGTTTGGTAATGAATACTAATAGTACAATAGTCATAACTATATACCAAATGTTCAGCAAGGAAGAGGAGAGACTGATATGGTAAGTTGGGATGTGGAAGATATTAGAAAAATGCAAACAAACTTCTAGAGATAAAAGCAATGTCTCAGATTTAAAAATACAGTTGATGTGATTAATAGATTAGACACTGCAAAAGAAAACAGTAAATTTGGAGACATAGCAATAAAAACTATACAAACTGAAACAGAGAAAAACAAACTAAAAATAATAAGAGTATCTGGGGCCAGCCCAGTGGCATAGTGGTTAAGTTTGTACACTCCGCTTTGGTGGCCTGGGGTTTGTGGGTTCGGATCCCAGGCGCGGACATAGGCACCACTTATCAAGCAATGCTGTGGGTGGCGTCACATGTATAAAGTAGAGGTAGATGGATACGGATATTAGCCCAGGGCCAATCTTCCTCAGCAAAAAGGGGAGGATGGCAATGGATGTTAGCTCAGGGCTAATCTTTCTCACACACACAAAAAGAAAAAAATAATGGAGTATCAGAGCACTGTTGGACAACTTCAACCAGCTAATTATGTGTAATTACAATCCCTAGAAGAGAGGAAAAAGAATGGGCAGGGAACAGAAAAAATATCTGAAGACATAATAGTCAAAAAAATTCTAAATTTGATCAAAACTATAAATCCACAGATCCAGGAAGTTCAACTCATCCCCAGCACAAGAAACATGGAAAAAAAAAAAACTACTCCAATACAATCATAACAAAATTGATTAAAATCAGTGATAAAGAGAATCTTAAAAGCAACAGAAAAAAAAGATTCTATACATGCAGAAGAGCAAAGAAAAAAAAGAAACCATAGTTCTGGATATAATAGAGTAAACACATTTTGCTCTATTCCTCTCTACTTATAAGACTTAAAATCCATGGGAAAAAATACATGAAACAAACTTAAGAATCTGAAAGTTGGAGAAATGAAGGCAGACCGTCTACGGACCTTGGAACTCGAAGAACAACCCAGCCCAGTGGTGAGTTCCCTGGAGGAGAGTTGGGATTTTTTGTTTTGTTTTGTCTTCCTATGTATTCCACCCAGGGCACCAGAGAAGCTTACAAATTGGAGATGCCACAGGAGCAAAAAACTACCAAAAAAACACACCACACAATAATGAAAAAAACCCAAGATATGCCTGCTTTCCTTAGCCAAAGGGTTGAGGAGGTCATGGCCCTGCAGAATAAAACCCTTTAGACAATGCCAACTCTACACTGGCTAAACACTACAAACAAAAAATGCCGATCTCTCACACTATTATGCATGACAGCCAGCGTACCACTGTCCTTTCTTGCCAGGAAGCATCTGCAGAGGCTTTGTATGTGCACAACCCTTTCATCCTAGCCCAGCAGTAAAGTGACAATGCCCCTTCTCCCAAGCAGTGGGCACATGCAGATGCTGTGTGCATGAGCAGAGCCCTGACTTCCATCCTGGCCCATCAAAAATGGGCACCCAGAAAGATTATATATGTGATTGTATATGTACATGTGGCTGGAGCCATCCTAGCCCAGGAATCATTAAGCATCCCTCATCTCCTCCTGACTGCCATTAGGAAGGTGTGAGGATGAGTGGAGCCTGGACTACCATTGTGACCTGGCACTAATTAGGTGGTGGTCCTTCCCCTACTGGCTGGCAGGCACTTGCAGAGGCAGTATGTGAACAGACCCTGACTAACACTCCAAAGCAGCAGTAACAAAGGTCCTTTCCCCTTCTAGCCAGAGGCCTCCAAATATTATGTGAATGAACAGAGCCATGCTAAATTCCAGCTCATCAACAAGTAATAATATTTACATAGGAACCCGAGTGTCATGATTATAATCTTATGATTATATCCCACATCACCAAGGCACAGTCTAAACTTATTCATCCTAGCAAGAACCAGGAATATTCAACCTGAAAGAGAAAAGACCATGACAAAACACCAACAACAAGATGACGAAGATGTTGGAAGTATATTACTAGGATTTTAAAGCTACTATCATAAAAATGCTTCAGTGAGCATGGAATGCACCTAAAAACAAAGCTCCAGAATATATGAAGCAAAAACTGACAGTTTAACAATAGTTAGAGCCTTTAAACTCACTTTCAGTAATGGCTAGAACAACTAGGAATACAGTCAACAACAAAATAGAAGACTTGAACAACATTATAGACCACCTGTATAATAGACATCAATAGAAACTCTACCCAATAACAACAAAATACACATTCTTCTCAAGGACACATAAAACATTCTCCAGTATAGAATACATCTTAGGCCATGAAACAAATCTCAATAAATTTAAAAGGATTAAAATCATAAAAAGCATATCCTCCAATCACATGATATTAAATTAGAAATAATAGAAATTTCAGAAATTCACAAATACATGGAAATTAAACAACACACTCCTAATTAACCAGTCAAAGAAAAAAATCATAATAAAAATTAGAAAATACCTTCAGATGATTGAAAATGAACCGTATGAGATGTATATAAAGCAGTGCATAGAGGTAAATCTACAGCTGTAAATGCCTATATTAAAAAAGAAGGGGCTGGCCCAGTGGCGTAGCGGTTAAGTTTGTGTGCGCCATTTCAGCAGCCCGGGGTTTGCAGGTTTGGCTCCTGAGTGTGGACCTATGCACCACTTATCAAGCCATGTTGTGGTGGCATCCCATGTAAAGTAGAGGAAGATGGGCATGGATGTTAGCCCAGGGCCAATCTTCCTCAGCAAAAAAAAAAAAAGTGGAGGATTGGCAACAGATGTTAGCTCAGGGCTAATCTTCCTAGGAAAAAAAAAGAAAGAAATATCTCACATCAATAACCTAACTTTATACCTTAAGAAACTAGAAAACCTAAAACAAGAGGAAGGAAGGAAATAATAAGGAATAGAGGAGAAATAAATGAAAGAGAATAGAAAAAAATAGAGAATATAATTCAAACCAAAATTTGTTCCTTTAAAAGATAAAATGACAAACGTTTGGCTGGAATGACCATGAAAATAAAAAGGGAGAAGGTTCAAATCACTAAAATCCAGAGTGAAAAAGAGCATGACCCCTGACCTCACAGAAATTAAAAGTATTATAAGGAAAATGATATGAAAACTGTATGCCTGCAAATTAGATAACTTAGATAAAACAAATTCCTAAACATATGTCTACCAAAACACACACAAAAAGATAGATAATCTGAATATGCCCATATCTGTCAAAGAAACAGAATCAATAATAATCTTCCAAAACAGAAAGCATTAGACACAGATGGTTTCACTGGTAAATTCTACCAAACATTGAAGGAAGAAATGATACTTATTCTCTACAATCTCTTCCAGAAATAGAATCAGACGAAACACTTCCTAACTCAATTCTATGAGGCCAGCATTATCCTAATACCAAAATCAGATAAAAATTATAAGGAAAGGAAAATTACATACTAATATCTCTCATGAACGCAGAAATAAACATCCTCAACAAAATATTAGAAAACCAAATCCAATGATGTATAAAAGGAACTATACACCACCACTAAGTGGGATTTATCCCATGCATACAAGGCTGGCTCAACATTCCAAGATCCAGTAATGTTATCCATCACATCAACAGGCTAAAAAGAAAAATCATATGGTCGTATCAATAGATGCAGAAAAAGCATTTGAAAAGATTCAATACCCATTCATGATTAAAAAACTCTCAGCAAACTAGGAATAGAGGGGAATTTTTCAACTTGATAAGACCATCTACCAGAAATTGACAACTAACATCATATTTAATGGTGAGTGATTACAGCCAAGGTTGCAAGGTATAAGGTTAATACAGATCTTCCTCAACTTACGATAGGGTTATGTCCCAATAAACTCATTGCAAGATGAAATATCATACGTCAAAATTGCATTTAATACACGTAACAGAACGTCATAGCTAACAACGAACTAACATAGCAACATCATAGCTTAGCCTAGCCTACCTTAAAACGTGCTCAGGACACTTACATTAGCAAATCATCTTACATTGGGCAAAATCATCTACCACAAAACCTATTTTATAGTGAAGTGTTGAATATCTCCTGTAATTTATTGAATACTGTACTGAAAGTGAAAAACAGAAGGTTGTATGGGTACAGAATTGTTGTTAAGTGTATCTGAACTGATAGCTGTTTACCCTCTTGATCACAGGGCTAACGGGGAGCTGTGGCTCACTGCCGCTGCCTAGCATCACCAGAGAGTATCGTACCACATATTGCTTGCACAGGAAAAGGTCAACATTCAAAATTTGAAGTACAGTTTCTACTTAATGTGTATCATCTTGCATCATTGTGAAGTCAAAAAATTGTAAGTTGCACCATCATAAGTCAAGGACCATCTGTATTCAAAAGTCAAGTACTTTCCTACACACCAATAATGAACAATTCTGAATTTAAAATTAAAAACACATAACCATGGGGCCGGCCCCGTGGCTTGGCGGTTAAGTGCGCGCGCTCCGCTACTGGCGGCCTGGGTTCGGATCCCGGGCGTGCGCCGACGCACTGCTTCTCCAGCCATGCTGAGGCCGCGTCCCACATACAGCAACTAGAAGGATGTGCAACTATGACATATAACTATCTACTGGGGCTTTGGGGGAAAAATAAATAAATAAAATCTTTAAAAAAAAAAAAAAGATTGAACAGACACCTCACAAAAGAAGATATACAGATAGCAAATAAGCTTATGCAAAGATGCTCAACATCATATGGCATTAGGGAATTTCAAATTAGAATAATGAGATACCACTATACACCTATTTGAATGGCTAAAATCCAAAATGCTGACACCACCACACGCTGGTAAGAATGTGGAGCAACATGAACTCTTATTCTTTACTGGTGGGAATGCAAAATGGAACAAAGACTTTGGAAGACTTGGCAGTTTCTTAAAAAGCTGAACAGTCTTACCATATGATCTGCAATCTTTCTCCTAGTTATTTACCCAAATAAGTAAAAAACTTATGTCCACAAAAATCCATACTTGAATGTTTACAGTATATTTATTCTTAATTGCCCCACACTGGAAGCAATGAAGAGGTCCCTAAAAGATGAATAGATAAAGAAACTTTTGTATATCTATATAAAGGATTATCAGTCAGTGATAAAAAGAATGAGCTATTAAGCCACAAAAACACATGAAGGAATCTTAATTGCATATTGCTTAGTGAAATGAGTGCCTTTTTATTTTCTGTATTTCTGATTCTTTCATACTTGGGGACTTACTGACTCTGGAGAGACTGTGCCTCCCAGGGTAGCCAATTGCTACAGATATTTACAAACAACTCATCTGTGAGCATGCCTTTCATATGCGAACTAACTAATCAGAGCACCTGCTTCAACCACCTCCCTTATCAGGCTCTCACACCCAGGGCCACTATTCCCCTGCCCTAATCACTCCAGTGCCATATTCTAGCAACTAGGGACAGCGCTTTGCCCCACAGCCCTCTGAAATTGTTCAAACTAACCAAGTCTAAGCCAGCTTACCCTACCCCCCCCCGCCATTTCTTCCTGCAGAAACAATTAGTAAAGTCTCTTGCCCATGTTTTCTCCTTGTTCTTTCTACCTCCTGACCCACCCTGGTGCTTCCCCATGTGGGCCTGTGTGGCATACTGTGCCTCCTATGAGTATAAAAAATGTCTTCCTTCATGACAGTCATTTCCATGTCTGTGTGTCTTAACGTAACTGAATAAAACAAATACTTGGGGCGGCCCAGTGGCATAGTGGTTAAGTGCGGGTGCTCCACTTCAGCGGCCCAGGGTTCACAGGTTTGGATCCTGGGGGCAGACCTACGTACCGCTTATCAAGCCATGCAGGCGTCCCACATATAAAGTAGAGGAAGATGGGCACGAATGTTAGCTCAGGGCTAATCTTCCTCAGCAAAAAAGAAAAAACAAAACAAATCCTGGGTACATTTTAAAATAATGAACCAATCACAAAAGCCTACATACTGTATGATTCCAATTATGACATTCTGTGAAGGCAAAACTATAAGGACAGTAAAATTATCAGTGGTTGCCAGGGGATAGGCATGCAAGATGCATAATTGGAGCACCGGGGATATTTAGGGCAATAAAACTGTTCTGTGTGATGTTGAAAAGCAAATCAAAATCACAATATGATACCATTTTACGCCCATTAGGACAACCATAATCACAAGACAGACAATAAAAGCATTGTGAGGATGCAGAAAAATGGAAACCAAATCAATTGCTATTGGAAACGTGAAATGGCGCAGTCACTTTTGAAAATAGTTTGGCAGTTCCTCAAAAATGTTAATCATGGAGTTACCATATTGCCTAGCAATTCCACACCTAGGTGAATTGAAAACCCAAAAGAATTGAAAACATATATCCACACAAAAACTTGTAAATGAATGTTTATAGCACTTTAATTTATAATAGCTGAAATTAGAAAAACCCAAATTGTCCATCAGTTGATAAATGGATAAACAAAATGTGGTATATCCCTACAATGGAATATTATTCAGCCATAAAAAATGAAGGACCGATACATACTATAAGAGGGATGAATCTTGAAAACATTATGCTAAGTGAAAGAAGCCAGATACAAAAGGCCAGATATGTATGATTTTGTTTATATGAAATGGCCAAAATAGGCAAATCCATAGAGACGGAATGAATGTACATTAATGTTTAACAGGTGCTGGGGTGAGCAATGAATGGGGATCAGCTGCTGCTGAATGACTGTGGGGTTTTTATTTGGGATGATATAAAAGTTCTGGAACTAGATAGTGGTGATGGTTGCACAACTTCATGAATATACTAAAAGCCACTGAGTTGTATACTCTAGAAAGAGTGAATATTTTGGTATATGAATTATAGCTCAATAAAATGAAAGAGAAAAATCATAGACCTAAATGTCTACGTTCAAAACTATAAAACTTATAGAAAACATAGAAACAAGTCTTTGTGAGCTTAGGATTGGCAGCTTTCTTAGATATGACACCTGAAGCACAAGATAAAAAGTAAAAAATAGATTAAATGGACTTCATCAATATTAAAAACTTTTGTGCTGCAAACAACACCATCAAGAAAATGAAACGGGAGAAAATTATTGCCAGTCACATATCCAACAAGGAACTTATATGCAAAATATATACAGAACTCTTACAATTCAATAGTAGAGGTACAATAGCTGTGATGACTAATTTTATCTGTCAACTTGGCTAGGCCATGGTACCCAGATATTTGGCCAAACGTTATTCCAGATGTTTTTGTGAAGGTATTTTTTAGATGTGATTAACATTTAAATCAATAGACTTTGAGTAAAGCAGGTTACCTTCCATAATGTCAGTGGACTCATCTAATCATTGGGAGACTAACCTCCCTTGATGAAGAGAGGTGCTGCCAGCAAAACTGCAACTCATCCCTGGGTCTCCAGATTGCAAATTTTGGACCTGTAAACCTTCACAATCGCCTGAGGCAATTCCTTAAATTAAATCTCACATCCTCCTGATTCTTTATCTGGAGAACCCTGACTAATACACACACACACACACACAAATGGCCAATCAGCACATGAAAAGATGCTCAACATTAGTGATGTGGAAAAGGCAAATCAAAACGACAATGAGATACCACTTCACACCGACTAAGATGACTATAATCAAAAAGACAGATAATAACAAGTGGTGGTGAGGATGTGAAGAAATTGGAACCCTGCTACATTGCTGGTAGGAATATAAAAATAGTAGATATTTTGGAAAACAGTTTGGCAGTTCCACAACGTGTTAAACATGGATTTACCATATGATCCAGCAATTCTACTCTTAGATATATACCCAAAAAAATGTCTAAAAACAATATACATCCACACAAAAATTGGTACACGAATGTTCTTAGCAGTATTATTCCTATTATTGTAACAACTGTTATTATAATAGTTAAAAAGTGGAAATAACCCAAGTATCCATCAACTGATGGATGAATAAACAAAATATGGTAATCCTTGTAATGTAATATTAAGTAATAAGGAGGAATGAAGTACTCATACACACAACAACATGGATGACCCTAGAAAACATTATGCTAAGTGAATAAAGCCAGTCATGAAAGACCACATATTTTATTATTGCATCTTATGGAATTTCCAGAATAGGCAAATCTATAGATACAGAAAATTTACTAATGGTTACTAGAGGCTGGGGTATGGGGGAATGGGGAGTGACTAATAATGGGTGTAAGGTTTCTTTTCAGGATAATAAAAGTTTTCTAAAATTAGATTGTGGTGATTGTTGCACAGCTCTGAAAGATTTACTAAAAACAACATTGAATTATACACTTTAAATGAGTGCATTTTATGGTATGTTAATTATATCTCAGTAAAGTGGAAAACAGGAATTAAGTTGAAATAATGTTATTCTCAGAAGAAAGAAACCTAAGAGAATTTGTCACAGGCACACCTTCCTCAAAAGAACAGCTGAAACAGTTGTTGAGAGAGCAGTAATGATAAAACAAAGGATGTTAGGAACATCCGATTACAAGAAAAAACAATGGAATGAGTAAATATAACAGTCTATTTTTCTCCTCTTGATTTTTATGCTGAGGTTGTAAAATGAATCTGGGAGTGTTCCCTCCTCTTCAATATTTTGGAGGAGTTTAAGAATTGGCATTAATTCTTTAAATGTTTGGTAGAATTTACCAGTAAAGCCATCAGGTCCTGGGCTTTTCTTTGTGGGAGGTTTGTGATTACTGAATCAATCTCCTTATCCAAGATTAGACTGTTCAGATTTTTTATTTCTTCCTGAGTCAGTCTTGGTAGGTTATATATTCTTAGGAATTTATCCATTTCTTCTATGTTATCCAACTTGTTGACATATAATTGTTCACCGTAGTCTCTTAAGATCCTTTGAATTTCTGTGCTTTTAGTTGTAATGTCTTCTCTGTCGTTTATAATTTTATTTATCTGAATTGTCTTTCTTTTCTTAGTCTAACTAACGGTTTGTTAATTTTCTTTATCTATTCAAAAAAACCAGCTCTTAGTTTTGCTGATCTTTTCTATTTTTTTTTTCCTCTGGTCTCAATTTCATTTGACTTCTGCTCTGATCTTTGCTATTTCTTTCCTTCTGCAAACTTGAGGCTTTGTTCTTTTTCTAGTTCCTTAAGGTGTAAAGTTAGGTTGCTTATTTGAGATTTTTTTTCTTTTTTTGGGGGGGGGAGTAGCTGAGAAAGATTAGCCCTGAGCTAACATGTGTCGCCAATCTTCCTCTTTTATTGCTTGAGGAAGATTAGTCCTGAGCTAACATCTGTGGCAGTCTTCCTCTATTTTGTATGTGGGTCACTGCTACAGCATGGCTGATGAGTGGTGTACGTCTGCGCCTGGGATCTGAACCCACAAACCTGGGCTGCTGAAGCAGAGCACACAGAACTTTAATCACTCAGCCACAGGGCCAGCCCCAAGAGATTTTTTTTCTTAAAGTAGGCATTTATTGCTATAAATTTCTATCTTAGTGCTGCTTTTACTGCATCTCATAAGTCTTGACATGATGTGTTTACATTTTTGCTTTTGTCAAGCTATTATTTAAATTTCTCTTTGATTTCTTTTTTGACTTATTGGTTTTTCAAAAGTGTGTTTAATTTCCACATATTTGTGAATTTTGCAGTTTTCCTCCTGTTACTGATTTCTAGTTTCACACCATTGTGGTTGGCAAATATACTCAGTATGATTTCAATGCTCTTTAATAAGACTGCTTTGTGATCTAACACATGAGCTATCCTCCTGGGCAATGTTCAGTGTGCACTGTAGAAGAACATGCACTGTGCTACTGCTGGATGGAATGTTCTGTATGTCTGTTAGGTCCATTTGGTCTAAAGGATAGTTCAAGTCCAATATTTCCTTATTGATTTTCTGTCTGGATGACCTATCCATTGTTGAAAGTGGGGTATGGAAGTCCCTGACTATTACTGTATTATCTATTTCTTTCTTCAGATCTGTTATTGTTTCCTTAATATATTTAGATACTCCAATGTTGGGTACATGTATATTTACAACTGTTACACCTCTTGAGGAAATGACTCCTTTATCATTATATAAGGACCTTCTTTGTCTCTTGTTACAGCTTTTGACTTAAATTCTACTTTGCCTGACATAGTTACCCTCCTCTATTTTAGTTTCCATTTACATGAAACATCTTTTTCCATTCCTTCACTTTTATCCTATGTGTGTCCTTAATGTTGAAGTGAGTCTCTTATAGGCAGCATATATTTAGGTCTTGTTTTTTAAATCTATTCAGCAACTCTATGCCTTCAACTGAATAAGTTAATCCATTTACATTTAAACTAACTTTTGATAAGTAAGGTCTTACTATTGCCATCTTATTAATTGTTTTCTGGCTGTTTTGTAGTTCCCTTTTTCCTTTCTTCCTCTTTTCCTGTCCTCCTTTGTGAACTGATGATTTTCTGTAGTGGTGTGCTTTGATTCCCTTCTCTTTATCTTTTATGTATCTACTACAGGTTTTTGCTTTCTGGTTACTAAGAGGATTACATAAAACATCTTATAGATATAACAGTCTATTTTGCACTGATAAAGTATTAACTTAAAATGCATTCAAAACTCTACCCTTTTATCCCCCCAACACACATTTTATCTTTTTGAGGTAACAATTTACATCCTTTTTATGTCATGTATCTATTAACAAATTATTGTAGCTATGGTTAATTTTAATACTTTTGTCCTTTAACGATTATACTAGAGTTAAATGGTTAAGACACCACCATATTACAGTATTAGAGTATTCTGAATTTGACTATATACTTACCTTTACTAGTGTGTTTTATATTTTCACAATTTTTCATGTTATTAATTAGTACCATTTTATTTCAGCTTGAAGAATTCCTTTCAGAATTTCCTGTAAGGCAGGTGTAGTGATGATGAACTCACCCACCTTCTTGTTTGGAAAAGTCTTTATCTCTCTTCCATTCCTCAAGGACAGCTAGGCTGGGTAAACTATTCTTAGTTGGCGTTTCTTTCTTTCAGCATTTTGAATATATCATCCCACTCTCTCCTGGCCTACAAGGTTTCTCCTGAGAAATCTGTTGATAGCCTTATATGTGTACACTTGTATATGAGGGTTTTTTTTCTCTTGCTGCTTTAAAAATTCTCTTTGTCTTTGTTATTAGACAATTTTATTATAATGTATCTTGGAGAAGACCTCTTTGGATTAAATCTGTTTGACGACCTATAAGCTTCATTAACTTGGCTGCCCAAATTGCTCCTCAGATTTGGGAAGTTCTCAGTCATTATTTCTTTAAATAAGCTTTCTGTCCCTTTCTGCTTCTCTTCTCCTTATGTGACTCTGATAATGCATAAGTTGTTTTGCTTGATAGTTTCCCATAATTCACATAGGTTTTCTTCAACATTTTTAAGTTCATTTTTCTTTGTTCTTCTCTGACTGGATAATTTCAAATGACCTATCTTCAAGTTCACAAATTCTTGCTTTTGGTTGATTAAGTCTGCTGTTTATGCCCTGTATTTCATTTTTCATTTAATTGTATTCTTCAGCTCCAATATTTCTGTTTGGTTCTTTTTTTATTATTTTTATCTGTCTGAAAAACTGGTCATTTTGTTCATGTAGTGTTTTCTTGATTTCATTGCATTGTCTTTCCGAGTTTTCTTATAGCTCACTGAACTTCCTTAAAACAATTATTTTGAATTCTTTATCAGGCAATTCATAGATCTCCACTTCTTTGGGATCAGATACTGACAATTGTGTTCTTTTGGTGGGGTCATGTTTCCTTGATTTTTCATGTTTCTTTAAGTCTTGCATTGCCTAGAGAGGGAGAGAAAAGGGTCACTGGAGAGAGTGGTAGGTGGACAGAGGGGGAGCAAAAGAAATATCTGGGAATGGGTTGGTGTGCTGATGAGAAAAAGAGAAATGGTCTAAATATTACTCAAAATCTAGATGAAATAAAAGAAAATATTGAAACCAAGATGAAAACACATTCCTAGAAAGACATAAACTGAAAGTGACTCAAGAAGAATTAGAAAATCTGAATAGCCCTCTAAGAAGTAAATAAACTGAGTGAGCAATAAGAAACACCACCCCCCGCCCCCCCCAAAAAAAACCCTAGGCCCACATGGATTCTTTGGTGAGATGTATAAAATTTCTAAAGAGGAAATAATATCAATTGTTCACAAACTCTTTCAGAAAATAAAGGAGGGAACACTTCTCAATTCATTCCATGATGCCAGTATTGCCCTGATACTAAAGCTAGAAAAAAAGTCATAAAAACTACAGACCAAAATACCCATGAACATTGACATATAAATTCTTAAAAAAAAAAAAAAAGCAAACCAAGGTCAGCAACAAACAAAAAAGATTATAAAACAGGACCAAGTAGTATTTATCCCAGGAATGCAAGATTGGCTTAATAGCTAAAAATCAATTAATAAAATATACCTTATTAATAGAATAAAGGACAAAAATTTCATGATGATGTTAATTGATGATGAAAAAGCACTTGACAAAAGCATTCAAAATAAAAAAATTCTCAACAAAGTAGAAAACTTCCTCAATCTGATAAAGAGCATTTACAAAAAGCCCTACAGTTAACATTATTCCAAATAGTAAAATATTGAATACTTTATCCTAAGATAGAGAATAAGACAAGGATGTCTGATCTCACCGTATCCATTCAATATTTTACAGCATTTTCTAGCCAATGTGAAAAGGCAACAAAAAAATTAAAGGATTACAGTTTGAAAAACAAAAAGTAAAATGGTGTTCATTTGTAAATGACGTGATCGTGTATATAGAACAGGGATTAGCACTGCAGTATGTAGACTGCCTACAAACTACAAAAAAAGAGCACCTGATTTTGTGGATTAAATACTACTGATGCACAACCCCGACCATTTGTTTATGTAGTATTGCCTGTGGCTGCTTTCGTGCTACAATGGCAGAGCTGATCAGCTGCAAAAGACACCATACGACCACAGTCCGGAAATATTCACTATCTGATCCTTTAAGAAAAAATCTGCCAATATCTGGTACAGAAAACACAAGACATTTAAAAACTTTACTAAAACTAATAAGCAGATTTAGCAAGGTCACAGATATAAGATCAATACACAAAAATCAACTTTATTTCTATATGCTATATGCAGACTATGAAAATGAAAACTTTAATTAAACACTTTCACAATAGAATGAAAAATAAAATACTTAGAAATAAATATAACAGAAGTATAAGACCTTTAAACCATTAAATATTGCTGAGAGAAAGTAAAGTTCTAAATAAATGGAGAGAGAGTCAATGTTTTTGGATTAGAAGACTAAATACTGTTAAGATGGAATTTCTCCCCAAGTTGATCTATAGATTCAACACAATTCCTAGTAAAATCCCAGCAGGCTTCCTTGCAGAAAATGACAAAAAAAAAAATCCTAAGTTTTATATGGAAATATGAAGGAACGTTCGCTTTTGAAAGAGAACAAAGATAGAGAACTTACACTATGTGATTTTAAAATTTACTATAAAACTACAATAATCAGACAGTGTGGTACAAGCATAAGGACAAATATAGCTCAATGAAATAGAAAGTCCAAAAAGAAACCCTTACATTTATGGTCAACTGACTTTTGACAAAGGTGCCAATGTAATTCAACGAGGAAAGGACAGTCTTTTCAAAAACTGTGTTGGTATATTTAGATATCCACATGGAAAAAGAAAAAAAGAAGATCCTCACTTCACACCATACATAAACATTAATTCAAAATGGATCACAAACCATAAGTATAAGAGATAAAACAGCAGAAATCCTAGAAGAAAACACAGGACAAAATCTTTGTGACCTGGGATGGGGTCAGATTTTCTTAGCTTAAGATGAAAAGCACATTTATTAAAAGAAAAAAATCATAAATTGTACTTCCTCATAATTAAAAATCTTTGCTATTCAAAAAGATATTTTTTAAAGATTTTTTTTATTTATTTATTTATTTTTCCCCCCAAAGCCCCAGTAGATAGTTGTATGTCATAGCTGCACATCCTTCTAGTTGCTGTATGTGGGACACGGCCTCAGCATGGCCAGAGAAGCGGTGCGTCGGTGCGCACCTGGGATCCGAACCCGGGCCGCCAGCAGCGGAGCACGCGCACTTAGCCGCTAAGCCACGGGGCCGGCCCGAAAAAGATATTTTTAAGGAAATGAAAATAAAACTCAAACACTGCGAGAAAATATTTGCAAATTATGTATCTGATAAAGGGTTTCTATCGAATATATATAAAGAAATCTTACAACTTAGTACTCAATAAGAAGAAAGCAAACAATCCAATTATAAAAATGGGCAAAAGAGTAGAATATTTTACCAAGGAAGATATGGTAACAGCTGATAAGCACATGAAAATACATTCTACATCATCAGTCAAGGACAAACTAAAACCATAATACAATACCACTGTACACCCCCAAGACTACCTATAATAAAAAATTGACAATACCAAGTTTTGGAAAGGATGTGGAGAAACTGCAACACTCCTACATTGCTCGTGAAAATGTAAAATGGTATAGTTACTTCAATAAACAGTTGGCATTTTCTTAAAATCTTAAATGTAAACCTACCATGCAACTCATCATTTCTACTCCTATGTATTTATCCAAAAAAAAAATGAAAACATATATCCACACAAGGACTGGCAAGTAACTGATCATAGTAGCATTAATCATCATAACAAAACGCTGGAAACAGTCCAAATATTTATTAACTGGGGAGTGGACAAATAAAATATAGTAGAGCCAAATAATGGAATATGATTCAGGAATAAAAGGATGATGTACCGATCAGTGATACAACATGCATCCACATCAAAAACATCATGCTGAGTACAGAAAAGCCAGACCAAAAAAAGACTATATGATTTCATTTATATTAGATTTCCAGAAAAGCCAAATCTGTGTATATACAAAGCAGTTCAGTGGTTGCCTGAGCTGGAAGTGAGGGCAAAGACTGACTGCAAACAGCACAGGGATCTTTTGGGGATGATGAAAAGGTTTTAAAATCCAATTATGGCGATGGTTACACAACTCCTATAAATGTACTAAAAATCATCAAACTGTACACTAATAATAAATGAATTTTATTGTATCTAAATTATACCTCAAAAACTGTTATTAAAAGAGTTCATTCATTTTGATGTTGACATATGTTACTGAATTGCACTTCATAAAGCTTATGCCAATTAACATGAACACCAATAATGTATGAAAATGTTTTCCCACACCTTGAAGAATCTAGTTGATATTAAACTTCCATTAAGTAAAAATTTAGGTTTAATTAACATTCTATTATCAGTGAGGATAAATATCGTTCCACATTTTTATGGACTGAATTGTGTACCCTAAAATTCACTTGTTTAAGCCCTAACCCCTCAAGTAACTATATTTGGAGATTAAGCCTTAAAGAAGGTAATTAAGGTTAAATGAGGTAAGAGTGGTATCCGTACAAGAAGAAGAGATACCAGACATATCTCTCACTCTCTCTCTCTCTGTGAATGCATAGAATAAAGGCCATATGAAGACAAAGAAAGAAGGCAGACATCTGCAAGCCAGGAATAGAGTTCTGGAGGTTCTGGTCCAAGACAGCAACATAGGAGTCTCCTGAACTCGTCTCCTTCCATGGACACAGTAAATCTGCAGCTACGCACGAAACAATCACCTCTGGAAGAAATCCAGAAACTAGCTGAGCGACTCCTACACACTGGATTAGAGAGAAAAAACTCACATCTAAATGGGCTTGGTAAACCTCAACCTCTGGGAGCCACAATGACGAGAAAAAACTGCTTAGCTGTTTTTTTGCTTAGAAAATCAAAAATGTTTGAGAGACAACCAAGAGCTAGGGCAGCATTGAATAAGAATGTTCATTTAAATGAGGCCACTCCTTCAAGACTGGGAAGGTGGCTGCTTTATCTAATGCACAGACACCAATAAGAGAGTCAAGAAAAATGAAGAAATATATAAGTATGTTCCAAATGAAAGAACAAGATAAAACCTCAGAAAAAGACCTTAGGGCCGGCCCTGTGGCTTGGTGGTTAAGTGCGCGCACTGCAATGCTGGTGGCCCGGGTTCGGATCCCGGGTGCGCATAGAGGCACCACTTCTCCGTCCATCCTGAGGCCGAGTCCCACATACAGCAACTAGAAGGATGTGCAGCTATGACATACAACTATCTACTGGGGCTTTGGGGGGAAAAAATTAAATAAATAAAATCTTTAAAAAAAATAAAAAAAATAAAAAAAAATAAAAGAAAAAAAAAGAAAAAGACCTTAATAAAACACAAATAAGTGATTTACCTGATAAAAAATTCAAAATAATGGTCATAAAGATACTCACCAAGGTCAGGAAACAATGAACGAACAAAAGGAGAAGTTCAACAAGAGGTAGAAAATACAAGAAAGTATTCCAGAAATGTAAGAAAATAAATTTTTGGGGGGCCGGCCCCGTGGCTTAGTGGTTAAGTGCGCGCTCTCTGATGCTGGAGGCCTGGGTTCAGATCCCGGGCATGCACCGACGCACCGCTTCTCCAGCCATGCTGAGGCCGCGTCCCACATACGGCAACTAGAAGGCTGTGCAACTATGACATACAACTATCTACTGGGGCTTTGGGGGGAAAATAAATAAATAAATCTTTAAAAAAAAAAAAAAAGAAAATAAATTTTTGTTTAAGTCACCTGGTCTGCGGTATTCTGTTATGGCAACGTGAGAAGACTAATACACCCATACTGAAAAGCCATTTTTATTTCTTGTTCTATGAACTATCTCTACATTCCTTGCTCATTTTTCTTTTGGATTATTTTCCCCCCTTACAGATTTGGGATACCCGTTTCATTAAGAAAATTAGCTATTTTTCTGTGATATATGTTGCAAGTAAATTTTCCCACTTCATCATTTGTCTTCTGAGTTTTTAGTATTTACAAATATTTGCCATGCAAAAAAATCAATCTTTTCTCTTATGGGTTCTAGGTTTTATGTTAGACTAGGTTTTCATGTTCTGAGGCTATCAAATTTTTTTCCCACATTATTTCTTGAATGTTTATGATTTCCTCTTTTACATTTAAATCTCTGATCCAATGTGGAATAATAGATATGAAATGTTAAGGATCTAATTTTCTCTTTCTGAATGGTTACTCAGTTGCATTATAAACCAGGTACTCAATAACCCCTATTTGCACCACTGACTAGAAATACCACCTTTATCATACAGAAAGTGCTAGATTCTATTCTATATTTGGGTCTATTTCTGGACTTTCTACTTAGTTTCACTGATCCATTGGCTCATTTCCCAGTACTATGCTATTTTAATATTGCTATTTTATAATATACTTAAACTTTTATAATATATTTAAACATGTAAGTGTACTGAATTATTCTTTTTTAGAATTTTCCTGGCTATTCTGCCATATTTACATTTCCATGTGAACTTCAGAAACAACTTATCTTTTATAAAATAACTATCAGATTGGGATCACACTAAATTTTTATAAATTAATTTTTTAAATCTTTAGGAGTTTGAGGCTTTCTATCCTATGCTTTACTTGTTTTCTGTTTGGTCCCTCTGTATTCAAGTCCTCTTCATAAGATTATGCTTATTTCTTATTAATTTAATTCATTAGTAGCTTATATTTCTGTGTCTGTTGTTGCTGGGGGTCTAATTTTTTCCAATTAATCTTCTGTTTGTTTTTTTTCATATATGCACATATATCACGTTGATTGATTTTGGTGTGTTTATTTTTATACTCAACCACCTTGAAGTCTCTTATTGTTTAAAATTGCTTTCAGTTTATAAATTGGATGTTGAAATAGAACGCTCTCTGTATCAGTTTCTCCTGAGCAACCAAAGGGAAAAAACCCAATAGGTGTCAAGTACCCCACATTCCAAAATGAGGTTCTGGATACACATACTAGATTTGAAAACTAAGAACTGGCTATAGACAAGTTTTGCCACCCTCAGTTCAACATACCTCAAGGGTATTTGAGAAACTGCAGAGGATGAAGACAACTGTTTTTGTGAGACAGGACTATTTTTGGAAAGAGTTGTTGGTGTGCTATACATTCCCAGCCCCCTGGAGAAAGGAGGTAGGTTTTCCTCCTCTCTTCAAATCAAGCAAGTTGACCCCATAGATCCCAGTGCCTCTGAGACCCAAAGTGGAGTGTGGTGAAGGAGTTCTTAGGAGAATTTTCCCCTTTTCCCTGGCATCTGGGGGAAAACAAGAGATGGGAGCCTAATTCCCACCTGGTGACTGGATGTGGACAACATGGAGGGATCTGGCCTGGGGCAATGTGATCCACCAGAGAAGAGTGACCATTGCCTTGGGGTAATATAAGGATTTTAAGTGGCCTGTGAGGAGGATGTGCCAGCATCATGGCTTCCCTTGCAGTTGGATATCTCCAACAAGGGATTTACTCAGAAACCCAGAGAGGCACCTGACAATAAGAAAAAAGGTCAACCCTGAATATGCACCAAGGTAGGAGACAACCAAAAACTGATTACAGCAGTATGAGTTAAGTAAGACTGTCTTCTTTCCTATCTCTTACCTTTCTTCCCTTCCTTTGCTCCTGCTTTAGAGAGGTTGGGACAATCTAGTGTTGGGGAAAGATGAGAAGAACCCAGAGGGGAAACAGAGAAGCAGCTCACATTCTCCTTCTTCCAGAGGCTTCTATCTTTAAGTAAGACTGAGGTGCTGAGAAGTTGTGAGTGTTATTAATTAAATGATTAGTTAGCAGCTGCAATAAATGTAGAGGAAACCCAATTTAAAAAAAAAATGAGACTGAGCTCTAGGAAGGGAGAATTTTTCATTTTAAAGAGTTTGGAATACAGATCAGTAACAATGTATTGGGCATTTTATTTAGCAAACAGAGGCTGATCCATCTTGTCCACTGGACTTTTTATTAAGAATAACAATCCAGCTATCCCACTACTGGGAATCTATCCAACGAACCTGAAATCAACAATCCAAAGAGGCGTATGCATCCCTATGTTCATTGCAGCATTATTCACTATAGCCAAGAAGTGGAAGCAACCCAAGCGTCCCTTGACTGATGACTGGATCAAGAAGATGTGGTATATATATACAATGGAATACTACTCAGCCATAAAAAAGACAAAATAGTCCCATTTGCAGCAACATGGATGGGCCTGGAGGGTATCATGTTAAGTGAAATAAGCCAGAAAGAGAAGGACAAACACTGTATGATCTCACTCATATGTGGAATATAAACCAACACACGGACAGAGAAAACTGTATTGTGGCTACCAGGGGCAATGGGGGTAGGGAGTGGGCACAAGGGGTGAAGGGAGACATATATATGGTGATGGACAAACAAAAATGTACAACCAAAAATTTCACAATGTTATAAACTATTAAAACATCAATAAAAAAAAAAGAATGACTGTAATAACACTCGCCAAACATTTCATCCAGGGGTAGGAAAAAAATATTATCTCACAGAGAAGAGCTGAAAGGCAATTATGGAAGAATATGTTTTTTGAAAATACAAAATTGGACTCTAGAATGGATTAAAGACCTAAAGTGTAAAGTAAAACTACAAATTAATAGATTAAAATGGAGAATTTTTTCACGACCATAGAGCAGAAAAAGACTTCTTAGATAAGAATTCAATACTGTAAACCACAAGGGAAAAAATACATAACTGTGATATCAAAATAAAGAATTTTTGCTTAATAAGAAATAAACAGGGCCGGCCCCGTGGCTTAGCGGTTAAGTGCGTGCGCTCCGCTGCCGGCGGCCCGGGTTCGGATCCCGGGTGCGCACCGAGGCACCACTCCTCCAGCCATGCTGAGGCCGCATCCCACATACAGCAACTAGAAGGATGTGCAGCTATGACAGACAACTATGTACTGGGGCTTTGGGGGAAAAATAAATAAATAAAATCTTAAAAAAAAGAAATAAACAGAATACATGTAGAAGGAGATTATTTGTAGAGTTTAAAGCTGACAGTGAATTAATATCTAGAATATATAAGAAACTCTTGCATATCAACAAGAAAAAGACAGCAATCACAATTAAAATATAAGCACAAGGTACAAACAGGCAATTTACAAAGAAGCTCAAAAAGCTAACAATCATAAAAAGATGCTCAAAATCATTGGCAATCAAAAAAAAGCAAACTGACATTACAAGGAGATAATACTTTAGATCTTTTATACTGGTAACTATCAGAAAGCTTTGTAGTGCTGTGTTCATGCAGATATAGTAATATGGAAACACTCATGCAATGCTAGCGGAAGTGTGGACTTGCACAACCAATCTAGAGAGAATTTGGCACTACTCAGACAAGTAAATTCATACCCTATGACCTAGATATTCTATGGCCCAAGAAATTCTCAAACAGGTCCATAAGGGATATGTACAAGGATGTTCATTTCATTCCTTATGGTGGTAAGGTATTGGAGGTAACCTGAGTGTCCAACCCCTGGAAGAGTAGATAGGTAAAATATGGTCGATGCCCTGACATAAATGTTTACACAGTGACAGACGGATTGTAAAAACATGGTGGTTAGTGAAAAAGAAGGAAGGAATAGGAGACATACTACTTATATAGAAAAAAATACACGCATGCTAAATATATGATTTTTTAAGAATATATATTTAAGTGTACAGATATTTTGAATGAGCGTCTACAGTGGAGGAGAATGAAAACAGGGTATGGGAATGAAAGATTAACAGAGTTCTTGCATGAATTAATGATTAGTGAGTCTGTTTAACTTCAGATTCAGAGGGTGATAAAAAAATTATAAACATTTTTCTTTTCTGCATAACTCCCTATGGAATCATGCATTTAATGATAATATTACTTCCTCTTTTCAGAATTTTTTTTACCTCTAAGTTTTTTCTTGTTTAACTGCTCTAGCCAGTGCCTTAAAAAAAAAAAAAAAAAGTTAACTAGCAATAGTGATAATAGATATTCTTGCCTCATTCCTGATTTAATGGGAATGCTTCTAGTATTTCCCAATCAAGAACTCAACTGATTTTTAAGAATAAAAACCGTGTATTTTATTTTATTGTGCACTTTCTACTATAGTCACTGCATTCCCACAGTTATTAAGTCAGAACAGGTAATAATCCCCATTGAAGAGACAGTGAATTTCAGGGTGTAATCAGTATAAGGGAGCAATATAGTTAGGGAGAAGGAAGTTAGAACTTCTCAATATAGACTTTGGAACAGAATGTACTGGGAAGAACACAATCCATGTCTAAGGAAATTTAGGTGGAAAGGCTGTAGACTCAGTGGCACTGGGGAAACTGATTCTCATCCTGACTTTCACTTCTAAGAAACACCAGCAATACCCAAGTGATTGTAATCCCACTCAGAGCACCAAGTCCTCATCTTTGGAAAATACTCTTACTAGTCTGTTACCTATCCCTATACCCTTTAATTTTTACATATAACATGAAAGGGCAGCCAATGTGATAATCATTAGAAGGGCTCAAACTCAAGACTGGATAATGGTGACAAGTTATTTCAGCTACCTACTTCAAGGCAGAAACCAAAGGTGCCTCCCATACCAACTGTCTTCTCCTGGGAAAAATGGCCCCAGCAGGTACAATCTGCATGTTTCTTTGGCTTGTGCCTGTGTCAAGACTAATTAGAAACTTCAGTGTCATTTTTCATTCTCCCTTTTCTTCCTACATCAAATCCTTCAGCAAATTCTAACATTTTCCCCTCTAACTGTATCTCAAATCCATCTATTTCTCTCCATCTCCACTACTAACACACCAGTTTGGGCCACTACTGTCCCTTCCTTGAATATCACAATCTCCTTCTTCTTTTTCAAAATCTCTCCCCACTTTTTATTTTTATTTATTATTTTTTTTTTTGAGGAAGATTGGCCCTGAGCTAACATCTGTTGCCAATCTTCCTCTTGCTCTTTCTTCTCCCCAAAGCCCCAGTACATAGTTGTATGTCCTAGTTGTAGGTCCTTCTAGTTCTTCTATGTGGGACATGGCCTCAGCACGGCTTGATGAGCGGTGAGTAGGCCCACGTGCAGGATCTGAACCAGTGAACCCCGGGCCGCTGAAGCGGAACAGGCGAACTTAACCGCTGCAGCACCGGGCCAGCCCCCGTTCTCCACTTTTTAAATCTCCCTACTTCCAATCTTGTCTGCTGTTTTCATGTTTAAAGTAACCAAAAAAGTAAGCCTTACTATTCTGAAATCTGTTTCCAATGAGTGTGTGTCTGTGTGGGGGGTGGGTTCCCCCACACCACCAAGCAATTCTCCAAGTCCACCTTGATGTCCTACAGTTCAACTCAATTCTAACAATATCTACCTGGAGATAGCGTCAGATCCCACAGGTTAAGGGCTCAGTCTCACAAGACTACAACACCCCCACCCCACCCACTTTACACGCCAGTTGCAAGCCCAGGTTGTCATCTGTACTTCTAACCAACCAGGTATAGACTGGAGGTTCCAATAACCCCCTCCTTGGGTTCAATTAATTTGCTGGAGTGGCTCACTGAACTCAGAGAAACAAAGTTAAGAGATACACAGGGCAAGGTATGGGGAAAGGGCGTGAAGGTTCCATGCCATCTCCAAGCATGCCACTCTCCCCAAGTCTCCACATGTTCACCAACCCAGAAGCTCTCTGAACCTCGTCCTTTTGGATTTTTATGGAGGCTTCATGACATAGTCATGGTTCATTAAATCATTGGCCATTGATGATTGACTCAACCTCCAGCCCTTCTCCCCTCTAATCACAGGGTTGGGCCCCTAGCAATCAGCCCCATGCTTGAGTTACCAAAGGGCTTTCCAAAAGTCACCTCATTAACATAACAAAAGACACATTGATAGCTCTCTATACTTCTTAAATTCCAAGTGTTTTAGGAGCTCTGTGCCAGAAAAGGGGACAAAAACCAAATACATATTTCTTCTTATAAATCACAGTATCACACTTACTAAAGTTGTGATGAATAAATGAAAAGCAATAGGATACATTGGAGTATATGAGGAAGCCATCTCGTTTAAAACTAATTCGGCCTGACCTTTTTTTTCCAGAAAGGCCTGACGTGGCCTGTTGAACATGCATTGTACATCTGCTTTAAACATTTACAATGTCTCAAAGACAAGAACTGATGACCTTAAAGATAGAGACGTAGCTTCCCCCATATCAGCAGTCCTTTAAGTATAAATGTCTCTTCTCAGAAACTAAGGATTAATAACAGACCTGCTGTGTTCACTTTGTGACCACTGACCTGCTGTGCCAGCAAAGCAATCTCGTGACTGTTGTAAAAGGGATATTCCTGTCATATGTCATGTATGCTCTTTGTTCTAAGACAGTATATAACCACTCTGTACACCCCACTTCTTTGAAGAGCTTCCTTCCTTGCTGGAAAAGTTCTCCCAGGCTATAGTCCTCAATTTGGCTCATAATAAACTTACTCCAATTTTGATTTATAGATTGATTATGGATTATTTGCATTGACAGTTGTAACTGAACTTTAAATAGTTTAAGGAATTTATACTAATCACCACTAGTAATCAAGTTTAAATGCTCAAGAAAAAATGGTTACTGATACTTTGTTCAGTAGACATAGAAATTTAATAAAGTAAACCTTGAAGAAAACACAAACTACAATGAGTAACAGTGAATATCTCTCACCCCACATCAAAAGTTCTGTGTATGCTGAAGAACTCATAACCTGGCTTATTATATCCCTTGGTATACCACTGCCCTCCCCTAGAGATAGAGTTAACACAGGTAATCTTAGAGAGAATAACACAAACCTAAGGCATTGTGTACATGTTTCTTCTGTGCAACCAGAAAGAAACTAAATAACTGTTATCTTTTATTAAGTACTTACTATTCTTTCCTCAATCAAATATTTACTGCGAGTCAACCATGTGCTAGCCACTGTGGTAAATGCTGAAGGCTTAATTCAACAAAAAGACGAGGAGAAGCAGCCCTGCTTTTGCAAACGTCAGTCTAGTTACAAAGATGATAATTAAAATGCTACTACACATTTCCTGCATCTACAAGTAAATTCTTTTTGCTTACCAAATAACTTTCATACAACATATACAATTTAAAATCCTCTGTTCTCATTTAATATAATATTGTAAATTCTCATACCCTTCCTTTCCTAGTAAACCCATGGTCATCCGATGGCTGCTCGACGTGCAGCACCATATCCACATTCCAGGCAGAATGGGAAAGGAAGAGGGTCAAAAGAATACATGCCCATTGCGCCTGCCCTGCCCCCATCCCCACAGCTTGAAACAACTATCTAAGAGGCCAATCGAACAACTTTTGTTTACATCTATAAGGGAAGCTAGGAAACATAGTTGCTTTTTTTTCCTGTTTATTTTTCTTTCTTTAAGCTGGGCATAGCGCTCCTTCAAACAAAATCAGGATTTTTATAGCAATCAAGGAGAGGATGGATATTGAGTTAGTCACACATGTGACAAAACAACGAACAGTATCTGATATTAAAATATTCTCAAAGAACTTTCAACTATGTGGGAAGTTACAGTATCACTAATAATTAAAAATATATACACATATACGTATACACGCACATATATGGATATGTATCTACATGTTTATATATGTGTATATACGTAAAACCAAAATACTCAGCACACAAGATAAACTGAACCATTTGCCATATTAATAAGAAAAATCAGGGAATGCAAAGAATATTTCCAAAGAGAAAAAGTAGGTTCCAGGTTACTTGATGGGTCTTTGTTAGGCGTTTCCCAAGAAAGAAAAAAACCCACGTCCTGAAATAAAGCATTTCAGGCACAAAGAGAAAATACCAAGGCACTTTAAAATGACTTCCAGATGTCACAATCATTATTTCCTCCTCCTCTGGAGATCTCTCTTGCAGAAGGATAGAGATGGGGAAGGAGACAATAGACCTTTCTTGGGGCCCAGATGACAACGTCATCTTGCTCCGCTTGCCCCTCCCCCAATCAGGGAAGGGCTATCAGAGGAGACTCGGGCTTTCATCTCAATCTCAGTGTCATAGAGAAGAGTCAGGGTCTTTACTGTCAAGGGGCAGAGCCGTCCTGTGCTCCCATATATGTGACACAGTCTCCCCACATCCACACACACCCACCACTCGACACAGTAACACCCTCAGTCACAAACTCTCCCTCCC
The DNA here is from genome assembly GCF_057802395.1 of Ceratotherium simum simum. Classification (NCBI taxonomy): domain Eukaryota; kingdom Metazoa; phylum Chordata; class Mammalia; order Perissodactyla; family Rhinocerotidae; genus Ceratotherium; species Ceratotherium simum. The sequence continues at coordinate 27,682,566 of NC_141932.1, forward strand.
TCCCACACTGCACTGCACAGTCACAATCCCCACGGGGGCACAGCCACAGAAACACCGTCACAAAGCTCCCTATGCCTGTACAGATAGGAATACGTGGTCACACAGTCACAATCACACACTCACCACAGGGACACACAGTCACAGGTAACCCACACCCGTACACAGCGTCACGGACGGTCACACATGAACAATCATACCACGGGGACTCACAGTCACACCCACATAAAGCTCCTCACATCCGCACATGCTATCACACACACAGTCAGACACAATTTCACAACCGCCCCTCCTCAGCCCGTTCCGCTCGAAGAGACTTAATACTCAGTCTCCGTTCCCGCCCCGGGCTCCCGACTTTTCACCTTCGGTCTCCCGGGATCGCGTCAGCGGCCGGGGGGAACCGCTCAGACACCACCACCTGAGTCCAGCACAGCTCTGCTCAGAGCCGCCCGCCCCGCCGTGGGGAAGCGCGGCGGGCGCGGCGCCCTCTGGGAAATGTAGTTCAGCGCCGCACCCGCGACGGACAGGATGGCGCCCATGTAGAGCCCAGCCAGAGAGATCTCGCCACCATACACCACCAGCCTCTAACCGCACCCTCGACTCTTCTGGCGCTCCTGGCGTGGCCTCGCACCGTGGCTCTTACTTGGAGTCAGCCTGGCGTGCTTGAACTGAGCTTGTTATAACCCAAGACATACCACTGACCGCTCCCAGAGGTAGAGTTAACACAGGTAGAGTGTTAACTTGAGTCCTCAGACTTGGCCTACTTACACTTCTTCCCCCACCAGGCCGACAGTCCCACAAGCTCTAGCGGAGGAAAGAAAGCGCGAAAAGCTGACTCGAACCACTAAAACTTCTGGGAAATGTAGTCCACACTCAGAAAAACAGAGGACCAGCCAACATCGACTGATTCCGTCCGGTACTGAGCCCGGGATTGGCGGAGCCCAGGAGACCTCTGGGAGTGCTAGCCAGCCCAAGGAGTGCGCAGGCGCAGACTTTCTGGCTGGGCATCGTCGTCTTTGTCTGCTGGTGAGTCTGGTATCGGCTCCGCGACGTGCACATCTGGGTGTGGGACCTGGGATTCTGGGCTCAGGATCCAGTCAGGGAGGCTCTAGGGAAGGATTCGCGGAGCTTGCGACGGGGCTGGGGAGGCCAAAGGGGGGAATTGCCTCCTGTGACGTTCAGTGTTCACAGCTTCTGTGGATGGGGGCAGGGGTACAGGAGGAAGCTGGAGATGGGCGACCGGGGATGTGAGGGGGTGTGAGAGGGTTGTAGAGTTACAACCTGTGTGAGAAACTGTGGTTCCAAGTTTGTGAGGATGGATGGCATTGTGAGCTTTGTGGGGTAGTAACCTCTCAACCTCACTTTTCTCGTTCCTAAAATAATAAGGATGCGTTTTTCAGGACCATCGTTTTTCTGAGAGATTAGAGAGGAGAAAGGCTAAGCAGTTAAGCGATAAGTAAATTTTTAAGCGAGTTTTATATCAAAGCAGACTCGTTGTGGAGTAGAAAAAAATCAGCATTAATTTTTTTTAAGAGAAAAGATTTCTAAAAAACTTATTATTGGTGTCTAGGATCCCCATAGGTTTTAACTTTTCTTAATTCTTTGGAGGAACTTTGGTGCGGCTGCTTTAGAGAAGCCCTGGACTAAGGAATAGCTTTAAGAGAGAGTTTCCACTAGTGCACACAGCGCAGAATTGGGAAGCAAGTTGTCCTGTCTGGTGCAGAAAGATGAAGGAACCGATTTAAGACACCCCAGTTTGGCAGTGAGCATGGCGGTCTGACTCCTAACTTGACCAGGTTTTCCCCAGACCAAATGGCCTTTGTAAATATAGTGAAACAAATTTTCTTCCAGTGTCTGAAAGACACTTTCTTTCAGTATTTTATCACACTTAACATATTTTTCAATAAAATGAAAAAGTAAAGTACCAGGGTACAAAAAGTCATATACAGAAATAATACCTTTGACATATATATATATAAAATAATCAGTAATTATAAAGACGATACTTTATTTACAATAGCAACAAATCAGATAAAACACCAAGGGATATACAAGAAATGTACAAAAAAGCTATATGAAGATTATTTTTAAATGTTAATGAAGGACCCAAAAGAAGACTTGAGTAAATGGAAATATTTATCATATTTTAGATTTTAAAAGTCTGCGAGGTATTTTGTTACCCTGAAGAAAGCAAGGCACACATTTGGTGTAAAACACTATGTTTTTGAATTAGTGCAGATGAGAATGTATATTTGTACTTGCATGAAGAAACTTTTAAAGTTTATGCAGAAAAACAGTTGTCAAGGGGGAGGGAGATGCTGCAGCTAGGGCCAGGGTAAGAATCCCATTTTTCCTTGCCTGTTTTGTACATTTCCATTTTTAACTGGGATGGAGGAATTAGATTTCTGTGTTCGCGCCATTCCTTTTTGGTTGTTTATCATTGCCTCATTCTTGAATGTTGCCTTGATTTCTGTGATTCTACACTCATTTTTATAATTCCAGTCAAAACCAAAGAACAACCCTCCCACACACACCCCGCAACTCTGTTAGTGACTTATGTTTCTGATTGCCCCTTAACTATTAGTGTTCTTAAGTTTCTGACTTTGATCATCTTTTTTCACCTCTAAGATCTCTATGAGCAACAAAATTCCACTGCTATGGGTTCAGCTGACACAGATGACTAACAATTGTCCATTCCTGATTGACACTTGTCCTGAGCTCCTCCATCCTTGTATCCAACCGCCTAGTGGACAGCTCCACCTGGAGGTTGCACAGGAACTTCAGTTCTTTGTGTCTAAAATGTCGACTGATAATCCTTCCTTCTGCAGTTTGCCTCTGTCCATACCCCCTCTGTATTATCTGTTTCATCAATTCAGAGCACTGTCCAGCCAGAGTCTAAGCCTCTTACATCTGAGTAAGAAAAGAGCTTCTGAGTCAGTTTAACCCTTTTATCTGTCATACCCCATTGCAAATTGGAGACTATGGTATCTTCATTATACGTAATAAATGATAAATATATATGTTTGCTGACTCAGTATATGTCCATGTAATTATAGGACCCTTATAATATTTAATTTCTTCTAGAGTACCATAACCTAGGTAAAATATTAGGCTTCTAAAATTTTTAAGAACTCTGATCCATGAATAATACCAGAATAACTTCCTTTACATTTTATCCATATCACTCATGGTTGGTGACTTCATATTTATGAGAAAAGTGTTATTAGGAGGAAAATGATATTCAAAACTATGTTCAGTCAGGAGCAAGGCTACAAGTGACACCTACTCAAAGGTACCCATACAGGTTGTGATTCTATAGAATTCTAGCAACTCAGTCTCGTAGTTTCTCTGTATAACCTAAATTCTGAAAATAAGGTACCTTCTGTTTCCCATTTCTGAAATGTATGGAGCCTTTAAATGGCATAATGGGTTTGGCCTGAGATGCAAAATATACTCTTGTTTCCATGTGCTCACATGTATGTGTTCTCCAGCTTCCAAGCCAAAGGGTCGTCATTACTTTGTTCTTTTTCCCAGGCCAGCTTCCTTGTGCAGCCCCAAGAGCTGCGGTTTCCTTATCCTTCAAAACCTCTGAGGGTCCTAAGCTTTCAGCCTGAGTTCTGGGATGCTGCTTTGACCCTCAACAGTAATGTCTCAGTCCTGTGGCACTATTTAGAAGTTTAGTCACCAGTTCAAACAAGAAGAGCAATGGATGACTGAGGAAGAAATGTAAAGGAGGTGTTCCCCAGGTGAGTAAATAAGATCTCAGCAGGTGTGAATGGGATAAAGGCTCATTACAGTTATTCAGTGAGTTTGCAACCTCTGAAATTTTTTTTTGAGGAGATTTTCTTAACAGCCCATGTTTTTTCGAGTGACAATTGCTGGAAATTCTTTAGATATCTAAATAACATTTCTAGATACCCTTCCTGAATTGGTGCTCTTCTTTTCTCAGATTCTGGAGGACTGCTTGCCCCTCTAACTTCTATTCTGGATGCCAGCCTCTCTTCCTCATTTGCAGTCTCAATTTTATGATTTTTACAGCCTAAATTTCCTGTTTGTCCTCCCTTTCACTAACATTCTCTATTTTTTACTTCTCCCTGTATGCCTAGGCTCATTTCCTTAAGCATTCCATCCTTCTTGCCAAGGGTTATCGATGTGTAATCTTTCAAAAACAGGCATGTAGATTCTGTAAAATTTAACTTTCTATCATTTCTCCTTCCTTTGATTGTTATATACCTCAGAGTTGAATTTTACCCTCTTATTCTTATTTCCTATTGTCTTCTTCCCTCCAGCTATCATAGTTCAGTATTTCTGTACCTCCTGCTTTTTAACAATATTACAGCCTTGGAAATTAGTGCTGACTTCCTACTAGTTCACCTCCCTGTTACTTTTAAAGAGAAATAATACTAGTATTTTTAAAATTTAATACATACACTTGACAGACGATTAAAATAATGGGTATATCTCCTCATTCCTGGCGCTCAGTTCTCCATTTCTGTTCCCTAGATGCAGCCACTATCAACAGTTATGCTTCTAAATGTTTTTAAGAGTATACAGGGAGGCTTCCAGGCAGAGCAATGACATGATTTGGCTATGACAAGATTACTGTCGCTGCTGGGTTGAGAAGAGTTATAAAGAGGCAAAGGCAAAAGTAAGAAGAACAGTGAAGGGCCCATTAAATAATCCAGGCAAGACGTGATGTGGCTTAGACCTTGGTGATCCCAATGAGGATTGTGAGAAATGGCCAGATGCTGGGCATATTTTGAAGATAAAGCCAACACGATGTGAAGATACAGTGGATGTGTGATCTGAGAGAAAGTGTCAAGGCTTGAACAACTGGGAGAATGAGGTTGCTATTTAAAGAGAGAAGAAGAATTTGGGAGTTGGTTTTGGAGAGCAAGAGGTTGGTTTGGGGCAGGATAAATTAGATCCACATAGACCCCCAAGTGGAGATTTTGGGTAGCCAGTTGGATATGTGAATCAGCTGTTGAGAGAGGTCCAGGGTGTTAAATGTAAATCAAAATGCTCAAATGTCAAGCAAACTCTTAACTGTGTTCTGTGTAAATGGTGTAAAAGGGCTTGGCAAACTACATCCTACTATGTGTTTTTGTAAAGAGTTTTACTGAAATACGGCCACCTTTCTTATCTCCTTGTCCATTCATTGTCTTCTTGTCTGTGATCACTTTCATACTCCAGTGGCTTAGCTGAGTAGGCACCTGCAGAGACATGATATGTAAACAATGAGACATGACTAAAAATTTTGTCAGTCATGGTAAAACTAAGTGACTACAATAAACCCCAAAATGTACTGGTTTAAGGAATGTAGGAATTGATTTTTTGGCCACATAACAGTTAGGTGGTGAGTAGTCAAGATTTGTACAGTAGCTTTGGTCTTTGTGGTCCTTTAAGGATTCAGATTTCTTCCAGGTTTTCTCTTTTTCATTTAGTTGTGGTCAGAGCTGGATCAACAATGCATCCTGGTTCTAGCCAGGTAGAGGAGGGAGGAAGCACCACTTTAGGGCAGGAAGTCAGTAAACTTCTTCTGTAAAGGGCCGGATGGTCAATACTTTAGGCTTTGTAGGGCTGTAGGATCTCTGTTGCAACTACTCAACCCAGGCATTCTAGCACAAAAGTAGTTTGCTTGACGTTCAAGCATTTCGATTTATATTCTGAAAATATTTTTTAAACCAAAAGATAAATGCTGTTGAAAGGACCATTTTGCCTGGTATTCAGATGATGTTGCCTAGTTCAGTTCAGGACTATCATTTTACAGTATGAAAAATTCAATTCTGATAAGTATGTGTGAAGGATGTTGATGTAATCCCTAAAAAAATATGAAGGGCTTTAATTACCAAGGAGATGTAATTTTTGTGCTTTCTTTTGGCTTATTAGGAGTATAGTAGCTTAAGTCCCCATCTGTTGTACATCATTCTTTTGCAAATTTAATGATTTTAAGAATTAATTGGAAAATTTAAAATAAATGGTACTACTGTATTTGTTAAAAGTTTAGTAAAATCCACGTGTTAAGCCATCTATGCCTTGGGCTTTGGGGTGATGAAAGGCCTTAACAATTGTCTCTATTTTTTTCTATGTTTATTTTTCTCTTTAGGTTTTCTATCTTTTCTGGTCTCATTTTTCATAGATTATGTTTGCCAGGTTTTCAAATTTCTTTGCACAGGATTGAGCAAAATACAGTAGTCCCCCAACTCATCTGCAGGCGATACATTTCAAAACCCCCAGTGGATGCTTGAAACTGAAAATAGTACTGAACCTTACTGTAGCCCCCTCTTATCCGTGGTTTCAGTTGGGACCACAATTGACCGCGGGTAACTGAAACAGCTGACAGCGAAACCCCGGATAAGGGAGGACTACTATACTCTCTACAGTCCTTATTTTCTATCTATGGTTATTTCCAGTTTAATCATTTTTTATTTTTGTAATTTTTCTTTTATTCCTTTTTAGTTTTTTCTCTAAGAATCAACTCATGAATTTATTATTATTTCTATTTGTCTGTTTTTTAATACATTAATTTCTTTTATCTTTACTAAATTTTTCTGTTTTTCTTATGTTTACTTTTCCTTATGTAATTCCTTAGTTTGAATGCTTACTTTATCATTATTATTTCTTTTTTAAATAATGTAAACATTTATGCTATAAGCAGTTGTTCAAGTGAGTCCTATAGGTTCTATTATACATTGTTTTCTGAATAATATTTCTGAATATTCTGCAATTTATGCTACTTTTCTCTTTGACCAAAGAGTTTGTTCAAGCCAGTAGATTTTGAAATCTACAAGTGAAAGATTTTTGTTTTTCTAATATATGTAATTTTTTTTTTTAGTCAGAGTATTTTGTCTGTTCTTTTCTACTTTGTGGAGTGTTTCAGGTTTTAGACACTTCTTTTGAGCATTTAAAAAGGTGGTTTACTATCTATTTTTAAGATACAGAAAAAACTGATTAGCTCTACATTATAAATTAGTATATATTTTTATTTTATGTTCCTATTTTTTATATATTCTCATATTTTATGTATTTGATCTTATAGGTTGAGAGAAGTAGTCTTCTCAGTTACTAATGTGTTTTGTTTTGTTTTGTTTTGTTTTGTTGGTGAGGAAGATTGTCCCTGAGCTAACATCTGTTGCCAATCTTCCTCTTTTTTGAGGAAGATTGTCCCTGAGCTAACATCTGTGCCAGTCTTCCTCTATTTTGCGTGTGGGATGCTGCCACAGCATATCTTGATGAGCGGTGTGTAGGTCCACACCCAGGATGTGAGCCCACGAGCCCCAGGCTGCCAAAGCAGAGCACATGAACTTAACCACCATACTACCAGGACAGCCCCTACTAATGTGTTTTTATATCTTGGATTTCTATAGTTTATGTATTCATGATTATCTTCTTTATCTTTATTCCTTATTTTCAGCATTTCTGATATACATTGTTTTAGATGCGTTTCTTGTATATATAGAGTTTATGTGGGTTTTGCTCTATCAGTTGTTAAACTTTAGCGTGCCTCAGAATCACCTGGAGGGCTTGTTAAATACAGACTGCTGGGCCCCACCCACAGATTTTCTGATTCAGGAGATCTGGGTTGGGGCCTGAGAATTTTCTGTATGAGCCTATCATAGTCCTTTTCTTCTAATAGTTGTGTTTATTCTAGTTGCATTTATTGACAGAAACAATATGGTTGATATTGGTTCTCTTATTTAATATTATGCTTTCTGTTTTAAATTCTGCTTCATTTTTTTATCTTTTACTATAGGATTTTTTATTTCTTTGAGTGTATATGCCTTTCCTTCTGAAAATTTGGAAAGTTGGTACTTTTTTCTTTCTCTTTGTTGCCTTTATATTCTTAAGTTTCTTAGTCTTCATCCTTGATTTCTTTGGACAATGTCTATTTACTCCTTACCAGGGATGATGTACATTTTATACATTAGTATATTTTCAGTCTTCCTCTTCTCTTTACCACACAGTTGGTGATTGTGATTATTACTCCAGCTTGAAATAGTATCAGTTGCCCCCTTTTTACCTCTCCCTTCAAGTATATGAAATTCTTTGCATCTTTGTCTTTGATTGTGCAGTGATCCATCTATCAAAGTCCTATCCATTGTTTAACTGTGAGCTTCTTTTTTTTTTTTTTTTCGGTGAGGAAGATCAGCCCTGAGCTAACATCCGATGCCAATCCTCCTCTTTTTTTCTGAGGAAGACTGGCCCTGGGCTAGCATCCATGCCCATCTTCCTCTACTTTATATGGGACGCCGCCACAGCATTGCTTGACAAGCGGTGCATCGGTGCGCACCTGGGATCTGAACTTGGGAACCCTCGGCTGCCTCCGCATACTTAACCACTGCACCACCAGGCTGGCCCTGTGAGCTTCGTTTTTATTAAAATATGTCTGTCACTTCGAGCCCAGTCTCTCCAATCTCTGTACTCCCGTCCCATATTGTAGCTTCCAGAGTAACTCGGATCCTAAGTATATACTCTCTTATATTTGTATTTTTTCACTTTGATGTCTAAGACATACATTGAAACTCATTGAGAGAAAGCCCCTTATTTTATCCTTCTTGTCTGCAGTCTTGAGCGTAAACAAGATGATTATTAAGTAATTCATGATTGTTTTAGAACTTCAGTGTGGAAAGATTTCCTTTTTCAGCTTTATTGAGGTAGAATTCACATAAAATAAAAGTCACCTCCTTTAGGTATATTATTTGATAAATTTTGGTAATTGTGTATAGTCATATAGCCAAAACCAAAATCCAGATATGGAACAGTTCCTTGTGCCCTTTTGCCCACACCCCTCTCCCATCCATGATGACCACTAATCTGCTTTCTGTCACTATAGCTTTGCCTCTTCTAGAATTTCATATGAATGTAGTCATACAGTGCATAAGCTTTTGCACTTAATCTCTTTGACTTAGTTTTACATTTTGAGACTAATTCATTTGAGACTGTGTATATTAATATTTCCTTCCTTTTTATTGCTGATTATTATTACATAGCACGGACATAATTTGTCTATTCACCAGTTGATAGAGATTTGGATTATTTCCATTTTTTGGCTATTATGAATAATGCTGTTATGAACATTCACATACTAATCTTTGTGAATACATATATTCATTTTTGTTGAATAAATGCCCAGGAGTGAGATTGCTGGGTAGAATAGTAAGTGTATATTTAACTTTATAAAATGATCTCAAATTCTTTTCCAGAATGGCTGTATGTACCATTTTTCATTCCCACCAACAACATATGAGAGTTACAGTTGCTTCACACTCTCATACTTGGATTGGCAGTCCTTTTAACTTTAGCCATTTTAATGGGTGTGTAGTGTATCTCATTGGGTTTTAATATGCATTTCCTGATTACTAGTTAAGATGAACTTGTTCTGATGTGCTTATTGGCCATTCATATATTTTATTTTGTGAAGTGTCTATTCTAGTCATTTGCCCAGTTTAAAAACTAGATCATTTATCTTTTTGTTACTGGGTTTCAAGAGTTCTGTATGTTTTGGATACAAGCCCTTTATTAGTTTCTCCTAGACTGTGGCTTTCCCTTTTTTTCTTAACTGTGTTTTTTGAAGGGGTTAGTTTTTAATTTTGATGAAGTCTACTTTACCCTTTTTTCTTTCATATTGATAGTTTTAACACTTATGTTGAGGCCTGTGATTCCTTTTGAGTGAATTTTTGCTTATGGCATGGGTAAGGGTTGAGGTATTTTTTTTTCTAATTATGGAAATTATAGCTTTGATATGAGTGATAGCATATTACCAGAGTCAGTTCTTGCAATGATTTATAAGAAACTGAGGATAAAGCTTTAAGAGGGACAGATCAGAATAATGTTGAAGGTTTCCAGCGAGTGGATGCAAAACAATTATAAAAGAAAGGATTTAGAGAGAGGCCAAGAAAAGGGCTCTTCACAAGAGAAGAGCTTGGGTGCCAGTATATCAGGCATAATGAAAGAAGAAAAAGAAATGAAAACTGAAATTGATTGCAATGACAGTTTCTGTATCCAGAAACGATGGTATCAATCATCAAAACACTCCAGTAAATCAGATTTGCAAGCAAAGATGGTTGTTTTCTGGCCTATTTTCTTTCATGAAATATATGTGTATTTTGCTGTTTAGCCCGTTTGAAACTCAATTGCAACTAGATAAAAAGAGCACTGTCATAGTATTATACACTTACAGATTGGTTCAAGTTAAAAGACCCAAATCTTCAGGGAGAGTTCTGTAGGTACAATGAATAGGGACTTTTTAAAAGTCAAATAGGATTATAGCAATGCTTGCTCCATCCTTCCTTACCTGCAGTTGCTACGCCATGTAGGCAACCACTTGCAACTCATTTAACTGTGTCTACTGGTGTTTATTCCCACATTTTATACAGCTGTTTTGCCTATCTTTGATTTAATCAATTTTAAGCATTATCAACATGCTAATATGAAAGATGGGGTTTAGAAAATTTCCTGCATTCATTTTTCTTCATATTTTCTCTAGAATTCCTTTAGTAGATGTTGAACCTTCTGTATTCCTCTACTAATTTTCCAATTATTCCTCTCTAGCCCTTCTCCCTTCCTTCCTTCCATTCTTCTTTTTTTAATTCTAGGATATTTCCTGGAATTTTTTTGCCCAACCTATTGAATTTTTAAGGTCAACATCATATTATTTCCAAAAGCACTTCTTTGTAGAACCCTGTTAATATTTCATTACTATATAATCTCTTAGCTTTCTGTGATACTAATTATAGTATTGTATGTATGTGTTTTCTGTTCCTTGCCTTGTTTTATCTTTTTGTTTTGAACTATCTTTCATGTTAGAGCTTTCATCAAATTTCTGTGATCTTTAGCTCTACCTTATTACTTAACATTGAGGTATCAGAGAGATTACTGTAATCTCTGTGTACATGGATGGGGCTTGTAAAATGGTGGGCTTCACTATGCAACATTCAGTCAGATATCTAGGTGCTTCTTTTATATGACTCCAAATGTCAGTTACTATATTCGTTCTCATGGTCTTCTCATTTTTTCGGAAAAGAACCCTTTCATCATCTGACACTTGGCAACCACCAGCCTTCCTGGAGTCCAGCAGTAGAAAGGGGTTGGGACCCTATTCTATATATAAACTTTTTCTCATTCCCTTTTCACTGTGGTACTCTCATCTACTTTGCCTGTCATCAGTAGATTTGGAGCCCCTTGGTTATACTTTGTCTGGATAATAAATTCATATTTCCTTATAGCTAGGAGAGTTGCGGGCATCAGCTGCTCCTTTTATAATCATTTTTTAAGCCCCACCTTCCACTCTCACACATTTTCTCCAGTTACACAGTCTTTCTGTTGACAGCTGTGTCACAAATTTCCTTGCTTCTAGTTGGGATCCTCATCTGCTGGCTTTTTGTTTGAGCCGCTCAGTTCTTCTGTTCATTTACAGTCTTTTATTTGCTTTCCTTTCAAAATTTCTTAATACTTTTCATCCACTGATGTCTCCTCAACCTTTTAGTTTTTATGAATATATGCCCCCTTCTTCATCCCCTTACTGCCATTTTAATGGAGTTTAAGATGTAGAAATAAATATCTTATTTAGCTACACAGCCTCTTTAATAATCCTTCTATTCATTTTATTTTTTATCCCTTCATCCTAGGCTCTCCCAATTTTGTGTATTTGTCTTTGCATCCTGTTTGTTACTTGTTCTTTGTGTTTTCTCTTATTTTGCTGATTTATGAAGTGTACAAGGTTACGTTTAAAAGCAGTTTAAGCTACATGCACCCATGAATGTTATTTGTATTTGAGCTTTCTTTTATACTGGTAGACTAGGTTTGAAATAAAGAGTCTATTTTACAAGAGCACATTTCTGAAATTTTATTAATAGTGGAGAAATTCACAATTGTTAATGATATTGATAATGACAATAGCTCCTTTATTGAATGTTTAGTACATGCCAGGCACTAAATATTTTACAGTTATTAACTCTTTTTAATGATGATTTTTTTGTACTTCCTTTTAGAAAAGACCTGGAAATTTATAAATAGAGAAAGACAACATGAAAGACTTGTGAGTTAAGTCTCATCTTTCTCTGTGAAAACACAGCCAATGAAAAACTCAGAAAACCTATGAAACAGAAAAATATTTCCTTTGAGCACAGAAATCAGTTCTTTAAGACTACACCTCTGTGTATGGGACTGAGTGTAAAAGAGTTTGGAACGTAATTTATACTTAAATATGAGAGAAACTGTCTAAGAAAGAACCATTAGGTATATAATGAGGGTGCTATATTTCATCCCATTTTGTAATCATCTAAACTCAGGATAACCAGTGTGAAAAAGTCATTATAAATTCAACTTCATTATATACCTGAGAATTAATTTTGGGGAGAAACTGTATGAATTCAGTGATATGGAAAAGCTTTCATCCATGTCACATGTCAACATATACTAAGGAATTCTTATTGGAGAAAATATCTGTACATGATAAGAATGTTGGAAAGCCTTCAGCCTGAATCAGATCTCCTTCAGCATGATCAAATTCATACTAGAGAGAAACTTTTTGAATGTAATGAATGTGGAAAAACGTTTAGCCTGAAGCCAAACTTCATAGAGCATAGGAAAATGCATACTGCAGAGAAATCACATGAATGTACTGAATGTGGTAAAGTGTTCTCTCGGGTCTCATCCCTTACTCTACATTTGAGAAGTCATACAGGAAAGAAACCATATAAATGTAATAAATGTGGAAAAGCCTTCAGCCAGAAGGGAAACTTCCTTTCTCATCAGAAACATCACATTGGAGAGAAACCTTATGAATGTGGGAAAGCTTCTATTCAGATGCCAAACCTCATTAAACACCAGAGAAATCATACTGGAAACAAACCCTATGCATGTAAGGAATGTGGGAAAGCGTTCAGTGGCAAATCATATCTCACTGAGCATGAGAAAATTCATACAGGAGAGAAACCCTTTGAATGTAATCAGTGTGGAAGAGCCTTCAGCCAGAAGCAATACCTCATTAAACATCAGAATATCCATAGTGGAAAGAAACCCTTTAAATGTAATGAGTGTGGAAAAGCCTTTAGCCAAAAGGAAAACCTCATTATCCATCAAAGAATACATACTGGAGAGAAACCTTATGAATGTAAAGGATGTGGGAAAGCTTTCATTCAGAAGTCAAGCCTCATTAGACACCAGAGAAGTCATACAGGAGAGAAACCCTATATATGTAAGGAATGTGGAAAAGCGTTCAGTGGCAAATCAAATCTCACTGAGCATGAGAAAATTCATATTGGAGAGAAACCCTATAAATGTAATGAATGTGGAACAATCTTTAGGCAGAAGCAATACCTCATTAAACATCACAATATTCATACAGGAGAAAAACCCTATGAATGTAATAAATGTGGAAAAGCCTTCTCTCGAATTACATCCCTTATTGTACATGTGAGAATTCATACAGGTGATAAACCTTATGAATGTAAAATATGTGGGAAAGCCTTCTGTCAAAGCTCATCTCTTACTGTGCATATGAGAAGCCATACAGGGGAGAAGCCCTATGGTTGTAATGAATGTGGGAAAGCTTTCTCTCAGTTCTCAACTCTTGCTCTACATATGAGAATCCATACTGGAGAAAAACCTTATCAGTGTAGTGAATGTGGGAAAGCTTTTAGCCAGAAGTCACATCATATTAGACACCAGAGAATTCATACTCATTAAAGCTCTATGAATGCCTTGAATTTAGGAAAACTTTCAACAGAATTCATACTTAGTAGTATATCAGAAAATTCATTTTACAGTAAAGTGATGTGAATGTGGAAAATCCTTCAGCAACAACTCAAACCTTAAAATACTGAGAATTTTAATAATAAGTATCATAGTATCGTGAAAACCTATAGCCACAGAACCCCCACAACAAACATTGTTAATGCTGTACTCTTAGGAACATTCTCATTGAAGTAAGGATCCAGTCATGGACAATAATCAACATGGTTCTGGAAGGCCTACCTGATGCGTTAAGACAAAGATATGAGAGGTATAAAGATTTGAAGTTGAGACAAAATTGTCATTTTTTCTTATGTTTTGCTGCATATATAATCATCAAAATTATTTCCTCTTGATTCAGTCATAGAAAATAGATCGTGACAGAATATTATATCCACAAACATGCATGTCTTTATGGGGAATTGGTAATTGAGAGGGGTGGTATCAGAAATCAGTAGGGAAATCATGGATGATTTAAAAAATGGTCTCAGGGTAATTGACACTTCATATGGGAAAATATTAGATCTTTGCTCTTGTCCTACATTAAAATATTTATTATGAAATCCAAAAGTATTGAATACTGGAATCAAAAAGTAAAACTTAAACATAAGAATTTTATGGGAGAATGTTTTTAAAACCTTGGATTAGGAAAAATATTCTAAAGTATATTCCAGAATACCCACTCTTGAGTATATATACATATACCCAAGAAACTGATACATGTACCCAGGGAGTCATATGAATTATATTAGCATGAATTATATTAGCAAAAAATTGGAAACAAATGTCTGCTGCTTGTGCAATGGATGAGTAAAATGTAGTAGAGGCACACAGTAGAATATTCTCTAGCAGTTGAGTATAACAAATTATATGTATTAACAGAAAGATGTGAAAAATTAAGTAGATTGAAGAAAAATGAAGTGATGAATATATTATGATAACTTGTGTGGATTAATTAAATCAACACTAACCAACACTAGTATTAAGCATTGGTTATGTATGAACATTATGTAAAACCATGAAGAATGGATTGGAATGATATACACTCTATTCCCAAAAATGGCTGCCGCTGGAAAGAAAGGCAGTAGAAAGGAAATGGGACCAAGCATGGAAGTTAAAGAATGCTTTTTTGTATCTAAATATCTATCATTAAAAAGAAATAAAGATTACAAGTAAATATAACAAAATGTTAGTTAATTCCAGGTTGTGATAATATATGTGTTTATTCTATTGTTGGTGCTATTTCTTCTAAACTTCTGAAAATTAAAAAAGAGATAGGAGTAGGGAAGCTATACTGGAAGTACATGTTATAATGGACTCACATTCCCAGTCACATGTTAATATTTTTTGGAAAATATTTCTGAAATCATAGTTTTATTATAAATTATGAAATAAATTGAGATGGTAGATTAACATACAATTATTTAAATTTACTCTCATATCACATCACTAATTTGTATGTGGTCTCTACTCAGAAGTTATAGCATGATTTTGCAACAGGTTGGTGGGATCACACATTTAAGGATCAAATGAATTTAATAGTACATGCACAGACTTGGTAGGAAGAATTAGTTTTTACTGAAACATCAGAAATTTTAATAACTCCACATAACCAGTATTGGCATTAGAAATTAGACATTTTTAAATGAGGAAACCATGTTACTCTTAAATTTTTTTTATATGCCTCTAAGTGAAACATCAACTCTTGCATTTCAGCTTCAATTTTAACCTCAGACTAGTTTTTTTCTCTATTCTACCAGACACACATCAGTCAATCTCCCTTTCTTGTTTGTTTCCTTGTAAAAAAGTGCAAAAAGGGACATCACAGACCCTAACAGGATTCTTTCATTTGAAACAAATGTTTTTGAGTATTTTTGTTTACTTGATCCCTTTCCTCAATAACTTGTCATATAGAAAGATGTTAGTACTTTTTTGAATAGTGATAAAGATGAGTATGCAACATTTAAACCTTAGGCTGATTTCAACTATATTTCCTTTAAACTCAAAATAATGACATGCTAATATAACTATAGCACTGTACTGCTTGTTATTAGCTTTTTTAAAGGTTGGTCTTGAGATAAGATTAGAAATGCCAGGGGTTGATTTTCTGAGGTAATGTACCTAAATAACATACATGTGTACCTACATAAATCTAAATTATCCTCTTTTCTTCCATTCCTCATGAATCATTCTCTCATATTCCTTAAGTGTCCTGCCGGTGTGCTTGTGTGGCTTTGAAGTCACCAGAGCAACTAGGAACTCTAATTCAGACCAAACTAGGACCACATTTTGGTACCTATAGTTGTCCAGTGCCAAGCCGCAGCAACGTGAATGATTGTGATGGTCAGACAGAGTAAGATGAGCAATCACTGCACAGTATTCTGAGAGACCAGGCACTGTAAATTTATTCAGCCATTCCCCTATTGATTCAATTTCTTGCTAGTCATTTGCCACCACAAACAACACTACAGTAAACACCCTTATAGTCAGCCCTTACATTTCAGGTATTTTTATTTCTGGGGGATAGATTACAGGCAAGAGATTGCTAGATCAAAGGATATATGCTATTTTTAAAATTTTAATAGATGCTATCAGTCATTTTCAAAAACAAGTTTTCTCTAGCCCTGCAATAGATGGTAGTATACTATTTAAATTCATGCTTTTCTGATGAGTATAAACCATACCTGCTCCTAGATTTGCTTCTTTGTAAATTTTGATAGCCCATTTTCCTATTGGATTATCTTTTTGTCAATTTTGAAACCTCTATATATTAGACATTAGGAAATTAACTTTTGTCATAAAAAATGATTTTTTCCATAAAAATATATACAAATTTCTATATAACCAAATATGTATTAATTTTTTCTAAGCTTATGGATTGGTGAAAAAGATTTTAATCTCTAGATTATATTTATTTCTTAGGTTTTCTTCCAAATTGTTTATTGTTTCCTTTTTTCAATATGTAAATATTTAATCCATCTAGAATTTAATTTTTAATGTTATAAAATGAGGGTTCATTGTTATTTTCTTCCAGATGGGTTTCTGGTTGTACAAGCACAATTTGTTAAAATAATCCATCTGTTCAGCAGCCAGTCACAGCTCTGACAGAAATCTGCATGTCTACCAGCAGTAGTCAGAGATTTGAGCTGGCAGTCAAAAAAACAGAATAGGCTGTAACTCAGCATTAGGTTTATTATTAGCTTTATCCGGATGAGAAAACAACTTGCACAGCATGTTCATCAGACAGTCCTGCAACTGTCCAAGCAAGCACAGCTTCCGGGGCCTCAGCACTGCACAAGGGAGAAGAGGTCAGACTGGGTGTGGTTCACCTCAGCGCTGGAAAAGATTAACACTCTCATCCAGGACATTTTACAATAATCCACCACTATGTCTGCATGGTGTGCCACCGTCACGTGGAGCACACTCAGTTGTAAGACATATCCACTTAAGCGCAAGGAAGCCACTGCCTTGGTTTCCCAAGACATGGTGCTTTACTCCCAGGCTATCAATGTCTACATGCCAATTCACAGCTCACCCCATCCAGATACAGGCTACAAATGACGAATTTAGAGTGGTACTTTCTTTAAGGAAACTGTGGTAGAAAGGCAGATCTAAGGTCATCTCTCCAGACAGGAGTCAGTGAGAAAGGCCTCTTCTTAATCCTTTATTGATACCATCCTTTTCCTATTCAACTGAGACTTTGCTATGTAGTCCTTTAACCATAAGGTCTTTTCCTTATTCAAATGAACTGCCTTGTATTTTCATTTATACCAAGACCTGTTTCTATATTCTCTTGTTCCACTAATCTATTTTTCTGTTCCTATACTAATACCATATTAACTGATAACATTAATTTAATATTAGCCTTATTGTATTTTGATACTGCATAATAGAGCAAATCCCCTTGCTGTTTTTCAGTTTTATTGGCTAATCTAATTCTGTTTCTATGTAAATGAAGGTCATTTTCTCAAATTACAAAAACAAAAACTCTGGTTTTCTAATTGGAATTGCATTAAATTTATACATCTATTTTGGGAGAAATGACATTTATGATATTGTCTTTCTGCCCCAAAACATAATATGCCTTTGCATTTGTTCAGATTATGATTCATGTCATTTCGCATGAGGATTCTGAACAACGTAATTTGAAGACCATCCCCATTTAATACCATTATATTCAAGAAAGGTTTATTAGTTGAGTGAATAAGAAAAATCCCTGTTTTGGACTGAATGCACCCCACCCAAGAATTCATTATGTCGAAGACCTAACCCCCAGTGTGATGGTATTTGGAGGTGAGGCCTTAAGGAGGTAATTAGGTTTAGATTAGGTCATGTCAGTTGGCCAACATTTTTCCCTTCTGCAACCATAGGGACATTTATTGAACATTTACTATAGCCCAGGCCATTGAGGACTTATGTGTTTCTACAAAAGCCTCAGTTATATACTTTGCCAAATGCCCTAAGTACAGAGTGCATAAACTCAACTCTGTACTTTCATTCAATCATTGATTATTGATTCCATCATTGAGTCAGCTCTTGTTGTTGGCTAATGGATATATAATATACAGTTTGTTTCCTGAGGCTCACATAGTGTATAACAGATATAGGGTCAAGTGACCATAAAAGTTGTGGAATAGGGGCAAGTGAAAGATGATTAATCCCCCTCTCACTGAGGGAGATTAATAATAATCCATGGGAGTACAGCGGAGCCTGTGACAAACTTTGAAGCTCAGTCTAGAGAGGCTTCTCAGAGAAGGTGACACTTAAGCTGATTCTTGAAGGGTGAGAGTGACATCACTGAGCAGAGAAGGGAGCACAGATCGTTCCTAAGCAAAGGAGGCCCTATGTGCAATTGGCTAAGGGCTGTGTTACAGAGACTGTATACATGCTGTCCCCAAGCTGGGAGCAGTTTCCCACCCGCTTCACCTAGTTGGTGCTGACTCATCTGCTCAGTGGTTAGTTTCTCAGCAAGTTGTTCCTGAGATACCCGGGTGGGGCAAAACCGCTGTTTTTACTGCTCATCAAACTACATACATCACTGTAGCAACACCTAAAATTGCAGAAAATTTACACTTACTTTTACGACTGATAAATATCTGTCTCCCCATCCAGACATTTGTATTTACAATTGAATTCTACATTTTCTGGACCCTAGAAGGTGCTCAATAAATATCTGAGGAATTAATAAATGAATGAATGAATATATCTCCTCAAGACAGGACAAGTGAGTTGCCTATAATTGATAAATTGAAGACTAAGACGAATCCCCAGGACTCCTGATTTCTGGTCAAGACTCGCAACAACAAAAAGCCCTGGGTCGGGAACATTTGTAGCTATTTTGAAATTCAGCGTTCTCTGTCAATATAAAGACATAGTTCTAGTCTTCTCAAACCACTGTAACTTTCTCTTGCGTGGTCATCTCCAAGAGCTCGCAATAGACCTTGAAAGGCCACAAACTTTGGGAGCAGTCATTTCTTTCTCTCTTTTGGATACTGATATTCACAGTTATCCATCTGTTGGGGAACTATGTTACCCCCATTATCTGCCCAGGATAAGATGGCAATGACTTCTACTGCTCTTTTTTACTCTCTTCTCACAAGTGATTCATGGTGTCGTTGTGAATGGAATACTAGGGCAAATGATATCCATATTTTTAGACTGATTAAATATTTCCAAATTAAAAGTAGTTGTGCCAATTTACGATCCCTCAGTAATGTATGAGAATGCCCGCCGATCCAGGTCTTCACCAACCCTTGCTTTCAGACTAATTTTCCCAAATATGTTGATTGTGGAATGGTTGCTCATTATGGCTATGATTTGCATTTCTTTGATTATTTGTGAGGGTGAGCTTCTTTTCAAATGTTTATTGTCTGCCTAAGATGTTTCCCCTTCTGGGGATTTTCTGTTCACATATACCCTTCACTCAATTTCTTCCCTTTTTTTCACATTTAAAAATAAATATGGGGGCTGGCCCGGTGGTGTAGCAGTTAAGTTCATGCGCTCTGCTTTGGTGGCCAAGGGTTCGCACATTCAGATCCTGGGCGTGGACCTATGCACCACTTGTCAAGCCATGCTGTGGCGCCGTCCCATATAAAGTAGAGGAAGATGGGCATGAATGTTAGCCCAGGGCCAATCTTCCTCAGCAAAAAGAGGAGGATTGGCAACAGATGTTAGCTCAGGGCTAATCTTCCTCACAAAATATAAATATGTATGAATTGTGTACATAATCTGGATACTAATCTTTTGTCAGTTATGTGTTGCGAATATCTACTCTCAGACTACAAGTTCTCTTTTTACTTTATGATCTCTTTGGATGCCCAATAGTTTTAAATTTTAATATAGTCACCTTATTCTTTTGGGATCTTGCTCAAGAAATATTTCCTACTCCCTGGTCTCAAAGCTATTATACTGTATTTTCTTTCAAGAGTTTTATAGATTTGTTTTTTATAATTAGTTATATTTTTTCCTTTTTTATTGAGATATAATTGACATATTATATTAGTTTCAGGTATACAACATAATGATTTGATATTTGTATATATTGCAAAATGATCACCACAATAAATCTAGTTAACATCCATCACCATACATGGTTACAACTTTTTTCTTGTGATGAGCACTTTTAAGATCTACTCTCTTAGCAACTTTCAAATATACAATACAGTATTATTAATTATAGTCACCATATGTACATTATATCTCCAGGACTTTTTTATTTTATAACTAGAAGTTTGTACTCATGACCACCTTCATCCATTTCACCTACCCCTCACCCTATACCTCTGGCAACCACCAATCTGTTCTCTGTATCTATGAGTTCAGGGATCTTTTTTTTTCTTGTTTTTTTGCTGAGGAAGATTGGCCCTGAGCTAACATCCATGCCCATCTTCCTCTACTTTATATGTGGGATGCCTGCCACAGCATGGCTTGATGAGCGGTGCGTCGGTCCACGCCCAGGATGTGAACCTGCGAACCCCGGGCCACCAAAGTGGAGCATACAAACTTAGCCACTACACCACTGGGCCAGCCCCTGAGTTCAATTTTTTGTTTGTTTTAGATTCCACACATAAGTGAGATCATATGGTATTTGTCTTTGTCTGAATTATTTCACTTAGCATAATGCCCTCAAAGTCCATCCATGTTGTCACAAATGGCAGGATTTTCTTCTTTTTTATAGCTGAATAATATTCTATTGTATATAGAGGACATACAAATGGCCAACAGTACTTGAAAAGATGCTCAACATGAGGGATATGCAAATAAAAATCATGAGATATCACCTCATACTTGTTAGAATGGCTGTCTTTAAAAAGATGGGAGATAACAAATATTGGTGAGGATGTGGAGAAAAGGGAACCCCGGTGCACTGTTGATGAAAATGTAAATTGGTGCAGCCACTATAGAAAACAGTAAGGAGGTTTCCTCAAAAAATTGAAAATAGAACTACCATATGATCCAGCAATCCCACTTCTGGGTATATATCTAAATGAAAAGAAAACAGGATCGCAATGAGATATCTGCACTCCCATATTCATTGCAGCGTTATTCACCATAGCCAAGATATGGAAACAACCTAAGTGTCTGTCAATGGATGAATGGATAAAGAAGATGTGGTATATATGTACATCTATATAATGGAATATTATTCAGCCATGGGATTTTATTTCAAAGGAGCAAGAGGATTCATTTTCAGATTCAATTCTTGAATGTTGATTACTTTGGACTTAAATTTTCAAGGGGTTTTAGTTTTTGGACTTTAATTTCTCCCCGGAAATTTGAGTAGAAGGAAAATTTTCTCAAATTTGGTACATCCTGTATTGGATATTTTGTTATTCCTTATTGCAGAGTCTCTGTGGTGGGCTTTATTAGACAATGAAGCTGTGTATAATTTGGAATGGGAAAAAATGAGAGACTGACATAAAAGAAAAACCAGAGCTGAACAGTAGTTAAAGTGGTAAAAGTGGATTTTATTCAAGACTATTTCAACGTGGAAAAGAGCCCTTAGTATAGAACCAGGCTCAATTCTGAATACAGCATGGGCAAGTGGAAATTTATAATGAGAGCACAGGGTGAGGGGCAATGTATGAAAGATTCTAGGAGGAAACATCAGGGGTAAGGGTGGTTCTGGCTAAACCAACCCAACAGGAATCTTGCTGAATACAGGCCAGCATGATCAGATATCACCTAGGAGACAGTGGAGGATTAGGAACCTGACCAAATATCAAGGGTGATCAGATATCAAGGGTGGAGGGTTCTGGTTAAACTTACTTAGCAGGGTTCTTGCTAAAACTAGATTTTATAAATAAGTACACAGATAGGCCTAAGAGAAGGTTCAGGAGTCTTTCTTTGGTCAAGCAAAGAATCTTTGTCACTGAATTGTTGGTATTTGGGCAAAGCAGGACCTTGGAGTTAACTAATGCGCTATTAATGACCCATTTCAGAGACTTCTGGAGGCAAACTATACATGTCCAATAGTAGTCCAAAAGGATGCCCCGAGTAGCAGGGGTTAGTATTGGGGTGGTGGTCTCATGACAATGCAGTCAGGACTATACTAATAAACTGTTGACTCCAGAGGGTTATAGCCACATCCATTGAGTTAACAGAACAAAAAGCTGGGGAATATTAGTGGAGAATGCTTTTCTTGAAAAATTCATTATTTTTCAAGAAGAGAGATTTTCCCTAAATACTCTTGGCTTCTTGCCCCTCCTCTTATTTCTCTCCTGGAGAGGTGGAGCAAAATAGCTGATTAGAGAATTTATTGCCATTCAGCTCCAGTTAACTCTTTGTCATCTAACCTGTGAAAACAGACTTTTCTCTTAAAATATTTTTCTTTTACCAGCTGGCATGAGGTTAAGCTTTGTCATTAGAGGGTGCTGGAGAGACCCTCTGTGCAGGAGGAAGAAGTTCTCCTTGGTTCTGGAGTGGCACCCTCTCCAGGTTCCTGGAAGTAGGCTCTCTTCTCCACTGCTCAGCCCACAGTTTTCTCCAGTACAAAGTGGCTGAGGGGCACAGCTTTCTCCAGCATTTGGCCACCATGTTTCCTCCAGTTCTTAACTCAGTCAGAGGGATCATAGCAGAGATCCTCAAACAACATCTGTGTATGCTCTAGCCAGGTCTCTACACTCCACACCATCTCCCTAGCCCGTATGCACACTAGGGGCCCCTGCAGCCAGCCATGTAGCAAACCAGCACTCGCCCTTTGTCCCACACAGCTACCTAGAGTTGTCCTGGCCCAAGCCCTTCACATGCATGTACTAGGTTTCTGCAGATGGAGGCCTCTACAGCCACAGGTTTCAGTAGCGTCCACAGTGGTGCTCCATCTCCCTCTATCTGCCTATCTATCAGCCTCTGCTCACCTAACTGCCTAGTGAGTGTGAATCATACCTGACCTGGGCAACCCAGCAAACTTTTCTGTCATCCAGTGGTCTTTGATGAGGTATGAATCCCCCCTTCCAAGTTTGTCCTTCCTTGGTTACTCTGCCTCAACCCTAAAGACCCCATTAGAGTCCCTTTCCATCTGAATAGTTACACTCCTATCATTGCTTAATAATTCTTTATATTCAACTTGCCCTGTTTAAATTGCTGTGTAGTTTCTTATCTTCTGATTGGACCCAGACTGATACAGAGAGTTTGGAAGAAGACTCGGGTATGAGCTGCCCTGTCCTCACATCTTTTCTCTTATGCTGTGGAATCACCCTATCTGCATAGAACATGAATTCCTCAATGCTCTAGGCCATGCCATGCCATTGGGGATTAAGAAGAGCCTGTTCTTACCACTGTCGTGACTCACTGGGTCAGTCTGTTTATTTCTGGATTCCCACACTGACCAACCACCAATTTGCCTTTATCTATAATAAAGGTAATAGTTGGCCTCCATATGTCTTAACTCTTTGTCCTAAACCTCAGTTGGATAACAACTCATGGGAGGAAGTGGGTGATATATATTTGGCCTCTTCAGAAACCCCATTATGTCCAGAAACATAATGTCACATAGCACATAACATGACATAAAAATATTTCAGACTACCTTACCTAGTAAGTCTTATAAATAGCTTTTGGGAGGAGAAAAATCCAGACTTGCCACAACATGATCTATGAGAATGAATGAGAAAAATCCATGCTCACTTTCCAGACCAGGGGGACCCAAGATGGGGAGGAATTCCCCATTCCTTCCCAAGATGGGAAGGAATTATGAGACAATTCCTTCTAAAAGAAATACAGGGCCCAGCCAGGTGGCATAGCGGTTAGATTCACACACTCTGCTTCGGCGGCCTGGGGTTTGCCATCTCGGATCCTGGGCGCAGAACTATGCATTGCTCATCAAGCCATGCTGAGGAGGCGTCCCACATAGAAGAACTAGAAGGACATACAACTAAGATATACAATTATGTACTGGGGCTTTGGGGAGAAAAAAGAGGGGAAAAAAAGAGGAAGATTGGCAACAGATGTTAGCTTAGGGCCAATCTTCCTTAAAAGAAAAAGAAGAAAGAAATCCAGAAACTAGCTGAGTGACTCCTACACATCAGGCAAATGAGAAAAAACTCACATTGAAATGCGTAGGAGAGGCTGAGACACAATCTTGCCATAAACCCCACCCCCAGCATGGAGACACAATCTTGCCATAAACCCCACCCCCGGCTTGGAGACACAATATTGCCATAAACCCCACCCCCGGCATGGAGACACAACCAGGGGGGAACTCAACCCCCAGCTTCTCCCTGATGAGTGAAGGGTTTGAACCTCACATATGGCATCCTGACTTTTAAGACTTCCACCTGAGAGACAGCACCCCAA
This sequence comes from Ceratotherium simum simum, assembly GCF_057802395.1. Taxonomy (NCBI): domain Eukaryota; kingdom Metazoa; phylum Chordata; class Mammalia; order Perissodactyla; family Rhinocerotidae; genus Ceratotherium; species Ceratotherium simum. The sequence goes on from NC_141932.1 coordinate 27,707,091, forward strand.
AATATCTAGCTCTGAAAGCCAATAGGGCTTATGTCCACAAGACCCACAAGGCTATAGCAAACTAAGAAGTAGTTCTTAACAGGCTCATGAAAACTCAGCATGGCTATCCCCCCAGGGCTCAGTGCAGAGGCAGCAGACTGAAACTCCCAGTATTTCCATGAAAGGGGCCTATTTGCTCATCTTAAAAGCTGCAGTCTGAGTGGCAGGCTTCTAATTCAACACACATCTAGCAGCCAACTTCCAGAGACTGGGGAAGCCAGTGGATACCCTCTTCATGCTCTCCCTCTGCCCCAGCATGGGTTGCTGGGGGCTCCAAGAAATGAGTTTCTGCACACACCTGGCTATTGTGATTGCCATTGGCTATTGTGGCTGCCATGCAGAGGACACATCCCTTGACAGCCTGACTCTGGTGAGTAGTGGGGCTTGTGTTTATGGGTTCAATGGGATGGTAGCAAACAAAGAAACAGTTCTTAACTGGCTACCCCCTCAGGGCACAGTACAGAGGAAGCAGAGAGAAAAGCCACCTCTGTCTTCCGCTGAAAGAAGTATATTTGTATACTTTAAAAGCTGCTGCCTGAGGGTCTGGCTTCCAATCAGCCTGCATCTAGGTGCTGAGATCCTCCCCTTTGGGACACTGACAAGTCTTGGCACACCCTCAACTACTGGGAGCCACTAACAAAGAAGGCTGCTTGGACAATCACAAAGGATTGAAAGACAACCAAGAGCTAAGGCATGGTTGAATGATAAGGTTCATCTCCTACACAAGGCCACTGTTTCAAGACTGGAAGAGTGAGATATTTTATCAAATGCACAGAAACCAACACAGAGAGTTGGAAAAAAAAATGAATAAAGAGAGGAATATGTTCCAAATGAAAGAACAAAATAAAACCTCAGAAATAGATCTTAATGAAATGGATAGAAGTGATTTGCCTGATTAAAAGTTAAAAATAATGGTCATAAAGGTGCTCACTGAGGCCAGGAAACAATGCATGAACAAAGTGAGAATTTCAACAAAGAGGTAGAAAATATAAGAAAGTATCAAACAGGGGCCGGCCCATTGGTGCAAGCAGTTAAGTGCGCATGCTCCACTGCAGCAGCCTGGGGTTCGCTGGTTCGGATCCCAGGTGTGCACCAATGCACCGCTGGAAAGCCATGCTGTGGTGGCATCCCATATAAAGTGGAGGAAGATGGGGACAGATGTTAGCCCAGGGCCAGTCTTCCTCAGCAAAAAAAGAGGAGGATTGGCAGATGTTAGCACAGGGCTCACCTTCCTCACAAAAAAAAAAAGAAAAAAAGTATCAAACAAATCACAAGAGCTGAGGAATACAACAATTGAACTGAAAAATTCAATAAAGGAATTCAACAGCAGACTAGGTGAAGCAGAAGAGAAGATCAGTGACCTTAAAGATGAGATTTTGGAATTCATCCAATCAGAGGAGCAAAAAGAAAAAAAATGAAAAAGAGTGAAGACAGATTAAGAGATTTATGGGATAATATCAAGTGGACCAATATTTGCATTAAAGGGGGCCCAGAAGGGGGGGGGAAGAAAACTTATTTGAAGAAATAATGGCTGAAAACTTCCCTAACCTGTGGAAGGAAACAGACATCCAGATCCAGGAAGCCTAGAGGGTTCCAAACAAGATGAATCCAAAGAGACCCACATCAAGACACATTATAATTAAGTTTCAAAAGTTAAACACAAGGAGAGAATCTTAAAAGCAGCAAGAGAAAAACAGCTCGTTACATACAAGGGAACCCCTGTAAGATAATCAGCAGAAACTCTGAGGCCAGAAAAGAATGGTAAAATATATTCAAACTACTGAAAGAAAAAAAACTGCCAACCAAGAATACTCTACCCCACAAAGCTGCCCTTCATAATTGAAGGAGACATAAAGAGCTTTCAAGAGTAGCTGAAGGAGTTCTTTACCACTAGACCAGCCTTACAAGAAATGTTAAAGGGACTTTTTTAAGATGACAAAAAGGGCAATAATTAGTAACAAGAAAACATATGAAAGTAGAAATCTCACTGATAAATGTAAATTATAATTAAATTCAGTATAATCTAATGTGATGGTGGTGTGTTAGTCATATATGAATCTAATATGAAGGTTAAAAGACAAAATTAGTAAAAATAACTACAATTACAATAATTTGTTAATAGATACAGGATAAAAAGATGTAAACTGTGACATGAAAAACATAATGAGAAAGAGTAAAAATGTGGAGTTTTAGAATGCACTTTAATATAATTTGTTATCAGTTTAAAATACACTGTTATAACTCCAAGATGTTTTATATAAGCCTAAGGGTAACCACAAAGCAAAAACCTGTAGTAGATAAACAAAAGATAGAGAAAGGAATCTAAGCAAACCAATACAGAAAATTATCAAATCACAAAGGAAGAGAGCAAGAGAAGAAGAAAGGAACAAAGGAATTACAAAACAGCCACAAAACAATTTAATAAAATGGCAAGAGTAAGCAAAGGAATTACAAAACAGCCACAAAACAATTTAATAAAATGGCAAGAGTAAGTCCACATCTATCAATAATTACTTTAAGTGTAAATGGACAAAATTCTCCAATCAAAAGACATAGAGTGGCTGAATGGATAAAAACAAAACCCAACTATATGCTGCCTACAAAAGACTTACTCCAGTTTTAAGGACACATAGAGACTGAAAGTGGAGAAATGGAAAAAGATATTCCACGCAATGGAAATCAAAAAAAAGATGGAGTAGCTAGACAAAATAGATGTTAAGACAAAGACTGTAATAAAAGACAAAGAAGGTCAATATATAATGATAAAAAGGTCAATCTAACAAGAGGAAATTACATTTGTAAATATTTATGCACTCAATATTAGGAGCAGCTAAATATATCAAGCAAGTATTAACAGACATAAACAGAGAAATAGACAGGAATACAATAATAGTAGGGGACTTCAATATCCCACTTTCAGCAATGGATAGATCATCTAGACAGAAAATCAACAGGGAAATGTTGGAATTGAACCATACTTTAGACCAAATGGACTTAACAGACATATATAGAACATTCCATCTCACACAAGCAGAATACACATTCTTCTCAAGTGACATGGAACAATCTTCAGGATAGATCATATGACAGGCAACAAAACAAGTCTTAACAAATTTAAGATTACTGATATCATACTAAGTATCTTTTCTGGCCACTATGCTATGAAAATAGAAATCAACAACATGAGGAAATCTGGAAAATCTATAAATATGTAGAAACTAAAAAACACACTTCTGAACAACCAATGGGTAAAAGAATAAATCAAAAGGGACATTTTAAAAAATCTCAAAACAAATGAAAAGGGAAAGACAACACACAATAACCCATGGGATACTCCAAAAGCAGTTCTAAGAGGGAAGTTTATAGAGATAATGCATATATTAGGAAATTAGAAAGGTCTCAAATAAATGACCTAACTTCACACCTCAAAGAACTAAAAAAATAAGAACAAATTAAACCAAAGTTAGCAAAAGGAGAGATATAATAAAAATCAGCATGGAAATAATGAAACAGAGACCACAAAAAAAAAAAAATAGAAAAGATCAGTGAAACTAAGAGCTGGTTTTTTGAAAACATAAACACAACTGACAAACCTTTAGCTAGACTAAGAAAAAAAAAGAAGACCTAAATAAATAAAATCAGAAAAGAAAGAGATGCTACAATTGATACTACAGAAACACATAGGATCATAAGAGACAATTATATGCCAACAAATAAAATAACTTAGAAGAAATGGATAAATTCCTAGAAACATACAACCTTCCAAGACTATATCGCGAAGAAATAGAAAATCTGAACAGACCAATAATGAGTGAAAAATTGAATCAGTAATCAAAAACCTTCCAATACAGAAAACTTCAGAACCAGACAGCTTCACTGGTGAATTCAACCAATTATTTAAAGAAAAATTAATGCCAATCCTTCTCAAACTCCTCCAAAAAATTGAACAGGAGGGGACAATTCCAAACTCATTTTATGAGGCCAGTATCACCTGATACCAAAGCCTGATAAGGACATTACAAGAAAAGAAAACTATGGATCAATATCCCTGATGAGTACAGATGCAAAAATTCTCAACAAAGTATTGGCAAACTGAATTCAAGAACATATTAAAAGGATTATGCACCATGGCCAAGGGGAATTTATCCCTGGGATGCAAGGATAGCTCAACATCCACAAATCAATACACATGATACAGCATACCAATAGGATGAAAGATAAAATTCCATGATCATTTCAATAGAGGCAGAAAAAGCATTTGACAAAAACAACGTCCTTTCATGAAAAAAAAACCCAGATTGTGTGTAGAAGGAACATTCCTCAACATAATAAAGGCCATATACGACAAACCCTCAGCTAACATTATACTCAATGATGAAAAATTGAAGCTGTTCCTCCAAGAGCAGGAACAAGACAAAGATGCCTACTTTAATCACTACTATTCAATATAGTACTGGAAGTCCTAGCTAGAGCAATTAAGCAAGACAAAGAAATGAAAGGCATCCAAATCAGAAAGGAAGTAGTAAAACTGTTGTTATTCACACATGATATGATTTTATATATAGAAAAATCCCAAAGACTCAACCAAAAAACTGTTGGTACTAATCAACAAATTCAGTTTGCAGGATGTAAGATCAACATACAGATATCAGTTGCATTTCTATACACTAACAATGAAATATCTGAAAAAGAAATAACAAAAACTATCTCATTCACAATAGCATCAAAAACAATAACATACCAAGGAATAAATTTAACCCAGAAAGGGAAGATCTGTATAATGAAAACCACCAGACTTCAATGGTTCAACATCTGCAAATCAATCAAGGTGATACACCACATTAACAAAACAAGGAATAAAAACCATATGATCATCTCAACAGATGCAGAGAAGGCATTTGAAAAGATACAACATCCATTTATGATAAAAACTCTCAACAAAATGTGTATAGAAGGATAGTACCTCAACATAATAAAGGCCACATATGACAAACACACAGCCAACATCATACTCAATGGGGAAAAACTGAAAGCCATTCCTCTGAGAATAGGAACAAGACAAGGGTGCCCACTCTCACCACTCTTATTCAATATAGTACTGGAGGTTTTGGCCAGAGCAATTAGGCAAGAAAAAGGAATAAAAGGAATCCAAATAGGCAACGAAGAAGTGAAATTCTCGCTGTTTGAAGACCACATGATTTTATATATGGAATAGAAAACCCTAAAGAATCCATCAGAAAACTATTAGAAATAATCAACAACTATAGCAAAGTTGCAGGTTACAAAGTCAACTTACAAAAAATCTGTCGCATTTCTATACTCTAATAATGAACTAACAGAAAGAGAACTCAAGAAGACAGTCCCAATTACAATCACAAGAAAAAGAATAAAATACTAGGAATATATTTAACCAAGGAGTTGAAAGACTTATACAATGAAAACTATAAGACATTATTGAAAGAAATTGATGATGACATAAAGAAATAGAAAGATATCCCATGCACAGGGATTGGAAGAATAAACATAGCTAAAATGTCCATAATACCTAAAGCAATCTACAGATTCAGTGCAATCTCAATCAGAATCCCAATGACATTCTTCATGGAAATAGAACAAAGAATACTAAAATTCATATGGGGCAACAAAAGATCCCAAATAGCTAAAGCAATGCTGAGAAAAAAGAACAAAGTTGGAGGCATCACAACCCTGACTTCAAAGTATACTACAAAGCTATAATTTTGTACTGGTACAAAACCAGATACGTAGATCAAGGGAACAGAATTGAAAGCCCAGAACTAAAACCACACATCTACGGACAGCTAATCTTTGACAAAGGAGCTAAGAACATATAATGAAGAAAGGAAAGTCTCTTCAATAAATGGTGCTGGGAAAACTGGACAGCCACATGCAAAAGAATGAAAGTAGACCATCTTCTTTCACCATACACAAAAATTAACTCAAAATGACTTGAAGGTAAGACCTGAAACTATAAAACTCCTGGAAGAAAATATGGGCAGTACACTCTTTGACATTGGTCATAGAGGGATCTTTTCGAATCCATGTCTACACAGACAAGGGAAACACAAGAAAAAATAAACAAGTGGGACTTCATCAGACTAAAGAGCTTCTGCAAGGCAAATCAAATCAGAATCAAAATGAAAAGACAACCCACCAGTTGGGAGAAAGTATTTGCAAAGCATATATCTGACAAGGGGCTAATCTCCATAATATGTAAAGAACTCACACAACTGAACAACAAAAAACAAACAACTCGATCAAAAAACGGACAGAGGATATGAACAGACATTTTTCCAAGGAAGATGTACAGATAGCTAATAGGCACATGAAAAGATGTTCAACATCACTAATCATCAGAGAAATGCAAATTAAAACAACACTAAGATATCACTTTACACCCGTTAAAATGGCTATAATCATCAAGACAAAAAATAATAAATGTTGGAGAGGTTGTGGAGAAAAGGGAACCCTCATTCACTGCTGGTGGGACTGAAAACTGGTGCAGCCTCTATGGAAAACAGTATGGAGATTCCTTAAAAAATTAACAATAGAAATACCTTGTGATCCAGCTATCCCACTACTGGGTATCTATCCAAAGAACCTGAAATCAACAATCCAAAGAGGCTTATGCATCCCTATGTTCATTGCAGCATTATTCACTATAGCCAAGAAGTGGAAGCAACCTAAGTGTCCCTCGACTGATGGTTGGATAAAGAAGACATGGTGTGTGTGTATATATATATATATATATATATATATATATACACACACACACACACACAATGGAATACTACTCAGCCATAAAGAAAGACAAAATTGTCCCATTTGCAACAACACGGATGGACCTGGAGGGTATTATGTTAAGCAAAATAAGCTGGAAAGAGAAACAAACACCTCATGATTTCACTCATATGCAGAAGATAAACTAACACACGGACAGAGAGAGCAGTTTGGTCATTACCATGGGGAAGGAGCTTGGGGGATGGGCACAAGGGCTGAAGGGAGGCATTTATATGGTGACTGAAAAACAATAATGTACTACTGAAAGTTCACAATGTTATAAACTATTACGACATCAATAAAAAAAAAAAAAACTACCAAACTTTGTTGAAAGAAATTGAAGAAGACACAAACAAATGGAAGACATCTCATGTCCATGGATTGGAAGAATTAATATTGTTAAAATGTCCATACTACCCAGACCTGTCTCCAGATTCAGTGCAATCTCTAACAAAATTCCATGGCATCTTTCACAGAAAAAGAAAAAAACAATCCTAAACTTTGTATGGAACCACAAAAGATCCCGAATAGCCACAGCAATCATGAGAAAGAAGAACAAAACGAGAAGCAACACATTTCCTCATTTCAATCTATACTACAAAGCTATAGTATAAAACAGTATAGTAGGGGCCAGCCCAGTGGCACAAGCGGTTAAGTGTGCGTGCTCTGCTGCGGTGGCCCGGGGTTCGCTGGTTTGGATCTCGGGCGTGCACCGACACACCACTTGTTAAGCCATGCTGTGGTGGTGTCCCATATAAAGTGGAGGAGGATGGGCGTGGATGTTAGCCCAGGGCCAGTCTTCCTCAGCAAAAAAAGAGGAGGATTGGCGTTGGATGTTAGCTCAGGGCTGGTCCTCCTCACACACAAAAAAATAAAAACAAAACAGTATGGTAATGGCATAAAGAGAGACACATAGACAATTGGAACAGAATAGACAGCCCAGAATTAAACTGCCATGTATATGGTTATCTAATATTTAACAAGGGAGCCAAGAACACCCAATGGGAAAAAGATAGTGTCTTCAACAAATGGTGCTGGGAAAACTGGATAACCACATGCAGAAAAATGAAATTGGACCCCTGTCGTACATCACTCAAAAAATTAACTTGAAATGGATGAAAGACTTAAACATAAGACCTGATACCATAAAACTCCTCAAAGAAAACTGAGAAGAAGCTCCTCAACATTGGTCTTGGCAATAATTTTTTGGATATGACACCAAAAGCAAAGACAACAAAAGCCAAGATCAACAAGTGGGACCACATCAAACTTAGAAGCTTCTGCACAGCAAAAGAAACAATCAACAAAATGAAAAGCACCTACAGAATGGGAGAAAACATTTGCAAATAATATGTCAAATAAGAGGTTAATATCCAAAATATGTAAAGAACTCATGCTAATCAATAACAAAAAAATCCAGTTAAAAAATGAACAGACGAAATAAATAGACATTTTTCCAAAGAAGGCATCCAAATGATTAATAGGTACATGAAAAGATGCTCAACATCATTAATCATCAAGGAAATGCAAATCAAAACCACGATGACATATCACCTCACACCTGTTAGAATGGCTATCATCAAGAAGACGAGAGATAACAAGTGCTGGTGAGGATGTGGAGAAAAGGCAACCCTTATACACTGTTGGTGGGAATGTAAATTGGTGCAGCCACTATGGAAAACAATATGGAGGTTCCTCAGAAGCCAAACATAGAACTACTATATGATATAACAATCCCACTTCTCAGTATATACCCAAAGGTAATGAAAACAGGATACTGAAGAGACATATGCATTCCCATGTTTACTGCAGCATTATTCATGATAGCGTAGGCATGAAAACAACCTAAGTGCCCTACAACAATGAATGGATAAAAATGTGGTATACATATATATACAGAATGGAATATTATTCAGAGAAAGAAGGAAATCTTGCAATTTGTGACAACATGGATAGACCTTGAGGACATTATGCTAAGTGAGATAAATCAGACAGAGAAAGACAAACACTGTATGATATCACTTATATGTGTAATCCAAAAAATGCTGAATTCATAAGAACAGAATAAAATGATGGTTATCAGGGGCAGGAGCCTGGGGGAATAGGAGAGATGTTGTTTAAAGGTACAAACTTGAAACTATAGTAGTAGATAAATAAGTCCTGGAGATCTAATGTACCATATAGTGATTATAGACAACAATATTGTATTATAAACATCAAACTTGCTAAGAGTCTAGATCTTAATTATTCCCACCACAAAAAAGAAGTGATAATTATGTGACATGATAGAGATTTTAGCTAATGCTACAATGGCAATCATATTGCAATATATGAAGAATCAAATCAACATGTTGTATACCTTAAATTTATACAGTGTTATATGTCAAATATACTTCAATTTAAAAAAAAAAATTGAATTCATGGCTAAAAATATACCAAAAAAGAAAATTCCAGACCAGATAGATGGTTTTGCTGTTGAAGTCTACCAAATATTTAGAGGATACATAATGTCAATTCTGCACAATCTCTTCCAAACAACAGAAGGGAAAATGTCCTAACTCATTTTATGAGGCTAGAAATACTCTGATACCAAAACCAGATAAAGACAGTACCAAAAGAAAAGTACAGACCAATATTCCTTATTAACATAGACATAAATCTGCTCAACAAAAAGGTAGCTAATCAAAGCCAGCAAAATAGAATGCATCAGAAGCAAGTTGAGCTTATCCCAGGAATGCAAGGCTGGTTCAATATTCAGAAACCAGTTAACGTAATCCACCATATTAACAAACTAAAAAAGAAAAAACATATAATCGTACTAATTGATGAAGAAAAAGCATTTGACAAAATTTAATGTCTATTCATGATAGAAACTTTCAGCAATCTGGGAATAGAAATGACCTTTCTTAACCTAATGAAGGACCTAATATTAATGGTGAAAGACTGAATGCCTTCTCTCCCAGATCAGAAACAGGACAATGAAGTCCACTCTCACTGCTCCTATTTAACATCATACTGGAAGTCCTAGCCAGTGAAATAAGAAGGAAAAAAAGAAAAGAAGAAGCAAAAGGCATGAAAATGGAAAGGAAGAATTAAAACTGTCTCTACTTGACATGACTGTCTAAATAGAAAATTCCAAGGAAATCTATCGGAAAAAACTCCTAAAACTAATAAATGAGTTTTATCAAGACTGCAGAATACATGGTCAGCCTGTAAACATCAATCTTATTTCTACATACTAGCAATGAACAAATGGAAACTGCAGTTTTATAACTCCCCAAAATGAAATACTTGAGTACATATTTAAAAACATATGTGCAGAATCTGTATGCTGAAAACTATAAAACTCTAAAGAAAGAAATAAAAGAGGGCCAGCCCCGTGGCTTAGGGGTTAAGTGCACGCGCTTCGCTGCTGGCAGCCTGGATTCGGATCCCGGGCGGGCACCGACGCACCACTTCTCCGGCCATGCTGAGGCCGTGTCCCACATACAGCAACTAGAAGGATGTGCAGCTATGACATACAACTATCTACTGGGGCTTTGGAGGAAAAATAAATTAATTAATTAAATTAAAAAAAAAAGAAATAAAAGAAAATAAGCAGACTCATCATGTTCATAGATTGGAAGACACAGTATAGTTAAGATGTAAATTCCCCTCATACTGATCTATAGATTCAATGTAGTTCGGTCAAAATCCCAGCAGTATTTTTGCAGATATAAACAAGCTATTCTAAAAGGTAAATGGGGGCCAGCCCCAGTGGCCTAGTGGTTAAGTTCAGTGTGCTCCACTTCAGGGGCCCGGGTTCAGTTCCCCGGCGCAGACCTACACCACTCTTCTGTCAGTGGCCATACTGTGGTGGTGGCTCACATACAAAAGGAGGAAGATTGGCAGTAGATGTTCCCTCGGGGTGAATCTTCCTCAGCAAAAAAAAAAAAAAAAAAAAAAAAAAAAAGTGAAAAAAAATACAATGTATATGGAAAGGCAAAGAACTAGAATAGCCAAAACAAATGTGAACAGGAAGAATAAAGTTCTGTGACTCACAGTACTTGATTTTAAGACTTATTGTAAATCTATAGTAATCAAGGCAGTGTTGTTTTGGTGCAAAAATAGATAGATATACAATAGATAAGAATCCAGAAGTGTACTTACAAATGGTCAAATGATTTTTGACAAAGGTGCAAAAGCAATTCAATATAGAAAAGATACTCTGTTCAACAAATGGTGTTTGAATAATTGGACATCCATATGCAAGAAATAAACCTTGCCATAAGCCTTATAAAAAAATTAACTCAAAATGGATCATAGGTCTGAATATGAAACGTAAAACTATAAAATTTTTAAAAGAAAACAAAGGGGAGAGCTTCCTGACCTTAGGTTAGGCAAAGAGATCTTAGATAATCATTTCCAAAACTCTTTGAACAATTAAAATGGGTAAATTTTACTGTATTTAAATTATGCCTCAAGAAAGTTGATTTTTTACAAAGTACACAAAGAATATAGCTGAAAAGAAAATTTGTACAAGAGCAGCTGGTCTCTCAACCTTCCCAGCAAGGTGACTGCCACAGTATCACTCTCACAGGATATAGGAGTCTATTATCTAGAGAAAATTAGTCACAAAGGCAACTGACTTGGGGATAAAAGGCAAAGCAGATGGCAGATGAAAACAGGGATTAATTTACCTTCCAAGCCCCTTTCAGCCGATGGGCTCAGATGTTATAATCAACTTTATAGTTCACATTAAATTTGAAAAGACAGCCAAGGATCACAAAATGATTGAGGAACATCTTGAACGTGAAAACTAGATCTATAAGGCAAGGACCAGGAGAAACTTTCCAAACACACAAACAGTATCATAAAAAGCCAACAGGAAATACTTGCAGCAATGAAGCTAATACGGTCTTTTTTTTTTTTAATTAATTAATTTATTTTGCCCCCAAAGCCCCAGGAGATAGTCATATGTCATAGCTGCACATCCTTCTAGTTGCTGTATGTGGGACGCGGCCTCAGCATGGCCGGAGAAGCAGTGTGTCCGTGTGCGCCCGGGATCTGAACCAGAGCTGCCAGCAGCGGAGCAGGCGCACTTAACCGCTAAGCCACGGGGTCGGCCCTAATATGGTCTTATAAAGAAATACCTTCTTGGGGCTGGCCCAGTGGTGCAGAGGTTAAGTTCACATGCTCTGCATCAGAGGTCCAGGGTTCGCAGGTTCTGATCCTGGGCACAGACTGACGTACTACTTATCAAGCCATGCCATGGCAGCATCCCACTTAAAGTAAAGGAAGATGGGGGCCGGCCCCGTGGCTTAGCAGTTAAGTGCTCGTGCTCCGCTGCTGGCGGCCCCGGGTTCGGATCCCCGGTGCCCCCCGACGCACTGCTTCTCTGGCCATGCTGAGGCGGCGTCCCACATATAGCAACTAGAAGGATGTGCAGCTATGACATACAACGATCTACTGGGGCTTTGGGGGAAGAAAAAAATAAAATTATAAAAAAAATAATAAAATAGAGGAAGATTGGCGTGGATGTTAGCCCAGGGCCAATCTTCCTCAGCAAAAAGAGGAAGATTGGCAAGAGATGTTAGCTCAGGGCTAAATCTTCCTCACACACACACACAAAAAAGAAGAAATATGTTCTCAGGGGCAGCCCAGTGACATGGTGGTTAGGTTTGTGCACTCTGCCTCAGCGGCCCAGGGTTTGAGGGTTCGGATCCCAGGTGAGGATCTACACAATCCTCATCATGCCATGCTGTGGCAGCATCCCATATACAAAGTAGAGGAAGATTGACACAGGTGTTGGCTCAGGGGCAATCTTCCTCAAGCAAAAAGAGGAGGATTGGCAACAGATATTAGCTCAGGGCCAATCTTTTTTTTTAAAATTTTTTGTTTATTGCAGTGACATTGGTTTATAACATTGTATAAATTTCAGGTGTACATCATTATACTTCTATTTCTGCATAGATTACATCATGTTCACCACCAAAATACTAATTACAACCCATCACCACACACTTGTGCTGAATTATCCCTTTCGCCCTCCTCCCTCCCCCCTTCCCCTCTGGTAACCACCAATCCAATCTCTGTCTCTATGTGTTTGTTTGTTGTTGTTATTATCTACTACTTACTGAGGGAAATTATACGGTATTTGAGCTTCTCCCTCTGACTTATTTCACTTTGCATGATACCCTCAATGTCCATCCATGTTGTCACAAATGGCTGGATTTCATTTTTTCTTATGGCTGAGTAGTATTCCATTGCGTATATATACCACATCTTCTTTAACCATTCATCCCTTGATGGGCACTTAGGTTGCTTCCAAGTCTTGGCTATTGTGAATAACGCTGCAATGAACACAGGGGTGCATGTATCTTTACGCATTGGTGTTTTCAAGTTCTTTGGATAAATACCCAACAGTGGAATAGCTGGATCATATGGTAGTTCTATCCTTAATTTTTTGAGGAATCTCCATACTGTTTTCCATAGTGGTTGCACCAGTTTGCACTCCCAACAGCAGTGTGTCAGAGTTCTCTTCTCTCTACATCCTCTCCAACACATGTTGTTTCCTGTCTTGTTAATTATAGCCATTCTGACGGGTGTGAGGTGATATCTCATTGTAGTTTTGATTTGCATTTCCCTGATAGTTAATGATTTTGAATATCTTTTCATGTGTCTGTTGGCCATCTGTATATCTTCTTGGGAGAAATGTCTGTTCAGATCTTTTGTCCATTTTTTAATTGGGTTGGTAGTTTTTTTGTTGTTGAGATGCATGAGTTCTTTATATATTTTGGAGATTAACCCCTTATCCGACGTATGGTTTGCAAATATCTTCTCCCAATTGTTAGGTTGTCTTTTCATTTTGTTGATGGTTTCCTTTGCTGTGCAGAAGCTTTTTAGTTTGATGTAGTCCCATTTGTTTATTTTTTCTATTGTTTCTCTTGCCCGGTCAGACATGGTGCTTGAAAATATGTTGCTAAGACTGATGTCAAAGAGCGTACTGCCTATGTTTTCTTCTAGAAGTTTCATAGTTTCAGGTCTTACATTCAAGTCTTTAATCCATTTGGAGTTAATTTTTGTGTATGGTGTAAGGTAAGGGTCTACTTTCATTTTTTTTTGCATGTGGCTATCCAGTTTTCCCAACACTATTTGTTGAAGAGACTTTCTTTTCTCCATTGTATGTTCTTGGCTCCTTTGTCAAAGATTAGCTGTCCATAGATGTGTGGGTGTATTTCTGGGCTTTTGATTCTATTCCTTTGATCTGTATGTCTGTTTTTGTGCCAGTACCATGCTGTTTTGGTTACTATAGCTTTGTAGTATATTTTGAAATCAGGGAGTGTGATACCTCCAGCTTTGTTCTTTTTTCTCAGGATTCCTTTAGCTATTCGAGGTCTTTTGTTGTTCCATATAAATTTTAGGATTCTTTGTTCTATTTCTGTGAAAAATATTGTTGAAACTTTGATAGGGATTGCATTGAATCTATAGATGGCTTTAGGAAGTATGGACATCTTAATTATGTTAATTCTTCCAATCCAAGAGCACGGAATATCTTTCCATTTCTTTGTGTCCTCTTCAATTTCTTTCAGCAATGTTTTACAGTTTTTGGTGTACAGATCTTTCACCTCTTTGATTAAGTTTATTCCTAGGTATTTTATTCTTTTTGTTGCAATTGTAAATGGGATTGTATTCTTAATTTCTCTTTCTGCTACTTCGTTATTAGTGTATAGAAATGCAACTGATTTTTGTATGTTGATTTTGTATCCTGCAACCTTACCGTATTCGTTTATTACTTCTAAAAGTTTTTGGTGGATTCTTTAGGGTTTTCTATATACAAAATCATGTCATCTGCAAATAGTGAGAGTTTCACTTCTTCCTTTCCAATTTGGATCCCTCTTATTTCTTTTCTTGTCTGATTGCTCTGGCCAGGACTTCCAGTACAATGTTAAATAGGAGTGGTGAGAGTGGGCATCCTTGTCTGGTTCCTATTCTTAGAGGGATAGCTTTCAGTCTTTCACCATTGAGGATGATAGCAGCTGTGGGTTTGTCATATATGGCCTTTATTATGTTAAGGTACATTCCTTCTATACCCATTTTATTCAGAGTTTTTATCATAAATGGATACTGTATCTTGTAGGGCCAATCTTCCTCATCCAAAAAAGAAAAGAAAAAGAAAAAAAGAAATATGTTCTTGGAAATCAATTTAAAAGAATATTCAGAAGAAAAAAGTTGAGTAAATCTCCCAAAATGTAAAAAAGTACACAGTTAGAAAAGTAGGAGAAAAAAGATTAGAAAATCAGAAGATAAATACAAAGTGCTTCAACAATTATCTAAACCTAGTTCTCTTTGAATTCTGTGCATATTTGAAATTTTCCATAATAAATAATGAAATAAGTAAAAAGACATCCAGCAAATGATAAAAAATGAGTGCAGGAAATTTCAAAGAACTAAAACAAGAAAATTTCCTAAAACTATACATTGTGAGTCTCCATATTAAAAGACACATTTGAGTGTCCTTCAGAGCAAATTTTAAAAAGACCCACAATAATGCATATCATTGTTAAATTTCATAATCTTGGGGATAAAGAGATAATTCTAAATATATAGAGAAAGAACATGGCATATACAATGGAACAAGTATCCAAACGTCATAGACTTCCCAACAGAAAAACTATGTTTACATTAAGAAACAATGCAGTGCATTCAAAATTGTGAGGAAAAAAGCTTTTAATCTAGAAGTCTAAATCTAGCCCAATTATTAATCAAGTGAGACGATAAAGAGATTTTTAGACATGCAAGGCTAAAATACTTTATCCCGGATATTACTGGAGGATGTGTTCCACAAAAATGAAGCAGTATCTCAAGAGAAAGGAAGAGAGGACATCAGGGAAATAAGGAACCCCACACAGGAAAGAAATGCAGGAAAATTCCCAAGAGGATGGTGATATAACATCCCAAAATGAGAGCTAACTAACCGATCTAGAGAAAAGCAAGTTTAGATTACAGCAGGAAGAAAACTTGAAGGGAAATGTCTCCACACACACAAAACCAACCTGAAATACTAGTTTTCCTGTTGCATTTGACTATATAACTCTTCTCAAGACTATCAAAAGGGCGTGTAGTGAAGAATTAACTTTACCAAAAGAGAGATCTGGCCTTTGTCTGGGCTCCTAGGAGGTAACCTCTAAATGCTTGGAATTTCCCAAGTGACAGGAATGTCTCTGTTGTTTATGGTAGGCCCCTCAGACCACACCTGATACTTTATGTTAATGAGGTGAATTATGGTGGGCCCCTCAATAGTTTATGCTAAGGAGATGACTCAGGATGTGGACTGGCCACACTAGAAAAACCAACCATACGATTCGAGTTGGGGCTTTGAGCCATATAACCTCCTAACCTCTAGGGAGGGGAGGGAGGCTGAAGATGGAGTTCAATCACATGGCCAATGATTCAATCAATCATGCCTGAAGCCTCAATAAAAACTCTGGACATAGAAGCTTGGGTGACCTTCCTGGGTTGGCTATACTCCATGCACATATTGTTACTCATTGACACTGGGAGGGTAATGCATCCATGGAGACACGGAAACTTTTGAATTTGGAACCCTCTAGGTCCAAGATTCTGCTCTATGTGTCTTTTCCTTTGGCTGGTTCTGATTTGTATCTTCTTGCTATAATAAAACTATAATCATAAGTATAGCATTTTCCTGAGTTCTGTGAGTTGTTATAGCAAATTATCAAAACCGAGGGCATCTGTGGGGACCTCTAAATTTGCAGCTAGCTGGTCTGAAGTGAGGGTGGCCATGGGGACCCCTGAACTTGCGGCTGGTGTCAGTCTTGGGCACACTTGGAAGTCTGGAGGACTGTGCCCTTAACCTCAAGCTTGGCTCCCACTTCAAGGCCTTTGTACTTGCTGTTTCTTCTGCCTAGAATGTTCTTCTCCCAAATATCTATTTCTTGTTCCCTTCTCCCCCTTCACATCTTTGCCAGATTTCATCTTCATAATAAGATTATCCCTGGCCTTCTATTTAAAGGTGCATCTCTCCTCTTATTGCCTATTGCTTTCTCTGCTTTATTGTTTTCCATACCATTTATTACCATCGGACCTCACACACAGTTTACATATTTGATATTGTCTCTTTCCACCTTCTACTATCTGGCAATACTAGATATAGAAATCTTGAAGACAGGGATTTCTATCTGTTTTCTTTACTGATGTATCTTGAGTGTTTATCATATAATTAGCACTCAATATATATTTGCTGTATAAATGGACCTTATAGAAGAAAAGAAAAAAGGCAGTTTCATTTATTTTCTTGTAGGACTGTAAATTAGTTTAACATTTTTGAACAGCAATTCACCTTTATCTATCAAAATTACAAATACATTTAACCTCTGTCTCAGCACTTCCAATTTTGGGATTTATCATTGATATACTAGTACATATGGACATACCTCAGAGATATAGTTTCAGTTTCAGACCACCACAATAAAGCAAATATCACAACAAAGCAAGTCACACAAATTTTTTGGTTTCTCAGCGCATATAAAAGTTATGTTTATACTACACTGTAGTCTATTAAGTGTGCAATAGCATTATGTCTAAAAAAACAATGTACATCCTTTAATTAAAAACACTTTATTGCTAAAAAATGCTAACCATCATCTGAACCTTCAGTGAGTTGCAATCATTTTGCTGGTGGAGGGTGTTGTAAAAAATGCAATATCTGCAAAGTGCAATAAAGTGAAGCGCAATAAAACAAGATATGACTGTATATGCAAATCTATATATACAAGTGTGTAGTAAAGAGTTACTCTACATGCTTGGGATGCTCAAACCTTGCACATTCCAAAGAAAGGACTAGGCCTTGATCAGCTCCTGGGAGATAGCCTCTAAGCCTTTGGAATATCCCACCTGATAATAGCGTCTTTGAATCTCTGAGACCTAGAGTCACACCAGATAGTTTATGTTAGCAATGTGATGTAGGACGAATGCCTGCTTTTACATGCCTGGGGTGTTGGGCCATGCTGTAACAGTTTGACCTCTGGGGGAGTGGAGACTGAATAGATAAGGTCATTCATGTGAGCACACATGCCTATGTGATTGACCCCTAATAAAAACCCTGGACACCAAGGCTCAAGTAAACTATCCTAGTTGGCAACACTTTGCATGTGCTGCCACACGTCATTGCTGGGAGAATTAAGTACTGTCTGTGCAATTCTACTAGGAGAGGACAACTGGAAGCTTGTGCCTGTTCTCTCTTGGTCTCTACTCTATGCTCATTTTTCCTTTGCTAGTTTTCATCTGTATCCTTTCACTGTAATAAGCCATGAGTATAACAGCTTTTCTGGGTCTTGTGAGTCCTTTAACTGAATCATCAAACCTTGGGGTGGTCTTGGGACACCTCAAAACAACAAGCATATCTATTACAAATATGTTTATGTTAGCATAAGCCTGGAAATAATCTAATGGTGCTAGGGAAAGTGGATATCCACATGCAAAAGAATGAAGTTGGACCCTTATCTTATACCATATAAAACAATTAACTGAAATGGATCAAGGATATATAAAACTCTTCAAAGACAATATAAGGGAAAATCTTCATGACATTGTATTTGGCAATGATTTCTTGGACATGACACCAAAAGCACAGGCAACAAAAGAAAAAATAAACAAATTTGACTTCACCAAAATTAAAAACTTTTGTGTATCAAAGGACACTATCAACAGAGTGAAAAGGTAACCCACAGAATGGGAGAAAATATTTACACATCATTTATGTGATGAAGAATTAACATCCAGAATATATAAAGAACTCCTACAACTCAATAACAATAAAACAAACAACTTGATTAAAAAAGTACCAAGGACTTGAATACATATTTCTTTAAAGAAGATATATAGATGGCTAATAAGCACACACAAAAATACTCAATGTCATTAATCATTAAGGAAATGCAAATCAAAACTGCCATGAGATACCACTTCACACCCCATTACGATGGCTATTATTTAAAAACCAGAACATAAAAAAGTGTTGGTGAGGATATGGAGAAACTGGAACCTTATGCACTGCTAGTGGGAATGTAAAATGGTACAGCCACCATGGAAAACAGTATGGCGGTTCTTCAAAAAATTAAGCATTTAGAGGCTGGCCCAGTGGTGTAGCAGTTAAGTTTGCGAGCTCTGCTTCGCCAGCCCAGGATTCGCTGGTTCGCATCCTGGGCAGGGACCTACGCACCACTCATCAAGCCGTGTTCAGGCGATGTCCCACACAGAGCAACTAGAAGGATGTAAAACTATGACATACAACTATCTACTGCGGCTTTGGGGAGAAAAAAGGAAAAAAAGGTGGAAGATTGGCAACAGATGTTAGCTTAGGGGCAATATTCCAACCCCTCTGCCCCCCAAAATTAAACATTTAATCACCATATTATCTAGTAATTCCACTTCTAGATACACACACAAAAAAACTGAAAGCAAGGTTTCAAAGAGATATTTGTACACTCATGTTCACAGCAGCATTATTCACAACAGCCAAAAGATGGAAACAACCCAAATGTCCTTCAATAGATAAATGGATAAACAAAATGGGGTATAAAAATACAATGAAATATTCAGCTTTCAAAAGGAATGAAATTCTGACATAGGCTACAACATGGATGAAACATGAAAACACTATATGCTAAGCAAAATAAGCCAGACACAAAAGAACAAATATTGTATGGTTCCCCTATATGAGAGGTACCTAGAATAGTCAAATTCATAGAGACAGAACATAGCACAGGGGTTAGCAGGGGCTGAGAGGAGGGGGGATGGCAAATTATTGTTTAATGTACAGAGTTTCAGTTTAGGATGATGAAATCATTCTGGAGAGGGATAGTGGTGATGGTTGCACAACAATGTGAATGTACTGCTACTGTATATATGTATACACTTAAAAATGATTAAAATGGTAAATTTTATCTTATGTATAATTTGCCACAATTATTAAAAAAAAAAGATAGGCCTAGAATGGAAACACATTTGTTGGTCATGAGTCAGTAAACATTGTTGAAGCCGTGATAGTGGAATATGGTTGCTAAAAAAATATATATACAGATTAAGAGAAGATGGTCAAAGACAGAATCCGAATTTTAAAAAGACAAGTTGGTTAGGTTCAATGAGTATTTACTGTATGCCTAATGTGTTTCTGGGGCGCCATCCTAGACACTTTCATATATTACCTCACTTAACCATTAAAGCAAATACTCATTTCATAGTTAGGGAAAAATAAAAATAAAAAGACATGTGGAAATAATTCATTAGTATTTTTATCATTGTTGTTGTTAATTATTTGTTTTAGTGATCAGAGGATTAGAATTAGAATAAGAGTGGTTTCAAGGATGCCAAGGAAATTGTCAAGAAAGTGGTCATCATACCTTTCTGGAAAGAAATGTACACAACGAAATGAACACAAAAAATCAACTCTTCCTTCTCATGTAAGGATGACAATGAATAAAAATTTATGTAGAAAGAATATGTCCCCAAAAAGTATATAATGAAAAATTACTCCCTTCTTTGTCCCTCCCCATCCTATTGCCCCCAATGCCTGCCACAGAAATCATTTTTATTCGTTTCTTATACAAATTTCAGTTTTTTGTGCAAATACATATATTTATTCTTATTCCCCCCTCAATTTTTATACAAAAAGTAGCATATTATAACATAAGGTTCTGCATCTTGTTTTTTGTTTTTACTTAATGTATCTTGGACGCTTTTCATACCAGGCTGTACACAGTGCTCTCATTTTTTTCTCTAATTGCATAGTGTTACACTATGTTTAATGGGCTTATTTATGGCTAATTTCAATATTTTTGTATTGTGAAGAGTGCTACATGAATAACCTTGGATATGCATCACCACATAACTAGATCTGTAGGATAAAATCCCAGAGGCGGGATTGCACAGTGAAAGGTTAAATGCAACTGGAATTTTGAAAGATGCTGCCAAATGGCCTTCAAAAAGTTTGTACCAATCTGCAGTCCCTCTAGCAATATAAGTCTTCAAATTTTGGGAATTTTTGCCATTCTAGTCATAAGAAACTATCTCTACACAGTTTTAATGGCTTTTATCTAACTATGAATGAGGTTTTACGTATTTTCATGTATATATTTATGTATACGTAGACTCTGTTCTGTGTATTATTTACCTCTTTCTACATTTTTATTGGACTGTTAGCCTTTTTTTTTAATCGATTTTTTTGGGTGCTCCTTATGTATCAGGGAGATTAGCCATTTGTAACATAAAATGCAAATATTTTTCCAGTTTGCCACTTTAATTTTCATGTAGTAGGGACAACCAATCTTTTATGTTTTGGTTTTTGGATTTTGAAGTTAGAAAGACCTTCCTCATTCCATGGTTATAAAGTAATTCACTCAAAGTTTTCAGTCTTTCTAATTTAATTTTTTTGTTTTAAATTTTGACCCATTTCGAGTTAACTCTGGATTCAGTACATGGCATAATCTATTTTCTTTTTTCCAGAAAGGTTACCAAATTGTCCCTATTATCTTTATTGAAAAGTCCATCTTTTCCCAACTGATTTGAGATGCCTATTCACCACACACTAAAATCCTTTATTTGGTTCTATTTTTGGATTCTCTATTCTGCTCCACTGATCTGTCTAGTCAGATGACAATCCCACATTATTTCATTTTTTGAAGTTTTAGAGTATGTTTTGTTATCTGGTAAGACTAGCCCCAAATACCCTCCACTGCTTTCTTTTCCAGAGATTGTCTATTCTTACCTTTATTTTTCCACTTGAACTGTAGAATAACGCCTCTCTATTTAGAAAAATACATTATTTTCAGTGCGATCATGTTAAATTCATAAATTAATTTAAAATGACATGTTTATGATGGTATGGATTTCAAGTCAAGAATAGGGTAAAACTTTTCATTTCTTCAGTCATTTTTTGTGTCCTTCATAGTGTTTTAAACTTTTTCTTATATATATTTTATTTATTTCTTGCTAGGATTATTCTGAAGCATTTTATCTTATTCCAAGGTTTTGTTTGTATATATGAAGTTTATTTACATGAATTTTATACCTAACTACCTTATTTTCTCCTTTTACTTAAAATTATGTTAGAAGTAACTGTAGTAAAATACTTGGAGAAAGCATCTTTGCAGTTAGAAGCAATTTATTTTTATACTTAACTAAATCTACCTGGCTTGGGGGCAGCCAGAGGAAATCAGTAAGTCAGTTGATCTGAATAGGCTCTTTGAAGAACTTTAAACTTACATTCCCTGATCTCTCTAAGCTATGATTTTTTTCTTCAGAAAATGGGAATAACACTGCTTAATTCACTTCTCTGCTATTTGCTTTGGTCGACACTACCCTTTAAACTTTAGTTATTTCTTAGTCCTGGATTTCACAAATCAGTTCATTACACCTACACCCCTCCCCCAGGACTCTAAAAGAACACAAAAGACTGAATGGCTCTGTCCCCAGGGTCTGGGCTCCAAGCAACTGCAAGCACTCCATAAAAAAAAAAAAGTTCCTTTCAAATGGACTTTCTTTTTTAAGAAAACAATGCTATTTTTATTTCTATTCCATAATAAATGCTTCTGGTTTTACATAAAAGTCTAGCTTTAAATCATTTATCAGCTCCATTAAGTAACCTTTCTTAAAATGAAAAACAAACAGAAGACAAGCCTTGAAAATTCCCTGAGTAGACAAAATTAGTTTAGTCATACAAAGAAAACTTAATTTAGCTTAGTTTGCAAAACTCACTTGACCTGGGTCATTTCTTGTTTATGCCTCTAGAAATTAAAAGCAAACCTTAAACTGTTTCTCAAGCTTGATAGGAGGTAAACATTGACCAACTCTCTATCATTTAAGAAAATTCTAATATTATAACCAATCACTGTGAAGAATAAACAGACACTGCTTTCTCACCATCTAAGCTACTTTACAACAATACACCCCTGAGCCTTGTTTTGGTTTGAGGGCTCTGGTTCGCCAACTGTCTTTTGGTGTGTGCACAATCAACTTTCATTAATTACCACTTCCATGATTCACTGGTTTTACTTTGCCTATTTCTGAAACTTCTGACACCTTTCTCCCATCAAATCTTCAACCAAAAAAACCCCTGATGCTCCAGGAATATCTATCCTTGTTATTGTTTTACCGATGAGACTAAGAGATTACTCTAATCCCAGTCATATACACAGTGATACTCATTTAAACTATCAATTACACACATACACTCACACACAAAATCCTGAATCCAGTTTCGCCTTCTCTCTACGACCCCCAACACCCTAAGTCACACACACCCGGATTCTCATTACTTGCTTCCTGCAAAGCCTGCCTCATCGCCCTCATTCTTTTCATGCCCGGACTTGCATACAGAAGTCTGAGCTCAGAACAACAGTAGCCCTCTTAGCAATTTCGGAAACTTCTCCCTTTTGACCTCCCCACCCCCGTTTTGAGTTTAGCGATTCCTCCCCTGCATCTCCCCAATCCCTTTGCAGGTTCCTGGTCTCCTCCCCTTCGGCTCCCTAACCAGCTTTGGGTCTCAGAAGCTCAGGTCCCACAGCTTCAATGCACTGAGGAATCCCAAGCCAAACGCACGCCCAAACAAGGGCCAAAACGGCGACCTAGGAAGCCCGCGCACTCCTTGGGCGCAGCGACACTTCCAGAAGTCTCCGCGATGTGGCCAGGAGGAGACTGTGAAGAATCAAAACAAGTTTCAAACGGTCCATCCACCGCTTTTCCTGCTCCGAACTACATTTCCCAGAAGGCTCGGCGGTGCGAATCCTCTTGCAAACTAACCCTCCTCTTCCTGAGCCTGTCCAACTCTTGGGAATAGTAGGACGGGCCCGAGAAGCCCATTTCAAACATGTAGGGGTGGACTTCTTTGGGAGCTACGGCCCGAGGCTGAGCCACGCTCCGCGAGGCCTCCGGCGAGGGGTTCGATAAACGGGCACAGCTAACCCTGACAGGAATCCTGACGATCAGTAGCCACCTTGCCGGCCAGCCGTACGCCTCTAACTACATTTCCCAGAAGTCTCCTCGGCATGAACACGTTCTCGCGTGATTTCAGCCTCAAAGTCACGCGCTGGCGGGACCCTCTGGTCTGGCACCGGCAACTTGCAGTGCTGTAGAGGGTTCTGCTGCTCTGGAAGCTTGGGAGGCCTGTGGTGAGGACCCGAGGAGAGGGCGGGGCCGGAGTCGGAGCCTCGGCTTTGTATGGCGGAGGAGGTGAGATTAAAATGGTGTGATTGTGTCTGTGTGATGGTATGTGGTGAATGACCGTGTGGTTGTGACTGGCTGTTCCTGTGGTGAGCGTGTGGTTCCAGTGATCACCGTATGCAGCACAGTCTGGGAGCCTGTGGCTGTGCTGGTGTGACTGGATGCGAGCCGATGGTGTGTGTATGAATGGGACCACGTGCGGCATTGTGTGTGCGGGTGTGGGGAGGTTGTGACTCCGAGGATGTGATAGCGTTTGTCCCCGTAGGGGTGTGTGGTTGTGTGACTGTGTGACTGGGTGCTGCAGAGTATAGGTGGGGCACCTGTAGATATTGTGTGGTTTTATCCGTGGTTAGTGCTATTGTGACTGAGTGTCCTCTTGGTAAATGTGTGACTGTGCTTATGTGACGGTTTGAGGCGCTGGGTTTGCTCCCCTTTTGCTTTGGTTGTGGGTTACCTCTAGCTGTATGTCCCCATGGTGATTGTGTGATTATGTTTGTGTAACTGGGTAAATGTATGAGGTTTTTTCACTTCTGTATACCTCTCTAACCATTGTACTGTAGTTTCCCCCCGTTTCTAAACTTTGTATCATTGCTGCCATACTGTCTTTTATCTTTTATTTTGCTTATTTGTACAACTATGTTTTTTAGAATTATCCATATTAGATATAATAGTGGTTCATTTATTTTCTTTGCTATATTGTATTCCATTTTTCCACTATACCACTATTTATTCATCCCTTCTAGTAATGATGGACATTTGAGTTATTTCTAGTGTTTTACTTTATAAACAATGCTGCCCCGAGCATTCTTTTACATAGGCTACACGTTCATGAGTTTATCTACCTGCCAATCGAATTGTTGGGTCATGTGATATTTTCCACTTTACTAAATAGTGCCAAAATGTTTACCAAAGCGGATGCACAAATTTATACCTGCACAGTAATGTTTGAAACATCTCATTGCTCCATATCCCTACCAAAACATGGTTCTGATAGGTTTTTTAAAAACATTTTTATGGTATGGTATATATAAAGTGTACAAATCTTAAGTATACAGCTGTATGTTTCCTACATCAATATAAAGAACTTTGCCAGTACTCCAGTTATTTCTCTCCCAGAATCACTGTTCAGAATTCTATCACCATTAGTTAGTTTTACCCATTTTTGAACTTCATATATAAATGAAATTATATAGCATGTACTCTTTTATGCCTGACTTCTTTTGTTCCACATTATGTCTGTGAGATTTATCCATGTTGATGAGTGTAATTGTACTTAGTTCTCATTACATTTGGGGATATATTGCAATTTACTAATTGATTAGACTGTTGATGGACATTTGATAGTTTCCAGTTTTTGGCTATTACAGATTGTGTTGCTGCAATGAACATTTCTACTGTGTTTTTGGTAAACACATAAATGCTTTTTTCTTGGGTAAATGTTTCGCAGTAGAATTGCTAGATCATAGGGTAGGCATATGTTTTTAAGAGATAGTACCAATTTCTCATGTGGTGGTACCAATTTCCACTCCATCCAGCAATGTATGTGAGTTTCATTTGTTCCACATTGTCTCCATTATTTGATATTGTCAGTCTTTTATTTTAACTGTTCTGGTGGTTGTATAGAGGAATTTCATCGCAGTTGTAATTTGCGTTTCCCTGACGTGTAATGATGTTCAGCACCTTTTCCTGTGTTTTTTGGCCATTTAGATATCCTGGTTTTTAAAGTGTCTGTTCAGGTCTTCTTACCCACTTGCCTCGTCTTAATTTTTTTTCATTTTAAAAAACTTTATTTTCATATTTTAAACATAGTGTAGAGAATTCCTATATATTCTTCACTCAGGTGCACACACCACAATTATGAAAACCAGGAAATATACACTAATACAAGACTTTTGGCTAATTTACAGACCTTTAAATTTGCTAAATGTCTTATCAGTGCCCTGTTCTGTTCCAGGATCCAATCTAAGATCCCACATTGATTTAATTGTCTTGTCTTATTAGTCTTCTCCCATCTTTATATAGTTCTTTAGTCCTTTTTATCTGTCATGACCTTGATACTTTTGAAGATTTATGTGCTGTTTCCTCATGGTTAAATTTAGACTGTGCATTTTTGGCAAAAAGATCACAGAAATGATGTTGTATTCTTTTCAGTGTGTCATATCAGGAGTCATGTGATAGCAGTATATCTCATTACTGGTAATGTTAACTTTGCTCACTTGGATAAGGTGGTGTCTGCCAGGTTTCTCCTTTGTAAAATTACTGTTTTTCCCTTTTTAATTAATAAGTATCTTGTGGGGAGATGCTTTGAGACTATGCAAAAATACTGTTTCTCATCATACTTTCACCCAGTAATTTTAACATCCATTGATAATTGTCGTCTGTAACAATTATTACTGTGATGTTTGCCTAGTGTTGATTTTCTCTATTATCCCTCCTACATTTGTTAATTTAAATTCTGCTGTAAGGAAGAGCTGTCCCTTATTCCTCGTGTGTTTATTCAATTATTTATGTATGAACTCATGGATATTTGTTTTATTCTATGAGTTTATTGTTATATAGTTTGTTGCTCAGATTGTCCCAGATTTGGCCATTAGAAACTCCTTCAAGTTGGCTCCTGTGTCCTTTCAACATGCCGTCAATTTTTGAGTGCTTTCTTACTTTCTGGCACCAAAATGTTCCAGGCTCTGTCTTGTATTTTCCTTTTTCCAGCCCTGGAATCAACAGTTTCTCCAAGGAGCCCTGGTTTCTTTTATTGGAGAGTGAATTTATAAACCAAACTCTGGGCACCTGGTGTGCTCATTGCTACTGGGGTGTAATTGCTGTAGTTCTTGTCAGTGGACAAAGGTAGAAAATATACAAATATATATACACACATCTATATCTATTTGTCTATTTATTTGTGTATGTTAAAAAACCCACTAGTTTGTACTCATACTTTCGATTCCAATCCAATACCATGCGATTCTGTCAAGAACTGTGAAGTGTCTGAGATTTTACCTTACTTTTAAGTTAACAAGTTAGCTTGCCAGAGTTGCACAGATGCTGGCAGGAGATGTGAGACTTCTGAGTCAGGATGAATGACAGTTTATTGCTCATAGCAATAGTCAATGTATCAACATTTTCTTGCACTGGATCCCATAGGGTGATGCAAAATACACAGGTATTTGTGTGTTCACTTGAATTTAGGTAACCTGAATCTTTATAATAGGTAGTAAGCATGCCTATCCTTTGCTCTGGAGGGAAACTGTTTCTATCTTCCAAGGCTGTTCACTATATAAATATCTTGGAGAAATAGTTCAAAATAATAGCACTTAGTGCCTCTGAAAACAGGATGTGCAGAAACACTCGAGACCCATGGAGAATTGTCTTCATCATGTTTGGCCATTTCTTTATTTGTAACTCCTTTCTCCAACAGTGAGAAACCTGTTTCTTAGTATCAATAATTTTTTACACATATCCTGGAATACATGTAGTTTCAGAATTGCTAACCCATACTCATGTAAACGAATTTACTAACTACAGTAAAGTATTTGTGTGCAACTTTTTTTCTTTAACCTTTCAGTGTATAGTCAAAAACTGTTTCCTGAGTTATTTCACTTAGTTCTTTTCTTAGCCCCTCTTCAGTGTAGTTTTGCTACTCAGTTTTCATACATTTACCTTTGTGTGTTATGCTTTCCGTTCCCCACATCCTAGTTGATTGTAACATGTCACAGTATTTTGAGTGTGAAAACCTTAATGTAGTTCCTGCCCACTCCCTGAGCATAATCAACCTCATTAGTTTCTGCTTTATTCTACTGGTATTTCTTCACACCAGTGAGCAGATACATGTATTCTTTTGCATGGCCTCTTTTTTTTCATTAAAGATAGCATATTCTAGGTACTGTTTTGAACATTGCTTCTTTTACTTAATGTTATATCCTGGACATCACTCCGCCACAATTCAAAGAGATACTCCTAGTTCTTTTTTTTTTTTTAACAGCTACATAGTTTTCCAGTATATGGATTTACTAAGGTTTATTCAACCACTCTCCTATTGTGGGCATTTAGGTCATTTACAATATTTTGCTACTAGAAACAATGCTGTAATAAATAACTTTGTATATATGTATTTTTGTATTGCTGGAGGCATATCTTCAGGGTAGATTCCTAGAAGTGGAATTGCTGGGTCAAAAGCTAAGTGTGAATGCAGTTTTGTCAGGTATTGCTGAATTCCTCTCTAGAGCTGCTGTACCAGTTTTCATTCCCACTTGTAATGTGTAAGAGTGCCTGTTTCCCCCACAGCCTAGCCAACAGGATGTATCATCATGCTTTTTAGTTTTTACCAATCTAATACATGAAAAATGTCTCTGTTTTCTTATTTCTTTCATTATGAGTGTGCTTGAACATTTTAAAATCTTTTTGTGTGTGTGATTGCCTATTTATGGTCTTTTTCTAGCAGGTTTTAGCCCTTTGTCTTTTATGATTAGTGCTTTTTTGTATCTTGAAAAGAAATCTTTGCTTATTTCCAAGGTCTTGAAAATATTCTCCTATGTTTTCTTTTAGAAGCTTTATAGATTTAGCATTCACATTTAAGTCTGTGATCCATCTTGAATTTATTTTTGTGTATGGTGAGAGGCAGGGATAAAGGTTAATTTTTTTTTCCCATTAAGTACCCAGTTGTTCCAGCACTGTTTATTGAAAACGTCGTTCTTGCCCATCTGAATTGCAAGGAGCTTTTATCATGAATCAAGTGATATTATATATGTGGCTCTCTTCCTGGGCTATATTCTGTTTTATTTGTCTTTTTGTTGTACCACTGTCTTTTTTGTGTGTGTGTGTGTGAGGAAGACCAGCCCTGAGCTAACATCCGATGCCAATCTTCCTCTTTTTTGCTCAGGAAGATTGGCCCTGGGCTAAAATCTGTGCCCATCTTATATGGGACGCTGCCACAGCATGGCTTGACAAGGGGTAGCGTCGGTGCGCTACCGGGATCAAACCTGCCAACCCCGGACTGCCGAAGCGGAGCGCGCGCCCTTACTAGCTGTGCCACTGGGCCGGCCCCCTACTGTCTTAAAATCTGTAATATTAGTCCTCCAACTTTTTTCTTCTTTTTCAGGACTGTCTTGGCTATTTTAAGTCCTTTCGATTTCCTATTGATGTTAGAATCAACTTGTTAATTCTCACCAAAAATGAAAAATCTTTGCTGGGATTTTGTTTGTGAATCTGTATGTTAATTTGGGGAAAATTGACATCTTATCAATATTGAATCTTCCAACTAATAAATATGGTATATATCTACATTCGTTAAGTTTTTAATTTCTCTCGGCAATTTGTTATAGTTTTCAGTGCACATCTTTTGTTAGATTTATGACTCGTATTTGATGTTTATTGTTGAAACTAAATGGTATTTAATTTTTTTTATTTTCCAGTTGTTTGTTGCTAGAAGTACAGTTGCTTTTTGTATATTGTCCTTGTATCTAACATCTATAAAACACTTACTATAGATGCTATTTATCAAGTTGAGGAAGTTCTCTTTCTCATTCGCTAAGACTTTTTTACATTAATAAGAGCCAAATTTAGACAAATGAATTTTCTGTGTCTATCAAGAGGATCATATGGTTTTCTTTTTTTTATATCAGTGTGGTAAATTACATTGATTTTTCAAATATTGAACCAAACTTTTCTTCCTGAAGTAAATCCTACTTGGCCATAATGTATTAAACTTTCTATTTCACTTGGTTAGATATGTGAATATTTTGTGTAAAATTTCTGCATGTATGTTCATGAGAAGTATTGGCTCATAATTTTCTTTTCTTCTAATGTCTTCATTAAGTTTTGGTGTCAGGCTTATATTAGCCTCATAAAATGAGTAGGGAAGAATTTCCTGTGTTTATTCACTATGTGTAAGGCCAAAGTTATTCCTTAAATTTGGAAGAATTCACTGGTGAAGCTGTCTAGGCCTGAAATTTTCTTGATAGGAAGATTTTAAATATGGGATCAATCTAACTCTTTAGATGTTCTGTCGTTTTTGTTTATTAGTTTGGGCATGTTTTTAGCTTTCAAACTTAAGAACATAAAGTTATTAGTGGTCTCATATCATCTTTTTAATTTCTGGGGCATCTGTAATGATGTTCCCTTTTTCATTCCTCATTTTATTCATTTGTGTTACCCTCTCTTTTTTTCATCAGTGCTCTTGGTCATGCATCTTTTCCTCCTCTCGTGCTTTCAAGATTTTTTCCTTTCTCTTTGGTTTTCTTTTTTTTAAAGATTTTATTTATTTATTTTTTCCCCCCAAAGCCCCAGTAGATAGTTGTATGTCATAGCTGCACATCCTTCAAGTTGCTGTATGTGGGACTCGGCCTCAGGATGGACGGAGAAGTGGTGCCTCGGTGCGCGCCCGGGATCCGAACCTGGGCCACCAGCATCGGAGCGCGCGCCCTTAACCACCAAGCCACGGGGCCGGCCCCTCTCTTTGGTTTTCAACAGTTGGACTATGATGTGCTTAGTTGTAGTTTTGCTTTTTGTTTTGTATGTTTGTTTTGTTTTCCTTTTTATTTATTATTCTTCAGGTTTGCTGAGTTTCTTGAAACTCTTGTTGAAGCTTTTGATCAGTTAGTCTATCGAATATTAATTCCTCTCCAATCTCTTTTCTCCTCTGAGACTCCACTTACATGTAGGGTAGATCTTTTAACTGTGTCCCATGTGTCTTTCATACTCACTTCTGTTCTTTCTGTTCTTTTTTCCTCTGTACTTCATGTGGATATATATATTTTTTATTTGTCTTGGAGTTCAGTAATTCTGTCTTCTGCTTGTCTGGTCTCAAGTTAAAACCATGCAGTGACTTCTTTTTTTTTTTTTTTTGTGAGGAAGATCAGCCCTGAGCTAACATCGATGCCGATCTTCCTTTTTTTTTTTTTTTTGCCGAGGAAGATTGGCCCTGAGCTAACATCCGTGCCCATCTTCCTCTACTTTATATGGGACGCCACCACAGCATGGCGTGACAAGCAGTGCATCAGTGCGCACCCGGGATCCGAACCTGTGAACCCCAGGCCGCCAAAGCAGAGTGCGAACACTTAACTGCTTGCACCACCAGTCGGGCCCCTGTAGTGACTTCTTAATTTCTTACTTTGCTGATCTAGATTGTCTTTTTGATTCTTTTGTATAGATTTCAATTTTGTTTAATTTCTTAACTTACCCATTTGCCTATCTTTTCCTTGGTTGTCTTTAACATTTTAATTATAAATATTTTAAATTATTTGTTTGCCAGTTCCAATATCTGAATTATCTGTGGTTCTGCTCCTATTTTCTGTTTCTTATCTCCTTGCATGTCTAGTAATTTTCAGTTGTATGATAGATATTGTGTCTAAAACAACTGATGGGGCTAAGGCCAGTCTCTACCTACTTCTGGCTTCTCATTATATATGAAAAATTAAACTGCTTTTCAGGTCTCTGTTACTAACAAATACAATTACTAGCATACAGGAAATTATCAGGATAATGCTGGAAATAATTTAAAACATTTTTTATTAAAATTATTTATTTAATTTATTAAAATTAAAATTTATTAAGGGGGCTGGCCCGGTGGCGTAGTGGTTAAGTTCATGCTCCACTTTGGTGGCCCAGGGGTTCGCAGGTTCGAATCCTGGGCGCACACCGACACATCACTCATCAGGCTACGCTGTGGCAACATCAGACATACAAAATAGAAGAAGATGGGCACGGATGTTAGCCCAGGGCCAATCTTCCTTAGCAAAAAGAGGAAGATTGGCAACATGTGTTAGCTCAGGGTCAATCTTCCTTACCAAAAAAAATTAAAATTTATTAAAATTTATTATTTAGAAGAGTGCAAAATGCTCAAAAAATTTAAGTTATTTAGTAGATATCAAAGGACTCTCTTCTCTTTAGTGGTGTCTTTTGGCAGTGCTCCATACCACAGGTGTAGTCATTTTGCAAGCATACTACAGTCTTGGCCACAGAGATTGGTGGCTTTAAAAGGGAGGAGCAGATCCCCCAGATGCAAGAATTCAGCCTGAGAGGATACTCCCTAGGGGCAAAGATGAAGAGGGTTGGGAAAGCTATTGAGCTATTGAACTGAGAATGTTTCCTGCCCGTTCTGCTTGGAAAGTGCAGCACATGAGGACATCCCTTTAGCCAGGGAAAGGCCGGAAAGAGAGACCAGAACGGGGGACTTAAAGTGAGGAATATGAGAGAAGGAACTCTGTTTCCAAGTCTTTCTGGATTACTGTTGATTCTTTAGTATCTAGCACAATGCCTGGCACATAATTGGCTATGTGGTTGATGAAAGAATACTAAGAGCTTAATAAATACTACTACTAATAATAATATTAAAGGAGTACTTTCAAGTTTTAAGGAAGAGACATTTGTGGATTACTTTAGTTTTCATTTCCTGGAATGTGTATACCCCTGGGAGAATGCAGCGAGTGTGTAGGGGTAGAAGAAGCCATTAAATAATTGATAACTTGGTGCTACTTCCTGGGTTGTCAGTTTTACCTGAAATTATTGATAAATTGTTTAATGATCAAGAAGCCTTGTGCATAGAGAGGAATGCTCACTGCCCTTTATACTTTTATAATGCTCAGTTTATTATATTCCTATATCTAATAAAGAAAAAAAATTCTTAAACATTTAAACATTGATCACAAATTCAGTTACTCCATCTTAAGCATGCAGAATATACACAATTATTACAATTTTTATTACTACACTTACAGTCAAAAGCTATTCTAAAGCATCAATGATGTGGGTTTAGTCCATTTGTACTTTTTTTGTACTTTTTATTTCCTTCCTATTGTTACACTAATTTTAACGTCTTCCTAAAGTTTCAGTAATATTACTTTCTTTGCTTTTCTGGATTTCAATTATCTTAAGGCAAGACTCTTTAACCCCAAAAGTCTTCTCAACAAGGTGAGATTAGAGAACCTGGTTTATCAATCAGTTGTTTCTTGGTCAGGACTTAGGACCTGATTGTACAATCCAAGATCATTGAAAACTGATTTGACCAATGTATATCCAAACTAAAATGCATATGATCGACTTTTAGAGATTAATCATTCAGAATTCATATATGGGTAAAGTGAAATATGTACAAAAATATTTATTACAGCATTGTTTGTTGTAGTGAGAGACTGGAAACAACCCAAATGATCATAGGCAGCAGATTGGTTAAATAAAGTATATCCATTTAATGGAATACAATGTATCTAAGAGAATTATGTAGCTCTGTATGTACTAGTTGGGATCCGGTCTAAGATATACTAAGTAAAAAAGAGCAATATGTATAACAGTGTGTATAATATACTAAGATTTGTATTAAAAAATTTTTATCTTTGTGTGTATGTACATATGTATACGAATTATGTGTTCCAAGCTATATTGGGTTGTGCAAATCTATCCTGCTCCAGTCAAAGCCTAAGGTTTCTGGAGTTGAGAATAATGAGAGATTTGCCCATTCTTCTCACTAATACCCCTCAAGTGTTTGTGTGGAGTGAACAGAGGGGAAATGATCATGCTGGGAGTTATGAGGCAACTGGGATCTTAACGAGGATCTTCTTTTGCTTCCTCCAGCTCTGCTGTTTTCCAAAAGAGGAGCCCAGAGGAGGAGTGGTACTTTTCTGCAAATATCAAAGCCATGGCTCAGGTGAGATGCTGTTTCCTTTTGCTCAAATAGAGTCATTTTTACCCCTTTCCTCATCATGATGCTTTTTGTTGTTTAAAAAAAGCAAAACAAAAACTTTCAGACAGTTTAGTTATAAGCAATGCCAAAGTTGTCTTACCCTTGCTCTAAAGAAAAAGGTTTCTAATAAGCCAATTCAAAATTTCTGTCTCACTGGAGATATTTGTAGAAAAAAGAAGTGCTTAGATAATCATTGTTGGAAAAAAGTAAAGAATGTCTGGTTAAAAATCTTGACACTTTTGGGGCCGGCCTCGTGGCGTAGCGGTTAAGTGTGCGCGCTCCGCTGCTGGCGGCCCAGGTTCAGATCCTGGGCGCGCACCAACACCACTTGTCAGGCCATGCTGTGGCAGCGTCCCATATAAAGGAGAGGAAGATGGGTATGGATGTTAGCTCAGGGCCAGTCTTCCTCAGCAAAAAGAGGAGGATTGGCATGGATGTTAGCTCAAGGCTGATCTTCCTCACAAAAAAAAAATATTTACATTTTTAACTTACAGATAACTGTTAGAGAGCCAACTGGTTGGATAACAAGTTTCTCTGAAGATATCTTAAATTAAAATCCATCAGAAAATTGCTTATAGATTTCATCAAGAATCCTTACTTGTTCCCACAAAGAGGTTGTGAATTACATAATGTAAAAAAAACGGCCTGATTAAGACCAGCTTTGGAAAAATTTTTTGTTGCTGATTAACACAGTCCCCTTTCAGGAACCTGAGCCCCATTTCCTCCTAAACAACCCAGTGCCCTCCCTAGTTCCCCCTTCTTCTTTTAAACGATGTTTACAAACTCATTTAGTAAGTCCTTCAGCATCTTCTATCTCAGACTTCTGCCAGAAATCTTGATAGAACAGAAGTGTGTTTCCCATTTGTTAATGAATCTAATTTGCTTGGACGGTGATTTGATAGGATGGAAATGAATAATTAGAGACACCTCTTACGTGGTTGACCTAGATTTTCCAGTATGAGAATATGTGGAATGATTCTGTTTGATTTTAGTCTTAATACATGGAAGGATCTCCTGGTGTATGAGCCTGTCAGGTTTGGGCGTATGACTAGTGATCAGTGCAAAACTCTGACACCCCACCAGATCATCCATGATAAACAGACTTCAGTAACGCCGTTGTGTGAATCTGGATCATCCTCCATCAATTTCCTGTAACTCAGGAACAAAGGGAATTTACAGTTAAGCAAAAGGTGGTTATAAGGAAGATTGAGCCAATGTTGGGGGAGGTCTTTAAAGATCACCTACAGCCTCAATGTCTGTAAGCAAAAGAAAAGTTATAATTTATATCCATATAATAGAATATTATTCAGTAAAAAAAAATATGCTTATGAAAAGAGTTTTTTGTAACAAAGAATAACTCTTATTATATGGTAGTGTGACATGAGAATGGATCAAGTCTTGAATTATATGCAAATTTAATTTTCTAAGATAAAATATTTTTTAAAGTCATTTTATACGTATTTATAAGGGAAGTAGTACAGTTCCAATCTTGCCTCATCACCAGCCCTGCTCCCAAAAGGTGGCTGCCCTCAACACTTGAAAATGGTTTAATTGCTATCTTTTGATGAATCAGTTTTACTCATTGTCCCTTAACTTACTGCAGAGTGGAAGGGACATTGTACTCCTGTATTGCACCCTTCATTTCCCCTGGTTCTCTTATTACTTATATCACAATTTTTGGTTAAATCAATAGTGTACATAATATTATGACAAATATCACTCACTGTTTAGCCAGTTCATGGCTTTATTGTATTACAGCCTTTCATTTTTTCTGGGGCTAATTGCTCCCCGCCACCACCCCATTTGCTTAGTTGGCCATGTATTTATATCCAAAATCTCCAGAATGTCTGCCACATGCCAGTCAAGATGTTTTCTGGTCAAACACATCAATTCCTTTTGAATGTGGAGACTTCCGTCCCTTCTACTCCCATCTGGTCTGGTTACTCTCTAGGCCTGCTTCAGTTTTCCCAAGACTTTCCTTTTTTTGTTTTCCTGGGATTTTCCTTCACTGTTCTGTGTTAATTCACCTATTTCTTGAATCTTATCTTCCTCTTATCTGGTTTACTCCTCCATTTTGATGGAGCACATCCTCTGGTAGTTTCCTAAGAAATTGTGTTTGTGTCCTTTTATGTCTAGGAATGTCTTTTTTCAACCCTCACAACAGAATGATAGTTTGGTTATAGAAGTCTAGGTCAGGATTTCTTTTTTCCATCAGAATATTGAAGAATTGTTGTTATTTCTTGTTTTTAGTGGAAGTGTTCAGAACCCCATTGCCTCTCTGATTCTTGATGTCTTTTATATGATCTACTCTCCTCCGGATGCTTTTAATGTCTTCTCTTTATCCCTTATTCTGAAATTTTACTTTTAGCTATTTGGGAAAGAGGAGCGAGAAAGAAGCTCGCATGTGGTGATGACGTATAGTTTGACAAGTATTGTGCCAGGCATTTGTATATACTGTTTCATTTAATTGGGAAACTCATATTAGCTCAAGTTTGTACCTTCCCAGACTTACTTGGATAATGGAGATGTCCCACTATACACAGGCAGTTTTATCTGGAGGAAACAGAATGACATGGGCGCACAGAGATTCAGTCAGGCTTATTATTTGTTTACGGTCCTCCACTTGCATTCCAGACCTTCAGCACCACTCTGTATGCTTGCTGTTTTTCACTTCCTCTGTCTTTGTTTTTGTCTTCTCTCTTTCCTTCACAAAAGCACTTTTTTAAATTAATCAAGTCATATACATGGTTGTTGTTCCAGGAGTCAGTGATGTTCAGTGATGTGTCCATAGACTTCTCTCAGGAGGAGTGGGAATGCCTGAATGATGATCAGAGAGATTTATACAGAGATGTGATGTTGGAGAATTACAGCAACCTGGTTTCAATGGGTAAGGACATCTGTCCATAATAATTCAGATTCTGCCCTCAGAAGGTCTCCGTCCTTCATTGTGAAATGCTCACCTACCTTTCAAGTAACCAGTTGGATTTCTACATCCTGTTCCCAGAGGAATGTTTTTAATATTGTTGAGTTAGAGGAAGCTTCATTGAGTTATGGGGGAAGTTTCAAATCCTCTATTGTTTCATAAATCTGTTATTCCTTTCTTTGACTCTTTCTTAATGAAGGGACTGGATTTGAATTCTGGGACATTCTCATCGTAAACTTGTCTTGTTACTTCTTTTGTAAGCAGGACACTCTATTTCTAAACCAGATGTGATCTCCTTCTTGGAGCAGGGGAAGGAGCCTTGGTTGGTTGACAGAGAACTAACAAGAGGCCAGTGGCGAGGTAAGTGAGGCCCGGCAGTTAACAACCCAGTTCATCAGTGGAGAGTCTGCTTCTTTGAGATGCTATCTGCGAAGCTCCCCTTAAAAACTTTAGGCCTGTTGTGCAAAAGTAAGCCTTTTCAGCGTGAGCTTTCAAATAACCTTACCTTTCCGCTTACTCAGTATGCTCTGCCTGCTCTTCTCCTCTTATACCTCGTTCCCAATTCTAACCAGCTGGTCCCCTCCTGCACCCTTTCTAATGAGATTCCTTTCTATCCGTGTTTTGGGTCTAGTTCCTCAAAGCTTCTCATCCTTTTTTGTATTTAGTCTTAAAAAAGCATTGCTGTCTCCTGAAACATAGTCTTTTCTACATTGCCAAAGACTTATTTTCTTTAGAGTTTTTTAGATACAGTAGTTCATACGCTCATTGATTCATTCATACTTATAATGAGCATTTAGTGATTTTCTAGTGTGTGTGAGGTATTCTGCAAGGTGCTGCAGAGATTAAAAAAGGAATAAGCAGTTTCAGAATTTGTAGCTTTATAGGAGTACTGGAACATGTCTGTCTATAACTTCTGTAAAGTAGAACCACTATAAGAGAGGTTAAAATAGAGAGTGCAGCAGAAGGTGAGGGCTAAAGGTGTGGAAAAGGGGTTGATCCGTGTAGAAGTCATAGCGGGAGATTGGAGCCTGCATGCCATTGACCTCAGGTAGAATGTGGGAAATAAAGAGTCTGTGCCTTCCTGGAGAACTGAGAGCTGGCAAAGATAAAGAGATTTGATATGAAGGAGGAAAAACAGGACAGCACATTCATTCCATCGGTGTATGTTTATTGAGTACCTGTTGTGTACTGTATACTCCGTAGTAGCCAGCACTGTTCTCAACCCTGAGGTTACAGCAGTGAACAGAACATGCAGATCTCTATTCCCACAGCTTACCCTCCAGGGTGTATTTATTTATTTATTTATTGTATATACACAAATAAATGAATATATAATATATTGGGTAATAGTGAGTGCTAAAAAGAAAAACAAAGTGGAGAAAGGGGATAGTGGGTGCTGTTTTATGTGACATGGTAAGAGACACTTTTTCCAATAAGGTGACATTTGGGCAGAGACCTGAAGAAATACTGTAGTAAATCATTATATGTGGTTACTGGGAAGAAGAACATTCACGAGAGAGAAAGCCAAACGTTCGAGGGCCCTGGGGCCGATGTGTGTTGGCTGTGTTTGAGGAGCAGCCAGGGAGGCCAGTGCTTCATCTATACCTGTTATTGTTGAAATATTTTCAAATAAATCCAAGACCTCACGTCATTTCACCTTTGCACAACCTCAATATGTAATTCTAAAAAATATGGACATTTTCTCCCTTACATAACTTTAATGCCATTATTGTCCCTAATAAATTTTACAATGATTTCTTAGTACACTGGACTGTTTTAGTGTCACTATATGGAGTACTAGTGAGAACAGACATTTTCATCTTAATGGTTCTATTGTCTTTAACTTGTTCACTACTGTATTTTACACTTTTTTATCTATTACTATCCTTATTTTTTCAGTCAATTTTTATGGACTTTGTGAAATAAAAACATTTATTTACCCATTTCCAGAGGGTGCTTTTACTTTGTAGTTTTAATTTGGATTAGCATCTTTAATATGTATGTTTTAATGTGTTGGTAGTCAGCTCCTTTGTGGTTAATATGATTTGTGAGTTTAGAAAATTAACTGGCCTCTACAAATTTTACAGATATTTTATTGTGTTTTTCTTTTTTAATTTTCTGCAATTTGTTTTATAGCATTTAAATCCATTTTAAATTTCTTTTGCAATAAGGTATACATTGAGAGTCCAAATCAACCACCCCCCCCATACACACACACACACACACACACACACACATATCCACACATCTTATTTTAGCACCATTTACTTATCAGCTGGTTATTTCATCATTGTTTTATCTGCCTATTCAGTAATAAGTTCTGATTTATGTTAGTTTTTATTTCAGGGCCTCTTTTTCTATACTTTGATCTATCTATCCACCTGTGCCTGCAGAGATAGATATGCCTAGCAGGGAATTCATATATTTTAATTCTTTCTATTGGAAATTATCACATATACAGAAAAGTAACAAGCTATAGGTGGACATTCAAACAATATGGAATGAACTCTCATGGAACCATCACCTAGGTCAAGAACTACAACACTACCAGCACAGATCTCTTGGTGTCCACAATGTCTGTGTGTCCCTTCATAGTTTTACCACCTAAGAGTGCCACCCACAGCAATGTAGTTTAGTTTTACTTGAGTTTGAATTTTATATACATTGAATCATACTATATATATTCTTTTATGTCTTGCTTTTTTTTTTTTTTTCCTGAGGAGATCAGCACTGTGCTAGCATCTGCCAATTCTCCTCTTTTTTTGCTGAGGAAGACTGGCCCTGAGCTAACATCCAATTCCAATCCTCCTCTTTTTGCTGAGGAAGACTGGCCCTGAGCTAACATCCGTGCCCATCTTCCTCCACTTTATATGGGACGCCGCCACAGCATGGCTTGCCAAGCAGTGCATTGGTGCACACCCGGGATCCGAACCAGCAAACCCCGGGCTGCCGCAGCGGAGTGTGTGCACTGAACTGCTTACGCCACCGGGCCGGCCCCTTATGTCTTGCTTTTTTATTGAACATTTTGCTTTTAAGATTCATACCTACTGTTGCTAGTAGTCAGAGTTGATTCATTCCATGGTGTGAGTGTATCACAGTTTATCACTTGTACTGCTCATAGACAATTGCGTTGTTTCCAGCATTTGACAGTTACAAACAGCTACTATGAACATTTTCTCTGTTTAGGACTAGAGAGAAATGAATGCATCATAAGACATCATATCTTCATCTGCCTGATTTTCAGCTTTTCTTTAATGCCTATACTAGTTTACAATCCCACCAGCGGTATATGAGCGCTCCCATTCTTGCACATGCTTCCTAACGTATGGTATTGTCAAACTTCAATTTTGGTAATTTCAGTTGGTGACTGTATAATGATACTTCAGTGTGGTTTTAATTTGTATTTCACTTCTTACTGATGAGTTTGAACACATTTTCATATCATTGGTCTTTTGAAATTCTTCTGTAGTGAACTGCCTGTTTAAGGCTTTTTTTCCTGTTTTTCTATTGAATTGTCTGTAATTTTCTTAATGATGTGTAAGGGTTCTTTATATATTTTGCTTATGAGTACATTCCATGTTCTAAAAACTGTAAATATCTTCTCCCACTCTCAGTTGTCTTTTAGCTCTCTTTATGGTTTCTTTTTGTGAACAGAAGTTCTTAATATTAGTTAAATGTATCAGTCTTTTCTTTTGTGCTTCACAATTGTTGGGTCTTATGTAAGAAATTCTTCCTTAGCTTGTTTTTGAATCTTATATAAACAGAATCACACTATCTGTACATTTTTGTCCTGTTTCAGAAATCTGTGCTTACCATATAACACCATGAAGATAGTCTCCTGTTTTCTTCTTGATGTATTATTTTGTTCCTTTGTAATCTTTTCCTCTAATGGGCTAAATTTTTTCTGTGCTGTACTCAGGTGTGGTTACTTTAATTCCCCCCATATTTTGCTTCTGGTAGTATTTTTCAATCTCAGGACTCGTATCTTTTTTTGGTGGTAGGAAATCACTGGCAGTCATCTCTTCAAATATTACCTTGCTACCATTTCCTCTTTTCTCTCTTAAGCTCCTATTAAACAGAGATTAGAACTTCTGGATCATCTCCAATATCTCTTACTCTTCATCTGTTTTTCCATTTATCCTGACTTTATAATAGAATTCCTTGTCTTTTTCTTTTTTTTTTAATTTTATTTATTTATTTTGCCCCCAAAGCCCCAGTAGATAGTTGTATGTCATAGTTGCACATCCTTCTAGTTGCTGCATGTGGGATGTGGCCCCAGCATGGCCGGAGAAGCGGTGCGTCAGTGCACGCCCAGGATCTGAACCCGGGCTGCCAACAGCGGAGTGCGCTCACTTAACCGCTAAGCCACGGGGCCGGCCCTCCTTGTCTTGATTTGTATTGATTCACTAATATATTCTTCAACTCTAACCTTTTGGCTCTTCAACCTATCCATTAAGTTTTTTATTTAAAAAAAATAGTATAGTTATTTATAAAATATGGTATATACCCAATAGGATATATATAACATATAATTAACATAAAATTATAAGATAATAACATATAAATCTCTAGATTTGCATATGCAAGAGATCTGTTAGGAAATACACCAAGGAATATAATTGCTGGGTCTTGGCATACATACTTATTTCAGCTTTACTGTGTAATGCCAAACTGTTTTCCAAGTGTTTGCATCACCATTTTCCCTATAATTGATACTGTAAGATTTTTTCCATTTTTTAACAATCAGATTGATGAGTATAAAATCTTATTTCATTGTTTTAAATTAAATTTTTCTGGTTACTGTTGAAGATGATTACCTTTCCATATGTTATTTGGCCATTAGATTGTCTCTTCTGTGTAATGCCATTTTGATCGTTATTGTGTTACACTGTCTTTTTCCTTAGATTTGTAGAAATTCCTTATATATTTTCTAGTTACTAAGTTTTGGTCAGAATTGTTTTAAAGATGTCTTTTCCAGTTGTAGCTTCTTTATTCACTTTCTTTATGATGTCTTTTACAGTAATTCTTCATGTCACTATGGTTAAATTATATATTTAATGGTTAAATTATATATAGTTTAGGGGCCAGCCTGGTATGTAGTGGTTAAGTTCGCGTGCTCCACTTCGGCGGCCCAGAGTTCGCAGGTTCGGATCCCGGGTGTGGACCTACACACTGCTCATCAAGCCATGCTGTGGTGGCATCCCATATACAAAAATAGAGGAAGACTGGCATAGATATTAGTCAGGGACAATCTTCCTCAAGCAAAAAGAGGAAGATTGTCAACAGATGTTAGCTCAGGGACAATCTTCCTCACCAAAAAAAAAAATTATATACAGTTTGTAAAAAATTCTACTTTTTCCTGTGTGCTTCACACCTTTGGAGTCTTAAAAAACCTCTCCTAGCCCAATTTTCCCCTCTTTTTTTCTTCTAAACATTTTTTTTTTTTTTTGTGAGGGAGATCAGCCCTGAGCTAACATCTGTGCTAATCCTCCTCTTTTTGCTGAGGAAGACTGGCTTTGAGCTAACATCTATTGCCAATCCTCCTCCTTTTTTTTTCCTTCCCCAAAGCCCCAGTAGATAGTTGTATGTCATAGCTGCACATCCTTCTAGTTGCTGTATGTGGGACACGGCCTCAGCATGGCCGGAGAAGCGGTGTGTCAGTGCGCGCCCGGGATCCGAACCTGGGCCACCAGTAGCGGAGCCCACGCACTTAACCACTAAGCCAC
Source organism: Ceratotherium simum simum (assembly GCF_057802395.1). Taxonomy (NCBI): domain Eukaryota; kingdom Metazoa; phylum Chordata; class Mammalia; order Perissodactyla; family Rhinocerotidae; genus Ceratotherium; species Ceratotherium simum. Next base: position 27,749,470 of record NC_141932.1, read on the forward strand.
CGGGCCGGCCCTCTTCTAAGCATTTTTATGTTTTGACTTTCTTATTAAAGCCCTATTATTGTAACTGGAGTTGATTTTTATAAATGATATGAGGTAGAGATCAGTTGTAATTTTTTTCCATATAGAAAACAAATTATCTTAACCCCACTGAATGAAAAGTCCATCTGTCTTCCACTGATCCACAGTGTTCCTTCTGTCATATATTAAAATTCCTTGTATACATAAGTCTCTCTTGTTCCACTGGCCTTTTTGTCTATCCCTGTCTAATTACTCTTGCTTTTATAATAAGTCCTGATCTCTGGTGGGACAGATCCCTCCACCTTTTTCTTCACAAGTGTTTGGTTATACTTGTCTTTTTGGTCTTCCACATAAGTTTAAAAATTACATTAAGTAAAGTTTCTTTAAAAATGTTGAATTTTTTTCAACATCCGTTCATGATAAAAACTCTCAACAAGTGGACATAGAGGGAATGTACCTCAACATGATAAAGGCCGTATATGACAAGCCCGCAGCCAACATCATATTCAGTGAGGAAAAGCTTTCAGATCAGGAACAAGACAAGGATGCCCACTCTTGCCACTTTTATTCAACATAATACTAGACGTCTTAGCCTGAACAATTATGCAAGAAAAGGAAAGAAAAGCCATCTAAATTGGAAAGGAAGAAGTAAAACTCTCTCTATTTGCAGGTGATATGATAATTATATATAGAAAACCCTAAAGACTCCACCAAAAAAACTGTTAGAATTAATAAATGAATTCAGTAAAGTTACAGGATACAAAATCAGTGTACAAAAATCAGTTGCATACACGAATGACGAACACTCAGAGAAATTAAGAAAACAGTGCCATTTACAATTGCATCAAAATAAAATACTTAGGAATTTAACCAAGGAGATGAAAGACCTGTACACTGAAAACTGTGAGACATTGATGAAAGAAATTGAAGATGCAAATAACTGGAAGGATATTCCATGGTCATGGATTGGAAGAATTAATATTGTTAAAATATCCATACTACCCAAAGCAAGCTACAGATTCAGTGCAATCTCTATCAAAATTCCAATGGCATCTTTCAGAGAAATAGAACAAACAATCCTAAAATTTGTATGGAACTACAAAAGACTCTGAATAGCCAAACAATCTTGAGAAAGAAGGACAAAGCTGGAGGCATCGCCCTTTCTGATTTCAAACTATATAACAAAGCTATAGTAACCAAAACAGTGTGGTATGGGCATAAAAACAGACACATAGATCAACAGAACAGAATAGGGAGTCCAGAAATAAACCTATGCATATATGGTCAATTAATTCACAACAAAAGAGCCAAGAATATACAATGGGGAAAGGACAGTCTTTTCAGTAAATGGTATTGGAAAACCGACATCTCATGCCAAAGAATGAAACTGAACCACTGGGGCCGGCCCCATGGCTTAGTGGTTAAGTGCGCGCGCTCCGCTGCTGGCGGCCCAGGTTCGATCCCGGGCGCGCACCAGTGCACCGCTTCTCCGGCCATGCTGAGGCCGCGTCCCACGTACAGCAACTAGAAGGATGTGCAGCTATGACATACAACTATCTACTGGGGCTTTGGGGGAAAAAATAAATAAATAAATAAAATTAGAAAAAAAAAAAAGAAACTGAACCACTGTATTACACCATACACAAAAATCAACTCAAAATGGATTAAAGACTTGAATGTAAGACCTGAAACGATAAAACTCCTAGAAGAAAATGTAGGCGATAAGCTCCTTGACGTGGGTCTTGGCAATGATTTTTTGGATTTGACACCAAAAGCAATGGCAACAAAAGCAAAAATAAACAATCAGGACTACATCAAAATAAAAAGCTTCTGCACAGCAAAGGAAACCATCAACAAAATAAAAAGGCAACCTTTGGAATGGGAGAAAATATTTGCAAATCATATATCTATCAGATATATATCAAGGGGTTGATATCCAAAATATATATACAGAACCCATATAACTCAATAGCAAAAAAAACCCCAAACAATCCAATCAAAAAATAGAAGATATAAAAAGAAACATAGAGATTTTAGAACTGAAAAATAGAACAGCCAAAATTTTAAAAATTCACCGGATAGGCTCAATAGAAAAATGGAGGTAACAGAGGAAAATTAGTGAACTTGAAGGTAAATGAAAAGAAATTAGCCAATATGAGTAACAGAGAAAAACGATTGAAAACTTAAAAAGAATACAGATTCAGGGACATGTGGGACAACAGCAAAGGTTTAACATTTGTGTCATTGAAGTCCCAGAAGGAGAGGAGAAAGTTCAGGACTGAAAAAAATATTTGAAGAAATAATGACTTACGTAATTTGTGAAAGCTATAACAAACATACCAATTCAAGAAATTCAGCTGCCTCAAACAGGATAAACCCCAAGAAGTCTGTACCCAAACACATCATAATCAAATTGCTGAAAACAGATGCCAAAAAAAGGAAGGACAGAACCATAGAAAAATAATGCATTACTTTGAATGACTGGATTTCTCTTCATAAACCATGGAGGCTAGAAAAAAGTCGAACAATATTTTATTGTGCTAGAGAACTGTCAACCCAGAATTCTATATCCAGCAAAAACCCTTCAGGAATGAAAGTGAAATTAAGAAAAGCAATATTGCAAATGTACATGGCAACTGAGATTCTGGCCTAGGGGTCCTTGTGACACTAGGCAATAGTGGGAACAGTGGCTAATGAGAGAGTCTGTACCGGCCCCAAAGGCGTGAGCACTTGTTAAGCCCAAGAGACAGCTGTCATATGTGAATGCAGGCCCAGTGCTGCCAGATAATCTAGTCTTTCAAGGAAAGCCAGAAATCCAGATTAAACAAAAGTATTAAATCTTCTGATCTCTATTTCCTATATAATTCTCCTTCCCCATAACTGTCACCATCTTTTTTTGGTCACCATTTCTATCCTTTCTCCTTAGAGAATTTTTTTTCAAGAGTTAATTCTAGGGCCGGCCCCGTGGCTTAGCGGTTAAGTGTGCGCGCTCCACTACTGGCGGCCTGGGTTTGGATCCCGGGCACGCACCGACACACCGCTTCTCTGGCCGTGCTGAGGCCGAGTCCCACATACAGCAACTAGAAGGATGTGCAACTATGACATTCAACTATCTACGGGGGCTTTGGGGAAAAACAGAAAAGGAGGAGGATTGGCAATGGATGTTAGCTCAGAGCCGGTCATCCTCAGCAAAAAGAGGAGGATTAGCATGGATGTTAGGTCAGGGCTGATCTTCCTCACACACACACACACACACACACACAAAGAATTCTAGTTTTAGTGATGATTGACTTTTCACTGTAGAATTTGAAGGTTTAACTTACTTTACACCCTCTTTCCTCATCATACAAATATAATTATATCATAATTTTTAAATTAAATCATCATTTGGTTCACCTAATCACTATATAAATAGTTTTCAGCGCTGAGCTCTGTAGTCACATGTCACTTCTTGCACCACTTTTTCTTTTCCATGTGATTAATCCTTGCCTCAATTAAGAGATGCTTAGTTGTCTGTGTATCTGTCACTGATCTAACTCTTTTTCAGACACATCAGATAACTGTGGTTTGTTTGTTTTTTAACTGAGACATGCCTCTCATCCTTTGTTCTTCTACCCCAATTGAGACTGTTACATAGCTGTCATTTTAGAATTTCCCTTCATTATATTCCCGTGGATTCTCTTAGGACCATCCCATGGATGCCTTTTACCTCTCGCCTTTGAATTCCTTTTGGTGCTCTTCTATATTTGGATGTCTTGGATACCCTTGTATACCCTGACTGCTGGATCTCTTGCCTTCCTCTTTCTTTGTTTATTCCCTCATTATTTTCAAGCACATCTTCCAAAAGCAACCAAGGAAAGTATGCAAGAGAAGTAAATAGAAAGTATATTTTGTGAATCTTTGCGTGTCTGAAAATGTTTTCATTTCACCCTCTTATTTTCTTATTTGATTGATAATTTGACAGGAGATGTAATTTTAGGTTGAAAAACTTACCTTCAAATTTTGAAGGCATTGCTCCATGGATTTCTAAAATCTAGCATCTAGTGTTGAGAAGTCCAAGACCCATTCAAGTTCTTAATTCTTTTATGTGACCTGTTTAATCTCTTTGGAAGCTTTTAAAGTTTATTCTTTATTTATGATGTTTTAAAATTTCATGTTGAGGTCTCATGATGTTGATTTTATTCTTTCATTTGGCTGGGCATATGCTGAGACATTTCATTCTGGAAACTTTAAGTCTCTGAAATTGTCTTGTGTTATTTTATTGGTCATTTGTTCCCAATCGTTTTCTCTGTTCTCTATGTTTCCGACTTTGATTGTTCACTTTTTATATCCAGTGCCTGGCACCATGTCTGACACATAGTAAGGCTCACTAAACTTTTTGAATTATTGAACACTCATAATTCAGATCTTAACATTTCTTGTCCTAGCCCTAGAATTTCTTTTTTTTCCTTCTATTTTCCATCTCTCTTTTTATGTTGTACTTTCTGTGAGATTTTAGGTTCTAATCCTTGTGTTAATTTTTATAAAAAACATTTTCTCTTTGAATATTTCTTTTTCTGACATCATTCTCTTGTGGGATTGTTATATATTGTTTTTAGAAGCAGTCTTCTTTTGATTTTTTTTTTAATTTTCTCTATTGTCTCTCTTTCCTGAGTTCCTTTCTCCTTTTTATTTTAATCTGTCATGTTTAAGATTTTCCTGAAACAGCTACTGACTCAAGGCTCTGCTCATCTAAAACTGCGGCATTAAAAAGCTGATTTGAGCTGGTTTGTGTCTGAGGATGTGTAGGTTTATTGGTTGTAGTCACTGTAATGATCTGTCTAGAACAGTTCATTGGCTGATACTACCTATCAGGTCTCTTTTCTTGGGCTGGTTTTCTCCAGAATGGAATCCTCTACTTTTTTTCTAGTAATTAATAAAATAAGCTGGGCTACCAGATTCTGGGATTTTACTGGGTACAGTGGGCTGAGGAATCAGCCTGCTGTATGGGATAGGTTTGAGAATCTGAAGTCTGTCTGTTTCTTATAGATCTTCGATTTATCTTCCTTTTTGCAGCCCCTCATGCACCCTACTTTCAAAGGTACCTGATGATTGCAGTTCTTGAAAATATCTGGGATTCCACAATAGGACCAGTCTGAGACTTAGGTTTCAGTTTTTTTCATGGTCTACCCTTTCTTCCATTCTCTTTGTCCTCATGGAGTTTCTTCTTTCGTTTAATCTCATTACTATCACTTTAGTGGGACTTCATGAAGGAGCAGTAATAAATGCATATATTTAATGTGCCATGTTTGGAAAGAGTATGTCCTTTTTTTCTAAAGGAATTTTTGAGACATTTTTTATTAAGGAGTATACATTTAAACACTTGCTAATTGAGTCAGTCAATAAATATTAGTTGATCTTCCAATATGTACCAGATACTGTGCTCAGAGTTGGGTACACATTGATGATGACAATGGACATTTTCCTTGCCTTCCTAGAACTTAAGACCTATTGAGGGGAAAAGATATTAAATGAACCTAAATAAATATGTAGTTACAACTTGTGAAAATCTTGCTAAGGAATAGAACGGAGTGCTAAAAGGGTGGTTATAAGCAGAGTATAATTTGGTCATGGGATCAGGGAAGGCCTAAAGAAGTATGATCTCTAAGTAGAGATTTGGAAGATCAGCAATAGTTATCAAGGCCAAGAATGAAAGAAAACACCTTCTAGACATAGGGAAAGGACCTGGAAAGGCCTTAGAAGGGACCAAGAGCTGGGAGCATTTGAACAACTACAAAATAGGCCAGTGTGGTTGGAGCTTGGAAACCAAAAGGGAGCATAGTGTGAAATTTAGTTGAGGAGGCCGGCAGGAACCAGATCATTCAGAGCTTTGTAGACCATGTTCAGGAGTTTGGCTTTTATTATAAGAGCAGTGTCATATGGGAAACCACTGAAGGATTTTAAGCAGAGCAGTGGCAAGCTAATAGGATTGCAGTGACATGGATTCAAGATTGCAAACCTCAAGTAGAGAAACTAGGTAGGAGGCTATTTCAGTAGTTCAAGGGAGAGATGTTTTATATTAGGTATTGTATTGAAGATTGAGGGAAGAGTTTCAAAATATATTTAGTAGCAAGATTAGGCAGTATTTGAAGAAGATGATACTAAGTGATTTTCACTTTTTGGGCTTGCAGTTTTCCCTGTGTCCATAGTGTGGTCTTCAAAACACTTCACTTGCCTAATGTCCCCATTTTTTAATAGAAATTCTTCAGTAATATTATCTCCCAAATACTAAATACTTATACCAAATACTTTTCATATATTATTCCCAATCCTCACAATGATCATAGGAGTTAGTTACCATTCCTATTTTATAGACTGAGAATTGGGGGCTCAGAAAGATGAACGAATTTTCCCAAGAAAACAAAGCTTGTAATTAACTGAGTTTGAGTTCAAAACACATATAACTGAATCTTGTACCTCTGATCTTTGAGTAGCGATACACTGCCTCCCATTATATTCTCCCCTTCTCTTTGAACCACAAATGCCCTTCCTGTCAGTTGGTCATCACTAATATAGTGCTTATGCACTTACTAAGTCCTCTCTTTTATTCTAAGGTCACCATCACAGAATTCCAAGGCAAATAGTATTTTCATCAAGCCCCAAACATATACCACGTCTAGCCACAGAAGAATCCTCCCTATCTACCACTCATGCTAGAGTCATTGAACATTTGACTTCTTAAGCTTTTCTCCCATCTGGATTGCCATCCTTTCTTTCCTTATCATGTGTTAAAGAGACTCTGGGCCTCCGGTCTACTGAATCTAGACCAGTGCTGTCCCATAGAACTCTCAGTGATGATGGTAATATCCTATGTTTGTGATTTCCAGTATGGTAGCCACTAGCCACATATGACTGTTGAACACTGGAAATGCAGATAGTGCTATTGAGGAACTGAATTTGAATTTTTATTTAATTTTAATTATGTTAAATTTAAATAGACACATATGCTAGTGGCTACTGTAATGGACAACACAGATCTAACCAGGGGCTGCCAAACTTTTTCTTAAAGGGCCAGATAGTAAATATATTAGGTTTGCAGTCAATGTGGTCTCTTTTGCAAGTACTCGCTTCTGCCATTGTAGCTCAAAAGCAGCTATAGAAAATACATAAATGAATAAGTGTGGCTGTGTTCCAGTAAAACTTTACTTACAAAAAGTGTTTCAGGGCTGCAGGTTATATTGCCAGCCACTGGGAATTTTCGCTCAGACATATTCATTTAATCCTGACAACAACTCTATTAAATAGGTATGCTCATTTTGCTTATTTTATAGTTCATGCTGTGGGGTACTCTTATATGTGTGTGTGCATATGGTGTGAGATTTTGTGTGTGTGTTTGTATGTACGCTTAGAGTCATCCTGTAACAAGGGAGATAAGATTAAGGTAATCTGTATATTTAGCAAGCTCCCCTAAGTAATTCTGATCTATAGCAATGTTTGGAAAGCGACAGCTTACTTACTGCCCTCATCTTACTATGCGATCTCTCCTCACTCTTCTTTTCTCACCCATTTTTTAAAAATTCAGTTTAATTCTCTCATTTTAATTGAAGTTTTACTTTTCCCAAACAAGAAAAATGTTAATGATTGCTTTCATATTTTCTTTCAGTCCTGGAATCAAGATGTGAGACCAAGAAATTATTTCTGAAGAAGGAAATTAATGAAATAGACTCAGCCCAGTGGGAGATAATGGAAAGACTTACAAGACATGACCTTCAGTGCTCTAGTTTCAGAGATGATTGGGAATGTAATGGCCAGTTTGAGAAACAACATGGCTCTCAGAAGGGACAGTTCAGTCAACTGATATTCACCCATGAAGGCATGCCCACTTTCAGTCAGCATCCATCCTTTACCTTACAGCAAATCATTAATAATAAAGAGAAATACTGTGCAACTAAGGAATTTGGGAAAACCTTTAGACATGACTCACAGCTTACTACACATCAGATAATTCATACCATTGAGAAACCCTATGAATGTAAGGAGTGTGGGAAGGCCTTTAGACATCCCTCAAGACTCAGTCATCATCAAAAAATTCATACTGGCAAGAAACCCTTTGAATGTAAGGAATGTGGAAAAACCTTTATTTGTGGCTCAGACCTTACTCGACATCACAGAATTCACACTGGTGAGAAACCCTATGAATGTAAGGAATGTGGGAAAGCCTTTAGTAGTGGCTCAAACTTCACTCGACATCAGAGAATTCACACTGGTGAGAAGCCGTATGAATGTAAAGAATGTGGGAAGGCCTTTAGTAGTGGCTCAAACTTTACTCAACATCAGAGAATTCATACGGGGGAGAAACCCTATGAATGTAAGGAATGTGGCAATGCTTTTAGTCAGAGCTCACAACTTATTAAACATCAAAGAATCCATACAGGGGAGAAACCCTATGAATGTAAGGAATGTGAAAAGGCTTTTCGTTCCGGTTCGGACCTTACCCGACATCAGAGAATTCATACTGGTGAGAAGCCCTATGAATGTAAGATATGTGGGAAAGCTTATTCTCAGAGTTCTCAACTCATTAGTCATCATAGAATTCATACTGGTGAGAAACCCTATGAATACAGGGAATGTGGGAAGACCTTTGATTATGGCTCACAACTTATTCAACATCAAAATTTGTACTGGTGATAAACCATAGAATTTATGAAATGTGTGGGAAGGCTTTAAATTATAGATCAAAACTATTCAGCGTCGAAGAATTTATCTTGATAATCTCTTTAAATAGAATAATGTAGAAACATCTTATTTGCTGACTGTAGCTTATTCAGCCCAAGAAAAATCATGTAGAAGCAGCAGTCTGTGAGTAAAATACATCTTGGAAGCCCTTTAATAAAAGCTCATATTTCTCTTGACATTAGATAATTCAAATCTAGCAAATACTGAAAATGACAGCACTTTTGACACCTTTCTAATGTTATCTTAACGTAGAGAATTCATGCTGAAATATAATCCTGTGATTTTCATTTTCTTTTTTATCCTAATTTGTGTGTAGTTGTTATATTCTTAATCTTTTAATCCATCTTAAATTTTATATGACTGTAAAGTCCATCTGTTTACATCATGGTTTGTAAAATACTTTTATTTTTAAAATACCTTTAATACCTGAGACAAATGATGTCTTTATTTTTGAAGATGGCTTGTTCTTTTGACTCTACAAAATTTAGGCTTTCTTATTGTAAAAACGTTCATGAATAACTGTCCATTCAGTAAATAGAGATCCTTTAATAGTTTTATGGCATTTCCTTATGTTGCTGTAATATTATTTTATTGAATCTCTATTGGTAGACATTGTAGTTTTCTCCAGAATTTTTGCCGTTATACACAGTGTCCTGATGGACATTCTCCCTGGGCTTTATCATTGTATCATGTCTTCTATTTTAGTTACAGAAATAATGCATGAATATATTTTCCTCATAAAAGATTTAAACATTACAAATAAGGCAGACATACCCTTTGACCACCATTCTTGTACCCATCTCCCTTCCCAAAGGAGTGATTATTTGTTTAGTATTTATCTTTCCTGAACATTTTTCTATGTTTTTATACATATATGTCTTGGTAGAAATTATAAAATGGGGATAATTATAATACCTACCTCATAATTTTGTGTGAGGATCAAATAAATTAAGACACATAAAGTGCTTAGAATTGTGCCTCTCATAATAAATAGATACTCCCTGAATGTTGGTCGTTGTTATTCATCATTGTCATTAGTATTATTTGTTGAAAGACAGCTGTTTCGGCAGACTTGACTCAACATTAGACAGGATATATTGTTGAAGAAAGACCCATTGAGAGTAATGAATTAAGGAAATTTTCCATCATTATTTATTTCCAATGGAACATGAGATAATCCTGGGCGTTGGTGGGGAAAGTAATGTATGTAATGTGTGGGAAGGACTTTATTCAGACTGGCGTCCCTTTTACTACATCATATAATACTTAATATAAAAACAAACAAGAATATAGGCAAAACACTGGTGACATTGGTGGAGAAAAAGTGTGAAAAGACATTGTGTCTGAAAAATGGATAAATAGACATATATGCATATGTATATATACACATAGAAACCTTTTGGTTAACCAATTTAAAATGTTACATTGAATACAACACTTCTTTCCAGTACATTTGAAAACCTCAACAAAATTATTTTTTAGGAAAATAAAAATTACCAATATTGACTCAAAGAGATTTAGAACTCTTGGAAGACTCTCTTATAAACAAAAGAAAAGGAGAAATTTAGTGTGGGATATGGTAGCCATTACTAACAAAGCACCAAACCCAATTTCTTTTCAGGCAAAACGTTATCATGTTAAAGGAACTGTTTATTATATAGAAGCAGACTCTCATAACATACTCTAACATAATTTTGATGTTAGAAATGGATTAGGAGGGCACAAAAAAGGAAGCTATTTTTCAGTATCATCCATGCAGTTATATGCAAGCACACGAAAGAAATTAGCAAACTAATTTTCTATTGGAAGAGTCCTAGAACTGACCTTGGTTGGGACAGTAGCTAAAGACGATGCCCAGTTCCAGCTAACTGATGCTGTGAGGCAATGGATCCCCCATTTTGCCAGCTCTTCTGACCTTTTGAGAAAATCCAGAAATCTTTTTTTTTTTTTTTAGTGTGTGATAGCTCTTGACTTTTAAATGGCAGCTCAGATTTTTTTTAAGAAATCACCATGAGGACCAAAGAAGATATATCAACTCTGCAAGTGGCAAGTGGCTCATGGGTTACTTTTGTTCTGGACACTAGAGCAGTGAGTGCAAAAGGCTTGCAGCAGGAGTTTTTAATTGTGCAAATCCCTTGGCCACAAAGAAATTTAAGGGGTGGAAGGAATGGTACAATGCAAGATAATTTATCCAGAATATCCTAGATGTGAACAGTTTTAGATTAAAAGTATTTCCAGAAATAAAGTAGCTAAACTCCAAGTGTAAAGATTTGGACTTGATCCAGCCCCAACATTGTCTTTTTTTTAATTTTTTTGTGAAGAAGATCAGCCCTGAGCTAACATCCATGCTAATCCTCCTCTTTTTGCTGAGGAAGACTGGCTCTGAGCTAACATCTATTGCCAATCCTCCTTTTTTTCCCCCAAAACCCCAGTAGATAGTTGTGTGTCATAGCTGCACATCCTTCTAGTTGCTGTATGTGGGACGCGGCCTCAGCATGGCCGGACAAGCGGTGCGTCCGTGTGCGCCCGGGATCCGAACCCAGGCCGCCAGCAGTGCAGCGCGCGCACTTAACCGCTAAGCCACGGGGCCGGCCCAAAACATTCTTATATTCTTCTCTATTTATTTTTTATTAAATAGGTTTTGCAAACCATTTCCAGTGTTTTATATGCTTCTTAGGAAGATATTGCTTATAGAAAATTTTAGAGGGCAAGAGGATAAAGGAACAGAGTGTGCAGTTTTTCCTATATGTGTTTATGTGGGTGTGCATTCACACAGAGATTTAACATTTTAATCCATCTGGAATTCATTATTGTGTATGGTGTGATACAGGATGTCAGCTTTGTTTCCTTCCAGAAAATAAAGCCAATTATGCCACAACCAATTATTAAACTATTAACCTTTCTCCTACTGAATTAAAATACTACTTATCATATATTACATGCTCATATCCTCAGATCTATTTCTGTGCTCTATTTTCCAGCAACGTTTGACATACTTTTCAGTAACTTATTATTATTTATACTTATAACTTATTATTACTTGAAAATAAAGATGTATATTATTAATATATAGTTTTTATTTGGAGATAAAGACAACTCTTCATGAGAATTATTATTTTATCCAGTTCTAATAAAAAACTCATTGAGATTATATTTTGAATTTCATTCGCTTTAAATACAGAGTATCCCAAAATGAATTCACAATTGACATTGAGTGGATATTCATTAATACATGTATGTCTTGAAATTTCTTTGACAACTCTTCATCCTCCTTACTCTCTAATATCTTTATCATACAATGCTTCACCATGCTTAAAATATGCTAGTAATATCTGAAAGTTTAATATCTTTTATTAGAGTATTGATTATAAAATGATAGATTCTTTTGATCTTTTATAATCTGCAGATAAAGTGATATACCCATCTCACAGTATTTATACCTATTTTACTTTCTTGTCTTATTTCCTGTTGTAGACCTGATGACGGTGGGTGTTGGGCAGGACTTTTTCTTTTTACCATATTTTCCCCATTTTTAAAAACTGAAGGGTCAGTTTTTGAGCATAATTTCTGCTTCCTAGTTTCATCTCTACTCCTGTTTGTGTGTCCTGAAAGAAATGATGTATTGCCTTGGTGAAATGTGTCAAAACACATAAAGTACCTCCCTTTATTTGACCCTGAGTTTCTTAATGTTCTCTGGGGCAGGCTATGATTCTCTATGCCTACTTCCCAGGCCAAGTCCTCTGCTTGTATGTGTCCCAATATCTAAAGTTTGAATGAAGTCGTAGGATGTGCATTTTAACTCCAGATTCTAGCTGTCTCTTTCAACAAAAATGCTCTATTCTCAACTAGTCCAGAAATCAGGAGGAGAGAGTTATGATTAATTATCACCCACAGAAATTTCTACTATAGCCATCTTTGTTTTATTTCTAATTTTAATGGAAACACATATTGACTACAGTCGGTATGTTCTACCTTTTGTTAATTTGAGTAGATAAGGAATTCATTCAAAGAATATTGAGTTACTCATAAAGAATCTTAGAGTGCTGAGGAACAAAGACAAAGAGCCAGGAACAATGCTCCAAGTGATGACACAGTACTTGTGTGGTGAGATCACTGCTGCTGCTGCTGCTGGACACAAGAATCCCCAGCCTACACTACTGACGTGGGTGCTGGGCTCTGGATGTACCTGCTGCTGCTATCTGTGCACCGGGGGTTACCCATCACCCGGATGGAATCTCCACAGTCTTTGTTACTTTGTGTCATCACCTTGCTGTTCTGAGATGGGTGTGTTTAAGTGCTGAAGCCTCGGTGCCATCCTGTGCATTAGTTCCTGGGGAGGCTGGGATGCATTTTCAGTTTAGTGAGATTCAGCCTCTGCTTCTTAGAGATGGATGTTTCCCATCATAGGAAGGGTACACAAATACCGGGCAGCTAAACAAATGACCAGTGTTCACAAGACGGCATTCCATCAATATATATAATTCTTCCCATAACTGAAAATGAAAACCTCACCTAAAATAACATAGCCATTCCTCATTCAACCAAAAATGTGCTGGGTGGGCCGGCCCCGTGGCTTAGCGGTTAAGTGCGTGCGCTTCGCTGCCGGCGGCCCGGGTTCGGATCCCGGGTGCGCACTGAGGCACCACTCCTCCAGCCATGCTGAGGCCGCGTCCCACATACAGCAACTAGAAGGATGTGCAGCTATGACAGACAACTATGTACTGGGGCTTTGGGGGAAAAATAAATAAATAAAATCTTTAAAAAAAAAAAAAATGTGCTGGGTAATGTCTATACTGCCTCCCTATCTGTCACGATCCTGTGTAGACATTCTGTAACATTTTGTCTAAGTTGTAACAACCTACTTAAAAGGGAGAGTAAAATAGAAGAAATTAATAACACCATATAACTATATATAAATTAGCTAGATGTTCCAGCTTTCCTTTTTGTAAATGATAGTTGTGACACATTCTTTTTTACAAGGTTAGCAGATTGGGGAGTTTTTATAGATCAAGTGACCCAAACCTTCTTTCATAAAGGATCTGAACCCTTGTTGGTTGCTGTAGTTTTCTATTAACTTTTACTATTGGAAGTGCTAGGGGTAGGAGTTGACCCAGGGGAATCTTTGGGTTCCATCCGTGTTATATTTGGAAATTCAAATTCCTTGAGAACCAGGATCAATCAGTCCACCAACCAACTGCTCCCTTCCTCTCACCCCAGCCTTTGGTCTGTTGCCCATAGTCACAAGGAGCACCAAGTAGCAAAGTTATCATCCCACTTCACACTTCACTGCAATCACCGTGTCCACTGGCGAAAGCATTCCTTCGTGTATTCTCTACGTTATCCTTAGACAACGTGTCAAAGTTTGGCAATGTTTTTGATATTTAGGTTTGACTTTATAATTAGTCTTTCAGAGTATGCTGAAGTTTGATTATAGTTTATGGTCTGGGTATAAGGAAAGAGGAGCGTGAGAAAAAGTAGAACTCTTGCAAAATAACTACATCAGACAAGGTCATTATAGAATCTTCAAGCAAGGCATCTCTAATAACGCATCTTGTCTTAAAGTTTATGTTTTCTGCTAGTAGTATAGTTATGTGAACTTGCTTGTTTATTGCTTACATGACATAATTTTTTCCATCTTTAATTTCAGTCTTTTTGTGTCATTATAGATGTGTTTTATAAACACAATATAGTTGAATTTTTTAATCCAATCTGACATTCTTTGTCTTTTAGGTAGGGTATTAGATCCATTTTTCTTCATTGTAATTACTAATATATTTAACTTTAAATTTACCATCTTACTTTGTGCTTTTCTATTTTTTGTGCCAGTTCTAATATTCTTTTTTTCTTCTTGTTTTCTTCTGGATTTTAAAAAATTATCATTTTATTTTTTAACTCTATTAGTTTGGAAATTCTGTATAGTATTTCTATGCTTTTCTAGGGTTACCTTAGAAAATCTCATGCATAATAAAACCTATTAAGATCCAAAGCAGTTCACACCTTTACTCACTCCCATAACAGTAGAAAGTACGTAGAGTACTTTAGCTATATTTATCTACCCACCTCCCAATGTAGATTATTATTCTCTTGTATGTTTATTATCTTTGTTTAACCCCATAGACATTACTATTTTTTATAGTTAATGTTCATTTACATTTGCTCCCATAATTCCTATATTGCTTTTCATTCCTTCTTGTATCTGAACACTTCCATCTGGGATCATTTTCCCTATGTCTGGTTGTAGACTCCTACAGAGGACGTTATTTTATTTTGGCTATCAGTTCACTCTCTTGACTTTCATTGCTGCTGTGATAAGTCAGCTGTCAGTCTAATGGCTACTTTGAAGGTAATTTGTCCTTTTTTCTTTTGCTGCTTTAAGATTTTCTCATTATCTTTGATTTTATGCAGTTTCTCCATGATGGGTCTAGGTTGGGGGACTTGAGTCAATGATTTTGTGGGAGATCAAGATTGGGCCACCCTGAAATATGTCTCTTTACCTTAATTATTTTCTCTGATGGACATTTGACCTCCCCCAAACTGCCTAAAGGAATTTAACTCTGGGTGTAGACAGACTGGCAGAGTCCTCGCTAAGCCCATTCTTAACAAAGTTCTGTTTACCAAATATTTACATTTGTAAAGGTATCTCCCTCTGTGTAGTGGAAAGATGAGGGGATGACCTTATCTGTGAAAACTCTCATCAGGACGGAAGAAGAAGACTTAAATGTACATACTCTTGATTACTATAATTCCTGTCTCTCCAGCCACGTTCTCTGTAGGTGGCCCTGCAAAGCATTGTCTGACAAACATTTACATTTCCCTCTTCATGTAAATTGTCTTCTTCCCCTCTGAAATCCCAAAACCCCACCACCCCCAACATCCTCCTTTGTCTTTAGCTGAAGATAGTATTTAAGACGAGAATCTCTGCTATTGTGTTGAGAAGCTCAGTTTCCCTGGTTTCTCCCATGTATACATGTTATTAAACTTGGTATTATTTTCTCCTGCTAACCTCTCTTTTAATTATTTGGCCAGCCAGAAGAACCTTAAGAGAAAGGGCAGAGGGGGATTCTCCCTCTTCCCAGACAATTTAGGGATTTTCATCATCTTTGGAAATTATTAATTGTTTTTTCTAGTATTGAAGTTTAATTGCAACTCCAACTCAAGGTATGTTAGACCTCCTCACCTTCTCGCTCTATCTTACTTATCTTACTCATATCTTTCCAGCTCTCTTTTATATATTTCCTCATCTTGTGTCTCTGTGATAGATTCTGGGTAATTTTGTTTATCTGTCTTGCAAGTAAGTAATTCTCTTTCCTGCTTGGTCCAATTTTGTGACCTATATGTGCACTAAAGTATCTAATTTTGGTTATTGTACTTTTCACATATGAAAGTTTTATTTGGTTCTTTTCCAAATCTGTGTAATTTTTATAGTTCTCTACACATATTTTAAGGAAATAAAATCAAGCTTTAAACATAAACTCTCCAGTAACTTGTGTCTATGATTCAAATGAAGGCCTATTGTTGCTGTCTTGTGTTTTTGCTGGTTCTCTCTCATAGTAACTTGTCTCATTATCGGCTTAGTTTCTTTTACCACGTGCTTCTCATTGCCCTTGCAAACAATTGTTTGTGAAGATTCCCTGAGATCAAGAAACAATTGATATTACTTCTGCCAGGATAATGGGGGCACTGTTGGAAACTACCTTAAGCCATTTTCAGGGCTTAAATTCCTGTCTCACCCGAGTTATGTCTATTCAGGCTCTAAATCTGCCTGAAGGCTAGTAGGCATGAAATCTTATCCATTTGTTCATTCTCTGAGAAACTGGAACAGTTTTCCAGCAAACAAAAATGTTTGCAGGCTTGAGTAGCTATCAACTGCACCGACTTTAGAGTCAACAGAACAGACTTTTATGCCTCTTTCCCTCCACGTTTACATACTTTGAAGGAGGGGAGAGATCATAATTCCTGAGACTCTGTTGTTGTTGTTTTTTTAAACTTTTTTGTTGTAAAAGTAAAACACAGATACAGAAAAACCACAAAAAAATATAGCTAAATGAATTTTATAAGACAAATACCCTTGTAACCATCACTCAGGTCAAGAAATAGAAATTTATCAGATAACTCAGAAATTCCTCCATGTGCTCTGTCCCAATCATTACCTTGCCCTGTCCCCAAAAGTAACCACTACCATTCTCCTAACTTTTATGGTAATCACTTTCTTGTGTTTCTTTATAATGTTATCCATTTGTGCATCTCTAAACACGATGTTTGCCCTGCCCTTTTTTATTATTTGACGTGTCTAAGTCTCTTTTAACCTACAGTATTTCCTGATACTTATATGTTAATAAAAGTTTTTCAGTTTTGCTGGATATAAAATATTTGGCTCATATTTTCTTTCATTGAGTATCTCAAATATGTTACTTTATACTTGCTAAAGTATTTACTATCAAATTCTGATGAGAACCTGATTTTGTTTTGACTTTTAAAACTCACTTATATTTCTCCCTAGGCACCCAAATAACTTTTTCTTTTCTTTAAAGTAATTTTGCTAATATGACTTGGAGTTTGTTGTTCTGGATTGATATTCTCAGTCACACTATCTACTCTTTCAATATGTAAGTATAAATCTTTTTTTATTTCAGAAGTTTTTCTTATTATTATTACTATTAAAGTTTTTACTATTTGTTCTGTTCCTTTGCTTTGGTTTTCTTCTTCAGGAACTTATATTAGTATGTTTGATCTTCTTTGCCTATCTTCAGTATTTGTCTCTGTCTCTCAAGTCTTTTGTTTTTTATTACTTTCTTCATTTCTTTCCAAAATTTCTGTAGAAATTTTCCTCATTTTTACCTTCTATTTCTCTTAGGCATTTGTTGTGTTTATTCGTTGTTGTATTCCTTCTAGTTGAGTCTTTATTTCTGAAATGACTCATTTCTAATTCTTTTCTGAGTTATAATCTCATTTCTGGATTTTTCTGATTCTAATTTATATTATTCTTTCATATCTTGTATCATTTTCTCAAGGAAATTTTAACTCATCTTGAAACAGTAGGTTCCAGTTTTGATCTCTTGTGGGCATTGCTTTCTGATATGCTTTCATTGCCTGTAAGGATGTTATTGTGTTCCTTATTCTCTCTCTTTTATTAAACAGTAACTTTTATAGAATTTGTCTTTGATACTTTTCTGTTGCTTATTTTTATATAGTAGTTTCCCTGGACTGTTTTAGAAGGAGGCTTGATCCAGGGTAGTTTTTCTAACCCAACAGAGCTCCCCCTTCTGTAGGTTTTGCATAGTGTTAAAAAGATATACGTAGTGGCTGGCTTTCTGAAACTCCCTTGCTCTCTCTCTCCCTCCCACTTTTATTTGGACCTTGACTTCAACTCTATTTTCCCTGTCCAGCTCAATTATGATACCATTCTTTGCATTTTCTCCTCAGGGTGGGACTTTCTCCTGGAAAGAAGCTTTGGCTGTCTGCTTTGAGGCTTCTCACAGACAAGACTTCACCAGCCCCTTCTCCCATCTTTCTTCATGGGCCACTTGCACTCCTCTCCCACTGGTGTGGGCAAAGCCACACCCGTTTCAGCTGTTGTTCTCAACTGGACCCACTGTGCTTTCCAGTGAATATCTATTTTGCTGTTCTCTTGTTTTTAAATTACTTCAGACACCCCATTACCTCCCTTGGCTTCCTTCTTCACAGATGCACAGATTCACCATACAGGTGTTGTGTTATTTGTGATTTTTCCCCACCTTCTTATATTTGAAGGTTCATGGGGATATCTTCTGTATTAGTTTGCTGGGGCTGTCATAAATTACCACAGATTGGGTGGCTTAAGCAACAGAAATTTATTTTCTCATAATTCTGGAAGCTATTAGTCCAAGATCAAGATGTCGGCAGGCATGTCTTTTCCTGAGGCCTCTCTCCTTGGCTTGCAGATGGCCCCCTCCTCACCGTGTCCTCCCATGGCCTTTCCACTGTGCCAGCACATTCCTAGTGTGTCTCAGTGTATCCAAATTTCCTCTTATAAGGATACCAGTTAGATTGGATTAGGGCCCACCCTAACAGCCTCATTCTAATTTAATCACCTCGTTAAAGGCCCTATCTCCAAATACAGTCACATCCTGAGATACTGGAGATTAGGGTTCCAACATATGAATTTTCAGCCTATAAAATTGTCTCATGTAGTTTTGCTTAAATGTTGTCAATAGGTTTTTGCTTTTGCTGTCTTATTGCTCTATTTTTAAGTGGAGATTTGGGAAGATTCAAAAACTGTGCTGCTGCAGCCACTATCTTTTCTAGAATCTTTGTTACTCTTTTTTGGTTTTGCTTAATCAGCTTTACTGAGGTAAAATTTACATCCAATAAAATTCACCAATTTTAAGTGTACAATTTGATGAATTTTGACAGATGTATACAACCATGTAATTGTTACCACAATCATGAGAACATTTCTATTACTTCAAAAAGTTCCTTCTGGGCCGGCCCCATGGCTTAGCGGTTGGGTGCACGCTCCGCTACTGGCGACCAGGGTTCGGATCCGGGCACGCACCGACGCACCACTTCTCCAGCCATGCTGAGGCCACGTCCCACATACAGCAACTAGAAGGATGTGCAACTATGACACACAACTATCTACTGGGGCTTTGGTGAAAAAAAAGGAGGAGGATTGGCAGTAGATGTTAGCTCAGGGCTGGTCTTCCTCAGCAAAAATAGGAGGATTGGCATGGATGTTAGCTCAGGGCTAACTCACAAAAAAAAAAAAAAAAAGTTCCTTCATGCCTGTTTATAGTCAATCCCCTCCCCAACCCCTGCCCTTGGTGCCTGATAGCTATTGATCTGCTTTCTGTCCACAATAATTTCACTTTTTCTAGAATTTCATATAAATGGAATCATACAGTATATAATCTTTTATGTAAGCCTTCTTGTACTTAACATAATTCTTTTGAGATTGATTCATGTTGTTCTGTGTATCAGTAGATTATTCTTTTTTTCTGAGTAATAATGCATTGTATGGATATACTCTAATATCTATTCACCAGTTAATAGACATTGGGTGGTTTCTAGTTTAGGGCAGTGTGAATAAGGCTACTACAAACATTCAAGTACAAACCTTTGTATAAGCAGGTATTTATTTCTCTTTGGTAAATAGCTAGGAGAGTCATATCTGGGTCATATGCTGAGTATATTTTTAACTTTATAGAAAACTGCCAGGCTGTTTTTAAAAATAGTATACTATTTTGCATATGTGCCACCAATGTTTCAGACTTCCAATTGTTCTATTTCCTTGCCAACACTTAATATTTTCAGGTTAAAAAAATTTTTTTAACCATTTTAATGGGTGTGTAGTGTCATCTCATTGTTTTAATTTACATTTTGTTTACATTTTAATTTGCATGTCATTGTTTTAGTATACTAATAATGTTGAATATCTTTTCATGTTGGTTTTTGTTTTGTTTTGTTTTGTTTTGTTATGCCATTCATATACCTTTTTTGGTGTAGTATTTGTTAGATCTTTTGCTGGTCTTTATTGGGATGTTTGTCTTTTTATTGTGTCATACGAATTACTTGTATATTTAAGATACAAGACCCTTATTAGGTATACATTTTGCAAATATTTTCTGCCAATCTGTGCCTTGCCTTTTCCTTTTCTTAACAGTGATTTTTGAAGAGCAGAAGTTTTTAGTTTTGATGAAATCCAATTTATCTTTTGTTTTTTTGGGAGAAAGATCAGCCCTGAGCTAACATCCGTGCTAATCCTCCTCTTTTTTGCTGAGGAAGACCGGCTCTGAGCTAACATCTATTGCCAATCCTCCTCCTTTTTTTTTTTTCCCCAAAGTCTCAGTAGATAGTTGTATGTCATAGTTGCACATCCCTCTAGTTGCTGTATGTGGGATGTGGCCTCAGCATGACCAGAGAAACGGTGCATCAGTGCGCGCCCAGGATCCGAACCCGGGCCGCCAGTAGCGGAGCGCGCCCACTTAACCGCTAAGCGACAGGCCCGACCCCTCTCTTTCATTTTTAAATGGATTGAAGGATCCAGGGTTGGGCAGTGAATAAAAACGAAGCCCAAGTCATAAGTTTAAATAATATATCAATTATAACAGAAATATGGGAGTTGGGAGAGAAGTTTTCTCAGTAATCACTGACTTACATTTCATTTGAATTTATATAATTTAAAAAATAGTAGGGGCGGCCCAGTGGCATAGCGGTTAAGTGCTCGTGCTCCACTTCGGCAGCCCAGAGTTTGCAGGTTCAGGTCCCGGGCACACCAAGGCACGGCTTGTTGAGCCATGCTGTGGCGGCGTCCCATATAAAGTAGAGGAAGATGGGCATGGATGTTAGCCCCAGGGCCAGTCTTCCTCAGAAAAAAGAGGAGGATTGGCATCGGATGTTAGCTCAGGGCTAATCTTCCTCACACAAAAAAAATTTAAGGTAGAAATTGAGAAAAAATGATAATTTATAAGATGGAAATTGACCAATTTGTTCTTAAAGATATAACCAATTCAAAGGTAAGACTGAATAAAATTTTATTTGCTTCCCCCATGGATTGTTAATATTTGGAATTAATATACCAATGTTTTAATGAAAATTCCTTATAGTTGTTGTCAAAATTTATAATCTCATTAAGGGAGAGAAACTAACCCTAAAAGTCAAGTTGCTTACTATTTTCACAAACTTTCTAACTTTTACATTGTGCTCAGATAAGTGAGAATTCTAAAGAATCCATAATAAGAAATACAAGGAACTTAATTTTATTGTTTTACATTGTCATGCAATTAAAATTTTCTTTGGAAAAAGATGTCCGTGTAGTTCAGTTTATTATAGTATTATCAGTTGTATATGGAATCTACAGTGATAATTTATATTCCCTTATAATCCAAAAAGTTAAAATTCCTTATTTTAAAAGAATTTATGACTTGGGAACTCAA
The DNA here is from genome assembly GCF_057802395.1 of Ceratotherium simum simum. Lineage (NCBI taxonomy): Eukaryota > Metazoa > Chordata > Mammalia > Perissodactyla > Rhinocerotidae > Ceratotherium > Ceratotherium simum. The sequence goes on from NC_141932.1 coordinate 27,771,117, forward strand.
AAATTCTTGGATAAGATTACTTTAATCTATTTTTATTATCTTGATTAAATTTAACTTTATGAAGTGAGTTTCATGCTACATAAAATCTTAAGGAACTCATTTTTTTCCTCTTAACATTAGATTGCCAAGATTCATCCATATTGTTTGTCAAGAAAGTCTATTCACTATGACTAATCTATAACATTCTGTGGTGTGAGCACATAAAAATTCATTCACCTACTTTCTTTTTTTTGAAAGGTCCAATGCAATCCTTTAATTACTTGGGATTGTTTCCCCCATACCTTCCAACACTAGGCAACCTCTGATTTCTTTACATCCTTGCCAACACTTGTTATTATCTGTCTTTTTTATTACAACCATCTTAATGGGTATGAAGTGGTATCTCATTATGGTTTTGACTTGCATTTCCCTGTTGCCAAATGATGTTGAGCATCTTTTCAAGTGCTTCTTGGCCATTTATATATCTTCTTTGCAGAAATGTCTGTTCAGACGCTTTGCCTGTTTTTAAAGTGGGTTGTCTTTTTACTATTGAGTTGTAAGGGTTCTTTATATAATTCTAGATGAAAGCCCCTTATCAGATATATGGTTTGCAAAAGTTTTCTCCCATTCTGTAGGATGTCTTATCACTTTCCTTTTTTTTTTTTTTAATAACTTTTTTTTTTTAAAGATTTTATTTATTTTATTTTTTCCCCCCAAAGCCCCAGTGGATAGTTGTATGTTGTAGCTGCACATCCTTCCAGCTGCTGCATGTGGGACCCGGCCCCAGGATGAACGGAGAAGCGGTGCCTCGATGCGCACCCGGGATCCGAACCCGGGCCACCAGCATCGCAGCGCGCGCACTTAACCACCAAGCCACAGGGCCGGCCCTCACTTTCTTGATAATGTCTTTTGAACCATTAAAGTTTTTTTTGAATTTTGATAAAGTCTAATTCATCTATTTTTTCTTTTATTACTTGTGCTTTTAATGTCATATCTAAGAAACCATTGTCTAATCCAAGGTCTCAAAGATTTACAGCCATGTTTTCTTTTAGGTGTTTTATACTTTTTAGCTTTTATATTTAGGTATTTGATCAATTTTGAGTAACTTTATGTTTATGGTGTGAGGTAGGGGCCCAACTTTATTCATTTGCTTGTGAATATGTTGTCCCAACGTGACATTTGTTGAAAAATTATTACTTTCCCCATTGAATTGTTTTGACACCCTTCTCAAAAATCAAGTGATTGTAAATCTGGGGGTTTATTTCTGAATTCTCAATTCTTTTTCATTGATCTTTATGTCTATCCTTATACCACTACCACACTATCTTGACTACTGTAGTGTACTCAGCTTTGGATTTAGGAAATGTAATTCTTCCATCTTTGTTATTTTTCAAGATTATTTTGGCTATTCTAGGTTCCTTGTATTCCCATATAAATTTTCAGATCAGCTTGTCAATGTATCAAGGAAACCAGGTGGATTTTTATAGAGATTGCACTGAATCTGTAGACCAATTTGGGAAATACTGCCACTTTAACAATATTAAATATTTTGACTCATGAACATGGAATGTCTTTCCATTTATTTAGATTTTCTTTAATTTCTTTCAAATTACAAACTACTGGTTTGTAGTTTAAGACCATAAGTTTTGCACTTATTTTGTTGAATTTATTCCTAAATATTTATTTTTTTGATACTACTGTAAATGGAATTTTTTCTTATTTTCAATTTTGATTGTTCATTGCTGCTCTATGGAAATATAATTGATTTTTGTATATTGATCATATATCCTGCAACCTTGATGAACTCATTTATTAGTTCTAATAATTTTTTAGTGGATTCTTTAAGATTTTCTATATACAAGACCATGTCATCTTCAAACAGATAGTTTTATTTCTTCCCTTTTAATCGCGAAGCTTTTTATTTCACTTTCTCTTGACTAACTGCTGTGCCTAGAACCTCCAGTAAAATGTCAAATACAAGTGGTAAGAATAGACATGCTTATCCTGTTCTTGATTTTAGGAGGAAGGCATCCAGTCTTTTGGCATCAAATATGATGTTAACTGTGGATTTTTTGTAGAAGAACTTTGTCAGGTTGAGAAAGTTCCTTTCTTTTCCTGGTTTGTTTAGTGTTTTTATTATGAAGGGGAATTGGATTTTTTCAAATGTTTTTTCTGCATCTATTGAGATAATCAGGAGGTTTTTGTCCTTTATTCCACTCATATGATGTATTATGTTAATTTATTTTTGAATGTTAAATTAACCTTACATTCCTTAATAAATCCCACTTGGTCATGGTGTATCCTTTTATATATTACTGGATTTGGTTTGGTAGTATTTCATTGAGGAGGTTTTTTTTTTTTTTTGAGGAAGTTTGGGCCTGTGCTAACATCTGTCACCAATCTTCCTCTTTTTCCTTTTTCTCCCCAAAGCCCCAGTACATAGTTGTATATCCTAGTTGTAGGTCCTTCTAGGTCTTGTATGTGGGACATTGCCTCTGCTTGGCTTGATGAGTGATGCATAGGTCCAGGCCCAGGATCCAAACCGGTGAACCCTGGGCCGCCGAAGCAGAATCTCGAACCTAACCACTATACCACCAGGCCGGCCCTTGTTCAGGATTTTTGCATCTATATTTATAACGGATATTGGTTTGTAGGATTCGTTCCTCATGATGTCTTTCTGGTTTGATATTAGGCTAATCCTGGACTCAAAGAAAAGCTGGGATGTATGACTTCCTCTTCTATTTTTTGGAACTTTGTGAAGCATTTAGTTCTCTAAAAGTTTGGTAGAATTCACCGGCGAAGGCATGTTGGCCCAGTCTTTTCTCTTTAGATAGTTTTTACTTACTAATTCAATCTCTTTACCTTTTATGGATTTACTCAGATTTTCTATTTCTTCTTTAGTCAGCACTTTATGTCTTTCTAGGAATTTTCCCATTTCATCTGAGTTATCTAATATATTGGTATATATTGTTCATAGTATTCCTTTATAATCTTTAAAAATTTGTGTATGGTCAGTAATAATGTCCTCTCTTCCATTCCTGATGTTAGAAATTTGAGTCTTTCTTTTTTCTTAGTCAATATAGGTAAAGGTTTGTTCATTTTGTTGATCTTTTCAGAGAACAAACTTTTGGTTTTGTTTATTTTCGCTATTGTTTTCCTATTCTCTATTTTATTAATTTTCACTCTAATCTTTATTTTTTCCTTCCTTCTGTGTGCTGTACATTTAGTTTGTTCTTCTTTTTCCAGTGTTGTAAGGTAGCAATTTAGATTGTTGATTTCAGATCTTTCTTCTTTTTCAACACAGGCATTTTACTGCTGTTAGCTTTAGCTATTAGATTTAGCTACAACTCCTAAGTTTTAGTAGGTTGTATTTTTTTTTTATAATTTTATTTATTTATTTTTTCCCCCAAAGCCCCAGTAGATAGTTGTATGACATAGCTGCACATCCCTCTAGTTGCTGTATGTGGGACGCAGCCTCAGCATGGCTGGAGAAGCGGTGTGTCTGGTGCGCGTCGGGATCCGAACCCAGGCCGCCAGCAGCGGAGGGCGCACACTTAACCGCTAAGCCATGGGGCCGGCCCGAGTAGGTTGTATTTTTATTTTCATTTATCTCAAAGTATTTTCTAATTTCCCTTGTTATTTTTTCTTTGACCCATTGATTTTTATTTATTTATTGCCCCTGTATGACATGGAAATTCCATGCCATCCTTATTTTGTTTTTTTCATCTTCTGGATAATTTTTCTTAAAAATAATGATCCAGATTCTTTTTTTTTTTTACTGAGATATAATTGACATAAAACATTACACTGGTTTCAAGGGTACAACATAATGATTTGATATTTGTATATATTGCAAAATGATCACAACAAATAAATCTAGTTAAAATCCATCACCATACATAGTCACAAATTTTTGTTTCTTGTGATGACAACATTTAAGATCCACTCTCTCAGCAATTTTCAAATATGCAACATGGTGTTATTAACGACAGTCACCATGTTGTATATTACGTTCCCATGACTTATTCATTTTATAACTGGAAGTTTGCACCTTTTGACCCCCTGCACCCATTTCACTCACCGCCCCCCACCCCCTGCCCTTGGCAACCACCTGTCTGTTCCCTACATCCATGAGCTTGGTTTTTTTATTCCACGTGTAAGTGAGATCATACAATATTTGTCTTTCTCTGTCTGACTTATCTCACTTAACATAATGCCCTCAGGTTCCATCCATGTTTTTGCAAATGGTAGGAATTCTTTTGTTTTTATGGCTAACATATATATATATGAATTGCTGAATCATGTGCTGATTCTGCAATATGCTGATCTGTAATTGCTGAATCAACTCCATAAGTGGAATTGCTGGATCATATGGTAGGTCTATTTTTTTTTTTTTTTTTAAAGATTTTATTTATTTTATTTTTTTCCCCCCAAAGCCCCAGTGGATAGTTGTATGTTGTAGCTGCACATCCTTCTAGTTGCTGTATGCGGGACTCGGCCCCAGGATGAACGGAGAAGTGGTGCCTCGATGCGCACCCGGGATCCGAACCCGGGCCACCAGCATCGCAGCGCGCGCACTTAACCACCAAGCCACAGGGCCGGCCCTCTATTTTTAATTTTTTGAGGAATCTACATAATGTTTTCCATAGTGGCTGCACCAGTTTATATTCCCACCAACAGTGCACAAAGGTTCCCTTTTCTCCACATCCTTGCCAACTCTTGTTATTTCTTGTCTTTTTGATAACAGCCATTCTAACAGGTGTGAGGTGATATCTCATAGTGGTTTTGATTTGCATTTCCCTGATGATTAGTGATGTTGAGCACCTTTTCATGTGCCTGTTTGCCATCTGTATATCTTCTTTGGAAAAATATCTATTCAGATTTTCTACCCATTTTTTAATCGGATTATTTGTTTTTTTTCTATTGAGTTATATGAGTTCTTCATATATTTTGGATATTAACTCCATATCAGATATATGATTTGCAAATATTTTCTCCAATTCCATAGGTTGTCTTTTCATTTTTTTATTTCATTTTTTTTATTGAGGTAACATTAGTTTATAACATTATATATATTTCAGGCATCATTATATTTTGAGTTCTGTTTAGACTACATCATGTTCACCACCCAAAGACTAATTACAATCCATCACCACACACATGTGCCCAGTCACCACTTTTACCCTCCTCCCTCCCCACTACTCTCTGGTAACCACCAATCTAATCTCTGTATCTATGTGTTTGTTTGTTGTTGTTGTTGTTTTTATCTTCTATTTATGAGTGAGATCATCTGGTATTTGACTTTCTCCATCTGACTTATTTCACTTAGCATAATACCCTCAAGGTCCATCCATGTTGTTGCAAATGGCAAGATTTCCTCTTATTTTATAGCTGAGTAGTATTCCATTGTGTATATACCACATCTTCTTTATCCATTCATCCCTTGGTGGGCACTTAGGTTGTTTCCATGCCTTTTCATTTTGTTACTGGTTTCCTTTGCATGCAGAAGCTTTTTAGTTTAATGTAGGCCCACTTGTTTATTTTTGCTTTTGTTGCTTTTGCTTTTGGAGTCAGATCCAAAAAGTCATCACCAAGACTGATGTCAAGGAGCTTGCCACCTATGTTTTCTTCTAGGAGTTTTATGGTTTCAGGTCTTATGTTCAAGTCTTTAATCCATTTTGAGTTAATTTTTGTGTATGGTGTAAGATAGTGGTCCAGTTTCATTTTTTTTTTTTTTGTCCTGAGGAAGTTTTACCCTGAGCTATTGCCAATCTTTCTCTTTTTGCTTGAGGAAGATTTGCCCTGAGCTAATATCTGTGCCAATCATCCTCTATTTTGTATGTGGGTCACCGCCACAGCATGGCTGCTGACAAGTGGTGTAGGTCCACACCTGGGAACCGAACCTGGGCCGCCAAAGCGGAGCGTGCCAAACTTAACCACTAGGCCACGGGGTGAGCCCCCTCCAGTTTCATTCTTTTGCATGTGGCTGTCCAATTTTCCCAACACCATTTACTGAAGAGACTGTCCTTTCCCCGTTGTATATTCTTGGCTCTTTTGTCACAAATTAATTGACCATATTTGCCTGGGTTTATTTCTGGGCTCTCTATTCTGTTCTGTTGATCTATGTGTCTGTTTTTATGCCAATACCATACTGTTTTGATTACTATAGCTTTGTAATATAGTTTGAAATCAAGGACCCATTGATTATTTAGGAGTGTATTTTTAATTTTCACATATTTGTGAATTTCCCAAATTTCCTTCTATTATTTGTTACTAATTTCATTCCGTTTTAGTCAGAGAACATAATGTGCATGATTTCAATCCTTTTAAAAATTTGAGGCTTGTTTTATAACCACCATATGCTTCATCCTGGAGAATGTTCCATGTGTACTTGGGAAGAATATACATTCCAGAACTGTTGGATGGTATATTCTATAGATGTCTGTTAAGTCTAGTTGGATTATAGTGTTGTGTAAGTCCTCTGTTTCCTTCCTGATCTTCTACCTAGTTTTTCTATCCATTATTGAAAATGGGGTATTGCACTCTCCAACTGTTATTGTTGAATTGTCTGTCTCTTTCTTCATTTTTTCCAATTTTTAAGTCATGTATTTTGGTGGATCGACCCTTTTATTATTATAAATGATCTCTCTTTATCTCTAGTAATATTTTTTGTTTTAGTCTATTTTGATTGGTATTAGTATAGCCACTCCAGCTTTGTTATGGTTGGTGTTTGCGTGACATATCTTTTTTTATAACTTTAACTTTTTTGTATTTTTGAATCAAAAGTGTGTCTCATGTAGATAGCATATAATTGGATCTTTTAAAAAAATACAGTCTGACAATTTCTACCTTTTGATTGTTTAATCCATTCACATCTGATGTTATTGATATTGTTGAAATTATTGCTGCCATTTTACTTTTTGTTTTCTGTATGTCTTTTTTGTTCCTCTATTAGTCTTTACTTCTTTCTTTTGCGTGAAGTGAACATTTTCTAACACAACATTTAAATTTTTAAAATTACTTTTTGCCATATTTTTTAAAATTATTTTCTTAGTTGTTGCTCTAGGGCTTACCATATACATCTTACATTATCAGGATCTACTTCAGATTTAGTCCAATGAGATACAGTTATGTTACTCCTATATAGCTCCACTCTCTCCTCCCCTTTTTTTGCTATATTGTTAGACATATATACCTGTATATACTACAAACCCAACAATACATTATTTTAACTATTACTTTATATAATATCTATTAAAGAAGCTGAGATAAGAAAAGAGAATAAGTATATATTTATAGAGTTCCTATATTAACCTTCTTATTGGCCATATATGGTTCTCTTTTTTCCTGTGGATTCGAGTTACCACCATTTCTCTGGTGTCATTTCCTTAGCCCAATACAGCTTTGCTCCCATTCACTTTCTTTGTGCTGTTACTGGGAAATATATTATATTTCTATATGTTATAGGTCTCCAAATATTATTACATACATATTGTTTTATTCAATTGCTTTTTCAATTAGTAAAGAGAAGAATGGAAAAGAAATATGAATTTATCCACTTTATAATTACACAATTATTTTACTGGTGCTCTTTGTTTTTTTACGTGGATTTGAATTATTGCATAGGATCACTTCCTTTCAGCCTGAAAAACTTCCTCTAGTATTTCTTGTAAGGTGTATCTGCTAGCAAATAAATCTATCAGTTTTTGTTTATCTGGACAATAGTTAAAATAATGTATTGTTTATCTTTTCACTTTTATTTTATTATATTTTTTGGGGGTGAGGAAGATTTGCCCTGAGCTAACATCCATTGCCAATCTTCCTCTTTTTGCTTGAGGAAGATTGTCTCTGAGCTATCATCTGTGGCAGTCTTCCCCTATTTTGTATGTGGGACACTGCCACAGCATGGCTTGATGAGTGGTGTGTAGGTCCACGCCTGGGATCCGAACCTGTGAACACTGGGCCGCTGAAGTGGAGTTTGTGTGCTTAACCATTATGCCACTGGGTCAGCCCACATTTTTATTTTTTGAAAAATAATTTTGATGGATATAAGATTCTTACTTCACTTTTTTTCTTTCAGCACTTTGAATATGTCATCCCACTGCCTTTTGGCCTTCTTTCTTTCATTATTTCATTTTTTAATTTTCCATTATTGAAAAGTCAGCTGTTAACCTTCTTGGTGTTCTCTTATATAGCACAAGTTGGTTTGTTCTTGCTCTTTCAATATTTTTATTTTGTGTTTAACTTTCATCATTTTTATTATAATGTTTCTGTGTGTAGATCTCTGTGATTATCCTTCTTGGAGTTCATCAGGCTTCTTGGATGTATAAATTAATGTTTTTCATCAAAATTAGAAAGTTTTCTGCTATAATTTCTTTGAGTGTTTTTTCTGCTGTTTTCCTTTCTTTGTGGTAATCTCATTATGTATATTTTGGTGCACTTAGTGGTATCCCACATTTTTCTGTTTCTTCATTTCTCTCTTGGTTCTTTGGATTGTTTGATCCCTACTACTCTATTTTCAAGTTTCCTAATTCTTTCTTCTGCCAGTTCAAATCTATTATTGAGCCCCTCTAGTGGATTTTTTATTTTGGTTATTGTTCTTTTCAACTACAGAATTTCCATTTGGTTTTCTTATTTCTTTCTCTTTATTTATATTGTCTATTTTGGTGAGATATTTTCATTATAACTTACTTTACTTCTTTAAGTATGGTTTTGCTTAGTTCTTTGAACATATTTATAACAGCGGATTTGAAGTTTTTTTCTGTTAAATATGATATCTGGACCCCCCCTTAGTGACATTTTCTGTTGGTTCTCTTTTTCCTGTGTATGGGTCACCACATTTTCTGGTTTCTCTGCATGTGTCACAATATTTTGTTGGAAACTGAGCACTTTAGAGACCAGGAACATCATAAAGATTGCAACATAGGTCATTCCCAGCTTCAATCCCCCTCATAAGAAGACCAGCTAGCAATTATCCGTAGACAAGACACCATTGTGAAAACCCCAGAACCTGAGGGTGAGCCTGAAGCACCCCCCTAGACCACAGAGACCGAGAAGAACCACATTAGAAGGGTAAAGGGAGTGGATTCACTTTGACTGCATTGCCCCCTCCCCCAGGCCAGCACAGCACTGCACTGAGAAGGCCTCCCTTCTCAGTGGGTCAATGGTTTCTCCAGTGGGAAAAAGAGAACCCAAGGTTGACATGTAGCTTCCTCAGCGTTGTGGGACACTTCCAGAGAGGCCTACTCAGGTCTCACCTCATGGGAATTACTGGGGGAATCTGTAGAGCTCTACCACTGGAGATCAGACAGAGACAGAGAAGGAAGGTGGGGATTACAGCCACCAGCACTTAGATCTTGGCAGACTGCATTCCTGCTTATAGCAGCAACAGAGCAGAGATCCCAGCCAGTGGCTTTCCCTATCTGCAAAGCTGAGGTGGTGGTCCCGTCTGGCCGGTGAACTCAATTGGCAGTTTGGATCCCCAGCCAATGGGCTGTACGGCCCGTGGAGCCCATTCTGCAGCCTCACCCAGGCAGGGGAGCAAATTCACAGCTCTGTCTAACCACTAAGCATAGCCATCAGTCCCATTGCACCAGGAAGCCTGGCCATAGATGCTCAGCCCCTGCAGAGCACATCCTATGGCCCACCCAGGCAGGGGAGCAAATTAACAGTATCACCCAATTGCTGAGCATAGCCTCCAGTCCTGCTCATCTGGGAAGTGTGGCCACAAACACCTGGCACCCACAGAGCACATCTTACAGCCTACCTGCGCAGGGGAAGAGTTTGAATTCCCACCCAATAGCTGAGCATAGCCTCTAAGTCCTGTCCCTCCAGGAAGTGTGGCCACAGATGTACAGCAGCTATGGAGCACATCCTGTAGCCCACTTGGGCAGAGAGCCAAGGCAGTAGCCCTGCTCAACTGCTGAGCATAGCCTCTGGCCATGCATAACCAGGCAGCCTCAACAGTGACCTTGAGCAGTCTTGGAGCCTAGCCTCTAGTACCGCCCAGCCACAGAGCCTAGCCTACAACTCCACCCAGCAGCAGAGCCTGGCCTATGGCCCTGCCTGATTGCTGAACACAGCCTGTGGCCTTGCTCAGGCAGGGAGCTCAGCCAGTGACCCTACCCAACTACAGAGCATAGACTGTGGCCCCACCCAGCCAAGGAGCCTGGACAATGACTCAGCCCAATCCTAGAATACCGTTTCCAGCCCCACCCAACTGTGAGGTACAGCAGCAGTCCTGCCCAACCAGAGAGCCTGGCCAGTGACCTCTCCCGCTAGTGGAGCATAGCCAATGGCATATCTGATCACAAAGCCCAGCCTGCGGCCCTGCCTAACTTTGGGGGACAACCCACAGTCCCACCTGATCACAGAGCACAGCCTGAGGCCCCATAACTGCAAAGCTCAGCCCATGGCCCTGCCTGAACACGGACTCCAGCCAGTGGCAGCATCCAGTCAGCAAGCACAGCCTGAGGCCCCACTCAACCAAGACCAATTGCAGAGCACAGCCTGCTGCCTTAACCAATCATGGAATCCAATCAGTGGCACCACCCTGTCAGGAAACACAGCCTGCTACCCTATGCAACCAGAGGTGATTGCAGAGCCTAACTAGTGGCCCCACCTGACCATGTGACATAGCCTGCAGCCCCTTCCAACCAGGGAACCCACTCTACAGCCCCACTTGAATGAAGAACCTGGCCAGCAGCCCCATCCCACAGTGGAACTCAGCCAGAGGCAATGCCCTGACCTCAGAGTACAGGCAGTGGCCTCACTTATCTAGAGACCCCAGTAGCAAGCCTCACTTGCCTTTGGATGCTACCAGCTAACCAATTCAGTACCCCATGCTAAGCAAACTGGTGAAGCAAAGCTGTAAAGTCTGGAAGAGAAGACCCTTTACTCAAATACACATTTACCAACACAAGGATACAAGAATTATGAAGAATCAGGTAAACCTGACACCACTAAAGGAAACTAATAAAGCTCCAGTTACTGACCCTAAAGAAACGGAGATCTATGAACTGTCTGAATATTCAGAATAATTCTCTTAAAGAAGTTAAGCAAACTAAAAGAATACACGGACAGACAACTAAACTAAATTAGGAAAACAATGCATGAACAAAATGAGAAGTTCAACAAAGAAATAGAAACCATAAAAGAAAAACATAGAAATCCTGGAGCTGAAGCATACAATTACTAAACTTAGGAATTCAATAGAGAGCTTTAACAACAGACTCAACCAACAAGAAGAAAGAATCAATGAACTTAAAGACACCCCATTTGAAATTATCCAATCAGAGGAGCAAAAAGAAAAAAGAATGAAAAAGAGTGAAGAAAGCTTACAGGACTTATGGGACACCATCAAAAGAAATCCATAGAGACAGAAAACATATTAATGGTTGCCAGTGGCTGAAGGGACGTAGGGATGGGAAGTGACTGTGTAATGGGTTGTGGGTTTTTTTGTTTGTTTTGGGGTGGTGATGATGAAATGTTCTGGAATTAGATATTGATGATGGAAGAACAACATTGTGAATGTGCTAAATGCCACTTGAATGGTACACTTTAAAATGGTTTAAATGGTGAATTTTATGTTGCCACAAATAAAAAAAAAGTTCATTGTCTTCCTGGTACTTTTCCATATGACTTTTAACTCCAGCTTACCCAGCCTTTACCCAAGTTCTGCCTAGGCACCACAGCCCTCTTACACCTTATGTACGGTGACATGTACAGTTCTACAGTCTAGTTATACAATTCTGTGATTCAGCTTTGTCTTGCTTCTCCCATGGCTATACCTTTTAATCCTGTTCTTCATCAATTCACCTCCATTATCTTCTTCCAATCATCATTTCCCACTTTTTCAGGCTGTCTTCGATTATGATTCATTTATAATCAAATCCACAAAGGACATACAAAAGTGAATTTGGCATATAAGAATTATATATAAGGCCAACTGGAATTGGGAAAGATTGTTGTTCCTTCAACTCATTGGGAAGGGTGGAAGGTGGCCTTTTCCTCAGCTTCAAGGAGATATTTATTATGAGATATGCTGAGTGAACTGTGAACCAAGAGACCAAGTGTGGCTTTTTTGGCATAGAATTGTGTTTGGAATGTCAGCAAACATCATCCCACAAAGAGAACTTCAGGCCCATATGATTTCACTGGAAAGTTCTACCAAACATTCAGATTAAAAATAATTTCAATCTCACATAAACTTTTCCAGAGAATAGAAAGCAGAAACAGTGACTTGTTCAATGAAAATATGATCACATTGGTTTCAAAATCTCTCAAGGACAATACGAGGAAAGAAAGTTATAGGCAGGTTTCATTCATGAAGATAAATGCAAAATTCTTATCCAAATTATTAGCAAACTAATTCAGCAATTTTTAGACAGCTAGATCATGACCAATTTGGAATATATATTCCAGAAATGCAAATTTGATTTAATATTAGAAAATCAGTTAATATGATTCTCCACATTAACAGATTAATATAGAAAAACTACAGAATCATCTCAAAAAATGCAGAAAAAAAGCCTTTGATAAAATTTAATATCCATTCATCATCAAGCCTCTCAGAAAAAAACAAAAAGAAGGGAACTTCTTTTAACTGAGAAAGGATATCTAAGAACCTTACAGGATGGTGAAATGTTGAAATCTTTCCCTTTGAGATCAGGACCAAGGCAAGAATGCCTCCCACCATCACTGCTAATCAACAACATACTGGCTGCATCACTTGGTGACCACACAAGGCTGCACCATATGCAGTACTTCTAGTTCTGTGTTAATAATAAAATGTTACTCCAGTTTCACACTAATAAAGTCATTCCAGTGTGAAGACACTAGGTGAATGTGAAATATTAGTCATGTGTCTGTTTCTGGACAGTCATGCATTTGTGGACTCTTCAGTGACTAACGGGGATGAAAGCTTAGCTTGAAACCCTTATCATACTAATAACTGCTACCAGATTTCTCTACCTCTGTGAAGAATTGAGTTGCAATCAAAACACTGACCACATTTCTAACATACAGCTTTTCTCTTTTGGATACACTTCAGTGAGTGTAAAGATTTGACCTTCAATGGAAACACTTACCACATTATAATATTTGTATGGTTTCATTCGTCCATACTCTGCATTTATTAGTTTTGTTCCTGTGAAGACTTTCTGAGCATTATGAAGCATTGATTGAAAGCCAAACACCTCAATACGTTCATCACATTAATATGGCTTTTCTCTCATCTAGAATGGATAAGATCTAAGCTGTGTCTAGATTTCTTATCATACATAAGCATGTATTAGGTTTCAGACTGATGTGGATGCCCACATGTCTAACAAGGCTTGACATTGACAAAAATATTTCCAACATGTAGAATGCACATATCTTTTAATTTCCAATTGTAAATGTCCCTAGTGTCGTTATATCCCTTGGGTATCACCTCTATAGCCTCTTCTGGGTGGCTACTTCATGTTTTGTGGGAATTGCTCCACTAGGTAGAAGCCATGACTAAACCACTTCTCTTCACCTATATCTATGGGAAAATTGATTTACATGTATGATACTTTATTTGGAACTTTCTAGTATACTGATTTTTTTTTAACTTGAAAAAATATGTACTTTACTCTCACAGAGTATGTCTTAGAATCCTGTGCCCCATTATTCCTAGAATGTTCCACTTTCCAAATAAAGTGAAATAAACAAAAAGATGTGGTGAAGAGAGAATTGTGTTTAACCACATAGCTGTACAAAATTTTATTGAATGTTATAAAGTATGTATATAATTGTTATTTAATTTTATGTCAGTTGGTAGAAAAAGAATAAACGTTAGACTAATATACACCAGCTCAGTGTTTCCAAAGTAATAACAAACACCTTTGCACATAGGGATAGGTCTTCCATAAACATTACATGTTTGAGAATGAATACTAACCAACGGGAGATAAATGACAAAGGGCTGCTCTCAGCCCTCTTCCCTCATGTAGATTGCAACATTAAAAAAAATCTCTTTCTCTGTTATCTTCTTTCAATGCCCAGTTCAGAATTTCGGAATTTGTATAGACCGTGCCAAGGAGAAACCAAAATTATTATCCTATAACAGTAACAGGAGAAAAAAATGGAATTTACTTAGCAATAGCACATTTCTGAAATTCTCCTACAGAGTTTCTTTTGAGGAGCGTTAGGGTTTTCTATCCTACCAAAGTACAATGCATACGCACATCTTCAAAGCTGACTACCATTTTAGCAAAGGAGGCACCCCACATAGAATAAAATAACAGGGATAGACAGAAAATGTGCAGAAATGTTCTAAGAGAACAAAAACAAACAAAAACCAATGAATTTTAAGGCTTGCCTTAGGGTTTACTAAGCCAAGTTTTTTAAAATATATTTTTCAACCAAAATATATCAATAATTAAATTATAATGGAAGACAAAGACTGCAACCCCAGGAAACCCCATTATGTTCCTGAATTTGGCTCTCTGTCTTGGTTGTGTACCTGCACCTGTTTTCGTGGGATATGTCCTTCTAGCTAACTGCAAGATATCTGTTTCTAATGAAAATTGTCTGGAGCTATGGATTGGAGCAATAACCCAATCAATTATACTCAACTACTGGTCTTCTGGCTAAGAGAGACACAGAACCTCATAGTAACCTAGAAATTAAGCCTAAGAGCAGTGATTCTCCCCTTGAGCAGCCCCTCTCTCCTCCCCACCCCACCCCTCAGGAGATTTTTGGCAACGGCCTGAGACATTTTTGGTTGTCACAATTGGGTGGGGGAGGTGGTGCTTTTGGAATCTCATGGGAAAAGGCCAGGGATGCTGATAAATATCCTACAATACACAGAAAAGCCCCCGCAACAACAAAGAATTATCTGACCCAGAATGTCAATAGTGCCAAGGTTGAGAAGCTCTGGCTTAGAGAGTTATTTGACAGCATCATAAGGTGCCTAGGAGGAGCCTGGGAATTTTGGTCACAGACCTTGTCTACAAGATAGGAGATATGGTTTGTTTTTCTAAGTATTAAAATCTAAAGGAAGCAGAGTGGTAACAATTATTTGTGATTGAACACGAAGAATGGCCAGTTGTCACCCCTTTCCAGTGAATATCCAAGGAGTGAAGGATGCCTTAAATAGCTGTAAATGGACAATATGCTATGTTAGCTTGGAAGTCAATTGCTAAAATATCCCACCCCAACCTAAAATCCCCAGTCCCAAACTGAAGAGCTTTCTGTCTATCTCCCTCTATGGTCTCTCACCACCCAGGCCTAATTATGCATATATAGAACTTTACTCTGCACTTATATTCTTGAGTAGTGTGAGATTATGTGTTTGTTTATGAATCATTTGGCCTAGAATGGTATTTAGGCTGAGAAAGCAGTTGTATCAGAGGGAAAATAGCTGGGTCCTTATAGAAGCAGAGGCATCAAGTAAAATCATTTTTCTTTTTCTTCATATTGGTATACCTCCATTGAAGGAGAAATATAGGCAAGAAAGGAGCTGGTTTCCTGAACACAGAAATGGGAAAAATCTCTAATGAGAGTTGGAATCATCTTCTAGGCTCACAAAAGAACACAAATCTATTCTCTACTTACAAGAAGCATAAACCAAAAATTCTGACTGTAGCCCAAGGTTTTCTAAAATGCCAGGAAGCTCACCTTCTATACCTTAATTATGCTTTGGCGACCTCCCCCTTGGCCCCTTTCCAGCTCATAGGCTAGAGAAAGAGTGCACTGCGGGCATATCTTCTTGGAAAATGAAACTTTGCAATTGTTTCTGAGAAATGAATTGCAGGCCAGGATACAATTCAGAGCCCAAAAAACTCAAGCAGGAGATGGAGTCATTTTCTTTCCAGGGACTATGAACAATGTCAAACATCTAACTCATCACTTATCCTTATAGAAGAAAGAGCGAGACTACTTCCCTCTCAAGGGAAAATGGATGTAGGTATGAAATAAAGTACCTCCATCCAGTAGAAAAGAAATTATGCACCCATTAAAATATTTATTAAGGGTATGCAACAAATTTTTATGAATATAACTGTTCACGAATATAAATGAACATGAATATAAATGTTCATGATATAATTTTAAGCATGTTCATAATACATAAGAAAATGTGAAGTGACATTTAAATACTGATTACTTGAATAGATTTTGTAATATATATCAAATAGATTCATTATTTTTTTCCCTTTATTGTGGATACCTAGGAAGTAAATTTTTCCTTGAGAACATACTAAAGGTCATACTGGCCTAGGTGATTTGCACAATCTAATTTAATCTGGAAATAATATATACTTATATATCACTCATCTGCAGACCAGTCTATACATGGTATATGATGTCTAGGTTAATAGTTTACATATAGAACCCCCAAATTTAACTACTTCCCTGATCATGTACTACTTTCAGTATTGTAAACTATGCTGTGGTGAAAAAGCATATTTTTGTGCATTTGTCTCGTTATTTCCTTAAGATAACGTCTAAAAGTTTAATCACTGGCCTTGGATATATATTACTAAACAGCCTTCATGAGTATGACTGTTTTCCACTTCCATGCCTACCCTTGGTGTTCTTCATCTTTTAAAATTGTCTCTGCCTAATTTAAAATAATTCATTTTAACTGATACTTCTTTTAGATATTTCTTTTCACTAACTTGATTAAATTTGTATGGTTATTAGCAATATATTTTTTATTAACTGCTTATTCATATCCTTTTTCCATTGCTATGTACAACTGTTTTTTATTGCTTTCTTTCATTGCATTAAATATGTAACATATGAATACATTGTTGTAAAGATACAAATACATTTGCAATTTCTCAAAGGCTTTGAAGTCACTAAGAGAATGCCTTGGCTTGGCCTGCCAGTCCTAGGAGCACTTCACACTCAAAAGCCCACCTGCTCATGGCAGCAATGATGATGGAGAGTAAGTGTGATATTGTGATTTAGAATAAGAAATATATATTTGGTCTCTCTCCCATTTCTGGCACAGAGCTCCTAAAACCGTTGGAATTTCCTGTGATGAGAGTGATCAAAGTGTCTCTTGATACGTTAATGAGGTGACTTTTGGACCCCTAAGGTTCCCAGTTGCCAGGAAAACCAACAATGTGATTAGAGAGTTGAAACTTTCAGTCCCAGCCCCCTGACCTCCAGGGAGGGAAGAGGGGCACTGGGCTGGAGGTTGGATCAATTGCCAATGGCCAATGATTTAGTCAATCATGCCCATGTAACGAAAACTCCGTAAAAAACCAAAAGGACAGCATTTGGAGAGCTTCTGGGTAGTGAACATGTGGAGATTTGGGGAGACCGTGGAAGCTCCACACCCTTTCCTCATGCCTTGCCCTATGCATCATCTCTTCCATCTGACTGTTCCTGAGTTATATCCTTTTATAAAAAACCAGTAATCCAGTAAGTAAAATGTTCCTGTGAGTTCTGTGAGCTGTTCTTGCAAATTAATCAAACCCAAAGTGGGGGTCATTGGAACCTCCAATCTATAGCCAGTTGGTCAGAAGCACAAGTGATAACCTGGACTTGTGACTGGCGTCTGAAATGGGGCGGGGCGGTCTTGTAGACTGAGTCCTTAACCTGTGGGATCTGATGCCATCTCCAGGTAGATAAGTGTCAGAATTGAGTTGAATAGTAGGACACACAGCTGGTATCTGAGAATTGTTGGGTGGTGTGGGGAAACCCCCTTATACACACACACACACACACACACACACACACACGTTGGAATTGGGTACAGAACTCTTTAGTAAGCAAATATGAGGTTTGGTCCAGGCAATCTACACCTAAGGAGTGACCAGTGCAGCAGTACCCTCCCTCCCTGGACAGGGACCGAGCAACCACATAGGCTTAAGCCAGCACCCTAGCAGTAATGCACTTGAGGATGCACACAAGCTACCAGCACTGCTTCCGTAATTAAAACTCATTCGCCCAGCCATTGCCCAGCTTTGGAAAAGCTATTCCCTGGGCACCTTGTTTCCCCCAATGCGAGTGGCCCTGTGAGTGTCAAGACTCTGTAAAGAAGCAGAAAAGTTGATCGCTAGGAGGCAAGGCAAACATCAAGCACTGAAAGAAATCAGATAGAGACTGACTTCAAGGAAAACTCAGTATTGCCTGATAAATTTTGTTATATTACCCCAATGGCTAGCCTTAATGCCATGAAGATTATCCATTCTAACGATGTCACTGTCTTAGCTAACTGCAGGTGATAGCTGGCATGAGAGGAGACAACAGAAATTAACTTGAACTTCAAGGAAAACTGTACGAAATCCTCATCAAAACCAAATATCATAAATATATTTGAAGCAGAGTTCACAAGCCATGTAAAATCAAACTTATTAGCTGGCATTCTATAAAGAAGAGCTTTCCTTTTTTACTCCCTTTTCTCTTGTTTATGGATTTTTATTTATTTAATGAATTACAATCAATTACAGAAATTATTGATAGCACAAGGAAAAGAATGATTTCAAGTACTTTTTAAAAACTATAACTGTATGATTAAGAGGGATATACTCTAAAACAGGGGCTGACAAACTTTTTCTGTGAAGGGCCAGGTAGGAAATACAGTCGATCCTCATTTTTTGTGGATTCCGTATTTGTGAACTTACCTACTTGCTAAAATATATTTGTAATCCCAAAGCCAATACCCACAGCACTTTCGTGGTCACTCGTGGACACGTGAAGAGCAATGAAAAATAAAGACCAATGGAAAACGAGTCCCCTGACACACATGTTCTCAGCTGAAGTCAAACAGGGTGACCTTCTGCCTTCTTGTTTTAGCTCTTAGACTGCAAAGAAAGTGTCCTTTTCACAGTCTATTTAGTACCACGTTTTTTTCTCATTTTGGTGCTTTTTATTGGTGATTTTGCTGTTTAAAATGGCCCCCAAGCATATGCTGAAGCACTACCCAGTGTTCCTAAGTGCAAGAGGGCTGTGATGTGCCTTACAGAGAAAATTTGTGTTAGATAAGCTTTATTCATAGGCATGAGTTATCATGCTGTTGCCCATGAGTTCAATGTTAATGAATCAACAATATATAAAAAGTGCCTTTAAACAGAAACACATAAAACAAGGTAATGTATTGATTGCTTCACAAAAATGTTGTGACCAGATGCTTGCAGGAAACTAACCCTGTATTTCCCCTACGAGCAACGGTTCCATAATTAGTGTCTGCAACAACTTTATAGAATATAACTACCATGAATGATGAGAATCAACTGTATTTTAGGCTCTGCAGGCCACTCAGTCTGCGTAACTACTCAATTCTGCCCTTGTAGCTCAAACACAGCCAGAGACAATATATAAATGAGCTAGGCTATGTTCCAATAAAACTTTATTTATGGACACTGAAATCTGAAATGCATGATTTTCACACCTCAAAATATTCTTCTTCTTTTGATATTTTTTAACCGTTTAAAAACATAGATACCATTCTTTACCCACTAGCTATACAACAGGTGGCCGGCCAGATTCGGCCTGCAGGCTGTAGTTTGCCAACCCCTGCTTTAGAGGAACTACAATCTAAAATTTTATTTACTAGCTTTATTGTTAGTAATAATATTGGCATTGCAATTTTAAACTATTTTATAGCGATTCTAGGCTAATGCAAATAAATAAATGTTAGTATTATTAAGAATCAGGATTTCTAGAGAAAAGATCGTTAGACAAAAGCAGAAATATAAAATGTAATGTTAAATTTGAAGTAGTAATGGCAGCATGAACTCGTGCTTTGAGTCTTCAACAAGCTTCTTGCCCTCTTTTAACAAAGATAAAACAGTGTGCAATCTAGAACTCAAGATATTTGACTCCCTAATGCTGGGATGTCTGCTCTAACTACACCGCTTCTCTTTTATGTAAAGATGTTTTTTCTTAGTCCAGGGCTTATTAAATCTTCCCAAGAAAATCCCCTTAACACCAAGAAACTGGGAAAGCTCACTCATGGGACTCTGGGGCAGAAGCAAATCAACTACTCCACAAAAGGAATTTGCTTTGAAATCTTATTTTCAAAGTTATGGTTATTTACCTTCTTCTCCATAGTAAACCTCTGATTAAATGTAAAATAAATACATAATTTTCCAGAAAAATCAGTTTTTTCACCAAATCCTTCAATAAAGCTGATGCTCCTTGAAGATGCAACATTCCTTTACCTACTTCAGGGTTGCGGCGAGTGAGGCTCTCGGTCACATCCAATCATCCAGACAGCCGCCACCTCGCCTCAGGCCCGCAGGCACACACGAGAGGCGCACACTCGCCACACAGTCAGGCGCCTGCGTCCTCACACACACAGCGAGTGACTCACGTCCATGTCTGCAGGGAAGGCCCAAGGAAACAAATCTACCAGAACTGCGCCCCATACAATTTCAGTCAGTTACAGACACGCTCACAGAAACACAGTCTCACGCACTCCCAGGCAACCCCATTACCGCAAAGGCCCCCACAGCATTCTCAGTCCTACACAGCCCGACGCACAGTCCCAGTCATAAAATCTCCTTCACAGCCCGCATTCTGGTCCTCGCAGTCCCACGATCTCCAACTCAAACCAGCTCCGCCCAGTGAAACAATCGCAGCGGAACCACTCCACAGACACACACACAGCGCGGTCCGTGGTCACAGGACTCCCCAGACGGCCCCACGGAGAGTCACATTTACGCCCATCCCGCTTTAACGCTCCTGCCGTGACTTTCTGGGGACAAAAGGCCGGGAACCCCGCCCTGACCGGAGCCAGACTGGATCCCCGGCGCCCTCTACTAGCCGGCGGGACTGACGTTCCGCCTCTTGGAGCTGGCCGCGCCTGCGCCCTCGGCGCGTGCAGCCGGAGCTCCCAGTGACCCCCGCGCGCGACCCGTTAGGCCCCGGAGACTGTGGGTTTGACTGGGCCGCGGGGCCCTCGCTTCCGCTGGGCATCACCGCGAGACCGGTTCGGCGCCCAGGTGAGCAGTCCGGGCTCGGAGCGTTGGTTCCGGCCGTCTGTCGGAAAAGCGTTGCGGCCCGGGGATGAGGAGAAGGAAAGGAGGCGCTGCAGCACCGCAGAGCGTCGGGACCCCGCGCCTCAGTCCCGAGAGTGCGCGAGAGCGGCGGTGGGGCGGCCGTGTGCGGCTGTGTGTCTGTGGGCGTGACGGGGCTGGGGCGTGGCATCGGGACTGTGCGGTTGGGAGGCCCGGTTGGGTGATGGCGTTTGTGAGACTCAGGTGGGTGCAGAGCCTCTAGCGTGAGCGCAGGTTGCCGTGGCCGCGAACTGTGTGACTCCGACCCTGGCGTCACAGCTGAGCCCTCTGCCCTCAGCCGCACGGGCCCAGCCGCGGAGAGGGCCCGCAGTCGGACATCCGAGCGCCGGAGTCAAGACCCCCAGCGCCGAGGCTCAGACCCGAGCTCGGGACCGGAGAGTTAGACGTGGACGTGCCCGGGCTGACTCCTGGGAGTCCTCCCAGCGCACGCCGTCCTCGGGCGCGGACACGCGGCCTCGCTCGCACGCTTACGGCGCCGAGGGGTCCCACTGCAGGTTCCAGAACCACCGAGTTCCCGCCGGGACACTGCTGTGAAGTCCGCTTCCCGTCCCGCACCTCCGCGCCCCTGGCCTTTCCCCAGTGCTGGGAGGGGTCAGCAGTACTCTCCCCCTCTTCCAGCGCTCTGGACGTGGTGGGGGGGGCGGGGACAGGTGCGGGGGGTGGGGACAGGTGTGGGCGGGGCGTGCCCTGCTTTAGCCAGGCTGTTGTCCTAAGATCCGCTTCTTCCCCATCTTGTCAAACTGGACGAGAAGGGTCCTGAGGAGGAGGAGGAATGAGTTACTGTTGCCCATCTTGAGGGTCAAGGTCAAGGCGAGTGGGTATTTCCTCTGGTTCTGTGGAATGCGTTTTTATTTTTTAGGACATGGGACCGTTTGCCTCCTCCTCCTTAAATGGCCTGTCCGTTGAATTATTACCTACGCCCTCTCCCTGGTGCCTATGTGCACATGTCCATTTGGCAGACACTTCCCATTCTTCTGTGAGCTTTCTTTTTATAACTATGTGTAAAGCTCTTGGAACAGTGCCTGATACTTCGTAAGTACTTAGTAAACATTAACTATTTGTTGTTATGTGGTGGTTTTCAGAGATTTCCCATCCGCTTCCAATAGAGGAAGAGAAATGAAAATACCATGCTAATTGTGATGGGCACTTTTTTTAAAAAAATGAGAAGCTCAAATGGTCTAGATAAGTTTTTTTTTTTTATTGAGGTAACATTGGTTTATAACATTATATAAATTTCAAGTGTACATCGTTATATTTCGACTTCTGTATAGACTGCATCGTGTTCACCACCAAAAGTCTAGTTGCCATCTGTCACTGTACATATTTGCCCCTTTACCCCTTTTGCCGTCCTCCCAGCCTCCTTCCCCTCTGGTAACCACCAGTCTATTCTCCATATCTGTGTGCTTGTTTCTTGTTGTTTTTATCTTCCACATATGAGTGAAATCATATGACTTATTTCACTTAGCATAATACCCTCAAGGTCCATCCATGTTGTCACAAATGGCAGGATTTCATCTTTTTTATGGCTGAGTAGTATTCCATCATATATATGTATACCACATCTTCTTTATTCATTCATCTGTTGATGGGCACTTAGGTTGTTTCCAAGTCTTGGTTGTTCTGAATAATGCTACAATGAACGTAGGGTTGCATATATCTTTTTAAATTACTGTTTTTGTGTTCTTTGGGTAAATACCCAGAAGTGGAATAGCTGGATCATATGGTAGTTCTATTTTTAATTTTTTGAGGAATCTCCATATTGTTTTCCATAGTGCCTGCACCAGTTTACATTCCCACCAGCAGTATACAAGGGTTCCCTTTTCTCCACATCCTCCCCAACACTTGTTATTTCTTGGCTTTTTAGTAATAGCCATTCTGATGGGCATGAAGTGATATCTCATTGTGGTCTTGATTTATATTTCCCTAATAATTAGTGATGTTGAACATCTTTTCATATGCCTGTTGGCCATCTGTCTATCTTCTTTGAAAAAATGTTGAGATCCTCTGCCCATTTTTTTTTTTTTTTTTGTGAGGAAGATCAGCCCTGAGCTAACATCCATGCCAGTCCTCCTCCTTTTGCTGAAGAGGACTGGACCTGAGCTAGCATCCGAGCTGAGCTTCCTTCACTTTATGTGGCACGCGGCCACAGCATGGCCTGACAAGCGGTGCGTCGTGTGCTCCTGGGATCCAAACCCAGGCCGCCAGCAGCGTAGCACGCGCACTTAACTGCTAAGCCACGGGGCCGGCCCCATCTGCCCATTTTTTAATTGGGTTGTTTGTTTTTCTGTTGTTGGGTTGTATGAGTTCTTTATATATTTTGGATATTAAGGAATTCTTAAACAAAGGTAATTTAAACCCATTTGGGGCTTTCATGGAACCAGAAACCCCTTGAAATTATGAGTAAAATTGTGGTAAATATTTCTTAATATACCATTGTTCTGGGGAGGAAGTCCATAATTTAAGGAGATTATCAAACATGACCCAAAAAGATTCAGATCCACTGGCCTAGAATCAAAGACTGTAATATCTGAGAATGTTCTTTGGGATAACTTATATAAAATTAGTGTCTTACAATGGGAAATTATTAAATAAATCACAATCCATCCATGTGATGCAATTTTATGCCATTGGTATTATGCGAATCATGAGAAGGAAAAAAAGTAGATGATCGATTTTAAGCAAGGTGTTTGTAAGACATTTTGCAAAGATTATATCTAATATGAAATTTTAATTATTCAGTAGAGAAAGGCAGAGATAAAGCATCTATTTGTACCAAATACTGTTCTGTATAGTTTGGAATAATTTGGGAATGCTGCTTACTTTGATTGTGTTCAGGCACAGAAGAAAAATAGTGAAGGAAGCTCGTTGTTTTTGATGAAGAACAGTAAAAGAATTGATGAATGTTATTTATTTCTACCATGCCAGGGTTTTTTTTTGTGGAACCCCCTCATGTTACAGGCCTATAGCCTCACATTTCTGTTAACAACTAGAAGATACTCCCTCTCCCCAACTCTGTTTTTTGTTTTATTTGTATGGAAATAGTTTAATTTTTGTTTTTGATGATAGAATTAATGCAGGTTTATTGTAAAAAGAAAACAAAATACAGAGACCTTATAAGGAACTTATAAAGAAGAAAATTTTAATTGCCCATCGATTGTCCCACCATCGAGAGTTAATGAATATTACTATTTTGATGATTGTTTTTCCAGATATTTTTCTGTGCACTTGTGTACATATGTTTGCTTTGCAAAATAGAATCACAAAAATTGATTATTTAAGGTGATAAAAACTATCCAACACTTTGAAAAAGAAATCCAGTACAGTCATAAGATTTATTATATTGTTATGCCTGTACAGAGTAAAGGGAAGTGCAGTTGTTCCCCTCTAATTTGAAAAACACTTCAAGAATTTACACCTTTTAGGATTATGGAGACATTGATTAAAACAATTACTAGAGCAACAAATTATTAAGATATCCCTTCAGAAATAGAGACTTTCTTTTAGTGGTTTAAGGTTACTCCTAATTACAGATTTATAATAACAGGGGAAAAAAGTGGTAGTAGTGACATATTCAGACATTATACAGAAGAACTTGAAACGTTTGTAATGTGTTCAGTATGACACCTTATCAAATCAAATTTCTTGAGTTTTATGATGCTAAATGGTGTCTCCTTGCAGCTGCTAGGGATGGAGAGCAAGAGAGGCCTTGTTCTACTGCTTACTTCTTGATTTTTGTGAATCTTTTTTTTTTTTAAGATTTTTTATTTATTTATTTTTTCCCCCCAGAGCCCCAGTAGATAGTTGTATGTCATAGCTGCACATCCTACTAGTTGCTGTATGTGGGACGTGACCTCAGCATGGCCAGAGAAGCGGTGCGTCGGTGCGGTGCGTCGGTGCACGCCCGGGATCCGAACCCGGGCCGCCAGCAGCGGAGCGCATGCACTTAACCGCTAAGCCACGGGGCGGCCCTCTTGATTTTTGTGAATCTATTTTACTAACATTATTAAGAAAAATTACATTCTCAAGCCTAGTTCTAAAATGTATTAATATTGTAAGAAAGAGCAGTGCTGAAAATCTCAAGAAATTTACTATAAGGAAAAAAGAGAAAGGGCATCCTCATATTAAAATTATTAAAGAAAATTATTAAAGAAAATTTATCAAAAATTTTTAAATTTTTTAATTAAAAATTATTTAATATTTTATTTAATAAATGGAATAAGGAGCATGTGATTTTTTTTATTTTATTCAGTGCTTATAATAAGCCATTTTAAGTGCTTTATATGTATTATATTATTTAACCTTCATAACAGCCCTATGAGATAGATACTGTTATTATTCTCTAGTTTAATCTATGAGGAAACAGAGGCACTGAAAATTAAGTAACATGTCCAAAGTCTCCTAGTTGATAACTGTCAGAGCTTTGATTCATATCCTGGATCCTGACAACAAAGCCTGTATTCTTCATATATGAACCACTTTCCAAAATTGTGCATATTCTTTTTAGTCTACCTACTTGGTAATTTATCGTGGATATCATGGATACCAGTATCATCATTATTAATAATTACATAATATGCCTTCATATAGTGAAACATAATTTATTTAGCTTGTTGCCCACAGTTAGGTATTCTGACTTTTGGTTATAAGTTATTCTGTGATGAACTTCCTTGCATATATCTCTTTGTGTACTTCTACAAATATTTCAGAAGGATAAATTCCTAGAAATGGAATTTCTAGGTTGAATTATCAGACATTTATAGAGTACTCACAATATGCCAGATCCTGTGCTAGTGCTTGGGGAAAGTACAGTGACTAAAATGACGTCTTGCTATCCTTAAGTTGCTTATTATCTATTGAGGTAGATAAACCTCTGCAGGAATAAGACTAAGACAAGTGTGATAAAGGTCATTGAAACAGTCAGATGGCATGGCTTGGGAGTTCCTGGGAAGGAGACGTCTCTGATTATAGCAAGCACTGTCAGGTTGTGACCAAATAATACCACACCCTTCGGATTTCTGTGGAGGTAAATGGATTTTATGAAATAAGCTTTATGCCTCACAGTTGTTATTCTCATGATGTTGATGCAAAGTGAGACCAACAGGGCAAGAAGCTTCAGTAGCTCTTTGGAGGACATCATGGCTAAAATCACTGGTTCAGAAGCAAGATAAATGCATCAGTCAAGAAGCTATGAGAGGCAGCAGCAGTGAAACAAGGCGTTAGTTGGGGATGTTTAACCATTCTTTTCCTGACAAAACTCCAAGGTACATGAACAACTTACAAATCGTAGAGTTTGTTCAGGTATGGGGAGCTGAAATGAAAAACACGGCAGCTTTTTTCTCCAAGTTCAAGGGATGACTGCTCTAAAAAGTGAGTCTCTTTCACCTATTTGAAGAAAAGCTTCCTGTTTGCAAAATGTAAAAAATATATTTCCAAAGTGTATATCACCATATAAAATTATGAAGTAAATACAAGCAAAAAGAAGAAAATTAAGATCACAATGTTGAAATAAGCAACCTTTGCAGATTTTTTTCTATCTGTTGATGCCTGTTAGTGCCTCTTTATGCTGATATATATGTATACTTTACCAATATAATCATAATGTCCATTTTATTTTATTTTTCTAAAGACTACATATCTTCAATATTTTGTATGTCCTCATATATTTTCTAAACCTTAGCGTTTAGTGATTACTCTGCACATACACAAATATGTATATGCATACAGTTATTTATGCCCTGCCATAACAGGATCACACTACTCACAACCATTATTACCTACATTCTTCACTCAACACGTAGCAAACATATTTCCATCTTTCCGATTAAAGATCTACGTCATCATTTTTAAATGGCAAGTTTTTTCACTCTATGGATGCTTTATAATTTATTTAATCTATTTCCTACCGAAGGACATTGAGGTTCTTTCCAGCTTTTTTCATTATGAGTAATGTCTGTCAGCACAGTCTTACATCTTTGTCTACATAAACAATTATTTTCTTTAATCCCAAAAATAGAATTTCTCAGTCAAAGGGTTTAAGTGCATGGTTTAAATGCTGCTTGTATGTACTTTTAAATTTACAAAGTCTGCAGGTTAGAATATTCATTTCCTCACAAACTGGTTAATATGGGCATCAGTACTCAAAGTGAGATTTAATATCCTTTGGTGATTCGATGTGTTATTTCTATTTGTTAGTGAGTCATGCATGCTCATGTTTCTCTCATTGGAACAAGAGATTCGTGGTTTCAGAGGCAAGAGCTGGAGCTGAATGACAGCTGACTTTGTGGTTAGAAAAATGAGGAGTCCAGATGCAGCTTTGCTATTTACTAACTGAATTTCTGCAAGTGATTTCAGCTCTTTTAGCATGAATTTTCTGATCCAGTGCATAGATAGGGTAATTATTATTCTACATAGCAATCCTGAGGATACAGTTACTGTATATAAAATAGGCATCACATGAAAATTCTTGATATATAGATATGTGTTACCATCTGCCTGTTGAGAGCATGAATCCACACTTCTTTAGACTAGGTTGTAAGAAAGAGAATGGCAAATGAAAGTCATTTTGGAAAGCAATGTGGATGATTCTAATTGAAAATGGTTGAAGAGCCCACAAGATTCTGGAAGTTATTATTATGGCTGCAGGCAGGCAGGGCTGCCAATGCAGCAGTTTTGCAGTGGTAATGGCTGCCAGAGTTGGTCCTTATGAATTTCTCTCTTTGTATCTGATGAATCCAAGCAGGCCTGTGAGAATTTCTTTGAAAGAAATCCTGTTTAGATGATGTGGCCTCTTACTAGCCCTGAAATTTACAAGTAGGGATTAGATTTGTCAAGATTCCCTCAAATCTTCCTCAGTGTGTGTGCGCGCGCATGCGTGTGTGTGTGTGTGTGTTGTGGGGAGGTCAAGGGAGGGGAAAGGACATATTAGCTCGAGTCATTTTGGGAGTTCTGAGGCCTGTCTGATCTCATGGCCTCCTTTTCTGCCCCCTAGCATTGGCCTCTGTGAACTCTGCTTCTCCATGCAAGAAAACCCCAAGGAGGACTGACCAGTTCTTGAATTTCTAAACCATGGCCCATGTAAGTTACTCTGTCTTTCTCCTGGAAATACTGTCATGTTAAGATCCTATGAACATTTCTCTATCCTGAAACTTTCTACCTATCAGAGCCACATCTAATAACCTTCTCCCAGTTCCTCCAAATCCAGTGAGGGATGAGGCTAAATAGAACAATGCCTATCCTATGAGTCCTCTTTTTTCTGGTCTTTGTTCACATATTCATTGAACAAATCATTCAGCATCTTTCATATGTGCTCAGTCTTTTGCTAAGAGATGCAGTGGAACAGAAATGAAATCCCTTGAGAGAGATGTTTGGCCATTTTGTGAGTTGATGAGAGAGGATGGGATCATTTGACTACTCGTGGGAAAACTCTGAACTTTTCTGGACTTGAGTTTTCCAAGTATATAAGGTAAGATTTGCTGTTGGTTGGCCTCAGCCTCAATGTATGGTGAGATCTCATGCTCTGTGAGGCTTTTAGGACTGGGTAGGGATGTGGTTGGGTGTTGCATGCAGAGAGATCAGGGATCTTCTCCTGGAATCCCTAAGAGTTATCCACCAGGAGCAGGGTTCCATTTGTAGGTGAACAGGATGTGCTGGTCTAGAATGACATCTTTGTGATTCTCGATCACCAGTATCCAGAATCTACATCAGTATGCTCCATCTCAGGATCAAGGAATGCATACAGTGAGGGATGGAAAATGATAGCCAGTAAGAAGATCATGCAGATACATAATAGTTATAGACCCTCAGAATTGAGGAGGACCTTAAATATTTTATATAGACCCAAAATATTTAAGTATAGAAGAGTGACTAAGTCTCATATGTCCATTGCATAGACTGTTATACAACCAGTTTTTTTTTGAAGTTCATTAAAGAATCTCATAAATGGGAAAATGCTTGTGATATGATCTGATTCAATGATGAACTTCGAAGAAATTCTTTAATTGTATTCAGATCCTTTTCTAACATAGATGTATTATAGGGAAACTTGTTTTAAAATCTGTTCTATAAGGGGAAAGGGTGGAAGAACTCACACTTCTTGAGAATTTATGAGGGAGGTATGTAGCAGGCAGAAGGTTTATATAAGGTATTTCAGTTAATTGGAAAACTCATTGTTTTTTTCTCTTTCCCACACATCTTTGGATAATTAAGATATGCCAGAGTACACAAGAGGCTATCTCTGTAGCAGCAGGATCCCTCAAGAGAACACATAGGCATGCTGCTTAGGGCACGCTCTTTTCCTAACTCACTACGTTGCAGGCTTCCAGCCCAAGCCTGTTTGCTTGCCATATGGTCTGTTTCCTTAGTATCTCTTCCATCTTTTCTCCTTCCATCTTAAAAACGAATTTTCTTGAATTTTAATTGTATTATACGGTTTGTCATTTCAGGGATCGGTGATGTTCAGTGATGTGTCCATAGTCTTCTCTCAGGAGGAATGGGAATACCTGGACTTGGAACAGAGGGACTTGTACAGAGATGTAATGTTGGAGAACTACAGCAACTTCGTCTCATTGGGTAAAGTGATCTGCCTCTCGTAATTTAGACTCTGTTCTCTGTAGTATCAGCTTTCTTCTCTAGAAATTTCAGGAGTATATTTCAAGAAATTATATGAATTTCTGCTCCCTGTTCTCAAGGGAATGATTTGAGCCTCATTTGTTTGGAAGTGAGCACCTCCATTAAGCGTATTCATCTTCTGTATCCTTAAGTGGCTTTCAGGCCTTCCTTAATGATGAAAGGGCTGGATTAGAAACCTGGGTGATTTACAGCCTTACCAGTGTCAAAGAAATCAGGTTTCATTTTGCGTTTGAACTCAGAATTGCTCTAGGTGTTTTGTTATTTGTTGGTATACCTATAAGGAAAACAGCTACAACCTGTATCTTGGTTTTTCTCTGACTGGTGGTAAGTTGGATCAATGGGATTTATTTACAATTCAAAAGAACTTATTCCTTTTGTTAATAAACAAAGACATTCACTTTTACCTACTTTTATGATTGAATGTTAAAAATCCAAGAACTTTGCATTTAACATTGTATGAATATCCTAAGAAATAACGATAAATGCCTTAGGAAGCTTCTTGTTTTCCTCTCAGCAAAATAACAGTAAAAATAAATAATAGCTAAAAAAAATATGTAGTGCTTAGTATATAATCTAGGCAATGTTGAGATATAGATGTGTATTAATATAACCTTCACAACAATCATGTAAGATATGTATAATTATTATCACTATTTTATAGATGAGGAAAATAAAGCATAGAGGTAACTTGTCCAAGGTCACACAACTGAGTTGTGGCAGAGGCAGGATCTGAACCCAGGCAGTCTGAGCTCTCAACCACTGTTGCCTCTCAAGAAGGAGTACTTGTATGAATATAAATTAAAATAAGACCTTTTCCCTCCCTCTCTAATCTCTGTTTATTATGTAACCTTAATGTGAATGTTTTTTAACCATCTTGCCCTTTTTTGTTCTAAAGGCCTTATCAATTACCATTTGACCAATAGTTTATTAAAACTTTAACCAAGACTGAATCAAAGTTGTTTCAAATTTATTTTTTATTTCTATATCACCTTACATTTCTTTTCTTCTAACCAGGACGCTTCATTTCTAAACCAGATGTAATTTCCTTATTGGAGCAAGGAAAAGAGCCCTGGAAAGTTGTGAGGAAAGGAAGACGACGATATCCAGGTGAGTGAGGGCCAGTCGTGCAGGAGGAGGCCATCATCAGAGGAAACCGCCCAGCTACTTAGGCAAGAGGCACACCCTTCTGATGTTGTTTAGAAAGCCCTCTATAAACGTCCATGGCCTGAGGAGAAAAAGTCTGAGACCTGGGGAGCAAATCCAGATCATAGTTGGGGGTACTAACAGAACTACTTCTTTATCCCATTTACCATTCTTCCTTTTTTTTTTGTTCTCTCCACTTTTCCCTCCCTTTGAAGGGGGCATGGGGTGGAGAAGTGCTCCCTTTGTTGCTGTTGACAGCCATTCTATCTATATTTTGATTCAGTTGCTTTCTTCTTTTGCGTTTATAGATAGACAAATAGTTAGCCCAACCCCTGAGCTGGACATTATGCTAGACACTATTGATACAGTGGTAAATAAAACCAATAGAGTATCTGTCCCCATGGAATTTACCTCATAATAAGAGAAACATAGTAACTGTAAATAAATAGAAAATATAATGTCAGGTAATAAGAGAGAGCTATGAAGAAAAGTGAGCAGAGTAAGGGAATAGAGAATGGGGTGGGATGGGAAGGCTGTTTTAGTTATGGTCAGAGAAGCCTTTTTTTTCTAACTTTCTCATAAATTTTTAAATGGGAAATAGTAGACCACACAGAAAAATATGCTTGACATTGTAATAATATATGTTTTATCAACAATTAAAGTTTCATATGAATTACTCTAGAAGACAGATCCTTGGATTCTTATCTGCCTTTTTCCATGTGTGTATATATGGAAATGTGATAGACTATAGGAAGAAGGATCCCTTGGTGTAGCTTCTACCCCTGTGCTATTTTCATCTCTTTTTGAACCTCTTGTTAAAAAAAGATCCTTAAAATTCTTTATATAGAGATATATGTTATCATTTCGTATTTTGCTCTTTGTATATTCTTAAGTCTGGCTGAGGAGACTCTTTTTAGGCTAAAAGTTCTTATTTTGTAACAATAGGGCCATTTTAATGCCCACGCTATTTATAATCTTATATCTCCTGACTCGTTTTCTACCAAAGGAAAGAAAAACATGCCTTTTTTTCCCAATCCTAACTTATTTTCTTATTTACATTTAGGTAATTAAATGACATTTACAACTATTAGTAGTAAAAAACAAAACGAAATGCAGAGGTTCCAAGTGAATAAGAAAATATCAGTTTAGTCTGTAAACATTTAGCCATAATAACAATTGTTGACTCAAAGTTAGATGTCTTAAATAAGATCATTCATTTTTTTTTCTTTTCTTCCTTTGTTTCTTTCTTCAAGTTTTATTGAAGTATAACATGCATACAGAAGAGTGGGCCAACGAAGGAAAGCTTTTTTGAGGAAGTAATATTTGAGGGGAGACGTGAAGGGCTCAAGCCGTGTGACTTTCTAGGGGAAGAACATTCTGAACAGATAGAAAAGACCTAAAGAGGAAGTTACCTTTGCATGTTTGAGAAATAGCAAGAAGGCCATTATGGCTAGAACAGGGAAGGAGAAGGGAAAGTAACAAGAGATGAGATCAGAGTCCGGCAAAGGCCAGATAATATAATCATTAAGAGAAATTGGAAACTATGGTCTGCTTTATGTTCTAAAATGATCCCTCTGGTTGAGTACAGAAGCAGGAATGACGGGTATGGAGGCAATTTCACCTGTTCAGACTAGAGGTAATGGTGGGTGGATAAGAAAGGCAATGGTAGGAGATAGTAAGAAGCTGATAGACTTGTGATATGTATGAAGGTAGTGCCAAAAAGAACATGCCTATGGGATTATAAGTGGAGTAAGTGGGAAAGAGTAAAATCAGAGGAGGAGCTAAGGGTGTTAGCTTGAACAGCTGGGTGAATGGAAGCACAGTTTACTGAGGTGGGGAAGATAGAGCAGGTTTGAAGGTCAACATTAAGAGTTTCTGTTTTGAATATTTTAAGTTTGAGATGTGTATTATTCTTCCAGTTTGAGATGTTGAGTAGGCAGCTGAATATGTACACCTGGAGTCAGGGAGAGATTATGGCCTGATATACACCTGGGTGTCTTTACTTTATGGTTGAAATTGAAATCCATGGGTCTGAATGTCATCATCTGAAGAAGGCAGGCAGACAGAAGAAAGCCGATAGGCGAACTCCATCAGACAGGCACTCCACCATTTAGACCTTTGAAAGAGGGGGCAGCAAAGGAGATGGAGAAGGAGCAGGCACTGATATAAAATGAAAACAAAAGAAAATGTTTCAGGTGGGAGGGATAGAGAACGAGGACTGAGAATTGACCCCAGGTTCTGGCAAATGGAGAATGCTGGTGACCTTGTCAAGAGTGATTTTAGTAGAGTCAGGGTGAAAACGTGATTGGAATGACTTAATGAGAAAAGAGTAGATGAGGCAGGGATGAGAATGAGTATAAGACAACTCTTTGAAGGAATTATGTATGAAGGGAAGCTGGGAAATAGAGTTCATTGTTACCCTGGGGATATGGGTTATAAGCAGTGTATTTTATGATATGAAATATTAGAACATGTTTGTGTGCTTAGGGGAATGATTCTATAGGTAGGGAAAATTGATGCAATAGAGAGAGAGCATAATTGTGGGAGCAGTGTCTTTGAGGTTGAGTTGGAGGAAGAGGATAGGATCCAGGGAACAAGAGGGAATAAAAGAGAAAACAGGGCCGGCCCCGTGGCTTAGCGGTTAAGTGCGCGCACTCTGATGCTGGCGGTCCGGGTTCAGATCCCGGTCGCGCACCGACGTACCGCTTCTCCGGCCATGCTGAGGCCGCGTCCCACATACAGCAACTAGAAGGATGTGCAGCTATGACATACAACTATCTACTGGGGCTTTGGGGGAAAAAATAAATAAATAAAATTATTAAAAAAGAAAACAATGTAATTATGAACGCAGGTAGGTTGGTCAGTGTGGTGGAGAGGACAGAATATTCTTCTAATGTTGCTATTTTCTCAGTGAAATAAGAAAGATGATGATGAATAGAACATGAAGATTGTTCAAGATTAGCATTCAGTATGGACTTATTCAGGA
The DNA here is from genome assembly GCF_057802395.1 of Ceratotherium simum simum. Taxonomy (NCBI): domain Eukaryota; kingdom Metazoa; phylum Chordata; class Mammalia; order Perissodactyla; family Rhinocerotidae; genus Ceratotherium; species Ceratotherium simum. The sequence goes on from NC_141932.1 coordinate 27,804,855, forward strand.
TGTGATTAAAATTGGTTCTCAGAAGTACAGTTCCTTGGATGTCAAGTTTTATTATTTTCAGATCTTTGTACACTGTCCCCAGTGTTGAAATGCAAATAGGACTTCCTTGGAACCAAATCTTCTATATCCCAGACCTTCTTGTATCAACAAAGCAGGGTGGTTAAAAAATAAAATGCCCAGGGGCCTGCCCAGTGGCGTAGTGGTTAAGTACACGTGCTCCACTGCTGGTGGCCCAGGTTCGGATCCCCGGCAGTGCACTGATGCACCGCTTGTCAAGCCATGCTGTGGCGGCATCCCATATAAAGTGGAGGAAGACAGCCCTGGATGTTAGCCCAGGGCCAGTCTTCCTCAGCAAAAAGAGGAGGATTGGCATGGATGTTAGCTCAGGGCTGATATTCCTCACAAAAAACCTCACAAAAAAAAATAATAATAAAATAAAATGCAATGCCCAAACAGACTAAGTAATAAGTCCAGGTGATTTATGTGACATTTTTCATTCAATTAAAGCTGGTTCTCTTTAAAGGGGGAACTGCCTTTATGTTTTTATATTTATGTATTTTTAGCTAATTAAAGAAAAGACATATTTTTCTATATTCTCATCAGCAATCTTTAATAAAATAGAAATCCTTTGATCCAATCCGTTGGTAGTTGGTCTATTAATTCGTAAAAATGTGTTAGATATTTTATGTACATACCATAAAAGTATTAACTCTCAACATTAAAATGTATGCCAATACTTTTGATATGTATCCAAGCCTTCCTTTTTATTGTCTCATATTTAATTTTTCATCTAAACTGCATACATAAAGCATAGTCTATTATTTCTAGTTTTAAATTTTTTTAAGTAGAACAAGAACCAGACTTGCAATATGAGTGCAGAACCCTTCTTGTTATGTTTTCCCCTGTCTTTTACTATTATCCTTCCCACACTAAATGTTTGACCACCGTGATTTTTAACAATGTGTATTTATGACCAGTTTTTCCAGAGTGTTCCATTTCATTTTCATAGAATCAGTCTCTTCTCTTAGTTACTTATGAGTTTACATATTATTTAATTAAATTAGGTACTTTCAGGGAAAAAGTGAAACTGGCTTAAACTTGTTTGGAACAAACACAGTTAACTCTTGTGAGGCAGGAGAGCTTTGTCAACTTGTCCTGTGGATGTAGCTATATCCCCAAGACTTGACTAGCCACTAGCATGTCTCTCATGCCCTAGCCTCCATGTCTATTGCTTACTCTGGTGGCAGACGAATAGTTGCTGCCTGGCCTAAGGGAAATAATTTGCAGGATTCAGTATACCTGGCCACTTTGAACACAGTATTTACTCTGTTGTTAGCTATTGTGTCCGTACCTGCTCAACTTCTCAGCGTGAACACCCCTGGTAGGCCACTCTCGCCTTATGCAGAGTAATCTCCCTTTTGTGATTCAGTATATGATTTCTTTAGAAAATCTAATGCCAAATGCTTCATGAGTGTTTTAGAGTTTTCCTCATAAAGGTTACATATATATTTTAAGTTTGCTTTTTGTTACTGTCTTGACTGGGATCTTTTTTCTCCCTTATATTTTATTGTTAAATATGTATATAAAGGCTATTAGTTTTTGTATTTTGAATTTATGTCCTATTAACTTAATTCTGATACCATTTATATTATTTAAACCTCTTAAGTTTTCCAATTATACAGTCATATGGAAATAGTTTTACCTCCTTTTCAATTCTTCTACCTCTGATTTCTTTCTAATATTTAAGTGTGTTGACTAATAAGCTGCCTTTTTGTGTTAAGATTATATATTTTTTCATTTTAGGGAAAGGATCATTCCTGTTTTATGGAGCTGTTTTTTTAAAATCAGGAATGGTTCGTTTTTCACTTGTCTTTTCAGCATCTTTGGAGTTGATATGTCATTTTTTCCCCCCTCCTCTGCTCTGTTAATATGTTGAGTTATCTTAATAGATTTTCCCATATTGGACCACTTTAACATTCTTTTTTTTTTTTAAAGATTTTATTTATTCATTTTTTTCCCCCCAAAGCCCCAGTAGATAGTTGTATGTCATAGGTTCACATCCTTCTAGTTGCTGTACGTGGGACTCGGCCTCGGGTTGGACGGAGAAGTGGTGCCTTGGGGCGTGCCCGGGATCCGAACCCGGGCCGCCAGCATCAGAGCGCACACACTTAACCGCTAAGCCACAGAGCCGGCCCAGTTTAACATTCTTTGAATAAATAACGCTGGGTCTTTCAGTGTACTGTTTTATTAGATGTTGAGAGTTTTTACATCAGTTTTCAGGAAATTAGTATATAGTTTTCTTTTTATGAACAATCTTTATTTAGCACGATATTACTTCATGAAAATAGTTTGGAAGTCCTCCTTTTTATTAGTTCTCAGTCTAAATAGAATTTGGATGGCCTATTCTTTAAAGCTTTAATAACCTTTTTAAAGCCTTTTTCCTGAGAGAAGGAGATGGTAAGTCTGACCACATTGTCTATTTGCTCTATGGAAATTAGTCTATTATACAGGATATCTCTTCTATGGTCAGTTTTGGTAAATTATATTTACCTAGAAAATTATTCATTTTAGCTATGTTTTAAAATTTATTGGCAAACTAATCTTTTTTCCAACTATCTTCTGTATTCATGATTATTTTCATCTTGCCATTTCTTATTTTTATGTCTTTGCTTTCTTGGCTGTTTTCATTATATTAACTAATGGTTTATCTATTTTGCTGATTTGTTTTTTAAAAGAGTCTGTTTTTACTTTATGTGTTAGTTCTTTTTTTCTGTTTTCTAACTAATATAATTATGCTTTTATATCAGTTAATTTCTTCCTTCTGCTTTGCTTCAGTTTATTCTTTTTCTAATTTGTTTTTTTTTTTTATGAGGAAGATTGGCCCTGAGCTAACATCGGTTACCAATCTTCCTCTTTTTGCGGAGGAAGGTTAGCCCTGAGCTAACATCTGTGCCAGTCTTCCTCTATTTTGTGTATAGGATGCCACCACAGTATGGCTTGATGAGCGGTGCGTAGGTCCACACCCGGGATCCAAACCCACAAACCCTGGGCCACCGAAGGGGAGCACGTGAACTTAATCACTGTGCCACTGGGCCAGCCCCTGATTTTAATTTTTTTATACAGACTATATTATAATTGAAAACATCATCCTTTTTCTCTCTCATACACAACTCATTCAGCACTTAAATTTTCCTCTGGCTATTTCTCCTACTGGCTTACCATCCTCTGGTCTATGTGACCTTTGTTAGCAAGTTCTTCACAATGAACTGCAAGACGCTTTGTCTCTGTTAGTGAATTCTTTACATTTCACATCTTTTTTTTTAACTAAGGATTTCATAAGAACTTCAATAAGGTATAAACTTGTTTCCCTGTCTGAAAATTCACTGGGACACATTTCTAGAAAATATAGGAATGGCCTTGCCCCTGAGGGGAGGGAAGGGAGAAGACCTGAGCAAGAGGATGAAAGAACAGAACCAGCTGAGCATTTGTAAAATGGATCAGTGATAGGATAGGTTGAAAGGGAGATTCAATAAGTAGATCTCCTCAGTACCTTGTTATGATATGGAGACAAAGAAAAAGTAACCCTTAGCTATTTGAAGGAGGGAATGGGCAGTGCAGAGAATACTGCATAGATAAGGTATAAGCAGTGGAAGGATGCATAGTAATAGATAACCACCACTGTCAATTTATATATTTAGCTGGGCTAGCTTGCATGAATAAAGGGAGTATTTAATCATTGTAGTAAGGTCTGAGAGATTAGAGGCAGAGAAATATATTCAGAATAAGTATATAACTGTGGGAATTAAATGAGTGAAACCTGTTATATGCTATGGTTTTATTATTTAATAGAAAGTAAAGTAGAGGGCCGGCCCCGTGGCTTAGCAGTTAAGTGCGTGCGCTCCGCTACTGGTGGCCCGAGTTCGGATCCTGGGCGTGCACCGACGCACCGCTTCTCCGACCATGCTGAGGCTGCCTCCCACATACAGCAACTAGAAGGATGTACAACTGTGACATACAACTATCTGCTGGGGCTTTGGGGCAAAAAAAAAAAAAGGAGCAGGATTGGCAATAGATGTTAGCTCAGAGCCAGTCTTCCTCAGCAAAAAGAGGAGGATTAGCATGGATGTTAGCTCAGGGCTGATCTTCCTCACAAAAAAAAAAAAAGAAAGAAAAGAAAGTAGAGATTATTTCTCCCCTTAAAGAGGTTTAGGGGTAAGAAAATACGCAGAATAATAATTGGAAAAATTAATAAATATATAATTTCAATATAGATAGACGTTGATCTATAATACATAACAGCAACACAGATATATAATAACAACATGGATTTAGAGACTGTCAGTAGAGTCAGCCTTAAAGGAAGTGACTTTAACCTAAGACCTCAGGATGAGAAGGAGCCAGCCATGCAAAGAGCGCAATCAGAAGATCTGTGGGAGCTAGAGCGGACTGTGAAACATCCTCAGAGGTGAAAGTAAGTTGGGACGTGTTCTAAGATCTGAAAAGCGGCTTCTCTGCTTTTCAGCGGTAGAAAGTAGCAGTAAAGGTGAAATGGTTTGAGGTGTGTTATAGGTAAGCAGAGGCCTTTTAACCACAGGGAGTTTTATTTTATTCTAAGAATAAAGAGAAATTGTTGAAAAAAGTTAAGTATGAATTCTCAACCTTTCTCCTGCATCAGAATTGTATGGAGAATATTAAATATAGGGCTGCCCAGGACTGTAAAATCTGATCCAAGTGGTTTAGGTGATATTTAAACCTTAATATTTGTAACAAGCTCCCTGGTGATTCTGATTCACATCTCAATTTGAGAACCACTGACAGGGCCGGCCCTGTGGCGTAGCAGTTAAGTACGCGCGCTCTGCTGCTGGCGGCCCGGGTTCGGATCCCGGGTGCGCTCCGACGCACTGCTTGTCTAGCCATGCTGAGGCTGTGTCCCACATACAGCAACTAGAAGGATGTGCAGCTATGACATACAACTATCTACTGGGGCTTTGGGGGAAAAATAAATAAATAAAATTATGAGAGAACCACTGACTTAAAACGTTTACTTCGTCACCAGTCTCACTTTCTTAGATGAACTTGCGTTTTTCCTGGTGTTCCCTTATGTTTGTTTGTTTTCAAATTGTATAACAATACTCTTAGAATTTCATTGGGCATTACTTTGGTTATCTTTTATTTTTATTGTAGAAATTTTACTTCTTTTACAATGTTAGCTCTCTTATTTTCTTTCAGATTTGGAGACCCAGTATGAGACCAGGAAGTTATCCTCAGAAAATGACATTTATGAAATAAACTTATCCCAGTGGAAGATAATGGAAAGAATTAAAAACCATGGCCTTAAGGACCTCATTTTAAAAAATGATTGGGAGTCCAAAAGAAAATTTGAAGGGCAAGAAGGATATTTCGGTCAAGTGAAAATTACATCTCAAAAAGTGTCCTCTTACCAGAAACGCACATCTCTTACTCCACATCAGAGAATTCATTTTGTTGAGAAACCCTATGAATGTAAGGAATGTGGGAAGGCCTTTAGAGTACGCCAACAACTTACTTTTCATCACAGAATTCATACTGGTGAAAAGCCCTATGAATGTAAGGAATGTGGGATGGCCTTCAGACAAACTGCACACCTTACTCGACATCAGAGACTTCATTCTGGTGAAAAACTGTATGAATGTAAGGAATGTGGAGAATCTTTCATGTGTGGCCCAGACCTTAGAGTACATCAGAAAATTCATATTGGTGAGAAGCCCTATGAATGTAAAGAATGTGGAAAGGCCTTCAGAGTGCGTGGACAGCTTACTCTCCATCAGAGGATTCATACTGGTGAGAAACCCTATGTATGTACAGAATGTGGAAAGGCCTTTAGACAATATGCACACCTTACCCGACATCAGAAACTTAATATTGCTGACAAACTCTATGAATGTAAAGAATGTGGGAAGGCCTTTTTGTGTGGCTCTGGCCTAAGAGTACATCACAAACTTCATACTGGTGAGAAACCCTATGAATGTAAGGAATGTGGGAAGGCTTTTAGAGTACGGCAACAGCTAACACTCCACCAGAGAATTCATACTGGTGAGAAACCCTATGAATGTAAGGAATGTGGAAAGACCTTTAGTCGTGGTTATCATCTTATTCTTCATCACAGAATTCATACTGGTGAGAAACCTTATGAATGTAAGGAGTGCTGGAAGGCCTTTAGTCGTTACTCACAACTTATTTCACATCAGAGTATTCATATTGGTGTTAAACCCTATGACTGTAAGGAATGTGGGAAGGCCTTTAGACTACTCTCACAACTTACACAACATCAGAGTATTCATATTGGTGAGAAGCCCTATAAATGTAAGGAATGTGGGAAGGCCTTTAGGTTGCGCCAAAAACTTACTCTACATCAGAGCATTCATACTGGTGAAAAACCCTTTGAATGTAAGGAATGTAGGAAGGCCTTTAGACTTAATTCATCCCTTATTCAACATCTGAGAATTCATTCTGGTGAGAAACCCTATGAATGTAAGGAATGTAAGAAGGCCTTTAGACAACATTCACACCTTACCCATCATCTGAAAATTCATAATGTTAAAATATAAGAAAATCTTTTTGTTCTGTGTTGTAGAACACTCTATGAATGTACTAAGTAATCCCTTTTGCTTCATACATGTAATTGACTTGGCGTAAGAGGTTTTATATCTTAAAAGAATAAGTTAATTTAATATATTCTACCATCACTCAAACCTGATGAACTTCACATTCATTCTAAAAACTAATCCTATTAATATAACAAATGTGGGAAAGACACATTGTCATCTCTATCCCATTACTTTCCTACTTGTGTTATATTGAACAAGGTGATTAACTGCTCTGTGATATAAGTTATTCATTTATAAAATGGTACTATAATACTGCGGCAGAGTAAAAATTGCTGCAAATTCATTGACACTCCTCCCATTAAAAGGTGGAATCCCGGGCCAGCCCTGTGGCGTAGTGGTTAAGTGCACACATTCTGCTGCTGGTGGCCTGGGTTCGGGTCCTGGGTATGCTCCAATGCACCACTTGTCAGGCCATGCTGTGGCGGCCATGACATATAAAGCCATGCTGTGGCTTCCTCGCATATAAAGTGGAGGAAGATGGGCACAGATGTTAGCCCAGGGCCAGTGTTCCTCAGCAAAAAAAAAAAAAAGAGGAGGATTGGCATGGATGTTAGCTCAGGGCTGATCTTCCTCACAAAAAAAAAAAAAAAAAAGAGGTGGAATCCACATCCTTTACCCTTGAATCTGGGCAGACTGTGACTTTGACCAGTAGAATATAGTAGAAGTACTGCTGTGACAGTTCCTGGACCAAGGCTTTACTGGTAGATTTTACTTCATCTCCTGGAATACTCTCTCAAGTTCAGACCTTGAACTGTTGTGTTGAACAGTCTGGCTACTCTGCTGAAGAGACCACATGGAGAGGACCTGGGACTGCATAGAGAGGGAGAGAGACACTCTGCTGAGTCCAGTCTTCCAGACATGCCCAAGACATCAAACATTTGAGTGAAATAGTTTCAGTGGCCACCAGCTGGATGCCACCAAGTGACCTCCGCTGACGCTATACAGAACAGAAGAATCGACCAGATGAGCCCCTACCCAAATTCCTGACCTGCAAAATAATGAGATATATTAAAATGGTTGTTGTTTTAAGCCACTAAATTTTGTTTTTTATTATTATCATCGTTAATATTACTCTTTTGAAAATTCCTATAAAACACTATGGGCACAATGAATATAGAAGTGCCCTCCACCAACAGTCATCCTTATTGAATTTCAGATAACTTATTCTTGTTAAAATAGTGAAAGTAAGAAATGCTTTTTCAGATTGTTCATAAAAAAGCAGATATTCTACAATCTACATTCTCTGGCCCCAGACTAAATTTAATTTAAAACTAACAAAGGATAACAAAAAGAACTATTTGGGAATTTAAGATCACCTGTATTATAATTCCTGCAATAATTATTTTTAAATCCATTGTAGCCTTTTTTTTTTTTTTTGGTGAGGAAGATTCTCCCTGAGCTAACATCTGTTGCCAGTCTTCTTTTTTTGCTTGAGGAAGATTAGCCCTGAGCTAACTTCTGTGCCTCTGCCTCTATTTTGTCTGTGGGTAGTCACCTCAGCATGGCTGACAAGTGGTGTAGATGTGCCCCTAGGATCCGAACCTGTGAACCCAGGCCACTGAAGTGGAGCACGCTAAACTTAACCACTACACCATGGGACCAGCCCCCGTTGCAGGCTTTTTTTTGATGCTCAGATTGTCCTATCTTTGGCCAATGGGAATTTCCTCAAATTGGGTCCTGTGTTCTTTTTGTCATGACCGCTATAGCCTTTGACAGCTGCTTTTTCTGACCAAATGCATTGGTCAGCTCTGGACCACATTAGGGCATTTATTGATCAATAAAGGGGGAAAGTGGAGCATTTTTCTTGCCTTTCCTTTATGAACTATGTTTTAAGACAACCAAAAGTTGGTGAAGGACAGTTCTTTATTATTAGAGAATTCTAGCTAATAAAGGTGAAAGGAATGATAGAATTTGAAAAATCACACTTTTTAAATTTATGAAATAATGAACCTTGGTGGTGATACCAGTGGATGTGAAGACCATTGGGTGAAAGATTGATAGGAAGCCTTTTAACAGATGGAGTACAATGACAATACCCACTAATCTGTATTAACATCTTTAAATTAGATCAGCCAGGCTCTGTGCTTCTTGATGTGATGCAATGGATGTACACAGCACCACCTGTGAAGTATTCTTGTCCAAGATATTGATCCTGAAGGATAATTTAATCTCTAAAGGTAATTACCAGTTTACAGGAAATGGAGATTAAAGAAATTAATAACACAAAGAAGCAAACAACCAAATCCAGAATGTGGGAAATTCCACATAATAAATGGTCTAGTTTTTTAAGCAGTATATGTCAAGACAAAATAAAAACATAATCTTACAAGTTAAAAGAGACTTAAGAGACATAACGATTAAATACATTACATGGAATTTACTGAGATCCCTGTGTTAAAATGTACTGAGAATTTGTTTTAATCAGGTGTGGTTAGACATGCGGACACGGAAATGATTGTCGTGAAGGAAGAAGTTTATACTCCGAGATCCCTAGAAATAGCAGGCACCACGTGCCACGCAGGTCCACGTGGGGAACACTCAATTCTTTTGGGAGGGGGAAGAGGGGAGAGGGCAGAGCATGGTTCAGAGCCTTTACTGGAGGTTTCCTGTGAAGGAAGGGATGGGTACTGGTTAGGTACACTGAGCGAGTTTAGGATTGGATGGTTGGAATAATTTTGGTGGGCTCTGACCTATAGGGGTAGTCCCTAGTTGTCCGGTACCTGGGGTGATTTAGGGCAGGGGGAATATTGGCTCGGTGTGTGAGAGTTTGATAAAGGAGATGGTCGGGGGACGGGGGTATCATTTGCTGCCTCTGGGAATTTGCTATCCTTGAGAGGGGTAGTCTTTCCAGGATCAAGTCACCAAATGCCAGAGCATCAAGAATACAGAAAATATAGTCAATACAATCCTGATTTGGACAAATAAGTGAAAAATTTTTTAGATTATTGTGAAAATGTAAACCTAGAGTGAGTACTAAATTATATGAAGCAGTTATTGTTCATTTTCATAGGCATGATGATGGCATGGGTGTGGGAGTGTGTACGTGTGTGTAAGTCCTTATGCATTAGAGATCTATACTGAGGTATTCAAGGGTGAAATCACGTCACATCTATGATTTGCTTTATAATACTTCAGGAAAACAAAAGGTGGGAGTGATAGATGAAACGAGATTGGCAAAATGTTGCCAAGGGGTCGAAGCTGGATAATGAGTGCATAGGATTCATTGTGCTATTCTTACTACCTTTGCATATATTTGAAAATTTCCACAGTAAAGGTTTTTTTAAGTAGAAAATCAAATCTGAAATTTTGGACTACTTAGTGATAAATGATAATGTGGTGCCTACAAATAAAAATTTGTAGCAAATCACCAAAGCTCTATTTAATAGAAAATTAATCACCTTAATACATTTAGAAAACCTGGTTTGAGGAACTAGTTTGTCTTGTTTACCACTCAGTCTCCACACCTACGGTGCCTATCATATAACAGGCAATTGATAAATGTGTTGAAAAAAATAAGCATTAACTTAAGCTAGAAAATAATTTTTTTAAAAAACTAAGGTAAGTAGAAGGAAGTAATTCATACAATAAAAATAGAATAGTTAGTAAAACAGTAGACTTTATCCACAGGTGTTCTTTTTGAAAAGACCGTGAATATAGAATTGGCAGTTATTATTGAGGAAAAAAGCTGCCTCAGTACAGCTTTATTTATGGGAAAGGTGAAATAGCTACCTATATCAAGGAGAATTAAAAGTTTTTAAAGTTATATGTGTATTACTATATACATATATTTCAATATGTATAAAAATACAGAGAATGAATTATCTAAAGAAACCTAAATGATCTAAGTTCAAGATACTATAGAAAACCTGAATAGATCTATAAACAAAGGAAAAAATGTAAATGTAGTTATGATCGTGTTTTTTAAAAACTAGATTCAATAGTTTTGCAAGCCATAAAAAGTTTTAAAGAATAGATAACCTCTAACAAATTTTTGCCAGATCATTCTATAAGGCAATATCCCAATAATAAAATTGGAAGAGGATAACCCCTAAAAAGCAAAATCGGGACCAGTATCACTTAAGATACAGGCAAACATTCTAAATAAAGTTCAATAAATTGAACTCAGTAGTTTATTAAAACAATTATGAAACATAAAACGATCTACCAGGAATATCCAGGGGCCTGACCTATTGTGGTTTAATTAGGTATTCAGATTTTAGGTTTTCTAACTTGGGCAATGTAACAATGTTGGAAAAAATGAAAATGAGCCAGCCCCAATATCTTCTAGAATGTTTCTCACTCTCGATTATCTTACCTTCATCAACTTTATAAAAGGAATAAACAATAGATATGAAAAATAGGCATTCAACACTTAAAAATTATTACCTTCCACAAAGTAGAAATGAGTATTGCCACAACACTTCGTTTTCAACCAAACCTGTAATGTTGCTGTAGGCATACATTAAGACTTGTACCTACAAGTCCATTTTGCTCCGAGTGGGCAGATTGGGAAGATGCATTGAATAATCATTCATCATCTAGAATAATACATTTTTCCCACTCATGATTTCAAACTGTTTTTAATTTGTAAACAGTACATACAATGTTTACGCAAAAATGTAACATAAAAAAAGTCTTTTAAGTGCTATAATACAGTTAGTTTTTGCTAATAAGTCAATGTGTTTCTCCTCCATGGTTACATTTTCATGTAAACAGAGGTCTTCTGGAGACAGCACATTAACTCAGAATTTCTGAGACCGTGTTCCACAAAACAATAGTGCTTAATGGTACTTGAAGAAAACGAAATTGTGGCCAAGCAAGCATGGAGCTCTGTATACTGTATTTCTTGGGAAAAAATTATTCACACTAAGTGCCTATCAAAAGACTATCAAAGAAATGTTTCATTTTGTCTAACCCAGTGTACGTCAGACTTCACTAGAGAATTCCCATTCCCAATACCTATTGCAGGTGTGATTCCACTCGGGCGGATGTTGCCGTAACCAGAAGGAGTGGCTTCAAGGATGGAAATGTCCTCGTTATGGCAGGTGTGTGCTTACCTGTGTGGTGAGGAAAGCAACTCACATCATGCTGTCCAGTTGTTAGCTACTTGCTTTTTCTTAAAATTTAAAATGGTGCTTTTCAATAGAGTAGAAAGCCTCAGCCCTATTCTTTATATAAATACACTATATATATTTAGACCTTTTATTGGTCAATATTTAGGTTATATACAATTTCTCACTGAAAAATATCTTATAGATATGTGTGTTTCTTGCTATACATAAGCAAGAGTTTCTCTGAGGTATTTACCAAAAAGTGGAATTGTTCAGTCAGATTGTATTCACTTTCAACCTCACTAGATAATGCCGTGAAAGTGGAGAGCATCATTGTGCCAATTTACAACCCTTTCAACCAGTGAAATATTATTTCCTTATATCCCCACTTCTGGTATGTGCTTTAATATTTTTGTGGTTAATAGTGAGTTGAGCATCTTTCCACATCTCTTTATTGCTAAATACTGTAACTTGCCAATTCATGTCTTTTGCCCATATTCCTTTTTTTAAGAACATTCATGTAAGAATTGTGGGCTTAAAAATAACGTTCTAGTTAGTAATTCTTTACTTAGTAATGTAAATGATGGACTTACCTTCTCCCAGATTGTGGCTTATGTCTGTTTTTATGGTGATATTGTCATATTAAAAATTTAAATATGGATACAATCATAGCTTTCATTATTACCCAATAATCTTTTTAATTTATATTTTGCTAGACTTGGTTTTCTAGGAAGTTATGTCAACTGCAAATAGACATAATCTTGTCTTTTTCTGAATATTTATAGTGATTATTAATTATTCTTACTGTAATAGAAAGAATTTCCAGAACAAGATTTAGAATTAGTGGTGATAGCAGGCATCTAATTGTTTTCCCCAATTTAATGGAAATTTCTTAGTGCAATGTTTGCTCTAGGTTTGAGGTAAACAGACTTTGTGTGGCTCAGTTGTTTCCTTCAGTCTCTATTTAACTTTCTTATTAGAAATGCCTGCTGAATATTGTCAGATGCCATTTTGGCACACTGATATAATGTTTTTCTTCTTGAATGTGTTAATTTGATAAGTTGTACTTTGGTCATTAAGACAGTATGGTATTGGTGCAAGAATAAACAAGTAGACCAATGAAACAAAATAAAGAGCCCTGAAGTAGACCTACATATATGTGGCCATATGATTTATGACAAAGTCTCCTCTGCAATGTGGTTGGGAAATGGTGGTCTTTTCGATAAGTAGCTCTAGGTCAGTTGCATATCCATATTGATAAATTAATCTTGGCTCTTACCTCTACTACACACAAATCAATTCCAGATGCATTAGTGATCTAATCGTAAAAGATAAAGGCTTTAGAAGAAAACGTAGAATATCTTTCTAGCCTTGAGGTGGCAAAGATTTTTTAAACAGAACACAAGAAGCACTAACCATATGGAGAAAAAAATGGTAAATTTTATTATATTAAATGTAAGAATCTGTTTTCATCAAAAGACACCATTAAGAAAGTGAAAAAGCAAGCCACAGAGTGGGAGAATATATCCACAATACATTTATTTGACTGAAGACTCATCCAGAATATCTGAAGAACCCCTACAGATCAATAAAAAGACAACCAAATAGGAAATGGGTAAAAAAATAAGCACTTCAAAAAAATGGATATCCAAATGGCCAATAAAGATATCAAAGGGGGGCTGGCCTGGTGCGTAGTGGTTAAGTTGGCACACTCCTCTTCGGAGGCCCATTCGCAGGTTCAGATCCCAGGTGCAGACCTACACACCACTCATCAAGCCATGCTGCCATGGCACCCTATATATAAAGTAGAGGAAGACTGGCACAGATGTTAGCTCAGCGACAATCTTCCTCAAGCAAAAAGAGGAGGATTGGCAACAGATGTTAGCTCAGGGCCAATCTGCCTCTCACACACACACACACACACACACAAAGATATAAAAAGACACTCAAGTTCACTAATTATCAAGAAAATGGAAAAATTAAAACCACAATGTGATATGACTATACAAACCAGAATAGCTAATGAAAAAAATGTGCACAAAGTGCTTGTGCATAATGCATACCTACAGTGTGCCCCAGAGTGCTCTAGCCTTTGACAACATGCTAGGGAATGTTAAAGACAAGATCCCCAATCACCAAGAAAATCTGGGGAGCAGACAAGTGAGTACCTAACTTCAGATACTGATAAGGGCCATGAAGAGAAAAGATATCGGGAGGGAGAATTACTGGAGGGGGACAATTCAGTTGGTCATTTCATCTGAAGTACGTACAGTATCCATAGTGGTACCAGTACAGGTTTTATACAAGAATAGCGAGGCTAACACTGAAAAAGAATAGCTACCAAAGGATGCTAGTCCTACCAGATATTTAAAAATACTAAAAAGTCTCTATAATCAAAATGATGTGCTACTCATGCATCAACAGACCAGGAGAATAGAACAGAAAATTCGTAAATTGGGCCGGCCCTGTGGCTTGGTGGTTAAGTGCGCGTGCTGCAATGCTGGTGGCCCGGGTTCGGATCCCGGGTGCGCATCGAGGCACCACTTCTCCGTCCATCCTGAGGCCGAGTCCCACATACAGCAACTAGAAGGATGTGCAGCTATGACATACAACTATCTACTGGGGCTTTGGGGGGAAAAAATTAAATAAATAAAATCTTTAAAAAAAAAAAAAGAAAAGAAAAGAAAATTCATAAATAGACCCAAATATACAAAGAATTTAGTACCTGAAAGAATAGGGGAAGTGACATTTCTCTGAGAATACCTTTTTGTATATTTTTTACTATGGAAACTATGTTAATGTTTTACATATTTTAAAAATCAATATCAACAAAGAGGGGAGAGACCCTAAATTGGAATATAAGCAAATCAAATATTTCCCCCACACTAAAGGGGAAAAAAGAACTAACCCAGGCAACTTTTGAAGACAATTTGACCATATTCCCTCAGGCTAAGACAGAAAAAAAACTTGTAAATAAATAAACTCCCAATTAGTAGGACTGATTTACACAGTTATATAGATTAACAATTCTGAAACTACTTCATATATTCTAGAATCAAGCAAAAAAGTAAATACATTGTAGCTGTAAGTGAATATAATGGGAGCAAGTTTATCATTGCTGGAGAAGGAAGTTGCAATATGGAAAGGAGGCGGCTAGAATGAACCCTGTGGTGCCGGATAGCAATTAGAGGTATCATTATAAAGTTACGGTTTTTAAAAATATATAGATAAATATAGAAATACATAGGTGTATGTATACATGTATTCATATTATATACAAATATATATTCATATTATATACAAATATATATTCATATTATATACAAATATATATATTCATATCCATATATGAATATATATATTTCCTAGTGGAGAGGACATGGAAGCAATGACATCTTAGTAACAGTGAGCATATCCAGCACCCGGATCCAAGGAAACAAAGCTCCCTAGAAAAACAGCATATGTCAGTGCTGAGCAAAGAAAACACAAATGAGATTAGAATATTTTGTGGGGGCAGAAAGTAGGAAGTGCTCAAACAATAATTGAAATATCTCAAAAAGTCACAGTGTCAGTCTGAAGGAGTTCCCAGTTGCCAAATCTGGGACAATCTGAGCATCAAAATATGTCATGATAGTAACAAATTGAGTAAAACCATTGAGTAACCCAGGGACTAAAATAAGAATCCATGAAACATGCTTTATAGTAGAATGCCAACTTACTAATTTACAAAGAAATGATGGAATTAGAAAATCACCATCAATTAACCATCACAGTAATAATTGATTCTGGTAAGAATCAATGGATGCTAAAACTAGTGGGTAAAAGTTTGATGAGAAACAGATGTTGATTATCATTCTAAAATGTCTCTCCACAAAGGGAAAAATAGTAACATTGCAATGAAGAAACCTGGAGGCACCACCTTAACCAAGTAATCAAAGTTAACATTACCGGTGTGGGACAAAATGACATCCTGTACCTCCTGTTATAATGCACTGAGAAGAACAGAGCAACTCCTGTGATATTCCAGCCAAAGGGCATAACCAGAATCTAATCATAAGGAAATCACAGAAAAAAATGCAGACTGAGCAATGTTCCACAAAATAAATGGCCTTCAAAAATGTCAAGGTCAAGAAAGACAAAGCTTGAGGAATTATCTCAGATTAAAGGAGACTAGAGACATGACAATTAAATGTAACATATGATCCTGGACCAGAAAAAAATTTTTTTCTCTAAAGGCTTTATTGAAACCATCATGAAATTTGAATAAGGTTTGTAGATCAAATAAAAGTATTGTATCTGTGTAAATTTCCTAATTTTGATCATTATTTACTGTGATTATGGAAGAGAATGTCTTTGCTTTTAGGATGTATTAACACTGAAGCATTTAGAGGAAAAGGAACCTGTGTGTGCAACTGACCTCTCTGAATGAAATTCCAATTGTTCAGAAAAAAATAGACTCAAAAAGCAAATGCGATAATTGTCGGCAATCGCGGAATCTATATGAAAGGTATGAGGAATTCTTTGTGCTGTTCTTGCAACTTTTCTGTAAGTTTGAAATTATTTCAAAATAAAAAGTTTTACTAACAAAGAGCAGGTTTGCATTCTGCCTCCTCCATTAATTGCTCCATGATGTTGGGCAAGTTATTTCACTTCACTGTGCCTCTGCGTCTGTCACGTGAGTATCCAAACAGCACCCACATAATGGGGTCGTTATAAGGAATAATTAATACATGTAACATTCTTAAAATTAGGCCTGGCAAATAAAAAGAGCACTATAAATTTTAACTTTTAAAATTTGTATTTGAAAATTTGTCTTTTTTTACCTCCAAGAAAATTTCTTCTCTTTTTTTTCTTTGCATTCCCTCTCCTTCCTTATTATTGATTTCTCCTTCTAGAATTCCTATTGGACATTAGAATTTCTGGTGCTGCCTTTCACATGTCATTTTCTCTCTTGTTTTCCATCTTTATTCTTTTGTACAGAGTTTTGGGAGAAACTCTAAGATCGATTTTTCTATTCTTTTAGTCACTCCCCCACTATCTTCAGTCTGCTATTCAGCCAAGAAGAGTTATTTAATTCATGTGTTTAATCTCCAAGAGAGCAGATTGTGTGTGTGAGTGTTTTTAACTCTAATCTGGTTTTATGTACATTCTTTCTTTCTAATATTTCAGGGGGTGAGGATTGAGGCAGGGTGGGAGATGTAGAGGCCTAATAGAGTTTTAAGGGCTGTGCTCCATGTTCCTGAGGTCCAGACATTGGGATCCTTGAAACACTCTAGTATCATTATAATAAATTTCACTTTCACTTGTTACTTCTTAATTAATAAGGTCTAATGAAAGTTTTCTGCATTCATTATCTTGTTCTATAGCCTCATACTTTGTTTTAGATAAACTTTTTCTTTTAGAATGGTTTTAGATTTATAGAAAAGTTGCAAAAATAGTTGAGTTCCCAAATAAAGAGCACCCAGTTTCCCCTTTTGTTAACATCTTACATTACTATGGTACATTTGTCACAACTAATAAACCAATAACGATACCTTATTATTAGCTAAAGCCCATACTCCAGTCAAATTTCCTTGTTTTTATCTAACGTCCTTCTTCTGCACCAGAATCTCATCCAGGATACCACATTACATTTAGTCACCCTGTCTCCTTATGCTCCTCAAGACTGTGACAGTTTCTCAGAGTTCACTTGTTTTTGATGTCTTTGACAGTTGTGAGGAGTACTGGTCAGTTGTTTTACAGAATGTCCCTGACATTGGGATTGCCTAATATTTTTCTCCTAGTTAGGCTGGAGGTTTGGATTTTCAGGGGAGGAAGACCACATGAACTGCCATTCCCACAACATCATATCAAAGGTGCATGCTATCAACATAACTGACGTATCACTGATGATGTTAACCTGGAACACCTAGCTGAGGTAGTGTTTGCCAGATTTCTCCACTGTAGTGTTACTTTTTCCCCCTTCCCATACTGTACTCTGGGAAGGAAGTCACTATGCACAGCCCACACTTAATGGGTGGGGAGTAAAGCTCCAACTACTTGAGGAGGGGTAATCCACACAAATTGTTTAGAATTCTTCTACGTGGGAGATTTGTCCATTCTTCTCCATTTGTTTATTTATGTATTCAACCATTTGTTTATGTCAGGATGGACTCATGGATATTTATTTTATACTTTGGGTTATAACACCCGAAGTTACCCAACCCTATGTTACCTTTTTTTTGCTCAAATTGTTCCAGCTTGCTGTTGTGAGCTCTTTCATTTGCCTCCTGTGTCCCTTTGACGTACCTCCATCAGTTTGTATTTTTAGCACTTCTTTTACTTTCTGATACTACAAGATATTCCAGGCTCATCTTGTATGTTTCCTGCCCAGCTCTCAGCAGGTAGAGCTAGAAAATGTATTTGTGTATACTAACGCAAGTATATATACAGATCTATAAATATATATATGTGTGTGTATATTAGCTAAACGTGAGTTCATATTGATTTCTCTGACTCTAATCCAGTAGCACATAGTTCATTCTAGCCTTCCGCCACTGGCTGGGCCAGAACCTCCCTCTCCAAGAAGAAACCCCACTGTCTACCATCCATTTATTTATTTGTTCAATACCAGTATACATGTACAATGGTTTCAGAATTGTTTACCCATACAATTTTACCGATTAGAGTACAGTGTTTATGTACATTTGTCTTTAGACTTATAGTTTCTACTCATTTCCAAAGTTCCTTAGGTCAGCTTCTTTTTTTCCCCATACTCTTCAGTGACGTTTATCATACATTCATAGTACAGTTTGATTCTTTTGTCGCTATTTGAATTTCATCCCGGGATCCCTCAGGATGGACCTAATTGATTTTTTTAAATGCATATACATTAAGGTTCACTATTTGTGTTGTGATGTTCTATAGATTTGGACAAACGCTTAGTATCATGTATCTGCTACTATAGCAACATACAGAATAGTTTCACCACTCTAAAACATTCCCCTGTGCTTCACATATTCAACTTTCCCAAATCCCTAAATCTCTGGCAATCAGTGAACTGTTTTACATCTCTATAGTTTACCTTTTTCAGAATGTCGTATAAATAGAATCACAGAATGTAGCCTTTTCAGACTAGCTTCTTTCACTTAGCAATATGCTTTGTGCAAGTTGTTTCTTTAAGACTTGCTTCTTTCACTTAGTAACACGTATTTAGTTGCTGGATCACATGGTAAGACTATGTTTATCTCCACAAGAAATTAATAAAGTATCTTCCAAAGTGGCTGTACCGTTTGGCATTCCCACCGGAAATGAATGAGAGTTCCTGGTGCTCTGTACCCTTGCCAGCAATTTGTATTGTCAATTTTTTGGATTTTAGCCCTTCTATTAGGTGAGTAGTTGTTATGGACTGAATGTTTATGTCTCCCTAAAATTCATATGTTAAAAACATAACCCCCGGGCCGGCCCGGTGGCTTAGCGGTTAAGTGCGCGCGCTCTGCTGCTGGCGGCCCGGGTTCGGATCCCGGGCGTGCACCGACGCACCGCTTCTCCAGCCATGCTGAGGCCGCGTCCCACATACAGCAACTAGAAGGACGTGCAGCTATGACATACAACTATCTGCTGGGGCTTTGGGGGAAAAAATAAATAAATAAAATCTTTAAAAAAAAAAAAAACATAACCCCCGATGTGATACTTTTAAGAGGTGAAGCCTTTACAGGTAATTAGGTCAGGAAGGTGGAGCTCTTGTGAATGGGATTAGTGCTCTTACAAGAAGAGAGAGGTGAGCTTGCTTCTGCTCTCTCTGCGCTCTGCCATGTGAAGAGGAAACAAGAAGATGGCCATCTGCACTCCAGGAAGTGATCCCTCACCAGACACCAAATCTGCCAGTGCCTTGATCTTGATCTACTGGCCAGCCTCCAGAACTGTGAGAAATAAATGTTTGTTGTTTATGCCACCCGGTCTATGGTAATTTGTTATAGAAGCCCAAATTGACTAAGATAGCAGTGGTATCTCATTGTTGTTTTAGTTTGCAATTCCATAATGACAAATGATGTTGAGCATATTTTCATATGCTTATTTGCCATCTGTATATCTTCTTTGGTGAGGTGTGTGCTCAAAGCTTTTGCTCTTTTTTCAAATGGGTTGTTTATTTTCTTATTGTTGAGTTTTAAAAGTTTTTTATATATTCTGGATATGAACTTTTATTAGATAAGTATTTGTAAATATTTTCTTCCAGTCTATGGTTTGTCTTTTCATTCTCTTAACAGTGTCTTTCACAGAGCAAAAGTTTTAAATATTTAATAAAGTCTAACTTATCAGTTTTTTCTTTCATGCTTTTGGTGTTGTACCTAAAAACTCATCAACCATCCTAAGGTCACCAGATTTTCTCTTATTTTTTTTTCTAGAAGTTTTATAGTTTTGTGTTATACATTTAGGGCTGTGATCCATTTTGAGTTAATTTCTGTGTAAGGCGTAAGTTCTGTGTCAAGGTTTTGGGTTTTTTGTTTTATTTTTGCATATGGGCATCCAATTGTTCTGCACCATTTGTTGAAAAGATTATACTTTCTCCATCTAATTTCCTTTGCTTCTTTGTCAAAGATCAGTTGATTAAATTTGTGTGGGTCGGGACCGGCCCCGTTGTTTAGCGGTTAAGTGCGCGCGCTCCGCTACTGGCAGCCCCGGTTCGGATCCCAGGCGCGCACCAACGCACCGCTTGTCCGGCCATGCTGAGGCCGCGTCCCACATACAGCAACTAGAAGGATGTGCAGCTATGACATACAACTATCTACTGGGGGCTTTGGGGGAAAAAAAGGAGGAGGATTGGCAATAGATGTTAGCTCAAGGCCGGTCTCCCTCAGCAAAAAGAGGAGGATTGGCATGGATGTTAGCTCAGGGCTGATCTTCACACACACACACACAAAAAAATTTGTGTGAGTCTATTGCTGGGCTCTCTCTTCTGTGCCACCAATATATGTGTCTATCTTTTCACCAATACCATGCTGTTGTGACAGCTCTAGCATTACAGAAAGTCTTGAAACCAGTAACATGAGTTATCCAAACATCAGCTTTTTATATAACCCCATACTTTTATTTGGAACATTTTTGTTTCTTGAATAAATCATACTTGTCCTTTAAGATTCAGTTCAAACATGAGCTGTGGAAACCATGTACCCATCATTTTAATTCTCATTGCATCCTGTGCTTACCCTGATTATTGTACTTATTGCTATATGCATATAATCTCTTTCTATAATTTTGATGCTCAGAATCTGCCAGTCTTATCAAAGTGGATAATCAAGAAAATCTGCTGTACTGAGTGGAACAGACTGGATATCTGAAGTGTCTATATAACATTCTCACCCAATAGTTGGCTATACTACACTCAAATCTCTGAAGGAGTTTTTTACACCCACATGTCTCCAGTCATTCATTATTTATATGTTTAAGCACCTGGTATTTGCCAGGAATTAGGTGAGATGTTGCTGATAAACTGACAAATAAGAGCCCTGATCAAGCCAGTCCTATCAGTCCAATTTCGTACCTAACATATTGTATTAAAATGGTCATTTTTCAGTTCTTGGCTGTGAGCTCATTGAGGGCAGTAACTGGGTTTGTTGGGGTTTTTTTTGGTGATTTTACTTATTAATTAACTAATTTATTCATATCTCTGATGCATAATAATGCCTGGTCTATGTGTGTGAAAAATATTTGGTGAATAAATTATGAAGGACTTTTGGGGCCAGCCCAGTGGTGCAGTGGTTAAGTGCGCACACTCCGCTTCAGTGGCCCAGGGTTTGCAGGTTCGGATCCGCGGCACACACCGATGTACCGCTTGTCAAGCCCTTGCTGTGGGGGCGTCCCATATAAAGTAGAGGAAGATGGGCACAGATGTTAGCCCAGGGCCAATCTTCCTCAGCACAAAAGAGGAGGACTGGCATTGGATGTTAGCTCAGGGCTGATCTTCCTCACCAAAAAAAAATAAATAAATAAAATAAAATTATGAAGGACTTTTGTTTCAGTTAAATGTAACTAAGAAAAAGTATTAACTTTTTCAAAGTAGTAACACCTGAAGACAGGGTGGTACCAAAAGGCTAATTAGATCATTAAAGCAAAAGAAAAATGTGGCTGTCTTAGATTCACAAAAATAAAATACCATCATAGCAGGACACAGTGCCACTTTCCACGGAGATGTCCTGAACCTGCAGATTCTTTTTCTGGAATTCAGTCAAGTACAGGATGAACACTGTAATAAACGAAATGTATTCCTAAGTGCTAGATAGGTCAACTGTATTACAAACTTAATTGATTAACTTGCTTTATTAAGATGGCGAGCTAGCACACGATTGTGAGCTAACAACAATCCTAGTGAACTAGAAAGACAAGGGAGGTATGCATTCCAGGAATTAAAAAATAAAAAAGGCTCCTAACCACGATGGAGTAACAGATATCCAACTAGGCTTCTTGCCACAAACAATCCAAAAACAAGGCAAAATATACGAGGCAATGGTTTTCACACATTGGACAACAGGCAATGCAGGACTATGCTCATTGACAGAAGAGAAAAACACGAAGCCCATGATTGCCTCTGCTTTCTGCCTGGCACCACTTTCTGGAACATGGTATGGGGAGGATAGCTCAAGTAAACTCAGAATCTCACTGAGCTGAGGAGGCCAAGAATAGAGTTTGGGGATGCTAAGATGGCTGGAATATGTAGGGTAGGGTCAAGAGAATCATTTTCTGCAAAAAAGGAGCCCCAGAACTGTGCATAGGGATCTCCTTACACTTTTAATTAATACTAAGTTGTGCATGTGCAGGGACAGACTCCACAAAGCCTAGCAGAGAACAGCTGCTGGGGAGCTGTGAGCTGAACAGAGAATCTAGAAGTCACACAGTGTGGGAAATAGGAAGTTCCAAACACTCAGTGAACAGACACTTCTGAACACCCTGGTAGTCAGTTGACACCCTAGGAAGGCCACACTTTAAGAGCAGGGTTAAGCGAGCTCTAAAGCAAAGGCTACTCTAGATCTACCAGACGAAAGCTCTAAAGTAGGCCTTGAAGGGATCAAACTGATCTGCTGGTAAATTCACTGGCTGCTATAAAAAATCCATACTCTTTAAAGCAAGATAACAAAATCTGAACTCTCAACAAATAGCATCCACAATGTACAACATACAATGAGAAATGACCAGTCATTTTAAAAACCAGAAAAATGTGATCCATAAGGAGGAAAAAAGCAACCAATGGAAATAGTACTTGAGATTACCCAGATACTGGAATTAGAAGGTAGTATAAATATGTTTATTAACTTAATGGAAAATATGGTCAGAATGAATAAGTGGACAGAAACCTCAGAAGAAAAATGGAAAGTATAAAAAATAGACCTGGGAATGAGAGTTTTATAACTGAAATGAAAATTTCACAGAATGAACATAAGAGCAGATGGGAGAAATCAAAAGAAAGGGTCAGTGATCTCCATGATAGATCAATAATAATTATCCAATCTGAAGTACAAAAAGGAAAAAGATTGAAAAAAGAAACAAAGGTACTTATGGAACAATACTATTAAGTGACCTACTGTACTTCTAAGTAGAGTCCTAGAATGAGAGGATTGATAGAATGTGGTAGAACAAAAACTATGACCAAAATCCCCCAAATTTGATAAATAGAAAATCTTGTAATCAGAAAAAAACAACACATAACATTGGGAAACAAAAATATGAAGGATTCCTACTCAATCAGAAACAAGAGAAGCCAAAAGACAATGGAATCATATCTTTAAAGCACTAAAGAAAAAAATGTCAACTCAGAATTCTATCTCCAGAGAAAATATCCTTTTAAAATGAAGATAAAATACAGATATTTTCAGTTAAAGGAAATTTAGATCATAACTAGCAGAACTGCAGTACAGAAAATGCTAAAGGAAGTTCTTTAGGTTGAAGGGAGTTGACATTAGTTGAAAAAAAAGACCAACATGAAGGAAGGAAGAGCATCAGAAATGGTAAATATGTGGGTATATATAAAATGTTTTCTTCTCTAAATGTTATTAAAACATATGACTTTAAAAGAAAATAATGCAACACTATGTGATGGGATTTATAATGTACGCAGCTGAAATACGTATGACAACAGTAGGACAAAGAATAAGGAGTGTAAATGAAAGACTATTGTTACAAAGTTCTTATATTTTACACGGAGTGGTGCAACATTAATTCTAAGTAGAACTGTGTTAAATTAGGATCCATATTTTAATCCCTAGAGCAACCTCTAACAAATGCATAGAGGTACAGCTGAAGAGCCAATGAAAGAATTCATATACATCAGAAAAAATTGATCAACCTCTCCAAAAAAGGCAGGAAAGGAGAAATATTTAATAAAAAATGTGGCAAATAGAAATCAACAATATAGTAAACCTAAATCCAACCAAATTTATAATTATATAAACATAAATAAACTTAATATTTCAATGAAAAGCCAAAGACTATCATACTGGATAAAAAATGTGAAACCAAAACTACATGATATCTACCAGAAATGTATATGAAATATAAAATCTGATAGGTTCAAGGAAAAAATATGGAAGTAGATCAACCATCCAAACAGTAAGCATAAGAAAACTAGAGTGACTATAATATACAAAATAGATGTTAAGACAAGAGACTAGAGAAACCTTTCATAATAGAAGGTTCAGTTCATGGGGGACACACAATCGTAAATGTGTATACACTATATAACAGAGCTTCAAAATACATGAAGCAAAAAGTGAGCAAACTAAAGGGAGAAATAGACAAATCCATAATCGTAGTTTTCATGTATCTCCTATTTCATATACAGTTACTGCTTGCAAAATGGGACTTAAGATTGGCCTAGACATTTTTAAATGATTTCTAAAGTTTTATACTCTTGGAAGAAGAACAAATTCTTCCGTTTATTAACTAACATATCAAAGAATTTGAGATGGGGAGGATGCTGCAGTGTGGTCCCTGGCGGGCTTATCCCGTGTCTTTCCTGAACAAACCCAGGACAGGAGAAACTTAATTACTCCTCATCTGAGAAAGACTTCTGAAGATACTCTTCCTAATGCTCACTTTTCAGTCCTCCTCATCAGGAAGGCAAACAATTATAAATGCATGTGCTTAATGGAGCTTGAAAATACTTGAAGCAAAAACCTGATAGAACTAAACGGAAAATAGAAATAGACACACCTCTCAGTAATTACAGAACTAGATTTTTAAAAATCGGTAAGGATAAAGAAAACCTGAGTGACAATATCAACCACCTTAACCTAATAGACTTTTATAGAACAATACGTTCACAACTGCAGGAGGGAAGAGAAAAAAACCGCAAGGAAGGAGGGAAGGAAGCAGGGAGCGCAAGCAGGCACGAGCGACCTTTGTGTGTCTAGGTTCTGCTCCAGGTTCTATAGGGTTCGGGGCATATTTTTATTGAGTACTTATGTATAACCACATCCCACTTGGGTATATATACTGAGCACCTGCTGTACGCCTAATACATATATTAGGGCCTGCTGGTACC
The DNA here is from genome assembly GCF_057802395.1 of Ceratotherium simum simum. NCBI lineage: Eukaryota > Metazoa > Chordata > Mammalia > Perissodactyla > Rhinocerotidae > Ceratotherium > Ceratotherium simum. Next base: position 27,830,066 of record NC_141932.1, read on the forward strand.
TAGACCTCTTTCTAAGCCCTGGTAGGGCTTCCTCAGCGACAATCACAAACTCGACCTCGCAGAGCGCGCTTTGTTCAAGCCGGGGCAGCCCCTCGGGGTAGCCCCTCCCCCGCCAGCCCATCTTCAAGCGCCTGGCCCGGCTCCCACGCTTGCGCACTCCGCGCAGCCCCTTGGGGCGGTGACCAGGCCCTCCCTACCACGGACTACATTTCCCACAGGCCTCTGCGACGAGTTTCCTTCCGGCTTCCTTGCTGGTGTGGGCTCCGAGAGGTGAGTTGGTCGCGTGCATTGAGGAAATGGGCGCGGGGGCGGCGCGGGGGCGGCGCGGGGGCGGCGCGGGCCTGGGTGTGAACCGGGTTGCAGTGACTGTGGAGTTTGTGACGCTCACTGGGCACTGGGTGCCCTGAGGCGTCCCCTGCCCCGCCCCCCGCTTCAGGGCCGCACAGATCAGCGGCCCAGAATGGCTCCGAGTTAGTTGTCTGGGAAGGCCCCCAACAAAAAGACGCAGTCTGGAGAACGACTGCAGGTCTCAGAACCACAGCGTAACCAGCGCTCTCCCGCGAGGAAGCTGCCGTGGACTCAGGGACAGATTCCAGTGCTGGCCTTTGTACTCGGGCCTTTCTCTCTGATCCCGGGAAGGGCCAGCTCTACCCCAGGCCCCGTCTTCCCCTCGGGTTATGTGTGTGTGGACAGTGGGGGCGAGTGGGGTAGGGGGGTGTGTCGTCCGTTAGCCAGGCCGGCCGAGCTCCAAGGATGGCTCCACGTCTCAGGGTTCCGGCCTCCTTCCCCCATCTTCCTGATCTTTGGGAAGGAGAGAGAACGGAGGAAATAATTATAGATGAGTTTGTGTTTCCTCTTTGTTCCATGAAATATGATTTTTATTTTTCCGGGCACGGGAACATTTGCTTCTACTGTGAAAGCGTGAAAATCAGCTCGGACTGAACAGTTAACAAGCAGCCCTGCCGTTAATCAGGCTGGGAGAGAAGAGACAGTTAAAGCCAGCTGCAAAGTTATAGAAAATGCTATGGCTCCCCAGGTCATGCAGCAGTTGTAAAATGCCATAACGACTCCTCCTTTGAGAGATTACAGCTGTCTTACCAGTGATGCTCCAGACCCGCTTTGGTGTTTTTATTACTGGGGCTACCCAATTGCTGAGCTGTCCTGCTTCATGATAGCACTCAATGTCCAGTTAATCCCTGCCTCTCCCAAGTTCACCCCAGAAACAGCAACCATTCCCGAGCTGCTCCCCGCTTCCCTCCAATCCTCCTCAGAATCCTTCTACTGGAACTCAACCTTTTACAAAAGAGCTTTTCTTCTCCCTCTCCTCCATCGCATTCCAGACGTTGACGTTCCTGTGGAATTTCCTCTCTCTGGAGGCAATAAATCTGATTTTGTGAGACTATACAGGCTTGTTCCAGGTAGACTTGAGCTGATTAGGCTTTAACATGGGTAATATCCTATCCTTGACCTGGTGCATTGCCCTTCCTTCCCAGTGAACTGTGGGGGTGATGAGGGTAACCTCCCCCTCGGTGGCTATTCACGTGAACATTTAGTTCCTGTTGTGACATGCTTTTTCTCATCATTTGAATGGCCTCCAAGTAAACCTCCTCAACAGAGGCCACCTGCAGAGCTTTATTCTAGGCTGTGATTTGTTGAGAAGGTTAGAGTTGAGTTGGAATCATACACTACGTGTCTTTGATCTTCTCCATTGCCCTGAGTTCAGAAGCAAGGAAAGATAGGAGATGGTTTGATTGGTGACAGAGTCTTCTGCTTTTGAGGCTTTTAAGAAATGGAAGTATGATAGTTTTTAACAGAGAGGTCTGTGTTAAGAAGGATAGGAAGGGAAGACATTAGTAGAAATTTGAGAAGTGGTTTCAGGTTTTTGACAGTGTTTGTTTCAGGCCACATATTTATGTGGTCTTATGAGAAGCAGTTTAGTGTAGTGGCAATAGTACGGGTTATGGAGTTAAATGACCAGGGTTCTAATCCTAAACCTGCCACTTAGAGTTGGGTGAATTTGGGGCAATTTATTTCATCTCTTTGTGCCACAGTTTCTTCATCTGTAAAAGGAGGATAATGATAGAACCTCTGTATAGCATTGCTTTGAATAGATGAATTAATATATGTAAAGTCCTCAGATAATGCTTGACATACAATAAGTGCTCAATAGATTTAATTGGTACTCTTATGTTGTAATTCCATGTTTTTCCTCATCACCCAGATCCAAAAATTGTGAGGATTTTGTACTTCATCCCTCCACATACCCCCGTTTTGTAAATTGTTGTTTGGAGGAACTGCCTGTCAGTGTGAAGTTTTGAAATTTATTAGTTAGCATTATAAGAAAAAGCAGGGCTGAGAAGCTCAAATTTTTTATGGAAGAAAAAAGAAAGAGCAGAAGAGAATTTTCTTTAATAATTATGGGAAGGAGAGTATGTAGTATTCATCTTCAGTGATATAGCTGACTTTTATTGAATGTTTGTTTGCTACTTTAGTGCTTTATCATATATAGTGTCTTATTCAATCCTCATAGCAACCGTTTGAGAAAGAACTGGTAATCATCACTATTTATTATTATATTTTTTTAGTGAGGAAGACTGGCCCTGAGCTAACGTCTGTCGCCAGTCTTCCTCTGTTTGCTGAGGAAGATTGGCTCTGAGCTAACATCTGTGCCCATCTTCCTCTATTTTTTATGTGTGGGACACCACCACAGCATGGCTTGATGAGCGGTGTGTTGGTCTGCGCCCAGGATTCGAACCTGCAAGCCCCAGGCCGCCAAAGCAGAGCGTGTGAACTTAACCACTACGCCACTGGGCTGGCCCCGTTATCACCATTTTATAGGGGAGGAAACTAAGGCTGAAAAGTTAAGTAACATGTTCAAGATCACACAGTTAATAACTATCAGAGCTGAGATTTGTATCCTGAAAGTTTGACACCAAAGCCTATATTAGTAATTACAACAGTATGCCAAGTCTCATCGTTATATATACTTTAAAAACAAATCCTTCCTACCTTACTCAGTAATCCATCATGATGGAGGGAGGAGATATTAATCTGATGACAGCAAACACTGTCAAGTTAGGTCCAGGTTATACTGAAGCTGTGGGGTCTGTGGAGGTAAATGGATTTCCTACAGTAGGGTTTTTGCCTTACGATGTTTGTATTAATGATGTTCTATGAAAGTGAGACTAGTAGGACAAGAAGATCCCACAGCCATGGGAGAGCTGCATAGGGATCTTAGCCAAAGGATTGGCTCAGAAGTAAAATAAACCCACTTGTCAGAAAGATGTGAAAGGAGGCAGCCGTAAGACAGCCATCAGTGGGGAAAAGACGCCAGTCAGGGACTTCTTGCCCTCCTTTTCTGGCTGGTGCTCCAGCATCCATGGGCAAATTAAATCCTAGAGTTGGTTCATGAATTAGAAGCTGAAATAAAAAAGAAAGTCACTCAGGAAAAACAACAGCTGTGTTTAGAGTATCCAGAGCTTTCTTCTCAGTTCAACAGAAGACTGAAAGAGACCCTTGACTGGGAAAGTCTGTCCTTCTTTGGAGTATTTGTGGACTTGGGGTCACGCTATGTTTAGTTTGATGATGAGTGTCACTGGCTGTCACTGTAAACATTTGAACTGGTCCTTCCTGGCATACATGTGATTTTTTTTTCTGTCAAAATAGTTTAATGCCACATATGTTGGGATTTTTTGTTTCAAACACACGGCTTCACTCATTTCATCAAAATTATGGCAACATCATCACTTCTTAATATTTGCATGGTTTTCAATACTATAGGTGCACTACAGTTTATTTAATCATTTCTCTGATTAGATTCTTTTCAGCTTTTCCCATTATATGTAACCATATCTGTCAACATCCCTCTGCAAACGTTTTTATGTACAAATAGTTCATTGAGTCCCAGAAGTGGAGTTTCTGCTTCACGGTTTTCAGGTTACAAGATTTAAATGCTGCTTCACATAGTTCTAAATTTGCATCCACCTAGTGTCCATTTCCCTGTGACCTTGCTAATAAGTCTTTTAGATCTTTCAATCTAATCACTGTAAAAAGATATTTTTTGGTCATTTAACACGCATATCCTTAATTACTGGTGAGGTTTGGTATCTTTTGAAACGTTATTTCTATTTTTTAGTGAATTGCCCTTGCTCAGGTTTCCCTCAGTGAAGTAGGAATCCTAGCCTTCAGAGGCAAAAACCAAAGTTGAAAGATGGCTTCTTAGTTAGAGAAACGTGGGTGCAGAACAGAGCTCCGCCACTTAATAACTGCGAATTTGGGCAAACAGTTTGACCCCTGAGCATCAGTTTCCTGAGCTCTTGGAAGGCGAGAAGAACTCCTTTGCAGAACAGTGCTGAGGATCAGCACCCATCACATGAAAGTTCTCAGTGACTGTTTGTTGTTGACTAACTGTCTCGATCATGGATCCCCGCCTCCCCTGGATACTGGGTGGCAGAGGATGTCATGGTGTGAGAAGTCCTGACTGGGATACAGTAGTGAGCTCTCCTGGCTGGGAAGAGCCCAGAGCTGCCAGGCTCAATCTGTGTGGTTTTCTGTCTTTGTGTTCAGGAAGTTCAGGCAGGATCCTGGGGGCTCAGAGGAGGCTCTATTTGAATAGTGTGGCCCTTTCTCAGCCCTGAAAAGTTCTTCTGGAGGGGGGAGGAGCTGCTCAGGACAGGTTGGAGTACTCCAGTGTCAGGACCAGATCCACGTTGCCAGATGGGGAACTGGTCAGAAACCCTCCTGTAGAAGTATCTGGGCTTCTATACCAAGTCCATCATTGTTTAGCTGGGTTTCTTCAGGGCTTGGATTTCTTCAGACTCTATACTCTCCTCTAGTTTGTGTGGGTTTAGTAGTGGGAATAGTTTGGAAGTAAGAATGGAAGGGAAAAAAGCTTATATTAACATAAGTCATTTGGGAGCTCTCAGTTACAGCTGGTTTCATGCCTTCTTTTTCTTCTTCCAGCTCTGGCTTATCTGGACTCTGCAGTCGTCCAACAGAGGAATCTTGAGGACTGACCAGTTCTTGCAGTTTGAAACCATGGCCCATGTAAGTTGATGTTTCTTCCTCCTTTTTGAGATATTGTCAATTTCTAGTTCATGTGTACATACTCATTTCTTATCCTGAAATTTCCTGTTTAACAAAACTCCATCCAAGAACCTGCTCTAGTTCCCCTCATTCCTGTGAGGGCTGGGGACAAATAGCCCAGTATCCCGTCTCTGCATCCTTCCCTTTTTTCCACTAATGTGGACCATCTCCTCTGTACAAAATCTTCTGTTGGGAGCCATGAGCAAGCAAAAGTGAAATGCTTGAGAAAAATGTAGGCTTTCTCTGCAGGATGTCCCCTCTAGTAACATTTTCCAATAGAACAGCTTTTGATTTTAATAATTAAACTTCAGAGAATGTATATTTCTCTGAATACAGTGATTTTTAGCCTAGTTGTATGAAGGAAAAATTTGTGTCCCCAATACACAGTTTGACATTTTTTTAAAGTGTTTTTAACTTTTTATTGACATATAATGTACATGGAGAAAAGTACACCAATCATAAGTGTACAGCTGAATGAATTTTCACAAATTGAGTATATCTGTGCTGCCAGCACTCAGGTCAAGAAAGAGAACATTACTAGCACCTCAGATGCCCACCTTTGAGTCCCTCAGTCCCCACCCAGTCCAAATGTAACCTCTACCCTCACTTCAAATACCATAAATTAATTTTGCCTGTTTTTAGAACTTTATATAAGTGAAATCATATAGTTCAAGGCACCATTTTTTAACAAAAACAGTGTGCAGGAAGAGTCTTGTTATATTCCAAATACAGTTGCTAGACCGTCAGAACCATTTGTGGATGTTTTGAAATGCATGCAAGGATCGTGAAAGGGGGTGTGTACAGGTGGTGCTGCTGGTCGTAAAAGAGGCATCAGAGCGTCATACTGAGCGTGCGCCATTCCTGCCTTGATGCATTTTCGTGGTGCACCTCATATGTGGCCATTGTTTTTGTCTAGTATAAAATGAGTTCCTGAAAAGTTGGAAAAGTATTTAAGAAAATTGTGGAGAAACAAACAAAGCAAGGGAGAAAAATGAGTTCAGTAAAAGAGACAATGAAAATACTAAAGCCAGAGATACCATGTGTGCACTGACCCATGTACTCTAGTTCTATACTGGGGGGAGATGTGAAGCTAGTCAGAGGGTTGGAATTGATGTATAATGCATTATAATTCTTTGCGTTAAAATGATGGGAAAATCGGCCCCTGGTTAAAAATGTAGTGTTACCATGTCTGAGGTTCAGGAATGGGTTATTGATGTTAAGTGAGAGATCCCTGTTTTGAGCTTTCCTTGAAGATCTGTGGTTTGATGAAAGAGAGAATTTGGTGCTATTTGACTGCTTACAGGGAAACTCCAAACTTCTCCACACACCTGAGTTTTCCAAGTGCATAAGATGGGATTTATTATTGGTTGATCTCAGTCTCTGTATGTGTTGAGATCTTATGGTTTGTAAGGCTTTTAGGATTGGGTGGATTAGGTAGGGATGTGGTTGGGGGCTTGCAAGGCCTAAAATTTCATGTGCCGCCTTGATATCTTTGTCAAGGCCTCAAAGGCCTACCCATGAGTTCCTCTGCTCTCGCCAGATATGCCCCCCATCTGGTGGAAAAGACTCCCTACTTGGCTAGTTCCCCTATCAGGCAGACCAGCCAGACTCCTCCTGGTCCTCATCCTAATGGGTTTCACCTCCCTGCCAGCCCACAGAATTACTCAGACAAGCCCATCACATCCTCCTTCGGGAACCAGGGAACATCTCACCCTCCTTTTACTACAAAGCCTGCCTCCCACACACCCTGCTTGTTCACTGTATTCCTGAGTGCAACCCCTGTGTGGCCCTGCATGCCATGTGGTGTCCTCCTCCCCCGGGCTGTGAGTATATGTGACTGATAAACTGCTGTCAGTCTCATCTGTCCAGTGTCGGATATTCAGCCATCTCATACTGTTTAGGGTGAGGATCCCTCCCTCACCAGTGGTGTGAATAGGCCGTGATCAGAACAGGACTGCAGACAGAGAGATCAAGAATCATGTCCAGGAAACCCTGAGAGACGAATACCAGGAGCAGAGTCCATTGTGTAGTTTTACAGGATGTGCTGGTTTAGAGAAGAGTTTCTCAACCTTGGAACTATTAATATTTTGAGCCAGAAAATCTTTTATTTTGTGTGTCCTCTGCATTGTAGCATGTCTAACAGTATCCCTAGCCTCTACGAATCAGATGCTTATCACCCTCACACCCCCTCCCCCCAGTTGTGACAACTAAAATTGTCTCCAGACATAGCCAGATGTCTTCTGGAGAGTAAAATCACTCCTCATTGAAAACCACTGGTCCAGACTGATATCTTCACGATTCAGTGAGGGATGGTGGATGATAAAATAGTAAGAAGGTCATCTGGATGCGTAAGTAATAGGTAATGTAGACTGTGAGAGTTGAGGAAGATTTTTGAGTTTATATTGAATTAAAACATCTAAATAGAAAAAAAAAAGAGAAATTGTATCTAAAATATTCAAAATGTGGACTACCATGTAGCCAATTTTAAAACATTTACTAAAGAGTTGGTCATAACAGGGAAAATGTTTATAATAAAATCTGACTTTACGGACTTGTCTATTTTTTTAGAGATTTTGTAGTACATGTAGAAGAAATTTTTATCAATATTTTTTCATCATCATTAAAGGGAAAAGAAGATAGAAGACCTCGTATTTCTTAAGAATTTGTGTTGGAGACACAGCTTGCAGAAGGCTGTTTCATTTAATTGGGACTTTTTTTGGTTATTTTATTTATTTCCAGATATTTTTGGGTAGAAATTTAATCTTAAGGTAGCCACAGGGCTATTCAAGACATGAGCCCTCTGCTTCAGTGATACTAATTTTCTTACTGTCCCCTATGCATGTCATAAGTTTTCAGCCCTACCCTATTGCTTGCTATGTGGCCCCCTGTCTGCAATGCAATCCTCGATCTCGTCTCTTTCTATTTGAAAAATATTTCATTTATTTTCACAAGTAATACATGAGTTTTATTTTTTCAGGGTTCAGTGACGTTCAGGGATGTGGCCATAGACTTCTCCCAGGAAGAATGGGAATTCCTGGACTCAGCTCAGAGGGACTTATATAGGGATGTGATGTGGGAGAATTATAGCAACTTCATCTCACTAGGTAAGGCTGTTTATCCTGAATTATATTGGCTTTCTCTACTGTCAGTTTCAGACTTAATGTTCTGAGAAACTGGATAAGTTCTTTCTCTCTGTTCCAAAGGAATGTTTTAAGCTTTGTTAGGTTATAGAAATAGGCCCCTCCATTTAACACTTCTTCACTCCCATCTGTTATATCCTTCAGACTTTCTTCAGGCTCTGTGATTTCCTTGTTTCCTTAGTATCCAAGGGGCTGGGTTTCAATTCTGGGTTGCTTACAACAGAAACACTGTTCAAGAAACCAGATTTCACATTGTATTAGAGCTTAGAATTGATGTAGATGCTTAACAGTCCTTTCTGATCCACCTAGACACGGGGGTTCGGAGTCTCTCTAAAAATGAAAGGAGCCTGTAGAGCTTATGTAGTATGAGATAGATCCACCAAGGTTATTTAAAACTCAAGTAAACACCTTCTGTTTCCTGTAACAGACATACTCAGTTCTACCTGCTTTGTGGTTGAACATTAAAATCTAAGAATTCTGCATTTAATGTTGAATGACTATCTTAGAAAGGATTTGAGGATGTCTCAGGAAGCCTCTTATTCTCCTCTCAGCAAATTGGTAACAATAAAAATTAATAGCTAATACATACACGTGTGTGTATATACATATAACTGTATATACTTGTGCTTAGGTACTATTCTGAGCATTGTACATTATTAATTAATCCTCACAACAACTCTGTGAGAAATATACTACTATTATCCTCATTTCAGATGAGAAAACTTAGGCACAAGTGGTTAATAATTTGCCGAGGTAATGTAGCAATAAAGGGAGGATTTGAACCCAGGCAATCTGGATTTGGATTCTGTGTCTCAACCACTACACAAGACTGCCTCTCAATGGAACTTGTATGAGTTTAAATTATATTAAGGCCTGTTCTTAACCATCTGGTGTCCATCTCTTGTGGTCCTGAGGTTACCCTAATATGAATATTCTTCAGCTGCCTTGCATTTCTTTGCTTGTAGGCTTTATAAAGTACCATTTTGATCTATAGGTAATTATAAATTTAACCAAATCTGAACCTAAGGACTTTTAAGCTTATAGTTTCATATCACATTATCTTTTAAGCAGGACCTTTCATTTCTAAACCAGACACAGTTACCTTATTGGATGAAGGGAAGGAGCCCTGGATGGTTGTAAGGGAAGGGACAAGAAGACACTACCCTGGTGAGTGAGGGCTGAGCAGGCATGGGGAAGTCATTACTACAGGTGATAGCCAAGCTTGTTAGGGTAGAGGCACACCCTTGAGATGTCACTGGGGATCTCTCTTCAAAAGGCCATGGCCTGTAGTGGAAAGGCCTGAGACCCAGGAAGCAAATTAAAATCTTTTAAGTCCGGACTAGCAAAGGAACTTCCTATTGACCTGGATTACAGCTCTCTGTTTCTCGTCTCTCATATTTCTCTCCCACTTCAAAGCGAGGAGTTGTTCTCAGTAAAAGAAGAAAAAATGACAGTAAATATAAGAGCTGAAATCAACAAAATAGAAAAAGAAAAGAAATAGAAAAAAATTAATAAAGCCAAAACTTGATTTTTTGAAAAAATCAACAAAGTTGATAAACACCTAGCTTAACTAATCAAGAAAAAAAGAGAGACAACATAAATTATTAATACCAGAAATGAGAGGGGTTCACTTCACATCCTATAGCCATTAAAAGAATAATAAGAGAAAACCATGAATAACTTTATGCCAATGAATTTGACCACTTAAATGAAATGGAAAAATTCCTTTAAAAATACAACTTACCAGAACTAACACAAGATAAAAAAAAGAAAATATGAATAACCTTACATCTATGAAAGTAATTGAACTCATTATCAGAAGTCTTTCCACAAAGAAAATGCCAGGCCTGGATGATTTCACTGGTGAATTTTATTAAATATTTAAGGAAGAAATAGTGGTAATATTATGCAAATTCCTTCAGAAAAGGAAAGAACACCTCCCAACTCATTTTATGAGACTAGTGTAACTTTTTTTTTTTATTTTTTGGTGAGGAAGATCAACCCTGAGCTAACATCCATGCCAATGTTCCTCTTTTTTTTTTTTTTTGTTGAGGAATACTGGCCCTGCGCTAACATCCACGCCCATCTTCCTCCACTTTATGTGGGATGCCGCCACAGCATGGCCTGACAAGCGGTGCATCGGTGTGCGTCCGGGATCCGAACCCGGGCCGCCAGCAGCAGAGCGTGTGCACTTAACCACTACACCACTGGGCCGGCCCCGAGACTAGTGTAACTCTTATACTATAACCTGACAAACAAATTAGCAAAGGGAAAAAAATATTACAGACTCATATCCTTCATGAACATACATGTAAAATCCTTAACAAAGTATTAGCAAATCAAATCCAGCAGTATATAAAAATGATAAAGGGACTGGCCCAGTGGCGTATTTAAGGTCACACACTCTGCTTCAGTGGCCTGGAGTTCATGGGTTCGGATCCTGGGCGTGGACCTACACACTGCTCATCAAACCATGCTGTGGTGGCATCCCACACGCAAAACAGAAGAAGATTGGCACAGATGTGAGCTCAGGGCCAATCTTCCTCAAGCAAAAGAGGAGGATTGGCAACGGATGTCAACTCAGGGCCTGTCTTCCTCACCAAAAAAAACCCCACAAAAAACAAACTACAATAATCAATACATTGTGGTCTTGGATAAGGATCAACGAACAGAACACAGACCCTAGGTATAGACCTCACATACACTTAAAGGGTCGTTTATTTTTTGACAAAGGCATCAAAGCATCCAATGGGGAAAGGAAAATGCTTTCGTCAAATGGTGCTAGAATAACTGGAAACAAATCTCAACCCCTACCTTATACCAAAATTAATTTGAGATGAATTTTAGACCTAAGTATAAAAAGTAAATGTAAAAAATATAAAAAGCCAAAATAAAAGCTAAATATAAAAAATAGAATTAAAATTAAAAAACTAAATATAAATTTTATAAAAAATATAAAAGCTACCTATAAAGTTTTTAGAGGAAAACATGGGAATGACTTGGTAGTAGGCAGAGATTTCTTAGGTGAAAGCAATAAACCATAAAAATAAAAAATTGATAAATCAGACTTTATCCAAATTAAAAACTTTGTCTCATCAAAATATACCAATAAAAAAGTGAGTAGATAAGTCACAGACTGGGAGAAAAAAGTAGTAAAACATCCGGCAAAAAACCCTTATCCAGTGTATATACTACGACTCAATGCTATACGATCATGTGTCGCTTAACGACAGGGATACGTTCTGAGAAATGCATTGTCAGTTGATTTTGTCGTTGTGCAAACATCGTAGAGTACACATACACAGATGATAGACGATATTGCCTACTACACACCTAGGCTATATAGTACTCATCTTATAGGCCCACCGTCATATATGCGGTCCGTTGTTGACCAAAACATTGTTATGGGACACGTGATTGTAATGATAACCCGATCAAAAATGGGTAAAAGGTGCATCCATACTATAGAGTAGTACTCAGCAGCAAAAAGGAATAAACTAGTGATACACACAGCATCTTGGGTGAACCTCAAGTTTTTCTCTAAGTGAGAAAAACTGATCATAAAAGGTTATGTACCACCCAACTCCAATTGTGGAATATTAATGAAATAACAAAATTATAGAGATGGGAAATGGATTAGTGGTTGCCAGGGCTAGAGATGTAGAGAGGGGAGGGAGTGGTTAGGACTATAAAGGAGTAACACGAGGGAGTCTTGTGGTTGTGGTACGGTTGAGTGTCTTGTTTGTGGTGGTGGTTACACAAGGCTAGACGTGATAAAATTGTATAGAACCGTATACATACACACATGAGGGCATGTATACCTGGTGAAGTCTAATTAAGCTAAATAACGTTAATTTCTTGATTTGAATATTGTATTATAGTTATATAAGAGACTTTTCCTGTACATTTCTTTGCAACCTCCTGTGAATCTTTAATTATTTCAAAATAAAAAGTAAACAAAAATCTCCCATTGGGGTTGATGGGTAAAATATTTGAACAAAGAGAGGCGCTATTCTTTTTCTTGCTCAGTGACTGCAATTCATCTGTATCTAAATCTGTATTAGCTTGAGCTGCCTTAACAAAATACCATAGACTGGGGGACTTAAACACCAGTAGTTTGTTTTCTCACAGTTCCGAAGGCTAGAAATCCAAGGTTAGCATTTTTGGGCTCTGGTGAGGGCTCTATTCCTGGCTTGCAGATGGCCCCCTTCTCATACTGTCCTCACATGGTGGGCAGAGAGAGATCTTTTTCTTTCTCTTATAAGACCACCAATCCTCTCGGATTAGGACTCCACACTTATGACTTCATTTGACCTTAATTACCTCCTAAAAGCACTGTCTCCAGATAGCGGCACACTGGGGGTTAGGGCTTCAACGTATGATTTTAGAGGAACACAATTCAGTCCATAGCAATGTCTATCTATATTGGATCCAGTTTCTATTTTGATTAGTTTATGTATTTATTTTGTTGCCTAAAAATAAATTCAGTCATTTATTAAGGGCTGGGCAGTCTAATCTCGTGTAGGCTAGCCTGGATTTAGGGGGTCAGCTACCCAGGCTTATCAATGGGAGCTGTATTGAGTGCCCAGTCTGAACCAAGCACTGTGCTAGACACCAGTTGACAGTTGTGAACAAGAGTGATGGGTCCCAGCAGTCGTGTTGTTTGCATCATAATAGGAGTAAGGACAGTAAGTAGCCAAGTAAATAAATAGTGTTAGGTAGTGACAAGCATTATTAAAAAAAGTGAGGAGAGTTAGGGAATAGAAATTGGCAGGTGTAGACGGGTTGGTTTTAGGGTGGTCAGGGCTTTTTGAGGGGATGTTATTTGAATGGAGACATGAAAAAAGAGCTCAGGCCGTATGAATATTTCAAGCAAGAGCAGTCCTGAGAGAGCAGCAAATGCAAAGGCCTTGGGTCGGGGGGCAGAAGCTTTGTATGTTTGAGGAACAGCGAGAAGATTCCTGAAGAACAGCCAGGATGATTAGAATGGTGAGGAGGATTACTCTCACTAGCACGGAGACTGCTAAAATTCTACTTGGATCTTTAGCCTTTTAGAAGTTGCTTTCTGTGTAATTGCTTGCCTGTGGTAGATGTACACTTTAAGAGTCAGCAGATGTCTTAGGGGAGAGTCCATGCAGAATGTCGGCTTAATTCAACGTTTGCTTTCTCACCAGGACCTTGGTGTCTAAGCCTGGCTGCTTTGGTCGTTCAGTAGTGTCCTAAAACAAATTTTATTTTAATTAACCTTTTTAGTTGTTTTTAGTGGGTTAGTCTGATAACAGCTTCTCCAGGATAGGCAGAAACAGAAGTCGCCTTTCCCATCTTTTGTTATAGTATTTCTATATTTTAGATCAAATAACATGTAATTTATGTTCTGTAACCATAATCCTTACATTATTAGCAGTGTATTAGTACTAGTCGTAGAGTTAAAAAGATTCAATGCTCATACCAATCCTTATGATTTAGTTTTGTTTTTCTTTCTTTGGAGGTCTGTCTTGCTTTTCTTTAGTTTATTCTTTATTGTATTCCTCAAGAAAGGCTCATGGGTCCTAATGAAATTTATATACTTAGTAATTTACTTTATTTAAATATACCTGCATACACACACATATTTAAGTTTTAGAATAACAACATCCAATTATCAACAGTATGTTTAATGAGAATTTTTAATATTTTTATTCAGTTTGTTGTCATCAATATCATACTATTTTAATTATTGAAGCTTTTCATGGTTAATTATTTGCTAGTGTCAAGAACTGTGAAGCGTCTGCAATTTTACCCCACTTGCAAGCTAACGAGTTAGCCTGCCACAGTGTTGTGGATGCTGCGGAAGACACAAGACTCCTAAGCCGTAGACAAAGGGTTTTATTGCTCACGGCACAACAAACAGCAGTATATTGGCATCGGTCCCCTTTGCCTACAGGTCCCATGGGGGTGATGTGGATGGGTCTCAGTGGATCCCTGAACACGCAGTGAGCTGCATTATAGGAGAGGAACCCTGAGCTTAGGGAACCAGATCTCTCATAATGGGCAGTAAGCACGTATGACCTTTGCTCCGAGGGAGATAATACCTTTGTTATACTGAGCAGTTAGCAGACCTGCCTATTTATCCAGAGAGAGATACTATCTCTACCTTCCAAGGCTGTTTGTTATACAAATGTTCTTGAAAAGATAGCCCAGAATAAAGGTAGTCAGTGCTTTTCATTGCAAGATGTGCAAAAATGGTGAGTTGAGCTGAATACCTAGTTGCTATTTTTCATTTTGTTTGAATGCTTTCCTTTTTTTTATTATCATCTTAGCTAATGGTTAATATGTTTCACTGATTTTTTTTTTAAACAACCTCGGTTTCTTGTGTATTAATTTAATTCTTTTTCTGTTATCTAATTAATGAAATTCTGCTTTTATTTTAAGTTATTCACTCCTGCGTTCCTTAGTATATTTGGTGTTCTTTTTCTAACGTTTGAGTGGGCTACTCGTATTTTTTTCCTTCATTTTTATTGCTCTGAGAATTTAAATATATCAGTGAATTTTCTTCTAAGATCTGTAGCAATATTTCATAGGTTCTTGATAATGTAGTATTTTCAATATTATTTTCTAGAAATTCTACAATTTAGTAGAGAGTTTTTAAAATTTGAAGTGAAGATGTCTCTTGGTTTTATGATTCTATTATTTCTCAGTTTGTTTCATAGTCATCAGACTATTGCTTGAGTCATTTCGACAGTTTTATACATTTATACTATAGTCACAGAAAAAAACTTTCCTGTCTCTCCTATGCCATTTTTCCCCATCTCTTTGCTTACTTCATTCCGCATTTAGATTTTCTTCCTGCAAGTCCTCTATCTGGATCACTTTCTTCGAGCCCACGTCCAACATAGCCTTTACTTTTACTCTCTTGCACTCAGGTGATACCCGTCCCCATTCCATATTTGACAGTCATTCTGCTATACTCAATATCTATCTACCCATGCCTTTTTGCTCAGGATTTCATAAGCTTGTCAGTGTTAGCATGATTGAAAAATATTTGAGATTGTTTTTTGGAAAGTCCAAAAGTTGCTTTGGCTATGTGGATGGGAAAGGAGCACCTAGGGAAGATATGAAGGAACAAATATTGGAGTAAATGTAGTGTTGATAAGTAATAGTATAAACTCTAGTGGAGGTAAGCAAGTCATTGCATGTAGTGCAGTGTAGAAGATTAGAGACAGATGTACATATTTGTTAGTGATTACATAATTCTGGGAATTAATTATGAGTAGCATCTATTGTGTATTTGGGGTTTGTTATTTAATGGTAAATGAATAGAAATTGTTTCTTCCACTGGAGAAACTTAGGGGTAAGACACTAACAGAATAACAAATGAGAAAATTAATAAATACATTATTCCAAAATTGAGAAGAAAAGTGTTCTATAGAAGAGGAGCAGGTTGCTGGGCTAGAGCATAAAGTGTGTAGATTTAAATAAGGTCAGCAGGAATAGCCTCTCTGAAGAAGTCGTGTTTGAGACCTGAGGATGAAAGAAGCCCACCACGCAAAGTCAGAGGATTTCTCGAAAAAGAGGAACCTGTGAACAGTGCTATTTGATGGGAACTAACAATTGTAGTGCGTTTTGTGAGCTGAAAAGAGGCCTTTATGGCATGAATGGAGAGAGTAAATGGGAGAGGAGTTGATAAGCAGAAGCCTTATTATCCACACTCAGGTAATTATATTTTATTCTAATAAAGAGAAATCACTGAAAACATTGAAGTAGGGATACTCAAACATTGATCAGCATCAGAACCATTTGTTGAAGAATATAAATAAAAACAAAACAAAAACATGCCCAGAACCTAGTCCTGTAGATTTGGTTTCAGTCCATTACGGATCCCTCTCTGTGGGTTTAACAAGCCGTCATGTGATTCTTATCCACACCTCAATCGGGCCTCCAGTGGTTTCACTCATTTCCCTGATCACCAGCCTCACCTCCATTCCTGGACTCTCTTTATTTGCTGTGTTTCCTTTGCCTTTTTTTGAAATGTATGAAAATATAGTGTGTTCCATAATACAATTAATAACCCATAATACAAATTTGCTAAATAGTGATATGAAACAGAATGATATCAGTATAATGTGGAAGTTGGTTCACAGGTAATTTTCCTAGTTGAATGGAGCCAGAACAGTAGAAGTAGATTTATAGCATTCAGCAGGAAAGGCAAAAGCCTCCGTTTGATGCTTTATTGTTAGAAGCCCTTTCACCTCTATATTAAGAAAATTAATAATAAATGCCTGCACACAGGGTTCCCTCCCCAGAGACATATACCATCAACCTTGCGTGGCTCCTAGCGAAAGACTGGTTACACTTCACCCTATTGCCACCTTAATGGTAGCCTCACTGGCTCAGGGCTTTATTTTCATGTGCAGTGTCTCAGCACCTGAAATCTGGCATTTCCACTTTATTTTTATGCATTGTAATATCCGTGAAGTGGCCTTCAGCCATGCTGATTGCCTTTTGGGTTATCTCTTGTGATGTCAGTTATTATATTTGTTAATGCTCTGCTAATAAAGTTGCATAGGTTTGAGTGGACTTCTCCAGCCCTATTTTCCTCATAAACTCTAATTTTTGGTGTGTAATTTTGCAGAAGATAAGGTTTTTTTAGGTACACATATGTGGTATTGTAGCAGAAACGCCTATGCTCTAGAGATGTTTAATCCATTCACTTGTAATAGGCATTATTTTAAGTGCTTTTAATTTCTCTATAGAAGTTTTCTTCTGGAACAGGAAAACAGCACGTGTTTGCTTTCTTGTTTTCTTTCAGATTTGGAGTCCAGATACAGGACCAATACCTTATCTCCAGAAAAGGACATTTATGAAATATATTCATTCCAATGGGAGATAATGGAAAGAATTAAAAGCTATAGCCTTCAGGACTCCATTTTTAGAAATGATTGGGAATGCAAAAGCAAGATTGAGGGGCAAAAGGAACCACAAGAGGGATATTTTGGGCAAGTGAAAATTACTTCTGAAAAAATGACCACTTACAAAAAGCATAATTTTCTTGCTGAGTATCAGCGAGTTCATAATGGAGAAAAGTTATATGAATGTAAGGAATGTAGGAAGACCTTTATTCGTCGTTCAACACTAAGTCAACACCTGAGAATTCATACTGGTGAGAAACCTTATAAATGTAAGGACTGTGGGCAGGCCTTTAGACAGCGTGCCCACCTTATTCGACATCACAAACTTCATACTGGTGAGAAACCCTATGAATGTAAGGAATGTGGGAAGGCCTTTACAGTGCTCCAAGAGCTTACTCAACATCAGAGACTTCATACTGGTGAAAAGCCCTATGAATGTAAGGAATGTGGAAAGGCCTTTAGAGTACATCAGCAACTTGCTCGACATCAGAGAATTCACACTGGTGAGAAACCCTATGAATGTAAGGCATGTGGGAAGACCTTTAGGCAGTGTACACACCTTACTCGACATCAGAGACTTCATACTGCTGAGAAGCTCTATGAATGTAAGGAATGTGGGAAAGGCTTCGTATGTGGTCCAGACCTTAGAGTACATCAGAAAATTCATTTTGGTGAGAAACCCTATGAATGTAAGGAATGTGGAAAGGCTTTTAGAATATGCCAACAGCTTACTGTCCATCAGAGTATTCATACTGGTGAGAAACCCTATGAATGTAAGGAATGTGGGAAGACCTTTCGATTAAGGCAACAACTTGTTCGCCATCAGAGAATTCATACTCGTGAGAAACCCTACGAATGTATGGAATGTTGGAAGACCTTTAGTAGCTACTCACAACTTATTTCACATCAGAGCATTCATATTGGTGAGAGACCTTATGAATGTGAAGAATGTGGTAAGGCCTTTAGACTGCTCTCACAACTTACTCAACATCAGAGTATTCATACCGGTGAGAAACCTTATGAATGTAAGGAATGTAGAAAACCTTTTAGACTGCTCTCACAACTTACTCAGCATCAGAGTATTCATACTGGTGAGAAACCTTATGAATGTAAGGAATGTGGTAAGGCTTTTAGACTTTATTCATTTCTTACTCAACACCAGAGAATTCATACTGGTGAGAAACCCTACAAATGTAAGGAATGTAAAAAGGCCTTTAGACAACATTCACACCTTACTCAACATCAGAAAATTCATAACGGAATTTAATAAAGCCTTCAAATGTACATTGTTACAGAACATCAGAAAATTCATTTTTGAGAATTGTTTAATGCTCACAACTAAGCATAAGAAATTTTATATTACAGAAAAAATATGTTGCTTTAAAAGCCTTCCATCACCGGTCAAACATTATTTATCTTCAGCAAATCCATTTAAGATGATAATATAGTGAATGTAGGAAAATCTTTAGCCTTATCTATCATTGTCTCTATTTCACCACTTTATTACCAGTGTGTTATTGGACAAGGTACTTAAACTTCTCTGCCTCATTTTGCTCACTTGTAAAATGGTGATAATAGTACCTATGTATATTAGTTATTTATTGCTGTGTAATAAATTACCACAAACTTAGTAGCTTAAAATAATACACATTTATTATCTCACAATTTCTATGGGTCATGAGTCTGGGCATAACGTAGTTGGGTCCCCTGCTTCAGGGTCTCTCACAAGGCTAAAATCAAGGTTTCCGTCAGGGCTGGATCTCATCTGAAGGCTTGACTGGGGAAGGGATCCACTTCCAACCTTACATGGTTGTTGGCTGAAGGCTGACCTCATTCCTTGCCACATGGGCCTCTTCAGCATGGCTGCTTGCTTTATTAAAGCTTACAAGCCAAGAAAGCAATAGAGTCTGCTAACATCACAGAAGTTCTCTTCTTGTGTAATCTAATCACTCGAGTAACATGTCATCACCTATGCTGTTTTCTGGTTAGAAGCAAGTTAAACTGCCCTACACTCAAGGGAAGAGGATTACACAAGAGTATGAATACCAGGAGGCAGGGACCATTGGGGGCCAATTCAGAGTCAGCCTACCACATTGTATAATAGAATTGTTGTAAGGAATAAGTTGTTAATACTTGGAAAATAGCAGCCACATAGCATGTTTTCTGTAAATATTATCTACAGTTGTTATTATCATCGTTACTATTAGTGAATTTGTATGAAAGGAATATCCTATAGAAGTAATAAATGTAGAAATGCCTCCTGTCACTGCTCAGCACTTACTAAACAAGATAATTTATTCTGGATAAAATCGAGAGGTTATATTGAAGTGAGAAGTTCTTCATCACTTAAGTTGCATTAGAAATTTTATGCTGAAAAGAAGCATTATGTGAGTGTCATGAATGTGAGGTTGATAAGAGTACAACTGTTGAAGAATCAAAGAGAAATATGAAATTATTTTCACATAATAAATTCCAAAAAGTAAATATTTTATAATTCCTATTGTCTGACCGCTGTTCAAGATTAATTAGAAACTGTCAAGAACATGGCAGAAAGGAAACTAACCACTTGGAAATTTAATATTGTGTGTGTGCATGTTCGTGTGTGTGTGTAAAATTCTTGTATAAAAGAAAGAAAATGTCATTCCATTTCAGTCAGTATATTTTTTGATGCTCAAATCACCTCATCTTCAGCCAGTGGGAGTTGGGTCTCTTGACGTGACTCCGATAGTAGTTTGATAGTTTGCTTGGTTATGGCTGCACAATTTGCTCAGACATGGAAGATGTTTGGGCACCAATTCATTCCAAAATCTATAAATAAGAGAAAAAATAAGCATTTATTTTGCTTTTCCCATGTGAACCAAGTTTCAGGGCCACCAAAAGCTCATAGAATTAAAGTGTGTATGTGTTTTTTTAATTTAAGAAATCTAACCAGTAAATACAGAAAGATTGATAGGATTAGAAAAATCTTTCTAGTTCCCTAATGGAATAATGGCCCAGAAAATGACCTTCAATGGATAGTAAAACTATTAGGTGAAAGATTTTTATAGTGAGAACTTTATAGTGGATTTATCAAGCTGACCATCTCTGAACTCTTTGATCAATTTTAACCTCTATAAAAGTGGGACTATCAGACAATATGCACCTCCTGATATAATGCATAGGAAATACACACCACTGCCTATGAAGCTTTATTGCCAAAATAATGACTGAAGGAATCAAACCATTAAATCAAATTCTTTAAAACTAAGAATTTGGGGAATAGATGAATGGAGTTAATGGCACCACAAGGAAGCAGCCAAGCAGATCCAGAATGTGTAAAATTCTAGAAAACAAGTGACCTGATTTCTTCAACTAATGAATGGCACGAAAAAGAAAAGAAGGGCAACTGTTAACAGATTAAAAGAGACTTGAGAGACATCACTTAAATTCAATATGTAGGCATTACTCGGACCTGTGTAAAAAGACATTCTGGAGACGGGGAAACATGGACGTGCATTGAATTTTCGGTGATATTTAGAAATATTAATTTTGTTAGGGATGATAATATCAGTGTGGTTATTAAAAAAGAAAAGATCATGTGTTAGAGATACATACTTACATATTTATGAAATGATAAGATATCCAGATTTGCATTACAATACTCCAGCAAGAGAAAACAAATTGGCAAAGAGCCGGGAAGTAGATGTTGATAATTACTGAAGTGGAGCGGTTTGTTTGTGGGGTTCATTGTTCTAATATTTGTACTTTTTTATGTATTCGAAAGTTTCAATAATAAAGTTTAAAATCAAAACTGAAATTACGGACTAATTAGAAATGATTGTTAATGAGATGCCTGCATATCTGAACTTGTCAGATGTCACCAAAGTTCTATTCAGTGGGAAATGAATGCCCTTTAATGCATTAATGCGTTAAGGAAACTTGGTGGGCCGTCTTCACCTTCTTCACTTATCTGCAGCAGTCAGCACTGGACCTCTCAGATAGATAAATGTGTTAAAGGAATGAATAAGCGTTTATGTCAAGAAACCAGAAACAGAACAAAATAAAACCAACACAAGAGAAGCAAAGTACAATTAAATGGAGAAATTAAGAGTCTAGACAATGGTAGACTTAATCCAATGTTAATGACTATATTTTTGCAGATCTAATCAAGGGGAAAAGTGCAAGATAATACATTTAGAGCATTAGCAACGATAAAAGTGACATAACTAGAGACTACTAAGGATATTTTGTTTTAATTATGAGGTAAGACTATATGTATGTACTATATATATTCCAATACATGTAAAAATATAGAGGGATTACATTTCTTTCTACAAGAATGTGTTACTACAACTGACTGCTGTAGAACCCAAATAGACCGACAAACAAATGTGTGTGTATGAAGTTCTTGTTTAAGAAAAAAAATCTGATAGTTGTAGCCTTAAGAAATAGATAATCCTTAACAAGATTTTACCAATTAATTTTACACAGCTAAAATAATCCTGATACAAAAATGGGTGAAGATAGCTCCTAAAAAGCAAAACGTAGACCAGCTTCCTTTATGAAAATTCTGTTCTTCATATTTCTAAAGAAAATATATTTAGAATTTATTTTGAAGTCAGTCTTCACTAATAGGTCAGTGCGTTGCCTTTCCCAAGTAGCAGATATCCCAGGAGACCTGTGTTTAACATGGCATAGGGCCGTAACCTGACATTTTCCACAAGTTTGCTTCAGGGAATACTACTCCTTGAGGATATGTGAAAAAAACGATTTTTTGGGAAAAAGTGTAAATGAAGCAAAGCACAAAAAATCTACTTTTGGGGAAATCCAAGTCCACATTATCAGCTTGTCAAAGGATGTAGCAAAGAAATTTATCTTTAAGAGTGTATCTCAAACTTACTTCACTGTGGAATTCTCACTCCAAGTCTCTCTTAACGCTGTTAGAATGTGAAGCACTTGGGTAGAATGTGAAGCACTTGGGTAGAATGTGAAGCACTATGGTTTGCTACCATAACCACAACGAATGTCTTCCAGGACGTCATTTCAGACAGTGTGGTGAGTGAGTGTGTTGGGAAGGGGTGAGGAAGGGCACTTGCCGTTGCAGCTCACATCCTACTCTGAAGCAGCTTCCCACTTTTCTCTAGAATGGAATAAATTCTAGCCTGGTCCTTGATAATGTGTATACTGAACATGCTGAAATATTCTATTAAACACTGATTAGGTCATAAACGACTTTTCATTGTAATAAAAATGCTGTGTTGAATACCGTTTTGTGTATTTTCTTATTTAAAGAGTTAAGAATCTCTCAAAGCTGCATATCTAGAGTGAAATGTTCGCTGTGGGCTGTATATATATAGTTCCAGGTCACAGATTGCCGGATTGTTCTCATCATTGCACCAATTTTGAATCCCTTCAATTTTTTTTTTTTTCTTTAGGAGCACAAATTGCTCTTTGTTTTTTTGTGAGGAAGATCAGCCCTGAGCTAACATCCGTGCTAATCCTCCTCCTTTTGCTGAGGTAGACCAGCTCTGAGCTAACATCTATTGCCAATCCTCCTTTTTCCCCCCCCCCAAAGCCCCAGTAGATAGTTGTATGTCATAGCTGCACATCCTTCTAGTTGCTGTATGTGGGACGCGAGGCCGGAGAAGCGGTGCGTCCCTGCGCGCCCGGGATCCGAACCTGGGCCACCAGCAGTGGAGCGCGCACACTTAACCACTAAGCCACGGGGCCGGCCCTAAAGTGTGATTTTAACACTTCAAATAAACTGAGGATTCTCTCAACTGCATTTGTTAAAGAAAGCCAATACGTTTTTGAATGTGAGAGAACTGAAGAATACTGAATGCCAACAAAACCACAAAAATTTCGTAATCACTCAGTTCAAACAATAAAAATGCTGGAGAACAATTTCATGATAATTACAACTCTCACTATAATGTCTGTTATAATGGACTTGCTAAACTTAACAACCAAGATACTATACAATGGATGTAGATTATTTTGTCACATTCTGCATTCCATCTTGGGATCATCTGGCCTCCTAAATATTTTTAAATTTGTATACATTAAGGCTTACTCTTCATGCCTTAAAGTTCTATGGGTTTGACAGATCTTAATGTCTTGATTCACCGTTACAGTATCATATGGAACAGTTTCATTACCCTAAAAAATCTGGTGTGCTTCACTTAGTCAGCTCCCCCCTCCCGCCCCCATCCTTGAACTCCTGGCAACTACTCACCTAATTACCATTTCCATAGTTTTGCATTTTCCAGAATGTCATATAATTGGAATCATACACTATGTAAATTTTTCAGGCTGGCTTCTTTGACTTAGTAATATACATTTAAAATTCCTCTATGTCTTTTCATAGCTTGATAGTTAATTTACTTTTATTGCCAAATAATACTCCTTTTTATAGATGTATCACAGTTTTTGCTTATCCATTCACCTATTGAAGGACACGCTCATTGCTTCCAGCTTTTTGGCGGTTATGTATAAAGTGACTATAAATATTCACATGCAGGTTTTTGTGTGGACGTAAGTTGTCAACTCAATTGGGTAAACATTAAGGAGCGCAATTGCTGGATCGTATGGTAAGATGATGTTTAGTTTTGTAAGAAACTACCAAACTGTCTTCCTCAGTGGCTGTATCATTTTTCATTCCTACCAATAATTAATGAGCGTTCCTGCTGCTCCTCATGTTGGTATTGGCAGCAGTTAGTACTGTCAAGGTTTTTGGGAATATTAGCCATTCTAACAAGTGGATACTACATCTCATTGTTCTACTCTGCAATTCTTAATGACCAAACACAATGTTGAGCATCTTTTCATGTTTATTTGCCATCTGTAATGTCTTTGGTGAGATGTTTACCTGGATCTTTTGCCCATTTTTAAATTGGTTTTTGTTTTGTCTTCTCGGTGAGTTTTAAGAGTTCTTTTTATATACAATCCTTAATCAGATATGTGGTTTGCAAATATTTTCTCCAAGTCTGTGACTTACCTTTTCATTCTCTTTACAGTGTATTTCACAGAGCAGACATTTTTAACTTTAATAAAGCCCAACTAATCATTGTTTCCTTTCATGGATCTTGCTATTGCCATTGTATCTAAAAATTCATCATAAACCCAAGGTCAAGTACATTTTCTCCTGCTTTTTCTTCAATATGTTATAGTCTAAAAGTTTACATTTAGATCTATGGTCATTTTAATTTTTCTGTAAGGTATAAGAAAGGTCTGTGTCTAGGTTCTTTTTTTTAATATGTACATCCAATTGTTCCAGCACCATTTGTTAAAGAGACTATCCTTTCTCTATTGCCTTTGCTACTTTGTCAAAGATCTGTTGACTGCATTTGTGTGGGTCCATTTCTGGGCTCTCTATTCTGTTCAGTTGATAAATGTGTCTTTTCTTTCTCAAATACCATGTGGTCTTGATTACTGTAGCTTTATAGTAAGTCTTGAAAATACGTAATGTGAGCCAAATTTGTTCTTCCTCTTTAGTATTGTGTTGGCTATTCTGGGGATTTTGCCTTTCCATATAAACTTTAGAGTAACTTTGCTGATATCTATCTACAAAATAATTTTCTGGCGTTTTGACTGACATTGTGCTGCATCTGCAGATGAAGTCTGGAAAAATTGACTTCTTCACAATGTTGAGTATTTTGATTCATGAACTTAGATTATCTTTCCATTTATTTAGTTCTTTGATTTATTTTGTCAGAGTTTTGTAGTTTTCCACATACAGATCCTACAGATATTTTCTTAGACTTTGTTATGGATCTGTCAAAGTAACACAAGTGCAGCACAGGGTGCCAGATAGTGAGCCATGGTTCAACAACAGACCACAAGAGAAATTGAAATAGAGTTTATTACTCACAGGTCCTGGAGGAAGTACCAGGCATGACTCATGGGGAGGTCAAGGCAGAGCACAGACAGAAGGAGAGAGAGATAGGACCTGGGGCACATACCTTTATTAGGGTCCATGGTGGAGTGCCTTGGTGTTCCTGGGCTAAGGTTGGATTAGCGAATTCAAATCAAAAGAGTGGAGTTTTGGTAAGCCCCACAGGGGTCTTACCTAAGGGGTGCACAAGAAGGCGCTTGGAGACAGGGGAGACTGTTGATCACAAGGGCTATTGAGGAAGTCTTATAAGGAACTTACATTTGCTGTGACTCCATGGGCTGTTCTCGAGTGCATGCACTTGCATGAGGGGGCTAGTGTCAGTTTAAGGTCCCTGTGGGCTGCTTGACCAAACATCCAAATGGACGCCAAGGCAGCAATACTATGGGTGGCTTAACTAAACTCGCAACAGATTTATACCTGTTTTTTTTCATGCTAATATAAATGGTACTGCATATTTAATTTCAAATTCCAATTGTTCATTACTGGTATACAGGAAATTGACTTTTGTATATGTTATGAGGTTCCTGGATTCGATCGGAGACGTAAAAGACACTCTCCACTCCAAACAAATGAACTGAAGGTATATTTTATTATATAGAAGATAGTAAAGGTGATAGTCTGCAAACAGATCCGAATAGGTCAAATATTAAGAGGGAAAAAACATCAGCTCGACTGGCAAGGGAAGATATCCACATCGGCTGAAGAGAAATGACACAAATCAACCAGAAAGAGAAACACCAGGTTGACCGAAAAGAGAACACATCAGATCAATGACTTCATATCAAATCAATGACTTCACATCAAATCAGTTACTCACAACATCCACACCCCACTGCCGGAAGAGTCCTGTCAATCGACGCGGCTGGGCAAGGATCACACGTCCTGGGCAAGGCGTCCCTTCCACAGGTGGAACTCTCACCAGGTCTCAGTTTCCAACAGTTTTTATACCATCAATAATTTTCAGAGTAAGCAATTAGAGTTTGCAGAGCAAGCATTTAGTGTTTCCATGCACAAATGGTTATCAGTGGCGTACGTGCACTGAGCCCTCTGGCTAACGTCCCAGCCCAGTAATTGTGTACGTGCATTGTTCTCTTTGGTTATCGTCCTAGCCCAGCACAGATGGCCAGTCCATCCCGTGCTACGACGCTCCAAGAGCCTTGAAATGTTACAACTTGCAACTCTCTCCGTGGGAGAAGGGCCAGTTCCCACCACACAAAAAGCACCTTTATATTTCTTTGTGTGCTGGTGGCTGTAGGTCAATGGAACAGCCAAACATGGCTGTACTCATGTCAAGACAGTATATTAACCTGGTATTCTGTGACCTTTATACTTGCATATTAGTTCCAGGAATTCCTTCTTGATCCTTTGGGGTTACATAGATTATTGTGTCATCTATGAACAAACAAAGTTTTAGTTCCTCCTTCCAGTCTGTATAACTGTTATTTAATTTTCTTGTCTTATTAAACTAGTAAGGACTTCTAGTATGATGTTGAATAGGAATGGTGAGAGGGGATATCCTTTCCTTGTTCCTGACCTTAGGGGGAAAACATGCAGTTTCTCCCCATTAAGTATGACGTTAGCTGTAGGGTTTTTGTAGATGCTCTTTATCAAGTTGAAGTTCTCTTTTCCTAATTTTCTGGGATTTTTTTGTTTTTTTATCATGAATGGAGATTGGATTTTGTCAAATGCTTTTTTTTTTTCTTGGTGAGGAAGATTGGCCCTAAGCTAACATCCATTGCCAATCTTCCTCTTTTTGCTGAGGAAGATTAGCCCTGAGCTAACATCTGTGCCCATCTTCCTCTATTTTGTATATGGGACGCCGCCACAGCATGGTTTGATGAGCAGTGTGTAGGTCTGTGCCCAGGATCTGAACCTGTGAACCCAAGGCCACCGAAGTGGAGCGCATGAACTTAATCACTACACCACTGGGCTGGCCCCCCCAAATACTTTTTCTGTCATTGATATGATTATTTGATCATCTTCTTTGGTCTGTTTATGTGGTGGATTACATCAATTGATTTTCAAATGTTGGCCAACCTTGCATAGCTGGACTAAATCCCACTTGGTCATAGTGTATAATTCCTTTAATACATTGTTGGATTCAACTTGCTCATACTTTTTTCTGAGACTTTTTGCATCCATGTTGATGAGACATATTGGTCTTTAGTTTTCCTTTCTTGTAATATTTTTTTCTGGTTTTGGTATTAAGATAATGCTGGCCTCATAAAATGAGTTATTAGCGTTCTCTCATGATTCTATTTTCTGGAAGAGATTGTGGAAATTGGTATCATTTGTTCCCTAAATGTTTGGTAGCATTCACTGTTGAAACCCACCTGTGCCTGGTCTTTCTTCTTTGAGGAGATATTATTGCTTCAGTCACTTCGATATAAAGAGCTATTTGGTTATCTCTTTCTCCTTGTGTGAGTTTTGGTAGTTTGTGTCTTCAAGGAATTGGTTCACTTCATCTAAATTATCAAAGTTGTAGACATAGAGGTGTTCATAATATTCCCTTATTATTGCTTTAATGTCTATGCAATCAGAATTGAAGACCCTTCTTTCACTTCTGATACTGGTGATTTGTGTCTTCTTTTTTCTTGATTACCCTGGCTAGAGATTTATCAATTTTATTCATCTTTTTTACAACCATTGCCAACCTTCCTTTTTGCTTGAGGAAGATTCGCCCTGAGCTAACATCTGAGCCAGTCTCCATAATAGTATGTGTATTATCATTATCATCCTCATCAACAGTTAATAGGTCAATCAGGATCTGTTCTAAACACTTTACATGTATTAATTCATTGAACTGATGATTCTTCGTACAATCTTTAGAAGCAGCCTAGGAAGCTCAGGAACAGTTAGTTGATGAGTGGGCACTTTTTCAAGCAAGCACAGAACTTTTATACAAATTGAGAACACACTGAGCCATAAAACAAATTTCAACACATTTCAAAAGGATTAGAATCATATAGGATATGACTATCGTAGTAATAATTGATTCAATGAATAATCATCAATGGATATTAAACCTTTGATGTCAAATGGGATATTCATTTTAAATATCTAAACTCTTCCCACATATTACTTATCACAAAGAGAAAAATATTCTTTCCAGTGGAGAATCCTGAAAGCACCACCTTAATCAGGTGATTAAAATTACCATCACCAATAATAGGACAGAGTCACATCATGTACTCCCTGACATGCCTGAAGAGTTATTATATACTACTTGTGTTAATAATTCATAGGGGCGGCCCGGTGGCTTAGCGGTTAAGTGCCCGCGCTCCGCTACTGGCGACCCGGGTTTAGATCCCAGGCACGCACCGACGCACTGCTTGTCCGGCCAAGCTGAGGCCACATCCCACATACAGCAACTAGAAGGATGTGCAACTGTGACATACAACTATCTACTGGGGCTTTGGGGGAAAAAAAAAGAGGAGGATTGGCAATAGATGTTAGCTCAGAGCCGGTCTTCCTCAGCAAAAACAGGATTAGCATGGATGTTAGCTCAGGGCTGATCTTCCTCACAAAAAAAAATCATGAATGCAAAGAGGCATATTCTGAACCTAATCATGAGGAAACATTTAACAAACTCAAATTGAGTGATGTAATTTAGCACATTAACAGATTAAATAAGTATTTAGACAAATTTAAGAGAGTACAGCAGTGTAGACACAAAGTAGACACAAATCAGAAAAGGAATGCAAAACAATTATTGAACAGATCATCTCTTTTATACATTGAGGGCCTCCAAAAGAACTTTACAAAAGCGGCCCAGAAGAGAACCAGCCAAGTGCAGACAGCAGTGTGGCTGAGGAAGACCAGCTCTGAGCTAACATCTATTGCCAATCCTCCTCTTTTTTTCCCCCAAAGCCCCAGTAGATAGTTGTATGTCACAGTTGCACATCCTTCTAGTTGCTGTATGTGGCAAGTAGGAACTTGATCTCTTTTTCTCTCCAACACTTAAGCTCATCCATGAAGCAACCAGAAACCAGGGTCAGCGAGCTAGGAGAGGAGAAAAAGGCCTGGAGAGGCAGAAGCTGTCCATGTCTTCCTTCCTCATCTGCCATCTTACCCACCTTGCAACATGCCTCAACTAAGGGAGGGAGAAGCCCCATCTGTAAACAATGCTTATGGTTTTGCTCTCTACACTGGACTGAGTCAGGGTACAGTCTGTGCATTTCATCCAGGGTCAGAGAAAGTATTTGTTTCATCAAATAAATTTAACGGGACAGTGTCAGACAAGGAATCTGCCATATCATCCTCCAAGTTGTGATTACTCATTACAATTCACGTACTTCACCCAGACTCTAGTGCAGTTGGAAGCTGGCATGCAATCGGGTTTCCACCAGGCACTACTGGCACCTTGAGGTGGAGGAGGTTAGCATAATAGGGTGAACATCATGGAGTGGACTTACACAAACCTAGACAACATGGCCTACTACACACTAGGCTATATGGTACTAATCTTAAGAGACCACCATCCGTTATGCAGTCCGTCGTTGACTGAAACGTCGTTATGTGGCGCACAACTGTACCGTGTGAAGCACTGTTCAAGGAAGAGTGTGTCTGGCTTTTATCAGCGGACATGTGCTGTGTCTGGGCGTTTATCCTGACTACTTTCTTCAGGCCTGTGCAGCCCATAAGCCTCATTCCTTGGCCTCTGAGAATTCTTCAAATTACAAAATATCCTTTATTAAATCCCTTGCTGGTGAAAATACTACATAGAATGGGTTTTATCTCCAATTGTTGTTCTCTATTTTACTAATGAAGAGATATCAATGAAAAAACTGTATGAAAATACAACACACCAGGTAAAAGAATTAAATCAGCATTTTTCAGTAGTTTTAGATCCTACATATTGTTAATTACAGAAAGACGTATCACCATTTGTGTTACTTAGAACCCCATAATACTATGTACCATCCACGTGCACATCTAAGTACTGGTTTTATAAACACTCAGTGCACTAAGTCATCGCCTCTGCAGACACTGGGAGAAGAGGACTGAAGAAGGGAAAAGAGACTTCACCTGTTCCTGAAATGATTCACTTTTATAAAATTTTAATCACAAAACAAGATGCCTAATTACCAAGTAGTAGTTACACAGGTGTTACTGTTTTTCTGTATTATTTATTCAAGAAGATTTAAAAGCATAAAATAAAATATAGTAAAATTTTGGAAAATGAGGTGAAAGAGGCACAGAACCAGAAAAGTAGGTATTATATAGTAGAAACATCATTATTTAAAATAGGGGTGAGCAAACTACAACCTGCAGGCCAAATGTGGCCTGTTGCTTGTTTTTGTAAATAAAGTTTTATTGGAACCCAGCCATGCCCATTTGCTTACAGGTCAGGATCTCTCACCTTCAGCACTACTGACATTCTGGACCAGATAATCCTGTTGTGGGGGCTGCACTATAAACTGGAGGATGTTTAGCAGCATCCCTGACCTTAACCCACCAGGTGCCAGCAGCACCCCCTTTCACAGTGACAACTAAAAATGTCTCCTGGGGTTGGGGGCAGGGAAGGCAAAATTAGCCCTGGTAGAACGGCTGGTTTATGTATTCTATGTTTTCACATACAAAGGCAGAGTAGAGACTATGATCACAAAGCCTAAAATATTTACTATCTGGCCCTTCACAGAAAAAGTTCGTTGACTTCTTTTGCCATAAAAAGGGAAAAGATACATGTTAGACGAAGCAAACAAACCACAAAGTATATGACAAAGCACCTCCTTAAAGTTTCTACAAATTACCTCAAAAACTACTCCAATTAAAAAAAAGGAACAGGGCCGGCTCCGTGGCTCAGCGGTTAAGTGCGCGCACTCTGATGCTGGCCGCCCGGGTTCGGATCCCGGGAGCGCCCCGAGGCACCACTTCTCCGTCCAACGTGAGGCCGAGTCCCACGTACAGCAACTAGAAGGATGTGACCCTATGACATACAACTATCTACTGGGGCTTTGGGGGGAAAAAACTGAATAAATAAAATCTTTAAAAAAAAAAAAAAGGGAACAGATAAAAAGAAGCAATTCGCAGAAATAAAATTCAAATGACTCTTAGGCATGGAAGATGCTCAACCTCACTGACAGTCAAGAAAATGCAGACTGAAGGCACATTTTTTTGTTCACCCAATTTAACAAGGTTCAGTCCTGGTTGAAGTTGTCGGGAATGGACACACGTTCCTGTGGAGGTTAACACGCATTTCACAGTAAGGCATTAACTTCTACATGGAAATAACTACGTGGCAAGGTAAGGCATCCAACAGGTAGGAATCCACCCATGCTACAGAAATAAACACAACATGCAACAATACATTTGTAGTAAAATTATTTTTGTACAATTATTTGTAAAAGTCTAAAGCTAAATAGTTACATCTATAGGTACTGACTGGAAGGATGTCGGTGGTATGTCACAAAGTGAGGAGGGCACACGTCAACGCGTAAGACAATCCCATCTAAACTACCCCCTGCCGCCTGACACACACACATCACCAGAACAAACCTCCTAGATGTATGTTTCCTGAGTATGGAGAAACGCATGGAAGGCTTCCAATGTTGGCACTTCAGAGAATAAGTGTGTATATATATATTTTTTCTTTCTAAACTTTTGCAGTATACCCCTGGTTTTTGGTAAAACATGTTATATAAATTCGGAATAGAACTTTCAAATCTTGAAAAGAAAAATATGTATACATGGGCAAAACATGAAAGAGAACCATCTCAACATTGATTATAACTCAAAAAAGGTTAGAAATTGTAATGAAACCAGTACTGTGGTCATGCCTAGTTTTGCCTGGCTTTACTCATTCTTCAATTCTCCTAAAGGGCACAACATCCCTTCTTAGAATATGTACAACTTACAAGAACAGACTTATGAAATATACCAGTGCAGATAATATTTAATCACTTCCCCCTTTTAAAAAATGCTCGAATTTGTTATAAATTGTCCTCCAATGGGCTGAGGACTGATTTATCACATTAATACATTTACATAAAACATTTAAAATATGTATTATTTTTATAAAGCATGGGGTGAAGTGGAATCCACTGGATGATGATGATTGCAAATGTAACGTCCACAGACCATGAGGTAGGATTACGTGGAGAGCTGCAGGGACTTCGCAGCAGGTGAAGGTGCATACGCTGTAATAGTTTCCTGTTTACTACTTTCAGTGGGCCATAGTTATTTTAGTGTCTAGTTCTCAATGTGTAAACACTACATTTATATATTACATTCTTAAAGAATTGGACAGGTTAGGTCATGATTTTATTCTAGATAAAAAAACCCTATTTTCTTCTTTTAATAAGTTGCTAGATTTGACTTGCTATTTCAATTGGAATATTCATACACCATGAGTACAAAGCTGATTTGATTTGGATGTTGTCTTTTTCCAAATTTGGCAAAAGGGTATCAGGGTTATACTGGCCTCACAGCTGTGACTCTGTATCTTGAAGACTTGGAAGATTTTATCTGTAAGATACTCCACTTCTAGAGGAGTTACATGGTGTAGCTCTTTAATCAGTTTTTTTCTGGGTTCCTACTTTATTCAGGAAAATAATACTTTTTCAGGATTTCAGAAATACTGTAAAAAGCTGAATATAAACATACACTATAAAATGCTGAATGTAAAGGAACACTTCCTACATCTTACTAAACAAAGTTGTATATATATAAACACAAAAATATGTTTAGGACAATATTTAAGAAAACGCTTTTCCACAATTTCAGATATACTATAAAAAAGCTGATTATAAACATTTTCTCATCTTACTAAAGCTGAATAAATGTGTGTAGATATATACAAAAATTTTTTCCCCAGAACTCAGATATATTATAAAAAGTTGAGTATCAACCTGTACCAGATGTGCACGGAGTTTCTCATTTCATACAAACCCAGGGACAGGGCAGGTCTGAACTGTTTCATCAGCTCAGCAACACCAAGGACACAGGTGACTCGTCTCTCCCATGCCAAGCTCAGCCCCTCCGCCCTGGCTGCAGAATGGCCACGATGCCAGGTACCACACAGACAGCCAGACACACATCCTGTATATGCGTA
The DNA here is from genome assembly GCF_057802395.1 of Ceratotherium simum simum. Classification (NCBI taxonomy): domain Eukaryota; kingdom Metazoa; phylum Chordata; class Mammalia; order Perissodactyla; family Rhinocerotidae; genus Ceratotherium; species Ceratotherium simum. Next base: position 27,863,105 of record NC_141932.1, read on the forward strand.
GACTGTTTCCTCCTATTTTGTTAGGAAAGAACATTGAACTGAGGCCCATGTGCAGCCGTCTGCATGGATCTTCTGTGGCCAGGCCCGTGATACACACGCCCAGATGCAAAGTGAGCTAGGAGAGCCGGCATCTGGCACGTGGGCAGCAGGCGATCCCCGCAAACGGAGAACGGTTAACACTGATGGATGGCAACCCAGTGTCTGCCACAACACTGCCTTCTTTCTTTAAATCGCCTCCATTTTTGTAGTTACATATCCTTTCTCATTCACGTGCTTGAGATTTTTCTTTTATGGTGTAATCTTTTTCATTTCTTTCAAGGTTTTTTTCTTTTTTTGCTCTGCACTTATTTTTTTAGAGCTTTTCTACATCCTAGAGTTGAGTGCTTATTCATTCTCTCATTCCTCTGATCAACAGATGTTTACCGGGAACCTACTAGAAACAGGCAGTGCACCAAGTACTGTGGAGTTAGAATGAATCCTCGCCTTTGGCTGTCCCCGTTTTCTACACATATTGAAGGGAGTTAATCTTCCTCAGAGTGCAGCTTTGTTGCATCCTCCATATTTCAACATGTAGTTGTCTGTCATTCATTCCTAATGGTAATTTGCCTTGATTTCCTTTTTAATGTAAAAATTATTTAAACAGGTATCTTTTAAACGTCCTCGTGGAGGAATAGATTTTGGCTAAGGCTTTGTTATTTTCTAATTCTCCAGAACAGAGTCAGAGATTGTGGCATATGTCCCTTGTTTTGGGGAAGGTTTTAATAAATCATCTAAATCTTCCCTCGGAACTCACAGCAACCCACCTTTATTCTACTGGGGTTCTTTACATTATGAATTCCCTGATGGGGAAAAGGGGCAACCTACGAATGAAAGCTTCAGTTTTTAATTTTTCTCCAGAAGGAATTACAGAACACTCAATAAAGAAAGAGATGATGTAAGGTGTCCTACAGTCACTGAACACATAGGGCCTTCTTCTCATATGATCTCTAATAAACACAATTATGAAAATAAACAAAAGTACAATAAAAGCAGCTCTTACTTAACACACTTTCAATATGAGCCAGACACTATTCTAAGGGATATAAGGTAAATATTTAATCTTCACAATGCTACTAAGAAATATGGTCCTAATATTACTAATTTATAATGAGGAAACTTAGACATGGTTAAGTAATTTGCCCTATAAGAAATGAGTTATAATGGTGAAGGCAGGTAAAGAAGAGACATTGGTTAAATCTTTTCCCACTCTGATTCAATCTAGGTTAATTTAGAGAATGAGCTTGCAAACATTTAACGAGATTTGAGCAGGATGGAAGAATGTGCTGCGTTTTTAACATTAATGAAGCCTTCCTCAAGTATGAGTTATCATATGAATAACTTGTTAGCTAAAACAAATTGTTGTCCCACATATATGACATTTATACTATGAATCCTGATTTCCCATAAGGGCTAATAACCCTGATGTTGAGGAAAGTTTGAATGATTAATGTCTCTATCACATTCACTGCTTCCTAAGACTTCCCACTTTCCTTATATTCATGGAGCTTTTCACCAATTGAACTCTGATGTTTAATAAATTCTGAAACACAAATAAACCCCTCCCAATTCCTAACATTTACAAGGCTTCTCATCAGTAACAAATGTCAAATAAACTCTGTCCCTTAAATAAAGGCCTTACCTCCACAGTGTGAACTCTGATATAAGTAAGCTCTTATCCTCAAATGCTTTCCCATGTTCCTTATGATCACAGGGGTTTTTGTTTGTTTTACTAGTATGAATTTTCAGATGTCAAGTGTTTTCACATGTCTTCACTCACTCCTCTGTCTCGTATGAATTCTCTGATGTTGACTAAGGTGTGAGCCACGAAAAAAGGCCTTCCCACACTCCTTACATTCATAGGGTTTCTCACCAGTATGAATCTTCTGGTGTCGATTAAGTTCTGAGCCACGACTAAAGGCCTTCCCGCATTCCTTACACTCATAGGGTTTCTCACCACTGTGACTTCTCTCATGATGAGTAAGTTGTGACTTTCGAATAAAAGCCTTCCCACACTCCTTACATTTATGGGGTCTCTCACCAGTGTGGACTTTTTGATGTCGAATAAGTTCTGTGCTACAAGTGAAGGCCATTTCACATTCCCTACACTTATAGGGTTTCTCACCAGTGTGAGCTCTCTGATGTCGAGTCAGTTCTGAGCCACGACGAAAGGACTTCCCACATTGCTTACATTTATACGGTTTCTCATCAGTATGAACAATCTGATGTCGAATAAGTTGTGAATCAGAGATAAAACCTTTCCCACATTCCTTACATTTATGAGGTTTCTCACCAGTATGAATTCTTTGATGCAGACTCAGTCGTGAGGCACAACTATACACCTTCCCACATTCCTTACATTCACAGCGCCTTTCACCAGTGTGGATTATCTGATGAAGACTAAGCTGTGTATCATAACGAAAAGCTTTCCCACATTCCTTACATTCATGGGGTTTCTCACCAGTGTGGATTCTCTGATGTCGAAAAAGGTGTGAGGGACGGGTAAAGGCCTTCCCACATTCCTTACATTCATAGTATTTCTCATCAGTATGAATTCTCTGATGTAAATTAAGTTGTGAGGTCGACGGAAAGGCGTTCCCACACTCCTTACATTTATAGGGTTTCTCGCCTATATGATTCTTTTGATGTTTACTAAGTTGTGAGCTAGAATGAAAGGCTTTGCCACATTCCTTACATTTATGAGGTTTCTCACCAGTATTAATGCTCTGAGGTTTAGTAATTTCAGAGTCATGAATCAAGGCACGTTTCTTATTTTCATTACTTTTTCTGCTTTCGTGAATTCTCTGATGCTTAATTAAGTCTGACCTACTATTAAAGGCTTTCCCACATTCTCCACATTTAGAGTCTTTTTCCTTATTGTGACTTCCTTCACGTTGAATACGGTGTGAGTGGTACCTGAAAGCTTCCTTACATTCCTTGTGTTCACAGGACTGTGCTCCAGCATGCACCGTCTGAGGTCCTCTATCAACTGGGCACTGAGTGGGCATGGGCCTTTCTTCAGAGGTTATTACAGCTTGTCTGAAATGTCCCTCCTGCTGTCTCTCCAGGGGGCACTTGACTTCTCTGTTATTTCTGACCCTAGTGCACTCAAGGTTAGAGTTTGTAAGTCTTTTTGTTATTTCTGGTTGTAATGATTTAACTTCATAACTGTCCTCTTTTGGAGATAAATTCTTGGTTTCTCTTCTGGACTCCCAATCTGTAAGATAACAAGAAAGAAAATAGGAGAGATTTTCATGTTGCAGAAGGAAAGTTCTAAGGTAGAAATGACAAACTAAAAACAGTGGATAATTTAAATAGCTCGTAACACTGCATTGCAATTTGTAAAAAAAAAAAAAAGGGGGGGAGGGGAGGATGAGAATAGAGAAAATGAGGGGAGCTCGTGAAGGAAGTGGTTCTTCACCTCCAGAGAGAATTGGAATCAGCTGGGGGAACTTGTTATAAGTACGCTGTCCAGGAACCACCTAAGACCAAATAAATGAGAATCTAAAGGAGTAGGACATTGCATCTAACAGCAAGTCCTCTCATGTCTAGCCTCAAACCAGTGCTCGCTTCGGCAGCACATATACTAAAATTCTAGCCTCAAACCATATCCAGATTTTGACTACTTCTTTTTTTTTTTTTTAAGATTTTATTTATTTATTTTTCCCCCCCACAAAGCCCCAGTAGATAGGTGTATGTCATAGCTGCACATCCTTCCAGTTGCTGTATGTGGGACACGGCCTCAGCATGGCCGGAGAAGCGGTGCGTCAGTGCGTGCCCGGGATCCGAACCCGGGCCACCAGCAGCGGAGCGTGTGCACTTAACCGCTAAGCCACAGGGCCGGCCCTGGATTTTGACTACTTCTCTATCAGTATCTCTACCACCTTGTCCCAAGCCATGTCTCACCAAGATTAACACAACACTATCCTAACGGGTTTCCCTACTTCCACAGTTGCCCTCTTAATATCCCATACCCAACACAGTATGTTAAAATAAGTTGGATCACGCCATTCACCTCCTCAAAATCCACCACTGGATTTCCCTTTCATGCAGAGTAAAGTCAAGTCCTTATGTGGTCTACTAGGCCTTCCTGAACTTGTCCTGCAACACCCCTTTCTGACCTCCTTGCCCATCTCCTCCCCTTAGCTGACTCTGCTCCAGCTCCCTGACCAACCGGATGTTCTTCACACCTGCCAAGCACACCCCTCCTTCAGAATCTCTGCTGCCAATATCTTCCCCAAGATATCAATATAGCTCATTCAATTACTTCATTCTGACCTGTATTCAAATGCCAACTTATGAGACCACTCTTTACAAAATAGGACCCTCATCACTCTACTTACACTATTTTTTGCAGTGTACTTATGATCACATGTCATTTTATCTATTTCCAACATTATTATAAAAACTTTCAAACATACAGAAAAATGAAAAGAATTGGACAGTGAACCCCCATATTCCCACTACCTAGATTCTACAGTAACTATTTGGCTCTACTGGCCTTATCACATGTCTATCTACCCTTCTATGCATCTGTCCATCTTGCAGACATCAGTATACTTCACCTCTTAACAGATTAGATTATACTCTAACCTGTTTACTTCTGTATTGTCTGGCCTCTCTTCACTGTACACGCACAGAGTAAACACTTAATAACTATTTGTTTGATGAATGAATGGCCACTGGAATTTTTATTAATCTCCCTCAGTGATTCTGAGGCAACTCAAAGGGTGGGACTCACTGTTTAAATACAGTGCCTTCTGGGCCGGCCCCGTGGCTTAGCGGTTAACTGCACGCGCTCCGCTGCTGGCGGCCCGGGTTCGGATCCCGGGCGCGCACCCACGCACCGCTTCTCCGGCCACGCTGAGGCTGCGTCCCACATACAGCAACTAGAAGGATGTGCAACTGTGACATACAACTATCTGCTGGGGCTTTGGGGGAAAAAATAAATAAATTAAATTAAATACAGTGCCTTCTCCCTGCACTTACAATAAAATACAAAATTTCTTCCCAATCCTGCAAAACTCTGCACTATCAGGACCCTGCTTCCCTATTCCCTTCATTTTGAGGTGCCTTCACTCACCATGAGCCCACTAGACTGGCCTCCATTTGACTCCAAGATCACCCCAATTACCTTCTCATCCTAGCCCCTTTCAGGAAATGCTTCATCTCCCACGAATGCGCTGTTCCAGGATCTCTGCATGGCCACCTTCGCTCATTCTAAATGTCTTAATTTTCTGTCAAGTACCCTGTTCTCTGCCCTCATAATCTTTTCCTGAATTCTGGAATTACATATTTATTCACCAGTTTATCTACTGGTAAAATTTCTCCCAATGTGGCCTAGAACTAGCATAATACTTATTTTACTCACTATGATATAACCAATTCCCAGCACATAGTTTAATTAACGTTAAATAAACTAATCACTAGATTAAGGGTATTCAGGCGGAAATAAAGGACAACATGCCAAAGATAATGAAAGAAGGAGAGTGACTTGAGAATCAGAGTACTTTCTCCATGCTTTTAATTATTTAACAGGTGATGGAGGTGTCTTCCTGCCTCTGATCCCTCCCAGCTTCAATATGCTCTCCCTACATCACTTCCATGTACATGGCAGTAATGCACAAGCAAGCCAGCACCATTAGCGTAAATCTGTACATGTACCTACACAGGTCCCCTAGAATATTGACAGCTTTACACAACAATAAAAATCTTATGTAATTCTGAGAAAATTCTAATGGAAAATGAAGATACTATGGCAACCATTTATGAGAGGTTGTATGGTGTTGCGACAAAGAATACAACTCTAGAGCCAGAATGCTCGGGTGTGAATCCTAGTCTCCAGATTTGCTAGCTGGATGACACTGGACAGTTATTTAACTACTTAGAAATCAAGAAGGCTGGTCTGAGACAAGAGAGTTGCTTGTTCTCCAGATGCTCAACGTGAGGTGTCAGAGCTTTACGCAGGCACCTAAATTAAAGAGCAGCAACAAGAAAAACAAAAGACAAATCCCAGAAACAACCACCACCATCTCAGTGAGAGAGAAATAAGATACCAGACTTGGGTGGGCCAAATGGGTGAAGGGGGTCAATTGCATAGGATGGATGGTAACTAGACTTTTGGCGATCACTTTGTAGTGTACACAGATGTCAAATTATAATATACACCTGAAACTTATATAATGTTATATACCAATTTTAGCTCAATTAAGGAAAAAAAGATACCAGACTTGTGACAATATATTATCTAAAATGTCCACTTTTCGACAAAAAATTATGAGACGTACAAAGAAACAGGAAAGATGTCACATACACAGAAAAAAAAAAGCAGCCAAAAGACAACGTAACCGAGGGGGCCCAGTTAATGGACTTAATAGACAAGACTTTAAATAAGCTACTATAAATATAAATTTAGTTCAAAGAACTAAAGGAAGTCATATCTAGACAATTAAAGGAAAGTATAAGAATGATGTCTCACTAAATAAAGAATATCAACAAACAGATAGAAATTATAAAATACAGGGCCAGCCCTGGTGGCCTGGTGGTTAAGTTCGGTGCACTCCGCTTTGGTGGCCTGGCTTCGGTTCCCAAGTATGGACCTACACCACCTGTCCATTAGTGGCCATGCTGTGGTGGCAGCTCACATACAGAAAGAGGAGGATTGGCAACAGATGTTAGCTCAGGGCGAATCTCCTCAACAACAACAAACAACAACAACCAAACAGAAATTTGAGTTGAAAAGTACAGTAACTAAAATGAAAAATTCACCAGCAGAGCTCAGCAACAGATTTGAGCTTGCAGAAGAAAGGATCAGCAAACACGAAGACAGGTAAATAGAGAGCCTATTTCAGTGTGTGGTACAGAAATAAAAAGGAATAAAAAATAAAAATAAACAGAGCCTTAGAGACCTGAGGGATACCATAAAGCGTACATACCAAATATATGCATAAAGGGAGTCTCTGAATGGGAACAAGAAAGGAGTAGAAAAACATGTGAAGAAACAATGTCCACCAACTCCCCATATCTGATGAAAAACATTACATGTACACATCTAAGAAGCTCAATGAACTCCAAGTTGAATAAACTTGCTATAACCTTGGAATAAATTTGATCCAAACCTAGACACATCACAGGCAACTCATAAAAGTCAAAGATAAAATCTTAAAGCATCGAGAGAGAAGCAATTCATTACATATAAGGGATCCTCAATAAGACCAGCAGCTGAAACCATGGAGACTAGAAGACAGTAGAATGACATAGTTGGTGCTGGGAAAAAAGGGCTGTCAATCAAGAATTCTATATCAAAACTATCTTTCATAAATAAAAGAAAAATTAAGAGGGGCCGGCCCTGTAGGTTAGCGGTTAAGTGCGCGCGCTCCACTACCGGTGGCCCGGGGTTCGGATCCGGGCGCGCACCGATGCACCGCTTGTCTGGCGACGCTGAGGCAGTGTCCCACATACAGCAACTAGAAGGATGTGCAACCATGACACACAACTAGCTACTGGGGCTTTGGGGAGAAAAAGGGAAAAAGAAATAAAGGAAGATTTGCAATAGATGTTAGCTGAGGGCCAGTCTTCCTCAGCAAAAAGAGGAGGATTGGCATGGATGTTAGCTCAGGGCTAATCTTCCTCACCAAAAAAAAAAGAAAAAAGAAAGAAAGAAAAATTAAGATATTTCCAGTTTATTTTTAAAACAAAGGGAATTTATCACTAGCAGATCTCCCCTACAAGAAATACTAAAGGGAGTTGTTTAGGCTGAAATGAAAGGACAAAAGATAACTTGAATTCACACAAAGAAATAAAAACCACCAGTAAAGGTAACTACATAGGTATATATAAGACGGTACAAAAGTATTTGCTTCTTCTATCTGACTTAAAAGACAACTACATAAAGCAATAATTATACAAATGTGTTGATGGTGTATTAGTTTCCTGTTTCTGATATAACAAATCACCACAAATGTAGTGGCTTAAAACATCTGAGATTTATTACCTTACATGTAGTGCTGGAAGAAGGTCAGAAGTCTGACAGGTCTCAACAGGCCAAAATGAATGTGTTGGTGGCCAGGCTGTGCTCCTTTCTAGAGGCTCTAGGGAAGAATCTGTTTCCTTGCTTTTTCCAACTCCTAGAGACTGCCCACATTCCTTAGCTCATCACGGTCCCCTTCCTCCATCTTCAAAAACAGCATACTGCATCTCTCTCTGCATCTCTTCTGTTGTCACACCTCTGACTTTCAAGAACCCTTGTGATTACATTGAGCCCATGTGAATAATCTAGGATAATCTCCCTAATTTAAGGCCAGCTGATTTGCAACCTTAATTCGTCTTTCCATGTAAGGACAACATATTCACAGGTTCCAGGGATTAAGATGTGGACATTTTTGAGGGAGTCATTATCCTGTCTACCAATATTGGCTTATAATGTACTAGGGTGTGATCTGCATGACAATAATATAAAGAAGGCAGGAGGGAACAGGGGTATACTGTGGCACAGTTTTTTAATAAGATTAAAGTTTAGTTAGTATTAATCTAAACTAATAAATAAAATCTTTAAAAAAAAAAAAAAAAAAAGGGCCGGCTCCGTGGCTTAGCGGTTAAGTGCGCGCGCTCTGATGCTGGCGGCCCGGGTTCGGATCCCGGGAGCGCCCCGAGGCACCACTTCTCCGTCCAACGCGAGGCCGAGTCCCACGTACAGCAACTAGAAGGATGTGAACCTATGACATACAACTCTCTACTGGGGCTTTGGGGGGAAAAAACTGAATAAATAAAATCTTTAAACTAAATTGTTTTAAGATGCTAATTGAAATTTCCAGGGCAACTGCTGAGAGAATAACTCTAAAAACTATAGTAAAAGAACAATAAGAAAACTAAACTGGAACTCTAGAAAATATCTCTTTAATATAAACTATAATAATGGAAGAACGGAAGTATAAAACAAAAATAACACATGTAGAAAACAAAATACCACAATGCCAGACATAAATCCTACCCTATCAGTAATTACATTAAATGTAAACATATTAAATACTCCAAACAGATGGCAGAAATAGGAAGGATGTCTTAAAAAAACATGATCCAAGTATATGCTGTCTACAAGAGACACAATAAATTCAAGGACACAAAACGGGTGACAGAAAAGGATAAAAAAAGATATACTATGCAGGGCCGGCTCCGTGGCTTAGCGGTTAAGTGCGCGCGCTCTGATGCTGGCGGCCCGGGTTTGGATCCCGGGCGCGCCCCGAGGCACCACTTCTCCGTCCAGCGCGAGGCCGAGTCCCACGTACAGCAACTAGAAGGATGTGAACCTATGACATACAACTATCTGCTGGGGCTTTGGGGGGAAAAAATGAATAAATAAAATCTTTAAAAAAAAAAAAAAAAAAGATATACTATGCAAAGAGGAATCAAAAGTAAGCTGCAATAACTATACTATTATCAGATAAAATAGACTTTAGAACAAAAATTGTAACTAGAGAAGGACATTTTATAATATAAGGGGGTTAATCTATCAGGAAATTATATTGTAAGCATACGTGCATGTAATAATAGAGCCCCAAAGTACATGAAGCAAAAACTAACAGAATTGAAGGGAAAAACAGACAATTCAACAAATTGGAGCCTTCAATGCTCTACTTTCAATAATGGACAGATCAACCAGCCAGAAGATCAACAAGGTAACAGAAAACAACATACTCTTAAATAACCAACGCGTCAAAGAAGAAATCACAAGAGAAATTGGAAAATACTTCTGAGTTGGACAAAAGGAAAACTCAACATACCAAAACTTAGGAAATATAGTTAAAACAGATCTTACAGGGAAATTTACAGCTTAAAATGACTATTAAAAAAAATAAGAAAGATCTCAAATCAATAATCTAATTGTACACTTAAGGAAGTACATAAAGAAGAGCAAACTAAACACAAAGACAGAGGAAGGAAATAATGAAGATTAGAGGGGAGATGAACAAAGTAGAAAAAGAAAAACAGAGAAAAATCAAGTGTAACTACAAGTTGGCTCTTTGAAAAGATCAACAAAACCGACAAACTTTTAGCTAGACTGACCGAAAAAGAGAGAGAGGCTCACACTAATATCAAGAATGAAAGAGGGGCTATCACTACCAACCTTAAGAAATAAAAAGGATTATAAGTAGCTTAGTGGTTGCCTAGGGCTGGGTGTGGGGATTGACTGCTAATGGGCATGGGGTCTCATTTCAAAATGAGGCTGTTGTCACAGTTGCAAAACTCTGTGAATATACTAAAAACCATGGCACTGTACACTTTAAATGAGTGAATTTTATGATACGTGAATTATATCTCAATAGAGCTGTTTTTAAAAGTCTGGACAACACTGGACCCAAAGTGCAGGGAAAATGGTTGTCTCGTGGGAAAGAGGAAGCCACTTCTTTCCTGAAATCAGCGGGAAATGTGAGGAAGGGCAGCAAGAGAATGGTAAGCAGAGTAAAAATCTGCGGCCTCACGCTGAAGCATCCTTACTTTCTTCTCCAGATATCAGGCCCTTCCAGGGAGCTTCCCTACCAACATCAGAAGTGCGCCTTCTCACCAGCCAGCTGAGTGACCACTGCCACGGCTTCTCCCACACGAGTCACCATCACTCACCTGGACACCATTCTTTTGTCTCCTTCCTCTCAACCATCCAGGGCTCCTTCTTCTGCTCCAATAAGGAGATTACATCCGGCTTAGAATCAGAAAGTCCTGCTCAAGAAAAAAAAAAAAAGGGAGGACAAAGTTATATTGTGGGTGTCTCAGAATGAAAATCAGTCCATGATTATCAAGAAAGCGGAGTTAGTAGAGTAAGGGTCAAAGGTCAGAGGAACAAAAAAGATAAAGTTGTCCAATGGAGCAGCCAATTTCTAACTTCACAAGGGACAAACCATTCTTTGGTAAGCAAGAATCATTAATTCAGCCAGGCATTTGAAAAGCACTCACGAGAAATTCATAACAAAAAACATACAAATTCCAGAAGGCCAATTCTGAAGTTTGGGGGGCAGACAAACCTACCCAGTGAGATCAGGTTCTTATAATTCTCCAACATTACATCTCGGTACAAATCCTTCTGAGCAGAGTGCAAACATTCCCACTCCTTTTGAGAGAAGTAAATGGCCACATCTTTGAAGTTCAAGCCCTGGAACGGCAGATAAATATACCATTTGTGAAATTAATAGGCAAAATCTTTACAATGGAAGAAAAGAAAATGAAGAAAGCAATTCAGTAGGGGAACACCGCTGGGAAAACAGGCTGTGCTGGACCCTTCAAGGTGGACGGGTCAGTGTGGAAGCAAGAGTGATCAGGGCACACATCATTCTTGGTGCACACGTCATTCTTAAACATGCCTACAACTATCTTCCATTATCGACCCAGGTCTGGGAATACACAGAGTCCAGATAATCGGTGTTTCTCAATTCAATAAAACTGTAACCACAAGTACACAGCACACTCTATGTTCATCACACAACACTTGTGACCATCTCCTTCCCATTCTCCCAATAAAGAAATTTTTTAAAAAGCTTGATTCAGGGGCCGGCCCTGTGGCTTAGCGGTTAAGTGTGCGTGCTCCGCTACTGGCGCCCCGGGGTTCGGATCCCGGGCGCGCACCGACGCACCGCTTCTCGGGCCATGCTGAGGCCGAGTCCCACATACAGCAACTAGAAGGATGTGCAACTACGACATACAACTATCTACTGGGGCTTTGGGGAAAAATAAATAAATAAATAAAATTATTAAAAAAAAAAAAAGCTTGATTCAAAAATAACTTATAAAACTTCTATTTCTGAGAACAGGATTTGAATATAACTTAGTGACTTAATAATTTCTTAAAAACTCAGGCTCAGGGGCCGGCCCCGTGGCATAGCGGTTAAGTGCACGCGCTCCGCGGCTGGCAGCCCGGGGTTCGGATCCCGGGCGCGCACCAACGCACCGCTTGTCAGGCTATGCTGTGGCGATGTCTCACATAAAGTGGAGGAAAATCAGCACGACGTTAGCTAAGGGCCAGTCTTCCTCAGCACAAAGAGGAGGATTGGCATGGATGTTAACTCAGGGCTGATCCTCCTCAGGAAAAAAAAAAAAAACAAAAACCTCAGGCTCATAAATATGCCAGAATATTAAATCCTAATCACTTTTCTATGTCACCACAAATTATAAAATAGACATCATTTTCACCGGCTATATTCTTATGTATTCAATGTTCTTATTTTGGCACACTAGTTTGGACAAGTTCTCTAAATTTCTTTTGTAGTTATGAGAGTCATTACTTCTCAACAATTTATACATCTAGCTATATTGTTCCTGTTACCATAAATTGTCCCTAACTATACTGTCTCAGTTCCTGAGCTACCAGAACTGATGGAGGAAGATCCACACTCACACTGATGTGACCCAAGACAAGCACACACTACACAAGTTCAAAATGGACCCATTCACTGGCGTCTACCTGGCACAGTCTCCTTGGACTATCACATAACTCCATACACTCAATCTATCAATCCCTATCATCTCCCCAGTCCTAAAAATCTCAGAGAGCTCGAGATATGGGCAAATACTGAGACTGCAACAAATTAACACCAATTACCTTCTTGTCTAATTGGAAACTCAAGTTTACAACATGGGATCCCACATAACCATTACCTCCACTTCATCACATCACAGCTCTAACAAGGGAGGTATAAAATTCCCCGCAAGGGTTGGTTTTTCCACTCCATCAGTACGCCTGGCGGAAGGATATGCACTTAAGGTATTCTAAGTGGTTCGCTGAATGAATACCTCAACATGTGTTGAAGAATAGAGGGACACGTGGGACAGAAGCCTTTGGTAGCATCACTCACTGGAATGGGAAGAATCGGGAAACGAGTTCCTTGGAGGGGCTCAGGGAAGAAGGAAGTTTTAGGAAAAAGAAATACACTGTTCAAATCTTCCAAAATGAAAAATGCATTCAATGAAGGAGGGGAGAAATATCAATTCACATAAATAATGGCTTTCAGGGTTGCAAAAACAGATCTCTTATACCCTGGGTTCATCCTAGAGAAATTCAGAGCTGGAGGAGGCAAAGGAGGAAAAAGCAAAAGCAGCCCTGAGACACCAGGCGACCTGAGTCTCCCAAGGACTGCGAATGAACTCTCCTCCCCTCCCCTCCCATCTTCCTGCTTTTGGCGCCCCAGCTCTCCCTCTCCCTCACAGACACACACATACACACAGTCTCTCCCTCTCCCTCACAGACACACACACACACAGTCTCTCCCTCTCCCTCTCCCTCATAGATGCACACACACACACAGTCTCTCCCTCCCTCACAGACACACACACACACACAGTCTCTCCTCTCCTCTCCCTCATAGACGCACACACACACACAGTCTCTCCCTCTCCCTCACAGACACACACACACACACAGTCTCTCCCTCTCCCTCACAGACACACACACACACACAGTCTCTCCTCTCCCTCTCCCTCATATGCACACACACACACAGTCTCTCCCTCTCCCTCACAGACACACACATACACACAGTCTCTCCCTCTCCCTCACAGACACACACATACACACAGTCTCTCCCTCTCCCTCACAGACACACACACACACAGTCTCTCCCTCTCCCTCTCCCTCATAGATGCACACACACACACAGTCTCTCCCTCTCCCTCACAGACACACACATACACACAGTCTCTCCCTCTCCCTCACAGACACACACATACACACAGTCTCTCCCTCTCCCTCTCCCTCATAGATGCACACACACACACAGTCTCTCCCTCCCTCACAGACACACACACACACACAGTCTCTCCCTCTCCCTCATAGACGCACACACACACACAGTCTCTCCCTCTCCCTCACAGACACACACATACACAGTCTCTCCCTCTCCCTCACAGACACACACATACACACAGTCTCTCCCTCTCCCTCACAGACACACACATACACACAGTCTCTCCCTCTCCCTCACAGACACACACACACACAGTCTCTCCCTCTCCCTCTCCCTCATAGATGCACACACACACAGTCTCTCCTCTCCCTCACAGACACACACACACACACAGTCTCTCCCTCTCCCTCACAGACACACACACACACACAGTCTCTCCCTCTCCCTCTCCCTCATAGACGCACACACACACACAGTCTCTCCCTCTCCCTCACAGACACACACACACACACAGTCTCTCCCTCTCCCTCACAGACACACACACACACACAGTCTCTCCCTCTCCCTCTCCCTCACAGACACACACACACACACACAGTCTCTCCCTCTCCCTCTCCCTCACAGACGCACACACAGTCTCTCCCTCTCCCTCATAGACGCACACACACACACAGTCTCTCTCCTCTCCCTCACAGACACACACACACACACACAGTCTCTCCCTCCCTCACAGACACACACACACACACACACAGTCTCTCCCTCTCCCTCATAGACGCACACACACACACAGTCTCTCCCTCTCCCTCACAGACACACACACACAGTCTCTCCCTCTCCCTCACAGACGCACACACACAGTCTCTCCCTCCCTCACAGACACACACACACACAGTCTCTCCCTCTCCCTCACAGCCACACACACACACTCTCTCTCTCTCCCTCACAGACACACACACACACACAGTCTCTCCCTCCCTCACAGACACACACACACACAGTCTCTCCCTCTCCCTCACAGACACACACACACACAGTCTCTCCCTCTCCCTCACAGACACACACACACACACAGTCTCTCCCTCCCTCACAGACACACACACACACACAGTCTCTCCCTCTCCCTCATAGACACACACACACACACAGTCTCTCCCTCCCTCACAGACACACACACACACACAGTCTCTCCCTCTCCCTCACAGACACACACACAGTCTCTCCCTCTCCCTCATAGGCACACACACACACAGTCTCTCCTTCTCCCTCACAGGCACACACACACAGTCTCTCCCTCTCCCTCACAGACACACACACACACACAGTCTCTCCCTCTCCCTCATAGACGCACACACACACACAGTCTCTCCCTCCCTCACAGACACACACACACACACAGTCTCTCCCTCTCCCTCACAGACGCACACACACAGTCTCTCCCTCTCCCTCACAGACGCACACACAGTCTCTCCCTCTCCCTCACAGACGCACACACACAGTCTCTCTCTCTCTATTTGAGGGGGAATAACAAACCCTTACCTTCCTGAACCCCAGGGAATCCAACTGTATATAACCTATGCAGAAGGAACAACCTTCCCACCATCAGGAGCTGATGAGCCCAGAAGAGCGGGCCTGCTCTGACCTATGCCAGGCAGACCCTTGAACCACAACCTGGAAAACACGGAGCTCCTCGGCCATGGAGGCATCCCAAAGACATGACGGAGCCCTCAGGCCCAGAAACACAGGACACCAGGGCAGGCCCAGCCCTGGACAACGGTTTCTGCAACAGAGGTCTCCAGCTTCCCCCAGGCCTAACAGACTCAGTGCATCAGGTACCTCCTTGGCTTTGTTCCCATATCCCAGAACTAGGGCCCTTAGAACCCAGACTGAAACGTCTTTCCACGAAGACCCTGTCCAGAAGCACCAATCTTGAGCTGGACAACCCACCAGGATCAGCAGGTCCTGAGCAGCCTCAGCAGAGGCAACCCTGGATGCAGGCTGCAATGGCTTTACATGAAACCACAATTCTCAGAATCCTCGTGGCCAGCACATCCTGGTTCCTGACCAAGATCACCCATGGCTTTCCTGCCTGATATTCTTCCCTCTCACCCCTACCCACCAGCCTCACCGCTGATAGGCAGTGTTCACTGCGTCTCAGGTACAATTACTACGCATGAAGCACTATAAGTTCCTGGTGCCTTATATGTATTAATCCTCGGGAGAGGCCCACGAATCCTAACTCAAAGAAAACTTTAGCTTAGAGAAGTGAATCATTTACTCAGATTTGCAGTTAGTGGTGACACTGCTGGGTTTTGAATCTAGATTTCTCCAACTCTGCAAATGACTGCCTTCCACTTCTGGCTCTTGCAGATGCAGCCAGGGACTTCCTGATCGTTTAAAAGAACCCTGAGCTAGGCTCTGCACTTATGGGAACAGAAAATGCTTGGTCTGCTCTGTTTGTCACTGCAGACCACAGTGCTCTGAAGGGAAATCAAAGGTAGAAGGAAAAGGGAGGAAAGAAGCAGTTCTGCAAACAAAATTCCTTTATCCAAAAATATCCATCAAAATCCTCCATGACTCCGGCTCTGTGTGCGCACTGGGGACATGATGACTCTGACCCAGCTGTTGCCCTTAAAAAGCTCAGAATCAGGGAGGAAAAACAAAAAAGTAGACAATCACAGGACATCAAGCTCTGTGGGGGACTGGTTACTGTGACTAATTGCCAGCTGAAAAATAATGTACTGAATATTAAAAACATTTTGGAATGCAATGATGAGCTGGCAAAGAAGGAACATAATCTTCAGAGTCTAAAGCAAAAGTGGGCACCAAGAGGGGTGTGCTGAGCCACTGATGCTTATTTTACCAGAGAACCTCTGCTGAGCCTGGATGACCATGAGCTTTGACACTCGTGACCTTAAAGAGCAGGGGGAGAAGAAACCAAGCTACAGCTGGTCAAGATGGGAGTCTGACTGGTTCTGCACTGCAAAGACCTGGGACCTCCAGGACCACGCCCTCAGAGCAAGGGAAAAGTAGAAGTAACACTCCCATCCTCGGGGGCTGCAAGGAAAACAGCCTGACTGGAACCCTGGCAGTTGGTGTAAGGAAAATTCTGCGAGGACTTGTAACCACAAGTCAGCCCTCCCACAGGTCTGCAGCTCACATCCACATTACTAAGGTGAATCTAAAAAACTGGCCATCTATGAATCTACTTTACGGTGGTTCTGGTTTGGCAGTGCTCTTGGCAGAAGCAAACACAGACCTGCCCTAGAGGAACAACCTTCAACCAGGCTTCAAGAATCCACGGGTAGAATTCTAACGAAAATGACCCAAAAGTCAAAAATAATAAAACAGCACAACATTGTGAATGCACTAAATGCCACTGAACTGTACACTATAAAAGGGTTAACTGTATGTTATGTGAATTTCAGCTAAATAAAAAATTAAATAAAAATGAAACTTGCAAAGAGGCATAATTCCATGATGAAAGAGTCAGGAAAATCAGTCATGCAACTGTTTCAACTTTTCATTATATTTGAAAATTTCCATAATAAAATATTGGAGGGAAAATAACACACCTCCAAAGAGTCATCTGTTACATAGAGAATACTAAAGAATATAAAATAAGTATATTATATGTTTTTTAAACAGGAGGTAAGATGGTAAGAAACAAAACTTCACAAAAATGACAGGTAGATTTAAAAGAGAAAAATAAAACTTCCAGAACAAAAAACATAATCTTAAAATTAAATCATACAATGGCTGGAATAAATATCTCCGAAGAGAAAAATTACTGGACTAAAAGATATAAAAAGAGATTATGTAGAATGCTATCAAGAAAGACAACATGGAAAAGTACAAGAGAGGTTAAGAAGATAAAGTGAGTTTAACAGGTATCTAATTAGAGTTCTGGAAGGAAAAAGGAGAAAAAACTGAGAAAAGGCTGTAATTGAAGACATAATGGCTAAGAAATTTTCAGATCTGACAAAAGGAAGCATTATTCAGAAGCCCAAGGAGTCTCAAACAGGATAAATAAAAAGAAATTCTAGACAATTATATCAACTCTACAGAGCATTAAAAACAAAGACAATATGTTAAAAGTAGTTTGAGATTAAAGACTGATTGTCTACAAAGGAACAACAATCTGATTGGCAGATGTAAACCAGAAGATAGCAGCATATCCTAGTCTGCTGAGAGAAAATTATCTTTCACAAATAAAAACATTTTCAAAACAACAGCAATTCATTCAAGTATGGACCTCCATCTGAAGCAAGAGATCCTAGGTAGAGGTTTTGAGATATAAGAATGGTGAACAAAGAAAGTGGTAACCTAAGCTAACATCTGAATGTATAAAATAATAAAAATGTTTTATGGGTTAAAAAAAATGATGGGAGAAAAATATCTGACAATATAAGTTGTTTGATCACTTGGAACATCCTAGTTCCTTATGCTATTCAGCAAGAGTATAAAGATGTTCTTTAGTTTCAGACAGTGGTAAATTAAGAAGGTATGTTAAAATTTCTAAGATAATCACTAAATATACAAAACTAGTTTATAACTTTCAAACTCATGCAGGGGAAACTGAAATGAGATTTTACAAAATACAGAAAAGAGGGGCTGGCCTGGTGGTGCAAGCGGTTAAGTGTGCACGCTCCGCTTCCGCGGCCCGGGGTCCGCAGGTTCAGATCCTGGGCGCACACCAACGCACCGCTTGTCACGCCATGCTGTGGCGGCGTCCCATATAAAGCAGAGGAAGATGGGCATGGATGTTAGCCCAGGGCCAATCTTCCTCAGCAAAAAAGAGGAGGATCAGCATTGGATGTTAGCTCAGGGCTGATCTCCCTCACACACACACACACACACACACACACACACACACACACACAACCCAGAAAAGCTAGAATAAAAAGCACAAACTAAGTCAATAATGATACTTTGAATTGTATCAGTAATTACAACCATTAATGGACTAAATGCTCTCATTAAAAGATAAAGTTGGTCAAAAACCAAAGCTCAGTTACATGCTGTTTACAAGAGACACATCCAAAACATAAATATCCAGACAGACTGGAAGTAGAAGGCTAAAAGATAACTTGTGTACACACCTAATAAAAAATAAATATCTATTAAATATAGACACACACATATGAAACCGAGGAAGCAGTTCACCATTCCCTGGATTAGGATGAACCCCCGCCCGTACCCACAAGGTCAACATGGAACCAGAGTCTCTGAGCTTGCCTTGCAGAACAGCAAGAGACAGCTGATAAGAGAGGAGCTTGCTGACAGCGCCCCCCTGACCGAGCATCTCACAGGAGACTGAGAAGCTAAAATGCCCCATTGTAAACTTTACATGGCAGACTAAGAATCCACCGCATGCAACACATAGAACACCCACCCCCCGAATTTACACATGTGACCCATGAAGAGATATGAAAGACAGTCGCCCCTGCACAGAGGACTCTCAGAAATTCAGCCCCCAAGGCCACATGCTCCCCCTCCCTGTCTTATTCTCACAATGTGCTTTGGAAAAACGCTTAGAACTGCACATAGGCAAGCTAATCTGTAACCGGCAGAAAGAATAACTGTTAGCAGAAAATTTATGTCCTCTGCCCAAACTGTTCCTTCTGTCCCAGACAAGGAAGAAACTGAGGTTTTCTTGGGTTCCTCAGGAACGCTGCATTCAGCAGATGCGGAGAGGCGCCCCATGTTCTGCCGTCATCCATCACCTGACAGTTCTGAGCCCTCCCCAACCCCATTTGCCTTTATAAGTCACTTCCAAATCAGTTCCTCTTTAAGGTGGATTTTTTTTAGGACAACAGGCCACCATCTTCCTATTTGCTAGCTTATCGCTTATTGAAGTTCTTTCTCTGCCACCATCTGCCTGGCCTTTGTTCTTTCAGCGAGCAGATCAAGCTCTTGCTCGGTAACACATACACATAAATAAAATAATAATTATGACAAACCTTCATCATTATGGGAGAACACATCACTCAAAATAATTGATAGACACAACAGACAAAAAGTCAGTAGAAATAGGAAATATTTAACTAACAAAATAAAATTAACAAGCTTGACTTAATGGCCACATATAGAACGATGTACCCAATTCTTTTCAATCATATCTGGAGGATTCAGAAAAACTGACCACGGGCCAGCTCCGTGGCTTAGCGGTTAAGTGCGCGCGCTCTGATGCTGGCGGCCCGGGTTCGGATCCCGGGCGCGCCCCAAGGCACCGCTTCTCCGTCCAGTGCGAGGCTGAGTCCCACGTACAGCAACTAGAAGGATGTGAACCTATGACATACAACTATCTGCTGGGGCTTTGGGGGGAAAAAAGTGAATAAATAAAATCTTTAAAAAAAAAAAACAGAAAAACTGACCACGTTGGGCCTTAACACAAGACACAAACATTTTACATGAATACACACTAATAAAAAGATGCACAGTAATAGGAGTGCCTATGGGGGGTGGTAAATGGAATGGTAAATAACTAAATAATTAATCAGAACAAGAGAATGGCCTTGCTCAGACCAACGATAACAACATGCCATGAAGTAAGAATTATGATTAACGTAACACTGCACTTGAAGCCTCTCCCCATCCTATCAAGGGAAACTAGTGCAGTAAGACAAGAATTAAAACTAAATACAGGCTGAAAAAAGAAGGAAAACAATATTTACAGATAATACAATTGTTCACATACAAAGTGTCCTTATTCATCAATGATATAATTATCTAGTTAGATACCCCTAAATCCAAAAGAATCTACCAGATATTATAATAAATGAGAGTTCAGCAAGTTGGATGGATATAAAAATCAATATCTAAAAATCAATCTCATGTCTGTACACAAGAAACAATGAGAAAATTATGCTTAAAAATTAATACCATTTACAAAACACAAAAATAACTAGGAATAAAGTTAACAAAAGATGTCTAAGACTTTAAAAATTTTATTGAAAACCATTATATAAGACTTAAATAAGCAGAGTTATACCAGTTAGAGGCAGAGGCAGACTCAATACTATAAAAATGTCAACCTCCCCTAAACTCATCAAGGATTCAACGCAGTGCAAACTCATATCCCAAATGGATTTCTATGGAACTTGATCAGCCAATTCCTAAATTTATATGGAGAAGCCAAAAGCCAGGGAACAGATAAGAGAATCCTAGAGAACAAGACTACAATAGAGCACATGACTTACCAAATATCAAACATTAATACAAAGCTGTCTTAATTAAGACAATGTGGTTTTGGTGCAGTGACAGATAAACAGACCAGTATGGAAAGACAAACTGATCAGTGTATAGAAAGGACAGAACACATCAATACATATATATGGAAACTTAATTTATGACAGAATTGCCACTGAAGTACAGAGGGGAAAGGATGACTGTGGATTAAGAAATCTGGCCTCCAAAGAGAGGGCTTGCCTTTGTCTAGCTGATGGGATGTCACCGCTAAACACCTGGATTTTCCCAAGTGACAGGAGTGTCTCTGTCATTTACAGTAGGCTCCTAAGACCACGTGTGTAAGTTTATGCTAATGAGATGGCTCAGGGTGGGCGCTGGGCATGCCAGAGAGACCAACCATGTAATGAGAGCCTTCAGGCTTTGGGCCAAGTGATACCAGCTCGACCTCCAGGCAAGTAGGGAGGGGAGACGCTGGAAACTGAGCTCAATCACACAGGAAATGATTCAATCATGCCTATGTAATGAAGCCTCAATAAAAACTCTGGACACTGAAGCTTGGGTGAGCTTCCCTGGTTGGCTATACTCTGCATGTTGCCACATATCGATAACTGGGAAGGATAAACTTCGAGCCTGGAACCCTCCCTGATTCCACCCTATTCATCTCTTCCCTTGGCTGATTTTAATATATCCTTTCCCTATAATCAATGTCACCATGAATATATCTTTCAGTGAGTTCTGTGAGCTTTTCTGGTGAATTACTGAACCTGAGGATGGTTGTGGGAACCCTTCAATTTATAGCCAGCTGGTCTGAAGTGAGGGTGGCCCTGGGTACCCTTAAACTTGCAGCTGGTGTCTGAAGTGAGGGCAGTCTTGTGGGGCCTGTTCCCTCAGACTGTGCAGTTTGCCTACTTCTCTGCAATGGCCTTTTCAATAAATGATGCTGGGATATAGTTATCCAAGTGGAAAAAGTGAAGCTGGACCCCTACCATATACCATATCCTAAAATCAATCCCAAGTGAATTAAAAACTTAAACACAAAATGCAAAACAATATCATTCATTCATAGAAAACATTATGGGAGAATTATCTTTACTCTTAAGAGAAAAGAGATTTCTTAAACAAGACATAAATTAGTAAAGGAAAGGAAAACTGTTAAATTTGACAGTGTGGGGGGAAGAGGGAGAATCTCCCTCTGCCCTTTTCCTTAAGGTTCTTATGGCTGGCCAAATAATTAACAAGACAGGTTAGCAGGAGAAAATAATACCAAGTTTAATAACATGTATACATGGGAGAAAGCAGGGACACTGTGTTTCTCCACACAATAGCAGAAATTCTTGTCTTAAATACAATGTTCAGCCAATGACAAAGGAGGATGTTGGGGATGGGGGGAGTCAGTTACAGGAGATTACCACTAAAGCACAGTAAACAAGAGTAAGGTTATTATGCAGATTTAAGGCCTCACCTTCCACATTGATAAGCCTCTAGAAATGAGGCCATCCCCCCCATTCCCAAAACAGAGAGGGAGATACCTTTACAAATGGAGATTTCCCTTATAAATGCAAATGTTTGTCTGGCAACTCCTTGCAGGGGCATCCAGAGAATGTGGCCAGAGAGACAGAACTTCCGATAAGAGGGGCTTGTTGGTGCATTTCCTATTGTAACATTTATCCTACATTATCTTTACAGCCATCATGATAGATCTGTTCCAGGAAGGAGTTACTATGTCAAATTCTTTAGGCAGTTAGTGGGGGAGGTCAAATGTCCCTAGAGAAAATAACCAAGGTAAAGAGATCGATTTCAGGGTGGCCAAATCTTGATCTCCCACAGTCCCGCCTTTGAAACTAAAAGTTTCACAGTCCTTTTGAAACTTAAAGAAGTTTCATAGTCCAGAAGCTGAGTTGGTAGGTTGTTTCATCTCACTGAACACATTTCTTAGTCCTGATAATAGATCAGTATAATTAAGTTTATTTTAGAAGGTGGTGATGCAGGTGGGCTCTCAAGGTTATGCCTATATTATGGAAGCAAGCAATCAAGTATTTAATAGAAGCATTTCTATGTAAACAAAAGAAAAACAAGGTTAATGGTTGTAGCAAATTGTAAACCAGTTTCTGAGTTCAGAGGACAGCCAGTTAAGATGATTTTTAGATGTCAGCATCAAAGTATCTTTTGCAGTTTAAAATGTCTCTGATGGTGTTTAAAATGTCTCTGATGGTGTCGTCAGGTCATCTCTTAAGTTTATATCAAGTCCATCAGCTTCAGTTTGTAAGACTTCAGGAAAAAGGGCAGGTTTAGTTTTCAGTGATTCCAAATGAAAATGATGGGAAAAAAATGAAAAACATTAGTTTGGAGATCTGTAGCCAGATATTTTAGGAGACTAGAAGAAATCAGGATCCAGTCCACTAAATAGATATAAAACAAAAACCTCAAAAGACAATTAACAAAACTAGGATCTAATATCTGCAAATGTATACTATAGTTTTTACTGAAATATAATTTTTCTTTCTAAAATCACCCTCATTTTTATTAAGATAGCCAAATTAAAACTAACTAGTTTGCAAAGTAAGTCTAGTTCCAATAGAGTTGGCCCAATTATTTACATAAGTACAGCAAGAATAGCAGTTGATCACATAGGCTCTTTTAAATCTGCTTTGCTGGCACTTTTTATAAGGAATCTCAGATTGAACTTTAAAGGCCTCTCCAGGCCAGGAAAGCCAAGCCAAGAATTTTGTCATCAGACTTTGCCTGTAATACGTACAGATTTGGGTGAATTTCTCTCTTCCGAGGTTCCCCCAAAATACTGAGGTTCCTTGTACCTGCCAGATAAGTGACATTCTTTACTTATCCTGGTAAGTGCTGCTTGGAACATAAAGGTACCAGGCCAATATTTCCACGTGGCTTTATTCCATAAAGTCCAATCTTCATTCCTCAAAAGCTGTATGGTTATATCGCAAATATGATGTTTCAGTCACAACCTTGGTAATATAACCAGTGTTTCCAATTGTGTCCTGTTATAAGGAGAACAGATTCTTATTGAACTTATGCAAATAACTACATTGCCAAGAAAACAATACTCACTTGCTAAGAGTTTCTAAATTGGAGGGATCAGATAGAGAGAAAAAGATAAATATTTCAATTTTACTTAAAAAAGTATCATTTACCTAATTGCTATAAGTCATAGCTAGCTCAGGAGAAAACAGAAAACGTTTTCCTTAAATCTGAAAAAACAAAACATTAAAAATTCAGCAATAATTCAAATGAAAAATCATAAAAATTATAATCATCCTTATCAGTTCATTCAGTCCTGTGTAATCCATTCTTTTTTTTTTTTTTTTTTAAAGATTTTATTTATTCAGTTTTTTCCCCCCAAAGCCCCAGTAGATAGTTGTATGTCATAGGTTCACATCCTTCTAGTTGCTGTACGTGGGACTCGGCCTCGCGTTGGACGGAGAAGTGGTGCCTCGGGGCGCTCCCGGGATCCGAACCCTGGCCGCCAGCATCAGAGCGCGCGCACCCAACCGCCAAGCCACGGAGCCGGCCCTGTGTAATCCATTCTTAATCCCAATCTTTTTGTTAGCAGCTTCATGAAGTTATCAGTTTTTCCATCAGATTTCTGTAATTTCTTACCAAGTTCACTTTTATGATCAGAAAGCTTGTCAGAAACTTGTATTCTAGAGTAAGTGTTAAAGTCCTTTCCATGAACTTCTCTGAAGATGAAACATATTTTGCAAAAGCATTAGTGCAAAGAAATAAGTCTGTAAACAACAAGACCTCAAAATGGCAATTCACAAGGAAATTTGGTTAATTTTGTGACATACAACATTTTAAATAATAACCAGAATTATGACTGATAACCAGGACAGATCAGAATTTCAGTAATGTTATACAATTTTAAAACACCTATGTCAATAACATTTGCCCACATAATAGCACCTAAGGAGACTTATCATCACTTGTCTGACAATGCTTTCCATGTAATTTAACATATTGAATAAGCCTAATAAGTTAAGTATCTTTCTCCTTATAGGAAGAGAGCAAATTTCTTTGAGAAGTTCCAGGGCCCTTTGAAAATTCTCAAAGAAAAAAAGTAAAACAAAAGACTTTATTTAAGATATGAATTTTGGGGAGCTTGTCAAAAATATAAAAAGTTAAAGCAAACAGAGCATTAACAGTCCAAAAAGCCTTAATAGAGAGACCTCAGTCTTTTGAACACAGGAAATTATTTTAATAAAACATAGATTTTCTGTCTTTTAGGTAGACTTACCCAAAGGTAAAGAAAAGTCTTTTGTAACCTCTTTATCAAGTTTAAGCAAATTATCCTTTTAAGAGACAGAAGACCAAATTTTAATTTTGCACCAGCTTACTTCTGCTACTAAAACTCATTTACTTAATTAAATTCATTTCAATCTTAGCCAACTTGACGATGCAAAAACTCCTTTTCCAGAATTCCTCTTCCACAAACCTATCTTTCTTTTTACATTCAGAATTTGTCCCATGTCTTTCTTTTCCCTCCTAGTACTTGAGGACAAATTTATTTTTCTTAACCAAACAAAATATTTCCATTCTTTGTATCTTTTTTATACATCTTACTTTCCTTGTACACAGACATATTTTTCTTAATTTTTAGTAGCTTCAATCACATATACTAATTAGAAATTTTAACTCTTAGAAACCCCAATTTGTAAGTAAAAACTAAGTAAACAATTATAAACTTTCTTTTACATTAGTATCTTGCGGCTTGGAAAATTTATGAACACTTCATAACTTCTAGAAATATGTTACTTTATAGTACAATCTTTTAATAAAACACGTTTATCAATAGACCCAAAACACCTTTTAGTTTTTCTGTAATGAAAAGCCAAAAGTAGACAAATGTACATTTAGCAACCAATGTCTAATATCTTATGTTATTTGGAAATGATCTACTCAACTGAATTTTTATTATAAAATTTAGCAAAACTCTAGTTTTAAGTCACCAAAAAGAGTTTGGAAGCTGTAACCACCATAACACATAATTATTGTTTAAAGTTCATCCAACATTCATCTTTTTCACAACTATTTAGTTACTTATTCCCAATAATTATTTAGATTGCCTATAAGACTTAAGACATTAGATAAAATTAGCCATCATTTAAATTACTATTTTTGTTAACCAGTTCTGTAATAGAAATAACATCAGTTTTTTCCTACAAAATTTCATGTAAATTTTATCACCTCTTATACCTTTAAACATAGTTATCATTAAGATTTTTATCAATAGGTCTTGGTCTAATTTTGGACAAGGGAAGCATTCCCAGTCTGACATTTTAAAACATCAGGCAAAGTTGATGTAACCTCTTTATATAAAATTAGCTCAAACATTCCAACCTTTATAATCTGATCAACACTTACACTTTTACATGTTCTCAATTCAATTGTAACCTGAGTCAAGGTCTTAAGGCTAGTCAAATTTTTCCCTTCCTTTTTCTGGCCATTTTTTTTTTTTTGGGTACCAATTAAACAATTGTGTGAGAGCTCTCAAAACATTTTTTTTCCCCCCAATTTAGAAGTTTTCCCAATTCAAAGGATCCGTCGTCTGGCCATTGACGAGTAGGATCTTCATTTGTATATTTATTCCAATAGTGACTCGAACCAATAAGCCTTTTGAAAGAAAGACCCGAAGGTAACTTTCCACGCTTAGAATAAATCTTTACCATGGACGCAAGAGGCGTCCCTGGTGAGGGCACAGATGATGTAGCCCCCATGATCCACAGAATTCACTCCCAAAGATATTCAGAGAAAGTAAAGACCTTCGTTGCACAGGTGGTAAGAATGGTGTCTCCAGTCTCCCACAATAGTGTGGGACGCCTCCAGTCACAGACCCGCTAATCTGTGACACCGGGCAGGCGATACTGGAATGGGATTTTTCCAGCACTAACAAGCAACAAAGGTTAAGACAACAAAAGCCCTTATGGACTGGGCCCTTTATGACAAACTCCCCTGAGAGCTTGGCACAGCCAGACAAAGACAGTTCGGAACCCCAGTCTACTTGACTAGCCACCAAGGTGCACTCCAGTAAATGCACCTTCCGTATGGTGGAGACCAAGGAGAATATTCTCACTGGTCACAAAGCCAAGTTCTCAGGACACAGAACAAGACAGAGATTACTCTGGGAGGAAAAGGGATTGTCGGGGGAAGAGGGAGGATCTTCCTCTGCCCTTTTCTTTAAGGTTCTTATGGCTGGCCAAATAATTAACAAGACAAGTTAGCAGAAGAAAATAATACTAAGTTTAATAACATGTATACATGGGAGAAAGCAGGGACACTGCGTTTCTCCACACAATAGCAGAAATTTTCGTCTTAAATACCAGGTTTAGCCAACGACAAAGGAGGATGTTGGGGGTGGGGGGAGTCAGTTACAGGAGATTACCACTAAAGCACAGTAAACAAGAGTAAGGTTATTATGCAGATTTAAGGCCTCACCTTCCACATTGGTAAGCCTCTAGAAAGGAGGCCATCCCTCCCATTCCCAAAACAGAGAGGGAGATACCTTTACAAATGGAGATTTCCCTTATAAATGTAAATGTTTGTCTGGCAACTCCTTGCAGGGCCATCCAGAGAATGTGGCCAGAGAGACAGAACTTCCGATAAGAGGGGCTTGTTGGTGCATTTCCTATTGTAACATTTATCCTACATTATCTTTACAGCCATCATGATAGATCTGTTCCAGGAAGGAGTTACTATGTCAAATTCTTTAGGCAGTTAGTGGGGGAGGTCAAATGTCCCCAGAGAAAACAACCAAGGTAAAGAGATCGATTTCAGGGTGGCCAAATCTTGATCTCCCACAACAGCATTAAAACTGATAATTTCTACCATCATTTAAAGGCTAGAAGTCAAGCCACTGAGAGAAAGCACGTACAGCACATATAATTGACAAAAAAATGACAATCCACAATATTTAAGAAATGCCTACAACACACTAAAGGTAACGAAAACCTGAAAATATAAAACTTAATAGAAAAATTAGAAAATGACATGATATGGTACTTCAGAGAAGAGAAAGCATGACGGGGGCTCAACCTCATTTGGTACCAAAATATGCAAATTTAAAATCAGAATAATATATCAATTCATACCCTCCAAATGGGTAAAAATTTAGAAGTCTGACAATACCAAACATTGATAAAGATATGAAGAAACAGGATTTATAAATGGGTATAAACACTGGAAAACAACTGGACAGTGTCTAGTAAGGCTGAAGACGCACATAGCCTATGACTCAACAATTTTATTTCGAGTTATACACCTAGAGAAATTCTTACACATGACACCAAGAGATAAGTTCAAGAATGTTCACAGGAATGTTTGTAATATAAAAGAAAAAAAGACGTATTTGTATAATGGATGGCTATGTAGTAGGTAGTAGGATAAATTCACAGTATGTATGAATCTCCTGAATACACACTGAGAGACAAGTAATGAAGTTGCAGAAGATTCTCAACAGTATGACTTTATTTATATCAAATTTAAAAATGAAAAGCAAGGGAATGAAAAACAAAATTCAGAACAGTCACCTCTGAGGAGTAGAGAAGGGGATTGGATCGGGATGACTCACGGCACACGTGGGTTTTCAACAATAATTAACGTGCTACTTCTTAAATATGGGTGTTTGATCATTTGTCATACCTTCTACATCTTCTGTAATTCAATATTTAACAACAGCAGTTTTACAGAGACAGTCACAATACAGTGTGATAAGAATCACGACAAATGTAGCAGAAGGGAATGTAGTCACTCAGAGTCACCAAGCATAATCAGGAGACTAAAGTAGGCTTCGAAGAACTCAGAGAAAGGGGTGGTGTGGGATAAGTGCCCCTCTTGTGTTTCTTGCGCAAGACGCAAGAGACAGCACCGTGCATTCTGGGAACCGCTAGAGTAGAGTCAGGGGGGAGCAGAGAGAGACAAGGCTGGAAAGAAGGATCAGATCATGAGCCGTTTAGACTTGTTCTCACAGGTGAGGGGTTTTAAGCAGGACAAGTTAGCTCCAGTTACAAGCAGAAGAATCTTGCTATGGGAAATGAGCAAATACTGACTAACTTAGGTTAAGGGGTATGTGAAAATTTCATGTATCATGTAGAAGATTAATTGGGGCCCAGAAAAGGAACAAGATTCCACCAAAATCACTAGATGTTGGGAAGACCGGGAGGTAAGAGCTGGGGGACCTCCAGGTTGCCAGTTTAAGTATACACTCAAGTGAATTTCCATTACCATCATATTCCCCAAACCTTGCAGACCACACTATACAGAGGAAGTTATGAGGAAGCCCTGTCACAGAGTTAATAAATAACAGAAACGGGGTACGACTTTACCCTTTTATAACAGTGCACGGCTTCTCATTAACACAGAGAAAGGACCCTTGCCACTCTGAGGAGAGGAGGAAACAGAGGGAGAAACGAATGGTCAAGGGTTGAAGGGCAAGGGAGGTAGAGTTCCTTCCTCACAAAATGTGCTGAGAATGGATGCCGTCCTCTTCTGAGAATCTGAGGAAGGTTCTGGCCAGGATGGGAATGGGAAGACAAACTCAACAAGTTCTCACAGAGTTCAAAAGAAAAAGAAGAAAAGAAGAAACAGATTAATCCAGCATAGCAAGAATATTTCTTAGTCTTTAGAGAGAAAGGAATCCTTGAGAACTGACTGGCCAGAATTAAGGAAAGAGGAGCCACACTCAGACACATCCAGGGAACAAACCCTGAACATACTACAAATACTCTGCCATTGTTTAAAATTAATTACTCCAGGGCCGGCCCCGAGGCTTGGCGGTTAACTGCACGCACTCCGCTGCTGGCGCGCCAGGTTCGGATCCCGGGCGCGCACCGACACACTGCTTGTCCGGCCATGCTGAGGCCGCGTCCCACATACAGCAACTAGAAGGATGTGCAGCTATGACATACAACTATCTACTGGGGCTTTGGGGGAAAATAAATAAATAAAATTAAAAAAAAAATTAATTACTCCAAAGTCACAAAAAAAGCCTAAATAAACACCCCAAATTAGGACTTTTACAGCCAACATTCTCTGGTCATATCTCACACCAGATACTTTAAAGATTAAATTGTTTGGACAAAAGTACTTGAGGAAAATATGAGAGACTTTTCTATTTTTGTAGTAAGGAAGACCTTCTTGCACGACATAAAGGGAAGAAAACATTTTTTGAAAGCTCTGAATCTAAAAACACACAAAATAGATCAACTGTGAAAAAATATTCCTAAAACAACTTACAAATGACAAAGAGAAAACATGCTTAAGGTATAAACTTGTTTAAAATAAACCAAAAAAAAATAAAATAACACTCTTTGACAAGTGGGCAAAGGAAATCAGTAGGCAATTTAGAAATTCCAGTTGTACCATTTATTAACTGTGTAATTTTGGGGCAACAGACTTACATAATCTATTTCCTCATTTGTCCACTTAGAATAATACCATATTTCATCAATTCTGAGATGCCACTAATTATACAGCCACTATTACTTTATACACCAGGAAAGAAAAAAATGCCATCAATGAAACTGCGACTTGCCAGGAATTGTAAAACCTATCCTGACTTCAGAGAAGTTAAAATGTGAAAAAAAAAAAAGCGCATCACAGAATCAATGAAATACAGTTCTACCTGTCTCATGGGGTTGTTATATGGATTTAACAAGATAACACATGTAAAGAACTTCGAACTACAAGTGGCTCAAAGTAAACATTCAATAAGTGAGTTGCTTCTATCAGTAACATGATCCTATTCTGAAAACAAAATTACATACCCAACAGCATCCATTTATGATAAAAACTCTGAATAAAATGGGTATAGAAGGAAAGTACCTCAACATAATAAAGGCCATATATGAGAAACCCACAGCTAATATCATCCTCAATGGTGAAAAACTGAAACCTATGCCTCTAAGAACAGGAACCAGACAAGGATGCCCACTCTCACCACTCCTATTTAACATAGAACTGGAAGTCCTAGCCAGAGCAAACAGGCAAGAAGAAGAAATAAAAGGGATCCAAATTGGAAAGGAAGAAGTGAAACTCTCACTATTTGCAGATGACATGATTTTATATATAGAAAACCCTAAAGAATCCACCAAAAAACTTTTAGAAGTAATAAACGAATACGGTAAACTTGCAGGATACAAAATCAACATACAAAAATCAGTTGCATTTCTATACACTAACAACAAAGTAGCAGAAAGAGAAATTAAGAATACAATCCCATTTACGATTGCAACAAAAAGAATAAAATACCTAGGAATAAACTTAAGCAAAGAGATGAAAGATCTGTACACCGAAAACTATAAAACATTGCTGACAGAAACTGAAGAAGACACAAAGAAATGGAAAGATATTCCGTGCTCTTGGATTGGAAGAATTAACATAATTAAGATGTCCATACTTCCTAAAGCAATCTATAGATTCAATGCAACCCCTATCAAAGTTCCAACAACATTTTTCAAAGAAATAGAACAAAGAATCCTAAAATTTATATGGAACAACAAAAGACCCCGAATAGCTAAAGGAATCCTGAGAAAAAAGAACAAAGCTGGAGGCATCACACTCCCTGATTTCAAAATATACTACAAAGCTATAGTAACCAAAACAGCATGGTACTGGCACAAAAACAGACACATAGATCAAAGGAATAGAATCGAAAGCCCAGAAATAAATCCACAGGGCCGGCCCCATGGCTTAGTGGTTGAGTGCGCGCCCTCCGCTGCTGGTGGCCCGGGTTCGGATCCCGGCCGCGCACTGCTTCTCCGGCCATGCCGAGGCTGTGTCCCACATACAGCAACTAGAAGGATGCGCAGCTATGACATACAGCTATCTACTGGGGCTTTGGGGGAAAAATAAATAAATAAAATTTAAAAAATTTAAGAAATAAATCCACAGATCTATGGACAGCTAATCTTTAACAAAGGAGCCAAGAACATATAATGGAGAAAGGAAAGTCTCTTCAACAAATGGTGCTGGGAAAACTGGACAGCCACATGCAAAAAAATGAAAATAGACCATTATCTTACGCCATACACAAAAATGAACTCAAAATGGATTAAAGACTTGAATGTAAGACCTGAAACCATGCAAGTTCTAGAAGAAAACATAAGCAGTACGCTCTTCGACATCGGTCTTAGCAACATATTTTCAAGCACCATGTCTGACTGGGCAAGAGAAATGATAGAAAAAATAAACAAATGGAACTACATCAAACTAAAAAGCTTCTGCACAGCAAAGGAAACCATCAACAAAATGAAAAGACAACCTAACAATTGGGAGAAGATATTTGCAAACCATACATCTGATAAGGAGTTAATCTCCAAAATATATAAAGAACTCATGTATCTCAACAAGAAAAAAACTAACAATGCAATTAAAAAGTGGGCAAAAGTCCTGAACAGACATTTCTCCAAAGAAGACATACAGATGGCCAACAGACACATGAAAAGTTGTTCAGCATCATTAACTATCAGGGAAATGCAAATCAAAACTACAATGAGGTATCACCTCACACCCGTCAGAATGGCTATAATCAACAAGACAGGAAAAAAACAAATGTTGGAGAGGATGTGGAGAGAAGGGAACTCTCATCCACTGCTGGTGGGAGTGCAAACTGGCGCAGCCACTATGGAAAACTGTATGGAGATTCCTCAAAAAATTAAGGATAGAACTACCATACGATCAGCTATTCCACTGCTGGGTAGCTTTCCAAAGAATGTGAAAACACCAATGCATAAAAATACATGCACTCTTGTGTTCATTGCAGCGTTATTCACAATAGGCAAGACGTGGAAGCAATCTAAGTGCCCATCAAGGGACGAATGGATAAAGAAGATGTGGTATATATACACAATGGAATACTACTCAGCCATAAAAAACGATGAAATCCAGCCATTTGTGACAACATGGATGGACACTGAGGGTATTATGCAAAGTGAAATAAGTCAGAGGGAAAAGGTCAAATACTGTACATCTCACTCATTAAGTAGTAGATAATAACAACAAACAAACACATAGAGACAGAGATTGGATTGGTGGTTACCAGAGGGGAAGGAGGGAGGAAGGAGGGTGAAAGGGATAATTAGGCACATGTGTGCGGTGACGGATTATAATTAGTATTTGGGTGGTGAACATGAGAACATGATGTAATCCATGCAGAAATGGAAGTATAATGATGTACAGCTGAAATTTATATAATGTTATAAACCAATGTTACCACAATAAACCAAAAAAAATAAAATAAAATTACATACCCACATATATGTGTAGACAAAATAATTTGAAAATATTAATAGTGACTACCTCTAGATGGTGGGACCATGGGTGACAAACTTTCTTAATAATTTTCTCCAGTTAAGAAATTTTTTGCAAGAATCCTATATTACGTTAATCATTAGAAAGAGAGCAATTAGGGCCAGCCCTGTGGCTTAGCGGTTAAGTGCGCGTGCTCTGCTACTGGCAGCCCGGGTTCGGATCCCAGGCGCGCACCAACTCACCGCTTGTCCCACCATGCTGAGGCGGCGTCCCACATACAGCAACTAGAAGGATATGCAACTACCACATACAACTATATACTGGGGCTTTGGGGAGAAAAAGGGAAAAAAAGGAGGCGGATTAGCAATAGATGTTAGCTCAGGGCCGGTCCGTCTCAGAAAAAAAAAAAAAGAGAGAATGACTGGCATGGATGTTAGCTCAGGGCTGATCTTTCTCACCAAAAAAAAAAAAAAAAAGAAACAGAGCGATTATCTTATTTCTATCTTGGAAAAGAAATATCTAGAGCTGAAGGGGTCTGGCAGGCGTTCCAGGCTGTTAGAAATTTGGAAGCAAACAGGCTATTGCATGTGACCCTGGAGGGGACAACAACGAAATTAGTGAGACTGAACTGAGTAAACTTATTCTGTTCTTCAACTTCCCTGCCAAATCACTGAGGCACAATCTGTCAAGAGTACTCTGGGAATGAACAAAATCCAGGAAAATGGAAATTCTCGATCAGATGAGACAATGTGTGCAAAGCAGACAGCTCCGGTCTAGGCTCCTGGCAGGTTTAGGAAAACTGCTCCATATATGTCGTTTCCTCCTCTCTTCCGCTTTCTCCAAATCACTGTTGTAAATCTTTTGGATAGAATCCTCAAAGAGGATAGTGTCCTGAAAACCAAGAAGCCCTTTCCAAGAAGAAAGTGCCATGGGGCCGGCCCCGTGGCTTAGCGGTTAAGTGCGCGCACTCTGCTGCTGGCGACCCGGGTTCGGGTCCCGGGCGCGCACCGACGCACTGCCTCTCCGGCCATGTTGAGGCCGCGTCCCACATACAGCAACTAGAAGGTTGTGCAGCTATGACATACAACTATCTGCTGGGGCTTTGGGGGGAAAAATAAATAAATAAAATCTTTAAAAAAAAAAAAAAGAAAGTGCCAAATACACCTTACCTCTCCCATGACTTCTGATGCACAGCGGCTCTTCTCTTCTCCTCTTCCGGATTCTTAGAGAAGGAAAAAGGTGGAAAAGGGTTCAGAAACTATGAGACAACAGTCCCTTCCTGGAGCCCAGAGGAGGCGAAGTCCGAATCAATCCCTGCCCCACCCCAGGCACTGGGAGGGAGCCAAAGCCACAGAAGCCTGCAACTCCACCACCCTCTCCCATCACCACAAAGACGAGCAGGCGACGCTAGGGGCCCACACAGGAGTCCTGGGAGAGCATCCCAGACTCGGGCCTCCTTCCCCCATCACAGCCTGACTGGATTCTTCCAGGCCCAGTATGTTACACTGAGCCCAGGTCTGTGGCTGCAAGACACAGCCTAAGCGGATCCACTTGTCCGAATCGCACACTCCTGTGCTCTGGGCTGGGGGCACCTCTACGGGCCTGGACTCCCGACAGCCACAGGGTGAAAGAAGAAAAAAGTGGCAGTAGGAGGGGCACCCGGTCCCAATCTCTAGAAACCCGCTGGACACCAGAAATAGCTCCGGGGAGAAAGCCATTCACTGCGCTGGAGACCGACTGGCGGCGGCGGCGTCAGCTTCGGCCGGTCTGGAGCGCGCGAGGCCGTGGGGGTCTGGGGTGAACTCCCAGAACCCATCCTCCGGCGGACCCCCCCAGCGTCCACCAAGGACGTACAAAGGGGGCCCCCTCCAGTTCCAGCCGCAAAGGCAGAGTGGGCGCCGCGGCCACCGGTCGCCGAGCCCCGGACGTCGGGGCGCGATCCTCGCAGGCAGGAGGCCACACGGCTGCGGCACCCTCGGCCGCCAGCCCCCCAGCCCGCTCCCGCGCCGGCCCGAAACCACCCCCACCCCCTGCGGACGCGCGGCCGCCGTCCGCGACTGTCCCAGCGGGGACACGCGGCCCGGACGTGCCCGACGGCCGTCCGTACTGAAGACCCCAGCCCCGCCCGGGGTCCTCGCACTCCCGTCTGATCCAGTCCGCCGCAAACCAGTGAGCTAGGCCGCCGGACCCTTTGCGGCCGAACTCCCGCCAACCTACCAGCGGCCAGCCGACTTCGGCGGGAAGCGCCCGTGCCGCGGAGCCCTCAGGAAAACGTAGTCCCGAGGAGGAAAAACCCAGCCAGGGCCGGCCGGCACCACAGTCGTGCGCCCAGAGCCGCGCCGCGTTCAGGGAAGCCCGGTCCAGGCCGCGCGGCCGCGCCTGCGCTTCCTCCGAGCACCTGGGCGAACCCGCGGCTCCGGGCGGCAAGCGGCCGCCGGCGGGCGAGGAAAGGCTGTGGGCCCTGGAGGCTTCTGGGAAAGGCGGCGCTCAGCCGGGGAGAGCGGGGAGGGGGCTGGGGGGCGGTCCTCCCCAGGACGGCTCCCCCCATGCCGCGAGCTAGGAGTCCTCCCGGACCTGGGCGGTTCAGCCCTTGGCGCCCCACGATGCTGGTGGAGCTGGGAGCTCAGGTTTCCCCCGAGAAGCCCCTCTCCAGTCGCGGGCGCCGCCGGGAAGTGCAGTCCTCAGTCGGGAAGGCCCCCGCGCCGCAGGCAGGTGCCCTGGCTTTTCGGCACCATTCAGGCGGGGTGGTAGGGACGCCCAGTAGGGGCTGGGCCCACCCTGGAGGCGTCTGGGAAATGCAGTCCTGGCTTAGCGGGCTGGGGATGTGGAGGAGGAGAGGCTGAAGTGGGGCAGTCTGCAGCTCAGGATCGGGGAACCTGAGAAGGGCCTGGGGGAGGTTTGTTAACCAAAATGAGCAGCTTTACGAGGCAAAGATAAGTTTTAAAGAAAAGAGAGACTTTACTAAAAGGTTTGCAAACCGGGAAAGTACACCTCAACCCGCAAGTTGATAGGTGGGCCCCGCCCCTCCGTCTTGGGGTGGCTGGATTTTAAAGGCAAAAATTGCAGAGTGTGCAAGGTTAAGGCTGAGTCCAGTTCTGATTGGTCGCCCTTTCCAGCTACAGTGTGTCTTGTGCCCGGGGCTTTCTAAACGTCCTAACTGCAGGGAAAGACTACTGCATTGCTCTCCAGCCATGTGCTGACAGTTAAGGTTAAAAGGTAATTTTTTATTTCTGCCCATAGTTCAGCCTTGATGTGGTCATGGTGACCTTCACGACGACTCTGGCCTCGTTCTTATCTCTTTCTTTTAACCGATTGAAGGAGGACAACCCTGGGTCTGGAATGGAAATAATGGAATACCAAAACTAACCTCTATATACCACGTAATACTGTTTTCAAATTTTGTATAAGTACATAAATACAAAAAAAAAAGCCACTTGGGTAATAAGATCTCTGAAAAGTTACACTAACATTTGTTAACAGTAGTTAATTTCTAGGACGTGTAATTACGAATTTTTTTCTTTTTACTTTAAGAGTATTCCCTTATATTTTGGGCATAGTCATGTTCTTCTTATGAAACATTATGTATTAAATTTTGTTAAATATAAAGTGAATAAGTATAGACTCTGAAATTGATGAGCTAGAAAACAGAAAAGTGGGCCAGATTTTTAAAATTTGCAATTTGGTTCTAAAGGATAAATGAAACACAATATTGATAAACAATAACAAAACAGGAAATTAAATCAAAATGAAAACATTAGAAATGAGAAAGATTAAACCATAGACACATAATTTAAAAGAACTTTGAGGCTATGTGCAACTCTATAACCATAGTAGAGGAAATTGTAGCTTTTCTAGTAAAATTTAAATTACTAATTTCTACTAAGAACTAGAAAACCTGAACAGAACAATAACCATAATAAAATTTAAATATATCTTAAAATATGTACTAAAGGTACATATTAAAAAGGTACCAGATGGTTATAGCTGAGTTTTAGCTAATTTTTGATCTAATGATGATTATGCAGTTTACTCAGATCCTAGGAAAAGATGGAATGTTCTCTAATTAATTTTGTCTAACTAGTATAAAACCTGATAAAAACAGGCCAAAAGAAAAGCGTTAATCAGTTTCATTTGTGTTAAAAGATAAACTGAAGCACGTTAAAATTTTCAGGAGTTTATTTGAGCATACGTGGATTTGAATCATGCAGTGTCAAACCAAAAGTGGTTAGGTGCACTCCACCAACAGGAGCTATTGGAAAGATTTTTATAGAGAAGACTGCTAAGCAAAGCAAGGAAATGATTTGATTGGCTATCACTGAAGCAGTTGCCTTACTTGGGAGAGCTAAATTGGCTGTTTGTGATTGGTTGTTCTTAAGTTTTATTTTCTTATATTTGGGTGCATTTACTCTGGGTTGGGTTTTGGTTTGCTTACATAGGCTACCAAGGTATTAGAGCCACCTCGTTCAAATGGCGTCCTTGTTTAATTACTTTAACATTTGTGATTATAAATGCAAAAATACCAAATAAAAGGCTGATTTCAACAATGTAGTATAAAATTTGAACAACGAATTATGTCAAAAGATTTCCTAATGTTAGAAGAACATTAAGAAATCCAATGACAAAATGCATTGCATGAACAAATTAAAGGAGATAAAAGCAATACATATATCAAATGATGCCAATAAGATAATGTGGTAGACAGAATAATGCCCCTTCCCCCGGAAGATGTTCAAGTCCTAATCCCCAGAACCTGTGAATGACTATGTTATCTTACATGGCAAAAGAGACTTTTCAGATATGCTTAAATTAAAGATCTTTTGAGATGAGAAGATTATCCTGGATTATCTGAGTAGGCCCAGTGTAATCACAAGGGTCCTTATAAGAGGAAGGCAGGAGGGTCAGAGTCAGAGAGGAGAAGTGAAGACAAGGAAAGTTTGGAACCATGTGCTCTGAAGATGGAGTAAGGAGCCATGAGCCAAGGGATACAGGCAGCTTCTAGAAGCTGGAAAAGGAAGGAAATATGTTCTCCTCTAGAGCAACAGAAAGAATGCAGCTCTGTCAACACCTTGAATTTAGCCCATAAGATCCATTTCAGACTTCTGACCCCAATCTCTGGATGAGGAAATCTTTCCTCAGAGCAGGAGGAGGATGGAATGACCTGTCATTCATCAGAAAGCCATGTCCTTGATAAGTTAGTCCTTCTGCCTTACTTCCTGAGATACTACCCCACGAACTCGCCACCCCCACCACAACCAGGATATTTTGCATTCCTTCTCCTGAAACTTCTCTTCCAGAAACAAATTGAGGAACTGGTTCTCTGGTTCTCCTGTTCCAATGGGGTCTTTGGGTACCTCCTCAAGCAGCTCACTGCCCTCCCACATTTATTTCTCCCATATGATAGAGTGGAGTCACTTATTAGGCACATTTTCTTCAATAGTTTATTTTGAAGTTTTTCAAATCTCCGGAAGCACTGAAATAATAGTACAAAGAACTCTTGCGTGTGCCTATCCCCTGGATTCACCAACTGTTAACAACTTGGCACTTTTGATAACCTCTCTACCATTTGAAAATAAATTCAAGTATCCTGATACTTCACTAGTAAATATGTCAGCGTGTAGCTCCTAAAAACAAGGACATTTTCTTACCACACAGCACTAAACAGAGTCTCACACACATATCACCACGTACCAGAAAACACAGTGTCTCACACTCACATCAGTAAACACAGTACGACATCCCACACACCTCTGAACACACGCCATGATCAGACCTAAGGAAATTAATAATTCCACAGTTCACTCATATGCAAATTTCCCCCAAACATCCCCGAAATGTCTTATATAAGTTTTTCTTTAAGTAGGACACAAACTTCATGCGTTGCATTGGATGTTATGTCTCTTTAGTCTCTTAATCTAGAACAGTCCCTCCACCTTTTTTTTTCACTTTAAAATTTTATTGTTCTTTTTTTATTGATGTCATAATAGTTTATAACATTGTGAACTTTTAGTTGTACATTATTGTTTGTCAGTCACCATATAAATGCGTCCCTTCACCCCTTGTTCCACCCCCGAACCTCCTTCCCCCTGGTAACCACCAAACTATTCTGTGTGTTAGTTTATCTTCCACATATGAGTGAAATCATGCAGTGTTTGTCTTTCCGGCTTGTTTCGCTTAACATAATACCCTCCAGGTCTATCCATGTTGTTGCAAATGGGACGATTTTGTCTTTTTTATGGCTGAGTAGTGTTCCATTGTATATATATATATATACCACATCTTCTTGATCCAATCATCAGTCGAAGGACACAGGTTGCTTCCACTTCTTGGCTATAGTGAATAATGCTGCAGTGAACATAGGGGTGCATAAGCCTCTTTGGATTGTTGATTTCATGTTCGTTGGATAGATACCCAGTAGTGGGATAGCTGGATCATAGGGTATTTCTATTTTTAATTTTTTGAGGAATCTCCATACTGTTTTCCATAGAGGCTGCACCAGTTTGCATTCCCACCAGCAGTGAATGAGGGTTCCCTTTTCTCCACAACCTCTCCAACATTTGTTATTTTTTGTCTTGGTAATTATAGCCATTCTAATGGGTGTAAGGTGATATCTTAGTATTGTTTTGATTTGCATTTCCCTGAAGGTTAGTGATGTTGAACATCTTTTCATGTGCCTATTGGCCATCTGTATATCTTCCTTGGAAAAATGTCTGTTCATATCCTCTGCCCATTTTTTGATTGGGTGGTTTGTTTTTTTGTTGTTCAGTTGTGTGAGTTCTTTATATGTTATGGAGATTAACCCCTTTTTGGATATATGCTTTGCAAATACTTTCTCCCAGCTGGTGGGTTGTCTTTTCATTTTGTTTCTGGTTTCCTTTGCCTTGCAGGAGCTCTTTAGTCTGATGAAGTCCTGCTTGTTTATTTTTTCTTCCTCCACCTTTTTGTTTTCTCTAGACATTGATATTTTTAAGAATCTAGGTTAGTTGTTCTACAGAACACATAAGACATTTCTGGATTTGTCTGGTTATTTCCTTCTGGTAAAATCCAGGTGAAACACATTTAGTAAGGATACTACATAGACAACGTTGTGTCTTCTTGTATCGCGTTGGGAGAAACATGAGGTCCGGTCATTTCACTATTGGTGATGCTAAATTTGATCACTTAGTTAAGGTGGTAATGGCCAGGTATCTCCATTGTAAAGTTATATTTTTTCCTTTCTAATTGGTAAGTAGCCTGAGGGCTCATAACTTAGGACCATATGAATCTCCTATTTCCCAACAATCATATTCATATTTAATATAAGGTGTGTGTTACTTCTTCACATAAATTAATGTGTTACTCTTTCATATAAATATGAATCATGAAATTATATTTTGTATATGGACTTTTTATTATATATCCATGTTAATGGTGTACTGTTGACACATATATATGTATACACATCATTCTTCAATGTTGGATAATCAATCCTTGTTATCTACTTTGTGAACCATTTAAGATATTTTATAGGGTAATTTAGAATACAACCAATTTTGATTTTGTTCGTGGCTTTTGAGTTTAACTTCCGTAAAAATACAATATTACTGTAAACAGATATTCATTTTCAAGTCATTGAGCTTCTCCATCGTGCCCAATGTTCTGTTAGGAGGACTGATGGGCAGAAACACATATCTTGGAGAGAAAGACGAGAGTCTTTATTGTAGAGCTTATGATCTGTCAAGGAGGCAGATGGCAAACTGTCCTGCCTATGAGACTTTTAGGAGTTGGGTATCATGGAGAATTTAAGTGCGAAGGTCTTGGTGAATGATGGTGGGCTTTTGCCAAAAATGGATGAGAAGCGTTTTATACTAGCACCCAATTCCTTTAGTCAGTTTGTGTCAGTTTGGGTTCAATCAGAAAACAGAAATCGCACCAGAATTTAAACAGAAGTTTGATATAAAGAATTATTAAGAATGATGAGAGTAACTAAAAAGACATCAAAGAACTCTAAAGGGCCCTTTAGGGTACTTTTGCCATAAGCAAGCACCTTTGCCCTAGACATCTTTGCTGCAAGCATTTTCGCTGCCAACATTTTCACCGTATAGCTAATTGTAAGGCAATTTTGCCATAAAAGATAAAATAACTGGTTGACAGTTTGGTTTGACAATTTGGTTTCAACTGGTTGACAGTTTAGTTTCATTTCTCCATTGACGCAGTACTCCCATTTTTTTTTTTTTTAAAGATTTTATTTATTTATTTTCCCCCCAAAGCCCCAGTAGATAGTTGTATGTCATAGCTGCACCTCCTTCCAGTTGCTGCATGTGGGACACAGCCTCAGCATGGCCAGAGAAGCAGCGCATCAGTGCACGCCCGGGATCTGAACCCGGGCCGCCAGCAGCGGAGCGCACGCACCCAACCGCTAAGCCACGGGGCCGGCCCTCCCCAACTCCCATTTTTATATTATATAAATCTCAGCTTTGCATTTCCTATAGAACTTCGGAACGTGTGTCACCAGACATGAGACAAGAACAAAGAACAGTGTAGAAGGCTTTGTATTATATAAAAGTCTATTTTGTATTGCACAATGCAATACAAAGCTCAGTTACAAATATGCATCCTAGGGCCCAGTCTGGTGGTGCAGTGGTTAAGTTCGGCACGCTCTGCTTTGGTGGCCTGGGGTTGGCAGGTTCAGATCCTGGGCTCAGACCTACTCCGCTCATCAAGCCATGCTGTGGCAGCGTCCCACATACAAAATAGAGGAAGATGGGCACAGATGTTATCTCAGGGCCACTCTTCCTCAAGCAAAAAGAGGAAGATTGGCAAAAGGTGTTAGCTCACGGCCAATCTTCCTCACCAACAAACAAACAAACATAACAAATATGCATCCTAGTATTTGGAAACTGATAGCTCTCTTAATGAAGGAAGAAATTTTAGCGAAAAAGAAAAAGTGTGATGGATATTGAATGAGATGAATCAACAAGCCAAAAAAAATAAGTACAATGCTACAAATGAAAGACTTTGAAGACAAGAGCTTAGGTACAACCCACAAAGTAAAATCAGTTGTTTGCACAGTATTGCCATGAATCTACACACACTTTAAATGTATTCAAATATTTTGCATTTTGCAATAAAGTTTTAAATTTTATTATTCATTTTTCATGTTTTGTTATGTCCTTTTTAATGTCCCTTTTTTATTTTTCTTCATTTCATCTTTTACAGCAAAATTGCCTTATGGCCAATTAGTTATGCAGTGAAAATGTCTGCAGTGAAAATGCGTGCGGCAAAGGTGTCTACAGCAAAGATGCTTACAGCGAAAATACCAGACACGGGCTGAGGGAGAGTACCTAAGGAAGGACAAATTTGGAAGGAGGGTCCCTCCCAGAGGCTGGGTTTCAGGCCTCTTTGGAGAAGATATAGTTCCATCCCACTGGACGGTAGAGAAGTTTGCTGGGTTGCCAAGTACTCAGAGTGGGAGTGGCACTGCAGGCCTGAGGGCTGAGATACATGGTATCCACATCAGGAGGGCTGCAGGAAGTAGCCTTCCATGGCACACGCAAGCCAAAGCTGATGGGCAGGCAGACAGAGAGAGCTGGGATGCCACTTGTGCGCATGAGGTCTAGAGCCCACAGGCCCTCAGCAAGGTAGTCACTGGGCCCAGGCCAGGTCAGCAAGATCTCCAAGAGACTGCGTGCTCTGGAGCACTGCTGTGCTGAGCATCACTGACTGTTTTGACATACACACACCCCACAGACCATGAAGCAAGAGCAAGAAAAAGCAA
Source organism: Ceratotherium simum simum (assembly GCF_057802395.1). Lineage (NCBI taxonomy): Eukaryota > Metazoa > Chordata > Mammalia > Perissodactyla > Rhinocerotidae > Ceratotherium > Ceratotherium simum. Next base: position 27,906,023 of record NC_141932.1, read on the forward strand.
GATATAGCAACCAGAACCAAGAAGAGAGGCCCTTTCCTCCTGCAGCGCCCTCTGCTGACAAGGCTTCACATCGTACTCACTGTAAAGAAGAAATGCTTCAAGAATCCTGTCCGTTTTCACAGAGCAGGTACTGAAGGGTAAATTTGGAGCTCAGAGGCAATAAACTGATAACTGGGCACAGTCAACTCCTTTGGCTACTCAGTTTCTACACACTTTTGTACACACATTTGAGCCTCCCATACAACAACAAAACAATTCCATATTTCTACCTAGCAAGATACAGCTAGCCAAATGAGAAAATGCACAATCCCAACAGTTGACTATATTAATTATTAATTAATTTACGGCTATATTAATTACTCCTCAAATTCACTTACAGTCCCACTGAATATTCTGTTGCCTAAAGAATAAATTGTAAAGTTGACCTCCAACAACGTGTATATAAAATAAAAATGAGGACAGAGAAGGAAAAGGTGGGTAGAATATATAAATAAACACATATAACAAGCAAAGAGAAAATATGCAAAGCTACTATAGTCCTCATGTCTGTTATTGGATATGAGGTCATAGTTGATGTCTATGGTTTGCATCTTCAATGACCCTTTCCATATTTCCATTGCCTTCAGTGACAGCCTCAGATGCTCTAGGTTCTTTACCTGGTAGAGTAACCCAAACCCTCATTCCTGAAGATTCTGAGTCTTTAATCTTTTTATTGCTGTCATTTTTCCATTAACCTTTACTACTGGGCATAGAAGTACTAAGATGAATGCCAGAGAATCTCTTGGGTTTCAGATATAGCCCTCCTTACGTCCATTGTATAGCAGTAACCTGATTCCTCCTTGGTAATTAGGATCGATCATTCCAGGCAGTAGATTAACTTTTTTTTTCCCCCTTTTAAGTCAGCGGTATAAGGAGCCCAAAATGTTCAAGAAATAAGTCTCATCTTCCAATTCAGTAGGACCATTGCCATTGGTGTGTCCCCAGGTGGAAATAGTGCCCCCTTGGGTACTAATCTCTCCATACTAGCAAAGCTCAAATTTTGTGAGTCTGCTATTAGGTGTTAGTTATAGTGACAGAAGCCTCTCCCACTTCACCCCTTCATTCCTGGAGCATGCATTTTGGGTGTGGGGGAGGCCATAATGGTCTCTGATTCAAATATATTCTGAATCCTGTAAAACAGAACTCCAGCCTTTCAGGATGATATCTCCAGCTGGCACTGTAACTGAATTTTCAGTAAGGCATTCCACCTTTCAGTTGGGCCAGCTGATTCCAGGTGATGGAACATGTGTAAGACAAGTTAATTCTATGGGCATGATGCATTGCTGCACTTCCTTTGCTGTGAAATGAGTTTCTTGTTTAGACAAAATGCTGTGTGAGATGCGGTGATGGTGGATAAAGCATTCTTTGAGTCTGTGGTTGGTGATGCTGGCAGAAACATTATAGGCAGGGAAAGAAAATCTAAGATAATATGTGTCTATACTTGTGAGGAGGAATCTCTGTCCCATCCATGATGGAAAAGGTCCAGTGTACTCAGCCTTCTACCAGGTGGCTGGCTGGTCCTCACGGGGAATGGTGCCATATCAAGGACTCAAGGGTGGTCTGCTGTTGGCAAAAATTAAGGGGAAGGACTGTGCTAGCTGATTGTATCTCTTTTATGAAGAAACCGAATACTTTCAAACACCCCTCACCCACGAATTAAAATATTTATATCTGATGGCCAGATTCATGACACATGGTCTCCCCTAGTCACAAGGTAGGCTGGGAAATAAAATATTGAATTCTTCCAACATTTATAATGGAAATCAGCAAAGAAAAGGTGGGCTGAGGCTGTCTGTTGTGTCTGTCAAACATCAGTGTCTAATACAAGCACCAACACCAGAGAATGGGTTTCTTGTAGGACAGATACAAACTTGATCCCCAGAATGAAGATTCCAGGCAAAGAGACAATGTTTCTGAGCTTAAGACATGGGCAGAAATCACAGAACTAAAGATACCTGCAAGTCAGATTCCTTGGAGGGAAGTAAGAGGACAGGCCTCAGGAACAAAAATCACTCTTGGGAGGAACCTCTGGCCACACCTGTGAGGAAGGGCCAAGGTGAGACTTCCTGGAGGGCAGTTGCTGGTGATGCTTTAAATGGAGCATTTTTTCTACCACAACCAAGAAAGGGTGTAGACTCTGGGGCCTGTGGACCAAGCTGAGAGTGACAGGTGGATGGGAGTTGGGTAGCACAGGAGGGAGAAGTTTCTACTCCACAACTTAAATAGCTCATTTGTCATTGAAACTCTGAAAAATGTTATACATGATGTTCATTGAAAGTGTGTGTCTAGACACAGTATAGAGAATTACTATTTCCTTTATGTTTTGTTTGGTTATGATTATGGAACTACAAAAAGTTGTGAGTGTAATAGTAATTCTGTATATCATTCACTCCTATGTGCTTGTTAATGAAAAATGTGAACAGTTTTTACATTATTTTCTTCTTCTATGTTTGTTCTGATTATATTGATGAAAATCTAACTTCATATCTGTTGAAACTAAAAATAAAATGGGGCTTGTGTTTTGTATGCTTTTTTTTAATTTTTCAAGCAATTTATGTTTCTTATATTTTCTAAAAGTCTTGGTTCATAGCAGATTGCAAATTTTTAGAAAGGAAAGAAAACATGTTGTCTTTCACCACAGTCAATTTGAGAAGCACTACTTTATTTTTATTTATTTATTTTTTTGTGAGGAAGATCAGCCCTGAGCTAACATCCATGCTAATCCTCCTCTTTTTGCTGAGGAAGACCGGCTCTGAGCTAACATCTATTGCCAATCCTCCTCCTTTTTCCCCCCCCTTTTCTCCCCCAAGCCCCAGTAGATAGCTGTATGTCATAATTGCACATCCTTCTAGTTGCTGTATGTGGGACACCGCCTCAGCATGGCCGGAGAAGCGGTGTGTCGGTGCGCAACCGGGATCCGAACCCGGGCCCCCGCTAGCGGAGCGTGTGCACTTAACCGCTAAGCCACGGGGCTGGCCAGAGAAGCACTACTTCAAAAAACAAATGATGGGATGGGATATTTACTTGGTCTTCTTTGAAGAAATATCTAAATGGTTTTCTGTATTCTAATTGATAGGACCAAAGACTCCCAAGAAAATAAGATCACATTTACATCCTTAATGAAAATTTCAAGCCCAGCAATAATCTCCCTCCCGTAGCACTTGTATGTTCCCAAATAACTAAGGATCAGACCAGTGTCCTAACTAAGAGTGCAAAAGATGAATTCTTTTGTCCAGAGGTGCCCCTCTTCTACCTCTAACACTGGGGGCATCAGCCATCCCGTGGGACATGCCTTATTGCCTTCTGTGCAAACTCAACCACCTGTTGTGTTCACCGTCACTTCATCGTTTTGATTTAAAGATCAGACCAGTTCAGGTGCCTCATATTTCAGATAATACTTACGACTTATTCCCTACCCTCAGTATTTGTCTCTTTAAGCAACTCCCAGACGTAGCAGAAATCACACTTGCATGTTAGACACCAGGAGACCTTAGAAAGTTCTTGTCCAACATGCAACCAGAAAGTAAAATTTCACAAAGGTTGAGGCTAATATAGCACATTTGTATGTGACTTGGGCCTCCATAATACATGCGGAGGTATCATCAGTGGTAAGAAACAACTGGAACGGGGCTCTGGTCACAGTGTAGCTCTCTGCCAAGCTCATTTAACAGAGACTATATTGGGAGTATTACATCAAATGGCTGCTCATCTTGCTATCGGTCGTTAAATTTAGTTAGAGGAGAAATAGCAGTTGGCTATCTGGGAACACTAAAGCAGTCACTAATTACGTCTCAGCTGCTGAAGCTTTCCCTTGGCTTTTACGCTGGCATGCCGCCAAAGCCTGGTGCAGCTAAAGCTTATCTTTACTTGTTGGTATACAAAGTTATCAGTGTAAATTGCCACTGTGGCTAATTTTTCATGGCTTGCCAAGCCAAGAAAAACGAAACTACTGAGACTGAATTAACAGCATCAAAAATTAAGAACTTTCATAAACATATACTTTTTATAGGACCCAGCCAATCCACTCCGAGGTATTTATCCAAGAGAAATGAACACATAGATCTATACAAAGACTTGTATATAAATAATGTTCATGGGAGCTTTATTTGTAAGAGTGCCAAACTGGAAACAACCCAACTATTTACCAACAGGTGATTGGATAAACAAATTGTGGTACTCTTACCCAGCAATAAAAAGAAACAAACTATTGCTACACACAACAACATGGATGAATCTCGCAATATCTGGGCAAACGAAGCCAGACACCAAAGATATTGTATGATTCCACTTACATGAAGTTCTAAAACAAGCAAAACTAATCTATGGAGATGGAACTCAGCAGAGTGATTACTTCAGAAGTGGTTACTGTCTGGGAAGGAGCCAAGGGAACTTTCTTAGGGAATGGAAATATCTATTTCTTGATCTGGGTGTTAGATACACAATTATATACAAATGATGCATACCTTTTACTATATGTAAATTATACCTCAATTTTTAAAAAGGGAAAGAGTAAAAAAACCTTTCGTCATTAAGGAAGAGGGTGGGGATGTTTTAGCAACATGAGTCAGAGACAGAGCAAAGGTAAGAGGTAATGATGGGCAAACAGCCTGATACATGTGGACTAATCCAGGCTCTACAAATATTTCAGACCTGTGTATAGGCTTTAAAATATGAGAACTACAATATGAAAATTACCAGTTATAATCAAAGCTCTCTAAAATTCCATTTGGCAGGTTTAATATGCAATACAATATTATGTAGATATATAAAAATACTTTTAATGTAGGCTGTATGTGTTTTTTACTGCATTTATTTGATTTTAAGTGTGCTGAAGGCTTCATAAGTCCTTCAAGTTGATTTCAATCTTAAAATTGCCCTGATCCTTCCTTCATTTGCTCTCTCCCCTCTCTGTTTTTTCTCCCTAATTCCCACACTTCTGAGTTGGAAATAATCTTCTACCCCAAGGATCTGGGCCTCTGCCTTCCACATTTCAACTTGGTTCAGCACACAACAGTCCCTATTCAATTCCTAGTGAAAGGACTTTTCCCCCGCCCCAGTGAAGATCAACAGGGCATGGGATTCTCTTTTATTAGAGATCTTTAACTCATTCTCCCTGGTCTACAGACCTCAAAACCATCAAAGTTTCCCACAAACAAAACTAACCAAAATCTATGTTGTGTTTGGGCAAACTCTGAGGACACTTACACTAAATCCAAAGAGAAAGGCCAATGTAACATGATTAAATAAAGCATGTACCCATCCTTCTTACTTGAGCAAAACCCTACACACTCTACCTAGTAATGCTTGGGACACAGTTCACATAGAAATGGTGACTTCTAACTAACCCTTTGAAAATCATAGGACAGCTTAACTGTACCCTTCCATCAGAATTTCATCTGAAAACTTAGACTGACTTTTACAGACATCATATCTCAATCACAGGCTTGGGAAGTAGGTGGTTATTATTTTTTTTTCAGAGATGCTTCTTTTGGAAGTCATTTAGTCAAGTTTTAGGACATTATTTAGACTTGAGAATTATAAGTAATGCAGCTCTACTGAGAAATGTAGACAATAGATTGGTATCTCCTAAATTTGTCTTTGGTTTTACTGGGTTTTGTTTGATGTTTTTACCTCAGGTGCACTTATATTAATAACTACCCTTGGGTTCTACACATGCTCATCTTTAGTCCATTCAGGGCCTACATTAGGTTATTTAGTTGGTTAGTATGGTAGGTTGTGATATTATAACATATTTTTTACCATTCCCCTCTGGGCCCCTCTGGGCCCCTCCTTAGACGACGATTATGCTTTCTGTCCATTAATATCAGGCTCGGTAATGCACGAAAGGGCCATGTGCCAGTTCAGAGCAGAAGCTTTAAGAGCTATTGTAGGGTTTCACCATCTCTCTTTTCCCTCTGCCATGAAGACGGCCGTGTTCTGTATAAATGCTGCTTCTTCCTGGGTCCTGGCATAATGACGACATGGAACAGAACAGCTGCCAACTTACAATGGACATGCATATGAGTGAGAAATAATTCTTTGTTGTTGTAAGTCACTAAGATTTTGGGGTCATTTGTCACAACATCATAATTTATCCTAAACTGATTAATGAAGTTAGTTATTTTAAATAATATTATAAGCACTCATGAACCCACCACCCAGCATAATATCTATAACTTTGATAATAACCTATATATAACTATATATAACCCCTCCTCCTACCCCTTCCTCTCCCAATGGAGTAATTATTATCCTGAATCCCGTGTTCACTAGTCGTTTGCTTTGCTTTTGTGTAGTTTTACTGTATCTATATGTTTTGCTAAAAAGTGTATTTTTAGTTAATTATTTTTTACTTCATAAAAAAGTTAATTTATTATATGTAATCTTTGGAATTTCAGCTTCTAATTGTATAACTGAGATTTTCTGTATTGTTGTGTCTATTGCATTTCATTCATTTTGACTGCTATATAATAAGTATTCCATTGTGAGAATAAAGCATTTCTCCTGTTGATGGACATCTGGGTTGTTTCTATGCTTTGGCTATTGAGAACAGTGCAGCAATGAACATTCTTGTACATGTCTGCTGGTGTACATGTGTAAGAGCTTATCTTGGGTATATTCCTACGAGTGGAGTTCCTGGGCATATAAGTGTTCAGCCATAGAAGATAAACTGCCGAACTATTTTCCAAGATGGCTCACTAATTTATGTTCCTATTAGAACTGGGAGAAGATAATGCATACATGTGACAAAGGATATGTATCCAGAATATATATCCACAAATTAATAAAGACAGACAATCCAATAAATATATGAGCAATAGACTACAATAGGCACTTCACAAAGGAAGATATCTAAATGGTCAACAATGTACAAAAAGGTATTCCACAACATTAGTCAACAGAAAAATGCAATAAGATACCACTACACTCCCAAATATCTTTTTATAATTGGTTTCCTCAAAAAAGGATCCAAATAGGGTTCACACATTGCATTTGATTATGTCTCTCAAGTTTCTTTTAATCTAGAATGTTCCTCTCTTTATTTTCATGGCATTAACTTACTGAAATGGATAGATCAGATGTCTTGCAGAATATACAACATTTAGGATTTGCCTGATTGCTTCTTTTTGGCATTACTTAACTTTTTCTCTACATTTTATGTGTATTAGAAATTACATGTTTGATTAGATTCCAATGAGACATTATTGACTCTGTTTTGTGTAACACCAATCAGCACATAATATTTAGTTGTCCTACTTTGAGGCCAAGATTGACCAGTGGTAAAACTGATCTTTCCATTTTAAAGTTGCATTTTATGTAGGGCGACACTTTGGTATCCTAAAAATATCCATTTCTCAATCAACCATTTATTTAGGGTTTTAGCATACATTGATGATTATTGCTTGAATCAATTGTTTCATTTAAGGTTGTAAAATGTTGATTTTCTAATTCTAGCATTCTCACACTTATTTACTAGAATTATTCTGCATAGAACTTTTCTTTATAAACAATTTAGCTATTTGCAAACTCTATTAGGACTATTTGGGTACTATGAAATACTCTTCATACAGAGAAGGCAAGATAAATTTTTAATTCTTTCTCTTTAATTATCATATTTTCAGTGTAAGGATTGGTGCACTAGCCAGTAGTGAAAATGAGTTTTGAGTTTTGATCTCTTGCTTCCTATTTTTTCAGCATCATTTGATCTTATGGATATTCACAAATTGTTATACTTCAATCCTCTGTAGTCGTTAGTCTTTTTCTTGTTAAAATTGTCTTGTCTTTGGCCAGGGAGAGGCCCTTCAAGTTGGCTCCTGTGTCCTTCGGAATGACTCCTGTAGTCTTTGATAACTTTCTTGCCTTCTGACACACTGAAAGGCCCCAGGCTTTTGTAACTGGTGTCCGGTTTAGCTGCAATGTAAGGAGAGGGCAGTTTAAGATATCAATCTACTGATATTTGGTTGATTCTTTATGGTCAACTTCTGTAAATGTTCCATGTTTGCTTGGAAAGAATGTATAATATTCTGAAGTTGTCAGGTGCCTGCTTTAGATACATCCAATAGGTCAAATATGTTAATTGTGCTGTTCAAATTATCTAACAGCAGCCTACTAACCTTTCATTTGCTCCATTAGTCAAGTAGCGAGATTGTAAAATCTCCCCTCACTATAGTCATTTTACCTCTATCTCCTCTCTATTTACTCTCAGAATTTTACTTATCATCCTGAAACTACTCTTGTCAAGGTCACCAATGACTTGAACATTGCTAAATAACTCAATGGTCAGTTTCTCAGTCTTCTTTTTACTTGACCAAGTAGCAAAATTTGAAGAAGTTCATCCCTCTCTCCCTTTTAAAACACTTTCTTCACTTTGCTTCCAGTACATTACTCTCTCTGGTGTTTTTTTTTTTTTTTAATAATTTTATTTATTTATTTTTCCCCCAAAGCCCCAGTAGATAGCTGTATGTCATAGTTGCACATCCTTCTAGTTGCTGTATGTGGGACGCGGCCTCAGCATGGCCGGAGAAGTGGTGCGTCGGTGCGCGCCCGGGATCCGAACCCGGGCCACCAGTAGTGGAGCACACGCACTTAACCGCCAAGCCACGGGGCCGGCTCTCTCTCTGGGTTTTTGTCCTAATTCCCTGGCTCCACTTTCTTTTCTCCTATGCTGCTTCCTCTTCATTTATCTGACCTTCAAATGCTGGAGTTCCCTCCAGATATCAGTCCTCTCAGATCTCTTCTCATCTAGTCTCATGGCTTTAAATATAATTAATATTCTAAAAGCTCATGAAAGTATATCTCTTGTCAGACTTCTCCGCTGGATTCCAGATCTATATATCCAATTGTCTGGTAGACTCTATGCTTGGAAATCTAGGCATCTCCCCAGTAAGCTGTCCATCTAGAATCCCAAACCAGTTTGTCCTGTGGCTTTCCATCTCAGCAGATGGAAACTGCATCTTTCAAGTTGATCAGGCCAAAACTCTTGGCATCATCTTTGATTCTTTTCTTCCTCTACTGAACCACACCAAATCTATCAGCCAATCTATACAGCTCTACCTTGAAAACATCTCAAGAAACTGACTACTTCTCAATACATCAACCAACATCACCCAGAGACAAGCCACTACTACCTCAAGCCTCTTGATTTGCATCTCTGGTTCCACACTTGCTCCGCTGCCCTCTCTTATTAATAGGTCCTATAAGACAATCCCTTTAAAACGTAAGTCAGGGGCCGGCCCGGTGGCTTAGCGGTTAAGCGCACGCGCTCCACTGCTGGCGGCCCGGGTTCGGATCTCGGGTACGCACCGCTTCTCCGGCCATGCTGAGGCCGCGTCCCACATACAGCAACTAGAAGGATGTGCAGCTATGACATACAACTATCTACTGGGGCTTTGGGGGAGAAAATAAATAAATAAATAAAATCTTTAAAAAAAAAAAAACAAAAAAAAACGTAAGTCAGGGCCGGCCCCGTGGCTTAGCGGTTAAGTGCACGTGCTCCGCTGCTGGCGGCCCGGGGTTCGGATCCCGGGCGCGCACCGACGCACCGCTTGTCTGGCCATGCTGAGGCCGCATCCCACATACAGCAACTAGAAGGATGTGCAACTATGACATACAACTATCTACTGGGGCTTTGCGGGGGAAAAATAAATTAAAAAAAAGAAAAAAAGAATTCACACCAAAAAAAAAAAAACGTTAAGTCAGATTGTGTCAATCCTCTGCTTAAAGCCTTCTCAGAGTTTCTGATTCCTTGCAAAACAAAAGCCAAATCCTTTCCTACACTCATCTTCAAGGCACCACTTAATCTGGCCCTCAATCTCTTTCTAACTTCATCAGTTAGTACTCTCTTCTTTCCTCACTTTTCTCTGACCATAATGCCCTGCTCCTTACCATTCCTTGAACATGTCAGGCATGCTCTCACTGCAGGGTCTTTGAAGTTTCTGTTCTCTATGGCTAAATGTTCTTTATGCAAATTTCTCCGTGACTCATTCCCTCACCTCCTTTATTTTTTTTTAAAGATTTTACTTATTTATTTTTCCCCCCCAAAGCCCCAGTAGATAGTTGTATGTCATAGCTGCACATCCTTCTAGTTGCTGTATGTGGGACGAGGCCTCAGCATGGCCGGAGAGGCGGTGCGTTGGTGCGCACCCGGGATCCGAACCCGGGCCGCCAGCAGCGGAGCGCGAGCACTTAACCACTAAGCCACGGGGCCGGCTCCCTCACCTCCTTTAATTCTTTGCTCAAATGTCATCTTCTAGTTCCACTTTCAGTAGTGGCAAACTAGCTTATTTCAGAGTAATCCATACAAAGATAATTATAAACTCTGCACCATGTATATTTTACACACACATCCCACCCCCTGTGTGAAGGCAGTGGGGAGCAACTAAAAGCAGGCAATATGGAGGGAAGTCGACCCTTGAAAACAGAAAAGTACACTGTGAGGCATTAACATTCATACAGATTATCACCTAAGGGTACTTCCCAGCCTCTGCGGCATGGGGTAGCTAAATGCAAGCAGAAAGCCACAGTCTTACTGGCTTGAGAAGTTGGAAGGTGAAGTTTGAGGCTACTGCAGTGGTTTAAAAATGAAGAGTTAAATTCCAGAAAGGAGGGAGCTGTAAAGAGAAGAGACTCAAGATCTACATGTAAATTCTGCCCAAATCTTTGACTGGTGCCTGAACCTCGCAAGTTTGTGGAAACTCCAAAGAGCCTAGGGAAGTCAACAGCTAGGAAACTAAAAGAATGGAGAAGATATTTCAGCTACTGCTTATCTCAGCGGAGACACATTGCATTTTAAATCCAGCCAAGGTAACTTTTTAGGACAAAAGTCAACACTCTTCAGAGAAGTATAACAAAATTCAGAGTGTCTACAACATACCATTTACAACATTCAGTATAACGTCAAAATTACTAGATAAGCAAAAGATATAGGAAAGGTGAGCAAGAGTTAGGAGGAAGTCTTCAATAGAGAATAACTAAAATAATTTGGCTGTTGCAGTTACAAAGTAGGGTATTTTTTAATGTGTGTGTGCATGTGTGTGTTAAAATATAAATAACATAAAACTTACCACTTTAACCATTTTTATGTGTACAACTCAGTGGCATTAAGTACATTCACAATATTGTGTAATCATCATCACTATTTCTGGAATTTTTTCATCACCCCAAACAGAACCACTGTACCCATTAAACAATAACTCTCCCTATATCCCTCTCCTACCCTGGTAATCTTTACTTTCTCTCTATGAATTTGCCTATACTAGGTACTTTATATAAGTGGAATCATACAACCTTTGTTCTTTTATGTCTGGTTTTATTTCACTTAGCATGATGTTTTCAAGGTTCATCTATATTGTAGTGTGTATCAGAATTTCTTTCTTTTGTATGGATGAATAATATTCCATTGTATGTATATACCACATTTTGTTTATCCGTTCATTAATGGACATTTGAGTTGTTACCATTTTTTGGCTATTGTGAATATGCTGGTGTGAACATTCGTGTACAAATAGCAATTTGAGTCCCTGCTTTCTTTTGGATAACATACTTAGGTCCGGAAATGCAGAATCACGTGGTAATTCTAAGTTTAACTTTTCTTTTCCTTTCTTTCTTTCTTTCTTTTTTTTTTTTTTGCTGAGGATGATTCACCCTGAGCTAACATCCACTGCCAATCTTCCTCTTTTTGTATGTGAGCCACTGCCACAGCATGGCCACTGACAGATGAGTGGTGTAGGTCCGTGCCCAGGAACCGAACCTTGGCTGCCAAAGCAGAGCAAGCCGAACTTAACCACTAGGCCACTTGGGCTTGCCCTATACAATTTCTGTTCTTTTAAATTTGCTAGGTGTGTTTTATGGCCCCAAATGTGGTCTATTTTGGTGAATGTTTGAAGTAAGTTGAGAAAAATGTGTGCTCTGCTGTTTTGCATGAAGCATTCTGTATAAATATCAGTTAAATTCAGCTGACTAATGGTGCTGTTCAGTTCAACTATATCAACTGATTTTTTTGCCTGCTGGATTTATCAATTACTGAAAGTGGGGTGCTAAAGTCTCCAACTATTATAGTGGATTAATGTATTTCTCCTTATAGTTCTATCAGTCATTTTTACTGTGATAAAATTCACATACATAGAACTCACCATTTTAATGATTTAAAAGTGTACAATTCAGTGACGTTTAGTACTTTCAGAGTGTGTGCAATCACCACCACTATCTAGTGCCAGAAATTGTTCATCACCCAAGTGGAAATCCCAGGCTCATTAAGCAGTCACTCCGCATTCCCTCATCCCCAGTGTCCCTGGCAACCACAAATTGCTTTCTATCTCTGTGGATTTGCCTATTCTAGATAATTCATATAAATGGAATAATCATATAATATGTGGCCTTTTGTATGTAGCTTCTTTAATTTAGCATAATATTTTTGAGGTTCATCCTGTTGTAACATGTATCAGTGCTTCATTCTTTTTTACAGCTGAATAATATTCTATTGTATGGCTATAGCATATTTTGTTTATCCATTCCTCTGTTGATGGACATTTTCATTGTTTCCATCTTTTGGCTATTATGAATATAGTTAAGTTTTTTTTTTCTTTTTTTTTTTTTATAATTTTATTTTTATTTATTTTTTTCCCCCCAAAGCCCCAGTAGATAGTTGTATGTCACAGATGCACATCCTTCTATTTGCTGTACGTGGGACGCGACCTCAGCATGGTGGGAGAAGCAGTGCGTTGGTGCACGCCGGGGATCCGAACCTGGGCCGCCAGCAGCGGAGCACACGCACTTAACCACCAAGCCATGGGGCCGGCCCCTGTAGTTAAGTTTTTGCCTCATGTGTTTTGACACTCTATTTTTAGGTGCATACACTTGAAGGATTCTTATGACTTCTTGAGGAATTGACTCTATTATTATGTAATGTCTTCTTTTTCCTTGCTAATTTTCCTTGTTCTGAAATACGCTTTATCTGAAATTAATATAGCTACTCCTATTTTCTTCTGATTAGAGTTAGCATGGTGTATTTTTCTCGACCCCTTTACTTTTAACTTATTTGTAGCTTTATATTTAAAATGGGGTTCTTGTAGACAACACAAAGTTGAGTCTTTTTAAAAAAATCCACTCTGACAGCCTCTGTCTCTTAATAAGTGTATTTGGATGATTCACATTTAAAGTGATTATTGATGAATTGGATTAATATTACTGTTAATGTACTGTTAATATTACTATTAATGTAACTGTTTTCTAGTCACTGTACCTGTTCTTTGTTTTCTTTTTTCTCTTTTCTTCTTTTTCTGCCTTCTCTGGTTTGGAGTATTTTCTATTATTCCATTTTCTCTTTTCTCATAGCATATAAATTGTAGTTCTTTTTAAAAATTTTAGTGGTTGCCCTAGAGTTTTAAATATACATTTGCAACTATTCTAAGTCCACTTTCAAATAAGAGTATACTGCTTTACAGGTAGTGCAGAGTATTCCCAATTCCTCTCTCCCATCCATTATAACACTGCTGTCATTAATTTCACTTATCTATATGCTATAATAATCCATTACTATTATTACTTTGAACAGCTATCCATTAGATCAACAAAGAGTAGGAAAAATGAAAGATTTTCTTTTACCTTCATTAATTCCTGCTCTGACATTCTTCCTTCCTTTACCTTCTGACCTATACCACCTTCCTTCTCTCAAAAGAACTTCTGTCAACATTTCTTGCAAGACAGACCTACTGGCAACAAATTCTTTCAGTTTTTGTTTCTCTGAGAAAGTTTTTATTTCTCCTTCATTTTGAGGGATGATTTCACTGGATATAGAATTCTAGTTTCCCGCCTCCTCCCTCCGCCGCCCCTGACACTTTAAATATTTCACTCCATTCTCCTTGCTTACATGGTTTCTGAAGAGGAGTCCAATGTAATTCTTATCCTTGTTCCTCTATAGTAAAGGTGTCCCACCCTCCCACCCCTGGCTTCTTTCAAGATTTTCTCTTTGTCTTTGGTTTTCTCCAGTTTCAGAATGATATGCGTAGGTGTAGATGTTTTGGTATGTCACCTGTTTGGTGTTCGCTGAGTCCCCTGGCTTTGTGGTTTGGTGTTATTAATTTTGGAAAACTCTCAGCCATTATTACAGCAAATATTTCTTCTGCTCCTTTACCTCTTTCTTCTCCTTCTGGTATTCCAATCACTTGTATATTACACCTTTTGTAATTGTCCCACAGTTCTTGGATATTCTATTCTGGGTTTTTTTCTTCTTTTTTTCTTTCATTTTTTTTCTTTACATTTCAGTTTGGCAAGTTTCTATTGACGTATCTCCAAGCTCATTGATTCTTTATTTGACCATATTCAGTCTACTGATAAGCCCATCAAAGATGTTCTTTATTTGTTTTTGATTCTTAGCATTTTCTTTTGATCTTTTTTAGCGTTCCCATCTCTTTGCTTACATTACCCATCTGTCTTGCATATTGTCTACATTTTCCATTAAAGTCCTTTAACATATTAATCATAATTATTTTGAATTTCCTATCTGATAATTCCAAAATCTGTGTAATATCTCAGCCTGGATCTAATGCTTGCCTTGTCTCTTCAAACTGTTATTTCTGGGCCGGCCCCGTGGCTTAGCGGTTAAGTGTGCTCGCTCTGCTGCTGGCGGCCCAGGTTCGGATCCTGGGCACGCACCGAGGAACCGCTTCTCCGGCCATGCTGAGGCTGTGTCCCACATACAGCAACTAGAAGGATGTGCAGCTATGACATACAACTATCTACTGGGGCTTTGGGGGAAAAATAAATAAATAAATAAAATTAAAAAAAAACAACAACTGTTATTTCTTGCCTTTTAGCATACCTTGTAATTGCTGAAAGCTGGATATGATGTATTGGGTAATATAAACTGAAGTTAATAGGATTTAGTGTGAGATTTATGTTAATCTGGCCAGTAGCTGGACTATGCTTAATGTTTGCTATAGCTGTAGGTGCCAGAGGCTTCAGTTTCCTCTAGAGTCTTTGCTTTCCCCTCTGTTGTCTCTGGGATTCCCTGAGATCTCATTCTTAGAGTCTGTGTCCTGTAGCTCTTACAAGTTGCAACCCACTGTTATTACACAGGAGCCCTATCGATGTCATGCTATGGTGTGTGGGAGGGGAAGGATTCTGTAATCTTATAATTAAATCTCATCTTTTAGTGGGTCTGAGTCCCTGAAGTCCCTGAGTTCTGAAGTCTGAAAAACTTCAGAAGTGTTTCTCAGGCTTGTTTCCCTTTTCCCCTTTGGTGAGACAGAAAAGCTAGAGGGGCCAGGCGTTGGCTAATTGACATTCCCTCAAAGAGATAAGGCTCTGGTAATATCATTCACCTAGGAGAACAGGCCTTTGTTATAGAGAACACTCTGAGTGTATTTCAAAAAGGTTACTTTTCCCCTTTCTCTGCCCCAAAAATGAGGGGTTTGGGTTTCTCAGATTTTCACCCTGAGAACCTAGTGGGGTTCCTAACAGTTTATCACACTCAAGCTAATCCATACTCACTCTCATCAAAATTACCATTTAAGTGTTCCTAACAGTTTATGGCTCCAGCGGCGTTTGCTCCAAGTAAGCTGATCTTGGTTGTTATTATCTATGTTTTTCCATCTCTCCACAATTCAGGGTGGTGGTTTTCCCTGTGCCCTCAATTCTCTGAAGGGTTTAAGAAAAGTCATTTATTTTTGGTTTGTTCAATTTTTTCCTTTATTGTAAGGACAGAAGTGACGACTTCTAAGCTCCTTAAATGTCAGAGCTGCAACCAGAAGTCCTAGATTTTTTCACAGGTATTCAAAGTTTAATTTCCAAAAAAGTCATTATAATATTTCACATCCTCAAAATCAATGATTCAATATTCATTTACTTGCATTGTCACCAGTGCTGGATGTTATAAATCTTTGTAATTTCCCAGCTAGCTCTGCAGCTATGTTGTCCATGTCACTAAGTGCTAGCCAGGAGGATGTGAAGGAAAGTAATGTGGGAAACTTCAGATCCCTGTTCTTAAAGTAAACTGATGTGCCTCCTTTCCCCTCCTCCACTTGGCCCCTTGGGATGTGAATGTGACGGTGTGCCATCTTGGGCTGGGCGAATAAGGTCACCACCCTCGGGGTGATGGAAAACAAGAAAGAAGATCCACACCAGTCCTGTACTACCTAACTGCAGACTATTAAATGTGAGGATAGAAAAATCAGTTTTCATCTTATTTTAAGGCACTATTATTTCAGGTCTCTTACAGCCCACTAAATCTCTATCTCAAAACATTAGCCCTATCTTTAACAATAAAGGGACTTGAAGGAATTTAAATCAAACCCACTCCAGTCTCCTGAGTTATATGCCACTGTTTTCTAGTATTTTCATTGTCTTTTATAATTTTATTTATTTATTTTTCCCCCAAAGCCCCAGTAGATAGTTGTATGTCATAGCTGCACATCCTTCTAGTTGCTGTATATGGGACACAGCCTCAGCATGGCCGGAGAAGCGGTGCGTCCCTGCGCGCCCGGGATCCGAATCCCGGCGGCCAGCAGCGGAGCGCGTGCCGTTAACCGCTAAGCCACGGGGCCGGTGCATTTCACTGTCTTTTTAAATGCTGTACGTCACTTCTGCTATTTTGTTCCACTGTCAATGTTGTTTTCTATTTACACACATTTTAACATTTTCTTTGCCCACCATTCCTTCTTGGTTCTCAAATCCTCCATCTGGGACCACTTATATTATTAATAGCATGCCAATACTTCTCTTCAGCCCCCCTCACTACACACCTCTTTAGTCCATGACAACGAGTTTTGAAGAGACTGGGTGAGACACAGGTGAGACCCAGCTGAAGGAAAAGTGAACCCCCTGGGACAGAAGGAGTGCACCCTAGCCTAGGAGCACAGGATCATGGGAAAGAGTGAAGAGCCAGCAGAAGCACAGAGGCCAGACGGAGCGGCTCGGACCCTGGGATTGGGATGTGGCAAGCAAATATGGAGAGAGTGTGCTTCTGAGGCAGTATTTGGAGATTCCCAGACTGACCACGACCCCCAGCCATACTTTGGACTGGAGGAAACACCCCCAGAGGCGTCATGATGAAGAATATCCTATCCAGGACCACAAGGGGAAACGTGCAGAGCGCCAACCCAAGGTCTGAGAATCTTGCAGACAGGGCGAAAAAGAAAAATACACAGAGAGAGACAGGGAGAAAGAGCGCTTTCCAAGGAACAACCTTCATCCCTCCCGCCCTCTCTGGGGGATTGAATTCCCAGTCAAAAGAGTGGAAGCCAGAAGATGAAGTGCTGGTAGGCGGAAACAGACAGCCCCACTGGCAGTGGGTGAGTGGTGAAGTGGCCATAACGTCTGCCGTTGAGTCGACCCTGCCCTCCCCAAGCGACTCTCCTTGATCGTGGTACTAGGGTTATGGAAGATTTTAGCACTGAGGGTGAGTAGGGGGCGCATTAGAGTCATAAGCACGTTCTCTGACCTCTTTTGGCATTTTTCCTCCAAGTCTAAAATGAGTTCCTGATCAGGTCTTGTGTTCCTGTATTTGGAAATGTCTCCCTCAGGCTGGAGAGGGGCTTCCTACAACTGCCGGTCCAAGCCAGGCACACCTTAAGAAAACCCAGGAAAGACTTTAAGGAAGAAAACAAAAATTCACACTCAGCCACACAGCGAAACACAGCAACACAGCCACCAGGTCACCGGGAGGAATGGGGACCTCAGGATGTCCAGGCCCAGCGGGTAAGCGACATCCCTCCACCGGGACGGGCAGCTCCGGGGGCTCGGGCTGTGGCTCCAGGCGCCGAAGCGCCTGAGGGAGCAAAGCCGCCCAGAAGCACACAGGCAGTCCCCTCTTGGAGTCACAGGCCAGATCCCTTTCGGGACAGTCCGAAGCACACCTTCAAGGCCAACTTGAGGAAGGGAGATCACCCCTAGGCTCCTGATCCGGCTTGGTCATCCTAGACCCTGCCTGGGCTTCCTCCATTCTCAGGACCCCCAACCTCCCATTCATCCATCTATCTATCTTTCCTTCCTTCTAACTTCATACCTTCCTTTTTCTTTCCTTCCTTTTTTCCTTCCTTCCTTCCCTCCTTCTTCCCATCCATCCATGTATCTGAAGGACCCGCTGGAAAACAGGTCACAGTCCGACACTAAAGCACCGGCCACAGCCTGTGCCTGCACGTGTCCAACACCAGAGGGCGCTCCTGCCACCTCTGAGCCTCGGGGCCAGATCGCTTAGCAACTGCGTGGGTCGTTGTGGGGGGGGGGGGGAGGCGCTCAGTTGACCGCACGTGCGCAGTTGGTTGGCCGGCTGCGACTCCAGGAAGTTGGGCCCCGGAGGTGAGGCGGGGACGGTGGGGGAGAGGAGGAAGGATGGGAGAGGGGGAGGGAGTAGGGAGGGCATGCCAGCCCTACTCTCCTCAGGCCTTCGAGTCCCAAATCTCTAGGTGGCTGCCGCCACCATCTCCATATCCTCTGCGGCCGCGCCGCCCTCTCCCGCCGCCCGCCCCAGGCACCGCCCCAACTGCCACCGTCACAGCCACCCCTGTGGCAGCCTTCCTTGGTCGCGAGACGCGGGCAGGCCGGGCCCCTCTGTGGACCCAAATCTGGACCTGGGTGGGTGGGAATGGGGTCAGATGGGGAGATGTGATCCGGTGAGTTGCGGGTGATGAAGATCCCCGAGTCCCGACCTGGGTGATGGTTGGGTCAACCACAAATCTCTTGACCCTGGGACCCATGCCTCCCCAAGACATGAGCAGAGGAGGCCCATGCCCTGCTGCCACAGCCCAGGGGTCCCTGCCTGTCCCAGTGCCTCCCAGAAATCTATTGAAAGCCCCTCCACCCCCCACTGGTTTCCCCACCCACAAAACCACCGTCTTCCCTCAGGTAGTACCTGGGCATGGCCCTCCAGGACATGGCCGTGGAGAAACAGCCCAGGCATAGACCGCTGGTGGGCACTTGGGCCACTGACAGAAATCCTCCGTGTCAGGCCTTCGTCACCTCCTCAGTGGGGATCATCCTGAAAGGGCTCTAGCCATTCTTGAAGGAACCATGTTGAAGAACAAGCAGTTTCTTCCAGCCCATGTGATTGTCACTGACAGTTTCCTCAACGGCTTTCTGGGCTCTGTCCCCTCCCTTGTTCCAAATTCTGGTGATGGCAGCACCCCACCTCTGGGGACATCTGCCAAAACTCATCAGAACACCAACAAAAATGCGGTGTGTTTTCCTTGACGTGAATTATGCCGAAAGACAGGTTTATGGATAGGTCCAGGGGAGTTACCAACATATGTTCAGTCATAGGCGAAAGACACGGAAGGGAAACACTCAGTCTGGACCAGGAAGGGAATCTCTGTTCTGAGTTTAAAAACAAAACCAAACCAACCAAGGAAATGAAAAAAAGGTGTGCTCGTGACTGAAGGAGAACGGAAGCCACGAGCTGAGCAGAAGGCTTGAAGAAGAGGTGAGACCCAGCTGAAGGAAAAGTGAACCCACTGGGCCAGAAGGCATGCACCCTAGCCTAGGAGCACAGGATCATGGGAAAGAGTGAAGAGCCAGCAGAAGCGCAGAGGACAGAAAGACCGGATCAGACCCTGTGGCATTGGGATCTGGCAAGAAAAGTTGGAGAGGGAGAGTATGTTACTGTGGCAGAGATTCCCTGACTGACCACGACCCCCAGGCATGCTTTAGTCCGCAGGAAGAAGCTTCAGAGGGGTCACCATCAAGACTGTCCTATCCAGGACCACAAGAGGAAACGTGCAGAGAGCCAACCCCGGGTCTGAGAAGTCTGCAGACAGAGTAAGATAGAAAAAGAAAAAAGAAAAAAAAAAAAAAAAAGAAGAGACAGAGAGACAGGGAGAAGGAGCTCTTTCCAAGGAAAAACCCTGGTCCTGAAAACGCCCCACCCCTAGACCTACACTCACCCCCTAGGGACAGACTTCTCAGTAAAAAGAGTGGAAGCCAGAAGATGAAGTGCTGGTAGGCCGAAACAGACAGCTCAGCTGGCGGTGGGCCAGCAGTGAGTGGGCCATAAAGTCTGCAGTCGAGTCGATCCTGCTGTCCCCAAGCGACTCTCCTCTTCTTGATCCTGGTGCTAGTGTTGGGGAAGATTGGAGGATTGGGGGAAGCGGGGTGGTAGGGTGGCACCAGAGTCCTGAGCACCTTCCCTGAGCTCTTTGGCCATGTTTCCTTCAAGGGTAAAATGAGTCCCTGGTCAGGTCTTTCTGTGTTCTTGTGTTTGGAAAGGTGTCTCTCAGGATGGACAGGCGCTTCCCACAACTGCCGGTCTGAAGCCATCACCAAGCCAGGCACCCCTTAGGAAAACTCAGGAGAGACTTCAAGGAGGAAAAAAAATTTACACTCAACCACACAGCAAGACAGCCATGGTCACTGGGAGGAATGGGGTCTGCAGGATGCCCAGGCCCAGTGAATAAGCCTCATCCTTTCACCAGGACAGGCAGCCACAGGCTTGGGCTACGGCTCCAGGTGCTGAAGCCCCTGAACAAGCAAAGCCAACCAGAAGCACACAAGAAATCCCATTCTCGGGTCACAGGGCAGACCCCTTGCAGGACAGTCCCAGGCACAGCCTCCAAACCGACCTGAGGAAGGGATACCACCGCCTGGCTCCTGATCCTGCTGAGTCAGCCAGGCCTCTGCCCCGCCTTCCTCCACTCTTGGGAGCCCCAACCAGCCATTCATCCATCTATCCATCTTTCTTTCCTTTCTTTTTACTTTTTTTGACTGAAATAAAGAGTCTAAGTGATATTAGT
Source organism: Ceratotherium simum simum (assembly GCF_057802395.1). Taxonomy (NCBI): domain Eukaryota; kingdom Metazoa; phylum Chordata; class Mammalia; order Perissodactyla; family Rhinocerotidae; genus Ceratotherium; species Ceratotherium simum. Next base: position 27,926,782 of record NC_141932.1, read on the forward strand.
GAAGGAGTTTATTCAATAATTACCATGAAGTGTTCAAATTCCTGGAAGCAGTTCCTGGAAAACAGAGTGCTCTGTTGGAACTACTCTGAGGTGTGTGAGTTTAAGTGTAGTTTATCTCTCTTTCACAAAACAGTGTACATGCAGGGAAGAGGAAAAGAGAAAAACTTAGAACTAGATTTCAAAAAAAAAAAGGATAGAGTATGTCGGGGGAAGAGGGAGGATCTCCCTCTGCCCTTTTCCTTAAGGTTCTTATGGCTGGCCAAATAATTAACAAGACAGGTTAGCAGGAGAAAATAATACTAAGTTTAATAACATGTATACGTGGAAGAAAGCAGAAATTCTCGTCTTAAATACCATGTTCAGCCAACGACAAAGGAGGATGTTGGGGGTGGGGGGAGTCAGTTACAGGAGATTACCACTAAAGCACAGTAAACAAGAGTAAGATTATTATGCAGATTTAAGGCCTCACCTTTCACATTGATAAGCTTCTGGAAATGAGGCCATCCCCCCCTCTTCCCAAAACAGAGAGGGAGATACCTTTACAAATGGAGATTTCCCTTATAAATGTAAATGTTTGTCTGGCAACTCCTTGCAGGGCCATCCAGAGAATGTGGCCAGAGAGACAGAACTTCCGATAAGAGGGGCTTGTTGGTGCCTTTCCTATTGTAACATTTATCCTACATTATCTTTACAGCCATCATGATAGATCTGTTCCAGAAAGGAGCCACCATGCCAAATTCTTTAGGCAGTTAGTGGGGGAGGTCAAACGTCCCTCAGAGAAAACAATCAAGGTAAAGAGATATTTTAGGATGGTCAAATCTTGATCTCCCACAAGTACATCTGGACTTTTCTCTTGGTTGAAGGTAACATAAACAAGAATTTCTTGGTTACATCAAACAAGTTCAGAGATGCTGATGTTATCTATGTGTGGAGGGAGGCAAGGACCACGGTCGTTAATTATTTCCCCAATCTCTAATAAATGCAGCTGGGAAATGTGAGAGCGAGGTACTCCTTGATCTTTTCCTATTGAGGATCTGTCCAGCTGGGGTCTTCAGTCACGAGGTGTGGGTTGCAAGGTCATTTTGACACAGATTGAAGACGGCCTGCACCACTGCTTCACACCAAAAGTCTGTCCACACTTTCGTTCTTCCTTCCTTCCTCCCTCCACTGGAGGACCCACTGGAAAACACAGGCCACAGCCCACCACTAAAGCTGAAGAAACAGCCTGTGCCTGCACCTTTCCACCACCAGAGGGCGCTCCCGCTCCCTCAGTACCTGGCAGCCACATTGCTTAGCAACCGTGGTGGTCACTGTGAGGTCAGAGGCACTCCTGCCTGCCCATGCGCAGTTGGTAGCCCGGCTTCAACTCTCGGAAGCTGGGCTCCCGGAGTGGGTGGGGAGAGGAGGACGCAGGTGGGAGGATGCAGATGGGGAGGCAGTGTCCGCCTTCGTCTCCTTAGGTCCCGAGGTCCCAGATCTCTAGGTGGCTGCCGCTGCCCCGGCAGCCCCAGCCTCCGCCCCAGCTGCCACCATCACCACCCGGACTTAGTGGCGAGAGGCGCGCACGCCGGAGCCCCTCTGTGAAGCCGAATCTGGACCGGAGTGGGTGGGAATGCGGTCAGATGGGGGGTGGGAAGGATCAAATCCGGTGAGGCGGGGGCGGTGAAGCTCCGCCGTCCCGCTCCAAGTGGTGGTCGGGTCAACCGAAAATCTCTTGACCCTGGGACCGGTGCCTCCCCTCCTCCCCTAGACGTGGGCGGAGGAGACCCATGCCCTGCCGCCACAGCCCAAACGCCTTCCAGAAATCTGTTGAAAGCCACGCCCCTCCCCCCCCTTCGCCCCACGCCCTTCCTTCAGGTAGTGGCCGTGGAGACCCAACTCAGGCATAGACCGCCGGTGGGCACTTGGGCGACTGACGGAAATTCTCCGTGTCAGGCCTTTGTCAGCTCCACGGTGGGGACAATCCTGAAAGAGCCCTAGCCGTCCTCAAAGGAACCACGCTGAATAAGGAGCAGTTTCTTCCAGGTCCATGTGATCGTCACTAACAGTTTCCTCAAAGGCTTTCCGGGACAAGAAGGTTAAGAATGCGGCCAAGTCCAGCGTCCCCAAAGTTCCCAAGGGCCGCAAGTGGGCACGCCAGCCAGCTAGGTCTCTCCGGCGTTTGGTTTTTCTACTCCGAGTGTGTGTAGGTCTTGTACGTTTACCCGGGCCAGGGCCGCGGAACCTGTTCTGAGCCGAGGGAGGGGCTCGGGCCGCTCCACGCCTTCTTCATCCCTCCCATCCCCCGCCGTTGTAGTGATTTGTTGTTGTTTGTTTTAGATTTTTGAAACAGCCCTGTGCCCCCATTGGCTCTCGCCTGTGGCAACGGCTGTTGCCATGGTTACCAGCCCCTGTGCGCCAATGGCGGAGGCCGCGCCAGCCCATCCCAGCCGGGCGCCACGGCCTCCGCTCCGCCCTTTCCAGCTCCCCGCCCTCCCCGCCTTCGGGTGCGCGAGGAACAATCGTGCGGGGCGCGTGGCAGTTCTCGCCATCCCGTCAGCCTTTTTGGGTGCACAATAAATTGTTTAAACCTTTGAGCCGCTCTGCTTTCCCTCCGAGTGGAACAGGAAGGGGCATGGTTGGTGCGTAGCTTGGGTTGGGTGGTGGGCCCCAGGGGTCCTCGTCGCCCCGGACCTGTTAGCTGGGGAGGCGGCGGCTGGTTGATCCCAGAAGGAGCCTCAGGACAGATCTCCCGTGGTCCCGTGAGCAGAGGTGGAAACGTGCTGGAGATAGGCTGGTAAGGTCCCTGACAAGGGTCCACTGGCTGTGGGGTAGGGGGAGCGGTGGCTTTTGGGTTTACTGGTCAGGGCCCCTCAGCTCTTACGAGGTCACACCAGGCTGGACCTTTGCAGAGATTGGTTATTCTGAATTTGGTGAGACTTCATGTTGATGTGGGAAGGATAGTGGAGATGTGGAGGCCCCGGGCTCTGGCTCACACCCTCACCCTGAGGTGTGGCCTGAGCAAGGCACTGATCCTCTCAGCTTGTTGGTTAATCTGGAGTGCAGATGAGACTGGAGGGTTACTGGGCAAATTGGGAAGAAGGACCCTCAGCCCTGGGACACCTGGTGTCCAGCATATGGACTAATTAATCCATCTGGGCACTAAGCTGAGGCCTATTCTGACAGATGTTTTATGAAAGGACAACTCAGCAAAAGGAGGACCCTGGGGCAGTGGGAAGCCAGGGAATGTTCTAGAACAGTGGGTATGTTCATGGTACCAAGCTGGGCAAGCCTGGGCTGGGGTTAGGTGAGAGATGCAGGGGATCTCTTTCCATCCCTGTGTAAGAGACTACAGGTGGTGGGGGGAGGGGCAATAGGTTGGGGGAGGAGAGGGGAGGGAGCACCACTGGAGAAGAGCCTCTGGCCTACTGGTACACCCCACCTGGGCCTAGCAGCTGCTACCCTTCCCTGGCACATCTCTGGTGGGGTCACAGAGCAGACCCCTCAACCACCTACTACCCTGCAGGCCCCTTTCCACACGGAGCAAGTGGCCGCTCCACTCCCTCTTCAAGTCTCTTCATATCCTGCTGGGGGCTCCTTACTGCTTCCCGCCTCAGGGAGCTGCAGGGGCAGGTGCCAGTGTGTCTTACCTGCCCTGCCGTGTGCTGGGCCCAGAGGACACGGCAGTGGACAAAACCAGCAAAAGTGCCTGCCCTGCCCAGCCCTCCCAACCAGTGGCGGAGGACAGTCACAGATGCACCCCTCAGCACAGCATTGCTCTCTAGGCAGAAGTTCAGATGGGGCCCTGACCGGAGTATGACTGATGGCAGCAGGAGGCACTGTCTAGAGCAAGGAGGAAATGGCAATGCTAGACTTGGCTGTGGATGTGTTGGTTCTGGGGAACTGAGGGCATCCAGGAAGCAGGCAGGAGGCCTAGGTTGGAGACGGAGGGACTATGGTGGACCAGGGCTGACAGCTCTACCCATCCTGCCAGCCCAGCTCCTGGCCACTTGCTGATCACTAACAGCTTCATCTCCTTTGCAGTTTTGACTGGGGGCAGTGTGCCCGGTGCCCTGCTGCAGGGCCATTGTGCCAGCCCAGGTCCTGTCCCACACTGCCTGCAGGGCCAGTCAATAGGCCACCAGCAGGTAGAGGCCATGAGAGACCTTGGCCTCCCCAGGATTCTGGAGAATGGGGCTCCTGACCAGCTAAATGTGATCCCTCAGATTCTGTCTATTCTATTCTAAACCAGAAATCCAAGCCCAGATGCCACCTGGGCTCTCACCCCAGTTGTCCAAGTAAGAATCTGAGGCTGGGGCCTGGGACTTGGCTTTTTGACCCTCTCTCAGGTGGCTCTGAGGTTCAGAGAGGGTTGGGAAGGGCTGCTGCAGGGGACCTGGGCATGTGGACACTGCTTCTTTCTGCCCTACAATTCACACCGAGCTTCATCTTTTTCTCTGAGCCCTCTGTAACCAAAGCCCCCCACCCTGCTGACTGACTGCCCTATGAGGACATCCCTGAGCTCCAGGGCCCCAAAGTGCCCTTCAGGTCATCCTTGTTCTGCAGTGCCTTTCCATATTTCCCACCCAAATCCGCCCTTTGCTACTCATACCACCTGGCTTTCCCAGTGGCCTCCCGCTTCGATGCTGCTGCCCCTCACCCCTCACCCCTCACATCACCCCCTCTCCATTCCTTGAAGACTTGGGCCCCTAGCTTGCTGTGTCCTTTCCCAAGGCCTGCCTCCTCCAGGAGCACTGGAGCACCCAGTGGACCAGCCCTCAGTGGGGCCTCCCACTCTTCTGATAAGGAAGAGCACTTTAATTTTCCTCTGGGGATCCAACCCACCCTACTCAGGCCACATGGCTCTGGGGGTCTGACCCCTCCAATTCCAGGGATGGTCACATGATCAAAGACCTGGCCAATGAGTGTTCAGTTGGTTATTCATTTTGCCACAATGATTGGGTCAGAAATGGGTTCTTGACCCCAGTGGGTTCAATGAGAGTCAATCTTGGAACTTTTCCTGGAACTACTGAGCAAGAGGTGCTCTCTCCCCCAGGATCACTAAAGGGTAGGGACATGGGGCCAGAGTTGCCAGAGGCCATCTTTATCAACACAAAGGGAGAGCTCACCTGGAAAAGGAGCCAAGACAGACAAAACTGGAACCAAGTAATGGAGAGACAGATACCTGAGGACGTTAATGGCGCCTCTGGATCTAGCCATGTCTGAAGCTAGATTAGCCCTGATTGTCATGTGACCTGATACATTGCCTTTTGCATAAGTTAGTTTGAATTGGATTTCTGTTACTTGTAATCTACTCTCTCCTTTGACTCACTTTACCCTCCCATGCTCACACCCTGGACCTTGTCATCCCTTCAAATTGCTCTTCCTCTGAAACCACTCTCCCAGTGTCCCACTCTCTACCCACAGGCCCCTCCCCTCCTCTCTTCCCTCCTTGCTCACTCAGACCCTTCAGCTGAGCTACACCTCTGTGGGTGGGTCCCACCCCACGCTGAAGAATGGATGGCCATAACCAGCCCCACGTGAACACTGTGTGTGTGTCAGGCACTCCGAGGAAGGCTGCACAGGCCTCATCTCAGCCTTGCAACAGCCCCACCAAGGAAGATGTTCAGCCCCAGCAAGGAAGGTGTCCAAAAGCTCATCTTACAGGTGTGGGTGCTGAGACTGGGAGGCTGTATTTTCTGCCCTGACACCACCCTCAGCTCCTGCACGGGGCTGGGGAGCCCAGGATCCACCATTTACTTACTGTGTCTCTTGGACTTGGCTTCAAGGAACCTCAATTCCAAGTGAACACTGGAGGCACATGACACTGCAAGGCCCAGCGGGAGGGCTTCCTGGGGGAGGTGACCCTGGTACAGTGAGGAGGCAAAGGACCAGGTGCATTTGCTTGTCTGTAAAATAGGGGCATAGCAATGGCCCAGGCCTGGGCTCCTTTCTGCCCACTGATTAGGAGAGGGGTCAAGCGGGGCCAGGCCCTGGAGGCTGAGATCAGGGTTCTGGGCCTGGCTGCACCATGGTCTTTCCTCCGGGGCAAGATTGTTCTCCCCAAGCCTCAGTTTCCTTATCTATAAATGGAGCCAAGAAAGATTTCTTTTACTCACCTAACTAGGGGGCATCTGAACACACTGCCTCTGGCCAGGGTCTCTGGGTTTTCCTGCCTCTATCCCTTGTACTCCCTGGCTGCAGCACTCTCCTCCTGCGATGCTGCCTCCTTCCTCTCAGGGGGCTGGGACCTGCCTCCCTGTGATCCTCCTCAGGATCCCAGGTCTGCCTTCTGGGTCCCTAGATCTGACTTCTCCCTGGCCCCGGCACAGCCCTGCAGCCACTGGAAAGGCCCTTTTCCAGGCTGTGCAGCTTTCGTGGCACACAGCATGGGGTCTGCACCCAACTGACCCCCATGGACCAACCTAGCTGAAGCTGTCGATGTGCCAGTGCTCAGCCCTGAGCACTGGGGCACACAACCTGTCGGGGGGCCTGAGCACTCAGCACAAGCGGTACTGACAGCTCTCCGCCCCAGGCATCAGACCTTGGGGGATGTGGCCAGAGGGCACGTTAGCTGCTCTGGCAGCTCCACCAGTCAGGAGGCAGCAAAGAGGCCTTGGTCTTTCCACAGCAACTACTATTGCGGCCACTTGCACTTGCAAAATGGGGACAGTGACACTCACAGAGGTGTTGGGAGAACAGAATGAAATCTCATATGTCAAGGGCCTAGTCCACAGTCATTCATTCAGTACATGCTTGCTGAACAGAGGCAGGGATGGGGACCTATCAGACCTGCTCCCTGTTCTCGAGGAGCTCAGCCATGTGCAGGAGGACAGATAAACCAGCAGCTTCCGGATAGGGACATTCCACGCTGGAGCAGCACTAGCACAGGCCCCCAGGTATAGAGAAAGCTCCTGAGTTTAGGGAATGGTGAAAGCAACAGGTAGAGTGACAGTGCATGAGGTGGAAATAGTCAGCAGGGCTTCAGGTTCCCGTGTCAGTCAGAGTTCAACAGGGAAGCAGAACCAGAAGGATATAGGCACATACACGCCTACATAATTAGATTTGTTACAGGAAACTGGCTGGTACATGTGAAAATTAATGAAGGGAAACCTCCTTTAAAATGGAGTTGGGAAGCCCTGTAGGGAGAACTCTCACGCACACACCATCTCACTTTACAATTCTGGGCAGATGTGCAACTACTTTACTACTCCAGCAGGAGGAAGGAAGAGTTTCTCCTTGCCCAGCAACAGCTCAGCCATAAGAAGCTGTCACCACCCTGAACTCTTACTTTCCTCCAATGAACTTTGCTTTAGTACAGCCCCTCCCAACTCCCACTTTTTCTCTATCAAACCAAGCTCCCCTCCTTTGTTCTCTGATTTACCTACATGGACCGCCTTAGCTTGCATTTCCCAAATTGCAATTCCTCTGGCTATTCCCAAATCAACTCATTTTGCTGGTAAGGTAACTGGCTATTTTACTTTAAAGTTGACATACACTTGCACGGCTGATTAAGCAGTCTCTGTAAGCCTGAACCTTTGTGACTGATGCTGGAGTGTGAGGTGCCCAGAGAGTCAGGAGGAGAAGAACACGAGCAGGCTAAAACACCACTAGCACAAGCTGGAACTCCAGGACGGACTGAAACTTGTGTCGGTTCTTGTTGCCTCTGACCTTGGTGATGAGGGTATCCTGCAGAAGCTGAGACCCTTTGTCACAGAGCTAACCATGCACACACCTGGCCCAGGAGTCAGTAAAACTGAAAGAGAATCCAGGGAAAGTAGGGTAATTGCAGGCCCAGGCGCTACTTCACACTAAGGAGGTAAATCAGCAGATCAGCAACCAAAATGGTGGCTTCCTCCCAAATTCGGCAAGAATATGCCTTGCAGCTCACCCTAACGGGAGACATACAAGTAAGGGAGTTCTGGGAAATGTAGGTCAGCCTAGCCACAATGACACATTACAAAGCCATCACCATTTCCCATTACAAAATGGGTGTGTGTGGAATGAGGGTGAGCAGGGACTAGACCAGGGCTCTGAAACACAGAGGTGCACACGCACCAGGCCAGGCAGGGCAGTCTGGCCACCTGGAGGACATGCAGCCCACCTGAAGAGGGGCAGTGACTACCTAGTCCTGCTGATTGTTGCCAGGCAGCAATGTGGCTCAGTGTGGTCAGAGCTTCCCACTTTTTTCAGACTGTGTCAGAAGCACCTGCTGAAAATGTTTCTAAGTTCCCTTCCAGAAGCAGGGAGTGACCTGGGCCATCCAGGGAGGCCTGGGAGCGGTCTCATATGGGGCTCAGTCATCTGAGGCACTTCCCAAGAATTTTTTATGTGGAAACTATAAACTTTTTTTGTGAAACCTCCCACTTTTAAAATGTGGGCTTAAAAAAAGAAATACTCCACCTCATAGGATGGCTACTATAAAAAAAAGAACATGTGTTGGCAAGGATGTGGAGAAATTGGAACCCTTGTGCACTGTTTGTGGGAATTTAAGATGGTACAGCTGCTGTGGAAAACAGTATGGAGATTACTTAAAAAATTAAACATAAAATTATCATATGATCCAGCAATTTTACTTCTGGGTATATACCCAAAAGAACTGAAAGCAGTGACTTGAAGAGATATTTGCATACCCACAGCAGCAACCCAAGTGTCCATCAACAGATGAATGGATAAACAAAATGTGGTACATACATGCAACAGAATGTTAGCCTTCAAAAGCAAGGAAATTCTAACTCATGCTACAACATGGATGAACCTTGAGGACATTATGCTAAGTGAAATAAGCCAGTCACAAAAAGACAAATACTGTATGACTCCACTTATATGAAATATCTAGAGGAGTCAAATTCATAGAGATAGAAAGTAGAACGGTGGTTGCCAGGGACTGGGGGATGGGGAAATAGGGAGTGATTGTTTAATGGATACAGAGTTTGTTTTGCAAGATGAAAAAGTTCTGGAGATTAGCTGCACAACAATGTGAATCTACGTAACACTACTGAACTGTACACTTAAAAATGGTTAAGATGGTAAAGTTCATGTTATGTGTATTTTACCACAATTAAAAATACATACATACATACATAGATACTGTATGGGCTTGCAGTCCCTCACCTTTGAGATCACTCAACTTGATCTTCTATGAGGGCCCTTCCGGCTGCTTCACAAGACAAGAAGCCCCAAATGGTAGTGTCCTGAAGGAGACTGAGCCAAAGGAAGCCATAAAGTGGTGAAAGCCAGAGGCCCAGCCTGCCAGTGCTGAGGGTCTGCACCAGGGGTAACAACCTCTCTGTACAGGACTGTCATTAGGATCCCAGAGCCTTGTGCAGTGCACCCTGCAGATAATGAGCTTCCAGAGGCCCCTTTTCTGGTCCACCTTCTCTTGCTTCTCCCAGCTCCTATCTTTCTTCTGGCTGCCTCTGCGAGGGGCTAGGAGTGTGGCATTGGGGCCCTGCTCCAGCCTGACTACTTGTTAAAACTTTCTGTGTTGTTCAGCTTGACTGTCCAACCCCTTTCACTGATGTCCCTAACTCCTCCAAACAGTCCTCTAGCTTCTGCGGCCCATTGGGAGTGTTGCCTGTGGAGGCTGTAGCATGCCTCTCCCCCCTGGAATCCTGGGACACAAGGTGGAGGGACAGAGAGGAGGATCCTCATTCATCTCCACGAGGGACAGCAGCCCAGAGGTAGGTTCTGGGTCTCCAACAACGTGCATCTGTTGCTCTGGGCTCCTGGGAGTTAAACCGTGGTCACCCACACTCTCCTGATTCAGAGATGGACAAATCAAGTTTCAGAGAGGGCAAAGGAGTTGGTTAGTTTTGCATATACTGGGGACCCTCCCATACAGCCTGAGCCAAAGCTCCTTTCCCCAAGGAATGAGCTTCCACCCTTCCCATCACTTGCTCCTCATGCTGGTTGAGAAGAGGAAGGGTGTGCAGGCCCAGGTGGGGATCTAGGAGTCTGAGGCCACCCATTACTTTCTCTAGTTCCCACCACCACCAACCCACCCTCCAGGCTTTCCTGGCAGCAAACAGGATCTTGTCCAAACTCTCCAAGCTTAGATACCCCTCCCAGGCTAGCAGCCCTTAGATTTGTCCTCAACTTACCTATGCCAAGCTGTGTGCCCTTGGCCAAGCCCATCCCCTGCCTGGGTCTGTTCCGCCTCTGTACAAAGCAGGGTTGGGCTTTAGGCACACAAGCTTTGCACCAGGAGATGGATCTAGATGGACCGCAGACAGGAGTGGAGGGCGGTCACCTGTCTATTAGGACCTGGAGTGCCGGGGACCCTCTGCCTCTTCTAAAGCTGCAGAGCAGGAAAGAATCCCTTTAAGGCCTGGAACCAAGCCTGGTCACTGCACGGGTAGGGTGGAGGTGAAGATGTGCTGCCATCTGGGAGTCCAGCCAAGGGGCCAGACAGCCACATCCTAAGGCTGTCTTGCCTGGCCCAGAGAACAACTGGGGCCCTGGCCTGACTTGGCCACATCTAGACAGGCAGATGAAGGCTGCCCTATGTGTCCCTGAGATTTGTTCTTTAAAAACCAAGAACAAGAGAAGATGCTCCACTGCTCTAGTAAGCAGGATTAAGTCTCAGCAAAATGGGGATTCATATGCCCCTGAAATAAGCGGAAATTTGGAGGGCAATTTGGCAAAACCTAGGAAAGCTGATGCTTTAATCAGCCAGATTAAAAAAAAATTACAGCATGAAATGTCCAAGATGATACCAATTATGTGAACCTGAAAATCACAAAATAATAAGTTTGGGACACAAGATGTGCTTTTAATATCACATTTATGTTAAAGTATGAAAACCTGCATGAAAAGGATACATGCCTCAGAGGATATTCTATTCTTTCATGTTAAAATGAAAACCCAACAAACTGATTTACAACCCTGACAAACAGCGGGGAGACAGAAATGAAAAACAAAGAGAATTTCATTTTTGTCACTTTATTAAACTTGAAGCAAAAAAACAAAACAGTCATACAACAGCCTGCCTTCTGGTAAGTTATCTGTATTTTTAAAACTTCTTAGTAAACCAACCAAAACGCCAGGTAAATCAGCCCAAACAAAACCAGAGGCCACATGACAGCGTCCCCCCTTCACAGAACACGAGTAACCACCACGGGCCAACCCCGCCTCCTCACCACAAGGGAGGGCGCTCCAAAGAGGTATTCAGAGACAAGGCATGGCGGCAGTCGTGCCAGGGGACCTTCAGCCAGTCCGATGCCCCACCGCCCCTCCAGGCCCCTGCCGGGCCCAGTGGGAAGCCAGCCGTGCCCCATGCTCACTCCCATTAGCAGTTACAGCGCCGGAGCTTCCCTGATTGGTGGAAATTGCGATCCCTGATTTGCATAGGGCCTCAGGGCCAGCACGGCGGCAGCATCTCTGCAGCGGCTCAGTTGCAGTGGGCGGCCTAGCAGCACCTGTCCTTCCCTGTGGCCTCAGGGCCTGCTTCCCTCCGGCCACCTGGAACAGCGTTTTGTGGTCCCTATCTTCTGCAAGTCCCAAAGACAATGGAGCGGACCGGCCCTGGCGCTCCTGGAGATTCTTCCGTTCCTTCCCCCTGAATCCCCGGGAAGATCACGTCCTGGCATGCACCTCCCCCTACCCCCCACCCCAGCCTCTGCACCCTCTTTTCCATGGAGGTTTAGGGGAACCTTGCCAGAGCACCCCCATTGACAGTGGCCCTCCCAGCTCATCACATCCCTTTGGGACACCCATATGAGCAAGTACTTACCCGCCAGGTGGCCAGCTGTGCTATCTGATTAGTGCTTGTCACTCCCTGCCTAGCACAGTGGGGGAGGGGGGCACGTAGTAAGTGCTCACATTCACGTAACAAATATTTGCACACTTACTGTAACTGGACTGAAAACTCCAATCGCTCAGGTTCTTGGTCAGCGTAAGAGTGGAATTCAGACACTGACAAAACAGCAACAGCAAGCAAGCCAAGATTTATTACAGGAAAGGTCAGATACACTCCAAGTGAGGAGCTGGCAGTGCCAGAGAACGCATCTGATCCGCGTTTTGAGTTAGTTTTATTTTTATTTGGGCTGTTTAGAAGGGAATTAACATTATCTGGTTATCCGCCAATAATGGTTTTTTCTCCACCCACACGTCGCGAGGGGGAGTTCTTGACCTTCTAGGGGAATCTCCAGAACTGTTATGGCAGTCATCCCCGTGGAAGAGGGGTTAATGCATATGGAATTTGTATGTAAATTAAAGAAAGGTCAATGTCCTCCAGAAGTGTATAGCAGAAGGCTTTGTTTTGTGCACTCGTTACTTTTATCATAGTGGTTGAAGGTCTCAGACTCTGGTGGTGGTGCCAGGCGGGTCTCAGTTCCCCTTTATCTGCGTCTTGTAGGATGCCAGCAAGATGCTTCACTGATGCAGCAAGGTCTCCAACTATGATCCCTCACACATGTCTGCCTAGCTACCTATCTCACTACCATTAACATTAGGTAAAAATAATGGTGAAAAAGCAGTCCCTGCTTTCATGGAACTAATGATCTGGGTGGGGAGACTGACCATAGATAACCACCCCCCAAAAATATCTAATTATAAAATGATTCACTGCCAAGGAGGAGCCTGCAGAGCAAATCACAGGGGGCTCTGACCAGGCTGGGACAGATGGTCAGCCCCCCAGGCAGCCTTGCTCCGGGCCCCAAGCCCATGTCATCCTCTGTGCCCTGCTCTACCCAGAGGGTGGGAGTCTGCATAGGGCTTGGTGGCCTGTGACCAGGGCTTCTCCTCACCCTATGCTCCCTGTGGTAAGGACAAGGTCTTGGCCTCTGTACAGCCTTCTCCCCCTAGCCCCTTACGTTTGGCAGGCCCTCAGGTTGGTTTTAAGCTAAAGGATTCGGACAACTTCCAAGTATGAAGAGTGAAGAGACTCAACCATGAACCCCTCACCAAGCCTTTTTCATTGTTTCCAAAAAAGCAGTTTGTCCCCAAAAAGCCCCAGTGCCCCATGTTTGCAACAAAATCCATTCCTAAGGACTGACGCCATGAGAAAACAGTAAGATTCAGAACTCCCCTCACCAGCAGTTTATCAAATATAATTTATTCAGAAAAAACAGAATGTTTTAGGAACTGAATTCCAAAGAACTTAGAGCCTAAGCTGAGTAGAAAACAGCTTTCTGCTAGCAGCACCAGGTCAGGTCTGGGCTGTGAACTGCCAGCAGGGTGAAGCTTTGAGGGAAGGCTCTCCAAGTCTACCAGGAGAAGACTGAAGGCATAATAGCCCCCACTATGGTGGTGGCCCCTCCTCTTCCCAGGCTGCCCATCAGCCCCACTGTGGGTTTCTGGTCATAATCAGAATAGCCACTCCCCCATGAACCCACAAATGTCTACTAACACTGTGCTAGCTCCTCCCAAAGCAAATCCATATACACAGTGCAAGAACCTGTTATCAGCAACAGTATTTAGTGCAGCAAACCTGGCCTTGGTCTCTGCAAGTCCTGCATTATTCACTGTGAAGTCGCTTGGCCATGGGCTCCTCCTCCTTCTCCTGCTTCAGCCATTGCTCCAGGAGTCCTGCACTGCTTCTCTTGATGGACAATGGGCTCTTCTGCAGCAACTGGCTGGACCACTGGGGCACATCTGACCCTGCCTTTTCGGGTGTTTTGGGGTCTTCCTTTTTGGGTGACTTTGTGGCCAGCCACTGCAACATCTTCTGGCTGCTGCCTCTTAGCTTGAGAAAGAAGAGAAAGCTCAAACTTGTGAGCTCAAATCCAGCTCAAGCTTTTGGGAAAAGGCTAACTTTAAGGGAAGAAAGGGGAAGAGGCATTAGGTCCTGACCCAGGCTTCGGAAATGTTACTAAGGGCCAGATGGGGCCCACTAGTCAGGAGTGGGAAGAGAGGAGAACTGAGTGTGCTCCAAGGTACAACAGTAGGGAATAGCTCTCACAGAAGGCATCACAGAGGAGATGTGTGGGACCAGTCAGACAAGAGAGCTGACTGGCATTCCAAACATGTGCAGAGAGTGAAGCATCCTCAGAGAAAAGAACGTAATCAAGTGTGACCAGGCAGAGTGTTGGGAAATGAAGCTGGAGAGGTCTGGCCATCCCACCATGACGAGGGATTCAGCCTAAGGCTGAACAGGCTAAACTATTTCCCTACTGTGCAGCCCTTCTGCACAGCCTCTCCTTGACCAGCACTGCTTCCCTTCTGCTTCTCTTATACCTGCACCGCAACCCTGAACTGAAAATTCTGAATTCGCATAATGCCACCCCTCCAGAATGTGAATTCTTTTAGAGTAAAGACCATGGTGGAAATGGGGCAGTGTCTAGGGCAAAATGAATATATATAATTACATTTTTAGAGAAAAAAAGTGTCAGGGTTGCAGGAGTTTGCAAAGAACTGAGACAAAAGAAAATGACACTGACTGTGGGTATGGAAAACTTAAAAAACTTTAAGAAAAAAAGGGGGGTAGGCCATTCTTGCAATCATCATCCTTAACACTTCTCAGGCACTCTAAGATGTCTATTTTTGTAACATCAGAGCCATATCCTACTTCAGGTCCCTCTATGCCACCTAGAAACAGCTGCTACTCCTAAATTTTTATCCCTGAATGTCAGTAGGGGCCAGCTTTTTGCTCTGGAACTTCCCTCTCCACTGCAGCCCTTTTGCCTGCTCACCTTCCCTTCAAAATATATCTTCTGGGTCCTTGCCAAGTTTAAGAAGTTAAAGTTCATGGAAGGAATGTTCCTAAATTCTCCTGAAGGAGAACAAGGATTGGAACTCGTCCAACTGGTGGTTGGGAAAGCAGAGGTACAGAAAAGAGACAAAAAAATCACAGTTGATTGTGGACAGAGATACAATTACAGGCAAGTGCTCCTCTCTTTCTCACAATCACCCTCTAGATTAGGAGTCCTCAAACTTGGCTTAATATCAGACTCACTGAAGAAGCTTCTTAACGATACAGAAGCCCAAGCCCAACCCTGAACATTGACTCTGTAGGTCTAGAGAGGGTCCAGCATTTACATTTTGAAAGAGCACTCCTGAGGACTCTGAGTCACAGCTAGCTTTGAGTCATTGCTCTGCTCGACTTTGCCATGCACAAGGAATGAGTTTTGGGTGGTTTAAATTAAAGCTCTCATTGCAAAAGACCATATCCTAAAAGAAAAGGCTATACTAATGGAAGACAGAAAGCTCAAAAAAGAATGTCAAGAGTCATAGG
Source organism: Ceratotherium simum simum (assembly GCF_057802395.1). NCBI lineage: Eukaryota > Metazoa > Chordata > Mammalia > Perissodactyla > Rhinocerotidae > Ceratotherium > Ceratotherium simum. Next base: position 27,941,936 of record NC_141932.1, read on the forward strand.
CCCCTACCTTTTTGACCAATAGGTCGGCAGGAGCCAGACACTCAGGAGTGTTGTTTAGGGAGTTGTTCACCGTAAGAGAGACTGGATGGAAGGTGATGTTCTCTGTGGGGTGGATTAACTTCAGAGCTTCCTGAGTTGAGACTTCACCAAAATCAAGCCATTTAGAGACAGCTTCCTCTCCATCTAATATGGCAGGCATCCTAGTCAGTGAGGTCAAAACATTGGTTGGGAGAGGTAGAGTGAGGGTAGGGAGAGAAGGCAGAAAGACTTGAGTCAGTTGACAGCGCAAACTATCACAAGGAGAAGCTCACCCTCCCTCTGTGCCTCGCATGCTGATTGCTGCCATGTGCTCCCTGACCACAACTTGACAGGGCATGACATTCAACACCGGGAGAGCCAGCTTACAAAATTTTATGGCAAAGACCGTGAACACCACTTTGACTGGATCCAGGGCACTCCAATGTACACGCTTGCAAGTTGGTGACCTTTCTATGATAACTCAGCCTACAATTAAAGGGAAAACAGATCCCGGAAAACTTGTCTATCAACACTGATCTCCAGCCTTACTACCTATGACAGATTTACATTAAGAAAGAGTATTCACATAATTGTGAACAAAAGGAAACTATGCCTTAGAAAGCAAAGAGGCTGTCTAAGATGGCTCCTGGTACCCAGGAGGATGTTAGGAAAAGATCCTATGTTTACCTTCCAGTTTTATGTCCTAGGCCAATGCAAAGCATGGTACACAGTTCACTGGTGGGTACTGTTGATTTTAGGAGATAAATGCATAAACATCTATTTTAATAATTAGTGTAACTTCAATAAATAAAACATGTACTTTAAAAAAATATTCTGCAATCTCTGAAATCCAGATGCATTTTATGATGAATGGCATCTCTGCACAAGTTATAGTTTAGTTGGCAGTAATTGGCAGCACTTTATTTTTCTTAACAGCATATAAAACAATGGTACATTTAAAAATCAATGGATGGGCCGGCCCCATGGCTTAGCGGTTAAGTGCGCACGCTCCGCTGCTGGCACCCTGGGTTCGGATCCCGGGCGCGCACTGACGCACTGCTTCTCCGGCCATGCTGAGGCCACGTCCCACATACAGCAACTAGAAGGACGTGCAGCTATGACATACAACTATCTACTGGGGCTTTGGGGGAAAAATAAATAAATAAAATTATATAAAAAAAAAATCAATGGTGTCTTAGATTAGATGCAATGGGAATTTATTTTAAGGTGAATTAGCGAAAAATAGAAGTACTATATCACACGAAAGCATAATTTCACACAGAACACTTAGGACAAGGCTAAAATGGATAATACGTGCAGCACTGCATTCTTTTCAGCACAGCACCAAAAATCACTTCTGAGAGTGCTCAGATCTGGCAAAAATTGTCAAAGTGTTACACAAGTCAGTTCTGCTAATGCTCATACACAAGTCAGTTCTGCTAATGCTCATTTTATTTATTTATTTATTTTTAAAAATTTTTTTTTTATTTATTATTTTTCCCCGAAAGCCCAGTAGATAGTTGTGTGTCAGAGCTGCACATCCTTCTAGTTGCTGTATGTGGGACGCAGCCTCAGCATGGCCGGAGAGGTGGTGCGTCGGTGTGCGCCGGGGATCCGAACCGGGGCCGCCAGCAGCGGAGCGCACGCACTTAACCGCTAAGCCACTGGGCCAGCCCCTAATGCTCATTTTAAAAATGGGAATCTGTTCAATATGACTGATACGCTATGGAGCAATTTAAGCATAATACAGCAGTAAAGTGAGGTATGCCTGTATTTGTGGTAGTATCTATGTATTTCTTAACTGTGGTACTGTTTTTAATAGATTCCTATTATTTTTTAATGTGTCACTGACAAAGTTTTTAAGTGTTGTCTCTTTAACCCCACTTTTCTCATAAGTTCTGGGTTTTCACTGTACAATTTTGCATAGTGTGGTGACTTTCAGGAACGCATGTCATATTATAGCCAACTGACTGTAATTGTATTTTGCAAAACAACTGCTACTCTCTAAATTTGTGCATACAGAAACTTTAAATTCCAAAAGCTACCTATCTAAAAGCAAAGAGAACAAACCCTCCTCTGTATCATTTTGGACCCAGGGATAAGAAATGTCACTTGCCTTTGGTGGATGTCATTCAAGCTTTTGCAGGAATCCACTGTGATGATGGTGTAGGAATACAGGTGGTTTCCTCCCTCGGGGGGCTCCCAGCAGTCAAAGATCCCAGCCATCGTCAGCAGCCTCCAGTTGTCCCAGGCTTTCTTCCAGTCCTCTGGACTGTCTGCTGCACCAATGCTGCCTGACTGGAAGCAAAATACATGAGCAGATTAGATACTCAGCAGCCCCCCTCCTACATGCAGGTCAGCTACTACTACAGATCTAAGCACATGGCAATCCTAATAGAAGTAATTCAGCCCACGCCTTATTAACTCCTCTGATCCAATGTCGCCAAGAAAAGAGGGTTGTTGGCAAATACCCACCAAAGCTATAGATTTATGGCTCCTTAATGCTTTCAGTATACAATTTAACTTCTTCAATGGGCATTCAGGCCTTCCATGATCTGGCCCATCATTCTAGCTTCACCAACAATGTTAATTTGAACCAAACCCAGCTGTTCGTAAATGAGGCCCTCATGCAGTTTTGTCGCCCTGTATCTTGCCAAAACAACCTTCCTCTGCCCAAAATGTCCTTCCTGTCCTTTCTCATCATGCCAACTCCTACTTGCCATTTAAGATTCAGTGCAAGGCCTAGAATACAGAAAGCTGGAAAGAAAGTTACTTCCACCCTAACAACAAGAAAAAAGCTAGATAATCTAAAAAATTATAACTTTTCTTAAACTCATCAGAGAACTGAGGCTGCAAGACAACCAATTAGCCTGAACTTTATGGAACGACAAGGGCCTCCAAGGGGAGATGAGACACAAGTACAGGTGTTCCTTGTTTTACCGTGCTTCGCTTTATTGCACTTTGCAGATATTGCGTTTTTCACAAGACCCTCCACCAGCAAAAAATTATGACTTGCTGAAGGCTCAGATGATGGTCAGCATTTTTTAGCAATAAAGTATTTTTAAATCAACGTCTGTACATTTTAGACATAATGCTATTGCACACTTAACAGACTACCGTATAGGGTAAACATAACTTTTATGTGCACTAGGAAACCAAAAAATTCATGTGACTTGCTTTATTGCAATATTCGCTTTATTGTAGTAGTCTGGAACTAAACCGACAATATCTCCAAAGTATGCCTGTACTGGCTTACTGATGGCAACAGGAGGAAGTCAAGGCCTTCACACAGCAGGTAAGAATTCAGATAAAATTATCAAATTGCTAAAAGGAGAGTGTGGGTTAGACTGAGAGTACAGAACCCTTGGCAGCTGCAGACATCAAGGAAGTTGGCATCAGCTTGCAGACTCTTCTCCATGGACCTCTCTGGGTGCTCACAAGAAAGACTGGGAACAGGGCAGGAGACTGGAGAAAGCTGTTCTTGCTGGTGCATGCCCAGTGGAGAGTTCTTCTGCTTCAGGAAAGGCATGAAACCTTACCTGATCATGTCTCCTCTAAGGAACAAAAGCCTTAAGGGGCCAGGGGAAGGGTAATAAACCCTACTGCCCCTAAGATACAGGTAAAGACCCACTGGTGCTTGGGAAGGGTAAAAGAAAAAACCTTCTACTCCCCTAGGAAAAGAGCAGCATCACTGAGAAAGCCTGAGCACCAAGGACACAGTTCTGCCTAAGAACCAAGACAACAGAGAACTCTCTTCTCCCTTCGGATTAGCAAGCACCAAGTGACAAGCAACAGCAGTCTAATTCTGGGGAAGGGGAAAGAGCACGGAGAGATCCTCTCTAAGGCGAAGGCTCAGAGGGAAGTACTACAGCTGAAGGGAGCAGGGCTATTGAGAAAAAACCTCTGGAAAATCAACCCTTACCCTAAACACAAGGTGGCACCAGAGAACTTTAAAGCCTGTGGTGAACAAAGGTAATCATAACAACAAAACCCAAACCCAGTTCAGCACCTGTCAAGATCGACTCAACTTCACACATTAATGGCCTAAAAGAAAGATAAGTTTATTCATTTCCAGGCATAAATATTATTTATCTCAGTTTCTGTCCTACATACTGTGTCTAGAAATCAATCAAAAATTACAAGACACACAAAAAAGCCAAAAAGAACAATGAACTGCCAAGAGATACAGAAATCAACAGAACCAGACTCAAGAGATTACGTTTCCTAAATGCTGAAACTATCAGACAGGGAATTTAAAATAAATATGGTTAATATATTAAAGGCTCTTGTAGAAAAGGTCGACAACATACATGAACAGATAAGGAATTTCAGTGAAATAAGAAAGAATCAGTGAACCTAAAGACAGGTCAATAATAATTACCCAAACTGAAAACACAGAGAAAAAAGAATAAAATATACAGAAGAGAACATCCAAGAACTATGGGACAATATCAAATTATCTAACATATGTAATTAGAATCCCAGAAAGAGAAAAGAAAATGGGGCAGAAGAAATATTTGCATAGATAATGGCTGAGAATTTTCCAAAAATAATGAAAAATGTCAAACCACAGATCTAAGAAGCTCAGAGAACATGCCAAACACACACACACCACATACATCACATTCAAATTGCTGAAAATCAAAGAGAAAATCTTCCAAAGAGGAATGGTGGAGGTACACATTACAAATAGAAGAAAAAAGACAAGAATTACAATAGATTTCTCAAAAGAAACTATGAAAGCCAGAACAATGGACCAGTTTTTTTGAAGTGCTGGAAAAAAACTCCAAAAAACTGCCAAACCATAATTTTATACACAGTAAAAATGCCTTTCAAAAATGCAGATGGTGGTTGCCGGGTGCTGGGGGAAGGGAGTGACTAATAATGGGTATGGGGTTTCTTTCTGGAGTGATAATAATTCTGAAATTAGATAGTGATGATGGTTGCCCAACATTTTGAATATACTAAAAACCATTATAAACCTTAAAAGAGTGAATTTTACGATATGTGAATTATTTCTCAATAAAAAAATCATGATGATTAATGAAGAAGTAGATACTTTTTCAGACAAACAAAAATAGAATTAATTACCAGCAGACCTGCACTATAAGAAATATTAAAGAAAATTCTTTAGGCAGAAAGAATATGATACCAGAAAGAAACTTGAATCTACCCAAAAAGTGAAGATCCATGGAAATGGCTAAAATAAAGGTAAATGTAAAATTTCCTTTCTTATTTTTTATCACTCTAAAATATAATTGACTGTCTAAACCAAAATAGTAGCAATGTATTATGAGTTTATAGCATATGAAAAAGTAAAATGTATGACAATATACCAAAAGATGCCAGGAATCAGGAATATACTGTTGTAAAGTCCTTAAACTACACAAGAAGCAGTATATTATTTAAAAGTAGATTGACGTTAATTTAAAATATATATTATAGAGCAGCTACTAAAATCATTTTTAAAAGAAGTAAAAATAATAAACCAATAGTGGAGATAAAATGCAATCGTAAAAAACACTCAATCCAAAAGCAGGCAGAAAAAATAGGAGAAAAGGAAAAAAGAGCTGATGAAACAAACAGAAAACAATTAGCAAAATAATGAATTTTTAACCCTATCAGATCAATAATTACATTAAATGCTCTAAACACTACAAAATTCCCTCCTCTGGGAAGCCTTCTATGATGCCCCAGTCTGAGTTATATGTTGTCCTCTGTGCCCCCATAACCTCATAAGCAAGTCTTCCACGAGTATTCACCACTAGTTTGTGACTGTTGATTTATTTGTCTGTGTCTTGGCAGTAAAGCTTTGAGGATAGAACGCATGTCTCACTGAACTTTCAGGAGCCAAGAAGGGCACAACAGTATATGGTGAATAAATGTCTACTGAATAAACAGATACATTTTTTTTTCTTTTTTTCTTTTTTCTAACATCTGTTGCCAATCTTCCTCTTTTTGCTGAGGAAGATTAGCCCTGAGCTAACATCTGTGCCCATCTTCCTCCATGTTTTGTATGTGGGATGCCACCACAGCATGGCTTGATGAGTGATGTGTAGATCCGCGCTGGGGATTTGAACTGGCAAACCCCGGGCCGCCAAAGTGGAGCACGCAAACTTAACCACTATGCCACTGGGCTGGCCTCCAAACAGATGAATGTTTATAGGTAAGAGACTAATTGTATAGAATTGAGGAAAGTGTCATTCTAGTCCACACAAGTGCCTACCAGTGTCTCGAGAAGAGTGCCAGAGGAAAATTCTCTTTTTGAATATACAATTCCTTATTAATTAATTAATTATTTGCTGAGGAAGATTCACCTTGAGCTAACATCCACTGCCAATTCTCCTCTTTTTGTATGTGAGCTGCCACCATGGCATGGCCACTGACAGACTAGTGGTGTAGGTCTGCGCCTGGGAACCGAACATGGGCTGCTGAAGTGGAATGTGCCGAACTTAACCACTAGGCCACCAGGGTTGGCCCTACGATTCCTAATTTAAAGAAGGAGAAGCAAAGGAATGGAAATCTTATAGAGTGGCTCCCTCAAGTAATAAGTCCCAGAAGTTCTGGCTTACAGTTTATTATTAAATGGAAAAAACCACAAGGGAGAATCTGGGAAGATGGCAGCCTAAATGCATGGCCTTGACTCCCTCTCTAGAATAAGAAAATAGCCAGGACTAGCATGCTGGCCCCTCTGAGGCAAGAGTAAGGGCTAGTAGTGTAAAGAAGGACTGGGGCAAGGACCTTGCATTTAGCAGCTACTTGAAGAGGGCAGGAAGAAGCCTGAGGATTCTCTCAGGGAGCCATATCTGTCTACTTGCTACATAGGGTCCTTAGAGAGACTGCTGCCAAATGGTGTCTCATCTCTCCAGTTGGGAGAGACTTGGTTGTAGAGAGGCTTTCTTCCCTTTCCTTGGAAGATTGCTAACACTTGGCTAATACATTGACTGGACACAAATAAAACCAGAAATGGCTCTACCTTTTACAGCCTGTTAGTTTGCCATTGTTGCAAAACCCTAAATATATGTAGGCATACTGAGGAATGCACTAGTATAAGCTGGCAAAGAAAAATTCTAGAGGAAAGAAAAATACCTAGAAGAACTAGGTAGAGCGTAGATAGGAGACTGAGTTAATAAAAAAAAAGTAGAGCTAGGGGCTGGCCTGGTGGCATAGGGGTTAAGTGCGTGCTCTCTGCTGTGGTGGCCCGGGGTTTGGATCCCAGGCACGCACCGATGCACCGCTTGTCAAGCCATGCTGTGGCGATGTCTCATATAAAGTAGAGGAAGATGGGCATGGATGTTAGCCCAGGGCCAATCTTCCTCAGCAAAAAGAGGAGGATTGGTGACAGATGTTAGCTCAGGGCTCATCTCCCTCACAAAAAAGAAAAAGTAGAGCTAATGGGAGAAAGAAAAAACTAACAAAAAGGTAATGAATACTCAATACTCAATGAATGGATATAGGATAACTGGGTAGATATTGGGAAAAAGAAATAAAGTTAAATCCCTGCTTTATTTCTTAAAACAAAATCCAGATGGATCAATGATTTGAGAATCCTAGTACATTTCTTGTCCATGTACTGACAATCATTCAATACTTTTTCCCCTCTTCTCAAATATCCAACACTCCCTCATCATCCTCCTTCTCAGCTGATTAACTGTGTTTCCTATTTCACTGGCAAAAGAGAAGCATTTGGAAGAGAGCTTCCACATGGTTCCTATCAATGCATCTCCCCACCTACTATATACATTGTCTTCCCTCCACTTTCTTTCGGTCTGTGCTTTTTGCTAGGTCAGCCTCTCCACTGGTACACTAGATCCCATTCCCTGTCACCTACGCAAGGACGTCCCTCTAGTGACTTACACTTTTTCCCTGCTCTCTACTGGATTATTTCCAACAGCTTACAAACATGCTTTTATTTCCAATTGTTTGTTGCTAGTATATAAAAATATTGGTGATTTGTGTACATTGACCTTGACGATAAAGTTTTCTAAGGTACTTGCATTGCCCAAAAAGAGATAAAAGAATAATTCGATACCAGATTTAGGAATATATTTAACCAAGGAGGTACAAGACTTGTACAGTGAAAACTATAAAATATTGTTGAAAGAAATTAAAGACTTAAATAAATGGAAAAACACCCTGTGTTCATGGATTGGAAGATTTAATATTATAAAGATGGCAATTTGGGCAACACCCTAAATTGATCTACAGATTCAATGCAACTCCTATCAAAATTCCAAAAGTCTTTTGCAGAAGGAGACAAGCTGATGCTAAAATTCATATGGAACTTCAAGAAGGAAACCAAATATCCAAAACAATCTTGAAAAAGAATAAAATTGGAGGACTCAAACTTCCTGATTTCAAAACTTACGAAAAGCTCAAGTGTGGTACTGCCTGAGAACAGACATATAGATCAATGGATAGAACTGAGAGTCCAGAGATAAACCCATTCATATATGGCCAGTTGATCTTTGACAAGGATACCAAGGCCATTCAATGGGGACAGAATAGTCTTTTCAACAAATGGTACTGGGATAACTGGATAACCACATGCAAAAGAAGTTGGACCTCTACCTCACACCATACAAAAAGATTAATTCAAAATAGATCGAAGTTCTAACTATAAAGCTAAAACTGTAAAACCCTTAGAAGAAACAGAGGAGTAAATCTTCATGACCTTGGGTTTAGCAATAGATTCTTAGGTATGACACTACAGGCACAAACAACAAAGGAAAAAACAGATACACTGGACTTCATCAAAATTAAAAACTTTTGTGCTTTAAAGGACACTATCAACATAGTGAAAAGACAATCCACAGAATGAGAGAAAATATTTGCAAATCATGTATCTGGTAAGAATCTAGTATCCAAACTATATAAAGAAGCCTTACAACTAAACCAAGAAGACAGCCCAATTTAAAGGATTTGAATAGATATTTTCACGAAGAAGATATAGAAATGGCCAAGAGGCACACGAAGCGATGGTCAATGTCATTAGTCATTAGGAAAATACAGATCAAAACCACAATGAGATACCACTTCACACCCACTAGGATGGCTACAATTTTTTAAAAAAATGATCAAATAACAAGTGTCGGCAAGAATGCGGAAGAACCAGAACCCTCATACACTGTGAGTGGGAATGTAACCCAAAAAAACTGAAGATGGACTCAAACAGATACTTGTATATTAATGTTCATAGCAGCATTATTCAAAATAGCCAAAAAGTAGAAACAACCCAAGTGCCATCTGCTGGTGAATGAATAAACAAAATATGGTCTATCCATCTGAACAATGTTTATTCAGCCATAAAGCAATGATGTAGTGATACATGATACAACATAAATGAACCGTGAAAACATTATACTGAGCAAGACAAGCCAGACACAAAAGACCACATATTGTATGATTCCATATATACGAAATGTCCAAAACAGGCAAATCTATAGAGACAGAAAGTAGATTAAGTGGTTGCCAGGGCTGGAAGGAGTAGAGAATGGAGAGTGTTTGCAAATGGATATGGGGTTTCTTTTTGGGGTGAGAAAAATATTCTAAAATTAGATAGCGGTAATGACTGCACAACTTTGAATATACTAAAAAAATCACTGAATCACCTACTTTAAAAGGCGAATTTTATGGTAAATTCTATCTCAATGAAACTGTTATTAAAAAAAAAGAAAACTCTACGAGGGAAGGAAAAAAATGCCCTTCTTTAGTTTCTCTGTACCTTTCCAAATATCTACTATGAGGGTTGATGACGATACCTTTTCTGATTTTATTTGGGGGAAGTAGATGAAGTATGGCTGCCTCTCATGTGTTCCCTGACGTCGCTGCCACTCGTAGAATCCATCTGCTAAAACAACACAGCGTCTTCCCTTTCCCAGAGGCACCTGAGGGAAAATGTGAGCAAGATATGGTCTTAGTGATAGAATCATGTTTCATGGACTTGAGTTAAAATCTCAGGGCCACCAATGTGTGACTTTAGAGCAGTTATTTAATTTCTCTGTACCTCACTTTTCTTATGTATAAAGTCACCACTTACAGATGCTGAAAAGATTAAATAATGTACATAACAGCTATAGTGCCTCTCTAACAAATAGGCACTCGTGGTAGCTAGCCTCCAAAGTTGGCCCCTCAATGAGCCATGCGTGCCAGTATTCACAACCTAGGTAGTCTCCTCCCACAAGGCTAGGTCACAAAGTCATGCAGCTTCTGCCCTGCTCTCTTGGATCACGAGCTCGGGGGTAAGCTGGACGCCATGTAAGAAGCCTGATTACTCTGACACCCTCCAGGTACGCATGTGGAAAGGCTTCCAGTTCTACTCATCCCAGCTGAGGTGTTAGACATGTGGGTGAAGAAGCCATCTTGGACATCCAGACCCAGCTGTCATCTGATTATAACTGCATGAGAATCTCCAAGTGAAAACTGTCCAGCTGAGCCCAGTCAACCCACAGAACATGAGAAATAATAAATTGTTGTTCTGTTTTAAACCACTAAGTTTTGGCATGGTTTGTTACATAGTAATAAATTGAACTGCACTCAACATTAACAACTTTGAACACACTTTGGAAACTTAAGGAAGGTTCCAAGAAAACCTTATTTTATTTCTCAGGTATAAAAGGCACTGATAGTTCTGTTAGAAAAAAGAAGAGAATATGTGCTTTTTCCCTAGACCAGCTACCTACTTTGAAGGACCGTTTCTCCATCATGGTATCACTACGACAGTTGGTAGTGTTGAACAGCAGCTTGGAAGGATCACTTTCTTTGAACCAAGATGGGATCAAGCCCCATCGCATGGGAACAATGATACGCTCAGATGAGTCTGCGCCCTGCCACAGAAAGGGTTAAGAACCAGTGAGGAAATCATAATGAAATTGAGAAAACCATATTTAGCACATATATTACATTACTATTAGTATTAAAATACAAAGGATACAGAGAAGATTATTCAAAGGGAAAGATTCTACTTGAAAACAATTTTAATGATTTATCACGATGTGAGTAACTTGAGTTCTTTAGCAATCATATTTATTAGAATGTAAAACATTTGGCTTGGGTAGAATGGGGGATACAAAGAGGTTTAGTTCCTGTAAATTTTTTTTTTTTTTTTTTTTGGTGAGGAAGATTAGCCCTGAGCTAACATCTGTTGCCAATCCTCCTCTTTTTGCTGAGGAAGACTGGCCCTGGCTAACATCCGTGCCCATCTTCCTCTACTTTATATGTGGGACACGTGCCACAGCATGGCTTGATAAGAGGTGCCTAGGTCCGTGTCCAGGATCTGAACCTGTGAACCCTGGACTGCCGAAGCAGAGCGCGTGAACTTAACCACTATGCCACCGGCCCGGCCCCCTGTAAACTTTTAATTAGCGCCTACCATAAGAGAGACATAGTGATAGGCCCTGCAGTTTATGTGGTCCCAGTTCTCAATAACACGTTATAGATAACCACAATACAACGAGGTACATGCTGTGACCAAGGAATGCACAGGGAGCTATGGGGGCACATGGAAGAGTGCTTAACCTCAAACCACTCGCGCTATTAACATGTGAAGCCACATAGACATAAAAATACTAAGTAATAATGTAAGATACAATAGGCTGAGGGCCATATAAGAGGTACATACAATAAGTGTCAAAGGAGTTCAGTGGAGAGTGATCTGTGAGAGATGGAATGGAGAAGTATCGGCTCCTCAGAAGGGGCAGAAAGGGCAGGGGTGTGGTGGGGTGGTTCTTGAACTGGATTCCACAAGAGGTACCCTCTCCAGAGAAGAGATGGGAGGGAAGACCAGAAATGAAATTAGATGAGCAAAGAGGCCACGTCAAGAATGTCCAGGAAGTGGTTTTGTGCAGAAAAGAGTTACAGCAAACCTGAGGATGCTATTTTTAGGAGGGCCTGCTTACAAGGTCTGCACTCAGTTAGCATCTGGGAACTTGGATTTTGAGTGTTCCCACCTTTTCCTAACTGATAAGGATGGTTTACTGTGCCTTGTCTGTTTGTGCAAAAAATGAGGTTTATGCTAAACACCTGCTTTCCTTCTGGGAGTCTGGAATTTTGGTACTTGCTAGGCAGGGAGTACTTATGTGACCAGCCCCCAATAAAAACCTTGGGCCCTGAGTCTCTAATGGATTTCCCTTGGCAGAAACACTGCACACGTTACTACATTTTTCATTGGTAGAAAAGGAACATGCTTGGTGTGTCCCCTCATAGGAAGGAGAGAACATAAGGAAGCCTGTGCATGGATTTTTCCAGATTTCCACTATTGTCTTTTCCCCTTACTGATTCTATTGTATACCCTTTCACTGTAATAAACCTTAGCCATGATATGCCTTATCTGCTGAGTCCTTCTAACAAATCTCCAAATGTGGGAGTAGTCTTGGAAACCCCTGACACATGGTTGTTAAACTTTTTTGGGGCAATTGACCCCTTGAGAATTTGATGAAATCTATAGATTCAAATGCACATACACACTATTCTGGATGGTGTAGTACAATATAGGTTGGAAGAGACCATGAGCAGAGAGTGCATTCTGGGTGCTACTACAACGGTTCAGGGGTAAAGATATGGTGGGTCTGGTGACAGCAGTGAGAATAAAAGACATCCAAAAGGTAGAAAAAAAGTGAAATTGTGGTGGTGAATGGAAAAATAAATAGGGATGATTAAGTTTTCAAGGCTAGAAGAGTGAAATAATGATGGTACTATGCAACAAAAGATACAAATCTAAAGAGGGGTTTGATTTGGGGAAAGATCACAGGTTGAATTTTAGATAATAGGGGCACGTCTGTGGCACTTTAAAGAAATGATTGTAGGGGCCGGCCCCGTGGCTTGGTGGTTAAGTGAGCGTGCTCCACTGCTGGCGACCCGGGTTCGGATCCCGGGCTCGCACCGACGTGCTGCTTCTCTGGCCATGCTGAGGCCGCGTCCCACATACAGCAACTAGAAGGATGTGCAGCTATGACACACAACTATCTACTGGGGCTTTGGGGGGAAAAAATAAATAAAATCTTTAAAAAAAAAAAAAATCTTTAAAAAAAAAAATAAAGAAATGATTGTAAAATCTTTGACACTCCTCCCATTGAGAGCTGGAGGCCTATGGTCCCTCTCCTTGAATCCGGATGGGCTCGTGACTCACCTATAACCAACAGAATGCGGTACAAGCGACACTGTACACTTTCTAAGGCTAGGTCAGAAAAGGTGTTTCAGCTTCCTCCTTGTCTGCAGAGACATTGCTTCTGGAGCTCTGAGCTGCCATGTAAGAAATCCAGCTACTCTAAGACTGCCACGCTGTGAGGAAGCCCAGGCTACATGGAGAGGCTACATATAGGTGTTCTGGTCAACAGCCCCTGTTGAGAGCCAACATCAACTGCCAGATAAGTGAGTGAAGATGCCTTTAGATAACAGCTTGCCAGCTTTTCCATAAAAGGCCAGATGTTAAGTATTGTAGACTTTGCAGGCCATACAGTCTTTGTCGCAACTACAACTGCTGTTATAGGGACAAAGCCATAGACAAATGAATGGATTTTGCTGTGTTTCATAAAATTTCATTTACAAAAATGGTCAGAGGGCCCTAGTTCTGATTTCTGCTCTAGACGATTCTAGCCCCAGGTGCCAAGTCTTCTCAGCTGAGGCCCCAGACTTCAACGAAGAGATAAACCATACCCGCAGTGCGTTGGCTTAATTCCTCACTGGTGAACATAATAAAAAGGTTGTTTAAAGTCATTAGAATAAAATCCAAGCAGAACTGTTTACTATGTCCAACAAACACTCAGAGATATGGAATTGAAGCTTAGGAGAGAGGCAGCATGGTATAGAGAATGGGTGAGCAAACTTGCTCTGTAAAGGGCCAGACAGTAAATATTTTTTGGCTTTGTGAGTCAATATAGTCTCTGTTGCAATGATTCAAGCAACTCAACTCTGCCACCACTGGTAGTGTGAAAGCAGGCAAAGAACTGAATAAGCATGGCTATGTTGTAATAAAACTTCATTTACAAAAACAGGCAGTGGGCTAAATTTGGTCTGAGGACCATAGTTTGCCAACCTCCGGTACAGAAGAAAGAATAAAGCCTTTGTAAGAAGACCCTCATTCAGGGCCGGCCCTGTGGCTTGGTGGTTAAGTGCGCGCGCTGCGATGCTGGTGGCCCGGGGTTCGGATCCCGGGTGCGCATCGAGGCACCACTTCTCCGTTCATCCTGAGGCCGAGTCCCGCATACAGCAACTAGAAGGATGTGCAGCTACGACATACAACTATCCACTGGGGCTTTGGGGGGAAAAAATAAAATAAATAAAATCTTAAAAAAAAAAAAAATAAGAAGACCCTCGTTCAAAAATCCCTTCTCTGCTACTTAGGAGGTTGGACTAGTCTCAACTTCCTGGACCCTCAACTTTCCTTATCTATAAAAATAGAGTGAACAATACCTACCTTGCAGGATCATTAACGTGTGGCTTGAAATAGACACAGAAATTCTAGTTTAATATTTTTCTAAGGTTATGATTAAAAACAAATAGTAAAAATTTCTATATAAAGGTGATTGTTAAAGCCATGAGGATAAAGTTTCTTGGAGAGTAAATCAAGCACAAGGTTTAACTTGGGGGTAGAAAAAGAAAAAAGAAGAAATGAGGGAAAAGTAGAGTCCAAGAGAAAGTGCTTAGAGAGAGAAACAGAATGAAACAAGTCAAGAGGATGGAATTCCAAGAAAGGAATCATCAGTAGCAGTACTGACTCTCAGAAGAGCTTCCCTTTTGTTTAAAGCTAATCCCTCCACTGTGCTCCTGATAAGATCCTGCCCTATTTCTTCCAAAACGTTGCCTGTATCAGCTAATCCCCTTTAGAAACACACACACACACACACACACTCCATTCTCCTTATGCTTGCCAGTTAGGTTCTACAAAGTCACTGCAAACACTGAATTAGCAAATACTGAGCTGCTGCTCTTAGGGCACATACAGGGTTAGGTTCCCACAAGTCTATGGAGAAAACATTTTCATCATCTGATCAATACATAACCTTATTTTATGTGTATTTCTATTTAAAGACACTTTATTTAATATATATTGTTGATTCATTAACGTTGAATTCATGACCAACAGCACTATGTAACTCATGCCTGAATGAAGCTTATCTAACACATGTCTCTTCTCTGTTAGGCATACTACAACGTTCTTTCACTTAGGAAGACCAGCCAGCACTTCAGCACTACGCTTGGGGACAATATTAAACAGTGAAATCAACAACAGAAAGCACAGAAATGCAAAAAACATAGCAGTAAATCAACCACAAAAAGGATAATTGTTTACAATATAAGAGCTGAAACAAGAAGGTAGAGCTTTGCCTTTTTCAAGCTCAGCTGGGAATGTGTACATCAGGGGACTCAAAATTTCCACCACTCTGTATGTCCATGAATGACTGAGAAAGAAATATGAGTATTATTTGTGGGGTTACAAACAAATTTTGGGTAAACCTGAAAATAAAAAATCTATGAATAATGAGGATCAATTGTGTGTGTGTATATATACATGTATTTTTACACCTTAAAGACAGAGGCAGCCTAGATATATTGTATGCCAAGAGGCAAGAAAAAAAAAAAAGCAATTAATAAACATGCAGGATAACTAAGGAAAAGACTACCCAAGAAGAAATGGTGGGGTAGAGAACTTAAATCCAAATGTTAATCTCCTCCAGGATAGGAGGAAGAGAAAGTATGAAAACAGAGCTTTTGTAAATCCTCTCTCTCTTCCAGAATCAAACGTGCCTTCCCAGCAGGGAGCCCACTGCCCAAAGTATAAACGAGAATAAGAGAGATAACATTATATAATGGCCAACTAAATGATCTCTCATCAGAAATCTGCAAGACAACAATACTCCAAATTTGAGGTTCTCAATATGGGGCCGTTTTGAACGCCCCCAAGCAAGACCAAGAAGGGGTGTGTTACTGGCATATAGGGGGTAGATTTGGCAACATCAGAAGAAATTTTTGGTTGTTATGACCTGGGGGGTGCTACTAGCATCTAGTTGGTAGAGGCCAGTGATGCTGTTAAACATTCTAAATACAATGCACAGGACAGCTTCCAACAAAAAATTATTCCACCCAAAATGTCAATAGTGCCAAGGTTGAGAAATCCTACTCTTACAAATTCCACTGATCATCTTTGAGTGTGTTCACTGGAAAACTATAAGCCAAATCCAAACGTGAGGCTGCCCCCTACTGGGAACAATGAATAGAAACTGGCTGAGACACCAAAATACTGAAAATATTGCTCAGTATTAGTCATCTTTCCCTATACCCTTTTGCACTTGTGACAAGTACAGCTGGTTAAGTCTGGGGTAGATGAATGAAAAAGGAAGCAATCTGCAAAGCAGTGGTTTCAAGTGCAAATGTTGCAATCTACACACGTGATGGCCGTTGATGATATGCACTAAGAAACTACTGAAATGATTCTAATTTTGCTTTACAATTTACAGGTTTGCAAAAAATGAAACCTCAATTATTTATCAAAATCAGGAAACTCTAGCAATCTTAACAAAATTTATTAGAGATGTGGAGTCAAAACACTAAATCAGCAAATTCACACCACTGACAGAAAAAGAGGGCTACTTTTCTAGGGGCTCCAACTTCCCCATTCCTAGTTCCAGGAAACATCCACTGGAGTGCAGACAGTGGTCTGGACTTCAGTCCCAGCTCTGTCCCTCATTGATAAGATAACCTAGGACAAGTCACAATTTCTCTACACTTCTGTCTTTACATCTGTTAAACGAAATTTTCTTCCAGCTAACATGCATTCTATAATTCTAAAGAGGTGGTACAAAGAGAACTAAGGCTAAAAATGAATAAAGCTCATACACTTAATCTTTCTCTCTTTTTACTTCAAATTATGCCTTCCTTTGAAACATGTTTTATTTTTCCTTTCCCAGTCAAGGTTCCCACGGTATTCTGATGTCCCTCTCATTAAAAAAAAAAGTTCTTTTAGTTTCAATAGGAAAGTATGCATCCACTAAAAATGGCTCAAGAAGAAATTTCAAGTAAATGGCTTCATTCAACAAAAAAGATCAATGTCAAATAATGTGATCCCTGTAATGTAGAAACGAATCTTTTGACTATCATATTATCACAGGAGTTCTAAAGAGTACGTAGCAGGGGTATAATCAACTTTATAAAGTGATTTAAGCATTTTAGATCAAATAGAATAAAAATCCAGGATGGAAACAATCATGATTTTTAAAAACATATAAGGCGTTTAAAATACTTAAGACATGGGGAAACTATTCATTTCTGTAATAAACCATTTTTATTACATTGCACACAAACACAAACTTTCAGGAGATAAAGCAAAGAACCAAAATTTGATTATAAATTATTGGTCACTCCAGCACTACAGGGGTAAATACTATAAACACAATGAATGCAATTAAACTTCAGATAACCACACCAAATACATCTGTTTCCAGCTTCACTAAAAGACAAACATAAAAAGACTGAAAACAAGCAGAAAGAATAGAAACTTCAATGTTCAAAAAACATCAAAGGTGTTTTAGATTAGCTAGTCTTAATCCTGCCCTGGGCCTAGAGATTCTGATTCAGCAGGCCTGGTAAGAGGCATGGAAATTTTTTTTTTTTTTTTAAGATACTCAAATGACCTTGATGATCAGTGAAGTTTGAAAGATGCTGTCTTAAAAACAGTATTCAAATACAAGGCTCATATAAATTCAGTATGCATTAACACTAGTATGCCTTGTATAGAAAAGGCACTTAAATTGAGCCTGAAAAATATGTTCTAAGATTAGAAGATACTGATAAAACTCCTTTCAGAGTGGTTCTCAACTGGGGGTCAGAATATATGATTAAAGGCTGGTTTTGAATGTCATCTCAGCTGAGCACACACCAACCCACACATAAGTAGATGACCCTCACGACGCCCCGCCATAAACTAGCATGGTGCAGATGAAGTGGTTACCTGTTCAAAGTGCAGCCGAGACAGCAGCACCGGGCTGCTCGACTGAGGGCTCTTGTTGTAGGAGGGGCAATACTTGTCGGGGTTCTTCCACTCGGGGAGCCGCGGCTGGCCCTGCCGGTTCCGATAAGCACAAGCTCTTGTGAGCACATCTATAGGTAAGTGACAGGACGTTCGCCCACACATCCTTCCAGGCTGCCTCTCACCACCTTCAGGGCACAACACAGTAGGAGAGGGTTCGTAGATCTCAAATATCAGGTCTTATTCCTACACTCACAGCGTTCTCTCAAGATCCCCGCAGGACTCTCCTCCAGGGCACCCACTGTGGGTCTGAGTCACCATCTGTCCAGTCTTTCCCCAGGAACAGGACCCTGCCTGTCGCGCTCACTCCCTAGGCCCACTGTCCAGCCCCGTGCGAAGCACTCAACCGAGTATCAGGAGGCGCTCCAGAAACATCCGACTGAACGCAAGAGAGCAGCTCTCCCTGAGCACGTTCATTCCCTCAGCTGAGTGGTTCAGCCCAGAAAGGCAAAGGGGTGTCTGGTCACTTCTGGAGCCACTGGCTCCTTCTCTGGGTGACTCTTTCCGTCCTCACTGCCTCGTCCCCACTCCTTTCCTCCTCCCCTCCTGGGATTAATCAGCCGCTCACACCAGGGAGCACCTGCCCACTGCAGCTGCTGCCCTCGTACGTCATGGCTCCTTCCCTGTGCGTCATGGCTCCTCTCCTCCCCACCGCCAGGGCGCGGGGCCGCCGCCCCTCCGCTCCCCGCGTCAGCCCGCCCCGGGCAGGTGGCCCCCAGGCCGCCGTCCGCGCCACCTCGCCCCTCCGCGCCGGGCTGGGTCCGCCCGCCCGCCCCGCGTCGCCTCACCTCAGCCGGCCGCCCGCCTCGCCTCTCACTCCAGCCCGGGCTCCGGGTCCCCCCTCACCTCGGCCCCGGTCGCCCGCCCCGCGTCACCTCACCCTCACCTCGGCCCTGCCCCACACCCCGGTCGCGCACCCTCACCTCGGCCCCGGCCGCCCACCGCGGTCGCGCACCCTCACCACCACAGGCCAACCCCGCTCTCCTCCCGCCGGGCTCTGGAAGTCCGCGGGCCGCCGCTGGCGGCGTCAGGCCCCGCCCCCAGGGCGGTCAGCCCCGCCCCCAAGCGGCGGGTTGTTCCCGCGAGGTCCCTCGGGCCGCGGGCGGGGCTTCTTCCCCTCCCCCCTGACGGCGGGGAGCGGGGCGGCGCGGAATTTGAATCTTCCAAAAGTGCCGCAGGAGGAGACTATGATTGCCTCTGGGGACTCCGCGATCCCAGGGTTCTCAGAGCTCCACTTTCCTCCATATTCGCCCGTTTCCCTGCGGGGTTAACCCCGCTCCCCGCTCCCAGGGCCGACTGCAGGAAGGGGGCTGGGGTTGGGGTGGGGAAAGGTCTTGAAGGACCAGGCTCGTCAAGTCCTCGAGGGGCTAGCAGAGACTCTAGATGCGTCCCAGGGAGCCTGAAGTGCCCTTCTCTGTATAGCGGGAACCATGATTAGGGCGCCCGGTCGTTGTAGGGGTGATGTAAGAGAACGTTTTCTTTACTTGTGTTGCTAACCGCCCCAGAGTTTGGGGCAAAAATGGAGAAAACTATCAGGAAAACTTCTGTGAATCACACAAGTCACTCTCAAACTACGGTGGGCACCAGAATGAGATTTTCCAGGGCCCTCACCTTCGCCCCACCACCAAATCTGAATCTCTAAGGGGAGGCCTAGATTTTTTTAAACAGTCTTTACAGGTGTATTTCAGCCACAAAGTTGGTATTAAAAGAGCAGCTGAGGTGGCCTCTGAGCCTACTCCCTTGGGACATGAACCAGGGCTTTCTGCATCTGCAGCCAACAGAGAGTGCTCTCTAACGGCTGTTCTTCCCCTCCCTGAGGTCACTGAATTGGATTGAACTGGGAGCAGGCGAACCTCAGTGCACACTCCACCTCAGACCTGATGATAGGGAATGTCTAGGTAATGGACCCAAACCCTCTGGGGCCTCCATTCACCCTAGAAAAGGATGCTGGTTGTGAGAATGCAAGAATAAGCACATGAACTCCATGCCTGCTCTCATTGCCTCAGGAAATCTGCACTGCTCCTGTTCCTGGGCATGAGGCTTGCACAGAGATGAGTGGGAGAGAGTCCTGCCCCATGGGAAGTACGGCAGCCACAGGGCTGTGGGGATAGAGCAGGTGTTCTTCTCGGTGGTGGGGAGGCCTGGAAGGTGAAGGTGGAGACCCTAAACATGAGTCTGCAGAAGTAGCAGTCATTCAATAAATACATGCTAACTTGTTTATGGGGATAAGGTAGTGTCTTGGGGGATAAATTCAAGAGGAGTTGCGAGCATTTTACTCATTTGCGACGTCCTTTCCCTTGCAGGCAGGGCAGCAAGTTCTAGGACAAGAAAATCATCCCCTATTTAAAAAAATAAAAAGTTACCCCCTAGCAGTCCTGGGGCAGGAGTTAAATAACAATAATCAAAAATCCTCCATGATTCCTTTTCAACTGTTTTTGAATACAGAGGCTTGAGAACGAGTTTCCACTGGGTTCAGGAGGAAGGTGTGACTTCTGCCTAGTATTGGGGGGAAAAGGGTGGGAGTAGGGCCTATGCAGGCTGGCCTCTTAGCCCACAGATGCCAAGATGATGTCTACTGGCAGCTCCTCCGAACTTCTGGCTGTCACCTGCATTGCTACTGTGTCCAAAAGCAGCAGCGAGAGCGCACCAGGACGTCATGAGCACCCCGGAAGTACAAGTGTGCAAAGCAGAAGGGGGCGGCAGAGCTAGGCTGAGGGTGGCGTTGGCAGCAGCTGATCGGGGTAGCTCTGGTGCAGTGCAATGGGAGTGGGCCTGGAACCAGGAGAGCTGGGCTGAAAGCCCTGAGGCTCCGTGCAAGTCACTTTACCTCTCTGAGCTGTGGTATCCTCAACTACAAAGCTGAGGAGTAATACAAAATGATTTCAAGATTCTGCCAATCTCAAATGAATTAATGAACATGTAAGGCTTGTATCTGATGTTGCAGGCTTCTCACACATTGGTTGAATCTAAGAGCACAGATGAAGGGACAGCCCCACATGACAAAACCGCAGAGCAGGTGTCTGCAAGACCCAGGGGACTGAGCTTGGGGGCTGTCAGCTGTGAGCAGGGCACTGAAGCATAGCTCCCTCCCAACCCTGTTTATAAACACTCAGCAAAACCAAACTCCCATTTCCTTTTGTTCACCGTTATAGGTATGATAACTGTATTGCCCCCGCTTAAATGAAAGGTCATTATCTCTTAAAGAAACATACAGATACAAACACATGTACATACAAAATGCTTTATCTGGAATTTGCTTTAAAATAATCTGGGGGAAGGAGAAGGAGTAAGGGTACAGATGCTGTTAGTTGTTGAAGCTGGAAGATGAGCACATGGAGGTTCATTATGCTATTCAATTTTTGCATATGTTTGAAAATTTCCATGATGAATGCTTAAAATCCCATTCCTATTAGAAAAGACCAACCAACCCAGTAGAAAATTAGATGAAGGATATGAAAACAATTCACAGAAAGGGAAATACAAATGGCACTTCACGTTTGAGAAGATACTTAACTTTATTCAATATACTTTATTCAATCAAGAAATGTAAAATAAAACTACACTAAGATACCATTTTTCACCCAGACTGGCAAAGATCATAAAATATGATAATATACCGTGTTGTCCAGAGTATGGGAGGAAAGGCATACAATTCCTATCGAAGGCAACTGGAAATATTTATCACAATGAGAAATGCAATTTGACCTGGTAATGCCTTGGGAAATTTATCCTATAGATATCCTCAGTGCACATGAGCAAAATGAAGTATATGTGTATATATGTATATGTGTATGTCTGGGATTCTTCCCTGTAGCCCTGTCTGTAATAGCAAAGGACTGGAACAATCTAAACCATTCATCAATATGGCCGGTTCTGTAACATATGGAACATCATACAGTGGGATACGAGGCAGCTACAAACAGGAATGAGGATGCGGTTTAGGATGATAAAAAAGTTCTGGAGATGGATGGTGGTGATAATTGCACAACAATGTGAATGTACTTAATGCCACTGAACTTTACATCTACAAATGGTTAAAATGGTAAGTTTTATGTTACATATATTTTTACCACAATTTTAAAAAAAAAGAAAGAATGAGGAAACTGTATGTACCGATAGGGAAGATCTCCAAGATGTACTGTCACATGAAAAGCAAAGTGCAGAACAATGTATGTATACTATTTGTACATAAACTTTTGAGTTAAAAAAGGGAAATATGGGCCGGCCCGGTGGCTTAGCGGTTAAGTGCACGCGCTCCGCTGCTGGCGGCCCGGGTTCGGATCCCGGGCATGCACCGACGCACCGCTTCTCCGGCCATGCTGAGGCCGCGTCCCACATACAGCAACTAGAAGGATGTGCAGCTATGACATACAACTATCTGCTGGGGCTTTGGGGGAAAAAATAAATAAATAAAATCTTTAAAAAAAAAAAGGGAAATATGTCTGTATCAGCTTTTCTATCCATAAAATCACTGGAAGGACATGCCGGCATTGTTTGTAACGGTGACATTGGTTGCCTGTGGAAGGGAACTGGATGACTGGCAGCAAGGGTCAGGAGGGAGACATTTCACTGCAGGTCTTTTTTCACCTGGTGAATTTTCAGTGCTGTAAAGTTTGAATCCCCGTGTTCTCAGTGGGAGTGCATTCCCAGATTGCAGTGGCATCCAGGCTGCGAGCTATCCAGGCCCTTCCCACCCAGAAACGCTGCTTGCCAGCCAGGAGCAGCACGTGGGTGTTCTTGTTATTTGGCACTTTGTCCGTCCTCTCACAAGGGTGCATCCCCAGCAACTTCACAATATCGCCCACAGCCTCAGTAGGGAGAAATCCCAGTATCATCAAACCATAGATCCTGTCTCCCTTTTGTGCCACCACCACTCCCCCACCCCCTAACACTGCTCTGAGGGGCTTTTAATGAAGTGGCATCTGAATTATATGCTCTAGACATGGCCCTGGATCCTTGCGGGGCAGGGAGTGGGGAGGGGAGAAAGAGGAGAAGCACATCAACAGTAGCCAGGGATTTTACCTTCAAGTGTCTTGATGGTCAACTAGATGAATGTTTCCTCCCTCACAAACTCCTTTCCTACCTCATCCCAAGCTGCTTCGAAGTTCAGTTTCATGACCTTTTGGATGTGATCGGCTACAGTGACTTCCAGGTCTTCCAGCTGGGGAGTTGGAGGGGGAAGTTAGGGACATACTTTGAGGGGAGAAACTCCCTGCTCTATACACCTCTGGGCCTCTGCTCTGAACTCACTGCTCATCCCTTCCTGAAACACATTCAGCAGGTGCTTGCTGGGCACTGAGCACTGTGCTAGGCTCTGGGGACATGCAGCAACTTGACCGGTTACCTGTCCTCAAGGTGCTCACAGCCAAGTGGTGTCCCTTCATCGGAAAACACCCAGACCAAGTACTCCCCTTAGGGTGTCAGCTGCAAGATCACATCCCTTCTGAAGCCCACCTAGAATCAGTGGTTCAAGGATCCGGGACTTCACAGGAGCACTCACAGAGGTCTGCCTCCTATGGCTCTGTCACTCCGGTGACTCAGCAGATCCTCCCCCCTACCTCAGCTGTGTCCTCTCGGCCTGACATATACTGGATCCCCACTTCCATATAAGCTGTGTCCTCCCTGAACTTGGCACATAATATTTCCCCACATCTTGGACTGACTGTATGTAAAGGTTCCCCATTCATTCACCCAACAGATCTTCACTGAGCCCCTACCCTGGATGTGTAAGGTGCACATAAGTAGTACTCAGCTCCCACAGTAGGAACACTGCCTCAGACCCAGCTCTCCCAAGGAGCTCACTTGGTCCTAGGGCAGTTCCTGCCCGTAGGGTCATTGTTGGCTCAGAGAAGTCCCCTCCTCAACAATGGCTCTAGGAGGACACAGACTGTCTGTGCATGTCAGTTGTATTCCACCGTGACTGTCCCTCTAGCCATGAGGAGCTCTAGCAATGTCCATCCATGGGCTGAGAATAACAATCTGCACTCAGATGGCACTGAGCGACTGCCCTATGGTCAAACCCCAGAATGAGCTTGCACTCAGTTTCATCCAAGCTCAGAGAGGTGGAATTTGAAGGGCTATTTCAGTGCATCAAAGGACTACCCAGCAGATGCAAACTGACCCAGTTTTTCTAGAAAGCAATTTGACAAAATAAATCAAAAATCTTAAAATCCTGCTTATCCTTTGACCCAATTATTCTATCTCTAGGAATCTATCCTAAGGAGATAACCTGAAATGCAGATAAAAATTTGCACCCAAACAAGAAAAAAATGAACAACCTGATCAAAAAATGGGAAAAGGATATGAAAAGACATTTTTCCAAGGAAGATATACAGATGGCCAACAGGCACATGAAAAGATGCTCAACATCACTAATTATTAGAGAAATGCAAATCAAAACTATAGTGACATATCATCTCACACCCATCAGAATTGCTATAATTAACAAGACAAGAAATAACAAGCGTTGGAGAGGACGTGGAGAAAAAGGAACTCTCATACACTGCTGGTGGGAATGCAAACTGGTGCAGCCTCTATGGAAAACAGTATGGAGATTTCTGAAAAAATTAAAAATAGAAATACCATATGACCCAGCTATTTCCATATTGGGTATTTATCCAAAGAACATGAAATCAATAATTCAAAAAGATATATGCACCCCTATGTTCATTGCAGCATTATTCACAATAGCCGAGACATGGAAGCAACCCAAGTGCCCACCAACAGATGAATGGATGAAGATGTGGTGTATATATATATACAACGGAATACTACTCAGCCATAAAGAAGACAAAATCGTGCCATTTGTGACAACATGGATGGACCTTGAGGGTATTATGCTAAGTGAAATAAGTCAGATAGAGAAAGACAAATACCTTATGATTTCACTTATATGTGGAAAATAAACAAACACATAGATAAGAACAGATTAGTGATTACCAGAGGACAAGGGGGTGGGGGAAGGGTGAAAGGGGTAAAGGGGCACTTATGTATGGTGATGGATAAAAACTGGACTGTTGGTGGTGAACACGATGCAGTCTATACAGAAACTGAAATACAGTCATGGACACCTGAAACTTACACAATGCTGTAAGCCAATATGACCTCAATAAGATAAAATTAAAAAATTGCACCTAAAGGGATGTTGAATGCAGCATTTATAGTGAAAATTTGGAATCCCAAATGCCCAACATTAAGGGAATACACAGTCCAGCGAGTTATATCTATAAAACAGAGTATTTCACAGTCATTAAAAATTGTGTTTATGAAGTATTTGTAATGGCACAGGAAAATACTTAACTATAGTTTTAAGTGAAAACAGTAAGATGTATTATGTACAGAACGACCTCAACTGTACAACTCCCCCTGCAAAAAACTCCTAAAGACTATGGGTAATGTTTTCTTGTTTGTTTATACTTTGTTTTTATATTTCCCAAGTTTTCTTTTTACACAGCAGCATTTTTTTTTTTTTGGTGAAGATTAGCCCTGAGCTAACATCTGTTGCCAATCTTCCTCTTTTTGCTGAGGAATATTGGCCCTGAGCTAACATCTGTGCTTATCTTCCTCTATTTTGTGGGACGCCCCCACAGCATGGATTGATGAGCAGTGCATAGGTCTGTACCTGGGATCTGAACCTGCGAACCCAGGGCCACCAAAGTGGAGTGTGTAAACTTAACCACTATGCCACCTGGCCAGTCCCTATTTTTTTTGAGTTAAAAAAAAGTTTCTTTCAAAGAAAGCTGTAAAGCCAAAAACAGCAAGAAAATGCTTCAAGTCTGGTTGTCAGCTCCAGTAGGGAGTTGCTCTGCAGCCTCAGGCACAAAATTGAGCCACTTGACACTAGCTTCTTACCACATATTCATCCTCATAGCCTTCATCGTCAGTGTCCCCTGTGGTGGGGTCGCAGTCCTTGACAGTGAACTTCATCATGCAGCTGAATGTGCAGGCCACTGCAGGGAAGAAAGACTGGGTGGTCACGATGTCCCCAGGCACTGCGGGGGACGAGCTCCTCCAGAGGGCAGGTGGCCATAGCCTGCTCTCTAGGTCCCTGCTACATTATCAGTAGCAGCAACATGCCATCTAAACCCACAAGTCTGCATAGGGAACAGCTACCTTGAGGGAGGGCAGTAGAGTCAAGTCATGGGTCCAAGGAGTCCCGTCATGGGAAAGAAAAAAGGAAGCAGAGATGCTGCAGGATGGCTATGTCCATGTAATAGTCATAGGCCCACTGTCCAAGGCCTGGAGAATGAGCTGGTGGCTTCCTTGGGAGGAGTGGATTTGGGATGTTTCAGTATTTGTGTCTGTCTTTGTACTTTCCTGGTATAATGAAAGAGTACTAGTTTGAGAACCAGAGAGACCTGGGATGTGCCTCTTATCAGCCATGTGAACTTAGACAAGTCATTTCACCTGAGTCTCAGTTTCCTCATCTAGGAATAGGGATAGCAGTACTCATCCGTTTAGGTCCTCTATGAGGATGAAATAATGTATGAAAAGTACCCAGGACTTAGCCATCATTCTTATTCTCAGGACTAAAATCAAGGAGCTGAAGCTTTCACGGGAGACCAATGGCTAGTAAACAAGCTGCCCCACCTCATCCTGATCCCAAGGGCTCCCACGAGGCCAGGGTTGTATCTGGAGAGAGGCTTACCAGCTGTGGGGGCTTCTGTAGGCAGTGCCACCAGTTGTAGCAGGTCCCAGGCTGGTTGTAGAGAAGGCTCTGGGCAGGCACATAGCAGAGCACCTCACAGGCCTCAGTGGGCTCCACTGCACCATGACATTCTCCAAAGTCTGGTCATTGAGTGTGTTTGTGCAGTCAAACTGGACCAAGGAGGAGAGGGGTTGCTTAGACACTGCTCTAGGTCCAAGCCCTGCTGCAGAGGAAGAGCCAGGTCCTACCTCTCACCCCATGGGCCAAAATGACTCCCATTCCAGTCCTCCTGCCCAGGCTCCCCGTCTCCATGCTGACACTCAGGAGCCAGAGAGGCCCTAGGTCAACGGTGCAAGAGACATACCAGCTGGTGGCAGATCCTGTCAGCAAGTTGGGCTCCCAACCAACACAGTGTGGGGGTGCCATAACCCTATAGGAGCCGTCAGCCCTGGGACTACTCCCTGGGCTGGGCCCCAGCAGGGCCTCAGCCCTCCCTGCTCTCCTGGAATACCATGTGGTCAGTGAGGGTGTGTTTGCTGCAGTGGATGACATACTCTGTCTCTGACTCAGTGAGGGCCACAGGCTCAGGCAAGGACTTGAAGAGGGGCCCCAGCCCATGGAACACTGGCGCTGCCTCCAACTACTCTGAAACCCAGAGGCCACACATTCACTAAGCTTTTCAATTCCCAGACCAACTTGTGATGGCTTCTAATAAATGCTCATGCCTGATTCTCAAGGTCTTTCACTTTATTGAGATGGATGGATATGTTTATACTACTGTTTACTCAATATTTCCTAAATATATTGATGCATTTTCTCATCTCTTTAACTTCGTTCAAGTTGTACCACCCACCATGAACACTCTCCTCCTCTCTTTCCATGAAAGACCTCAGAAACGATAAACTGACTGGGAGACCCCACTGTCCTAGGCCTAATCCATTTGGAGACTCCTTCAACTTTAGCTCAGCAAGGATTCTTAAAAGAAGGTGGAGGGCCGGCCCTGTGGCTTAGCGGTTAAGTGCGCGCGCTCCACTACTGGCAGCCCGGGTTCGGATCCCGAGCGTGCACTGATGCACCGCTTCTCCGGCCATGCTGAGGCCACATTCCACATACAGCAACTAGAAAGATGTGGAACTATGACATACAACTATCTACTGGGGCTTTGGGGGAAAAAAAAGGAGGAGGATTGGCAATAGATGTTAGCTCAGGGCTGATCTTCCTCACACACACACAAAAAAATGTTTAAAAAAATAAAATAAAATAAAAGAAGGTAGAGATTAGGAAAAGACTAAGAGGATGAGATGAATGCTGTTGTAGCCACAGAATCAGGCAAAAGAATAAACTGGTCCCATACATTTGTCAGTTAAGACAAACGGCCAATAGGGAGATGTTTCAGATTCAGCATATTGCAGAAAACCCAACTTAGAGTGGTCTTTGGGCATCTGGTAAGGCCTAGCCCTACACGCCATAACCAGGGTCCAGCACTGGGCTGGGCCCTCTGGCCCATCCAGGTGAATGAGGCATCTGGCAGCTGTCTGCACATGGCGTCCACCTATGGTGGCTACAGCTGCTGCTCTCTTCCCTGTTCTACGGCAGGTGCAGGATTCCTCAAACTGTAGGCGAGGATCACCTGTGTCAGATTTACCTGGGGGTGAGAGCTTGTTAAAAACTCAGATTCCTGGGCCCATCCCAAATCTGCTCTATCAGAATCTCTGGGTTCAGGACCAAGGAATCTGCATTTCTAACAAGTTTCCTCAGATGACTCTTAGGTATACTGATATTTGAAGACCACTATGCTAAGATTTTCAACTTGTTTTCCCAATTAAATTGAACTCTATAAGGATAGGAATTGTGCCCTGGGACCAGGGATCTGCTACTTTGCTCTGTACTTAGAAGGTACTCAATTCATGTTTCAGGGGGCCTGGCCCAGTGGCGTAGTGGTTAAATTCGCACACTCCTCTTGGGCGGCCCAGGGTTCGCAGGTTTGGATCCTGGGCACGGACCTACGCACTGCATATCAAGCCATGCTGTGGCAGGCTACCCACATATAAAGTAGAAGAAGATGGGCACGGATGTTAGCCCAGGGCCAATCTTACTCAGAAAAAGACAAGGATTTGCAAAGGATGTTAGCTCAGGGCTAATCTTCCTCACCAAAAAATAAAATAAAAAAAAAATAATGTTTCAGGGATAGAGGCATTATTGTTATTATTTTGCTTTCTCCCCCCAAAAGAGTCAGCTTATGTGACTGCTTCAGCCCTCTGCAGCCCAAAGCACTGTATCTAATGAATGTGCAGGCAATAAAAAGCCCAGAAAGAACCAGCTTAGATATTAGGAGGAACTTCTGGCCACCATGATCATCAGCCATCAGAGTGCTTTTCTATGGGAATTGATTTCACTGGGCATCAAGTTTCTAGACCTGGCACTAACTACCTGGGGGAGTCTGCTAGTAGCTATCAGTTAATGCCTCTGAGTTTCAGACTCTTCATCAATAAAATAGATACAATAATCTTGCTTACAAGGTTGTTGCGAAGATAAAGGAGGCAATAAATGTCAAGATCTAGCAAAATTCCTGGCACTTATGTGATAATAAATGTTAGGCTTTGGAAGATGGTTTAAAAATGGAACTGATACCCTGTAAGAGGCTCAGGAGGAGTCTCCTTTGGAAGATATGGCGGAATGATGGCCCCCAAGATGTCTATGAGCTAATTTCGAGAACCTGTGAGTATGTTATGTCACATGGTAAAAGGGACTTTACAGATATGATTAAGTTGGATCTTGAGATGAGGAGATTACCCTGGATTGTTTGGGTGGGCCCAATGTAATCACAAGGGTCCTTATGAGAGGGAGGCAGAAGGCTCAGAGTCAGAGAGACTTGAAGAGGCTATGCTGCTGGCTTGAAGATGGAGGAAGGGGTCACTAGGCAAGGAATGTAGGTGGTCTCCAGAAACCAGAAAAGGCAAGGAGATGATTCTTCCCTAGAGCCTCCAGAGGGAGCTCAGCACTGCCAACACCGTGAAACCCATTTTGGATTTGTGACTTCAGAACTGTAAGATAATAAATTTGTGTTGTGTTAAGCCATTAAGTTTGTGATAATTTGTGATAGCAGCAAGAGGAAACTAACACAGAAGGAAAAGTTTTGGGTTAGAGTGATCCCAGTTAGGTCAGGATCCTAGTTTTGCTGAATCTGAAAAATAATATGTTGACAGAAGACAGTATTCTGGAATGGAATGGAAAAAGGGGGATTTAATTTAATTCAACAATAACCGGGAGCCTACTGTAAGGAAGGAAACCACTGTGCTAAATGCTGTGAGAAATAAATAAAAATACATGTGGAGAACCACACAGAACTATTTAAGAGAAGACAGAGGAGCTGAGGTAGGAGTGATGAGCTTAGGAGATCAGGGAGGGCTTCACGAAGGAAGAGGAGTATGTGCTAGTCCTTGAAGGTAGGAAGTCAATGGATAAAATGGTCTGGCAATTAGATACACAGCCTCTCCCCTCAAAAAAGGCAAGACCAGAGGAATAGATGAATATCTAAACAAAGCCTTACAAGACAACGTGGACTGAACACATCTGGAATCCAAGAAAAAGTACCAGTGTCTTTGGACTGAACTCTGCTGAATCAGACATTCTGAACTTGGCTGGGCTCCAGGGACCTGAGTCCTCAGAACCAAGGCTGAGTGGCAGCTCTGAGCCAGTTTGGTCTTGGTCTTAATTCCAGCCCCTCCACTCTCTTCTGTGCTACCTTGGGAAAACCACTTTCTCTAAACTTCCAATTCCTCAGATACCAAATGGACCTAATAACCTCCACTGGAGAGTTGAATGTGCTGTCTAAAGTACTCTCAGGGCCCAGCACTCAGGACAGACCCCACAACAGACAGTTCTTACTCTTAGTTCTCCTGGGGAAAGCAGCTACCCTAAAGTTGAGGAGACCAAGTCCAGGTCCCAAAGACCCCACTGAGCACTGCTACTCACCCTGGAAGATCTCTTGCCGGGTGGCTGCCACTTTCTCATGCTGCTTGGCTGCTGTGATGGGGTGCTTTTGGCAGGAGCAAATACACGTGGTGACCAACAACTCCAGTAATGGGGCAGCGTGGTGTTGACCACAGTGCTATTACTTAGGGATTATAATTTCCTATCCTCCTGAGAGAGTTTAAAGTACAGAATATATGAGAAAGAGAGCAAGTGTTTGTGTGTCTGTATCTCCATTTCCTGCAGCCAGGGGGAGAAAGGATTATTCCCTCCTCCCAGCACAACCCCATTCCTCCTGGTTAGGTTTAGTGGCTTCACGGCCAACGCAGACCCTCCAACAGAGGCACGGACCTGAGGGCCTCTGAAAGGAGCACAGGTGTTACTTACCTATTCTCTGCTCTGCCATGGGCATGGTGGCCAGGGGCACAGACCTGAAGTCAAAAGGTTTTTCTGATGGTTCTAGAGTGTACTGCTGCAGAGCCTCTCCAGACCAGGAATGGACATGGTTAGACCTAGAGGCCAGTGGGAGAGAGGTCACTCTGCCTGGAACACATGGTAGAATGAGCACCAGAGATCCACCATAGAAGACTGAGGCCCTGGGGACTAGGTTGTATGACCTTGAGAAACCACCTAACCTTCTGAGCCTCCACTTTCTCATCTACATCCTCCTTCATAGAATTGGTGTGGGGAGTAAAGTATATACAAGAGTGACTTAAAAAGGGTAAAGTACTATGCAAATACCACAGAGGTTTGTATGAATGACTAGCGTTTCAATTCACTGGGCTGTTTCCACCCACACTGGTGTGAACCGCATGACCCATGGTCTCCTGAGGTCACAATGATGCCATGAAGATGCCATGAAAGTCCAGCCAAGAGCTTCTTGCTCAGATTTCCCCTGCCAAAGGAGGGTGTGCCTGCTCTGGCATGATGAGAAGAGCCACAGCTCCGATAGGTGGCTGGGTCAAAGACAGGTAAGGAAAGACTCACCATTTAGGATATTAGGATATAGCCTGCATTGAGGGCCTTCTGCTTCTGCTCTAGGACATTGAGATAGAAGGTGGCTCAGTCTCGGGGCCAGCCTGGTGGCATAGCGGTTAAGTTTGCGCGTTCCACTTAGTGGCCTGGGGTTCGCAGGTTTGGATCCTGGGCCCAGACTGATGCACCACTTGTCAAGCCATGCTGTGGCGGCATCCCATATAAAGTAGAGGAAGATGGGCACAGATGTTAGCCCAGGGCCAATCTTACTTAGCAAAAAGAGGGAGATTGGCAGCGGATGTTAGCTCAGGGCCAATCTTCCTCACCCAAAATAAATAAATAAATAAATAAAAGTGTCTCAGTCCCTTACTTCACTGTCATCATCAATCACACACCTGCAGCTGAAACACAGGGTACTCTTGACTGGGCCCCCACAAGGATCCTGCAGGGCTTCATCACAAGGTGGTAAGAGGAAGAAGGTCTCCTTAAGCTCCAACAGCTCAGGCCCCAGATGTGGTATCAAGGCATCACATGTACAGAGGGGCCCATAAGACTCTAATGAATTAACTAGGAGGTGGCCATATTTATATTCCCTGGACCCACTCCCTAAGCCCACCCAGTAAGGGAGGCAATTTCCTGTATCTAACAGCATATGTCAAAAAAGAATTTAATATGACCCAACAATTCCACTCCTAGATATATCCCCAAAAGAAGTGAAAACATGTCACACAAAAACCAGTAGATGAATTTCATAGCAGCATTATTCACAAGAGCCAAAAAGTGGAAACAACCCAAATGTCCATCAACTGATGAATAGATAAACCAAATGTGGTCTATACATACAATGAAATGTTTTTTGGCAATAAAAAGGAATGAAGTACTGGAGCATGTTGCAACAGGAATGAACCTTGAAAACATTGTGAAGAAGCCAGACACACAAAAGGCCACATATTGTATGATTGCATTTATATGAAATGTCCAGAATAGGCAAATCCCTAGAGATAGAAAGTAGATTACTGGTTGTCTAGGGCTGCGGGGAGGGAGGTTTGAGGGGAGGGAGAAGTGACTACTAATGGAAACAGAGTTTCTTTCTGGGGTGATAAAAATGTTTTAAACTTAGATTGTGGTGACAGTTGCACAACTCTGTGAATATACTAAAAACCATCACATACGTTTTAAATGAGTGATTTGTATGGTTCACGAATTATATTTCAATAAAGTTGTTTTTTAAAAAAGAAAATAACTCAATTTAATAATGGTCATGTCTGGGTGGAGGGGTTTTTGCATGACGTTGTTTTTCTTGCTTTTCTATGCTTTCTATTTTTTACTTACAGTCCATAGTTATATAACTTTTCTCCCACTTTTTAGTTAAAAAGAGACAAAGGAAAGCCACCTGGGCCCAAGGAAACACTGTCATCCACCAGGGCCCTCTGGCCCAGACTTTCCTCTTCAATAACACCAAGATTCTGGGTAACAGCTCTTCATTTTGCACTCCAAGCTTGGCCAGAGCACTCACAGCACTTGTGTTTATGACGCAAATGTGATTGACCTGATGTATCTGACAGCTCACTGCTTGGGCACTTCCAGTTCTCGGAATGGGTCTTCGGGCAGAAGAGCCCTGGAGCCAGCAGTCCTGACCCAAGAGGCCCAGACCACCGCCGACGCAGTGAGTGGCTCTGGGTGGATCTTAGCACCACCCGGCTTCAACTTCCTCGTCTGTTTCATGGAGAAGGCAGCCCCATTCTCCAGTTCTAGGAACCATTTCCAGCATTAACTATGCTGAAGCCACAGAAGCTGGCCACGAGGTCAGGCTTCTCAGCTTCTGTATCCAAATGGCCTCAATTTGCAGTTTAAGTTTCAGATGAATACAATGAGAAAATGAGCTATTACTTAATGAATATCAATTGCTGAAAGAGAAAAATCTGTCCAGTGGGCAAGAGAAGAAAAGAAGAGTAAATTAAAAATAAAATTAAGAGTATGATGTTAGTACCCTGAATTGTATGCTCATTTAAAAGAGAATTTTATGGTATGTGAATTATAACTCAATAAAGCTATTATTTTAAAAAAAGCTAGGGCCGTGGCCTAGTGGTTAAGTTCGGCGTGCTCCACTTAGCAGCCCAGGTTCGGTTCCCGTGCACAGACATGCACCAATTGCCTGTCAGTGGCCATGCTGTGGTGGCGGCTCACATACAAAAAGAGGAAGATTGGCAGTGGATGTGAGCTCAGGACAAACCTTGCACAGCAAAAAAAAAAAGTTTAACACTAACATATAGTGAAACAAAAAAAAAATCAACAAAACAAATTAGAGAGGTTAAGAACCAATCGACTAGGGGCCAGCCCGGTGGTGTAGCGGTTAAGTGCATGCGCTTTGCTTCGCGGCCCGGGGTTTGCAGGCCCGGATCTCAGGTGCACTGATGCACCGCTTGTCAAGCCATGCTGTGGCAGCATCCCATATAAAGTAGAGGAAGATGGGCACAGATGTTAGCCCAGGGCCAATCTTCCTCAGCAAAAAGAGGAGGATTGGCATTGAAAGTTAGTTGAGGGCTGATCTTCCTCACAAAAAAAAAAGAAGAAGAACCATTCGACTAGATGACATCTAAGCATCGCTGGTCCTTCCTACAATATTATATAAAACTGAGCCTGTGAGGCAAGAACACCAAGTGCCCATGTCCCCACTGGGGGCTCCAGCCCCTTTGCTAGGGCAGTCTACTCACGATGAAGCTAAAAGCCCAAGTTCAGCCCTGCTCAGACCCACCTGCCGGGACCTCCTTGTGCTCCAGGACCACTCAGTTATAGATGAAGTGGATGACTTAGAGGAGTTTTTGGTCTTGGGCCCCTCCTGGCCCAGGAGATGCAGGATGTGAGTAGCCAGCTCAGTGAACTCGCAGTCCTCCATGAATTCGCACAGGGGTGACAGCCCTGTCTCCTTGCTCTCTGAGTTCTCCTCAATGATGTTGATGATGCAGTCCACGACGGCCCGCTTATACTCAAAGCCACCTTGCAGCAGGAGGGGTTGAGCTGAGCAAGGAGGCTGCTCTTTGCAGAAATGAGCTGTGGGGCCCAGAGCCTAACCACGAGCAGGGACAGTGGTCTAAACACAAAACCTGGAGGCAAGGGACCTGGTTCTCTGGGCCTCTGTCTCCTTTTTGTGTAAAACAAAAGCCTTGGACTGGACGCTCACTGTGGCCCTTCCAGATTTAACAATAGATGGTTTAATAGAAACACTTTGGGTCTTACTATTCTTCCTAACTTTGAAATAAAAGGCAGAAAGTGTGGTGCAGATGCTACGGAAAACAGAATGGCAGCTCCTTAAAAAAATTTAAAAAATAGAATTACTGTAAGATCTGGCAATTCCACTTCTGGGTATATACCCCAAAGAATTGAAACCAGGGTCTCGAAGAGATATTTGCACACCCATGTTCATAGCAGCATCATTCACAATAGCCAAAAGGTGGAAGCAACCAAAGTGTCCATCCATGGATGAGTTGGTAAACAAAATGTAGTCTATACATACAATGGAATATTATTCATTCTTCAAAAGGAAGGAAATTCTGACTCATGCTACAACATGGATGAACTTTGAGGGTATTATGCAAAGTGAAATAAGCCAGACATAAAAGACATATACTATATGATTCCACATATATAAAACATCTAGAGTAGTCAAATTCATAGAGAAAGAAAGTAGGATGGAGATTGCCAGGGAATGGGGGAAGAGGAAATAGCTATTGTTTAACAGGTACAGAGTTTCAGGTTTGCAGGATGAAAAAGTTCTGGAGATTAGATAGACAACAATGTGAAAATACTTAACAGTACTGAACTACACACTTAAAAATGGTTAAGATGGTAAATTTTATGTCATATGTATTTTACCATAATTAAAAAAAAAAGGCAAAATGGGGCATTGGAGAGTCAGAAGATCCCAGACCAAATCTATGTACTTCTACTCACAGACTTTAGTGAGAGAAGTGGCAACTGAGATATGAAGAGGTGCTAGGCATGTAACCTGGCAACACGAAGCAGGCTGGATGGGAACGGTGGGGAAAGGATAGTGTCTGTCCCATCCATAGAGGGAAATTCTACTAAGCTTAGTGTGGCCAAAACTTACAGGATTTCAAGAGAAATCGGAAATCTGTTGT
Source organism: Ceratotherium simum simum (assembly GCF_057802395.1). Lineage (NCBI taxonomy): Eukaryota > Metazoa > Chordata > Mammalia > Perissodactyla > Rhinocerotidae > Ceratotherium > Ceratotherium simum. The sequence continues at coordinate 27,977,709 of NC_141932.1, forward strand.
GGAGATGGAGTGGTTGTTCCTGATTTTGAAATAACGGCTACTAATTTGAAATGCTTAAAACCTTGCACAATCCAGGTAAAACTTGTCTGTGGGGCAAATCTGCCCCAGTTCTGAGACAGTTTCTGTTTACGGCTGGGATCAAGTCACTTTCCATGTCTGAGGCCCAGGCACGTTCATATTAAGGACCATTACTGTGCTTGGCACACGGGTTATCCCAAAACAAATATGATATTAATTGTACGTTAGGTGAATTCCGTTTGTATGAGTGGGGGCTGATTTGCATGGGGTTTTGGTAGTGTTACTAAGATATTTTAAAAAATACTGATTACTTACCAGAACAGAAGCCATGATGTGAGCAGAAAGGCTGAAGAACAGGTGAGACCCAGCTGAAGGAAAAGTGAACCCACTGGGACAGAACGAGTGCATCCTAGCATAGGAGCACAGGATCATGGGAAAGAGTGAAGAGCCAACACAAGCACTGAGGAGAGAAAGATCGCATCGGACACCTGTGGCATTGGGATCCAGCAAAAGAAGAGATGGAGAGAGAGAGAGTGTGCTTCTGAGACAGTGTTTGGAGATTCCCAGACTGACCATGACCACCAGGCATGCTTTGGCCCTCAGGAAGAACCCCCAGAGGGGTCACGATCAAGAATATCCTATGCAGGACCACAAGGGGAACTGTGCAGAGCGCCAACCCAAGGTCTGAGAAGGTTGGAGACAAGTCTGAAAAAAGTAAAATTAAAAAAAAAAGGGAGGGAGAGAGAGACGAAGAGAAGGAACGCTTACCAAGGAAAAACCCTGGTCCCGAAGATGCCCCCCGCCCCACGCCCAGCCCCAAGCCCAGCCGCTGGGGACCCACTTCCCAGGAAAAAAGCAGAAGCCAGGAGGTGAAGTGCTGGTAGGCCAAAAGAGACAGACAGCTCAGCTGGCAGTGGGGCAGTCATGAGTGGGCCATAAGGTCTGCAGCTGAGTCGATCCTGCCGTCCCCAAGCGACTGTCCTCTTCTTGATCATGCTACTAGGGTTAGGGAAGATTGGAGCATTGGGGCAACGAGCGTGGTAGGGTGACACTAGAGTCCTGAGAACCTTCCCTGAGCTCTTTGGCCATTTTCCCTCCAAGGGTAAAATGAGTCCCTGATAAGGTCTTTCTGTGTTCTTGTGTTTGGAAAGGTGTCTCTCAGGATGGAGAGGCACTTCCCACAACTGCTGGTCCCAAGCCGTGGCCAAGCCAGGCACCCCTTAGGAAAACTCAGGAGAGACTTCAAGGAGGAAAAGAGACAGTTGACACTCAGGCGCACAGCAGAAACAGAGCAAGGCAGCCACAAGGTCACTGGGAAGAACGGGGTCTGCAGGATGCCCAGGCCCAGCGAGGAAGCCTCATCCCCGCAACTGGTCGTGCAGCTCCGTGGGCTCGGCCTAGGGCTCCAGGCGCAGAAGGCCCTGAGCCAGCCAAGCCACCCAGAAGCACACGGGCGGCCCCCTCTTGGGATCACAGCGCAGGCCTCTTTGAGGCTGTGCCAGACAGTCCCAGTCACCCTCTGAATGCCGAGCTGAGGAAGGGATACCACTGCCTGGCTCCTGATCCTGCTTAGTCAGCCAGGCCCCTGTCCCGCCTTCCTCCACTCTTGGGATCCCCAACCAGCCATTCACCTATCTATCCATCTTTCTTTTCTTCCTTTGGACCTAACTTCCTGCCTGCCTTCCTTCCATCCAGGCATCTGAAGGACCGGTGGAAAACATGGGCCAGAGCCCGCTGAGGAGAGCACGGGCCACAGCCTGTGGATGTGGCGCGGCGCCTAGCTACCGCCAGAGGGCGCGCCCGCTCCCTCAGAGCCTCGCGGTCAGGTCGCTTAGCAACGGGGCTGGTCATTGTGAGGCCAGAGGTGCCGCTTGCCCGCGCATGCGCAGTTGATTCAGTTGTTGGCCGGCTTTGGCGTTGAGAAGCTGGGCCGCCTGAGGGGGCGGGCAGTGGTGGAGGAGAGGAGGAAGTGTGGCAGAGGGGTGCAGGTGGGGAGGGCGCCTGCGCATTCCTCTTGTAAGGTCCCGGAGATCCGAAATTTCTGGGTGCCTGCCACCGCCGCCGCTGCGGCCCCCCCAGACTCCGCCCCTCTGCTTGCCACCATCACCGCCACCTGGGCGGCAGCATTAATGGTTGGCGAGACGTGGGCCCGCTGGGCCCCTCTCTGGACCCGAATGCGGACCGCAGCGGGTGGGAATGGGTTCTGATGGGGGGCGGGTGGGGTGCAATCCGGGGAGCCTGGGGCGATGAAGATCCCCAGAATCCCGCCCCACGTGACGGTGGCTTCAACCGCACATCTACTGACCGTGGGACCCGAGCCTCCCCTAGACGTGGGCGGAGGAGGCCCGTGCCCTGCTGCCACAGCCCAGGGCCCTGCCTATCCCCGTGCCTTCCGCGAATGTGTTGACTGCCGCCTCGCCCTTCCCGCCTGTCGCCCCGCCCCAAGGCACCCCCTGCCCTCAGGCGGTACCTGGGCATGGCCGCCGAGGACCCGGCTGCGGAGACCCAGCAAAGGCAGGGAGCGCTGCTGGGCCCTCGGGCCACTGACGCAAATCCTCCGCGTCAGGCCTTTGTCACCTCCACAGTGGGGATAATCCCCAAGGGGCTCCGGCCGATCTCAAAGGAAGCACGCTGAAGAAGGAGCAGCTTCTTCCAGGCCCCGGGATTGTCAGGAAGAGTTTCTCAAGGGCTCTCCGGGCTCGGACCCCTCCCGTGGTGTTCCGAGTTCTGCTGACGGCAGCAGCCCACCTCCGGGGACGTCCGCCAGAAGTCGTGAGACCCCAAAGGGAAATCCCTGCGTTTTCCTTGACGTGAATTATGCCGAACGACAGGTTCGTGGATAGGTCCAGGGGAGGTACGAGCATACGAGGAAGACACAGGTGAAAGACACAGAAGACAAATGTTTTCAGTCTGGAAAGGGAAGGGAGTCTCGCTTCTGAGTTTAACAATGAAACCAAACGGACCAGGGAAATGGAAAAGAGGTGTGCCCGTGACTGAAGGAGAACAGAAGCCACAAGTGGAGCAGAAGGCTTGAAGAAGAGGTGAGACCCAGCTGAAGGAAAAGTGAACCCACTGGGCCAGAAGGAGTGCACCCTAGCTGTTGGGGGAAGAGGAGGAATCTCCCTCTGCCCTTTTCCTTAAGGTTCTTATGGCTGGCCAAATAATTAACAAGACAGGTTAGCAGGAGAAAATAATACCAAGTTTAATAACATGTATACATGGGAGAAAGCAGGGACACTGCGTTTCTCCACACAATAGCAGAAATTCTTGTCTTAAATGCCATGTTCAGCCAATGACAAAGGAGGATTTTGGGGGTGGGGGAGTCAGTTACAGGAGATTACCACTAAAGCACAGTAAACAAGAGTAAGGTTATTATGTAGATTTAAGGCCTCACCTTCCATATTGATAAGCCTCTAGAAATGAGGCCACCCCCCCCCCTCTTCCCAAAACAGAGAGGGAGATACCTTTACAAATGGAGATTTCCCTTGTAAATGTAAATGTTTGTCTGGCAACTCCTTGCAAGGCCATCCAGAGAATGTGGCCAGAGAGACAGAACTTCCGATAAGAGGGGCTTGTTGGTGCCTTTCCTATTGTAACATTTATCCTACATTATCTTTACAGCCATCATGATAGAAAATCTGTTCCAGGAAGGAGCCACCATGTCAAATTCTTTAGGCAGTTAGTGGGGGAGGTCAAATGTCCCTCAGAGAAAACAATCAAGGTAAAGAGATATATTTCAGGGTGGCCAAATCTTGATCTCCCACACTAGCCTAGGAGCACAGGATCATGGGAAAGAGTGAAGAGCCAGCAGAAGTACAGAGGATAGAAAGAGCGGCTTGGACACTGTGGCATCGGGATCCGGCAAAAGAAGAGATGGAGATGGAGAGGGAGAGGGTGTGTTTCTGAGGCAGTATTTGGAGATTCCCAGACTGACGATAACCCCCAGGCATGCTTTGGCCCGCAGGAAGAACCCCCAGAGGGGTCACGATCAAGAATATCCTATCCAGGACCACAAGGGGAACCGTGCAGAGCGCCAACCCGAGGTCTGAGAAGGTTGGAGACAGGCCCGAAAAAGGTACAAGAAAAAAAGGGAGGGAGAGAGAGAGACGGAGAGAAAGAGTGCTTACCAAGGAAAAACCCTGGTAGCGAAGACCCTCCCAAGCCCAGTCCACCCTCAGCCCCTAGGGACCCACTTCCCAGGAAAAAGAGTGGAAGCCCGGAGATGAAGTGCTGGTAGAAGTGCAGAAAACAGAGAGCTCTACTGGCAGTGGGTGCGTGGTGATGTGGCCATAAAGCCTGCCGATGAGTGGATCCTGCCGTCCCAAAGCAATTCTCCTCTTCTTGATCGTGGTACTAGTGTTGGGGAAGATTGGAGCATTGGGGGAAGGGGGGCAGTAGGGTGGCATTAGAGTCCTGAGCACCTTCTCTGAGCTCTTTGGCCACTTTTCCTCCGAGTGTAAACTGAGGTCCTGATCAGGTCTTCTTGTGTTCTTGTGTTTGGACAGGTGTGTCTCAGGATGGAGAGGCGCTTCCCACAACTTCTGGTCTGAAGCCCTCGCCAAGCCAGGCACACCTCAAGAAAACCCAGGAAGAGTCTCCAAGGAGGAAAAGAAAGAGTTGACGCTCAGCCACATAGCAGAAAGACAGCAACACAGGCACAAAGTCACTGAGAGGAATGGGGACTGCAGGATGTCCAGGCCCAGCGGCTAAGTGTCATCCTTCCATCAGGATGGGCAGCTCCAGGGGCTCGGCCTGTGGCTCCAGGTGCTGAAGCCCCTGAGCGAGCAAAGCCTCCCAGAAGCACACGGGCAGTCCTCTCTCGGGGGTCACAGGGCAGACGTCTTTGAGGGTGTGTCAGACAGTCTCAGGCACCCTCTGAAGGCCGACTTGAGGAAGGGATACCACTGCCTGGCTCCTGATCCTGCTTAGTCAGCCAGGCCCCTGCCCCGCCTTCCTCCACTCTTGGGAGCCCCAACCACCCATTCATCTAGCTATCCATCTTTCTTTGCTTCCTTTTGACCCAACTTCCTACCTTCCTTCCTTCTTTCTGACCTTCCTACCTTCCTTCCTTCTTTGTTACCTTCCTGCCTGTCTGCCTGCCTGCCTTCCATCCACCTAGCCATCTGAAGGCCCCACTGGAAAACATGGCCACCGCCAGCTCAGGAAAGCACAGGCCACAGCATGTGCCTGAGCCTAGACACTGCCTCAGGGCCGGCCCGCTCCCTCAGAGCCTCGGGGTCACGTCGCTTAGCAACGCGGCTGGTCATTGTGAGGCCGGGGTGGTGGGGATGGGCGCTCGCCGGTGGCCGTTGCATGCGCAGCTGATTGCCCGGCTTCAACGCTAGGACGCTGGGCTCCCGGAGGGGCTGGGCGGTAGTCGGGGAGAGGAGGAAGGATGGGAGACAGGGCCCGGTGTGCAGGCTGCTTCCACCTTCCTGTCCTACGGTCCCGGAGATCCCAGATCTCTGGGTGGTTGCCATCACCGCTGGCATGCATACCTCGGTTGTTGCCCCCCCGCCCCGCACCAGTCTCCTCCTCAACTGCCACCATCAAGGCCACCCTGGTGGCAGCGTTACTTGGTGGTGCGACTCGTGCACGCCGTACCCTCCGTGTATTCGAATCTGGACGGCAGTGGGTGTGGATGGGGTCCGACGTGGGGTTGGAGGGTGGAAATCCGGTGAGGCGGTGGCGATGAAGATCCCCCGCGTCCGGCTCCCAGTAACGGTCGGGTCAACCTGGGACCGGTGCCTCCCCTAGACGTGGGCAGAGGAGGCCCATGCCCTGCTGCCACATCCCAGGGGGCCCTGCGTCTCTGCGCCTTCCAGGAGTCTGTTGAAAGGCACCCCATGTCCCCGCTAGTCGCCCCTCCCCCACAATCTCCCCTTTTTCTCAGGTAGTATTCTATCCTGGTCTGTTGGTTGTGGTGGGACCAGGGACTATTTGTGCCTTTCCAATATTGCGTTCTTCGCCCTGTCAGGTACTTGTACAGAGTACACATGGAAAAGTTCTGGTTTAGGTAAAGTAATAGGTAAGTTAGCTTTTATATTTCGTGAATTTTAAACAAATGTGCTCACAGTCTGAGGTGATCATTTAAAATAATCGAAATTATAGAAGTAACTACTCCTCGCTTTAAAGTTTCTATTTTAATACGTGAAGGCCTAAAATGAGTTTTGGAGGATTTCACAGTTGCACCCGTGTTTTTATTTTTAAAGTGAAACCTTTGCTGCAAATCCAAGCATTTTGATGTATTTCTTGTGTACTAAGTTAACACTCAAATTTCAATTGGCAGTTGAGTAGTTCTGGGTGATGTTTTCCTGTTACTATATGGCAGACACCCATGGCTTTCTCATTCACCCCATCTGGGCCTCCAGTGTCGTGTGATTATCCCGAAAAGTCAAGATGTCTTAGAGCTGAGGTTGATTACTCTAATGGCACACAGTGCTTTTACAAACCTCCAGATTCCTGAATAATTACCATTATCATATGTAGGTGTTTAGCCAAAAGCTTAATTGGAAAATTCCAGAATGAAAAAATGATACAGGAATAAAAAACTTCCAGTCATTTTCTTTGAAAAAGAAATTAAAAAAAAAATCATAGTACCACTCATACATGCATAAGGTTAAAGCATCAAATCACGCAGGAGGGCTCATGAAGCAGAGCGGTCTTCCCGGCTACTTCTGCCTGGCTGCAGTTCTATGGAGGCAACCACTTTGAACTCCTTCAGCTGTTTCTCCTGGTGGTTATTTTGTTCTACATAAAATGCTTACATCACCAGTTCTTGATTCTTCTATTTCAGACATTATCTGTCAGTTTCCAGGTATGATAAATGAAGGTTTATCTCACAGGGCAAGTACTTAGAGATATTTTAAAGTTCTTCCCCATTCCCGAGTTGTCTTTATTTCCTCCATGCAGGACTGAGGTCCAGGCTGTATACAATGTAAGGTGGGCCCGTTGTGTCCAGGTAGTACCCATTCTGACTGTGTGTGCTGTTTGCTGTACTGACAGCTCCATAGTATGAAGACACCTGTTGCCTCTTGGTTATGTTTTTGTTTGCTTATCTTAGAGTGAGTCTTTCATGTTGGAGGCTTTCGCCAAAGTCTGGTGACCATTGGAGCATATATGAGTAGGAGATCGTAAATCATCTCTGTGATGAGGCCTCTGTCTTTGTAGTGGACTCACTGACTGAAGGGCTTCACTTAAGATCATCTGGTGGGAAGCTGCTCTCTAGACATTTAACTGGTGCACCTCTAAATGACACACTGTGAAAGTTTTGAGGCATTCAATTCTTTTTCAGGGAAGAACTCCTGCAATTTTTCTGGGGGTTGCATGTCAGGCCACCACACGGCCGCTATGTGAGAGTGGTAGGGAAGGGAGTAAGATTCAGCCCCATGCCTAACTCCTACCCTTTGCAGTACTGGTCATTTACAAGACACAAGCCACGTGGGAGTCCAAGGGATGGTTTGCTCCCCACTTGGCTGCTGTTCCCCTCCCCACACCCTACCATGTGCATTCTGGTCCTTGGTCTCTTCTTCTTGGCTTCATCAGTTACCTCCACTATCTATTTTCGTGTGTGTCTGTGGTAAAATATATATAATATAAAATTTACTATTTTCACCATTTTTAAGTGTACAGTTCAATGGCATTAACTACATTCACATTTTTGTGCAACCATTACCACCATCCATCTCCAGAACTTTTCATGCTCGAACTGAAACTCTGTACCTGTTAAACACTAACTCTCCATTCTCCCTTCTCCCCAGTCCCTGGCAACCACACTTCTACTTTCTGTCTCTATGAAGTTGACTATTCTAGGTGCCTCATATAAGTGGAATTACACAGTATTTGTTCTTTTCATCTACCCTCTATTTTACATTTTGAATAATTCTGTTGAAATGTCTTATCTCTTGGTGGTTTCCCATTTCCTGTGGATTTGTACCTTTTACCTCCTTTGCTATTATTTTAGTAGGGTATTGGGAGGGCCCGGAGATAAAAGTGTGGGGTTAAAAGCCATCTTTAACGAGGAGTTCATTCACTTTGAAAAAAGAATATTCCAACAATAGGACAAATACTGCATGATTCCACTTAACTGTGAGGTACCTAGAGTAGTTAAATTCATAGAGACAGAAAGTAGAATGGTTGTTGCCAGAGGCTGGGGGCAGGGGGTAGTGGGGAGTTTTATTGTTTCATGGGTACGGAGTTTCAGTTTGGGATGATGAAAAAGTTCTGGAGATGGATGCTGGTGATGGTGGTACAACAGTGTGAATACACTTAATGCCACTGAATCGTACACTTAAAAAGAGTGAAAATAGAGGCTGGCCTGGTGGTGTAGTGGTTAGGTTCAGCGGCCCAGGGTGCACCAGTTCGGATCCCAGGTGCGGACCTACACACTGCTAATCAAGCTGTGCTGTGGCAGCATCCCACATACAAAAAAATGGAGGAGGATTGGCACAGATTTTGCCTCAGGGACAATCTTCTTCAAGCAAAAAGAGGAAGATTGGCAACAGATGTTAGCTCAGGGCCAATCTTCCTCACCTAAAAAAAAAAAGTGAAAATGGTAAATTTTATCTTATGTATATTTTACCACAATAAAAACTTTTTTAAAGAAGGGGAATATTTAAGATTTCTATCTTCACTATATGTGATTTTACTACCAGTGTCCGAGGAAAAGTAGCTCCATTAAAATACTGTGGGAGGGGGGACAACTCAGTGGTGTAGTGGTTAAGTTTGTGTGATCCACCTCGGTGGCCCAGGGTTCACTGGTTCAGGTCCCACGCACGGACTTACACACCACTCATCAAGCCATGCTGTGGCAGTATCCCACATACAAAATAGAGGAAGATTGGCACAGATGTTAGCTCAGGGCCAATCTTCCTCACCAAAAAAAAAAAAAAATTGCTGTTGAAGGAAGTAAATTATATTAAAAATTTAAAAGTTAATATCTTAGAGACAGGCACCTCCACACCCTAAGGATTCCTGGTATAAGGGGGAACGTTTATCGATCCTGACTGACTTTATTCATAGAAGACTCGCCCTAAACTGTTCGGGGAAAATTGAGAACAAGAGAGTGCTCCAGAGGGATAAGTTTGGGAGGGTCGGGGTGGAGGGGGTCCAGATGGGGACGCGTGTGTGTAACCTGATAATTGCTTCGCGCCATAGCAATTCGCGCCATAAAATGTAACTGTTTAAATGTTTTAAATTAGCCAATCATGTAAGACCGCGCCAACCTTTTCCCGCTTTATGCTTCCGAATCCTATAAAAGAGCTTGCCCCTTAAGGTTCGGGGTCGACCCCTCTGTCTCCTGCGAGAGATACGTGTCGACCCGGAGCTCCGCTTAATAAACCTCGTGCGTTTGCATCAAGCTCGGTCTCCTGTGTCTGTGGGTCCGCGCCTTCCCGAGACTGGAGTTGGATTTCCTTTTTGGGATCCTACATTTGGGGGCTCGTCTGAGATCTGCGCGGTCACCCCAGACTCCGAAGACCCCTTGGAGGTAAGCCTGAGTGACTGGGTGTGTGAGTGTGTGCGGCGCCGTGAAGCATTGTTTTGGTCTCGGTATCTGGGCAGCCGCCGCTTCGGGCCGTGAGGGCCGAGCGGCTGCAGTGGCAGACGTGCTGGGAACTGCAGGCTGCAACCCTGGGGGACGCCCCAAGGGACAAGGGGAGTCAGGAAAGCCTGACTACCCCCTTTCAGGTAGAAAAAGAAACGGCACTCTTTTTCCCAGGGAGGACACGAAAACCCCTCCCGTCTGAAACCGCCTTCGGTTGGCTTGTAGAGACACCAACCGGGCAAAGTTGTTTATGTCTTGCTGTGTTTTTGGTGTTCATTGTTCTGTTTTTGTTAGATTCACGTGGACCTCATTTGACGGGATGGGACAGACTATGACGACCCCCCTCTCTTTGACCTTAGACCACTGGACTAAAGTGAGAGCGAGAGCGCACGATTTGTCGGTAGAAATAAAAAAAGGGCGTTGGCAGACTTTTTGCACCTCTGAGTGGCCCTCCCTCAATGTGGGTTGGCCCCCTGAGGGGACGTTTAATCTAACTGTTATTCTCGTGGTGAGGGCTATTGTTTTCCAGGAGAGACCGGGGTCCCATCCTGACCAACGACCATATATTACAGTGTGGCAGGATCTAGTGCAGAACCCACTCCCGTGGGTTAAGCCATGGGTAAAAGCGGAAAAACTAGGCCCCCGAGTCCTGGCGCTACAAGATGCGGAGACACGAAAGAAATCGAAATCAACTCGAACAGCGGAGTCGGAGACCCCTTCGGCCCCCCCCAGGGTCTACCCTGAGATTGAGCCTCCTCCCGAATGGCCCCCTTTCTCGCCTCCCCCTTACCCCTCCCCCGCTCCAGGATCGCAATCAGGACGGAGGGCGACTGGCTCCGGTCCCTCCGCTGGAACCCGAAGCCGCCGCGGAGCCACTCCGGACGGGCCTGATACCACGGTGGCGCTCCCGCTAAGAGAGTATGGAGCTCCTGCGGGACCCAACCAGCTGTCACCCCTCCAGTACTGGCCTTTCTCTTCCTCAGACCTGTATAACTGGAAAAATAACCATCCCCCCTTTTCAGAAAACCCTGCCGGATTAACCGCCCTGATAGAGTCCCTAATGTTTTCCCATCAGCCCACTTGGGATGACTGTCAACAGCTCTTACAGGCGCTCTTCACCACGGAGGAGAGAGAAAGAATCACACAGGAAGCAAGAAAGAACATCCGAGGCACCAACGGGCAGCCGGCAACGATAGCTGAGGCGGAAGAAGGGTTTCCGCACAACCGACCCAACTGGGACTATAACACGGCTGAAGATAGGGGGTCGCTGTCCGCTTACCGCCGGGCTCTAGTGGCGGGTCTCCGGGGAGCCGCAAGACGGCCCACCAATTTGGCTAAGGTAAGAGAGATTCAGCAAGGACCCACTGAACCCCCCTCCGTTTTTCTAGAACGATTGATGGAGGCTTACATGAGGTACACGCCCTTTGATCCGTCCTCGGAAGGGCAGAAGGCCTCTGTCATTATGGCCTTTATTGGACAGTCAGCCCCAGATATAAAGAGGAGATTACAAAGGCTAGAGGGGCTGCAAGACTACGACCTGCGGGACGTAATAAAGGAGGCTGAAAAGGTGTATCATAAAAGGGAGAGTGAAGAGGAAAAGCGAGAAAGAGAGAGAAGGGAGGCTGAGGAGAGGGAAGACAGGAGAGACAGGAGACGAGAAAAAAAACTAAAATACTGGCTGCAGTGATAAAAGCGACAGGGCCAGATCACAGACAGTCAGGGAACCTGGGCAACGCCCCACGACCAGGCTCACGCAGACGGCAACCCTTGGACAAGGACCAATGTGCCTATTGTAAGGAGAGAGGACACTGGGCAAGGGAATGCCCCCAAAAAAGGGCCACACCCAAGGTGTTGTCTTTAGGAGAGGACGAAGAATAGCGGGGACGGGGCTCGGGCCCCCTCCCCGAGCCTAGGGTAACCCTAACTGTTGAGGGGACCCCTATGAGTTTTCTGATTGATACTGGGGCTGAATATTCAGTACTGAAGCAACCTTTGGGGAAATTAAAAACTAAAAAGACTCTGGTTGTTGGAGCCACTGGGCAGAAACAATACTCATGGACTACTTCCCGGACAGTGGACTTGGGAAAAGGAAGGGTGTCCCATTCCTTCCTAGTGATTCCTGAATGCCCGACCCCGTTGCTAGGTCGAGACCTTTTAACCAAACTAAAAGCTCAAATAGATTTTGCTCAACCTCGGCCTACAGTATCCTGGTCCGCACCTACCACCATGATATTGGCCCTGGAACTAGAGGAAGAATATCGGCTCCATCAGCAGCCTAAGCCTAGAGCTCGGCTCAATACCGATAAGTGGCTGATCGAATTTCCAACGGCATGGGCTGAAACCGGGGGACTAGGGACGGCTACGAGAATTCCCCCAGTCATGATAGATCTTAAGGCCGGAGCCCTCCCGATAAGGGTGCGTCAATACCCAATAAGCAAAGAGGCCAGAGAAGGAATCCGCCCCCATATCCAGAGGCTGCTCCAACAAGGAATCCTGGTTCCTTGCCAGTCTCCTTGGAACACCCCCCTCCTGCCTGTAAAAAAGCCTGGAACTAATGATTATAGGCCGGTCCAGGATTTAAGAGAAATAAATAAAAGAGTGCAGGATTTACACCCTACCGTGCCAAACCCATATAACCTACTCAGCTCCCTCCCCCCATCACGAAAATGGTACACTGTCTTGGACCTGAAAGATGCATTCTTCTGTCTACGGCTTCACCCAAAAAGCCAATTACTTTTTGCTTTCGAGTGGCGCGACCCTGATATGGGGATCGTTGGACAACTGACTTGGACGAGACTACCTCAAGGTTTTAAAAACTCCCCTACCCTGTTTGATAAAGCCCTCCACAGGGACTTGACTGATTATAGGGTTAAAAACCCTCAAGTGACTCTTTTACAGTATATAGATGATCTATTGTTGGCGGCGGAAACCCCGGGAGACTGTGAAGAAGGGACCAAGCGCCTCCTGGCCGAGTTGGGTGAGTTGGGATACCGGGCGTCGAAAAAAAAGGCACAGTTGTGCCAGGAAAAAGTAGTCTACTTAGGCTACACACTAAAGGACGGCCAAAGGTGGTTAACCGACGCACGGAAAAAGACTGTGACCCAGATTCCGGCCCCAACCTCCGCTCGCCAGGTAAGGGAATTCCTGGGGACAGCCGGCTTCTGCCAATTATGGATCCCTGGGTTTGCTACCCTGGCTGCTCCACTGTACCCATTGACTAAGGAAAGTGGAAACTTTGTCTGGACTCTAGAGCACCAGAAGGCTTTTGAGACTCTAAAACGGGCATTATTAGAGGCACCCGCGTTGGCCCTACCAGATTTGACCAAGCCCTTCACCTTGTATGTAGATAAAAAAAAGGGAATCGCCTGGGGAGTCCTAACTCAAGCCCTTGGGCCCTGGAAGCGCCCAGTCGCATATCTATCAAAAAAACTGGATCCGGTAGCCAGTGGATGGCCCTCCTGCTTAAGGGCAATCGCCGCCACTGCCCAGCTGGTAAAAGATGCAGATAAGTTAACTCTGGGCCAACAGATAACCGTAGTAGCCCCCCATGCCTTAGAAAGCATTATCAGACAGCCTCCAGATCGATGGATGACTAACGCCCGGATGACTCACTACCAAAGTCTGCTCCTAACTGAGAGAATTACCTTTGCCCCACCGGCCATCTTAAACCCGGCCACACTACTGCCCGAAGCGGATGATGAAATACCTGTTCACCAATGCGGCGACATCTTGGCATCAGAAGCGGGACCCGACCCGATCTGCGGATAAGCCATGGGCTGGGGCCCCTAATTGGTACACCGACGGCAGCAGCTTTATGGCAGAAGGTAAGAGGATGGCTGGGGCTGCTGTGGTAGACGGAAAAAGACTCTGTGGGCAAGCAGCTTGCCGGAAGGGACTTCTGCACAAAAGGCTGAGCTTATCGCCTGACACAGGCGTTAAGGTTAGCTGAGAATAAGACTGTGAATATATACACGGACAGCAGGTATGCCTTTGCTACTGCCCATGTTCATGGGGCTATTTATAAACAAAGAGGGCTGCTTACCTCGGCTGGAAAAGATATCAAAAATAAAAAAGAGATTCTGGGCCTCCTAGAGGCTATACATTTGCCTAAAAAGGTGGCAATCATCCATTGCCCAGGTCATCAGAAAGGCACCGACCCCATAGCTCAAGGGAACCGCTTAGCAGATTTGGAAGCCAAGCGGGCGGCACTAGGACCTATGGTCCTGACTCTCCAGGGAGCTAAGGTCAACAAAACTGTCTCCGGTGGGGAACTAACTAAAGAAGAGAAAGTCCTTTCCGTTGCAGAAGGGCGAGAATATCTATCACATCTACACCAGCTAACCCACTTGAGCCCTCAGAAACTAATTAAAATTATTGAGGCCTCCCCGTACGAGGTACCAGATTTGAAAAAGGTGGCTAAAAAAATTTATAAGGATTGTAGAGCTTGCGCTCTCACAAATGCTGCAGTTACCAAATACCGCACTGGACATAGACTCTGGGGAGACAGGCCCGGAACCTTTTGGGAGATAGACTTTACTGAAATCAAACCGGCCCGGTATAAAAATAAATATCTTCTAGTATTTATAGATACCTTCTCGGGATGGGTAGAGGCTTTCCCCACCCGAAAAGAGACTGCCTCTGTAGTAGCCAAGAAGATATTGGAAGAAATCCTCCCAAGATTCGGGATCCCAAAGGTAATTGGATCTGACAATGGTCCTGCATTCGTTGCCCAGGTAAGTCAGGGACTGGCCAGTCAACTGGGGATCAATTGGAAATTACATTGTGCTTATAGACCCCAGAGCTCAGGCCAGGTAGAAAGGATGAATAGAACAATTAAAGAGACCCTAACTAAATTGTCCATAGAGACCGGCGATAGTGACTGGACAGCCCTCCTGCCCTTTGCCCTGTTCCGCGCCCGGAACACCCCACAAGGACCCTTAAAACTTACACCCTTTGAAATCCTCTATGGAACCCCTCCCCCTTTGGCACAAATAGGGATACATGACCCTGACATTATACCTTCTATACCTTTGTCAGCCCGCTTGAAAGCACTTGAGGCCGTCAGGCGCGACATCTGGAACCAGCTAAAAGAGGCCTACCAGCCTGGTGATCTGCTCATCCCGCACCAATTCCAGGTTGGGGACTCTGTCCTTGTGAGACGACATCGGACGGGGTCATTAGAGCCACGTTGGAAGGGGCCCTACGTGGTGCTCCTCACTACGCCCACAGCAGTCAAGGTGGACGGTATAACCTCTTGGGTTCACGCCACACACGTAAAGAAGGCACCCCAGAATGCAGCAGATATCTGGAAGGTGGAAAAGACTGATAACCCTCTTAAGTTGCGTTTGCGTCGTGGGAACAGCGAGCAGCTTGTCCAATCCTGACCCCCACGCTCCTCAACTGCTCACGTGGCAAGTCGTCTCCCAGGTAGGAGATATAACCTGGTCAATCCAAAAAACTGCTTCCCCTTGGACATGGTGGCCAGACTTACACCCTGACCTTTGTAAACTGGCTATAGGAACCCCCGACTGGGATTTCATGGGTCGACGAGGGGGGGGCAAAACAAGCCGGAGGATGCCACTCCCCCCATCGCAGGGGTAAACTAAAGGCATACTCCTTTTACGTGTGCCCCGGTCACCACAGACCTCGTTCAATTGACTCCTGGTGTGGGGGCAAGGAAGACTTCTACTGTAAAAACTGGGGATGTGAAACCAGTGGGACTACTTATTGGGAACCCTCCTCTTCTTGGGATTTAATCAGGGTTAGAGCAAATTATAGCCACCAGATGAGTCGGGGCTCAGAATGCAATACCTGGTGCCACCCCTTAACCATTCAGTTCACAGAAAAAGGAAAAACAATTAAAACCTGGACCGAGAATGGTCATTCATGGGGAATAAGATTATACAAAGACCGATATGATAAAGGCCTGACCTTCTCTATTAGATTAAAAATAGAACCTCCCGCCAGCAGACCGATAGGGTTAAATAGCCCCAAACCCCCCCAGGCAAAGTCCATAACCCTAAATGGGACCATAGATACGGTCACCAAATCTGCCCTGCGACCACCATCTACGCCACCTCCCGCAGTACCTACTGGGCAAAGATGGCACAGACTGTTTAACTTAGTGCGGCGAGCTTACTACGCCTTGAATGATTCCAACCCTGAAATGACTGAATCATGCTGGCTATGCCTAGCGGTCAGCCCCCCTTATTATGAAGGAATTGCCACCATGGGGGTCTATAATAACACCTCAGACCACACGACTTGCCTTTGGGGAAAAGAAGGGCGGCTAACCCTAACGGATGTGTCGGGGACCAGTTCAGGACTATGCTTAGGAAAAATTCCCCCGGGCTACCAGGCTCTATGTAATAAGATTGAAGTCAGCCTTCCGACTACTCCTGGTCATTTTTTGGTACCAGGACCCAATAGGTGGTGGGCCTGCACCACGGGCCTAACCCCCTGCATCTCAACTAGCGTATTCAATTCGTCACAAGATTTTTGTGTGCTTGTGCAGTTGGTACCTAGAATTTATTATCATACTGCCAATAGTTTCGAGGATAAATTTGACCAGAGATCCAGATTATGGAGAAGGGAACCAGTATCCCTCACCCTGGCTGTACTCCTGGGACTGGGAGTTGCATGGCGTAGGGACTGGCACTACGGCCTTAGTCACAGGAGAAAGGGGATTAACTGCCTTGAGCAATGCTATAGATGAAGACCTCAGGACTTTAGAACAGTCCATCTCTAAATTAGAAGAGTCCCTCACCTCCCTGTCTGAAGTAGTGCTCCAGAATAGAAGAGGATTAGATCTGCTGTTTTTAAGAGAGGGAGGACTTTGTGCGGCCCTTAAAGAAGACTGCTGTTTCTATGCAGATCACACAGGGGTAGTCCGAGATTCAATGCAAAAATTAAAGAAAAGATTAGACATGAGGCAGCGAAGCAGGGAGGCGCAACAAAGCTGGTTTGAATCCTGGTTCACTAAGTTCCCCTGGATGACGACCTTACTATCCTCCCTAGCAGGACCCTTGCTGATTTTTTTTCTACTTTTGGTCTTCGGACCGTGTGTTTTCAATAGAATTACTGCTTTCATAAGAAAAAGAGTCAATGCAGTGCGTGCTATGATGCTCCAACGCCATTACCAAGCTCTCCCACACAATGAGCCACTGATAGTAGACACCGAAAACTAAGTTCTAAGATTAGAACTAGGGACAAAAGAAGAAGTGGGGAATGAAGGAAGTAAATTATATTAAAAATTTAAAAGTTAATACCTTAGAGACAGGCACCTCCACACCCTAAGGATTCCTGGTATAAGGGGGAACGTTTATCGATCCTGACTGACTCTATTCATAGAAGACTCGCCCTAAACTGTTCGGGGAAAATTGAGAACAAGAGAGTGCTCCAGAGGGATAAGTTTGGGAGGGTCGGGGTGGAGGGGGTCCAGATGGGGACGCGTGTGTGTAACCTGATAATTGCTTCGCGCCATAGCAATTCGCGCCATAAAATGTAACTGTTTAAATGTTTTAAATTAGCCAATCATGTAAGACCGCGCCAACCTTTTCCCGCTTTATGCTTCCGAATCCTATAAAAGAGCTTGCCCCTTAAGGTTCGGGGTCGACTCCTCTGTCTCCTGTGAGAGATACGTGTCGACCCGGAGCTCCGCTAAATAAACCTCTTACCTCTTGCGTTTGCATCAAGCTCGGTCTTCTGTGTCTGTGGGTCCGCGCCTTCCCGAGGCTGGAGTTGGGGTTCCCTTTTTGGGATCCTACAATGGGATGCGAAGTTAAAATCCAGTAACTTCTAGGCTCACTGGCAGCCCAATGCAGAGGAAGGTAGAGGGCTATTTCTATGACGGAACTTCAGTAACCAGAGCACAACAGGCCGGGAGAACATTACAACGGCTTATTCCTGCATCTGCAGGCTTTGTAAGCATCTCTCTCCAAGGTACCAGGGCTGGAGCTAGGGTGAGGCAAGGGAGGCACGTGGGGTGCAGAATTGAAGGAGGCACTCATTCTCAAGGTATAATTCCAATGAAGAGAGAGAGGACTGCTCCAGCACATTGCCACTGAAACTGGCAAGCAGCCATTGATGACTGAGCAGCTGGTAACTATGGGGGATTGGAATTTGTGAACTCAGAGTATGTCTCTGCCTGAATGACGTTTTGACCCCCACCCCCCCCAACTGACCAAAGGAGTTTGGGATGGGAGGCCTGCCCCCAGAAAAGGCCATTACTATAGACATCTCTGGGTACCTGGGTGAGGTCATGCTAAACCCATTCTTAGTTCTAGTTACCCTTTGTGAGAGACATTTACATTTGTAAAGAAAATCTCCATTTGTAAAGGTATCTTCTTCCCTGCATCAGGAAGAAGGGGGGAATGGCCTTACCTAGAAATTTATCAGAATGGAAGGCGAGGGACTTAAATCTGCATGATAAATTTAACTTACTCATTGTTAACTGTGCTGTTTGGACACTATGCTATCTGACTCCCTCTAGGTTCCTATAGATGACATCTCCCTGGAGCCTGGGTTACCATGGTAATGGGTGTTTGAGCTGTTTTTTTCAGGAACTGAACCCCTTGTCCACTTCAGGCCGGATTGAGACCACCAACCCATCAACTGGGCCCTTTTGACGGCAAGAGGTTGCAACTCCACGCTCAGGGCATGCTAACGCCGCCATTCTGCGAACACGTGTCCTAAGAAGAAGCAAGAAGCCTGACTACACGTGTGCAGATCATCAATTACCTCATTCTCCTCACCTCCAATCATTTCAGACCACCTTGCCCCCTTCCCCATAAATACCCCTAAGTCCCTACTTTCGGGGAGGCAGATTTGAGACTTGTTCTCTCGTTTTCCTCACTGGACTGCCTTGTGATTAAACCCTCTCTCTCTGCAATCTCGTCGTCTCGGTGATTGGCTTTCTGGGCGGCGGGCAAAAACAGACCTGGTGCGGTAACACCACCTGTGCAAGGAAGTCCAGATAACATCTGTCAGAGGAAAGCAATGTCATTACAGCATTAGGGATCATGATCCAGTGAGCAGACGTTGTATGCTGTGAGATGATAACCAGCACATCAATGTCCTGTTAACACAGCATTTTATCATTTGGTCTTCATATGACCTGCGTTGTCGAGCACAGAACCAGCGTCATCATGCTCCTCCCTTTACAGTGTGGAAACTAAGGGCCAGCGAAGGTGATGGTTTTGACCCCAGGTGGTCAGTGGCTGAGCCAAGACTTGCACTCAGGTCTTTTCAGTCCAGCCTCAGCTCTTTCTACCAGAGCACCCAGCTAGAGGAGAGAATAGTCTACTCAGTCACCGATTAGTGGGCAAAATTCCTCTTTTTGCTCTACTTCCTATCTTGACTAATTATATGTTCTGATGGTGAAGATATAAATAAGTAAATTATAATAAGTAATAGGCTTAACTATTGGCAAATAAAAATGATAGTCATATATTCTTGCAAATATATAAATAATATAAAAATAAAATTGCAAATAATATATAAAAATCAATATACTATTGCAAAACAGTCTCAAAAATGCCTTTTTCTAGAGATTCAAAGCGTTATAAAAAGAAACAAATTGCAATGGAACAACTTTTAGAGTTTATATTTATAGAAAACAATTTTAGGATGAAAGTTAAAAAATTCAGCAAAATAATGAAAAGAATAGTAAATTATATAACAGTAAATTATATGTTACTATATTATGGGAATTATGTAAATTACATAGCAGTAATTCTTAAATTTGATGTTATTGGATGCCTTACCAAAAGTATTACATTATTGGAAGAGATATTTAGATTAATATCCATCACTTACCTCTAAAAAATGTTAAAAGTTTGAGGTACTTCATGGGGTAACATTTTAAAAAATTGCTTATTTTTCCAGATACACCTCACTACTTACAAGATCTGGGCACCATATTGGTGTTTTTTAAAGATTTTATTTATTTATTTTTTCCCCCAAAGCCTCAGCAGATAGTTGTATGTCATAGCTGCACATCCTTCTAGTTGCTGTATGTGGGACGCGGCCTCAGCATGGCCGGAGAAGCGGTGCGTCGGTGCATGCCTGGGATCCGAACCCAGGCCGCCAGCAGCTGAGCGCGTGCACTTAACCGCTAAGCCACCGGGCCGGCCCTGGTGTTTTTTACTTAGATGGAATTCCAAAGTGTCTGGATGTGAGTATGCACTAGTGTTGGTAAGATGGCACCCCCTACAATATCTTCCAGCTTTGAGGGTTCTGGGTAAGGGAAATGTGCCTTAGGGCCCTGTGCTGACCAGAGGCAGTGATGGTAGTGGGGTGATGGCAAAGGTGGCAGTAGTCGTGGTGGTGGGGTGGTGGCAGTGTGTTAAACGAATAAGAGATTTATACAATCTTATAAACCAATGTTACTGCAATAAACAAAAAATTAGAAAAAAAAATGAATAAGAGAAGGAGACAATGAGCCGGGCTGCCCCATGACTTAGCGATTAAGTGCACGCGCTCTGCTGCTGGCGGCCCGGGTTCGGATCCCGGGCGCACACCGACGCACTGCTTCTCCGGCCATGCTGAGGCCGCGTCCCACATACAGCAACTAGAAGGATGTGCAGCTGTGACGTACAACTATCTACTGGGGCTTTGGGGGGGGAAAAATGGAGGAGGATTGGCAATAGACGTTAGCTCAGAGCTGGTCTTCCTCAGCAAAATGAGGAGGATTAGCACAGGTGTTAGCTCAGGGCTGATCTTCCTCACAAAAAAAAAAAAAAAGAAGGTGACAACGAAACCTCCAGAGGTCTTAAGTCTGTCACAGGGGAATTTGTTGTTCAAATACCAAGAGGTTCAAAGAAACTAGTTAGATAAACTAGGAAGAAAAGTCATTCCAGAGGTAGAAGGTGGGAAGAATGAGGAACTGGCCCATTTGGGATCTTCCCTGCTCTGTTGTTTGGAAGCTGAGCACTGAGCCTGGGGCCTTTAGCCAAGCCAAGTGGCTGCAGGCAAGGGAGGCTGGGAGGCATTGCCACAGATTGCTCCTGATTCTCCCAGGGGCAAAGTGGAGCCAGGAGCCAGCTTGCAGAGTCCCTTCGCGGATGAACCCCTGTGGGGACCAGTTCAGCCTGGCTGAGGCTCTTCTGAGACGTGTTTGTGCTGTCACACAGGCTGCCCCTTGCACTATGGGGCTGGGGGCAAAGTACAAATAGATACCAAATACAACATATCTAAATGTTTAAAAATTATAAATCAAGGGCCGGCCCTGTGGCTTAGCGGTTAAGTGCGCATGCTCCGCTGCTGGCGGCCCGGGTTGGGATCCCTGGCGCTCACCGACGCACTGCTTCTCCGGCCATGCTGAGGCTGCGTCCCACATACAGCAACTAGAAGGACATGCAGCTATGACATGCAACTATCTACTGGGGCTTTGGGGGAAAAAAAATAAATAAAATTATAATAAAAATTATAATTCAAGCAATAAACAGTTAATAAAATACATTTCATTTTTCTCTGGATAAACTATACCTTCAAACTGACCAGGAAGGCCAGGTTCGAATGTAGAATTCTCAGACTCCTTGGAGTTCCACACCAGACGTGGTGAGAGGAGGGGAGCCGGCCACTGTGGCTCCCTGCCCCTTCTCATCTCCCTCTCAGCTCTTTCCCACACTGCGAAGGCCCCACCTCTGCATTCACATCTGTCCACATTCCTCCAAACAGCCACCTCCTGGTCACACTCAAGCCTAGAGAAACGCACACCCTAGTGGCAATATGCCTCGCCTCACGATGGTGGATGTGGGGAAGAGAGGCCCACACAGACCTACTCTGGGAATAGGCTTGAGGCTGTGTGGGCATGGAATTCTGAGCTCTTGGTAGCTGGGTCATGGATTAGAAGAAGGTCAGCAAACTGACTCACCGGCCACATATGGGCCCTCCTCCTGTTTTTATAAATAAAATTTTATTTGAATATAGCCATGCTCATTCATTTACATGTTATCTACGGCAGCTTTCTTGCTACAGTGGCAAAGGTGGTTAGTTGTGACAGAGATCATATGGCCTGAAAGCCTAAAATATTTACTCTCTGGCCCTTTAAAGAAAAAGTTTGCTGACCTCTGGTCTAGAAGGGGGCGTGGGCAGGCTCCAGTGGGCTTGCCTCCTTGGCTCCAAACTTGAGAGATGCGCTAGAGGAGAGCCAGAGGGGAGTTCCCTAAAGTGCGGAGACCCCAACCTGAATCTGCCATGACGAAACATCAGACAAATCCAAATTGAAGGACATTCTGCTAAAACAACAGTACTCTTCAAAATGCCCGTGTCATGAAAGACAAAAAGGGCTAAGGAACTATTCCCGATTAAGAAAGAGTAAAGAGACATGACAACTAGAAGCAATGAGATAACTAAAGGATTGGGTCTGGAACCAGAAAAAAAATATGCTATAAGAAACAATATTGGGACAACTGGTAAAATTTTCACAGGTCTGTTAATTAGGTAGTAGCATTGTATTCATGTTAATTCCCAATTTGAGAATTATACCGTGATAATGTAAGTAGATGTCTTTTTTTTTTAGGAAATACACAATAAAATATTAAGGATAAAGGGATATGATGGTGGCAACTTACTCTCAAGTAATAATAATAAAAATACATATTTGTAGAGAGAGGAAATAAAAATAAAGCAAATGTGGCAAAATGTTAACAATTGGTGAATCTCTGTGAAGTCTTTCTAGGAGTTCTTTATATTCTTTTTGCAACTTTTCTATAAGTTCAAAATTATTATTATTATTATTTTTTTGTGAGGAAGATCGGCCCTGAGCTAACATCTGCCAATCCTCCTTTTTTTGCTGAGGAAGACTGGCCCTGGGCTAACATCCATGCCCATCTTCCTCCACTTTATATGGGACTCTGCCACAGCATGGCCTGACAAGCGGTGCATCGGCGGGCGCCGGGATCCGAACCGGCGAACCCTGGCCCGCCACAGCGGAGCGCGCGCACTTAACCACTTGCACCACCAGGCCGGCCCCTCGAAATTATTTCATAATAAAAAATGGAAAAATAAAATGTAAGGACAAGGCATTCTGTCTCTCCTCTTCACCCACTGCACCCCTCCTCTCATCATTGTGCTCACTATAATTCAATGAATTATAACAAATGGCAAATGAAAAGGATATGAGTATAGTTATGGAGAGGAAAAGGAAAAAAAAGTCGTTTTTGGCAGTTGATGTAATTACCTGTGCAAGGCCCACCAGTGATCTTAGGCTTTGTAGACTCACAAGATAGGCCACCCTCAGTCTAGTTAGAAGGCTACAGGGCAGGAACCATGGCAATCAGCAGGGCAGCGACAGGTGTTCTTTGCAGCGAGTGTCCTTGC
Source organism: Ceratotherium simum simum (assembly GCF_057802395.1). Classification (NCBI taxonomy): domain Eukaryota; kingdom Metazoa; phylum Chordata; class Mammalia; order Perissodactyla; family Rhinocerotidae; genus Ceratotherium; species Ceratotherium simum. The sequence continues at coordinate 28,000,594 of NC_141932.1, forward strand.
TGCAGCTCATTCAGTAGATGCAAGGAGGCGACATCCACACTGGGCCTTTATGAGAGCTGCCTTGATTTAAAAGCCCCATGCCTCATAAGAGACAATCTCACAAATCCATAAGCATAGCTTCCAGGGTTTCTGCAACGGACATGCCCAGTTACAAGAGTTCCACACTCAGGAAGCCCAAAACAGTGGTTTCCCCATCAGGTAGTTATAGGTCTGCCAGTCCAGATGCAATTTACTAATGATCATTTTTACTATGAGCAATGTTGCCTAGCAACATAGCTGACACATACTTTCAGGGAGATAAACCTAAGGTTAGATTCTCCTTCAGAAGTGTTTGTTACCCTTTGCCCAGTCCACTTCCATGACTTTGGTTAACATTTTTAACATAGAAAAAGAAATTAGCACATTTTGTGATCACCAGGGTTTGTATTAACCAGTGGGGTACGAATGTCTCCTGCATGTCCTGTTCAGCTGGAATAATCGAATTTTAGTCTTTGGCCATCTGTCTTTACAGTGCCTACAATACTCCTTTTATTCTGGGAATTCTAGGCATTTTATATCAAACGATATTACACGATAGTTTTTAGCAAACTAAACATACTACAGTGAAATTTATTTAACCTTTTTAGAAAAGTGTCTTTTTTTCCTATACACCAAGTGCAAATCAAGAGTTTTATCCAGTCTGAAAGTACAGCTTAGGCCTTTGCAATAACGAATTATTACTTTGAAAATCTGGTCTGTCACTTTAGAAAATGATTGCATTCCCATCAATTTTCACTAGATGGCAGCAGATGACACCGGTCAGGCTCCAGCGCAGCCTTAAATTGACTCCAGCACTCAGTCCAAAGCTGTTGTCAGACTCCAGGATGCTGTTTAGGTGGCCTGGGGCTACCCTCTACCACACATGGAGAGCTTTCCCTAACCTTGTATTGGTGACCCCAAACCATATTAAACTGTTGTTATCGTAGCTCTGCTTGGACCTGCTGGCCACCACACAGCCGTTTGTCTGCTTGGGTGCTCTCAGACCTCTCTCCATGCAGATTAAAGTTTGAGTGGAGTTGGCGTCACCTTGGCAGTCCCACCTGCTTTATCAGGTGGTGGCCCATCACAAGCACGGGGTCTTCAGGTTCATTCTCTTGTCTTCATGGTCCCCTCCAACATCCTCCCAGCCAGACATTAATCTATCCTGGTAGCACAGCTGCAGTGCGTTTTGGGCCAGGTTCCTTTCATAAACCATGAGCAGTGTCTCCTCTCGCTGTGAATTTGGTTTTACTCCAAGCCACATCTGCCCCAATCCCTTGTCATATGCTGCAGAATTTTCAACTTCAGCGAATGGGCAGATGGCCTCTCCCACTCAGGCATTTAGTGCCTTGTCAGCTTTCCTTCCCCATTCCTCTATCTCACAGTCCAGTGGTCAAATTGTGTCAGGAGTCTGCAAGTCTAGCCTACTGCTCCACCACTCTGCAATGCCCATGGCGAGGACGGGTCTTCTTAGATTCAACTAATTCAGATCCGCAAGACCACCGCAGGCCACATAAGATCCTGGCCTGTTCGGAAGGCCACAGCACAGGAACCACACGTTGTCATCGTAGCTCTGCTTGGACCTGCTGGCCACCACACAGCCATTTGTGGCAGTGTCAGATATTCATAGCAGTGGGACTCTTTGTTGCAGTTCACTCAGCAGACAGCTCAGGTGCAGGAAGACAAGATCTGCATTGGATAGGTGCACAAGTTGCCCTGATTTTAAAACTTCATCCCCCCTCCACCACCACCCAGCAAAAATATCTTTGGTAACAACTCCATAGACATGGTTTCCAGGGTCCCCACAAGGGACCTGCAGGTTAGAAAAGGAACCCAAGGCTTTGGTGACTCCTGGTCCAGATAAAAGTTACAAACCAGGAGTCATTTTTATTATAAGCGAAGTTGCCTAGCAGCATAGTTGACACACACCATCTGTATCTGTTTCCAGGAAAACATAGTTAGAAAACTAATCAAAAGTCAGATTCTCATATAAAGGAGAAAAGATTTTAATACTTTACCCCAACCTAGAAATTAAAAGAATCAAATGAAAAACTCCTAAATTGAATTAAGGAGTTCAGCAAGATGGCCAGATAGAAAAAAAAAAAAAGCCTTTTTATGTACCAGCAATGATTAGAGAAGTAATGGGACAAATATTTCTCCTATAATAGGAACAGAAACTATAATGACTTAATATACATCATCTACATAACATATCAAAACATGTTTAAGCCCTACACAAAGAATACTTTAAAACTCGATTGAAAATTCCTGAATAAACAAACCATGTTCATTGGATGGAAAGAGTCAATATTCTAGAGATATAAGTGCTCTCCAAATAAACTACAAATATGGCATAATTCCAATAAAAATCCTAATAGAATTTTTCTAAGGAATTTGAAAAACTGATCCTAAAGTTGACCTTGGAAGCGTACATGTGCAAGAAAATTTTGGAAGAAAAGAAGTGAACTTATTTTGTAGATATCAACCTTACTAGGGAGTTAGTGATCAAGAGTGCAGCTTTGGCTCAGAAATATGCATACATATCAGTAGAACTGAATAATTACATTCAGAAACAAACACTTTAGTTTCTTTTATGTTGACATAACGTCCATACATAGAACACATAAATCTTAGGTGTAGAGCAGTGAAGTTTTACACGTGTATACATCTGCTTAGCCACCACACAGATCAAGATATAGACCATTTTTGGTACCTCAGTAGGTTTGCTTGTGCTCTCTCCCAGTTGTTATCACTCCCGCCATCAAAAGTAACATGGGTTAGTTTTGTCTGTTTATGAACTTTATACAAATGGAATCACAGAGATGTAACCTTTTGTGGTTGGCTTATTTTGGTCAACATTATATTTGTGATATTTATCCAAGTGCTTGTATGTAGGAGTAGTTCTTTTTCATTGTTGTAGTATTCCATTCCATACAATAGCATCCTATTATACAAATACAACACAATGTAGTTACCCATTCTCATGCCGATGGACATTGTGGGTGTTTCCAGTTTTTGGTCATTATGAATAAAACTGCTATGAACATTCTTGTACATGCCTTTTGGTGGACATAAGCACTCATTTATGTTGGGTATGTACCCAGAAATGGCACTGCTAGGTCAAAGGACGGATATGTAAGTATAGCTGCAGTAGGTACTGCCAGTTTTCCAAAGTGGTTGTACCACAGTGTGTTGCGAGTGTTGGTTTGTAGTGGTATCTCAATTGTAGTTTTAATTTGCATGTCCTTGATGACTAATGACGTTGAATGCCTTATCATGCCTTGGCCATTTGGGTATCCTCTTTTGTAAAGGTCAGTGCAAGTCTTCTGCCCCTCCCCTCCTCTAAAAAATTGACTCAGATGTTTTCTTATCAATTTATAGGAGTCCTTTGTCAGATATACGTTTTGCAAATATCTTCTCCTGGCCTGTCACTTATCTTTTACTTTTTTAATGATGTCTTGATGAATAGAAGCTTTACTAATTTGATTAATATATAAGTTGATCTTATTTAATTTATAAATTAAATTGAATTAATTTATTAACCTTTCATAGTTACTGTTATTTGTGTCCCATTTAAGATATCTTTGCTTGCCCTTACTATTAACATTATCTTATGTCTTATTTAATAGTATTATTGTCTTACCTTCCACATTTAGGTCCATGAAGCTTCTCAAATTAATTTTTGTGTATGGTGTGAGGTAGGGGTCAAAGTTCATGTTTTTTCATATGGCTATCCAATTGACCCAACCTCATTTATTGAAAAGATCATCCATTCCCCAATGAATTGTACTGGATGTTCTAGCCAGTATAATTAAGGTAAGAAAAAGAAATAAAAGGCATCCAGATTGGAAAAGAAGAAGAAAATGGTCTTTATTCACTGATGACATGATTGTCTCTGAATAAAATCCTATAGCATATATAAAAAGCTACTCAAACTAATAAGTGAGTTTAGCAAGTTTTCAGGATATAAGATCAATATACAAAAATCAATTATATGTCTATATATTAGCAATAAACTATTAAAAATTTAGAAATAATACTATTTGCAATAGCATTAAAAGTATGCAATACTTAGTGATAAATCTGAAAAAAGATGTGCCAGGCCTGTACACTGAAAACTACAAAACATTTCTGAGAGAAATTACATAATACACAAGTAAATGCAGATATTTACCATATTCACAGATCAGAAGATTCAATATTTTTAAGGTGTCAATTTGCCCTAGATTGAGCTATAGATTCATTGCAATCTCAATCAAAATCCCTGCAATTTTTTTTTGTTAAAACCAACAAAATGATTCTAAAATTTATTTGGAAATGCAAAGGACATGGAATGGCTGAGACAACTTTGAGAAAAAAGAACAAAATTGGAAGATTTAAATGACCTGATTTCAAGATTTATTATAAAGCTATGGTAATCAAGACCATGTGATATCAATGCTAAGACAGATAAACAAATCAATGAACAGAATTCCACAAATAAACTCACATTTATATGATTAACTGGTTTTCAACAAAGTGGCAAAGGCAATTCAGTAGAGAAAGAATAATCTTTTCAACAAATGTTTGAAACAACTGGTTATGTACATGCAAAATAATTAATTTCTACCCATATCTCACACTGTATATAAAAATTAATGTAGCATAGATCACAGACATAAATTTAAAATTTAGAACTATAAAACTTCTTGAGATAAGTAGACAAAATCTTTGGGGCCTTGGGTTAGGAAAAGATTTCTTAGATATGACACCAAAAGCACAATCTATAAATAAAAATTGATAAAGTTTATCAAAGTTTAAAAAGTCTGCTTTTGAAACATGCTTTTAAGAAAATGAAAGGACAAGCCACAGACTGGAAGAAAATATTAACAAGTCACTTTTCATGCTTTTCATATCTGAAAAGACACATCCAGATAACGTTAAGAACTTTCAAAACTGAATAGTAAGGGAATGAAGAACTTAATTTTAAAAAATGGGCAAAAGATTTGAATTGCCACTTCACCAAAGAAGATATATGAACGGCAAATAAGCTCATGAAAGAATGCTCAAAATCATTAGCATTAGATAAATGCAAATTAAACCTACAATGAGATACCACTGCATACCTTTTAGAATGTCTTAACAAGTGTTGGTGAGAATATGGAGCATCTAGAACTCTCATTCACTGCTGGAGGGAATGTAAAATGGAACAATCCCTTTGAAAAATAGTTTGGCAGTTTCTTAAAAAGTTAAACATACACCTGCCATATGACAGCCATTTCACTCTTTGGTATTAATCCAAACAAAAGCATAAGTCCATACAAAGACTTGTACATTGATATTGATAGCTTTGTTTGTAAAAGCTGGAAACTGGAAACAATCTAAAAGTCCAACAATGTGTGAATGGATAAACAAATTGTGGTTTATCCACGTAATGGACTACTACTCAGCGATAAAAAGGAATGAACTACTGATACACTGAGCAACATGGATGAATCTCAAAATAATTAAGCCTGACTCTCCTCCTCCCCAGTGTATGTATACATGGTATACATTCATAATAGAATTCTATAAAATGCAGACTAATCTATAGTGACCAAAAGCAGATCTATGGTTATCTGAGGAGGAGTTATGGCAGATTGTGACTGGGAGGGGAGATTGCAAATGGGCAGAAGGAAATTTTTGGGGGTGATGGCTATGTTCACTCTCTTGATGGTGGTGATAGTTTCAGGGGTGTATACATATGTAAAAATCAAATTGTACACTTTAAATATGTACAGGTTTTCGTATGTCACCTCAATAAAGCCATTAAAAAAAAAAAGATGTGGAGAAACAGAGGCCACATACCGTGTTGTAAATGGCCCAGGTTTTGCCATCAGTCAAAGCTGGGCTGGTGTTTTTAGGCAAGTTACTTAGAATCCTCTGTAGAGATAACACCGCCCTCGCAGGGCTTAAGAAACAGCGAAAACTCAGGTAAAGCCCATGGCAGTCGGCTAGGCACTCAATTTGGGTGCGCCATGCGAGGGCGAAGGGCGGCAGGCAGCCTGCCGTCCACTTCAAGCTCTAGCGCAGTTTGGATCTGTGACTTGAAGCAAGTTCCCTAACTTCTTTGTTTCACGGTCTCAGTTGCAGAGGTGATTAAACGACACAATACATGTAACGAGCGCAGCGCCAGGTACACGGGAGAGGAGGCGTCACGGCGTTCTCCGAACCAGCAGGCAGAGGCAGACCGAGCGCGCCGGGGGACGCCGGGTGGCGGCTGGGACCCGACGCAGGCGGGTGGAGGGGCACGGCACGAGTGACCAGGGCTGGGCGCCGGGACGGCTGGAAGGCTCAGAGGACCGGAACAGGACGGGCAGCGAAAGCGACATCCAGAAGCCGCGGCTACTACCGAGCAACACAACACGCTACCCACATCCCCACCGACCAGCACCGGAACGCCACCTCCAAGGCCTCCCCGCACCTCAGGCGCAGGCGCAGTGAGGTGGGCACGGGAGGAGCCCGGCCCAAATCTCTGGCGGACGAGGCCCGGCCCCGAGCCCCGCCCCCGCCTCAGCCACGCCCCTCCCCCGCCCCCAGTCTGGGCTGCCGGCTGGACGAGCCGCGCGGGTTCTGAGCTGCTGTGCGTCCGCTGGCAGGTGAGTGCGGCGGAGCGGTCGCAGGCGCACGGGGTTGTTTGCACCGACTCATTTGCAGGAAGAGAAAGCGAGGCGTTGCCGGTGCTTAGTGGGATGACTCTCACCGGGTCTGTCCGCTCACTTAGGACCGAGCCCCCGAGTCCCGTCGGGAGTGGGACACCTACCCAGGGGGTGCTACCTGCATCCTGGCGCCGGTTCAGGGGCACTGTTGCAAAACAAATGCAGCCCCTGGGTGGTTTGCTTCTTCCTGGGTGGGAAGTTATCCGTTTAAATACAGTTGTTCCTTCCCGAGCGTGTGAAAGATAATCTACTTAAAAATTAAAACAAAGTGCCAGTCCTGTCTAGAAATGAAAGAGTTCTTAGGGGCAGCTCCATTAGATTGCCGCAATAAAGGTATGTTTTCATATCTTTTCTTGATGCAAAACAAAATAAAATACATTGCTATCAAAGTATTGCTCTACTACTGAGTTTCATTTGTGAAGACCCCCTTAAAATGTAATATGCGAATGCCGATATAGTATGTGAGCGCACGAGGAAACTGAGGCACAGAGAAGCACAGTTGCCTCCCTAGGATTTCACACGTATTACGTGGCAGAGTCAAGATCAGAAACTCAGCATTCCAGCTTCAGAGCTCCGCTCTTCTTGACTGTTGAGTATTGCCTCCAGGCTAGTTTCTTGTCCAACTGTGGTTAGACATTTATTTACTTCAATTGCTTTTTTTTTTTTTTTAAGAATAAAATGGCTGGATCCTGGATACTAATTTGCCTCACTAGTAGATGAGGCAAAAGTTACCCAGGGTAACCTGATGTGTTCCATTCATACCTGAGTTTAAAAGACGTATGTTAGGAAATTGTTATTTTACTTGCGATCAAGTTAGGAAAAACTTATTTATGATTCAAAACACTCCTCATTTCATTTTTGTCTTGAAGTAGTCAAATCTGTATGTGAGAATACTTGCAGTTTTGTGGTAATTTTTGTCCATTCCTTAGAGTTACAGTGGCTCCTCTTAGAGAGGAGACCCGTCTTCCCTTTGAGCTGGCCCCACAGTCCTCTCCAGGGCTGCACAGTGGCTGCCAGCCAGCTGAGTAGACTTGCAAGTGGCCTTGACAAGCAGACTCTCTTGATGCTTGGCAGGCTGATGAGTTTTGTTTCCCCTCCATAGCAATTGTTGAACCCTATAGAAATAAGAATAAAAACTCTCTATAGATGACAAGCCGAAACACAAACTTCCCTTACAAAATAGTACTACAGCTTTTCTTCTACGGAGGCAAAGCATTTTGGGTGGACTTGAGAGGATCTGGTTATGTTTAATTTCAGTGGCATGAGTTTTGTGTGTTGTCAGGAATAGATGCACAGTTTTATGGGTGAGTTGTCTCTTTCGCTCCTGTCTAGTGGTTCTATGGCGTTATAGTTGCCATCACGTGTTTTCCTCCGCCTCCAGCCCAGAACCAGATCTTATGATATTTTGCTGTTCTGTTCTGTGATCATATTTGGGAATGTTGGATCCAGCTAGCTCGAATTCTCTGTTCTTCACCTCCCCAGGCCCACGGCTTCCTGTGAAGTCAGGGCACCTGGCCCCAGTTGGCAGCTGTCTTTTTCAGCTTCTTTTTAAGAAGGGCCTCAAGCCTCGAGTTTGGCTTGGGACTATTGTCTTGCAGAGACCAAGACTCCTTTACCCCATAGAATTGAATTCCTGGCTGCCAGTGCTGGGCTCCATCCCTGGGCCCCACTTGGCCTGGGGCTGCCCTCCTGCCACCGCTGTGCACATCTGTACCTTGTCCATTGAGATCATTTTCTTATTCTTGAGCTCGACTGTGGCTTATTGGTTTTTCTCTTTTTATATTTTGTCACTCATTGTCAGCTCCCCGAGGACAGGAACTGTTAGTTTTATTCATCACTGTATCTCTAGCACTCAGAATGGAACCTGACACATAGTAGATATCCAATAAATATTCATTGGATAAATAAATGAATGAAATGCTTTGTTTTGAAAAAGAGTGTGTCAAAGTGTGAGCTTAGGAGTCAGCCAGAAGCAGAATTTGACGTGTTCTCCCGGATGTGCATTCTGAAGAGCAAAATATGGTAGTATTCTGATATTAGCCTCTAATTCTCTCCTTTTTAAAACCACATCCAAACTTTCCACTCTTATCTTTGTTTCATATCTAATAGATTTCCTTTGTAATTTCATAAATATATCTGAAAAGTATAATCAGATTCTTTTCATTAACAATGTATTTCTGTAGAATGGAGAATTCTGTTTAAAACTTCTAATTTTATGAGGTTTTTATTATACCAGTTATCAACTTCTGGGTAACAAACTACCCCACAACTTAGTGAGTTAAAACAACAACCATTTTGTTATTTCCTTGCAGTTTAGTGGGACAGGAATTCGGACAGAACACAGTGAGGGTGATTCATTTATGCTCCATGATGTCTGAGACCTCAGCTGGGGGCTGGCTGGGCATCTCTCTCTATTCATGTAGTCTCAGGACCTCCCTGTGTATGTCTCCAGGGTGGTGGCCTTAGGATAGTTGGAATACTTACATGGTGGCTGGGGGATCCAAGAGCGACTGTTTCAAGACACAAGAAATGGAAGCTGCTTGCCTCTTAAGGGCTGAGCCTGAAGCTGGCATGGCATCACACTTGCAATACTCTATTGGTCAAAGCAGTTATAGAACCTGCCCAAATTTAAAGGGAGGAAACGTAGACCCCACCTCTAATGGGAGGAGTATCAATTTATGGCCATCTTTAATCCGCCACATTAAATGTTAGAAAAATATCTTAGTTAGAAGGCATCTCAGAGGTAATATCTTCTAACCTGCCATGCTCTGGACATTTCTTTTATAAATAGCATCCCCAACAAAAGCAGCTCAACTTTTGCTCAGACATTTTCAGGAAGGTAAGAGTAAGCCTTTGTTGTGGTGTTAGAGCAAGCCTCTGATGTTGACTTTGTGATAAAGGTGGATCATAAAAATGGGGAATTGATTTGATCACTAGGAGTCCTCATTTTTAAGCTAATCCTTTTGAAGTTTGTAATACAAAACTCCAAGTAAAGCAACAGTTGTGGTGCTCTCCCGGGAAAGTGGGAATCTCTGAGATGCTGAAATCTGAACCATGTGGGATGTTAGTGTGCTGGATGTAAATCCTCTAAGTGGTGTTTAAAGTGGGGAAAACCTGTTAGGAGGCAACAGCCATAATTAAAGAGGGATGCCACAGTCCTGACATTAGAAAAAGGCAGCCTTTCAGCCATGATGGATGCTGTTGAGGCTAAATGGGCAGGACTTTTGTGTCTCACCTGGTATGGCTGAGGAGGAGAGGGAAGAGCTGGTGCCTCCAGGCTTTGAGTCTTGGTGGCTGGAGATGGAGACTCCTTTCACTGAGGCAGTGAAGGAGGAGGATGAGCATTTGTCACTGAACTGAGATGATTATGAAATCCAGCTTGTCACACTTGAACCTGAAACATAAGTGTGTAGTTCATCAGATAGAAAATGGGACTGCCAGGCCTCTACTTGGGGACCAGACTACTACAGACATCAAATCCCTTGGGCATGCTTGTAGACTAGACCAGATAGCTCTTGGCATGTTGTTCTGCCAGGAGTTTAGGTAGTCTTTCACAGGTAGCCTAAATCTATTGAAGAATTTTTTAGTGAGGGAATGACATAATAAATTAGGAATTTTAGGAAGATCACTTTATTTGCACTGTGGAGAATCAATTAGGAAAGGATAAGTCTAGTTATAAGTCTATTTCGTTAGTCCACTAGTATGAACTAAGCCTGGGTCATTAGTAATGAAAATGAGGTGCCAGATTTGAGAGTTATCTAGGAGATGGATTCCCAAGGGCTTGGTGATAGAGCAGATGAAGGAGCAGAAGAGGGAGAGAGAAGTCTAGAATGAGTTGGGCTTGAAGAATACTAACTAGATGGTGATGTGTTAACTAAGATAAAAAGTAGGAGGAAAAGGTTTGGAAAGAAGAATGATGAGTTTGATTCTTTATCCTAATCAGAGTATAATTTACATGCAGTGAAATACATAGATCTTAAGTGTACAGTTCAATCAATTTTGACAAATGCATATACCCATGTAACTCATAGTCCTATTAAAATATAGAGCATGTCTATCAGCCCCGGAGAATTCCCTTGTGCCTCTCCTCAGTCAATCCCACCTCCAGAGAAGCAACCATTACTCTGATTTCTATCACCATAGGTTAGTTTCACCTGTGTTAGGCTTTCTGCCTGAAAGTATGTACTAATGGCAGTATGTACTAGTCTGTGGCCGGCTTTTCTCACTCAGCATAATACTGTTGAGATTAATCTATGTTGTTGTGTGTATTAATAATTCATTCCATTTTATTGCCAAGTAGTTTTCTGTTATATGACCATACCACAGTTTATCTCTTCTGTTGATGGATGCCTGATCTGTTTTCAGTTTGGACACTACTATGAATGAAACTCCTACAAACATTCTTCTACAAGGCTTTTTGTGGACGTACAATTTTATTTCTCTTGGATAAATACCTAGGAGTGGAATTGCTGGGTTAAGGTAAGAAACTACTTAAAAGTTTTCAAAGTGATTGTACCATTTTACACTCTCCCAGCAAAATATGAAAGTTCCAGTTGTTTCTCATCTTCACAACACTTGATGTTGTCAGTCTTTTTCATTTTAACCATTCTAATGGGTGTGCAGAGGTACCTCATGTGGTTCATTTGCATTTTGCTGATGACTTGTGGTGTTGAGACCTTTTTCATGTATTCACTGGCCATTTCTTCTTAGCTAGCTGTCTACTCAAGTCTTTTGTCCTTTTAAAAAAATAGGATTGTCTGTTTATTATTGAGTTGTAGAAGTTCTTTATATGTTCTTGATGCAAGTCTTTGGTCAGATACATGTGTTGAGAATATTTCCCCCAATCTGTAGCTTGCCTATTCATTTTCTTAATGAGTACAAGTGTTAAATCCTGTATCCTAGGAAAGTGCTTGCAAATGGATAAACTCTCCCTTACTCAACTTATGTTCCAGTCCTCTTGATCAAGCACCCTGGAATCCAGTCTCACACACACTCTCCTGGCTTATGCTCGTCCATGCTGGGTAGGTTTTGTAGCTCCTTTGGGGCATAGTCCCTTTCTTCCCTTATCAGGCTCAACATGTCAGCAGCTGGGTTATGTTGTGACTTAATCCTAATTTTAAGATTAAATCACAGTTTTAGGATTAAAATCCTGGTGGCCATGAAGGGCAGATCCTGAAGATCCACACTGCTGCTGAGATGGGGGTGGGTGAACATTGTCTTGGGGGGAGTAGCCTCTGCATCATCTCCAAGCAAGAGGGGGATGGGAGGTTAGTTTGTAATAGAAAGTAGTGGGCTACCTCTGGAGGCTCAGAGGGTTCAGGGGAATCTGAGGATTCAGGATTTTCAGGGACATCAATCTAGATAACTCCATCCGTTTTTTTCCCAACTGGGGCCCTGACCTTGGTGCAGCAGACCTGCCTTTGCTGGGAATTTATCCTTCTTTGGAATTTGGCTATTCTGACCACTAAGTCTTGGGCCTGGTCCCCAGTTTCTCTGCCTTCCCACAGAGGAGATGAGAGCCTGTTTCTATACTACCAAGGAGGCCGTGGTGGTTTTCAGATATGTCCACAAATTCTTTGATATTCTTCCCTTCAAAAAGTGAAGGCTAATTCGTCTTTCCTTGAGTATTGGCAAGACATGGCTACTTGCTACTTACTTCTAACAAATAGAATAAAGTGGAAGTGATGTTGTATATTTCAGAAACTGGGTCAGAAATGGCACTGAGGTGTCTTCCTTGCTCTCTCTCGGATTTCTTGCTTTGGAGGAAGTCAGCTGACATGTCATGAGGAAACTCAGGCAACAGGGGGAAATCCTTGAGGTGAGGAACTGAGGCCTCCTGCCAGCAGCAACGTAAATGACCTTGGAAGCAGATCCTTCAGCCTCAATCGAGTCTTCAGATTACTGTAGCCCCATCTGATATCTTTTATTGTTGTTGTGTGTGTATGTTGATTGTGGATTGTGGGTTGGAAATAAGCTCATTTTACTAATAGAGGCAATTCTAACTTTAAAGAATATTGTTTTGATGTACAGGTAAAAGGAGGGCATGTTGGGATAATAAAAAAAATAGTAGACTAAAGGTAGACTTTGAAATACTGGACACAAAAGATGTTTCAGAATGAGAAACTCAAAGATGATGGTACATTTTACAGTGAAACAGGGGTCAGCAAACCATGGCCTGTGGGTTGACAACCTGTTTTTTCCTAAATAAACGCCAGATGTTATGATATTATTACAGTGGTACAGTTTTTATTTTACAAGTTTTTTGAGATATATGTCACATACCATAGAATTCACCCACTTAAAGTATATAGTGCAGTAGTTTTTAGTATACTTACAGAGTTGTACAACCATCACTACAATCTAATTTTAGAGCATTTTCAACACTCCAAAATGAAACCCCAAACACATTAGCATCATTCCCCATTCCTCCTCCATCATTTGACCCGGCCCCAACCAACCACTGTTCTGTCTCTAAGGATTTACCTATTCTAGACCTCTGCTCATTGAGTTCTGCAGATCTTCCAAATGTTGACACATTTCATTATACAAAAACAAAACAAAACAAGAAGTCCTACAGTGGTTAATACTACCATTGACCTATCAGAAAAGTCTTGTGTAGTGGGAAGCTGTCAAGTTTTTTGTATGGAGTGTAAGTTTTCCATAATTTTTGCTGAGAGCTTGAATTTTATCATTGTCAACAAATACTGTCAGTTGTTTTCTTTGAGGTGATAGGCTCACTAAGGTAATTTTTGAGAAAAGATGTGCCAAATACCCAAAACTGAATAACCTCAGTTTGTCAAGCTTTCTTTTAAGTAAAAATGACATTCTATCAAAAAGAGTGGCTAGGTCAGCATACAGCTCAGATTGTCACACAAGTGCTTCTCCTCAAGACGACCATTGTCCTGCAATATGTAACAGAAGTGCTTCCTGCATACTTCCCATTTCATCACATACTATGTATTATAGCAAAATATTTAAAAGATGTGTATTCAAGGGCAAGATTTAATACAGTTAATAATATTTCATACTTCATCAAGAGCATTCTTTAGTAAAACTGGCTTTTTTTTTGTTTTTTTTCCCCAATGTGAGGTCATGACAATGAAGACTACAATGACTCTAATATGGTTTGGTGCCACCACCTTGATTTGTGTGAAGGCATCAGCTCCCTTCCAGTTGTATCTGCTCCCTCCACCTGGGGGCAGATGACCCCTGTCCCAGTTTCCAATATGATAGATAAGTTTTGTCTGTTTCTGAACTTCATATAAATGGAATCATAGAGCATATACTTTTTTGTGCCCAGCTTCTTTCATGCAACATTATGTTTGTGAGATTCATACGTGTGTGTGGCTGTTCTCATTGCCATTTATATTTTCCTTGTATAAATATTTATCCGTCTGTTGTAGACAGACGTTCGGGTTATGCCCATTTTTTAGTTTTTGACTCATGTGAGTAGTGCTGCTATGAGTACTGTACCTGTCTTTGATGAACATATATGCATGTTTCTGTTGGTATTTACCTAGGAGTAGAATTGCTAGGTTGTAAAGTATGTGTATATTTGGCTTTAGCAACTACTGCTAGTTGGTTTTCTATGATGTTATTTTTCTGAAATCATGAAATTAGATTGGAGAAACAACTTTGATTTATACATAACGAAATAAAAGATGAGAAGATGTGTACTAGATTGGAGAGGCAGTTTGGGGCCACACTGTTCAGAGCCTGAATGCCGTGTGAAGGCCGGGTGGGCTGGGTAGTACAATAAAGATGGGACTAGGTTGAATCCTGGGTCTACTCCTTACATTCTGTGTTACCTTGGCCAAGATACTTAACTTTCTTCAACCTTAGTTTCCTCATCTGAAAATGGGGATAGTACCCACTTGAAAGGTTGCTTTGAAGATTAAATGAATAATGTGTGAAAACTGCTTAGAAGAGGGCCTGGTATCTAAGACATCCCCCAAAATATTAGTTTCTTTCTTCTCAAAGGATTTTATTTGGAGATATTAGGAGATATTGATAACTTTTGAGCAGGAAGATACATCGTTAACTGTTATATCATTTAAAGTGTTTAATAAAATAAAGGTAAGTCTGAGACTGAAGTGTTAGAGTTGCAATCCCCTAGTTTTCTGCTGGTAGATGTATCTTATGCCAAGCACAGAATGGGAGTGGGTGCGTTTTAAGCTTCTTTCTGAAGATGCTGTTCTGCAGAATGCACAGACTTGCCCTCATATTTATGGTGCTTTGAAGAGTAGAAACAACTTATTGTCATCACATAGCAACGGCATTTTGGTGTTCTTCTTTCTGTAGCATCTGCCCCGGAGGATGAAGCCCTAAAAGGTAGTAGAGACTAAGATGCAAATAATTGGTCTTTGTCTGAGCTGTGGAAAGATGACCATTGCTGTCATAGCCAAAGACAGGCAAGGCCAAAGGACCTGAAACCCCAAAGTCTTAGGACCTAATAGCGTGAGCAGTGACGTCAGGTACAAGGAGAGGGTAAGGAAGAGCACCGGGATCTTTACGTTATACTCACCGATCTCACAAGAAATTCACAAATGGACCTGACTGGAACCAAGTGAGGGGGCCTGGAGATGCTGGTGTTTTGTCTGGATGTAGGGGAGGAGGGAGCAGAGTGGAGGGCACCTCCTGCTTGCCCAGTGGATACAGGCTGAGTAAAGACTTGTCTTCTTCAGTCTCATCATAAAGCAGAGCTTGAATGTGTCAGCCTGTGATTTGGTTGTCTGTGGTCTCTTCCAATTAAACAAGGGATGTGCAGCTGTGAACGTCCTGGAGCTGGTCATCCAGAAACTGTTCTTGGAGGATACCTCTTTTCACAAAGCTCATGATACAAAAAAAAGGAAGCGCCCTACAGGGAGGCTGAGAGGATTAGTGACAGCTTCCTTTCATCCTTCAGTCTCACACCATGCCAGAATAATCTTCCTAAAATACCACATTGATCATGGGAAGCCCTACATTAAACCTTTAAGTGGGTCTCATTCTCTATAAAATACATTTCAGACTTCTCATCCTGGGGTTAACAGTCCTCGCTGAGCTGACCTCATCTCATTCTGTTGTGAGCCTTCCTTCTGATGACTCACTAAACCGTACTTTCTTTTTTTTAAAGATTTTATTTATTCATTTTTTTCCCCCCAAAGCCCCAGTAGATAGTTGTATGTCATAGGTTCGCCTCCTTCTAGTTGCTATACGTGGGACTCGGCCTCGGGTTGGACGGAGAAGTGGTGCCTTGGGGCGTGCCCGGGATCCGAACCCGGGCCGCCAGCATCAGAGCGCGCGCACTTAACCGCTAAGCCACGGAGCTGGCCCACGTACTTTCTTCTTTAGCAAAACTAGTTGAGCTTTTATGACTTTTTCATTCTTTGTGCTTTTATAAATCCTACTCAATCTTTAGAGGCTGATTGAAATTTATTTTCTGTCTTCCCTGAAGTTTTTTCTTTCCAGTCCAGCTTCAAGTGTTTTTCCTTCCTGTGAATTTGATAGCAGATAATTTGTTCATATTTAATTTGTCAACTAATCTTGTGATGATATTTTATGTTGGACTGTTTATATTTTTTTCCCTTTGCTCACCTTTTCATTTTTTCCTCCAACCAATTTATGAACTCCTTAAGCCAGAGTCCCTGCTATCAAGTTACTTTTTAAAAAGAATCAGGTTACTTTTTTATGTCTTGCTATATCAAGCTAATGATTTACAAGTAATAGGCCCTTAATGAGAGTGTGTGTGTGTGAATGTGTCTTTTAATTTGACAGTAAAAATGAAGGTAAATAAAACTATATGCCAGAAAAGATCAAAGATATCTTACAAAACCAAAGATTTTCATAAGAAAAACAGAACTGAATTTTCCTGGAGCCAGACATGATGAGATATTGCACAGTACTGAGGATGTCATGTCTTCTGCAACACCAGTCTTATTGGAAGACAGTAACATTGTGTTGATTTCTGGATCCAACAAGGAGTCTCAAAAATGTATTACTTTCCTTTTTTTTTTAAATAATTTTATTTATTTATTTTTCCCCCAAAGCCCCAGTAGATAGTTGTATGTCATAGCTGCACATCCTTCTAGTTGCTGTATGTGGGACGCGGCCTCAGCATGGCCGGACAAGCGGTGCGTCAGTGCGCGCCCGGGATCCGAACCTGGGCCGCCAGTAGCGGAGCGCGCACACTTAACCGCTAAGCCACGGGGCCGGCCCATCAAAAATGTATTACTTTCTAATGCCCCGTATAGCTGTGAGTCCTAGGTTTTGAGACCTTTGAACATGTCTTGTGCCCCATAAATCTTTCATTCATTCATTTCCTTTTTATGCATGCTTGCTGTGTTCCACACACTGCTGTAGGTATTGGGATCAGTGGTGAACAAGACAGACAAAGTCCCTACCCTGGTGGTACATATGTTCCAGAAGATATGTTCAAAATGTTCATATGTTCATTTTGTTAGGTATTGAGGGTGGAAGAACGAGACAGACGATATATAAAATAATTTTGGAAGGAAATAGGGTGATGGGATAGTAATTGGGTGGAGTGGAGCAGGGATAGTGGCCGGGTGTCTACTTTAGGGACAGGGTGGTCAACTACTTTTGTCAAATATTGTGAGGTGAGGAGCCCTCTGAATTTAGAGCCAAGAAGACCTGGACTCTATCCAGCTCTGCCACTGTGACCTCATGTAAGATACTCAGTGTCTCTGAACTTGAGTACCTCATTAGTAAAACGAAGATATCAATAATTGCCTTATAGTGTTGTGAAAATTAAATGAGATGATGCATATGAAAAGGAATGTCTGGTAACATAGATAGAGAGATGATGTTACTGTATTTCTCAAATGACTGCTTGGATTTCGTGCAGTAATGATGATTGTGAACCAGACTCCTTTGGTGGTGAGACCTTGAAGCAGAGCCCTGGGCCTTATGAGCTTCTGAACCACTGGTGTTCTCAGGAGAGCACTGGGTGTCTGTTCCCGAGAAGGTGGCTGCCTGCCTGGCTGCTGGAAATCAGAGTTCCTGCTAGAGGGATTTCCAACGTGGGAGCAGAGCGGCCACCAATTCTTCATTTAGTGTCTGCATTCTGCCCTGGGCCTTTACAGGCTCCATAACGGTTTTAACAAAAATCCTTTTGATCCTATGAGTCTTTTCTTTCTCTCATATCTAAACAAATATTGCCGTTAAGAGCTCTTGAATTTGTACTTAATTTAGGCAAACTGAATAGTAAAAAAAAAAGTATGTGCTAATGTTTACACTATTTGGATTTATAAACAAAATTAAACTGTGTCAACTCATAGAATTTTCTCTTTTGATTCATGATTATTTTTGACGTTTGAAAGATGACAGCAGTGTGACTTCCATTTGTGGCCTGAAAACTCAGGCAGGTGCTGCCATCTAGTTTTATACGTTTGATTATCGTCTTTGCTGACATTTGGAAGAAGGTTTCTGAAGAAACTTTCTGAAACATTTACCAGAGGTTGACATATAGGACGAAGCCTATTTTTCATTTGCGGTTGTTGGAGTTGGAGTTGATTTAACAGTATTTTAATTATGTGACGTGTTTAATATCTATGGTATAACCTTTTAATTCAAACTATCCTAGAACACAGGAGAGGCTATTTAAGGACAGAAAGGTACTGGAGTGGACTCACCTACAGAGCTGGATACGAAGTGCACTGCTTCACCAAGGAGATGAAATGTTCAATGTTCAACCCTGAACATTGCCAATTTTTAAGGTTTTAAAAATATTTTGAGTTGTGGGCTGAGGGTGGAAAGTGCAGTTTTTGGAGTGGATGAAATTTTGATGGGGCAAGCTTTTATATGACATTCCAGGTCTCCAGCATGGCCTGCAAGCTGGTGGTAGTTTTCCTTCCCCTCTGCCTCACTTGTATGACTTCCTTTTCCACCTGGTCCTTTTAGTTCCTAGGTGAGACCAACCTCCTTCTTTCCCTAGGTTCTGCATACATGCCGTTTCTTTTGCCAGGAACATTCTTCCCTCTGCTCTTATTTTATTTACTTGTTGATTTTTGGAAATTAAAAATGCACAAAGTCAAAGAAGAAAACAGCAGTCATCCACATTCCTACCACTTAGGACCAACCACTGCTAACATCTTTGCATATTTGCTTAAAAACTTTTTTAAAGAAACATCACTCTCAATTGATAACAATATTTGTTCATTTTAAAGAATTCAAATAATGCAGAAAACTGCAATGATAAAAGTTTAAAAACGTATAACCCTCCCCAAATTCACCACCATTACATTAAATGAGCATCACATCAGAAACACACACACACATGTGCACACGCATTGTTTCCTTCAGCACTTGGAGGACATTTCTGTGTTACTTCTGGCTTTGAATGCTGCTGTGGGCAGTCTGAGGCCATCCTGATTCTTCTACCTGATACCTGAAGAAGTCTTTTTTAAAAAAAAATCTAGGGGGGACACAACTCAGCCCATAACCCTGTCCTAGCCTAGTGAATTGTTGTGAGGGTTAAATGAGATAATGTTTGCAAAAGTTTTTGGCAAACCATAAAGCACATAAACCATATAAAGCAGTATGTGTTTATAAAACACATCAAGGAGTATGTGTTTACTGTTGGTCATAATGCGTCTATTAATCCACCAGAATTTAATTATGTGAATCAAGAATATTCAGTGCTGAGCTGGCTGCTCTTGGACTCTTTGTTATTTTAGGAATTCGTTATCTTAAAGAGAAATAAAAATTAACACATATTAAATAAAAGGCATATTATCTAGCCAGATTAGCAGTAGATGCAAACCTGAGTAATCCAGTCCAAAGAAGGGGGCTCTCAGGAAGGTGAGCAGAGTGGCATCTGCACAGTGTTTTGGAGGAGAGTTAGGATTTTGCATGGTGGGATGAAGAAGCGAGAGCACGATGTCACTGAAGTCATGTTGTCTTCCTGGTATGGAAAGAAGTCTGACTAGCCTAGACTCTGCTGAGAAGCGGTAGGAAATAAAGTTAATCAGGGAAGACAGGGCCAGACTGAAGAAGACTTTAAAAGCCTGGCAGATGAGTTTTTGAATAATGAAGAAAATTGTATCTAAGCCATGGATATAATTATTTCTACATCAGTGTGTTTGTTCTTGATTTAACTATTTCCCAATCATAAAAATAGTCAATCCTAAATAAAGAACACAAAAGAAAACTGTTCAGTGTGATAGGTATATCTGGATATGATTTTATTCTCTTTATTTTCTGTTCCCAATAATATTGGGCCAGTGTATTAGTTACTTATTGCTGTGTAACAAGTTATCCCTGAATCTTAGCAGCTTAAAACAACATTTATTATCTCACATAGTTCCTGAGGGTCATGTCCCCAGCAGCAGCTTAGCCAGCGGTTCTGGCTCAGGGTCTCTGATAAAGTTGCAGTTAAGCTGTGAGCTGAGGTCACGGTCATCTCAAGTCTCAACTGGGGCTGGAGGATCTCCTTCTAAGGTCACTCGTGGTTGTGAGCAGGCCTTGGTTCAACTAGCTTTGGCCAGAGATCTCGGTTTCTTGCCATGTAAGTCTCACCGTGGCTGCCAGGGTCTACTTAGAACATGGCCGCTGCCTTCCACCAGATCGAGGAGTCCGAGCGAGAGAGTGAGAAAGAGAGAACAAGAGAAAGAGACAGAAAGAAGGGAGAGACAGAGAGAGGCTGAAGAAGTCTTTATGATTGAAGTTCTATGACTTTAGTAGGACACTGAGCTTTTTATATCAAATTTCCTGTTATGTGGTATGCCCGTTCAATATGCAGACTCCCCCCGCCCACCCCAATTCAGGGAAATCATCTTGTGTTTTATCTTTGGAAACTTCTGCTCCGTTTGTTGGATTTCTCACTGCAGGGACACTAGTCATGCTTACATGGGATCATCTTCACCTCACCTACATGGCTGTAAGTGTCCCTTTAATTCGCTTGACTTTTGAATCTTTGTTCACTTTTGTTCCTGTAAGCCTTTGTTTCCATCTGTCATTAATCTGATCATCAGCTGTGGTCTAGTCTGTTTCTTGCCATTTCTAATATATTGATTAGTTTTGTAATATTATTTGGGTCCTCAGTTTCCTTAAGTCTCCAATATTCCTTTTCATACCATTCTGTTGTTCTCATCTTGTCCTTGAGCTTTGTTGAATTCATGTTCTTTATTGAATGGTGTCTTTTGTTAGATATTTACTATCATACTAAGTAAAGAAAAATTAGAAATTTAAATTATCAGCATGAATTTTGCTGTTCTTTATATTGTGCAATGCTAGTTTTAAATGCAAATATATGAGCATTTAACGTGGAATCACCAAAATCATACAGTTATATTTCATAGCTTGTACATGCCTATGTATTTTCTTCTTACCAGAACAGTGGAAAAGCTGCACGAAACTAACTGAATTGTTTTTGTTTCACTCATTTATATGCACACATTCTACCAATGCTCTTGACCTCCAGGTCACTGATGAGTAGAAAAGGACTGAGAGGAAAAGGAGCTTTGGGTTGCTTTATCTTTCCCTTCCTCCTAGGTCATCATTTTCAGCATAAGTGGTTGGCTAATACAGGGAAATTTCACAAATAAGAAAGGTTACAGTAAGGTTCCTTGGCTGTTCGTGTCTCTTAGAACACCTCTGCCTTCTTTCTGCATTTGAAGCAAGTTCTGGTTTGAATGGAAAGCATGGCCTGTTGGGGTTACCAGTGCTCCTGCTTACTTAGTTATAGAAGTAACACGCTTACCTTGTACTTGCTTTAATTCTTGCTGAACTCTCAAACATTATGACATGAGGAGCAAGAAACAGGGGACAAGCATATTGCATTATCTCCCCCGCTCATGCACATGCTCGATTGTTCCATGTGACTTCACTTTCAAAGATAAAATTATTAAGAATTTCAAGATGGTGACAACAGAGCATTAAACCAAACATGGGGCCCTTCTGAGTGTAGGCCCTATACGACTACATGGGTTGAATGCCTGTGAAGCCTGCCCTGACTAGTGGTTTTCTGCCTTCTATGTCCATGGCCCACCAGCATTTGAAGTTATTGTCATGTATTAGTTGCTACATTATGTTATAATGGGAGTCTGTACCTGTTTCCTGATGGAAAATATGATTACTGGTTTTTAGGAGTTTTCATTTATTTTGTTAGGTATTGAGAGAGGAAGATTGAGTGATATGGTTTCAATCTACCAACATAATGCCCTCTTCTTTTACTCCCCAATTCTCTTGGCTAACTCATCATCCAAGTCTCAGCTTAAATTTCACATCATCATCTCAAGAGAAATGAAAAAAAAAATACACAGAACTGAATGAATGTGAAAACACAACATATCAAAATATGTGGAATATAGCTAAAGCAGTGCTGAGAGGGAAATTTATAGTACAAAATGCTCACATTAGAAGAGAAGAATTATTTCAGGTCAATAATCTAAATTCCTAGCTCAAGAAACTAGAAAAAGAGCAAAATAAATCCAAAGCAAGTAGAATGAAGGAAATAATAAAGAACAAATATCAGTGAAATTGAAAACAGGAAATTATATGGAAAATCAATGAAACAAAAAGCTGTTTCTTTTTAAAAAATCAATAAAATTGATAAATCTCAAGGAAGACTGACAAAGGAAAAAGAGAGAAGACACAAGTGACCAATATTAAGAATGAAACAGGGGATATTATTACTGATCATGCAGCTATTAAAAAGATAATAAAGGAATACTACAAACAACTTTATACTCATAAATTCAATGACTTAGAATAAATAAACTAGGTCTTCAAAATCACAAATTACCCAAACTCAACCAAGATGAAATAGATAACTTGAATAGTCCTATAATCGTTAAATAAATTGAATTTATAATTTAAAAGCTCCCCCAAAAGAAATCTTCAGGCCCAGACGGTTTTGATGGAGAATTCTACCAGACATTTAAAGAAGAATTAACACCAGTTTTATATAATCTCTTCCAGAAAATAGAAGAAGAGGGAATACTTTCCAGCTCATTTTATGAGACTAGTATTACCCTGATGCCAAAACCAGACAAGGCTACAAAAAGTAAAACTGAAGACCAACACTTTTCATTAACTTAGATACAAAATCCTCAAGAAAATACTAGGAAATTGAATCCAGCAACACGTGAAAAGAATTGCACACCATGACCAAGTGGAATTATTCCAGATGTGGAAGGCTGGTTCAACATTTGAAAATCAATCAACGTAATCCACCATATCAACAAGCTAAAGAAAAAAAAATCATATGTTCATATGAGTTGACACAAAAAACATCTGACAAAATCAAATTCATTCATGGTAAAAACTTTTGGCAAACTAGAAATAGAGAACTTTCTCAATTCAATAAAGAAGATGTACAAAAACCTACAGCTAACAAATACTTAATGGTAAAAGACTGAATGCTTTCTTTCTAAGATCAGGAACAAGGCAAAGAAGTCAACTATTACCACTCTTATTCAGCACAGTGCTGGAAGTTCTAACCACAGCAATAAGGCAAGAAAAATAAATAACAGATATACAGATTAGAAAAGAAGAAATAAAATTGTCTGTATTTGCAGATGACATGATTATCTACATAGATAATCTCAAGGAATCTACAAAAAAAAAAAACCTTCTAGAACAAATAAATAAGTACAGCAAGACCTCAGGATAAAAGATCAATACCCAAACATTAGTTGCATTTCGATATACTAACAAGGTGGGAACCAAAATTAAAAGCACAGTACTGTTTACCGCAGTTGCTACAAAGAAAATGAAATGTTTATATATAAACTTAATAAAACATGTACAGGATCTGTATACTGAAAATTACAAAATGTTGATGAAATAAAAAGGCCAAAATAAATGGAGAGACATACTGAGTTCATAGATTGGAACATAGTAGAGATGTCAGTTCTCCCCAGAATTGATCTATAAGGTTAATGCAATTCTTATTAAAATCCCAGCAAGGTTTTTTTAGATGTAGATAAGCTTATTCTAAGATTTATATGGAAAGCCACAGGCTCTAGAATAGCTAAAACAATTTTTAAAAAGAAGAATAATGAAGGAATCACTCTAACGCAATGTTAAGTCCTGCTACATACCTATAGTAATCAAGACAGTGTGGTATTGGAGGCGGGATGGACACGTAGGTCAATGGGACAGAGTAGATAACCCAGAAACAGAGCCACGCAAATATACTCAACTTAATTTTGACAAAAGTGCAAAAGCAATTCAATGGAGGAAGCATAGCTTTTCAACAGTGTTGGCGCAATTGGACATCCATAGGCAAAAAATGAATCTCGATCTATAACTCAAAATGTAAAATGCAAAACTAAAAAGCTTTTAGGAGAAAGTCTTCAAGATCTAGAACTAGGCAAAGAGTTCTTAGACTTGATACTGAAAGTATGATCCATAGAAGGAAAAATTGATAAATTGGAATACATCAAAATTAAGAACATTTGCTCTGCTAAAGCCCATGTGAAGAGGATGAAAAGACATCTCGCAAAGAAAAGACAAATTATAGAACGGAGAAAATATTTGCAAACCGCATATCCAACAAAGCACTAGTATTTACAATATATAAATAAGCTTTGAAACTGAATGTTAAAAAAAGAGAGATCTCTCTTTATTATTTTTTTGTAACTGCATGTAAATCTACACTTAGCTCAAAATAAAAAGTTTAATTTTAAAAAAAGCTTTACATCTTCAGAGCATCCTTTTTTTCTAACCCTCCAGACTAGCATTCTTGTTGAACCCTGAACTTTTCCTTTGGAGCATTTGTCATGGTTTTGTAATTATTTGAGTGGTTATTAGTTCAATGTCTGTCTCTCCCACCAGGCTGCAAGCTCTCTATCACTGGATCTCCAGTGCTGAAACAGTGCCCAACAAATATTTATTGAATGAGTAAGACTTAATGCCTTGTAGGATTATTGAAGGGTTTGAAATCACTTTGTATTTGGCAAATACTTTAAATCCGTGCCTCCCCCACTTTCTTTTTTTGAAACAATGAGCACCTTATCCTCTTCCCAGGACACCTCTCATACTCTGAGCCTCCTGGCTGAGCCCTGCATTGTCAGCAGCCTGTGTACAACATCTGCCATTTCTCTAGACTCTCCAAGTTGGACAGCTGCTGAGAATATCTATCCTCTTGGCCTCCTCAGGGCAGAGCTTACCCGTAATTTGGTGTCATTACTCTGTGTTGGAATTTTAGGAAGACAGCATGATGCTGTTATTATTCAACAAATAACAACATCTAAACTGATCCAATGCTCAGTGAAAATGACATTTCTAGGCTTGTTTATGACAACCTATTTAAACATTTTGACTTACTACTAAAAGCAATTCAAGTGCCTTCAACTTCTCAAATGACAAGTTATCTTCAGCAAATATATTGAGGGGAGTCTCTGTGACAGTAAGACCTTGTAACAAAGTGATTGTTTGACAGGAAAAGTTAGTTTCAGAATTCTGTTTGAATTCCAAGCAGTGTTTGCCTGAAAAAGAAGGGACAGTTGGGAGGCTACAGGTGGGCAGCATTCCTATTGGTACTCTTGAGCTGGTGTGGTTGAGAAGTCAGCAGGATTTCCCTATGCAGACTGACTGCACAGCATTATTGAAGCATGTATATATTCTCAAAACAACAGAGAAATCCCACTTTATGGCTGCAGAAATATTATATCCTCAATGCAGAAGACTCAGAAAAGAGTAGAAAACAAATCTTTCCAAGCATCAACACCAAGAGATAATCATTCTTTTTAAATTTAAAATTTTGAACTAATTTTAGCCTTAGAGAAAAGTTGCAAATATAGTTGTGGTAGGAAAATGATCCCCCAAAGATATCCATGACCTAATCTCAGAAGCCTCTGAATATATTATGTTAGATGGCAGAAGAGACTTTGCAGATGTATTTAAGGTTTTCGTTTTTCTTGTTAATGCTGTCAAGTCCCTTCTGACTCCTAGCGACACTGCGTACAGCAGAGTGGAACCCTGCCCGGCCTTTTTACACCATCCTCTCACCTTCCAGTGCTGCTTTCAGACAATGCTCTTCTGCTACTCATAAGATTTTCATGGCCGATTTTTTCAGAAGTGGGTGGTGGCCACATCCTAATCTTCCTAGTCTGTCTTAATCTGGAGGATCTGCTGAAACCTGTCCACCATGGGGGACCCTGCTGGTATTTGAGAAACCAGGGGCATAGCTTTCAGCATCACAGCAACGTGCAGCTGCCACAGTATGACAACAGACAGACGGGTGGTGTGGTTCCCTGACAGGGAAATGAACCCGGGAAACATTGGTGAGAGTGCTGAATCTTAACCACTAGACCACCAATAAAAGGTTACAAACCTTAAAATAGGGAGATTAACCTGGAATAATTAGGTGGGACCAATCTGATCACAGGAGCCCTTAAGAGTAGAGACTTTTCTCTGGCTGAAGTCAGATTCAAAGCATGAGGACTCAACACTCTTTTGCTGGCCGTGAGATGGAGGGGGCCATATGCAAGGACAAGAGAGAGGCCTCTAGGAGATAAGGGTGGCCCCTGGCTGACAACCAGGATGTGGAACATCCTTCCTACGACTGCATGAGAGTGAGTCCTACCAACATCCCGAGTGAGCTGGCAAGAGAGAGCCCTGAGTCCCAGGTGAAAAGCACAGCCTCCGTGGATACCTTGGTTTTAGCCTGGTGAGAACCTGGCAGGGAATCTAGCCGTGCGGTGCCAGACTTCTGACCTGTGGAACTGTGAGATCATAAATGGGTGTTGTTTTAAGCTGCTAAATTTATAGTAATTTGTTATGCAGCAATAGAAAACTAATGCAACAGTACAAAGAGTTCCTGTATATCCTTCACTCAGCTCACCCTAGTGTTAACATTTCACATACCATAGTACAAGGATCAAAACCAGGAAACTGACTTGGGACAACACTACTAACTAAACTACAGACTTTGTTTGAATTTCACCAGTGTTTCCACTCATGTCCGTTGTCTGTTCCAGGACCCCATCTAGGATACCACAGTGCATTTAATCCTCATGTCTCCTTAATTTCTTGAGATCTGTGACAGTTCCCCAGTCTTTCATGACCTTGACACTTTTGAAGAGTACAGACTATTATTTTGTAAACTACAACTTGCTTTGAGTTTGTTAGATGTTCCTACATGATTGCAATGAAGTTACGTACTGTTGCAAGAATACCATAGGAAGGTGCTTTTCTTGGTGCATTATATCCGGGGGTTCATGATCTCGATATGCCTTGTTACTGGCCTTATTAACCTCAATCACTTGGTTAAGGTGGTGTCGGCTGGGTTTCTACACTCTAAAGCTATTATCTTTCCCTTTGTATTAATAAATATCTTTGAGACTATGCAAATCCTGTTCTCTTTCAACTTTTGCCCACTAGTTTTAGCATCCATTGGTGGATTTTGTCAGCAACAAGAAGGGGGATGGAAGGACTCTTAATAGTTTCATCAGTATCCTTCTATCTCCCTCCCAGGTTTGTGTGGTGAATATGTGTTTGTATAATATATATAAATATGTATATAAAACAAATAGGGTACTCTATATGCTATTTTGTAACTAGCTATTTACTTAGCAGTGTATCATGAATATTTTTTCTTATCAATAAATATTTTTTAGAACATGAGTTCTAAAAGTAGTTAGTAGTAGTAGTTAGATAGCATTTCATTTTACGGTTCTATTATTTTTCTAGCCAGTTTACAGTTTTTGGATGATTGGTTTAAATTATTTTCTCTTATATACAGGGTGCCGTGAATATTTTTGTACACACATCTTTGCACACATCTTGATATTTCCTGAGGATGGTTTTTCTGAAGTTGAATTGCTAGCTCAAAAAGTTTGCACATTTTAAAAACATTTGATGCACATTGTAAACTTTCTTCTCTCTGACCAAAAATGGAGATGCATGGCAGATTCTCCCATGGGTATTACTTCCGGCAGTGTTTTTTTCTTTTTTTTTTCTTTTTTTTTTTTTTTTGTGAGGAAGATCAGCCCTGAGCTAACATCCACGCTAATCCTCCTCTTTTTTTTTTTTTTTTCTGCTGAGGAAGACCGGCTCTGAGCTAACATCTATTGCCAATCCTCCTCCTTTTTTTTTTCCCCGCAATGCCCCAGTGGATAGTTGTATGTCATAGTTGCACATCCTTCTAGTTGCTGTATGTGGGACACGGCCTCAGCATGGCCAGAGAAGCGGTGTGTCAGTGCGCGCCTGGGATCCGAACCCAAGCCACCAGTAGTGGAGCACACGCACTTAACCGCTAAGCCACGGGGCCGGCCCCCAGGAGTGTTTTATATCAGGATTGTCAGCATTCTTGCTCGTGGTGTAATCAATTAATAATAATTATGTTCCCACAGAGCCAGCTCTCCCTTTTCAGAACCAGGGAGTGAGAGGGGAGACACGGCCAACTCAGACTCCAGCCTGTGGAGTGCTGGGGGTGAGCAGGAGGCCCAGCTCAGCCTGAAGCTGGTATTAGGAGTCTGCTCGGAGGAAGTTCAAGCTCACGGTCTGGGGGCTGCCCTTTGGGACAGATGCTCTGGTGGTCCTCAATATTTGGTGGTATGAGAGTCATCTGGGAAGCTTATTAAAATATAGACTTCTGGGTTCAAATCCAGATCTAAAAATCAGAATCCTTGGGGGAGGGTGCCAGGGGTCTGTATTTTAAACAATCTCATTAGGGATGTCAAAAGAATGTGCTCCTTGGGGCTATACTTTGAGAAACACCACTTTTGGCTGTAAGCAACCTTAAGAGATTATTCTTTGGGGACTCTAGGAGGAATAAACTGGACATGTGAACTTATGCCTTAATTTTCACCATGTCCTAAAGCAGGCTTTCTCTAGCCTTTCTCTCACAATTATCCACTTTTTAGTCAAGTCCTCCTTTTTTTTTTCTCCAGGCTCTTTTTTGAGAAAGTGCACTTCTCCAAAATAGAAGCACTTTCTTTGTATCAAATAAATGTTCATATCGCTCCCACCATTTCGTCTCTCCTCCAGCCTCTCTTGCTTTGGCGACTACCCTGTAGCATGGCTACCCTTCAGATGTGTGCTTTCCCTGGATCCTGGCAGCAGCCCTTCAGGGTAAGAGGAGCAGTTTTAGGAGCCATCGCATTTGTAAAGATTAGAAACAGGCTTAGAGCGGTGAAGTAACAATAATAATTACATTCATTGAGTCTTTGTTGTATCCCAGCACCCCCGCAGAGTGGAAATTAATATCCTTAGGCCGGAAGAGGTAATGCGATTGACCTAAGTGAGCTGGTAAGAATCAGAACTGAAGATCACATCACGGCTTGGTCCAGACTAGATTCTCATTGCAGTCTATCAAGCCTGCTGCTCCTCAATGGCAGAACTGGGATGAGAACTTAGAAGCACTGGTCCAGTACAGTTTGCCTCTGAAACAACATCTGCAGGTATATTTAACACAATGCTTGTGTGTGTGTGCATGTGTGTGTGTGTGTCTGTGTAGTGGTGGTGGGGGACAGGATACGCAGAGTTCTGGGGTCTTGGTTCTTGGTCTAGTGCAGTTTCTGTCTGCAGGTGGATTTACCTACCATCTTAGTGTGTGCGTACCATGGGGAGGGGTAGTGGGCTACGTATAGTTCCTCGGCTCTTCGAGTGTCTTGGTCCCCTAACTCCACTCCAACCATGGTGGAGAACATCCACTCAGAAGCATCATATCTGTGGAAGCTGCTCATGCATTGTATATGAATGGACTGTAGGGACACGGCTGATGTGGAGGAAATGAACCTTCATGACTGATGCTGAGAGCTGCGTTATCAGCCCCTGAATTTCCAGGCCGTTATGTAGTTGCTAATGTGAACAATATGCATTTTAAGGTGAAATATTTAAAATGTCCTTGGCATTAAATCATAGTGCTACTCTTAACATACTTTATAGAGAAGTTGGTACATGATTTCATTCACACAGATTATTAGGCTCATCTCCTTAAAAGAGACTAGTTTCTTAAAGTAATGGATTTGATGGGAAGGATAATTTTAGTGTAAGTAGCTCCTAAACTGTGCAGTTGAGAGCAGAGGGAGTGGGGAGTACAGTGTAATTACTTTACATAAGGAATGTCCATCACTTCTGTTATCTCATGGTAAAGACTGACTATCTATATGAAGCATAAGGTATAAACACGTAAGAACTCTTTTCATTAGATAATGTACTGAGAGCAGCAGGTCCTTAAAATGACAGTTTCTCTGGGGTCAGAGTTGAGGAAAGAAAGCAATGGATTTCTCCTAGATGACTCTTTAACAACTTCTCTTTTTCCTGAAACTTCATATACCTTCTCTCTCATTCTTGCTTTCAACAGTCAGAGAGAACCTGTGGACCTCCCCTCACCACATCCGCATGATGATGGCGTCCCTCTGGGTATACTTTGCCTTCTTCCCTCCAGTTACTTTGGGTACCAGCTTCCTTTGCCTCCTCAAGCACCCTGCTGCAGCAGTTTTTCTCTGTTCTGTACCATCGAGTTTTCCCATCTACTGGATCATTCCCATCAGCATGTACATTTGCTATAATATCACCCATTTTAAGGTTAAAAGAAAAGCTTCTTTATGCTATGTCATTCTCTAGTGATGACTTATTTCTCTCCTCCCTTTAAAGCAAAACGCCTTGAAAAAGTTGTCCTGTTCTCTCTTGACTGCACACAGTTGAGCTTTCAGCCCCTCCCTCCCCTCCACTGAAGCAGGTCTTGCCAAGGTCACCGATGGCCATGTGTTGTTAAATCCAGTGGTCACTTCTCAGACCTTATCTTTCTTGACCAGCCTGCAGCATCTGACACGGTCACTCCTTCCTTCTTCAAACTCTTTATAAACCCGTGGCTTCAGATAACCCCCTGTCTTGGCTCACTCCCTTCATCACTGTTCAATCCTCTTCAGTCTGCTTTGCTGGTTGTCCCTCATCTCCCTGACCTCTAAATGTTGGCTACCCCATGACTCAGTCTTGGAATGTCTTCTCTATATTCCCACCCTCATGTTACTGCTTCCCAAACTTTTTCACATCAGGGCCTGCACAGAAAATGACCACTTGTTTTGTCACATTGGGGTCAGTAAGGCTGCCTATGGTTTGAGGTGACCAGTCCAAGATGTGGGCTGCCACATCTTGGCTCACCTGTAACCCATTTATAATGTAGAGAAGTGCAGGTAGAAATCTCTCTACTTGGTGATCACATCTGCTCACTCTTTCAGACTTTAGACAGCATCTACACTCTGATCTCCAAATTTGTATCCTTAGCTGAGATCTCTCCCTAAATCTCAGACTTGAATATCCAACTGCCTCCTTTACATCTCCATTTGGATGTCTAGTAGGCATCTTAAAAATAACATGTCCCAAACTGATCTCTTGATTTTAGTCCCAGAATTGCTTATCCCACCATCTTCCCCACATCTGTGAATGGCAGGTCCATTCTTCAGTTGCTCAGGCCAGACATCTGGTAGTCAGGCTGGACTTTTTTCTTTCTCCACCACCTTATCTTCAATCCACCAAAAAAATCTATCACCTCAAAACGTATCAAGATTCTGACCACTAACCATCTCCACGGGCCATCCTTGTTCTGAGGATCATCATCTCGTTGGTTTAGTATAGTAGTGTCCTGACTAGCCTCTTTGATCTAGCCTTTGTGCCCCTACTACTTATTTGCAATACAGCGCTCAGAATTATTATTTTAAATAGAAGTCAAATCAGGTCACTGCTGTGTTCAAAGCTCACCAATGATTTCCTATTTTAGAGTAAATCCAGAGTCTTCACAATGGTCTACAAGACCCGACATGATCTGGTTCCCTCTCAGCTCTCCGACCTTCATCTCTTACTCTCTTTTTCTTACATCAGAACTGATACTGGGCTTAACGAAATGGACAAGGTCCTACTGTGCACTGCCTCAGGGAGCTCAAAGATCTCTAACCAAATTGCTAATGGATTTGCTTCATCACTGCTCATCCCTGTGAGCATTAGCATTGCATGGTGTGCAAAGTTAAGAAACAATGTTTTTTTTCCCTCAATCATAATTTCTAGGAAATATCTTGTGAAACCCTAGGGTCCCACATATCCCCAGTTGAGAAACCCAATTTAGTCCTCCTTTCTTGCCCTCTTTGGAATAATCAATTTCTTAATTATTTTTCTCCTCTATTATCTTTATAGATAAACATTCTTATAGTAATCTTTTCATGTTATTCTAGAAATTACTATGTACATGCTTACTTATTATGGTTATTGTAGACTTCTTTGAATTAGTGCTGTTACCACTTTCTAAATAATACAAGAAACTTAGCTAGATTTTTAATACCCTCTTGCCTTTCTTTCTATTGTTGTCTTATGTTTTACTTCTGTATATATTACAAATTTTATAAAACATTATCATCGTTGTTTTTGTTTGTTTTTGCTGAGCAAGATTCATTCTGAGCTAACATCCACTGCCAATCTTCTTCTTTTTGTTTTTGTATGTGAGCTGCCAAGACAGCATGGCCACTGACAGGCGAGTGGTGTAGGTCCGAGCACTGAAGTAGAGCACGTGGAACTTAACCACTAGGGCCACTGGGCTGGCCCTCATCATTGTTTTTTGAGTAAGAAATGTTCCTTTATATTTATCACTTATTTATTCTTCCTGGTACTCCTCATTCTCTCCTGCAGTGTGTGCTTCCATCTTAGCCTGAGGAACTCCCTTTATTTCAGTTCTGTTTTCGAAGGATTTTTTTTTTTTTGTGAGAAAGATCAGCCCTGAGCTAACATCCATGCCAATCCTCCTCTTTTTGCTGGGGAAGACCGGCCCTGAGCTAACATCTATTGCCAATCCTCCTCCTTTTTTTTCGCTTTGTCTCCCCAAAACCCCAGTAGATAGTTGTATGTCATAGTTGCACATCCTGCTAGTTGCTGTATGTGGGACGCGGCCTCAGCATGGCCAGACAAGTGGTGCGCTGGTGCGCCCCGGGATCCGAACCCAGGCCGCCAGTAGAGGAGCGCGTGCACTCAACTGCTAAGCCACGGGGCAGGCCCCTGAAGGATATTTTTAATGGATCTATAATTATACGTGTTTTTTTTTTCTTTCAGCACTTTAAGGTAATGTTATCCATTGTCTCTGGCCTCCTTAGTTTCTGTTGAAAAACCAGCAGTCATCCCAGGGACTTCCGCGTATGGCTCATTGGCCTGACCTATGTCAAACGGTCACTCTGGCTTCAAGGCTGGGAATTCTGGGAAATAAGTATTTCCATATTTCCAGCCTCTACTGTAGAGCGATGTAAGGGAGAAGGGAGTGGGACTCAATGTTGTGTGAAGTAAATGACAATATAAGAGTGTTGTGCTAGGTGGTATCAGAAGGGGTGTATTCAAGAGGCATTGTCTGAGAATAATCTATAAAACATGGTGGCTGTTTGGATGTGGAGGGAAAATTCAAGGATAATTCTAAGGTGTGTGGCCCGAGTAACTGAGAAAGTAATGATAAAATTCACAGAAATTTGAATATCCAGAATACTGCCTTGTTTTGGAAAAAAGATGAGTTTGGTTAAAACCTAATGAGTTTGAGAGATTGGTAGGTATAAAATAGCTACTGATTTTTTTGTGCTGATATTGTATCCAGCCATCTTACTAGTTCTGATGGTTGGTGTTTGAGTTAATTGTCATGGATTTTTTAGGTAAGACAATCATAGTATCTGCAAATAATGATAGTTTTCACTTTTGTGCCAATATTTTTATATTAAAAATATTTTTAAGGCATTGTCTGTTCTACTTTACAGTGTTGTGGTAAGAGGTCATTCTGATCCTTCATCCTTTTGTATGCTATTTTTCCCTCTCTGTAACCTGTTATGATTTTCTCTTTATCCCTGGAGTTCTAAAATTTCATGACTTGGTGTGAGTCTTTTTTTTTTTTAATTTTTCATTGAGATGGGTACTCAGATGGGTCATTTCAATTTAGAGATTTGTGTTTCCTGAATTGTGTTTCCTCTGCTTTCTCTGATTTCAATTTCTGGAACTCTTCTCATTTGAATGTTAAACCTCATGAATTGATTTTCAATCTTTCTCTGGATTTCAATGTCTCCTCTCTCTCTCCCCTTCTGGAAAGTTTCTTTGACTTTTCCTTTTTTTTTAAAAACTCTCTTCTACTCAATCTTTGAATTGTTGATTTCCAGGAGCTTTTCTTATTTTTTGAGTGTCCTCTTTCTATAATTCCTAATCTTGTTTCATGGATGAAATATCTTTTCTCTCTGAGGACACTGGCTATAATTAAAAATTTTTTTTTCGGCTCCATGAGTTATCTTTCTTTTTCTTGGTTTCTTTCTTTCCCGTGTTTCATTTTTTACAATTTTCATTCAAAATTCTGCAAGGTTCATTGTAGAAAACAGCCTCCTCTGCCACCTCCCGCTTTGTCTCATTCTTCTTCTTCCCCTACCCCAGGCAAACACTTTCAATTCTTTTAGCTAATATTTCTAAATACCATACTTGCATTGCTACTTCTTGAGTTTTCAGTTTTAGGCACTATCTTTTTCATTAGAGAATGAGAATTTGCCCTCTTTCCTATCTCTGCTGCCGTAAACATACTCTCGTGTCATCTCTCCATGCTTCCAATGTTATTAGGTCGTTATTGAGTGTGAGCACTACTATTCTCTGCCCATTGAAAATTGGGTTCTTTGTCTTTTCTTATGGATTTGTGGGAGTTCTTTGTGTAGCTGGGGTATTATTACTTTGTTAGTTGTCTTTGTTGCAGAAAGCTCCCATTCTGAGCCTGTCTTTTCACTTTGTTGTTGGTGCCTCTGTCATACAGAGCTTTAAATCCTAATATAATCACACTCAGCAGTCTTTTCCTTTAGGGTTTGTGCTTTTCCCCTCTTGTTAAAGAAATTTACTTTGAGGTCATGACACCATTTTCCTATATTTCCTTCTAAAAGTTTAAAGTCTTGCTCTTCACATTTAAAACTTTAATTCACCTGCAAAATTAATTTTCTGTATGATGTGAGGTAGCGATAATTTTTTTATTTTCCATGTGGGTTATCATTTGTCCCCACACCATTTATTAAATAGAGATTCTTTTCTCCACTTATTGTTAATGCCCCCTCTATCATTTGTCAAGTTCACACATATGTTTAAGTCTTGTGCTCTTTTTATTGTATTCCATTGGTCTACTGCTTCAATAACACAATAACACAATATCATAGTTTAAACATAAGTCTCGATATCTGAATATTCTTGTTCTTCTTGAATAATTTCTAGGCTGTTCTTGGCCTTTCTACTTCATATAAATTTTAGGATCAGGTTATCAACTTCCATGAAAATCTCTTTTGGGATTTTGATTTAGAATTGCATTACATTTATATATTAGATTAGAGAATTGTCTTATTTTGGTTATGGTATTAAGTATTCTCATCCATGAATGTGGCATATATTTTCAATTTATTTAAGTTTTCTTTAATGTCTTTCAATAACATCTTATGCTTTTCTCCATAGAAGCCTTGCATATATTTTGTTAGATTTATTTATCTGTATGTTTATTGCTATTGTAAAATGATATTTTTAAGTAAAAGTTTCTGGTTATTGTAGGCACATAGGGGTGAAATTGATTTTTGTATATTGCTTTTCAATATAGCACAACTTTGCTTAATTCTGATTCTAATAATTTATCAGTAGATTTTCTTGGATTTACTATCTAGACAATTTTATCACGCGTGATTAATGGCAATTTTGACTCTTCTTTTCCAGTCTCTAGTCCTCTTATTTATCTTCCACGTGTTACTCTGCTGATTAACATCTCCAGTACAGTGTCGGACAGAAACAAGGATGCGTGTGTCTTTGTTGTTGATTATGAAAGGAATTCTAATATTTCACTTCTAGTGTTGTTACTGAACCAGTTTCGTTTTTGCCCACCACCCAGAAAGCCAAACACTGAGACGATGAGATTGCAGCAGAGAGAGAGGGTTTAATCACAAGGGAGCCACGTGAAGAAACTGGAGAACAAGTATCAAATGTGCCTCCCTGAAAATAGGGACTTAGGGATATTTATGGGATGGGGGCAAGGTGGTCTGAAATGTGGAAATAGATGATTGGAGATGAGGAGAGGTGAGGTAACTGATGATCCCGCAAGCGTAGTCAGACTTCATGCCTCTTCGTAGGATGCATGTTCACAAAATGATGGCGTTGGCAGACCCGAGGGTGGAGTTCTTAGCCTCCTGACGTCAGGCTTATTGGACATCTGCGTGGGCCCAGTTGATGGGTTGGTGGTCTCAACCGGCCTGAAGTGGACAAGGGGCTCTAATTCCTGAAAAACAGCTCAAACATCCATTACCATGGTGATAACCAGGGAGATGTTCTCTATAGGAATCTAGTGGGAGTCAGATAGCATATTGCCTAAACAGCACAGTTAACAATGGGTGAGTGAACAACTAAAAGAATCATATGCACATATGAAAGAATCATACTTCTTATCCTTCAATCTGTTATGTGGTGAATTATGTGATTCTAGTTAGTTTTCATTTTTAAAAATGTATTCCTGGGTTTGGTTTGCTAGTATTTTATGAGATTGGCCTATAATTTTCCTTTCTCTTATTGCCTTTTCTTGCATCGGTATCAAAGTTATGCTAGTTTTATAAAATGGGCTAAGTATTGTTTCCTCTTTTTTTTTTTTTTATTTAACAGAAGAGGTTTATAAAGTTAGAATAATCTATTCCTTGACTGGTAGAATTTACCTTCAAAACTGTTTTAGACATGTTTTTCCTTCTTTTTCCTTTTGAGTTTAATTCTAATGATTGATTAAATTTCTTTAATAGTTCTAGGGCTATATAAATTTTCTTTTTCTTTTCAGGAAAGTTATATTTCCCTGTGAAATTATGTTTCATGTAATTTCCAGATATATTGTCATTCAATTGTAGATAATAGTCTCTCTGAATTTTTGGAATCTCTACTTTTTTCCTAATATTATTTGTGCCTGTTTGGTTTTTTTGGTTTCTTGTCAGAGGTTTATCCATTTTATCAGCTTTTGGTTTTATTGATCCTCTCTATTGTATTTTTTTCTATTATATTATTACAGATATTATTATTGTTATTTTTAGGTGTGATAATGGTATTAAAATTTTGTATATATATATTTTTGTGTGTGTGAGGAGGACTAGCCCTGAGCTAACATCTGATGCCAATGCTCCCCTTTTCTCTTGAGGAAGATTGGCCCTGAGCTAACATCCGTGGCCATCTTCCTCTGCTTTATATGGGATGCCACCACAGCATGGCTTGCCAAGCGGTGCGTCGGTCCGCGCCCGGGATCTGAACCTGCGAACCCCGGGCCACCGCAGTGGAGCGTGTGCACCTAACCACTTGTGCCACCGTGCCAGCCCAAAATTTTATATTTTAAAAAGATCTCTTAGAGAGTATTTTTGAATGCAAATATATAAATTCTGGAATTGATTTAAAATAACCCAGTGTATGTGTAGAGTCAGGGGACAGTAGGAGGTTTTAGACAAAGCAAGATTGGCCATTTGTTGGTAATTGTTGAAACTGAGTGTCAGGCAATAAAAATTCACAATATTAATCCTCTCTACTTTTGTGTATGTTTGTAAATTTCCATAATAAAACATCAAAATATATATTTATTTCTTTTTTCTTTTTAAAAACTATTTTGGTATTCTTTTTTTAACTTAGGTTAGAAACTTAGTTTATGAATTTTCAGGGTTTTTTCCCTTTCCTACTCTAAGCATTTAAGGCTAAAAGTTTTCTCTAAGTATAACTTATCTGCATCCTGCAAGATTTCTAAAATAGAGGTATATTTGACATATAGTGAAATGCATAGATCCTAAGTATACAGTTTGGTCAGCTTTGATAAATTCATATATTCTTGTAACCTACACACCTATCAAGTTATAGAACATTCTCATCAACCCA
The DNA here is from genome assembly GCF_057802395.1 of Ceratotherium simum simum. Lineage (NCBI taxonomy): Eukaryota > Metazoa > Chordata > Mammalia > Perissodactyla > Rhinocerotidae > Ceratotherium > Ceratotherium simum. The sequence goes on from NC_141932.1 coordinate 28,038,087, forward strand.
GAAAGTTCCTTTATGCTCCTTCCTGGTCAATCCTCCCTCCCCAGAACCAACTACTGTTCTGGATTTTGTCATCAGAGATGACTTTTACCTGTTCTTGAAGTTCATATAAATGGAATCATAGAGTATGTACTCTGTTGTCTCTGGCTTCTTTTCATTCAGCATAATGTTTTTGATATTTATCCATAATGTGTGCATCAGTAGTTCATTCCTTTATGTTGTTAAATAGTATTCCATTAGGTGGATGAACCACAGTTTATTTATGACTTCTATTGGCGAACATCTGGGTTATTTCCACATTTGGGCTACTGTGAATACAGCTGTTATTAACATGCTTATACTCGTTTTCATGTGGACATATGTTTTTATTTCTCATTTCTCTTGGCTATATTATCTAGGAGTGGAACTATTGGGTCATTGAGTAATTGTATGTTTAACTTTTTAAGAAACCGCTAAACGGTTTTCCAAAGCAGTGTTTGCATTTTACACTCTTTCCAGCAGTGTACTAGAGTCCTGGGTGTTCTTCATCCTCTCCAGTATTTAAAACTTTTAGCCGTTCTTTTAGGAGTAGTGTATCTCATTGTGGTTTTGAGTTGCATTTCCTTATAATGTTAAGCACCTCTTCACGTGCTCATTGGCTTTTCATACATCCTCTTTTGTGAAGTGTCTGTTTGTTCGAGGAGGCGATCGAGAGGACAGGACTGCTGGTTGATCCAAGAGCTGGACCGCGCAATCCGAGGCTCCACCCCTCCCCTGCCCTTGGAATGTACGCTCCGCCCACTCGTCTCACAAGCAGAACTGTTTCAAGGACGCAGCCTGGAGAGAGTAAGGTGTTGTTGAGACTGTCTGGACTGGATATGGGACTGAACCCCGTTGAGTCCTCTATGTAAACTTTTAAGATTCTGGCGGGCGGGTGTGGAGATCTACTCGTTTTCCAGCCGCCCGCGACAAGCCTCGTGTGTAAGTTCCCTTGCTTGTTAAACATGCCACCTGCCTGCCTCTTTCTTCAGTCTCTTTTTACCCTCCGTCTACAGGGTCCAGTTTGTGAACCAAGACTATTTATGTCTTTTGCACATTTTTTCCAATTGAGTTGTTCATCTTTTTATTATTAATTTGTAGGAATTCTTTCATGTATCTTCTGGATACAAATCCTTTGTCAGATGTGTGTGTTATGAATTTTTGTTCCAGTCTGTCGCTTGCATTTTCTTTCTTTTAATGGTGACTTTTGAATAGCAGAAGTTATTAATTTTGATGATATCCAGTTTATCAATTATTTTATTTTATGTTTTGTGTTTTCTGTGTCCTTTTAAGAAATCTTTGCCAACCCCAAGTTTGCCAAGATATTCTCTTATTTCTTTTAGAAGGTTTATAGTTATAACTTTTTCATTTTGTTCTACAATCAACCTATTTTATCTGAAAATGTTTTTATTTTGACTTCGTTCTTTAAGGATATTTTCTCTGGATATTGAATTCTGGATTGGCAGGGGTGTTTTGTTTTTAGCACTTTAAAGATGTTAACTCTCTGTCTTCTGACCTCTGATGAGAATGGAGTGGTAATTCAAATTATTGTTCCACTTTTTCTCTGGCTGCTTTCAAGATTTTCTCTTTATTATTGGTTTCACCAGTTTGACCATGATATGTGTAGGGTTGTTTTCTGTTTTGTTTTGTTGTACTTATTCTACTTATGCTTTGCTGAACTTCTTGAATATGTGAATTTATCTCTTTTACCAAATTTGGGAAAGTTTCAACCATTATTTCTTCACATATTTATTTTGACCCTTTCTCTTTCTCCTTGCCTCTGGTATTTCAATTACACATATGCTAGTCATTTTTTAACTGTTCCACAGGCCCTGAAACCCCACACATGTGCCTCAGAGAGGGTGTCTGGCTATTCTCCTGTCCTGTCTCCAATTTTTCTCACAGGTACTTAGTAAAGGCCCGTGGAGTAGAGTTGGCCATAAGTGTGGACTCTTTGTGTATGGGAGCTGTTAGGGGTTCTCAACCATCATGCTAACCTTTGTTTAATCTCCAGAAATTCATTACAAGTTCAATGCTTTTCTTACCCATCTGGGCAGCCTCCTCTGCCTCCCTCTGCTACTCCAAGGATAAAGGCAACCGTGCTTGTTTGCTTATGGATTTGATTTCATTAGGTTTCATTGCATCCTCAGCTCTCTGATGTACTTGAAAAGAAAATGATTTTGTGGTTGACTACCTTTTTCTTGTTGTTAAGGTGGGAGCAGCATTCCCTTGCAACTTTTGACATCCTAAGCAGAAGCAGGAGTATCCTACTGGTTTTGACATGCTTTATTTAAATTAAAAATTGTTTTTCCATTCTAAACACTTTCTAATTCCCATGATGATTTTTTCTCTGACTTTATGTGTATTTCTGGTATTTTTAAATTTCCAAATATACAGATTTTTGAAATTACTATTTTTATTATTGATTCCTAACAATTACATTTTGATGAGATTAAGGCAAGTATGCTTCGAAATGTTTAATATTTGTCATGATTTGCCTTATATCTTTGAATGGTCAGCTTTTATAATTGCTACATGTGAATGAAAATAGTATATAATCTTCAGTTATGGGTTCATTAGATCAAGCTGTTGTTCAAATGTTCTTTCTAAATCTTTATTAAGTTTTGTCCCCTTGATTGTAAATTTCTGAGAGAAGCATGTTAAAATCTCCTACTATGATTGTGGATTCACCAATTCCTCCTTGTAATTCTTTAATGGTTGCTTTATATATTGTAAGGCACATAATTAGGTGTGCACAAGTTTAGAATTGCACCCGCTTTAATCTCACATGGTGGTTTTTGCCTTCAAGGTTATTCAACTTTAGTTTACGCTCCTCACTCTGGTTTCCTCTTTGTCTCTGGCTTGTAGGAATTTCCCTTTTTTTTCTGTTGAACTCTATCATAGATTAAACTCCTCCTTCCCATTTTGTCTAGCATATCAGAGAGAGTGTGTGTGTGTGTGTGTGTGTGTGTGTGTGTGCTTGCAGTTTCTGGGCTTGCTGCATGAAGTCTGTTTACTCTGGCCCCACAGTCCTCCAGGGCCTCCCTAGCCTCTCTTTTCTTTTTTTTTTTTTTTTTTAATTTTATTTATTTATTTCCCCCCCAAAGCCCCAGTAGATAGTTGTATGTCATAGCTGCACATCCTTCTAGTTGGTGTATGTGGGACACGGCCTCAGCGTGGCCAGAGAAGCGGTGCGTCGGTGCGCACCGGGGATCTGAACCCGGGTCGCCAGCAGCACAGCGCGTGCGCCTAACCGCTAAGCCACGGGGCCGGCCCTCCTAGCCTCTCTTTTCATCATGACCTTTATCCTTCCTCTCCCATCACTAACTGCTTTGTTTTCCTATCCCCATTCACATTCCTGAGCAAGGGCCCCCGACTGGCCTAGCTTATCATTTTGCTCCAGATCCCGGCACAGGAGACCTGGCCTACCTATGAGTTAGCTGGCCATTGGGACATGTGCCCATCCCTAATCCAACTGGATCTGTGTGCTGGGCAGTTCCACATACAGAGGGCTGTGGAATGGCAACCTGGCCAATTTGGCCCTTCTGTCTGTGGGCTGTTAGTGAACTGGTCCTCGTTTGTTGTCAGCCTCAGCTTCTGTAGCAAGGGGTGGTCTGTCCAGAATCTGCTGCTGCGTCGCAGTGTACTCTGGTGCCTCAGCGCATTTGCAGAGCCCCACTTGGAAGCCAAGGCCTTTTCCTAGGCTCTGGGGAAGGCTTGAGGTTCACGTCTAGGGAGCACTGATTAGTGCCCTCACCTCTCAAGCCAGCTCAGTGTTCATTATCAGGCCTTCTCCCCCATCACTCCAGTCACCTGCCCCAAAGTTCCTTTCATCAGAGGTGGAGCTGTTAGGTCGTGTTGGGAAATGGTTCTGAAATGGGCTGCTGGGCAAAGTCTTGTAAAGCAGAGCATAGAAAACAGGCTCTTATGATTTTTTATGTAAGAGAAGTCTTGCCTGTCTGGGACCAGTGAGGTCTTTAGTCTTATTTCATAGCTATGCTGATCTTAAGAACCGGTCCAAATGTGAGAAATCTTCCCAATTAGAAATAGTAGGAGCTATTATTTATTTCAACTCTGAGGACCTCTGGGAGCAAGTCTTGGATATGCATCTCATTTACCTGTTCATAAGCATCCTTGGTGAGTGACAGGAGATTCACTAACCTTAAATCACAGAGTGATGGGTTATCGGCACTGGAAGGAGTCTCAGGACTCTCCTCCAACCTCCTCACTTTATCATGACATAACTGAGCTCCAGAGAGGGGAGGGGGCCAGCCCAAAGTCCCACATCAGCTGGTGGCAGAGATGGGACAAGGACCCTGGTCCCTCAACCCTCCCAGTGCAGGGCCGCCTTCCCCTTATCTCACTGTCCTCAAAGGCAGAGCACTAAATCATACTTGAGGTTTGAATATTGTTTTGTCAGAGTTGATTTAGAATCTGCAGTGACAGGAGTGTCTAGAAATTAAAGCATAGGAAGAGCTGTGGTCCCTTGATGTGTAGTTGTCTACAGGGGGAAATGACACGAGTGGAGGGCGGATCCGAGCACAGGGCCTTCGGGCTGTGTGGGGAATTACAAATGCTGGAAGCCTTGTGTTGTCTGCTCCGAGCGAGGGCAATGTTACCCAACCTTGTTTTCAATGTTAGGGATTTCCCTTCTGCCTCCATCTTCAGTCCATTTCCTGCCTTCTTCCCTCTTTCTACCGCTTCTTATATCCCATTAACCCCTAGTTTCTCTAATCTTTGTTTCTTTCCCTACTAACCTCTGACATAAAGTATTAATTTTTGGCATTTTTTTTCCCTTTCTTTGAAGTGCTCCTTCTGGCTACAAAAACTTCCAATTAAGTTTTTTAAATAAAAGATAGAAGTTAAAAGCAACTGCTGCCTGGGGTTAGCAGGCTGGAAACTTGTAGTCGCTTGAAGCTGTACTTCAAAAAGAGAAAACTCAATTTTAAAAGTGTAGAAGTTTATTCATAAAATACATTGTGTTCAAAAAGTGACTCTGTGGTTACTGTAGACTGTGGAGGAGTCAGACTGTAGGTCACTGGTTCTGTTGTATTTGTTTACAGAATATTCTTTTTCTAGGTAATGTTTTTATTCTAAATAAAAGTCAAGAGAAATTTTTGAGCATCTGGATCCTTGTTTATTCTGTTCTCAGTAACGTGAACTTAATATTAAGATTCACATCTTTATTAACTAAACTTTTACAAAGTTCTTACATATATTTCCTTTTATGTGCAATTGCATGCATACAAAAATACATGAATGTATCTCAAGCTTCTCTTTTTTTTTAGCAATTTCTCTTATTTTTAAGTTCCACTTTTAATAGATTCCCCAGAAAGCGTGGCTGAATTCTGAGAGGAATCACAGGGGCGAGGAGTCCGTGGCCCAGGGTTTGTTCTTACAGGGGCAGCTTCCTTAGGGGCAGGTTTCCAGGGTGCGGTGAGTGCTCTTGACTGCCAGGAGGAAACATCTGCCCAGGCCTCTCTCTCCCTCTGACTCAGGGCTAGTCTAGCCAGAAGGTTCTAGCCACTCCTTTAACTCAGCATTTGGAGGCCCCAGCAAATCAAAGTGCGGGCTTCCTAGAAAAACTAGAGCTGACCAGCAACATGGACAAAAGAGGAGAAACTTCTGAAAAATCACTGCTTAAAAGTTTTTATTCCAAATCCGAGGAAATAATCAAGGAGGAGAAAAATAAGCAATCATCTCTAAATGCACTGTTTTTCAAACTACAGGCTGTTCCCTGTTGGTGGATCATGAAATCAATTTAAAGGCTCACGACCTGCGTTAAAAAGAAAGCAGCAAATAGAAATTACAAAGATGTGGCCCAATGACGGTGAGTATGAGTCCATGACTCTTTATGTACATGTCTCTGTGTGTGTCACACACACACACATTGGAACATGAGACAAAATGTATTTGTTACCAGGAGTTGACTGAAAGAAGTCTGAGAAGCAGACCGGCTTGAAGGTGTGGAGCCTCTCCTGTGTGCACGCTCTCCCCTCTGGGCTGGACTTCCATGTTCACCACGTGTCTTGACATGAGCATAGCCATGTTTGGCCGGTCCGTGAACCTACAGCCTCCAGCACACAAAGAAATATAAAGCGGCTTTCTGTGTGGTGGGAACTGGCCCTTCTCCCACAGAGATAGTTGAAATTTGTGATAATAAGACTCTTTGGGTGTCATAGCCCGGGATGGACTGGCCATCTGTGCTGGGCTGGGATGATAACCAAGGAGCTGAATGCACGTACACAACTGATAACCATTTGTGCCTGAGAACACCAAATGCGTACTCTGGAGATTTCTCATACTATGTAAGCTGCTGGAAACTGAGGCCTGGTGAGAGTCTTGCCTGTGGGGGGGACGCCTTGCCCAGGACCTCTTTCGATCGGCACTCCCGCCTAGCCGTGTCAGTTAAAGGGACTCTCCCTGGTGTACAGGCGTGGATGCTGTAAGTACCTGGTCTGATGTTTCTCTCTCGACTGATCTGATGTTTCTCTTTTTCGATCGATCTGATGTTGTTTCCTCTTTTAATTGACTTATTTGGATGCTATAAGTACTCAAAGAAACATCAGTCTGATGTTTCTTTGTATATAGCTACTTCTTGTATTCTCCATATCTATTTGCTAACTTGCGCCTTTACCCTTCCCTGTATAATAAAGTGCACACTCAGTCCATTCGTTTGGATTGGAAAGTTCTTTTTACATCTCCGATTGAATCCACCGAACCTCTTAAAACACCATGGGAGCCCCACTTTTTACCTGTGGGCTGCAGGACTTTCTGACGTTGTACTTTTTGAGGAACACTACCATCTTTTCCTCATTTCCTTATCTGTGTACTTCTTTTCTAGATCTGCCTCTGGAGCTCCAAGCCCACCCACCTTTCCCCACGTCCATATCCACCCTATCTGGTCAAGCCACTGTCATCTGTCATCTGGGAGATTGCCTCCTGTAGGGGGTTGGGAGGATTTGGGGACTGAGCGAGGAAAATGACATGACCACAAGGTGGCGCTAGCACACACAAGCTTTACTCAGCGATGCTCTGACAGTTCCCAGCTGAGGAAGTCCCTCTCAGGGGAGTCTGTCCAGAGGCCAGAGCTGGCTGTTGCTGTTTGGAAGTGGAGGGGGCAAGGGGAATCGCAGGGGAGAGGGGGGTTTAGTGTCTAGGTGGTGTCCTTTGACAGCACCTCGGGGAGCCTCTGGGTCAGAGCGCTCTGAAGGACAGTAGGAGCTTGAAGTCATGTAACCATAAGGCTCTGTCTTACCAATGGCCTTCGGATGCTGGGTGTAGTTTCACGGACTGTGCAAGGCAGGGAGGCCCTAAAAGGCTAAAAATCTGCTTCTTTGGGCTATTTCTAAATGATTGGATGTATAAAAGTTTGAGCTTTGTGCCAGTGGGCTTTTGAGCTACCAGGTCTCAGCCTGCAGTGAAGAAATAAACAAGCTAGGGGCCAATATGCAGAAGCCATCTTCGGCTCATTTATATACCGCCCCCTCAGTCCTATCTCCACATAGAAACCTGAGCCATCTTTTTAAAATGCAAATCAGGCCTTGTCACTCCACTGTTTCTTATTATTTCCCTTTCCCTGTGCTCACCCCTTTCCTTTAGCCTGTCTCAATCCCTTTGGTTCATGTTTGTCTCTTGTATACAGCATATAGTTGAGTGTTGCTTTGTGAGCCAAATGGGAAATCTTTTTCTTTTATTAAGTTAGTTAATCCTCTCAATGGATTTAAGCCCATTCACATTAATTAATGGTCTCAACTCTGTCATATTATTTTATAATTACTATCTGTATCATATTTGCTGTATTTTCTTCTCTACTTGATATTTTCTTTGTTTAAATTTATTTGTATATTTAGGAAGGTTGATATTTTTGTTCTAGTAATTACTTCTGTACTTAAAAAAAAACCTAACTATGATTAGGACACTGTTGTCTTATTTAACCTTTTAATATAAGGCTTGTTATATTTAAAAAAGCTTCATTGACACGTAGTTCACATACCATACAGTTCACTCATTTAAAGTATATAATTCAGTGGTTTTTAGTATATTCACAGATATGTGCAACCATTACCACAGTCAATTTTAAAACATTTTCATCATCTCAAAAAGAAATCCTGTGCTCTTTAGCTATCACCCCCTACCTCTCCAGCATCCTCCTCCAGCCGTAGACAACCCCTAATCTACTTTCTATAGATTTTCCTGCTTTGAATAGTTCATATGAATGGAATCATATAATATGTAGTCTTCGTGTCTGGCTTCTTTCACTCAGCGTAATGTTTTCAAGGCTCATCCATGTTGTAGCATGTGTCAGTACTTCATTCCTTTGATGGCCCAATAATATTCCACTGCATGGATACACTACATTTTGTTTATCCATTTGTCAGTTGAAGGAAATTTGAGTTGTTTCTACCTTTTGGCTATTATAAATAATGCTGCTATAAGCATTCATGTACAAGTTTTTGTGTGATATATATTTTTATTTCTCTTGAGTATATGCCTAGGAATTTCTAGGTCATGTGGTGGGTGGTCTACATTAAACATTTTGAGAAACTACCAAACTGTTTTTCAAGGTGGCTGTACTGTTTTACAATCCTGCCAGCAGTGTATGAGGATTCTGATTTCTCCACATCTTCACAAATGCTTGTTATCATCTGTCTTTTTGATTATAGCCAGCAAGTGGGCGTCAAATGGTATCTCATTGTGGTTTTGATTTGCATTTTCCTGATTGCTAATGTTGAGCATCTTTTCATGTGCTTATCGGTCATTTGTATATCTTTTTTGGATCAAGTTTTTTGTCCATTTTTTTTTTTTTTTTGGTGAGGAAGACTCTCCCTGAGCTAACATTCGTTGGCAATCTTCCTCTATTTTGTATGTGGGACACCTCCACAGCATGGCTGGTGAGTGGAGTAGGTCTATGCCCAGGATCTGAACCCGTGAACCTGGGCTGCTGAAGCCGAGCACACAGAACTTGAACCACTCAGCCACTGGGCTGGCCCCTTTTATCCATGTTTAAATTGAGTGATCTTATTATTATTGTAAGAGTTCTTTATATATTTCCGATACAAGTCCCTTATCAGATTTGCAAATATTTTCTCCCATTCCGTGGGTTGTCTTTTCACTTTCCTGATAGTGTCCTTTGAAGCACAAAAGTTTTTAATTTTTATGAAATCCAGTTCATCTATTTTTTCCCTTTTATTGCTTATACTTTAATGTCATATCTCAGTGGACTTTGCATAACCCAAAATCATAAAGATTTATGCTTATGTTTTCTTCCCAGAGTTTTATAGTTTTGACTTTTACATTTAGGTCTCTGATGCATTTTGATTTAATTTTTGTGTATGGTATAAGGAAGGAGTTCATCTTTATTCTTTTGTGTATGCATATTCATTTGTTTCAGCACCATTTGCTGAAAATACTATTCTTTCCCTTTTGTACTGTCTTGGCACCTTTGTCAAATACCAATTGACTATAAATATGGGGGTTTATTTCTGACCTTTCAATTGTATTTCTGGAGTCTCAGTCGATCTCTATGTCTGTCCTTATGTCAATACCGTTCTGTTGTAATTACTGTAGCTTTGCAGTATATTTTGAAATGGGGATGTGTGAGTCCTCCAACTGGGTTCTTCTTTTTCAAGATTGTTTTGAGTATTCTGGGATTTTCCACTTCCATATGTATTTTGGATAGCTGGTCAATTTCTGCAAAAAGAAAGCGGCTGGAGATTTGATAGAGATTGCATTGAATCTGTAGAACAATTTGGGGGGAATATTGCCATCTTAACAATATTAAGTCTTCTGATCCATGAACATGGGATGTCTTTCCATTTATTTAGGTCTTCTTTAATTTCTTTTAATGTTTTATATTTATATTTATATATTTTTTGTATTCATATTTTGAGAGTAAGGATATTATACTTTTTTTGTTAAATTTATTCTTAAGTATTTTATTATTTTTGATGGTATTATAAATGTAATTTTTTTAAATTTCAATTTTGGATTATTGAATTTGGATTATTGGATTTGGATAGTATAGAGAAATACAATTGATTTTCTATATTTATCTTGTATCCTGCAAACTTGCTAAATTTATTTATTAGTTCTAGTAGTTTTTTTTTAGCAGATTTTAAGGGATTTTCTATATACTATATCATGTCACCTGCAAATAGAGATAGTTTTACTTCTTCCTTTCCAATCTGGTTACCTTTTATTTATTTTTCTTGTCTAATTGCCCTGGCTACACCCTCCAGTACAATGTTGAATATAGTGGTGAGAACAGATATCCTTGTCTTGGTCTTGATTTTAGGGAGGAAAACATTCAATTTTTTCACCATTAATTATAATGTTAGCTATGGGTTTTTCATAAATACTCTTTATCAGGTTGAGGAAGTTACTTTCTATTTCTAGTTTTCTGATGTTTTTAATCATGAAAGGGTATTGTATTTTGTGAAATATTTTTATGCATTTATCAAGATGATCATGAGTGTGTCCTTTATTTTGTTGATATGGTGTGTTACATTGATTTTTGGATATTAAATCAACCTTGCATTCCTGGGATACATCCCATTTGGTCATGGTGTATAATCCATTGTATAAGTTGTTGGATTTCATTTGCTAGTATTTTATTGAGGATTTTTGTGTCTATATTTGTAAGAGAGACAGTTTTTTTTTTTTTCTTTTCTTGTGATATCTTTCCCTGGTTTTGTTATCAGTGTAATAGTGGCTTTATAGAATGAATTGGGAAGGATTTTCCTCTCTGCTATTTTTTGGAAAATTTGTGAAGAATTGATATTAATTCTTCTTTAGATGTTGGGTATAATTCATCATTGAAGCCATCTGATCCTGGGCTTTCCTTTGTGGGAAGTTTTAAAATTACTAATTCAGTCTCTTTTTCAATAATCAGATTTAATGTAAATGCTATACAGACCCTAATTAAAAGGCAGAGATTGTCAGATTAGATAAAAAGCAAGACTCAACTACATACTGTCTACAAGAAACACGTTTTAAATACAAGGACATAAATAGGTTAAAAGTAAAATGGTGGAAAAAGATATATCATGCAATACCACTCAAAAGAAAGCTAAAATGTCTATATTATATGCTGCCGTGGAGGCCTCCTGACTTTCACACCATGCTGTGAGTTGATAATCGGCTGACTTGAACCTGTCATTTTCTTTCTTCAGGACTATAATAGCACTCAGCAACAGCTAAGCTATCAGATTCCTTAGCCTATATAACTATTCCCCCGTGTCTATCAAATGCTACAAGTACAGCTCATGAGCCAGTGCTTCCCTTTCACCTATATCCTGTCCAATTCGTACAGATGAAAGTACTAGGGATTATAAGCCAAGCAATTATACACCTGTCGTGTGTTATCAGTAACCCACTTATCACCAATAATGGAGTCTCTATTGCCATTGGCTGGTGAATGACTCAACTCTAGAATCCCACCTTAGAATCTGTTTCCTAGTACTCCCATCCTAGTCCCAAAAGGGTTCCCTGGTAGCAGATCCTGAGGCAAGGATTTATGTGCAAGTGAGATATTGTTAAGGAACTTCTCCCAAGGAACACTAGTAAGGGACTGTGGGCAGCAGAACATGGAAGAGGAGGAAGGCAAGCAAGAGTGCAGTCTCAGGCCAGAGCCCCACAATGGAGGGGCTTCTGCCTGATCTGACAGGGGCATTTGTGCTTGTTCTTGTGTTTGCCTCAGAGTTGTGTGAACTTTAGGTAAGGGCATGGGGGCATTCCTACTCCTGCATCGGTCTTATTAAAGGCCCTGAGGTGGATGTAGTCTCCCAGGCACTCCTGGCTCTCCGTGCCAGTGGGCAATGTGACTTTGGCCACAAAGGGCAGTCCTCTAAAGAAGAGGCACAGGGGTTCCATCGGGTCACAGGCACGTTACAGCTGTGTGTGAAGAAGCAGTGTAAAGGAATCCGAGGGGACCCGGGCATTGTCCTCCACAGGAGAGAATGTGGACTGAGAAGAAAGAGGACCAAGCCAGCTTTTGGGATGAGCATCAGAAGTCTGCAGAGGAGACCAAGAAGGAGAGGCCAGTGGGGGCAGAAGAAGAGCCCAGGGAGAACTTCAGGAGAAGTCTGCTGCCCTGCGCGGCGCCTGGCGCTGCGTTCAGCGCTGACTCCGGGCCTTCTGACACGGGGAACTGGGTGGATGGGAATTTGGGGAACTTGGGAGGGGTTGCTGATTTGGGTTGGGATGTTGATGCATTGACTTCATTTTTATCTATTGGTTAAGAAAGAAAAGATATTTATACCCAATTCCTAAAATTTCTTAAATTGCAATGCAATAACCCCAAAAGAAAAATTTCCCACAGTATCCATAGATGCTACTGCTGTTAAAAAAATAGATTATTGTTTCACTCTTCTCTGTGAGCTTTGTTCAAAATCACAGCAGCAAACCCGTGTGTCTTGATTCCTTATGATTTATTTTAGGTCACAGTATGACTTAGTAAATGACTGTAGGAGCCCTATTCTGTGTTAAGCATAGGTGACGAAGCCTACTCCCCGCCCCTGAGGAGCTGGCAGTGTGGCAGGGAATTAGATGTGCTTGCAAAGCACATGGAGAAAGAGTAGGGGAGCCACTCTGCTGTGGCCTTTACAGATGGCTTCACAGAGGCCTTGGCCCTGAGCCTCAACTAAGGAACAGGGGTTTGCTGATCCACAAGTGAGGGGGAGGCCATTGGGCAAGACAGTGGCACCAGTGAGCAAGATGCTCTGTCACAGTGGCAAGGGGGCGGGGTGAGAGGAATCTAGAAAGGTATGTGAACGCCAGATGGAGAGCTTAGCATGTCCGTTGAGGGGTGATATCTGCAAAAGTGGCAGTACCATGAGGACCCATATGGCATCTTGTACCCAGTAGCTCTCCCCAGTATTTGCTGATTAATTAGCCCTTCTGTAAGTTCCTTGTTCTGTCTCTTCTCTGATTGAAGCTTGATCCTCACATTGAGCAGAAGGAATGTGGGGGAGGAACTGGGCATCATGTAAAGTGCCTGAAAACAACATATTTGTAGGATGTTTTCAGCTTGTTATTGCCCTAATTATTTATTTTCAAAAGTTATCTTTTGTGCTTGAAAATATATTAAATGAAAACATATCTTATTTTAACATTTAAGACTCCAATTTTTTCTAATTGGTGATTTAAACAGAAAAAAATTCTTCACCAGTTGAACCCTCATTTTCTTTTTGTCTTTCTTTTTCTGTATCCCAACTTTATATTTTGCCCATTTTATGAGTTAATTTCCTTCTATAATATTTTCAATTTTTGAAATCTTCTGCTTCTCGTTTGATGCTTTTTTTTTTCTATTAAAAAGCATTAGTTCATTGTACTCGTCCAGTTAAAATAACAACAGTCCTTTGTGCCTTTTTCTGGTGGGTGATGTGACATAGGAGGAGACCATGTCAATGTACACTTGTTAGTTGGGCAGGAGAATATCACTGCGGAGAGGTGGGTGTGCAGCTGCAATTTGATAAGTCGCTCAGAATGAGACTTTGGACCCAGGCCTTGAGTCTGTCGAGTTTACAGGTTGCAAAGACTCATATGCCTTCAATTCTTGACAGAGTAAGTGTGAGAGTTGTTTATAGTTATTTCAGAATCTTTGGAAAATATTTTTATACTTTTAGAATATTATTACATTAACTTTTTTTTATGCTTAGTTATTTTTTTATCCACTATTTTTCATGTCACCAGTTTTATGAGTCTGGGGATGGTTTCTAGAAGATTTGTGACAGCAGCTATTTCTTTTTTTCAAATAAATTGGAGTTCCTAAAAAACACACTTGCCTTATTTAAGAGGAATTGTACTTAATCTCTTATTATTTTTGATCAAGTATCTGAAATTCTTAGAGTCTCCTCCCCCACCCACTGTGGATGGACGCACGTTTGGAAGGACGGGGCTGAGAAAGAGCAGCTCTGGAGTCTTGGCACACCCGTGAGGTCATGTGTGAGAGATGTGTTCAGATGCATCATTTGGTATTATGTTGACTTTTTGTATTCTTCTAGAAATGTACATTTGTTTCTATATTAAATGAAGGTAAATAGAACAATCTAGTTCTCTATTTTGTTCAATGGGAAAAGAAGTTTTATGTGTAGAATCTGTTCACACGAGGGTGGGGTGAGGGAAATGCATGCTGTGACTGGTTGAGGTGACCACACCTCTGGAGTATGACCCCACCTTTACACACCTGGAGTTTGGAAAATTCTCTGTGTAGTCTTTCTGTGGCTCCAAGTGCGAATCTCCTGGAGGGACCTTTACTATTTAGCAGGTCAGTTTTTCCCCTTTGTGATTTCCTTCTTTTGACAAGGTTGTCCCCTTTGTATTCTCAGAGAACAAAGATGAGAGGGACTTAGGAGAACTCTTTGGTTCAAAACAGCCCTTCTTCATTCAATGGCCATTTTTCCTTTCCCAGAGGTGTTTTATGGGGATTGGCTCTCAGTCACTGATATATGACTTTCCAGTTTATTCTGAAAGTATGAATCAAGAAGAACTGAATCTAAATATATTTTTTAAATATTCAAAGCTAAATGTGTATGTGGGTATAGTATTAGTAAATATTTTTCTCTTTATATACACATAAATAAAACTAAGTGGGTTCTTAGGAGTTATGTGGTAGTCTTGGTTCACAAAATTTTTAAGTTAAGGCTTGTAAACATTTGTTCTTCAAACATGTACTGGGTGCATATTATGTGCTGGATGGCATGTACAGGCTTCACCCTCAGGAGGTGTGAATTCAAGTCCTGGTTCTTCACTTGCCAGCTCTTATGCCTTCGGGCAAATGACTTAACCATTCTGAGTTGTGGTATATAAGATAGGCTTCATAATGCATAGCTTGTGTGATGTTGTAAGGGTTAAATAAGATACTACATGTAAAACAGTGCTTGATTTTTAGCAGGCACTTACCAAATGTTAGTTTTTCCTTTCCCCGAAGGATTTCAAACTTTACACTTTTTATAAATATAATAATAAGACCACTTACTAGTATTTTTAAAAGTTAGTTACATAAAATGAGTCTTGCTGTCAATTTTTAAGCTTTGGGAAACATACCTATACATGTGTGCACATGCACACACATACAGAGACACACGTGCATTATACAAGTGAGTTCTTCTAATTGATTCTGAGTTAGAAAATCCCTTTGATATGAAAAATATAGTTGCAAGTACTCATTTTTCCAAATATATATTGTTTGTGATTATTATATAAGTATACTGTAAAATCAGATTCATCCAGTCAATATTTGCTTAGCATGTGGAAGAAAACACTGGGTCCCTCTGACTTTGGAAATAACTTAGAATAAGACTGCAAGGTGCAGGGTTTACCGTTCTGGTAAGCTTAGGCATGCCACACTAGGAATTTCGTTGTCCTTTCCAACTGGAAGCAGTGGGGAAATCTTAACTTGCGACATTGGCAGGCTTCATGTTCTTTACACTTCTTTGCTGCCTGGGGAGCCAGAGGATTTAGCGGTTTTTCCTACCTTCGTCACCATTTCATACTTCCGAATTTACCAAACTTGCTCTCTTTTTATAAATCGATGTCAATGCAATGTGACATATTCCTGATATACTCCGCAAATATGTTTGCTTCCTTATTAATTTACCCACCTGAGTCCCTCCTTTCTTTCTGCAGTCTTCATTCTGTGGATGACCTCTCCATGCTGGAATCTGGACGCTCTCAGGCGGCTGATCCCTGCTGGTCTTGAAGTCACCAGAAGGTTTTTTGAGAGCCCCGAGCACTGTGTGCTGTGCAGCTCCTGATAAAAGTGGGAGTCTGATTCAGGCATTGTCTTTGAGTCTGGGGAGGGAGGAAATTCTAAGAAAGTAAACCAGTGAGTTAGGAGTTTTTACCTCAGGCTCATGCTAAATTATAAACTCAAAAGTTCAGGCCTAAACATGGAATATCCTTGATAATTCTCTCTGTGAATTGCCTTTAAGACATTTTTCTTTTGCCCAAAGGAATGACTACAGTTTCATAATTTCACTTAAAGTTACATAAAGTAAAACTTGGAATATTTTTCAGTATGTCACAGTACGGTTTAGGACAAGGAGCAGGTAAATAATGGAAAAATGAGAACATTGTGGGCTTCATTTTGGAGCCTGCTTCAGAATTAAAGCTTTTGGGGAAAAAAAGAGTATACAAGTCACATATTTGGACGCTATTTTGATAGGTGTTTATAAGATCATGATGTTTTTCTGGTGAATTGTTAAGTAATGATTATCTTTATTGCTAATAATGCTTTTGGCCCTAAGCCTCATTTTATCACATGATATACTAGCTCTGTGTGGGTATTTGGTTGGAATTTCTTTTCCTGTCTCTTTACTTTCATTCTCTCTTTATATTCTTAGATGTCTCTCTCTCTCTTTTTAAAAAATAAGCTTTCCATTTTTTGTAGTATAGCTTTACATTTACAGAAAACTGACAAAGATCATGCAGAGAGTTCCCATATACTCTGCACCCAGTTCCTCTGTTATTAACATCTTACATTAGTGTTACATTTGTTACAATTAATGAACCAATATTGATACATTATTATTAACTAAAGTCCATACTTCATTCGGCTGTCCTTAGTTTTTACCTAATGCCCTTTTTCTGTCCCAGAATCCTGTCCAGGATACCACATTAAATTTAGCTGTCATGTCTTCACAGACTCCTCTTGGTTGTGATAGTTTCTCAGACTTTCCTTGTTTTTGATGACTTTGACGGTTTTGAGGAGTCTTGGTCAGGTATTTTGTAGAATTTTCCTCCATTGGGATTTTTCTGATGTTTTTTTCAGGATTAGAGTGGGATTGTGTGTTTTAGGGAGGAAGATCACAGAGGTAAAATGCCATATTTATCACCTTTTATCAAAGGTATATACTGTCAATATGACTTATCCCCGTTGATGTTGACCTTGATCGCCTGGCTGAGGTAGTGTTTGTCAGGATTCTCCACCGTAAAGTACTTAGTCCACCCTCCTTTCCATGCTTTCCACATTGTCCTCTTTGGAAAGAAGTCACTGTGTGCAGCCCGCATCTAAGGGGTGGCGAGTTAGTCCCCACTTTTTTAAGGGCAGAGTATTTACGTAAATTATTTTAACTTCTTATGCATGGGAGCTTTGTGTCTTCTCCCTTATTTATTTATTTAGTCACTTATTTATATCACTATAGACTCTTGGATATTTATTTCATGCTTTGGGTTATAATCCAATCTACTTTATTTTGTTGCTCAAATTGTTCCAGCTTTGGCCATCGGGAGCTCTTTCAGTTGTCTGCTGTGTCTCTCTGGCATGCTTCCATTGCTATGGTGGTTTTTTTTCCTGCCTCAACCCTAGAATCAGCCATTTCTACAAGGAATCCTGGTTCCTTTTATTGGAGAATGGTATTAGAAACCAAGATCTGGGTGCTGGGGTGCTCATTGCTACTGGGATGTCATTTCTTCTAGGCTCTCTCAGCTGTCAGAGCAAGGAAATATATGCGTGGATAAGTACGTCTCTTTTGAAACAGCACATAAATAGAATATTTTTCTTTAAAAAATCCAATCTGAGAACTCTGTCTTTTATTGCAGTTTTAATCAATTTATATTTATTATGAATACTGATTGCAGCAGAAGCTCTGAGATGCTCTGCCTCACCAGAGCTATCCCTGGGAGCCTCTATATCGCTTTGCCTGAGGTTTTCTCTAACTGCTGAAGTCTGCTTAGCCACAAGCAGTCTAGGGTGAAAGTGTCCAAGAATTAATACCCAGCAGCATCTCTCAGCCCATGACTGATGAATATGCACCCCAGCCTCTTCACTCCTTTTTCACTCTCGGCTCTAGTTCTGCACGGCTCTCCACAGCTCTCAGAAACCTCCAGCAGGACTAAGCTGCAGTTACCCACAATGGGAACTTGCTTCACAACAGACCCTTTCGTGGCTGCCTTCCTTTCCCTGTCTCACTTGCCCATTCCCCAACCAGCATTTCCTGGGATCACTTCCCAAATAAACTACTTGCCCTTGAATCTTTGTTTCAAGTTTTGCTCCTGGGGGAACCCAAACTAATGCACGGACACGTTTGCATGTGTCTCCATCACGTGATGCTTTCTCTGTGTAATCGTGCTGCTCCCTCCCCTCTCCCTTCCTGGCTCTATTCATCTAGTTTTCTATATTTACTCCCTACCCCGCCAATAGTTCGGGAGTTTTACATTCTATTTCTTTTCCTTTTGAGGTTACTTTTATGTTTTTAGTATGCTTAGTAAGCAATATCTACACTTCCCTACAGAATAATATAAGGACTTGAGGAAACTTTTAAGCCAATTTTCTCCTATCATTCATACCATCAAAGAGTAGCTTTTAAATTCCACCTTCTTTTAAATTACCTCCTCTTGCCCCATGTTGGACATTATTATTATTATTTTTTTGGTGAGGAAGATTTGCCCTGAGTTAACATCTGTTGCCAGTCTTCCTCTATTTTGTATGTGGGTCACCACCACAGCATGGCTGATGAGTGGTGTAGGTCCACGCCCGGGATCCAAACCCGCAAACCCAGGCTGCCACACAGAACTTAAACACTTGGCCACAGGACTGGCCCCTGGACATTACTTTTTAAAAATATGTTTTTATAGTCAACACTTATTTAGATATGTTTGTGAATTTCTTTGCTAACTATTCTTCCTGCATCTGCTTTTGGAGTGTACTTTCCTTCCCAAAGTACACCCATTAGTAACTCTTCCAGCAAAGGTCTGTGAGTGACATGCTTCCTAAATATTTGTTTTAAAATTTCTCTATTTTGCTCTTACTCTTCATAATTTGACAATTATCTCACTGATAATTTAGCAGAGTATAGAATTCTAGATTGAATTATTTTCCGTAAATACTTTTATACTACCATCCACTGATTTTGATATCTATAATTTTGATGAGAAATATGCTGCCAGCCAGATAATAATTTTTTTTTTGTAGGCAATCTGACTTTTCTTCATGGTACCTTTTTAAGATTGTATTCTTATATTTGATATGTTCTCCAGTTTAACTAGGATTTTTTGATGGGCTCGTTTTTACTTATCCTACTCAGCAGTAAGGACTCATAACTTCATAATTTCAGCCATTATATCTTAAAATATTGCCTTCTCTTATCTCTGTGAATTCTTAATTTGTGGCTTTCCTACTAGATATTTGTTGGATCTTATCATTTTATTTTTTGTGTATACTAATTACTTTTCCACACTCTCTCTGTCTTTATCTCCCTCTGCCATATTCTGGGTGAATTTGTTGTATGTTTCCAGTTTGTTTATTCTTTCTTTAGCTTTGTCTAATCTATTTAATCCAATCACCAACTTAAAAATTTTAATGACCATATTATTATTTCTAGAAGTTTCATTTGGTTTTTTTAAAATCTACCTCTTTTTGTAAAAAAAAAAATGGATTTATCTTTTTAAAAAAAATCTCGTTAAATATTTTTAAGCATATTTATTTTATAGGGTTTACCTACTCTTCCTCTGGTGACTTATTTTCTTGTATATTATGTAACTTTTTATGGTGAGTTCATCTTCCATGGGATTTGCTTTTTAAAAAGTTAAGTGGTTTCATGTGTTCTGGGCTTGGAAGTGTTTCTACAGGTGGTACCATGTTTGCTTTGGTGGAGCTTTAGAGTTTCAGTGATCCTAGAGCAGTTTGTATGCTAATTGACCCTCTTGGAGTCCCCACACCACTCTAGAAGTGTAAATTTGGACCCTGCATCTGTCTACGGCACAGACCTAGGAATTATATTTCCTGGAATTATTTTTTCTCCCCATCACTCTTGGTTCAGGGAGAATGGCATGCTTCCATGATACTTCTCTGTCTGGGGATGGCATGGGATCTTTTTTTGGTTTACTTATCATGGAACAGGGAGCCTGTGGAGGCCTTGGGTTTCATGCAGGGGAGCAAATTCCAGCCCCCTGCCTCAAGCGATCCTAAGGCCCTACCTCCTATCCCCACCTGCCCTTCAAGTCTAACCTTGTATCTGAAAGTTTCTGTCAGTTCAGCTCCTTCTTCCAAGCCTAGCTTTGAGTTTCCTCTATTTTTGGCTCTTGGACATTTCCATCTTTGTTTTGAGCTTCATTTTGTGTTAAAACATTTAAATTGTTTTTTATCCATTTGTTTGTTCATTTATTTAACATACACTTATGGAGCACTTTCTTTGTGTCCAAGTACTACTCTACACACTGGGGATATGCAAGTTGTGAGAAGAAGAGTGAAATGATCATATTAACATTTTAAAGGATTAATCTGGATGCTGGCTTTCTTTATTTCTCTGTGCTTCCATTTGGATAGTTTCTGCTACTTTGTCTTAAGTTCACTGATCCTTCCTCCTGCAGTATCTAGTCTGCTCTTGAGCCCACTCTAGTGAATTTCACCTTTCAGATATTCTATTTCTCAACTACACATGTTCCATTTGGTTCTTTTGGATTTTTTTTTCATTGTGTTGAGGTTTTCCTTTAAATCTTTGGACATATTTATAGTATCTCTTTTATTTTTTTATTTTTATTTGTATTTATTTATTTTTTTTGTGAGGAAGATCAGCCCTGAGCTAACATCCATGCTAATCCTCCTCTTTTTGCTGAGGAAGACCGGCTCTGAGCTAACATCTATTGCCAATCCTCCTCCTTTTTTTTTTTTTCCCTCCAAAGTCCCAGTAGATAGTTGTATGTCATAGTTGCACGTCCTTCTAGTTGCTGTATGTGGGACACTGCCTCAGCATGGCCGGAGAAGTGGTGTGTTGGTGCGCGCCTGGAATCCGAACCCAGGCTGCCAGTAGCGGAGCATACGCACTTAACCACTAAGCCACGGGGCCGGCCCTATAGTATCTCTTTTAAAGTCTTCAATTTCTTATTTCATTCTCTCAATAATTTGCAAATTTTTTTCTATTGACTGATTTTTTTCCTGGTTAAAAGTAACATTTTTCTGCTTCTTTGCATATCTAGTAATTTTTTATTTACTGTTAGATGATGTAAATATAACCTTGTTTGGTGTTTGGATTTTGTTTGATTTTCTTTAATTCTATATTGAATTTTGTTTTGTTTTGGAAGCTGAATGATTTATCTATGGATTAACTTGATCTTATTGAATCTTGTTTTTAAAATTTGTTAGGGTGAGTCTAGAAGACCTATACACTAGGACTAGTTTTGCCCACTTACTGCTTATCTTACCAGTTATCTGTGACCTTTCTGGTATTTCTGCTTCATGCTCAGAGTTTTCAACAAGGTCGCTTCTCTCAGTTGATTGGCATTCAAACATCCAACATTCAAACACTGTGAGTTCCAGTAGTTTTTCAGTTTGTATCTCCATAGTAGCTGTTCCTTCCCAAGAACTTTTTCTTTGCCCTGCCTTGTTGTATCTCACTCTGTGTCTGCATGGCTTGGAATCCAGCCAACAATTCAAGGGGACCACTATGCAGAAATCTGGAGCTCTTTCTCTGTTTAACTTTCTCCTCTCTGGTCCTCTGCCCCATAAATTCCAGCTACCTCACACTTTCAAAACTCTGATACCTTCCTTTTCAGCTCGGTGAGGTTGCTATAAGCTTTTAGAGATCTCCCTACCTATATCAAGGTCTTGGTAAATACCCCCAGGCAGAAAATCAGGGTAATTGTAAGGCTCACACTGTTTGTTTCCTTTCTTTCTGAGGTTACAGTCTTGTGCTATCTATTGTTCAATATCTGAAAACAGTTGGTTTATATTTTTTGTCCAATTTTTTAGTTGTTTACAGTGGGAGGGCAAGTCTAATTCTAGTTACTCTATCATATCTGGGTATGGAGCTCCCATAGTGCTTTTTTTTTTATTATTATAAAAAAGTATTTGGCCAAAGAATTTGGTACTTTGAATAATCTTATAGGAAATTTTTATTGTTAAATTTGTTTTCTTAGAAAGGTTTCCTTTATGCATGGATAGACGTAATAGTAAAATTAGTATAATATTTCAGTGTAATCTAGACCCTATTCTTTATAGAAATTGTCCTCTTTATGTATATATCTATTTATATGTGTATGTATTTGTAGATGTATGCCTATGTATGCAAATGTATTTAAATTTGTATGTTCAAAATACGTACACACACACACACACACACACACACACACACAGAGCACGTTGGAATCCAGCCAACAATTAGAAACTCTCAAGAACTTGAAATACCACTGTACTGGGTTGAATTGTGTCCCCCCAAAAAGATATGTTTAAGTCCCAGCCCCTGGTACCTGTGAATATCACCTTATTGGAAAATAGGGTCTTTGCAGATGTAATGAAGTTAAAATGAGTTCATACTGGATTAGGGTGGGCCCTGCTCCAATGGCTGGCGTCCTTATAAGAGGGAAATTTGGACACAGAGAGACAGAAACAGAGGGAAGATGGCCATGTGAGGATGGAAGCAGAGATGAGTTGTGCTGCCACCAGCCAAGGACCACCAAGGATTGCCAGCAACCACCAGAAGCTAGAAGAGGCAAAGAAGGGCTCTTCTCTAGAGATTTCAGCAGGAGTATGGCCCTACTGATACCTTGAATTTGAACTTCTAGCCCCCAGAACTATGAGAGCATAAAATTCTGTTAGTTTACACCCAGTTTGTGGTACTTTGTTATAGTAGTCCTAGGAAATTAATATAGCCACCTTACGTAAGTTCCTGGCAGCTATGCCAAAGACATTCAAGTGGAGATAACACGTAAGCAAGGGTATATTGACCCTTGGAATTTAGGGGAAAGGTCAGGACAAGTGATATACATTTGGTAACTGCAAATTCTTTTCCTATTTGTCTATTGGGTTGTGTTTCTTATTTATTTGTAGGAACTCTATAAATTCTGGATATTAATCTTTTGTTATATATGTTATAAGAGTAAATAATTAGTTAATTTTATATCATGTCCAAACTTGGATAACCAGTTTGTACAAATACACTCTTTCCTGGTGATGGGTACAGCAGAGAGTTAAGAACATGGCTTCTGGAGTCAGAATCCCTGGGTTTTAATGCCACTTCGCATTTTTTAGCTGTACGGTCTTGGAAAGATTATTAGCCTCTGTGTATGTCATTCTCCTCCTCTATAAAATAGGGATATACCTACCTTATGGAGTTTGGGATGATTAAATGGAGTAATTCTGGCACAGTATTTGGTAGTGTCTGATACATATTAAGTATTCAATGCATATTAGCTATAATTAATATTATTATCATTTCTCTCACAAATTTATGTCAAAATTCCTTTGGTTGATATTTTTATTAATTTGAATAAGCATTTTGTTTGTTAAACATTTATTAAGAAGTTTTGAATATAAAATGGATAGAATATAGGAAGAATTTGCTTTCAAAATAACACCTTCAAAAATGGTAAAATTTAGGTAAATATTTTTTTTTAATAAGTATTATAATACCTACAAATTCTAAGTCTCAGATCTGACAAATTCAAAATCTTAGCTATTTGAGCTTGTTTTATATATATGTATATATATAAATATATGTATCTCCAGACTGAGAAGTAGACACTGTAAACTCTATTTATGGGAGAAAATTTAAACATTGTTTCCCTGTCTTTAAAATAACCTCTTTTCTTGTCTTTAAAATAACTTTTTCTTTCAGAGTTTGTTTTTGGCTCGATGGTTACACAGTGTTACTTACATTTACTCTTTTGAATTTTTCTGCTGAATTTGCACATGTAATTCCTGTATGTTTAACCACAGAACCTCCTCCCCAAATTGTTTTCTTGAAGTACCTTTAGTCAGGGAGAAGATGATCAATATATAGATAGTTATTGCCAGCTTCTTTGTTAATGTTGCTGTTTGTTACTCCTAAAAATTGTCTCATGTTTTTAAAGACTTTTATAAAATATAGGATATATAGTATCATACCTATTTTTATTCTTCCTACCAAAATTAATAGAAATTTTCCTGTGAAAAATATCTTTGCTTTATTTTCCAGAAAGCTCTTCCCAGCAGAAACTCTTAAAAATGCTTTTTTCCAGAGAGACAGTTGAATGCAGTTTCTAGACAGGATTCTCTGATATGAATTGGCTAAGACAGCTTGTAATAACATTACTTGGTATTTTTCAGGCACAGTAGGGAAGGTGTCCACCATATATTCCAGTAAAATCCTGAGGGATTTTGTTCAGATTTTTGCAAGCCAGAAACACAAGTCCTTGAAGATAGTGGTTTTTATATGTAAGAAAGGCTTTTCTTTTTGTTATGTTAATAAATATAGAATGACCTCAACACCAGAGGGCAGTATTTTATAGTAGTTGGCAAAATGGCCTCATAGTCTTGTGTAATCATCTGATGGATTAAAAAAGGTGTCTTATGTATGTTTAGTGTTTTCCCCATGTTGTCATATAATACATCTGGTCCTGGGCGTCATAATGAGTCTAGAATTTCAAAACCATAGGCTTTATTTTTATCTTTTTTAACCATTCTGTTTTGTGGAGTTAAACCTCCCTGAATTAATTTTCACACTAAGCTGAGCTGATTCTGGTGGTTAGTCTGGTTGGCACAGCCCCACAGGCCCCCAGCCCAGCTCAGAGGGGGCCCTGCCTTGTTAGAGAGTAATAGATTCGTGCGCAGCCAGCAGACTTGGTTTGGATTCAGGGATGGTCAGAATTTGTGAATTTTGTTCTAGAAGAGTATCCTGTCTGAGAAGAGAAACTTTCATAAAATTTACTTAATGCACATTTATACTTTTTGCAGTTTAAAAACAACAGACAATAGTGGGGACATTTCGATATACTGCATTTGGTTCCCCATCTCTTCTTGTTTGCTAGTTTCCATTCAATATAACCATATATTTTTTAAAAGTTTAAAATACTTGTTAAAAAACTCTTCTGTATCCTTGTTAAAACAGGAAAGCATCTTTATATTGACTAGGTAATTCCTATTTTTCTCCCTTTAAAAAAGGTTTTCTCTGCTTGCAACACGTCTAATATACACATTGTAGAAAATAAATATGTATGGCAAAAAAAAGAAAGTAAAAACACTTGTAATCTCACCTCATAAATAAGATTTTGTTGTACGTACTCTCTGCTTTTTTCAGTTCTTTTCTTTTTTTAAAATACAGTGGAAACATACTGTACATGCTATTTTATAATTCGTATTTTTCCCATAACAGTCTAATGAGCATCTTGCCACGTTGTACATCATCACTTTTTCTTTTTTTTTTTTTTTGGTGAGGAAGATTAGCCCTGAGCTAACATCTGTTGCCAATCCTCCTGTTTTTGCTGAGGAAGACTGGCCCTGGGCTGACATCTGTGCCCATCTTCCTCTACTTTATATGGGACGACGCCACAGCATGGCTTGATAAGCGGCACGTAGGTCCACTCCCGGAATCCAAACCCACGAACCCCAGGCTGCCGGAGCAGAGTGCTCAAACTTAACTGCTACACCATCAGGCCAGCCCCACAGTGACAGATATTTTAATTTGCATTTTTATTATGATTAAGGCTAAACAGTCTTTTATATGTTTATTCTTATGTGCATTGTCTGTTTTTGTCCTGTGCCAGTTTTTCTGATTGGGATGTTAGTTTTTTTGTTTTGATTTTTTAAAAAACTTTTCATTTGGAAATAATTTCACACTTACAGAAAAGTTACAAGTCTAGATCTAGTACAGAGAAGACCTGTATACACTTTACCCAGATTCACATATTATTAACATTTTGCCTATTTTTCTTTATTATCAATTCTCTATGTACCTAATTTTTTTTCCTGACCATCTGAGAGTAAAGTCACATGTATCATGGCCCTTTACCTCTAAATACTTTAGCGTATATTACCTCAGAATAAGAATATTCTCATACATGACCAAGGTGCCATTATCAACTTCAGTAAATTTGCATAATACTTTCATCTAATCTATTGTCAGCATTCCAGTTTTGTCAATTGACCCAATAATATCCCTTATAGCATCGTTTTTCCTCCAAATCAAGATTCAGTCTATGGTCAGATGTTGCATTTAGTTGTCATGTCTCTTTAGGCTCCTTTAATCTGGAACATTTCCACAGCTTTTGTCTTTTATGACATTGACATTTTAAAAGAATATTGTCTTAGTCCGTTCAGGCTGTTATAGCAAAATACCACAGACTGGTGGCTTATAAACAACAGAAATCTATTTCTCACAGTTCTGGAGGCTGGAAGTCCAAGATCAGGGGGCCAGCGTGGTTGTGTTCTGGTGAGGGCCCTCTTCTGGGCTGCAGACTGCAGACTTCTTTGCTAGGTCCTCACATGGTGGAAGGGGGTGGGGAGGTCTGTCAGCCCTCTTTAAAAGGGCACTAATTCCACTCGTAAGAGCTCTGCCCTCGTGACTTAATTGCCTTCCAAAGGCCTCACCTCTTGATACCATCACCTTGGGGGTTAAGTTTCCAACACAAGAATCTGGGGGGACACAAAC
Source organism: Ceratotherium simum simum (assembly GCF_057802395.1). NCBI lineage: Eukaryota > Metazoa > Chordata > Mammalia > Perissodactyla > Rhinocerotidae > Ceratotherium > Ceratotherium simum. The sequence goes on from NC_141932.1 coordinate 28,064,447, forward strand.
ATTCAGACCACAGCAAATATGATCCCTCATTTTCTTTTTTATTAGAATGTTACTCATTTTGGGTGTCTCTGATGCTTTTTCGTGACTGGATTTAGGAAATGCGTTCTTGGCTGGAATATCCCTTACATAGTATGTGTCCTGAGCATGCCCATCTGGAGGCGCTCGATATCCATCAGCCCCACAATCATGATGTTAATTTTGATCATCTAATCAAGATGTTGTCCTGTTTCTCCACTGGAGAGTAACTATTTTCCCCCTTAAAACCAATAAGCCATCCTGAGGAGATCCTTTAAGACTATGCAAATATCCTGCTCCTCATCAATATTTCCCCCTAGAGTTGGCACCTGTTGATGATCCTTGCCTTACCTATCTTTACTATGGTGGCTGCAGCAAAAATTTTCCTTGACCTCCTTAGGGTCTCTGACTAGGTCTGAAATTTAAACTGACAAAGGCGGGTTAACAGGAGAAAAACGTACAGATTTTATTGAATTTTTATGTGTACATGGGAGCCTTCACAAGAGAATGAAGACCCGAAGAAGTGACTGGAGCAGGAAACTTTTATATGTTTTAGACAAAGAAACAATAAATTTGTGAAGAATTGACAAAGGGGTTCATAGTAGGGGCAGTAAATGGTGAAGAAGTGACTAGGAAGATAAGAGTTAGTTTAACAAGTTGTTTATACAGCCTACTTGGCCCAAAGTTCCCTGCCTCTGCTGATGAGACTGTCTTCTTTCCTCCTGGTACAGGGAGGGCACCTTTCACATGGGACATTTATGGCCTGTTTCAGGGAAGAAGGGCGAGGTGAGGAGGTCAGAGTGACCCTCTTGCTTCTGCCGTTTTCTCAAACTCCTTCAGCTTAAGATATTCAATACACCAAGGTGCCATATTTTGGGGTAGAGTGTCTTGCACTCCATCATTGTAAAATGACGATTTTCCAACTGTGATGTTCCTTCCATGTTTTCTAGTTGGTACTCAGCATCTACTGTAAGGAAGAATTCTCTCCTCTACTCCCTCTCCCCTGTTTGTCTGTCTCTCCATCCATCATCTGTCTGCCTGTCTGTCTATCATACATATGTACTTATGGATTTCTATTTTTCAATGGTTTATAATTTATTTGTATTTATTATTTTGGCACTCAAATTGTCTCAGATTTGGACTGTGGGAGCCCCTTCAATCTGGCTCCTGTGTCTTTGTGAGCCTCTATCATTTTGGGGGGCATTCTCTTACTTTCTGGTCTAACAAGATATTCCAGGCTCGTCGTACACCTTCCTGGTCCTAGAATTCATTCATTTCCCCAAGGATCCTAATTCTTTTTAACGTGGAATGGTATTAGTGACCAAGATATGGACATTGTGTGTACTCATTGCTACTGGGGTGTTTTGCTTTTAGGCCCTGCCTGTGGACATTGCTAGACAACATGTGGATGTATGCGTACATACACACACATATGCATATGTACATTTCATATTGCTGTTTAATAATTCTTTATATTTATTAAGGAATACATTAGAATCTCATATGTATTAAAAGTAACCTTCCCAGTTTATAATTTGCATTTTAATGTTTCTTGTTATTTATTTATTTATTTATTTGGTGAGGAAGGTTGGCACTGAGCTAACACCTGTTGCTAACCTTCCTCTTTTTGCTTGAGGAAGAGTGGCCCTGAGCTAACATCTGTGCCCATCTTCCTCTACTTCGTATGTGAGTCGCCACCCCAGCATGGCTTGATGAGTGATGTAGGTCCATGCCCAGGATCCAAACCCATGAACCCGGGCCGCCAAAGCAGAGCGCACAGAACTTAACCACTATGTCACTGGGCTGGCCCCAGTTTTTTTTGTTATTTTGTTTATGATGTTTTGAACTATAAAGTTGTGCTGTAATTTTCTTTTTTCTTTATGTTTCTGCTCTTGGTATTGATCTAAGATTCTACAAAATTCACATATTTTGGTCCTTTCATTAAAAAAATTTAAATCTCTAATTCACCTGTAATTTATTTTTGCATGTGGTGTGTCATAACAAACATTTTTTTCCTGATTATTTAACAGGTTGTGTTAATAGCATTTATTAAGTATGTTACGCTATTACTGCTTATTAGCAGTGTCACTTATATCATATATGTATGTGTATCACTATGTGCACGCACACACACAGCACTCATGTGCACTTGGGTTTGTTTTTTAGATTTTTTTTATTCCATTGAGCACTCTGTTTTCTCTGGTGCTGTTACCACATTGTATTAAAACTTCTAGCTTTACAGTTTTTTAATTTTTTCATGCTCACTCATTTTTCTGTCGATCCATTCATCATATTTGTTGCGTATTTTCCATGTGCAGGCTTTGTTCTGGGTGCTGATGATCTGATGCTGATCAGCAGGGTCGCTGTCTCACAGGCCTTAGAGAAGCGTATAGACAAACAGGGGGGTAACTACAACCCTGCCAGGTCAGGGGTATAATGAGGAGGGGCAGAGAGCGATGGGACGTACTACCCACCTTCCTGCCTTTGTGCCCAGGCACTCTGCCTTCCCTTCCACCACTGAGGATCGATGTTCCCGCCCTTGTCTGAGACCAGCCTCCACCATGCACTAGATTCTTCCGCCTCTCAACTTCCCAGGCATTCATTACAGCATTTCTCTCCTTTCTTTCCTGCATCATCAACTTTTCCTTCCCTACTGGATTACTCCCATTATGATGAGTGAAATCCTTTCATAGCCCCATATTCTCCTCCAATTACCACCCATTTCTCTGCTTACCTTTATGGCCCAAATCCTTGAGTTATCTACATTCACTGTCTGCAGTTCCCCTCCCATTCCCCCCTGAAGCCGTTCTGGTCAGTCCTTCACCTCCACCACTCCACCAATACCTCTCATGCCGAGGTCACCTGTGACCTCCGTATTGCTGAATCCATTGGTCAATTCACATTCTGTTGTTACTTGACCTACCAGTGGCGTCTGACACAGCTGATCACTCCCATACTCTTTCTTTAGCGGCTTCGGGGACCCACTCTCTTGGTTTTCCTTCTACTTTGTTGGCCACTTCTTCTCAGAGTCCCTTATTTCCCCATCTCTGAATGCTGGAACGACCCAGGACTTAGACCTTGGGCCTGTTCTTTTCTCTGTCTGCCCTCATTCCTTTGGTGATTATATCCAGTCTCAAGGTTTTAACTATCATCTCTCTAATGGAAACTCCAAATTTATATCCCCTGCTCAGACATCTCCTCTGAGCTCCAGACTTGTATGTCCACCTGCCTCCTTACGTCTAATTCACCACCAGCTACCATGCCCCATTATTTTTTACCTGTTTGTGTATTTGTTTATTTCCCACTAACCTGTAAGTTCCATAAGGGCAGAGACTTTTGTCTGTTGTAGTCAAGGTTGTTTATACAGCTTCTAGAACAGTGCCTAGTGCATAACAATTGCTCAATAAATATTTGTTGAATGAATGAATGTCCTAAATATTCAAACTGATATTTTCTCAAGTTTCTCCAATTTCTTATGATGAGTTTATTTCAAAGGGGGTAATCTCTCTTATTTTAAACTATTGAATTTTTTATTCTCTGGTAGTTTTTTAGTTCATCTTTATAGAGGGAACTATGTTTGGCCAATGCTTAAATAATAATAGGTTTGATCACTTATTATATTATGGGTGCCTGTTTCAAATATTTCAGGCCAAGATGAGAAGAGAAGACAATAGTTTGGATTTGCTGGGGGTTTATTTTTCCAGACAGAGTTACGATTGTCTGTGTAGAGCAGAAGAGAACTCACCCGGAAGCAGCCAAGGGCAGGGAACTTCCCTGTGGTGCTGACGAGTTTTGTTTTGGTTTTATCCTTTTGTTACTGTTATGGAAGTAGCAGCAGTAGGAATAACAACGAGGTCAGTAACAATTGCTAGCATTCACTGAGTGCTTCACTGAATGCTGAGCCCTGTGATAGGGCTTTCCATGCATTCTCTCAATTAAGCCTGATAATTACCTTCTGAGCCAAGGATTACTATTATACCAGCTTTATAGATGATAGCACTAAAACTTGGATAAATTAGGTCATGCAGTAGCCAGCCTCCAAGATGGTCCCCAATGATCCCCACCTCCTGGTATTTGTGTATTTGTATAGTCCCCTCCCACATTATACCAGGGCTGGTCTGTGGGACCAGTAACCTCCAACAGAAGTTAAGGGTATGTTTCTTCTGAGATTAGGTTATAAAAGACTAAAGCTTCCTTCTTGGGCACTGTCTTGCTCTCTCTCTTTCAGATCACTTATTCTGGGGAAGGTACTATAAGGATACTTAGGCAGCATATGGAGAGGCCCGTGGGGTAAGGAGCACTGCCCAACAGCCAGGGAGGAACCGAGACTTGCCCGCAGCCACAGGAACGAGCTTGGGGTGGATTCTCCAGCTCCGTTTGAGTCTTCTGATGGCTGCAGCTCCGGCTGGCAGCTTGACTGCAACCTTGTGAGAGATCCGGAGCCCATCCACCCAGCTAGGCTGCTTCTGGATTCCTGATCTTCAGAAACTATTTGAGCTAATGAACAGTAATTATTTTAAGCTGCTAAGTTTTGGCAAAATGTGTTATGCAGGAGTAGATGACCAACACAGGTAACTTGTTCAAGAGCATGCTATTGACAAGTGATGGAGCTAAAGTTTGAACTTGGGTCTGTCGGACTTCAGAGCCTGAGTCCTTGACCACCGGGCGCCACTGCCATGGTGAGAGCCACAGCATCTAGCCTCTTCCCCAGCGTCCATTGTGAACTGCAACTGAGCCTTGGGGTTTGCTGTAGCCTGTGGGCCTGAGGGTGAGGCTGAGAACTGACCCCATGAATTCTAAGGGCATCTTTCTCTCATTCCCAGTGTGGATTTAGCTTTTTACCTATTTTAAATTCCCTGAATTATTTCTGTAAGCGTTTGTGGAGAGCACATTTAAGATTCAGGTTGAGATCTCCAGCTTAAACTGAATGTCCAGTCCTCCTTTTCAGACCAGGAGGCAGCAAACTTTTCTTTAAAGGGCCTCATAGTAAATATTTTAGGCTTTGCAGGTATAATAGACTTTTTAAAAATGCTGTCTTGACCCACTTTTGAGGCCCTGGCTAGGGGCTGGTCTGTTCCTCTTCTTGAGCAGCCGTTTAAGCCCACGCCCCCAACTACCTTCCTTATGGGGCGCTCACACTCTGGGCCACTATGTACCTACCCAGCCCAGACACTTGACAGCCAAGGACAGCCCCAATGCCCCAGGGCCCCCGAAATGATTCAAAATAGCCTAGCTTAAGCCTGCCTATCCTGCCTCATCCTTTCCTTTCTGTGGAAACCATGATAAAGGTGCTCGCCCACAGTCCCCCTAGTCCCTCTGCCTTGTGATCGACGCCAGTGCTTCCCCCGAGTGGCCCTGCGTGGGGTGCTGTGTTCTCCCTCATGGAACTGTGAGTGAAAAAACTGTAAAACTCTTTCCAGTTTCTCTCTTGATCTGTATCTGGCCTCACCATACCTCACCCAAGGTAATATGGTTAAAACAGCAGGCCATACGGTTTTGGTCACAGCTACTCAACTCTGTCAATCTCTCTCTCTCTAGTGCCAAAACAGCCAGGACAATGTATGAATGAGTGGGTGTGATTGTGTTCCAATAAAACTTTATTTATAAAAATAGATGGTGAGCCAGATTTGGCCCATGAGCTATGGTTTGTTGATCCCTCTTCTATTTTATTTTTTTGTTTTTTGCAGGGAAGGGTTCTCCCTGAGCTAACATCTGTTGCCAATCTTTCTCTCTCTCTTTTTTTCTCCCCAAAGTCCCCCAGTGCATGGCTGTATATCCTAGTTGTAAGTCCTTCTGGTTCTTCTATGTGAGCAGCTGCCACAGCATGGCAACTGACAGATGAGAGGTGTGGTTGTGCGACTGGAAAATGAACCCTGGGCTGCCAAAGTGGTGAGATAGCTCAACTTTCACCACTAGGGCTGGCTCTGGCCCCTCTTTTAGAACATCCTCATAGATGTTGATTTTTCTGATCAATGGGTAACGCTAAAGAAAGTTTAATATATATACTTAATTACTAAATTTTTTAAAGCTGTCAGTTAGTTGACATGGAAAGACCCTGCAAAAAGCTTGAAAGGTACTTTATACTCCATGAACTGTTTCAGCTCCAATGCCTGTCTGTGTTACAATCCATCATCCTAGAATTATGTCATATGATTTAGAATGACAGTAATAAAATTGGAACTGCCATAAGAGAAAGCTGATATATGCCATCTACTGTGCCAAATGCTTTATATTCATTATCACTTTTCGTTCTCCTAAGGACAACTGTATCTCCCATTTTACAGATGACAAAACTGAGGCTTAGAGAAGCGCAAGCGATTGCATCTACTAAGGGGGAGAGGCAGCAGTCAATCCAGGTAGTCTGACTTAACAAATTATGTTCTTAACCCAGTTATGCAATTACATTTCTGAGATTCCCTCATCTCCTTTAAAGCATGTCAAAGCCATCCTTTAAAAATGTCTATTGGCTTCAATTATGATTATTTAATACATTATTTCTTTCGTTAAATAACTTTTAATTTTAGGTATCCCCAAAAGGGTAGACATACTTTTTTCATAACTGAGTGTTGTACAAAGTGACAGGATTGATTCTTGTGTTCATTTTCCTTCATAATAGAATATATTAGTTTAGCTGGAATTGTTAACTTTCCCTTGGGGAGAATCAAGTGCCCAAGGCGCTGATTGATAAATCAAAAAATCTTTAGTGGGTCTGGGAAATCAACTCACACACACATGTCAACCTTTTCTCCAGAGGATAGATTTTGCCCAGAACAAGTGTGTTTGTTCCTTTCTATTGTTTTCTCCCTCAAAATTGTATTATACTAAGGTATTTAAACAAATCCCAAGATTGCAAGATTTTTTTCTCCTTTTTCCTTTTTTTAAAAAATAGCAACAGGGATCGTGCTTTTTCCAGCTATCTTAGGGAAAGAACTCAGTTGTTTGCATATTTGCATTTGAACCCCTAACCTCTCCTGAGGACAAATGGCTGTCTGACTATTAGGCCCACAGGCCCAGCACAGGGAGCGTGGATTAAGCTTCTGAATGCTGACTAGTTTTCCGCTGCATTCCCAGCGTGTGTGAAGAATGTGTTTGTAGCTGGGAGGCAGACAGAGCATCCAAAGCCAAGCAAGAATTTTGAAAAATAGTTGTCTTATGTATAAATTTATTTTGCTCTTAGTGTTTTATTCTTGGCTGTTTCATTATTCTTTATTTCTACTTTCTTCTAAAATAGCTTGGTTTTGTTTAATATCGTCATCACCGAAGTTTCCGTCACTTGTTGTTGAATGCTGCCGTCTTGATTTTTAAATGTTCTTTGTTTCTTTATCATTTCAATACCAAGCCATTGATGGGTGGCTCAGATATTTACCCCAGTAGAGAAGGCCTGGTGGTTTCCACACAAGGTGTCTGTGGCCTTCCCTCTACATAAATAATTGCCCAGCTGGAAGCATTGGCAGGTACTGGAAGGCGACAGCTTAGGTTTGTAGCGCATATAATAGGAGCAGCACGGCTTTGGGCTGGGGATTTATTTCTCTAACAGTTCAAGTTATTATTGTGCCTACTTTTAGGTAAAAAAAACCCAAACGCCTCTTAACCGGCTCTTTATTCTTTTAGCAAAGAAGCATATATTGAAGAAGTGTGAATTGTATTTGGGTAGAAAAACCAAACAAATTTAATGAATTGGCACATTGACTAAAAGGGTCACCAATAGTAATTTCTTGAGAAACTCCTTTTTGCACAGGAGGTGGGGAGGGTGAGGCATACCGCAAAGTGAAGTAAAATCCAGCCTCTGCCCTCAGGAGCTCAAGATGCAAGACAGAATAAAGAGAATTCACCCATCAGTGAAACAGTCCAGGTTGAGAGGTTGTGGACAAGGTAGTGTTGGAGGTGCAACTTGAAGGGCTGATAGCATTTCAACAATGTAGCTACATGTATCCCGCCTGTACAAGCACAGGGTGGAGAGAGAAAGAGAGACACTGTGTGTGTGTGTGTGTGTGTGTGTCTTTGGGGAATAATCAGCTATTCACTTCAACTGGCACAAGTGTAGGGGAGCAAGGGGAGATGATTTTCTAAAAATAGTTTAAGTCTTATAATTCATTAGGTCTTTAGGAGAATAGCAATGCATATTTTCTTTTCATATGCAGTAAAATTAGATCCTTGTCTGCAGGGATGATGATTAAATTTATTGTAAAGTTAATGCCAAATCCATTGTTAGCTGTTCTGTCAATCTTAATGTGACTGACACATAATGAGCTCTAAGTTGTAATTCTTAAAAATAGTTATAATAATGCTGCCCTCTAGGTGAGTATCGTGGTGTAGCTAAATTCCATCACACAGCCTGTGCTTTCTAAATCTCTTTATTATTTGCCTGTACGTTTAAACTGGGAATTGATCCCCAGTCTAGGCCAAACATCAGGATTAGCAGCAATTAATTTTAACTGTATCATGGTTTTTTGAGAGGCAACTTCAATGTACTGTTTGAGCTAAAATATTTCACTTATAGAGTAAAAAATGGATAAAATTAAATTGCCTCCATCTCATATAGATACAATAAAAAGAAAAAGCAAAAAAGGAAAAAAGAATTTCTTGCCTTGTGATGAGAACTCAGGATTTACTCTCTTAACTTTCAAATATAGCATACAGCAGTGTTAACTATAGTCCTCATGCTGTACATTATATCCCCAGAATTTATTTGTCTTGTAACTGGAAGTTTGTACCTTTTGACTACCTTTCCCCCACCCCCCACGCCCCAACTTCTGGTAACCACAAATCTGATTTCTTTTTCTATGAGTTTTTTTTTTAGATTCCACATGTAAGTAAGATCATAGGGTATTTGTCTTTCTCTGTCTGACTGACTACACTTAGCATAATGCCCTCAAGGTCCATTCATGTTGTTGCAAATGGCAGGATGTCCTTGTTTTTTTTTTTAATGGCTGAATGATATTCCATTGTGTGTGTATATATATATATATATATATATATACCACATCTTCTTTATCCATTCATCCATTGATGGACACTTCAGTTGTTTCCAAGTCTTGGCTATTGTAAATAATACTGCAATGAACATAGGGGTGCAGATATCTTTTTGGGTTAGTGTTTTCATTTCCTTTGGATATATTCCCAGAAGTGGAATTACTGGATCATATGGTAGTTCTATTTTTAATTTTTTGAGGATCCTCCATACTGTTTTCCATAGTGGCTGCACCAATTACATTCCCATCAACAGTACACAAGGGTTCCCTTTCTCCACATCCTCACCAGCATTTGTTAGCTTTTGTCTTTTTGGTGCCATTCTAACAGGCGTGAGGTATATCTCAATGTGGATTTGATTTGCATTTCCTTGATCATTAGTGATGTTGAGCATCTTTTCTTGTACTATCCTTTTGTATAAGTGATTTATTCCTGATCCTAAAAGAAAACTTGTCATTTTATTGCTGAGCATGATGTTACCTATAGCTTCTTCATAATAATCTCTATCAGGTGAAGGAACAGCACACATCATACTTAATAGTGGATATGAAAGCTTTCTCTGAGGTGCCCTCTTTTACTTATAATAACAATTTTTGTTTTAAATTCTATTGTGTCTGGTAATAAAATAATTACTTCGGCTTTCTTTTGGTTATTATTGACATATAATTTTTCCATTCTTTTGCTTTCAATATTTTTATATGCTTATGTTTTAGATGTGTCTTTTATGAGCAGTATATGGTTGAATTTTATTATTTTATCCATTTTGTCTTTTAATTCATTTACTTTAAAGTGAATACTGATATATTTGGGCTCAAATCTGGGCGTTCTGTTTGTGTCACCTCTTCTCTCTCTATTTTGTTTCTTCTCCCGACTTCTTTTGGATTAATTTTTTTTTAAATGATTTCATCATCCTTTCCCCTACCCCCAGACTGGAAATTATATACTATTTTCTACAGTGGTTACCTAAAAGTTCAAAGTTATTCTGTGATTTATCAAAGTATAATGTTAATCAAAGACTTCACTATCTGCCTTCAAGCACACTAATTCCATTATTTCCCATTCTGAATTATATGCTATTGTTGTTGTCTATTTAAATTTTATGTTTTTAAAAGTCCCCACGAGGGCCGGCCCCGTGGCTTAGCAGTTAGGTGCGCGCGCTCCGCTGCCTGCGTCCCGGGTTCGGATCCCGGGCGTGCACCGACACACTGCTTCTCCGGCCATGCTGGGGCTGCGTCCCACGTATGGCAGCTGGAGGGATGTGCAGCTATGACATACAACTGTCTACTGGGGCTTTGGGGGAAAAAAATAAATAAATAAAAATAAAAAAAAATTGTTTAAAAGTCCCCATGAGGCATTTTTATAATTATTTTATGAAGTCAGTGTCCATTCACCCTTACCCACATGGTGACCACTTTATTTACTCTTCACCTCTCCTTGCACCTCTGACATTCCATTTGGGATCATTTTTCTTCTGCCTAAAATTTATACTTACAAATTTCCTTTGGTTCAAGTCTGCTAATCATGATTTCTCTCCATTTTTGTTTGCCTAAAATGTCTTTATTTCAACTTTATTCTTAATTTTGATTTTTCCTTGGTATAGTTTCAGACTTGCAGAAAAGTTTTAAGAATAGTACAAAGAATTCTCAATACCCCTTGCCCAGATTCCCCAAATGTAATATTAATACCTTTGTTTTATCCTCTCTCTGTCTGGATAGTGTGTGTGAGTACTTTTTTCTCCACTGTAACTTTACCCATTTCAATTAATAAATATCTTCTGGAGGGTACATTGAATCTATATAAATATCCTGTTACTCAAACTTTTTCTTACTAGTTTTAGTCCATTGATCATTCTTGCCTAAATCAATTATTATTATTATGGCTCTCACATGGTGACTTTCTAATTCCATTATTCTTTCTGTGTTTATTAGTTGTATTTCTACTATTTATTTATAGTTATGGAGGGTTTTTTTTGTAGGTTAAAATTCTTGATTATAAATGTTATTTATTTTGGTGCTCAAATTATCCCAGATTTGGCCAATGGGAACCCTCCAAGCTGGCTCCTGTGTCCTTTTGACATATCCCTATTATTCTTTGAGAACTTCCTTACATTTTTAAAATTGTGGTAAAAAATATATATATACATATATATTTATATACATTATATACATATATACATACACATATATAAAACATAAAATTTGCTATTTTAACCATTTAAGTGTACAATTCATGAGCATTAATTATACTCACAATGCTGTGCAGCCATCACTACTATTTCCAAAATTTTTCATCACTCCAAACAGAATCTCTGTACCCATCCTCCTCTCCCACAGCCCCTGTTAACCTCTCATCTACTTTCTGTCTCTATGGTTTACCTACTTTAGATATGTCATATAAGTGGAGTCATACAATATTTGTCCTTTTGTGTCTTCCTTATTTCACTCAGCATTTCAAGGTTCATCCATGCTGTAGCATGTATTAGACTTAATTCCTTTTATGGCTGAATAATATTCCATTGTATGTGTATACCACATTTTGTTTCTCCATTCATCTGCTGATGGCCAATTGAGTTGTTTCTACCTTTGGCCCCTATGTTTCCATCTTAGGGTTCTACAGTTGTAGCTCTTTGGTTTAGGTCTTTGATCCATTTTGAGTTAATTTTTGTATATGGTGTATGGTAAGGATTCAATTTCATTCTTTTGCATGTGGCTATCCAGTTTTCCCAGCACCATCTGTTGAAAAGACTGTCCTTTTTCTCATTGAATGGGCTTCACATCCTTGTCAAAAATCAGCTGACCATACATGTGAGTTTATTTTGGGCTCTCTATTCCATTCATCTACATGTCTGTCCTTATACCAGCATCACACTTTTTTGATAACCATTCCTATATAGTTAAGTTTTGAAGTCAGATGGTATGAATCCTCCAACGTTTTCATTTTTAAGATTTTTTTTGGCTATGTGGGGTCCCTTGAAGTTCCGTTTGAATTTGACAATTGGCTTCTCCTATTCTGCAAAAAATGCAATTGGGATTTTGATAGGAAGGGACTGCATTAAATCTGTAGATCACTTTGGGTAGGATTGTCATCTTAACAATACTAAGTCTTCCAGTCATGAACATGAGACGCCTTTCATTTTTTTATATCTTCTTTAATTTCTCTCAGCATTGTTTTATAGTTTCCAGTGTACAAATATTTCTCCTCTCTGGTTAAATTTATTCCTAAGTATTTTATTCTTTTTTTTTTTTATGATTTCTTAACTTTTTGGGGGGGGGGCAGATTGGCCCTGAGCTAACATCTGTTGCCAATCTTCCTCCTTTTCTTTTTTCTCCCCAAAGCCCCAGGGTATAGTTGTGTATCCTAGCTGTAGGTCCTTCTGGTGCCTCTATGTGGCATGCTGCCTCAGCATGGCTTGATGAGCGGTGAGTAGGTCCACGCCCAGGGTCCAAACTGGCGAACCCTGGGCGGCTGAAGTGGAACGCGCGAACTTAACCACTATGCCACTGCGCCAGCCCTTATTTCATTCTTTTTGACATTTTTGTAAAGGGAATTGTTTTCTTAATTTCCTTTTCAGATTGATCATTGCTAGTGTATAGAAATGCAGCTGATTTTTATGTGTTGGTTTTGTAGGCTGCAACTTTACTGAACTCATTTATTAGATCTAACAGTTTTTTTGTGTGTGTGGAATTAGGATTTTCTACATATGAGATCATGTCAACTGTGAACAGAGATACTATTTCTTCTTTCTTTCCATTTGGATGCATTTTATTTCTTTTTCTTACCTAATTGCTTTGGCTAGAACTTCCAGTACTATGTTGAATAGAAGTGGCAAAAGCAGGCATCCTTGCCTTGTTCCTGATCTTAGAGGAAAAGATTTAGTTTTTCACTGTTGAGTATGATGTTAACTGTGGGTTTTGGTTTTTCATATATGGCCTTTATTGTGTTGAAAAAGCTTCCTTTTATTTCTAGTTTATTGTGTATTTTTATCATGAAAAGATGTTGAATTTTGTCAAATACTTTTCTGCATCAGTTAAGATAATCATAGGTTTTTTTCCTTCATTCTATTAATGTGATGTATTACATTGATTGACTTTTGTATGTTGAATCATCCTTGCATTCTGGGAATAAATCCCACTTGGTCATGATGTATAATCCTTTTAATATGCTGCTGAATTCAGTTTGCTATATTTTGTTGAGAATTTTTGCATCAATATTCATAAGTGATATTGGTCTGTAGTTTTCTTTTCTTGTAGTATCTGTGTCTGGAGTTAGGAAGTGTTCCTTCCTTTTCAATTTTTTGAAGAGTTTAGAAGGATTGATGTTATTCCCCTCAAATTTTAAAGGATATATTATATATTAGGAATGCTGTTCCTTTATCTGTGATATATTGCAAATGTTTTCTCCCAGTTTGTTCTGTTGATTTTGTTTTTGGTAAAACAATGCAGGAGTTTTTTTTTTCCTTATATAGTCAAATTTATCCATTTCTTCTTTTATAGAATCTGGATTTGGGGCCATAGTTAGAAAGCCTTTTCCTAAACTCAAGTTCAAGCAAAATTCATCCATATTTTCTTCTAGTACTTGCATGGTTTCATTTTTATATTTAGAGGCCTGATCTTTTTAGATTTTATTCTTGTGTATTGTTTGGGGCATGGCTAATTTAATTTTTTCTAAGTAGTTAATTTTCCTAGTACTATTTATTAAAAACTCCGTTTTTCCCTTTGTGATTTGAAATGCCACTTTTACTATATACTAAAATTTTATGTCTACTTGGGTCTATTTACAGACTTTCTATTCTAGTCCACTGGTCTGTCTATTCATGTGTATCATACTGTTTTAAGTATAGAATCTTTATAGTATATTTTAATATCTGGTAGGGCTAGTCCCTCATGTAGCATTCCTTCCTTCCTTCCTCCCCTTCTTCCTTCCTTCCTTCCTTCCTTCCATCCATCTATCTATTTTTAAAGACTTTATTTTTTTAGGTTCACAGCAAAATTGAGAGTAATGGCCCCACACAGGTACAGCCTCCCCTCATTACCAACATCTCCCACCAGATGGTGAATTTATTACAATTGGTGAACCTACATTAACACATTATAATCAACCAAAGTCCATAGTTTATATCAGGGTTTACTCTTGGTGTTGTACATTCTGTGGGTTTGGACACATGTATAATGACATGTATCCATTATTATTGTAACATACAGAGTATTTTCACTGCCTTCAAAACCCTCTATGCTTTACCTATAGCATTTATTTTTTAGTATTTTCCTAATTCTTTTACATTTTTATTTTTTCATTCAAGTTTAGTATCATCTTGCCTAGTTCCATAAAAAATCTTGTTGGTCTTGTTTACTGGGACTGCATTAAAATTCTAAATTAAATTAGGGAGAACTGACATCTTTATGATATTTATCCATCCTTTCTAAGAACAAGGAATATTCTGAGAAAAGATGTCTTTCCATCTGTTCAAGTCTACTTTTTTATCTCTCAGGAGTGTTTTATAAATTTCTTTATATAGGCTTTACATATTTCTTGTTAAATCTATTCCTAAGTATTTTATGTTCTTTGTTGTTGCTGTAAATGGAGTTTTTTCTGCTATTCACCTTTATTCTTGAAGGCTGTTTTTTGCTGGGTATAAACAGAGGCAATATATGAGGATATAATGGCTTTATACCATTATGGTAGGTTGCTAGTTATTTTCTTTCAGCACATTGATAATCTCATTCTACTGCTTCTTAGCATCCGTATTTTCTCTTGAGATATTAGCAGTCAGGCTCCTTTCAAGATCATGTCTGTTTTTCTCTGACTCCTTGTAAGACTTTTTTCTCTTTGACTTTCTGTAGTTTCACTATGCTGTGTCTCAGTGTGATTTAAAAAATTATTCATCCTGTTTGGGATTTGTTAAGCGTTGTGAAGTTATGGGTTGGTGAATTTCATAAGTTCTGGAAAAGTCTCAGTCATCATATCTTCATATAGTGCCTCTGTTTATTCTCTCTATCCTCTTATCTGGAATTCTGATTAAATGTGTATTAGACTTTTTCACTGTCTTCTCTGGATCTTGTTCATTTTCATCTATATTTTCCACATATATACATATTTTTTCCTTCATGCTTCATTCTGGGTAGTTTCTTCTAACTTATCTTTTGGTTCATCAATGATGTCTTCAGCTATGTCTAGTTTGCTGTTAAATCTGTCCATTGAACTTTTAATTTTGTTGATTGCTTTTCAGCTGTACAACTGCCACTGGATTCCTTTCACTTCTGTGTTGCCACTTTTTAAAGTATGCAGTTCCCTAGTGACGTTTTCAAGTTTTTATTTTATTTCTTTGATCATGGTAAAAATAGTGATTTTTTACTGCTGATTTTTACTGCTTATTTTTAGTCTGGGTCTGAAAACCCTAATATCCAACGTTCTTGTGTTAGAGTCTTTCTGTTGTCTCTTTTTTTCCTTCTATGCTTACTTCTCTTTTACTGTATTCTGGTCATTGTATTTGAAAACCTATTTGCAAGAAAACTTTGAGACATAGGATAATTGAATCTTCTTCCGAGCAGAATTTTTGTTTGCCTTTACCGGTAGTTTGGGGGCACTACTAGTTTAGGACAACCTTGTAGCAAGTTCAAGGCTTGAGATTCCCAGAATCACCTAGATGAAGCAAAGTCTTGAGGTCTTATCCCAGCTTAAAGTGAAGGAGTGTTTATCAGACTTTCTGCTGTGTATGTGTTACCGAACCAAGTAGGTTCGCCTCCTGGTGAGTTAAGACTCTACACCTGTGGAAGTTGTCTCACAAAGTAAGGTGTATTTGCAGCAAATAGGAGGCCATGAGGAATCATTTCCAAAGTCATGGCTTCCTCCAACAAAGGGAAGCAGGAACTTTTATTTCAGATGGGGAATGAATATTCAAAGGGGAGAGGCGGGTATTCACTTGTGCAGACTGAGATGGAAAACATGCTTCCACATACAGGGCAGCTTCTAGTAATGAGGCCTAATCTCTCTCTCCTGGAGAGATCTTAGCATTAAAAGTAAGGCAAAGGTTGTGGGCATAGCTCTTGTGGGAGGCTTGGTCCGTTTCAGGGTGGTTGCTGGTTACAGGGTCTCTCCAGGAGAGACCTTTTGTTCCTTTTTGTTATATTAAAAAGAAACAAAACAACTTGGAAAAACAGTTAAATGCTTCCAAACCCACCCTTTAGTGTCTCGGGGCACCTAGTCGGTGACGTGTGGATCTTGCAATTTCCCTTTTATCTCTCTCATTTCATGACTATAACTCAGTTTGTGTATTTTCACCTTATGAATTGTTAAATACCATCCAGATAAAAGGAGTATTGAATGCTGGGTTACTTCTCTGGGTTCTAACCTCCCGGATTTTGATTCAGTAATTCTTCATTTTCTTTTTATCTGGCCTCTGCTCTTAAGAAGATTTTAAAAAATCATGTTTAATTCAGCTTTATTAGTGGTCCTCGGAGGATTGTTTTGAATCACCTAAACTGCTAGTACTTCATGGGCCAATTTTGGGGAGTATCTTTTGTTGTGAACATCTGATTTTATTGCATTGTGGTTGGAATGTGCTTTATATGGTATCAATTCTTTTTTTTTTTTCCAGATTTTCTTTGTGATATGGTATATGTTCTTCTTTTTGTTATCTATTTCATGTTGGTAGAAAATAATGTGTATTCTGTAATTGTCAGGTGCAGGTTCTATATCTTTCCATTATTTCAAGTTTGCTATTTATGATGTTTAAATCTTCTGTCATTACAAATTTTTTTTTATCTTCTTGATCTGTCACTTTCTGAAAGTGGTGATTTAAATCTCTCATTATAATATTTGCTTTATACATTTTTATATGATTGTTAGATATAAATAAGTTACATGTTGTTATGCCTTCCTGGCAAATTTTTCCTTTTATTATTATTTGATGCCCCTTTATCACATGTTTTTTAATATCTGTTCTGTCTATTTATAATACTGTGTTCTAGGTTCCTTTTGGCTTTTCTTTTTTTCTGCTCTTTATTTTCTATCTTTTTGTGTTCTTTTGTTTTAGGTATATCTCTGGGAAACAGCATATAGCTTGATTTTAATTTTTATTATTGTGGTAAATTAATACCTAGCATAAAATTTACCATTTTAATCATTTTAAGTGTATAGTTCAGTGGCAGTAAGTACATCCACGTTGTTGTTCAACCATCACTGTCACCCATCTTCAGAATTTTGTTATCTTCCCAAACTGAAGCTCTGTACCCATTAAACAATAATTCTCCATCCTCCCTCCCCCCAGCTCCTGACGACCACCATTCTACTTTCTGTCCCTATGAATTTGACTCCTCTAGGTGCCTCATGTAAGTGGAATCACACAATATTTGTCCTTTTATATTTAGTTTATTTCACTTAGCATAATGTCTGTAAGGTTACTTTATGTTGTAGCATGTGTCAGAATTTTGGATTTAAAATTTCTTTCTAGCACTCCAACGAAACAGAAAATCTTTTAATCTTTAAAAAAAAAAACCGTTAGCTGGGCTCTAGCAAGGGACAATGCTGTAGCAGAGGTCCCACTTTTGTGGGAGGGAGGAACAGGATAACTGGTTCCTCTTTCTGGAGATAGTCTCCCAGTTAGCCATCACGACCCGGGCCTCAGTTCATGTCACGTCTGAACTGGGAGCCACATGGTAGCTCCCGCACCCACCACTTCATCCTCCTCCTAGAGTGCCGGGCCATACGCTGCTCTACACTGGTTTGCTTTTTTCATTAATTAATCAATTAATTAATGAATTAATTATTACTTGTTCACTTTATATCCTCCAAAAGTTTTTCGCATTTTCAAAATTTTCAAATGTCACCCTCTCTGTTTTAATGTTTCATTCAATTTATTCTTTTGTGTGCTTTTTCTTCTGTTATATTTGGAGGAATATAACATTTCTAGAAAGAAAATATAGATTTTTTTCTGATATATGGAGTCTAATTAATTATCATGAAACAGATGTTCCTTTGGAATATTTATATTACTTTTATTTCTCTTAAAAAATAGTTTGAATTCAGATATTAATCGCTGTGACTATATTTTTATATATTTTTGCCACTTAAATAGTATATCCTGAATAAGAATGTTTATTGGTATTATGAATATTATATAAACACTGTTGATAGAAAATATGAATATTTCTGTTGTCCTTCATGAGTTTTATTAAATTGTGGTAAAATATACATACAATAAAATTGATGATTTTAACCATTTTTAAATGTACAGTTCTGTGGCATTAAGTACATTCACATTGTTCTACAGTCATCACCACCATCCTTCTCCAGAACTTTTTTATCTTTCCAAATCTTCATGGGTTTTTGAGTGGACACTTTGAGTGCTGTCTTGAATGTAACTACAATTTTATATCCCACCGAACTTAGCCTTTGGGCTAAGCTAACCAATGGGCTGAAAGCTTTAGTTCTGATTTAGCAAGTTTTCTCTGAAGTGGCTGTCAATTTTTTAATTCAAAGCAAATCTAGACAACCCTGGACATACACAACATACAAATATAAATACATGCACAAAGAACTGAAGAAAAACTATATTTATCTTTACTACATATAATAAAATCTGATACATTGTGTCTTAATCTGTTTTTTTTTTTTTTTTTTTTTTTTGGTGAGGAAGATTAGCCCCAAGCTAACCTCTGTTGCCAATCCTCCTCTTTTTGCTGAGGAAGATTGGCCCTGGGCTAACATCTGTGCCTGTCTTCCTCTACTTTATATGTGGGACGCCTGCCACAGCATGGCTTGATAAGGGGTGCATAGGTCCGCGCCTGGGATCTGAACCTGCAAACCCTGGGCCGCTGAAGCGGAGCGCATGAACTTAACCACTATGCCCCCGGGCCAGCCCCTTCATCTATTTTATTTTGCTAAAAGATTTGAGACCCTTTACGCTATTTTATGATCTATTCATAGAGTCACTACTTGCAATTTAAAGAACAGCGCATTACATGATGAAGTTGAAATGGGTGTAAATAAGGATGAATTTTAAATGGTGGTGTTAATGGTAGGCTCTAAAAAGAGGAAGCTCTGAATTGCAGTATTTGCTGATTTCCGTGGGGTGAATACTCCCACCATGGCCAGTTTCACGCTACCAGTGGTTTAACTCGCAAAGTTCCTGATATTCAGCAATCTGCTGTTTTGAGTTGGTGCAAGCTGGCTCCCGCTTACCAAGGGGCTGACAGCTTTAGATCTGAGGCGGAAAAGCTTGTCTGAAAATCTGAGGAATGTCTATAGGATGTATAATAATATCTGAGCAATAAGAAATACAGCTTAAAAGCCTAAAAAGAGAGTGGACATGAAATAGACTAGCATAGGTAAAACTCAGTTGTCAGGTTATCCTGAATCCTTCAGAATTCGGCCTTCACTATGTTCACACAGCTGTCTGTGAATACGGCAGCTTCCTAGAGAATCCTTTCTTGTTTATCTTGGAAATCGAGGCATACTAATTTTTTAGCAATGACAAAATAATCTTTGAGCAAAGATAATTCTTAGACACTTTTGTTTTAACTAAAAAAACTGCATCGTCAAACATTTGTCATGGGTATTTTTGTTTTATGAAAATTAACTTCACCTGTTCCATTAAAATTTTGTTTAATTTGGCTACCAGAACGTTAGACTTACACGTGGGCTCACATTATATTTCTATTGGACAGCACTGGTGTAAAGGATGTATTTTAGAAAAAAGTGTAGCGATCCCAGATAAAAGTCTGAGATACAATAAGAAATGAAGAGCAGAGAAAAAAATAAATATGTGGTCAAACCTGGACAAAGATGATTGTATAAAACAATCATAATAATAAGGGTTTAGGGGTCAAAAATGAGATCGAATAAAAATATATGGCAACAATAGCCTGTAAGACTGGGGCAGAGGTGATTAGGGTAGAACTGATCTGAAATCCTGTGCTGTTCCCGAGGAGGCTAAAGATCTGGACCAAATTAACAGTGGATAAGTGAATCGTGCATGTTGAAAGATCTAGGGTTACCTCTAAAAGAATAGAGTATGTAATAGCCTAACCAGTAGAGGAAAACAATGGAGTGAGAAAATAGAAAACAGTTCCTAAAAAACGCAAGAAAGCAGAGAAAAAGTATAGGACAGATAGCATAAGCTAAGATTTGGGAAATAAATTTACCTATGCATAAAATTACAATCAGTGTAAATTGAGTAAGTGTTCCCACAGAAAGATTATCTGGCTGGATTTTAAAGATTATTTTAAAAATTAGTCATTTATAAGAGATACATCTAAAACAGAAGGATGATAAAAGATATATGAGGCAAATACCAAAAGAAAGATTAATAGCAGATAAAATAGACTTTAAAACAAAAATCACTAGAAATAGGACAGATCATTACACTAATTATATTTTACAGTATCTATCTGGTCACAACTTCCTCCCCCCAGTTGACACTGTGTTTTCGAGGTTTGTCTACTTGGTGTATGTTTTATTTGGACATCGGCATTCCCTGCTAGATGCAGAGTGCTCCCCCCCAGGAATTTATGGATATTGGGGTGCCTACATTAACACGTAGATTCTAATGGATATGAAATATAGTTTATTACTCACATTGTCAACATCAGGAATAGTCCCCGAAGGAGAAGGTCTTGAGTTTGGTCTAAAGTGAAAAAGAGCGAAGGTGGGGCCGTGGCTCTGGTTTTCTGGCGGTTAGGAAGTGAGGCGGAGGAAGGGTTCCAAAGGGGCGTGCTGGTTTGAACTTCCCTGCCAGCACCAAGGGAGGAGAAGGGCTTGAAAGCTGTCAGTGGTCAAACATCAAAAAATAGGCTCTAGTACCTTACCCATAGATCGCATGTATTTATTTTAACTAGTATATAGCATTCTGACATGTGGGAAAAAAATCATTTTTCAATTTTTCTACTGAGGGACAATTAGGTGTTTCTATACTTTTCTACTATTAGAAACAGTTCTGCGATGAACATCTCTGTATAGAATCTTTGCAAGACTTTTTCTCAGAGAGGTGTGGGATGAAGAATGGGGGTTCAGAAGATGTCCTGATCTTCAGGTGTACTAGGCATTTGCCAGATTGTTCTCCAATGTAATTGTATCAATTTATATTCCCATGTCTTGAAGTGGGACTTGTTCCAAGGGTGGTGGGAGGCCATTGGAGGACTTAAGTGGGAGAATGATACGATCTGATTAATAAAAAAGTAACTCTGGCTGCTTTTGTGGGGACCTAGGGGGTGGTGAGTAGGAGAGGAAGCAGGGGACAGTGACAAGGCTATTGTAATAACCTGGTTGAGAGACAATAGTACCTTGGATGGGGGTGGTACTGGTGAAGGTGGTGATAAATGGTGGAATTCAGGGTATACTCTGAAGATAGAGTTCACAGAACTTATTGATGGATTGGATACGGCCTATGACAAAATGACTCTTAGTTTTTATTCTCACTGATAAAATGGGGAGGACTGGACACAAGGGGATTGGGGGAATCAGGAGTTGTTCTGGCCATATTAAGTGTGAAATACTTGTTAGACATGTGAGTAGAAATGTGGGATGGGCAGTTTGTTATGTGTGCTGGGAGCTCAGGGTGGAGACAGGGGCTGGATAAGATTACCCGGATTACCCAGGTGTACAGAGAGAGATGAGAAGAGGTTTTCAGACCGAGCCCCACGGAACTCTACCAGTTAGAATTCTGCTGAGAAGGGCAAGAGGATCTAGCAAGGGAAACAGAGGGGGAAGCCGGTGAAAACTGAAATAAAACCAGGAGAGTGCAGTGAGCCAGGATCCACAGGAAGACCGTGCTTAAGAAGAAGGGAGGGGCCGGCCCCGTGGCATAACAATTAAGTGCATGCGCTCGGCTGCTGGCGGCCCGGGTTCGGAACCCCAGCGCGCACCGAGGCACTGCTTCTCAGGCCATGCTGTGGCGGCATCCCATGTAAAGTGGAGGAAGATGGGCACGGATGTTAGCCCAGGGCCAGTCTTCCTCACCAAAAAGAGGTGGATTGGCATGGATGTTAGCTCAGGGTTGATCTTCCTCACCAAAAAAAAAAAAAAAGAAGCAGGGAAAATCACTGTGTCAAATGCTGCTGATAGATTAAGATGGGCTCTAGGAATAGACCAAAATCATCTGAACCCTTTGGTTCCTTTTTATCTTTGATTTTCCTATATTTTGATATCTTAATTATAGTCCTCAGTATTTGTTAATATTCTTGGGGGGAGGGAATCAAAACCCACTCCACAACCCCCATCCCATTCTAAGTGTATCATTAGGCCTAGAATGAAAAAGATTAAAGAATTAAAAAGTGCTGGAGGCCTTGTGTCTGTTGGTAGCCATTTAACCCACCCCATAGTGGCATCCTGGTGTCAAGCAGCTGTGTACATTTTTAAAAAGCCCATCCGAATGCTCTAGAGGGCTTTTTATATCATGAGTTAGAACTGCCTGGAAGATCTGATTGGCCCAATTCCACAAAGAGGGTTCCAATAGGTTTTAAAGCCTTCTGTCTCATTTCTTTGTGCATTTGTTATTAGCTCAATAAATAATAAATAGAGGAATTACCCAGTCACTAATTTGCTTTTTTTTTTAATCAAGCAGAGTTCATGTTTTAATAAATTGCCATTTTTTGTATTATTGAACATGTGCTATAATATGCCTGTAATTCAAACATAAAACTATTTTTATTATAGTATCTGTTGCTTTACCCAGACATATTTTCTTCAGCTCTAGTTTTTACCAGGATGTGTGTTCATTTATTGCTTCTCTGGTCCTATTTTATGATATCTTCCAGTAAAATGTCTGCTTTCTTCCTGAATTATTGCATTTTAAAAATTAATATTTATTTTTCTCTAATCATGAGTGATAAATGATGCCCTTGTAAAGATTCTTAAATTTGCCCCCCCCCCTTTTTGGTGTAATGTTCTTTTTGCTATTGTCATGTTTTAGGTTAGTGTTGCCTTTTTAATAGCTACCTATATTTTCAGGAAATATTGAGTTGAGCTATAGGAAATTGCTAGTATTTGACTATTTTTGACTACAGAAATGACAATTTCAAATGGTTCGACCTAATACTTCTGTTTGCTTTAGTAATATTTCTTAACACTCACTCAGCCTTTTAACTAAATCTCTGGCTTTTAGTTTTCGCAGATTAATTTGACCAGAGCTTGGATAGTTTGCAGAAACCTGATCCCATGTGCTGTTTTCTCAAAGCATTGCTCTCCTGGCTTACTCTCCTCTCGTTTGGCTGTTCAGAACGATAGCCCACATGTTAGCCTTTCTTGCACCGTGTTCTGAAATTGCTAAAACCCACACAGAAGTAGCACTGAGCCTTCCCTGTTAGAAAAGGCTTGTATTTGGATATGAATGTCAGAGGTACTTTAGTTTATAGCCTTGCGGATGTTTGCAGGTCGTTTTCCATTTTCTTAAAGCTGCTGCCACTTGGCCTGGGTGAGGGCACCTTGTCCAGCTAGCCTTCCTGCCCTCCGGAGAGGCGTCTTGTCCCATCTGCCCCCTGCTTTCCTTCTCCTCTGTCTCTTCTGCTGGCCCCTTGCTTCTGGCCCCTCCTTTTCTCTTCGGGGGTATAATAATAATAATAATAATAATAGTGAAAATAAAATGGTTTCCGTTTATGGAAGATTTTGTACCAGACACTGTGCTTTCTATATGCATTTGCTTGTTTAATCTTCCCAATAACCTGTTGTCACAATAGGTGCTATTATTACACCTGCTTAGAGGTGAGGCAGAACTGGTGACATAATTTGCAGGGCCCAGAGCAAAATGAAAATGTGGGTCCCGTTGTTTAAAAATTATTAAGAATTTCACAAGAGGGACAGCAGAACATCAAAGCAAGTACAGAGCCCTTCCAGGTGTGGGGCCTTCTGTGACTACACAGGCCAACCAAGGTCGTCCTGAAGTGAGGAATCTGAGGCAGAAGGAGGTCAAGTGAAAGTCTCACATTATGCCAATGAACTTGACATTAAGCCAAGGTCTGGAGACTCCCAAGGTCAACTTGTCTACCTGTGCTGCCGCACTGTAGTAATCTCCTGATTGCTCTCTCTTTCTCTGGTCTTGCCCGGCTTCATTCAGCCAACAGAGTGATCTTTCTAAAACTGAAATCTGACCACATCACTCTCCTATGGAAACTCTTCTGTGCTGCTGCCTTTGAATAACTTCTAAACTCTGTGGCACAGAACCCAAGACCACAGAGAAGCTGGCCTCTGCCAGTCCCCTGTGCAGTCCCCACGCTCTCGTCCCCTCCTCACATGTACAGTATATGCTTCGGTCATCCTGACCTGCTTGAACATCTAGAATATGCCATGATCTTTCATGCCTTCTTGGTTTTTCACATGCTAGTCTCTTCCCCTGACATCCCCCCCGCCACGTGCAAATTCATATTCATTCTTGAATATCCGGTGTAAATATTTCTTCCTGTCCGAAGCTCCTCTGAATCAATCTAGCAGAGTTGGCACCCTCCTCCTCTGCGCCCTCAGTGTCTTTAAATCATGTCTCTTAGGTGCAGCATGTGGCAGTCATTTCATGCTTTTTCATGTCTGTCTCTTTGACTAAACCGAGCTCTTCGTGGGCAGGAACAGTGCTAGCTGTGTTGACTTAAATTCAGGGCTGACCTAAGTAGGGATATGATGGCTTAACAGGAACAGGAGAAGAACTGAGGGCATTGGCTGTTGGTGACAGACCCAAAGTCTCACCAATTACCTGCCTGAAGAGATGAGGTTAGATGGGTACCTATAACAGCTGTGTGTCTGCACCCACCTGGGGCCAAGGACAGGTATGAACCTGAAGGTCCAGGCCTTTCACTGCTGTGAGGTCTTAGCAAATTATGGCACAAGAGCCCGTCAGTACCTGAGATAGTCCCTTGGAGAGATTGTGGAAGCTCTTGTCTCTTGAGGTCATCATAGCAGAAGAGAACATACTAGTTGCTCAAATGTGGAAGGAAATTATTTTCCTTTTTTTCCCCTTAGGTAAATAATTAAGTACTTCAAAGAGAATTTCGAGTTTATGCAATGATTTATTTTAGAGCCTAAACAGAAAATATAAAAGCAGCAGATTTGCTAAATAAACGTAAGTAATTAGCAGTCTAACCAGTATTTTTACGTTTATTATTTTTTGTTTCATGGGTATACGATTTTCAACTTCCCTTTCTGCCGAGGCTACTGTATGTGTGAGCCCTGGGGACTTGAGCATCATCACAGACCATAGAGAGTGTTGCTACTGGTGGGGAAGAGGTACTATCATTTCTCTTTGAAAACCTTTTATAGAGGTCTTTTTGTGCTTTTTATCCTGGGAGTATTCCTTCCCTTTCTGTCAGGCTCTTTCACTGAAAAGCATTCTCTTGAAAAGGTGTTTATTCCTGAAACAGATCACAGCTATGTAGAAAGCCCTGACCATACTCTTTTGAAGTTGTGATTCTGAAGGTTGTCTTGCTCTATTTCCTGAAAAGAGGTGTGGACTCTCGTCCTTCTTCCTTTACCATGTGGTCACATAGACTCTTTCCCAGGGTCCCTGGCTTTGCCGTGTGTCGGGCACATTTGGAATCATGTTCTGGAAGAACGTGAGCAGGTCACTGGTGGTTGTCACATCCCACTTGAGAAAGGTGCTGGCCTGAGTCCAGTGGCCCTTCTCTTTGTTTTCATATGTATAGTTTCTCTGTAGTCTCTCCTCTCTCTCTGTCTCTCTTGATATTTCCTTTGATATTTAGAAAGACCCCCCACCCCGCCTTTTTGGTACTGTATATTGGGTTCCCTATCATAAGCAATATTTTAAGTAGCTTATAACCCTTCTTCTCTATTTTTTCTCTCTTCTTCAGCATCTGATGTAAAATAAAATTATTTTACTCTTAGTTAAGACCTTTAAGGCAATTGGCGAGTTTATTCTTCTATATATGCTCTCCTCCCTCCTCTCTTTTATTTTTTTTATTTTTTCCCCCCAAAGCCCCAGTCTATAGTGTTATGTCATAGCTGCACATCCTTCTAGTTGCTGTATGTGGGACGCGGCCTCAGCATGGCCAGAGAAGCGGCGTGTTGGTGCACGCCCGGGATCGAACCCGGGCCGCCAGCAGTGGAGCACGTGCACTTTAACCGCTAAGCCACGGGGCCAGCCCCCTCCTCTCATTTTTGATAGTTGTATTTTATCTACATTGTCAAGCATATCACTCTTATGTACTGTCCTGACACCCTGACCCTCATCACTTAGTCCTAGTTCTCTAGTTAAATATACTCCGTGCCCACCACTGGTCCTTTGCCAACACTCTCCCATCGTTTCTTAGTTGTTTGAAGTTTGTTCTTTAGTAGATGCCTTCAGGAAGGGCTCATGGGGACAATATTCCCTGAATCTTTTTTTATTTGTTTATATATATTTATATTCAAACAATAGCAAATTTACAGAAAAGTTAGAGTACCACACAAAGAAATTTTTTTCTTTCCAAATCATTTGAGAATAAATTGCTTACTTAATGCCTTGTCACCCCTGAATACTTTGAAGTGTATTTCCTACAAACAAAGACATTTGCCTACATAACCTCAATATTATTAGGAAAATTGCACTGATACATTACTAACATCTAACCCTCAGACACAACTCAAGTTTCACCAGTTGTTCTGGTAATGTCTTTTATACATTATCCAGCCTAGATCCAGCCAGGGTCACACATCACATTTTGTGGTCACGTCTCTTTACCTCCTTCCATCTGGAACAGTTCCTCTGTCTTTCCTTGACTTTGATGACCTTGATATTTTTGAAACTTACAGATCAGTTAATTTGTAGAATGTCCTTCAAGTTGGGTTTGTCTGATGCCGTCTGATGATTAGACTCAGGTGATACATTTGGGGGAAGAATATTACAAAAGTGATGCTGTGTTCTGAATGCGTCCTATCAGGTGTCACACAATTTTGATTTGTCCTGTTACTGATGTGTTCACTGTGATCACTTAATTAAGGTGACGTTTGCCAGACTTCTGTGCTGTAAAGTGTCTCTTTCCATTTTGTAATTAATTAGCGCTCTGTGGGGAGGTACTTTAAAACTGTATAAATACCCTGTTCCTCATCAAACTTATTCATTCCTTATCCTCATCCAATTTATTCATTCATTCATTTATATCAGCCTCAAGGTTTTCTATTTTACTTGGTGGATTATACTCCATTATTATCATTATTCAGTTTAATGCTCAATCTGCCCCAGATTTGGCCAGTGGGAACCTCTTCAGGCTCACTCCTGTGTCCTTTTGACATGTCCCCATCATTTGTTGAGACTTTCCTTACTTTCTGGTACAAGATACTCCAGGCATATCTTCTTCTTGTCCCAGCCCTGGACTCAGTCATTTTTCCAAGTCGCCCTGGTTTCTTCTATTGTAGAGTGATACTTAGAAACTAAGATCTGGGTGCTAGGTGTGCTGATCAATTCTGTGGTATAGTTTCTCCCAGGCACACTCAGTGAACAAGCTAAGGGATATATGTATGTAATATACTGCATGTATACACATGTGCATCTGTCTGTCTATCATCCATCCATCCATCCATCCATCCATCCATTCATCCATCCATCATATACTTAATGTATCTAACCAGGATTTGCATCAATTCCTCCAATTCCAATTCACAATCACAGAGTTCATTGTTTTCCACGTTTGTATAACTTTTCTTTGACAGTAGAAACTGGTTCCTATTGTCCTTAATGTATTAACTTATTTGTTCAACCCTCTTGTAAGTAACAAATCTCCCATCCTGACTGCCACCTTCAGCCCTTGCATGGATGCCCTTCTCACTCTGCTTGGGATCTCACTCGCCGTGCCAGGATGCCCTCCACGTGGATGCCTTTTTCACCCCACATTGGCATTTATCCCCTGGGCCAGGTGGTCCCTTACAAGCCCTCATCCTACTCAGCCTCTCACTCCCTCTACTGGGGTGTCTCCCCACCCTCCCTCCACACACATTGATGCCTCCTTCTCTTGCTTGGGTTTTGGCACCCCAAGCCAGACTGTCTTTTTCATCCCATTCAGACTCTAGCTTTCTATATCAAGCTTCACCCCCTGAGCCCCAACACCCCATGGCAGGCTGCCCCCTTTGCGTCGATATCTTTCTCTTCCCACCCAAGCTCTGCTTGGTGCCCTCCTCTGTGAATGCCTTCCTCAACCCACTTGGGCTTCTGCACTCCACTTTAGGCCACCACAGCTGCTCCCTGCCCTCACCCCCACCCCCTGTGCAGTGACTCCCTTGTTCTCTGGCTGAATTAGGACTGAACTGTTCAGGAAGGGAAGGGGGAAGAGGAAGTAGGAAGAGCTGATGTTGGATATCCTATGTGCTTGTAAGAAATTGGTTCGTGACTTTATACTTGACAGTTATTCAGGATACAATCTTTGGTGGACATTACCTTTCCTTGAGGATCTTAAATGTGCTACTCATAGGTGTTCTGGCTTTAAGGATTGTTGTTGAAAAATTTGGTGCCAAGCTGATTTTCTTTTTCTTAAAAGTCACTTTGTCTTTTTGCCCGAATGCTGAAAAGTCTTTTTTTTTTTTCTTTTTCTTTTTTGTTTAAAGTTCCATTGTTTTAGTAGAGTATGTCTCAATATTGACCATTCTGGTTGATTTTCCCAGGTAGATGGTGTGTCTTGTAAATTTCAAGGTTCAAGTCTTCTTTTATTTCAGGGAAGATTTTTGAATTACAGGGTTTTTTAAAAGTATTTTTTCAGTTCTTTCTTTGGTTTTCTTCCTGTGCATATGTTGATTCTTCTGTTTTTATCATTTTTCTCTCAGTGCTTTTTATTTCTGTTTTATTGTCCCCTTTTTTTCTCGTTTCCAAAATTTATTCTTACTGTATATCATGTGGTTTCTAGTCATTCCTTCTAGTTTAGTTCATTCCTGAAAAGTTTTTTCTTTTGTTTAGAATTGTTCCTGAGCTCTGTCAGCTCTTTTCATATCTTCCTATTGTCTGGCCATCTCAGTCCCGAGCTTTCCTAGTTCTGGTTTATGCTGTTCTTTCATAGCTTCTACTATTTTCTTAATTTTATTTAACTCATTTTGAAATATTAGCTCCCTGTTTTCGTATGCTTTGTAGTCATACTTTTCTGGTGAATATGTGTTTCTGAATATAGGTTATTTGATAATTTTCCTCCTTTTTTTTGAACCTACAGTTTTTAGTCATTCTAAAAATCCTATTTGCTTTTCCCTTTGCCTCATAAGGAAACTTTTTTCCTCTTTTTTTTGAATAGGAAATTGACTATAATCTTTTTCCTGTTGCTGAAGTTGTATTTTTAACAGTTTTATTTATTTATTTATTTTTTGTGAGGAAGATCAGCCCTGAGCTAACATCCGTGCTAATCCTCCTCTTTTTGCTGAGGAAGACCGGCTCTGAGCTAACATCTATTGCCAATCCTCCTCCTTTTTTTTTCCCCCAAAGCCCCAGTAGATAGTTGTATGTCATAGTTGCACATCCTTCTAGTTGCTGCACGTGGGACGGGGCCTCAGCACGGCCGGAGAAGCAGTGTGTAGGTGCCTGTCCCGGATCTGAACCCCGGGCCACCAGTAGCGGAGCACGTGCACTTAAGCGCTAAGCCAAGGGGCCGGCTCCTGAAGTTGTATTTTTACAAGGAAGTTTATGTGTAGGGGATGAGGGTGGACCAGGACGTCTTTCTTTTCCAGTTTTATCACAAAGTGTCTCATGGTTCTTGTGCATTCATCTCTCTGGTGCTTTCTGATATTTGCTTCCTCTTGTCCCCTCCTCCACTAGTATATGAACATTTTCTCTCTTTTTTGCCTGGGTGTCCTGCCCTGATCAAGTTGGATTCTACTCCCAGCTATTTTCCTCAATGTGGGGCTCTGCCTTTCCAGAATGTAGCCCCACTGGGTGTTCCTGAGAGTCCTAATGGTCAGCTGCCTCAGCACCTTTCAGTCTTCCTATAGTGGCCTCGCTCTCACCATGAAGCCCCACCCAGTTTCACCTGTTGTGCCCAGAGCCACGTTTGAGTGGGAGCCCCTCCTTTTGGAGCTGACTGCTGGCAATCTCTCGGTTCCCCGGCACTTAGGACCCTGGTTTCCTCTATTTTTGCCCTGCTTCGTTCTCTGGTAGGTCTTACTGCTATCAGTGGCTTGGCCCCATCCACTTGTATTCTGAGGTTATTGGGAATTCTTTGTGTAGTTTTGTTGATGACGTCCTCCATCATTTTGTCTTTTGCTATCCTACTTGATCTCTATTTTGTGAGAGGATTTGGGGAAATTACAAAACCACACTGTCCTCACTTCCATCTTACCTCTCTCTTCCTTTTGTCTGTTTTCACAGCCTGGACCCCATCCATCTCTGTGTGCTTTTTGATTGGGGCGTAAAAGAACCATCTAAGGACCATTCTATGTAGGAATGACTCATCTCATTCTCTTGGGGTAGATTCTTGGCTCTTATTCATGTTGGAGGTATAGGCAGAACAAAGTGAGATGAGGGACCAGCGAGCTCTCAGCTTTCTTATGAGGAAGAGAGAAAAGCAAATAGGATTTTTAGACTGTGATAAAAACTGTGCATTAATTCTTTTTGTGTTTTGTTTTGTTTGAGGGTGATCATATTGCAATGTTTTGCTACTAAAAAGCCTGATTCAAAGCCACATACCCATGTTTAAAATAAAGGAAGCATTCTGCTGCTTTATGTTTTTGTCCTCTTTTTCCCTCTTATACATTAGGCATTTATTTTATTTTAGTTTTGCTTTATTAATTACCTGTGATACTTTTGGTAGCGTCATGATCTAGAATTTTCTGATACATATGTTTTATTCTGGGGTCGAGTTCAGCACTTGCTTTAGGGTTAGTATTGGTTATAATTTTGTATTTTGGGTGGCACTGTTATCAGAGTCTATTTCAAAAGCCTCAGTTTATTTCTCAACTGTCACTTTCTTGGCTATAGCAGTAATGAATGTTGTTCTGGTATCTTTAAGAAATTGTAAGTATCTTGTAAAGTATGATAATATACAATCCTTGTACTATTTACAGTAAATTATGATTTCTTTTTGTAAAGTATGAATTTAATCTCCAAAATACTTTATCATGTTTATTGTACATGACATGACTCCCTAAATTTTGATATATCTTAATTATGTGGGTGGAAAAAGTAAATCAGAAGAAATGAGGCTAAAGAGTAGAAGAACCAGAGGGAAAAACAGCAGTTAGTGAAATGCATCAGATCAAGTAGAATTTATACCAAGAGTGCAAAGTTGGTTTACCATTTGAAAAACAATCAATGTACTTCATCTTGTTGACAGACTAAAGGAGAAACACCATTTGGTCATCTCAATAGACACCAAAAGACATTTGATAAATTTCTAAGTCTATTCAAGATTAAAGCTCTCAGCAAATGAGGATTAGAAAGTAACTTTAAGAATCTCATAAAGGGCAGCAAGATTATACTTAATGGTGAAATATTGAAAAGTTTTCTCCTAAGATTGAGAAAAAGATGAAGTTGTCTGTTCCCACTACTATTCATCAGTGAGCTGGAGGTCCTAGGTAGAGGTAAAGACAAAAAAGACAAGAAAAAGAAATAAATAGTAAGCATATCAAAAGAAGAAGAGACAAAATTGTTTTTATTCACACATAATGTAATTGTTCATGTAGAAAATCCTAAGGAATCCACCTAAAAGTTACTAAAACCAATAATTGAATTTCGAAAGGTTATGAGATCAAGGTCAATATAAAACAAGTCAGTTGTATTTCTGTGATTTGTGCTTTCAGCAGAGCAGTGGAGACAAAGCCTGACTTCAGGGTGTGTAAGAGAGAACAGGAGGTTCTGATTCCAGCGAAGATGGAATAAGCATGTTTCACCTTGCTCTTTCACTGAATGTAACTAAAAACCCTGGGAAGAACGCGTGAAGCAGATATCTGAGGACTCTGAAAAGCGAATGGTAGCAGACATGTTGGGGAAGGAAACCAGAACCTGAAGTACAACTAATCCAGCGGTGAGTTTCTTTTTTTTCCCTCCTTTATCTCCTGGCGTGGACCCAAAGATGACCGGGTTTCTGAAACTGCACACTGGGCACAGTCAGAATATGTGAAAGAGAAGCTCTCTCTTTCTGGTTTAAGGAGCAGAAGTAATGGCTGAAAATTTCCCAAATTTGATAAAAGACATAAACTTACAGATTCAAGCTTAGTGAACTCCTAACAGAAAAACTCAAAGAAATCCACACCCAGACACTTCATAATCAAACTGCTGAAAACAAAAGGGAAAAAAAATATTCTAAAAGTAGCCAGAGAAAACAATTATATTTAGGGGAACAATGAGTTGAGAGACTGTGAAATTCTCATCACCTACTGTGGGGGCCAGAAGACAGTGGAAACATTATTGAAAGTGCTGAATGAAAAGATCTGTCAACCCAGAATTCCATATCCAGAGAAAATGTCCTTCACAAATGAGCATAAAATAAAAACTTTCTTAGATGAAGGAAAACTAAGGGAATTTGTCACCAGGAGACCTACTTTAAAGAAATGTTAAAAGAAGTTCTTTAGGCAGAAAGGACGTGATGCCAGAGGGAAACTTGGAACTTCAGGCATAAGGAAGAGCAACATAAGTGGAAAGTATCTGGATAGATATGGCAGACAAATTCTCTCCCTTTAAGTTATTTAAAATATATATGGTGGCTGAAAGCAAAAATTATGACATTAGCTGGTGGAGTTTTCATTGTATGTAGATGCAATGCATGTGACAGCTACAGCAGAAATGAGGGAGGGTAAGGGTCCTCTTTGGGGATAAGATTACTCTGTCTTTTACACCGAAGTGGTAGAGGGTAATGTCAGTGAAAATGGCAGAGTAAGGACATACAAAAAGTCTCTCCTCCATGAAAGCAATAAGAACACTGGCAAAAACTACCAGCATCAACTTTTTGAGAACTCTGGAGGCTTGCGGAGCATTTATTTTTAAAAAAAGCTGAATCTCAGTAAAAACAATGAGTGTTGTGGTGGTTTAAGCTGCTCTATTTCCATCCCTCTTTCCTCACTCCACGGCAACTTTGAAAACCAACAACTAGCCATCCTGTTAGAACCAGCAGTCTGGCAACCACTGAAGGGAGCAGACAGAGTTGGAGCTCCTTCAAAAGCCCCATTCCCAGAGAATTTTTATTATTTGACTTATCTGGTGGTTCCTTGAAAGACCTCACTCACAAGGCTGTCTTTATTTGAACTAACTGGAAGCCCAGCGCAAACAGCCTTTTCCCTGGGAGTGTTTGTGGAAAACAATTAGTGGCAATCGTTTAACATTGCAGCTGCTTGAGGTGGTGGGTAGCATTTGGGGCAAACAGTATGCTAGATAAAGGCATACATAGAAAAGCTAGGGAATGATATGTTCACAGGGGGCTTTGAAACGCTGCAACATATTCCTGGGAATCTAGAAGGCCGTGTACATGCCCAAGGATGTGCACATGCTCAAGAAAAGTCTGAGAAGGCCCTATACTTTCATCTCTGGCTAACTTTGAGGGTCTTTGAAAGCAGGAAGTGAAAGCTAAGGTAGAGTTATAAATTGCCTCACTGAGTGTTGGAGGTGTAGCTCAACATGCACAAAGAGCCCCTCAGCAAAGATTAGGAAACTTATTGCTTTCAAGAATTTAAGGAAATCTCTGTCCTGTCAGTAGCCAACTATTAAATGAGCAGAGACTTCAGTGTCCACGTACAACAAAGAGCATAGACTTTACAGTTCAGAAAAGTTACTAAACAAACAAAAAACAGCAAAAACCAACAGCAACAAAAACAAACCTTGAGAAGGGAGGAGAATCTGATGTCCAGGGTTGTTATGTTATGTTACTTAAAATGTCCAGTTTTCAACCAAAAAATTATGAAACATTCAAAGAAACAAGAATGTATGGCCCATATACAGGAAGAAAAGTAGTCAATAGAAACTGTCCCTAAGGAACCTCAGACATTGGATTTATATACGAAGATTTTGAATCAATTATTTTAAAGTGTTCAAAAAATGAAAGGAAACCACATCTAAGAACTCAACAAAAGTGTCAAAATTATCTCACAAAATAGAGAATAGCAACAGAGAGACAGAAATTATAAACAAGAACAATGTAGAAATTCTGGAGTAGAAAAGTACAATATCTGAAATTAAAAACTTACTAGAGGGGCTCAACAGCACATTTGAGGAGGCAGAAGACTCAGTGAACTTGAAGACAGGTCAATTAAGATTATCTAGTCTGAGGAACAGAAAGAAAAAAGAATGAATAAATATAAACAGAGCCTCAGAGACGTATGGAACACCATAAAGCATATGCATAATGGAATCCTAGAAGGAGAGGAGAGAGAATGAAAAAGACAGAAAGAATATCTGAAGCAATAATGGCAGAAAACTTCCCAAATTTGATGGAAAACATTAATCTACACATCAAAGGAGCTCAACAAACTTCAAATAACATAAACTCAAAGAAATCCACACCTAGACACATTATAATCAAACTGTTGCAATCCAAAGATGTATTTCAAAGAGAATCTTGAAAGCAGTGAGAAAAATGTCTCATCATGTACAAGGGATCCTTAACAAGATTAATGGCTGATTTCTCATCAGAAACCATGGAAGCCAGAAGGTAGTGGGATGATATATTCAAAGAGCTGAAAGAAAAAGATGGTCATCCAAGAAATCTAGATGCAGCAAAATTATCTTCCAAAGATAAAGGAGAAATTAAGACATTGCCAGATAAACAAAAACTGAGACTTTGTCACTAGCAGACATGCCATACAAGAAATACTAAAGGGAGTCCTTCAAGCTGACATGAAAATAACTTAAATCCACAGTAACTTAAATCCACATGCTGAAATAAGGAGTTCCAGTAAAGATAGCTACATAGGTGAATATAAAAGACAGTATAAATATAATTTTTATATGTAACTCTTCTTTTCTCCTATCTGATTAAAAAGACAACTGCATAAAACAATAATTATAAATCTGTGTTGATTGGCATACATTGTGTAAAAATGTAATTTTTATGCCAATAACAGCACAAAGGAGGGGAGGAATGGAGCTATGTAGGAGCAAAGTTTTGAATTCTATTGAAATTAAGTTGGTATTAATCTAAACTACATTGTTATGTTATTAATTGTAATCCCTAGGGGCAACTATTAAGAAAATGATGAAAAAATAAATATAGATAGATAGTAAAAGAAATGGTGAGAAAATTGAAAGGATTCAATAGAAAATATCTATTTAACATAAAAGAAGGCAATAATGGAGGAATAGAGGAACAGAAAGGACATGAGACATATAGAAAACAAATAGCTAAATGGCAAATGTAAATCTTACCTAGTCAGGAATTATATTACTGGTAAATGGATTAAATACTTGAAATGGTAAAATATTAATTCTAATTAGACTGTGAAAATTTAAGCAAGAATTATAACAACAACAACAACAAGAAACAACAAAAAAACTATGCAAAGATATAGTATTAAAAACCTACCAGATCTGGGGCTGGCCCGGTGGCGTAGCTGTTAAGTTTGCGTGCTCTGCCTCGGCAGCCCGGCGTTCCATGGTTTGGACCCTGGGTGCGGACCTATGCACCGCTCATCAAGCCATGCTGAGGTGGCATCCCACGTAGAGCAACTAGAAGGATGTACAACTATGACATACTACTATCTACTGGGGCTTTGGGGAGAAAAAAGGAAAAAAGGAGGAAGGTTGGCAACAGATGTTAGCTTGGGGCCAATCTTCCTCAAAAAAAAAAAAAACTCTACCAGATAAATTAAAATAGAATACTAAAAATATTCACATAAACCAAAGAAAGTAGGAAAGGGAAGCACAGAAAATGAAAGTGGAAAAAATAGAAAACAACAAAATGGTGAACCTAAATCCAAACATATGAATGATTATATTAAATGTAACTGATCTGCATATACTAACTGAAAGCCAGATATTGTTAAATTGGACTGAAAAACAGAAGCCAACTATATGCTGTCTACAAGAACTCACTCTAAATACAAAGATATAGGTAAGTTAAGAATAAAATACTAGGGGCCAGCCAGGTGGTGCAGCGATTAGGTGCGTGCGCTCCACTTCGGCGGCCTGGGGTTTGCAGGTTTCCATCCTGGGCGTGCACTGATGCCCTGCTTGTCAAGCCATGTTGTGGCGGCGTCCCATGTAAAGTAGAGGAAGATAGGCACGGATGTTAGCCCAGGGCCAATCTTCCTCAGCAAAAAGAGGAGGATTGGCATCAGATGTTAGCTCAGGGGCTAGTCTTCCTCACACACACAAAAAAAATTAGAAAAATATACACTATGCAAATACTAATCAAAAGAAAACTGGAGTGGCTATATTAATATCAAAATAGTCTTCAGAGGAAGGTAAATTACTAGGGATGAAGAGGAATGTTACACAATGATAAAAGAGTTCATTCACCATGAAGACATAGCCATTTTTAATACATATGAACCTACCAACAGAGCTTTGAAATACATGAAGCTAAAGCCTGATAAAACTTAAAGGAGAAATCCACAATTATAATTGGAGACTACAACACTTCTCTCTCAGTAAGTTCTATAACAAATAGACATTCAGCGAGGATATAGAAGAATTGATCAACACCATCCACCAACTGGATCTAATTGACATGTATAGAACCCTCCACTTACCAACAACAAAATACATATTTTTTTCATCACACATAAGACATTCACCAAGATATACCACACCTTGTGTCATAAAACAAATCTTAATAAATTTAAAGGAATTAAAATCATATGAAGTGTGTTCTCTGAGGCAGTGGGATTTAATAGAAAGTAGGAAGAGAGGAATTGTAGACTGTGATTAACAGCAAATTGTATTAGTTTTCTAATGCTGCATAATGATATTATCACAAACTTAGTGGCTTAAAACAACACACGTTTATTATCTCAAGTTTCTATGGGTCAGGAGTTTAGACATGGATTAGCAGAGCCCTCTGCTTAGGGTCCGACAAGGCTGCAGTTAAGGTGTTGGCCAGGACTGGGTTGTCATCTAGAGGTTCAACTGGGGACAGATCCACTTCCCACTTGTGTGGTTGTTGCAATATCTAGTTCCTTGAGGTTGTGTGACTGAGAGCTTTAATTCTTCCTAGCTCTTGGCTCACAGTGTCCTCAGCTCATAGAAGCTACTTGCAATTTCTTGCCACTTAGGTTTCTGCAACATGGCCATTTGTTTCCTCACATCCAGCAAAGGAGAAAATTCCAAGAGTGAGTCTGCTAGCAAGATGGAATTTTATATAATGTAACATGATAGTGGGAGTGACATCCTATCATGTTTCTCATATTCTACTGGTTAAAAACAAGTCAGAGGTCCTACCTACACTCAAGGGGAAGGGATTATACAAGGGTGTTAACACCAGAATGTGGGAATTTTTGAGGATCACCTTAGAGTCTGTCCACCACAGTCTAATTCTGAGTGATTCCCTCAGTCTATGTACCTCTTCGTCTGGCTGTTCATTTGTATCCTTTGTATTATCCTTGTTATAAGAAACCAGTAAATGTAAGCAAAGTGTGTCTCTGAGTTCTGTGAGCCGTTATAGCAAATTATCAAACGTAAGAAGGGAGTCATGAGAATCTCTGATGCGTAAGCAAGTCAGTTAGAAGGACCAGAGGGTCAGGACTTGCAATTGGCATGTGAAGTGGGTCAGTCTTGTGGGACTGAGCCTTTAACTTACGCGGTCTGATGCTAATTCCAGGCAGATAGTATCAGAATTGAATTGAATTTTAAAACATCCAGTTAGTGTCCAGAGAGTTGGAGAATTGGTTCTTAGGGTGGAAAAAACCCACACATTTGGTGTGAGAAGTGTGAGTAGAGAAAGAGTTTTCCTTTAGTGTTTCTCAGCTCTGCTTTCTGGGTTCTTGGTTCTGTCTTTAAG
This sequence comes from Ceratotherium simum simum, assembly GCF_057802395.1. Classification (NCBI taxonomy): domain Eukaryota; kingdom Metazoa; phylum Chordata; class Mammalia; order Perissodactyla; family Rhinocerotidae; genus Ceratotherium; species Ceratotherium simum. The sequence continues at coordinate 28,102,234 of NC_141932.1, forward strand.
TCATTCTTCCCTTTTCACAAAAGATAGCATGTGTTTGCACCTGAGTTTTATCAGCCTGCTTCCTGCCAATAGAATGCTAGGGATCCTACAGTTTTCTTTCATTTTGTACTCTTTTCCCTTTTTAGTCTATTCTGTTAGTGTCTGCTGAAATAATTTTCTCAAGAACTTTTTGGGCCTTCCATGGATTTCACTTAGATTCACTCCATTATAACAAAGCCACACATGCACAGATGTTTTCAAGATAAGCCCTTCTCTACCTGGATCTCCTGCCAAGAGGGTTGGGGGGCAATTTCCTAAGCTCCTACAAGCTGTATGGTTTGATTGAGAGGATCTGTGAGGTCTACCGTAAATCTCTTGAAAGGGCATTTTGTGTGACAGAATACTCTGACCGTTTGATCTTTCTGAGGTTTAAGTAAAAGGTTGTACAGTCACACCCTCAGCTTTTTCTATAGAGCGTGCTTTCCCACTAGTGCTTGGGAGTCATTTAATAGTATTTGCTATTTGGAAAGGCTGAGAATTTTAAAAATCATCAAGCTCTGTTTTGTTTTTATTTAACAGTTCTTCTCTTAATTTACCTCTCTCCTCTTACATTTTACTATAAGCAGCAAGAACAAACCAGGCAGCATCTTTAATACTGGAAATTTAATATTGGAAATTTACTTTGCTAGATAACCAAGTTAATTATTTACAAGTTCAGTTTTCCATATAACTGCAGGAGACAATTTAACTAAGCTTGCTGCTACTATGTAACAATGATCCCCTTCATTTTCCAATAAGATGTTCCTCATTTCCTTCTGAGATGTCACTAGCAGTATCCTTGAAGTCCAGATTTCTGCTAGTAGTCTGCTTAAATCTTTCAATTTAGGCTGCCTCTATGATGCTTGTCAAAATTCTTCCAGCCTCTGTCCACTACTCTGTTCCAAAACGGCTCCCACATTTTTATATATTTGTTACAGTAGCACCCTACTTCTAGGTAACAAAATCTTTGTTAGTTATCTTTTGCTGCTGTGCAGTAACGGATTAACTCAGCAAGGCTGAGTTGTCCAAACCTTGCACATTCCAAAGAAAGGTTTGGTGCTTGTCTGGCTCCTGGGAGATAACTTCTAATCTCTTGGAATATCTTGCCTGTTAAGAGTGTTTTTGTTTACCTAAGGCCTTGGGCTAAGCCAGATAGTTTATGCTAATGTTGTGATTTATGGTGGGGCCTTGGGCTACACATTATGTGCTTGATCTCTGGAGGGGCTGGAGACTGAAGGTCAGCCATGCAACAGTCAGCTGTGCCTACATAACCAACCTCCAATAAAACCCTGGATACCAAGTCTTAAGTGAGCTTCCTAGGCAATACTCTGTGCGAGTTGTCAGAAACCATTGCTGGGGGAATTAAATGCTGTGCACATGACTCCACTGGGAGCAGAAAACTGGAAACCTATGCACGGTCTCTGCTGCACTCCACTCTGCATCTTTTTCTGTTGCTGCTTTTAATCTGTATCTTTTAATGGTGATACACTTTATGATTATAATGGCTTTGCTGAATTATGTGAGTCCTTCTAGCAAATCAATGACCCCAAGGCTGGTCTTGCAGACCCCTGAACACAGCTGCATAACAAATTACCACAAACTTAGTGAGAAAAGAAAACACACTTGTTGTCTCACAAGAGTCTAGACACAGCTTCACTGGGTCTCACAGGGCTGCAATCAAGGGATTGGCTGGACTATGTTCTTATCTGGAGGCTTGACTGGGGAAGACTCTGCTTCCAAGTTCATTCAGGTTGTTGGCAGAACACAGTTCCTTATGGTCATAGGCCTAAGGGCCCCAGCTTCTTGCTGGCTGTTAGCTGCCCCCAGGCCCTAGAGACTGCCTTCAGCTTCTTGGCAAGAAAGCCATATGCGCCTCCCATTGTGGCTGCTTATTTCTTCATAGCTAGCTAGGAAGAGAGAGTCTTTGGAGTGAGTTTGATAGCAAGATAGAGACTTACTTTACATAATGTAATCATGGGAGTGACGTCCCACCACTTTTGCCATATACTGTTGATTATGAGCAAGTCACAGGTCTGCCCACAGCCAAGGGGAGGGACTGTTCAAGGATGTGATACCAGGTGGTGGGATCACTGGGAGGTCGCCTTAGAGTGTGTCCAACCCAACTCTTATGAGGAGTTTCACTGTAAAGGGAAAGAAAAATAGCATTAAGTAGAGGATGAAATAAGCTCAAAACCTTTTTTTTGTTTCAGATGGGAAAAGGGTGTGCTGATGGGAATGATCCAATAGAGAAGAAATAAATTGATGAAATGCTGCTATGTGGGTCAGCCATTATATTCATTTTAATGTTAAATGCAACAAAAATTCTTATTTTGTCTCTCATATATCAGAAAATACATACCTTATGGGCCCCACTTTCCCCAGGTTAGAGTTGGGAATGTATATTCTAGGAAAGTTCAAGAAAAGATGACCATTTGGGGTATGGGAGAAAAATCTTAGAACTTGTATTTTTATTCTTTTTAAGCTGCCTTTTATTTATTTTTTTTTTGAGGAAGATTCACCCTGAGCTAACATCTGTGCCAATCTTCCTCTATTTTGTATGTGTGTTGCTGCCACAGCATGGCTGCCAACAAATGGTGTAGGTCCACGCCCGGGAACCAAACTTGGGCTGCCGAAGTGGAGGGCACCGAACTTAACCACTAGGCCACAGGGCTGGCCCTATGCTGCCTTTTAACAATTTTTATTTTTATATGTTTTGTCAGTACATGATATATCAGTACAATTTTATGAATAATTTATAAATAAAATATACATCCATTTGGAGAGCATGGTAACACATTTTTTACTGATAGGGTACCAAATAAAAAAAATTTGCAACGTGTCTTTCCAATCTTATAAGTCTGTGTTTGGGGATAATGTTTCATTCTATTACTTTCTTCGCAGAGTGATTCATAGAAGTGATCATTTAAAACTAGTTTTCTGCTCAAGGCCTTGCATTTATGAAAAGGTATCACTGGATCATGACAGACCACCTGTGACTTCAGGATTCTATATGATTTTTAAATTTGCTTTTTTATAACTTTTAAAATTTAAAAATTATTCTTGCAAAACACTTTTGCTAATGCAATATATATAGAATGTTTATATTTCAGTACTTACCAGCTCTCCTAAACCTAGTAATCCTTTTTTAGCAATAATAAACGTGACATATGACTCAGGTTAATTTGGTTGAATTTATGTTAAATACTAATAGTTGGGCTATTTTCTTGCATATTAGGGCACTTTCCTGGCTTATAACCGAGCCTGTTTAGGAAATAATTTAGGCCCAGTAAGCTACGAACTGAAGCAGTCTTGATGAGGAAAAGTTTGGTACGCTGTCTTTTATAATGTTCCTGCTACTGAAAGGATTCCAGAAGTACTTGGTATTTATGACCCAACCACAGTGCCATTTTATTTGTCACTTTAAGATACACTCCAGGCCTCAGAACACCCTACAGTGGCTGTTGCCACTGAAGCACTCATGGAGATGCCCTATCAATTTTGTGGCAATATATTTGTCTGGGACGGTGACACGCATTTTTCAGTCTCCTGAAATACACGTTTCTCAATCTTCAGCTTTTGAGTGGTTTTGCCTACAGACAGGCCATGGTGCAGTGCCCCCTGCTGGTGAGTGGCAGCTGGGAAGTTGCATCATGTCAGTGATGGACAGAGTGGGTCCCTTTGCTGACACTGAGCCGGAGGTGATGCTGAGCCTGCCAGGTCATTTTAGATCAGGTCATTAAAGGAACAGAAGGTCGAATCAATATAAAATGAGCAGCTCACAGTTTTCTCTACATTTTTTAGACGTGTGATGATTCGCTATGGTTCAGTTTGGCTGATAAAATATGAACACTTCACAAAAATGTTTGTATTTCAGCCTCTGTCTTAGTTCATTTAACAAGCCATTTACCCTAATTCTCAGGAGCTGTATTGATCAGCTGGGAAACCTAACTTGAGCCTTGGCAGAGAAGATTTTAAACATGAAATATTTCCGGAGTGTTCATTTTGTTAAACAATTAGAAAAGCACTTCAAGGAAAAGCCTCTTTCTTTTTTATTTCAGTGATATGAATTAGTACTCATTAGTGTGGGTTTATAAATGATGATGATCATGTTAAAGAAAATTAATTAAAACTAAGGACCAGATTAGTGTTTAGATTATTATTTAACTTTGGCCTCGGGTGAAGGTGATTGTTTTATAATGAATAACTATAAAATTACCAATTTTGTTCTCATAGTAGGTGGGTCTAATTGCTTTGTATACATCTGTGGCAGGCATGTCACAGCAGTGACGTTTTTGGTGGACTTTAATTCAGGATTGTAGTACACACTTCAGGATTTTAGTGTCTTAGGTTCATGAACAAGTGGTTTGTCTACTTAAGTATTTCCAGGGAGGTAGGAAGAAAACCAGGACAATACATGTCCTCAAACCCAAGTGAAGAAAGTGTATCGAGAGAGGGGGTGATCACTCTGTTGAATGAATACTGAGGACTGATAATTGTGGAGGTCACTGTTACCTTGACAGGGGAAGTTTTGGTGGAATGGTGGGACAAAAGTCTGATTAGAGGGGGCCAGCCCAGTGGCGCAAGCAGTTAAGTATGCGCGCTCCGTTTCGGCTGCCCGGCGTTCGCAGGTTCGGATCCCGGGCGCGCACCAACACGTGGTGCACAGCACCATGCTGTGGCGGCGTCCCATATAAAGTAGAGGAAGATGGGCACGGATGTTAGCTCAGGGCCACTCTTCCTCAAGAAAAAAAAGGGGACAATTGCCATCGGATGTTAGCTCAGGGCTAGTCCTCCTCACACACAAAAAAATAAATAAAGTCTGATTAGAGTGGGTTTATAAGAGAATGGGCTTTTCCTCTTCCTCATCCTTTCCTTTTCCCTCACCTCTTTCTTTTCCTGAACAAATCAATTTAAAAGCCATTAGATAAGACCAAGCAAGGTAGGTATCCATACAGGGTGGTAGGAAGCCCCAATACCCCAAAGTACATGTCCACTGGTGTCCTACAAAGGAGGGTGACCACAGGGTGGGGAGATTGCCCAGTGTGGAGTGTTGGAGCCAGGAAGGGTGAGGTGTGGTGGTCTGATACGGGGCATTGGAACTTGAGTGGGGTGAAGTGGTTGGGTGGCCCAGCTTGGGATGCAGAGCATTGGGGTGAGGAGGGAATTCATGTAGGATGAAAACCCAGTGTGCGGTGTCTGAGTCTGAGTGGGGTGAGGAGGTTGTCTGCGTAGGAGGGCAGCCTGGTGTGCTGTGTTGGAGCCTGACCGGATGAGAGGGATGTCCCCACAGGGTATCAGAATTTGAGCAGGGTGAGGGAGATATCCACATACGAGAGCAGCCTGACATGGGGTGTTGGAGCCCTAATGGGGTGAGGAGGGCATCCACACATGGTGGACAGCTTGGTGTTGCGTGTCAGAGTCCAAGCAGAATGAAGAAGGCATGTATATGGTGGGGGTGGAAAGGCTACTTGGCATGGAGTGTTAGAACTTGAGTGGGAGAAGGATGGCTGGGATAGGAAAGTATAAGATGATCCTGGAACATCATATGCCAGAAAGTACGCATGTACTTCAAAAATGATGGAGACGTATCAAACCGATAGAGTCCTTCTCAAAGGGGCTTCCATTGGCCAAATCTGGACAATTGAAGAATTAGAATAACGAGAGCAATGGATTGAAGAAAATAGAAATCCATGAGTTCACGCTGGTATAAATGAATGAATAAATTGAATGTTTGATGAGGAACAGGATATTCAAAAGGCGTCAAAGTAACTCCCTACAAAATATTTATTAATTAATGAAACACTAATAAAGAGGAAAAGTAACTTTGCAGTACAGAAGTCTGGCAGACACCCTTAATCAAGTGGCCAAACTGAACATCATCAGTAAAGGGACAAATCGAAAGCATGTGCTACCTGATAAGATGCAATGAGAAGATCACAGCACCACTTATCCCAGAGATGCATAATCCAAATCTGAAGAGGCAAAGCCAAACTGATGGACATTCCACAATTTAATTGGCCTATAATCTTCAAAACTGTCCAGATCATGGAAGTCAAGGAAAGACTAAGGAACTGATTCAAACTGCAGGAGACTGAAGAAACATAACAGCTAAACACAACATGTGATTCTGAACTGAATTATTTTGTTACAAAGGATATTATTGGACAGAACTTGAATGTGGTCTGAGGATTAAGTGGAAGTAACAGATCAGTGTTAATTTTCTTATTTTGATGTTTTTCCTGTGGTTTTCTGTGAGAATGTCCTTATTTGTAGGAACTGTGCACTAAAGCATTCAAGTGTGATGAAGCGTCATATTGGCAGCTTCTTAACAATGGTTTAAGAAAAATAAGTTCTTTCTATTTTGAGATTGTGTACAAATAAAACAAAGAGAGAGTAGGAGAGAGTGGGAGAGAAAACCTGGGAGCCAATAAGGACAGATAATTCTTTCTAGGAGTTGTAAAGAGGAGCAAAGCAATAGGACAGGAGAGAGTGGAGGAAGACAAGTGGAAAGGACTTTCTGGGCTGAGGGTACAGACAAGCGTGGAAGTTTGGATTAATCATCTAGGGAAGGTGGCAGTTTATACTTTAGCGATTGCCAAGAAAACAATGTCACACACCTTTCTATGGACCTGTACTTTCCAAAATCAGTGCTTCCTTCAGGAAGAGCTTCTATGTACCTGAGATAGGTTGGAATTGCTGTATTTTAAGCTTATTTCCTCTTCTCTGTGAAGATAGAGAATAAAGTGTTACCACATTTGTTGTATATATTTAAAGTTAATTATTGTCATTCTTTAAATTTTCCTTTTTAGACCCTTAGACCATTTAGGTCATTCACCCAACAAACATTTACTGAAATTTGACTCTCCGAAGCAAGGTGTTATTTAGTTTGGGTATAAAACCGACACATTCCCAGACCTCCCAGATCTTAGAGTCTAGTGGCAGCAGCTTGTTTTAAACAATCAGGAAATTGTGGTGAGTCCTGTGAAAGAAAATACAGGGATTTAGATAGACTATAAAAGGAAGCTTGAATTTAAATTGGGGACTCAAGGAGTACCTCATTAAGGAAGTGCCAGTTGAATTGTGATGTAAAGGATGAGAAGGTCACAGCTGGGCACAACGCCGGGAGAAGAGCTCTTGTAGCAGAGTGAACAGAGTGCCAAGGCCCACGGTGGGAAAGAGTAGAGGAAGGAGTAGAAGAAAAGCCAGTGAGGCCGGGGCACAGGCAGCTGGAAGGAGTCAGCGAGAAGAACAGAGATCAGATCTTGCCAGGCTAAGGGTTTGGAGTTTCATCCTGCAGCAGTATGAAGCTGCTGAAACGTTTTAGTAAAGGGAATGTCGTAATTAGAGTTGTGTGCTGTTTTAAAGATCACTTTGACTACTTTGTGGAGACTGGATTGTCGGAGGCAAGTGTGGAAGCAGAGAGATGAGTGAAGAGGCTCTTTCACTAATCCAGAGGAGAGAGAATGGTAGCGTATGCCTCTGTGTTAGCAGCGATACTGCAGAGAAATTGAAGGACTTGACATATAATTTTTGACAATACAATTGATAGAACTTGTTGATAGATTAAATGTTTGGGGAGGAGGCAAAATCAAGGAGATGAGAGAAAAATCAAGGATGACTTTCAGATGTAGTCAATATAATAGAAATAAAGCAGGAGATGTGGGGTCGTGGAAGTTGGATATAGCTGGGAAATCAGCTAAGATGAAGAGAAGAGCATCTATTGGATTTAGCAACATGGAGCCCGGTGACGATCTTAGTGGAACAGTTTGAATGTGTTGTAGGAACAGAATCCACATTATTGTGTGTTGAATAGTGAATGAAGACTGGGAGGGGAAGAAGTGGAGACATAGGGATGAGAGTCTTTGGAGAAGTTTGTCAGTGAAGGGGAGTAAAGAGAGAACTGTCACTAGAGGAGGCCAGAAGGTCAAGGAGGCAGGTGATAAGATAGGCTTACTAAGGCAAGTCAGTATTCTGATAGGAAAAATCATAGACCCACAGTCAAGGACCCCCTGTGGGCAGTGTCAACAGAAACATGTGGACCCATGATGAGTAAGGATAGTTTCCCCACCTTTGTCCTCCATGCAGATACGTACCATGGCTCCACAGAAGCCCCCAGGTGAGGACACAGCCCCAGGGCAAAGGTGGGACTCAGCCTCTGAATTGAAGGAGATTATTTCTGACACCTAGAGAATGGGGGATCCTGATAGACATTAAGGTCCCAAAGAAAAGGGGAAATGGCACGTCTTGCCACCTGAATGTGTGCGCTGAAATTTGCATCCATTACACTCCTGTGGTGTTCCCCGTAGTATTCTTCTCTATTTCTGCTGCCTGGACTCCTCCCCCACTTACATCGCCCCTTCCCCACTTTCTGTCCTTCAAGAGTCAGCTCAGTGGCCCCAACCTCTCGGATGAGAGTACCCCTCTGTGCTCCAGTGGCACCTGGCTGCCCACCCACTTACTGTGTTGGGTGGGAATAGCACCCACCTGTCTCCCAGTGTGTGCTCTCTCTCTCTCTACGCCCCGTCACAAGCCTGATACCTGGAAAGAGTGGCTAAAGGCAGTTGACATCTGGCTGTTGGGAGGAAGCCCAAGCTCGAGAGTCATATTTGAGCGCCACCGTTTCTTGACTGTGTGGCCTCAAGCACATTGTTTAACCTCTCTGTGTTGTGTTCTTCATCTGTCAAATGGGGGATATTAAAAGCACTTACCTCTTAACACTGTTGTGAGGATTAAATGAAATAATACCTGTAAAGTGGTATTTATCAGGACCAGGCAGATAGTAAGCGCTCAAGAAATGTTGCTATCATTGAGACATAGTAGATATCAATACATTTTTTATTGAAAGAATAAGTGAGCAAATGGAAGAATAAAGTATGACGTAAAAGGAACCAGAACGTGTGTCAGCCTGTTTTTCAATGCGTCTTCTGCCAGGCCTATTGAGTACATCTCTGGTGAATGGCATAAGTTCTTTGAGCCAATTTTCAGGCCACGTACAAGGAACAGAATAAGGACAGACAAGCGGTGGTTTCCTGGGGGTGCTTGGAATCTGGCAGAGCCTTCTGGGCAGTTCAATCAATGTGTTCCTGCCTGGGCCCTGTCCTTAGTGAGTCTGTCCTGGAAGTCTGGGCATGGCCCCCGACATGAGCATTTCTATAAAGCTCCCAGGTGGTATGTTTTTCTGAAATGGAGAACTGGATGGTAGCCATCTTAGTCCATTTGGGCTGCTACAACAAAAATACCAGAGACTGGGTAGCTTCAACAACAAACATTCATTTCTCAGTTCTGGAGGCTAAGCTCAAGGTCAAGGCACGGGCAGTGCCTTGTGTGGGCGCACTTCCCAGTTCACACATGCAGGTCTTCTCACTGTGTCCTCACATGGCATAAAAGAGTGAGAGAGCTCTCTGGGGTCTCTTTATAAGAGCGATAATCCTGTTTATGAGGGCTCCGCCCTCAAGACCTAATCGCTGCCAAAGTCCCCACCTCCTAATACAATCACATTGGGATTAGGATTTCAACATATGAATTCTTGGTCCATAATAGTAGCTAAGGTTCCTTCCACCTCTGAAGTCCCTGAATTCTCTCTCTTATTACAGTTCTGGTTTCTGAACGTGATAGTGAAACATCTGAAACTACTCTTTGCACATGTGCCTCATGGCAATCCAAGCTTTAGGAAGGATTAAATAGATGGCATTTTATTGACTCATGACGGAATTACATTTTCTTATGAAACCATTTTCTTAAATCATTTATTTGGGTTCCATATCTGTACATTACAGTAAAGGGATGTTTTAAAATGTTTTATTTAAATGGATGAGGATTCCACCCTGCCATGATGTTCATAGAACAGTTTGGTGCTTTTCTTGCCAGTGGGGTGATAACTTTCATTGAGAGACCCCTGGAGGGGGTGGGGGGCGCTGGCCGGAAGGATGTGTTTGGCTCTGGGCAAATTGCCTGCGTGCCTGGGCTCCCCTCAGCCAGCTCCGTCAGCCTGCCCTGGGGCAGGAGGCTGGGCATCTTGTTCACACACCATGGAGAACACATATTTTTGTGTGTGGAAATAAGTATAGTATTATTATTTTTTTACAATTATAAACATTGTCAGGGGTAAAGATAGTGGATTCAACACACGCATTTACTTTTGGTTCCTCCTGAAACTCTTCCAAAACAAGAGTAAAAAAATATATATTTTTAATAAAAATCCTCTAGGGGAAAAAAAAAAAACAGGACAGAAGACAGCAGCATTTTGGAAGCTAGAAAGCACATGGATGAGACGTAATTTAGCCGACAGAAGAAAGCTGTATCCTAACCTGGCAGGGGAAAAGCCGAGAAGCACCGCAATTTGTATGACAAAATCTTGTAAAGGTCTAGGAATAGGCAGCCTGGAGTTGAAAGTGGACCTGAAAACAGAGGAATTATGTGAAAAGCTGTGTAAGAGCCGGTTAGAGCCCCAGATCCTCCCCTTGCCTCTGTACTCCTGGGGGACTGCCCCCCTTCTCCACCAGCAGGGGGCAGCAGTTTTACTACCCAGGGAGAAGAGGCCTTGTTCACGAACCCCTCTCTCCCCTCTGCCCGCTGCAGTCATCCTGGAGTTCTTCGTGTGCACATGTATGATCTGCCCAGCACCCTGACCCTGTGGTTCCACTGACCTTCCCCTTACGCACTTCAGCCGCTGCGCCTTGGCCTTATCATCACTGGGACCTGCTGACTTATTCAGACATTTCACGCCGAGTGCCTCTGCAAGTCCTTCTGGGGAAACTGCCTCTACCACACTTCTTCCTTGACGGGGTCCTCCAGGCCCTTGCCTGCTCTGCTGGTTCTTAGTCTTTTAGTCTCCTTCCTTCCCAACGACGCCCCCCCCACCCCTAAATTTCTTGGAAATAGGAGAGGCTGATGTTTGACTGTCCACTTCTGTATTATATCTTCCTCCTCACTTCTGGCCTCACGGCCAAGCCTTAATGATGGAGGGGATCTAAGAGGGAGGGAATGGGGGAGGGAGGAAGCGAGAGAGCAGGGGCTGAATCAGGAGGAATCCTGAATCTCTGGTTTGTTGCTTGCAGAGATACCCCATCCTCTTCTCCTATGTTCCTGGTACGACAGAGGGGCTGTTGCTGTCTCCAAGACACTCTGTCACCTGGATGCCATACACCCTGGGCTCCTCCATCTTCTCCAGCCTTGCCCTGTGCATCAGTGGCTTCCACACTTTTTGATTGAGCCCTACAGGTTACCTTGCATTCCAGTGTGCACGCACATGCACACACGTGCATACACTTACCTTACAGTTTTCAGGCAGCAATCCTTCTTATTTGGATGTTTTCTCTGATATTTCCTACTTTGTTCTGTTTTATTCTATCCATTCCATTTAATGTTTAAAATTCTGGCCAATAAATTGATATTTCAACCCACGGGTGGATCCTGACTCACAATTTGCAAAATACTGCTGCAGACCATCCTTTCTATTTCTTGTATATTCCACTTTTTTCTCTAAGCTGGATCCTTTCTTTATTGTTTATCCGGCTCAGGTCTGTCTGGATTTTTAAAGAACCCTCCCCACACCCCTGCACAGCCACATTCTGGAAAGAGTTGTCTACACACCTTGTTCCGTGTCTTCTTCAATCTCCTTCCTCTGCATGCACCCAATCCTGTCTGCCTTTCAGCACCCGCCTTGCACTGGAACAGCTGTTTCTCTGGTCAGAGATGACTCCTGTGTCATTAATTCTGATGGTTGATGTCCAGGCCTCTCCCTACTGGTCCTCCAGCAGCATTCAGCTCCTTTCCATGGCTTCCCCAGCACTCCCTGCCCAGATGCGTGGCCTCCCCCTAGGTGACATCATACACCTGCTTGGATGCAGAGCACTCACTGAGTGGCCTCCCCATCCAAGTCTCAGCGCTCCAGACCATTCTATCTGACCATCCTTGGGTCCGAGTCTTGGCCCTGTCATGTAAGCACTTGCTTACATGCTTTCTGTGTCTGAACACCCGTGGGTCTGTTACCTTCCTCACACCACAGCGCTGGCCCCTGTGTGTTAGTTTGCGTGACTCTTTGGAATGTGTGAATCCTGAATGTTTTCTTCTTTTAGGAGATAGAGCCATGGAAGAAACAGTCTTCTCCCCTCCCTCCTTTAATACCTTTGCTCCTTTGGTAAGAGAGAGCTTTTCTCTCACATGTTTCCTATTCATTTATTAGGTGCTTGGTGCCATCTCCCAAATCTCCTTCAAACGTTCCCTGGAGGGCAGGCTTCCTCATTCCTGCTGAAGGGCCTGAGGAGGGAATGGGGGCGCAGTTCCTGGCTTCTGTGCCCTACTCTTAAGTGAGCCCGGTCAGCTGCTTGAGGCCACAGGCTGACTCTTAAGCGCCTTAGTCTTCTCAGAGGATGTCTGTGTTCATTCCTTGCTCGCTCTCCACAGTTTTCTTTCTGATCTTGGAGGGTCCAATACATTAAGGTTCTCGGAAAACTAGATAATATTAGGCCGCACAAGAAGTAGTTTTATTAGTTCAAGGATAGAAAGTCTATTTAAATACTGTAACCAAAAAACATCAGAAGGCTGTGGAAGGATTTCCTGTTTGTGTTCATTAAGTTAATCAGTTTCCCCTTGTTCTAAAATATAGTCTAATATTCTGTTGATTTTCACAAATGTCAAAAATGGAAAAGTCCGTTGAGATCATCTAGCAGGATTCCTTCCCCGGAGAAGCTGCGCCCAGGGGGTTAAGTGCCCTGTGTTCGGACAGACGACTCCTTCCTGGTGGAGCTCTGACTGAGGCCTGTGAATTCAAGGCAGGCCTTTTTCTACCTGTGAATTCAAGGCAGTGCCTTTCATCTCTGTGTCCATCATGGCGGCCCTATTCCCATAAATACCTATACCCCACATCTTCCCTTAATCATCATTTTGGGAGATGGGGAATTGTCTTGCTTAGTGACATTTTTGGTGAGATGACCTTGGTTTTAATCCATTTTAATTTTGTTATTTTTATCCCTGTAAAACATTTTTTTTTTTTTTGGTGAGGAAGATTGGCCCTGAGCTAACATCTGTTGCCAATCTTCCTCTTTTTGCTTGAGGAAGAATGTCCCTGAGCTAACATCTGTGCCAATCTTCCTCTATTTTGTGTGTGGGACACCACCACAGCATGGCTGGATGAGCGGTGTGTAGGTCCGCCCCTGGGATCCGAACTTGAGAACCCCGGGCTGCCGAAGCACAGCACGCAAACCCAGCCACTACACCACCAGGCCAGCCATCCCTATAAAACATATTTTTAACTGAATTTTTATTTAAAGTCATTTCACATCTATGGATCATGCGTATTTAACATATGCTTAACAAATAGCGTATAGACAACCTTTGAATATGTTTATATTTATTGCTATGAATGAATGAGAGAATTTGGTTATTAGAATCCCAAATCCTCTGGGACCCTCAGTTGCATCCCCACAGACTTTGTACACATTAGAGTGTGCTCCAGGAGCTTTCGAAACATATGGGAAATTGTTACATTTGAATCTCAGATTATCTTCTTTGATACCTTTTTTGAGAATGTGGTTAACTTGAGTATCTTGAATTTCTTTTAAGTTTCAGATAAATGTTTTTAGTATAGTACACCCATAGTGCCAATCAGTTGGCTTTGTTAGCTTTTCTTCTGGAGGGTTGATACTTTAGACCAGAGGTCAGCAAACTTTCTCTTTAAAGGGCCAGACAGTAAATATTTTAGGCTTCATGGGCCATCTGGTCTCTGACACCACTCAGCTCTGCTCTTGTGCTGGGAAAGCAGCCATGGACGACGACAAATGATCAGGTGGCTGTTCAAGAAAACGACATCCACAAAAACAGCCTGAGTTTGCCAACCCCTGATCTAGACTGTTGTCGAGTATTTTTCTAAGTGCAAGTAGCCATCTCTGCCAGCAATTTTTCCACCCAAAAGGAGTCACTGAGCCTAGACTTGGAATAGCAACAACAGCAGTGTGTTCCCACTTCTGCGCCTTTTCAAAGTTGGTCTCCCTCCTGAGATGCTATCTCCTCTCTTCCAAGTGTCTAGACGTTATCTAGAAAGCCTTCGCACTCAGCTCACAGTGCTCTCTCCCTTCTCGGAACTCTGCTGGCATGCTGTTTTCAGGTCTCGTTTGTGGGTCTTGTGGTGTTTGTGCTTTCATGGCTTTAGGGCTTCCTTCCAAGCTCCCGGAGCACAGACTGTCTTGCCCCCTGCTCTGCACACAGTGAGTGGCTCAAGAGCAGCCCTCAGCCTCCAGTAAAAGCTCCGCTCCGCCACCCCCCTGGGAGGAACCATCCTTGGAGCGGGCAGTAGGACAGACACATGATCCAGTTAGCAAGAACCACAGTTATTGTCTTATGGCTCTCATTTCTCAGAAAGGACACAGGGTATGTTGTGGAAATGCGAGTGTTAGAAACCATAGAAAGTTTAGGGAGGAACCAAGGCAGCATCGAAGAGAAGCACAGAATACTTCAGCAGGTGTGTCATTCAGTCCTCAGAGCAGAAATGGCCAAAAGACACTTTACATGCTGGAAATAAAGCCACTACTTCTTAGCTGTGGGACCCTAGTAAGTTGTTTAAGTTGCTCAATTTTCCCCCCTGTCCAGTGGAGATAATAATAGTGTCTACCCATAAAGTTGATAGGGTATTGAATGAGTTAAAACATAGAAAGGACAGAGCGGTGTCTGGTACCCAGGAAGCACCCAGTAGATGTTGGCTGTGGTTGTCATGTGACACGCGGAGCCTGGCATGAGCCTGTGTGACCCCGAGCCCAGTGATGATTTAGTTCAACAATGAAGCAAGCCGAGGACCCCAGACTGTAAAAGGAAGCCTGTCACCTAGGCTGAAATTCACACTTTAAAGATGCAGTTACCAAAAGATAATCTTACTGCAGATATTTCTAAGACTAGAGGGATAAAATTTAGTTTAACTACAATTTACTGAGTGCTTCTCTGTGCTACATCCGGGGGGTGCAGAGACGGCTAAGGTGGTCGCTGACCTTAAGGACTCAGAGTCGGGGAGATACATACTTTCACTATGTTCGAGGAAGTCGCAAGAGAGATAAATAGTATTGTAAGAAGAACATTATCCCGGTTGAAGCAGCAGATATTAAAGGGTGAAAGGATATTAAAAACTTACATTAAGCTACAGAGATTCAGTTATGACATTGTTGATTCGAGGTTACTGAAACAAGTGGCTCCTGAATTGGTCTTGGGGGAGGCTGGCTGTGTGTCAGAGGACAGTCTGCTGGCATTTTATATGCGATGTGGGGAACGTGGGAGCTGCTCCCGGGCCCCCTGGCTCTCAGTGAGGAGGACGCCATCTAAGCAGAAGACTCGCTCTTCATCTGCTTGGCAAGGCCAGGGAGCGGCTGAACCTGGTGTGTGTCCGTGTGCAGCAGAGCTTACTGAGTGCTCTGAAGGCAGAGAGGACTCTGGAGTGAATGTGCAGATCACATATGATCTGGGAGAAGTGAATCTCCCGTCAGAGCAGGACAGGTCTGCTCTCTGGAAAGGTGACTAATCAAGTATTCTTTTACATCTACAAAACACTTTACACGTCCTTCATTGCATGTGAAATGAATGAAAATCTGATGTCAACAGCCTCTGTAGCTACCTTCTCTTCTTGTAGAAAGTGATGAATCACATTGTAATGAAAGGTAGAACATCGGATTGAATTTTCGCTTTCACTGTGGCAAGAGCTTCTGTACTGGACGCTCCTGTGCTCTCACCTCCTCTAGATGCTACCGCGGCTGTGACCAGTTCTGCACAGGGGAAACCTGTCAGCACCTCCGTGCAGCTCTTGGTTCCTGCCCTGGGGTCTCTGACTTGGGGATGTGGGATGCCCATGGGTACCTGTTCAGCATTCACACATGAGCAACGCGGGAGTGTAGGGGAGATAATATCCCCACGGAAACCCTTAGCTCGTGGGGGTGGGGGCTGATGGGCAAATGCTGCTCCTTTCTCCCTGCAGTGGGGGAGGGGGCGGGGGTGGTGGTTCCCAGACACATTTCATCAAGCTCCTTGGGCGGTCCCATGGGATTGAGCCACCCATGTCTGCAGTGGTAGCCAACTTAAGAATGTGCCCCGGATTGGCTGTTCCTGGTTCATCCTCCTGTATCCCCACATCTGCCCCGTATGAGCACGAATGAACCCATGCTGCAGGCTCTGCTTTTACAGGAACCTAGATCAAGATGGGTCCCTTCTGAACTTCTCTCACATCCTTGGTGCCTCTTCATCACAGAAGGCTCTTCCTTTCTTGTTCACTGGGAATCTCCCTTGTGGCACAGTGTGAGTCTTCTCTGCCTTAGGAAGCGGTCTTCCCTAGGGTAAGTCCTCCCAGCTTGGAACATGGATATTTATAGAGGAACTTTGGAGTTGGAGATGGGAGGGGCCTTTCTTTTTCAAGAAAACTCAGCCTTCAGGATGTTGGTCTTTTTGTGGCCTCCAAAAAGCCAGTTTTGAGATGGAAAGCTGACTAGGGACCCATCTGTTTTCAGCTATACCACTGATTCCTTGCTGGTACACCGAATCATAGCTTTGCTTATTTGGTGGAATATGATCACAAGGAAATAAAAATTGTATATTTTTAATATTTTAAAAATATTAGTTATTACACAGGCAATGGAATTAAGGCATAAAGAAAAAATAAATGTCAGCCTCTTACAGAGGTGCTGAAGCAAATGTGCATGAAAACGCACACACTGGGTTTTTGATAAACATTGGCAGGTCAATTTTGGGGTACCTTTTATAATACTGGGGAATTTTAGGCTCACCTCAACCAGTAGTTATGGTATGAATACCATAAGTGCATCAGGTAGACCCATCCTGGCATCTGGTGTTCATATTATCCGTTTGAATGATCATATTAAATTAAACATAATAATAAGGGATTCTGGGAAGATGGTGGCAGTAGTGGCAGCAGAGTTTTCTGATCTCTCCAAATTTACACATAAAAACAGAGCGCTAGATGGCAAAACCAAAAACCATGGATGACATTTACAACAAAACTAGTGACTAGGTATCCCCACAAACCCTAAAACACCAATGGGCGAAGACAAAGCAACAACAGTCACACATCTTTGGAGTATTGGTGTCTATGGGGAAGAATGCAGAGAAACTAATGGGGCATTTCGCTGACTTATGAATATCAGCGCCCCAAAGTAGCCAACAGATGTTCACTGGAGAGTGAGTGGACCAATTTGATAACAATAGCTGAGATCAGGAGGGGTTGTGGCCTCTCCTCTCCTGCAGGAAGGTTGGAAGGGGCTGGAGTGCACTAGCCTCTGTGGACTCTCTTAGCTTGTCCCTTCTAGGATAGGGCCTTATCCTGAGAAGCAACTGCTAGGAATGGAAATTAAATTGAGCAGAGTGGAGGCAACAGATAGGAAGGAAAGAGAAGGTCCAGATAAAAGTGCTGGAGGGGAACAGAACCAGGACATCTCAAAAAGCAACCTCCATATTTTTGAATGCTTCAAGAGAGTATTGGAAGTGGAAGCTCTGTGAAATTAGAAAAGCTAACCCTTTCTTCTAAAATTTCAGGAAAATTAATTTCACATAAAAGCGAGCAAGCAATTGAGGTCAAATCCTATACTAAGTTATTATTTTTAAAGAGAGATTAAATAGCAGAATAATATACCTTCAGACAATGAAAACACACATAAAGACCTGCCCACAAAACAAATCAGAACTTTAACCTTGTATTTCAGAGTATGGTAAAGGACGCCAAGAAAATTATACAAGACGCGAAAGAACAACATAAATCAGAATTAGAAAAACACAAAAGGTGCCAGAACTCTTTTAAAAATAAAAGAGAAAAATCATTTTAAAAATGAAGACTAAACTAGAAGGAATAGAAAAACAAATAAAACAACAGATAATGTCTTAAACGTAGTTAAAAGGAGGAAAATGTTAAAAATAAAAAACAAATGAGGAAAGAGATGAAAATATTCTAGAGGAGGTGACAAATATTGAGGATAGGCCAAGATGGTCCAACTTATAAGTAATGAGTCCCTGAGGAAGAGGATGAAGGCAAAGGAAGGGAACAAACACTGAAAGCTATAGTTTGAGAAAAGTTTCCTGAAATTAGAAAATATTTGAAATTGCATATTGAAAGAGCTCACCACATACCTGAGAATATTGATCCAAAATGGATATTAATCCAGAATGACCAACACCAAGACATATTCTGGTAAAGTAACTGGACTTACAAGAAAAAAGTCCTATCGTGGTAATCATGTCACAATATATGTAAGTCAAGCCATTATGCTGTACACTTTAAACTTATATAGTGATGTATGTCAATTATATCTCAATAAAACTGGACAAAAGAGGGAAAAAATCCCTTTGGCTATCTAAGTAAGAAGAGCAAGTGACATATAAGGGAAAGTCAATTAAATTATTGGCTTTTTTTTTACATCAGCACTTTACGCCAGAAGAAAATAGAGTAATATGTTTAAGATACTCAAGGAAAGAAAATGTGAGCCAAGAATTTTATATCCGGGAAAACTGACCTTCAAGTATAAAGTTTACTGTTATCAATTTGCAAGAACTCAGAAAATGTTTCCATGAACATTTCTTGAAGAATCTACTAGAGAAAGAGCTTCAGACAACCAAAATGACTAGAAAGACACCTATATAAGGACTGGTGGTGAACATTAAACATATAATTACTTATAGATCTTAGACTAAATGGGGGGGAATGAGAGAGAATATGGTCTGTAATGGTTATATGCTCTGACACTGTCAATATAGTTCAACTATAAAAAATGGGGGAGAGAGGAGAGAGCATATGCAAGATTATTTTAACTGTTCTCTGTAATTAGATTGGTGGTGGTAGTATGAATATCATTAATCTGAGAATATTGTGTGTAACATGAGATAAAGTAAATGAATAATTATGAGATATTCTAATTATATCATCTCTTATGTTTTACAGAACCAGAGTGCCCAGTATAGAAGAACGGAGACCTAGATGCCATACGGAAAAGATTATGTTAAACTATAGTCTTGAGTTTAAATGAGAAGTTATCAGTATAAACTCATAAGCTATTTTATTTTAAAATATATTTTATGTATGTGTTATGTATGTTTCTAGTTCTGACTAATGAATAGACCTAGCACTGAGCATCCCTAGTGCCCAGACTGCAGCCTTACTGTATCATTTCCCACTGAAAGAAACCAGGGCTCTTGGAGAAATGGCTGATTCCAGGTCTGGAGCAGAAAACGTGCAAGATGAGCTGGAACATCTTGTCTAACCAAACAGTGAGGAAGCTAGCAGAGACTCCTGTTGGCCAAATTTGGGACCATTTGAGCTACAATAAGGGAAATATTTGTAATGGATCAAAACTTATCACAATATGTTTAAATCTATGAGTATATAATGATTTTTAAAATAAAAACTTGGTCACCTTCAAAGGATGATAGGGATCCAAATAATTATCTTGTAATTGGTCAATAAAAGGAAAGATTCAAGCATTTCTCCAGCCTTTTCTAGGTGACCTGGGCGAATGGCAACCAATGTATAGAAGAGGGGAGGCATCTCTTTATGAAAACATTCCAACTAATAAGTAAAAAAGGAAATAGAATTAGAATATCACCATTTTAATGAATTTATGCATTGTGCATTGACAGCTGCTCACATCACAAAAAGAGAGATTGTCAGACTGTATGTGTCTCCTAATGAGAGACCTCAGCACCACCTATGGTATTACCAAAGGGACCCAACCTAAGTCTGATCCAGACTTTAGATCCAGCTGCCAAGTTGCAAGAGAATGTGTTGACTTACACCAAAGGTATCAATCAGCAAAACCAGACTGTGAACTCTACAGGTCAAATGCCCCGGGTTTTTCAACAGATAAATTGTAATGAAAAGAGAGAGATGGAGAGGGTCCTGTGAAATTAAGAGAGACCTAAAAGATATATTAAATTTTTTAAAAGGGCAACACAAGGTGCACACTAGGGGTGCACACTTGGTGATAAAATCACCACACACAGAAAAAAGCAAAGCCAGGATATTGGTTCCTTTTGGGGCGTAGGAGGGAGATGACACGGGGACAAGGCACGCTGAGGGGTTCTGGGGTCACCAGGTAAATTTATATCTCTTGACCTTGGTGGTGGTTACAAAGTTTGTTTGTTTGTTTCTTTTTTTGTGTGTGAGGAAGATCAGCCCTGAGCTAACATCCATGCTAATCCTCTTCTTTTTTTTTTTTTGCTGTGGAAGACTGGCTCTGAGCTAACATCTATTGCCAATCCTCCTCCTTTTTTCCCCAAAGCCCCAGTAGATAGTTGTATGTTGTAGTCGCACATCCTTCTAGCTGCTGTGTGTGGGACGTGGCCTCAGCATGGCTGGAGAAGCGGTGCGTTGGTGCGCACCCGGGATCCGCACCCGGGCCGCCAGCAGCAGAGCACGCGCACTTAACCGCTAAGCCACAGGGCCGGCCCTGTTTGTTTCTTTTTAATAATAATGTTTATTTTATAATAAAAAGATTATAAAAAAGAGAAAAAAGTAATGAGAAAGTGACTAAAATATACCCATACTTTAAGAAATGTATATAATGATTTTGTTCTATTAAGCCCCCATCTTGAGGGTTTTCTTAGGTCTAGCCAGGCATTTAGACCCACAAGATCCAAATCAACCACGTTTGGCACTATTTACTCACTCCAGGGAGCTATCCTCTTTGCCTCCCCTTCTCCACCCAAGGACAGCCTGGGAACAAGCTGACATTCCACTTGATCAGGTTTCCAGGGGGACAGAGCGAGAATGTTAACTCAAGGTCAAATTTGTCCATAAAGAAGGTGAAAGATTTTTTGGTTTCGTTTCTTTGTTTTTTAAACCCATTACTTACGCCTTCTGAGAATTAGAGAACTGTCATCCTTGCATTCATTTTCACAGCATGGCTTTCAGGGTACCTCATGTATAAACTAAGGCAGGTAAATAAGGTGAGTATCGAGGCCTCTTTCAGCTCTGATATTTGGTATTTGGAGTAGAAGTATATTAACCTCCTTACTCTTCACATGGAGATAATATGAAACAGAGAGGTTGAATGGACTTTTCCAGATCACACAGGGAGCTGGAGGCTATGCTAGGCCACCTGATGAAATTTATTGCCAGTGTAATTCTTCCGTTTGTTTTGTTTTCAATGCCATCTTAGAACTAGATTTTTTTTTTTGCTGAGGAAGACGGCCCTGGGCTAACATCTGTGCCCATCTTCCTCCACTTTATATGGGACGCCGCCGCAGCATGGCTTGCCAAGCAGTGCATCGGTGCGCACCTGGGATCCGAACCAGCGAACCCCGGGTCACCGCAGCGGAGCACGCGCACTTAACCGCTTGCACCACCGGCCGGCCCCAGAACTAGATTTTGTTTATAATTTTTCTCCTGCCGCCTTCCTCCTTTGCCTTTTTGGCAAGGACTTTAATATAATTAAGGGTATATTTGAAATAGTGTGTTCTCTGATTTGAATCCCTAAAACACCAGAAGAGCTTTTGACAGAATTAGGACATGGGAAGCAAAAAGTCAATTAAAGCTGATTTTTTTCACGAGCCACATAAATGTTATAAAAGTGCCACATACTTGAGCCATTTTAGCAGTTTTCCATCTGCTTTTGTTGTCTCAGAAAGAAGGAAGTTTTTCCGGCATTTCTCTGAATCGTCTTAAGTGACTTTTAGATCATCACAGTGAGTGGGGTGGTCCTAATTCTCAATGTTCCAATTTGACTCTGAAGTTTAGAGCAGGATGCGCTCATTCAATTTGATTAGTTTCGCCCCCTTTTGGCTTGAAAAAGAAAGGAATGTGAATTCTTTCACTTGGCAGAGCAAGTAGCATTGTGGGTTGTCCTTCAAATACATTTTCCACAGGCACCCGTCTCTTCTCCGGCATAAACAGGCTGTTGTTGAACAGACAGACATTCAGGAGATTCTATAAATTGAATCTTCCATCTTCTGCTAATATGGCTTTTGGCAATAAAGCCATTATCATGAAGTGCCATAAAAGACATCTTTTTTTTTTTTTTTCATCTGTTGCCTACACAGCATGGGGTTCATTGCTATTTAGAAGTCTGATTGCTAAATGCTAAACTAGTCAGGTCACCCTCCAGTAAATGGATAGATGGTCTCTGATATGCCACCTGCTGTCCTTTGGGACAACTGGCAAATTTTTTGGTGGTAAGACCTAAACTGGCAACAGAGGCATGCTCCTTTATTTTTGATTGCCAATTGGACATTAGCTAATTGGCACTAATGAAGTTCAGTAGGTGTGTAGTCTATGAATTGATCGACTTAGGCGCTTATTAATTACCCATTTGGAGTCTGATGCTGTGAAAAATTTTAAAGCTGGATGAAATAGAAATTCTCCTCTGAAAAGATGTACACCTAAATTGGGGAAAAAATACTGAACAATAAGAAACAATTTGAGAATCACCAAATGCCAAAGGCTATTCATTTTATAAAGACTTGGCATCACATTGGGCACTTCGTTAAGTGCTCTTTAGATGGCTCATTATTATTATTATTATTAGAATCACAAAGGTAGGATTTTAGAGTGAACGGAGGATGGGCTGGAGTATTGACAATGTCCAAAAGGAGAAGGTCCTTGGAGAATGGATGAGATTTGCACAGAGAGAAGGAATTTGAAGGCAGCATAGTGTAGATTAGTTAGTTCTCAGTTTAGGATTTGATGTTTTTTTTTGTGTGTGTGTGAGGAAAATCAGCCCTGAGCTAACATCCATGCTAATCCTGCTCTTTTTGCTGAGGAAGACGGGTTCTGAGCTAACATCTATTGCCAATCCTCCTCCTTTTTTTTTTTTTTTCCCCAAAGCCCCAGTAGATAGTTGTGTGTCATAGATGCACATCCTTCTAGTTACTGTATGTGGGATGAGGCCTCAGCATGGCCGGAGAAGCGGTGCGTCGGTGCACGTCTGGGATCCGAACCCGGGCCGCCAGTAGCGGAGCGCGCACACTTAACCACTAAGCCGCGGGGCCGGCCCAGGATTTGATGTTCTTGTATCTAAGTCATTCTTCCACCTGCTCTCCACCCCCCCAAAGTTTGTTATTGTCGCTTCTATTACTCATCCTCTTCTTGTGATTGTGTCTCTTTTTTCTGAGAAAATAACTTTACTGTAATTTTAGTGAGGTTTTCAGAGTAAAAGTAGATGTCTATGTTCAAATTATCATTTTAATTTCTTTTAGAGATTTTTAAAGAGAAATTTTTAAAGAGATCTTTTTCAAGAGAAATAGCTTCATTTGTTTTTGAACAAAGACACATACTCATTATTTAAAAAATATCAAGCAATACAGAAAAGTACAATGAAAAAAGTAAAAAGTCAATTAATACCCTACCACCCAGAAATTACTTTTAATATATTCGAGGGAGATCATTCCATTCCACACTGTATGCATATGCACAAACACAAGAGTTATTTGTTTGTCGATGTTGTTGTTGTTGAGTTGTAAGAGTTCTTTACATATTCTGGATATGAGTCCTTTATCGGATATATATATATATATATATATATATAGCAAATATTTTCTCCCATTCTTGGGTTATCTTTTCACTTTTTTAATGATGTCTTTTGCAGTACCTAAGTTTTTAATTTTGATGAAGCCCAGTTTATTTATATTTTCTTTTGTTGCTTGTGCTTTTGGTGTCATATCCAAGAAACCATTGCCTACGGTCATGAAGATTTACACTTATGTTTTCTTCTAAGAGTTTTATACTTTTAGCTCTTAAGTTTAGATCTTCGATCCATTTTGAGTCAGTTTTTGTGTAGGATATGAGGTAGAGGTCTAACTTCATCCTTTTGCGTGTTGCTACCCAGTTGTCCCAGCACAATTTGTTGAAAAGTTTATTCTTTCTCTATTGGATTTCTTGGTATCCTTGTTGAAAATAAATTGACTGTAAACATGAGGGTTTATTTCTGGACTCTCCTTGATCGGTATGTCTAACCTTATGCCAGTAACACATTGTTTTGATTATCATTCCTTTGTAGTTAAGGTTTGAGGTCAGAAAGTGTGAATGCTCTGACTTTGCTTTTCTTTCTCCAGATTGTTTTGGCTATTCTGGGTCCCTTGAATCTCCATGTGAATTTTAGGATTAGCTTATCAATTTCTGCAAGGAATCCAGCTGGAATTTTGATGGGAATTGCATTAAATCTGTAAATCAATTTGGGAGGTTTTGCCATCTTAATGTATTAAATATTAACCTTATTAACATTAATGTGTAAGACTTAAATATTAAGTCTTCCAGTCCATGAACGTGGGATGTTTTTCCTTTCAGTTAGTTCTTTTTAAATTTCTTTCAACAATGTTTGTAGTTTGCAGAGCAGAAGTTTTGCACTTCTTTTGTTAAATTTCTTCCTATTTTATTCTTTTTTGATGGTATTGTAAATAGAATTGGTTTTTTTAAATTTCATTTTTGGATTGTTGATTGCCAGGGTATAAAAATACAATTGAATTTGTATATTGATCTTGTATGTTGTAACCTTGCTGAACTCATTTATTAGTCTAATAATATTTTGGTGGGTTAGGTAGGATTTTCTCTATATAAAACCACGTAATCTACAAATAGGGATAGTTTTACTTATTCCTTTCCAATCTGAATGCCTTTTGTTTCGTTTTCTTGTCTGATGACCCTGACTAGAACCTCCTGTATAATGTTGCATAGAAATAGTGAGGGCGGACATCCTTGCCTTTTTCCCAATGTTTGGGAGAAAACATTCAGTCTTTCACAATTAAGTATGATGGTTGCTTAAAAAAAATTTTTTTTGTAGATATCTTTTATCAAGCTTAGAAAATTCCCTTCTGTTCCTAATTTGCTGAGAGTTTTTTCAATAAGTGGATGTTAAATTTTGTCACTTTTTCTATATCAATTGAAAATTTTCATCCAAATTTTTGTTTAGATATAGTGATTATGTGATTTTTCTTTTTTAGGTGGTTAAAATGGTAGATTACATTGATTGATTTTAAAATATTGAACCAGCCTTGCATGCCA
Source organism: Ceratotherium simum simum (assembly GCF_057802395.1). Lineage (NCBI taxonomy): Eukaryota > Metazoa > Chordata > Mammalia > Perissodactyla > Rhinocerotidae > Ceratotherium > Ceratotherium simum. The sequence goes on from NC_141932.1 coordinate 28,127,219, forward strand.
AGGATAAACCCACTTGACTGTGATGTTATTATTCTTTTTATATATTTATATGTTATATATTGTTGTATTTCACTTGCTAATATTTTATGAAGGATTTTTGTGTTTATGTTCATGGAGGGATATTTGTATCTTTCTTTTCTTATGTTGTCTTGTCAAATTTTGGTATTAGGGTAATGCTGGTCTCATAAAATGAGTTGAAAAATGTTTCTTCTTCTGTCTTCTGGAAAAGATTGTGTAGAATTGATATCATTTCTTCTTTGAATTTTGTTAGAATTCACCAGTGAAACCATCTGGGCCTGGAGATTTCTTTTCCTGGAAGATTTTTTAAATTAGGCATTCAGTTTCTTTAATAGTTATCCAACTATTCAGAATATCTATTTCATCTTGAGTGAGTTTTGATAATTTATGGCTTTCAAAAACTGGCCCATTTGATCAAAGTTATTGAATCTCTGTGTGTAGAGTTGTTCATAGTATTCTTATATTATCATTTTAATGTCTGTGGTGTCTGTAGTGATATCCCCTGTTTCATTCCTGATATTGGTAATTTGTATCTTCTCTCTTATTTCCTGGTATATCTTGCTAGAGGTTTATCAGTTTTATTGGTTGTTTCAAAGAATCAGCTTCGATGTTATTGATTTTCTTTATTGTTTTCTCTTTTTAGTTTCATTGATTTCTGCTCTAATTTTATTGTTTCCTTCCTGCTGTTTGATTTGCATTTATTTTGCTCTTCTTTCTTTAATTTCTTAAAGATAAGATTACATTATTGGTTTTAAGAGCTTCTTTTCTAATAAAGCATTTTACACTATAAATTTTCCACTGAGCACTACTTTAACTGCACCCCGCAAATTTTGAAATGTTTATTTTCGTGTTCTTCTAATTCAAAATATTTTCTAATTTCCTTTGTGGTTTTCTCTTTGACCTATGAATTATTTAGAAGCATGTTGTTTAATTTCTAAGTTTTGAGGAGGGGATTTTCCTTTCATCTTTCCATATTGATTTCTAGTTTAATACAGTTATAGTCACAGAATATAGACTGTATAATTTTAATTCTTTTAAATTTGTTAAGATGTATTTTATGACCCAGGATACGGCCTAACTTGGTGAATATTCCCTGCACACTTGAAAAGAATGTGTATTCTGCTATCCTTTAGTGAAGCATTCAGTAATGGAGATTTAGATTCAATCAGTTGATGGGGTTGATTAGTTCTCCTATATCCTTGCTGATTTTCTGTTTACAAGTTCCATTAATTACCAAGAAAGAAGTGTTGAAGTCTCCAACTATAATTGCAGGTGTGTCTATTTTTCCTTTCAGTTTTGTCAGTTTTTGCTTCACATAATTTGAAGCTCTGTTGTTTCATAACATTTGGGATTGTTATGTTTTCTTGGTTAGTTGATACTTTAATCATTGTGGAATGTCTCTTTTTATCTCAGGTAATTTTTTGTTCTAAAATCTACTTTGTCTAATATTAATATAGCCATTCCAGCCTTGTTTTGATTAGTGTTATCATGGTATACTTTTGTCCATTCTTAACTTCTAATCTACCAACATTATTATATTTGAAGTGAGTTTTTTTAAACAGCATTTAGTTGGATCATTTTTATCCATTCTACTTTATCTTTTAATTGATGTATTTAGATTGTTTACATTTAATGTAATTATTGATATATTTTGATAGGCCTCTCATTGTATTGTTTTCTGTTTGCTCCTTCTTTTCTTATTTCCTTTGCTTATTTACCCTTTCCTGCGTTCTCTTGGGTTATTTAAACTTTAAAAGAAAAACTTAATTGACGGTTGTAAGAAATAACACAAAAAGATCCCGTGTACGGTTTGCTCCATTTCCCCCAATGATAACGTTCTGCAAAACTATAGTATAATATCACAATCAGGATATTGACATTAAGACAGTCTACTAATTTTATTCAGATGTCCCTAGTTTTACTTGTGCTCATTTGTGTGTGTATATGTATATTAAGTTCTATACAATTTAACTACCTGTGTATATGTGTGTATCCACCACCCCAGTCAAGATACTGAGTGGTTCCAACACCACAAGGAGCCCAAGGAGCCTTTGTGTTTCCCTTTTATAACCACATTCACCTTCTTCCAGCTCCCCCTGCCCTAATCCTTGACAACCACTAATCTCTTCTCCATTTCTAAAATTTTGTTATTTCAAAAATATTATAAAAACAAAATCATAGAGTATATAACCTTTTGGGATTGGCTTTTTTCACTCAGCATAATTTTCTGGAGATCCATTCAAGTTGTTGCATGTATTAATAGTTTGTTCTTTTTTATTGCTGAGTAATATTTTATGGTATGTAGGTACCACCATTTGTTTAACCATTCACCTGTTGAAGAACAACTAGGCTGATTCCAGTTTTTTGTAATTACAAATAAAGTTGCTATGAATATTTGTGTATTCATTCACATTGTGTACTAAATGTTTTTTAGTATTCCATTTTAGTTTATTGGTTTTATTTTGATAATATCTCAGTATGATTTCATTGCTTTAGGGATTACAATAAACATACTTAACTTTTCAGTCTATTTAGAATCAATATTTTACTACTTCTGGTGGGATGTAGAAACTCACCATCATATAGATTCTGTCACCCTCTTCCCTTTATGTTATAGTTGTCTTATGTATCACACCTTTATCTACCCAGTTGGATTCAGGCTACAAGTTCCAATTAGATCTATTGGATTACGGGTTACGGTTCCAATGTCAATTCCATTTGCAAAGCGTTTGCAGTGCTATGGGATCTGTCCCAGGTATGCATTTCAAGCTCTTAGGGGTTTTTTTGTTTTTGTTTTGTTGTTGATAACAAGTGTATCTCTTAGAAAAGTAGAAGAATGAATTTTAAAAGAATTGATTAGAAATCTGGTGTTTTGTTTTTTCAGCTCATTAGTTTGAAATAGAGCTTTTCTCCAATTTTAGAAGATATATATATAACTGATATAGAAGACATCCAGATTTTTCCCTCTCTTTACGTTAACCAAATAAAAAGTACTTTAATTTGTTCATACTATACTAATAAAACCCTTTACATCTGTATATTGCTTTTATACCTTAGCTCTTTAGATTTGATAATTGCAGGCTGTCTTTCTTATACATCAACATCTACACATTTCTTTTTAAGAAGAATTATTTTTATTTCAGTCTCTTTGGGATTTTTGCTGCCTATCTTTACTAATTATCTAAGTACCGTTTTGCAAAGTATCTTTAGAATTGTGAAACCTTTGCTGAATACAAATATCTATTCTAGTTTCTAGACTAGTAATCAGCTAAAATAGTCGGTTTTTAAATATTTTCAACTTTCCTTGTTCCTTTTATTTTATTTTAAGATTGTCATAAGCATACATCTTTAACTTAACGCCTTTATGTGAGAAAGGAGCAACTGGCGTTTGGAACTAGATTTCATCCACAGGTGCACTGCTTTTCACTTTCCCTTTTTATTAACAAAGCTAACGTGAAAGCAAAGTGTTTTCTGTTGCCAATTTAACTTCTTTAATTAAAAATGAAAGTTATAAGGTAATAGTGCCATAGGTGAAGTTCTAATGTCATCAGAATGTGGAAAATGGGTTTAAAATCGAACCTGTTGGCATGGTGGTGACTCTATACTATAGCATCAGGAGTTGTGACACTTTATTTAATGGGAAATGGATACGAATGCCTTAGACTCTTCTAGTATTACCTTTTAAGAAAATTATAAAACTGTAAGAGGCATGACTATGAGAAAAGCACTGATGAGAAAGCTGGGGCTGCCCTGGAAGGGGGGAGTTTGAAAGATTAAAGCATGAATACTCAGGGTTTCAAACTCTAAAAGAGTGTGTATTCTCGTCCATAAATGAGGTCAAGCAAAGCAGAATTCCTCCTCACTTTTAACAACCTCATAAAGTTGGCAAATATCTGAAACAAACAATCATGCTGGAATATGCTGAACCCAATTATAACCGAAGCCCAGCAACAAAGCCCTGGTTTACAGTCTTTGTGCCAGCTGGAGTGGCTTTAGGAGTTAATTTTTTCTGGGTAAAAAGCAAAATACTCAGAAAGGTATTTTTTACAGAGTCTTAAGATCCCCCCGCCACTGCCAATTTCTAATTATATCAGAAATTATCTTTTCAAACAATAGTTTCCCTTTCATGAAGACCTCAACCTATTGAGATTACTGTATCTGTCCTGCACAGTCCACTCAGTAGAATTTCTAATATTTTGTAGAATTATATTCTTTTCCCCCAGAAAAAACCAACTGCCATACCAGACATGTCATTTTACAAAATATTAATAGATTTTTCCAATATCAGTATTATACACAGAGGTATTTCAGGCATACAAAATGTTACATCTACAAAGACTTTAACATAAAAATGTCCTTGGCTCAGGACTCACAGTAAAAGTGTGATAGTAAAACTAAATTAATTTCACGGTAATTTATCATCCTTAAAATTTACAGCGGGAGGAGGTGAAGGGTCTTTCAGTTAAGTGCCCTCCTCATGTCTTCCAACAAGAACTTAAAGCTGAAATTTAGTGAAAACAAACTAAAGTGTGGTATATCTGTGTTTACTTCTCAGGCAATTTTTTCCCTAAGCCCACAGGTCAGTCCTTCTTGACATACTTGACCAAGCCTATAGATGTTAAGTCCCAACAACACCAACACTTTAGGAGGATTTGGTTTTTAGATGAAGCAACTGTGGCTGATAGAGAGGGCCTTTCGAGAGCACCAGCCACCAGCTGGAACAGCTGCCCAGGGCAAGCGCGACTCCCACACCCCGCTGGCCTTCAGGGCCCATAAAGCTGGAGACATCCCATCTCCTCCCAAGTCAGACCCGGTGCTCAGCCTGTCATGTGACTCCTGCCTTCATAGAGCAGAGTAGGCCGCACACAACAGGAAGGAGACTGCAGCCCTGGCCTGGTTTTGTGAATAAGCCTTTCCAAGGCTTCCCTCGTCTTCTGCTCTGTCATTTCATAGACTGATCTGGTAGGGAATGCTTCCTCTTTACACTACCCTCCAGGCACAGCTGGAAAATGGTTTCCAACCGCTTCACCTGGAAATCCACAAAGAGGCCACCCGGGTCCTGTTGACGTCCGGTTGTGTTTTCAGTAGCTTTGCAGGTTCGTCTTTGGTGTGTTTTCCAGTACTATGCGTTTCCGCATTTTCCCCAAGTGATTCATTAGCATTTTTCCTGTTCTAGAGGGTTATCATTAATATCCAAATTAATAGTCAAGGAAGCATCCAAATTTAGGGCAGCCGTTTTTCTACAGGAAATTGGGTTAGTTGCTTTCTTTCCTAACAAAACCTCATTTTGCTGGGTTTTAAATTTATTTTTGGAATAGCTTTATTTTTTTCCTCTGTGTATAAAATGAAATACATACTCTGCAAAATATTAAGAAATCCTGAAAAATATAAAGAGTTTTGGTAGCAAAAACTACCCATTGCTCCACTTCCCGGAGACAATCTCTCTTCTCAGTTGATTTAAATCCCCTTTTAGGTAACTAGAAATACAGCTGTCTCTATTGTGTGTGGTCCACAAATATACTCTCTCCTTAGAACAGTCCCAGCTCCCTTGTCCCTCCTGCTCACCCAATACCCTGCTAACTTGGCCCTACATTAATTTTATCACCACAGACCTCAAGTGGGCCCTTAGCACAGCCCAGTGATAGGAATCCGTTTCCCAGCTGGTTCACTCTGCCGCTCTCCAAGACCACTGTTTTACGCCTTATCCCTCCTCCAATCTTTAACACCCTTCCCTGCCTCACATTCGGATGATGACTTTGCTTCTTACTTCTCCTCCGTACTCCTCTCTTCATTTTACTCCTCTTCCCACCAGTTTCATACAGCAAAGCAAGGAGGCCATGGTGACTGCAGGAAGGAGGGAATGATGAGACAAGCATCTGATCTTGGTTGGCAACTCTTGTAATGGGAGGGTCAGGTGCAGATTATCTAAAGGAAAGGCTCGTGCGTGCAAACAGGCGGTTTCTACATCAGAAGCTGCATGGGACAGCTGTGTTTGATGGGGCAGGTCCTGCCACTGCAGTCGGGACAGGGGACAGGCACTGGTGGCAGGCACAGGGCAGCTCAGGGCTCCTCTCTGGGGAAAAAGTGGGGCCCCCCATTAGGCCAGCATCGGGAGGCTCCTCCTTCTGCAAACAGTGACGCTGTCTCCTCTCCCATCACAACTCTGCATTGGTGTCAGTGTCTGAATTCAGGTCCCTCTGATGGTGGTCTCTGCCATTGATCTCTGTGTAAGTGGGTGCGTTTTGGCTTTAGCATGACCGTTCTTCATTCTGTCTGTTTAAAATGTGTTGCTGGGGCCAGCTTCGTGGCCTAGTGGTTAAGTTCAGTGCGCTCCACTACGGCAGCCCGGGTTCAGTTCCCAGGCATGGACCTAAACCACTCGTCTGTCAGTGGCCATGCTGTGGTGGCAATCCACATACAAAATAGAGGAAGATCAGCACAGATGTTAGCTCAGGGTGAATCTTCCTCAGGAAAAAGAAATGTGTTGCTAATAAAGATAGATTAGAACCAGGCAACTTTTTTCTTTTGGCATTTCAAGTCAAATTTTTTTTTTTTTTTTTAAAGATTTTATTTCTTTTATTTTTTTCCCCCAAAGCCCCAGTAGATAGTTGTATGTCACAGCTGCACATCCTTCCAGCCGCTGTATGCGGGACGCGGCCTCAGCATGGCTGGACAAGCAGTGTGTCGGTGCGCGCCCGGGATCCGAACCCGGGCCGCCAGCAGCAGAGCACACACACCTAACCGCTAAGCCACGGGGCCGGCCCAAGTCAAATATTTTTTGTTTTTTAATTTCTTTTTTATTAAGGTCTAATCGACATACAACACTATATTAGTTTCAGGTGTACAATGTAATGATTAATATTTGTATATCTTGTGAAATAATCACCACAGTAAATCTAGTTAACATCTGTCACCATACTCAGCTACAGTATGTTTTTTTCTTGTGATGAGAACTTTTTTTTTTTGGTGAGGAAGATTGGCACTGAACTAACATCTGTTGCTAATCTTCCTCTGTGTTGCTTGAGGCAGATTGCCCCTGAGCCAATATCCACGCCAGTCCTCCTCCACTTTGCATGTAGAATTTTGCCACAGCATGGCTTGACAAGCAGTGTGTAGGTCCGCGCCCGGGATACAAACCTGTGAACCCTGGGCTGCAGAGGTGGAGCGCGTGAACTTTAACCACCTCACCACCAGGCCAGCCCATGATGAGATCTTTTAAGATCTACTCTCTTAGCAACTGTCAAATATGCAGTACAGTATTATTAATTATAGTCACCATGCTGTACGTTACATCCCCATGATTTACCGATTGATTTATTTTTTGTGAGGAAGATGAGCCCAGAGCTAACAGCTGATGCCAATCCTCCTCTTCTTGCTGAGGAAGATTGGCCCTGGGCTAACATCCATGCCCATCTTCTTCTACTTTATATGGGATGCTGCCACAGTGTGGCTTGACAAGCGGTGCATTGGTGCACACCCGGGATCTGAACCTGCGGGATCTTTACACTTAACCGCTGTGCCACCAGGCCGGCCCTATGATTTATTTATTTTAATACTAGAAGTTTGTACCGCTTGATTCTCTTTACCCATTTTGCCTACACCCCACCTGCAGCCTCTGGCAACCACCAATATGTTCTCTATATCAATGAGCTTGGATTTTTTTTTTTTTAATTCCATGTATAAGTGAGATCATAGGGTATTTGTCTTTCTCTGTCTGACTTATTTCACTTAGCATAATGCCCTCAGTGTCCAACCATGTTGTCACAAATGGCATGATTTCATTCTCTTTTATGGCTGAATAATATTTTATGGCTGAATAATAATATTTCATATGTATATGAATATATATATATTTTTCTTTATCCATTCATCTGTCAATGGACACTTAAGTTGTTTCCATATCTTGGCTATTGTAAATAATGCTACAATGAACATGGGGGTACATATATCTTTTTGAGTTGTTTTCATTTTTTTCAGATAAATACCCAGAAGTAGAATTGCTGGATCATATGGTATTTCTATTTTTAATTTTTTGAGGATCCTCCATACTGTTTTCCATAGTGGCTGCACCAATTTACCTTCCTACAAACAGTACACAAGAGTTCCTTTTTCTCTCCATCCTTACCAGCATTTGTTATCTCTTATCTTTTCAAGTCAAATATTTTTAATTTTTATTTTCTTCTTCACATAGCTCTTCAGGCCCTAAGTACGTCAGCACACGCTAAACAGCATGGAAGAGGGAATCCTGCCGCACGTTGCTGTCATTTTTCTGTGATAGACATGCAATGCTCTGTTAGCAATTAAGGATTGACTTCATTGTCCAAGAGATTTGGGGACTGAAAGTTTGGCACCACAGGATATTTTGGGATCCAGAAAGTGGGAAATGTGCATAAATGCACATTTCTTTTTCTGCTTTCTAGTGGCTACTTCTCTATCAGATGAGTTGGGCTTCCAGGAAAGAAAAGATGGGGGCATAGAATTATTTAGAGGGCCTAATGAGTGTGGAAGGACTCAGTGCACAACAACTTAAATACTGAAAAAAGAATAGAAATACTTTTAAACTTAAGAGTTAGCAATATTATAAGTAAAGTGGGTTGATTTTTTTAAACCTGCAGTAGATTTTATTTGAAACTGAATATTTAACAGTTGATTGGGTAAGCCTAAAGGCTTGAAATTACACGTCTATGAATTCAGGCCTTGCGTTTGACACCTTGGATCCTGTGCTCCTTCCTTTGCTGTTTTTTAACCTACTGCAACAGATGAGGGGCTCTTAAACCATCTGTTAACCTTTCCTTCTCCTTTTTTAACCATGTAGAGTCGCTCAAGGCCTGAAGACCCAGAGCCAGCAAGACTGAAACAAGAAGGGAAAGAGGTGAGCATGGCTGGAGATCGTTGGGTTTGACGTTTCAAGGCTTGAGCCTATTAATTTTTTATGCCCTGCTACTTGTATATCATTAATAAAAATCTGATGAAAAACTTTTTAGGACGTATTTGTTGCTTTGGCTTTGATCTTAATGTTTGCACACTAATACATTAATACATGGGAAGCCTTAAGGAGTTTTTCTAAGAGAATATTTCCATACATTATATTTTCATTTCCATTTGAGGTAGCTGAGCCTCTGTGGGGTTGTTGATGGCAGTGGCATTCGATTTTGGTGGGAAATGCATCTCTTCGCCTGCCATTAAATGTGACTTTCTGGGCACTTGAAACCTTGTCATCAATATTTTACCTAAATTCACTTCTGTGAGAGCCCGCACTTCTGAGATGTGTTGCCACTTCAAATTCTTCATTTTGGAAAGATATGTGAAACTGTTTGGTTATTTGCAATAGTAAAACTAGTTCCAAATCTTGGAATCACAGGGCTTGCTGTCTGGTTATTAACATTTCCCTTGGATTCGGCTGCAGGGATCAGCTCCACTGAACGTCATTATCTTTGCTTTCTTTAAGGTGCCGGTTCCCTAGGAGCAGCGTCTGAGACTAGCTAATTGAGTTGCGGTAAACTCAGTTGTCTGGAAAAGAAAGTCATGCCAATGAAAACATGTCATTTTGTTACTTATGTTATGTACATGTCCCCAAATGCAAAATGTAGTCAAACAAAATATTCCCAAAAAACTTCTAAACAGCATTTGAGATTTGAGGGTCTGATGAATAATTAGATTATATTTGAAATTTTACTTTATAAAAATAAGTAGATATGAAACTTGAATGATTACTTATTAAAAAGTGATTGCTAACCCAATTTTGAACACTTTGAGTGATACGTGAGTGAACGGGCTGTTGAAATGGCTCTTAAGTTGTGCTTTACTTGAAAGTGACTGAAATTCATTGAATATTTATGATTTATGTTGAGTAAGATACAACCTTCAGTAGTTTTCAGATTTTTATCCTTGTAAGTCATTTGAAATGTCTATCATTTTCTGATATATGAGTGGTTAATTTTTCATATAAATGGGAAGTACCTTTTTCTTAGAGGAGAGGGAATGGAAAAAAGCATACTATACAGGAAAGCAAAATTAATTCACTATGGTGACCATTAAAATAACTACCGATCAGAGTGATTGTTATGGAAATTTCTTTTACTGTTGTTATGATTATTTTTTTAGATCCACTAGAGGGAGTAATGCTGTACAGATGTGTGTGTATATCTATCTATCTATCTATCTATATATATAGATATATATAGTGTGTGTGTGTGTGAGGAAGATCAGCCCTGAGCTAACATCCGTGCCAATCCTCCTCTTTTTGCTGAGGAAGACCGGCCCTGAACTACAGATGTATATTTTTTAATGAAAAAGATTTATTTGTCATTGAGTTGGTAAATAAATTTGTGGGAGGAGTATTACCAAAATGCAACAGCTGTGACATTTTAAGTCTGGCTCTTTATTTGTGAATGTCGCTGGGTCATTAATTTAAACTTGAAACCAGCTTTTCGGTGACAGAGGGGAGAGCGCTACACTTTCATGCATTTGTCCTACTTCTTTCTCTCCTTCTAATGTGATTCCTTAATTTTTTAATTCTGCTTATTGTCCTGAGGCAATTTTGATATGCAAATAAGCTTTAGCATTAAAAAAATGGAAGCTTTTGAGATTCTGACTTTCATTTTTTTAGAGATTGTGTGCTTGGTACAGTAGCCCCACAACAGGGAATAAATGATTACAACCTTGTTTCTACTGTGGCTTTCAAGAGCAAGCTCTGACTGGAGACCTTGCGCCCAGACCTCCTGGGGGTCTCCTCAACCAGTGCTCTGCCCCCGGGGTAGGTGATAGCCTTCCAAACACGAGATTTCTTCTCATCTTCTGTCTTCCATGAAACAATGATAATAAGAAGCTTCAAATTTGAATGTGTTTTATTTTTCAAAACTTAAAGAATTTAAAGTAATCCATGCACATGCTTTTACCAATTCTAAGTACTGAAGGGCTTATAATGAAAAGCACACCACCAGGCGCATCTTCTCTTTCTCTCCTGTCACTCCTCAGAGCGACCACTTTATAAAATATAGTTTTTATTGAGGTAAAATGTACACACAGTGAAATGCACAGTTAAAAGTCTTGAAATACATTGGTGTGGATGAATTGGTACAGTTGTGTAACCACCACCACACTCAAGGCACAGATCATTTCTGTCTCCCCAGAAAATGCCCTCATGCCTCTTGTCAAAGTTAATTCACCATAGTGACCATTAAAATGACCACTGATTAGAGTGATTGCTATAGAACTTTATTTTACTATTGTTTCAAAAAAAAAGATGAAATAGTAATAAATAAGGTTATATTTTAGATCCACTAGAGGCAGTAATGAAGTACAATTTATCAGTTTTTTCTTTTATCTCTTATGCTTTTAATATCATATCTAGGAAATCATTGCCTAACAAAGGTCACTAAGATTTACTCCTACACTTTCTTCTAGGAGTTTTATAATTTTAGTTCTTACATTTAGGTCTTGATCCATTCTGAGTTAAATGTGGTGTATGGTGTGAGGTAAGTGTCCAAATATATTCTTTTGCATGTGGCTGTCCAGTTGTCCCAGCACCATTTATTGAAAGCGCTGTTCTCCACCCACCCCTGCCATTGAATCGTCTTAGTACCCTTGTGGGAAATCAGTTGACCGTGAATGTAAAGGTTCATTTCTGGACTCTCAGTCCTCTTCCATTGATCCAAATGTCTATCCTTATGCCAGTACCACCCTGTCTGGATTACAGTAGCTTTGTAGTAAGTTTTGAAATTGAGATGTATCAATCCTCCAACTTTGTTCTTTTTCCAGATTGTTTAGCTATTCTGTGTCCTTTGCATTGCCATATGAATTTTAGATCAGCTTGTCAATTTCTGCCAAGAAAAGATGCCAGCTGGAATTTTGATAGGGCCTGCGTTGAGTCTTAGATCAATTGGTGGAAAATTGCCCTCTTAAACATATTGAATCTTCCAGTCCATGAAGATGTAATGTCTCTCCATTTGTTTGGATCTTCTTTAATTTCTTTCAACAATGTTTTGTAGTTTTCAGAGTATAAGTTTTACACGTCTTTTGTTAAATTTACTCCTAAGTATTTTTTTGATACTATTGTGAATGGAACTGCTTTCTTAATTTCATTTCAGCTGTTTATTGCTAGCATATAGAAATACAATTGATTTTTGTGTGTTGATCTTCTACCCTGCCAACTTGCTGTACTCATTTATTAGTTATAGTCTTCTTTTTAAAATTTTTTTTTAAGTGGATTCCTTAGGATTTTCTCTATACAAGATTATGTTGTCTGAGTATAAAGATAGTTGTATTTCTGCCTTCACAATCTGGATGACTTTTATTTCTTTTTCTTGCCTAATTTCCCTGGCCAGAACCTCCAGTACAATGTTGAACAGAAGTGGTAAGAGTGGACATCCTTGTCTTGTTCTCAACCTTAGGAGGAAAGCATTCAGTTTTTTGGATAGCAGAGATTTTTAATTTTGATGAAGTGCATGTTATCGATTTTTTTTTCTTCTATATCTAGTGCTTTTTGTGTTCTGTCTAAGACCTCTTTGCCTCTATTTGTTCTGTACTCCAATTCCAACATTGTGGGGGCAGTTTTGCACACCAATGAGCAATGCTCCCACACCAGCTGGGTGTCCTACAGTTCAACTCAATTCTGACACTATCTACCCGGAGACAGCATCAGATTTCACAGGTTAAGGGCTCAGTCCCACAAGACTACCCTCCACTTCAGATGTCAATCACAAGCCCAAGTTACCTGTGCTTCTGACTGACCTGATGGGCTACAGATTGGAGGTTCCCATGACCCCCTCCTTGGGTTTGACTAATTTGCTACAGTGGCTCACAGAACTCAAGAAACCCATTTACTCACTAGATTACTGATTTATTACAAAGGATATTATAGGATACAAATCAATAGCCAGATGAAGAGATACATAGGGCAAAGTCCCAAACAAAGGAGCTGTATCCTTTTGGAGTTTGGGCCTGGCATGGTTGCACGTGGAAGCATTCTGGTTCCCCAACCTGGAAGCTCTCTGAAGCCTGTCCTTTTGGGTTTTTTTGGAGGCTTCGTTACCCAGGCATGATTGATTAAATCATTGGCCATTGGCAATTGATTCAACCTCCAACCCCTCTCCCCTCCCCAGAGTCAGGGGATGGGTCTGAAAGTTCCAATCCTCTAATCACATGGTTGGTTCTCCTGGCAACCAGCCCCCATCCCTAGGTGCCTTCCAAAAGTCACCTCATTAACATAACAAGAGACACCTTTATGGCTCTCATCACAGGAAATTCCAAGGGTTTTAGGAGCTCTGTGCCAGGAACAGAGTTGAAGACCAAATATATATTTCTTATTATAAATCACAACATCACATTCTACAAGATTATGAAGATTTTTTCCTATCTTTTCTGTAGCAGTTTTATAGTTTATCTTATAAGTTTAGGTCTATGATCCATTTCAAACTCATTTTTGTGTAGTTGTCGATTTCTCTCTTCTGTCATTTTTGCTTCATGTTTTTTGAAGCTCTGTTATTAGGTGCATACACGTTTAGGATAATTACATCTTCCTGATGAGTTGTTCCTTTATCATCTTAAAATATTTCACTTTATCTCTAGTAGTACTCTTTGTCTTGAGGTCTACTTTTCTGATATTAAAATAGCCATGGCAGCATTCTCATGCACACTGCATGGTATATATTTTCCCACACTTTTACTTCCAATCACACTTTATTTTATATTTAAAGTGCATCTTTTATAGGTAGCATATAGTTGAGTTTTGCTTTTACATATGGTCTGACATTCTTTGCTGTTTAGTTGAAATATATACTTCATTTACATTTAATGCAATTATTGGTGTGGTTGAGTTTAAGTCTACCATCTTGGTATTGTTTGTTTTCTTCTTTTGGCCTTCATGCCTTTGATCATTTTATTCTGCCTTTTTTTGGATTAATTGAATGTTTTTTGGATTTTATTTCCACTATTGGCATTTTAGCTACACCTATTTTTATTATATCTTAGTGGTTATTCCAAGGCTAGAAATATGTATCCTTAATTTATCAAAGCCTATTTAGAGTTTATCGTACCACTGTTCACTTAATGCTTCTCATCTAGCACTTCTCATTTCACACTTGATACTTCCCACGTCACAGTTCATACTTCACGTCTCACAAATGTAATAAACTCAAAATAGAATCTTTCCATTTATCCACTCCCCCACCCCATCCTCTATGCTATTGTTGTTATATCTTTTATTTTGACTTTAAAAGCCCCACCATACAGTGCTATTATTTTGCTTTAAACAGTTTTTAAAGTAAATATAGGAAGAAAAAGTCTTGTATGTTTACAAAGTTATTTACCATTTCTAGTGTTTTTTTTATTCCTTCCTGAGATTCAAGTTTCCATCTGGTATCATTTTCCTTTAGCCTGAAGAACTTCTTTGAGTATTTCTTGTATAATGACAAATTCTTTTAGCTTTCATTTATCTGAAAATATCTTTGTTTTATCTCACTTTTGGAGGATATTTTCACTGAATATAGAATTCAGTGTTGACAGCATTTTTCTTCAACGCTTTAGAGATGCCATTCCATTGTCAGCTGGCCTCCGTTATTCTTATGAGACATCAGTTAAAATTCTCATCTTTGTACCCTGTGTGTAATAAGTCTTTTTTTCCCCTCTGGCTGCTTTCAACATTTTCCTTTTATCTTTAGCTTCTAGAAATTTGATTATGATATGACTAAGTGTGATTGTGTTCATTCTTCTTGGCAGATGTTGAGCTTCTTGAACCTGTAAGGTTTGTTTTTGATTTTATCAAATTTGGTAATTTTTGGCCATTATTTTTTCAAATATTTTTCTGCTCCTCACTCTCTCCTTCTTGGACTTTAACTGCACATATTGTTAGACCACTTGATGTTATCTCTGAGTTCATTGAGTTTTTTTCCCCCAACTTTTTATCTCTGTTCTTTATACTGGATAATTTCTATTGATCCATCTTAAAGTATGTTAACCCTCTCTTCCGCTATGTCTAATTTATTTTAAGCTTATTCAGTAAATTTTTCATTTCAGATATTGTACTTTTCAGTTCTAAAATTTCTGTAGTTTCTGTTTTCTGCAGAAATTCTTAATTTTTTGAATATTTTATAACAGCTGTTTTAAAGTCCTGGTCTACTAATTTCAACATCTAGATCACCTTGGGATCTATTTTTATTGAACGGAGTTTTCCCTCCATGACTATTAGTCACACTTTACTGTTTCTTTGTGTGTCTAATTTTTTTTTATTGACTACTGGACACTTGGCATGACAGCTGAAATCTCTGCTCAATTTTTCCAGCCTTTCCAGCAGGCTTCTTAGAGTTTCCCTGCACATTCACAGTTCAGGGTCAGCTGAGGATTTGAGGGGAGTTTATATGGAAATTTTGTGACTCTTCAATCTGTGACTCCTTTTTTTTCCTTGGCTTTTCTCCTCTCAATTTTCAGCTTCTCTGGCTGCTTCAAACCAACACTTCAAGCCAACTCAGGCTTTCTGTTTCCGTTCCAGCTGCTCCACCCCAGGCAGACTACAGAGTGCCTTTGGGAAATTTTAGTGAGAATATAGATCTTTCAAGGGTTGAATCCCCTCCCCTTTCTGCCTGCTTCAGGTCACTTTCTAGTGCCTTCAAATAGTTTTTTAATATTTTGTCCAGAGTTTATAATTATCTACACAAGTGGTAGTCTAACACAAGGTAGCCTTTCATTATTGAAACCACAATTTCACAGCAATCATATTTAACCATTTCTAGTATAAGGTCTTCTGAGGTTATCTCCATACTCTAAACACTATGCTGATGCTTACGTTTCTGAATGTCTTATGGTTAGAATTATTTGGGGGATTTTTGCTATGTTAGATGAAATTTAATTTATGTATCTTTCACCTCCTCTGGCTCACTCATACCAATATGGTTATATCACTGTTTTTAGTTATTTTAGTTGATACCTATGTAACTTTAAACAACCTTCCTACACCTATATTTCTTATTTCATCTGCTCTGGACAGCATCTTGATTATCCACATGCTAAAATGAGAATATTAACACTCTTAACCTTCCTTCTCCCTCTTTCATTTTTTTGCCTTTCCACCCCAACTTCTGTGAGCTGTGCCTTTATTTTTGCATTGCCAAGCACAATGACATTTAATTTCTATCACATAAACACAATTATGGTTTATGGGACTTGCCTATGGCTTGATTCAACATTTATTAATGCAACAAATATTTGTTGGGGACCTCGCATGAGCCAGTCCCTGTCCTTGGTGCTGGGGAAACAGCAGTGAATACAACAGTAAAAAAAAAAAAAAATCCCTGCCCTAGTGGAACATACTTTCCAGTGGGAGGAACAGAAAATAAACAAGATAAAGAAGCAAAATATTTAGTATGCTGGTTGTGCTTAGGAGAAAAATTATATATTTGAGGTGCCAGCTCAGTGGCGCAAGTGGTTAAGTGCGTGCGCTCGGCTGCGGCGGCCCGGGGTTCGCCGGTTCGGATCCCCAGTGCGCACAGATGCGCCACTTGTCAAGCCATGCTGTGGCGGCATCCCATGTAAAGTGGAGGAAGATGGGCATGGATGTTAGCCCAGGGCCAGTCTTCCTCAGCAAAAAGAGGAGGATTGGCAGATGTTAGCTCAGGGCTGATCTTTCTCACACACACACAAAATAAAAATAAAAGGTGATATTTGAGTAAAGTCCTGAAGGAGGTAAAGGAATAAGGCATGTGGATGTGGATGTCTGGAGAAAGAGAGTTCCATGCAGTAAGTATATGTACATTATAAAGAGTAAATGTTATTTGCCTCAGAGCTGAGAAGAAACTATGATTACATTCCTTCCCAGTGGTTCCAGAGACCACACTCTTGTGCTGCTCACAGAAGAATGTTCAAAAGAATTTGTTCTTATACTCAGCTAATTGCTCACAGTCATGTCATGTTTTCTTCTACATTATATCTAGATCATACTTTCTTGTGTATTTCTCCCCACCCCCTTTGCTGGTTACCTATCTTTATTCTTGATGAATGAAGAAACATATTTTATTCATTATATCACTAATACCTTCCAGGTTATTTTCTCCATTGCTTAGAATTTATTCCATTCTTTTTTCAAGTCCACTGACTCCCTCTCAGATCTGCCCTGATTTCACAATGTTATGACTTTATGGTGCAGCTGTTAATTTTTCCTAGAGTTTCTAGTTATCTTTCCTTTTTATTTTTTGGCTTGCATTCTGTGCATTTTCATATTCTCTCTCATATGCTCGTTATTATAAAGCCCGGTCATACTCTCCTGTGGAATCCCCTCCCATTTTTCCTGGAGACCTCTGTTCCAAAGCCTGCTGTCTTCCTGCTCCAGGCAGGGCTGGTGGTTCTCTGGCTGCTGTACAGCTGACTTTCTGGTTCCTCCCTGCTCTGTCAGTTCCGTGTCTTCTTCTGTATCAGCTAGACCCGTGTAATAAAGCACTGACTCCTTAAGTAACTTCTTCAGAAGGGGTACATAGGAAGGAAACCTTCTGAGTGTCTGCATGTCTGAAAACTGCTTTTATTCTTTCCTCACATTTGGTCAATAATTTGGCTGGGTATAGAACTCTAGGTATAAAATAAATTCCCCTCAGCAATTTGAAGATCATGCTCTGTTGTCCTCTAGCATCTAGTATTGCTGATGAGAAGTCGAATGTGAGTCTGATTCTTTTGTTTTTTATAGCTAACTCTGTTTTCTTTCAGGAGTCTTCAAATCTCCTTTTTCTCTTCTTGGTATTCTGAATTTCACAATGACGTATTTAGGTTGGGTCTCCGACATTTGGCTTGCTGAATCTTTGAGAGACCCTCTAACCTTGAAGACTGATGTTGTGCCCGTGTGCCCAAGGGTAGAACGCATACCTGGTTGCTGGTCTTTTGACACTGGGAGTTGAGAAAGCAGATGGCAGACTATTCAGAATACAGACCCTTTAATTACTTCCCCTGTTTCCAGTGCCAGTGCTCACTCTGCGGTTGTCAAGCTTGACAATTCTGAATCTAGACCCTCTCCCAGCTAGTTTCCTACTCACAGCTACAGGCTTTCCACCTGTGTTCAAATGGCAGCTTTCTCTTCCCTACCTCCCCAGCTAACTCACACCTGTCCCTTCCCCTCTACCAAACCTTTGGGGACATCTCTGGTCCACCAGTGAGCCCTCTCTATTCCCTTCATAGTGTGGGAGTAAATCTCTTCTCATCCTCCACCATCGTTTCCGTGGGGTCTCAGGAGGAAGAGTGTGTCAGTTGCCTTCCATTTGCCACCCTCCCACCCACTCTGCATCCTTTTCTATCCTTACCTTTGTTCCAGGAGCCTGACTGTGGAGATACATTAACCACCTCCCTTGCCCTCTGTGTATGGCTGGATCCGGCCAATGGGGACCCCCAGCAGACCATCAGAAGAAGGAAGGAGTGAGGCCACAGCATTTATTCCTTCAGCTCTCTCTCTGTGAGGTTGGCTCGGGCTGGCTGAGGTCCTTATTAAAGGCCACAGCTTTTGCCAGGTGGCTCTCTTGACACAGGCCTCTGTCTCCAGACTGTAGTAGACTAACCTTCTCAGGCCGGGTGTGGCAAAGGACTCTGGTCTTTCTGGCCCTCGGGCACTGCCCATCCTTTGTGGTTACCCTACACCCTCCCCACATCTTTGTAAATAATCTCTTTATTAAGCTCTCCTCGATTGATCCCATTTGAGTGTGCTTTTATTTCCAGATGGGAGTTGCTGGCTGATGCAAAGAAAACATAAATTACACCTGCCTGGTCCACTATATTGGGCCGGGGAATCTTGGCTGGTTTTTAAAGCACATAACTTTTGTTTTTTTTGTTTTGTTGCAACCTAACTAAGACTTTTAGGTCCTAATGCTCTATTGCCATTCAGGTTCACTGTTTGTTAGGGGATCCTAGAATTTCCCTATAATTTCACAATATTTATTGGTCATAGAGGCCTTTAGAGAGCAGGTTTCCCGATATGAGACGCTGTGACTAGCCCTGAATTGGACTGAATTGTCTAGGCTTACCCTTGAGTCTGTTTTTGTCCTTGAAACTTTTTAGCTTACAATTTAGGCACCTGCCTCTGGGTGGCGGTGCCTTGTTACTGACCACTCACCAGGCAGCAAGGGTCTTTCCGGATGACTAGCAACAAACTCAACTCTTGAATTGTGTCTCTTTCAGCCACAAGGAGCTCGGGAATCATTTGTGGGCACATCTGCCTCTTCCTCCAGACTGATGTCCCTAATGGCAGGGCTTGTGTTCTTGTTAAATTTGTATTGCCAACAGCCAGTCTAGAGGCTGCCCATGGCAGGAGTGAAAATATTATTGGTGTAATGAAAGAAGCTGTCCTGGGAGAGCTATAAGACCACAGCCCCAGTCGAACATCTCTTCTACTCACCCCGTCCAGTTTTGCTCCATAAATAAATGACTAGGGGGCTCTGAAACATCTATGAAGAGTATTCATCTTAGTCCATAGAACCCCGTGTAAAAAAAATGAAGCTTCCCTTTGTTTCCTTTAAATCAAAATAAATTGAATTCTGAATTCCTGCCTCGCTGGGTGGGAGGTAAATTTCATCCCATTCATCCTGGGGAGTGGGAATAAAGCATCCTCCTTCCCAACATCTCAAGAGGATCTGGGAGGCTTCCTTGGCACCTGGACAATGGGGGAAGAGACCCATCTTCAGTCCCTCAGTCAGCCCAGTGGCCTCATTTCCAAGCTCCCATGATGGTGGGTAGCTCTGCTGCTTCTATCATGAGGTTGGCCCTGGGATCATAGCCAATGCCGGGAGCCTGGAGTCCAGCTTCCAGCCTCCCGGGGTACACCAAGCTGGTGCCTCCCTGGAGGCCTAGGTCTCCCCACTGCTTATGGCACCTGCTGACTGAGGCCCTCCCCAGATGAGCAACTTGTGCTCTCTCTGTCTGCGCCCTGCTACATCCACACACGTTTTGGCCTTTCCCCCTCTTGCCTCTTTTCTCTACTCATAATCTCCTCAAGGAGCTCAGGCTTCCCGAAAACAAAAGCCGGAAAGGTTACTTGTCTGTAAGAAACTTCCAGTTATCCCTGAGGACAAAGTGTAAGTTCATTTCTCAGTGGATTTCCCCACCACCTGCCTGGGCAGCGCTCGTGATTGGCCAGGACACTCTCACCAGCTGGTTGTTAAATGTTTGGGACTTGCCCCTGCATCTAGGCATGTGTGTCGGAGGCTTTGCCACGTCCCCCTCTGCAAGCTTGCACTCCAGTTGCACAGCCTAGTTGTGATGAAACAAGTGGCAGCCCAGCAGTTGCTAATAAATGTTCATTCCTTCCCTTTTCCCTTCTTGCTCATGATTTTAATTTTTCTCCCTACACACTGCAAATTCCTTGTTATGTTCCTGTTTGTATCTGCTAAACCTGGCAAGCGGCAAGTACTCAATAAATGTTTGTGGAATTCAACCCACTTCCTTACCTGGACGGTTGGGCTAAGTCTCTACCACTTTTAAGCTGCCATTTTGTCTTCCTAGGCAGAGTGAGGGAGGATCTTCCTTCACCTTTGGGTTCTCTGCTTAAAGAAGGAAAAAGGAAAACTTAGGGGGCTGGACCCAGCCTCAGTGGTGGCTTGGGCCTGTCACTGTGCTGGGTGGTGTGAAGGCTGGGCCCACTCTTCCCTCTGCGGAGGATTTCTCCAGGGCTCCGGGGAGTCATCTCCTTAACTGACTGCCTCCTCGAGGAGGCTCACATGCCTTCTCAACCTCCTCTGAACTGTTAAGGGGGCAAATCTGCTAACTTAGAAATGAAGATGGTTCTGAACCTCTGAATTCAATGAAATACAGCCCATGGCTTTTTCAATAACTTTTTCAGGTAAAATAATATAAAAATAGTGTAATTCCTCATGGAAAGTTTGAATATACAGATGTGTATGTTCATGTGCATGCTCTGTATTTTCTGCCTGCTCAGCATCTTCACTTGGATGTCTACTAGGCATCGGCTGAACCACCCTAAAGCCAGTGCCTTCTCCAGGCTTGCCCAGCTCAGGACTGTATCTTCCGGCTGCTCAGTCATCCTGGAACCCACTCTTTGTCAGCCACACAGCTAATCCATTAGCAAATTGTGTTGGTTCTTTCTTCAAAATCCACCCAAAAGTGAGCAGTTTTCACAGAGCCCCGCCACTCTCCTGTTCCAAAGCACAGCTCTTGTCTGGATCACCACAGAGCCTCATAGCTGTCTCCCCCTTATGGCCTGGACTCCCTACAATCTACTCTCTGACAGCAGCTGGGGATATCTGTTCCCGGCATAAGGGAGATGCAGGGTTCAATTTACCCTCCTGCCACAAACAACTAGAAAACCAGTCAAAATATATGAAACAACTCTTTTACCTACATAAACTCATACTAAATTTGTACGTATGCAGGGACCTGATTATGAACTTTCTATTCCCGTCCACTGGTCTGTCTAATCCCCCACCAGTAAAACACATTAATTATTGAAACTATATGATATGTGTCAGTATCTGGTATGGTAAGTCTTACCCCATTATCCTTCTTTTGCAAAATGTTCTTGGCTGAATCAGGTGTTTCTTTTCCCAAGTGAATTCCATAAGGATTTTATTGGAATTGGTTTATCTTTGTGCATTTATCTGAGGATTAATGGATTTCTTCCAATATTAAAGCTACTCATCCGAGAATATAGAAAATACTGTGCAGCCTTGGTTACTGTAGCTATATAATAAGTCTTGAAATTGGGTACACTGATTCCTTCCACTCTCTTTTTCTTTTTTGAATCATTTTAGCTATTCTAGTTCTTTTATCTTTCAATATAAATTTTAGAGTAAGCTTGTCTATGTCTACAAAATTTAGTCCTCAGTGAAATTTTATGGTTTCTCATAAAACTTCTGCACATTTGCTGTTGAGTATACTCCTAGATATTTTATTTTGTTTATTGTTACTGTGAATAGGATTATTTTGCCATCATATTTTACCTAAATATTGTTATTACTTTTTATGTATTTATTTTGTAACTTGCCATTTTGCAAAATTTTATCAGTTCTAACAGTTCTTTTTTTCACTGATTCTGATTTCTCTTGAGACTCCTTTGACCCATGGAATATTTAGAAATTTGTTGTTTAGCTTCCAAATGTTTGGAGATTTTCCTGTTATCCTTCTGTTATTGATTTCCAGTTTGATCCCGCTGTGGTCAGAGACCACTCCCTGTATGATTTCAATTCTTTTAAATGTGTTGGTTTCATGGCCTACGATATAGTCTATCTTGGTATATGTTCCATGGACACTTGAAGAGAATATGTATTTTGCTGTTGTTGGGTGGCATATTCCATAAGTGTTGATTAGATTCTGTTGGTTGATATAGTTCTCCAATATTCTTGTTGATTTCCTGTTTAGTTTTTCTATCAATTGTTGAGAGGGAGGTGTTGAGGTCTCCAACTATAATTGTGAATTTGTCTATTTCTCCTTCTATTTCTATCCGGTTTTGCCTTACACATTTTGTAGCTCTCTTGTTTGATGCATACACAATCAGGATTGCTATGTCTTCTAGGTGGATTGACCCTTTTATCATTATGTGATGAATCTCTCTGTCTCTGGTAATTTTCTTTGCTCTGAAGTCTACTTTATCTGATATTATTATATCCACTCCTGTTTCCTTTGAGTAATGTTTGCATGGTACAGCTTTTTTCATCCTTTTACTTTCAACCTACCTACATCATTACTACAGACTGAATATTTGTGTCCCCCCAAAATTAATGCATTATAACCTAATCCGCAATGTGTTGGTATTTGGAATGGGGCTTTTGAAAGAAGATTATGTCATGAGGTCAGAGCTTTCATGAATGGGGTTAGTGCCCTTATAAAAGAGACCCCAGAGAGCTCTCCGCCCCTTCTGCCATGTGAGGACACAGTGAAAAGATGACCGTCTATGAACCAGGAAGTGGGCTTTCCCCAGACACCAAATCTGTGATGACTTCATCTTGGACTTCCCAGCCTCCTAAACTGTAAGAAATAAAAGTTTGTTGTTTATAAGCCACCCAGTCTGTGGTATTTTGTTATAGCATCCCAAATGAAATAAGACAATCATTATATTTGAAGTGAGTTTCTAATAGACAACACATATAGTTGTGTCATGTTTTTCAATCCACTCTGCCAATCTCTGTCTTTTAATTGGTGTATTTGGGCCATTTATATTAAATGTAATTATTGATATATTAGGCCTTCAGTCTGCTGTTTTATTTTTTATGTTCTGCTTATTCCTTCTGCTTTTGTTTCTCTGTTTTATTATCCTGGCCTTCCTCTGGATTTTTTTAGAATTTCATTTTAGTTTATCTATAGTGTTTTTCACTGTATTTCTTTGTATAGCTTTCTTAGTGGTTGCTCCAGATACTGCATTTACATACAGAACTTGTCACCGTCTATGGATGTTGACATTTGTCCGTTCAAGTGTAGAACCCTTTATGTCTTTTACCCTCCCCCATTTCTGATTGTCTTAAGTATTTCCTGCACATACATTTAGAACCACATTAGACAGTATTATAATTTCTTTATCTGTCAAGCAGAATTTAGAGAACTTAATAGGCAAAGGAGAATGTATTGTATTTAACTATATTTTTATTCTTTCTATTGTTCTTTCTTCTTGCCTGATGTTCCAAAATTCCTTCTTTTATAGCTTTATTTCTGTTTAGAGAACTTCCTTTAGCCATTCTTTTCAGGTAGTCTGCTGGCAACAAATTCTCTTAGTGTTCCTTCATCTGAAAATGTCCCGATTTCCACTTCATTCCTAAAGGATATTTTCACTGCATATAGAATTCTGAGTTGACAGTCCTTTTCTTTGAGCACTTGAAAATTGTGCCACTTTCTTCTGGCCTCCATGGTTTCTGATGAGAAGTTTGCAGTCAGTCAAATTGTTCTTCCCCTGTAAGTAAGGTATTTTTCTCTCACTGTTTTGAAGATATATTCTTTGCTTTTAGCTTTAAGAAGTTTGGCTATCATGTGTCTTTGTTTGGATTTTTTTTGGATTTATCCTATTTGGGATTTTCTTAGCTTCTTCAATCTATAGGCTTACGTCTTTGCCAAGTTTGGGGCATATTTAACCATTATATCTTTGAATACTTTCTGGCACCACCCTCTTTCTTCTCTTCTTCTGGGATTCTCATGACATGAGTGTTAAATCATTTGTTATAGTCTCATGGGCTCCTGAGGCTCTGTTCATTTTTTTTTCAAGTCTGTTTTCTCTCTGTTGTTCAGACTGGGTAATTTCTATTGTTCTAACTTCAAGTTTACTGGTTCTTTCCTCTGTCCTTCCTCCTCTGTCCCCTCCAAGTTGAACCTATCCATTGAATTCTTTTAAAAAAATTCAATTATTGTATTTTTCAGGTCTGAAATTTTCATTTGCTTTTTCTTTGTATCTTCTATTATTTGCTGAGGTTTTCTATTTTTTCATTCGTTTCAAGCTTGTTCATAAATGCTTCTTGACACATTTTGTGATGGCTGATAGTTCTAACATCTCTGTTATCTTGGTGTTGGCATCTGTTGATTGTCTTTTCTTATTCAAGTTGAGATTTTCCTGGTTCTTGGTATGATGAGTGATTTTCAATTGAAATTTGGGCATTTTGGGTATTATGTTATGAGAATCTGGATCTTATTTAAACCTTCTGTTTTAGCTGGTTTCTTTTGACAATGCCCCAGCAGGACAAAAGAGGTGCTGCCCCGTCAGGCAGGCAGCGGTAGAAGTTCTGGTTCCTACTTAGCCTCTGTTAACATCTGTGAAGGGGAAAGGCTCCTCATTACTGCTGGTTGGGGGTGGGAGTTCTGGCTCCCCACGAGGCCTCTGCTGACACCACCCTGTCTGGGAGAAATAAAAGTGTCTCATTATTACTCTCCACATAGCCTCCACTGACACTGCAGGGGGAGGGGTGGGGTAGCCTGGTTACTGCTGGGCAGTGGTTAAAGTCTTGTCTCTTCTTTAGGTCTCTCTGACACCACCCTGGTGGGGAGAGTGAGGAGTGCCTGGTTACTACAGGATGGGGATGGAAATCCCAGCTCCCTATTCAGCCCTCTCTGCCACCACCCTGACAGGGGGTTTGGGGCATCTCCTTACAGGCTGGTGAGGGAGGAAATCTAGGCTCCCCACTCACTCTTTGCTGGCAGGTGGGGCCATAGTTTTTTCTCTGGTGTTTGGCTGGAGTAGAACAGTTATTGTTTAAACATTTTCTGCCTTGCTATTCTCTTTCCCGGTCCTTTGGCAAGAAAGAGTAGAGTTTTGGGGGCTTTTTTTTTCGCCTGTGCAGTTTGTTGTGTCTGGGTTGCAGCTTCTTTAGCTAGAAGTCTGGGATATTTAAGGCAAAAAGAAAATCCAGAGAACTACTACCGCGTTGTTCCTCAGGGACAATATGGTAGTCATCTCCAAGGTCCCTAGCCAGTCTGCCTTTTTTTCTCCACTTTTCAGAGTTTTCTTATGTTCATTTTATATATAATGTCAGGCGTTTTTAATTGTACTTTGCTGGAGTAATAGGGAAAAGTATATCTATTCCACCTTCCTGGAACTTTATGTAGCATTTTATTTCATGTTTTTTTCTTGCTTAGTGTACCAGCTAATATTTCTGAGACAGCATGACATGACAACAGGAACAGCCTCTGTGCTTTTCTCATTCTTCATTCACTGGGAATGCCTCTAATGTTACCGCATGAAGTATGATGCTCAGTTTTGGACATTGGTTTGAGACATTAAATTCAGTCAGCATCTTAAATGAAGTTGAACAAATATTTAGTAGTACCTGCCATGGGTAAGTCACTGCTCTGAAACTGGGAATACAGCTAGCAGGGAATAAACAGGTCATAATTGTTGCCTCTTATATTCAAATTTATCTTTTTCTCTACTACAAGACCCGCCTTTATATTAACACTATGTTTCCCATTTCTTCATCCCTCTGGGCTGGGGAGGGGCGGCAGGGAACAATGTGGTTCACAGTTAGACAAGAGGAATATGAGGTATATTTAGTTATATTAAATCTATGGGCCTATCTTGGTTAAAATTAGTGTCAAGTAACATAAACAAGTTCAAGCTAGCATAAGTAAACAGAGGGAGCTACGTCCATTGTACAACAGTTAACGGAGTCTGGAGGTTGGCCATGTAGCTGAGTCTCAGGCCTCAGGAAAGACTGGAACCAGGATCCACCAAGACCCTTTGTTCCTATGTTCTCTCCCTCTCTACAGGTCCTTTGCCTCCACTTCTGGGGAATCAGCTTCATTCCTCTCTTACTGCCTCAGAGGCTGTGATAGACACACCCTGGGTTCCAGCTTCATGTCCTGTCATTCAAGGAAATAGTCCAGGCTGAACTAGCTCCTCATTCTCAGCATCAAATTGGCTCAGCTGGACACTTGTCCACCCCTGGTCCAACCAGCTATGGCCAGAGAGTGATAAAGTTCATCTTTATGTTGGGGGGGGGTGACACCCCTAAAAATGGAGTGGGTATTCTCTTTAGGCTTTATGATCATGCAGTAATAACAAGAAGCTACGGGGACTACATAAAGAATCGTTTTATACATGCAACAATATAACTGCACGGAATAACTCTCCTTACCCTGGGCCTCCAAGATAGGGCTTTTGTAAATTGCTGTGAGAATGTTTGGCCTGGGGTTGTGCCCTGTCCTGGGCTGCTTAGTGCAGCTTTATCACCATGGGATCCTCTGCCTTGCCGTGGTTGTGTTATGGCTTATAGCAGACGCTTTGTCTCTAATTTATGTTCACCTTCACCTCTGCCTGGGCTTATAGATAAATCCAATACAGAAATTCTTCTGAATATAAATACTTTCAAACAAGCAGAGCATATTTCCTAGCCAGCAACATTAAACCATGAATTCTGTACTTACAGGGTGAATCTAATCTTCCCCTCAACTCTTTTTCTTTACCGACTCTTTTTCTTATATTGGTGTAGTAAAGAAATGTTTGATGTAGTTGAGAATGTCAGCTGCTTTCTTCCACCTCGTCTCCACTTTTCATATACAAACGTGCACTTAACTCCTAAGGGCTGCAGCTGGGTGTTTTCCATCCTTTTTTCACAGGTAGCATCACTCAGTGCTGCTTTCTCTTTTTCTTAGACCAGTATTACTGCACATTCCACCGTTGTAGTCAAAGACCCTTTCTCCACACTCTGCTTCCAGCGTCCAGATATTCTAAGCAACTTCCTTCCCCTACTACCTCTCTGGGGGTCCTAGCCCTACCTGACCCAGGAAGAATTACATTGAGATCAATTGCCAGGGCTCAGAGGCAGCAATGGAAGTGCTCACTCCTTAGAGAGCCTCAGCAGGAATTCAGGACAGCCTAGGAACAAAGGGTATCATGTGTCCCCTGGTGAGGTCCCCATCCATGTCAGTGAGGATGGCCTAGCCAGCTAGCCATGTTCTTGGTTTAGTATTCCTCAAGTCTCCCAAGAAATAAAAGCCAATCAAGATTGCCGGGAGACACAAGCAAATTACATATCAAAAACCGTCAGGAAAAGCATACCAAATGTTATTGTTGAACAACTTTCACCTAGACAGTTCAAACTGAAGATTTCCATAAGCCCAGATGCCATAAATTTACATTTCTTTGATTCCAAAATACATTAATTTCAGAATGCATTGTACCTATAATAAGAAAAGAAAGCACTGGCGAATTTCTTTGACATCTTGATCCCAGAAACATTAAAATATTGGAGAAATGCATCTTAAAATTGAGGAATAACATTAATATCTCACAGGAACCCAAGAATCAGATCACAAAAGTAAGCTCGGCCGGAGTCCAGTGGTGTGTAAAAACAGAAGTGACTGAACATTATAAAGCAGCAATAGTTTAGCATCTCTTGGTTATTCCATTGCAATTTGAATGCGAATAACTAAAACCCTGAATGCATTACAATGCCATGGCTAAATTTCTGATTTTGCATTCTGTGGAGAGTAAACATTGTCACAAAGTTAAAGAACATTAAGGATTTAAACTTCCGGAAAAAAAAAAAAAGTAACCTAATTAATATAATAAAATGTCCTTCCATC
The DNA here is from genome assembly GCF_057802395.1 of Ceratotherium simum simum. Lineage (NCBI taxonomy): Eukaryota > Metazoa > Chordata > Mammalia > Perissodactyla > Rhinocerotidae > Ceratotherium > Ceratotherium simum. The sequence goes on from NC_141932.1 coordinate 28,155,212, forward strand.
TCAGTAAAGAAAATCAATGAATAAAGCTACTAAACTGATGATTGATCTTATTCAGTTGTAATTATATAAAATATTCCAGTGCCATTAGATGAAATTTTCTCGTTCTGGTATGGCCTTCCTTCTTGTTGGGGTCTAAGTTGCTGATAAAGATGCCCTTGTTCCCTGCCTGAGTTTAGAACCAACCAAGATAATCAGATGGAGATTGACCATCACCTCCATGTTATATTAAAAAGTGTGACCAGATATCCCAGCCAGGTTCTTCTCTGGCTCCCTTCAGGCAGTAGAATCCTTGGAACTGTCCATCTGAAGGCAATTTTGGGTCTACAGAGTGAATGCACTTAACCAGCATTTCTGCCATGCACTAGTTCAGAGGGAAGAGGGCATTCTCACTCATAAATTTAAATGCATTAACTCCATCCAGTCAAGGAATATGGACCAGTGCCTATCACCTACCATCGTACCCCATTCCCAGCTGAGGCGAGTAGTAAAGGGTGGGATAAGAGACCAGGAGTATTTAGGGGGAACTCTCCTCATGGAAACCAGATAAACAGGGAGTGCAAATTTCTTAAAAGATATCTTTATTCATTCATTTAATATGATGGCCAACCTCCAAGATGGTCTCCAATGATCGCCCCCTCCCAGGATTCATACCCTGGTGTAGTCCCCTCCCATATTGTACCAGGATTGGTCTGTGTGACCAATAACATATGGCAGAAGGGAAGGTGTGTTACTTACAAGATTAGGTCATAAAAGACACTGTGGGTTCAACTTTGGGGGCTCTCTGTTGCTTTCTCCCTTGCTTACTTTGAGGGAAGCCACTTGCCATGTTGTGAGCAGTCCTAAGGACAGCACTATGCAGAGAGGAACTGAAGCCTCAACCAATAGCCAGTGAGAAACTGAGGCCTGATAACAAGCATGTGAGTGAGCTTGGAAGTGGATTCTCCAGCCAAAGTCCAGCCTTGTGGTGATGGAAACCCTGGGTAACAGCTTGACAACAACCTCATGAGAGTCCAAGCCAGAACCACCCAGTTAAACTACTTCCAGATTGCTGATCCTCAGAACCTGCATGAGATAATAAATGTTGGCCTGTTTTTAAGCTCCTAAGTTTTGGGATAATTTGTTAGGCAGCAAAAGATAACTAGAACATTTAAATAACATTTATTTCATATATTTATCAGTTTTCATGATGTGCCAAGCACTGTGGGAATACCTGTCCCCAAGATGTGCTTAGATAGAGGAACTGTGATGTGTACAGGCTCTCCATAAACTTTCCTTACAACAACTCAGTCAGCCCAGTGAGCTGATTTTGATTCTACAGATGAGGAAACTATGACTCAGAGAGATTAAACATCACGCTCAAGGGTATTAGTTGATCACTTATGCTAAAATAACTAATAAAAGTTAAATTTGGTTGCCTGCATTGTGTCTGAATCTCCTTAGTTTCTAGATATGCAAGAGAGAAAACAAGACTTACACTGATATTTCACTGGGAACACAGATGTAGTAAAGTTTTATTGCTACAGGCTCCAGAGTGACAGCTTGGCATGTAGGCTTTGCCAGGAGCATGGACCCCAGCCTCTCTGTGCATCTTAGGATGCTTTCTGGGCAATAGTTGTCTTATCTTTGCCTTCATGGGTCATGCGTCCCCTGAAAAGCCTAGGGTGGCGTGAGGTGTTGCTAGGATGTGGGCAGCCAGTTGTGATACAGAAACCAATTTTAGAGCAGCCCCCATTTAAAGAAAGCCTTGGCAACTGGTGGAGGTCGAACTGCCAGATGTCTCGAGGAGATTGGCATACAGAGATATGATTCAGCATGATTTAGCTTCAGCCACACCATTTTATCATGTTCATCTCTTGGATGTTGAAGTTGCTTTATTTGCTCTTTGTTTTTAGTGAGTAGCAGTATAGAAACCATAAATTTTAATATACAAAATTTTAAATGCCATCAAATATGTAGAGCTTTTATGGGGCATTTCGGTGGATCCTAGGTAATTGTATTAGCATAACAATTGAATGAGATCCTGTATTCTTAATTAATCTTGACCCTGCAGCTGGATAGCATGAAAACATACTAATCCACCTCAAATTACCAAATTCAGAAATTTTATCTTCACCAAACTGCAGAAAGTACTGTAAATTAAGAAAGATTCTTTTCCAGCCACTGAATAATAATTGCATTTAAGAATTTTCTAAGGTTGAAGAAATTTAAATCTTTAGACAGACGGTTATACAAGGTTTGATTATCCATATTTTTGCTATGAATACATTTATTTATGAATAAATAGGTTGTATCAATTAACAGTATAACAGCTGGAACAATAAAAGTGAAAATTAATGTCTTTGCATATGATTTCTTATCCCAGTTGGAATTTTCGTGTTTCTAGGGTTTATATTTCAAGTTGGACTTTTTTGGTTATCATTGGGAATGAAAATGCAGCTGGTAGACAGTTACGTAAGGGAAGAGAAAAAGTAAGGAGAGTTCCCTATAGCCAGCATTGGTAAAGATTAATGCTACTGACTAGATTATATTCAGGTCAACTCTGTCTCAATTATCATGTTTATGAAAAATGGCCAATCTCCTCTTACTTCCCCAATTCCACTCTATCCCCCAACAGCAATTCTTCCTTCATTTTGCTCCGTTCGGTGAGCCCTGACCTGCCATGTGTTGTTTTTCTAAGCAAGTCAGAAATGGGCATCCTGTGCTGCTCAGAATTTTGTTAGGAAGATGCAAGTCTGTGAAGAGAATGCTTCTTCACCTTAACTGCCTGAGGTTTTTCTGCAGAAAAGTATCAGAACATATGACTTGTGAGAAATTTTAAGACTTTGAACTTTTTTGAAAATTAGTATCAGAGTAAGGTTATCTAAATCTTTTCTGAGTTCAAATCTTATGAAGAATTCTGGCTCAAATCCCCTATCCTTTATGAAATCTTCTTAGTCCGTTCCAACACTCAGTAACCTCTGAACCATAGCAATAATGGTTTCTCGTTCATTTAAGAAATACTTGTTGAATACCTATTATAGGCTATAGCCTATGCTAGAAAAATATATTCTGTGGTTTCTGTAGGGACTGATCTAGCAAACAGGTGATTTACACGGCAGTGAGGTTAAGCACTGTAGTGTTTGTGAACAGACCAAGAGAGCACAAACCCACACTGAGCCGTGATTGGCTTCCTGGAAAAGCAGTGCCTAAGCTGAGCCTTAAAGTTGGGATAGAGAAGAGAGTCCACACAAAAGACAGAGACGTGAGAGTGCTGTGTAGGCAGTAAGACTAGCGAGGTGAGCAGAGGCCAGATTAGAAATTCTTTGGGTGTCAAGCTGAGGAGTTTCCACGTGATTATGAAAGCAGTGGGGAGACACAGATCATGTTTAAGGAATAAAGTGAAATAACCTGTTTGGTGTTTCAGAAACATCACTCTAGACGACGTCCATTATTGGCAGTGTAATGGACGAACTACCCTGGTTAACTTTCCCATTGAAAACAACAAAAAATGCCAAATGAAAACAATTTTTCAATAAATTATTAAATGAATCAATGAGCTGGCAAGAAAGTAAGAAGCACTCAAACCAAAAAACCAAGTAAAGAGAGGAACTCAGATAGGGAACCTTAGATGTTTTCCCTTTACCTTGAGGGCATTTGCTAAATAAGATGAACCTGAAGTTTGATTTTTATTTCGTTTTCAGTTCTGGAGTGCAGGACACAGCTTGGGGCCCATCCAAAATAGAGAGTCTAATAGGAGACCTCCATCATATAGCTGAGACCCTAGAGACTACACCCTTAAAGCAAGGACAAACTAGAAACAAGCCCACGTTGCTACCATCAGGGAATTTCATGGAAAACCACCAATCTTGGCGTGTGGTGCTAAGATAGGATGGGAAGCAATCTCCCCTGAATATTTGTAACCACAAGCAAGTCCTCACATAAGTTTGCACCCAAAATTCACACTACCTAGATGATCTGAAAAAAATCTTGATCTGAATTTTAGTATAAAATGTTCCTGGTAGTATCCCAGGATAGTAGACAGAAACAAATGAAAATCCTCTCTCTGGAGGAACCCACCTTCCTTACACTCAAAGAATTTACCTAGGTGAAGTTTTAAGAAAAACATGAGCACACAGTAAAATTGAACAAACAAAAACATACACAAAATATACAAAAAAAGAGAAAGCATCATAAGAAAGAGCCAGTAGAAACAACACATAGAATCAGACAAGCAAAGATTATAGACGAATGTAAATTTGTATTAAATGTATGAAACACCACCATAAAAGTCTTGATGGGAGAAATGGGAGTATACTATTGTAAGGTTTTTATACTGTATATGAAGTGGTACAATATCATTTGAAGGCAGATTGTGATGAGTTAAATATGTATTATACACTTGTGGGAGATCAAGATTTGGCCACCCTGAAATCTATCTCTTTACCTTGATTGTTTTCTCTGAGGGACATTTGACCTCCCCCACTAACTGCCTAAAGAATTTGACTTGGTGGCTCCTTCCTGGAACAGATCTGTCATGATGGCTGTCAAGATAATGTAGGATAAATGTTACAATAGGAAAGGCACCAACAAGCCCATCTTATCAGAAGTTCTGTCTCTCTGGCCACATTCTCTGGATGGCCCTGCGAGGAGTTGCCAGACAATCATTTACATTTATAAGGGAAATCTCCATTTGTAAAGGTATCTTCCCTCTCTGTTTTGGGAAGAGGGGGGGATGGCCTCATTTCTAGAGGCTTATCAATGTGGAAGGTGAGGCCTTAAATCTGCATAATAACCTTACTCTTGTTTACTGTGCTTTAGTGGTAATCTCCTGTAACTGACTCCCCCCACCCCCAAAATCCTCCTTTGTCATTGGCTGAACATGGTATTTAAGATGAGAATTTCTGCTATTGTGTTGAGAAATGCAATGTCCCTGCTTTCTCCAATGTATACATGTTATTAAACTTGGTATTATTTTCTCCTGCTAACCTGTCTTGTTAATTATTTGGCCAGCCATAAGAACCTTAAGGAAAAGGGCAGAGGGGGATTCTCTCTCTTCCCCCGACACACTCTAGAGCAAACACTAAAATAATAAAGAGTTATGTCTAATAAGCCAACAAAGGAGATAAAATGGAATCATAAAAAACATCAATTAATTCAAAAGAAGACAGAAAAAGAGGAAAGGGGGAACAAAGAACAGAAGGAACAAATAGAAAACAAGTAGCAAGATGATAGATTTAAATCTAACCATATCAATAATCACATTAAATGTAAATGGTCTAAATATCTCAATGAAAAGGCAGAGAGTCTCAGAGTGGATAAAAAAGCAAGACTGACTTATGTGTTGTTTACTAGAAACATAGTTTAAATATAAAGATACAAATGGGTTAAAAGTAAAAGAATGAAAAGAGATATAACATGCAACACTAGTCAAAAGAAAGTTGAGGTGGCTATATTAATATCAGACAAAGTAGATTTCAGATCAAAAAATAATAACAGATTATGATTTCATAATGATAAAGATGTCATTTAAACAAGAAGAAATAACTGTCCTAAAAGTTTATGCATCCAATAACAAAGCTTCAAAACATATGAAGCAAAAACTGATAGAACTACAAGAAGAAATATACAAATCTGCAATTATAGTTGGAGATTTCAGTGCTCCTTTATTAATGATTCAGTAGGCCTTGTTGGGGCTGGGATTCTGCATTTCAAATAAGTTCCCGGATGATGCCAATGCTATGTCTGAATAGCGAGAAGTTAGAAGGTAAATCAGGAGAAAATATCCAAAATGAACTACAGAAAGAAGAGAAGGGGAAATACAGAAGAAAGGGTAAGAGATAAGTGAGTATAGTGAAAAAGCTCAATATATGTATAATTAGATTCCAAGGAGAGGAGAGACTGTGACAGAAATAATATTTGAAGAGATAATAATAACTAAGAATTTGTTAAAAAGACATGAAGCCATACATTCATGAATTCTGAAAATTCCAAGTAGGGTAAATACAAATAAAACCACACTTTCTTGGGGCTGGCCCCATGGCGTCGCAGTTAAGTGCACGCGCTCCGCTGCTGGCAGCCCAGATTCGGATCCTGGGTATGCACAGACACACTGCTTGTCAGGCCATGCTGTGGCAGTGTCCCACATAAAGTGGAGGAAGATGGGCACAGATGTTAGCCCAGGGCCAGTCTTCCTCAGCAAAAAGAGGAGGATTGGCATGGATGTTAGCTCAGGGCTGATCTTCCTCACAAAACAAAAACAAAAACCCACACTTTCTCATATATACTTTAAAAAACTGTTGAAAACTAAAGACAGAGAAAATCTTAAATGCAGCTATAGAAAAAATAAAGATTACTTTCAAAGGGGTGACAATTAGACTGATGGTTGACTTGTCAACAGAAAAACATGGAATTGGGCCTCCAAATCTATAAAGCAAAAACTGACAAAACTACAGGTAGAAATATATAAATCCTTATTCATGGTGGGAGATTTTAAGATATCTCAGTATCTAATAGGACAAGTAGACAAAAAAAATCAAAAAGATATAACAATACGATTATTGATACATGACGAAATTGGCTTATATAAACCCTGTACCCAACAGCTGTAGAATAAACATTCTTTTCAAACACAGTTAGAACATTTTTAAAAATTGACCTTATACTGAGCCATAAATTTCAAAGGATTGACTTTATATAGAGAATGTTCTCTGTCAACATTACAATTAAGCTAGACATCAGTTTTTAAAATGATAACTAGAAAAATCCCAGTATTTTTAGTAATTTATTCACATGATATTAATATTCTCTCTATGATGTCTGTAAGATCCATAGTAACATCCCCTTGTTCATTCCTGAAAGCAGTTATTTATATCTTTCATCTTTTTTTATCTTGTTAGGAATGTATCCACTTATTGGTCTTTTCAAAGAACAACATTTGCCTTTGTTAATTTTCTTTGTTGTATGCTGTTCTGTATGTCATTAATTTCTACTCTTTTATAATTTATTTCCTTCTACTTTCTTTTGGTTTAATTTTTTTCTAACTTCTTGAGGTGGATGCTTAGTTCACTGATTTTTAGGCTTTCTTTTCCTTTAATATATGCATTTAAAGAAAAGTATTTCTTAAAACATGGTGTTAGGTGTACCTCATTATATTGGTATGTAGTGTTTTTATTAATTAATCAAAATACTTTCTAATTTCCACTGTAATTTCTTCTACGACTCAAGGGTTATTAATTTTCAAACATATAGGAATTTTCTAGTGTCATTATTTTTGCTTTTAGTCTGGTTACATTATGATCAGAAAACATCATCTATGACTTCAGACATCAAATGATGTCTGTTGAAAATTGCTTTAAGTGTATTCTTTAGTTGTTGAATGCAATTTTCTTTTATTAAGTCATATTTGTTACTATACATTCACCAATTATTTTTTGTCTGCCTATTCTATCTGATACTGAGAAGTGTGTTAAAATCCACCATGATTGTTGATTTATCTATTTCCCCTTAGAGTTCTTTCAAATTTTGTTTTATATGCTCTGAGTCTAAATTATTAGTTTCATGCAAATTTGCAATTATTTCCTTTCCCCCCTTAATTGAACTGTGTATCATTATGAATTTTTTGTATATATCTATGGTAATGCTTTTGGCCTTAATGCATCCTTTGTTGATCCACTAACATTAATATAGCCACAGCGCTTTCTTTTGGTTAGTGTTTGCAGGATATATCTTTTTCCGTCTTTTTATTTTCAACTTTTCGGTATCCTTATATTTTAGATGTAGTTCTTATAAATAATATATAGTTTATTTTTTAAAAATTCAGTATCTCTTTGTCTTTAATTTGTCCTTCTCCTTTTACTTGGAGCATTTAATCCATATCTTATTTCCATTACTGATATATTGAGGTTTAAGTCTGCTGCTTTACTCAATACTTTGGATTTGTCTGGTAGGGTTTATGTCCTCCTTTCTCTCCTTGCCTGCCTTCTTTTGGATTAATCACGTATTTTATATAATTCCATTTTCTCCTCAGTTAGCCTAAATGTTATACACTCTTTTAAACACTTTTTTAATAGTGATTATTCTTTACTGTTTACATTATGTATACTTGACTTACATAATTCTAATATTAATTAGTACCTTTATCTCCTCCCAGAAAAATGCAAGAATCATAGAATTCTGTAACTCTTTTTGCCTTCTTACTGACTTAAATGCCATTGTTGCCTAGTATTGTAACCCTTTATATACTGTAATCCTCATAATACACTATTATTATTATGTTTAATACAGCCAATATTCATTTTGATTTAACCATATGTATATTGCTCTTTATTCCTTTGTGTATCTCCAAGCCTCCATCTGGGACTATTTTCCTTTTGTCTGAAAAACATCCTTTAATATTTCCCTTAGTGCAACTCTACTGGTGTTAAATTCTTTCCAATGTTTGTTCATTGAACAATCTTTTTTGTTTGTTCAAAATGTTCTCTTTCATCTTTACATTTGAAAGTCAATTTACTATATAGACTTCCAGCTTGGCAGTTATTTTCTTTTAGCATTTTGAAGATATTATTTCACTCTCTTTTGGCTTTATTATTTCTGTTACGAAGTCATCCATCAGTCTAACTGTTGCTTCTTTAAAAACAATCTACCATTTTTCTCTGTCTAGTTTAAAAATTTTCTCTTTACCTTTAGGTTAGTAGTTTTACTATAAAGAGTTTAGGTATGGATTTCTTTGTACTTATCCTCATTGGTGTTCTTAGGGTTTCTTGAGTTGATGGATTGATGTTTTGCAACAATTTTGATAAATTCTCAGTCATTGTTATCATTCTCTCTTCTCCCAGGACTTCAATTACTGGTATGTTAGACCTCCTTTCTGTGTATTCTGTCTCTTACTCTCTCTTCAAATGTTTCCAACCTGTTATCTCTCTATGCTTAAGTCTGAATCTTTTCTTCCACTTCATTAATTCTCTCATCTGTGTATGGACTGCTGAAAAGTCCATCCACCAAGTTCTTAATTCAGGTTATTCTGTTTTTCAATTCTGGAATTTCTTTTTTTTTGTTTCCAAATCACTGATGAAATTTACCAATCTTGTCTTTCATCTGCTTGAGCATAGTAAGTATAGCTCTTTTAAAATCTGTGTCTGAAAGCTTCAATGACTGGAGCTCTTGTGTGTCTGTTTCTATTGACTATTATTTCTGTTGATTTTCATTCATATTGTCTTGTTTTCTTGTGCTCTGGTTATTTTTTATTGTGTTTTGGACATTGTATGTGCAATATTGTTCATAGAAAGTTTTGAGGCCTAGGATCATGTTATTTTCTTCCAGAGTAGATTTGTTTTTGCTTTTGCTGGATAGCTGGGGACACTAGCCATCCAGAACTACTTTAATAAAATTTCAGGGCTTGAAATGATTAGTAGCTGAGTTGAAGTACCTGTAGGAACCTACCTATGGTTCATACTTATACCCGGGATATAGACTTTTGCTGTCTCATGCCAAATTGATGGGGCTCACTAGTCTTCTTTTTACTTGGCAGGCCTGAACACCAATCCCTCTCACCCTCAAGGCTGTCAAAATTTTAATTTAACCTCTTGGCTTCTTAGTTTTCCCACCTCAGAATTGGCAACTGCCTCCTGGGGGAAAGTGGCCTCAAATGCTGTGCTTTACTCCCAAGATCTCCTAGGTTCTCCTGTCCAAGATCCTATCTTGGTAATGCTTTTTTTTTTTTTTTGTGAAGAAGATCAGCCCTGAGCTAACATCCATGCTAATCTTCCTCTTTTTGCTGGGGAAGACTGGCTCTGAGCTAACATCTATTGCCAATCCTCCTCCTTTTTCTTGTTTTCCCAAAACCCCAGTAGATAGTTGTATGTCATAGTTGCACATCCTTCTAGTTGCTGGATGTGGGACGCGGCCTCAGCATGGCCAGACAAGCAGTGCATTGGTGCACACCCGGGATCCGAACCCGGGCTGCCAGTAGCGGAGCACGCTCACTTAACTGCTAAGCCATGGGGCCGGCCCGATCCTGGTAATTCTTTACTATCATGGTAAAACTCTTTGGTGCTTTCAAGCAGATTTTATTTTTAGTTTTTTCCAGATTCTCTAACTGTCTTTTGTGTTAGGGTTAGTGGTAACTAGTCCACCATTATTTGAAGTGAAAGTGCTTTGCTCTGTTCTTTTTCTTCAAGATTGACTTGTCTTTTGTTTGTGTGTTTGTTTTTGTTTTTGTTTTTGTTTTTGTGAGGAAGATTAGCCCTGAGCTAACATCCGATGCCAATCCTCTTCTTTTTTGCTGAGGAAGATTGGCCCTGGGCTAACAGCCATGCCCATCTTCCTCTACTTTATGTAGGACACCGCCAAAGCATGGCTTGACAAGTGGTGCGTTGCTGTGCACCTGGGGTCCAAACCTGCAAACCCTGGGCTGCCCAAGCAGAGCCCACACACTTAACTGCTATGCCACCAGACCAGCCCCTTGATTGACTTGTCTTGAAAAAAGAAAAGTGAACCTCTACTTTGCATCATATACAATAATACATTAAACATGAATTAAAGAAAAAAATAAGAAAAGTAAAACTTTAAGTATTTTAGTAGAAAACAGAGGATTCTATCTTGATATTCTTAAGACAGAAGTATCCAGAAACATCTCTAAAGAAAATAATTGATAAATTAGACCAAAATAAAATTTAAAGTTTGTAACAACAAAAGTTAAGAAAACTAAGTTCAAAATGCAAGCCCATTTCAAAAAAGATTTTTTAAATGTCCATAAATGACCAAAGATTTGTATCCAGAATACATTAAAAAAAAGAGAGAAATTACCAAAAAATCCAATAGAAAAAAAGTGGCAAAAGATACAGACAATGAAGAGGATGTTCTAGAAGCATATGAAAAGATGCTCAACTTGCCAGTAATCAGGGAACTCAAAATTAAAACAATGAGATGTTTCATGCCCATCATATTGTCAAAATTTTTAAAAATCTGACAAGTGTTTCAAGAGACAGGAAGTCACCCTGTAAGCCAGAGAACAGAGGAGCACAGCCAGTTGTGCTTTGAGTGGCAATATCTATTGAAATTTCTGGTGAAATACACACACTCCTTTCAACCCAGCCATTCCAAACCTAGTTATAAAGTCTTGAGGTATTCTTGAACATGTGCATAAGGAGACTTACTTAGATCTTTACTGCAGCACTATTAGTGATGATAAAAAGTGAAAAACAACATATGCGTCCATCAATAGGAAAATGGGTTTAAAAACTGAGACATATTTATCTCATGGGTTAATATAAAGCAGTTAAAGTTATTGAACTAGATCTATATGCATCAACGTGCATAAATTTTGAGAATGTATTGGTGAAGAAAAGAACGTGGTGATGTGTATGGTATGACATAATACAAAGTTTAAAAGTAAGGAAAATAATACTATAAATTCTTTAAAGATATATACAGAAGCTGTAAAGATATAACAACACGAACAGAAAAGATACATACCAACTTCCACTTACATCTGTGGAGAAGCAGAGATTGGTATGGGGGAAGAAAACGTGAGTTTCACCTCTTGTGGTAATGTTTTATTTCTTACACAACAGAAGCAAAAGACAAAGAACTTGAAACAAATATGGCATAATATTAAGATTTTTGTTAAGGTAAAACATTAATTAAATAAGGCATCTAACATCTCCCAACACATAGAAAGCATTGAAGAAAAGAAGGAAAAGAGGACTGAGAGAGAAGGAGGGAAGGAAGGAGTCAGACTGAGTGGATGTCCCTGGCTGTCATGAGCAGCTGTAGAGCTTGGGGTGGTGATATTGACAATATTTCATACGGAGAATGTTTTTTTAAAAATTTAGCCTGATGTGGGTGGAGGATAATGTCTTGGCATGTGTAGAAATCTGGCTAAAAGAATTATGAGGATAGAGATAAGCAATCTGGAGCTTTACTGATGTCAGTTTCTTTGAGACTACAGGAGAGTGACCCTGTTTAACATCTTTATCCATAATCTGGAGGTCACAGAGCACAGGAAATTCTGGGCTCGGAAAGGGCACCAAGCCCTTCCCAGGTAGGAGGTTTCAGGCTGGTTTCATTGGGCTGTGGAGCAGACCAGGAAGGAGTAGGAAAGGTGGGGTTATCCGAACTCTCCTGAATGGGTGCTGAGTGATGGTGACCCCCAGACGGGATGCAGGTACAGCTGTCATCAGGTATCCTGGGCCAGTATGCCATCAAGGACCAAGTTGAGAGCACTAGCTTGGAGATGACTTGCGTTTGGCGGACACCGAGGGAGGAAAGTGTGCATAGCCGACCCAGAACAGGCAAGGCAAGGCTGAAGAGCATCTGATCAGGGTTCCTGAAATTATGGTGCAAATGTTCTTGGTCACCAAACTCTAGAATGTAGAATATGAATATTTGAGAAAGGGAAATCTAGGATAAAGGAGAATAAACTCTAGTTTGTACAAGATCTTTTAAGCTTCTGTCCCTAAGTTGGGGGTACTCACTGAAAGAGAAATTGATCAAAAAGATTTTATTTAAGTTGAGACGACTTTTGGATCCAGCCTTGACCTCCGAGCTTACTTGGACAAGCCATGTCTGGATAAAACCAAGCGTGACTGAGGACCCCAGTGTGGGCCTTCCTTTGGAGTTGAGGCTGACTTTGGTTGCTCCCTGCCTTTCAGACAGGACACACAGCAAGTTCCCATTTGGGCCACTGTTTTCCATCCATGTAGCTAATTGCCCAAAGAGACGTAAAAACGCCCATTTTTTCAAAGTCTTACAAAACCTAATGCGAAGCAAGGCACAGTCATACTCCCCAAACTCAGTTTATGTTTAAATTAAGCTTATGTGTATCACTAATTGGTGTCGAGATGACTGAAGAAGCCTTGTTTGAATATCTATTTTTAATTTCTTATTTGCATGGGAAATACCTCATCTTCCAGCCTGTTAAGGGGCTTTCTGATTTATAAGGATATCATCATTATTGAATAATGAGATGCTGCTTAGCATGTTGTTGTTCAAAAATGTTTCCCGCCTCCAGTTACATTTGTTTTAAAGTAAATAAGTGCCATTATTTCCATTCTTAATGTAAACAACATAGTCAATTTTCTCCTAAATCTGTCTCTCTTATAGTCAATGAGTTTGTAATTTAAGAGAGTTGGAAGGGAATTTTTTATGTATTTAGGAGGACCTACTAAAATAAATTAGGATTTCTCTGTGAGACTTATAAAAATAGTGAAAATATGATAAATCTTTCTATTGATCAGATACTGGAAGCGTTCAAAATAAACTGATAAATGTTAATACATTTTTTTTTCTTTTGCTTAGGAAGATTCGCCTTGAGCTAACATCCACTGCCAATCTTCCTCTTGTTGCTGAGGAAGTTTTGCCCTGAGCTAACATCCACTGCCAATCTTCCTCTTTTTGTGTGTGAGCTGCTGCCACAGCATGGCCACCGACGAGTGGTGTAGGGCCGCACCCAGGAACCAAATCTGGGCCGCCGAAGCAGAGCACACCAAACTTAACCACTACGCCACTGGGGCTGGCCCTAAATGTTAATATCTTTGTTGAATATTCTTCTAAAAGTCATTGATAGTTATAGATTGTTTATCTTGACTCTCGCCAAAAGAAGATAATTATTAACAAATATCCATTAATTATATTTTCCTGATTCTGTGTAAATGTAAGGAATAAATAAGTTGGCAGTCAGTGTACTACAGATCTATTCTAGCACACAAAGGTGGGCTGGCATCAAAAGGGGAAATGACACTCCCCGTTCCTGCTCTACCCCTCCTCTCTGAAGCCTTTTTGACTCAACCGAAGCAAAGGGTTCATGGGATCTTTGCATCTTAGGAGATGGTAGCAGCAGACAAAAGTGTTCCCCCTATAAAAAAGAAGCACATGAAAATCTCAACTGAATATTCATCAGCTCTCTGGAGACGGGAGGACTTTCTAAGCTAAGAAGTGGGAGAAGCTATTATAATGGAAAATTTTTGTTCGATTAGACTGTGGACTTTTCCCCCCTTTCCCTGTTTTGTCTCTCATGTCTACCTACTCCTCTCCATCCCCACCACTACCATTTAGTGCAGGCCACTGTCATCTCCCACAAAAACACAGCAGGGAACTAACAACCACCACCTAAGAAGCAAACAAATAAACCTTAAGACTCCGACATAAACAGATTTTCCTCTGGGTGAGGTGATGAGCCACTGGAGAGTTTTGACCAATGGAAGGGTTATGATCTGACTTAATTGATCAGAGGTCCAGTCAGCCTGTGTTGAGACTAGACCATAAGGAGTCTGGGTGGAAGCAAGGAGGCTGATCAGGGGCCACTAGTGTAATCCCAAGAGAGAAGATAGCAGCCTGCAGCAGGGTGGCAGCGATAGAGGTAGAGAGAGAAGTGGTTGGATTCCGGATATATTGTGATGGCTGAGCTGACAAAATGTATTGAGGGCCTAGACATGGGGTCCAAGATAAAGAAGAGCCAGGAGTGATTCTAAGCTTTTTCACTTGAGCACCAGAAAGAATACAGCTGCCTTTAACTGCGATGGGGAAGGTTGTGGGCAGGACAAATTAGGAGGAGAATTTCAGGAGCTTGGCTTCAGACGTGTTAATTTTGACTTGACTATGAGACATGCAAATGGAAATGTGAGTAGGCATATAATATTTATATAATAGGAAGAAGGAATATGTGAAAAGTCAAAGAAGCAGTAAAGACACTAAAGATTTAAAACATTCCCACGGAGACAAGGACCTGCTGGCCTGAGTCTTGGGTCCCACAGCCGTAGTATAACACCAAGGCCAGTGTCCTTGAAATTCAGCCCCTGTAGTTGACTTTGACCATTAAAGACCAATGGAACATATCTTTCATGATGCAGTTGATGATGGCTAAAGAATTTTGAACACTTTTTCTAGTTCTATTGAGATATAATTGTTATATAGCATTGTATAAGTTTAAATTGTACAACATGATTTGATATGCATATATATTGCAAAATGATCGCCATAATAAGTTTAGTTAACATCCACCACCTCACATAGTTACAGTTTCTTTTCTTGTGATGAGAACTCTTAAGATCTACTCTCTTGGGCCGGCCCCGTGGCTTAGTGGTTAAGTGCGCGCGCTCTGCTGCTGGCAGCCCGGGTTCGGATCCCGGGCGCGCACTGACGCACCGCTTCTCCGGCCATGCTGAGGCCGCGTCCCACATACAGCAACTAGAAGGATGTGCAACTATGACATACAACTATCTACTGGGGCTTTGGGGAGAAAAAGGGGGAAAAAAAAATGAGGAGGATTGGCAATAGATGTTAGCTCAGAGCCGGTCTTCCTCAGCAAAAAGAGGAGGATTAGCACGGATGTTAGCTCAGGACTGAGCTCCCTCACAAGGAAAAAAAAAAAAAAAAGATCTACTCTCTTAACAACTTTCAAATATACAATATAGTATTGTTAACTGTAGTCACCATGCTGTACATCACATCCCCAGAACTTATTTATCATATACTGGGAAGTTTGTACCCTCTGACCACCTTCACCCATTTCCCTCACCTCCCACCCCTTGCCTCTGGCAACCATCAATCTGTTCTCTGTTTCTATGAGTTTGATTTTTTTAGATTTTACATAAAAGTAAAATCATACAGTATTTGTCTTTGTCTTACTTTGCTTAGCATAATGCCCTCAAGATTCATTAATGTTGTCACAAATGGTAGGATTTCCTTCTTTTTTATGTCTGAATAATATTCCATTTTGTGTGTATGTGTGTGTGTGTGTGTGCGCCACATTTTCTTTATCCATTCATACATCATTGGACACTTAGGTTGTTTCCATGTCTTGGCTATTGTGAATAATGCTGCAATAAATACAGGCTGCAGATATCTCTTTGAGGTAGTGACTTCAATTCTTTTGGATATATACCCAGAAGTGAGATTGCTGGATCTTATGGTAGTTCTATTTTTAATTTTTTGAGGAACCTCCGTATTGTTTTCCATAGTGGGGCACCAATTCACATTCCCACCAACAGTGCAAAGGGTTCCCTTTTCTTCACACCCTCGCTAGCACTTGTTATTTCTTGTCTTTTTGATAATAGCCATTTGGTGTGAGGTGATATCTCATTGTGATTTTGATTTGCATTTCCCTAATGATTAGAGATGTTGAACATTTTTTCATGTACCTGTTGGCCATTTGAATATCTTCTTTGGAAAAATGTCTATTCAGATCCACTGCCCATTTTTTTATTTTATTTTTTTTGTAAGGAAGATCAGCCCTGAGGTAACATCCATGCCAATCCTCCTCTTTTTGCTGAGGAAGACTGGCCCTGGGCTAACATCTGTGCCCATCTTCCTCCACTTTATATGGGACATTGCCGCAGCATGGCCTGACAAGCAGTGTGTCTGTGTGCAACCGGGATGTGAACCTGGGCCGCCAGCAGCAGAGCACACGCACTTAACCATGCCACGGGGCTGGCCCCTATTGCCCATTTTTTAATGGAAATATTTAGTTTTTTGCTATTGAGTTGTATGAGTTCCTTTTATATTTTGGATATTAACTCCTTATCATATATGTGGTTTGCAAATATTTTCTCCCGTTCTGTGGGTTGCCTTTTCGTTTTGTTGATGGTTTCTTTTGCTGTGCAGAAGCTTTGTAGTTTGATGTAGTTCTACTTGTTTATTTTTGCTTTTGTTGCCTTTGCTTTTGGTGTCATATCCAAAAAAATCATTGCTCCATGTCAAGGAGCTTTTTCCTTATGTTTTCTTCTAGGAATTTTGTGGTATCAGATCTTACATTTAAGTGTTTAATCTATTTTAACTTAATTTTCGTGAGTGTCTAGTTTCATTCTTTTGCATGTGATTATCCAATTTCCCCAGCACCATTTATTGAAGAGACTGTCTTTTACCCATTGAGTATTCTTGGCTCCCATGTCAAATATTAGTTGATCGTATATGCCTGGGTTTATTTCTGGGCTCTCAATTCTGTTCCATTGGTCTATATGTCTGTTTTTATGCCGGTACCATACTGCTTTGATTACTATAGCTTTGTAATATAGTTTGAAATCAGGAAAGCCTCCAGCTTTGTTCTTCTTTTTCAGGATTGCTTTGACTATTTGGGGTCGTTTCGGTTCCAAACAAATTTTAGGATTGTTTTCTCTATTTCTGTAAAAAATGTCATTGGAATCTTGATAGGGATTGCATTAAATCTATAGATGGCTTTGGGTAGTAAGGACATTTTTTTCCAGCTTTATTGAAATATAATTGACATATAGCTGTGCAAGTTTAAGGTCTACAATGTATTGATTTGATACATTTATATATTGCAAAATGATTGCCACCATACCATTAGCTAACACCTCCATTCCATCGCATAATTACCATTTCTTTTTTGTGGTGAGACATTTAAATTCTACTCTCTTAGAAACTTTCAAGTATATAATAAAGTATTATTAGCTATAATCACCATGCTGTACATTAGATCCCCAGAACTTGTTAATCTTATAACTGGAATTTGTACACTTTGACTAATATCTCCCCATTTTCCTCACCCCCTAGCCCCTGGTAACTACCATTCTACTCTTGGTTTCTCTGAGTTTGGCTTTTTTAGATGCCACATATAAGTGATACCATACAGCATTTGCATTTCTCTGGCGTTTTTCACTTAGCATAATGCCTCAAGTTTCATCCAAGTTGTTGCAAATGGCACAGTTTCCTTCTTTTTTATGGTTTAATAATACTTCCTTATATATATATATATATACCACGTCTTCTTTATCCATTCATCTATTGATGCACACTTACATTGTTTTCATTTCTTGTCTATTGTGAATAATGGTGCAGTGAACATGGGAGTGCAGATATCTCTTTGAGACAGTGATTTAAATTCCTTTGGATATATACCCAGAAGTGGAATTCCTGGATCATATGGTAGTTCTATTTTTAATTTTTGAGGACCCTGCATACTGTTTTCCATAGTGGCTGCACCAATTTACATTCCCGCCCACAGTGCACAAGGGTTCCCTTTTCTCCACACCCTTGCCCACACTTGTTATTTCCTGGCTTTTTGATGATAGCCGTGGATAGTATGGACATTTTAATAATATTAATTCTTCCAATCCATGAACACAGGAGATCTTTTTATTTGTGTATTCTTCAGTTTCTTTCATCAATGTCTTATAGTTTTCAGTGTACAGATCTTTCACCTCCTTGGTTAAATTTGTTCCTGAGTATTTTACTGTTTTTGATACTATCGTGAATGGGATTGTTTTCTTTATTTCTTTTTCAAATAATGCTATTAATGTATAGAAATACTACTGATTTCTGTATGTTGATTTTGTATTAGGCAATTTTGCTGAATTTGTTGGTTAGAACTAACAGTATTTTGGTGACGTCTTTAGGGTTTTCTATATATAAAATCATGTCATCTGCAAACAGAGACAATTTTACTTCTTCCTTTCTGATTCAGATGGCTTTTATTTCTTTTCCTTGCCTGATTGCTCTGGCTAGGAGTTCCAGTGCTATGTTGAATAGCAGTGGTGAGAGTTGGCACCCTTGTCTTATTCCTGATCTTAGAGGAAAAGCTTTCTACCTTTCACCATTAAGTATTGTCATATACGGCCTTTATTATGTTGAGGTATGTTTCTTTTATACCCAATTAGTTGAGAGTTTTTATCATGAATGGATGTTGAATTTTGTCAAATGCTTTTTCTGCATCTATTAAGATGATCATATGATTTTTATCTTTCATTCTATTAATGTGGCTTGTCCCATTTATTGATTTGTGTATGTTGAACCATCCTTGCATCCCAGGGATGAATCTCACTTGATCATGTGCTGTTGAATTCTAGTTTTTCCAGTTTGCCAGTATTTTGTTGAGAATTTTTGCATCTATATTCATCAGGGATGCTGGCCTATAGTTTTCTTTTCTTGTAGTGTCCTTATCTGGCTTTGGTATCAGTGTAACCCTGGCCTCATAAAATGAGTTTGGGAGTGTTCCCTTCTCTTCAATATTTTGGAAGAATTTGAGAATGATTAGTGTTAATCCTTCTTTAAGTGTTTGGTAAAATTCACCAGTGAAATTATCTGGTCTTGGGATTTTCTGTACTGGGAGGTTTTGATTACTGATTCAATTTCCTTACTCATTATTGTTCTATTCAGATTTTCTATTTCTTCATGATTCAGTCTTGGTAGTTTTGTATTTCTAGAATTTTTCCATTTCTTCTAGGTTGCCCAATTTTTTGGTGTATAGTTGTTCCTTGTAGTCTCTTATGAACCTTTGTATTTCTGTGGTATCAGTTGTAATATCTCCTCTTTCGTTTATAGTTTTATTTATTTAGGTCCTCTCTCTTTTTTTCTTGGTTAATCTACCTAAGCTAAAGGTTTGTCAATTTTGTTTATCTTTTCAAAGAACTAACTCAGTTTTGTCAATCTTTTCTATTGTTTTCCTGTTCTTTATTTCTGTTCTAATCTTTATTATTTCCTTCCTTCTGCTAACTTTGGGCTTAGTTTGTTATTTTTCTAGTTCATTGAGGTGGAAAGTAAGGTTGTTTATTTGAGATCTTTTAATTTTCTTGTTTCACTATAAACTTTCCTCTTAGAACTGCCTTTGCAGTGTCCATAAGTTTTTGCGTGCTGTGTTTCCACTTTCATTTGTCTCAAGATATTCTTTTAATTTTCCTTTTGATTTCTTCTTTGATCCACTGGTTGTTCAAGAGTCTGTTGTTTAATTTCCATGTATTTGTGAGTTTTCCAGCTTTCCTCCACTTATTGATTTCTAGTTTCATACCATTGTGGTCAGAAAAGATACTTAGTAAGATTTCAATCTTAAATCATAGATTCTGTTAGGTCCATTTTGTCTACAATGTTGTACAAATTGGCTGTTTCTTTATTCATTACCTGTCTGGATGATCTACCCATCGTTGAGAATGGGGTATTAAAGTCCCCTACTATTATTGTATTGCTGTTTATTTCTCCTTTTACTTCTGTTAGTGTTTGCTTTATATATTTAGGTGCTCTGATGTTGGGTACATTTGTTACATCTTCTTGATGGATTGACCCCTTTGTCATTATATAATGACCTTCTTTGTCTCTTTTGACCCTTTATAACTTAAAGTCTCTTTGTCTGATATAACTACCCCCACTTTTTTTTGGTTTTCATTGCTTGAAATACCTTTTTTCATCCCTTCACTCTCAGTCTGAGTGTATCTTTAAAGCTAAAGTGAGTCTCTTATGGGCAGCATATTATTAGATCTTTTTTTTTTTTTATGGATTCAGCCATTCTCTGTCTTGGGAGACATTTAATGGGAAAATTTAACCCATTTTTGTTTAAAGTAATTATTGATAGCTCAGGACTTACTACTGCCGTCTTGTTAATTGTTTTCTGACTGTTTTGTCAATCCTTTGTTCCTTGCTTCTTATCTTGCTGTCTTCTTTTGTGATTTGCTGACTTTTTGTAGTGGTATGCTTTGACTACTTTATCATAATCTACAAAACTACACGTTTTTTCTTTGTGGTTACCATGAGGCTTACATAAAATATATTTGTAACATCCTGTGTTAAGCTGATAACCACTAGACTTCAATAGCATACATAAAGTTTATGCTTTTATTTTCCCCTCCTCACATTTTAGGTTATTGATATAACAGTTTACATATTTTTTATATTGTGTATCCAATAACAAATTATTGTAGTTATGATTACTTTTAGTATATTTATTTTTTAACTTTTAAACTAGAGTTGTAAGTGAATTATGCACCGCCATACAATATTAGAGAATTTGACTTTGACTGTATATTTACCATTAGAAGTGAGTTTTACATATATGTTCATATGTTTTTATGGTGTTAATTAGCATCTTTTTATTTCCACTTGAACAATATCCTTTAGCATTTCTTGTAAGGCAGGTGTAGTGGTGATGAACTCCCTCAGCTTTCGTTTGCTTGGAAAAATCTTTATCTCTCATTTATAAAGAACAGCTTTGTTGGGTATAGTATCTTGGTTGACAGTATTTTATTTCAATATTTTGAGTATATCATTCCACTCTCTCCTGGCTTGCAAAGTTTCTGTTGAGAAATTTGCTCATAATCTTACGGAAGTTCTGTTATATGTGATGAGTCACTTTTCCCCTGCTGTGTTCAATATTCTCTTTGTCTTTGACTATTGACAATTTAATTATAATATGTCTCAGCATAGCCCTTTTCAGTTCAACCTATTTGGGGTTATTTGGGCCTCCTGAATCTGGATATCCATTTCTTTCCCCAAATTTGGGAAGTTTTCAGCCACTATTGCTTTAAATATACTTTCTATCTTTTTCTCTTTCTCTTTCTCTTCTCCTTCTGTGACTCCCATGATGTGTATATTGTTTCTCTTAATGGTATCCCATAAGCCCTGTGGATTTCTTCACTTTCTTTCATTCTTTTTTCTTTTTGCTCCTCTGACTGGATAATTTAAATTACCTATCTTCTAGGTCACTGATTCATTCTCCTGCTTGGGCAAGTCTGATGATGAAGCCCTCTCCTGAATTTTTCAGTTCAGTCGTTGTATTCTTCAGCTTTAGGATTTGTTTGGGTTTCTTTGGTGGTTCTCTTTCTTTGTTGAACTTTTCAGTTTGTTCGTGCATTGTTTTCATTTAGTGTTTGTGTGTTCTTGTAGTTTACTAAACTTCATTGAGAAGATGATTCTGAATTCTTTGTCAGAAAGTTCATAGATTTCCATTTCTTTAGGGTCAGTTATTGAAGCTTTATTAGCTTCCTTTCTTGGTGTCATGGTTTATCTGATTCTTCATGATCTTTGATTCCTCCTCTTCCAGACATTACAGGTTCACTTTGGCAGAGACAGTCCTTCACCAGTCAGCTCAGCTTTGGGTTCTGAATGGGTCAACTGGTAGTGTCTTGGGCAAGGTGGGGCTTGCCTTCAGGGTCTCTATTTGGTCAAGGACACTGCCTGAGCTCTGAGGCAGGGGATGTGGCTGGCTGGGAGCAGTTGGCTAGGACTGCAGGCTTGGTTCTGTGCCCAAGCGTGGCTGTAGGATAGGCTCTGCAGTTGCCTGGATTCTCTAGTCAGGCTTCCTAGTTGGGCAGGACTGAATGCTACATTCAGCAGTTGGGTAGGGCTGTAAATTTGCTTTCCTGCTCAGGTGTGGCCATAGAACAGGCTCCATGGCTGGTATGGCTCATTGACTGGGGACTTGAATCAGACGGAACTGTCCACCAAGCTCTCTGGCCAGCCAGGACCACCGGCTCGCTCTGCAGATGGGTGGAGCTGCTGGCTGGGCTCTCCCCTTTGGTGCCACTGCAAGCTGGGCTGTAGGATAGGCCACACAGCCTCCTGGATCCTCTGGTTATGCTTTCTGGTCAGGTGGGACTGAGGGCTATACTCAGCACTAGGTGGGGCCATGAACTTGCTTCTCTGCCTGGGTGGGGTGTCAGAACAGGCTCCAAGGTTGGCACAGCTCATTGGCTAGGGACCCGAATCAGGCAGAACTGACCACCAATTTCCCTGGCCAGACAAGGCCACTGGCTTGGCTCTGCAGGTGGACAGAGCTGCTGGCAGGACTCTCTGCTTGGATGCCGCTATCAATGGGACTGTGGGATGGGTCACACAACCCCCTAAGTGCTCCAGCGAGGCCACCTGGCCAGGCTGGATGGGGAACTACATTCCATAGGACAGAGGGCTTTGAATCTGCTTCCCTGCCTGGGTGGGGCTGCAGAACAGGCTCCACAGCCACTGCAGCTCATTGGTTGGGGCCTTGAATCAGGCAGAACTGCCCAATAAGCTCCCTGGGCAGACAGGGTCACCAGCTTGGCTCTGCTGATGGGTAGAGCTGCTGGCTGGGCTAAGATTTTGGGAACATTTTACTGTGTGCCAGGCACTGTACTAAGCACTCTGGAGGCATTGCTTCATTGAATTATTTCAACAACACTGTAATCAGTGTTTTGGCAAATGAGAGAACTGAAATTGAGAGTAATGAGGGAGCAGTAATGTGGGTGAGGGAGGGAAGCTGGGATTCAAACGCAGGGCTACGTGACTCAAAAGCCCCAAGTTCTTAACCTCCATGCCTTTCTGTTTGTTATCTCAGAGTCCTTTGTTGGTCTCTGCACAGGTGCGATCATACAGGTTCTTAGTTCTGATTGCCGTGGCTTCTCCTTAGCTCTGCATCCTTTGTTTTGATCATAGACTTTGCTATTTCTATGGGGCAGGATGAAGGGAATCCTTATCTGCTGTGCAATTTCTGCTGTTACGCACAAACATCACAGACACACTTTAAAAAAAAATCTTTAAATGTACCAATATCTGGGGGATCTTCTTTAAGGTTTTTATTCCTATTTTAAAAATGAGTGATAATTCTGTTTTAATGACTTTTCACCCTTTTTTGCCAAAGATTCTATCCCCATATCAAGCCTCACGAAAACCTATTAATGTCCTTAAACGATAAGGGTAAGAAATCTCTCTTCTGCACTGAGTCCTCCTAATATCGGGCAAATGTGTTAGACAAGTCAAGTAGGCTGTAGGGAGGTGTCAGAGGCATAAATGAACTTAAAACTGGGAATAAGGTGTTAACTGTATTCAGTAAGACAGTAAAACTGTCTTACTTAAAACTGGGAATAAGGTGTTAACTGTATTCAGTAAGACAGTAAAGATCGAGATGTTCACTTTTCAGATAGGATGAAATGGAATGTAGATTAAAGGGATCACTTCATATTTGGTAAAAAATTATTTAGTTATTTATTTCCATGATCTCCACTCCTCATTTTGAGTTCTGATTTTAAAGTGGTTTTCTAAGTTGGAGCCTGATCCCCACCATTAATACTTACTTACCCCCAAGTACTTATCTTTTAATAGAGATGTATGTTACTGATCTTAGAATAAGGCTTATTTTTTATTGTGCATCCAGTTGTCTTGTCATTTGGAAAAATCAGTGGTCTATTTTGTTTTTTTGTTTTGTTTTTAATATCTCAAGTTTCTCTTTATTTTTTCCAGCTTTATTGAGGTAGAATTGACATCAGTGATGTATTTGAACCTTTCATGTAGCACAGAGGAATGATCTAGCTGCAGACCTTTTTTTAGGAACTACACATGTCCTGGCCCAAAAAAGAATTTTACGGCACTTCCTTTCTTCCTAGCCTTATCCGTGTCCCCCCAACCTCAATGCACACCACACTAAAGACCTGCTCCTCTTGGCCACTCAGGCCCCCTGCCAGCTCTACTCAGAGCCTGCTGCATGGATCTTGGTGAGCTTGTCTGGTTGGCCGCTATTTGTGAGAGAAGAAGGGCAGACTTGGTCCAGGAGGGGCACTGAATACAGTACTTCAGTCAGAAGGTCAGGATTTATTTATTTTTAAAGAGAGAATAAATTAAAGCAAACATGTTCTTATGAAGACCGTGGGTGTGTAGTTGGGGACCAGAGTGAGGTACCCCAAACCTGGAAATGAAGGAGGAGAGACCAACCTCAGAGCTAAGTGATGAAATCGACAGGAATTGGATCAAAGCCAAGTTCTTCAGAGTCAGCTTATCAACAGGGAGGTTCCTGGGCATATCTCCACAAAGGTGTGTCTCTTAGAAGCACGACTAGTCCACTCAAGGTCGGCAGGGAGAGAGATGATGAGAGGCCCTTCCAGGTACTTCCCAGGGAAGGCTGGCAGCACCAAACCTTACTAGGAGGGCCACCCTGCCGTGGAGATGGAGACCAAGCCATGCTGCCCTGAAACACATAAGCCACGCTCTCCCCAAAACTGCATGCCCACCTGGAGGAGGAGAACGTGCAAGTAGTGTAGTCCTAAGCCTCGTCCTCCCTGTGAGTGGTCTCTCTCGATAAATGGGCGTGCTGAGTTTCTACAGCAGTCATGAGGGCTTGCCTCATGGAACCCAGCCCCTGAGAGATGGAGGCACTCTCCACATGCCGGCAACACCCAGCTTCCAAGCCTGCAGGGCTGATGGACAGGCCCTGCACTGCCGTGGTTCTGCAGGCTGCCTCCTGGGGGGCCTGGCAAGAGCCGGCCAGCCACCCGCTTCAGCTCTCTGCCCAGCTGCCGCCTTGGAAAGTTGACTTCTACACCGGTGACTTGAACAGTTTTTCCTACGTTATGGGTCCAATTGTGTCCCCAAAAGATGTTGAAGTCCTAACCCCCAGTACCTGTGAATGTGGCCCTATTTGGAAATAGGCTCTTTGCAGGTGATCAAGTTAAGATGAGGTTGTTAGGTAGGACCCTTATCCAATGTGACTGGTGTCTTTATAAAAAAGGCAAATTTGGATACAGAGGGAAGATGATGTGACGATATAGAGAGAAGCCCATGTAAAGGCCAAGGAACGCCTAGGTTACCAGAATCCAGGAGAGAGGCCTGGAACAGGCTCACAGCCCTCCCAAGCAACCAATCCTACTGACACCTTGATTTCGAACTTTTAGTCTCTGAACTGGGAAACAATACATTTCTGTTGTTTAAGCTGTGCAGTTTCTGGACTTTTTTTACGGCAGCCCTAGGAAACTAATACATCCTGTGCCAGACTTTTCACCAGGGAACTCTGAATTAAAGCTGTTCATTACTATCCACCACTTAGCCCTCTTCCCTGACGTTCTCTGGCCATGGGGAATTTCTACCAGCAGGGACAGGTGTTCTACAGGGCTGAGTAAGTATCATCTTTTTTTTAAAGTTCTTTTCAGATAAAATAAGCCTTTCAGGCTACGTATACAGAAGGCATTAGCACCAAAAGATGTTCCTAAAGACAAGTTATAATTTACTTAAATGAGTGGTTAGCATTTTGCCCCAAACATAAGTAAACTTAGTCTGTTTATTTCAATGCTTTGTAAAATCCTAAAAATTTACTTTGGAATTTTTAACCACATACTAGCTTTCCGGTAAGGAAGTTCAAACATTTTAAACCAGTTGCACAAAAAATATGTTGTAAATTTTTAAATTAAATTTAAAATTTTCCATGTTTAATGTAAAAACAGCTGTCATGAATTATCTGATGGCTCACCTCCACAGGTTAAAGGCAGAAACGTTTGGTATTAAGCAAAAAAGTGACCATCAAATTTTGACCAAGTGAAAACATGGGATTACAATAAATGTAATGTATGCTTTTATCTATAATATTCCCTCCACTTGAAATAATTAACTAAATTTCTGAAATAGTCCTTGTTTCATAGTTTGACACACTTTTTTTCTAGACTTACATTTTTTATAAGTATTAATTCTGGAAACAACCCAATGAGGTTGACAGATTTTCTCCCATTTTGTGGATTGAAAATGCTGAGACCCTGGAAGGGTAAGCGGCTTGTCCAAAGCCACAAAGAATAAATATTGAGAAAGGAACGTGTATCTCTCACACCTTTCGTCTTCTTATTCTTTCCACAAATATTCATTTACCGAGAGCAGCTCTCTTGTTCAAATTCTTTGTCAGGTTCTCGCACACGCAGATCAAGGAGCAAAGTCCTTGCTTTTGATTAACATTTGTTGGATGACCGCTGTGCTGAGGGCTCTGACACACACTACTTCCTGAGACCACACCTGTGAGTCAGGTATGGCTAACCCCATATTACGGATGAGGAGACTGAGGCTCAGAGGGTTCTAGTATCCTGAACAATGTCACATAGCTAGTTCATGACTGATCTGCCTGAGGTTGGTACTGGACAAAAACGAAGTTTTTGTTTTGTCCATTGTCTTTTCATTATACCAGGCAGTCCCCCAAATGAAAAGAATTGTTGTTAAATTATTCCTTAGCCCCCACTATATGCCAGATACCGCATGAAGTCCGTTCACAGCTTCATCTCATTTAATCCTCTGAACAACTCTTCAAGGTAGGAGGGTTATTTCTACTTTTTCCAGCTAAGGAAACAGAAACTTAAGGCTGTAAATAAGGTGCCGTGGGCAGAAATTAGCAGAGGCAGAAGTTGAGCGCAGGTCTGACTTGGCTGAAAGCACAGTTTTGTTCTGCTGCACAGACGACAGTGCAGCATGTGCCAAGCATGATAAATGTCTCAAGAAAGTGCCATCAGAGCCCTCCGGGACTCAGAGGACGGAGACGTCACTCTAGTGGGGGCTGGGATGAGGGGATCAGGGTAAGCTTCACGGAAGGGTGGGCGCAGGAGGTGGGCAGAGCAGGGCGGAAGGACGGGAGGGCGGGGAGAAAGGCAAGAGTGACACACTTGACCTCACTGTCCCCTCAGCCCCCACCATCCTTGCGGGCCAGTGTGTGCTGGAAACTCTCAAAGGTTGACTTTGTACCTAATGTGAGAGACTGTAGATAAACCTGATGGTGAATGAAGAGGGAAGAGAGGGCGTGTGGAGAGAAAAACCCATAGAAAGTTTACCCCGGGAGCTGCCCTGGCGCAGCAGGCGGGGAGCCCCAGGCCACAGTGGAGCCGGCCACGTGTGGCCTCCCAGGTGGCAACGTCCCTTCAGCTTCTTCTTTTGGCTGGCCTCCTTCTCCGTGACTGCTCTGCAGATCTTTTTCATGTATATTTGCCTTGAAATAATCTTTCACGTGGTTCAGCCTTTCAGGGAGAGTAATGGTGCGGGGGGAGGGCTGCCCTGACAAGGCTCCCCACCTTTCTAAAGCTGTCGTTCTTATTTCTCTCCAGGGAGAGACAGGACAACTGTCCATTGCAAAGATCTGTTGAGTTGCTCACTGGTCTTAGAGTTTGCTGTTGTGACCGGCCCTCGCTGAGAAGAGCAGCGAGTTTGATGAAGTGACATCTTTTGGCCTGTCAGTGGAGAGCTGGGGAACATGGGTCCTAGGAAGGAGAGGAGAGGGGACGTGCAGGTTGGGGTATAAACCCAGAGTTCACCGTCTGCTCCCAGTGGCATTTTCTAGCTGAGGGACCCAGGGACACTTTCTCACCTTCCTGATGCCCCATTTCTCCGACTATAAAATAGTAGTAACACGAGTGCCTGCTCCAGACGAGACGCCGAGGACGGCGTTTGGCACAGAGCTGGTGTGTGATAGATGTGTGTTGTATCTGCATCTGAGTCAGGATGTTCTCCATTCGCAAGACTGTTTTTAGCATCTGTCTAACAACTGGTCCCTGATGCTAAAAGAAAATGCTTTTCGAGCGGCACTGAAAGCTGCTGGAATGGAAAGGACGCAGAGGTGCGTCACAGTCCTCAGGAAGTCAAGCTCACCAGGCTGCAGGGTGAGGCCGCGTCCTCTGGAGCCATCGATTAGGAGGTGAACGTGAACGTGGTGTACCCACTGACACACAGTCGTGCTGTGGGTGACTGCCGGCTGCACCCACAAAGCCTGGCTGATGCAGCAGGGAGCTCATCTGGCAGCTGCCCTCAAGCCAGCTGCTGAGCACCCTCAGAAAGACTGGCTAACAGTCCACGGCAGATAAGCAAAGACACGTAAAACCAGGGCAAACGGCCAGCGGGCCGGGCCCTGTCCAGCGGCAGCCTAGGCTCACCTGGAGGCTGGGCTGCTAACCTGGTGTGGCCCTGCCTGGGCTCTGCCCCTCTTTGGAGAGTGGAGTTTCCAGTTGTTTCTGCTCTTTGGGGGCTCCTTGCACTGTGTCCTGTGGGACTGAGCAGCTCTGAGTCAGTCTCCAAAGAGGGTTTCCCGTCAGACACCTCTGATTTTGGGAAGAATTGGGAATGAAGATAAGTGGCAGGTACTGCTTACCGGGCTAAAACACACAGGAATTGATCATTAACCCCAAACGAAGATGTTGATTCTTATTACAAGGAAAAACGCCTGTGTTTTAAGCAATGCTTTGCCTGGCAAGGTTGTACAAAGTGCTGAGGCAAACCCGGTCTTCCCAAGGAGCAAGTGATCCCTGTGAACGAATGAAGAAGACACACGAGACGTGAGAATTAAAATCAGGCCTTCTTTTCCCACGACCGTCTTACTTTTAATAGTTATTTAGAAGAAATCTGCGTCTTTCGCTTGGAATGTGCTGTGTCTTTGTTGGCCAGCTCTGTGTACCAGTCTGCCCGCCCGTTTCCGCTGGCTTGTCATGCTCACTAATTAGAGAGCTGCCGCCTGATTCACCTTGTTAATTAGAGGGACTTGCACACGGAGCCCTTCGGGCGGTGTGCAAGAGAGCCTCGCACCAGTGCCCCGAGAACGACGCGTCTGTGAAGTCATTCTTCTCATCTACCTTCTATTTTTCATTTGAAATGAATAAATCATTGAGATTTTCCTTGTGGAGTGAGAATGCAAGAATTCACATCTTTGTAAGATGTAAATTACATGTGATCAATAGGAAGGGATGGCTCCCGTATTGTACTTACACGATTTCCTAATTTACTTCTTGTCAGTGGATGAAAAATGGCCTGAAATGTGTGTCTCCTCTCCGTGGAGCCGTGTCCTTCATCTGCTAAAAGGGGGTGTTGAGTGGGAAACACGGCTGCTTCCTGGAGCTGGTGGAGCCTGTTTCCACCTGCACAGAGGGAGGGAGGCCCCGAAACCCGGGTCCCGGAGGACGGGGTTGGAGCAGCTCCTTCCCCCAGCCTCCCCCAGGCCCCGTCTGCTCAGGAAGAAGCAGGGCCCAGCAGGTAATTTTCATTGAGACATTCTTTTATAATAGAGACTCCCACTTAATTAAATCGAGATTTTAGATGTATTGCGTGTCTTTAAAAAAGCAAAAACATTTAAATACTGTTTTGGCATGGTCAGGCTGTGACCCCAGTCACAGAGCAGCCGTGCCTTTAAGCAACACGTTGCCTCCTTTTCCTCCTGCACAGGACACTTCGGAAAGTAGTTCCAGTGGCTTTCTCTCCTACTACTTGGTTAAAATTAAGTCTTATAGTGAAATGAGAATAGGAAAAGGCAGCAATTGCTCATGGGTTGAATGGAGGGTGGTATCAAAGTTGTAGCTTTCCCATAAACAGAGAGGGATGGGGCTCAGCCCCATGAAGTCTAGGTGTTTGCTGAGGAGCCTGATTCCATATCCCCATGATCAGTCTTTGTGGTTAATTAATATCTCAAAATGTTAACCTTTTTGCTCATCCATTGCATTTGCAGTAACCGTACACGCTCACTTGCAGAGATTTTGGCAAAAGATTTGCAAACATTTCTTTAGAAAAAGGAAAGAATTTTACACCTGCTTTTCCTGAGAAGGGCATAGACTAGGGTGTCTGTTTTCTAGAATGCTCTTTTCACCATTCCAAACATCTGATTTTGTGCCCACAAGCACAAATTGAACACCTGCTGCACGCAAAACACTGCCCCAGCCCCGAGGGAAACCCCAGCACACAGAGACCATCCCTGTCCTCAGACCCCATGTGTGGAAGGAGGAGAGAACCAGAGAAGAAGCAAATCCTTACCACACGGAATGGCAGGTGCTCTGGAGCCTGCACAGAGGAGGGGAGTGGAGACTGAGGTCACAGAGGGAGGGATGCTTTTGAGGGCTGCTGGGTGACAAGCAGAGTTTGCCAGGTAGAGAAGGCCTTGCAGGAAGGGAGCCCAGCATGCACAAAAGTGTGGAAATGCATGGCCCACTGCAGGGATGTGAGGGGCCGGGAAGGCTAGAGAATGGGTGTGTGAGAGGAGAGATTGCTGCAGGGCAGGGAGGCACCAGTCAGGTCCTGAAGGCCCACCCTCCACCGCGGATGTTACCGGGGTGCTTCTCACTGCAGTGTTACTGTTCACACTGTGACGATCCTCCAGCCCAGGGGAAGGGTAGAAAGGTCAATGTGTGGCTGCCCCAGCGAGTGTTCTGGCTCAGCAGGAGCCCATGCAGGTCTGGAGGACCCTGAGGATGATGCAGAAGTGTGCTTGGCTTCTTTGACACATTTGCCCTCTGCTCAGCTCCAGCCCTGTGTGCAGGGGCCACTGGACATAGGGAGTAGAGGGGGAGGTGATGTGGGTACTGGCCTGCCAAGAACCTCACAGCCAAAACAAGACACCTCTGTATAAACCTGCACGTGTCTGACCTTGAGAATTTTACTGAAGATCCAGGCTGCAGCAGAGCCCTCATGCAGTACTCCCCAGACACCGAGTTCAGTCCCTCAAACATGATTTGAGTACCTGCCCTTTGCTAGGGTCAGTGCGAATAACCAAGGATACAGAGATGGAAAAGACACCGTCCCCTGCCTTTAAGAAGCTTACAGGAGACAGGCAGAGGTGATGCGTATCTGCAGAAATGCAGAGAACCCGCTGCTAAGTCTCAAAGCAGCAGCCTGGAGAGGGAGCCGTCACAGGGGAGGTGGCACTGGCACTGAGTTTTGCAGGGTGAACAGGATTTGTGAGACTGAAGTGGTGGGGAAGGGTTTCTAGATGGGGAGCGGCCGGTGCAGAGCAATGTGGGAATGTGTGCGGTATGTTCAGGAGCTGTAAGGATTCATTCAGCCTCCGACTCAGGGAATGAGCCTGGAGGGTTTGCAGTAGGGTGAAGAGGACGGAGGGATTTAGGGCAGAGCGTAAAGAGGGTCATATTTGAATTTATCAAGGAGGCTTTTGCCAGCTCCCCTCCTCCACCCAGTTGGACAACATTAGGGGTGCTTTTCACAACACTTTGCAGGTGTTGTGTAAGGCAATGGCGGAGGCTCTTCTACCATCCAGGCAAGATCCAGCCAAGGTCTGAACCAGCACAGACTGAGAGGAGATTCTGAGGTCACACAGTCAGGGCTTGAGTGAGGGAAGGAGGCCCAGCTTAGAGGACTGAGCATCATCGTGAATTAATCACCTTCTATTCGTAGAGTCTAGCAGTTGCATCTCGTAGCGATGTGAGACTTCCTGCTTCACAGCTTACGGGTTTAGAGCCCTGGAAATGGAAGATCCAGCCACACTCCCACCTGCCGCCCAAGTGGTGCTGGATCCGATGATGAATTCCTCACCGCCAGAACACACCGCCCCTTCTCAATTGGTGGTAAAATGACAGTTGCAGGCTGCACCATCCCTCTCCACTGTATATGATGTGCCCTCTGTTTTTAAAAAACAAAGTCCTTCTTCCCTCTGAGGAGTGGTCAGGCTTGCGCCAGGCAGGAAGGAGAGCCAGGGGACCCAGGGCTGGAAACTTCTAACTCGGGAACCCCGGGGCACCACCTCAGCTCCATGAGGTGAAACCATCTTCTTCTTCTCAGACAAGTCCTGACTACGGGGTGCGCTTTCCAGAGGCCCCTAACGACGTCTTAATATGACTTAGGGAAGTCCAGCAGCCCCAAATCTGCTTAGTCCCGTCCCCCTGGGGAAGGCCGAGAGGCACGGCTCTACTCTGTCTCCAGGATGCTCACAACTGCCATTAGGCCCCGCCCTCTTCAGGGTTAGAGAAGATGCTTGGATTTCATCTGTAATCCTTCAAGATGCAGTCAGCATCACTTATGGATGCCAGGCACCAAGCTGGGCGCTGAAATGGTCTGTCAAAGCCCCAGCCCTCACACAGCCAGTGCACCTGGGAGAAGCTTCTCGGGACCACATGGTCAGGGTTTCTCACAAGGCGCATCAGTGCTCGGACAAAAACCTGTGTCTCCCTGCATTTAAAGAATGCCTCACCTCAGTGCCAGACTTTGTTCCTTTAGCAAGTCATTTGCTTCAGTAACATGGGTTACAAGACAATGAAGAGGTGAAAACACACACACACACACACACACACACACACACACACACACACACACACACACACCCTAGTGAAATGAAAGCAGTATTAAAAGAGCTACTGAGGTGCTGGCCGGTGGCGTAGCAGTTAAGTGCGCGCGCTCCGCTTCAGTAGCCCGGGGTTCCTGGGTTCGCATCCCCCGGCATGCACAGACGCACTGCTTGTCAAGCCATGCTGTGGCGGTGTCCCACATAAAGTAGAGGAAGATGGGCACGATGTTAGCACAGGGCCAATCTTCCTCAGCAAAAAGAGGAGGATTGGCATTGGATGTTAGCTCAGGGCTAATCTTCCTCATACACACAGAAAAAATAGCAACTGAAAGCCCCATAAGGCTTTCCCCCCATACGTGAGACCCTCTCAGACCCCCTCACCCCATGGGCCTCACCCTGCAGGCTGCTGGCCAACCAGCCATCCAGCCAGCCTCCTCCAGGTGGAGTGCCACCCATTGGTGCTCTAGCATCCCATGTGACAAGTCCCCAAGGGCAAAGTCTGGCCCACCTCCTGTTGCCCCCAGAGTCCAGCGACATCGGGCTCTGGGGGAGCCTCTACTGAGTGGTTAACAGATTCTCCGCACACTTAAAGATTTCCTCCTTTGCTTGATTCTAAAGGTAATGTGGGTTGATGGCAGACAGCTTGGAAAGTGCACAGCTGCTGAACTCTGTTGCAGGAACAACCGTTGCAGGTTGTTTAGGGCAAATATATGCTCCCCCCACCCCCAAACCCACCTATACAGTGGTCTGCTTCCATCTAATTGATTTTCCACTTTAATTCCTGAACTTTGGCTTCATTATCTTGTATTGGTTATTGTGAAATTAGCTCTTTTAACGGACTTCTTGGTGTGTGGGAAGCATTCTAAACTTTGTGCTGTCCTTCGCGATAATAATTAACACAAGAGCAGAAACTCCCAGCAGCTTGCGTTACCTAATGTGGCGAGGCCCACCTCCTTCTGGTGGGTGGTCTGGGATGCTACGACGCCAAGTAAGGTCGAGTTGGTACACACGAGGCAGACAAGCTGGTGTCACTCATACTCATGGATATCACAACAGTATTGATAACCTTGGATAAAGGCGCGTGCAGGCGTGGGCCATGGATGCAGGCATCCCAACCACAGAAGGCAGGATGACCTGCTGAGTGTTCCCAGCAAACCATGTACAAATCAGTGAATAGTGAGTCTGCCCATAAAATGCAGGCAGCATCTGATTTTTTCCTGTTGGTCCTTCGCTGGAGTAGGCCAAACAATCTTTAAATCTAAATTTAAGGACTCATTTTGGAACAACTTTAGCCCATATTTATATTTCCAAATTTGGTGACTGTGTGGCTGGCTCTGAAAATAAAAGGTTCGATGTTTTCTTAAGGGTGAGGACATATTCATAATCCTACAAGTATCTGTTGAGCCCTCCCTGCACGCCAGGTTCTCTGTAGACACCGGGGACTCGCCGGCATCTTTGAGGCGCTCACCGTCCAGGGGGAGACAGAGCCACGGGCGGGCACCATCCCTGCAGGGGAATTCGAGCTGGGACAGGAGCCAGTCCACCAGAAGTGTGAACCGAGAACAAAGGAGAGCAGGGGTTAGTCAGACAAGGAGCGTACTGGGGCGGGGGCGGATGGCCAGGGGAGCTTCCCAGCAAAGAGGTGAGAACAGGCAAAGGCCTGGGGCCAGAAAGGAGGGATGTGATCTAGCTGCTGGGCAGAGGCTGCAAACGGGCAGCCCACAGACTGCTTTGTGTGGCCTGAGATATCTTCTATTTTCTTTTTAAATTAGCTGCCAACATTTAAATACTGACAAGTTTCACATTCAAAACCAAACCAAAGCAAACCTGGACTTTTGGGTTCTCTTAAAAATCTGGCGTCTGCATTCCCACCTGACAGCAGTCAGCTGGAGCTGTGTCCTTCTGCACAGGGGGCTACGGACAGAGCTTTTCTGGCCCCCAAGAAAGATCTGAGCCTGAAGGTGTGGTGCAAAGTAGTGGGGGTGGGGGGCTTGGTTAGGCGGGGTG
This sequence comes from Ceratotherium simum simum, assembly GCF_057802395.1. NCBI lineage: Eukaryota > Metazoa > Chordata > Mammalia > Perissodactyla > Rhinocerotidae > Ceratotherium > Ceratotherium simum. The sequence goes on from NC_141932.1 coordinate 28,189,671, forward strand.
TCTTGCAGGCAGCAGAAAGCCATCCAAGGGCTGTGTGCGTGGAAATACCTGAGCAGGTTTGCCCTCCAGAAAGACGTCTCTGCTTATAGTCTGAAGAACGGATGATGGGGCCAGACAGGAGGCCACTCAGGGGCCACGCATGGGAGGGATGATGGTGAGACTTGTGGTGGCTACATAATGGCCCGCCAAAGATATCAGAGTCTAATCCCTGGGACCTGTGAATGTGACCTCATATGGCAAAAAAGGACTTTACAGACATGATTAAATTAAGGGTTTTGAGATGGGGAGATTATCCTGGATTATCTGCGTGGGCGCTAAAAATGCAACCACACGTATCCTTATAGGAGGAGGCAGGGGACATTTGACACCCACAGAAGAGAAGGCAGTGTGACCATGGCAGCAAAGATAGAAGAGACGCGGCCACAAGCCAAGGAATGCCGGCCGCCACCAGCACCTGGAAGAGGCACAGGACAGATTCTTCCCTAGAGCCTCTTTGGGGAGGGCAGCCCCATCCACACCTTGATTTCAGCCCACTGATTTCTAACTTCCGGCCTCCAGAACTGTGAGAGAATACATTTCTGTTGTTTTAAGCCACCAAGTTTGTAGTAATTGATTACAGGAGCCACAGGACTCTAACACAGACCATGTCAGAGACTAGGGGTAGAACCCACCAGACTGGGGGCTGAGTGGATGTGTTTGTCAGGGAATGGGAGGCATCTCGGAGGTCTCCAGGTTGGCTCCTGCTGAAAGCAAGCCTGAGACTCAGCTGTGGGTGCAGGAGTGAGCCCGGGACACAGAGGAAGAGCACAGAGGGAACAAAGGGGAAGGGAGAGACTCCTGTGAAGGGGCATGATGGAGCTGGCGCCTGCGGTGGGCAGAGAAATCATGTGGAATACTCCTCTGAAGGATGGGAGGCTGGGGCATTTATCCACTGGCTCCCATCTCCCAGTGCTTGATAGTGGCCTGTCGGGCTTCTCCGGAGAAACAGAGAAACCACTAGGAGGTATCTATATATATATGGACGTCATGTATACCTATATCTATATATAGATATATAAATAGATTTATTATAATGAATTGGCTCACATGATCACGGAGGCTGACAAGCTCCAAGATCTGCGGCCAGCAAGCTGGAGACCCAGGAAGAGCCAATGTTTCAGTTCAAATCTGAAGGCAGGAAAAAACTGATGTCCCAGTTCAAAGAGTCAGCAGGAGGAATTCCTTCTTACTCACAACAGGATCAGCCTTCTTGTTCTATTCGATCTTCAGCTGATTGGATGAGGCCCACCCACATTAGGGAGGGCAATCTGCTTTACTCAGTCTAGATCCAAATGTTAATCTCATCCAAAAACACCATCACAGAAACACCCAGAATAAGTTTGACCAAATATCTGGGCACTCCGTGGCCCAGTCAAGTTGACACATAGAATTAACCATCATATTGGCCCAGGGGCATTATCCCTCCATCCCCTGCTTATTGGCCTCTTGTGGCTACTAAAAATCTGATGGATGCTGAGGTGTGCATGTGAGGTGGGACCCAGGCCGTGTGCACAGGACCATTCTCGATTGCTGTGCTGAAATCAAGTGTGCCCGTGGATGCACCAGGACACAGAAGGCATCTGGCCCAGGCTCCCTGAGTGGGTGGGGGACCACGCTGAGGCTTGTCAGCACTGGGTCGGGTTTACATGCCCTGGGGCGTCCAGGCAGGCGGAGACTGAGGCTCCTGGAGGCCTGGAGTAGGGTGAGGTGACACTCCTCGTCTTGGTGAGAACAGCTGTAGTGGAGCAAAGGGGCAGAGTCTAACCACAGTGGGTGGGGGATGGATGTGGTGAAGGAGCCAATAAGTGAGGACAACTCCTTCCAGGAGGAGAACCGAGGACAGAGGCTGAGGGAGACGTGGAGTCAAAGGAAGACCTTTTTTTAAAAAAGACGATTCCATCAGTCAGTCAGCAAACATTCCTGAGTGCCTAATCTGTGCTATCCCTGAGGATGCAGCAATTACCCACACAAACTAAGCTTCTGTCCTCGGAGAGCAAACATGCAACAAAAAATAAATAATTTCAGATGCTGTAAACGTGACAAAAATAATCTCGGATACTGATAAGAAGCATGAAAAAATAAATTGGGGCGATGTGATGGAGAGTGACAGGGCTACTGTCAGCTGGACTGGGGTGGGAAGGCCTCTCTGAGGAGGTGACACTGCACTGACCATGGTGGTGAGAAGGACCCGCTGGGCAGAGAAGTGGGGAGGTGTACTAGTGTAAAGGCCCTGGGGCGGGTGTGCAAGGGACCGGGAGACAGTCGTGTGCCTGCGATGGGAGAGGGCCAGTGGAGGCAGCGGGCTGGGAGGCTGCTGGGCACCCAGAGCCATGCAGACTTGAGGTGAGTCTAGGTGCCATGTGAAGCCAGAATGACATGATCTGATTTACATTTTTAAAAGGTCACTCTGGCCTTCCTGGGGAGAAGGGGCTCAATGAGGAGAAGAGCGGAGACAGGGAGGCTGGTGGAGAGGCTGCAGTGATCGTCCGAGCTGGGGACGGTGGGAGAGGTGAGACGCGCGCAGTCAGGCGTGCGGTCTGGACTTCCGGTTATCATCCCTCTAGGATTACGATGATACACGGAAGGATGAAATTACCATTTCCAAGGTTATTGTGCCACAGCAGTGATGGAAGTTGTTGTATTAAATAGAGTAGAAACTTGACAATTGCCTAGCGGCGGTTCACAGGTACCACGCTCTATCAGGTGTGTGTTAACAGGTATTTTCCTTGTTTAAGAGGCTCCATCAGTTAATGAGCTGTTGTGACTGGATCATGGGAAACATAATTGCAATAGGGGTAGACTTTTCACACAGTGACTGGATGGAGCTTTCAGAGGGCGAGTGCTCCCCTGGGTGAGAGTAAACGGCCCGGGTTGGGAAGACCTGGTTCTGGGGACAGTTAGTCCTGCTGCCCTGACCCTCCCCGAGTCCCTCCGGGGGACGGATCTGAAGGGCGGATTGAGATGGCTCCCCATCGGAAGATGGGGCCGCACAGAGGCTCTTCTGTCAGCCTCTGGGAGCCGCAGCGGGAGGGCGGAATGTGGGGAGGGCGGTGGGCCGATGTGGGGGCAAGCGCGTCTGCTCACCTTATGCCCCCGGGTGGGGAGGAGGGTTGGAAGGCCAGGGTGCCAGAGCTGTGCCTTGAGAAGGGGCCGCAGGGGACCAGCTGCCCAGAAAAGGGTGCGAGTCTTGCGCTAGACCCTAGTGACCTCAGGAAAGCCTCTAGGGGGAATGTACCATTTATTCTCTGGATTTGGGGGAGAACGTGCGTTCACTGAAGTTCAGCATAGGTAAAGTGGCATGAAGAGGCCGGATCCCCGCTCCTCTCCTGACGCTGGAGCCCTGGCAGCAGGTCTCCCGCTGCCTGCGGTGAGTGATGGCCTCGGAGGAAAAGTCCCCGCTCTGCCTCTGCGAGCCTCAGTTTCTTCAGCTGTTAGGTGGGAACAACCCCGCCCATCCGGAGTCCAATGAGGACCAAGTGGAGGAAAGGGCAGGGTGGGTGTGCCAACTTCGATGAACCTTGAAGACCTGTTATGCTAAGTGAAAGAAGCCAGACACAAAAGCACAAATATTGTATGATTCCACTTAGATGAGGTACCTAGAATATGCAAACCCATAGAGACAGAAAGTAGAACAGAGGTTACAAGGGGCTGGGGGAGGGAGGAAAAGGGAGTTATTGTTCAAGGGCTACAGAGTTTCTGTTTGAGACAATAAAAAAAAAGTTCTGGAGGAGCCGGCCCGGTGGCGCAAGCGGTTAAGTGCGCGCTCTCCGCTGCGGTGGCCCGGGGTTCGCCGGTTCAGATCCCGGGCGCACACCAACGCACCGCTTGTCAGGCCATGCTGTGGCGGCGTCCCATATAAAGTAGAGGAAGATGGGCACGGATGTTAGCCCAGGGCCAGTCTTCCTCAGCAAAAAAAGAGGAGGATTGGCATTGGATGTTAGCTCAGGGCTGGTCCTCCTCACAAAAAAAAAAAAAAAAAAAAAAAAAAGTTCTGGAAATGAATAGTAGTAATGTGCACAACAATGTGAATGTACTTAATGCCACTGAACGGTACACTTAGAAATGGTTAAAATGGTACGTTTTATGTTATGGATATTTGACCACAATAAAAAAAAAAAAAGAATAGGACCTTCTGATGAGACTGAACTGGGCTTCCTGGCACTGCTGTGGATGTGGCTGGACCCGGGCCCAGGCCTGGCCCCCACCACCAGGGGAGGATGATGACTAAACGTAGACAATTGTGAAAAGAACTCAAGTATATTAAAGCAGAACCACATCACCGTGATCCTCATAGTTATCTATGCATTTTTTCTTTAGAAGGTTTTATATAATTTTATACCTGGGTTTTGTGGTGGTGGCTGTTTGGCATTGTTTCACACACATTTTCTCCTATCACTGGAAACTCTTCATAGAAAACACTGCAATTGCCATTAATATTCTGTCCAATGCCATAATTCCCTTGATCAATCCCAAAATGTTGGATATTTAAGTTCGCTACGATTTTTCTCATTATAAACAACACAGTGATGAACATCTTTGTGCATAAATCTCTATGTACACCCCGATTATTTCCCTGGGATAGATTTTTAGAAGGAGAAATACTTGGGTGGAACACTGAGCCCTTACAGAGGTTTGCCCCGTGGTGGCAGGTCGACTCCCAGAAAGGCTGTACTTTGGCACCGTCGTCTGGCTGACCTGCGTGCCCTTCCCTCGGTGTCCAGCCCACTTCCTGTGTCCCAGCACCACTGACCCCACACAGAGGAAAGGGTATCTTGACTTAATATGCATCACTCCTGAGAGAGGAGCGCCTAATCCGCTGCCGGCCCTCGTGGAGCCCCTGGGACACCAAGGCCCTGTCAGTACCGACCTGAGAGGGTGGGACTGAGAGATGGAGCCAATGTCAGAGACCATCCCCAAGCAGAATCACTCTCCATGCTGTGGCAGCCTTGCTTCTCATAAGGTCGACTCAGCCTGGAAGAGACAGAGGCCCTCCAGCCCCCAGGGGGAACGTTTGCCGTTCAGCAAGTGTCATTTTTGCTCAGTGCCTTGCAGGTTCCTAGGGAGGCAAAGGGAAAGAGATTCTCTAGGGGTGTGGAAGAGAGGAAGGGGCAGATTTGGAGAGCGGGCACAGCCAGCCCCTGCCCTCGGCTCTTTCAGAGGCGCTTGTGCTATTTCACCTGGAGCAGAATGGGGCACCCAGACACCCTACTGTCCTTCTCCAGCTGGCTCTGTGCCCCTCTCTGCCAGTTACCTCCATGTGACCTCGGCCACATTTCTGAACCTTGCTGTGCCTCAGTTTCCCCATCAGTAACAGGGGGCTAATAATACTTATTTCCAGGGGGTGTAGTTATGGATGTCAAAGTGCCAGGCCCAGCCCTGTGTGACTGAGCAGCACAGAGTGTGCCGGCCACCCACTCTCCCTCTGCACTCACGGGACAAGCAGACCTTCCTCCCCCCAGACCACTCCACCCCGCAGGGTGGAGGCCCTTCTCCCCAGTCCTCAGGTCAGAGGGCATGTTTGCAGATAGTGTCTGCAGTGCCCGCAGGGCGGGGGCATCTCGGAAATGAGAGTTGACGCTCGGGAGCTCTGGGTGCCCTCTCTTCCCTATCCTTCAGCAAGATCCCTTTCTTGGTGCTCGTGGGCCCTGGAGCCCACCCAGCCCCAGAACATCAGCTCTCCAGAGTCCCCACTGCGTTTGAGGCCTTTGCTTTCTTGGTGACCATTTTTAGCAAGTAGACCTCGTCTTAATATATTCAGCAGACATCTGATCATTGTGATAACCCTGATGGGTGGTGAGCAGGGCAAATTAGCTAAAAGATGATTGATTTTTTTTATGCGCAATTTTATCTTCAACCTTTCCTAGCAACGTGCAATACCAGAGTAATAATTTCTTCTCCCAGGTATTTGCCAGTATCGAGATTGCACATCTATTTACGGTTGCCTGGAAGCCTCATAATTACAATACAGTCCAAGTGTCCATTTTCTTTCCCTGACTACAAATAGGGATCAATCGAATTTTAAATGACCGCTCCGGGGCTCGCTCCCGATCATGACCTTTGTAAACGATCAGAGCTCACCACTGATGCTGTCCTCCAGGAAAAAGCGAGTGGGCAGAGCTTTCCAACTGGCATTTAATCTGGACATGGGCCAAAGATATTCCAGGTGAAAACCGGCCATGAGCTGCTGGTAGAGAAAGGTCATGTGGACGGTCTCCACGCCCCCTGGGCACTTCCTGTGTGTCCCCCCGTTTCTTTTGTCTGAGTCCTGGGTTCTGTGGATGTCTGGTTGCTCCAAGCCTATTGAATTCAGAACATCCTCGAAGTTTTAGACCCACAGATAAAAATTGTTATTTGTCAGGAAGAAGTTTCTGTCTTTCTTTTTTTAATCACTGAATTTGGTCTCAAATGGTAAGCTTTAGATTGTGAAGCCCGAGAAAGAAAGCCGCAGGGTAAACGATTCACACTGAGGAAGCTGGGACCCGGCCTTGCCTGGAGCTCCTGTTTACTGCCCCCGTCGTCGCGGAGCCAGGGTTCTGACTCAGGCTGGAGCCAGCTGCAGTGCGTTGGAGCCTCCGGAGGCCCCTGGCGCCGCCTGAGGGCAGACAGCTGCAGCCGCGCAGAGCCCCCTGGAACATTTCAAGGGTGAGGGGGTGTCGGGAAGGCTGTTCCCACACACCTCCCCCAGAATCACATGCCCCTCTTGATGACAATGAAAGGCCACAGGGAGGGCGAGAGAGCATCCTGTGTTTGGCTGCCAACCCCACCTCAGTTTCTCGAACGGTGGCTGTTAGGAATGAGTTCGCCTCCTTTGGATGTGGTCAGGGTGTTGATGGTGTCATTGAGATACACTCTCGTCGCCCTTGCCTTTCCAGAGTCTTAGTCTAAGCAATAGCAAAATGTTTCCTTCTGGGCAGTGGTTTTTGGCTGTCTGCTACTAACGCTGTCTTGGGTTTCTTTGAGTATCCCTAAGCCCAGCCTCTGCACCCACTGCTTCTCTCTACGCCCTCCCTGCCCTCTCCAGCCAGGCCAGTCTCCCTGGGACTGACCCTCCTCGGCACCGTGCATCAGCTGCTACCCACGCAATGCCCCAGAACACTCCACCATCACCCTGCACTTCCCCTGGTCCACTTGGATCCAGCCCCACCTCTGTGCCGGCTCCGCAGAGCGCTCCAGGCAGCAAAGATGGTACCTGTTCAGGACGCAGACAGCAGGTACCCCTGGCCCCGCCCCAAGCATCTGAGTGTGTCTTTGTAGACACCATGGCGCCTTGTCATGCCACTCCCCGGAGAAATCTTGTTTCCCCTCCAACCCACAAGAATTCTCTTTGCCCCTGGCTGCCTGAGGTGCCAGGAACAGAAGAGGAAACCTGGGGAGCGAATAAGTTGAGATGTGCCAGGAAATCAGGCTTGATACCATGGTTGGCCCGCCAGTGTCTCTCTGTGGTACAACTGCTAACGGAATTCTCACAAAAGCACCAATATCCCCAGAAACAAAAGCTATCATCAAGAGTTTAAGATCTAAAATCACATGAAGAGTCTCAAGCAAACCACTGTCTTGGCCTGCTGCAGACGTCTCTGGAAGGTGCGTGCTGAGGCTGTGTTCCCCCCCATGGGTCACGGGGACACGCGTGTTGGGAGTCATATAGTAACTTACAGAATTTGGAGGACAACTTTCTCTCTTTGTCGCAGATGCAGAAACAAGAGGAGGCTGCGCTGAGACAGAGGCAAGCAACCGGGCAGCACCGCCGCCACCAGCCCTTGAAAGCAACAAGCTGACTCACCTGAGCTCTTTCTCCAGGTGGAAGGTGAGCAGCAGCCAGTGTGCACGTGCAGTTGCTTCCAAGTCTCGTGCCTAAGCCTTTTCTTCTGTTTGGTCTTTGAAATGCAGCGAAAACCTGTTTCCTTTGTCCTCGCCCTTCATTTAGAGAACAAGAGAGTGTAGTCTCACAGGCTGGGGCTGAAGTCGACGGCCTCTCGGCTGTCCTAACTCGGTTTCAATGTATAAATCCTAGCAGGCCCCAGTACTGAGCACGGCATATTTCAGGATGTTTCTGTTCTGGTGCATCCAAGGATTACAGTTGGAAGCAATTGATTTAATTCTCAAATACCATGTCAATCTGGAGGCATGAGATGTGTGCTGCATGCTGTCAGGACGGGATCTAAAATGTGTCCCTGGGCCCAGCAGCAGATCTGAGCCTGGAGCCAGAAGCCATGGAGCTGCCATCCCAGAGCCCAGACATCACCAGGCATTAGGCCCCGGCACAGTTCAGGCTGGTGAACCATCCTGACGGTGGAAGATGCCTCTGCATCTTTCTTTGCAGAGGTACTTTTTGTTCCCTCCCTGAAGAGCAGCGACATTGCTGATTTCAGTTCAGTTTATTTTCCCACTGTTAACATGTGTACATGGAAGTGTTTTTGAAGATGCTTGCATTAGTGTCATGTTTTACAGATGATGCATAACAGTAGGATTTAGGTGAGAATCTTTAGTGCAGAATCTCTTGCTCCTGGTAATGAAGGAGGTGCACGGAGTTGCAGTGAGGTATGGTAATTGATCTCACCACGGGCAAGTTGTATCTCTGGAATTTCACCTTTGTCTTGGCACATAGAGTATTAGTAATTATTCTGATTAGAATAATGGCCTGCATTTTTAAAGTGTATAATTTGCACTTAAAGTCTCTGTTGAACCTCCATGGTAATGTCACTTTTGCAGAGTTCTCCTGATGCTACAGACATCCAGAAGACCCGAGTGAAGACACAGGAGTCTGCTCGTGGGCAGAAAGTGTTATCCCCGCTTCTAGCATCCTCCGGGACATTCAGTCAGGAATCTGTGTCTGTAAATGATGAATGTTTGATTGGGAGATTGGTTAGTTTTTGAAATTCTCTTCTGAATCCTAATGTTGAGAAAGGAGAAAGCAGTGCCTAAGTCCCAAGATTCTGGAATAATTGACTTGTGTGCTCAACGAAATATAGTGTGCAGGGATCTCATGCCCAGGCCAACTGGCATGGACAAAACCAGCAAAGAAGATGGCTCTCATGAATGAGAACTGAGCTGAGGTGGGCGCAGCAAACAGCCGTATTTCCCAGCGTGTGTGCCACGAGACAGCCATGCTGTAGCAACAGATGGAAGGGCGCTGAGGGACAAAGGGTTCCATCGTCAAGGATGTTTGGGAAGTACGGGGTGGAACCATGTGAGACAGGCTTCTTTACTAACTTGCACTGTGTATCTCCCAGAGAGGGACATGATCTCTCCCTGCCATCCTGGCTCAGGCCTCCATCCCCGCTCACCTGGACAAATGCAGCAGCATTCCACCTAGTGCCTTGTGGTTCTTTAGTCCTCCATAACCCACTCTCCACACACAGCCAGAGGGGACCTTTTAAACAATGATTGGGCATGTCACTCACCAACTTAAAGCCCTCTAATGGTTTCCCATTGTGCTCAGGATAGACTTCAGCTGTAATCGTAGCCCAAAGCCTGCCCGCCATTACCCCTGCCTTTCCTTTCCACCTCTCCTGTTGCACTCTCCTTCCCAAAGGCTTCAGCCACCCTGGCCTCTTCCAGTCTTTGGAAGGCCTCAAGGCCTTTCTTGCTTGAGGACCTTTGTACTTGCTGCTTCTCTGCCTGGAAACTTCTTCCCTCTGATCTCCATGGCTGGTCTCCTTGTCATTCGGATCAGAGCTTGAAACCACCTGGGAGAGGTGCTTTCCCCATCACCAGCTCTCTCCTGCCCCCCACCCCCTGTCACTGTATATCATTAACACTTATTATTTTCTTTATAGCATTCATTGTTCTCTGAGATTATCCTGTTTATTTACTGCTTTATCTCTCCCTGCCTGAGTGTGTGTCTCATGAGGATAAATCAGTGGCCCAGTCTATCTCATTCACACTGACCCCTTATGTTTAGAACCAGGCCTGCGACTTGGAAGACTCTCTACCAATACTTGGTGAGTAACAGAATGAGCAGCGGGCACGCGTTTGTTAGAACCTGGTGAGGAACAGTGGAGGCCGCAGGCCCTCATTGATCCGAGCTGTGTCCTTACACGTGCGGCCCTGCCCAGGGGAAAACCTCACCATTTGAATGTGCTCAATATTTGAACATTGATGAGAATCCAAGGGCTCTGAGCTGGAAGGCGTTCTGACAGTGCCCCCTCACATCCCCAAATCTGGGTGTCTCAGGGGTGGGGATGCGTGTCAGGTGCCCCTCCGGTCACCTGGTCCTGGTGACAGAGGCCTGTCCTGCTGCTTGTGCTGCAGGCAGAGTCCTTTTAGGATGACAGGGCCTCTCGTGGCTCTGTCACCCCACCACTGTTCCTGTCTCTGGGAATTTGCTCTCCCTCCCTTTTCTGACCCCGTCACTGCAGGTGTGAGGGCTCATTTCACCTAAAAGGCCCAAGAGGTTTAGGAACATGAGTGTCCTTGAGAGGGAGCGCTGGGGGAGCAGAGAGGGCACAGGGACCCTGGCTCGTCTTCCTCTCCTCGACTGTGAGCCACCAGTATCACCAAGCCTGGAAATGTCTTCTAGCTCGAGGCCTCCGCTTCAGCTGACGCAGGGGATGGCAACAGTGGTGTCAGAGCCCTAGGAGTCCCCACCACGGAGGGGGCTAAAATGACGCCAACTTTCTGGACATAGCTGGGACCCTGGCCTTGTCAGATGATGGGGCCTCGGGGGTTCAGCCTCCCACCTCATCCAGAGGATGCCAACCTGCCCCCAGGCCCCCATGCCCACACCTGCACACCTGCCCAGAACCTCATTCCCACCCTCTGCCCTCCCATCCTCGGTCCTGCCCCTCTGGCCTCCCCGGTACCTTCCTCTTCTAGACTTCCGGAGTCATCATCCACTAATCAGGGATGGCCAGTCTTGCTCATTCTTCTCGTTTCTTGCCTCCCGCCAAGTTCCAAGGCCTCTGGTGGCCCTTCCCCCATCCATCTCTCTGTCACCTGTCTCTTCAGCCTTCCTCAGCTGAGTCCCACACGCAGCAAGCAGCCAGAGAGAGTGTGGTGTGTTATGGCGAACCTTAGACTATTCTGCGAGTCGGCGAGGGAAGATATATCAGCATAGTCAAGATTTTCCCTTCTAGTCAAACTCTTTAGGAAGCAGGGTTTTCTAAATGTTTACAACCACCAGGCTGTAAAGCAGGCACAGCGACAGTGCCAGCAAATCTGTGAAGACCCTGTTTGTCTCTATGGTGTGAGGGCTGTTTCCTCAGCTTGTGAGGAATCTCGACAGATGAAAGTGGCCAAAAGCCCTCGCAGGAGGAGGCAGACGTGAAATGTGAATATCCTTATTCACAGAAAGGAGCATCTTCAGGACAGACACCAGTGCCCAGTGAAGGGGAAATGGCTTCAAAAACAGACATGGGCCCCTGGGGTGCTTGTTGTTCTCTGTGGGCCCGGGGCTCTCTGAGATGTTCAGCTCTGATGGAGACGTCTGTAAATGGTGTCCTGCAGGATCCTTGGCCAGAAATGAGAGCTGGGCTTCAGGGTCTTGGGTGGGAGCGCCACACCACTAGCAGGAGCACCAGTCACGTTGCTTTTGCAATTCGAGGCACATGAGCCTGTGAGACAAAGGAACCCCTGCTGAAGTTGAGTTCACAATAATAAATTACAAACCCCATCAGGGAGAGTCTGCGGCAACAAACAGGAGAATCGGCATTCCAAGAACCGCAAATTATAGAAAGAGATTCTCAAATGTGTGTAAAATATTTAGAGATCATTGAATATGGATCCCCTCACTTTTCCGTATGTTTGAAAGCAATTATAAATTTTAAAAAGAGAATCAAAGAAGGAGGGAAGTCAACAGTTGAAGCAAAAAAGCGACAGGAATTTTGATTGGAAACTGGAAGCTACACCTGCTAACACCCACCCCTTTCATCCTGTCTCCCTTTCTTGCTGGTCATCTATGCTGTATAAAGCCAATTTGCAATCCAGGTCAGCAATCAGAGCGGTATGTTATAATCTCTATTTGAAACTCCTGAAACAATATGGCGTCTGTCTTGTCAAACAAAAATACAAGAATTTATTTCTCGCGAATAGATAGAACAGGTATGAATTTTCTTTTTGCTCAATCAGAAGAAAGTAAATGGATCCATATGAGTTCCTATTCACTTCTACTCTATAGCAGCCAGACACTTAATTTCCTTGGGATGCTATCCATAAACAGAAGTTGCTTGTTGCCATGGATTTCTGCTCTCAAGATTTTTTTTTCCTTGCCTTTTCCAAGATTTGAGCAAAGCCAGTCTAGTTGAGACATAAGTGAATTATTTTTAGTTCTTTGAATGGTTTTTCATGAACTCTTTTCTTCCTTTGGCCCCAGGCCCACTGGACCATAAAAGGGATTTTAATACTAAGGTTGGAAAAGGAAGAGCGTCTTTGCTGGGCCACTTATCTCCATGCTTGCCCCTTACCAGCTAGAACCCTGGGCACCCCAGGAAACAGGAAGCCCTTGCTCTCATTTACTGGGTTCCTTACAAGGAACACATTATTTTTCAGACATCCCAAAGGAACTTCAGACTAAGCACATTTCAACAGAGACCTCTGGATTCTCCTCGTCGTTGGCGAGGACCACGGAGCCAGAAGCCCCACAGTCATCCCTGACTCCTCCTCCCATTCATCTTCCGCCCATCACTCACCCGCCCTTTCCATTCTACTTCTCAGTAGAGTATTCCAAATGGAGGGTGTATTTTTCCCTGAATTGGTTTGGGGCTGACTTGGAGATCAGAAGACCCAGCCCCAGTCCCAGCAGGTCTTTGCTCAAGTCTTACTACACCAGAAAAACTTTCCTTGCAAAGTTCCAGCCTCCACTGCCAGCCTCGGCAGCATACCTTTCCCGGCCCCCACCTCTGGGCAGAGCAGTGGTGCAGGGATACAGAAATGCAACCTGTACGTAGACCTTCCTCAGAATCTGTCCTTTTCTTGGAACCAGATGCGAAGAAACAACAGTGCAGCAGAAAAACATTAACTGAAAATGAGTAATAATTCCAAATTCTCGCTCACCCCTTCTTTTTTCCCTCTGCTCCCCGTAACCTGAGCAGTAGAATGGATTTCCCTTCTCTTCTCCTGCCCTTCCTGTGGGGGTGGGAATGACACTGGGGATGGGGACAGAAGTGACCCCCCCGCTCTCAAGCAGGAGTATTTCTGCTCCTGCCTCTTTCCTTGATAAGATCAACTCTCCTCATGGCTGGAACGGAATCAGGAAACATGAAGGGAATCAGCGCCTCCTTAGGGGAGAAATCCCTGTCATCTCTGCCGGAAAGAAAAACTTGCCGTCTTTCCAGAAGGATTAGATCTCACCCGCCACACGTGTTGTGCGTGTTTTCAACTGCAACTCAGCCCTCAATGATTATTATTTTCACGTGGGGTGTTCCAAATGTTGATGGTCTGGTTCCACCCCTTGGGTTTGCAATTAAAAATAGGTCTTCATAGACCTAAATATAAAACACAAAACTATAAAACTCCTAGAAGATAAGCTAGGGGAAAATCTAGGTGCCCTTGGATTTAGTGATGACTTTTTAGATATAGCACCAAAAACACGATCCATGAAAGGAAGAATTGATAAACGAGTTCATTAAAATTAAAAACTTCTGCTCTGTGAAAGACACTGTTAAGAGAATGAAAAGACAAGCCATAGATTAGGAGGAAAATCTTGGCAAAACACGTATCTGATAAAAGATTGGTATCCAGAATATACAAAGAACTCTTTAAAATCAACAATAAGAACACAAACAACCCAATTTAAAAATGGACAAAAGATTTTAACATATAATTCACCAAAAAATAGCAAAAGAAGATATGAAAGGATGCTCACCAGGCAATTGCAATTTAAACCGAAAAGGAGATACCACTACTCACCTACTAGAATGGCTAAAATCTGAAACACTGACACCACCAAATGCTGGCGAGGATGTGGAGAACAGGAACAACTCTCGTTGCTGGTGGAAATGCAAAATGGTGCAGCCACTTTGGAAGGCAATTTGGTAGTTTCTTACAAAACTAAACATACTCTTACCATATGATTCAGCAGTTATGCTCCTTGGCATTTATTCAAATGTGTCGAAAACTTATGTCCACACAAAAACCTGCACATGAATGTTTATAGCAGCTTCATTCAAATTGCCAAAACTTGGAAGCAGCCAAGATATCCTCCAAGAGGTGAATGGAAAAACAAACTGTGGTACACCCATGAAATAGAATATTATTCAGCACTAAAAAAAAATGAGCTGTCAAGCCGTGAAAAGACATGTAGGAACCTTAAATGCATATTACCAAGTGAAAGAAGCCAATCTAAAAAAGTTTACACACTGTATGATTCCAACTATACAACATTTTGGAAAAGGTGAAAATATGGAGAAAGTGAAAAGATTTGTAGATTTTAGGGTTTCAGGGGAGAGCGGGTGGGGAAGAATGAATAAGTGGAACACAGCGGGTTTTCAGGGCAGTGAAACTATTGGATATGATACTGTAATGGTGGATACATGTGAAAACGATACTGTAACGGCAGATACATGTGAAAACCCATAGAATATACAGCACAAAGAGTGAAGCCTAAACTTGTGTAACTATTACTAGTTAATAATAATGTATCAATATTGGCTCACCAATTGTAACAAAGGTACCACTCTAATGCAAGATGTTAATAATAGGGGAAACTGTGTGGGGGTGAGGGAGTATACAACTCTCTGTACTTTCTACTCAATTTTTCGGTAAACCAAAATTGCTCTAAAGAATGAAGTTCATTAATTAAAAAAAAAAAAAAAAGGTTCTTAAGGGCCAAGGGCCCCCAGAGTCTGCCTTGTTGTAGCTGAGGTCCAAAGCAATGTGGGGACGTTTCGAATGGACTCCTCACATCAACCAAGAGCAAGAGTGTACTAGGTGTTCTGGCATGCTTGCCTAAACAACTTTAAACTCTAGTGATAAAGATATGAGTTTTCTATCAATCCATCCAACTGGCAGTACATTTTTAGACTTGACCAGTGTAAAACCCTGGATAGAAGACACAGTCACCTGTCCTGCACGCTGTCTGTGGTGTGTAACCTGATGCCCGGGGTGGGGGGGTGCCGCCCTCATCCTGTCCCTGCCCTCAGACAGCCACGCTCTCCAGGCGTGGTGTCTTCGGGAGCCTCGTTGATATCCCTCATCTCCCAGCTGATGCAAAGTCAGGCCGCCTGTGCCTGTCACAGAGATGTCAAATGCAGAGCTCCTGGTCGTCTGACAGCGGACAAGTTGTCTGCCTCCTGAACTCAGCTGGCTTCTCTGGTGACGTCAGCCACGGCCAACTCCCAGGAGTATTGCTGTGAGAATAAAGTGGCTTTTCTGAGTGAACCTGACACCATTGCAAGCTTCCTACTAAAACTAAGAGGTGACCTTCCACTCTCTAAGTGGGTGCACCCAGAGGTTTTGGTTTGCCTAGTTTCTCTCCATGAGATCACCAGCCTTTTGAAGAAGCCCAGAGAACGGGAGCCATTCCTTTTTTCTTTTGTTATTTTGACCTGGAGCTTTCTGCAGTGACAATCCATAGTACCCAAGCCATGCTGGGATCAGGCAGGAGCTCATCCAAGACAGGGATGGATGTTGCGGTCTCCTTGCTCTGAGTTTCCTCAAGGAAAAGAGAAGTTGGCCGCTTACTCCATTTTATTTTTTTTAATTCAGAGATTATTTTATTACTCTGAAATCCAATGACAATGGTCCATTGTGACATTTCTAGATCCAAGTTGGAGAGGACAACATTTTCAGAGATGATCGTGGAAAGCAGTAAGTATGTGCAAAAGTATTGGAAAAAATATGTAAGCGAGGGCAGCAATCTTAGAGTCTGCTTCTGAGGCTCTCAGGAAGCATGTGTACGGGCATTGCACAAATCCTGAGGGATTGCTCCCGTGAAACTGCATCTTAGCAATGACTGAATCTCCACATCCAGGGACAGAGGAACAAATTAAATCTGTGCCTCAGTCAAGTACTACTAGGGAGGAAGGACAGCGTAATGACTCAGGAGCAGAGTGTCGGCAGCACTGCCCTGACCAGTGAGATGCCCAAACATGTCTCACCCCTTCACATGACCTCTGTCTAGCAGGAGCCTCTACTCATGCTGCAAACATGCAGCTGAGTGACCAGAGGAACAGACAGGCCTGAATAATGATTGTTTCTCTAGCACAACATCAAACTTTTTTAAATTCTAAAGATAATTCTTGATAAAGTTTTTACTTTCTAATAGTTTTAGACTGAAAGAAAAGTTGTGAATGTAGTATAGAGAGTTCCCATATACACCACTCCCACTTTCCCCTATTATTGACATCTTGCAACTGTCTGGTACATTTGTCATAATTAATGAGCCAATATTGATACATTATTATGTAAAATTCATACTTTATTCGGATTTCTTTATTTTTTACCTAACATCATTTTTCTGTGCCAGGATCCCATCCCGGATACCACACCACATTTAGTTGTCATGTCTCCTTAGGCCCCTCCTGCCTGTGACAGTTTCTCTGCCTTTCCTCGTTTTTGATGACCTTCACAGCTTCAGGGTCAGGTATCTTGTAGAGTGTCCCTTAGTTGGAATTTTTCTCAGCATTACACTTGGGGTGTGGGTTTGGAGAGGGAGACCACAGAGGTGGTGAAGTGCCTTCTCATCACATCCTATCAAGGTGCTGTCACCCTGACCTTAATCACCTGGCTGAGGTAGAATCTGCCAGGTGTCTCCACTGTGAAGGTATCCCCACCCCCTTCCATGCTGTACTTTTTGGAGGGAAGTCATAATAAGTAAGGAGTGGGCAGCTTTGCTCCCTCTCATCAGGGCAGAGTACATTCATAAATTGTTTGGAATTCTCCTGCACGGAAGATTTGTCATTCTACTCCATTTAGTTATTTAATCAACCATTTATTTATGCTAGTATGGACTCAGGGATATTTATATTACACTTTAAGTTATAAGCCAATACTATGTCATTTATTTTGTTGATCAGATTGTTTCAGCTTTGCCATTGGGTGCTTTTTCGGTTGGTCCCTGTGTCTCTCTGACACACGGCCATGATTGAGCCTTTAGTGTAGGAGCACGTCCTTACTTTATGCACTATCAGATGCTCCAGGCCCATCTTGTCCATCCCAGGCCTAGACTCAGCCATTTCTCCAAGGAGCTCTGGTTTCTTTTTACTGGAGAATATTAGAAACCAAGATATGGGCAACAGGTGTGCTCATTGTTACTGGGGTCTTATTGTTCCTAGGGCCTCATAGAGAAAGAAAATATATGTGTGTATACTAACTTGTGTATATACACATGTCCATAAATACTTCTATATGTAGCCAGGTTTATCTATATTAAGCTAAACATGAGTTCATACTGATGTCTCTAACTCTAATCTATTACCACATGGATCATTCTAGTCTCCTGCCCTTGCTTATCTGTAAACTACCACCCCAATCGTGAGACACGTGGCTCCAACCATCCATCATCCATTTATTTAATTGTTTAATTCATATATATATGGAACATATATATAAAACTTTATATACATAAAAGGAACTTACATACAGTTCCTCTTGCTTTCAGTTTTAAGTCTCCACTCATTTTCAAAGTAACTTAGATCAGCACCTCCCCCCCCCCTTTAGTGAAGTTATTTCATACATTTGTTACACAGTTAAATTCTTTTGTCATCATCTGCCTTCTATCCTAGGGTTCTCCAACCTCCTAAATGATTTTTTATTTTACACAAATTAAGGTTCATTCCTTGTGCCATAAAGTTCTATGGGTTTGACAAATGCATAGTGTCATGTATCCACCATTACGTGATCATACAGGACAGTTTCATTGCCCTAAAAAAAATCACCTGTGCTTCGCCTATTCAGGTCTCCTCCTTCCCAAAACTCCTGCTGCCCACTGATCTGTTTACTGTCTCTATAGTTTTGCCTTCTCCAAAATATCATATAAATGGAATCATATAGAATGTAGCCTTTTCAGACTGGCTTCCTTCACTTAACAATATGCATTTAATATTCATCCATGTTTTTGCATGGCTAATTCCTTTTTATCAATAAATAGTATTCCATTGAATGGATCTGCCACTGTTTATCCCTTCGCTTATTGAAGAACATCTTGATTGCTTCCATTTTGGGTGATTATGCATAAGTCTATCAATATTCCCATACAGACTTTTGTGTGGACATAAGTCTTCAGATCAGTTGGATAAATACCTAGGAGCGTTATTGCTAGGTTGTATGGTAAGACTATGTTTTACTTTGTAAGAAACTGCCAAACTGTATTCCAAAGCGGTCGCACCATTCTGCATCCCCACCAGCAACATGAGTTCCTGTTGCTCCGTATCTTCTCACCAGCAATTGGTATTGTCAGTTTTTTGGAGTTTGGCCATTCTACTGTGTATGTAGTGGTATCGCACTGTTGTTTTAATTCGCATTTCCCTAATGACAAATGCTTCTGAACATCTTTTCATATGCTTACTTGCCATCTGTATATCTTCTAAAGATAATTTTTATTTTTAAATAATTTCAAAGCTACAGAAAAGTGGCAAGTACAGTACAAAGAACTTCATTACTCCTGAACAGTATGAAAATAAATTGCTGGCTTGATGCCCTGTCACTCCTTAAAACTTGAATATGTATTTCCCACAAACAAGGACATTCTTCTAAATAACCACAACACACAGCTAAAATTGGAAAATTAACATTAATACATTACTAACATCTCCTCAGACCTCACTCAAGTTTCACCACTTGTTTTGATAACATCCTTTATAGGAGAAGGATTGCGTCCAGAATCACGTGATGCATTTAATTGTCAAGTCTCCTGCTCTCCTTCAGTCTGGAACTGTTCTTCAGTCATTCCTCGATTTTCATGACCTTGATACTTTTGAAGGTTACAGGCCAGTTGTTTTGCCGCCTGTCACTCAGTATGGTTTGACTGATGTCTCCTCACGTGTAGATGCAGGTTTTGTATTTTGGGCAGGAATATCACAGAAGTGATGCTGTGCTCTTCCAGCCGCATCCTATCAGGTGGCACCTGATTTCAATTTGTCCCACTGCTGATGATGGTACCTTGATTAAGATGCATCTGTATCTTCCCAGCTTCTTTACTGCAAAATTACTCTTCGACCTTTGTAACTAATAGACATTTTGTGGGGAGGTGCTGTGAGACTAAGTGAACATCTTGTTCCTCATCAAACCTCCACCCACTAGTTCTAGCAGCCACTGATGACTCAGTGAACTAATTACTGTGGTGGTTGTGAGATGATGATTTTCTCACTCCGTCATTCCTTATACACGTGGCTTCCCTATTCTGCTATAGGGAAGCGTTCAACTGCTCTCACCATTATTTATTTACAGCAGTATGGACTCATAGTCTTCTGTTTTATTCAGTGGATTATAATTGCCTGAGATTTGGCCAGTGGGAGCTCATTCTGTGTCCTTTTGACATGTCCCCATCATTCTTTGAGTACTTCCTTATTTTCTGGCTCAACAAAATGTTCCAGGCTCATCATGTACTTTCCCTGCCCAGCCCTTTTGTGGAGAATGATATTAAGAAAGCAGGATCTGGACACTAGGGGAGCTCATGGCTTTTGGGCTGTCATTGCTCCCAGGGACTCTCCATGAACAGAGATAGGAAATGCATGAATGCATATACATGCATGCAAACATACATACACACATTTATATACATACACATTTACATCTACATTTTTTATATCTATCTTTATGTATATTGAAAACCATGAATTTGCACTGATAATTCCAATTTTCATCTAAAGTTACAGAGTTCTATATTAGTTTGCTAGGGCTGCCATAACAAATACCACAGAAATTTAATTTCTCACAGTTCTGGAGGCTGGAAGTCCAAGAACAAGGTGCTGGCAGGGCTGGTTTCCTCTGAGGCCTCTCTCCTAGGCTTGCAGATGGCCGCCCTCTTGCTGTCACTTCATATGCTCATCTCTTTGTGCACATGTGCCCCTGATGTCTCTCTGGGTGTCCTAATCTCCTCTTCTTATAAGGACACCTGTCAGATTGGATTAGGGCTCACCCCAATGGCCTCAGTTTAACTTAATCACCTCTTTAAAGGCCCTGTCTTCAAATACAGTCACATTCTTAGGTACTGGTGTTAGGGCTTCAACATATGAATTTGGAGGAGACACAACTCAGCTCATAACAGGTTTATTCCAGTTTTTTCTCCCTTTTCATATTTGAAACTCCCTTTTCTAACCATGAGAAACCTGGCTCCCATTATATCTGTATATTTACGTGTTAGATTGGTACCCTCTGCATGTACAAATCTCTTGCTACTGCTGCATCTGCCCCCACACAGACACCCTCCTTATCCCCCTTGGGGTCACACAACCCACACTGCACCCTTTCCCCTACTCCATGCATTCACCTGCCTCATCCCACTGAGACTCCACTTCCTCACTCTGGGCACCCTCCTCGTCCTGCTTTGGTTCCAGCTCCCAGCCCGGCTGCTGCCACTGCTTCCCTCCCCCGATGTGCATCCTCTCATCTCACTAGGGCTCCAACACCACACACCAGGCTTCACAAATGCTCCTTCACCCGGCCAGGCTCCAGTGCTCCATGCCAGGCTGCCAGCACTGCCTACCCTGACCCAACGGTGAATGACTATTTTGCTGGACCCCACCTGGTGGCTTTTAGACTGCGGGAAGGAAGAACTGATGCCAATGGGCTTTGGGGTCCCAAGTCCCAGGCCGAGGGCATGACTGGATCGATTGGAGCTCTTTATTGCAAATGACAGAAACCTACTCTGGCTAACAGAAGCAAAAATAATAATTATTATTGAAAGGACGTGGGACAACACCAAGAATCAAATAAAAGCTAGATAGTCAGCCACAGGTAGGTTGGGAACCAAGCTGGTCTGAGGATGTGGGGGTGTAGGAAGGATTTGGGGGTACTGTCATCAGAATGGCTCAGCACAAACCATTTTCCTCCCTGGGTCTCTCCACTTAAACTGGGATTCCTGACAAGGGTGTGTGTTGGCCAAATGCTTGGCCAGGGAGTGGGTACTGGGATGGATTTCCCACCACAGCCACATGAAATAGGAAAGGCAGGTCCCCAAAGGAAAGGTGGGGCCTTGCTGCCCACTGCAGGGCAGGCTGTGAGCAGCTGAGAGTTGAAGGTTCCAGTCCTTGTGTTGGTTTCCTAAGCCTCCTAAGCCTGTCATAAAAGTGCCACAGACTGAGTGGCTTAAACAACAGAAGTGTATTTCCTCACAGTTCTGGAGGGTGGAAGTCCGAGATCAAGGTGTCGGCAGAGTTGGTTCCTTTTGACAGCTATGAGGAAAGGACGTGTTCCAGGCCTCTCTGCCAGCTTCTCGTAGCCTGAAGCATTCCTTGGTTTATAGATGATGTTCTCCTTACGTCTTCATATCATCTTCCCTCTATGCCTGTCTGTCTCTGTCCAAATTTCCCCTTTTTATAAGAACACAGTCACGTTACATCAGGGCCCACCATACTCCAGTATGACCTCATCTTAACTTATCTAATTACATCTGCAGTGACCGAACTTCCAAATAAGGTCACATTCTGAGGTAACACAGATTGTCTTTTGGGACATCCAATCCAGTGTCTCAGGAAAGACAATGTTCTGATAGTATTTTTTCCCACCCTTGTGTATCTTGCTCAGTTCTGGAAGAAACTTCAATCTGGGCAAATTGGAAAACTCCAGCTGATTATCTTCCTGGAAAAAAGAAATCCACTCTTATGGAAATTTCACCTGAATTCATGGCTACAAGTAATCCCAGTAGCAGAAAAATACATCAGGAGTTGACACCTCCTCCTGCTGAAGAATGCATGGACATCATAGGGCCATTACAGGGCCCTGGAGTCCCCATGTGACGTCCATCCAGGCACAGGTGACTGATTTTCAGACATCTGTAGTTGTCATTCTGATGAATAAGATCCAAGGTAATTTTAAGGTGTTCATAAATTCTTTTACTATTTTGTATTTGCTAAATCAACACACACTAGACATACAGCAGCTATGTTGGAGGTTGGCAATATTTTCTGCATTAAAAAGGGATCTTCTTACTCAAAAAGGAATTGGAACTTTGAAATTTACTACAAAATTATAGTAATCAAGAGAGTGTGCTACTGGCAACAGGATCAAAAAATGGATCAATGAAGAGAATAGAGGACCCGGAAGCAGATACTCATGAATATGGACATTTGATTTTTGACAAAGATGTCAAAGCAACAATGGGGAAAGGAAAGTCTTTAAGAAATGGTGCTGGGACAACTCCATATCCATATAGAGAAAAAAATGAACCTCAACTCTTGTGTGAGTCAGGGTTTGATTAGAGAAGCAGTGCCACCGTGAGTGATATAGAACTGGGGTTTGATTATAGGAATTAGACCTTACCAGTTGTGAGAGCTGGTTACACAGTCTATGTCAGGCTGTTGCTTTTGCTTAGGTGTCAGGCCCGAAATCAGCAGGACTGGTAGACAGGAAGGAAAAATGGATGTGAGGAGGGGGAGAGCAAGGGCAAACTGGAACCTATATTTGTCTCTCACCACCACTAACCTCCATGACATGGGCACCCTACAGATTAAGCTGGTGTCCTTCCCCATGGGGCAGCGCTTCCTGGCCCGGACTCAGAGAAGTGGAAAGAGATGATCTGGAGGAGCTGGAGGAGCTGTGTGCCTGGCTGCTGTCCAGGGTCAACAAGGTGATCCAGCAGATAAGTGACAACATGCCTGGCCCTGTATGGACCATTGGAGCTTAAAGATGGTGCTTTCTTTACTTCTACCTTCCAAGTATGGCACAAATTTCCCTCATGTTCATCTCTAACCTAGAACCATACAGGGGAGAGAAATGTAGTTCCAGCTTAGCTAAGTTGACCCAGGAAAAAGTCTCCACAACCCTCACCTCACACCACACTAAAAAATCAATTCAGCATGGCTCAGAGACCTAAATATAGAGGCTAAAACTATAAAGCTTCTAAAGGAAAACATAGGAGAATATCTTCACAACTTGAGTAGGCAGATATCTACTATATGACCTAGGCAGCAATAACCATGAAGGAAAAAACTGATGAAGTAGACCTCACCAAAATGAAAATCCTCTGCTCATCAAAAGATGCCATTAAAAAATGAAAAGACAAGCCACAGACTGGGAGAAAACCCTCATAAAACATATAATCCTTACTCATTTAATAATAAAAAGACCAAAAAATGGACAAAAAGCTTAAAAAGACACTTCACCAAGGAAGATATAGTCAATAAGCACAGGAAAAAGTACTCAACATGATCAGTTATCTGAAAAAGTACTTGATATCATTAGTTAGACATGCAAATTAATACCACAATGAGATACCACTACACACCAACCAGAACGATTAAAATGTAAGAGACTGACAATTCCAAATGCCAGCAAGGATGTGGGGCAATCTCACACATTTTTGGTGGGGGAGTGTAATGATGTCTGTAACTTACTTTGAAATGCATCAAAATATGAGCAACGCAGATTGTATATTCCAAAAGTGACCACAGGAACATTTCCTTTCCTACCTGCTCTTGTACAACCATGGCAACCAAGGGCAAGTGTGCCACTCCCTACTCTAGACATGGAGTTTAATTCCCCTCCTCTTAAAACTGGTGAGCTTGTGACTGCTTCAGCCAATAGAGTTCAGTGGAAATGACACTGTATGAGTTGCAAGCCTGGGCCAGAAAAGTTCATAACACTTCCACTTCATTCACAGGAACACTTGTGCTTGGAGCCCTGAGCCATCAGGTGAGAAGTTCAACTATCACTAGGCCAATGTGCTGTGATGAAGTCAACTCAACTGAGAGGCCACATGTAGTCACTCCATTCGGCTGTCTCAATCTTCAAGTCATCCTGGCCCAGGTGCCAGACGTGAGTGAAAGACCTTCCAGCTATTTTCAGCTCTCAGCCATCAAATCACCCCAGTCCAAGGAGACTTCCAGGCAGAACACTAAAAGTATCACCTGGTTTCTTTTAGCTGTGTTTCATGAGGTATGGATAGAAAGGGATGAACTAAAGAAGGAAATGCTCAGTTTCAAGCAGAATTTAGAGATCAGGAGTAGCTGGATTCAAAACCGATTTCTCCTTCCAAGTTTATTCTGGTAGAAGATTCTCAAAGTAAGAAAGAGCTTCAAGGCAAAGCTCAAATCCAAGACACTGCCAGGAAAACATCTCAGGGTAAAGGTGAAGCCAAGTGCCCAACTGCAGAACTCTTCATTAAGGTATCAGGAAACTTGTAGATGGTGCCTTGCAGACCCTTTCAACCAGACAAAAGGCCTCTTAAGGATATTAACAGCATGCCTTGCCTTCTGTGTTAAACAATAGAACTTCTAAGAATCTTAAGGGCATTGTCCCACAGCAACCTCATGGGGAACCCAAAGTAGAGAAGGATTTATTTTGAAGAGATTTGAGAGTATAGGTTTTATTTAATGGAGTGGATTACAAACTGATACAGAAGAAATCCACAAAGGTTTTAAAGGAATTGAATTAGATTGACCTGAAAGGGAAAGAGACAATTCAAAATGAAAGTAGGCCTTTGAACTCCCATACTTTTATGGGCAGGAAGCAGGTTGAGAAGTCTACTTAGTTGCAAATGCAGAACATTTCTTATGGAAAATGAAGGTGACTCAGAGGGCAGAGCCAAGAGCCATCAAAAACTCTCTCAAGGAATCGACAACTTGTACTCAGCTAGATTTCAGAATTGCTGTGGTCCAATGTGCCCTGTGTGCCTCCTATTTTCTCCCTTTTTGAAGAGGGATATCCGTGGTGGTTATCCTATTCCTGTCCTGCTCTTCTATGTGTGTGTGTGTTGGCGAGCGGGACTGCGGTGCAGGTAACGTGTCTGTTTTGTTCACAGGTCTTCAAATGGAGTACCCAAGGAAACCTTGGGACTTTATTTATTCACACCCAGACCTGATTTATATGAATAAATCTTGAACTTTGAGTCTGAGCCTGATGCTTTAATGGAATGAGACTTTGGGAGCTCTTAGGGTGGGCATTTTGCATAAGAATTGTTATGACCAAAGGGGCAAATGTGGCATCTCCAAAGACGACTGTGACAAGAGCTCCCACCCCATCTGATCTTCTACAAGGTGACCTGTCACTTCACCATCAAGAGGTGGAGTCTAAATCTTCTCTCGTTGAAGCTACGATTGCTTCAACCAATAGGAAGTGATGTTATGTAACTTCCAAAGCTGGGCTATAGAGGCAATGCACCTTCTGCCTTGTTTGCCAGAACTCACACTTGGAGCCCTGAGCTGCCATGTAAGAAGTTTGACTACCTTGAGTCTACCATCCTGGGAGGAAGTCCAGGCTACCTGGGGAGACCACATGCAGGCTCTCTGTTGGCAACCCCAGACATGAGAGTGAAGGTGCTTCCAGATTATTCCAGCCCTCAGCCATCAAGTCTTCCCAGCTGAGGCCCCAGACATCATAGAGCAACAACAAGTCAACCCCACTATGCCCTGTCTGAATTCCTAACTCACAGAATCCATGAGCACAACAAAATGGCTGTTGTTTTAAGTCACCAAGTTTTGAGGAGTTTGTTACACAACAATAGTAACCAGAATGGATGGACTGCTAGACTGGATAGAGGGTTGGCTAGATTAATAGATATGTGACAAAGCAAGGATAGCCAGCCCTTGTGGTTAAGATTCAGCGCTGCAGCCTGGGTTCGTTTCCCATTCAGGGAACCACACCACCTGTCTACCTGTTGTCTACGGATGTCATATCAGATGTTTATTGGTTGTGGCAGCTGCACGTTGTGATGCTAAAAGCTATGCTACAGGTGTTACAAATACCAGCAGGGTCACCCATGGTGGACAGGTTTCAGCAGAGCTTCCAGACTAAGACAGACTAGGAAGAAGGAGCTGGCCACCCACTTCTGAAAAACTGACCATGAGAACCCTATGAATAGCAGCAGAGCATTGTCTGATACAGTGCCAGGAGGATGAGAGGACAGCGCAAAAAAACCTGGTGGGGTTCTGCTCTGCTGGGCACAGGGTCACTGGGAGTTGGAATCGACTGCAGGGCACTAACGACAAGAAAGCAAGTATAGTGAAGTGTTAATTGTAGAATCTGGGTGGAACATGCATGAGTGTTCACTGCACAATTCTTTCAATTTTCCTGTATATTTGAACATTTTTACAGTAGAATGTTGGTAAGGGAGGAAAGAACAGGAACAACTATGAATAACAGAAAAAGCACTAGCTTCATTCATCGTGTATTACAATGTGCTGGGCCCCGTGCCAAGCACTTTTATATTATCTCATTTAATCTTCTCAACAGCCCCACAGGTTGGTGCTATGATTTTCTCCATTTTACAGGTGAGACAACTGAGGCTCAGAGAGGTTAAGTCACTTTTCTAAGGTAACAGTGCTTGTAAATAGTAGAGGCAGGACTTTAGTTCAGGTATGCATGATCCCAAATGGATGCTGTTAACTCCCTCAGGTCTAGAGCACCCAGCAGTCCTGTCCACCCTCCATCCATTTCTTTGATAAAAAGAGAAAGTTAAAACTCAACAACAGCTTCTAATAACTCCTTAATTTTTACACTTCTCCAGTATTGGATTCTATTTTTATAGAAGGAAATATCAAGTTCTTAAATTCTCTTCCTTCCAGGATGGAACTGTCTTCTTCCCATCATTCTTGGCACTTGCACTTTCTTTTCTAGGTGCTAAGAAAACTTCCTCCTGTATAGGGCTCCGGAGGTGGCAATGAGTAGTCACGTTGATTGTCTCCTTTTGTTCTTGCTGTACTCTAAAGGAAGGAGAGGGTCTTTTTATGAATGAGAACACTGTGAGGCTCAGAGACTTTTAAATAAATTGACCAAGGTCACACAGGATTAGGGGACAGGGCAGATCTTGCACTGGCGTCTGATGGAAGTCCGGTGCTTTGGGTTTGCGTTTCTCTTAACTGGTCTCCAGACTGGTTTCCTACTAAACTGAGCCTAGCAATTAAGCTGCACTTGCTCTCAGATGCCCGTGGTTTCTGTGGGTACTTTCTAGACCATGGTACTTCCGGATCAGCACTCCGCGCCTGGCACAATCCCGAAGATTTTTGAGCGGGTAAGCAGAGATTTGAGCCGGTCACAGACAGGCACTCTTGGCCACTCGCGCGCCCTCGGGAAAAGGGCTGTTTTCCGTCCTGGTCTGCGTTTCCACCGGGGGCCTGTAAGAAGCCTGGATGTCTCATCCTGTGCTTTACTGCGGCCCTAGGGCAGCCGTGGGCAGAGAGCTGGGAGTGCACATCCTCCCCAGCAGGAAAGGACCCCTAATCTGTGGAGAGGAGGCCCAGAGGGGAGGCAGTGCCTTGTGCGCGCGGTCAGCAGGGCTGCAGCCTGGGCAGGGCCCAGCCTCCCTGTGCCCTGGCACCCAACAGGGGGGAGCCTGGGACCCTGCACGGGGGCTGACTAGATGGCCTAAGCCTCTAACCCCAGAGATCCCAGGCTGGCCCTTGCAGCGCCTAGACCCGCCCGTCCGCAACCCTGACCTCAGTTGGCAGACCCCGGCCCTCCTTATAGGCTTCGGGGGAGGACTGGGTCCCACTGCCACAGAGCTTGGCAAGAGCGCTCCATCTGGAGCCTGCGGCCCACAAAGGGGGAGTGCCCGGGCCGTCAGCAGGGGTGGCAGGGCCGCGACCCAGCCCTCGGTCCCATCCCGGGGCCCAGAGGCTGTGTGCGCTCCCGGCCCGCGCGGGGCGGGCGGAGCTGGGGGTCGCCGTCTGGCTTGCCCGCGGGCTCTCACCAGCAGAGCCGCGGTCCAAGCTTCTTGTCTCCGCCTGGGGTCGCCTGAGCACTGCAACCGCCCAGGGCTTTTCGGGACCATATGGGGGGCAGGGGGAAGAAGCAGCTGCGCCGTGGCTGCTTAAGGCCGGAGCCGGAGGCGGAGGTCCGGTTTCTTGGCAACGGGTCCCTTGCTTAGGTCGGGCCCCCCCCACTCTTGTTGGTTCTTTCGCCTCTCCCCCATTGAGGCTCCCAGGAGTAGAGCCCGGGTACAGGAGGTGGAGCCCAGGTGTGGGTCGGGCCGGCGTGGGAGGCAGGACCCCGGGGTACCCCAGCTGCCGGCCGGCGTTTCCCCGATGCCCCCCGGCGCGACTGCGCGGGAGATGGGGGACCGGGAGGGCCCCTGGCGGGGCGTAACAAGTCTGTTTCCTCCCGGCCTCCGCCTGCTCCGGCTGAAAGGAGTCTTTCCGGTGGAGCTGCCCAGCCCGGTCCGCCCCGCCCGGCCTCCCGGAACCCGCCCGGAGACGCGCACGGCCCCGCCCAGGCCGAAGGGCGGAGCGGCTGGGGAGGCGGGAGGGCCGGGTCCCGGGTTCCCGCCGGAGCTGCGAGCCCGCGGGGCCTTTTCACCCCCACCCCCTTTCCGATCCGCAGGGTCCCCGGGGCGCCCTCACAGGGGGGTGTGGAAAAGCTTCCTGGGTGATTCTGAGAATGGAGGCTCCAGTCCAACCTTATTACTTTACGGCTGGGGAAACTGAGGCACAGACAGACTGTCCCAAGGCCGCACTATGAGTTAGCAAACCACAAGGGCGCCGAGTGAAAGCTTACGACGAGTGGTCTGACGGAGGCTGGGATTTTCCCAGGGCCTGAGTCCTGGGGGTCTGAAGTAGACCAGAGGAGCCAGGGTCTCCTGCAGGCCTGGGCGCCTGCTGGCCGGACAGCTCCGCGAGGTGGAACGAGCCGGATCGCCGCAAGGGTCCCCGGCCTCACGAAACTGATGAGGAAGATGCCTTTCTTTCCTCAGCTGAGGAGGAGAGATTCCGTTTAACCTCTGCAGACAGCAAGGCAGAGACCACTCTCCCTCCCAGCCTGGCGCCAGCATGGACTCAGGACGCGTTGACAGGAGCCGGGAAGTGAAGGTGAAGCATCCTTCGTTTCCTCAGCGGTGGAAAGAGTGAGGTCTCTGATTGCAGGGTCTGGTTTTTCAAAATCGCAGCATGGTGAGACCCCAAGGCGGGGGTGCCCTGGAGGACTCTTTTATCTGCTCAACCTTGAGTCAGACTTGCAACCAGCATTTGATCAAGAAACTTGGTCAGTTTCTCAAAATGCAAAATCAATCGCCGATTTTACTTTTTTACTTGGCATTTCCTTGGGATATTCTCAGTTCTGGGAATGAAAGATTATAAACTATTGTCTAAAATTCTGTCTTGATTAGCATCCTTCCTCAATTCAGGATTTCCCTGGAGCCAGATCTTTGCAGCTTCGGAATTATGACTTTTTTAAAATATAATTTTGATGAATTTTTTTCTGTTCTCCAGATTAGAAAATCCCTTAATTACACGAGAAAATGTTTTCAAAGAGACAGAGTAGACCTTTAGAGCAAGCCCTGGAGCAATGCTTCTAAAGAAAATCTCAGGGCAGGCAGGTCCTCAGCTGACTTGCGGGGGAGCGAAGAACTAAGCCAGACAGTCTTTTCTGCAGCTGTCAGGCCCACTGTCTTCCAGTCAATTCTTGGCTAGAAAATAAAGCATAAATGAAGGTTTGCTTAAAGTTGTTCATCCTCCTGCAAAGGATTCTAACTTGAGAGCAAGCATGGTCTTGGTTAAATTGTTTTAAAATTGAGCTTGGGTGGCCAAATAGGAGATGAGGGAAAATTTCTCATTATCAAAGTATTTCCAGCTAATAAATGAAGAAAAAAATGATAGAACATCACCATTTTACATCCCTCTAATGAATTAATGGATCTAGGCATGATCAGCTATGGCCACTAACATGAAAAGAGAGAAACTGACCCATGTGCCTTCTAATGGAAAAACTTGGCACCAACTATGAAGTAGTCTTGACACACCTCATGCCCCTCCCACCCCAAATCAAACTTGAATCTGATCGAGCCTTACAGGAAAGATAAGCTACAGGGGAACATGTTACACAACACTGTGGGAACATAATCAAAACTATCCAGATCTTGTGAAACTATGGGACTAATGACCCAGTTCTTCAATAATTAATTGCAAGAAAAATAATCACATTTAGATTCTAAATCAAACAAATGGTAAAAAGAAAATAAAACGACATACATAGGACACTTGTAAATTTGATAGCTGATGGGATATTTGATATTTAAAAAGTATTACTGCATAATTTCAGAATGACAATATTATGGTTATATTTTTAAGTATTTTAATATATTTTTGTGTATTTTAGAAATATATGCTAAAATATTTACAGATGAAATGATATATCTGGAATTTATTTCTAAATAGTTGTATGTAGTGGAAAAGAAAGTGGGTGAAAGTATAGATGGAAACAAGGGGCCGGCCCCGTGGCTTGGTGGTTAAGTGAGCGCGCTCCACTGCTGGCGACCTGGGTTCGGATCCCGGGCTCGCACCAACGCGCTGCTTCTCTGGCCATGCTGAGGCCGCGTCCCACATACAGCAACTAGAAGGATGTGCAGCTATGACACACAACTGTGTACTGGGGCTTTGGGGGGAAAAATAAACAAATAAAAAAAAAATCTAGATGGAAACAAGATTGGACATTAGTAATGGGTCTATGGTGGTTCAATATATTATTCTTTCTATTTTTTATTATGTTTGAATTTTTTATCTTTTACTTTCTGCAGGGTATTCTCAAACTTGGGAACTGGCATTGAAGCCTGACTGAACTGCCTGAGCTGAAGCTCGGGATGACTGGCCCATGTCTTGCTCTGTGACTTTGTGTGTGTCAATTCTCACTTGTCCATTCAAGAAACATTATTGAGGACCTTCAGTCCCCTTGAGCTTCTGAAATGCTGGACCTCACACTCTAGATTAGGAAATGATAAAGAAAGAAGCCACCAGAGGGAAGCGTAGGAGGCTTTGCAGAAGAATTGATGTTTGATGAGTCCTGACAGATGAAAAGGAGTTCCCTAGGTGGTGTCAGTTCATCTTCTGTAAGACGAGATGGTTAGACTAGATCTGCAAGGAGGTTTGCAGATCTAATAGATTTTAGGGGAATAATAGTTTCTGTGATTTATAGATTTAGTCCTAATAGATTCCGTGATTATAACCTGCCTGTAACCAGTTTTTTTCTTCTGTGTGTGTCCCTCCGGGGAGATGAAAGACCCCATGGACTTCCTGTCATCATCTCTTATTTTGTTAGCTGAAGCAGTCCAACTTGAGCTTTTGGTCTTGAATCTCCCAGTTGCGTTTGGAGCCCAACGCATCATCACCTTAGCCAGTCTACAACCTTCTTAGGGAATGGTCTCTTGGGCTCACAGATTTATTTTCATCCATCTAGTTCCCAAGGCATTTCACCTAGTAATCTTAGCTACACATTTGCTGGTAGTTATGCCCAGCCTTGGTAATAATACCCATTTGCTCAATAAAATGTGACTGCCTGCTGTCAATACCCTCAGTCTTCCCAACTGCTCTTGTCTTCCCTCTCTTCCTATAGGACATGCAGTTTGAGATACAGCATGCAGCCTGGCCTTTGGGTTAACTAATATCCTGATACTCTGCCACAGCAGGTCAAACTTTGTGCTTTGATGGCCTTTTCATCCATGGGGCATGAGCCATCTGCTAGGGAAAAGCTTGAAACAGCAGTGGTCATTTGACAAGTAGTTGGCTGTATTACCTCTCTATTCTGCTATGGAAAATTATGGGGTTTTTTTCTGTTTATTCTGTTTATCTTCTCAATTTTTATGGATGTTTGCACTTTAAAAGAACAATTTCTGAAACATTTAGAGAAGTACGATAGCAATCTTTAAATTTGCTATATATTTGTTGAATGAGTTTCCCTGGGCTATGATGTAGAGTCACATTGTCTTTTAAGATCTGGCGAGCATCTTGCAGTGTGATCCAGAGCCTGGTGGAGGGCTAGGAATGCTAGGAACTTTCCCAATTCATGCTGCTAAAACCAAAGGTACACTTCACTGTGGTAAAAAATATTGGGAAGTTAGCTATGATATATTGTATGTTTCCAGTGACTGCTCAAAAGCTTCTTGTACTAATTTAATTAGAATAATTTACCTTAATAGAAAACTATAATTTTCTACTTTTTTTCAATCAGTTGAACCAATTTGTGCTTTCTTTTTTACCCATCCAGATGGAATTTATTATCCCTAATTCAATACCCTAAACCTTAATTTTTGTGCTAAGAAATTTTGCGAAAGGAATAGTTGAGACCTCTGCTTCTGGCTCTGGAATACCAGCATGGATCAAACCAAACCTCCCACTTCAAACAACTAGAATAGCTGGATAATTTTTAAAATTTCTCTGAAAACATCAGAAATCTCCCTAGGCAGTGAGAACCTGAGAGGGCAAGATCCTGGAGAGAAGGAAGCTTAAAAAGGTGAGCCTGGCTTTTGACACCTGTCTTAGACAGCTTGGGCTGCTATAATAAAATACTATAGACTGAGTGGCTTAAAAAACAGACATTTATTTCTCACAGTTATGGAGGCTGGAAGTCTGAGATCAAGGTATTGGCAGATTTGGTTCTTGGTGTGGGCCCTGTTCCTGGCTGGCAGATGGCTGCCTTCCTTCTGTGTCCTCATGTGGCAGAGGGAGGAAGCTCTTGTGTCTTCCTCTTCTTATAAGAGTAATAATCCCATTATGGGGGCTCCACTCTCATGAACCCATCTAAACCTAATTACCTCCTGAAGCCTTCATTCTCTTATACCATCACATTGGGAGTTAGGGCTTCAATATATGAATTTGAGAGGGACACAAGCATTTAGTCCATAAGAGCTCTATTATTCCCCTCAAGGCATTTACTTCTAAGAGCAGTGACTTAAAGGCTAAGACACTGAGCAAAGCTTTCTCAATCTCAGAGAGGCCCTGGTAATATCCTCGGCTTTTGGTTAGGACCTCTGAAAGGTTATACTAGTAGTAAAGGCAAATCAAAAGAGGGCCACTCTTACAAAGATACGAGTTCGACTCAAACTGGATTAAGATGGCATCCCACTATACTAACTGCTTTACAAAAGCAAAAGAAAATCTCTGGAGAAGGATAGCATCATCCACAGTATCACACTGGTCCCACAATTTTTCGTATACAACATGTGGCATTTGATTGAAATTTACAGGCATACCAGGAGACAAGACTGAATGACCCAAAACTGAGAGAAGAAATACGTAATAGAAACTGACCCACAGGAAATCCAGTTATTGGGGTTATCAGATATGGACTTTAGAATAACCTCTGATTGATACATTCAAGGAGATAAAAGATAAAATGTAAAATTCCAACAGAGAATGTACATATATAAAAAAGAATCAATGGAGACTTATACCTGAAAAAAATAAAATTAAGAATGTATTAGATGAGTTCAAAGCAGATTAGACACAGATGAAGAGAGGATTAGTGAATGGGAAGATACATCAGAAGAAAATATCTGGACTGAAGCACAGAGATGAAAGGATGGTAAATACAAAAAGAGTATGTCATATTTTGGAAATAGTGAAAAGGTTTAGCATAATTGTAATTAAAGTCCCAGAAGAAGACAGGAGAGAGAGAAAGAGAGAGTGGCACACAAGCAATATTTGAATAGATAATGGCCAGGAATTTTCCAAAATTGATGAAAGACATAAATCCACAGATTCAAGAAGCCCTGTAGAACCCTAAGCAGTATAAATACAAAGAAAATCACACCTAGACCCATCATAGTAAAACTACCAACAACCATAGTGTAAGACATAATCTTAAAAGTAACTAAGTAAAATGACAGATTACCTAAACTAGAGCTATGATAGGACTTACAGCTAACTTTTCAACAGAAATCATGGAAGCCAGAAGACAATGAAATAATATCTTTATGGCATTGAAAACTATTGATTCTATAACCAATAAAAAATACTCATCAATAATGAAGGTTAAATGAGGATTTTTTAAAGTAGGCAAAAAATGAGAGCATTTGTCACTATCAAATAAACACTAAAAGAAATACTAAAGGAAATTCTTTCAGGTAGAAGGAAAATTATCACAGATGGAACTTTAGAAATGCAGAAAGGAGTGAATGCAGAAGCAGCCCAGACAGTAAATAAGTGGGTAAATCTAAATGAATATTTATAAAAATAATGTCCTGTAGGGTTTTAAATACATATAGAAAAAAATTATAACAAAATATAAGTAAGTTTTAAAATGTGTGACAATAGAACAAAAAGTGGGAGGGAATGAACAGAGTTAAGATATGTTAAGGTCCTTGCATTGTTCAAGAAGTAGTAAACTTACTATTTTATTTTTAGATTTTCATAAGTTAAAGATGCATGTTGTAATCTGTCTTAGTCTGCTTGGGCTGCTGTAACAAAATAACATAGACCAGGTAGCTTAAACAACAGAAATTTATTTTCTCACAGTTCTGGAGGCTGGAAGTCTGCGATCAGGGAGCCAGCATGATCAAGATCTAGTAAGGGCTCTCCTCCTGGCCTTCAGATGGTCCTCTTTTTGCTGTGTCCTCAGATGTCAGAAAGAAAGAGAACTCTCTGGTGTCTCTTCTTATAAGGACACTAATCCTATAGGATCAGGGCCCTACCCTTATGACTTCATTTAATTTTAATTACTGTGTAAAGGCCCTATCCTCAAATACAGTCACATTGGGGGTTAGGGCTTCAACATATGGATTTGATGAGGGTACAGAATTCAATCCATAATATAATCTCTAGTGTATAGCCACTAAAGGACTGGTAAAAAATATATACAGGCATGCCTCATTTTATTGTGCTTTGCAGATAGTTGCATTTTTTACAAATTGAAGTTTTGTGGCAACCCCATGTCGAGCAAGTGTATTGGTATCATTTTTCCAACGGCATTTGCTTATTCTGTATTTATGTATCACATTTTGGTAATTCTTGCAATATTTCAAACTTTTTCATTATTATTATTATATTTCTTATGGTGATCTGTGATCAGTGATCTTTGATGTTACTATTATAATTGTTTTGGGGTGCCATTAACCACGCCCATATAAAATGGTGAACTTAGTAAATGTGTTCTGATTGCTCCACCCACTGGCCATTCCTCTGTCTTTCTCTCTCTCCTTGGGCCTCCCTATACCCTGAGACAAAACAATATTGACATTAGGCCCATTAATAACCCCCACAATAGTCTTTAAGTGTTCAAGTGAAAAGAAGGGTTGCACATCTCTCACTTTGAATCAAAAGCTAGAAATGATTAAGTTTAGTGAGGAAGGCATGTCAAAAGTCAAGACAGGCCAAAATCGAGGCCTCTTGTGCCAAACAGTTAGCCAAGCTGTGAATGTAAAGGAAAAGTCCTTGAAGGAAATTAAAAGTACTACTCCAGTGAATACATGAATGATAAGGAAGTGAAACAGCCTTATTGCTGATATGGAGAAAGTTTTAGTGGTCTGGATAGAAGCTCAAACGAGCCTCAACATTTCCTTAAGCCAGAGCCTAATCCAGAGCAAGGCCCACACTCTCTTCAATTCTGTGAAGGCTGAGAGGGGTGAGGAAGCTGCAGAAGAAAAGTTGGAAGCTAACAGAGGCTGCTTCATGAGGTTAAAGGAAGGAAGCCACCTCTATAATATAAAAGTGCAGGATGAAGCAGCAAGTGCTGATGTAGAAGCTGCAGCAAATTATCCAGAAGATCTAGCTAAGATCATTCATGAAGGTGGCTACACTAAACAACAGATTTTTAATGTAGACTAAATAGCCTTATATTGGAAGAAAATGCTATCTAGGACTTCTATAGCCAGAGAGGAGAACTCTGGCTTCAAACCTTCAAAGGACAGGCTGACTTCCTTTTTAGGGGCTAATGAGCTGGCAACTTTAAGTTGAAGGCAATGCTCATTTACCATTTCAAAAATCCTAAGGCCCTTAAGAATTATGCTAAATCTACTCAGCCTGTGCTCTATAAATGGAACAACAAAGCCTGGATGACAGCACATCTGTTTACAACATGGTTTACTGAATATTTTAATCCCACTGTTGAGACCTACTGCTCAGAAAAAAAAGATTTCTTTCAAAATATTACTGTTCATTGACAATGCATCTGGTTCACCCTGATGGAGAAGTACAATGAGATTAACGTTGTTTTCATGCCTGCTAACACAACATCCATTCTGCAACCCATGATCAGGGGGTAATTTCAACTTTCAAGTCTTATTATTTAAGAAATACATTCCATAAAGCTGTAGCTGCCCTATAGTGATTCCTCTCGGGGATCTGGGCAAATTAATTTGAAAACCTAGAAAGGATTCACCATTCTAGATGCCATTAAGAACATTTGTGGTTCATGGGAAGAGGTCAAAACATCAACATTAACAGGAGTTTGGAAAAAGTTGATTCCAACCCTCATGGGTGACTTTGAGGGGTTCAAGACTTCAGTGGAGGAAGTAAATGCAGATGTGATGGAAATAGCAAGAGAACTAGAATTAGAAGCGGAGCCTGAAGATGTGACTGAATTGCTGCCATCTCATGATGAAACTAACTGATGAGGAGGAGTTGCTTCTTATGGATGAGCAAAGAAAGTGAATTCTTGAGATAGAATCTACTCCTGGTGATGATTATTGAAATGACAACAAAGGATTTAGAATATTATGTAAACTTAGTTGATAAAGCGACTGCAGGGTTCGAGACTTCAATTTTGAAAGAAGTTCTACTGTGGATAAAATGCTATCAAACAGCATCACATGCTACAGAGAAATCGCTCATGAAAGGAAGAATCAATCGATATGACAAACTTCATTGTTGTCTTATTTTAAGAAATTGCCACAGCCACCCCAGCCCTCGTCAACCCCCACCCTGATCAGTCGGCAGCCACCAACATCAAGGCAAGACCCTCCGCCAGCAAAAAGATTATGACTCACTGAAGGCTCAGTTGATGGTTAGCATTTTTAAGCAATAAAGTATTTTTTAATTAAAGTATATACATTGTTTTTTCAGACATAATGCTATTGCACACTTAATAGACTACAGTATGGTGTAAACATAACTTTTATATGTGCTGGGAAACCAAAAAGTTTGCGTGACTCACTTTATTGCGATATTCGCTTTATTGTGGTGGTGTAGAACTGAACCCGTGATATCTCTGAGGTATGCCTGTAACTACCAAGCTTATAATGGAAGAGGAAATGATATGAAAATTATTACTCAAAAAGAAAGTGAGGCAAGCAGAAAAAGAAATAGAAACATTGTAGATTTAAACCCAAATATATAAGTAATTAAATTATATGTAAATGAACTAAGCACTGCCATCAAACTACAAAAATTGTCAGATGGGATAAATAACCGAAACCCAACTACATGTTGAGACACATCTTAGGCAAAAGGATAAGAAAGGTAGAAAGTGCAAAGATGGAAAAACATATCCCATGCAAACAATGACTACTGAGATGGTTGGGAGGCAGAAAGATGAATATTTCTAACGTGACCACACACATTTGCCACTATCAATAGTACTTAATGAAAATTTTTTATTTAATCAGATCAGCTGTTCCCATATGCCTTTGAGACCAGTCATTTTCTTAAAGCAGGGTCACACTCTGTCTTACCCACTCTCCCATCCATGCTCAAATGGTCAGGCACAGAGGGCCTCCTTCCAGCCTGGAAAACCATGCTGTTGAGTCTGGTGATCCTTGTGTAGGGAGGAACCTCTAGGCACTCAACAGCTTTCTTTCCATCCGCTCTGTGTTTACTGAGCTTTGCCAGACGTCAGGCTCAGTGTTGGACGGTGCTTGTCCTAGTGGAGCTCACAACTCCAGAGAGACAGACCTGCACAGAGCGGACCCCAAATCTCTGAGTGTGCCCTGTAGCAACAGTGTGGGAGCCTGATGAGAGAGACCCACTCTTGTAGGCTAGTCAACATGGTTTTCATTTTTTCTGACCTAAGACCCATATTCTTTCCCAAACACAATGACATCTTAAAAAAAACATATATATATATAGTGGGGAAGATTTTTCTCCCCAGTCACTGAGCTTTGTGAAATGCCTATAAAATTAAGAGGAAAGGGGCAGATACAGAGGCTGAGGTAGGAAAAAAAGGAAAGGATCCAATCCTTTATAGAGCCCCATCATTTCTTATCTCACATCCGCATAATAACCTAATGTGGGAGGTGTTGATACACCTTAAAGATTGGAAATTAAGGCACAAAGAGATTAAGTAACTTGGCCTGAGGCCCCAGCTTACACACTGAGGAGCTGATCTACAGACACAAGTCTTTTGACTCCTGGTCTGGTGTTCTTCCCAGCACATCAGGCAGCTGAGAAGTAGGTGTCCTGCATACGTTCTTCCGCACTCATGGAGCCCCTGGGCTTGGGCGTGGCATGTGTGAAGCAGCGTGAGGAGACCGGGGGAACACTTCGCAGGCTCTGTGTCTGCTGTACTGAGCAGTTGAAATGCCCAGGTGTCCCAGGTGGGGTTGGAGGCTGGTGCCTCCTCCACCCCGTGCTCACCCCTTGGCCTCCCTGTCTTTGGGAATTTACAGCCCGTTGTCTGCTGACAGGTGATGAGATGGAGCATGAGAAGGTAGATGAAGTCCTAGGTCCTTGTGGGTTATCCTCTGGTTGTCAGGGTCCTAGCATTTCCTTGACAGTTTCCAGAAGGTTCCATACTCATTAAGAACTGGCATCTGCGAGATGGCTTCTGGTGCAAGATGCTCACCTAGGCAACACTCGCTGTCACCTTGGCCGACAGTGTGGCTTCAGAACAAGACAGGAGAAAAGAGAAGACCATTCATGGATGTCTTAGCTTGGGCTGCCGTAACAAAATACCATAAACTAGATGGCTTAAACAGCAGAAACTTATTTTCTTACAGTTCTAGAGGCTAGAAGTCTGAGCAGGGTGCCAGCATGGTTAGGCTCTGGTGAGGGCTCTCTTCCTGGCTTGCAGATGGGCACTTTCTCACTGTGTCTTCACCTGGCAAAGGGAGTAAGCTCTCTGGTGTCTCTTCTGATAATAGCACTAATCCCATCATGAGGCCCCACCCTCATGACTTCATCTAACCCTAATTACCTCCCAAAGGCCCCATCTCCAAATGTCATCACATTGGGGGTTAGGGCTTCAGCATATGAATCTGGGGGACACAATTCAGTCCATAGTGGTTGGTTTATTGCCTTCAGGCAAATCCCTTCATCTCTTACCGGTATAATGGGCATATTATGATTCCAAAGGGGTAGCAAGTAAGAGCCCATGCCCAGCTGTCTGTTCTTTTCCCTCTGTCTTTCCAGAGGCCCTTTGGCAGGTTCACAGCCAGGAATCAGGTGGGGCCAGTCTCCCCTGCTGAGAAAAATGGCCCCAAGTAGGCTACAGGCTGTTTGCCCAAGTGAGTTCAGTGGGGGATCAGAAGTTCCAGGTGGTGTTGAGCAAGCGTCTAGACACATGGAAACCTAGGAAAGGTGGCTGCTGCTCCCGCCTGAAAGTCAAGTCATTGACTGAGTGGCCTTTGTATCTCTTATATCTTTCCAAACTGGCTTCCTTTAAAACCTCCAAAGTTTGAACCTTGTAGGTTCAGCTGCTGACAACGGAGATGTTATAGAGGCTGTTGCCCCATTTTCCCTTGGATGGACTCAGCTCAACTGCCCCAGCCCCCCTCCCTCCCAGCCTCGGGAGACCCCAGGCACTAGATCTTTCTTTCTGGGACCCAGCCACCCAGCCTCTGGTAGCACCTCACCCTGCGTGCTCTAGGCGGAGACAGGCCTCCAAGTGGAGGCTCAGGTGCCCCAGCCCAGCCCTGCCTTGGGGGCTGGACCAGCACCAAGGGTCTGAGTGGGGATGAGACCCACTTCCAACAGGCTGAGGCTTCCTGGTGCTTGACTTGTGACTGCTCCTGACCAGCCTGGACCTGGACTTCTCCCTTGAGTGAGCTCCAGTCCTGGCTTCTGTGTGCTGGTGCCCCCGCCCCCATTTCCCAGTGCCCCTGCACCACTGCTGACTCTTCCTGGCTTCCCTGGCTACACCTCTGCACACACACCCCTCTCCCCAGGATGTGAGCAACTGTCCAGGTCTTCCCGGGCCCTGAGTCCTCCCTCCCTGCCCTGCAGGGGTGCCCCCATGACCACACCTGCCGGGTGGCTTGTGAGGAGGCCCGTGAAGCCTCCAGGGAGGGCAGGCCGGCGGTGTGTGGATTGCACTGCCGTGGCCTAGAAACAAGGTTTTACCAAACTGCCCTATAATGCACACTCTCTCGGTCCCCAGGGCTTGGAGGTGGGATGATGGATTCCCACACAGCTTAGTCATGAAAACCAGCACTTCCCGTTTTGACCAGTCAGCTTTGACAAAGTGGCACCAAAACAGCTGGATCAAGCTGGCCCATGTCAGGAAGTACTCTGGGGCAAAAATAAGGACTTCGTGTGTGGTCTCTTATTTAACTCTCACAACCACCCTGTGGGGCACAGAGTGCTGTCTCCCTGAAAACCGAGGCTCAGAGAGGTTGGGTAACTTGGCCACCATCACACAGCACATCTGTGACAGGGTAGGATTCAAAACCAGACCTGCTATGGCCAAAGCCCACGGGGCACTCAGGCTGGCGGGTGCCCTTTCTATTGGTCCACACTGTGCAAGCTCAGGTAAGGTGGGGAACTGATACTTACACAGATATCTAGTCTCTTCTTCTTAGAAAAAATACATCACTCTGCAACTCTTCAAGTATGACTGTGTTTCACAACTTTGTAGACTTTGACAAATGCAGAACCAACAGGACAAGGGGCCACAGTGGGAGCGCACTGGCAGGTCCATAAACCAGCAAAGTTAGGAGGTGTGGTTCTCACCCTTCCCCCACCGGAAAAGTCAAGACTCCGCTGTGACGCCCACCAGGGCTGGCAAGTAAAACTTTGCCTTCGTCAAAGTGACCACGTATCCCAAGGGGCACGTTTGCTCTAAACAGCACCTTCTGAGACCCAGTGGCCCTCCTGAAGGAGCAGCACCCGGTTTCAGAGAATCCAGAGGGGGCCTCTCAGTCAGGCCTCTCCTGGGACAGAGCAGAAACCTCCACTCTGCGACCTCTGGACCTGACTCTCCCCTCCCTCCTCCCTCGACTGCCCAAAGGCCCTTTTTTGCAGAAAGGGCCCCAAATCTCAGGCCATCTGACTGCTGGCAGCCACAGCTACCCTGCCCCCGCGTCGCGCGAGGGGCCAGGCTCTCTGACAGCGGCCGGCCTGACGAGGAGGCGGCAGGGATGGCGGCCGGCCTGATTGAAGTCCCCATTTCCCTCGTACAAAGGCAGCATAATTAATCAGGCAGTAATGAATTCAGGTACCACCGGCTTGTTACCTCGAGAGATAGGCTATCTGAGACGGCTGGAACTCGAAAGAGGGAATCAGGTTGCCATTAGGATTTTTCAGTATTAAATGTTAATATTAATATTAAGTGAAAGAGTTATTGGAATTTGACTAAAATTTGGTCTATTGACCTTCAGGAGCCCTGCCTCTCTCTCCCTCTGTCTGTCTTTCCCCAGTGGGCTCTCAGGGCAGGGGCACCTGAGGTGGGTAGGCCTCTGGATGACCCTGGACCTCCGCCCGAGGCTTTCTGAGCTCAGGATGACTCTCTCCATGAGCACCTGTTACTCAGCGTCCTCTGAGGTAGGCTGTGAGGAGGGGGAAGGCAAGGCTTCCCCTTGCTGGGAAGCCCGGCTCCCCAGCACTCTGCCTCCAGCGGCTCAGGCGATGGCCCAGGGGTGCGTGCGCGGTGGAGGGGGCGTGGGTGTTGGGCGGGGGTGCTGGGCACTGTGGATGGGCCCTGACTGCACTGGCTGGACTTTCCTCAGATTCCAGGAGCAGTCAGCCCAGGAGAGCAGCCGGAGCCATCAGCAAAGCACGGAAGCTGCAGGCAGGCTGATCCAAGTTCAAATCCCAGTTTTCCCAAGGCCCTGCTGGGAGGTTTGGAGCAAGTCGTGGAACTTGCTGGAAGGTGGTGTTGGCATCCGTAATGTAGTGACGGTAAACGCGGGTGTGACTGTGGGCCACTCTGCTTAGGACTTGCACACAGTAGACACTCAGCTGGGGAAGGCTCCTGCAGGTGGAGCCCCACAGAGCCTGCACCCCGGCCCGAGGCCAGGGCTGGGAGCAGCCTGCAAGTGGCTGCACGGATCCAGGTGGAAGCCCAGCTGTTGTGAGGAG
Source organism: Ceratotherium simum simum (assembly GCF_057802395.1). Taxonomy (NCBI): domain Eukaryota; kingdom Metazoa; phylum Chordata; class Mammalia; order Perissodactyla; family Rhinocerotidae; genus Ceratotherium; species Ceratotherium simum. The sequence continues at coordinate 28,231,673 of NC_141932.1, forward strand.
CCTGCGGGGGCAGGGCTGTGGGACGTGAGGTGCAGGGTGTGCCAGGGTCCCCTGACTTCAGGGGGCGCCTGGTCAGTACTAGCTCTTGTCACTGCCAGCTTCAGGATCAGAGATCCCCAAAGGCCATGGGAATGCTGAGAAGGCTTCACAGAAGAGGTGATATTTGACCCCTTTTAAAGGAATATGCCAGAGCCCAAAGCTGCTGTGTCCACCTGCAGAGTGAGTGGGGGCTTGGGAATCCACGTGTCCTGATCACCTGCCATGGGCTCAACTGGGGAGGCAGGCAATGGTGTGAAAAGACAAATGACGTGTTGCCTTTTTTTTTAAATGGGTGAAGAATACGAACAGGCAATTCACAGAAGAGGCATGGAACATGGATTGTAAATTTATTACAAATAAAAAAAAGACGCTCAATCTTGTCAAATCTTAAGGTAAATGCAAATTAAATGAGGTAACATTTGTCACCCCTCAAATGGGTAAAAATTTACGAGCGTGACAGTATCAGGTACTAGGGAGGTCATCAGGATGCTGCTCTGAGATGCTGCTGGACCACGTATTGGTGCAAGTGCTTTGGAGGGCCTGGCGGTGTCCTGTAGAACTAGAAATGTGCACACCCTGCAACCCAGCAATTTCCCTTCTGTCTCCTCTACCCTCAGGAAGCATACGTGTGAGCCAGTCCTGATGGTCTAGTAGTTAAAGTTCGGCGCTCTCACCGCTTCAGCGGCTCGGGTTCGCTTTCCCATCTCGGAACCTCACCACCCGTCTATCGGTTGCCATGCTGTGACAGCAGCTCACATAGAAAAACTAGAAGGACTTACAACTAAGATATACAATCACACACTGGGGGGCTTTGGGGAGGAAAAAAAACAAGAGGATGATTGGCAACAGATGTTAGCTTAGGGTGAATCCTTCCGTGCAAAAAAAAAAAAAAAAAAGAAAGAAAGAAGCATATATGTGCACAGAAAGAGTCACTGCAGCTGGTTTTGTAACAACAGAAACCTAAATGCCCATCAATATGGGAACACCTACATAGACTGAGGCATCTTCACAGCACAACATTTTATATAGCAATTTCTAAAAACTGAGTTGGACCTATATGTATGCGAACAGATCTGTAAGATGTATTATTGAGTGAAAAAAAAACAATCTGCAGAACAATATAAGTATAGTTTATGTAAAAAAAAAAACAACAAAACTCATCAATAACAACTAATACTACATAGTTTTTTTTTTTTTTAAACATTTCCAGATAACATTTAATAGCTTTACAAGTGTGCATTTTTTTTTTTAAATACTCTTTAATTTCCCCCCCCCCAAAGCCCCGGTAGATAGTTGTATGTCATAGTTGCACATCCTTCTAGTTGCTGTATTCGGGACATGGCCTCAGCATGGCCAGAGAAGCAGTGCGTCGGTGCGCGCCTGGGATCCGAACCCGGGCCGCCAGCAGTGGAGCGCGCGCACTTAACCGATAAGCCACAGGGCTGGCCCAATACTATATAGTTTTAATGGAATCCAATGTATGTTGCAGAAGCATAGAAAAAAGTCAGAGAGAATATATACAGACTCAGTGGTCACCTCTTAGAACGCTGAGGGGTAGCCATGGATCATAGGAATCCAGGGGGACTTGAGCCTTCTCTGTAATGCTATAGGCTTTTTGGAGGCAAATGGGTCAAGGTGCCCCGTGTATAAGAAAGGTTAATTTTTGTTGTTGTTGTTGAGGAAGATTCGCCCTGAGGTAACATCTGTGCCAATCTTCCTCTATTTTGTATGTGGGTCACTGCCACAGTGTGGCTGCTGATGAGTGGTGTAGGTCCATGCCCGAGATTGATCCGAACCCAGGAACCCAGGCCGCTGAAGCGGAGTGCACTGGACTTAAGCACTAGGCCAAGGGGCCGGCTGGGAGAGAGGTTAATTTGTAAAAGATGTTTGGCTGGAGGAAACAGACAGTGCATCCAGGGGCTCTTCGAGTAATACAAAGTGAACAGCTGAAAGAATGGCTAAGAAGGAATGGAAGGGAGCTGCTGGGAGCAAACACCCCCTGGGGCTCACCAAGGGAGAAGAGGCAGCAGGAGTGAGAAAGCCAGGGAGCCTGGACACATGAGGGACCACCAGGGAGAGAGGGTGAGGAGCCGGTTAGTGATTGCTTTGTCCTTGGCCTGGCTGACTGTTCAGCAGGCTGAGAACGTGACACACACAGAACCATTTCCTGATGCTTAAGTTTCCAGCTGGGACAACCGAGATTCTTTCCCACCTCCCTCATGTCTTCCCTTTAAGCTGGAGATCCATTCATCCTGCTGCTCAGACAGAAAGTCTTGATTATTTTTGCATGAGGACCCAGAATTAAAAAGCAGTGCTCCTGCTGCTGAGCCCTCTGAAGGCATCATCAGAGGAAGTGGACTCTGGTCCTGGACACACCTTGGCTGCCCAGGGCTGCCTAGCAGAGCAGGAGGCCTGCCCCTTCTCATGGCCACATGGACGGGGAATCTGCCTCTGCTGGGTCATGCTCTGGGCGGTGAGCTGCAGGTCCTCAGGCTTGTGGGGGTGGGGTGATGGAGTGGGAGGAGTCTCAATTGCAGCCATCTGGCCAACCTTCCGCACCGGGCTCAGCATCCCTGCACAGAGCTGGGCCAGTGAACTGCGCAAGAAAGGGTAAAACCACACTTATCTCCAAGGCTCCATAGCCTGTGGGCTTTAGAGTCTGATCTGACTGCATATCCCAGCTACAAATATCCCATATACATATCCATGGCCCATATGTATAACTTTGTGCAACCTCCAATTTGTGACCAGGGTTGCTGGGAACTAAGCAAAATAAAATGTGTAGAGCTCTTAGCTCCGTGAATGGCACCCAGTAAGTGATGTGGTGGATGATAACCATGATGCTAATAATACATCTCCTCCTGTCTTTTCAAGACCTTTATCAGAACAGCAAATCTTTACATACCATGAGTGTAGTTTCTGATGGTACTTAGAATAATTTGTTCTAGTGGGATATACAAGAAAAGCTCTATTTTAATTCAATAACTCTTTCTCATCCTGGGTTTCCTAAAGTTGGAGTTTTATTGTTTCAGAAATCTTCGCAAAGGGATGAAGCTTTAGAAGAGAGATTCCAATGAGTCTGGCTGGAAGAAATTGCTTCCAGCCCTCTAAGGGAGGGGTGTTGGGAGGAATGGCAGCTCCTCCTCCGTGCTGGCTGGTCCAGTGGGAGCCAACATCCCCAGAGCAAGGCCAGGACCAGGGAGAGGTGAATGGGGCACTTGCCTGGGGGCAAAATTTAAGGAGGTGCCAAAAAAGTCAGTAATCGAGATTAATAATATTCTAATGCAATATTTTTTTAAATAAGAATTAATGCAAAAAAATGTATGATGAACAAAATGTCACCACTTTACACTCTGGCTTCCAGCCCCATCTTACTGACCCTGTCAGCAGCTCTCAAGCTCCCAACATCCTCCTTCCTGGGCTCTCTTGGGCAAGTCGAGGTCCACCCAGGTCTAGGGGAAGGGGTGTGGGACGTGGGCTCAGTGGACTTGCCTTCCATCAGCATGGGGAGCCAGAAAAACTTTCTGGACAACTATCTTTTTTTTTTTTTTTTTTTTTGCTCAGGAATCTTCGCCCTGAGCTGACATCTGTGCTGATCTTCCTCTATTTTGTATGTGGGTCGTTGCCACAGCATAGCTGGTGACGAGTGGTGTAGGTCCGTGCCTGGGAACTGAACCCAGGCCGCCAAAACAGAGTCTGCTGAACTTAACCACTAGGCCACAGGGCCAGCCCCTGGATAACTATCTTTAGAGTGTGTATGCATGATCTTTTTTTTTAATTTTTACTTTTTGGTGACTCTGTTGAGGAAAGAGAGATTTACACAAAACAAAACATGGAAACAATGGATAGGAACATGCGAGTTTACAGTAGAAAAAGCAGATTTGAAAACTCTTTTGAGAAAGTCCTTCTACTTTCTATTGTCTGATCTTTCAGAAAATAGTCAAAGGTTTGCAAAACCAAGAATAACTTTTCAGTTTTAAGTGCCTTCACTGTCCCCCAACAATGCTGCTGCAATAAACACGGGTCCAAGTGCATATCACATCTGCCTCGCTAGGATCTGAGCATTCTGTACCCCTGGCTGGAGCTCAGCCGATTTGGCCTCAGGCCCACGCTCAAACGTCTGCATCTCAGGCACATCCCTCCATCCTTGGCTGATGGGGCTGGATGCCCAGTCGGGAGGATATTCCTACCCAGGAAGAGAAACGAAACAATTGCAGTCTAGAAGATGCTGGTTTGATGCGACAACGCATTCGTTGATTGAACCCGCTCCCAAAAGAAATGAGATTAGGGGAAAAAAAACTATTTCTGGAAGTTGGAAGTCACGTGACTAAACCCATTTTTGTTGCATTAAAATATATTTAAATCAAACTAGATGAATGATAATAATATAACCATGTGCATTTATTCTGCCATTCTTCTACATATTTTTTTAAACTAATTTGAGAATATTTAGAAATAAGGTAAGCTGCTTGTGGCCTATTATTTGCAATGTGCGTCTAGACGCACTCCTGAGGGGGCCCTAGCAAGGACAGTGGGGGGCTGGGTCCAGGAGTGGTGGAGGAAATCTGGCGGGGGAAAAGGACCCTACTTCCAGAAGAAACGGTAGTGGAGGCTGGCAGGAAGGTTTTGCTTCAAGTTTTCAGACAAACACTGCTTTTGAAAACTGAATTCTATAATTTGTTATATTAATGAGATTCTTTAAATTATTACTAAAAATGCCATACAAGTGAACAATAAGGGAGCATCCTTTTTGTCCTTCCCTTTATCCGTGGACTTCATTTTAGAATCACTCTGTTTTCAGTACCTTGGTTTTTGTTGTTTTGCCAGAAAGTAACTTTTCTCTTCAACAGTATATTAATGCAGAATAGAAATAAAGATGCTTTAAAAAATTCTTTCAAGCACAAAAGGAGATGGTTTTCAACAGATAATTTTACATATTTACATATTTTACCTTAAGCATTTTGTAGTCTCTGCCTACTGGTGAATGGATCAGATTTTTACACTCTTTCAAAATGAACCAGTTTGGCTTCTAAGCCATTGCAAAGGACGGAAATGAATTCTAACTTTTTTTTCACTTCATTTTCGCATCTTCACATTTCCTTATTTCACATGGTTTAAAATAAAATGCCTCCAGCACTATTTTCCCTTTCTCAAGAGCAAAGTGAATGTGACTTTTCGGAGGGGTCACAGGATGCCCGGGAGGCCTGTGGGTGTTTTTGGACCGCTGCCTGTTTTCAGCTTGACTGAAGGGCTTGTCAGAGTTTTCATCTCCTAAGAAACGAGCCCCCGGCGCTGGCCAGAAGCAGGAGAAGGCAGCAGTATGAGTCCCACGCTGGTTCTTTCCCACTGACATCAAATCCTGAGGTTTTAAAATTAATCCCACACAAAGACAGCCCTTCATTGTGGCGCCTGTTTGAAATCAGACTAGCAATAATGACCTTTCTAAGATGTCTCGTTGTTAAGATAGCCCCCTGTTGAAACTGAAAGGCTGCCGGGGGTGCCCCCCAGAGTGGGTGAGACGTGCCAGCAGCCCGGTCAAGGTGACCGCCTGGCCTGGCCGGGGGTGCTGCAGGCGGCAGGAAGTGGCTGCTAGCCCAGATGGCCAGGCTGCCTCGGGCCCCTGCGACCTGGAGCCACCGCGGCTCCCCGGGTCTGAGCTGCTGACTGTCCCCAGCTGCGAACGCTCTCCACCTCCCAGTCAAACACCTTCCTTGAGTTCTAACCAGTATTTTTGTTAAAGGGAGCTGGAGATATAAAGGGACTAACACCGAACATTAGCAGAGAAAGCAGACAGCGGTCAGCCCTCCCAGGATAAGAAGCCCCCAAGGGGCACAGAATGGGAACCGATGGGTCCTCGCAGAACCCCCATCGAACCCCTGCATGTCTTGCTCATTTTGCAGTGGGTTTTCTTCCCCACGGCACCGTGGCCTCCACAGCAAACTGCCTTGCCTGGAACGTGGCTGGAGTAGGGTGCAGTCATGTGGGGCAGCCTGGGTTCTGGCAGCTGACCCTGCCCTCTGAATCAGGGGCAGCATAGAGGCCTCTTCGCCGGGCACTGGGCACTCATCCACTGTCTCTGCCGTACCTGCGGGCTCTTCACACAGCGACTGAGAAAACATTTCTCAGAAAGAACAAACATTAACAACATCCCCGCACGTTAATAGTAACTGGGTGTATTTAGAGCTTATGTGGTTTAAATGTGACCTTCTTACCAGACTAGACCAGAATAACAATTTACTTATTTTCGATAACTGCTATGCTTCTAAATAATTAGATATTGTAATCATTCCCATCAGTGACTCCATTCAAAGCCCTGTTTCAGTTCAAATGGTCATTGTGCCACCGTGGCCCGCATGCGGGTCTTGGTCTTTAGAAGTAGAAAATGCATGTTAAGCGTTCTATTATTTGTGCTGCACACCACGAGCTGCTGCTATATTTTCCTGGTGTTCGTATTTGGAGAAGGATTCTGTGGTGTCGGATTTTGAGATTCTAAGTATAGTGTCCTCTGCAAAGGTTTTATCTCATTCAAGTTGCTTCTTTTAACCCTTGGCAGTGGTTTTGAAGAGAAGATGCATGTGAAGACAGTCTGAGTATTTTGTCAACAACCAGAGCTGATTTATCAAAAGAGCACTTTTTACAGCATAATGGTCTCTGTCAAACTCCTTTCTCTATTCTGGGTGCTGAAGAATGTGCTGGGTCTGGTCTTTGCATTCGGAAAGTTAGAACGACGCCTCCTTCTCTGTTTTAATATATTTCACCTCTCTGAGGCAGACGGATCAGAAGCTCACAAGGAAAACCGATGCCCTTTCCCGCAGCGAAATTAACCAGAATCACGTGGAAAACAATCCAAGCCTTGTAGGAAAGGGGAGCCATTAAAATGTGCCCTGAGCAATGGGCTGCACCCAATCTTGCAGCCTGGCGCTCGGCGGCAGCAGACACGAGGCTGCTCCCTGGGATGGAGGGAGCCTTGTTGTAGAGCCACAATTAAAATCAGCTCCTCTGCCAAAAAATAAAAGGGAGGAGGGAAGAAGGAGAACATCAAAGACAGATTGAAATGTGTAGTTAGTAATAAGAGTGGTCTCCTCTTGAACCAAAGCCTGCAGCGATTCACGGCCCCCTTGTTAATGAGAAATTTTGACCTCTGGTTTGTAAGTTAAACTTGTAATCCCAGCTAATGAAGTAAATCACTTCCAACTTGAGTCCGTTGTTCTCCGTCTGCTTTGCACACTGGGTCTGAGAGTGAGGATCCAGGTCCACACACATGAATCGTGGGAAATGTAATTGCTCGGTGACTGCAGTTTCTTGCATGCTGAGAATGCACTTGCAGTAATGCTGCAGGTATGGAATATGGACCTAGACATTATTTTATTGTAAGCTGTGTATTGATAAGAGAGAGAGCCCATTAGACACTGGGCTGAACAGCAGGATTGAATGACACTGTGCAGGGAGGTAAGCCGGGGACCCTACACACTGCATTTCTTCATTTCTTTAACAAATAGAATCTTACTCAGCTCCATGCCAACGACAGAGCATCCAGCCTAGTGCTTTGCATATGGTAGAAGTCGATGCATATCTGCTGAAGAAATGCTGCTGAATGAAGGAAAGACCATTTGGGTGATTTGGGGCTTGGAAAGAAAACGCATGGCTAAGGAATGTGAGTCCAAGAAAGGCAGGCTGAGGAATCTGAGCTGACTGACTTCCGGCCACACTGAGAATCGGTGGGGAGAGGAAAAGCCGTTGTGTGAAACTGGATACGGCTGGGGCGCTGAGGGGCTTTCTTCATAGTGACAGATTATAGCTGAGAGAAATGGGGGAAAAAATTACCTGATTTTAATTGTGAGAGGGCAAAAGTAGGTAGTAGGCTATTGTTTCATCTCAAAGGGATTTCATTCAGATAGCTGTCGACATTCTGTTTAACACTCTGAGAGCCCCATCTTTATTCGATTCCATGACAGATCATGTTCTATTTCTCCCGGCTAGTCTAAATTCTCTCAATATTTTCCAGATTATTTAGTAAACTATCTTAGCTTCTGATTGGGCCACAAGATTATTAATTTTCTGCCAGGAGACAACTCAGCCACACAGTATGATCCCATCCTTGGGGCAGTTCCCTTGGGGCATTAGCTGTTCAGACGTGAATCTTCTGCACTTTGGGAAATATTATCCTTCCCCACAAGTGGAGGGTGACTTTTCTGGAGCTCAGGCCACCACCCTCCAACTGAGGCCGACTTTACCAGTGGTGGGGAGGCAGCAGCCCCTGGAACCTGCTGGGACCACAAGGAATCAGTGCGAGCCCCTGTGGGGCAGGGGCGGGCGCTGCCCACCCTCCCTATAGGCAGGATCTTTGTGACAAAACCCCATAATGGAAAAGGGCTTTCATTCAGAAAATGCGGGGAAGCTAGCCCTTTTTTCACCTCTCTCTTATATTGGACATCCTTGTCCCTCTCATATTCCTTGGCAGTATCAGCCTAAAAGGTTTCTGGAACCTTCTTCAAGCTCTCTGGGCATAAGGAGGGAGTTTGGGAGGGGGTATGTTTTTAAACCGCTGTCTCCTGTTATTTCTGTTGAAGGGCATTCAGACATAGTCTCCTTGCGTCTCTCTGGTTTTTCATTAGACGAAGCAAATCATGTGGGCATTGGTCCTGTTTGTATGACCCTGCAGAGAGCTCTGGGGTGACTCCCCAGGCAGGAAAAAGTCACTGACCAGTGTCTGAAATCTGAGGACATCTGGGGCCTGAGGCTGGGCATTTAGATCTACTACAAACAACAGCACATTATACGCAAAGCTGTTTGAATAATCTAATTTTTCCTCTAAATTTGAGCATGTATAAAATGTTAATTTTGTCAACAAGTGGAGAAAACGCCCCAGTGGATCCGTCCTCAGCTAGTATACCTGGTATGTGGAGAAACCTGTCGAGAGGGGCCAGGAACATAATCGTGGCTTATTAGCTGCACAGACTTCTCCCTTTGTTTCTATTCATTTAATTCAAAGTGAAATAACTCAGCATGAAAAACTAAAATTAGCTGGAAAAAAAGGTGTAAGTGAATAAACAGGCAGATCCATTAGAGTCGATGGGTTATCGGATCCCTTGCCACTCCTCAGACAGCGGCCTATTAAAAGTGGTAATGTCTGCTGCCGGCGATGCCCCTGGCAAAGCAAGGAGGCCGAGGCAGGCCTATTTCACATGCATCAGACACAAGAATTAAATAGACCAATGTTCCCTAAAAGACTGAAGTACATCTCTTTCTGACGTTCATCTCAGGCAAAAATTCATTGATCTCAGTATGTCCCTTGGCAATTATAAAATATTAAATCCAAGTCACACTTTTCCAGTTGGCTTAATTTTTTCTCTTTTCACAGCTTTCTATTTGATCAATTTTAACAAGTTAGGAATAGCATCTAATAATAAAAAGTGCAGAGTTTAAAAGTTTGTTCTTTTGACATTCTTTCCTTTTTATTTTGTTTTAGGTTTGCATTAACTTTGTGTTATATAAAATGACTTGAATGCTATTTTAACAAACAGAAAGAACATGAGTGAGCCAGAAGGTTCTTTATTGAGAATGATATTCATTAGTAGGCATCCAATGATAAGGACAGCCTGATTTAAGGATTTTTTTAGCACATGCCCAAACAGCCTTCTTATTGTTCTGTAGTCATTAAGGCTCCCCTATTCCAAAATTATCATGTGGTTTGAGCTGGGAATATCTGGTAGGGCTAGAGGTTTGAGTATGTTCCACTGAGATTTACAAAAGATGCAAAGCCCTTTCCCCATTTTTATGCATATGTAATTTTTTAGCGTTTGATGTTTGTTAATTCAGAATATAACATAAATGCTAGCATAGACACACATGATAAAAATGCAGAATTTTGGGAGCCCATTTTCATTAGAATATCAATATGGGAATTATTTGGGGGAAAACACTGAATAATAGTAACTTTACTCTCCAGTTCTCCTTGCCGTAAACTATGAGACCATTCCCCCAAATTTATAAATTTATTTTTATAATATATAGAATCATTTTATGTGAAATAATAAATTCTTCTGAAATAATAAAATCTGTAATGATTTTCTCCTTACGTTTAGCTTTTCATATGGAAAAAGTTATTCATTAATTGTCCACCATGTACCAATTCCTTTGCTAAATACTTAAGTATATTATTTCATTTAATGAGGTCATAGTACAGTCCCCACTTTTCAGATAAGGGGGCCAAGGGCCCCATGATCATCCAGCAACTTCTCTCTCTGGCCAGTCAGGCCAGTCCCTTTTGGGGTTTTGTACAGCAGGATCAGAAAGAAGGGGAGAGGGAGAGAAGTCAGGGTCAAGAGGGAGAGGCCTGGGGGAGAGAGTTGAGCATGGAAAAGATGAGGGAACTGCAGTCGCCAGGGAAGAAGTGGAGAGGAGGGACAGGCTTCAGAAGCAGTGCTGAGATCTATGCGTCTCCTTCAGACTCTCTGAGAAATGTCAGGCTTGAACTTGGCTTACTTTGAAATTATATTTAGGTTGCTGGATGGTGCTCCTTCGTCTGAGACACTGCCCTGAGACTGGACCACGTGGGTGATGGCTTTATTAGCACTACGGCTGTTTTGAATGGCCAACTACAAACAATGTTCCTAAAAGAATTCAAAATAGAGTTGGAGCACTGGGACAGAAGGCGCTAAGCCTGGTGGCCTCTGGGCTCCTAATAGGCCTTGCCTGGGTCTCTAAAGGGGCCTCAGATGCAGAATTTTCTGCCCTGTCTCGGTGTGGCTGCCATTGTCATTCTCCTCCTATTCCCATTTTTAATTCATGCCCATACCTCCTCTTCTCTCTCACCGTGCTAGGATCATGATTTGCATTTTCCTCTCTGACAGGGCAAGGACTTGACCCCTTGTGGAGCCCAAACTGTGCTGTGAGCCTTCTCTCATAGTGATCCAAGCAATGTAGGGCTTGCTGTGGGACCCCAAGCCCATGCCAGGAGTATGTATGACCGTGGTGGGCTCACCCACCTTTGGGTCTCCCATAGTGGTGTTCCTTCTCTAAGCCACCAGCCCCCTTAAAGATGTATTACCTCATGTGCCTCCCGGAACCTATTATCACTCCAGGACCTAGAACGTAGCTTGACACAAAATAGTTGTCTAGGAAGGATCTATTGAGCAGAAGGATGGGTGGATGGATAGATGGATGGATGGATGGATGGATGGATGGATGGATGGATGGATGGATGGACAGACTGGAGGATGGTTGAGAGTATCTCATTAACTCATGCCAGGAACTGACTATGCTATCCCTCCAAGGAACATTGGCATTTTTGAAAGACCCAAGAAGGATGCTACACACAAAGAAAGGTGATCCAAAATCAGAGTTTCTCAAGGCGTGCTCCTCTGACCATGTGTTATGAGACTCACTCGAGCAGCCTGTTCATGTGGCTCCTGGGCCCCACTCCAGACCTCCTCAGTCAGAAATGTGTTTTCAGTTGGCACTCCAGGGGATTCTTGTGCACTCCCGTGTTTGAGAAACTCTGCTTTTCTAAAGGTAGGATTTCCTGAGTCAGGATGCTGATCTGCTGGAGTGAGGTGGAAACTCTTACCTGGTCTCAGCAGCTGAAACCTCCTTTTTGCACCACCTACTGTTGGCAGGACCAAGGCAGCCCCAGGATCCAGCCCAGCCTCCTGGACATGAGGTGCCCTCCCTGCCACCAGGCAGAGGCTGCGTTCCTGCTGCCCCCATCCGTCTCTCTCAGCAGCAGGCTTACTCCTCGTGCCCTGGGGTCACGGTGGACCTCTGCAGCTTTGCCCTGCCCCCCATGCTGCCCACATCAAGCTCCTTGGGTCCCAGGGACCTTGTGGGGTGAGAAGCCCCACCCCTCTGGGTCTGTGGCTCACGTGTCAGGGTTAGCTACAAGCTTGGCCAGCTCCCCTAAAGGAGGGAGCCTAGACCTTCCTTCTCCTGGGATTTCATCCCCTCTGGGACGGCTTCCTGGAATATAGCAGCTGTTGGTGTGGGCTAACAAAGCTGTTTCTTCTTAGGTGAAGCCTCAGTTATGTCATCTGTAAAATGAGGGTAAAAATAACAACCTCCTTGCCTCACTCAGAGGGACACTTGGTTGCTCCAGACACCTCATGCATGTGAGAGCCCTTTGCAAGTTTTAAAACGAGCAAACACAGTCTCTGTGCACATGTGCCCTTTTTTTCTTTCGGAGAAAGATTAGCCCTGAGCTAACATCTGTGCCAATCTTCCTCTATTTTATATGTGGGTTGCCTCCACAGCATGGCTGATGAGTGGCATAGGTCCGTGCCCAGGATCCGAACTGCAAACCTGGGCCACTGAAGCGGAGCATGCGGAACTCAACCACCACGCCTCGGGGCCGGCCCCACAAGTGCCCATTTTAACCTTGAATCCTGAAGTGTATCTCGGGTGATTTCCTTTCTCCATTGGTTGAGCTAGAGCAAGGTTCTCCTCCCTGGATCTGAACCCCTGTGTGCCTTGTGGGGAAAAAAGAGCCTCTTGGATCTTGGTGTGCAGTGAGATTTTGCACAAGCTTTGAGAGTCACAGTATCTCCCCACATTCCCGTTCTCCTGTTTAAATGTTTGAGTCTCTTGTTATATCAGGAATTTAGTTTGGTTTATGATCATTGCACCCAAGTAAAATACAGCAGTGGCCAGTGTCTAAGAAATGTCTGTTTTTGGCATGCGTGGGTACATGCCTCTGCGTGTGTGTGCGTGCACGTGTGTTTGTATAATGCATATTCGAGGGAGGCAAAATGGTTTACATGTTCCCAACCCATGTTAACATGGTGTTCTTTCCTGAACATAACATGTTTCTGAAAATTCCCAAATCTTGCACTGGAAACTCAACAACATGTTATTAAAATGGTTCTGTTTAAAGAACACTTTGGTGAACTTTATTTCCTTTTAACGACATACTCATTTTAAAGGTCACGGTGTTGAGTTGCTGGGGCAGTGACCCAAGAATAACCTTTCTCTGCTACCTGCTCTTCTGATCCGTGGTGTCTAGCATTCGGAAACACTCTTTCCCTTCGAGTTTCAGCAGCTAAATAAGTTGCAGCCCCTTCAGCTATACTCATAAAAATTTGCTTCCAGACAACATGGTCTGTTTATTGTGTAATAATCGAAATGGCACTAAATTGCAGTGATTGCCGAACACTTAGGAATTGTATTAACCTCTTGAGTGCTAAGCGGTTTTCTGTCAACTCCCTGCTCAGACATGCAGCCCAAATGTGTTTCTGTCACTACACTTCCCTCAGTCAGTGTCACCAGGGAACTAAATGTCCTCGAGCCCAAGATCAGCCCAAGTAGCAGGCTGGACCCTGCTCGCACCGCGCTGCCAGGAGAAGAGTGTCCTGTCTGGGCCTGTGGCAGAGACCATAAGCTGTCCCTGCTGGGGAGCCCAAGAGGCTGGATTGGCCAGTCGTGGCCCACAAGGCCCCACTTCTGTTCCCTGGCTTCGGCCGAGTTGTGTATTTTATGACAGCTGCTTTAGAGCTCAGTTTGAGAATAGATTCTCCAAAGAGCCAAGGGGGTAGCTGGCCTTTCTGCCGGAGCCGCCACCTTTGAGAAGATGCTGCTTAAGGCACAAGTCCTGGCTGCCTTGCAGGAGGCCAGGTTGCAGTGGCCTTGGCGTCCCTGCCTGCCGCCAGCCCTGTCCTCACTGCTCCCATGCACGGCAGGCCCGGGAAGGAAGAGTTAACCAGAAATGGAGCGGCGCCGCTCCGGGGCAGGCAGCCTCGCTGCAGAACAGAGCAGCGTTCGTGCAAAGGCAAGTCATTTCCCGAAACACTGCAGACACACGGCCTCGGGCAGCCTAAAACCTTTGGAGACCAAAATGGCTCGCAGGGGTTGGAAGTAATAAGGTGTTTTTCCCTTCTTTCTCCTTCACTGAAATTCTGCGAGGTTGCTCTGCATTGCTGGGGAACAATGGTGCTGTTTTTGTGTTTTCTATGGGTATTAAGATCCATTACACTGTGACATTTTTAAGATTGGTTATCCTGTAGTTTGGTGTTAAATTGAAATTGTTTGTTTTGAATTTAATTCTTTCATTTTTCAAATGAAAAGAGGCAGCTCGGCGGTGTGGTGAGGCCGGCTCACTCAAGTGCGCCCGGACCCGGTCTGGAGCAGATCTCTGTGCCATCCCCAGACCTCAGCAGAATTTGCCATGAAAGAACATGACCTATTTCTCTACTGGAAAGTCTGTAAGAATCCTGAAAGACGACTTTCAACACTAGGAACTAGGGGTCATCTCCACTGTGTCTTGAGAGAAACAGGAGACAAGCCGGTTTTTAACAGAATGTTATGTATCTAATCTGTTATGCCTAATGCAGCCCGCATATAATTATTACTCCTCTCTATTGACTACAGCAGCAAAATCAGCTTCAATCCAACAAATGACCCAGCAGCAGTGGGCCAGCCGCCTCCAACATGACATCTGCTAACTCTTTGTCAAATGTCCTCTCGTTGTCCCTTTCTGCCAAACAGCTTTGTGGTTCATTACGACCTGAGCACATGACACAGTCTTTGGAGCGGAGGGAACTGCTGCGGGGCGGGGAGAAATCGAGCTCCAAGAAATTCTCTTCTCTCTCGCTTTAAAAAAAAAAGCCATAGCAAATTGTTTTAAAATAAACATTCATTTGTAGCACGAGAATAGGTTGTTGGAATATGTTTTGATTAAGCTCCAAGATTACAGGGTTACTGCATAGTATTGTGTCTGGAGGCCCAGCCCTCCATGGAAAAAAGAATCACATCAAATTCTTGTCAAACCATAAAAAAGTTTCCATCAGAGGAACATGGGCAGCCTTGATGCCTGTGAGCTGGGGACCTGGCAGACATTTGTGCTGCCGTTATCAATTTCGTTAATGGCAAAAGGTGGTTGCATCTTAATTGGTCACTGAAACTTGGCAAGACCAACCTGATAAACCAAAATTTAGGCCCAGCTCCAGTGAAGGAGGTAAAGCGACGTCTGTGTCCTGCTGCCTGAGGTTGGTGTGGGCTGGACTTCCTCCCCGGAGCCCGTGTGCAGTGGCTGGTTTCTGGTACTGGACCTGGTGTTGCTTCTGGGGCTTCCTTGCCTTCACCACTCGTGAGGTGAGCTCAGAGCCGCAGAGTTCTAGTCCTTCATTTTGGATCCATGCGTCGGTTCAGGGCTGAACATGTGCGGATCTAGCTTTGTGGCTCTATGTGCTCTGCCTGCTCCTGGCCCTGGGTTCTCACTTCCACTGTGAGAGCCCGCTAGCTTCTCTGCATGGGGCTCATTGAAGGATTGGCTAGGAATTGGGCTGAGCCACTCCCACAGAATCAGAACAGCTCAAGCCTCGAAAAATCCAGAATGGCTACCCTTGCCCATCTGTGAAGCGCATTCAGGGGGTGCTGCCTGCCTTGGGAGGGTCTCCCATGCCCTTTCAGCCTCAAGGAAGCTCCTGAGAGCTACATCCTGGCTTACAGTTGAACCCCTGTCTTGAAATTAAGGGAAGCATCTTGTAGCCTGGGAGATTCCAAAGCTTTCAATATAATATCCCAGGAGCCCTGCCCTGCCTTTGGCAGAGGGGACCCTGAGAAGACTGCCCAGACGTAGACATCAACAAGGACAGCCCAGTCACAGACATGAACAAGGATCGTTCTCCAATCTGTGGACAGTAAATAGAAACCCATTCCACACTGACGTTCTCTGAAACTATTTTCATTTCCTTTGCCATTTCTGATAGCAATACATCTTAGGACAATTAAAAAACCTCATAATCTGCCCAAATCCCTCCTTCCCAGCAACATCCTTTGAGATGCCACCCAGATGGGTTCTGAGGGCTGCTCCTTGCCTTTCCCAGCTGAGGGGTCTGTGGGCTCAACTCTTGGAAGATACAAGGGTGAGAGAAGTCCCGGAGGGTCCCAGATGGGAGCTGCTATGTGAATGCTCCAGGCTGCCTCAGACATCACTTGCTTCACAGACAGGCATTTAGATGTGCCTTTGCTCAGAAATCAAGGGCAGACCAGGAGGACGGGGAGTTTTGGGGTAGAGGAACTGACTCTGGATGTGATGTGGCGAGCTTGAGGAAGGAGGACCAGCATTTCTGCATGGATTAATTCACCACCATCAAGGGTCCTAGCCCCTGCATCAAAGTCAGACATTTCTTCTCTTTCTTCGGGGCTGTCTCCAAGCCCTGTCCTAAATAAACATCTGTGTGAGACAGCTCCTATTTTCTAATTTCGGGCATCAGTTTCTCCAAATCATATAATTATATTCAAAATAAGTTATGTGACGGGAGCAGAATCTGAAGAGGGTGCTGAAATGAGCGCACTGGCTTTGTTCCCTGCTGGCTTTCTGCCAGGGAGGTGGGGCCGCGAGACAAGTTTCTGAAACCACGCCCCACGCGCAGCCAGACGTGGGATGACATCTCCCATGGTCTTGCGCCACATCGCAGAGCCCCAGCCCTGGGTTATCCGTGGCTTCAATCCTGCAGACAGCATCTCCCCCACGTGATTGGATAAACTGTCTCATGTCACCCGTGCTCGCCCCAGAGCTTTGAGACCTTGATCCTGGAAAGGGGGTAGAAGAGGCTGATTAGGAATCAAACCCCTCAGGCACAGACCCCATCCCCACCCTGGGTGGTGGCCTTCTCCTCCTTACATCCCTCTGGCGCGGGCAGCTGCAGGGAGTAGGCCATGAGAGCCACGTCGCGAATCCCCTTTCCCACCACTCCCCCTCCCGCCTGCCCAGGACACAGGTGGGGTGGGCACTCGCTTTAGGAGGGGCCCTGAAAGGTGGGTCAGGGTCAGTCCTGAGGCCAGAGCCCTTCCCTGCCAAATCCACAGGGCTGAGGCTCTGGGCCTCGGACTCAGGACCTGATGTTTCCTTTCAGACCGTCCTAGGGATGCACATGTGGATTAAATTAGAGCAATATGTTTTTCTAACGGTATCTTGGCTGAAAAGTCAAGCAGATAAATGGAAACAAACCCAGCTTTATGTGAATGAAAAGGGGCTGGTGGGGGGGCCCCTTCTGCCTGAAGCAGCACAGGGCTGCCCTCCTGGGCTCTCCCCACACTCCCCCCGCCCCTCCAGCCCTGACCCCTCAGCCTGGACCAACCTCACCATAGGGCTCCCCCGCCACTCAGCACCCATTACCAGGGCTCTGCTCCAGCCTAACTGGCTTCCTGCTCCTCCCCAAACCCGCTCTGCGCTGTCCCACCCCTCGGCTGCGGCTGTCACTCATGCTGTGCTCTCTGGCCAGGATCTTCTCTCAAGACCACCTGGCACCATGGTGAAGCGTACAAATTCTGGAGTCACTCGGAAGATGGAAGGAACTTAGGTAACACTTGCTGGTAGATTGGTTTGTGATTGTGGGTTTTGTTGTCGGTTTTAATGAGAGGGAAGAGTTGGCCAAGCTCTCCCACAAAGGCAGCCTGTATCCACCACTCCCGGGCCTGCTCACAGTCCTTCCTATGGAGCCATTCACAAGGCTCCCTGGGGAAACAGGGTGACTTCCTAGCAGTGGAACATCTAGTCAGGAACTGATCAGCAGCTGGGTGACTCAGAGTCCAGCAGCAGTGCATCATATTTTTAAACCACTGTTTTGTAAACACGCTCATGGACTTTCACTGAAGGAGCCCTTCCTCGTATGAGAAGAGGATTAGTAGAGTCCTTCCCTCTCCAAGGCCTGCCCAATTCTCCCCAGCACCCACTGGCTGCCTCCTCACCAGAAATCCTTCCTCATCAGATGGCCCCACTCATCCAACACCCCCAAAAGACTGTAATCTTCAAGAGGGCAGGGAAGGGTTGTCCCCCAACTTGTACGCCTGCCGCTAATGCCGAGGCATTTAACATGGTTTCGTGTGAGGCGAGTGCTCAGGAAATCTTGAGTGACTGATATTAATTAGGAATGCCAAGTGATCATCAATCACTTTCTTCACTTAATCTTTACTTTGTGATGGAGAAAGCCTGAGAGGCTGCCTTTCAGAAGGTCAGATGGTCAGATGGTCAGAAATCCTTGTCTCCTCTTGGCCCTCACAGCTCTATATCTGCACTTCTCTTCTGGACACACCACGTTCTCCTTGAAGGCAGGAACTGCGTCGACCTCCTCATCGTCATCCTCCCAATGCCTAGAACATGGTAGGTGCCGCATAAACAGACGCTGTGAATGAACGAGTGGAAGGAGACGGAGGAAGAGTGTGAGTTATTGGAAAATATATGTTGGTCTCTGCCCCCAGTTCCTGGCACAGGGCTCCTGAAACCCTTGTGATGTCCTGAGTGATAGGGGTGTCCTTTATTCTAATGAAGTGACTCTGGGTGGGCTCCTGAATGGCTCCTGGATGGGGGCTGGTCACTGGAAAGACTAGGCCTTGATTAGCAGCTTGGAATTTTCAGCCCCGCCCCCCATTCTCTTGAGAAAGGAGAAGGGCTAAAAATGGCATTAATGATGGATCATGCCTACGTGATGAAGTCTCCATAAAAATACCAAAAGTACAGGATTCAGGGAGCTTCCAGGTTGGTGGACACATCCACGTTCTGGGAGGGTGATGTACCCCAACTCCACGGGGACAGAAGCTCCTGCGCTCAGGACCCTCCCAGACCTCACCCTATGTATCTCTTCATCGGGTTGCTCATCTGCATCCTTCACCATGTCCCTTTATAAACCGGTAAATGTAACTTTTCCTGAGTTCTGTGAGCTGCCCTAGCAATTGATTGAACCTGAGGAGGGAGTCGTGGGAACCTCTGATTTATAGCCAATCAGACAGAAGCACAGGTGGCAACCTGGACTTCCAATGGGCATCTGAAGTGGGGTAGGGCCAGCCTTGTGGGCCGGAGCCCTTAACCTGCGGGATCTGATGCTATCTCCAGGTAGAGAGGGTCAAAATTGAGTTAAATTGTAGGACACCCAGCTGGTATCGCAGAATTGCTTGGTGGGGGAAAACCCCATACACATCCGGTGATCAGAAGTGTCAGAAGCGAAGTGTTCTGTGTGAAAGCAAAGGAGAAAGACACAGGAGAAGGAAGGACTGAGTGTTTTTCCTAATGCAGATAGAGATAGAGATTGCTACAAAAACGGCATTGCAGGTTTATTTCACTTTTAGGATATTGTCACAAGAACCTGGTTTTGAGTATGAAAGTAAGCAAAGGCGGGGTGATAGCCCCCCTGGGAAGTGACCTTCAATGAGGGTGGCCCCACAGGGAATAAGTGCTCTGTCTCCTTCTCCTCTATCATTCCAATCTTGAGTAGGAGAATCCCGGGGGCTGGACCCAGCTAGAAGCCAGAGGCAAAGGAGCCCATTAATGCCCTCCACATGGGCCAGCCTCGAGGGCAAAGAGCTTGGTCGAGAGGAATCTGGAAGGGCGGAAAGAGCACCTTTGGCTCTTGTGGAAAGGCAGGCAAGCGGTTCCCATTTCTCAGCTGTGTTCTCCGATTGGTACAGAAAGGGCCTTCGTTATTGCTCATCCTCTCCAGCCCCACTATTGATGCTTTTTAATTCCCCACGGAAGGCAAAGACAGACAGGGACGTGGTCAAACCTCAGAGCTCTCCACCTCCCATCTCCTACGCCCTGGTCTCAAACAGGGGATCCCAAGTCACCAGTATAAAATCCCAGCAGGGCTCCGTCCTCACGCTGGTTGGGGATTGCTGAGGTCAGAGTGCGTGGGAAAGAGGAAGCCGATTTCTCTTTTCTCTTTTAGGAAAAAGCTTGCAACCTACAAACTACTGTTATAAGCATGTCCTTTTTGGAGACAAAGGGCAGGAAAATTAGGAAGTAGCTTTTTTTTTATTATTAGCATTTGATGCTGATGTCTTAAGAATCTGGGTTTCCATTAAAAATGTGAAAGTACCAAACCTCAAAGCAAGTCCATGGAGCCAAAGTAAGTGGAGTGGTAGCCGAGAAGAAAAACGAAGGGAGGTTGTGATGTGGCGCGGTGCCCGAGGCCTGTGGGCTCGCTCATCTCGCATTCTGCTGCGCTCGGGCTGCGTGGGATCACAATGCTCCGCGGCGCGGGTTCAGATCTCACTGCCACGGGTGAGACGCCGCGCAGCAGCAGCCCGCACCTTCAAAACGCCTGTGTTGCTGACAGCGCTCCGATTGGGTCTCTGCTGGGAAGCCCTAGGGTCCGGGAGATGCCTTATCCACGGGCGGTTTTTAGCTGTTTACCCCAACACTGCCCCCTTCCATCTCCAGAAAGTGAGGACCCCTTCTCAGGGTCTTGCTAAGCACCTGCCTTTCTGGGCAGTATATATCTTTTGGTAACTTACTTTTTCACTGTCTCTCTCCCACTCTATATATAAATATACATATTTAATATAAATATATTTCATATAAAGATATATATTTTAGATCGTGTCATGTTGATACATCTAGGTCTAGGTTATTCATTTTAATTACTGAGTATATTCCGTTATATGACTATACTACATTTTATTTATCCATTGCTCAATTAATGGAAATTTAGAATATTCCCACTTTGGGGCTAATAAACAATGCTGCGCTCGACACATTTTAACTTCTCCTTGTGCACCCAGCCTCGAGGACTCTGGAGTCTAAAGCTAATGAGGACTGTCAGGTGGTGGGAAAGCGCATCTTCCGCTTTCCAAGCTCTTGCCAAATTCATCTGCAGATTATTCTGTGAAGATGCATTCCCACTGGGAACACAAAACTTCCCATTTCCCCGCATCCTCCCCCATGGTTGATCCCATTTTGCCATTCTTGTTTGTATTTCCCTGTTTAATAGTGAGCTGGAATATCTTCCCACATGTTTATGCACTATCTAGTTTTCTCACCTATGATTTGCCTGATAATATCCTGACCATTTTTCTATTAGATTGTTCGTATTTTTCTTATTGATTTATAACAGTGTATGAAATATTCTGGGTACCAATCATTTTTCAGTTATATGGGTTATAAATATCTTCTCCCAGTCTGTTGCCTGTTTTTTTAACATTGCTGGTAGTGTCTTTGATGTGTGGAAGGTTTGAATTTTAATGTAGTAGAATTCTCCTTTTCCTTTGTGGTTTAAAATTTTTATATCTTATTCAAAAAATCCTCTATCCTCAATGACATAAAAATACTTTCCTATATTTTTCTTCTTAATTCACATTGATTGAGGGATAATTTACACACAATAAAATGCGCCTATTTGAAGTGCAGAGTCTGATGCATTTTGACAAATGTATACAACCATGTAACCATGCCCCGCAAAGAAGATAGCGAACGTTCCCTCACCACTGCCCAGACAATCTGCCTTCCTACCCCTCAGCCCCAGGCAGTGACTAATCTGCTTTTTGTCACTCTAGATGAGCTTCACCTTTTCTAAATTTCATTTAAATGGAATAATGCAGCATAGACTCTTCTGGCTTCTTTTGCCCTAGATAATGCTTTTGAGACTCATACACGCTATCACACTTACCAGAGTTCATCCTTTTTATTGCTGAATAATATTCCATTATATGAATATACCATAATTTGTTTTTTCACCTATCTGTTGTTAGACATTTGGGTTATTTCTAGTTTGGGGCTATTATGAATAACAGCTGCTATGAGCATTTCTGTACAAGTCTTGGTTGTGTATGTACATTCTCCTTTCTCTTGGGTAAATATCTAGGTGTGGAATCTCTCGGTCACATGGTGAGTATATGTTGAACATTATGAAAACTGTTAAACTGTTTGCAAAGCAATTGAACTTTTTTTTGTTGTTGTTAATTCCATTCAGTCGATTCCGACTCCTCGTGACCCTGTGTACAGCAGAGCAGAGCTTTGCCCAGCGTTTTTGCCCCATCCCCTCCCCTTCTGGCGCTCTATCAGACAACACTCCACTGCTATTTGTAGAGTTTTCATGGCCAATTCTTTTAGAAGTGGGTGGCCAGGTCTTTCATACTCTGTCTTAGTTTGGAAGCTCCACTGAAACCTGTCCAGCATCTGTGACCCTGCTGCTATTTGAAATACCCGTGGCATAACTTTCAGCATCACAGCAACATGCAGCTGCCACAGTATGACAACTGACAGACAAGTGGTGTGGTTCCCTGATCAGGTAAAAGAACGTGGGACGCACAGAGTGTCAAATCTTAACCACTTGAACCATTTTACACTTCTGAAACGTAGGAGACTTCTAGTTGCTCCACCAAAACTTGGTATTGTCAGTCTTTTTAATTTTAGCCCATTTTAGTGGGTGTTTAGTGGTATGTTACTGTGGTTTTAATTTACATTTCCCTAATGACTAATAATGTTGAGAATCTATCCATGTGCTTTTTAGCTTGTGAAATGTCTGTTCAAATCTTTAGCCCATTTTAAAATTGGGTTGTTTGTCTTCTTTTTATTGAGTCCTTTGTAAGATATTTTGCAAGTCCTTTGAAAGATATATGTATCGAAAATATTTTCTCTCAGTTTGTGTCTTGAATTTTTATTTTCTTAATAGTGTCTTTCAGAGAGCAGAACTTTTTTCATTTTGATAAAGTCTAATTTATCAAATGTTTCTTTTATGGAAAGAAAATATGTATCTTGTCTAAGACATCTTAGCCTACCCCAAATTCACAAAGATTTTCTCCTATATTTACTTCTGGAAGTTTTATAATTTTACATTTAGGTCTATTGATCCATTTCAAGTTAATTTTTGTATAAGTTGTGAGGTAAGCATTGAGTTCATTTTTTTCCGCATGGATGTCCAGTTGTTCTGGTACCATTTTCTGTAAAGACTATCATTTTCCTGATCAAATAACCTTAGCACCTGTGTCAAAAATCACATAACCATATAAGTGTGGGTCTAATATGGACCTCTAATCTGATCTGTGTTTCAGAATCTATATGTCTATCCTGACACCAGTCAGGATAGTGCCACAAGACAGTGCCACACTGTCTTGATTACTATGGCTTTATGGAAAGTCTTGATATCAGTTACTTATAAGTCCTCCAACTTTTGTCTTCTGTTTTCAAAATTGTTTTGGATGTTCTAGGACTTTACATTTCCAGATAAATTTTAGAATTAGCTTGTTAATTTCAACCTAAACAAAAAAGCCTGATGACATTTTGATTGGGATTATTTTGAATCTGTAGATCTACTTGGAGAGTTGATATTTTAGCAATATTGAGTCTTCAGTCCATGAACATGGAAAATATCTCCACTTATTTAGGTCTTCTTTAACTTGTCTCAACAATATGTTGTAGTCTTAAGTGTAAAAATCTTGTATATGTTTTGTTAAATTTATCCCTATATAATTTCACGGTTTTAGATGCTATCGCAAATTTTTTTGTGTGTTTGAGGAAGATCAGCCCTGAGCTAACATCCATTGCCAATCCTCCTCTTTTTGCTGAGAAAGATTGGCCCTGGGCTAACATCCGTGCCTATCTTCCTCTATTTTATATGTGGGACGCCTGCCACAGCCTGGCTTGAGAAGCGGTGCATCCATGTATCCCCAGGATCCAAACCTGCAAGCCCTGGGCCGCCAAAGCGGGACGTGCGCACTTAACCACTCTGCCACTGGGCCGGCTCCTATCAAAAATTTTTTTAATTTCACTTTTCAACTTTTTGTTACTAGTATGCGGAAAAAAGACTAGGTTTTGTTTTGTTTTGTTTTGTTTTTTATTGAACTTGTACCTGGAGGGTTTACTAAATTCAATTATTATTTCTAGTTGGCTTTTGGACATTCCTTAGGATTCTTTATGTACAATATCATGTCATCTTTGAAGAAAGAAAAATTTTCTTCTTCCTATACAATCTATATTTTTAAATTTTCATTTACTTGCCTTATTTCATTGGCTAGGATATTCAGTACAATGTTGAATAGAAGTGGTGAGAGTGGACATCTTGTTATTCTTGATCTTAGGATGAAAACAGTTGTTCATAATTAAATGTGGTGTTAGCTGTATTTCTTCATAAATGCCCTTTATTAGGTTGAAGAAGTTCCTTTCTAGTCCTAGTTTGCTGAGGATTAGAAAGAAAACAATTTTGTTTTTCATGAATGAATGGTGAATTTTTTCAAATGCTTCTTTTTGCATCCATCAAGAGGATTTTCTCCTTTATTCTGTTAAAATAGTGAATTACATTGATTGATTTTGAAATGTTAAACCAACCTTGCATTCCTGGGGTAAACTTGATATGGTCATAAAATGTTGAAATTAATTTGCTAATATTTTGTTGAAGATTTATATACCTTTGTAAATGAGGTATATTGGTCTGGAGTTTTCTTGTCTCACAATGTTTTTGTCTGGTTTCGTTATCAGGTTAACAATGGCCTCATAAAATGAATTGGAAGTGTTTCCTCCTTCTCTATATTCTGAAAGAATGTGTGCTTATTAATAATTTCTCCCTTAAGTGTTTGATAAAAGTCCTCAGCGAAGCCACCTTGGCCTGGAATTTTCTTTGTCAGAAGTTTTAAAAATTATTAATTTATTAAAATTTCAAAAACAGATGGAGGACTATTAAGACTTTCTATTTTTTCCTGAGTCAGTTTTGATACTTTGTATGTTTCAAGGAGCCTGTCCAATTTATCTACATTATCGGTTTTAATGGCATAATGTTGTTTATAATATTTTCTTATTATTCTTTTAATGTCTGTAGGATCTTTACTGATGACTCCTCTTTCATACCTGATGTGGTAATTTGTGTCTTTGCTCTTTTTTTGTAATCAGTTTAACTAGAAGTTTATAGATTTTGTGATCTTTTCAAAGAATCATTTTTGATTTCATTGATTTTCTCTATTATTTGTCCATTTTAAATTTCATTGATTTCCACTCTTATTTGTATTCTTCCCTTCCTTTTATTTCCTTTAGATTTAATTTGCTCTTCTTTTTTTAGCTTCTTAAAGTGGGAGCTTAGATCATTGACTTTAGACTTTTCTTCTTTTCTAAATAAATATGTTGAAAGCTCTAAGTTTTCCTTTAAGCACTGTTTAGATGCCCTCAACTCCCCATTAGCTGTGTACCGATAATTTAGTGTGCTGCATTTCCATTACTATTCAGTTCAAGATATTTTCTAATTTTCTGTGATTTCTTCTTGACTTGTGGATTATTTAAAACTGTGTTGTTTAATTTCCAAATATTTGGGTATTTAATAGATATCTTATTGTCATTTATTTTTTAATTTAATATTTTGTGGTCAGAAAACATACTCTATGATTTCAATCCTTTTAAATTTATTTAGACTTGTGTTATATAACAGCAAATAGTCTATTTTGGTGAATAATTCATGTGCACTTGAAAAGAATGTGTACAGTAAGCTCACCTTACCATGGACAACCATGGTCTAAATATATTAAATGAAAAATTCCAGAAATAATTCATAAGTTTTAAATTGTGTGCCATTCTTAGTAGCATGATGAAATCTCACACCATCCCACTATGTCACACTTGGCAAGAGAATTATCTCTTTGTCCAGCATGTCCACACTGTGTACACTACCTTCCCATTAGCCACTTAGTAACTGTCTCAGTTTTCAAACTGATTGTTGTGATATCACAGTGCTTGTGTTCAAGTAATCCTTATTTTACTTAATAATGGCTTCAAAGAGCAAGAGTAGTGATGCTGGCAATTCGGATATGCCAAAGAGAAGCCATAAATGCTTCTTAAGCGAAAAGGTGTAAGTTCTTGACTTAATAAGGAAAGAAAAAAATCATATGCTGAGGTTGCTAAGATCTACGGTAACTTTTATTACAGTATATTGTTAGAATTGTTCTATTTTATTATTAATTATTGTTGTTAATCTCTTACTGTGCCTAATTTTTAAATTAAAGTTTATCATAGGTATGTATGTATAGGGAAAAAACATGGTATGTATAGGGTTTGGTACTATCTGTGGTTTCAGGCATCCCTCGGGGGTCTTGGAAGGTATCTCCCGTGGATAAGGGGGGAACTACTGTATTCTATCATTATTAAGTATAATATTCTATAGATGTCAGTTATGTCAAGACAGTTGATAATATTTTTCAAGTCTTCTATATTCTTACTGTATTCTCTCTACTTATTTTATCAATTATTGAGAGAGGAGTGTGGAAATCTCCAACTATGATTGTGATTTTAGTTATGTTGGTATTTGCTTTATGTATTTTAAAGCTGTGTTATTAAGTGCATATGATTTTAG
This sequence comes from Ceratotherium simum simum, assembly GCF_057802395.1. Classification (NCBI taxonomy): domain Eukaryota; kingdom Metazoa; phylum Chordata; class Mammalia; order Perissodactyla; family Rhinocerotidae; genus Ceratotherium; species Ceratotherium simum. Next base: position 28,257,745 of record NC_141932.1, read on the forward strand.
GTTTTTTATGTCTTCTTGATGAATTGATTCTTTCATCATTGTGTAATATTTGTATCTCCAATAATAATCTGTCCTGATGTCTATGTTGTATGATATTAGTATAGCTACTCAGGTTTCTTATAAGTATTTGCATGGTATGTATTTTCCTTCCTTCCTTCCTTCCTTCCTTCCTTCCTTCCTTCCTTCCTCCCTCCCTCCCTCCCTCCTTCCTTTCCTTTTCTTTTCTTTTTCTACTTTTATCCTATTTGTGTTTTTCTATTTAAAATGTGTCTTAAACAGCATGTAATTTTAACTTGGTTTTTTATCCAGACTGACAATCTCTGCCTTTTGGTATTTAGACCATTTACATTTAAAGTAATTATTATATGGTTGGATTTAAATCTACCATCTTGCTGTTTACTTTTTTTTTGTTCCATCTTTATTGTTTTTTTATTCCTCATTCCTGCCTTCTTTTGGATTAAGTATTTTTTATTATTCCACTTCTGTGTTGGCTGATTAGCTATACTTCTTCGTTTTATTTTTAGTCTTGCTCTAGGGTTTACTTTGTGCATCTTTAACTTATCACAAGCTGCCTCCAAGTCATATTATACTACTTCATGTACAATGTAAGAACTGTACAATAGTATATTTCCTTTTACCTCATCATGTCCTTTGTAATATTGTTATCATATAGTTTATGTCTGTACATGTTATAAACCTCAAAATGCATTTTTACTATTTTGCTTTAAATAATCAAATATCTTTTAAAGAAACGGAAAGGCTTATATTTATCAACCTATTTACCATTTCTACCTCTCTTACCTCCTTCATGTTGATCTAAGTTTCCATTTGGTGTCATATTCCTTCAGCCTGAAGAACTTCCTTTAACATTTCTTGAGATTCAGGTCTGCTAGTGACAGTCTCTGAAATGCTGAAAGAACAAAAAAAGATCAACTTGTAATTATATATCCAGCAAAGGTAACCTTCAAAATTAAAGCAAAATAAAAACATTTTCAGACAAACATTTTTGAAGATTACCTTTGTTGGATATAGATTACAAATTGATATTTTTTCTTTCAGCACTTAAAGATGTTGTTCCATTTTCTTTGTAATTGCATTGTTTCTGACAAGAAGTCAGCATTAACTTATTTTTGTAATCACTGTATGTAATGTGCCTTAAAATATATGTATTTTTATATATAAATATATATAAAAGGATATATATAAAAAATATATATCCTTCATCACTTGTTTTCAGCCATTTAAGTATGATTTCTCTGTGTTTATCTGATTTGGGGTCTTTGAGATTCTTCTATCTGTGAGTGGATATTTTGCATCAAATCTGGGATGTTTTGGATCATTATTTCTAAAAAAATAAAATTCCCCCTCCATTTCCTTCTTTGTCTCCTTTTATGGGTGTGTTGGACTGCTTGATATCATCCACAGGTCACTGAGACTCTGTCCATTTTTTAAAGTATTTTTTCTTTCTGCTTCAATTTGCTTCTGTTTTGAACTCAAATCCTATGTCTTCATGCCTGCTGATTTTTATCTTCTTCAGTATCTATTCTGATATTAATCCCATCCAATAAGGTTTTCATTTCAAACATGTATTTTCCATCTCCTTGGCTCTTCTTTTTATATATTCCATTAGTGTCATGTTCCCTTTAAATCCTTGAATTTTTAAAGATAGCTATTTAAACTTTTTTGTCTGATAATTCTATCAGTCTCTGTTATTTCTGATATATTGTATTGACTCTTTTTTCTCATGGTTATGGGTCAGCTTTTCACATGTCTAGTAATTTTTTATTGGATGCTAGACATTATTTAGTGACTGGATTTTGTTGTCTTCCTTTAAGTTTTGTTTTGGCAACCAACTAAGTTACCTGTGGTTCATTTGAGGCATGTTTTAAAGTTTTTTTAGGGTGGGGACTAGAGTAGTCTTTATGTTAGGGCTAGTTTAGCTCTAATACTACACTATGTTCTTTCTGGGGTATTTACTGAATGGCCTTGGTGTTCAGTGAATTGTCTCCACTCTACCTGTTAGAATTCTAACATTTCCCAGCTCTGTGTGAGCTCTGGCAATTGCTCCACTTATTTCTTCTTTATAATTTTTCTTTTCCTGGTAGCCTCTTGGAGTCTCCTCTATACATGCACAGCTTAGTTGTAGCTAAAGACTCAAGGGAATACCTATGCAATGGAGATCTTTCTGTGCATAGCTCCTTCTTCTCCTCTGCCGTGCCTTGCAAGTTCCAGTCTCTTTAGCCTCTCTGAACTCTGTCTCTGTCTTCTCAATTGAACAAGAGTGTCATGCTCTGTTTGAATTTATTCCCCTGTGACACAGTCCAGAAGGTACCTCCAAGCAGAAAGCCAAAGTGATTGTAAGAACCCACCTCATTTGTTTCCTTTCTTTCAGACATCACAGTCCTGCACTGCCTGTTGTTCAATGTCAGAAAATAGTTGATTTGTATATTTTGTCCAGTTTTCTGAGTGTTTATGGTGCATGATGGCCAGAAGCAGAAATTCACTGATATTATCTTTTTAAAGTTTTTGCATTTTGCTTTTCACATTTAGGACTTCAATTCTTCTGGAATTTATTTTTATTTATAGTATGAAATGGTGGGGGGGAGGTGATTTTATTTTTTTTCTATATTTGTAGCCAGTAGTCCCAACAACACTTATTGAATAGTTCATCTTTTCCCCACTCATTTTAAAGTCATGTCTGTCACATGCCAAGTTTCTATATTTACGTTCATCTGCTCATTCTATTTTGTTCCTTTTGTTCTTCTTGTCTACCTAGTGCTAGTACCTCACTGGTTTAATTACTGTAGCTTTATAATAAGTCTTGATTTCTGGTAGGGCAAGCCCTACTTCTTTATTCTTCTTTTTAATTTTCTTGTCCATTTGTAACCTTTTGCTTTTCCATGTGACTTCTAAGACCATCGTTTCAAATTCTACACTAAAAAAAGTTAGTATTTTAATTGGAAAATGCATCGTATTTATATGGGAAAATTTATAGTCTTCATGATACCATCTTTCCATCAAGGAACACTGCATATCTCTCCATTTATTTAAGTGTTTTATTATGTCCTTCTGTAAAGTTTTTCAGAAGTTTTTCATATCTCACATGTGTTTGGTTAAATTTATCCCCAGGTGCCTTGAGGTTTTGTTGTAGTTGTGAATAGATTTTACTTTTTGTAACAGTTTGTTGCTGGCATTAAAGTATGCCACTTTTGTTTATTGATTAGGTTGCTGAGCTCTCTCATTAGTTCTACCTGCTTGTTTCCAGCTTTTTTTTTTTTTCTATGTAGATGATTATAATGTCTCCAATCTTTTTACTTTTTTTTTTCTTTTCTTATTGAGCTGGCCAGAACTGCATTACAGAGTTAGGTACAATGTTTGCTGTAGGTTTCTGCTAATTCTTTTATCCTAAATTTTATAATGAATGCATATAGAATTTTATCAAATGCTTTTCCTGCATCTATTGAGATGACCATGAGGTTTTTTTCCCTTTGATCTATCTTTCAGTTAATTGCATCAATATATTTTTCTAATGATAAACCATCCATATGTTATTGGATTAAACCCTACTTGCTCACGATGGACTTTACATTGCCTTAATCAGTTTGTAACATTTTATTTAGTATTTTTGTGTATATGTTCATGAGTGAGATTGGCCTATTATTATGCTCTTTTTCAAACTTGCCTTTCTTTTCTCATAAATTCTAATTATTTTATTATAATGTCTAGTCCTTCTTTTATCTCTTATCATATTACACCGTGCAGTCCTTTCAAAGTGTTCTTTCACACTGTTATTTTATAGTCCTTTCAATTTGTTTTTTTATGTTGAATTCTTGGGGTGTATTCCTCCTGCATGTTGTGGCTACTGACTCTCCTTCACGATAAATTGTTTCTTTATACATATACTTTTTAAAATTGTGAGCTTATCTTCAGTGGAGATTTTTTTCCTATGGAAGTGAGTTCTGAATGCTATGAGTTAGGGAAGTGTGGCCACAGAACTATGCTTTTAATGCCAGAAAGGCCAGAGGTTTCACTAATCTGGGCCAGTTTTTGTATTTCCTCACCTTAGAACTCGTATCACATGAGTAGTATAAATTTGGATCCAATACCCCCGTATATATAGCCTTAGTTTTTATTTTATCATGGAATTCTGTTTCGTCATTGTTGTCGTTATTGTTTGTTTTGTTTTGTTTTACCATCTAGAGATCCAGGCAGAGACAAACTTTCTTGTTGCTTCCCTGTGCCACTGGTATTTTTCTAGTTCCTTTCACATTCGGGGCAGCGTTTCCAGGATCCCAGCTTTGCACGGGGATCCTGGTCCCAGCTCCCCACCGTGGGTTGCCCAAGGCCATGTCCTTTATATCAGGCAGGAGTTCACCCCCCATCCTGGCCCCTAGCTCTGCATCTAGGCTGACAGGTTCATGGCTGTGGCAGCTTCTGCTCATGACCTGACCACTCTGGCCTTCAGTTGCTGCTCCATTTCTGGTGCTCAGAGATCTCTTTTTCTTCTATTCTTTCACATTCCACCGTGTATTTAAAATTCTTTATAAATTACTATTGTTAGTTACTAGCATTATATTTTGTCCAGTGTTTCCGTGTGTGTCTGGTAGGCAGGGGTCTGTTAGCTCAGCCCACCGCGTTGCTGGGACCGAAGGCTCTCCATCAGTTCTTTGATGATTGCCTCTCTTCCAGCAGCTCTGCCTTCTCTAGCTGAGCGCCATCTTGAGTCTCACTTTATATGTATTACGTTGTCTTGTGCCTGTCTTGGAATTTCCCTGGGAGAATTTCTTGAGCCTGTGTTCTAATTCACTGATGCAGTTTTCTTTTTTCATTATCTAATTTGCTGGGCACTGCCACATTTTAAAATTCAGCAATCAGCTTTTTCATCTCCAAGAATATTTCTGTCCCCAAATTGCTCCATTTTCATGACCTCTTGCTCTTACTTTTTAGATGCAATCACCTCTCAAAATTATGAATATGAATTAGATTTTTTACCATTTTTCCTGTTTCTTACGTATTTCTGTTGGGCCACTGTGAGGGAAATCCTAAATTAAGGATTCCAGGGCCCAATATACTTCTTAGAAGTTTTAATAACTGCCCCATGGCTCACCCTCATCTCCAGCCTCTGAAGTCCTGAGAAGGTACCATTAACATTGTTCGGCTTGTTTCTGTTCTCTCTCTACCCTTCAGATGGAATTTCCCTTTGCAGGGATTTGAGGGCTGGTCTCACACCATTTCCTAGCTTCCCACAGTGATGGGGAGTTTTCCCTGTTGTGTTAGGCAGGAGATGTAATCCTGGAAATCCACATTTACATCATGTTTGCTGGCTAAACTGGGCCCATGACAATGCTAAGGTAGATAACCCTTGTATCAGTCAGGATTCTATGTTGCAAGGGAGAGAAAATTCAGTTCAAACTGCCTTAAGACAGAAAAGGAATTATGTTTGCTCACGTAACTGAAAAGCCCAGGGGCAGTGGAGCAGGCTGCTTCAGACACCGCTGGAGGCAGGAGAGACCCTCATCAGGGCTCAGTCTCCTCCCCCAGCCCTCAGCTCTCTATCCCGGGCATCTGTTTCCTTCTCAGGCTTCTCCAGAGGTGGGGAAGCAGCCAGCAGCTGCAGCAGAAGCAGGAGCTCTCATACACATGCTTGAGTTCCTTCTGGAGCTGCTCGGGTAGCACTGTTTCTCCACTGCCCCTGGCCAGAGACAGGCCCACAGCGGGGGCCAAGAACTGAGATGAAGGCAGAGGGTCCCCCAGAATAGATCCATTTACAGTTCAGGAAGTACTGTGTGCTGGGCCCATGTGGAATGTCCACTCAGACCCTCTACTCCCACCTCCTCGATATCTGCTTGTAGATATTGCCACGCACTGGAGCTCTTGTTTTGTAACCAGGAGAAGAGAACAAAGGTGGTGATGCCATAACAAGGAAGAACGAGGTTGGAGAGAATGCAGAAAAGACTGTCCCTGCCAGCCCATAGACTGGGCGTAAGCCCCTAGGTTTAGGGAATGGGCACTGGAAGCGAGAAGGCGCCCTCACTGAGGATGTCGGCCACAGCTGGAACCCTGAGAGGCGTGTGTGCGCCGGGGCTCCAGCTTTGCTCATGCCGTGTGGTAACAGACCCCACCGCCCCTCCCTGCCTCCTCTCCTGATGTCCTCACTGCCCGTAAGGCATGTCTGTGTCCTCGGCCTCATCTCTTTCTGATGCATTTCTCCAACAACAGCCTTTCCTCCATGCGCCCCCTGGGAAAACGGGTAACAAACCTTCTGGGTTCTCAGCACCTTAGCTCTGTGCTCCTGTGACCTGTCTGCCTTTACTGAAAATGCTGACGGAGCAAACAGACTCCTGCCTGGTGTCGCTTCCAAGTCGGAGGCATTGGAGTTCTGTGAGCTCTCTACCACCCCTTGCCCTTATTGGGGTGAGCCCTGGAGCAGAAAAGCATTGAGGCCAACACAGCGCACAGCACGGGATGGGGGACTGGGCTGCATTGTCCTGTTCCTTTCTTTCCTTGTTCAGCAGGCAGTTACCCAGCACTTCAGAGGTGTCAGGCCACAGGATAAAGTGGGGGGCCCCTTCCAGGGGAGGAAACAGCACAGAGACAGGCCTCCCAGAATCGAGGAAAAGCCCCACACCGTCCATCATGGGCTCCAAGTCTCAAGTTTTAATTGTTTTTAAATGTTTATTTTGAAACAATTACCGATTCACAGGAAGTTGCAGAGAAGTGTACAGGGAGGGCCTGTGTGTGCTTCTCCCAGGTTCCCCCAGTGGTGACATCTTAACATAACTACATACAATATCAACACTAGGAAACTGGCACAATCCACAGAGTTTATTCAGATTTCACCAGTTATACTTGCAAAACTTGTGGTGTGTGTGTGTGTGTGTCCCTATGCAATTTTATCACACGTATAGCTTTGTGTAACCATCACCCACTAGGATCGTCACTAGACTCCCTCCTACTACCCCTTCATAGACATTCCCACCTCTTCTTCCCCCGCCCCCCTCGTCCCTCCTGGCAGCCACTAATCTGTTCTCAATCATTATTATTATATTATTTCAAAATGTTACATAAGTGGAATCATGCAGTATTATCCCTTTGAGATTGGCTTTTTTTTTTCAACATAATTTTCTATAGGTTCACCCAAATTGTGGTGTGTTTCAGTAGACCATTCTTTTTTATTGCTGGTAGTATTCCATGGGGTGAATGTATCAAAGTTTAACTCTTTACCCACTGAAGGACATTTGGGTAGTTTCCTGGTGGCAGCTATTATGGATGAAGCTTTTGTGAACATTTACGGACAAATTTCTGCATGAAAATAAGTTTTCATTTCTCTGGGATAAATGCCCAAGAGTGCAATTGCTGGGTCTTACGGTAAGTCCACTTCTAGTTTTAAAGAAACTGCCAAACTACTTTCCAGAGTGGCTGACCATTTGATATTTTCCCGCCAGTAATGTATGAGTGATCCAGTTCCTCCACATCCTCATCAGCATTTTTATTTTAGCCATTTGTACATTTAGGTGTATAGTAATATCTCAAGGTGGTGCTAATTTCTCTAATAGCTAACGATGTTGAGCATCTTTTCATGTGCTTGTTTTATTTGCCATCTCTATATCATCTTTGGTGAAATGTCTGTGTAGATTTTTTGCCCATTTTCTTATAGGATTGTTTGAGTTTTTTTACTGTTGAGTTTCAAGGGTTCTTTACATATTCTATATACAAATCCTTTGTCAGATATGTGGTTTTCAAATATTTTCTCCCAGTCCATATTTTGCCTTTTCATCCTGAGTGTTATACAAAGCAAAAGTTTTTCATTTTAATATTGATAAGATCTAGTTTATCAAATTTTCCTTTGATGGATCATGCTTTTAATGTCCATCTAAGAACTCTGCTTAGTCCTAGATCTTGAACATTTCTTCCTATGATTTTTCTAGACATTTTATAAGTTTAAATTTTACGTTTAAGTCCATCATCCATTTTGAGTTAATTGTTGTATAAGGTTTGAAACTTTGGTCGAGGTTCATTTTTTCACCTACAAATGTCCATTTGCTCCAATACCATTTATTGAAAAGGCTATCCCCCTTCCATTGAATTGCTTTTGCTTCTTTGTTAAATATTAATTGGGCATATTTGTGTAGATCTACTTTTGAGTTCCCTATTCTGTTCCACTATTTGTCTATCCCTCTGCCAGTACTTAATTACTATTTTAATTGCTCTAGCTACGTAGTGACCCTTGACATCAGAGAGAATGTTTCCTCCCATTGTACTTTTCTTTTTCAAAATCGCTTTGGCCAAGCTAGGGCCTGTGTCTTTCCATATAAATTTTAGAATAAGCTTGCCTATGTCTATAAAAACCCTTGCTGAGGATTTAATAGGAATTGCGTTAAACCCATCAATCATTTTAGGGACACTTGGCATCTTTACTGTGTTGAGTCTTCCAGTCAATGAACATAGTTTGTCCGAGTATTTAGATCTTTTATTTTTTTCACCAGTATTTTGTTATTTTCATCATATACATTGTGTACGTTTTGTTAGATTTATACCTAAGTATTTAATTTTCTTTAGCAATTTTAAATGGTACTGCATTTTTTATTTTGGTTTCTACCTGTTCATTGTCAGTGTATAGACATGCAAGTGAGTTTTGTCTGTTGACATTGTCTCCTGTAACCTTACCGAACTCACTTATTTGTTCTAGGAGAGTGTTTTTGTAAATTCCTTGGGATTTTACTTGTAGACAACATGTCATCTGCAAATAGAGACTGTTTTATTTCTTCCATCCCACTTTATATGCTTTTTGTTTCTTTTCTAGTTTCTTGAGATGGGAGCTGAGATGATTGATGTAAGACTTTTCCTTTTTTCTAATGTAAGCATTTAGTGCTAGAAATTTTTCTTTCATCACTTCTTTAGCTGTATCTCAGAAATTTTGACATGTTGTGTTTTCATTTTCACTCAGTGATTTTCTTTTGATTTCTTTTGAGACTTCCTCTTTGACCCATGAATTATTTAGAAGTATGTTGTTTAATTTCAAAGTGTTTGGAGATTTTCTTGTTGTCTTTCTGTTATTGATTTCTAGTTTGATTCCATTATGGTCAGAGAACATACTGTGTATGATTTCAATTCTTTTAAATTTGTTAAGGTTTGTTTTATGACCCAAGATGTGGTCTAGCTTGGTGAATATTTCATGAGCACTTGGAAACCGTGTGTTCTGCTGTTGTTGGGTAGAATATTCTGCAAATGTCAATTAGATCCTGCTGGTTGATAGTTTTGTTCAGTTCTTCTCTGTCTTTGCTAATTTTCTGTCTAGTATGTCAATCGGTTGCTGAGAGGGGGGTGTTAAAGTCTCCAACTATAATTGTGACTTTGTCTATTTCTCCTTTCAGCTTTATCAGTTTTTGCTTCAAGTATTCTGAAGCTCTGTTGTTTGGTGCGCACACATGAAGATTAGCTAGATCTTCTTGGTGGATTGATCCTTTGTCGTTAAGTAATGTCGTTCTTTGGGCCCAGTAATTTTCTTTTCTCTGAAGTCTAGTTAATCTGGTAGTAATATAGCCACTCCTGTTTTTTAAAAAATTAATATTTGCGTGCTATATCCTTTCCATCCTTTTGTTTATTTTTTATTGAGATATAATTGACATTTAACATTACATTAGTTTCAGGTGTACAACATAATGATTCAATATTTGTATATACTGTGAAATGATCACCACAATAAGGCTGGTGAACATCCATCACCACACATAGTTACAATATTTTTTCACGTGATGAGAACTTTTAAGATTTACTTTCCTAGCAACTTTCAAATATACAATACAGTATTATTAATGATAGTCACCACACTGTACGTTACATGTCCAGGATTTATTTATTTTATAACTGGAAGTTCATACCTTTTGACCCCCTTCACCCATTTTCCTCACCCTGTCACACCTCCTGCCTCTGGCAGCCACCAATCTGCTCTCTGTATCTATGAGTTTGGGGTGTTTTTGTTTGTTTGTTTGCTTTTATATTCTGCATATAAGTGAGATCATATAGTATTTGTCTTTTTCTGTCTTACTTATTTCACTTAGCTTAATGCCCTCAAGGTTCATCCATGTTGTTGCAAATGGCAAGATTTCATTATTTTTTATGGCTGAATAATATTCCTCTCTATATAAATGTATATATATACATCTCACATTTTCTTTATCCATTGATGAACACTTAGGTTGTTTCCATGTCTTGGCTAGTGTAAATAATGCTGCAATGCACATAGGGGTGCAGATATCTTTTTTTTTTTTTTTTAAATTTTTTGTTTATTGCAGTAACATTGGTTTATAACATTGTAGAAATTTCAGGTGTACATCATTGTACTTCTATTTCTGCATAGATTACATCATGTTCACCACCAAAATACTAATTACAACCCATCACCACACACATGTACCCAATTATCCCTTTCACCCTCCTCCCTCCCCCCTTCCCCTCTGGTAACCACCAATCCAATCTCTGTCCCTATGTGTTTGTTTATTGTTGTTATTATCTACTACTTAATGAAGGAAATCATACGGTATTTGACCTTCTCCCTCTGACTTATTTCACTTTGCATCATGCCCTCAATGTCCATCCATGTTGTCACAAATGGCTGGATTTCATCGTTTCTTATGGCTGAGTAGTATTCCATTGTGTATATATACCATAGCTTTTTTATCCATTCGTCCCTTGATGGGCACTTAGGTTGCTTCCAAGTCTTGGCTATCGTGAATAAGGCTGCAATGAACACAGGGGTGCATGTACCTTTGCAAATTGGTGTTTTCAAGTTCTTTGGATAAATACCCAACAGTGGAATAGCTGGATCATATGGTAGTTCTATCGTTGATTTTTTGAGGAATCTCCATACTGTTTTCCATAGTGGCTGCACCAGTTTGCACTCCCACCAGCAGTGTATGAGAGTTCCCTTCTCTCCACAACCTCTCCAACACATGTTGTTTCCTGTCTTGTTAATTATAGCCATTCTGACGGGCGTGAGGTGATATCTCATTGTAGTTTTGATTTGCATTTCCCTGATAGTTAGTGATTTTGAACATCTTTTCATGTGTCTGTTGGCCATCTGTATATCTTCTTTGGAGAAATGTCTGTTCAGGTCTTTTGCCCATTTTTTAATTGGGTTGGTATTTTTTTTGTTGTTGAGATGCATGAGTTCTTTATATATTTTGGAGATAATATATAAAGAACTCATGCAGATATCTTTTTGAGTTAATGTTTTGCTTTCCTTCAGATAAATATCCGGAAGTGGGATTGCTGGGTCATATGGTGGTTCTATTTTAAAATTTTTGAGGAACCTCCATAAGGTTTTTCACAGTGGCTGCACCAATTTACATTCCCACCAACAGTGCACAAGGGTTCCCTTTTCTCCACATCCTCACCAACAAGTTATTTCTTGTCTTTTTGGTAATGGTCATTCTAACAGGTGTGAGGTGATACCTCATCGTGGTTTTGATTTGCACTTTCCTGATGATTAGTGATGTTGAGCACTTTTTCATGTACCTGTTGGCTGTGTGTATGTCTTCTTTGGGAAAAAATGTCCAAAGAAAGAAACATTTTCTTTGGAAAAAATTCAGATCCTCTGCTTACTTTTTAATAGGATTGTTTGTTTTTTTGCTGTTGAGTTTAATGAGTTCTTTTTATATATTATGGATATTAACCCCTTATCAGATATATGATTTGCCCATTTCATATATCTCCCATTTCATATGGGAAAAAATGTTTTATTGATTGTTTATTTTGCTGTGCAGAAGCTTTTCAGTTTGATATAGTCCCATTGGTTTATTTTTGCTTTTGTTGCCTTTGCAACAAAATCATTGCCTATTTTTTAAAAAATTAATTTTGCATGATATATCTTTTCCACCCTTTTTTTTTTTTTTTTTTTGAGAAAGATTAGCCCGGAGCTAACATCTGCTGCCAATCCTCCTCTTTTTTCCTGAGGAAGATTGGCCCTGGGTTAACATCCGTGCCCATCCTCCTCTACTTTATAAGGGATGCTGCCACAGCATGGCTGGATAAGCAGTGTGTCAGTCCACGCCTGGAATCCAAACTTGCAAACCCTGGGCCGCCAAAGCAGAGCACGCAAACTTAACTGCTATGCCACTGGGCTGGCCCCTCCATCCTTATTTTTAACCTCCCTATGTCATTATGTTTGAAGTGAGTTCTTTGTAGACAATATATCCTTGGGTTGTGTTTTTTTACACACTCTGTCAATCTCTGTCTTCTAATTTTGTGAATTTAGAGCATTTATTTTTAAAGTACTTATTGATATGTTAGAGCTTAAGTCTGTTGTTTTATTATTTGTTTTCTGTTTGTCACCTATGATTTTCATTCCTTTGTTTCTTTTTTCTTGCCTTCTTTTGGGCTATTTGAGCAATTTTAGAGTTTCATTTTAATTTCTTTATGATTTTTTTGAGTATATTGCTTTTAGTATATAATGTTCTTAGTGGTTGCTCTTTAGATCCTTTTACAAGCTCCACTTTTTAAACATAATGGTCGTGTTTCCTGTATATACATCGAACACTACATCAGATGGTATTACAACTTTTGCCTCAACCAGAAAATATGATTGAAGAAACTCATGAGGTGAAGGATAGTCTGCAGTATTTACTTCTATTTTTACCCATTCTACTGTTTTTCTTTCTTTTCTGAATGTCCCAGCCTTATTCTGTTTTATTTATTTATTCTGTTGGAGAGCTTCCTCTAAGAATCTGCAAGAAACAGATTCTCTTAGTTTTTCTTCGAGAATGTTCCTTCACAGGGAACGTGTTGTTTCTCTCTGGTTGTTTTTAAGACGTTTTCTTTGTGTTTAGTTTTCAGCAGTTTGATTTTGATATATCTCAGTGTAGATTTCTTTTAGTATTTCTTCAAATACTTTTCAGTCCCACACTCTTTCTTCTCTCCTTACGGGACTCTGATTATATGAATGTTACATCTATTGTTATTGTCTTACAGAATGCAGGCTCTGTCATTTTTTTTCAGTCTGTTTTCTGTCTGTTGTTTAGATTGAGTAAATTCTATTGACCTGTCTTCAAGTTCATTGTTTCTATCTTCTGTCATCTCCATTCTACTATTGAGTCCATCTAGTGAGTTTTTTTTTTCAGTTGTCGTATTTTTCAGTTTTGTAATTTCCGTTTGGTTCTCTTCTATTAATGCTATTTATTGCTAAGATTTTTTTATTCTTTTGTTTGTTTCAAGAGAATTTGCAAGTATTCATCAAAGCATTTTTATGATAGTGCTTTAAAATTCTTGTCAAGTGATTCCAACATCTGATTCATGTAGGTGTTAAAATCAGTTGCCTTTTCTCATTCAAATTGTGGTTTTTTTGGAATTATGAATGATTTTCAATTGTATCCTGGACATTTTGGTTATTATGTTACAACACTCTTGACCTATTTGAACCTATTTAAAACAGGCAGTTGCTCTGTTTAGGTTTAGTATATAGGTTCTGTTATACATATATACATCTATACCAAAACCTATAGGTATTAGTTCCAGTGATGGTTTGGTTAACAGAACCCTTTCAATGTGATTCTGGTCTTTTAACTTCATTCTTCTAGCACTTCTGGGGCTACTGCTTAATCTCTGTTGGTGTCATTCCCAAGGCCACCTGGTGCTGCTGGGCCATCTTCTTAGCTGGAGGGTTGGGACTGGGGGACAGAAGCTGGTGAGCCTGGGTCTTTTTATGCCACTAGGTGGAGGGCAGGTAGACACAGGGCCCAGCTGATGCTGCCTCTGCAGGTGGACCAGCCCACCAACCTGCACTCTGAGAGTACAGCTGCTGCAGGTGGGTCAGACCACCTGCCAGTGCCTCTGTCATGGAGCAGGCATTGGGGCTCCCCACTCCTTCTCTTTTGGGCTTTTCCTTTACTTGGCCTTCCTCCAGAGAGAGAGGCTTTCCTTGTCTATTTTTTTATCCCTGTTGTTGGTTCTGAGTTGTAGGAATCTTTGGCATCTAGTCCTGGATATATGGGAGATAAAAAAAAAAAATTCAAGGATCTCAGTACATTGCTATTCCCCAAGTTCTGAGGTCCCTAGCTAGTCTACCTTCTTCTTTCCAGCTTTAAGAATCTTTTAATCGTTGTCTGTTAAATAATTTCTGGGATATTTAGTTGTATTTGGAGGGCAGTGTCTAATCACCTCTTCTTCACCCCATTGGTGAGGGAGGGCTTCCTGCCCTATGGTTGTGGAGATGGTTGAATTCATAACCACTGAGACTGGACAAATGAGGTTGACAGCATTTTAATAGTCACATATACTCATAGCCTGGAGTAGGACACCACATGCCACGTGGGGTCACACGGGGGTTGCACTTGGGAACAGAGTGAACAATCAGAGGCTGTGGGAGACAGGCTGGGTACTATCAAGAGGGTGGGGTACCCTCTGGCTCCCTCAGGAGGATGTTTGAATAATTCCGCAGGCTGATAGGGAACTGAAACCCGATACTCAAGGATAAACAGGGACTGTGCCTGGTCCCCTTGATGAGGAAGGGTGTTTGACTAGGGGACCTCATCTGCAGGAGCAGAGTGAGGAAGGAACTTGCAGTTGGCCATTTGAGGCTCCGCTGATTTCACCAGATGTCAAGGCAGCACATGATGTTGGGCCTTTCTCCACAGGGAAAAGTATCATCTTTCTTCAGACCCCGAACTCAAGTTTTATTTTTAAAATTCATGAGAACTTTGTATTCTGATCCAGGTTTGTTTTGATGTAAAACTTCTCTTCTCTAGATCTCTGTTAAAATTGTAGGCATCGACTTGGCCCATCAACATGAATTCTGAGCACACTGTATGCAGCTTGAGATGATTTAGAAAGTGTAATTTAAATTATGTTTTCCTTGAAATATTTTGTTTGAAATGTAATATAACCATATTACACATAATTTGGGAAATATGGAAAAGGAAAAAAACCTTTATAATTTTAACCCACAACCACACCAATTATAATCTTAGTATAATTTCTACAGTCTTTTTTCCATGCAAAATTTAAAACTGTAAATATAGTTTGTATATGGTCTGGTAATCTGCTTTTTATGCTTGATGTTTATCAGAGTTCTTCCTCTCTCTCTTTCTTTCCTAAACAATTCAGGCCAACATTTACTAGGTAGGGCTGAGCAAGGGAGGAAGCTGTGGTGGTCCAGTAGAGTTTGCACCTAGAAGAGAGCAGTGCAGGGAGGGGGTCTCTGAACCCATGCTGGGTGAGGGCAGCATCTGTGCAGGGGGTAACCTAGCACATGTGTCAGAGCCCAAGCAGGATGAGGAAGGCATCTGAGAGTTTGGAGGGAGGGCCAGTGACTGGATATTTTAAGGCTATGGGAATCATGTTTCTCACTGTTGGAAAAGAGTTAAAAATATGAAGAAGGGGACCATTAGACTGAAACTGTGGTGTTAGATTGGAACTGGAAGTATTGGTGAGAACTCATGATTTTCTCTCTATATGTAAGTAATATGCATAAAACCATGAGTACATATATACATATGTTCCTTGGCATTGTCCACTGAGAAGGTCTGGGAGAAGTGACACCCCAATAGCAATGAGCACACCTAGCCCTATAACTTGGTTTCTAAATACTATTCTCCATTAAAAGGAAGCAGCTTTCCTTGCAGGCAGGGCTGACTCCAGGGCTGGAGCAGGGAAAATACAAGATAAGCTTGCTGTGTCAGGAAGCAAGGAGGTACTTAAATAATGATGGGGCCAGCATAAAGGGGCACCTGCTGGCCAAATCTGGGGCACTTGGAGCACCAAAATAAATAATGAAAGTAACAGATTATAACCCACTGAATAGAATGGAAAGGTGAATAGGAAGTCACTGACATAAACGATAAATGAATAGATGAAAATTGGATGAGGAACAGGGTATTACATAGTTTCAAAGTAGCTACCCACAAAGTATATTAATTACAAAGAGGAAAGGTGTAACTTTATGGAGGAGAAGCCCGGTAGACAGCACATTAATGTAGTGATCAAAGTGAACATCATTAGTAATGGGACAAATAGAAATCATGGGCCGCCTCACAGGATGCAATGAGAAGAACAGGAATATCCTTCTGGAAAATTCCTGCCAAAGATGCGTAACCTGAATCTTTTTTATTTAATTTGAGGTGAAATTCATATAACATAAACATAACCATCTTGAAGTGAATGGTTCAGTGCCATTTAGTACAGTCATGGTCTTGAGCAACTACCATCTCTAGTTCCAAAATATCTTCATTACTCCAAAATAAAACCCCATACTAATTGAGCAGTTACTCCCCATTACCTCCTCCCCCCAGACCCTGGCAACCACGAATCTGCTTTCTGTCTCTGTGGATTTACCTATTCTGGATATTTCTCATAAATGAAATCACACAATAGTGACCTTTTGTGTTTGGCTTCTTTCACCTTACACAATGTTTTTGAAGTTATCCATGTTGTAGTGTGTATCAGAACCTCATTCCTCTTTATGGCTAAATAATATTCCACGATGTGGATACAACACATTTTGTTTATCTATTCATCCGTTGATGGACTTTAGGGCTATTTCCACCTATTGGCTACTGTGAATAGTGCTGTACAAGTATTCGTTTGGTTACCTGTTTTCAATTCTTTGGGATATATACCTAAGAGTGGAATTGCTGGGTCACATAACCTGCTCTTATCATGAGAAAATATCAGACAAGCCCAAATTGAGGGGCATTCTACAAAATAACTGGCTTTTAATCATCAAAAATGTTAAGGACATGATAGTTAGGGAAAGACAGAGGAACTTTTTGAGATGGAGAAACTAGAGACACAACTGCTAAATGCAGCACATGATCCTGGCCTGGATGCCTTGCTCTTAAGGATGCTACCAGAACAATCAGTAAAACCTGAATGGGTCAGTGGAGTAGATCAATGTGCTTTCCGGGTGTGGGTGACTGTATGGCGGTTTTATAGGAGAATGCTTTTGTTTGTAAAAAAACACACACAAAAGTATTTGGGGGTAATGGAGCATCACGTCAACAAGTTACTGTGAAATGGTTCATCAAAAAATAGTTTTGCACAGTACTTGCAACTTTTTTGTGAATTTGGGATTGTTTCAAAATGAAACAAAATTAACTTAAAATATTTGATAAATTTTCCCTCAAGAGCTGTCCATTTTCTTTCCAATTTTCTCCTATTCTCTCTTGAATATTCTCCATCTAGGTTCTTGCCTCCTCATTCCACTTGATAGGGCTAGTATTAAAGTCACCGATGAGCTCCACGCTGCTGGGTCCAGCAGTCCAGCCCCAGGCCACATCTTACTTGTCTCAGCAGCAGCAACTGGCAGGTTGATCCCTGCCTCCTCGCTCAGCCCCTTGGCCTTCCTCCCGCCCCGCTGGCTGCTCCTTCTGGACTCCTCTGCTGATCCCTTCTTATCTCTCCTGACTTCTAGACGTTGAGCGCCCAGGGCTCAGTTCTGGGGCCGCTGCTCTTTTCTTTCCATGTTCAATCCCTTGGAAACCCCATCCAGTCTTGGCCTTACAAACCATCCATCTCCTGATGACACCCCAACTTCTAGCTGCAGCCTGGACTCCTTGCTGAGTTCCCCACTTGTACCCGACCATCTGCCTGCTCAGCATCTCCACTTATGTGTCTAACAGGCATCTCAACTCAACATGTCCAAACTGAGCTCCCAGCCTTCTCCATTTTGCTCTCCCCCTACCAGTCGTCCTCATCGGTAAAAGGTAACTCCATCCTTCCTTTGCTCGGGCCAAAAATCTGAAATCACCTGAGACACTTTATTGTCTCTCACGTCCCATATCTGAACAGGCAACAAATCACATTGGCTCTTCCTTTAAAGTGTATCCAGAATCAAACCACCTCTGCCCACCTCCACTGCTTCTACCCGCTCCAAGCCGCCTTCAGCGCTCCTCTGAACTATTACAGTAGCATCTAACCAGTCTCCCTGCTTGGCCCCTGCCCGCTTCAGTCCACGTCACTCCTCTGTTCACTGCTCATCTCACTCTTACAGAAGCCCGAGTCCTAATAATGACCACAGGGTGTCTTAGACTGAGATGCTCCAGAAGCCGGTGCTGAGACAAGGGCTGAGTACAAGTAGTTCATCTGGGAGGTGATTCCCAGGAGCGGGGGGAGAGAAACAGGGAAGTGAGACAGGGAAGGGAAGGAAGCCAAAGCAGGGTGTATTAATAAGTGAGTTACCACTGTGGCAAAGGCAGCTCAGTCACCATGGGGACCTCTGGGAGGCTGCCTAGATCATGCTTCACAACTGTCAAACGCAAGAGGCAAGGCACCTGAGTATTTATTCACCAACTCCACGTCAGTTGAGGGCTACTCCCTGGGGCATTAACTCCCTGGCCTGCCCCATGCATGAGGGTCTCCTGCACTCCTGTGGCCGGCAAAGGCCCTCAGACAGAGAGCAGCAGGGGTAGCAGGAGGCCACAGAGTCTGCGTGCATCCAGTGGGGAGTGCTGAGGGGATATAGGTGGGGCACTGGCAGCACCTTCTTCAAAGGCCCTACATGATCTGACTTCTATCCTACCCCGGGCACTCCTGTGACCTCACCTTCTGCTGCTCCTCACTCCCTCACACACCTCAGCTACTCAAGCTTTCTCCTTGCTGTTTCTCAAGCACATCACGCATGCTTCTACCACAGGGCCTTTGCACTTGCAGCCACCTTTCCCACAATGTTTTCCACTGGGTAGCTGTATGTCTCCCACCTTACCACCTTCAGGGCTTTATCTAAATGTTACCAGCTCAGCAAGGCCTTCCTGGGAAAACAGATGACACCCTCCAGTTAGGGCAAGCTGAAGAGAGTTTAGTAAAGTACTATTTACAAAGGTGTGGACAGGGTATAGGGAGATCAGAAGAGGTAATAAGTCCCCTTGGGGCTAGTAAAGCCAGCCATAGCTACCACCTTCAGGCCTGAAGGGGTGCGGAACGGGAGGTATTCTCAGAGTGAGGTGGGCTGTGTGGGAAAAGCCTCCTGACAGGGCCTGAGGCCTTTAGAACAGGAGTGAGGGATGCTAACCTCGCTTGCATTCCGCTCTCCAGTCTCCTGAAGGTGTTTCCCATCAGCCATGCCCAGCAGGAAGCCAGAGGGTAAGGGAACCCCTTCACACTGTTTATATATGTCAGCCACCAGGCACGGGGCAGGGAGAGGGCCAAATGGTAGATGTCCAGCACATTGACCAAAACAGTGACACACACACTGCCTATCCCCTTCCCTGCTTTATTTCTCCCCTTAGCACTTGGCACCATCCAACCTATGATACATTTTGCTTATTTATTTTGTTTATTGCCCGTCTCCCTCCACTGGAGCATAAACTCCACAAGGCCAGGGATTCTTGCCTTCTTCGTTCACTGCTGTTTTCCCAGCAGCACCTAAACTAGTGCCTGGCACAGAGCTCATGTCCAGTAAATAGTTTTCGAGTGATACAGTTGCTCCCTAGCTGTAGTAGACAGAATAATGCTCCCAAATAAGTCCACATCCTAAACCTAGGAATCTGTGAATATGTTAGGTTACATGGCAAAAGAGAATTAAGGTTGCAAATGCAATTAAGGTTAATCAGTTGACCTTAAAAATCAGGAGATTATCCTGGATTATCCAGGTGAGCCCATGTAATCATGAGTCCAGAAAAGTCAGAATCAGAGAGATTTAAAGATGCTACACTGCTGGCTTTGAAGATAGAGGAAGGGGCCACGAGCCAAAGACTGTGGGCAGCCTCTAGGAGCTGGAAATGGCAAGGAAAGATTCTCCCCAGTCGCCAGAAAGGAATGCAAGTCATCAGATACCTTGATTTTAACCCTGGAGAGAACCATTTTGGACTTCTGACCTCTAGAACTTTACGATGATCAATTTGTGTTGTTTTAAGCCATTAAATTTGTGGTACTATGTCACAGCAGCAATAGGAAACCGATACACTAGCGTTTGTTTTTAATGGCTAGAGCATGGGCTCTGGAACCAGTTGGGGCTGCTCTTCTGGCCCTTGTTGGGCAAGGGACCTTATGCCTCTCCTTTTCTATGTAAATGAGACTATTAATGCTCTTTCTTCACGGTGTGGTTTAAGGATTTAGTGATCTGATGTGTGTAACCCATGTGGCTCAGAGCCTGGCCTCCTGTAACCCCTCTATTGCCTCGTAGGCTGACAAGTGCCTGGCAGACTGTGGACAATACATGTTTGTGGAAAGATAAATACATTTCATCAGGTGATGTTCCATGATAGACTTCATCTTTCCTCTGTTTTTAGGACACTGGGGTTTCCTCCCATTTTCTTTTTTACTATGGTAAATAAAATTTGAGACTCTCTTTGTGCATACAGCTTTTCATGAAATTAGTCTTCTATTTCTTCAAAACAAGAGCCCCGGTTGGCTGCAAGGCTGGTGCTCACCACACACACGTGCTGCGGACAGCTGCCTTCAGGGCAGGGTGGTTCAGCCACCAGGCTGGGCACCTCCCGGAACAGTGAGCTCCCCCGTCATGGCCAGCCAGGCTGGGGCTAGAAGGCAGGGAAGGGAGAGGAGGCAGACTAGAGGCTGTGTCTGAAGGCGCTTTGATGAATTCCCGGACTGGGCTGGGCTTCACAGGGCTCCTCCACTAGGGCATGCGAACTGGGGGAGGCGGAGGGGAGGGAGAACCAAGAGAGCGAGTGATGGTGCCACAATCCTCTGAGCCAAGGAAGCCTCTCCCTGAAGCAAGAGAAGTGTCCGGGGCCAGTCCAGCAGCTCCGGGCTGTACCAGCCATGGTGAGCACATCCAAACCACCGCCCTCCTGGTGCATGTCCAGGGTTGGCGCTCCCGAGCTGCACACCCACCTCCTGTGCGGGGAGGTGGGGGCTCCCCCAGACATCTGGGGAGGTGGGAAAGCCTTTGTCCCAAGAGGGTAGGGGATAGAGGAAGCGAGAAAGCAAGCTCCAGCCCTCTGCAGCGCCAGACCACTGTCCAGGCGGCTTCCACTTGCCCAGCTCTGTGCTGCTCACAGCTGCTGCCCCTAAAACCCACAGGACCTGAGTGTGCAAGTCAGACAGGAGGAGAGGGTTGTGAAGTGAAGCCAGCAGGAGAACAAAGGAGGCTTTGTAGGAGAGGGAGGCACCTTCAACTTAGGCCTCCGGGGCCTGGGGAAGTGACTCACTGGGCCCTTGGGATGGACCCACCCATGGGTGCTCCACGGGACTGAGGATGCCCAGGTACAGGCCCATGGGGTGGGGAAAGGGTTGTTAGTCTCCAGCCTTAGCTGAGTGGGGCTTCCCCCAGACCCTGCCCTCCCTCCCCAGGACCTGATGTGTATCCAGGCTGGGGGTGGCCCTGTACTCATTGGGCACTGCCAGGCAGGGCTGCTGTCAGGGGCTGCAGGCATGGTCCCCTCCCTCCAACTCTCACTCCCATTGGCCCAGCAGGGACCTGGGCTCCCCAACTCTCGGCAGAGCCACGCTGCCCCCCACCTGGAGGGAGGCCATCAGTGCCACCTGGAAGTGGCCATGTTGGCGTCTGGCTCTGTCCCGAGGCTCTCTCGACGCCTGAGATGAGAACCTGGAGAGTCCTCATAGCACGCCCTGGCTTCTGGGGCAGTTGCACAACCTCCGCCAATTATGCTCCATATACTCTGTGGCAACCGGGTGAGAATTCCAGGACCTTGTACATACTCGTACAAATCTGCCTTCCTGCTGTTTGGCTGCAGGGCGAGGCGTGTCCCTGTGGGCCCCGGGAAATGGGGGTGTGTTCGCGTCCAGGAGGGCGTGGCCCGCGTCCGGAGTGGGAGCAGCCGCCTGCCCTGCTGGTGCCGGCTGTTCACCCCAAACCGCAGCTTCCTCGGGAGCCCTGGACTGGGTCCAGGACACAGAGGAGGAAGCTCTGGTGACATTGTAGACACGGGCTTCGAGCAGCAGGCTTGGCCCGGGAGCAGCTCGAGTCCGTGGCAGGTGGCGCGCCTCCTGCTTCCGGCAAGGACCGCGGGGGCCCTGTGTTCCCTTGGGGGCGGCGCAGGCATCCTCCAGGTGCTGGGTTTGGGCGTCCTGGCCCCTCCCCGGCTCCGCCCCTCCTCTTTAAGACTTTGTCCCGGTTTGTGATGTCTGGGTGAGGAGGTCCTGGGAGTCAGGCCCTGGGTGACCCAACCGTTGTTGTCCCTGAGACATGGAACTGGGTCAAGGAAGAGCATTGTCCAGCACAGCCGCCAGGCCAAGGGCTGGCTGTCAGCGCTGGCTGTTCTGTGTAATGGAAATAAAGACAAAAATCCAAATGAGGATTCCTCCCCCCGGGAGTGAGGGAGGCTGCCTCTGCCCCTGGTCTCTCATTACATTTCAGAGAAGCCTCATTGGCTCTGGAGGTGCAGGGTTGAGGTCGGAGGGGTTGTTGGCTCTAGTACAAATCAAGGAACTGGGAGGTAATCCATGTTTGATGTCACGGCAAACTTGAAAACTCTCCTGTGGAAAGTTCTCTTTCAGATCACTTTACGGAGCCTCAAGTGAACAATTCTCATGGAGAAACAAATGCCTTCTCTTAGCCTCATGGGCTGTCTTGTCCTCCCAGCACCTGCGGTGGCTGGCACATGCTGGCCGTCAATCAATGGCACTCATGGCGGGTTGGCAAGACAGGCATCTTTGCAGTAAGCAGGGACCCTTTTGCTGATAGATGTCCAAAGCCTGGGCATCCACACAGCCCACTCTTCAAGTCAAAGTTATACGACCCTAAGATGGCACAAATACTGTCCAAGATGTCCCTCCCCTGGGGGTAGCAGGGTGGGACTGGAAACACAGGAGGCCTCTTTCCCTGTGAATAAACAGCCACCCAAGGCAGCAAAGCCCGGATGCACGTCCCCAGAAGTAGCTCCCCACTCTACCTTGGATCTGAGGTTGGAGAGCTCACCATGGGCCAGGCAGATGCCTTGTTTGTCCAGCTCTGGGGCTGGGGGGAAGAGAGCCGCCATCCAGTGTTCCCATGCAAGATCAGCGGGGGACAGAGGGTGGGGGTGGGGGGGCTCTCCCTCCCACTGAAGGCTCACAGAGAAATGCCCCTGGACTTGCCGAGGACATGAGGACAGGAACTGAGGCAGAGCCTGCGAGGTCCAGGAGAGGCGCTGAGTACCCCTCCTTTTCTGACCCTCAACCTCACTGGGATTGGGTTCCATTTGGGTCACTTTAGAAAACTCTGATGCTTCTAAGAGAATGTCACTACTAGACTTGCTCCTGGCGGGAAGCTGCCCTTGGCTGCCATCAAGACCTTTCTTTTCTCTTGGTCCACAAAGGACTGCCTCATGGGCCCAATCTCCAGACGGGGGGCAAGGCTTCTCTCTCCACGGAGCTGCCTCCTTTGGGTGGGGTTGGGGTAGTGGAAAGAGGGTCACCACATCCTCATCACACGTGAGACAAGACCAACATTATGTGGCTGTCTTGAGCTTTGTGGCAAAACACATTTTCCCACCCACCTTAAAACTAACACAAGTATGGCCACCAAAGTGTGACGTCACAGTTCCAACAACACCCCACATCAGCTCAGGTGTCCAGCTCAAGGCCAGCATCCACCCGCTCTGGCCAACAGTTGTCCCCCCAGCTCTGTCTAGAGTTCCCCATTGGGTTGAACCAAGCATCCCACCTCAAACTAAAAGTCTTCTGGCAGCTTCCATTTTTATATGTTCCACCTTGTCACCTGCTTAGGAGAAACTCCAGTCCTGTGTGTCCTAGAGTGTCCTCCAGGGCCGCTGCAGTTGTTTTCCTGTCTCCAGAGAGTCAGGAGGGAGGACAGGGCCCGACGGGATGGGGCCGTCTTCGCAGGTAGTTCATCCTTCCAGATAACACAGGTCTGCCTCCAGAATGGGAAAGAGGGTAGCCCCCCAACCCCGTGCTCATTAGGCTCTGCTGGGTTCAGCCAAATTCGTCTTCCCTGGGTCAGGGGCTCAGTGGAGATCGGTCCCCATTTCTTACATCCATGCTTCTCTGCCCCTTTGTCAAATGTATTGGTCTGGTTCACACATACACACGCAAAATCAAGATAGTGCAAAAGGCCGGCCATGCCCCGAACACAGGAGTCAGGGTTGGGGACTTGGGAGGGTGAAGGCACGCCACCCTGCCCTCACTCCCATGTCTGCCGGCAGTGACCACTAGCCTGCCTGGGTACCACACCACGCAGCTGCCTAGTGCCCAATCCTCCACGGCAGATCCTCAGATCACGAAGACTCGGTATTTGGGACTTGGGCTAGTCAAGGTCCTATTCAGTGACCAAGCCAAGTTCCAAGTGTGAGGAGTGGTGGCTCCAGAATCATCCAAGCCAGAGTACCATCTTGTGGCCATCTCAGTGGATTCAAAACAAAGCACTAGAGCTGTGTGTGTAATGGATAAAATATCCTTTATTCATCCTAAGGAACACAGTCAAGCGGGAGCTTTAAAAAACCCACTTTTTAACAGGCATTATTAGTGTTGTGACCTGGCTTTGAGCCCCATGTGAGCCACTTGCTGTGGCTTTGCTGAGTCCTCCTCTGCACTGGCTTTGGTGGTTTGGTGGCAAACGAGGAAGTGTGAGCAGAGCCCTCTATCCAGTTGCTTACTATAAAAAAAAATTAGTGTTGAAGCTTACGAAGAGAAGTAACATTTATACGGCTGGTAGTGGATCAAAAGATGACTTACAATATATTCATTCCAGGAAGTAAAAAGATGTTTTTAAGATTTGTACTTACTGTTTATGGGGACTATGTATATTAGAATTTTAGCATTACTATGGGAGCATAGTATTTCTCTACAAATTCAGAAATCCCCCAGTTTATATAAAATCATACTTCCTGGTTTCACTGAAATTATAAAGAAATAAATTAAGAGTAACATTCAGTAAGGTAGTTACTCCTTATATATATAGCATGATGGTTTAATCAAAAAGATAGTTTGCCTGAAAATGTTAGGGACCCTCCACCAATTGGTGACCACGTTGGCTATTGTACCAGAAAAATCCACAGACACACGCGGCACTGAGCTGTTTTCACAAGGCTTCCTTTCTAATAAACACAACACTCTCTCCTCCTCTCAGATCTGAACTCCAGATGCCAAAACGCAGATGTGCCAACTGGAGGCGCGTTGCTAAGCAAAGGAGAGGGCTGGCGAGTCTGTCCAGCAAATTAAATTGTACAGCGAGATGGCGTCTGCTCTGTGGCCTCAGACGGGATGAGGCTGGTCTGTGCTCTCGTCCTCAGGCAGGTCAAGGCTGGTGGCCCTTACCCGGCATGTAAAAGGGTCCTCGTGGGTTAGAACATGAGGGCTTTGAGGAAAAATGCAAAAAGGCTCATTAAGATTGGAGGCCCACACGAATACCCTCACACTCCTTCCTTTGGAAAGAGACACGTTGAGGTCTTGTTCTGCGCTCAGGCAATCTGCAGGTCTCACGCTGGGGGCTGCCTGTCCCGTGGCTGGCCCGAGCCATGGACTGCCACCTTCTACCGCTCTGTAAGGCCCTAAAGAGGATGTCAACCCCAACCAAAAGCCAGAGAGAGGGAAAAATCTCAAACATTTATGAACGGGTTCAAAAGCCTCCAGATACCTTCTGTCTGCTTTTCCCCAGTTTGCATCTGTTTAGAGGCTGTGAATCAGAATTCAGAATCCGTGCTGCCCAGAGGGCACAGTAATAACAGGAAGAAGCACCCAAATGCACTAAAGGACTAGCTCAGGACCCTGCCCTACCCCTGCCCCTCCTCTGGCTGCCACTACCGGCTCTTCCTGGATTTGAATGGAAGGAACCCAGGGAGGACTCCACCCCAACCTCCCTGCACAACGGGAATGTGAGAATCCGGCTGCCGCTTCTGCACGGGATGGAGCCTCAGTCTTTTGATTTATAGCATCATTTATGGCATGAACTAGGAACGTAATGTGTTTACACAAACACACGACAATTGTACATCGGCATCTTTACAATATTAAAGGAGTCATATACAAGTCTACAGGCATCGTACACGGTGGTGCCGGCCCTGGCGCCCCACCCACACAGCAGCTCCCTGCGGTTTCTCCACTGGGGAAGAGCCAGCGCTCTGGGAAGTGTGACAAGGCCGGGGTGTCCATCTTTGGGCCTGTCATCTGGGAGGCAGCAGGTCTGGGAGGACCCCTCAGGGCCAGTCCTCGTTAGAATCTGGGGCCAAGAGTCTTAGGTATATGCCTGTGTCCAGGTCTTACTGCAGGCTAGTGTTACAATAGTTTAATTAAAATTCAGTGTGCATATTAGTGTGGGAATATCGGAGCTGGGGACGGCTTCCTGAGCTGGGGACCCAGAGGACGCTGCTGACAGATGGGCCCCTTCACCGTGGGGCCCATTCCTGAGGTAAGGATGCGGTGTGGCCCTGTGGCTGGTCCGGGTGGGGAAGAGACTTCCGCGGGAGCCCAGGTGAGTACATGCAGACAGGACTGGAAGCCCCTGGGCATTCGTAGGGCAGGTGACACACCAAGTGTGGCCTGCACCAGGGTGGCAGCAAAGGGGAGGGGCTGAGACGGTTCCAGAGCCACCCATCCCCCACACCCACACTGCCCTCCTCCCAGCAGCCTGACCCCTTGGGGGCCCTGCTTCAGCTCCTATGGCACTGCTACCCCTGCATCTGTCTCTAGAGCAGGGACCAGAAGTCTCCAAGCACCTGGGCCTGAGCGCCCGGCAGCTCATCCCCCCGTGGGCACGCTGCATGTCTGATAGAACTGAGCACCAGATAAAGAAGTGTTGGTCCTTGTCAGTCTCTCTGGCTTGTGCAGTGACAGTTACTTTTGTCTTAAATACTGTAGAAAAATAAGCCATCTCTGACCCAAGGAGACCCACTGGAGTCTGCCCCGCATGGAGAAGGATGAACAGCTCCTCTGGTGTGGGCCAGGGAGGCCTCTGCTGACCCCGCCGCAGCAGGCCTGAGAGCCACGCAGGGCCCTGCGTGGAGCTGGGGAGCTGAGGGGCCCGGAGAACTGGCAGCGGAGTTCCCACGGCGGCATCTTTGGGTCACATCAACAGTCCTTCAGGCGGCATGCCTCCAGCATCCCACCTTCTGTTGCCATGACACCTGGGGCCCTGGGGACCCTCCAGCCCCACCCTCAGTCTCACACCCACTGCTAAGCAGGAGACGCAGAAAGCCCCAGCACTGTTTCCAGGTCCCTGGGGTGTCCCCAGGGCCGAGGGGCCTCAGGCGGGCACTGAGGCAGGGCCTAGTCCAGGGGCTCCTGCTTTATCCGGACAGTGGTGGGTGTGGGCTGAGGTCGCCGCTCCTCCCGGCAGAGCACGTACTCGCTGAACTGGGAGGAGTCCACGCCACCCCCGCAGGACGCGGCCACGCTGAAGCCCCTCTGGAACAGCCTCTCCAGGACCTGCAGGGGAGACAGGGGTCAGCAATGCCCGGCTGCCAGAGTCTGCCTGGAGGGCAGGTGGGCACTGGCCAGGGCGAGCTACCTGCTCCTGTTGGCATCTCAGTCTCGCTCAGGACAGAGCTTCCTGCAGAACCACCAGCTGGGCAACCACAGGAGGGACCAGAGCAGCCAGGCTCCAGGGCCCCTTGAGTGACCAAACCCGGGTGGGCTACCCCACCCTGCTGCCCTCAGGAGTCCACAGCTTTGATTCAGGGAGGCAGAAAGAGCCTTCGGGCCCCTTCTCTCTTCTCCAGGATATAACCTGCCCCCTCTCTCCAGACACGTGGTCCCGGGTCCCCCTCCCTCACTGAAGCCTGCCCCAGTGACAGAGAGACCCTGCCCCTGGCCTCTGGGCAGCCACCTGCTTCTGAGCTGTGAGTCCCAGATGGTCTGAGGCCTGGGGGCCCAGCAGCTCAGGGGAGCTCGGGGTAGAGGGGAGGAGGAGTCCTCAGTTTGAGTCTCTGCAGGCCTCCGTGTCCACATGGGTTGGCGCCTCTGTGAGGGTGGGATCTGGTCACTGTGACACCTGTGTCCTGCAACTAGCAAGTTCTGACTGGCAGGCTGCGGAATGCGGGGGAACTTTCCCCACAAAGTCCACTCTGCCCTACGCCTGAAACAGGAGTCTGCTCTTGCGGCTGGTGAAAAATAGGCCCTACTCCATCGTGGCTTCCCAACTCTGAGGCCCATCTGGGGAAAGCCAGTCCAGAAACAGCTGTCTGGGTGCCCACAGCCAGGGTCAGCAGGGCGAGGAAGGGGACTCCAGGCCACCTCTACTCGCAGCCTCTGACCTGCTGCTCCTATGGCCTGGGTTTAATTTGAATCCAAAGTCAGACTCTGGGTGTCAAAAGAACCACCCTCTGTTGAAAATTCTCTGGGCCATTTTTATAGAACAGCCTTTTGGGGGAAAAAAAAAAAAAGCACAGATCAATTTTTTTAAGTCCATCCCCCAGGCGCCATCATTTAATTATGAGGGGGACATAAATTATGCATCGACACATTGTTGCCTTTTCTGTCAAATGGCATGGAGGGCTTGCCGTTTCAGGGATGGCGCCGCCCTCCCTCTCTCTCCCGGAGGGCCGTGGGGAGGCCCGGGCGGGGCGCTGGGCCCGGTGCAGGTGAGCCTCACCTGCACCGAGTTGAGCCGGCAGTAGCCGTTGAGCGGGAAGCGGATGACGTGAGTGGGGTCCTGGTTCCAGCCGGCGTTGACCGAGTTGCACATGACGTCCCCGGTCTCGGGGAAGACCTCCTCGATGAGGGCCTTCTCGCCGCTGAGCGCGATGCGCTCACCCAGGTCCGGCGTGACCCGCACCACCAGGCAGTCACAGGCCCGGCTGCGGCGCCGCTGCTCTCGCTCCTGCTGCCAGCGCTCCAGCTCTCGCACCATCGGCTGCAGCTGGTAGTACCGCGCCTCCTCGTACAGCAGGCTGAAGTCCTGCGGGCATGCGCAGAGGAGGCGGGGGAGGTGGGGGGCTGCCCTGTCTGACTCCAGGGGGCCTCCTCTCACAATTCCACGGGAGCTGCCACGACCCCCCACAACCTCCCCAGGGCACAGTGTGGACTGGGATGGTTGTGCCCATTGCAAAGATGGGGAAAATGAGGCTGAGGTAAATGTGTGCAAGAACAAGAAGCCTAGTCTTGACCCAAGGGCAGTGGCAGTCGTGCACCTGCGCCAGACCCCCTGAGCCCTTCCATCTCTGGCCCAAAGCACTGGGGGTGGCTTCATCCCCCTGGAGCAGAGAGAAGCTTCTGGAAAGACTGAGAGGCTAGACTAGAGGAGCCCGAGGCTGTGCCTATGCCCGGGGACCTGCTGCCTTCTTAGAATCCCAGGGAGGAGAGGCTGAGCTGGGCACAGGGCAGCCCCGTCCTCACCTGCGCTGGAGAACTCACAGCCCAGCAGGGAGGCAAAACAGACCTGCCCAGGGTTGGATTTCTGGCATCCTCATCTAGCAGCCCGGAGACCTCTGATTATCAGTTACTGACCATCTCTGAGCCTCAGTTTCCTCTTCTATAAAATGGATATAAACACCCAGCTCAGAGAATGGAGCGAGGATTAAAGAGAGCCCCCTGACCCCCACCAACCCACACTCACAGCCTTTTGCAGCCTCTTCCCAAACATAAGTCTAATCTGCTGCTTTGCGCCATCTTTGCAGCCTCTGCTTTGGTGCAAAGCCTTGAGTGAACCTCCCTTGGCCTTACCCCCGCCCCCATCCTTCTCCATACAACAGCCAGGGTGATCTTTCTCATTTGCAAAGCTGATCACTAGTCCCCTACTCACAACCCTTCCACTGCATTCAGGGTAAAATGCCACCAGCCACCAGGGTCCTGACATGGAAAAGCAGCCTCCGTTCCTGCCCATCTTCTCCCAGTTCATATGCCCCAGTCTGACACCTTCTCTCCAGTTCTGGAAGGTACCAAGCTCCTTGCCACCCCCACGCTCTCACCAAGGCCCTCACACTGCCTGCCCGGTTCCTCCTTCACCACCCAGACAAACATCCTTTCTTTGAAACCCCCCGGAATGGGTCCCCAGGGCTCCCTCCCACAGTATTCTCTACTCCTCGGAAGCATTTGCCCCCGTGGATTCCAGTGTTTTCTGCTCAACGTCTGTCTTCCTACCAGACTATAAGTGGGGGGGTCCATGGGGACAGGACCCCTCTCTGCCTTGTTTCACTGTATTCTCAGCCTGAATTTGGTTGTTGGCACTGGGGAACTCAGTTGGATGAAGGACAAAACAACCCCAGGGCCACTGGTCCTGGGTGGGGGGGGGGGGTGCAGGGGTGGGAGGAAGGGAGGAAGGGAAGAAGAAAGGACGGAGGGACATTGCTGGTTGGAGGTTGGAGGCCGGCTAGGCCAGGCCTGCGTTTCCTTTTTCAGGATCCCCAGCACCACGAAGGGGCCCAGCACCCAGGCAGGACTCTCAGAACCAAGTCGGCTGCCCCGGACAGGCTCCCCCGGATACCTGGGGGTGACCTTTTGTTTAAAGGGTGTTAGGTTGGATCAGGGTTTTCCCCCTGCAAACTACCAACAGGGAACAGAGTCACCTCCTGCAACTGCGCTACCCAATGGTCCTTTCCCACGAAAACACGAAACGGGGTAAGTGCTGCTGCCGCTGCTCAATTGTTGTTACACCCTGATAAATAAGCTAAAAATGTGAGAAAACAAAATTAGTTTCGAAAACCTGATGTAGCCCTCGGCTTCATCGTTTAACTTTTTATGGTTGCCATGACGACGGCGGGTCCATTGCCTAAGTCACAGCGTCCCCTGCGTAAGGCCGCCGCACAGGCGGCGCAGGGGAGCCGCCGGCCACCGACTTACCTTGAAGTCGTCCGGGAGCAGCAGTTTCGACGTCCGCAGGAAGCTCAGGACGTAGCGGAAGATCTCTCCGTCTCGGTCGATGAAATAATGTTGCTTCAAACTGTCCAGGACGATGGGCTCGGTGCCGTTGAAGAGGCGGCTTATCCTGGGAGAGACGGAGGGGCGCACGGCTGGTGGCAGGACGGGCCCCGCCCCCGCTCCTAGGGCCGCCCTGCTAGAGGGGTGGGGGCCTTCCACGGGTGACTCCGGGACTGCGCCGGGCCTGACAAATGTCTGCACACACTAGGGGCAGCCAGGCCACATCAGACAGGACACTGGCGCGGCAAGCAGCACATGCTCACACCCCACCTACGCGCACAAGCCACAGCCAGAGAGACACCCAGCGGCACACACCCGCTCACTGACACATGGTACAGGCCTGGAAAACTACAGTGGGACACAGACACAGCCTCCTGTCCCCCACACACAAACTCTCCCCAGACAGACCCACCCAGAAAACTCCCACCGACCACTGGACACCCCCACCCACGGCCACACACCTCGTGAACACGTCAACCAGCCACGACAGTCTTGGGTCACAAACACCCACCTCACCCAACCTACATGGAGGGGCATCAGACGCGACACACCTGGGCAACAAGCACAGGGTCACATGGTCCACTCCCTCGCAACACACAGATCACAGGCAGAACCAGACACAGCCAGGCAAAGGCCACACCAGCTGACACAAGCCAACCAGAGACATGGCTTGTACGCTCCACAAACTCACAGACGAATCACCCACAGCTTCGCACTCAGGGAGCCCTGGGCGAGACGCAGAGGCAGGCAGGAGGGACAGCAGGCGTGCATGCATGCCACAGCGCACATGCACACTCGACCGTGTGCTTGCACACATGCCACAGCATGTGAACGTGCACACACCAGTGTGTGTGCACACAGAAACAGTGCACGCACATGCACCACACCGCATGCACACATGCCACAAAGTGTGCACACTTCGGAGAGACTGGGAGGGGAGACAGGTCCCAGCACCCTGTCCTCCGAAGGGCAGTGGTTCTGACAGAGACACAGGACCCGCAGGAAGCTCTTGGGGAGCCCCTGAGGCCTGTCCCATCCACTCCAGCGAGGAGGAACCAGGCCTCAGGGCCAGCGCTGTGGCCTCCCCAAGGCCCAGGGAAGCAGGCTCTGGCTTGGCTAACTTCCCCTGCAGTCCCCAGGCCTAGCTGTGGACAGTCAGGGGCCCCAAAGAGGGGTGGTGACAGCCAAGAGCTTGACTCAGAAACAGGTGGGAGGTTGGCAGGGTGTCCCCAGTGACAGCACCTCCCGACATCCTTCAGCAGGCAAGGCCACACACTCATCCCCAGCCAGACCCTGCCAAGGTGCCAGCTTGTCTGCACAGCCTGGGAGAAGGGTGGCCCCGATCTGGGACCCAGCCTGGACAAGCTGCTGCCTAAGCCCCTTCACTCTCTGCGTGCACCAGCGAGAACCTTCCAGGGATGCTCCCTCTCCCCCAGCAGCCCACTTCTCTGTCCACTTCAAGTCATGGCTCCTAAGGCCCTGCCCTGCCCCTGCCATTGTGCACCAGGGCACATGAGCTGGGCAGAAGCTGATGGCTTAGA
The DNA here is from genome assembly GCF_057802395.1 of Ceratotherium simum simum. NCBI lineage: Eukaryota > Metazoa > Chordata > Mammalia > Perissodactyla > Rhinocerotidae > Ceratotherium > Ceratotherium simum. The sequence goes on from NC_141932.1 coordinate 28,289,988, forward strand.
GCCCTTAAAGCCTCTCTCAGGGCTCCATCTACACCGTCCTCCACTCTGGTGGCCTGGCACACTTAAGGCATCAGCCATAAGGGTCTGCCTGGGTGCGGAGTAGCGATGCAGTCACCTGCTTTCACTCTGGGGACATCGCCCAGCCCCTGGCACAGTAGGGCCACATAAAGGGCAAAGCTGTCTCGCAGATGGGCGTGAGCAAGTTAGAGCCCGCAGTGAGGTGTGGAGAGGCCCCAGCTGTGGAACCAGTGCTGCAATCATCTCAGAGCCCACTCTTCTCAGGGCTCCGAAGGCCACTGAGCCCTATCAACCCCCAGGCCTGTGACAACAGTACTGAGGGACACAGCCCTGCTTGAGAGCCTTGTGGGCTCTGTGGCCTGTTCCAGCTGTCAAAGCCCCTAAGACCTGGCCTCAGCAGAGCCTGGGCATTCAGATGTCAGAGTGAAGGCCATGCAGCATCCCTGGAGACAGACGGGACTGAGCAAGGCTGCCAGGTGCCATGGGCAGTCATCACAGTTGTCGGCAGACAGCCCAGGGCCCCCATATGGCACCAGCGGGACCACGTCCACAGGTGAGCCAGCAAGTCTGAAGCCTCAGCCTCCCTGCGGAACTGTCTCCACCCTTCTGGGTTGAGCTGGAACACTCTGTGAGGCAAGCAACGTTCTAGGCCTGGCTGCATTGCACCTCCCTCTGACGTCAGAGCTGGCTGGGGCTCCAGACCCTCCTGTTGGTCTAGTGGACCCCCGATCACCCACATTCCAGGGCTGGCTAGGTAGGTTCTAGGTTGTTGTATTGGTCCAAGGCTAGAAGGTTCTCAATCAACCAGCCAGGACTCGCTGGCTCTAGATCTTTCCATGGTTCAGTGTCTCTTCACAGGACCAAGACCTTCCATGCCCTTGAGGTCTGAGGCTACCCAGGGTGTGAGCAGGCTGAGGGAAGGTCAGGACGATCACCACAGAGGAAGCTCCAGACACTTGCAGGGTCTTCAGAGTCAGCTCCTGCCCTGGGCCACCCTCTGAGGGAGGCTGCCGGGTTTGGTGCCAACTTCAGAAGTCCTCCACGGAATAAGACGGCTGTTCTCACCCCAGCTGACAGGGGTCTTCTTCTTTTCCTTTCTTTTTTTAAGCTTTGGCTCCAATTTCCTGGATGTTTCAGTGGGAGGTTTTATTAGTTCTGAAGCTCCTGGCCATCTTAATTTGTTGCTTCTCACAGCAAGGATGGACCTAGAGTGGGCTGCGATGGCAGCAGCTAAATGACATCCAGCAGGCAGGAACGAGAAGGTGGCAGTCCTGGGGAGCCCACTCCCAGCCCTGGGCAGCTGTGCTCGGCTGTCTCGGGGTGAGGGAGGACCAGTGCTGTTCCTAGGCCAACCAGCAGCAGCACCTGTTCCTTGTGTGGGAGCCACCTGAACCCGAAGCCCAGGCATAGTTCTGTGGGCACAGGGACCCGAGGATATGGGGGCACGAGCCTCCTGGTGTCACAGCACTGCCCAGGGCAGGACTTTGCTGACATCCGGAACCCCCCAGTGACCTCAGCACTCTTAATTCTCTATCTCCAGGTGACTCACACATCAGTGACACTGGATGAGGGATTGACCTTTCTTTCCAGAACTGGTGAGAAACAGTTTTTCAATTTTAATGATTTATTCAAGAAGAGAGAGATCTGAGGGGCCCTTGCCAGCACAGCTGCCCAAGCCACTTCTCAGGCCCGGCCTGACCCACCATTCCCTGACTGTCCTACAGGTCACCCCACCCACTGGCCTCTAGGCCAAAGCTCCAGGCTGGGGGAGCAGCTCTCCTGGGAGCCAGAAGCCATCCAGGCAGAACATCAGATTCATCTTGGGCCTCAGCCCCAGGAAAGAATGCAGACTGCCACCCCCTCTGGGCACATCCTGCCGGCCGAGGGTTCCATATGCCAGATCGCCCGGCCACAGGGGCCTCAGCTCCCCAGCAAGAGGGCTGCCCCCCTTCGGAGCAGGACATGGCGAGGACGAGCTGCACTGTGGGCCTGGGAGGGGAGGCCAGTCTGCCCTCACTGCTCCAGGCAGCAGCCTGGAGACAAGAATGAGGAGGCCGTTCCCCACAGGCCTGGGCTGTGATTACTCCAGAAAGGCAGTGTCTGATTTCAGGAAACACTCTTCAGAGACGTTGTGGGCAAGGGTTTTATAAATTTCACTCACAAACATCATCAGCCGATTAAGGGATGATCTATCTCAAACAACGCGGGAACGCCGCAGAAGGCGAAATTGAAATTAAATAAGCAGAATCCATCTCCCATCTCAGACGGGGATGCAAGCGAGCGCCACGCCGACTCTGCTGACGTGGCCTCATGGCTGCTGCCCGCCAGGCCCCAAGTTCACAAGTGCCCCAGGCCCAGCCTCTGTCAGGCTAAGGGGATGAGTCCCCGCCGCTGTCTGTACCCGACTCCCCAAATTCTGACCCGGACACTGCCTCCACCTCCAGCGTTCCCTCCTCGAGGGAGCATTCCACTCCCACGCAGGGTCCCCCCACCCCCGGCCCTCAACAAGCTCCAAAAGCAGCCACATCCACGCACGGTGAACCCTCCATGCTCCGAGCAACCACACTGGCCACGAGGCAGCCTGACAAGAAAGCTTCCCAGAGATGATCCCTCCGTGTCTGGGGGATTAATTAACTCCTCCTGTTTTTTCAAATGTATAAACCAGGGGCAATATCCTGCAGCCTTGGCCCTCTCGCTGCTCAGCCCTCGGCAGCAAACACACACCGCATCACCTCCGGCAGATGCTCGCAGAGACCCACCCCACCTCAGGTCAGCCCTGCTGCTCCGCCAACGGGAAACCAGGTCCGCCTCTGAGGCAAGAACAGGAGAGTTGGCAGTGCCCAGGGCCTCCCACAGACAGGCCCAGGAGGCAGAAGCGCCAGGGAGCTCGACAGAGTGCGAGGCGCCATGGTGGGAGGGTCCGGATCAGAGACACTTTATCCACTGATGGGGTATGAAGCTCATGCTTATCCACAGCCCCGATGTCCCTGAACATTCTGGAATTCCTAGCCAGTCACTGCAACCCCCTCTTCTCCCTTCCAAGGGAGCCTGCTGCTAGCCCTCAGGGTCCAGCAATGGCCACCCAGACAAAGATGGCAAATTGCAGCTCTCCCTCCTCCCTCCCCTTATGCACTTTCCCAAGGGTTAGACCAGGGAATAGGATTAAATACTTCTCCCCAATGTGACCCCTAGAAGTATGCAGCGTTGCTCACAAATGATCCCCTGCAAAGTCTCACTCAAGAGGAACCTGAAGGTATATGAGGTTCCCCAGCCAGCTGCTGGCCAGTTTCAGGCGGGGCTGGCTCTGAATAAGTGGCCTCCGTCAGTGGTCAGGAGCTCCACCCAGCTCCACCAATGCCCCCAGCTCAAGGTCACAAGTCCCTGTGCAAAGCAGCCTTTGACAGGCAGATTCGGCCTCCCAAACTCTAGTTCCCCAGGTCTACGTGAGCAGGTGGGCCCTGCAGAGCCCTGCACGTCGTCAGCTGACAGAGGTGGGCCCCACTGGCAGCAGGCTGCAGATGCCGCAAGTCACTACTGCGTGACGGGTGCTACGAGGGGCTCGGCTCTTACCTGGAGTCGGGGTACTTGGTGAGTGTGGCCAGGCTGCTGGTGTACATGTGGCCGCCCACGTCGATGTGCACAGGCGCATTGGACTTGGTGAGCTGGGCTGGCAGTGGGATCCCCTGGGCGGCCAGGGGAGACACGGGCGACCGAGTGAGAGACAACCGGGACATGCTTGCTCCCTCCTGGAGATGGAAACAAGGTGGAAAGGAGAGTTTCTCCACCACAGAGCTGTGCACCCCCTTCATTGCCAATGTGATCACAGATCTAATCAGATCACTGCTGCCTCTGCCTGATCACATATTCAGCTGACAAATTACGGCCACCACTGTAATTAAGTGTATTTGCATCATTTTCTTCAGAGTACCAGAGGGAAAAAGAAAGATGCTTATTAGCAATAAGAAATCAAGAAAAAAAATTTTCAAGGTGTCAGCCTCCAGGGGCATAAAACAAACTGCAAAATTCTAATTAAAGGTCGCGGGCTTATGTGTTAGATGTGAAATATCCCCTGACAAATGAATCACCAATTTGTGAATTGGGATTCAGGGGGTTTTTGCAAGTTTGTCTCAGTAACGAGACACCTCTAAATTAGTGACTTCCTCAGCACCTAAGGCGCTGAGTTTTATACATGTAGTAAATTTCACATCAAATTAAGAGCATTTTTGTTTCAAAAAATACATAATCGTACAGCCAGTCAACAGGCATCTCTTGAATGCCGCGGCTGTGAGGAAGGGCAGCTGGGGAGAAGGTGCTGGGGAAGAGGGTAGAGAGGGGGCCGCCGGCTGCTGACCAGCCCACCCCGCTGGCTCTCACCGCAGTGCCGGCGCTGCCGTGGGCGTGAAGCGAGGACCCGCTCGGCCGCTCCTTGCGGTGAGGCATCTAGACTTCCATGGCTGCCCAGAGTATCTGTGGGAAGCAACAACAAACCAGGGGACTTACTCGGTAGTCGTGGAGGCCGTGTCTCCCAGGAGTCAAAGACACTTCGAATCGTCCTGTCTGCACATCCTCTCCAGATACCACCACCACTATCCTGTCCCCACACCCCAAAGCAAGCCTCCAATCCAAGCCATAGCAGTTCACACACACACACACACACACACACACACACTCACACACGTGTTTCTGGGCAGCTCCACGTCTGCTAATTTGGCTAATGACAGTACTGAAACATATGCTCACCATTATTGCCCCAAAATGTTTCAGAACAAATCTGATTTTCCTGGTATTTTGGTTGAGAGCCATGTTACCAAGCGTGTCTCCTCTTACATCAGCAGAGAACCCCATGCACCACGGCTTGGGGAGGATCCCCTACCCTCCACGGTGCTAAGATGCAGTTTGCAACTCGACAGACACGGAGAAGCCTCTTTCAGCAGAATCCAGGGCACAGGGAAGAAGGAGAGTCACTTAGGAAGCCACCTCTCTCCTATGGCTCCTCAGAGAAAACCTGCCTTTGTTTGCCTAGCCTGCACCTCTGCAGTTTCTCCCCAGACCCCCAGAATGGTCTTGTCTGTGCCTAACGTATTCCAGACCCCCTCAGGATCACAGCCCCAGGGCATCAGTGAACCGGCCAGAAGGAAACAGACAGCAGCTCAGCAAACGGACCCTCTCTCCTGCTCCTCCTCAGTCACCCAGCCACTTTCCTGTGTGCCACAACCTTCTGATATGAGACTGCCCCTCAGTCTCCAGGAGCTGCCTCGGGGACCACGCAGGCCTTCTGTAGGAGGGGTGGGGAAGAGCAGGTTTATGCAACCCCTGCCAGGGACTTGGGGCTGTCTCATGGGGCAGGAGGAGGTTTGCAGTGAATATCATCCCCCCCCCCCCCAACAAGCCTAAGCTGGACTGTCTCTCACAGGTTTAACCCTTGAGAGAGCAACCTCCCTCAAGGGTTGACTTTGCACCTTGAAATTCAACATCCAATTTTAAAACATGGACCAAGGTCCAATGAGCATCAGAGCCTGCAAATTTAAGTAAGGTTACTCTCCTAGGATTTGTTCTGCGCTCAGTGTCCTGGCAAGTTCCCTGACATGAAACTTGGGGTGAGGGGGTGTTGCTATTAGCAGGCAGAGATGTTTAATGTATACCCTTACTGGGGGCTGCTCAGGGCCTGCTGCTCAGGCATTCCAAAAGGAAAGCTGGTCACTTATCTCTAGGAAGTTCTGAGAAACCAAAACAGATCTCAGGAATGGGTTATCCTGCCCTGGGAGGCTCTGCTGGGGGAGGAGTCAGAAGGACAGCCACACTGAGGATGAACCCTGCTGGAACTGGAAGGCATTCTGGCAGAAATTCTATCAAAGCAGACTGCACAATGCTTTCCCTCCTACCAGGACACTACTCAAAAGTGACATTTAACACCAAGCACCCATCACAAAAGCTGTTCGACTCTGTTCTCACCCAGACTCTTGATTCCATCGCAAGCACAACCTGATGTTCATGGCATACCAGAAACTCACCATTGGAAGCCCCAGGCTTTACGCCTTGACCCGAACCTCCAGCGATCCCTCCGACAAACGCATCTGTGCTGGACAACGACCCTTTCCCCGAGACCACTGCTGAGGTCAGAAGCATAGAAGTGGGTGCAGTAAGAGATACAAGTTCATTCCGCCAACACCAGCATCAAACCCACGACCCAGCCCCAGCGCGCCACTGCCCTCGTGAGACTCGGCCAAACTGCCTGTTGCAGGGACCTCGGCGGTAGCGTGCTCGAGGGTCTGCGGGTTTCCAAACTGGCTGGGTATCGACCCGCTCCTCTGAGCTGCGGCGGGAGCCCCGGGTCCCGCGCCCGCCCGCCGCCGAGCCCCGCCCGCCCGAGCAGAGGGAAGCGAGCAGAATGCCACGCTCATTTACACACAAAATGATTTTGTGTCCCATTGTGCTCGCAGTTGTTCAGCTCTCTGGGGGTGATTAAACTGGCTGAGCTGCGGCAGCTTGAGACGATTTCACTAAATCGCTTCTTCGTGAAGTCGCTTCTTTGCTAAGCTGTTATTTTAACCATAAAAGGTAAACAGAAGGCGCTTCGCGAGCTCCCTTCAGCTCCGCGCCCTGGGCGCCAGCCTGGGGCGAGAGTGCCAGGGGCCTGCAGAATTGTCCAGGGGGTGGGCCCGGAGGGAGGCAGCCGGGCCACCTGGTGCGCACCAGCCCTGCTGCGGAGCCCGCTGGCCGGTGCGAACTTCGGGGCGGCCGGAGCCGGCTGGGCCGAGGCCGGCGGCGCCGCGGGGTGGGGGTGGCCGCTGAACCCGAAGCGCCAGGCAGGGCGGGGAGGGGGGTGCGGCGGGGGCGGGGCGGAGGACAAAGTTAAATCCAGAGGCAGACACTTAGAGACCACAGATGGAAGCTCGCCTAATTAAGGACGTAAAAGCGCTTTTGTTCTCAAAGTTTATTGTTGCCGGGATTTAAAAAAAATTAATTGAAACTAATGCTGTTATTCAGTCGTGCAGTTAAATTCCTTCATGCACATTTGAAACACGGAGTGAAAACTTGAAGCTTATTTTTCTGCAGTCGAGGGTGTGGGGCGCGGAAGGACCGAGGGGCGCTTTGGCTAGGGAGGACCGGGCGTGTTGGCTAGTGTGTACCCCGTGCGCGCGTGCAGGTCGGGGAGTACCGGCGGGCAGCGGAGAGCCGGAGGCGTGGATCGCGTCTCCGCGCGGCCCGCCTGGGGTCCCAACCCCCGCGCCTGGGACGACCACCAGCGCGCCGGCCCCTCCCGCTCCGTTTCGGACTCGCGGGGTGGGCGTCAGAGGACGCACATCTGTCCCGTTAGAGACTTTTTCTCTCTGATTTGGGCGCCAAGCCGGGCCCTGTCCGCCCCGAAGCCACAGCTGCGTGAGCCCAGTTCTGACCCCGGAAACTCGCCGGCCCTGCAGGGCGCTCGGCCCTGCACCGAGGCCCCAGTGTCGGGACCTGCAACACCCACCCCCCGACACACACCCCGCCCCGCGCGGCAGGAAGCTCGGGCGCCCGCCCAAGTGAGGACGGTCCACCCCGGGCCAGGTCCAGCCCACGTGGGCAATCCCCCCTCCCGCGCCAGGCCTTTGTGCTGGGTGCCCCCGTGCCGCCAGCCCCCACCGCCCAGCACCGGGACAAAGCAGCCACCCCCGCCCAGGTCCGAACCCCGGCCGGGAGACTTTCTCAGCATCTCAGCCACTTTGGGGACAGGGGTGCGCGGCGCTGAACGGTGGCCGCCGGCGCGCGGCTTACCTCGGAGCCGGAGCGGCAGATCCGGCTCGGGCGCAGCCCCCGCCCCCCGCAGACGCCGGTCTCGGGCGCCGGGCGCAGCCTCGCCGCCTGTGCTCGCTGCGCGGGTCGCTCCGGTCTCGTCCTGGAGTTACTTTCTCTCTCGCCCCCAACCCTCCCCCCACCCACCCCTCCCGCCCCGGCCCCCGCTTCCCGCGGCCCCTCGCGGCGCGGCGCGGCGGGGCCTCCTCCCGCCCTCCCCTCGCCTCCTCCCCTCCTCGCGGCCGCCGCCGCCGCCGCCGCCTCCTCTTCGCGCCGCTCTCCTGCTGCCCTCCTGCCGCTCCCACCTCTCCTCCCTCCTCTCTCTCCAGCGGCCTTCCCCGATTGCTGGCGAGAAAACCAGCCCCCCACCCCAGCCGGCACCCCGCGCCCCGTCGCGGCCGAGCCCGGACGCAGAGGGCAGCGATCCGGCTCCAAATTACCCAGCGCGGCGAGCGCGAGCGGGAGCGCGCGGCGACTCCTGGCTCGGGGCTCGGCTGCGCCGCGGGGCAGAGGATTAGAGTCGCAATTAGCTCCGCGCGCCCGCGCCTGCCGCGCTCGGCGACAAAATGCGCTGTTTCCCCTCCTTTCGCTGGGCGATCCCCACCCGTCTCTCCCGGAGCCCGCGCCTTCCCGCCGGGGCCTCTGCCAGGACCCTCCCGGGAGCGGTGCGCCCAGGCCCCCGCGCCCTCCGCCGCCCAGCCCCCCGCCCCCCGCCGGCCGGCCACGCGGCGCCCGGGCCTCCTCCGGGCTCGGGAGGGGGCGGGGAAGAAGCTGATTTTAATCATTGTCATTTCATCTGATGTAATATTTCCCCGGGCTCTTTCAGCTGGGCATAAATTTTCGGCTCCCAAATAAGTAACACAGGGCACGTTTCTCACATTTCTTGACTCCTCGGTTACAAAGAGGAGAGCAGCCGCCGCCGCGGCGCCCGGGGGTAGGGGCGGGACTTGGGAAGAAACTGGGCTGCGAGTCGGCCGGGGCTGGAGCGGAGCCGGGGGCCAGGGCCGCCCCTCCCCTTCCCCGGCCTTCCTCCCGGGGTCTCTGCCCCGACTGCCCCTCTCCCGGGGAGCAGCGCCGCCCGTGACGTCTGCGGACACGAGGTCGGCCACCGCGGGGGAGGGGCGCGCGGGGGGCGCCCGGCCGGCAGCCCGCGGCCAGACGCGCCATTTCTTTTCCGCGAGCCGCGCGATGGAGAAGTCTGCGGCCAAGACTCCCCGCGGCGTCGAGGCCAGCGCCCGGGGCCCCTAGGTCCCCGGGGCGGCTGCCCCTTCCTCGTCCTCTTCTACCTCCTCCTCCCCTTCCTCTTTCTCCTCCTTCCTTGCGCCCCGCCCGTCCCCCCTCCTCCTCCCCGACCGGTTCCCAGCTCCTAGGAAACGAAGCGCGCCCGGCCTGCACTGCGCCCCCGTCCGGCTCCGGGGACGCCCCGGCCAGAGCCAGGCTCGGGCTGGAGGGCGGGTGCGCTCCGACCCGGGGCGGCGCCGAGGCCCCCACCCCGAGCTCCAGCCAGACCTGGACGCCCTCTAGCGGCCTCACTCCCGGGGGGCGCTCGGGGCCTGCCCGCGGCGGGGGGGCGGACGGGCGGACGGCGCTGGTGGGAGGAGGACGAAGTAGGGGCCTGCCTCCCTTGACTAGGGGACCTCGTGCGTGGAAAGAGCGCCCGGACCGCGCTTCTGCAACTTCTCCACGCGGGAATAAGCGGAAACTTTCCTCCTAAGGGAAGGTTTTATTTATTTATTTATTTTAGAGCTCGAACTACAGGAGAAGGGGGAAATTTTCTCATTAAACTTACATCCCTGCAGTTAGTTCAATTACTTGATATATGCAGAAGATGTTGTAAATTTATAGATTTAAATAGCTTACAAAGATGCCCCAGGCCCTATCAGTTAATTTCCTTAATTTATGGATTTTTAGCTGCTCCTAGAACGGAAAGGGGCCCTGGAACTAGGTCAGGGATCCGTGCGGTGGCTCCAGTGTGGCCTACAGGCTGCCCACTCTGCTCCCCACGTCCTGGCGCCCCCGGCCTTCTGGTTCCCGGCTCTGGCCTGACAGCACCACTCTCTGGGCTCCGCACCCCCGCCAGGCCAGACCTGGAGGTCTGCTCTGCTCGGTGGCTGACTGCCCAGTTTCTCCAGGGCTGCGCAAGGCCGAGGAACATCTACACACACCCCAGCCGGCACTGAAGGAATGGATCAAGAAGTGAAGCGAGTAACCAGATAGTTTGACCTCCTGAGCCCTCCCTTAAGTGCTGGCTGGGATCACAAATGAAGGAGGGCGTCTGCGGGTACCCCGAACTTCTTCATGGACAGACCCTTTCCCCGTGCCAGGCTTTTGAGTTCTTGGGGAGAAGGGGGGAGCGTAAGAAACAAATGCAGCAGGCTCCTGTTTGAGGAGCACAGACCCACTGAAAGCCTGCTTGTCATGGCCCTTGTGGCCCCAGCCCTGCTCACTCCTCTCCCCTTCTATCTTAGGTGGCTGCTAGAGCTTCTTTGTTTTGTGTTCAATATGGATGAATATATACATATAAATTAATACTTAAAAGATTGGTATAAACTAAACTGTTTTAGGAAGCCACATGGTGATGTGATTAGTATTGGTATTCATGATTTAACATTTCTTTTCCCACTAGATGAAGTTTCTAAGATTTGCAAGGTACATGTCAAGGACGGGTGTATAAATGGATTTTTATTTATTCACAACTCCAAGACTAATTGCTTCTCTTTGCCTCAAGGCCACGAGATTGGTTTTAATATGACACTTCAAAAGTATTCATGGGACTACAGAGATACTAAGTGTCATTGTTTAAGAGACAAATCTCACCGTGGTACTGGTGACCCTGAAAATAGGATGTTCCACTTTATTTCAAATTCCTACATGTTTTTTTAAGAGTTTCACTTTAAACCAACTATATTAAAAATGTACAATTTAATGGAAATAAGAAATGACCATTTTGAAGGACCTTTATTTCCTTAATATTGCTGGGAACTTTGTTTTCATATTCCTGAATCCTTTTATTAAAGAGCTGAACTTTACACGTGTCATTAAGAAGGGTAAGTTTGGGTCATAATTTATTCTCAAGTGTTTTAACAGTTCCCGGCTAAATGTCAACCATCTTTTTCATTGAGAGACATGGACATGGACTGGGAGAAGCATTTAATGATGTGCGGTATATAATGCAATGGCGAGGCTTGTTTTTTTATTGAAGATATATAATTAGGACTGAAAACGTATTGAAACATCTTGTTTCATTACTATGGTGCAAGAGACTAAATCGGATGTGAGTCTAACCAGAATGTTGACTTGCTTTATCAGTAACATTTGACTGGCACTGAAGCCATGACAGTTCGTCCTTTAAAAAGTGGGTTCAAACCTTGCTTGCTCTGAGGCTCCTCTGCATGTGCTCACGTGATGATAGGCCCTGTATCCAGGTGCTGCAGACAAGACCTCCGTCTCCCGGTGTTTCACAGTGGCTTCCAAGGTGATTTTGTACTTTGTTGTTGCTGTTTGCAGACTGTGTTTAAAAATGAGGACCTCAATAAGGAAAGTAAAATGAGCCCAAAATGAGATCTCAGAGTCTACTGAACTCAACCTTCTCAGGAAAACTGAGACCAGACAGCAGATGAACGGGCTGAGATGCAGCTGCTGCCCTCTGGGGGCAGGAGAAGGGGGGTGGGGGTGTTAAGGCAGGGCTGTCTTCTCCCCCACCCCCAGGCCCCCTGCAGTGACAGCCAGACCCTCCTAGATCTGTGCCCACCTCGAGGCTCAGAGATGGCCCCTGACCAGGCTGGGATGGAGCAGTCTGGCCCAGAGATCACAGTCTGACATCCACTTGGCCCCTGCTTCCACCCCAGGAATCCCCCAATCTTCCCTCCTGGTTAGGACCGCAGAGAACCTGGAGACTGAATGGACCACTAGTGCTGCCACTACCCCCCAAACTGGGGCTCCTGTCTGTCAGCCAACCGCCCACTCCCTGGAGAGCAGACGTCCAAACCTGCCCAAGGACGGATGGCCCCTGCCTGTCCTTCAAGAGACTAAAACAAGACCAGCCAGCTCCCACTGGCCTCTGCCCAGTCCCCACCACTACGCTTTAGTGGGCACTCATGGTTTCTGGTGGGAGAGAAAGCAGGGGCTACAGACCACCCCCTCCTTGCCGCCGTCTGCCTGCAGCCCAGGGGTGCTGCTCAGAACCAACCCAACCTGCCCTACCCAGGAGCCAGCACTGAGGCGACAGCAGCAAGACAAGACGGAGACCTCCTGACCAAGAATCCTAACATGGTGGTGGCCTGCGGATGGCCTCCTGGGGACCAGGGACCTCCCAAATTGCTCAATACTCTGCATTTGACTCTTTTCCCCAAGAGAAGTATCAGCATTTTTACCAAATTCTCAAAGGGCATATGAGGATTTGGGTGTGAGTAACAAAACCTACCTTGGAATGGCTTCCTGATGAGCAAGGTTGATTATCTCACTTCACGGCGAGCAGGAGGCAGAGTGGCCCTGGAGCCGAGGCTCTCTCCACTGTGCTGTCCTCAGCATGTTGGCCTGTCCTCCCACCCACTCCTCTCCGGTCTCAAGATTAATGTAGCTCAAAGCTTCACACCTCACTGGACACCCGTGAAGAGCAAGGCAATGATCCCAGAGGCCCCCACAGCCCTCTTTGTCACATCCCATTGGCCAAAATTGGGTCACATGCCAACTTGCAAGCCAATCCCTGGGAAGGGAGGGGTTTGGACCAGTCAGTTTTAGCCCTGAGCTGTCTTCCTGGGGCTGGAGTTGCTACCCTGAGCCCTGAGGAGGAAGGAGGACCCTGGGCACAGTCAGGCTCGGCCTAGGAGGAAGGAGGAGAGGAAGGATTTTGTGTTGGGGGCTGGGGCCCCCAAAGGCAAAGAGCTATTGACCAGAACCCTGAGCTGGAAGGAAAGTAGAAGCTAAACAGTGAGGAGAAGCCCCCAACCCAAAGGGCACCTCCAGGGAAGCTTGAGACAGCGATGCCTCTCCAGGTCATTCTAGGATCCCAGGAGACACTAGACCCACACATGGAGATGGCCTTGCAGAGCACAGCTGCTTCCAGGCAACCAAGCCAGGCTGCTGGCCCCAGGCCTTCTGCCCTCCTCACCTCTGAGTTCCTCTCAGGCTCATTCTTCTCTCCTGAGCTGCACTAGTGAAGTCCCCGCAGCCCCTCAGGACTGGTGGATGAGGCTGTGTCCTGTCAGCAGCACCTGGGGTTCAGTAGGGCAGTGGCTCTCCACAGGCCTGGTGCCCGACATAGGAAGAAGCAGAAAGCAGCCCCAGGGACTGCTCTCGCTGTGCAACACACGGAAAAGATTACCAGGAAGACGAGGCTGTCGCCGCTGCTGGGGCCGGTGAGGCCTCCCTTGGGTTCTCCAGGTCAAAGTTTCAATCAGTATGTCCAGTCTGGGTCCCTGGGAGAACAGTCTTAAACACCAAGTCTTGCCCCTAAATGACTTCGTGTGGCTGACACTCTGGCTCCAAGTGACCACTGAAGTGGCCTTGGGGTCACAGGACAAGGGGTTGTGTAGATGCATCTGAAGTTTTTCCCATGAAAAGAGTTGAGACAGTGAGGAGAACAGCCTTTGGTCAGTAGGGAATCCTGCCCAGGGCTCCCTCCTTGGGTCAACTCTAACTCGGTGCACTAACTCTTCCTTGTCACAGGCAACTCCTCCTTGGCGACAGTCTGTGCATGGCGTGAACTTGGAAGTCTGAGTCCAACTGGGTGACCTTGGACTTAATCTCTTGGAATCTCAGTATCCTCCTGCATAACATGAGAACAATAATAATACCAGCAGAGGGGTTGTTGGGAGAATTCAGCGTGACAGCATATGCAAAGGCCCAGTGTCAGTGCTCTTGGAATGATGATGGTTAGCTTCCTCTTCCAACTGACCTTCCAGGAGCCTCTGGTCAGATCAGGCTGTGGTTACACCCCCACCGCTACCCCAGGTGCTGTAGGCCCAGCCCCTGCCCACAGGAGGTGCCCCCACCCACAGGAGGTGGGTAAGGTGAGGGAGAGGGAGCCCCCTGGAGTGGGCCCTTGACTCCAAGATTTGGGAGTTGAAACCTTGTGATTGTACAATTAAGATAAACGTGTGCATTAAAAGGGAGAATGTGAGAGTTGCCTAACATTTAAAGATAAAACACAAGACTTCAGAGAAATTTCAGGCTTGCCTTGGGCCACGCCCCTGGGGTGGGGCTAGAACGTGTCCTCAGGCTCCTCTGTCCTCAGGGCCCTTGGGGGTGGATGGAATCACAGGTTGGGGCCCAGGGAGCAAAGAGGAGCCCCGGAGGACATCAAGTGTCTGCTGGTAAATTCTTTTCATTTTTCGAACTATGAAACTCTTTACTGTCTTTTTGAAAGTATTTTTAAATTTTAATAAAGAATACATGATCGTTGTCAAAAAAAAAAAAGTAAAATGTACGAAAACAAAAGTCCTCTTTCCTCTTCCCAGAGAGAAGTGTGTCAATGATTTGGTCTTCTTCCTATTCATGTACACACGGGTGTGCAGGCATGCACAGACACACAATTGCACAGACACATACAGCCATAGATACACGTACAGTTGCCCACATGCACATAGATATGCAGGTGCTCACACGCTCACACACAAGGGGCGGACACAAAGGGACATGCAGCACAGACACACACACATAATGTGGTGCAGACACAGATACACACAGAGACACACAGAACCACAGGCACAAAGATACGTGTGCGCACACGCCTGAGCATAGACACGCAAGCATGCACACCTGTACACAGTTTGTAAACTGTGGCATCAAACTATTCATACTAATCCACAGCCTGTTTTTCCCCTACCATGTGTTTCAAAATGTAGCAAATAATCTAACAGACACCTACATACCCACCATCCAGATGTAACAAATATTAACATGTTGAATATTTGCTTCAGGTCCCTCTTTAAAAGTCAAATCAATCCACACAGACCAGTTTAAACCTCTCCCTTCTTCTCTGCGGTAATTGCTATCCGAATTTGCGACATTCCTGAGCACATTTTTATACTCTTTGCAACATATGAATATATTCATAAACAGTGTTAACATTTGTGTGTGTTTTAAACTTTTACATAAATGGTATCCAACACGGGTATCCTCTTGCATTTGTTTTTTGCCACTCGTTTTTCTCACATCGCTGGGCGTGGTAGGGGCCTCCCTCGTCAATCCCTTGATCCACACCGAGCCTCTGCCTCCCGCCTTGGCCTCCCTGCCTGCGCCAGCTCCTCCGTGTATTATACATATGCCAAGGACCCCAAAGGGCCACTGCTGCTGGAATTGGGTCTTTGATGCATTTGCTGAAAACAGTGGTTTCTGACCACCGTGGTGTCAGACGGAAGGGAAGCTCCCTCCCGCCTCGCTCCAGGCTGCTCTTGGAAGAGGGCAAGGCCTGGTTTGGGTGGGTGATGTCCAGTCTTCCCCTCCTCTCTTCCTCCTCCTCCCTTCTTCCTGCCCCCTCTCTTTACCCCTCCTCCTTCCCCTCCTCTCTACCTCCTCTCCTGTCCTGGGAACACTTCCTCCCTTTTCCCATCTTCCTCTTCCCTCTCCCCCCTGCCGTCTCCTTCTCCCTCCCTCCTCCCGGCTCTTCCTGTCCTCCTTTCCCTCCTTCCGACCCCCTCCATCTCTAGGCAGGGAAGCCTCTGGCTCAAAAGCTGGAAGGTCACCCAAGGAAGTGCAAACAGAAAAGACATCTTGCTATGTTTCAAAACATTATCTCCCTATGATTTTTTACAGTTCTATTTTTATATTTTGGTCCCTCATCCTTTTAAAGTTAACTTTTGCCTATGGTTTGAAGTCAGGATCTAAAAAAGAATTTGTTTTTTAAAGACGGCTAGCCAGTCTTCCAGGTGAATCAACTAGTAAAAATTTTATATTAGGATTTTGATTGGAATTGGAGAGAACAGAGGTCTTCTTATTTTTGCTTTATTACAGAAGGAACATGGGAAGATATGTAAGTTGTATAAAATTAAAACATCTATTCTTTTAGTAATTAGAATTAATTACAAATTAGTCCCCCCACACATACCCTGGCAATCTCATTTTCCTCCTCCTAGGGAACCTCAGTTTGGTAAGTGATAGGTTGAATCATTGCTTCCAGTTTTTCCCTGCTCTGTGGTGGCTTTACACATCTTGCCATGGCTTCAGGCTTGGCAGGATGCACTTCTCCACTCTCTGTCCCAGGCTTCACCAAAGGCAGTTAGCAGACGCTGAAGGAGCAGACGCTTGAAGTACGCTCCCATGGCTGATCTGGCCTCCTGAACTCCTGCCATTCCCCGAGGAAGAAAATGCCCCAGGCAGCTGCTGACCCTCCAGGCTGAGCCCCAGAAAGAGACCCATGGGGCTGCACCAGCCACCACAGACACCTGAGAAATAAACACTTATTTTGTATGCCACTGAAATTGAGTGTTCTTTGTTACACAGCAAAAGTTGACTGATACAAACTGTATCCCTTTGTGTGTGATCATGTGTGTGTGTGTGTGTGTGTGTGTATGTGTGTACAATCCCAATCTAATTTATGTGGGAGTGTGTATATATATATGTACATAGGTATATGTATAGATATATACATGATATGATGCATTTTATTCTATGATTTATAATTATATAATATATATTTATTATATATTATATAGATATTAATAAAATTATATGTGTGTGTATTTGTTTGTTTATTTATTATGTACCTTGGTCCATCTCTAACATTGGTGGGGCCCAGAACAAGAGGGTAAATGAAGATCCACATATCATATGTCTAAATACTTAAAGTGTATAAATCAAGCTAACAACTGTTAAATAAAATGCATTATATACTCCAACCTTGACCAATATACCTTTACAACGATGTGGAAGGCCAGGTTCAGTGTAGAATCCTTGGATTCCCTGGAGTGGTGCGCTGGAATGTGGTGGCGTGGGAAGAGCCGGCCGGCACTAGCCCCATTCTCCCACCTCGCTTGGCTCGGTCCCCCACTGGGGGTTGGGGGGGAGGCTTCGTGTATACTATATGTACACCCTAGCCTGCACGTCCAGGCTCTGTCCACACACCCCACAAATGGCCCCCCTCGACTACCCCTCAGACCGCGGGTGCACACATTCGTGGATGCTGTCCAACCTCAGGACAATGGACCCGAGGAAGAAGCCCGTGCAGGCCGTGGTCGTGAGGGGAATTCCAGGTCCCAAGTGCACTGGGACACAGACCTGCATGTCTCTCACCCTGGGATTATCCAGTCTTCCTCCTGCGGAGTTAATCTCTCCCTTTCAATGGATCCTTTCCATCCGCCGTTACACACAGTCAAGTTATCTCCACTAAAGAACACAAACAGAACTCAAACTGTTCCTGGCATCCCCTTCCAGCCCCTCCCCTGCCTCACTCCACCCGTCCCAGTGGACTAATGGAAGGAGTGGGCTACATTTGCTCTCTCCTACTCACCTCCCAGTCCCTCCCCAACCAATCCCAGTCGGGCCTTTAATCCCGTAAGGCCCCCAAACACCCCTTTCTCAGGTCCCCAAGGACCCACGTCACCTCATTCAAAGGGCATTTCCCACTTGTCATGTTATCAGCCCTCAGCAGCAATTGGCTCAGCCCGCCACTCCTCCTCTTTTCTCAGCTCCCAGCTCTCTTCCTCTGTGGGCTCCAGGGCAGCGTTGTCCTTCCCTGCCTCCTTTGACGTTAGGTGAGGCCATGTCATATTTTGAGGCTTTGCCTGCAAAATGTGAGACAGAAACCTGAGGAGCCAGTGTGCCATGCCCAGGCCCCCTTCCCAACCTGGGCAACTGTGGAAGCTGGTTTCAAGATGGAGCCTCCATCAACTGGGCTCCCGAGTGACCATGATGAGCAGAGTCCCTGCTGACACACGCTGGGCCTGTGTAGGCAGAGAGAAATAAACTTCTGTCTTCTTAGGCCTTTGAGACTTCGGGGATGTTGGTTTCTGCAGCGCATCCTCGCCTGTACTGGCTGCGGCACTTGAGTCTACAGAGCAGAATTCACACCTGTTTCTTTCCCCTCCCACTCAGCTCACCGCTTGTCAGTTTTGTTTGTGGGGTCCTCCCCCTCCATCTGACCCTTCCCAGGCCTATTTTCCTTCTCTTCTCACACTTTCTCCCTACATAGTCTCACGCAGCTCTACAGTGTCAATGACTCACAGTTTTACACCTCCTCCACCTGCAGACCCCACCACCCACTTGATGCCTCCCCTGGAATGTCTCAGAGGGTCCTCAGACTCAACTCGTCCCAACTCAGACTCATGATCTTGCCCCCTCCAAACCCGGCTCCTCCCAGTGTCCCTATCTCACCTTGCCACTCAGTTGTGCAAGCTGGAACCTGGGAGTCATCCAGGAACCTCCTCCTTCCTGCCCCTCTTCTCCATTTCCCATCTCCAGTCCATCACCAAGGCCGGTCAGATGACTCCTCAGAGCCACGCACGTTTCTGCACTAGCACCACCACCCTGGTCCAGCTGCCATCGTCTCTCATCTGGGTGTCTGCAGCAGCTAATCTTCGGTCTCACTGATGTCAATCGTGCCCTTACAATCATTTTCCCCATGGCAGCCAGAGGGATCTGTACAAAAGATCATGGAACTGTTTGCTTAAAACCTTGCCGAAGCTTCCCTTGCTCTAAGATAACACTGTCCTGCGTGGCGCACGTGGACTGTCCCCTCTTCCCTAGCCCCACTTCCACTCCCCCGCTCATTCTCCGTTGCAGGTTGGACTCCCTGGGAAGCAGACCGTGAGGTGGAGGCAATTGCAGGAGGTTTATTTCGGGAGTGCTTTTTGCATCAACATTTGTGGAAGGGAGGGCAAGAGAGGAGTGGGCAGGGGGGAAGTTGAGCTCTCATGCAGTCTCAACAGAGGCCTCAGCCTGACCCACAAGAAGCACAGAGTTGTCCCCCATTTGGGGTGAGTGTGCTGGGCCTCTGTGCTGCCTTAGTTCACTGGATGTGTCATGGATGTGGGGTGTGACCTTGGGTGAGGCATCACTCTTCACCTCTGCATTCTCTGCAGGGAGCTGAAGGCTGCGGGCTTTCTGCAGGCAGCACTCCCAGAGCTGGGGTGATATGTTCCTCATTAGTGAAGGGGGATCTGGGAGGTGCCCACAGAGGCCGTCCCTCGCACAACTGGCTCCACTTCTTCATATACGTTCAGGGAGCAGCTCCTCCAGGATTCTCGTGGGCCTCTCTGGGGGAGAGAAGAGGACGCTTAGTGGGATTACAGCCCCCACTGCTGCAGTTGGTTTTGAGGCTATGCTGATCCTCATCTTCTCTCACCTTGGTTGTCTATTCTGAATTTCCTCCCTCAGCTGATGACTGTCCAGGCCTCAGTGGCTTACCTGATGGAGTAACCAGACCCTCATCCCTAAGGGGCCTGAGACCCTGGCCAACATGACCTTCTTAGGCCAAAGTGGCTGCACTTGTCCATTTACTGTCAAAATAGGGCAAGGGAGTACCAAGAAGCACCCAAGTGGATTAACCAGGCACCAGATATATTTCTCCCTGCTCCCACTGTATAAAAAAGGAAAAAAAATGCCACCTCTTTCTGATGACCAGGATCCATTACCCCTGCCAAATGGTGACTATTCTTGCTTGCTGGTCCCTCAGCATGAGGAGCCTAAAGTGCCCAGGCAGCATCCACAGCTTCTAGTACCTGAAACTCTTGCTGTGTTCCTTGGCAGAAGGAACCAGGATCTCCAAACTCTTAGAGCCCAGGGTTGTGGGAATGGGAAGCACAAATTCCTCAAGAGGGTTGCCAGGAGTGATGGAAGCAGGACACTCTTACTTCCACGTCTTGGATCCCAGACCCTTCTAACCGATGACACAGTGTATTCGTTTCCTATTGCTGCTGTAACAAAATCGCCACAAACTGGGTGAGTTAGAACAACGTAAACTTGTTATCTTATAGTTCAGCAGGTCAGAAGTCTGAAATGGGCCTCACTGGGCTAAAAATCGAGGTGCACGCAGGGCTGCATTCCTTCTGGAGGCTCTAGGGGAGAATCCACTTCATTGCCCTTTCCAGCTCCTAGAAGCTGGCTATACTCGTTGTCTCACGGCTCCCTTCCACCTTCACAGCTAGCAATGCCTGGTTGAGTCTTTGTCACACTGCATCACTCTGACACTCTCCTGCCCCCTCTTTCACTTATAAGGATGGTGGGCCCACGGAGATAATCCCGGATAATCTCCCCATCTCAAGATCCTTCACTTAATCACATCTGCAAAGACCCTTTTGCCGTGTGAGGGAACGTATTCACAGGTTCTTGGAATTAGAAGATGGAGATCTTTGCAGGAAGGGGTCGTTGTTCTGCTTCCACACGTGGGTAGACTCATGTCAACCTATTTTGATTTAAAGTGTACGCTTTGCTCTGTAGAATGGCACTGCCTCTTTGCAAAATGTCACATCTGAGCTAGCACTTTATCTGTGTTAGTAACAGGCCCTGCCATGCTTTATCAGATTGGCGGATTCAGGGTGCCACAGTAGGTGATCTGACCAGTGCATCCTACAGTCACACGCCCGCTCTCTCACCTCCTTTGCTGTAAAGTGGCTCCTTTTATCTGACACAGTGTTACGTGGGATCCTGGGCTGGGGCAGCAGATACTCTGTAAATCCTTGGATAGTGGACCAGCTCAGGCCCTACAGGCAGGAAAAGCAAACCTGTGCCCCGAATATATGTTTATTCCTGACAAAATGCATCACTGCTCCTTCTAGGAAGAAAGGGATCCAATGTGGTCAACTTGCCACTAGGTGACTGGTTGGTGCCCTCAATGAACGGCGCTGTGTCTGGGACTTAGCGCTGGGCTCTGTTGCTGGAAGACTGGACACAGTAATAGCTGACAGCCTTGGTGAGTGAGAGCCCGTGCTGTTAGACCTCTTCACAGCCTCCACCATAACCACTCCTTTCATGTGCTCTTCACACCAGCTGGGAAGAAGCCAAGGACAGAAGCTGGTGATGTCCTTTGGCCAAGTCATTCTGTTGACTTGGTTGTTTAGTGCCTCTTCCAACAAGTGTTACCAGGTGAGACAGCGGGCCTTTGTGCCAAGGCCCATCCACATGACTGCCCCCACAGCCTTGTCCTATCTTCTTATCGTTCTCCTTCTAGGCCCTGGACCACTTCTCTTTCTACCAAAGTGGGTGACCAGGTGCACTGCCCAGAGCTCTACCCATTGGGAGGATTTCACTTTACCACCATCTCTCCAGGCCACCCCCAAGTGGGGCTGCAGTGCGGACACCATCCATTTCTTACTCACTTCCACATACCAAGCTAACACTTCTGTGAACCAAGCTCTGGCTTTCCCCTCTTTCATCAGCTGGTCATACCCCCCACCATGGGGCCATAGGTATGAGTCAAGGGAGCGGCCTTGGTGCAACAGTGATGGATAACACGGAAGTCTAGGCTACCTGCTCACACATCTTGCTTGTGGCCTCTCATCCTGCTCACACCTGATCCTGGATGTACCACTTCTGTCTTATAATGGATGCTGCTGGGTCCACGTGACCTTCTGACTTGGTGGGTCTGACAGAACTCGGCTCATGATGGACAATGCTATGGTCTGAATGTTTGTGTCCCCCCAAAATTCTTGTGTTGAAATCCTAACCCCCGAAGATGATGGTATTAGGAGGTGTTTGAGTCATAAGGGTAGAGCCCTCATGAAAGGGATTAATGCCTTACAGTAAGTAAGGGATATGAGATCCCCAGCCCCTTCCACCACATGAGGACACAGTGAGAAGGTGCTGGCTATGAACCAGAAAGAGGGCCCTCCCTCAGCCTTGCTAGCACCATGATCTTGGACTGGACTTCCCAGCCTCCAGAACTGTGAGAGAGAAATATTTCTTGTTTATAAACCCTCCGAGTTTATGGTATTTTGTTATAGCAGCCCGAATGGGCTAAGATAGGCAGTCATGGCTGCATTTTCACGTGTGTCCCATGGTCACGGCAAGGTACTCGTCTATACCAGGGCCCATGGCGTGCCAGGAACTGCTTTTCAAAAGATTTCTAATTTTCTGCATAGCATGGCTTTGTGACAGAACCTTAAGAGTCTGTATTGTAGTTCTCTCTTTGGGGCTTGCCAAATCTCTGCATGGTGTCTTTTCCCAATTCTGAGACCTCCAATGCCGTAGAGTCTCTTGTTGTATAGCCCAAGTCGGGACCTCTGACACGACAGTCTGGACTTGCTGCAAAGCCCTCTTCTGCTCCGGACTGACTGAGAGCTGGCAGCTTTCACGCCTCCTCATACGTGGTCTGGAGTACCCCTACATGTGGCCGACGCCTTCAGAACCAAAGGGACCTGTTACACGTGTGCTTCCTCCTTTGAGGTGGGAGGGGCAAGATGCCATTATTTGTCCTTTCTTTTAGCTTTCCTGGCACGCACCAAACCACTGCAGCTCCTAAAATTTTTACTGATCTGAATGGCCCCTGAAACTTCCCTAGGCCTGTCCTCCCACCCTCTGGAGCACAAGTCTTTTTTTTTTTTTTTTTTTTGGTGAGGAAGATTGACCCTGAGCTAACATCTGTGCCAATCTTCCTCTATTTTGTATGTGGGACGCCTGCCACAGCATGGCTTGATGAGCGGTGGGTAGGTCCACACCCAGGATCCGAACGCGCGAACCCCAGGCCACTGAAGTGGAGTGCGAGAACTTAATCACTACGCCACCAGGCCTTCCCCGGAGCATGGGTCTTACCAAGGCCCACAATATACTAGCCACGTCTTGCTCATTCATTCTGACTAGCGTGAGGTTATTGATAGGGCAGACCAATATGAAATTCTGCAGGATGTGCACCCAACCAGATCTTTCGGGCCCGTAATTGGATGGAGGGCTAGAGAGTTAGCATATTTCTGGGTCAAGACTGTAAATGCACACTGTCATCCATTCCAACTGAATGTGAACTGCTTTTGTTCCTCTTTTCTGATGAGGATGGAATGTAACGCATTTGCCAGATCAATGGCCAAATACCATGTACTGAGGTCATGATAATTTGCCCAAGCAAGCTTGCCACTTTGTGGCACAGCAGTTATAAATTTGACTACTACTTGGCTGAGTTTGCAGTCATCCGCTGTCATCCTCCAGGATCTGTCTTGTTTTTGCAGGGGCCAAACTGGTCAATTCGATGGAGCTGTGATGAGGACCACCCCATTGGATCCTTTAGGTATTGAAGGGTGGCTCTAATATCTGCCACCCCTCCCCCCACAGGGGATGCGATATTGTTTTTTATGTACTATCTTGGAAGAGGGCAGAGGGTACTTTCAGAGGCTTCCTCTTTGCCTGCTCTACTACAAAAGCTCTTCCCTATAGGCCGAGAAGTCAACATGGGAGTTGTGACAACTACTAAGTGTGTCTATTCTAATTACTCATTTGGGGCGTGGGAAAATGACCACTGGGTGAATCTCTGGTGGATTCACTGTAAGCCAGACCTGGGCCAGCATTCCATTTATTACCTGGCCCTCTCTGCCCCCACTCTGATGAAGGACCACCATGATACGTCAGATCTCAACATGTCAGCATCAGTGGTCCTAGACTTGTTTGGGTACCTCTTTCCTCAGTGTACCTTTTGGAGAAGGACTGGGGGTATGATTACTAGATATTCCTGCTTTGGTATTACAGCCTCATCCTGGGCCCTTGACCTTTCCTTTCATCTCTGGGTTCCTGGTCTGAAAACTGGCGCAAGTCCAGAAACTGGGCAAGGAATCACTGGGAGGACTGCCCTCGGGCAGCTGATTATCCATCCTTGATTTCTTTGATTGTACAGATTGAATAGTACATTTGTCAGCTACTCACCTATTTTGCCCCCAGGGAACACCTTGTTCTGTTAACCGGCTCCCTGACTCTCTGCAGGCTAGGCCACCTTGGCGGCCATTCCGACCTGACCACTCATTACAAAAATTGTCTCCACCTTGCTTCCGATGGGTGAATATCACCCTAGCCCTCCATGGTTTGGGATTTTCTTGCCGTTATTGCTCTCAGTGTCCCCATGCCATGAGAGCCTCTCCTACCCGCAGCCCTGGCCTACAGAGGTGAGCCGCCACGCCACCTACCCTCTTAGTGAGGCTGGCGCTCCCCTCACCAGCACATTCCCCAATGTTCTGGTCAGTGGTGTATCTGCCAGGCCCTCCCGAAAAACATGGTTCTCTACCATTTTTTCCTGGCCTGACGTAGCACATTCACTCCAGCATGCCTACTTCTCAGAGACCTTTAATACCCTTTTCCACCATCTAACACAAAAATTCTGGCTTTTCTAAAAGTACAGGCCATTACTTTTTCCATACTCCTAGGACCCATCCTAGCAGGCTTTTTGCACCATCTCCTGTAGTCCTTGCTCGGATATTGAATCCTGTATCCCAGGAAAGTGCTCTCATATTGATAAGCTTGCAAACCTTTCAACCTTAAGTGCTTTCCCCTTCCCCCACCAACCCCCCACCTGACCTTGAACCAAGCACCTTCAGAATCCAGGCCCCCTGTGCTCTCCTGGATCCTGCCAGTACCTGTGGGCTATAGGGCCTGTAGCTCCTTTGGGCTATAGTTCCTTTCCTTCCTGATCAAGCCCAGCCCTTCCCTGGCCTGGTTATAGTGTGATTTGATCCCTAATTACAAGTCTAGCAGCCAGATGGGAGGTGGGGGCAGACCCTGGAGGAGCTGCATACCACCTTACAGAGCAGAGACCTCTGCATTTCTTCAAGGAGTGGGGGGGCATCAGCCTTTCATAGAGAAGAATGCGCTACTTTCTGCAGGCTCGGCAGGTTCAAGGTAATCTTGGGATTTAAGACTTTGGGGTGCATCAACTCAGATGTCCCATTTGAAACGTCAGAGTGCCATTCTTTCCCAGCCAGAGCATGACCTTGGTGCGGCAGACCTGCTTAGGTTGTTTAATTTTCTTTGGAGCTTGGCTGCTCCTAGGTCCTCAGTGCTCTCTGCCCTCCCGGGACAGGACTGAAGCCCCTCCTTCTGTGCTACCATGGAGGCCCCCTGCTTTCACACTCAGCTCTTAACAGCTCTCAGCCTCACGTTATCTTTTCTCAAAGTATTAGTCACGTTTAGCAATAGCCACTCTATGCCACTGATTTCGCTTTCTCCTGATAGTTCTCAAGTACCTGAATACCTTGCCCTCCGCGTTGCATTTCCTTCCACGGTAAACCATCCCAATTCACCAATGGTAAAATTAATGACTGCATGGTCCCTTGTGACAGCGGCTGCCTGTGCCCCACCTACCACTCTTGCCAGGCAGGCGAGATGGGTGAATCTGCTCCGAAATCCCACCCCAGCATCTGTTCTCTCAGACTCCTCGTCACTCACTGCTCAGAACTCATGAGCGTGCAAGAGGCTTGTTAGAAGGACCCCCGGGATCCATGCTTGTGGAGTGAGGGGAAGAAAGCAGGGTTAGGCGGAGGCAGAAGCTGGGCTCTAATGCTGTGTTTGTTTCCTGTGGCTGCTGTAACACATATCCACACACAGTGGCTTAAAACAACACAAGTGTATTATCTCACAGTTCTGGAGTTCAGAAGTCTAAAATGGGTCAGCAGGCTTGTATTCCTTCTGGAGGCTCCAGGAAGAATGTGTTTCCTTGCCTTTTCCAGTTTCTAGAGGCTCCTGTATTCCTTGGTTCATGGCTCCTTTCTTCCATCACTCTAACCTTGGCTTCCGTTGTCCCATGTCCTCTCTGACTCTGCCCCTTCTGCCTCCCTTTTATACGGACCCTTGTGGTTACATTGTGCCCACCTGGATAATCCAGAGGAGTCTCTGCATCTCATGATCCTTAATCACAGCAGAAAAATCCCTTTTGACTTGTAAACTAACACATTCAGAAGTTCTGGGGATTAGGATGCGGACATTCCCGGGGGGCCATTGTTCTGTCCACACATGTGGAGCTTTGAAGCTGAAGGACCCTTTGGAATTGTTGGGTGAGGACACTGGCCCTTTCCACTTCCATGTTGATAGTCAGTGGGTGTGGTGTGACCTTGAGTGAGCACTGAATTTAGTCTGGACAATCCCTTAAGAGCTCTGGCAGTGGAGGACTGTCTGCCAGCAGCACTCAATGACTGGACGTCCTTCATTCCCGAAGGGGATCCGGGAGGCACATCACGGCCTCCACCACAGCCCCTCTGCTCCAGCCCCAGCAATCTTCTTCCGTCCATCACCTGGCCACACAATGTTTCACCCCAGGACATTTGCATATACTCTTCCTTTCCTTTCCCACTTGACCTGATCTTGGCTCCACTGCCACTTCCTCTGGGAAGTCTGCCCTGACTTCTCTGCCAAGGTTGTCTCCGCTGTAGCCCTTTGAAGGTCATGATGCTATACCTGCGGTTCTTACCACTTCATTAGAGTCTGACTCTCCTGGCAGACGGAGCTCTGCAAGGCAGGGGTGGGGTTTGTTCTTGCTCACTGTTGTGTCCCCTGCACTGAGCACAGTGGGTCTCACAGGATAGGTGCTCAGAAGGTGTTTGTTGAGTAAACGAATGAAAAGACCTACTGTTTTCTTAATTTAGCGGGGACATCGTGTTTGGTAACATGAGTGGGTCACTTTGTCCATCTGTTTCCCTACTGATGGATATTTAGGCTGCTTCCGGTCCTGGGAGAGTTCACATCATGCTGCAGTGAACAACTTCCATGTGTGTTCTTGTACCCCTGCCTGGAGTCTCTGCAGGACAGGTTTCCAGAGATGGAACTGTGGGCCCGTCAGTGTCTCCCTGGGGCTGGGCCTGGGAGTGAAGGGACCAGTTCCTCCCTGGGCAGCAGGGCCCACAGCGAGTCCCCTGCCTGAGTTTCTGCCACGGGCACAGAAAGAGCAGACAGAGTGGGTCCACAGTGGGACAGAGAAGCACGAAACAGCCCACGAGGAAGCAGAGATGAGTCTGATAGAGAGAGGTGGCACTCAGGGCCCTGGGCCCCTGCAGTCCAGCCGTGTGTCCCCATCTTACTGGACTCATAAGGTCTTCCTTTGCCTGAGCTTGGTGCCAACAGATTTCTTATACTTGTACCAAAAGGGTCCAGCTGTGACAAGTTCTGAGTCTTGTCGTTGTTGTCTAAATATGTGGCTTTTACATTCCTTCCTTGGGGACTCAGGGGTGTGTGTGTGTGTGTTTGAGACAAACTTTTGTGTATATTCCAGAGGCCTCTGAAAAGAGGATGAGTTCTCTGTGGGGTGCAAAGTTACATTTATGCTGAATATGAGCACGTCAGCGTGAGCCCCTTGTCATGGCCGTGGCTGGGCTGGGTCTCCCGGCCTGGCTCTGGGTCCCAGGTGGGAAGAAGAGAGGTGACATGGATAAGTGCATCTAGCGGCTCAGTCCTTGTGCCCGATGCCGTGTGCAGGGCCTGAGATGTGGGCGGACACAGTGGGGTAGCAGGGGGCGGTTGTCACTGCACAAAGGGCCTGGGGTGCAGGGTTGAGGGGCTGAGGGGGAGTGATTTCAGAGTCTGGGCAGCCGCCAGGGCAGGGGCTGGCAGTGGCTGGTCCAGGAGAGCCTTTTGAGACCCCTGCCCCCCCAGTGTTCCTGCAGGGACAACAGAAGCTCTAGCGACCCATCTGGGTGGCCGAGGGCCATGTGGGAATCCCAGTGTCCCTGTTGCCCCCAATGCCGGGCCTTGGTTCAGGCCGGGAGCTCACGTGTGCCGTCACCACGTGTCCACAGAGCCTAGCACAGAGCCTGACATGTGTGACCATGCAGAAAATGTGGAATGGGTGCATGCTGATGGCCTGCCTGCCAGATTATTGGTCTCTTTTGATATGGAAACATGACCACCTTACTCCCTTTCTCAAAGCCCTTCTGTGGCTCTCCATTGTCTTCTGCACAAAATCCAATCTCCTTGTTGTGGCAACAAGGTTCTACTTAACCCGGCGTCTGCCCCTCCGCCTCCCCACATATGTGCTGCAGGCATTTGCACGTGGGTCTGTGCACACCGCCCTGGGCTCAAGCCCGCTCCACCTCAGGGGTGGTCCCAAATGATGTCCTCAGAGCCAGCCCTATGAGGTCACATGTCCTCTCAGCCCTGGGGTACCCAGTTGGGGTCCAGAAGGCCCATCACGGCACTCCCCAGGCCGGGGACCCTCAGCCCCACCCTGAGCCCCGCCTCTTGGTTACCATCCACCTGGGTTTACTCCTCAGGGACCCCATTAGGCCGGCAACCCTGGCTGCAATTCCACGGAGAGCCCAACCCCTGAAAAATGATGGCGAACACTTGTCCCTGTGTCATTAATTCTCCTGTGACCGAGGCCTTTCCCCCAGGGTGGGCGCGGGGCCAGGTGACTGATTGCACCTGCCTGGCCTACTAGGACTTTGGCCAGTGGGAGGCAGTGACAGCCTT
Organism: Ceratotherium simum simum; assembly: GCF_057802395.1. NCBI lineage: Eukaryota > Metazoa > Chordata > Mammalia > Perissodactyla > Rhinocerotidae > Ceratotherium > Ceratotherium simum. Next base: position 28,318,083 of record NC_141932.1, read on the forward strand.
TCCCAAGTGAAATGCCGAGTGGAGATTAATGACCCCTGAGCTGTGGGCTCTGGGTGCGCGAGGCCTGAGAGAAGCTGGGCCTGGCCTGCCGGGCCTGTGGACCACCCCCAACCCTGCTCCACCCAGCCCCTTCAAGGAGCAGGGCTGTGGGTTCTCTGCCTTCTCCCAGGTTCCTAGGATCTCCCAGAAATGGTTGCCTCGGCTTCATGCCTGAAACTTCAAACACAAATAATTTTCAATTTGCCTGGAAGTTTCAATCGTACAATCCAATGTTAAATAATAGATTAGATGCCGCAGGGAGAGAAACAGGACTTAAGAAGAAGAAATAAATAAAAGGAAAAGTAAAATTCAGCACATCAGCTTGGAGAATAAGGATGTGGCTTTCCCTCCCGGCCCACATTCGCCTGCCTTGTCCCATCCCGCCTGGCCGGTTGTCTTCCCCGGGTCTGCGGGAACTGCCCTTCAGGCACCCAGGTCTCTCCAGGAGCAGGTTCCAGGCATCTGCAGCCCTGGGCTCCCCTCCCCGCTGCTCCCAGCCTCTGCACCCCAAGGAGAGGCCTAACTTGTAGCCCAGACAACTGCCACATCCCCAGGCAGATGGGCTGACAGGAGATTTCGGCAGATACAGACAGTCACAGAGCACACCCAAGCAGCCACAGTCAGGCAGACACAGGCTGTCCCAGGGGACAGGTAGGTTAGTGGGCAGGCGACAGGCGTAATCTGATGGGGTTGGGTGCAGGCACAGGTGTAGGATGATGGCACCCTCGGACCCAAGCGAAGGCTGAAGAAGGTATGTCTATGGGACATGACTTGTCTACAAGGTATGGAACTGAGATCGTCTCTGTCCAGTGACCTTCCCTCTGCCCATCCTGGCCATACATTCCCCACTCCCTAGGCCACATCTGTCCTTGTCACCACAGGAAACCACACCCTCTCCAAGGTCACAGATTCCCAACTCCCACTTTGCTTCCTCCACAGAGCCTCCTGCCTTCCCCCTGCCCATCAGCCCTTCCTGTCCTCATGCCCCTCCTTGTCTAGCCTAGATCTCTTGTACCACCATTTCTGTCCCCTTCCCTCCTTCCATCACGTGTGCCTAGGAAGAGCCCAGCTCTGACCTTCTCTGCTGCATGAGAAGTTGGATGGCACATTGGGGGACACAGTGGTCAAACTGCCAGGGTTTGAATCCTGGCACTTCCTTTTAATAGCTGTGTGAGCTTGGGCAAATTACATAACCTCTCTGTGTCTCAGTTTCCTCATCTGTAAACAATAGGGTGGATGATTGAGGATTAAATAAGCTGATATAGATGACATGCTTAGAGCAGTCCCTGGTAAACCAGTAAATACCGTAATTATTTACGATTGTGTCAAGAGCCTACATGGAGATGACAGTGGCTTGGGTTAAGAGGAAAGCACTGGAGAGGGAGAAAAGGACATAGATTCAGGATACACGTGGGGGGAGAGAGAATGACATGTGGGAAAGGGAGGAACCAGGGCGGATGGAGGGCGGAGGTGGGAAGCCCAGGAGGGGAAGGCCTGAGTTGGGAGAAACATGAGGCACAGCTGGGACGTGAGAAGTGGAGGTGCCTAGACACGCCACCGGCGGTGTGGGCCAGGCCGCAGGCCACGGGAGCCTGGAGTCAGGGCTGGAGGTGCGAATGCCGCAGTCCAGCCGCAAATCGGAGAGGGACCGGCTGAGCTCGTGCAGGGAGGTGTGGACGGAGGAGTGTCTGCCGAATTCCGAGCGTCGGGTGGTTGAAGACACTGAAGGGAGCATTTCCGTGGGGGGCGGGAGTGGAGGGCAGACCACGGTGGGTTCACGGGTAAGAGGCCAGTGGAGGCGTGGGGCGGCAGGATACGTGTTGCTGGGAAGGAGGGCACAGAAATGGGGCAAGAGCCGGAGGGGATGAGGGGCTGGGGCGCTTTCGTTTGTGAAGATGGGGCTCCAATGGGAAAACTAGATACCTCGGGAGAGGAGGGGCGAGTGCGTGAGTGACGCCTTTGAGGTGGAGACAACGTGCTGGGGATCCAAGAGCGAGTGGAGGGGTGACCCCTTGAAAGGGCAGGGATGAGGGATGGAGAATGGGGGGCAGTGCGGAAGGAGCATAAATGTGACGTAAGACAGCGAGGGGCTTTCTGATCCTTCCCTTGTATTTCACTGCGGTAACTCCATGAGCGGTGCACGTTTCCGTGTGTGTCTGTGTGAGTGCGTGTGTGAGTGTGTGGATGTGTGTCTATCTGTGTCTACGCGCACTTGGGTCTGTGTGCATGCATGTCTGTCACAGGCATGTGTGTGTTTGCATCTGTCTCTGTGACTGCCTCTGTGTCTGCGTGTGTATTTGTGAGGATGAGTGTGTGCGTGTCTATGCGTGTGTCTGTACCTGCATGAGTGTGCATCATGTGTGTGCGTATTGTGGTTGAAGTCACAGAAGCCTGACGTCACCCTCATGGAGAGGGGAGGACAGACACCACAGGTTGATGGTGCCCCTGTGAGGTTTGCGATCAGGAGTGTGAGGAGAGCCGGGGCCCTTTCCTCCTGCAGGGAAGGGTCAGGCTGGAGGGGGGTCGGCCGGGTTGGAGTTTGTCAAGGGAGTGAGACAGCAGGAGCAATGCACAAGGTCGTAAGGTGGATCAGAATGCACCCCAATTCTAAGCTTGCCAATGAGGGGAGTGAAGCCAGCAGGGGTGGTAGCAGCTCCCCACACACCCCTGGTGACACTTGGCCCTTCCCCGCTCTGTGTCCTCCCTGCCGACCAGTGTGCGCTCTTGAGGGATTCCTGGGACCCTCTGGCCCCATTAGGCCCACGTGAGGGGTGAGGGGCGCTGGGGGTGTTTGGGGGCTTGATGTTAGGGCAAGTGGGTCCTCTGGAGCTGGTGAGTTGAGAGTGACCTCCAAGGTCTGCCCCGACACAGAGCTGGAAAGACAGGGCCTCCGTGACCCCATGGCTGGTTGGGAGAGAGAGCAGAGAGCACAGCTGATTGAGATCAGAGGCTGGGGATGCCGGCTCCTGTGGGTCTGGGAGATGCTCCGCCCCGCCTGGAGTGGCACAGTTGGGGTGTTGCTGCCACCTGGTGGGCCGGCTGGCAGCCCAGGCCCCTGCTCAGGGGCGAGGATTTAGCTCCCCCTGGTGGCCGAGTGCTGTCTCTGCCAGTGGAGACCTGCGCCCGCCCCCGCCCCCAGCGCCCTACCCGGGACCGCACGGATGCCGAGGGGGCGGAGCGGGGGACGCAGCGGGGGGGCGGGAACAAGGTTGAGGGGGCCCAGCCCGACTGCCTTGGGGGATCCCGGCTCCAGGTCCTGTCGCTGTGCAGCTCTGGGCAAGCCTTTCTGTGCCTGCGTCTCCTCTCCTGTGGAGTCGGGCGCGGCACGCACGGTCGGGATGCTGGGGGCGGTGCACCGGAGAGGCCAGCTCCGCGCCGGCCGTCGGGAGCGCTTGATGCCGCCTGGCAGACCCTACCCCTCCCGGTTTGGAGTGACTCACTTCTGACCCCTGAGCCCTCACCCTTGCTCTAGGTTTCGGTGCTCTTGGGAGCAGTCTTCCAGCCTACTCTCTCCATCGCTCCCTTCCGGAGGCCGGCCCAGAGGTGGAGGAGGGGGCAGGAGCGTCAGTCCCCAGGTGGACCCCGCCTGGCCAGACCCCTGGCCGCCCTCTGCTGCCGTCTCACAGCTGAGACTCTTGGGCAAAGGCCCCTTCTGGGCAGCGTGAAGACTCAGGGAGCCGCGCAGGCCGCCCGGCCAGGCCAGCCCAGCCCCGCCCAGCCCGAGGGCCCAGAGCCCAGGGCTCTCACAGCCCTTCCCCCGAGCCTGGGATAGAGGACCGTGGATCCCTCCAGCGAGATCAGCCAGGGCTAACACACTGTCCTCTCCCCATGCCAGGGGTGGCTCCCCGGGGGCTCCCCAAGGGCGCCTGTTTATTCCTCATCCGGGATCATTGTACCCATCAGCATGGGGTCCTCAGAGATGAGGGCAGCGTTATTTCAGGCCTTCAGCCCCAGACTGTCCACCCTCAGCTCCTGGAGACCACCCTGGGCCATTCCTAAGCCCCCTGTGCCCAGCTCTAGGTCCCCCAGCACTTGGGAGGGCTGGGGGGAGATGCCAGGAGGCAATTCCCTTGATTAGCCATGGGTGCTCCTCAGAAAGGAAAGGGCTAAGAGGAGATGGGGCAGTGAAGGCAGACCACCTCTCTGCCTGGGCACTCTCCTGGGCTCCCGACCCCTCCTCCAACCCTGCGGATGAGGTTGGCAAATGGGCCCTGCCTGGAGGGGGGCGTGCTGAGCTGCAGGACCGTTCCTCCACTCGCTGCCTGCCCGCCTCTGTCTGGGCCCCTGGGTGGGCGGCCAGGCCTCTGGCGACAGCGGGAGAAGGAGGGCCAGGGGTGCCTGAATCTCACACCTGGCCACCTGGCTGGGCCTCGCGTTTCGTCTCTAGGGCTTCTGGGCTCACAGGCCCCAGTGGGAAGCCTAGGTTTTGGGGACATCTATTACCTTCACCGCTCAGAGAGCAGGGCTCCCATCTGACGAAGTCTCAGCTGCCCTGAGGGCAAAGGCCTGGCAGGGACTTCACTGTGGGCTGTCCCAAGGAGGCCCCCATTTGGAGGACCCAGCTGGGGGGTTGGTGGTTGGTGGTTATTTCCCAGTTTGATGGGCCAGCTTGACCCCTGGGAGGAGCCTGTGGCCCCTTCTTGGGTTCTTGACCCAGACAGCCCCCTCCAGATTATACCCACAAAGTGGTGAGCAGATGAAAGGGGGCAGGGCCGGGCAAGGAGGGAACAGCACAGGATGGTCCCCCGACACATATACAGGCTCACACACATGTGCACACTCCCTTCACCCTAGACACAGATGGCCCTACCACATCACTTACACACATACACACAGACTCGCATGTTTGCCCCACCCCCCGCCCAGACACACACACACACACATACTTTCATGTGTTGGCAGTTAGGTCCACTGTCCCCAAGCCCTAGGGCTACAAGAGGCTTGAGGCTGGGGTTGGGGGCTGGAGCTGGGTACAGCACCATCTTAGTGGATTCAGGGTCAGGCCTCAGGGCTGGGCCTCTGGAGGTCACATGGGGGCCATTAAGCAGTGATCACGGTCATTGCTGGGACTCCGTGTCTCCTGCTGTCACCACCCAGAAGGAGAGCCCCTCTTTGATGGATGTGTTGTGTGTGTGCATCTGCCCAACTCAGGTCTGGTTGTCTTTGAGAGATGACACAAGTGAAGACATCTTTTCCTACCCCCCAATACACACACACAGGCACGCACTCACGCACGCGCGCTCAGACTGTGGGAGATGGCCCCAGGGCGGTCCCGATTGTCTCTGAGCAGCAGCAGCGGCAGCAGCGGGTGAAGGTGCCCTGCAGGCTGCCCCAGCGGGGCTTCCACAAGTCCCCCTTGCTGAGCAGAGGACCAGTGACACCGCCTCAGGCTTTGCCAGATGCATCCACAGCCAGAGACGCTGTTTCTGCACTGTGACTTTTGTCTTACTTTGTGAGCACCAGGGCCCAGGGGCAGCTGTTCCTGGGTCATCATTAACCGGGCCCCTTCTCACCCTGGCCTCTTCTCACACTGACCTGCTCCCGGCTGAGGTTCGGGTCAGCCTCTCTGAGCCTCCCGGCATTTGCCTTCCTGCCGTCCACACCTGTGAGTCCCTCAGGCCCTGACCGCAGCCTCCCCCCGCCCCTCGGGGTTCCCTTGTCAGACGGCCCAGGCCACTCCAGCTGGAACCTGAGGGGTTCCTGCTCAGGGTTCCTGGACGCACGTGGCCCCAAGCAGGCAGGACTCAGCCTCAGCTGCTCGTTCTGCCCCTACACGTTTCCAGAGCCCACGGTGGAGGCAGAGAGAGAGACGGAGCTGCTCACGCCAGGGCGAGCCTGGCTGGGATCGACAGCATCTCCTCCGTGGGATGCCCAGCGTGTCCGCCTTGGGGACCAGCAGCCTCTCCTCCTCAGGGTCCGGCAGCATCTCCCCAGCCAGTGGGGACAGATTGAGAGCAATCTCCTGGGAGAGATCCCCGGAGAGACCCACAGACAGGTTCAGAGGGGCACGCAGCAGGCTCCTAGCAGACACAGGCTGACAGAGAGATGAGACCCAAAAGCAGGCAGACAGACAGGCCCCCAGAAACAGTCAGGGGGACTCCCGAACTGCCGCAGTCACACCCACATTTAAAGCTCCACAAACACTTTCTCCGAGACCTCTCAAGAATCATCCTGGCTTTTGACCATTTCAGAAGCATTTCTGTGTGTGAAAACTTCTGTTTTTGGAGAAGTTTATTCCACAACTTCTCCTCCCCCTGCTCCGGAGCTGGTTCACCCAGGGGTGGGCAATCCTGACAGCTGTGAGGTGGTTTTGCCAGGTGAATGGAACCAGGGATCAAGGCCAGGTCAGGGGGTCTGCAGATGACAGCTTCAGGCTAAAGCCCTGCCTTACCCAGAGGTTCAGAAAGCCAGGGATGGCATCTCTCCCCGCCCAGAAATGCCATACCACTGGGACCCACATGCAGTGCCCACTGACCCCAGTGACAGCCCTAAATGGCAGCTTGCCCAGCGAGCTCATCACCACTCTGGCAGTCCTCAGAGGGCCCCCCGAAAAGTGCACTGACAAGAACGGACCTCAACTGGTCCCCGGGGGACAGGTCTATCTTCTTTTGGGATGAATGTGCCAGTACCAAGTCAGGAGGACCCAGTTGACGAGTTCTGGCCTCAGGGGCCTGAGTGCAAGGTGTGCCGCTGGCCCTGAATGGGAGCCCGGGTCCTCTGCCCCCATCACACAAGTCGCTCCCGCCCTGGGCTCCCCCGCAGCGGGGCCTGCAGGCACCTGGCTCCGTTGCCCTGGGGAGGGAGAGCTCCAGACAGCACCCGGAGGGGTCCGTGTGTGCCCGCACCAAGACACAGAGTGCAGACACTGCTGCTCTGGAAACCATGTGCTTTATTTGGAACCTCATTCCAAGGGAACCTCCCCCCTGGCTCATAGAAAAGCTGCAAACCATGTGGTTTGGTACAAGGCAATGGCTAAGGGACTGCAAGAAACCCCTCACCGCTGGGGCCCTCGTCCTTCGGGCCTCAGACTCCACTGGGCATCGTGACTCTTGGCTGAGGTGGATGTGGGCAGCTGGGACTCCTGGGGCCCAGCTCACCCCCAAGCATCTTCCTCAGCGGAGGAGTGAGGACGTGGGTATGGGACAAAGGCCAGAGTCCCCATCCGAGGCCTGGGCCTCTGTCCCCCACCAAGGGCCTGCAGCAGCCAGCAGCTGCCGCTCCTCGCGCCCTCAGAGCCCTGTTGCTCCTGGTAGGTCTCAGCTCCGGGCTGAGGAATCATGGAGAGCGGGATGCCCAGCCGACAGGCGAGTGGCCCCGCCCCAGCAGGCCCCGCCCCTCAGTACAGGTCCGCGAAGGGCTTGGAGTAGTTGAACATCAGGTAGTCCATGTAGTAGAAGTCGTAGGCGCGCTGCCGCTGCAGGGCCGAGAGCTGCGCGAAGTACCGGCGGGCGATCCGCGCCGTCGTGCGCGCCTCCTGCGCGTGCCGGTCCTTGAACCGCGGGAAGGTCAGGTTCCGCGGCGCGCGGATGAGGCTCAGGAAGAAGTTGGCGTCGTCCTCCATGCTCTCGAACTTGCCCACAAAGTCATAGTCGATGAGGCAGGGGCTGCAGAGCCGGCTGACGTGGTCCCAGTGGATGTCCATGCCCACGGGCCGGTGCACGTCCAGCAGGTACTGGACGAACTCGGGGAACCGCACGCCCGCGCCCGTCCGCAGGGCCTCCCGAGAGGCGTTGGCGCGGTACCGGGCCAGGATGGCCTTGCCGAAGACGGGGTGATAGTAGCTATTGGGGTGCTCGAACTTGTCGCGGAAGGCGGAGACCAGCCTCTCGAAGGGCTCGCGGACGAAGAGCATCTTGGTGTAGGTGCTGAGGCGGTGAAGGATGCCCTGGCGGTCGAAAGCGTCCAGCCGCTTCAGGGCGCCGCCGTAGTGGACGGTGTTGTGCTGGATGTCGGCGGTGGACGAGGCCAGCCCGGCCAGCACCATGAGCACCCGCTTCCAGTTGGAGCAGCCGGCCTTGGGCACCTCGCAGTACAGCACGCGGTGGCGGTCCTCCACGAAGATGCGGGACACGTGGCGCGGCGTGACGGCCCTGCGGCTGCTGCTCGCCCGGTACTTGGCACACGCCTCCCGCATCACCCGCTTGCGCTCCTCCTGGCTCTGATGCAGGCTGACCCAGTGGCCGTCCAGGGCCCGGAGTGCCGGCCGGACAAAGGTACCGGCCGAGCTGTTGGCCGGGATGGCCGCCGCAGCTGGCATTTTCTTGATAAGCAGCCGCCGGCGGCGCTGCCGGAGTCGCAGATGGGCCCTCATGTTTAGGTGGGCTTGAAGACGGGCAGGCGGCAGCAGGTTGAGGTCCCTCGGGCCCTGGCTGGGCAAGTCTCGGCTGATGCTCTCCGTGGGTGCCTTCAAGTCACCATCCTGGGAACTGCCTGGCGGGAGGTCCTAGGGCAAGGAGAGAAATGGTTACCAGGGTGGACAGGACAGCTGGGCACTGCGGGTCATGCAGGCCAGACCCTCACCATGGCCAGGGTCCCTGCCCCTTCTGTGGCCTGAGTTTTTTCCTGGGTAAGGGAGAGGGAGACAGGCTGGCCCTGCAGGATGTGACCCCTCTGGTCTGAGCTCCCGGTCCAGCCCCCTGCAGCCCCCTCTCCTCTCGGCTGGCCATGGTCTGAGGTGCAAGTGTCATTTCGGCCACAAGATGGCGCAGGCCTCCCAGGAACCTCCGCCTGGCCAGGAGGGGCGGGGGAGCTGGTGGCCTGAAGGAGACTGGCTCAGATTTACTGCGCCCATTAGCACAGTCCAAAGATGCCATCCAACAGGAAAGGGAAATTCATGGGTCCAAAGCCCAGGGCTCTGTTCCCAAGGCTCCTGGGAAGGACTGGGCACATTTTTCTTTCCAAGAATGGATTTAATGTGAGCTCCAAATTTTCTTCCTTGCCCTCCCCAACATTCCCCAGGCTGCCCATGCTGAGATTTATCTGACTCTCAGAACTCACATTGTGGGGCTGCTGTGGCCTGATGTTGAACTTTATTCCTGAAAAGCAACAGAGAGGACAGTATTAGCAGCAGAAGTAGCACATGGTTCCCAGGGACCTGCTTACGGGCTCTCGACTGTGGGTGCCCGGTCCAGAGGGTGCTTGGGGTGGGCTCTGTGAACAGGCAGTTCAGGGGAGCAGGGAGGAGGGGCATGGCTCAGTGCAAGTGCCCCTCCGCTCCCCTACCCACACGGAAAGTGGGGGTGCAGCAAAGACGTTGTCCCCTGGCTCCCAGCCGATGCTCCCTTCTCTGTGTTGCACCTTCCAACGTGACCTAGGGTCTTGAAAGTCACCCTGCCCAGGTGTGCCCACACACTCGCCCAGTGGAGCAGCCAGGAACCCCCAGCCCACTCCCCACCTCACACTGTCATTAAATCACAACGGAAAGCATCCTCCAGAAGGCTCTGTCCATCCTCTCTCCATGCCCCATTGGCCCTGCCCGGGCTCCACCCAGTGTGGACTTTCTGCACTTGGAATACGACACACGCACACCCACACCTCTGCACACATCAGGCCTGGGAGTGGAACACACTCCTTCCCCTTGGACTGGGGCCTCCCCGCTTGCTCCGGGAAGTTCCCTAACCTAGCTACCTGCTTTGCCATTTTGGCCTTCTCAGCTGGCCCTGGGGCTCTGGGGTGAGCTAACCACATCCCGCTCACCCTGGTCTCCTCCAAAGGGATAAGCAGAGCCCAGGCACAGAGTGATTGTCCAACAAGCATTTACTGGTGACTGGGGGAAGATGGAGAGAAATCAGCGCACCTCTGGCCACACTCCAGAATGTCCCCTCTGCCCACCAAGGAGGCCCTTGGCCTGGGCTGGGGCGAGGGTCACCCAGGGTAACAAGCACTGGGGAAGCAAACCTTTGGCCAGAGGAGACGATTCTGCTTCATACCCGGTTTGGTCTGTTGCGGAAAGCTCCTAGGATGATAAGAGGATTCCCTTTGGGGGAAACTATTTAAGAGTCTGGGCCTCCTTCCCCATCCCTATCTGGCCACTGGGGCATCTGAGACTCTTCCTGCTCCTGTGCCATGTGAGTGGATGCTTCTGCTCTGAGGCTTTGCCAAAAGTCACAGTCGCAATCAGAACCAGCCACCCTTTAAGCAAGTGTAGAGCTAGAACTTCCAGCTGGCACAGTGGAGCACTGTGTCTGACCACACCTGACCGAGTTCTGGCTGCCGCCTGGGGTTGAGGGGTGTTCCGGAGGCCCAGAACTTCCCTTACTATCTCTTTGCACTCAGCAGAGGTCTAGTGGCTGGAGCTCAGCTGGCAAGGGGACGTCCAGGTCCTCTGTCCCTGATCCAGGGACTCTGCCAATTTCTCCATGAGGTCCAATTTTACAGGTTCAGCCACTGCCATGACCCTGGCCTCATACTGGTCAGCCTGAGGATGTGCCCATATATCTCCTTCATTCATCAGCAAGTGAGGAGGAGGGAGATGCGAGGTCACCCCAGGGCTGAAAAGCCTAAATTCCCTGAGCCTGCTGGGACCTTCCTCAAGTCCCAAGGGAGGGGGAAATGAAGGCAGAACTTGGGCATATTGCATCTTTCTTCTGCTGTGATACTGCTCTTTGATCCCTTTGGGCTGGGAACAGGGGTGTGCCCTTCTGTGGGCAAAGGGCAGAGTGTCCACACCTTTCTGGGCATTCCCAAGCTTGCGTGCATACGTGTGTGCATGTGGGGGAGTCTGACACAGGCCTTCCAGACTCTCCCACAGAGGCTGAGGGGAAGCTCTGTGTAGAGCTGGCTGCACCTCTCAAGGTAAGAGGTGTGAGCAGTGGGTGCCTGACCCTGAGACCAGAGCTTTTTAGAATTAAGCCCTTCACAAGTGTCGCCCTTTCAGCCCAGAGCCTACTTTCCTCCTGCCAGCCACCTTCCCATTCTTCCTCATCCTCTTCACTGCAGCCATCCCCAGCATGAGCTTCCTGAGCTCATTTCTTTCTGGCACGCGCGGGTTTTCTCCTGCAGCCAATGATCACAGATCCCTTCTCCAGAAGGGACTCGCTGCACACTCAGTTTTCCTCCACACTGCCAGGTTCCCTTAATTATTTTCTTCTGGTGATGGCAGCTGGCTCTGCTAAATCACCTCGCCTCCTCAGAGTCTCAGATATGGGAATTTACTCTGCTTGTCAATCCTGTCAACTTGTCAAGGTGCAGTGGCGCTTATTTATATTCCTTTTCTGGAGCAAATGAGTCACGCCAGATTTGGCCAAGAGTGGGACTGAGGAGCCACTTACAGAAGGCATCCTGCCAGCTGGCGGAGTTGGATGAGGATGTGCTTATCAAGGTCGCAGCTTCTACAGCTGTGACCACCCACCTGCACTGTCCCCACAGCCTGGAGGGTAGTGGGCTGTGGGGCCTGTCCCATTTTTTCTGTGCAGACTTGGGGGAAAGTCCCTGCTGGACAGAGCCCCAGGCTGGGTGAGTCTCCTGACGTCTAGGCCACTTTTGCCCAGCAAAGCCAACCTGGCTGCAATTGCCCTCTTTGAAAAGATAAACTGTCTTGTGGAAAACCCAGCAACAGATCTTATGTGGAGCCTGAGTTCACCACAAGCTGTATGTTCCTATTCCTTAAACTTATGGCAGCTCATTGGGCGAACACTGATCCTATCCCACATGCCACTTTGGAATAAAGACAGAAACTTAATGAAAGAAATGTAATGGGCTCTCACCCTTGCTGGGGCCCAAGGTCCCTACTTTTCCCATGGAAGAAGCTGCTTTTCCACGCACTGCTTGGATAAAGGCAGAAGCAAAGACCAGCCCCAGCTCTGAGCAAGCGAAGGCCAGCAGCCTTGGGCGTTGTGAAGCGGGGTCTGCGCATCCCCCAGCAGACTGCACTTCAGGACCCTGGACAGCTCCGTGCAGAGCACAGGTGCCTCTGCTGTACCCTTGAGGAAGGTATTGCCACCAGGAGCCACGGAAACCTGTGCCGTGGGAGACTGAGGGGTGGGGGTGGGGGGCTCAATATTGGCCCCTCCCAAGCCCACAAATAAACGTACAATCTAGATAAAATCAGTGGGCTTGCTGAGCAACACAAGCCACGACCCTCAGCCTCCTCTTCCATCCAGTGTCACCAATGCTGCCACCCACCTCCCCTGTCTCCCCCACCCCCGCAACAGGGAATCAAGGTGAGTCATGGAGACGCTCCACTTTCAGTGTCTGGGTTACCTGTCTCTCTCCTTTCAGCATAATATTAACAATCTGTACGGGAGCTCCATCCCCCTGCACGGTAAGAAATAAACAACCACTTTCTCCTTCTGGACAGATGACATTCGTAGAGCAGTTGAAACACACACAATACGATAAGAGTGAGCATAAACAGGGCATGAGTTATGGGGACTGCCAAGTGTGTTCCACACTGTGAACTCTTCATTGGCTGAAGGTTTCCTTCTGAGTGTTTGGCTGAAAAACTTCCTGGTTGCCTGCCAAGGGGAAGCAAAGGCCGATGGGGGTGTGCGAGGCCGGTTTCTTATAATTAGGCCGGTGAGGCCCCCTCCCCAGCCTGGGTATGGGGCAGAGCTGGGGAGGGGGCCTCACCAGCACATGGGCTGTCTGAGTCACAGGAGGGAGACCTGCTGGCTTCAACTCAAAAGCTCTGATCCCTGATGCCTAGGACCCACTGGGGGTAGGGGCTAGGGACTAGCCTTTTGGTCAGGCTGTGTAGACAGGCGATGCTGACATGGGTCAAAACAGGACCCAAGAGCCTAGAAAGGGCTGGAAGAGCCTCATGAGCCCCTGACCCCCTAGAGTCAGGTTGATCACACTGAGGAGAGTGACTGCTACTCTGGCTGCTCAAATCCCAGCCCCAGGCCCTGACAGGCAGTGGGGAGAGGGTCCTGCTGCTCTGAACACTGTGGCCTGGGGGAAGGCAGGGCTGTCCTGAAAGAGTCAGACCCACAAAGAGGGACAGAGATGGGACAGAACTGAAGGGGCCAGGAGAGGCCATGGGGCATGGGTGTAAGTCCAAAGTCCTTGCCCTGGGTGGAGTTGTAGACTCATGCTCCTTGGACCCCTGGAGCTTCCTGCACCCAGCTGCATTTCCTTGGCTCCTTTTCCATGTCTTGGACCTTCTGGTGACTGAGTCTGTGTGGCCACAGCCAGCTGTGCCGTCCACCCACATGTCCACTCATGCTGCCCATCAGGCCAGGAAATGGCCAGGGGTTTCAGGCTGGCCTGAGCCAGAGGAGACACTGACGGCAAGGCCCTACTGTGTCTCAGTTCCCCCCATGTCTGAGTCCAAGCGTTGGTCCCACCCCAGATTCCCTGGCAGTCACATCTGCTGGGATGAACACTACTGCTCTGCTCTGCTGTATCCACATCCCAATTGGAAGGAAGCAGCTCTGCCCCTAACGTGTGTGCTGTGAGAAAGGCCCCCTCGCCATGGGGCAGCCCTGTACGGTGGTCAGTGTATGGGACTCACACGGCAGCGATGAGCCACATGTGTGAAGCAGGACTACTGGCAGGAGAAAAACGCAGCCAGGGTGGGTGTGCTGCCCGCTGGGGTCAGGGGACAAAGCCCTGAGGGAGCTGCCAGGCCCCACTCCACAGGGGGCATGGAAGGTTTCTGAAGGGAGGCTGCATTAGTCAGGGTCCTCCAGAGAGACAACCAATAGGATATATATATGGGGGGAGGCATTTATTTTAAGGAATTGGCTCATGCAATTATGGGGGCTGGCAAGTCCAAAATCTGCAGGGGAGACCAGCAGGCTGGAGACCCAGGGAAGAGGTGATGTTGCAGCTTGAGTATGAGGGCAGTCTGGAGGCAGAACTCCTTCCTAGAGGGACCTAAGTCTTTTCTCCTAAGGCCTTCAACTGACTGGATGAGGCCCACCCACACTATGGAAGGTAGCCTGCTTTACTCAGTCTACTGATTTAAATGTTAATCACATCTAAAAAATATCTTCATAGTAACATCTAGACTGGTGTTTGACCAACCATCTGGGCACCACAGCCTAGTCAAGTTGACACATCAAATTAACCATCACGGGGGTCTCTGAGTTTCCTGTGGCTGCTGTAACAACGCACCACAAAACTGGCTGGCTTAAAACAACAATTCATTCTCTCATGGTTCTGAGGATAGATGTCTGAATAAAGGTGCCAGCAGGGCCATGCTCCCTCTGAAACCTCTAGGGGAGGATCCTTCCTTGCCTCTTCTAGCTTCTGGCAGCCCCAGATGGTCCTTGGCTTGTGGCAATTTAAGTCCAACCTCTGCCTCCGTCTTCACGTGGCTGTCCTGTGTGTCTGTCTCTTCTCTTCTTATAAGGACATGGGTCAATCTGAATTAGGACCCACCCTTATGACCTCATCTTAACTTGATTACATCTGCAAAGACCCTGTAAGGTCCCATTCACAGGTACTAGGGGTTGAGACTTCAACATATTCTGGGGGGGTCATAATTCAATTCATAACAGGGGTGATGCGACCTTAGTGGGCTTTAAGAGCACTCTGAAGGCGGGGCAGGGCAGCCCGGAGCAGGGGAGAACACATGCTCCCTGCTGGGTCCGGTCGTCCAATTGGGAGCGAAGGCCTGTGATAGTTCTCCATGTTCTTGGGGCAGGGACCGTGTCTTGTTCATCTGTGTTAGACAGAGTCTACACAATGCCTGGCACACAGCAGGAGCTCAATAAATGCCTGTGGAAAAGCTGATGCTGCCTGGACTGAGAGCTGGCTCTGGAGTCAAGGATGGGTGTTGGGCTTCTCCCCGCAGAAGCCAAGCCCAGGGTACTGGCTGGAGTCCACCACCACGGGCGCGGGCTTCTCCAGCTCAGCCTGGCAGCCTGGGAAGGGTCTGCGTGTCTGGGCGGCAGCTGCCAGCCGAGTAGCTGGATGCAGACAGGAGCTGCCCCCGCTGTGGGGTCTGTGTGGTCAGAACTACGACACGGCCAGCTGGCTGCCTCCCACCGCCATCTTCGGGGCACCAGGCCAGCGCCTGCTCCCGGGACCTGGGGCCTGGGACCTGGCGGTGGCCACACCTCCTCTGGCTCTTCTCTCAGCAGCTCAGGCTCTGCCCTTTTGAGGGGCATCCTCCTTTAGCCTCTGACCGCCTCATTGTCAGCTGCTCCTTTCATCTGGGCAGAGTGTTAATTTATGCAGATTAGATGCAAAACTGACGTTTAAACACACTCAGCAATTAGAGGGCAGCCTGGACTCAAGACACAGAATTCAGAAGGAAGAAGCTTCACTGAAGGCCTTAAATTCTCACTTGTGTTCACAGGAAAATTCGACTCATTAAATTCTCTGCTAGGGCCTCAGCGCACAGCCCTGCTCACCTCTGCCGCCCCCAGGGCCCAGGGCAGGGAAATGGGGTTCCAGGCAGCAAGGCTCCCAGACAAAGGTGCCGGCTGCTCCTGGAACCCAAAGGTGGCTCTGTGGTCCGAGTGTGGACCTCTGGGAGAGGCGGGAGTCAGGCCAGGCAGGCTCCTGGGCAGGCAGCGGGGGCCCTACAGGGCCCTCTCCTCATCCTCAGCCTCTGTGGCTGGGCTTCTTCCTGTTGCTCGGAGACAACCAAATTCTTAGTGGGGTCACACAGTGACCCCCGACCTTTGGCCCAGACCAGAGCAGGGGCTTCCTCTCCCTGCGCCTGGAGATGCTGCTCTGAGTCATAGCTTTTAACAAGGGGTTGGTATATATAAAAAGAAGAAAAAAGAGAGAGCATGAGAGAGCACCGCTGTGTGACCTTGGACAAACCCCTTGACCTCACTGAACCTTAGTTTCCTCATCTATAAAGTCGGATAAAAATACCCATCTTGCAGGTTCAAAAATGTTCAAATGAAACCCTGCCCAGTGCTGGGCAGGGAGAGAGCCCACAGCTGGAAGCCACCGGTTCCTGGCGTTCCTATCACCTGCTCACCTTCGTAGCAGCTGAGCTTCCCTGAGCCCGGCCCTTCACCAGCGCAGGGGCTCTGGGACCTGTCTGCAGGGGAGCGAAGCGGGAATCTTCCCGTCTCGGGCTGAGGGCACCTGATGGCTCTGAGCACTACTTGTTTTGTTTAACGATTCCACTCCCTCGCCTCCATGATTAGGATCCACGATTCAACTGGGTGGTTCCCTGTCAGCTCAGCCTTGGCCGTGAATTCCCTTGGAGCTGTCAGAGGGGAGCACTGCAGCTGCCTGTCAGTCAACCAGCCAGCCGGTTAGCCGGTCTGCAAACCCAACAGCTGTCCTGCCACTCCACACCCACCCATCTGCCCATCACTTGTGGGGCGTGTCCCCGAGCATCCCTCCATGTGCCCGCCTGTCCACAGGGAGGGGTCCTCAGCTGCTGCCTTGAAGCTCTCCTCTGTCAGAGCCTGGGAGTGACTCCCACCATGTTTGGGGGGGTGTGGCCCCAGCACCCCTGTGCCATGCACTGTACCCCCGTGTGTGCATGCTGCATGGAACAGGACTTGGTATGTCTCATGCTGTGTTACACCATGCATGCCAAGGGGATGTGTCACAACACGTCAGCACACACACGTGCAGGCTTCCCACTGTGTGCTGTGGTGCGCACTGGCTGGGGAGTGTGTGTGTGCACGTCCGTGCACAGTTTCTGAGAGTACACGGCATGTGGCTTGGAGTAGGTCATGCCTCTTCTTCCCTTCATGTATTCCTTCAATACACACGGGCGTGGAAGGCTTAGCAGGAGCTAGTGAATGCTGCTGCAGATGAGAGAGAACTAAGTTCGGGACACTCGCCCACACAGCCACAGTGCCCCCTGGCAGCCCCTTCTCTGCCGCCCCTGCAGTATGTTGGCAGCAAGGAGATCAGGCAGCAGAACACAGTCGCGCTGTCCAACACCATTTGTCCATCCACTCCATGCTGACTGAGCACCTGTGTGTGCCAGGCAGTGTCTGAGGCACCGGTGACAGTGTGTTGGCCATGAATAGGACAGTCGTGGCCCCTGCCCTCATGGAGTTTATAGTCTAGCAAGGAAGTGAGGCACTGAACACAATTCCACGTGTGATGGTACCAACAGAGACTCAACAGGCAGCATGTGATGGGGGGGTGTCAGCAAGCCCAGGGCACTAGGCAAGGTCTCCCTAAGGTAGTGACAATTAACTGACACAAGGGGAATGAGGGCATACATGGCAGAGCTTGGTGGCCTTGCACCAGGAGAGCAGGGCTCACGGGATGAAGGGATGTAGAGACTGAAGGGTGTCAGGATATGGCAGGACCATGGAGGCTGGCAGGGGCCAGCAAGCAAGGGGCCTTACATCCTGGCAAAGGCACTAGATCTTATCTTCTCTCTTAAGGCCCAAGGGGAGCCGAGGAGGGCTTGAAGCTGGGAGTTAAGGAGCATTCTGAGATGAAGACAGAAGCAGACATGCTCCCATTGTCCAGGCAGGCGATCTCCATGGCCTGACCCAGGCGATGACAGCAGAAAGTGGAGGAAGATGTGAAGAATGTTTCAGGAGGAATAACCAGCAGGGTGGTGTGCCGGTAAATGCTTAACAACTGGCTCTCTGGGTGGGTGGGGGCGGGGAAGCCTACTTTGTAGTGTTTGCTGATTTCTGTGGTGTAAACACTCCCACCACAGCAGAGTTCAGGCTGCTGACGAGAACATGGTGTTGGGCCCTCGGGAGCAGGCTCCTGCCCACCACTGCCTCAGCAGGACCTGTGGACGGGCCGGGAGCAGAGTGGGGAGACTCTGGTTTCCAGCTTGAACAGCGGGTGGACTGCTGGTTGAGGCTGAGATGCCTCTGGGTCTCCCAAGTGTAGACGTCCAGAGGGCAGATGGAGGAGGGGGAGGAGGGGACGAGCTGGGGGTGGTCGTAGGTACGTACGCAGGAGCAGGTTCCACGGCCTGTGGCGCTCCGGGGCCCGGGGAGGGTGTGGGACCAGCACTTCTCAGAGGAGAGAGAGCAGGGCTGAGGCAGCCAGTTACCTGAAGGCCCAGCAGCAGGCTTGGCCTGAGTCCTGCCTTTGTCCAGAGCTCACAGGGGCCACAGCTCGGGCTCTGAGCAGCCATGGCCAGGTCACATGGGACAGACGTGATGACCCCTCCTGTTCGGCTGTCAGGGCACCTGGTGACCGCTCTCCAGCCAGCTCTGCAGGAAGGGCCTAATTTGGCTCAAACATTGGTGAATTACCAGGGAATAAGAATGAGTGAGTCGGCTGAGGTGGCCCCACTGAGCGGCTGCCTATTTGCAGGAAAAGTGCCAACAACACCGACTGGCCTGGCCCCATGACAGGCTCTTCTTCACTAGAACCCAGTCAGGCCATTGGAGGCCGCCAGCGGGGCAGCCTCATTACCGCGGTGGCCCGGCCACGACATAATGACGGGTCTAGCTCTCGCCGGCTTCAGGATGTGTCATTCTGGTTGCGGCGTCAATTACTGAGCTGGCCTGTGGGCTGTCAGAGCCGTCACAGCTGTTGCCTGTGATACCCTGAAGAGCCACAGAAGTAAAGCCGTCCTTGCTGATGCTTCCTTGACGCGTGCACCCACCCCACCTGCTGCAGGGGCCGCTCTGTCCTGAGGGAGGCGCCCCAGGCTCCTGGGGGGAGTCAGGCTCCTGCCAGTGAGACTGCAGCGAGCTGCCCAGGGGCTCTGGGGTGGATGCACTGATCCTCAGAGGAGCGCCCCAGATGGCCAGGCACCGGTGATCCCTGCTGTCCACACATTGTACCCACAGGGGCCCCCGAGGGCTGCAGCCCCACCTCCCGGCCCCGACTCAAGCACCATGGATGGGCAGCTGCAGCTCCAGGCCCTTCCTGTCTCCAGTGTCTCCTCCGGCACCAGAGGGACCACTGAGGGGCAACTGCATTTCAGGGGTCATTCTGTGTGCCCCCGAGCAGAACAGAGCCTCTAGCGACTCACAGGTCACGGGGCAAGGCTGGAGCTGCCTAGAGCATCGGGGGCCTGGCAGTCCATCCAGCTGTTCTCTGCCCTGGGTCTGGACAGCTGCAGTCCACATCTGAGAGGGGAGATGACTCTCCCAAGGCAGGGCCTTGGACCTAGAGTAAGGTCCAGGCAAGGACTGGGCCACCAGCAGCTCAGGAAGCCTCCGGCCTGAGGATTTGGCTGGCTCCTCCGAGGGGTGAGGCCCGGAGCACAGATATCAGTCCTGGCCTTGCCGGTGGCTGGCTGTGGGGACACCACCTTCCCTGGACATCCGGCCAGGACTCAGTTCCTCTCCCTTCTGGCTGGCCAGCCCTTGACTCTGCCCAGCCCAGCTCCCTGGGGTCCGGCCAGCAGTGGACACCAGTGGGCCAGCTGTGGGCTGACCATGGCCTCCCCGGGCCATCCTGGGGAGCATAGACAGCCCGTCCTCCCACTGCCCCATCACAGCGAGCTGGAGCTGGGCTCTACCCCCACATCACACACTCACACAGACTCAGGGGCCCTGTGCACCCAGCCCCAGCTCGCGAAAAGTGAGCAGTCCTGGGGCATGGACCGCATGGCTGGGATAAGGGAGGAAGGCAGAGGGGCCCTGACGGCTGCACGTTCAAATGTCTTTCTGGAGGCGCCCAGGGAATGGTCTGGAGAAGAGTAAGGTCTAAAGGAAGGGCAAACTGATTAGGATTCTTACATCCTAACGGAGGTGAGGAATGGTGAGGCCTGAACTCAGGCAGGCTGGAGGGCTTGGTGAGTCAGGGGTATGAGGGTGAGGGTGAGGCAAGTGTCTGGGGGACCCCCCACATGTTGTCAGGTCCAGGGGGAGGGAGGAACCGATGGAGGAAATGACCTGATGGTGGGTTTGGCCATCTTGAACCGGAGACACAAGACTTGAGTAAGGCCGGCAGGGGGAAGCTCTCAGCTGGAAACAATGCGGAGTGTGGGTAAAAACAGTGTCCCGACAAACCACACAACGCAGCCCTGCGACTTCCAACATCCTTGAAACATGCAGCCAGCATAACGCACATAACAACACCCTCATTAGCTCTGAGCTCAAGAATATTAAGTAGAACCAAACACTGGAAATGTCACCCAGAATTTTCACAATTGTCACGTGTACTTAGAATTTGCCAAAGTTTTTACGGCAATCCCTCAGCCAAGACCCCCAGTCCCCTCCCCTCTCCAGCATTTTGGGGATGTCTCCTTAACTATGAGAGGCACCATTTGCAGGGAACTTGATGTCCGTGTCTGCCTGGGTGGGGTGGGGGCTGCTGGGTTCTCGGAGAGCACTGTCTGAGGTCCCTACAAGGCCCAGCAGGTCTCCTCTTAGCCATGGCCTGCAGATCTGCAGCAAAGCCTGGGAAATTGGACCCGCCGGCTTTGCAAATAGAATATGGTCCCTATGTAATGGCTGCGTGTAGGGTGGCGGGGGTCATTGTGAAAGGAGAGCTGGAGGTGTTCTGAGCTGCTTCCTGCCTCCTTTGAAGTCCGACCAGCAGCTGCTCTCAGGATGAGGAGAGCCCATCACAGGCACAGAGGCGGCCCCTCCCGGCTGCGTGCATTTCCTGCGGAATTAAGACTCCTGTCGGGATTACCAGGCGTGTGTTTGGGGCACCTATCTGCAGTCGTGACTGTGCTATTCCATGAAACAAAGGCAGCCAGGCTTGTGCCCGGGCCTTCCGTGCCTGTATGCAGTAGAGACAATGAGCTGCCCGTGGATGTGTGCATGGGGCCATCCTTCCTGGAATTAATGATTCGCCAGCTGGATGAGAGCTGCTCAGCCCACCGAGGCTCCTTCTGCAGGATTAAACGTCATTCCTTCTAATGACTTGATTTATGTCTGGAGGTTTACAGCTCCAAACAAAATATTGTGATGATGGCAATAAATCTTGCTGGGGATGCTTACACAGGTGACTAGTGTGTTTTCTGTTTGTTAGGGAGGTGATTACAGAACTCGGGGCAGCTGTGTAACAGCACATGTGGGGCAGGGAGAGTGCAGGACACACGTGGTGTAGGGCGGTGGGCATATCAGGCTTTGAATGCCTGAGGCCTTTGTGAGAATTTGTGGATGGAGACGGCAGGGATTTCGGAAGAGCCAGAAATCCGCAGGAAGGCACTCTCCTGGGCGCTGAGGGCAGCGCATGAGTCGTGGACGTCCCGAGAATGTCATTTCCAGCTTTCAACCCTGTCTGCCCTGCTGCCTCGCCAAATGAGAGCAGGAACCTGTTGAGGTCGGGGTCCAGGAACCCACGTGTGCCTCCCAAGGGTTACACCTTTCCATTGCGCTCAGGACAGCTTCTGGAATACACTGGGGCCATTTTCCAGTCTGCAGCCCTGTCTCGGGTGGGGAGAGACCTGGATGGGCCAGGCTGGGGTGGCTCTGCAGGGCTGAGCTCCTTGGAAGAATGAGGACAATCGGGCTGCAGTCAGGTGCCCCAGGCTGGCCTCTCTCACTCAGTGATCAGCAGAGAGTGATCTCTTTCCACCCAGACCTTGCCCTGCAGAGAAGAGCTCAGAGGAACTGAAGTCAACCTCACGGTTCGCCTCCACAACGGATTTTGATAGAACCGGCAGCCCCGCTTCCCCGGTTCCCATCCTCGGCTTCTGTCAGAGATGCTCTCACTCATGCCCCCCACATCTGGAACTGGCTGTCCCCATGAGGCAGGCCTGAGGCTGGAGACGGCATGCGGGGCGGGCGGACACTCAAGGGGCTGCCACAGAGCCACCTGGACCGTTCCCACCAGTCCAGTAAAGGTCTGTTCTGGCCAGAAGTCTGTGAGAGCCTGGGCCTCCTCGTTGGTAAAACTAATCCTGTCCCCGGTCTCCAGACCCAGGACAGGGGATGGGAGGAGGCGGGACTGGGGCCCAGCTTCAGGGGAAGGTGTACTCATCCCGGGGGAACACAGCCGCTCTCCTGGCCCATCTGCCGGCCTCCTGAGACAGAGATGTGTCCTCGGAAGAGCCCCAGCGCCTAAGAGGCCACGATATGGGGTGACTCAGGGATGCCAGGCACTGGGGCAAAGTGCTGCATCACCAGGTACGTGGCCCCAGCCTCTGCTCATGGCACATTATCTGGGAGGCATGGCTGGGGGAATCAGCGTGGAGAGGGGCTCACGTGTTACACAAGGGGTATCTTCCACATCAGATGTGATGGAGCACAGGTGATGGGGAGATGGCAGTTGGGTGGCACATTGACAGCAGCTGGGATGGTGAATGGGTGGTGGTGGGTGGGTGGTGGGTGGTTCGAGGTCCAGAGAAAAGAATTTGAGATGGAGGCCAAGCAAGGCTGGGGCTGGCCAGGTGGGTAGCTGGAGAGGAGACAGAAGGACGAGAGAGCTCCACAGCCACAGGCAGGCTCCAGCCCAGCCCCACTGGCCGCAGGTGCAGCCTCTGGTGGTGCCTTCCCTGTGGGCGAGAGGGACAGGGAGCTCAGACCTTCCTGTCTTTCACTTTCCTGGAGGTGGCACAGGTGACAGCTCCAAATCAAAGCCAGAGTCCCCAGTGACCCCTCTGGGCCCCGAGTGTACATCCCCTGCTGCTTCGAAAGAGGGCACTTCCCTTTCCACCGAACGCCGACAGCAATCTCCAACGTCAGAAGACTAAGCTTCTGTCCATCTTTCATTAAAACAAGGGCACAAAAAAATGCTATTTGTTTTATAAAGTCTGGTAAGTTTTGATAATGAAACCTTTAGAACATATAGTACTGAAACCTCTCTAATTCCGGGCAAATAAGGAATAATGGTAATGTATTTCAACTTCAGAAACAAGAAATAACCTTTTATCACCTAATTTAACAATGTTCCTGGGAAAAGATGTTAGAAGAATGTAAAATGCTATTTAAATGATAAAATATGCTGTCTTGGATGGCAAGGATTTTAATTGCCACAATCAGAGTCCAAACACACTTCCATGCCAGCTCTGACAGACACTGCTAATGACACGGTGTCTGTACCGAGGCGTGGCGGACAGGGCCAGCGTCGACTTCTGCCGGCTCCCCGGGGAGCTGCCCAAACCCGACAGCTGTCTGAGCTCTGTGGCGCTCATCAACGTCGTTGCCTTGTGAAGGATGAAGCAGTTCAGATATTAATATTAATCGGCCAACACATTAATATTAATCAGTTAATATATACTTCCCATGACAACAAGAGATAAAGGAATCTTATTATGTGGTGGATCAGGGAACATGGAACATCTAAGTGGATTTCCTTGGGACACACGGCATAAAGGAACCTAAGCCTCTTAGGCGTGTCATCTCCGCAGACAATGAAACTGGGGCACACGCGGGGGCAGAGTCAGGAGCGGGAAGAGCCTAGGGCAGTGAATTCCTCTCCAGGGGCAGGGGATGTTTCCCCCGTTGGCGAGCAGGTTGGTGGGACGGTGGTGGGTGCGAGTGGCCCCCGCATCCCTTCCTCTCAGGGCTCAGGTGGCTGCTGCAGAACCTCCCCTCAAGCTGGGGGCAAGCTGGCTACACAGAACCAGGCCCCTCACCACCCACCAGGGGAGGACAGGATGACTCTGCCCTGACCCCCAACCATTCGGGCCCTGGAAGAAGGGGAGCGTTGCTTCTGTAATTATTCATTTGGGACGTGGGAGGTGCCAGGCTCTGTGCTGAGGACACAGCGTGGATGAAGAAATGTTTCTGGCTCTCAGGAACGCAATAAGTCTCAGAGAGGTTATGTGTGTCTTGCCCTTGTCCATGTTGCTGGCCCAGTGGGTGGGCAGAGCCAGATCTAGATCAAACCTTTCTGATTCCGTGCCCTCATTCTAACCATTATGTGCACTGCCTGTCAGTGCCTGGGGACGGTGGGCTGGCCAGGCAGGGGTCACAGCAGGTCTCACACAGCCATCACACAGTGTCACAAGGTCAGAGTGGGGACCAGGGTCTCGGCCTCAGGCGGCCCACACTGGGGTTCCTGGGGAGGACAGCCCGTTAGGTGGCAGCAGTGGGGGGTGTGAAGGCAGAGTCCTCTCCACAGAGGATCACCTTCCTGCATGCTCGCTGGCAGACAGCCTCCGTGGGCAGAGGCACATCTGAGCACAATTAACATTTTAAGCACTAATTATTTTACTTGGGTTCTAAGCCTGAGGATCCTTCAATTTCAGTTTAATTGGAGAAAAATGGTCATCAGTTATTGAACAGCGGGAGGGCGACTCTGCACTTCCCCAACACTGAGCCCAGCCAGGAAGCATCAGAACACATGGGTCTCCGCCGCAGCTGCAGGGCAGCCCGGCAGGTAAGGGTGCGGTGGGCGGGCCTTGGGCACTGGCCCCGCCATCCCTGACACCTGCCGGGAAGGCTTTGGGGCCAAGTTTATTACTCGCCTTTTTATCTTTTCCATTTTGTTCCATTTTCTGCAACAGCACCTGTTGCAAGAAAACCCAATGTAAGAGGAAATGGGATTCATTATTGAAAGGAGAGCTTATAATGTCCCCTTCACTCCCCCTTGTACTTGATAATAATCTGAGCTCCTAATGAAATCCTCAGGTCCTCCCTGGCTCGGCGGGGAGGGATGAGGAGGCTGGCGGGGGTGCATTCGCCTGCTGCTGAGGAACAAGGTGCCATCCGTGAGGGAGGCTCAGTCCAAGGGGCTCGGGCCAGTGCCCATGGCTGCCTCTCTCCTCTTTGGGGGTGGGCACTGGTGTCCAGGGTCTCATGGGAGAACCGTGAGGCTTTCATGTCCAGACTTGTGGAAAACTAAAAAGAATGTTTTATTTTGCTTTGCCTGTTTTTTTCCCTTTAGTCTCCTATGGGCAACAAATTAAGAAAATCAATAGTTTTAGACCCTTGACAGGAGACTGAGACGGTGGGCCTGCTGGAGCCTGGCTGCTGGTGGAGTGGGGGTGTGGCTCTCTCTTCCGGTAGCCTCTGTGGACTGGGTGGCCTGGCCCGAGCCTCTAGCTCCCACTCCCCAGCTGATCCCAGTCTCAGCTATGAGCAGAAGCGGATCCTCAGGGAAGGAAGGCTCTGGTGAAGGGGAACCTAGGCTGCTGGCGGGGACAGTGCCATGAGCCACTTAGTGGCGTTGGCACCAGACTGCAGGTGGCACCATGTGGCCGCAGGAGCACAGACTGCAGGAGCAATCCACCGTGGCTCCACTTCTCGCCAGCTGTGGGACCTTGGCCAGGTCTAGACCCCTCCAGTCCTGCCTCTCCTTCCGTGGAAAATGGGGACGATGACGGGGACTGTGGAGAGGGCAATGCACTCACCCACAGGAGGCGGGGAGCAGAGTGCCTGGCTGGGAAGTGGCTAGGCATATTTAGATTATGATTTTCAAGGTCCGAATGCTGAGTACCCGACAGTGGGACAGCCTGGCTCTAACAGCCCTGCCAGGGCCAAAGAAGAACTGCCTTGGGTGAGTGGGGGCAGGCCGGGCCTCAGGCCCGAGGGTAGCGTTTCCCTCGGTCCTTGGGGAGGGGGCTCGGGACAGGGCAGTTCTGCCCACAGCCCCTCATTCACTGCCTCCTGCTACATCCAGAGGGAAATGGAGGTCTGCATCCAAGGGATGTGCTTCTGCTCCACCAGAACCCGTTAGGAGTGTGAGCCTTGTAGTGCACCCCCGGGCAGCTGCAGGGGGGCACCCGAGACCAGCCTTCCAGCTGCTTCCTCAGTCTCCACCAGAAGCCATGCCCCCACATGTGGAGGTGAAACAAGTTCAGAGCTTACGAGACCTCCTTAGAATTGTTTTTGTCATGAAGCATTTCATTCACGCAAAAGAAAATATACAACATATAATATATACAGATGAGACTAAGAACACAAACACCCAGGTGTTCACACCCACTTTAAGAAACAGCGTCTGATCAGTGTCACCAAGGCTCCCTCTGCGCCCGTTAGACATTCCCGTCCTGCCCCCACCAGGGGGAACTGCCACTAGAATTCTGTGGTTATGTATTTATCATGCCTTCTGTTTTTTGGTGTGTGTGAGGAAGATTGGCCCTGAGCTAACGTTCGTTGCCAATCCTCCTCTTTTTTTTTTTCGCTTGAGGAATATGGTCCCTGAGCTAACATCCGCACCAATCCTCCTCTACTTTGCATATGGGATGCCGCCACAGCATGGCCCGCTGAGCAGTGCACAGGTCTGAACCTGCGAACCCCAGGCCACTGAAGCGGAGCGCGCAAACCCAACCACTACGCCACCAGGCCAACCCCTTATCATGCCCATATTTTTTTTTTTTTTGTGAGGAAGATCAGCCCTGAGCTAACATCCATGCTAATCCTCCTCTTTTTGCTGAGGAAGACCGGCTTTGAGCTAACATCTATTGCCAATCCTCTTCCTTTTTTTTTTCCCCCAAAGCCCCAGTAGATAGTTGTGTGTCACAGTTGTACATCCTTCTAGTTGCTGTATGTGGGACGTGGCCTCAGCATGGCCGGAGAAGCGGTGCATCAGTGCGCGCCCGGGATCTGAACCCGGGCCGCCAGCAGCGGAGCGCACGCACTTAACCGCTAAGCCCCAGGCCAGCCCTATCATGCCTTTTTAAATGTTATCTTTTTTCGCATGTTCTTATCCCCCTAAGCAACTTATTTATTTTTGCAGGTTAGCTTGGAATTGGCCACAGTGGGAGTATTTACACTACAGAAATTGGCAAGTGCTACCAATTAGGGCTTTGTTTGTTTGTCCCTTGTCCCCAAAGCCCGTTTCCCAGCATGTGTCTGGTTGGAGGCCGCCTCCAGGAGGAAGGCATCACCTTCCACAAGAGGCTCCTGTCAGCTGAGGTGGGTTGTTGATGAAGGCTGCAGCTGTGAGCTATCAGCAGGCCACACTCCCAGCGATGGGGATGGGCACGCCCACCGAGAAAGTAGATCTGGGCAGGACACCCACAGCATCTACCACGATGACTTATAGCCAGGCTAGACTAGAAGTGACCCCACAAATCTGTCCCCTCATTTTTTATTCTATGGCTCACAGTATTTACAGACCACTCTCTGGAGTCAAACACATGCTCACCAGAGCTCTTCCCAACCTGAAATTATTTACGACTTGGCATTCAGGGAGGAAAAGCAATTTTCTCAAAATGTCTGATGTCGTGATATATAGTCCGTTTGACATGCATGTGCCAAAACCAATTGCTCTGCAGGTCTGCCCCTCAATTACTATTACCCTGAATTAAGAAAGGAGAATTAATATTGCTTGGCAGGATGCTAACTCAAGTAGCATTCAAAGAAAATGCCTAGAGCATCTTCTGGAAAAATACATGCCTTGGAAGAAATTACAAAATGCATCTTTATTTGGCCGGATCATTGTTTCCGAGGCCTCTTTTGTTAAGTGATGGTGGAGAGACGTGAAGTCTGGCCTCCTGGCTCCTGGAGCCTTCCTCCTAGCTACTCCTGGCTGCCCGGTTGTGTACAGGTCACACCTCCTCCTGAACTTCACTAAGGACAATGTTGCCTATGTCTGCGTATGCTGTGACAATAAATTCAAAGAACATGCCCACCGACAGGTGAATGGATAAGCAAATGATGGCATACCCATACAATGGTATGCTACCGCCCATAAAAAGAAACAAACTACCAACGTATACAATGGCATGGATGAAGCTTACAAACGTTATGCTGAGCAAAATAAGCCACACTGTACATACTGTAGGATCTCACTTATAGAAAATTCTATAACAGGCAAAACTAATTTCTAACGATGGAATAAGATTGGTGGTTACCTGGGGGACGGAAGTGGAGGGGGGCTGGGTGAGCAGGGGCATGAGGGAATGTTCTGGGGTGAGGGAAATTTGTATATCTCGATTGGGCTGATGGTATACATTTGTTAAAACTCACAATGCAGGTGTTTTCCTGTATATAAATTATACCTCAATTAAGTTGATAAAAAATTGTGTGAACATATTTCAGAACTCTAAAGTGCCATGTTAAAAAAAGCTATTTCAGTTTGCAGAGATCTTGCTTGTGTCACAGGAATGAACTGGCAATACCTGGAAGGAAATGGCTTTTATATAACTGAAAAAAGAAGTGAATTCAATAGCATCAGCTAGAGGCAATTTTCAATGATTCTTGAGTAAGCAAAGCAATTTTGGAAAAACTATCCCCCCATAAGCACTCCTGTCACATGTGGGCTGGAGGGCCAGGTGCCTGGGGGCTGGAAGCCAGAGGTGAAGGCTGCAGGGGGCTGGGAGCAGATAACATTGTGGGGATGACGAGGGCTGTGGCGCTGTGGAAGCATAGCAATAGAGTTTCCCCCCGGAGATCACTCTCGGCTGCAGAAAGTCACCTCACCCAAGGTCACATCTTCTTCCCAGGGGCTGCCTGCATCCAGCAACTGGCTGATGTGGAATGTAAAGGCTCAGGCCCCTGGCATCAATTCCAGACAATTCTGCAGGCACACCCCAGCTCCAGAGCTCCATGTGGGACTGGCTGACTGAATCCCAGCCCGACTTCTCCTTCTGCCCACTCCTGCTTCCTCCCTTCCCCCACAGAGGTTGATCCAAGAGAATTCCCCCACCCATACACTTCTTGCACTTGCTCAGAATCTGCTTCCCAGGAGTCTGACGGTTGGCGCCAGCGGTCTGAGAAAGCAGATGCTAAGATGAAATGTTAGCAGTCAATCACCTGGTGACCAGCCAGCAATGAGGACCCCAGTACTGGTGGCAGGTGGAGCCCAGACAGCCCCCGGCAAGAGGCAGTCATGCAATTGTTAAAACTTTTACTGATAGTGAACTAAGATGGCATACCAGTGGAAGGAAATGTGCTGGTGTGTACAAAAATGTATCAGAAGGTTGAAAAATATGGGGCAAATAGTCATCTGGGGATGATGGAATTGGTTGGCTCTTGCGTCCTCAGCAGCTTATAAAGAGACTCTCGTCTTACACAGCAGGAGGACCAGTCCCAGGACTTAATCTTAAGAGCAGCAGAGCTGCAGAAGGTTAATTCTCAGTGATGTGAGGCACCTGATTGAGAAGGAATGTGACCCTGAGACATGGGAAGGGGACATCTGGATTGATGCATGTAAAGAGGAGGGACTATACCCTGAGAGAGGTGAAGGACCCAGAAAACAGGTACTGGCAGGAGCCAGTAGTAGACACAGAACTTGATTTGAGGGTGCTAGCTAAGAGAGCAGAACACAAAGATAGATAAGGAGGATTGATAGCAGAGCATTCTCCCGGGATACGGGATTTAACAGTATAGCAAGGACCCCAGATGATGATGCTAACATGCTGCTAGGATGGCTCTCGGAAACACAGAGAAAGCTATGGCCCACACCGACTGAAGCAGAAATGACAGAACTGCTGTGGTGGATAGTGGAGAAGAGATCAAAGGCTCACAAAAGTGATCATGCTGCAGTGATCTATGAAAGGCTGGAAAACCCACCACATGACTCTGTTTTGTGGGAGGGCCTGGAGGATACTCCCTTGTCTAAAGCAATAGAGAATTTACTGGAGAGGGGGCACTAGCATCAGCAAGTAGCTCAGTGGTGGCTCTCCTCTGTAGGACAGGGCTGAATGTGGGAGACACCATTGCAGACCTGGACTCCCTGATACCAACGGATGATAGGATCCTGAAATAACAGAAACCACGTGGCGGTGGTTACCCACCTTAAACGAATCCTAATGAGCAGCAGTGTCAGTGCGGCACCAAGAGGAGCTGACCAGAGAGCTATGGAGATGGTTAATCTATGCTATGGAGATGGCATCCCTAAGGGCAAGAAGGATGGGCAGCCAACAAGGGTATTGACAAATATACACAATCAAAAGAAATCAAAGATGGGTGATCAGGAAACTGTCCCAATAAAAAGGCCAATCCCTTGGCCAGTTTTCAGATCCAGGACTCACGAGGTCGTGTCCCCAAGAGGAAGAACCCCATAACATCATGGCTCGAGTGTACACAGTAATGTTCCTCCTTCCCCAAAGTGACTTGTAGCCATTTATTTGGATAAGTGTACACTGGGGGGAAACCCAAACATTTGTAGGTTTTTGTCGGAGTTGACATTTACACATGAGGATTTGATTCTTGGAAGCTGAAGTGTCACTGTAGCCTCCCTAGTGGAGTGAGGGCACACAGGGGCCATGCAATAAGCGACCAAAGTCTGGCTCAAGTTGGGTTCACAAACTTCCCCACCCCAGTGGTCATTTTCTCCCAGACTCTGGATGTATAATCAGAATGGACATATGTGATAGTTGGCAGAACCGCCATGTCCTTGACCCATGGGATAGGAGCTATCATAGTAAGGTATGCCTAGTGGAAGCCTTGGAAATTTACCCTATCCCCTGAGCCAAGATATCAAATCAAAGGTAATATTACTTCCTGGAGGAATGATAGAGATTAGTGGTGCCTTTGAAGCCCTAAAAGATGCAGGAGTGGTCATGCCCCCAAATCTCCATGTAATTCACTAGTCTAGTCCCTAAAAAAGACAAACAGGTCCTGGAGGATGACAGTAGATTACTGCAAACTCTATCAAGTTGTAGCTCCAATTGTAACCGTTGTGTAAATTGTGGTATCTTTGCTAGAGAAGATTTATGTGGCCTCGGGTACATGGTATGTGACCACTGGTGTGACAAATAGGTTCTTTTCCATCCCTGTCAAAAAGGAGTATCAGAAACTGTTCACACTGACTTGGAATGGACAACAGTAGACGTTTATAGTGTGCTCCAAGGCTACTTTAACTCTCTTCTCCTCCATCATAATATAGTCCCAATAAACTTGTGGCACACAAATCTCTGTCTCAGAGTCTGCTTTCCCAAGGAACCCAACATGCAACAGGTTGAAACGGAAATATAGTTTTGCAGTCAGAGGCCAACACTGGTTCAGGAGCTGGCAGGAGGTTATAGGCAGAGCTGATTCAAGCAGGATCATGTCTGGGACTAGTGGCATGATTGAAGCAAAAGGCCAGATTCTGGCTGGGATCTAAGCTGGACCAAGAAGCAGAGCAATTAGCAATTAGGTGATCAAAACCAGGCTGAGGCCTGGCACCACAGACAACTTTGAGGATGGGACCCTGTGGGAGCAGCTCAGCCAACCGAAACGGAGGCTGTTTTCAGAACCACGGAGAGCTCCCAACATTAATCCCTGCAAGATTTAGCCCCAGGTCCTGTTCTCCTGTTCCAGGAGGCCCCTGGAAATGTAAGGTGTAAAGTCTGTCAACACCATAGACAACCCACGTGAGGTCCTGGCCATCAGCATGATTAACTGAAACAACCGCAACTAAGTCAACACCACAAACAGTTCCTCAAGATCCTAAGCTCAGAAGCCAAGATTTGCTCATGCACACAATACCAGTTCTGGGGGCTGATACAAAAATAAATAATTTATCTCTAGAGAGCTTCACTGTCCAGTGGGGAGACAGGTAGGTGAACATGTAATGGCCTTTAAGAGTCCTTTCAGGAACTTCCTGAAATGGTGAGCAAAGTGTGTGTGTGAGAGAGAGAGAAAAAGAGAGGAGAGGGCAGGACAGGAGAGGACAGAACAAGAGAGGAGAGGAGAGACCTCAAAATGTTAAGATCCACTCCTCTGGACCTTTGGCTGAAACTCCACACTGTGGTTTAACTGCAGGACTCAGAGTATGTCTTAAACTGCCAGTCTGGGTCCGTTTCAGAGTGTTTCTCCTATTCCCGGAAAGGTTGTTTCTACTAATTCTCTGAAGTGACCAGTCCAGCAGGATGTCTTTGTCCCAGACCCAACTTCCCATGGCACATGTCCCCACAGGGTGCAAGGCCACAGGGAAACTGTGAGTCTCCTCAGCCTGGCAGGTGCTCAGACTTTGACCCTAGTATGGCATGTGGTTCTCATGACACAGTTCTGCAAACATACCCACATTCTTGAGAAAGGTCCTTGGGCGTCATTGAGGAAGTCCCCTCACCTTCAGGTATTGAGAATTTCCACTAAGGAATCCCACAACCCACCGTGAGGTACTCTTGGAGGGAGCTGCATGAGGTTTGCTCCTATGACCCATTTTGACTTCCTCCACTCAGGGCTCCTCTAGCTTGCCGCATGGTTCCAGCACAGCCTCATATTTGTAACCAATTCCCGGACAAGTTACAGGCATCGGTTACAAAGTGATTTAGAAAATATTTAAAGACACTTTCTTTTAGAAAGTAGTATGGGAGGATTTATAAGGACAGTGACGGGGTCCCCATCTCACCCTGCTTCTGAGAGCTGGCCTTGCTAACCAGACTGCACCAGACTGAAGCCCTTAGTGTCAGGCACCATTTGCCGGGATGTGGGCTTGTCTGGTTCTCTGTGGCACCTTGTTCATCAGCCAAGACCTCGTCTGATCCTTTGAACTTCTCTTTTTGAGAGATGCCCAGAGCCTGGATGTCAGAGAAGCCAGATCTCATTTTCAACTCTTACCTAAGCATTCAGCGAATATTAGAAGAGATGAAATGTGTTTTTGTAAAAATACATAAATATATGTGAACTCTTGGGAACAATGTTTTGAGGCTGATGGAATGAGTCTTGAATTCCATTTAACGCACAAGCAGATACAAAGTTTCATACCCATGCATTCACAAATGTAAGTACCACTCAAGTCTCATGCTGTGATTTGCAGCAAAAAGTAAATGAATGACTTAATTTCTATTTATTAACCAGCTCTGAGCACATGGGAGAAAATAACAGTGTATTTGGGATGAACAACTGTGAACACTGAGTGGGGTATCTGAGGAGATCAGATCCTCAGGGGAGGAAGACAACTGGTCACCCAGCCCTTTCACCCAGAGGAGAAAGGGAGGGAAGGTTTTCTGCTTCCATGACTTGTGAGGGACGGGTGAAGTCGGGGTGGGATTAACCTTTAGAGAAAGGTTACTGCTTGACAGTACTCCATCTTGTGGGAGTGGGGAGAAGAGTCAGCTCAGGCTGGTAACAGTCACAGCTGGGAGTGGGTTGGGGAAGAGATTAGGTGGTTGGAACTAAGTTAAAATGAGACTCTAAGTCTCCACGAACTTACATTTTCCTTCCACTCTTCCTCTCTCTGCAGATGGAAATGGAGCGAGGAGAGTCAAAGTAAACTGTGTAATTGTTACCGCCCAAGGAGGGTCGTCTGCCCACTGCAAGACATGCCAATAGTCAAGAGGCAAGGAGGTAGGAGAGAAAGGATTTTATTACAGCTTGCTAGCAAGAGGGAAGATGGCTGACTAATGTCCAAAAGAACCATCTTTCAGAACAAAGACTACAGGCCAGTTATATACGGGGCTGGTCTCCGGGTTAGGGAGGCAGCTGGTCTCTGGGTGGGGGCATCCATCTAATCTCTGGGTGGGGGCAGACATCTGGTCTTAGTTCCTGATAGTCTTTTGTTTTACTGGATATGCATCAGAGACCGGAGCAAAGCCCTACACCCTGATCTTTCAGTTGTCATTGATGATGGCTAGCAACATAGACTCGTCGCCGGGGGATCATCACATTCCTAAGGAACTCAAAAGAACAAAGTTATAGACTTATTACAGCTGGGAGGGGCCATAAAATCTACAGAGCATGTCTGGGTTAGTTAATGAGAGGTCATTCCAAGTTACAACAGGGTTTCTTTTCTACAATATGACTTCCCTTATGTCAACCTTGTGTTGAGTCGGTATCATAAGTTTAAGTGGTAAATGGATTTCTGAAGGGGGCAGGGTTGGGATGGGAAGCTTTGCCTGATCTCCTTGGACACAGCCCATCCCAGGGAGTCCTTCTAGAAGGTGGAGGAGGCAGGATTCTCACAGCTTTAATTAATCCTGGCAATTTTCTCTCTCGCTGTCTCTCTCTCCAGCCAGGGAAGGGTCTGTGTGCTTGCTAAGAACGTGCACACCATCTCCCCAGATGTCAGAGAACTCATATGTACAGCAGAACAACAGCGCAAACTTCCGTACTGGCTTCCTGATTCATTTGGAGCCCATTACCCTTTGCTTCTGAGAGAACTGAAGTTTTGCAGTTATCTGGGAATGTGTTTAATCCTGCTCTACTACGGCCAACTGGTTTGTGGCATTTTGCTGAAAGCCCAGAGATGGGGAGCTTGGAAGGACCGTGGACTCTTTACAAAGGCTGACAAGAGTCCTCCTGCTTCTGCAGTTGTTCCATCTTCCTTATTAATGACTTAGGAAGGGCAGAGATCAAACGCTGCAACATACATACCAAACATACATTTTCAAGGCCTTTTAACTTGGCCAGTCCATGACCGGGGGACACAGAGTCCCCACATCAGCCCTGGGAAGTTTTGAACAGTCAGAGAATACGATATATTTATCTAGCAGAATGTTCTCTAGCTGCATGTCACATCCTCATCAAGAATGCGAATAGGGTAATTGGATTTAAATGTCAAGACATTCGCTGTGTAGGGTGGAAGGCACATATCTATTTTCTCAGCTACAGTTTTTTTTTTTTTTGGTCTTATGATAATGAAAACTGCAACGACTTGTTGCTGAAGATGACAGGAGAATATTCTCCAGGACTTGGAGATAAATGCTGAGTCACAGCCCAGGGACCAGGTGTGTGATATGCCCCCTCACTCCCTGCTGAGAAGCCAGCAGGGGAAGGAGCCATCCCCACCTCTCTCTTCCCTCTCTCCTCAGCCAGGCTATTTCCAGGGATTGTCTTTGTCTCTGCCAACAGCTGGGATTTTCTGATCCAAAGCCAGGCCTGGCACTGCTGCCCACCAGCAAGCACAGGCTATAAAGGCCCGCCTTCTCCCCTGGGCCAGGGACTTCCCTGCCTGGCATTTGTTACAGCCTCTGGCCTTGCTTGGGCCATAGCATGGAGGAGCCTCAGACAGAGACCTCGCTCACCTGACAGAAGAAGGAAGTGCAAGTAAGGGGATATAAATGGATCCACAAGTAAGGCTGAAAGTTGCATTTCACAATGAAGTATTCACTTGGGATGGGCTGTGGTATAATAAAGACTATATCCCATCTATGTCCCAGGTTCCTGGCACAGAGCTTCAAAAACCCTTGGAATTTCCCGAGTGATAGGTGTCTTTGTTATGCTAACAAGGTGACTCATGCTGGGCTCCTAGACAGCTTCAGAATGGGGGCCGGTCGCCAGAAAGATCAACCACCTGATTAGAGGGTTGGAACTTTCAGCCCTGACCCAGGAGGGGCAGAGGCCTGGAGAATGAGTTCCATCATGTGGTCAATGATTAGGTGATCACGTCTGTGCTCTGAAACCTCAATAAAACCTCTGGACATGAAGGCTCAGGGGAGCTCATGATTAAACACACTGCTTGATGACTCCGTGGGGGAAGGACATGGAAGCTCTGCGCTCAGGACCCTCCCAGACCTTGCCCTATGTGCATCCTTTATAATAAGACTGTAATTGTAAATACAGCACTTTCCTGGGTTCTGTGAGTCTTTCTAGTGAATTAGCAAACTTGAGGGGGTCGTGAGAACCCCTGAATTTGTGGCCCCTTGGTCAGCAGTGTGGGTGGCCTGGGGACCCTTCTTGTAGCTGGTGTTTGCAGTAAGCTCAGACTTGCAGAGGACTCGGCCCTTCACTTGTGGGGTCTGATGCCAACTCCGAGTGTTAGCACCAGAATTGTATTGTGGTACACCCCAGTTGCGGGAGAAATAGAATACGGGCTCATACACCAGGCGTGAGCTTCCTGACAGCCACTGCAGAACAAGGATCCTCAGTACAAGGATTAGATAGGAGGGTCTCCTGTGTGATGGGTAAATCACATCCTTAAAGGGCAAGCATGAGCCTCAGGGGGCTGTTTTTCGGACCCTCAAAACAAAGCGGCAGCATTACAATGAAGCACATTCAGCTCTCGGCTGTACTCACAGGGCCCTGTTCAGTGTGGTGGGAGACCTGGTGAGGCTCAGACGTCCCAGTGTGTGGATAAGGGACCCCTACCGCTGCACCCCAATCTCTGCATGCAATGGGGGTGCTGAGATGGCCCTCCTGTTTCCCTGAGGCTGTGAGCTGCTGCAGGTGGAAATGGGGTCTTAGGCAGCCTGCAAGGAGAACAGAGCTTCCTCTCACCTCTCTTCTGCTCAGGCTTTTCTCAAGCAAACCAGAAAATCAGGCTGCGCCCTCACATAAAAGGCCCAGCGCTCCATGGGAAAAACTTAAACCACGTCTCCAATCACTGTTTGCAAACGTGTAAACACATAAAGACACATCCAACAAATTGAAGGGGGCAGCAGCCAATCCAGACCCTAGGAGGGCAATGGAACGTCTGAAGGAAAAAGACCACACATCTGCCCAGCCCCAGGCTGAGCACGGTCCCCGTATGATCTCATTTAATTTTCACAATGTCCTCTGAGGAAGGCTCTATTATTAACCTTACATCCACCTCACGGATAGGGAAACTAGTCTCAGTGCAGTCGAGTTTCTCCCAAATGGTCTCCCTGCTTCGTCCTTGCCCCATCCCAACTGTTCCTCCACACTGCAGCCACAGTGACCCTTTTACACTGTAAACCAGAATGTGTTGTTTCCCCATGAGAGCACCTCAATCACACCCCACCTGTGGAGGGCAGCCTCCCAGCTGGCACCCAATGGTCCCACTCCTGGCAACTTGCCCTTGCGATCAATCCCCTCTCCAGATTGTGGGCTGGACCTGGAGACCAGCTTCTCACACAGAGAAGACAGCTAAAGTGATGGATGTCACTTCTGAGAGGAAGTTACACAGACACCGAGACTTCTGTTCTGTTTGCCCTCTCTTGCTTACTTGCTCTGAAGGAACCCAGCTCCTGTGTCGTGAGCTGTCCTGTGGGGAGGCCCACACGGCAAGAAACTGAGGCAGTTCTCTGGCCAACAGCCTGAGAGGAATGAATCCCGCCCCAGCCTCTCAGGCCAACAGCCTGAGAGGAATGAATCCCAGCAGCTGTGTGGCTGAGCTTGGAAACAGATCCGCCCTCGGTTGAACCTTCAGATGAGACAGCTGCCCCAGCCAAACCTGTTTCCCTCTGGGCTTCCACTGGATTTCCCTCTAGTTTCCACAGACAACAGAAGCCTGGAGCTCCTGGGATGCCCAAATGGCAGTGCATTCTGGTACATAACAGCGGTAGGCCCGTCTCCCCTCCATCCCACTCCTGCTACATGCCAGCAGAGCAGCTCCCTGTGCCAGAACGCTTTGCGGATGTCTGATGAGATGCTCTTCGTGTGTTCCCAGCCCCTCCCACAGGACTTGGGTGTGGTCCACAGAGGGCGGGGCCAGAAGCTGGACCAGAGTAGCCAACACCATGGGTGTGTGAGCTTGCCTTTGTCCTGAGGCCCAAGGCTCCCTCACTGGGGAAAGCCTGCTTTATGGTGCATTCTTCCCCTGGGGGCCTCAGCTCCTCTAGACTCCAGCTCACAGTCTCCCAGGGAGCTGACAGGAGTGGGGTCTGCCACCCTCCCTCCCCTGCTCTGGGCTCCCCCACATCTCTCTTCCCAATGGGCTGTGAGCCTCTTGAGGGCAGGTGCATGTCTAGGTGCCCACAGTCAGCTCAGGGATGGCAGAGGAGAGGCTGGGATGATGGCCTAACCAAACCCAAGTATCAGGGACAGGCTAGGAGCTCTTTCCTGGGACTGCATGAGTCCGTGGGGCACAGTCATGTGAGGTTCAGCCCAAATGTGCCTCTTCTTCGCCTGGCACCAGTTGGTGCTATATCACCCCACCCCTTCTTTGGATCTGGCAGCTGTCCTGAAGGACCTCCATTGTTGAGGACGTGTGTGACATGTGGTCCTAGGAAAAGCCAAGGGGAGAAGCAGGTGCTACCTAGAAAACTGAAGGGCACCAGCCTTGCCACTGGAGCCACCCCAAAAGCAGCATCTGCACCCAGATGGAGGACATAGACACCACCCTTGCCCGGGCCTGAGCCAGGAGAGAATGCTGAACCAGATGCGACTGTGTTCATTATCCCAAATTAGTCCAAGAAATCATGGGTTGGACTGAATTTACCTGAAAGAGTAGCTAAGTAGTCTGGCACAAGGTGGGCTGGGGGTCTAGAACCCAACCATTAAAATTTATTCTGGAAATAAAGAGAATTCTGCCTGTTATGCCAGAACGTGTGTGGACTGCTACAGGGGTGGCTGTGAACCTGCCATGGGGGCCGAGGTGTTTGCTGGAGCCCCCAGGCTCTGCTCAGAGCAGGCCCACACTGGCGCTCGGCTGCCCACAGCCCTGCCCTTCACCCTCTGGGGAGAGCACCCACCACGGGGCATCCATCTGCACCCCACCCACAGGCGGCAGAGCCTGACTGGGTTCAGGGCTCAGCAAGGCAGAGGGACTCCGGAAGGGAAGGCACACAGGTTTGTGCAAACAGCACACGGAGGTGGCCTGGAATGCAGCCACCAGCCTGCTGCAGCGGGAGGCTTCCCCAGGGAGCAGATCCACCCGGCACCTGGTCACGGTAATTACTGCTGAACTTTAAAACCTAACGCAGCAAAACCGCAAATATTTAACATGTGCTCCTCCTCCCAGGGGGCACGGAGCAAACGGGAGCAAATGGCCAGATTCACAACATGAACTCCGGAGTCTGCTCACAAAACGGATTAATAAAGAAGCCAGCCGCGACGAGCTGCACAACCCCAGCAAACGGCAGCCCAGCCCCCAGCTTTCCCCCAAGGCCCGCTCCGGGACCACGTGGCACACCTGTGCACACTCACGACCATGGCTGCACATGCCCACAGGCTACAGGAGGCTGGGCACACACACCAGATACACCGACGCAGGCCCATCCCCCTCCCAGTCCCGGGCCCCACGTGGCAGGGACTCCTCTGTGGTGCTGAGATCTGCCATGGGCACCTGGTCCAGCCTCCTGGGTTAGCACGAGATTGTGGCCCGACCCTGCTTGTCTATCCCAAGCTCTGCAGATGGAGGACTTCCAGGAGGGGATGCCCACGGTACCAGATTCTTCTCCTGAAGGAAAGCAGGCTCAGCCTCGGAGCGAGGAAACACAAGGTTCTGAAGAAAGGGGGATGGTGTGGGAGGATCTGATTTGTGGGGCACATCTGGGGAGTGGACCACGGCTGTCAATGGCTCCCAGGAGATTCTGGACGAAGCGCATGGTCCCAGCATGTGCGCGTGCTGGGAGGGGCACCTGTCAGGTCAGGAGCAATCGGGGAGCGTGGCCAGGCCTGGGTGCCGGTGAGGGATGGTAGGGCCCCGAATGCCAGGCCTGCTGTCACATTTTCCCCCACACCCTGTGCTCACAGCCCTTGGCCCATGTCTCCCTTGTCTCCTGCCATGGGAGGCCCCTCCTTTGTGGCAGTTGGGATGAAGAAGCAAACTCAGACCCGCCATTGCCAACTTGGGGGTTCGGCACCGTTATGGAGATGCATGTACTGGGTGGATCTCTCTGCCCAGGGGGAATGGACCCAGGTCCCTCCTGTTTCCCACCCAGAAGGGAGCTCCAAGGTCTGCGGCCTTGCCACCACCCGCAGGCTGACGCCTCACCTTTAAATGGCCCAATGCCAGTGCCCAGCGTGGCCAGTCCTGTGTGACCTGGTGTGCAGGTGGCTCCATCCCCTGCCCTACTCACCACCCCACCTTCCACTCCTGGGGGGCAGCATGGTCATCTCAAGAGATCAGTGGCCCCGAGAGCCCTCTGCCCAGTTCCACAAGGGCCTCAGGGCAGAGCTGGGTAAAATCCAGCTCCCAGCTGACCACCCTCTACCAGGTCCGGGGAGGGAAGAAGAGGGAAGGTGCAGGACGCCCCCACTGCAGCGAGCAATGACCTTCTCGCCCCATCCTGGCTGTTCCTCTCTGGGCTCTCGGGGACAGGACCACCTCCAGGCGAGAGCCCTGAGTGGGTAAGTCCAGCCGAGCCCAGGCCCCAGCCCATGCCACTCGGACCTGAGTCTCCCCAAAGCATCTACCATGACTGGACGAGGGGACACAGGGGACACGGAATGCTGGAGCAGAGGTGAGGGGTCACGCAGCTCAATGCCCCCACCTGGTTCTCCTGGCTGCCCTCACACCCTGACCCCTTCCCCCCGGAGCCCCAGGTGAGGCTGAGGGGTGGGGGTAGGGGGCTGCTGGAGAAATCCTATCTCCCACTCGTGTAGCATTTGGGACAGATGAGGAAGAGGCAGGAAGAATCACTCTCTCTACTGATGAGGAAACCAGGGCTCCTTCAGGGGAGCGGAGCATTTGGGAGACCCACCTGGGGCTCAGCAGGGAGCCCGGGCTGGCACAGCAACCAGAGGATGTGGCAGCTGGTTTTAATTTTCACCTTTTGCAAATTTCATGACCAGGAATTTCAGGTTTGAAGGATTTGGCCTCCAGGCTCAGCTCTCCGCGTGAGGGTCTGGGAGGAGCCCAGATAGTGGCAGGCAGACGCACTCAGGTACAGCACGCCCTGGGGGTGCCCTGGGGCTGTGGGGGGCAGCCTGGAGCCAGAAGGAGATGTTCTTCCAAGCCTGGGACCTCTTAGCCCTGATCAGGTCTCCGTGACATGCACAGCCATAGACGTGGAGGCCCAGTTGTGTTCCCTCTGTCACAGACACAGCCACACAGTTCCCAATGCAACCACACAATGTGACACACCTGCACACACTGGCTCGCGGCCCTTGTGACAACATCTACACACACACGCACACACACGGCTGAGTTGGACGGCTCCCTGGGGCTCGGGGCCATCACTACCTGCCCCCTCTCCCCATCACCTGCCAGTCCCTCCCCAGGGATCTATCTGCTTTGGAGCAGCTGCAGGCTGGCTCTACTCCAGCCTGGCCCCTAGCTGCGGTCTGCCCAGGTGTGGCCCCTCCCTCTGGGCCCCGTGGAACAGCTGCCGGGAGAGGAAGAGCTGCTGGGGATGGCCCCCCAACCACCCCCACCCGAAAGTGGGCCTCTCTGTGCAACCTGGCTGGTAAGCCCTTCAGCTAGCTTGCCCTGCCTGCCACCTGCAGCAGGCCCTCTCGGCTGACCTTTCCTGCCCGGGGGCTCCGAGGGTGGGGAGGTGAGGAAGGAGAGAGGGGCAGGGGGCAGGCCCAGGAGGGGCAGGCCTAGGCCTGGCCTCCACCCGCCTCCAGGGCCATCCCTGGCGGATGACGCCCACCCAGCAACATTGTCTGGGCTTTCTCCCACACACAGTGGGGGAGGGGGCGGCCTGCAGGCTGCAGGCGCACACTTTAAGGCGCCTTCAATTATTCATGGATTCCGGGAAGAGCTGCCTGCCTGCTGCGACCCTGCAGCCACCACGCTCTGCGGAAGGGCTGCGTGTGGCTCCTCTGGCTGTGCCCCGGAGTGGCCGTGGCTGTCCTCCTCCAGGATGGGGGGACCACTGGGGAAGGCGAGGCCCCCAACGCTGGACCTGACCCCATAGGTGGGGGCCTGGCCCAGCACCTTCCCCTTCTTCTGAGAGGCTGCACGGGGCCAGGGGCCCTTCACTCAGGCTGCAGATACGGCCTGTGGGTGAGGGTCTGTCCAGAAGCGGGGTGGGCAACAGTGGAGGGGATGGATGGGGCCGGGCCAGGGAGTCTGGGGGAGGGTTTGGGTTTCAGGGGCAGGAGCCAGCTCAGGCCCTGGGTGGCTGGTAACCAGTGGAGCCTGGGCAAGGGCACGTGGCCAGAAGCTGGGGTGACTGAAAGCCTCTAAAGCCAGAGCAGGTGGCCTCATCCAGGGCCTGCAGAGCGGCTGTTGTGAGACCCCGGGTGGGGCTGGCGGCCCTGAGGAGGCAGGCCCAGTGCCCTTGAGGCTGCAGCTGTTAGCGCCTGGGACCTGAACCCTATGCCAGGGAGAGGAGTGCCAAATGCTGCCTCTGCACACTGAATCCCCCCATTCCCATCCCACCAGCACCCGCCTTCCCCCTCTCCACTCCCAGCCCCTGTGGTTTGCATGGGGTGACACCACACACACCAGGAGCGGCATGTAATCCAGCTGGACCAACCAGCTTAGTCCCACCCTAGCCATAGGAATTGGCTCAAGATGGGTCAGGTGACAAAGCTAGAGTGATAATTGAGGCCTGGAGAGGCCAGGGCCACCCCCAGGGGAAATGCTGCCTGGGAGTGAAGCCCATAAGGGGAAAGCAGGGGTGAGGAGTGGAGAAGCTGAGTCCTGATGACGCTGAGACAGCACCTGACTACAGCCATTCCTGATGTCGGCCTTTCAGTTGACATGTTCCCATCAACCAGGACCCTTCTCCCTGCAGGCTGCCTTCCTCCCTCCAGCACCTGCTTTCTCCAACAGAAACGGGACAGTGGCGAGCACAGGGCTTCAGTTACCACCTCGCCCTGCCAGGCATGGGTCAAGGGGAGAGGGGCAGCGAGATGGCCTAGGATGGGGCATCTTGCGGGCACCCCTCTCCTGGAGAGAGGACTCAAGAGTACCCAAGGGGGCTGCAGCCTCTGGCGTGGACAGCAGCACCCTGATGACAAACACAGGCACCCAGCACGCACCTTCATGTAGACACACACATGTACACACACACAGAGGCCTACACTCACACAGACGTGTGCTCCTACACACCTGTGTACGCAAACACTCACACAGATACTCAGAGATACACATGGACGTGCACACGAACATACACCCACATGTAGACACGCACATCCTCAAATACTCATGGTCTCATGTACACACTCGCAGATGGGCCCCCAGGCATGCCCTGGAGGCCAGCCATTCACCCTCCGAGTGTGCTCACACATGCAGGTCTGCTCACACTCACAGGCACATGTGTGCTCATGAGCCCAGGGTGTGCACGTGTTCCCACCAAGCCGCAGATGCACGTGGGATCGCATGTTGGGAGTGGAAACGTGGCCCAGGCAAGTGCCCTGGGCCTGCAGGGGAGCGGGGCAGAGTCTGACACTGCCTCCGGGCCTCCAGCAGCCTCCGAGCAGAGCCCGTGGATCCCAGGAAGGGTGAACACCAGGTGAGAAATGATTAGCTGTCACTCAGCTCTTGATTGATGCGGCTTGCTCTTGGCAAGGGGCTGACACGTTATTGATCCACTTAGTGTACTCAGACCTGCAGCCCCAGAGCAGGAGCCAGGAAGAGCCAAAGAACAGAGGAAGCAGGGCAGGGAAGAACTGTGTTGGCATGCGGGGCAGGGCGCTGCTGCCAGGCCACTCCGGGCCCACAGCCTTGCTGGGCCAGCAGGTATGCTCGGTAGGAAACGGTTGTCTCTCTCCCCCAAACCTCA
Source organism: Ceratotherium simum simum (assembly GCF_057802395.1). NCBI lineage: Eukaryota > Metazoa > Chordata > Mammalia > Perissodactyla > Rhinocerotidae > Ceratotherium > Ceratotherium simum. The sequence goes on from NC_141932.1 coordinate 28,360,942, forward strand.
TCTCTGCAGCCACGCCCCTTCCAGGTTTGTGTTTCCCATGGGTCGTGAATGCTCAGCAGAGGTTGGAGAGGGGAAGGCGTGTAACCAGGGAACAGGAAGGACACAGGGAAACCTGATGACAAGACCACAGGAACACTGGGTGGAAAGCAGCAAGAAAATATCAGCATTTGGGCCCTTTTCCTGGAGAGGTTGCTAAGCTTTCTCTCTGTTTCCTGAGAGAATTTAGTCCACAGCAGGGACTATGGGTTCAGTCTATCAATAAACCTTTACTGATACCAATATCGATAAACATTTACATTTACCCATCCATCCATCCATCCATCCATCCATCTGTCCATTCGTCTGCCCATCCATCCATCCATTTGTCTGTCCATCCATCCATCTACCCATCCATCCATCCACCCACCCATCTGTCAATCAATCCATCCATCCGTCGTCCATCCCTCTGTCCATCTGTCCGTGCACCCACCCACCCACCCTTCCTTCTTTCCTTCCTCCCTCCTTCCCTTCCTTCCTTCCATCTATCCATCCATCCATCCTCCCATCCACTCAACAGACATTTATTAAGCACCTAGCATGTGCTAGGTCCTGCATCCATTATGGCGATGGGCGGTGGGAAGGTGGCTGAAGACAGGAACAGACCTGAGCCCTGTCCTAGGGGGTGCTCAGTCTCAGAGGACCAAGGACAGAGGAGGACTGAGGGCAGACTAGAAGTCGTGAGCTGGCTCAGGGCACCCTCTGCTGGTGACAAGGCAAATGCACACCTCTAAAGCCAACACTGGCTCTAGGGACCTTCAAACTGGGCTTCCAGGGGTGACCCTGGGGCTCCCAGAAAGGGTCCCCGAGAGACAACCAGCCTTCCCATCAGGCCCTATCACCTCCCACAAAGGTTTCAGTCATGGTTATGTGGCCTTTGGGTTTCCTGTTGCTACAGACCAGGCATATCTAGGACAAATGGTCTTGAGCCTGGGGATGGCCACAGGTGCAGGCCTGGGACAGGCAGAACATCTCTGGTCAGATCAAGCTTCGGCCACCCTGGCTTGAGCCAGTCTGAGCACCATTCCTCCCTGCGTCCAGGATGGGCCATAGCACAGTGCATGGCCATCCCCGATAGGGGCTCCCTGACTCCTGGCCCCAGCTCCCAGGCTAGGCTGACCCCTGCAGGGGAAAGGAGCCGAGGGGTGGCATTTAGGGTAGCTGAGTCAGGTCCTGCCCCTGGCGGCTCCTGCACTGCACACCTTTGCCTGCCCAGCTCCCTGCCTCCTGCATCTCGTGGCTTCGGAGGGGAAGTTACCCAGCTCTCATCAGTGTCGGGTGCTGTGGTCCCCCTGGGGGCCCCAGAGGGTAGGGCAGGGGTAGGGCTGCCCCTTTTCAGTGAGCAGATGCCAGGGTAGGCAGCGGGGCTCCGGCTGGGCATGAGTTGTGGCTGGTGAACAGCAGCCGATGGGACGGAGTGTGGTGTGTGTGGTGTATGTGTGGTGTGTGTGTGATGTGTGTGTGTGGTATATGTGTGGTGTGTGTGTGTGGATATGTGTGTGTGGTGAGTGTGGTGTACGTGTGGTGTGTGTGTGTGATGAGTGGTGTATGTGTGGTGTGTGTGTGGTGTATGTGTGGTGCGTGTGGTGTGTGTGGGTGGTGAGTGTGGTATATGTGTGTGGTGTATGTGTGGTGTGTGTGTGATGTATGTGGTGAGTGTGGTGTATGTGTGGTGTGTGTGTGGATGCATGTGTGGTGTGTGTGGTGTATGTGTGGTATGTGTGTGGTGTGTGTGTGGTGAGTGTGGTGTATGTGTGGTGTGTGTGTGGTGAGTGTGGTGTATGTGTGGTATGTGTGTGGTGTATGTGTGGTATGTGTGTGATGTGTGTGTGGTGAGCGTGGTGTATGTGTGGTGTGTGTGTGGTGAGCGTGGTGTACATGTGGTGTGTGTGCGGTGTGTGTGTGGTGAGTGTGGTGTGTGTGCAGTGTGTGTGTGGTGAGCATGGTGTGTGTGTGGTGTGTGTGTGATGTGCGTGTGTGGTGAGTGTGGTGTGTGTGGTGAGTGTGGTGTGTGTGTGATGTGCGTGTGTGGTGAGTGTGGTGTGTGTGGTGAGCGTGGTGTGTGTGTGGTGTGTGTGTGATGTGCATGTGTGGTGAGTGTGGTGTGTGTGGTGAGTGTGATGTATGTGTGGTGAGTGTGGTGTATGTGTGGTGTGTGTGTGGATACGTGTGTGGTGAGTGCGATGTGCGAGTGTGGTGTGTGTGCACCTGCGGGTATGCAGACCACAGGGCCCGGACAGTCCCTCCCTGCCCTCCCCAAGGTCCCGGGAGCCTCGGTCCTCCTCCTCCTCCGCCAGGCGGGTTCTGCAGCAGGGAAGGCCTGGCCCGGAGCCTCTGCGGCTCAGGGGTAAACTCGCAGCCTCCGCAGGAGGGAGCCACTGAGGCAGACGGCAAGACTGCTGCGCCTCCAAATGCTGCCCGCGGAGAAAACAACAGCCCTGAAGCTCTCACAGTGGAGAAGCCGGAGCCCAGGCGCCTCCTTTGTGGCCCCGAGCCTTCCCATCTTCACCCAGCAGCAGACACACTGGGTGTGCGGTTGCAGAGGTGGCACTGTCACAAGACAGGCCAGCTAGCCTCCCTGGTGGCTGGGAGAACTGCTTGCAGGAGACAGATGGCCACACACCGTGTAAAGCCCGTGCCTGCTGTGAAGGGTTCGAGTCCCACTGCATGAGTTTCTTTATTTCTTGTAACTCAAAATAAATCGCTCCAGGCCCCATTCCACTGAAGGGAGGGTCAGGCCCAGCCGTGTGTGCCCCCTCCCTCTCTCTAGGGTCCTACGAAGCCCCCAGGCCGAGAGAGTCTGGGGTGTCCGGGGACCGCCCTCTGCCTTCGGTCCTCCTTGGTCATTGCAGGCAGGTGGATAGTCCAACCCCCAGACACTGTCCTGTCTCGCCAGGTGTCTCCCACAGTCCTGCCACCTCCCTGGGCCTGTCACCCACCACCCAGGGAACCACAAACACCTTTCTCTTCCTAGCCTTGGGCAAGCTCCTGTTTATCTAGCCTCGGACACTGAATCTGCCTCACCTCTTTCAAAGACATCCCCTCTGTCTTTGTCCCCAGAACATTCCTCAACGAGCTCAGGCCTTCCAAAACAGGAGCCAGAAATGGCAGTGCATCCTCGGATTCAAACCTACCCCCCACGAGGACACAGAGAAGCCTTGAAGGGAAAATTCAACGAGGACTAAGCACAGATGACTAGCAACACGGATTGCCTTGACACAGCCGTGCCGCCCCTTCCTGCCTGTCCTGCAGCCCCCGCCTCCCACAGATGGGGCCCGGCAGGCCTTCCCTTATGCTGGGGGAGAGCCAGAGCCCAGAGCTGCTCTGGTCCTGCTGCTCTAGTCTCAGCCCCAGCCCACCCAGCCCGGCCGACAGAAGGTATTTGCCTTATATAAGAGAAGTGGAAATGGTTTTTAAAAACATTGTAGCAGCTTCAGCAACAGTTTGGAAGACACGTATTATTTTGGAGGTGTGAGACGCCAGCCCTGTCTCTGGCTCTGGAGTGTCACACCTATGAAGTGTCACACCTAGGACATCACCAGGGGAGGGGACTGGCAGGAAGGCCGGTTTCAGGCCCTGGGAAACCGAGCCCGGGGTCCAGAGCCCATGTCACACGGAGCCAGACCTGGGAGCCTCTTGCCCGCTCTCTGAGTAGCAACAGGGATTCAGGACTCGAAGGGCAGCTCCACCGGCCCCACCAGCAGCCTCCATCTCACCCCCTCCCAAGCCCCAGGTGGCTGCAGCCCCTCCCCACTGGGCCCAGCAGTGCCTGAGAGCTCTCCCAACTGAGTCCCAGCTGCTTCAGCACCCTCCCCTGCAGCCTGCGGCTTTTCTTCCTTCTTGGGGAGAAGCCAAGAGGCTTCCAGGTGGATGCAGTGGACTGATCATATACATTTATCTCATCTTCCTCCCAAGATCCCAGTGCAATGACAGCAAAGGAATAAAACAGATAAAGGCCCACGGGAACCAAGAGACCTGGAGCGGGGGCAGCAGCAGATGACAGATTCCAACAAATCTTTGGAAGTCGGAAAGTGAACGGAGGGTGGTAACAGATTCCACAGGGTGAAGGAGACGTGTAGCCGAGCCTGCAGAGGCACGTGGGGAGGGCTGATCTGCCTGACTGAATCAGAGGTCCGAGACTGGCAGGGCTGAATGTGGGCTTGAAAGTCCAGCGGCCAGGAACTGTCCCCTCCCCCCGCCCCGCCCAGCAGGAGATGGGAGACGTACCCTCTGGTAGGAAGGACCCAGGACTCCAGGCTGGGACAGGAGCAGGGCAGGATTAACTGGAAGCCTTCAGATGGACCCATCAGAGCCCCCAGCTTCCCACCTAGCCTGCACACATGAGGGGTCCCCCTTAGGCTGGAGATTGCAAACCTCTCTGTTATGGGCTGAGTTGTGTCTTCCCCAAATTCATATGTGGAAGTCCTAACACTAGTACTTCAGAATGTGACTAAAGATAGGGTCTTTCAAGAGGCAATCAAGTTAAAATGAGGTCATTAGAGTGGGTCCTAATCCAGTATAACTGGTACTTGCCCAGGGACCTTATATGAAGCGGAAATTCAGACACAGGTCGGGACAGATCACGTGAAGACACAGGGAGAAAATGGCCATGTACAAGCCAAGGAGAGAGGCCTCAGAAGAAAGCAATCCTGCCGACACCTTGATCTTGGACTTCCAGACTGCAGGACTGTGAGAAAATAAATTTCTGCTGTTTATGCCCCGCGGTCTGCGGTAGTTGGTGGCAGCCCCAGCAAACGAATACACTCTCTCTGGGAACGCTCCAGCAAGGTGGCTGACTTCTCACCACACACCATGAGGTAACTACATCAAACAACCAGGTGTCTGGTGGCCCACTCTCAACTCTGAATGGATATGAGGGGCGCCAAGCATCTGAGGACAGCGTCCAACACGCAGAGACCAAAAGAAGCAAACAAAAAAGATGAACCCCAGAGGAAACAGAAATAATTCAGGAACCAGCCAAAAACTGCAAAGAGCTTAAACACACATCAGTGGGGCGCTGGTTAAACAAACCGATGGTGTATCTTTACAATGAATATCATAAAGGTGCTAAAAGCGGGGAAATAATCTATATACATATCGATACAGAAAGAAGTCCGTCATGGGGCGTTAGGAGAAAGAAAACAGATGACAGTGTGTGGAGCGAGCCCGTGTTCACACAAATCACATGCGCATCAGAAGGGTCTGGCAGAAGGTGGGGACGGGCTTGCAGTGGGTGTGTGTTGAGAATATCTTCTAAATGGGCCCACAGGTAAAAAATCGCTATGGACTTTCTGAGCTCTGTGCTGGCCCAGGGACCTCGGGACTCACAGAGGCATTGCTGTTGGACCTGGAGGGCCAGGAGCTCAGGCACCTGCCTGAAGAAGCCAGCATGAGGCCAGGCACACAGCAGGCGCTCAATGACTGCTTACTGGATAAACGGATGGATGGAAGGGGGAGACGGGTGGCTAGTCGGACATGATCATATGATCAGGCAGGTGGCTAGATGACAACGGAGGCCAGTGAACTCAGCAAGGCAGAGAAGGTCATCCTGAGCGCCAGGTTGTCTGCCCACTGAAGATGTGCACACCTCCAGGGGTCCTGTCACCTCCTGAACGAGCAGACATCGATGCCCAGAAAAGAAATTGAACCTGTTGAGTTGCCAAGGCAACCAGGAGCATGCTGGGAGGCAGAGCTGCCAGTCCCAGGAAGTCCTTCTTCATTTCTTAAATCACAGTCCTATCAGCGCTCCCTCAAGGCCTGGCCCTATCGGTTCAGAAACTGGCCCTCTGGGTCTGCTTTCCCTGACTGACCCCAGTTCCAGGAGAAGCTGCAGCAGCCCAGCCAAGATCCCCACATTACCCACCCCTGGGAACAGGCCTGGGTCCGAGCTCCCAAAGAGGCTCTGGGGACAAGGCAGGGGACGGCACAGCCAGACAGTGGATTGGGAGCTTTAGGCCATTCACAGCACCCTCCTAGCCTTGACCAAATAGTAGCCCCAGTGAGTGGGGAAGGGGAGGACCAGGGTGAAGGAGTGATTTGTTCAAGGGCAGGGCTGGAGCTCTTTCCTGGCTGGAGAATGGGGCGCAGCTCAGAAGGCAACAGCGCAAACATGAAAACAGCAGGGCAAGAGGCTTGGACAAGTCTAGAGAGAAGTGGGTGTGTGGGAGAAGGTGACATGGCCTTGGTGCTGGGGTCGGGGTCTGTAGAGGGAGGGGCTGGCTGGGTCTGTGTGGGGGGAGTGGGATGCCGTGTTGGAGAAAGTGTTGTGTGGTCAACCATCTTCCCTGTGGGCAGGGCTGCTCTGTGAAGCTGGACCCGGAGCCGCAGTTCAGAGGCCTGGGGCAGTGTGGGGCAAGCCTGGAGTCAGGCTCCCACCCCAGGGAGCGACGGGGGAAGAGGCAGAGGCAGGGGTTTGGGGAGGGCAAAGGGAACCATACCCAGCTGGATCGTCATCCCAGAGTGGGAAAGCAAAAGCACAAAAGAGCCGTCAGGAGCCCGAGGGACCCAAGCCTGGGCTGTGTCATCTGAGGACAGAGATGTGTGCCTGTGACCTCTGACGAGGCCCAGAGCATCCTCCCTCTCGCAGGCCCGCTGGGCCATCACAGTCTCCTACACCAGTGGTTCTCAGCCTTCAAGTGATTTGTAGTTCTGTTCAAGTCTGAGCAACACCATTCTGAACCAATGGCTTTCAAACTTGCCTGCACAGTGGAGTCGCCTGGGGGGCTCTGAAAACTTCTGCTGCCTGGCTGCCTCCCCCAGAGGTTCGGATTGGATTGGTGAGGGGGCAGCTTGGACATCCGCAGCGGATTCTACAAGCAGCCCAGGTAGAGAACGTTATTCTGAGCAGCGGCTGCCCCTCCTGGTGCCAGGTAGATGGAAGCCGTGGTGTTGTACCTGTACCTCTGCGGCTGCTCTCGCCCAGCCCTGCACTCCTCAGCCAGGCTCTGTCGAGGATTCTGTGGCTCAACAAAAGCAGCGGATTCAAAACCCCAATCCCAGCCTCTCCAGCAATAACAACCCGAAATGCCTAGGTTTTGCCTAGTAGCTTCTCGCCTCAAGAAATGGAGACCCAGGCAGGGAAAGAAGGAGGAGAGCAGCTCTCTCGCTAACACGACTGCCCGGACCACGGTGGCATCTGAGACAGCGCCTCCACGACGGCTGAGGCGGGAGCCTGCCACACCACACTGCTGACCGAGTCTGCCACGGCTGTCCCCAAGCAACGGTGCCCGCCAGGGGTGACCAATCCTCATTCATCCGCTAGGAGAGCAGATGCTGGAAGATACGGCACCTCCACAGACCCCTGTGGGCCGGGAGAAGCCGAAAATGGCAAGTGGAACCTCACTTCACCCACCCACTGAACTACGCCGGTTCTTGAAATGGCAGTGAGAGTGCCAGGCTACAGACGCCTCGAGTGGGTCAAGGATGGAGGGGCCTGAGCCAGGTGAGGCTGGGCTTACCTATGGCAGGTAATGGGTGTGAGTGCCAGAAACCCCAGTGCTGGGCTCAGGGCCTCCTTGCTGTGTCTGGCCGCCGTCCATCTACATCATTTCTGAAGGAGTCACACACTAGGCCCTGGGGCTATGGGTTTTTATAGCATGTCCCTGTAAACAAGGATGGGCAGATGGTGGAGAGAGAGATGGACACACAGACAGGCAGGGTGGAAGGGCAGAGGGTGACCAGGGCAGGAGCCGAGCAGGGTCCCAGCACCCTGGCTGGGATGGGGGAGTCCTGAGACTGGGGCAAAGAGCCTCCTCTCCCCCTCACTTTGGCTCAGGGCTGCCCCCACTCAGGGTGAGGTGTTTCCACTCAGAGGCTCCTGTGGGACAGTCTGCTGCTGTGGAGAAAGGCCCAACATCATGTGCTGCCTTGACATCTCGTGAAATCGGGGGGGGCCTCAAATGGCCCAACTGCAGTCCCTCCTCGCACAGATGAGGTCCCCTAACCAAACACCCCACCTCACCAAGACGACCAGGCACAGTTCCTGCTTACCCCGAGTAGCAGGTTTCAGTGCCCTGCCAGCCAGCAGAATTATTCAAACAAGCCAATGACATCCTCCCATGAGAACCAAGGGCACCCTGCCTTCTTGATACTACTAGCCTGCCTCCCACAGCCCCTGCTTGTTCGCCCTCCAGGCGACCCTGTGTGGCATGCGGTGTCCTCCCCCCCAGGCTGGGAATGCTCGTGACTACTCGACTGCTGTAGAGCTCATCTGCGCAGCATGGAGGGCTGCCATCCTCATAACCACAGGCCAGGAATCCCCCTACCAATGGGCAAATAGGAGGTGATTAAACAGGCGTCCAGCTCGAGGAGTGGGGTGACACTGAAAGGGGCCAGTGCAGAGGCTCAGAAGATACACGTTATACTTCCAGGGGTTACTGTATTTTAAAATAAAGTCCAAAGTTTATTACTATTCCTATTTTCCTCCCAAACAAGGTAAAGATCTTAGAATTCTTCACTCCAATTACTGCCCACCATCTAAACTATCACGTCATTGCAGTTCTTAAAACCCCACAAAATGAGTGTTTACTTATTATTTTTAAAGTAAATACTTATTTACATTTATCTATATACCTAAAACTTATTTCCTCACCATTATTTCTTGCATCCCATTCTTTCTGGTTAAATTTCTTCTTACAGAATTACATCTACACAAAGATTTATCAGTAAAATAAAGCCACTTCTGAGAGTGAGGGGGATACTGATATTAATTACATGAGGCCACAGGTGCAAACTGGGACTGTCCCAGGCAAAACGGGCCAGTGGGCAGAGGTTCTGATGCCTTCTGAGGGTGCTGTTTACAGAGAGGCTGCACCCCACTCAGCACCTTGGTCAGGCCGGAGACCTTGTCTCCTGTCTGTGTAGACATCAGACCCCAGTCCTGGAGGCAGGAATGGCTCCTGGAGCTGGAATGGCTGAGTGAGGAGCTTGGCAAATTCCTTCCCCAAAAGAAATGAGAGAACAGGGATAAACAATCCAAAACAACCATTTAACAACTCTGGAAATTGACCAAAGGTGTACAACATATTAAGAAGCATTTATTCAAGTTCTACAGAACCTCAGGAAGAACAGCGTGGGCCTGTGGCATTTCAGCCTGAGGCTGCTTCCATCACCCCACCCAGTTCCCTGGGGGTTGAAGTTCTGTCAAGGTAGAGAGGGCCATGAAGACTGAAAAATTCCATGCCCAGGAATGTAGTTGAAAATAATAATTCCAAAACCTCAGCTAGCCTGAGGTTTGATACAGGTTGGGGAAAGCAATGGACCAGCAGACCAGAAAGAAATTAAAGGGAGATGTAGGAAATGAGACAACTGAAGCAGACTCCAGATAAAGCAGTGCTCAGAGGGAAATTTATAGCTGTAATATCAACATTAGAGAAGAAGAAACTCAAATCAACAACCCTAGCTTCTACCTAACTGGAGAAAGAATAAACTAAACTCAAAGCAAGCAAAAAGAAGGAAATAATAAATATTAGAGTAGAAACCAATAAAATAGAAAACAGAAAAACAAAGACAAAAGCAATAAAACTAAAAGTTGGTTCTTTGAAAAGATCAACCAAATTGACAAACTTTTAGCTAGACTTACAAAGAAAAAAAACAATACATGAATTATCAAAATCAGAAACAAAAGAGGGGACATTGCTAATGAATATAAGGGAATACTATCAACATCTTTATGTAACAAATTAGACAACTTGAGTGAAAAGAACAGAGCCCTTGAAAGACATAACTTACTGAAGCTGACTCAAGAAGAAATAGAAAATCTGACTAGATCTATAGTAAATGAATTGAATTAGTAATTTAAAAATATTTCCACAAAGAAAAGTCCAGTTTCAGATGGCTTCATTGGAGAATTCTACCAAACATTTAAAGAAGAAATAATTCCAATCCTTCACAAACTCTTCCAGAAAAATAAAGGAGGAAGAGGAAACACTTCCCAACTCATTCTAAGACCAATTATATTAACCTGATACCAAAGCCAGACAAAAACATCACAAGAAAAGAAACAACAGACAACTATTCCTCAAAAATTCTACACCACAATCTCAGCAAACAGAATCCAACAACATATAAACAGGATTATATACCATGACCAAGTGGGATTTATCTCAAGAATGCAAGGATGCAAGGATGATGTATTAATGTAATATACCATATTTACAGAATAAAGGATAAAACCACAGAAACATCCCAATAGATGTAGGACAAGCATTTGACAAAATCCAACACCCATTCACGGTAAAAAAAAAATTTTTTTTTCAACAGACTAGCAATAGAAGAAAACTTCCTCAAACTAGTAAAGTCATATACAAAAGTCCTACAGCTACCATTACACTCAATGGTGAAAGATTAAATGCTTTCCCTCCAAGATTGGGAACAAGGCAAGGATGTTCACTCTCATCACTTCTATTTCATATTGTACTAGAGGTCCTAGCCAGCGCAATCAGGCAAGAAAAAGAAAGGCATGAGATTGGAAATAAAACAAAACTCTCTTTACTTGCAGACAACATTACCCTGTATTTACAAAATCCTAGGGAATTCACAAAAAGAACTACTAGAATTAATCAGTAAGTTACAGGGTATAAGATCGACATAGAAGAATCAATTGTATTTCTATATATTAGCATGAACAATCTAGAAATGAAATTAAGAAAAAAATCCCATTCACTACAGCATCAAAAAGAACAAAATACTTAAGAATAAATTTAACAAAAGGGTGAGACTTGTGTACCAAAAGCTACAAAATATTTCTAATAGCAACTAAAGAAGATCAAATAAATGGAGAGGCATTCCACGTTCATGAATTGGAAGACTCAATATTGTTAAGAGGGCAATTTTTCCCAAGCTGATTGTTGGATTCAATGCGATGCCTATGAAAATCCCAGCAGGTTTTTTATTGGCAGAAATTCACTGATCCTAAAATTTACATGGAAATTTACATGGTCTTTACAAAGACTCAGAATGGCCAAAACAATCTTGAAAAAGAAGAACAAAGCTGGAGGACTTATACTTTCTGATTTCATAACTTATTATGACTATAGAAACCAAGTCATTGTACTATTGGCTTAAGGATCAATATATAGATCAATGGAATAGAATTGAGACACCATAAATAAACTCTTACATTTCCGGCCAATTTAGTTTTGACCAAAGTGCCAAGGCAACTCAATGAGGAAAAGATAGTCTTCAATAAGTAGTGCTGAAACAATTGGATATCCACATTCAAAAAGATGAAGTTAGACCATTATCTCACACAAAACACAAATATTAACTCAAAATGGATCACAGACATAAATGTAAGAGCTAAAACTATAAAAATTTTAGAGGAAAACATAGGAGAAAATCTTTATGACCTTAGGTTAGGCAAAGATTTCTTAGAAACAACAACAAAAGCATGACTCATAAAAGAGAAAAATTGATGAATTGTACTTCTTCAAATTTAAAAACTTTTGCACTTTAAAAGAAACCATTAAGAAAATGAAAAGACAAACAACAGGTGGGAGAAATTATTTGCAAACCTAATAAGTACTTATATCTACAAAATAAAGAATAACTCAATAAAAAGATAACTCAATTTAAAAGATGGGCAAAAGGTCTGAATAAATATTTCACTAAAGAAGATATTTGAATGGCTAATAAGCACATGAAAATATGCTCAATAGCATTAGTCATTAGAGAATGCAAATTAAAACCACAATGAGATACCATTTCACACCCACTAGAATGGCTATAATTAAAAAGACAGATAATAACAAGTGTTGATGAGAATGTGGAGAAATTGGAACCCTCATACATTAGTGGTGGGGATGTAAGTGGTGCAGCCATTTTGACAACAGTTTCCTTAAAAATTCAACGTAAATTTACTACACAACCTAGCAATTCTACTCTTAAGTATCTACCCAAGAGAAATAAAAACACTTGTTCACACAGAGACCTGCATGGGAACGTTCATAGTGGCATCACTCATAACAGACAAAAGTATAAACAACCCAAATGACCTTCAACTGGTGAATGGAGAAACCCAACTTCCATGTAATGGAATATTATTCAGCATCACAGAGGAACAAACTACTGAATCATGCTACAACGTGATGAATCTCAAAAACATTATGCTGAGCGAAAGAAGCCAGATATAAAAGACTACATATTGTACGATTACATTTATGTGAAATGTTCAGAAAAGACAGAAAGTTAGATTAGTGGTTGCCTGGGGCAACAGGGAGTGACTACAAATGAGCATGAGAGATTTTCGGGGAGCAATGGAAATATCCTAAAATTGGATTGTGGTGATGCTTGCACAGCTCTGTCCATTTATTAAAAACCAGTGAGGTGTACACTTAAATAGGGGAATGTCATGGCATGTAAATTATACCTGAATAAAGCTGTTTTTAAAAACGGCCCCAGGCCCTGGGATAGGCGTCCCCAGAGCTCACTGCTGCCCTCAATTCCCTCTCATTTTCTGGCTCCTGGGATTTTCCTTTCCTTCTTGAGCTTTAAAGAAGTTTTAGGTTCTGTTTTACCCAGGGCGGCCTGGCACATCAGCTCTGTCAGCCACACGGCCGAGGCTGACCACAATGCCGGTATTTGCTTTCATGGGATTCTGGCATCTTCTGATCCCTGAGGAAGGCTGTGTGTTCACCTCAGTGAAGCAAATGGAAAAAATAAAAACAGGCTCTGTGGAGGCACGTTCCGGCCTGGGTGTGAACTCCAAGTGACCTCCGCTGTTGGGCTGGCTCCCTCACCCCTCTGTCTAGGACCCAGGACGGGTCAGAGGTGGGTCAAGCCAGGCTGATGCCCTTCCTTTCTCTTTCTCTGATCAGTGGGAAGTCCCAGCACAGTCTCAGCCTCAGACCTTAACTTACGGGCCCCAAAGGGGAAGGAGAGGCAGCTCCAGACATCACAGTGCTCCTGGGACCCTGCTGAACCGCCTGCTCAGGAAGGAGTCGGGGCGGACACCAGGAATTCCCCTAACCCACTCACTGCGAGCTCCATGAGAGCAGGGACCTCGTGATGCTGTTCTCTGCAGAATCCCAGAGCCCGGCCAGGTTGGGGCTCAGTAACTGTTTCTAAAATAAATGAGTGAAAGTGGGAAAGTGCCCCAGCTTTGCAAGCCCCGTATATTGTACCCGCTTGATGAGCAGACTTGGTTTAAGCCCAAAAAATCCTTTAATTAGCGCCGCTCCTTCTGGCTGGGCTCTGGGAAGGAACTAATTCGAGCAGCGAGTACTCGACCCGAAACATTATGAATGTGATTTCATTATTTGGTCTGCCCAGGTCGCGGGCAAGGGGTTACAATCACTGGTTTTGCCAAGTTCCTGCTGAAATGGCAATTCCTCACCCACTTCTGGGGCCGACAACCCACAAACAACTCCCCTCTGGTGCCAAAGTCAGCTGCCCCACACCTGCCACGGCAGGTGTCATGTCAGCGTGCACTCGAAGCAGCCAGCCCCAGACCTCAGGGGAAGTGTTTCCTACAGGGGCTGTGAGCCCCAGGTGGACACACCCTTATGGTTGTGCACACACACACTTGTACACATCCACGACCAAGGGTGAGAGCCAGACACACATACACTCACAGGCCCCCGTCCCTTCACCAGCACACACACGTATGCATGGACCAGAACATGTCTGCAATGCACAGGAATGAAGCACACCCCAACATCAGCGTGGCAGTGTCAGGCAGGCCGCAGACTGGCCCATCAACGCCGTGTCTCAGAGGGCAGCAACCCCAGCTACGAGCGGCTATCAGAGACACTAATAAGACCCTGTGTCTTTGGGACCCAAAGACCCAAGTTCTAGTTCAGGCACTGCCACTTCCTTGCTGTGTAACTTGGGCAAGTGACTTCGCCTCTCTGTGCCTCAGTTTCCCCTTCTGTAAAATGGAGACAGAGGCTGTGAGGCTTCAGTGAGAGAGTATTTGTAAGGCACATTAAGTGCAGTGCCTGGAACACAGTAGGCACTCAGCACTCACGCCATGGTCGCTGCTCACACCACACTCCCAGGTGCCGCCTCTTTGAATGATATGGGGACACTCTGGTCCCACTCGTAGCCCTAGTGGCATCGCCCCTGACATGCAGGCAACAGGCAAGGAAGAGGCCGCAAAGTGCTCCTTGCTGGGCCAGGCCTGGCCCCTCTCCCAGGAGACCCTAGACAGGTGTGACTGCCACAAATGGTATCCTAGGTGGGAAGAGACAAGGCTGGTGTAGCTGTCCCTGCCACACCCCATCACTGTGGGAAACAGGAAATCCTTTTCCACTTAAATGCAAGCCCACCCACAGCCCACTCCCTGGCCCCTTGGTGAAGGGCCCACCCTTGCAGGAAGGTTGGTCCAGAAATGATTCTTCCTTTATTCACAGCAACAAAAGCTTGCTGGTGGGTGCAAATATTTGCAGATGAGCAACGGTGTATAAATGAAGGAGGTTTTCATTGTGTGCCCTCCTCAGACCCCCACTCCTTGGCCTGGTCTCCCCCACACCTCCGCTGACCAGTCACCCTCTGGGCCCCCAGGTCCCATGCCTGAAGGGTGAACAGTTACCTGGCAGGGCTCCTGGCCCCTGAACCAGACAGGGGTCCCTCGGGGCTGAGAGGCCACTGCCGGTCAACGTGCACTTGGAGAAGCTCTCCCCGTGACTCACTTGGGGTCTCACTTGATGTGAGTCCTGCAGGGGCTGGGAGACCCCCCCACCTCTCTGTCCTGGGGTGGGGGGGGGGGTGGCTGCACAGGGAGGGTGGGAGGGGGCAGTCTCAGCCCAAGGGAGTTTTGGAATATTGGACACACGCTCTCCTTCCAGCCCATCCAACCAATAGGAGGTGCCAAGCGTGACCTACTGTCCCACTCTGAAAACACCTAAAATTTGAGCTGCCACTTCAAATCAGGAGAATTCACTAAATACAGATTACAGATTCCTAGCTTCTTTGAAAAAAGAAAAAAAGGAAGACTGGCCACCCTGGGCCCACATCCCACACAGAACTCCTGGCTGGAGCTGAGCGTGGTCCTTGCCCAAGGAGCCATCCATCCACTCCCCCACCCCACCCTGTTCCCTGTGGGCTCCCCTCCCCTGCAGCTCTGCGCTGATACATTTACCAATGGGCCCGGAGACCCCGCATGGTTTTCACTGACATCCCCCTCATCCCTTCCTCTCCCCGTCTCCCTCCCTCCAGGGCAGGCGCAGACCCTCAGGGCAAAGGTCTAAAGCACTCACAAATGCTTGTAGCCTTGTCAGGGTGGGATCCCAGACTCCTCCAGGCTACCTTTTCTTCCCAAGACGAAGCACATTCGGACACACAACCGAAATGTGGCCAGGGGTTCATAGATCACCCCCTCAGTCCAACCCACGTTGGGAACCACGTGGGCTGAGAACAATTGGCCGGGGCCTGACCCCCTGACCTGCTTTGGGGACAGCCAAGCTGGGGGAAGAGGAGCTTGGATGGGGCCAGCCCACCCTACGGGTGGTCTCCAGGCCTTCCAAGGAGGGCTGGAAAATGCCACGGCCAGGCCTCAGGGCTCCGTGAGAGGCAGCCCCTGACTTCCTTCTGGGCCCCCAGGCCACGAAAACGGGAAGACTCCAGGTGCCCCTTGCCCCTCCGTCAGGAGCCAGCCCACTGTGCAGGGACTCCGGAGCAGCAGCTGTTGGGGGCACCAGAACCCATTTTAGCTTGGCTGTTTTTCCCATATAAAAAAATTTTTTAAATGAAAGAATTGTCCACTGAGTTCCACCACGATTCAAGTTAAAACTCCAGAGCCACAAATCCCAGGAAATAAGCGTTATAATGAAAATATCAGCAGATATGTAACGGTGAGCTTTCGGCTTAGATGGATCTGCCTGGAAGCCCCACTTCCTGCAAATATTTCAGGAAGGAGAAGACCCACACGGACCCTAAAGCCACATGAAAAATGTCATCATAAACAGAAGGGACCAGCACACCCACCGGGAAAGGCAGTGGGAGCCCAGCTGAGAGCCCCACAGGGCACAGGACCTCAGCCCACAGCCAGGGCATCGCTGATGGGCCCACTGCCCCGTGACCTGCCCTGGCCTCCAGAACCAGCCCCCAGCGCGTCCGTTGTCATAACTACCACCACAACCTTTCCAGGGTTTAGAAAAGCAAGACCCACTCAGTGGCCGTGCAGAAGGACAACAACCATAGCAACAGCCCTGCCCTTGGACCCTGTCACGGCCGGCACAGAACCATTTCTCCGCTGCCCACTTTAGCAACTTCTGACTTCAGGAAGGTTGCAGGGCACGTGTTAGGACCCCACCAGACCCTCCCCAGGCTGGCAGTGTATGCGGTGTTCAGATTCACTGTGTCTTGAGCCTCCCCCTCCCCTCCCACTGCCCTGAGACAGCAGGCAAACTGGGCTGAGGGGGAGGCAAGCCAGGCAGAAGGCCCCCCGATCCCGGAGCCCTGGCCACTTGGGACTGGAGCTCGCCCTGCCTGCCCGCTCTCCCTGGCAGGTCTCCTGGGCTGAGGGAGGGACTTGGCTCTGACCCCAGGTGACCCGTCCGAAGAGGCCTGCTCAGTGAATGGGGCAAAGGTGGGGGAGGAGTGGGCGCAGGTGGAGGAGAGGATGTTCAGCCATGTGTGGAGTCCCCCCACACCCCAGCTCCCGTCCTCAGCAGGCTCACCGCTGGCCTAGACGCAGTCCTGGCATCCCAGACGCGTTGTAACTCGGGGGCATCTCACACAGATCTTGACCCCTCCTCCTCTTCCCGGTCCCTCCGGTTGATTCTGGGCAGGGCAGAGTGGGAAAGGGGTCATCCCACACCTGAGCCCCGCTGTGGACCCGCCGAGCCGTGACTCAAGTCACAGGTGACTGAGCCCGAGTCACCCCCCGCTTCAGGGGGACCTGGGGGAACAATCAGCTGCTGTGGAGACGCAACCCGAAACCGGGGCTTCCTCGGGCCAGCGTGAGCATCGGAACTGCCAGCCCCACTCGGCCCGCCAAGGCCCGGACACAATGGGAGACCCAGTTTTCTAGCTGGGTTGTAATTTCAGAAGGTGTCTTTGTGTGGGCTTGATTAACCACGATGCCAGAGGAGCCTTGGGGCTGGGGTGAGGGAGTCGGGCTGCCACCGAAATCTGCTGGGTCTTGGCAAGAAATGCCCTTTGAGGAAATGATAGGAAAACATCAGAAAATACAAGAAACGCAGACCACGACATTAACTGGCCACAACAGGCAAGGAGGGCAGAGTGAGCCACAGAAGGGCTTTGGGATCTGGGTTCGAATCCTGGCTCGGGCCACGGTGGCTGCAGGACTTCCGGTAACCGAGTGAACCTCGGAGTCTAAGTGGAAGACGGCGATGCCCCCACTCAGGGTGACGGAAGATGACATGAAGGCACTGTGGACAGCGCCAGGCAGCAAGAACCGACAACTATCTCTCTGTTCCACGCATGCTGAAGCTTAATTACATTGTCTCGTTTAAAAAATTATTGTCACACACATGTGTGGAGCTCTGTGGTTTTCAAAGCCATGTTTGTCCCTTACTTCATTAGATCCACACAGTGATCCTGTCTTCTATTTTTAGCTTTTTACTTTAGTTCCTTTAAAACATGTCTTGCTCTCATTGGACACAATTGTCACAATTTTCCCTTCTGCTCTCCTTTTTAATTTCCCCACCCCTAGGAACCCTTAGCACAACAATTCTGGGACCATTTTCTATTAATATCAATTTTCAGATTACAGCAATATGATGTCTGTTTCCTAATTTAATTAGGTGATTCCTGTTATTAGTTCCTACATGCTCATTATTTTTCATTTAGCATATTTTAACGCACCAAAGGAAAGTGAGGCTTTGGCTGGAGACCCACAGGGCGTCTTCTGCAGGGAGGAGAGAAATGTTTCCTCCACCTGCAGAAGGGTGGAGAAAGCCGGGAAATCGGGCCGCATCAGAGAAGCAGACACTGGGGAGCCGCGGGCCAGGGCTGCCACTCGGAATGGCCTAGTCTCGGGTGAGGGATGGCAGGGGCAGAGAAACTCCCCCTGCAGAGACGGGCCCACAGTGGGCACCCCTGAGGTCAGGGCCTCCCAGGGAGGGCGGTAGTGAGGGTCCTTCACCAAGCCTTGCCCAAAAGCAGGATCCAGAGAAGGCTCCACACCAGCACCCCCGGTGCCCACCAAACCCACTGGGCTCCCGGTGCCCACCCTTGAGGGCTTCACGTTCTGACGTCACCCTTCTTTCTGGCACTCACTGGCCAATGGCCATGTGGGGGCCCCATGTCTGCCTCTCCATCAGTACTGCCCTCTGAAAACTCCAGGGGGCACCCTTCATACCACAGTTTAAGCCAAAGCCTCCCCAGAATTAGCACAGAACACTGTGCGAGTGGTGCCCCCTAAATGTGCAGACCCTGCCTCAGGGCTCCCACCCATCGAGGTGGGGCTTGGCCGTCTGTGCCTCTGGGCTCTGGCCACCCTGGTCCTCACCCCATCTCCAACCCTCGAGTTGTCCACAATGAGCCACCCGCTTCCTTCCCTCTGCTGGCACAGTGATGGCTGGACTGGCCCAGCTCACTGCCCACCCCATGGCATCAGAAAGAATCCCCACAAAGCCACTCTGCAGTTAACCGGGAAAAGGGGGACAGGAGGCCCAAGGGCTGTGCTTGGAAGGAGCACTATTAACGCATCCTGACCCACAGCCCCAACTTCGAGAGCCCAGTGCATCCGGCGAGGAGGGGAGCGCAGTCCAGAGAACTGAAAACTCAGGGGGTGGTCTGACTCAGAGTAAAATGTTCTTTGCTGTGGTCGCAGAAAGGCGAGATGATGGAGGGTGAGGCAGCCCTCATGAGCCTTCGGTGGCGGCGTCTGGTAAGAGTTTGAACACGCTGCAGGTGCATTGTTTAGAAACACCGGGTTCTTCGAGTCCCAGCCCTGCTGATTTTGCAATGATATATTGCCAGCTACTTAACAGGATGGATCACTGCAATTACATGTCACTTCTGATATGCACAGTCACAACAAGGATGTGTCAGCCTCGAAAGGTTTGTAGGAAATATATATGATGTTCCGCAATGCCGTTAGAAAATGGTTTCAGGAAACAGACTCGAGAGGATTCTAATAAAACGCACCTGCCGGGGGAAAGCAGATGGCTGCATGGAAACTGGAGGGGCTGGCTCCCCGGCCCAGGAAGGAGCGGGGGCTTACGCACCCTGCTCCAGCAGGCTGCCCCCTCGCCGGGGGCCAGCCTGGCCCAACTGCCCAGAGAGGGCAGAGGAGTCACAGCCACAGTGCTTCCGTTTACTCCATCACCCTCACAGCAGTTACTCCTGTGGCTTTGGCCTACCCAGGGCTTCTGGCCTGGTGGTGGGTCTCGGGGCTCCAGGTGACACACCTGGACAAAGACAGTCACTACAGGAACAAGACAAACAAGACAAGTGTCACCCTCAGCACCGGCACAGTGGTAAACCTGGGAGAGTGAAGGCCACGCCTTCTTCAGTCAACACAGCCCTGCCTCCAGGGGACCAAAGTGAGAGCCCTGGCGTCAGCCAGGTCCCCAGGCACTGGAATTCTGGCTCTGTGGACTTCTAGCTGTGAGATGCTGGGCAGGATGCTCAGCAGTATGCTCTCTAGAGAGAGACACCCGGCTCTACCAGAGTCTCCCCCAAGCCCACTTCACTGCTTCCGCTGGAGGTCGGCACCTGGCCACCTCTTGTGCGATAGAGAAGGCACTCAAGCCACCCACAGCTCCCCTCTTCCAGGAAGCCCTCCTGACTCCTCCGTCCAGGACCCTGCCCTCCGATGTATGGGAGCGAACAAATGAGTATATGACCTGTGAATGGAGATGCAGGTGGAGGGGGAGGGAGGGGACTTCTTGCTTCTCTCACCTATTTCTGAGGTCTCTGAGTCTCAAACCGTGGGTGGAGGAGTCATAGGGCAACTCCACACACCCTGCCCAGCATCTCAGATGCCATCCGCCCAGAACAGAACACATGGTCTCCAGCCCCCGCCCCCGGACCACTCCCGACAGGTGTCTGCCTCGGTGAGTGGTCCCCCAGACCCTCATCTGCCAGAGCCAGAAACCCTGAGCCAGAGTCACCCTAAACCAAGACAGCTGTCCTCCACACCCTCCTCATCCTCCCACCCTGCCCCCGACCCCCTGACGCCCCTGAATCCCCCCTCTCGGGTCCCTGCCTGACCTAGGCCTTGTCATCTCTCCCTGCATCATTCAACATCCCCCCAGCTGCTCTCCATATGCTGGCTGTCTCCTCCCCTAATCCCGCTCCCAGCTCCTCAACACGCGGCCCCTAGAGTGAACTTTCTAATGGCTGCTCCCCACCTCAGAATCTCCACAGCTCCCCAGGGCCTGCGGCAAAGGCTCGCTCCTCTGCCATGCTCCCTGGGCTTGGAGACCCGGGCCTGCCTCTATCTGCAGCCACGGGACACACTGGATCCACGGGTCACACTGCAGCTGCTAACCCACTGAGAGTTCTTCCCGTGCCACGCTCTCTCACGCCCCAAACCTGCATCCACACTCTTCTCTCTGCCCAGGCTCTGCTCTGGGCCCAGACCAGGCGACACTGAGCCCCACAGTTGTGGGAAGGTGGTAGGCGCAGTGGGTGACAGCCAGCTGCCTAAGGACAAACCCTGGCTCTGAAGCCCAAAGCTGTGTGGCCTTGGGCTTGGCTCTTAACCTCTTACCTCAGTAGTCTCGTCTGTCAGATGGTATAATAGTACTTAACACATGGGGTTTTGAAAGTATTAAATGAGGGTTAAACACATAAAGTGCTTGTGATGGTGCCTGGCACAGGGGGAGCGCCCGAGAGTGTCAGCTGATACCAGTAGTGTTGTTGTATGTCCCCTAGCGAGTGCTCAGCACCTCGTCTGGAAATAGGTGTGCTCATTTATTATACGAATAATATGCATTAAAACACGTAAAGTGCTTAGCACGAGACCTGGTATGTGGTGAACGCCGGTCAACGTTTGTTATTATTATTATCCTCGGAGGCCCTTGTGCCCTGGAGGGAACGCCGGGGGCAGGCTGCAGACCAAGACGTCATTAGGGGCTTTCCAGTCCCTTTGTCTGCACCAGGGGCCCCTGAGCAGGGAACCCGGCTGTCCCCGTGGCTGCCTTCCCGGCTTGACACCCCAGCACCCACCCACAACCCCACGGCTTCGGGAAAGCAGAGAGCGACTTATTAAAACACGGGGTGGCCCTGCTTTAAGAAAACTCACTCTGCAAAAACCAAACATTGAAAAGGGGGCCAGCCCGGTGGTGTAGTGGTTAAATTTGAGCGCTCAGCTTTGGTGGCCCAGGGTTCATGAGTTTGGATCCCAGGCGCAGACCTACACACCACTCATCAAGCCATGCTGTGGCAGCAACCCGTATACAAAAGAGAGGAAGACTGGCACAGATGTTAGCTCAGCGATGATCTTCCTCAAGCAAAAAGAGGAGGATTGGCAACAGATGTTAGCTCAGGGCCAATCTTCCTCACCAAAAAAAAAAAAAAACAAAAACCACCCACAAACATTAAAAAAAATAAAAAAGAACTACTTATAGTGTGCTAGTAAGAGAATCTGTATCACAGGTCACATTTCTTTATATATCAATGAATAAACCAATCAATCCACTATTCACTTTGGCTTCACGGGTCATTAACGACTCATCTCCCCCCATTAAAACAAAATCCATCCCACTCAAAAGAACGAAGAAAGAATAATTAAAGTTAGAGTCTCTCATTGTGCAGCCCCGAATGAATGGCTGGATGTGGGCACGGTCATCAGTGGCTAAGTGACATCACGGGAGAGCCGGGCAGATGTGTACCTCCTGCCCGAAGAACACAGGACCACACGGGAATTCTTGCCAAAAAAGAAAAATAAAACCAAACCTATTGCTATATTTACATAATTTATAGGGAATACAAAGAAAAGAAGACAATGTTAAACTTTACCAAACTCTCCCAATCAGCAAGAAGCGCAAGTGCGGGATACCCGACCCAGTTTCCTCCAATAAATAGCAAGAAAGAAACAGAGACAGCGAGGGAATCTTACAGATTGAAAGAGACTTAAAGGACATCCGCCAACTGCAGTGTGTGGGCCTTAACTGGATACTGGATAAAATGAATTGCAAATAAAGGTATTTATAATATTTGTGAGACAACTAGAAATTTGAACACTGCCTGGATACCTGATGACATTAAAGAATTGTCAAATGTTAAAAAAAAGAATTCTTATCTTTTAAACTGAGAAATATATTGAAATATTTACGGCTGAATTGATATAATATCTGGTATATGCTTCAACATCAGACAGAAGGAGGTAAGTGGAAGGGGCTGTAAAGGGGGCCAGCCTGACCCTGTTGGGGGTGCTGGGTGTACGGGGTTCATGGTACTATTAGAATCTACTTTTGTGTGTGTCCCCGACCCTCCACCGTAAAGAGTTCATGAAGAAAGGCAGCTCATAAAAATCCCATTTGCCCAACCGCACATGGGGAATCCACCTTCTGCACCCCCAGAGCCAGCTCTTGGGGATGTCGTTTCCGGTCCTGGCTAGCCCTCCCCGTCTTCCACTTAGGGAAGGGGCAAGTCTATCTCCTGGGTCAAGAAGTGAGTTTCCTGAGGCCTCAGGGCCTGGCAATATTGGAGGCTGGAGAACAGCTGGATAGGTGAACTCTGATACACAAGAAAATCTAATCTTAGAGTGAAGGTAGCTCAACCAGCAGCAATTCACGTTTCGAAAGGTTTAATTTAAAATATAGCACACATTTTAAAAAATATGGCTTGATTTCTGAAAGTTGGCAACCCAATAAGATTTCAACTAATGTACGAGCCAGGTGGGGTTTGCTGACTGGCCCCTGGGAAGCTCAGGTGCTTTGACACGTGGTGGCTGCATGGGAGAAATCTGAACGACACCCCAACCCCGAGGACCACAAGCCACTAAAGGCTCTGGCCCACCTTCTCCAGCCTATTTCTAGATCTTCACCTGGTCACCCTCCTCCTCCCACCTCAGTCAGTGCCACCAACAGCAGATCCCAGACGCTGGGTTCCCGGGGAAGTTTCTGCCGCCGTGAAAGCCAGAGTAGCCCGCATGGAATTTCCTCTGTACACAGCACCCCCAGCGGCCTCGCCCCATCCAGATGGCAGGGCAGCCTCCCCAGTCTGCACCTCCCACGGCAGCAGTCCACAGGGAGGAGGCTTGTCCCAGGCCCCTGCAGCCACCCACCCGTGCAACTGGAGACAGATACTTTGTAAGCACTGGTTTCCAACAGATAAATGTAATCAAGTTTTATATGCTCAGAGAAGCCAACAGGATGGGATTGTTTCACTTGAAAGATCAGGAGAAAATTGTAACTAATGTTGTGGAAAATTACTTTGATATTGCTTTCTTGGTACCGAATCACAATTAGGCTGCTGTGAGAAGAACAGGGAAAGAATAAATGAATAGTAACAAATCAACACAAACAGCCCGAGTCAGGAACACTTTGCTCAGGGAAAGTAACGTAAGCATTACTTAAAGTTTATGACTGTGTTTGATGCGATTTACATACAACGTCAAGCTTGCCCGTCACCTGGCACGAGGTGCGGGTGGTCCAGCTCCATTCACAGAGTAACATGGCGCAAGCCCCAAGCATGCTCCTCATCTGGGTCTGCCAGGCCCACGCTGTCCTCGGCTACAGGGGATGCTGGCCTCAGCTACAGGGGATGCTGGCCTCAGCTTCAGGCCATTCTACACCCCCGGCCAGCCCAAGGCTCCGTGCTCCTCTCCCAGCTCGCCACTCCACCCAAGAAATCCCAGCTGTCCTGTGGGCCCCCACCCACTGGTAACTGAGGAGATCCACACACGCGTGCACTGGGGCAGCTGTGAAGGGCAATGCTGGCTGCCATGAGGAGCAGGAATCCACTGCCCACAGAAGACACGAGGAGCCAATGCTCTGTTTGCCAGCTGCCACCAAACCCCAACCCCACCCAGGAATGTTGCACCTGCCCCTGGAGTAGACCATGGATGGGCACATGGCCCCTGTCCCAGGTAAACGTCACAGACACACTCATGCCTTCTCTCCCAGGCTCGCCCCACAGAACGCAGACACCAGACATGAGGACCTCTGCCCACGTGTGCGCCCCAGCCACACACACACCAAGACATGCACCGAGGATGCACGAGTCACCCCAAGCCGCGCTGGAGGGCCCTGAGAAATCAGGGCTTGCTTCTGCACAGGTAACACACAACTGTGGGGACCAGCTCTCAGTCTGCCTGACGGCACTGTCCCCTGGAGCCAAGTGCTGCTGACACAGTGTCATCAGCCATTCTAAGGCTCACGTGAGCCACAAAGTCCCTGCAGAGGGGCCAGCTCGGTCACACGTCCTTGGTTCTTCAGAAGCCAGGGAGTAGCCAGACCCACTGTGACAGCCACCAGCTGTGAGGGTCGAGCCCAGGTGTGAGTCAGCACCGATGACTCGCCGCTGTCTCCCAGGGGCCCACTGCCTTGGCGGCCTCTCACTGACTTTCTGATGAAAGAATCAACTCAGCCTCCCCCACCAGGGCCTCTGGGGCCCCAGCTCTAGCCTCCTCGTGCTCCTGCCTTTCCACCTGATGCCACGAGCCCTCAAGCTGTGCTTAGGGCTACCCTGAGAGTATAAGGCAGCCAGGGCTGAGGTGGGGCTGGGGGAACAGGCTGCAGGCCAAGGACCCTGTGCCCCCGCCGAGGGCCACGTGCCCCTGTGCCGTGCCCTGCCCTTCTGTGCTAGGGGCTGCAGACAGGGGATGGTGCAGGAATCCCCTCTCCTCCTTCATACTGCCCACGTCCTGGAGCACAGGGGTGTCCTCACAGATCCCCCTGCACAACAAGGACCCCAGGGCCACTGTTGAGAGATGCTGGTGCTGGGGCAACAGTGCTTCCCTCTCACTCTGAGCAGAGCGACCCCCGGCCGTGGCCCCGGGCTTGCTGCCCTCCAAACCTGCTGTGCCCTCTGGGGCGGGGCTGTGTCCTGGCAGCAGGCATCTTGCCCGAGCTCCCCTCTCCACATTCCGTCTGCCCCAAGGCTCCAGAACCATCCTTCTGGCTCTCCCCTCACTGCCATCCCACCCGTCCCCAGAAGACCTCTGCGAGTCAGGAAGGGTGGCTCCCACAGTGGGTCACGAGGAACAGGTGGAACGGGAGGCAGCAGGAGCAGTCCCAGCTTCACAAAGCCAGGAGGTACCCTGACCCCCTGTGCCCAGGCCAGGGGCACTGGATTTGAGGGGTCCCCGGGGCTGGGCAGAGAAACAGAGTCCCATTTGGGGGGCGTGGGCTCTGGGAGAAGTCATTCACCCTCTGATGTCCCAGACCATGCAGAAAAGGCCCCGAGAGGCGGCAGAATCCTCCTTAAATCTCAGTTTCACCAAAGACAACAACCGGCTGAGAGATGGGCAGCCTGGCCATCATTCCCAAGAGGAGTGCACCGGCCAGAGGTCAGAGGTCAGAGGACAGAACCCTGGGACTGGTGGTCTGACATGGGACGCAGCATTCCCACACTGAGGCTGATGATCGCAAGGGGGAGGCCAGGACCCCTGCTCTGCCTGCCGGGGGTCTCGGCACAGACTTGGCAGCAGGGCAGCCCTGGAGGCCTGCACCTCGGGCGGGAAGCACGTGGGCGGTGGGGCCGAGAGCGAGGGCTCACCTGGCCCCTGCCGGGGGGCGAGCTCCGTGGGGTCCTGCAGGCTGATGAAGAGGAGGAGGCCTGCGGCTCCGAACAGCAGGATGGATGAGAACATGCAGGCCAGCCGCATTGTTCCGGCTCGCAGGGTCATCCGGGGCTCGCTCCGGCGTCACCTCTTGGGTGTGGGAGGCATGTTCTTCCCTCATCGTCCACACCAGGCGTCCATCAGGCCACGGTCTATGGCAGAGGGGGAGAAAGACGGTCCATCACCGAGGCATAGGGCGTCCCGGGTAGGCCAGGCCCCAGTCACTGCACGGGACCAAGCGTAACCCCTGGACCCCTCTGCCCTTCGGAACTTACTTGGGTGTCTTCCTTCCACCTTGACAAGCCCAAGGAGGCTGAGGCAAGTCCGGTCACTACCTGTGGCCGGGACATCAGCTTCCTGCCGAGGTCTCCTGTATCGGCATGCCCAGAACAACCATGGAGAGAGACACTCTCTGGCCTCTTCCAGGGGGAGCCCAGGGTGGAGCCCCAAGACCCACAGCCAGTAACAGCAGCCCCCCTGCACCATCCAGGCTCTCAGAGCCTCCAAACAGGCATGTGCGCTTCCACAGGGGAGGGGTCTCGGTACAGGCAGGAACGCTGGTCCTTGTCCCTAACAACTGGCCTGGTGGACAGAGAAGCCCTCGGATCTCTCTGCCCTGGCTCCTCTCTAGGGGATGCTGGGGACAAGGGTCTCCACAGAGCAGGGACTTTGAGAAGGAGCCTCCCAGGCCCAGAGGCTCAGGGACAGACTGACTGCCCACCCCCGCCACACCCCTGCACCAGCCAGAGCTGTCCCTCCCTGACAGACTGATGGACGGGCTGGCAGGATCGAGGCCCCACTGGAGAGTCGCACCAGCGGAAGCTGAAGCTCTGGCCGGTCACGGTTGTCCCCACTCTCAAGGCCCTTGGGTCTGGGGCTGAGGCGGGGAAGCCAGACCCACCTCCGACAGATCCCAGGCTCAGAGGCTCAAAGGCTGGCGCCAATGTTGCTCGTGTTCCTGCAGACAGACACCTGCTGCTCCGGCCACGGCAGACCCAGAGCATGCCCATGTGACTGTCCCTCGCCCTGGGTCCTCCTGAAGGGGAAGAAATCCCAAATACCACCCAGTGACGCCCATTGGGCCAGGCTGTGGCTGAAGATGGGGGTGCTCCAAGGCCACGTGAGGCCGGGCACAGGTGCAGTGGGTGGGTGCTGAGGAAGAACCCACACAGGAGCCATGCTCCACGGACAGGTGTCCCAGGACCCACCCTGTGAAGAGGGTCACTCTGTCCGCTTACCTTCACCCGTCCTTACACGCCCGGGCCCAGGGACACCACCATCCTTCTACCCAAGGAGCCCTGCGGGGAGCTTCCCCTACCCTGGCACGGTGCAGAGCCCGAGGGAGGCTGAGGCTGCGTGGGCAGCTCCCAGCACCTACGAGACCACAGGTGGGTGGCTGGTCAGGCCCCAGGCCAGAGGTGCTCGGTACAAGGATGACTCCCTGCCTGGGGTCTCCTTGGGCGCAGGACTTTGGTCAGGGCATCCATCCCTGACTGGGGTCAGGGCACCCAGACGCTGGGGGAGGAAGACCCAGCTGTTGTCCCTCTGCATCCCGTCTGTGGGGCACGAGGCAGGAAGCAATAATAAGAGAAGCCAAAACTCCCTCCCCTGCCAGACAAAAATTACCACAGACTAGACTGTTCTCAGCAAAGCTCTGGGGCTGAGGAGTGTTAAATTGCAGGTTTGGGTTTCTCCCTCTGCAGTCTCTGTAATTATTTTTTCACTCAGTTAACTTTAATTAACCTGCCCCAGGCCTCTATGCACGGGAAACGCACCTGAACGCCGGCTCTCTGGGCCGTGCTGTGCAGGTGGTTCCCACGACCTCTCCGGCTTTTATGTCTGGGAGGCAGCCTGGAGCCAGCTCGGTTCTGTCTCTGGAGCTGGCTGACCCGACCTCACCACAATGTCCCCTGCCCCAGAGAAAGACTGCTGCTTCCTGCCATCACCAGGGACACCCCTACCTGGGGCTTGTAGTAGGTGAAAATGGGCAGCCACATGTCCCCAAAGGTTCAGACCCTGAAGCCTCTCATGAGGCTTCTCCCTCCGTGCCTGCCCGGGATGGGATTGTCCTGGGGGCCTGGCTCATCGTCCTGCAAAGACACGGATGTGCCAGCACAGGCCACAGGCTCCGCTGAAGGACAAGGCGACTCCCAACGCTGCCCACAGCATGCCCTGTGGTCTCCCAAGCCCTTCCCTCAGTGACAACAGGCACCACGTGCAGGGCCGGCCTCGAGGGCCAGGGGAGTGTGAGCCGTGACGGGGGAGGCAGACGTGTTCTCTCCCACCCTCATTCTGCCCCCTCCCCCCTAAGTAACCCGTTGGGGTGCCCATGCAGTCATGGGAAGAGTGGGAGTAACATTGCATGCACTGATGCAGAGGGGACAAGACTCTCAGGCGGGGAGAGGGAGGCAGCTCAAGGCCTTTCTGAAGCAGACACGTGTGCACTAACAGAGACACACACGTGCTCGGGCGCACACTGGTGAGCGCCTGCACACGCACACCACTCACCGTCCCCAGCAAGGCCCCGGCTGTAGGGAAACCACCAGGGAGCTCTGATGATGCCGGCCGTAGTGTTGGCACCCTTCCTGCAGCCGCACCGGCCTCCCAGGTCAGACACGGGGCCAGGAGGCCAATCTGATCCCAAGTGGCCTCTGACATCAGGACATTTCATAAGGAGGGGGAGAGGAAGGAGGCAAGAAAGGACGGCAAGGTCACAGCTGGGGCACATAGCTGCCTGGTGACATGGCTAATAAAGTGCCACCCAATCTCGGCCCAAAGACTCTATTTGATGAAAAGAGGGGACTCAAGCACATATGACGCTCATCACATTGTATGCACAGTAGCTGGCGCCGCAGAAGTGACCACGGAAGGGCTAGCCAGTCCCTTCTCCCCAGTCTGTCCCACTGCTGCCGTTCGAGCCAGTGCAAGCTTCCCTTGTCAAAGAGTAAGCGGGTCCTGCAGCCACGACCTGTCCTCACTGGTTTCTGAACCTGCCCAACCCATGCCACCACACAGCCTGAGGGCCTGGCAGCCAGCGTGAGGACCACGCCCTCGCCCCCCAATCTGGTGGGGAGAGAACAAGGCCGCACCTTTTTCCCACACCTTCACTACGGCGGGAACGTAACTGTTCAAGTGTCTCATATCAGGGACCCTCCCCTTGGTTGGCCCCCGAGACATACAAGTCCCCTCTCCATGCTCAGGAACGCTGGAGTTGGAGCTGCGCACGGTTTCCCCACCCAGCCCCTAGGCAACCAGACCCCAGCCTCCCCCAGGACCCTCCTCTCAGGGTTTGGTCTCACTGGAGACCATCTGACCACCTAACTCCCTGCTCAGTGTAAACCGGAATCAAAAGGTTAGCGTGCCTCCCCTCTTGGGTAACTGGTTTGCAGTCTGGCTGGGTCTTCAAGGCCCCAGGAGGGGGCCAACATCACAGAATCTGCAGGAACCTCCTTCCTTTAAAGGTAGGGGTAGATAGGGGGTTGCCAACAGACCATCAGACACTCCAGAGGTGTGCACATCTGATCCCCTATTGTTCCCGTGAGGGTCCTTGTTTTCAACGTCACATGTTATTTTCTAGGTAACGGGGAGATGCTAGTCCAAAGGCTGTTTGTCTCCCTCTCTTGAGTCAAGCTGCTGCCTGAGGAATGGATGCTACAACCTGTCACAGGCTGGGGCCGGCCTGCCCAGGGCCCCTAAACACATTCCCAGGCCTCTGCTCCCACTTGGGACTGGGGCATCCTCACCACACTGCATCACTCTCGGCTCCGATGACAAGTGAGATGCCCTCCCCTATCTCCCTGTCTTCCTTCCAAGACCAACAAACAATAGGAAAATTCAAATAACTGGGGGCGAAGGGGGGAGGGGTAAGGCAAGAAAAATAAACAGCCCAGTGAGTTTCCAGAAGGTCTGCCCTCCTCACAGTTCCTAGTCCTCCCCATGGCTTCTCTCCCCGAGGCCTGAATGGCGTCACCAATTTTTACTGTAAGAAAGAAAAATCCAATTAATCTTGTAAACACCTCCTGGGACACAGGGCAGGGCCAAGGATTCCTCCCATTTCCTTATTTATCTGATTTAAAAATTCGTCTCTTCGGAAAATTCACTTCAGGGCACAAGCAAGGACGTGGGAATCCAGCCAAAACACACGCACCTCCAGTGGCGACAGGCCGGCAGGCGACAGATGGACGGCTCCAAGGACACGCTTGGCTGTGGCTGCTCCAAGGCCTGGACGCTCCCCCCAGTCACCCAGAGGACCCCGTCTGGCCGTGGGGACCTGCCCCTGCACCCCACTGGAGGCAGCAGGAGGTGGCCAGCCACGTGCCCATGGGTGCACCCACTTGGTGTGCAGATCCCGGGCCCAGCAAAGTTCTCTGTCCAGTCAGTCTCCTCCTCGCACGGGCAGGAGCGAACAATGACGTCCCTCCCGGCTGAGGGCTCCAGAAGAAGCTGCTCATCGGGAGAGAGGCTGCTATGGCAACTTGAGGAGAATGGAGCCAGGCACTGCCGTCACCTTGAATCCGGCACCGAGCTTTCCACCGTGGCGGCAGAGGGGGCCCCGCCTCCGGCAATGCGACGGGCCGGCACTGGGGCTGACCTCCGGGTTCCCTCGTCAGCCTCCTGGCCTCAGTAACTCATTTGCTCCTCGCTGAAACGGAGCCCACAGCCCAGTCCCCCGAGAACACCATCTCCATCTGTTTTGTCAGACGAGTTCTTCCGTGTGTGTGGCTCCTGCTTACTTCTGAGATGGAGTTCTTCTTGATTTCAGCTCATTAAAATCCTGCAGCTAATTAAAACCGCTCTCGCGGCAGCGGCGGCAGCAGACTCTGGGACGAGTCCCTCCAGTTTTTATGCGTAGGCATAAAGTTGCAATGTTCTGCGAGGATGACGAATGGCTGCAAGGGCTCAGACTCTGAGGGGGGCTACAGGCTCTGAACTGCTCCTGGCCGGCTGCTGACATGGCGGGGGTGGGGGTGGGGGTGGGGGAGCACTGACCTGGGTCCTGAAATGCCCAGGGCCAGCCTCTGCACACCCGGGCCACGTGGCTGACTCCACCCCTGGCGGGTGCAATTTACACGCCATCCACCTCCCTGTTAGGAGGCAGGGATTCTCTCCAATGTGCCCATGCTCTCTGCAGGTGGGGAGACAGGGGGCCTAAAGGTGGAAGCTAAGGCATAAATCAGGCTCAAACAGCCCCAAACCTTGTCCGCCCAGCCCCCCTAGGAACACCACAGCCCAGCTTCCCACCATTGCTTACACGAACAGGCTGAGGGGAAGCCTGCAAACACACACTGCAGCAAGGGGTCACAAGGGCCTGGCCGAGGTGCCACCGGCCAAAAGGCCCTCGACTGCTGTTAGGGGCAGGACCACACCATGGACACCACCTCCGCCCAGGACTTACATTTTCAGGGAATCTTATGCCAACAGGGCAGGGGAGGAGAGGGTAATTCTGCAGGTAGAGAAACTGAGTCCCTCCCCACCCCCACCCTGGCAGAGTCTGGAATGGGGACTCAGTACCCCAATTTCGTGACCATGTGTGCCTCAATTACTCTCAATTACTGCCCTTCCGCCACTGTGTGGAGCGCGTTCGCATGCCTGTCTTAGGCTCTCAGAGCCCTGGCAGCAGCGTCAGGGCCTCTCCTCATCTTTGTATTCCCGGCACTGAGCACACTGCTTGGCACAGGGAAGGGGATCAATAACCTCCGCTGCGTGTTGAACGAGCACGAGTTAATAGATGGAGGTGTTTGGGCCATCTGGAGAGAGGCGCTCCATGAACCTGGAATTTTAAAAAGGTCATTTATGTTTCAGGGAGCTGTGGGCTTGCTTTGATCAGATGTGGGTTAGAATCAGGTCTGAAGAGTAGCCCAATCCAATGAGAGGAGAAGAGGTAGGCAAGTGAGCTCGACCAGGGAGCCCGATGGAACCTGACGCTCCCCAAAACCTGAGGACGCTCATCCTCAGGACACCACTTTTGTATTCTCATGCTGGTAGGACAGATTTCAAGTGGTGGGGCTTGAAGACTAATATACTTGTAGAGGAAAATGTTGACGCTATTTCTACAGGACATGGGGGAGCTGGGGGAGCATTCAACACAGTTTGAATGTGTTGATCAAAATTCAATGAAAGCAACACAGGCTACAACATGGATGAAGCTTGAGAACATTACACTACATGAAACAAGCCAGTCACAAGAGGACAAGTACTGTATGATTCCATGTCATCAAATTCAGAGGCAGAAAGCAGAAGATGGTTACCAGGGCTGTGGAGGAGGCAGGAATGGGGAATTATAAATTAATGGGCACACAGTTTCCACTAGGGAAGATGAAAAAAGTTCTGGAGATGGATGGTGGTGATGGTTGCACAAGTGTGAATGCACTTAATGCCTCTGGACCTAAAAATGGTCAAGTTTATATTATGTATATTTTATCACAATAAAAAAATCAATGAAAGCAAACTAAAGGTTGATGCTGAGCAGAAATCACTCTCTACCTGTTAGTTTCACTCATCAGCAGGTGACTGGGTGTGGGCCCAGGAGCCAATGAGGACCAGAGTGGTCCAGTTTATGTCTGTGTGAAACATGACAGGACATGGGGGAGCTGGGTTTGTGGCTCCAGGCAGCCTGAACAAAGCAGCTGGACGTCACAGGATGGACACAAAGCTTGGAGTGGGGAGCCCAGGTTCCTGGCCTGGCTGCCCCTCCAATGAGCTGGGTGACCCTCAGGACTTGACCTTCCCAATCTCAGAATCAGTCCCCATCCAAAATATCCACTGTAGACGAGTTCCCACGTTCCCTGAACGCTGGTGTGAGACAAATGTCTTGGAGAGCAGAAAGGCACCTTGTGAATTTCATTTGCTTGAGGCCACTTTCTGGCAGAGTGGGCGGCCCTCTGGAGAGGGTGTCCCTCACCCACATCTGCCACTTGTCTTTTGCCACAAATCTGGGTCACTGATGGGCCCCTATGGACGAAAGCTGCCAAGCTGTTTCCCTTCGAGACAACTCTGTTCTTGTGGAGGAACAAAGACCCTAGATGCAAGTGTCAAACTGGAAAATGCATCCTCAGGTTCTTTCTGATCCACAAAGCCATGGGCCCCTGAGGCCTGCCTGGCTGAGGCGAGTCCCACCTGGGGCCAATTCCGACCTAGGTGACCACTGTTCTCTATTTGAACCCACATGCTAAGTCCAGCTGGGCATGTAATGATAGAAATGATTTTGAGGCAGAAATCAAAACAAGGGCTAATGGTGGAGATCCCATTGTATCTACAGTCACCTTTGTCATTTAAAAATCTTTACTTTTTGAAGAATTTAGAAGGGCAATATGAGGGATCCTCGTGGTGACAGAAATGTCCTCTATCTCGACTGTACCAATGTCAATATTCTCATTGTGACATTGTACTATGGTTTTACAAGATGTTACCATTGGGGGAAACAGGATAAAGGGTACACTGGATTTCTTGTATTATTTCCTATAACAGTATGTGAATCTATAATTATCTCAAACTAAAGTTTAATTTTTAAAAATAAATCAAGAACTTAAAATAAAAGCTACCGGCCTTTCAGCTCATGCATAACGGAAGCAAATTCTAATGTTGTGCACGTAAATAATAGATAACCATTTTCATGGATCAGCGCCATCCTCTGTTATATAAGAAACATTTTAAAGTTAAGGGACTATGCCTTTAATGGGAAAATTTGATGTGTTTGCAACTACTGGTTGATCTTTGTGCATTTTTCAATTGCAAATTGCACTTTAAAAATGCAAACAATTATTAATATTGATTGGGACTAAAACAATATTGAATTTCAATATATTTCCAGCTTTTTTATGAATTACCCTGTGGATACATGGTGATTATGATAAAAGAGTATTTGCATGCTCAGTTGCTTTCCAGTGAGGAACCTTGAGGAGGGCTGATGTGATCCATGGATAATGAACTTCACAGGGACAAGGCTGGCACCAGAGTCCTCAGCTAGGCCCTCAAACTCAGCAGCTGGCACAGACTTTCAGGGCCACTTTCCTGTCTGGGCTTTATCCGAACCAATACTACAGAACACAGGTTAGGAACACCTGCTCAAGGCCTGGAATGAGATTGGGAAGGAGATGCTGAGATGGAGTTTGAGGGGCAAGGTGTTTATTAAGGATCAACACCTGTGAAGAGAAAAAGGCGGCAGCTGAAGTGGGCAGAAGTCAAACATGGATGCAGATCCCACCAAGCCTGGATGGGGAGCTCTGGAGCGGGTGTCACCTGTCAGAGTGTCCTGCAGCAGGCAGAGATGGCTGCACCTTCATGCCTCACCTCACTCGGTAGCTGGGTGTGGGTTGCCCAGGGAAGGGCGTGACCTCGGATGAGGCAGATCCTGAACAGCTCCAGGCTGGCTGCTGAGCACACATCCTGTGGGTGTTTCCTGGAGGGGGATTTGGGCAGCACGTCTCCAAGTCCACCACTCTGTTTTACAGATGATGCAATTAAGACCCAGAGAGACTAAATATGACCAAGGTTACACAATAAATAAACCGTCCCAGATCTGCCTGGCTCGCTTATACGTCAGACTGTCCTGACCTTCAGTTACTGAGATGAGAAGGTTTGCAAGTCTCCAGGGGAACCTGCAGAAAGTTTGCGTAAGCAGACACCTCATTTCACCTCGATCGATATCCCTGCAACACGCACGCATGCGTGTGCGTGCGCACACACGCTTACTTCTTGGCAATTATCTCATCACTAATGGAAGGTGGGGACGTGGATTATTTGGGTTAAAAGTTCCCCTGACACTCCAGCCTGGAGAGCATCGCCCCCCAGCAGAGCCGCTGGATCTTGCCAAGAGCAGCAGATGATGTGTGATGCTGCATGGCCTCCTTTTACTTTTAGAAAACACTGAGCTACTCACATTTTCCAGCTGCTCTGACATCCACAGCCACAGCAGGGAAAATTACAGGGAGGAAAAAATTGCATATTTACATCTCAAAATTGAAAGTTGGGGTATAATCTGGACAGAAAGGAGCATATGAGTAAACCCAGAGTGCCCCAGCCCCTGGCAGGGTGCAGCTGCCTCCCAGCTGCAGACTGCAGTCCACAGACTCCAGAGGAGGACAGGATGGCAAGGAGCTTTGGTTTCTTTCCAGGGAATCCCTCTCTCCGTGGCTGGCACAAGGAGGCCCCAGAGGACTTGCCTTTGTGTTTCCTGCTGCCAATAGTGCCTGGCACAGAGTAGGTGCTTGGGCAATGTGTGGTGAGCAAAGAGAGCTCCTAAAAGGAGGAAGGAGGGGAAGGGATGCTTGGACAGTAGGGCCAGCCAGGTCCTTTGAGTTGAGGTCATGTAGAGTCCAGCAGGTGTGCCCGTGTGTCTGCACAGTGCACACACACAGCCTCCTCTCTGAGAGCAGGCTGGCCTCTCTAAGTGGTCCAAGGCTGACCACCACATTCTCGACCCCCACTAGTCTGGCGTGATTTTCCCTGGAGCTCTCCTTAGAACAGGTTGTTTTCTTCCAATCTGAGGGCTCAAAGACTGAAACTATGGTAGAACAGTCAAGTCCGTTGGCCCTATTCCAGTTGCTCTGTGGATAACTGGGTGTCTCTCAGGCTCCAGGATGGGGCCAGGGCTGTGAGTGACCTGGAAGTTCTAATGAGTGGCTGTGCATGAGATAGGAGCCTGCCTCCTCCATGAGGCTCTGCCTCATATCTCCCTACAGCTGACATCCTGTGTTTCAAGTCTCCTCCACCCCACCGGCCCTCAATGCTTTTCCTCTCTTTCACCACAGGGCGTTGGAAAGCCAGAAATCTAGGCCCACCCTAACCCTCCCTCCCCTCTCCCCCTGCATCCAGCTGCAGACTCGGCCTCC
This sequence comes from Ceratotherium simum simum, assembly GCF_057802395.1. Lineage (NCBI taxonomy): Eukaryota > Metazoa > Chordata > Mammalia > Perissodactyla > Rhinocerotidae > Ceratotherium > Ceratotherium simum. Next base: position 28,396,453 of record NC_141932.1, read on the forward strand.
TGCACATGTGTCCTATCTTTTCCAGCCCCTCACAGAGGTTGATTCAGCACCAGTGGCCTGGACAGCTCCCTGCCTCCACACCAGTCCCTACCATACGTTCGCTGGCACTCCTCTGTTCAAAACTGTCTGAGGGCCCCCAGTTGCCCAATGGTCCAAGCTTAAATGTCACAGTGTGTCCCACAAGGCCTGTAAGTATCCAGTCTCTGCTGACCTCCCACTTCCAGTCTCAGCTCTCACCATTCCCTGGCGGCCCCCAGGCCAGGTGAGGCACCCCGCTGTGTGTTCCCAAAGCCCCTGGGCTCTCCTCCAACACAGCTAACAGTGAGAGGCTAGTGTAAAGAGCACCAGGCTCCGAGTGTCTGCTACTCAGCATTACATTTTCTCACTGGGAGACTTTGGGCATCATCATTTTACATCTCTGAGCTTCAGTTTTCCAACCAGTAAGTAGGTCCCTGGTGGACTGATACTGCAGGGCTATTTGTGAAGATTCCTGCTGTGATGGGCTGCTGTCCTGGGGAGGAGGAAAGAGGCTGAGGGCAGGTAGGGTGCGCTGGGTCCCAGTCCTCTCCCTGCAGGGCACATGCTCGTCCACGGTCGGCCTTGCCCTTCTTGCCAAATGCCTTTGCTGACTTCTTTGTTTATCTTGAACAACACACAAGGAGGTCTGGTTTTTCACTCCCTGAGCTGGAAGGCTCTTTTCTGCTGTCCCAAGTCCCAGATGTCTTCATCTCTCAGCTTCAAGGACACAAGCAGAAAAGGTGCTAAACCTTTATGATCCCTGGACATGGCACTCCATGGCACATCTGCCAGGCTGGAGTGACGGGCCAAGGATGTAGGCAGCACTCAGCTGACTGGGAGCATCTGAAAGCAGAATGGTGTCCACACAGGCCCCACGCTTGTGCCCTGTGCCACTCTGTCATCCAAAGGGTCACTTGAGCCCTGACTTCTTATATGGTTGCTGAAAAAAAGGAAGACACAGGTAGAAATACACATTTTTATGATGAGACCCAGAGTGGCCAATTGGTCTTTGGTGAACAACAGTTTGAAGCAGCTCATTTCCTATAATAACTGTATGACACTTTTATTATGAAAATTATTTTTAAAACAACACAGCCAGTGAGCCTCAGTAGCAGATCCAGACCTTCAGATCTTCCAATTTGGAAACCTGGATTTTTAACTTGAAATTTCCTGATTCTCAAATTGGCAAGCAATGCACATTTTAAAAATCGACTTGAGCCAATCAAAACTCATGTCCAAGCTGGATTTGGCCTGGGCTCCACCCGTTGCCACCCCTGCCATGAAAAGCATAGCCTGGATGGAGGAAAGGCATCCGACCTGTGGATTAAAAATGATGCCTAACAGTTCAAGGAATTTTGTGCAAAACCAGCTGAGGAGAGAAAAAGCCTGTGAGTCAGCTGGCGTGGAGAGAGGCTGCAGTGGCCCTGCCAGTCGGGAGCTGCTTCCTACAGCTCTGTAACGGTGGCACTCAGGCAGAAACACGGGCTTCCGGCTCAGGGCATCTCCCTCTGCCTGGAGGGCAGTCACGGCAGCTGGACAGGAGAGCAGTGGCACAGGATCCCCACCCAGCAGTGACACACACACGCACACACACACTCAGATCCACAGGCACCTGCTATGTGTTGAATTGTGTCTCCCTCAAAATTCACATGTTGGAGTCCTAACCCCCAATACCCCAGAATGTGACCTTTTTTGGAGACAGGGACATTGAAGAGGTAATTAGTTAAAACGAGCTCACACTGTAGTAGGGTGGGCCCCTAACCTAATAGAACCAGTGTTCTTATAAAAAGGGGAAATCTGGACCCAGACATACACACAGCGAGACTGCCGTGTGAGCATAAGGACAGAGATCTCCAAGCCAAGGATCGTCAAAGGCTGCCAGCAAGCCCCCAGGAGCTGGGGGAGAGGCCTGGAGCAGATGCTTCCTCACCTCGCTCAGAGGGAACCACCACTGCTGACTCCTTGATCTCAGACTTCTAGGCTCCAGGACTATGAGACAATAAATTACAGGTGTTTGAGCCCCAGTCTGTAGCATTTTCTTACAGCACCTCCAGGAAAGTAACACAGCCCTTGGGGCAGAAAGCTCAGCCCTGACCTACAAGCGGTGTCCTCGGCGGGACAGGAAGGGGCCAGGGTGTTGCCGGGAGACCAGCTCCTGCCCGGTTCCACAGGTGCCAACAACCATGTGCAGACAGCGTCAGGCCACGCATTTGAGACGAGCCCTGCGACCACCAGGATGTGTCTGGAAGTGAGTGATAGAAAAGCCAGCGTGGTGGGGATCCCGCGGCTCCACAGCGTCACCGGGACCCGCGTCCTTCTTGCGGCTCCGCTCCCCCGTCCTCGGGGCAGGTTTTACCCTCAGACGGCTCCTTCATGGTTGCGTGAAGCCTGCAGCCACAGTCCAGCCTCCAGGCATCCTGTTACATCCGGCAGGCGAGAGGGAGCCCCGTCCCAACTGGGAACAAAACTCCTGGACCCTGAGCCCATGGCACCTCCTGACACCATGTCTGAGGCTGGGGGAATGCCCTGTCCCGGTGGGCGCAGACCTGGGTTACCGGAACCAGTGGGATGGACCTGCTCTCCCTGGAACCGGGGGTGGGGAGCCGGCCCCTCCCAAACTCAGTGAGTAGGAGACGGCGGGGAGGGGTGACATTCCTTCACTCCACACAAAAGCCACGTGAACAACTATAACCCCCATGTCACAGATGAGGAAACGAGCTCAGACAGGCAGAGTAACATACCTAAGGCCACACTGCTAGTAAGCGGTGGACACAGATTTGAATTCAGGTCTTAATTCCAAAGGAAGTGCTCTCCACCACTCCCCCATTGAGTGCCAGCATTAGCCCTGCCTCATGTGACTAAGGAGGCCACGTCCCGGACACAGCCAGCACAGACCCGCATAGGTCAGCGGGTAGGTGGTCAAGGCCGCTCTGTCGCTCTCAGAAGCCCTCCCTAAGGCCACTCTGTCAGCTGCCATCCCAGCAGAGCCACATCCTGCCTGCAGCACTGGCCCACTGACCCCCCAGCAGACCAGGGCCTCAGGGAGAGACTGAGGGGCAGTGAGATAGAGGAAGGCCCTGCGAGGGCCCTCGGCTCACGTGGGAACACGTCTGTGACTGCGTGTGCCCACACGTGTGTGAACAGGCAGACATGTCTCTGTGACTCCACCTGGTGGATGGAGTGAGTGAAGGCTCGTGTATCTGTGTGCCTGCATGGGTGGACGTGTGTGCGTGCATGTGCACACGTGTGTGGGTATCTCGCAACCTCCCATCCCTCTGCCCAGTGGCCGCCAGCTGGGGCAGTCCAGCCACTCCCAGGCCATCCCCAGCTCCTGGCCACCGGGGGAGTGACCACAAGCAGCCCTCACCCCCAGCTCAGCATTGTTGCCCCCAGCCGCTGCCTGGGGTCAGGCCTCCTTCCTGGTGGAGGAGAGCAAGGCTCCCTTTTCCTCCAGGCCTGGAGAGAAGGCGGGGAGGGTGGGCTGGATGGGGGCTCAGGAGTGGCTGCCCACTGGGGCCATATGCCATTTGTGCCTCCCGCTCCACCCCCCACTCCGTCCCCTCTCCACCTCAGGGTGCGTCACTCCGGCGACCCCTGGGAATTGGAAGCTAATTTTCCATGATCATTAGTGATGGAAAGACCTCAGGTTCTGCCTTTAATTAAAGTCAGACGTGGGGCCGAGAAGCGCTACATGTAGGCATCCCCCTCTCGCTTGTAAAAGCCATATGCAAATAATTAAGCCAGGCATGGAAGCCATAATTAAAAATTTCACAAACCCGCTCATTAGCGGAGCAGCCTGCACAGAGAGGCAGGACCAAGTCCCTCCCCCTCCTGGACGGCAGCTCCCGCAGATGGTTAATTGGGGCTGGAGGAGAGGCAGGCGGCACTGAGGTGACAGCGCACCCGGCAACGAGCCAGCAGGGCTCCTGACCTCCCAGGCCAGCAGTGGTGACCTCTCACCTCTGTCTAGGAAGCTTCTAGATGGGGATCAGGGCTCCCAGAGGGAAGCAGGTGAATCCAAACATCCATCTACCCATCCATTCATCCATCCCAGGGTGAGCAGGCACCACAGTACAGGACTCCAGTCCCAAATCTCACAGCTGCCCCGGCCCCCAGCCCCCACTTGTGCAGAGCTGGGGTGCACTCACCAAAGCAGGGAGAAAGACCTCAGCTAGAGACTAGAGACCGATGCAGCTGGACATCCATGAAGCCCCTCACGGTGTGCCTGGGGGGAGGTGGGACCCTCGGACCAAGGCAGGCTCAGCAGACTTCTCTCCCAGCACTGTGTGTCCTGAGGCCCTTCCACCCCTTCCATGCACACAGATGTCCCCAGGCCTGGTGGCCACTGTGCAGAGACTGACCCACCTGAAGACAAAGCCCCAGACGGGATCCCCACTCACATCCATAAACACACTCTGTCAGCCCAGCGTCCATCTCAAGATCTGTGAGGAGGGGTGGGATGGCAGGGAAATGTCTGACCTTCCGTTCCAGACGTTCTCTGGCTCCTTTCCCTCCCCTGCCCAGGCTCGCTGGCCCAAGCCCTCAGCCCCTGTCGACAACCGGTTCACCTCAAGTCCAGAATCCATCCCGCCAGGCCAGTCACCGCAGGCGTCATCTCCACGCGCTCACTGACATTTCCAAATGAATATTCACTGGCCCCCATCACAGCCACTTGTTTTCCCTCTGGCCTGATCAATGGCACTCCTCTGAAGGAATTGTGCTCACCAGAGCCACTGACCGACGTCCAGGAACCTGCCCAGCATGTGCAGGGACGAGATGCGTCCTCCCAGCCAGGGGACCTGGATGCCGAGTAGCTACCTCGCCTGCAGACCACCAGCCTGGGCTGGGCCACATGGCCGAGACTCTCAGTCCCTCAGTGTCACAGACACAAACACAACGTGACTAAAATCAAACCCAGAAACTGGCTCGCCTTTTGAGGATTTGGGGTCTTAACGGCTGAGCTGGGAGTCCTGTCTTGCTCAGGCCAATCCCAGGGAAGTCTTCTGTCTAACGTTTTCCACCGGGTCCCTGAACTCAGCCCCCTCAGTTCTGGCCTCACCCTTCCAGGTAGCTCAGAAAACATCGTTTCTCTTTCCGCCTCTCCTCTGGCAAACAGAGGGGATGCGAGCCCGGCTGCCAAGGGTCATCAGACCCCCACCCCCAGGCGTCTGCTCTCAGAAGCTGCCCCAGGGCAGCGCTGATCCCTGCTGACTCTCCATCTCGTTTCTCCTCTGCCCCCAGCACGCTCTAACCGTCAGCTCTGCACGTCAGCTCCCTTCACTTCATTCACCCTCCAAGCCAGGCTGCCCTGATGATCAGAGCCCCTGCCCCACCTTCTCCTCCTAGCCCTCTGAAGCTGCCTAAGAACCCGCACTTTCAGCCACTGACATAAGACAGTACACAAAAATGAGGCAACATGTTCAGATGCAGAAGGGGACTCGCCTGCTTACACAAACCATCTATAAATTTTATTTATTTATTTATTTTGAGGAAGATCAGCCCTGAGCTAACATCCATGCCAATCCTCCTCTTTTTGCTGAGGAAGACCGGCTCTGAGCTAACATCTATTGCCAATCCTCCTTTTTTTCCCATTTTTTTCCCCAAAGCCCCAGCAGATAGTTGAACGTCATAGTTGCACATCCTGCTAGTTGCTGTATGTGGGACGCGGCCTCAGCATGGCTGGACAAGCGATGCGTCAGTGCGCGCCCGGGATCCGAACCCAGGCTGCCAGTAGGGGAGTGCATGCACTTAACCACTAAGCCACGGGGCCGGCCCCAAAATTTTACTTTTTGACTGTGTTTGACTCTTAAAAATTCATTATGAAATACTTCAGCTATACAAAAAATATATATATAAATAATATAAAGAACAACCCTCCTCAGCTTAAAGAATAAAACAATTACCAGGATTTGGAGTCTCCTTCGTATCCCTTCCTGCTCTCCCCACCCCCCTAGAGGTAACCACGTGTGTGGGGAGTATTTAATGAGCACCTATAACACGGCTGGCACTATTCTAGGCCATTGGGACCCATCAGTGAACACAGCAAAGATCCTGCCCTCCTAGAATTACATTCCAACCAGGAGGGACACAGTGCTATAAACATAATAAATTAGTGAATTATAAATAATGTTAGAAGGTGATAAATGCTGTGGAGGAAAGGAAAACAGAGCGGGGGGGGGTGGGATTGGGAGGGCTGGAGGCTGGAGGCAGGTCTCAAGACCTAAGTGTGTGGGAGGAGGCCTCACTGAGAAGACGACATTTGAACCATGTGGATATCTAAGGAGCAGCCTGTGCAAAGGCCCTGGGGTGAGCATTCCTAACACCCAGTGTATCCAGAGAGAAGTGAACATAAAGAAGAGTGAAAGGAGATCGGTTAGAGAAGTTATGGGGGGAGGGACAGTCATGTCGCCACTGAAAGGACTCTGAGTGACATGGGGGAAGAGGAAGGACACTACCTGACTTGAATTTCAGTGGGACCCCTCTGGCCATGTCGGTAGGCAAGGACAGAAGCAGGGAGGCCAGCGAATGAATATCCAGGTGAAAAATCTCAGCCACAACATGAAAATCCGTGGCTGCCATTCTCCTGAGAACCGGCACTTTTAGAAGAGGACTTCATTTTGAAGTTGAAAATGACGTGCGTTTTACTTGGATGCTTTGATATCAACGTGTGTCTTAGGTCCACTTGCTGGCCATGAGCTTTTCCGATGTGAGTATTCTGGATCCTGAAAAGACTGTAAGCCACTCTTCTCATCACGCCTGGCCCTCCCTGCCCGCTTTCACACCCAGAAGCTGCCTGGCACATGTGAGTGAAACGGAAATGGGACAAGGAGACACACAGTGAGGACTGGGAGGGCCCTGGAGTTGCCAGGCTGCCAGTGGCCAAAGCCCGGCTCCATCACTCACCAGATGTGTCACTCTGGGCGAGTTACTTAAGCTCTTTGTGCCTCAGTTTTCCCATCTGCAAAATGGGGGTGATAATGGCCACCTTGCAAGGTTATAACTGGGCGATGAGAGCGATGCTCCTGGAGCAGCGCGTGGCACACAGGGAGTGCTCAATCGTGTCAGCGACCGCTTCCGGGAAGACGAACGGAGCTCCCCAAGTGTTGCTCTCTCAGGCACGTCTGTCAACCTGCAGCTGGAGAAACAACCCCCTCTCGAGTATCAGCTAGCAAAGCCTGAATGCCGGCAAGACACAGGAGCTGTGGAAGCTTCCATCCAGGGTCTCGAGGAAATGCCTCATGAGCTCAGGCACAGGGGGTCCCACAGAAAAATGTGACACTCCTGGAAGGGCTTCCAGGAAACTGGCCCTCAGGCACTTCATCAAGGAGGCAAATGAGCAGCCCTCCTGGGCACCACGCCTCTGCAGCCAGCGCAGGCCTTGGGCCACCACTGCCGGCGCGTGTCACGACGAGGAGTCGGGTTGGCATCTATTTTGAAGTTCCGTGTTCGCAAAACGACTTCAATCATGTTGGCTGAGTACACCAAGCACATCAGAATGATCTGTTTTACAAGTTTAATGCAGTTGGTCTTTTCCTTGATGATTATAAATATGGTAACTTCTAGCTTCACCAAGCACCTGTGACAACTTCAGTTCAGACCAAGAGAACCCCGTACACAATGTGAAGTCACCGGCACTCAAACCTTCACAGAATTAGGAAAATAGCGTGGCATCCAATGCATTGGGTTTGTGGGTGTTTTGGGTTTTTTTCTTTTTTTACATAATTAATTACTTTGCTAGCTAGGTTGAATTCTTCTAAAAAAATTGGCAAAATGTTAGAAGCTAAAGCTTGGCAGAGAGTGATGGAGTATATTCTGAAAATATTTGCAGGGTTTTCCCTTGTATTCACACACACAGACACACACACACACACACACACACACACACACACACAGTCGTCGTCTTGAATTTGGCATTGCAAGAATACCCATAATGGAAGGCTAATATTATTTTCCAATTCAGCTCATTTACTTCGAAGAAATTTGACTCCGGTTCAGAGACATAATCAATTCTATTGGTAATCTCCAAGGCTCGGGAAAACAGCATTTCCTCTCCAATCGCCTCTTTAGTGTCACACATACCTATGTCGTTGTGCGTGGTTTTCTTTATCATCCATTCATCACAACTAATAGCCAAATAATAGATTTGACCTTTTGCAAAACTTTTAGCCTCCCATCCTCACTAAGTCGCTAGTTTGGCCTTTGCAATGAATTCCTCCGGGCTGTGTTCTCGGTTTCTTCGCAAGGCAAGGTCTGACTGCCCTCAACGCAGGTTTCATGGGAGTTTCCAATAAGGTGACAATCTGTATCCTTTAGGATTGCAAGGGTTTTGTACAGATGGGTGACACGCATTTCAGATCCTGATGATGTGGACCACTGTTAGTTTCCTTCATGTGAAGCAGAGAATGACGTTTTGCAGGAAAAATAAAACCCACAGGTTTTAGAATAAATTTCAAGTCATCTTGCTCCAACATTAAGGTAAGAGGGTGGCTTGGCATCACTGCCCAGAATTTGCCAACACCTCAAGGAAGGTGCCCCATCTTTGCAATAGACAGATGATCTGAGCCTCAAGTATCCTCCTCACCTACCCCAAAAGGGACAAAGAAAGAAAAACAAGAGTCCTGATGCCCACGTTTGGTTTGCAGACGGCAACGCGACCTCCACAGCCAGCAGCCAGAGGGCAGTGGGGCAGACCGGGCAGCCCTTCATGCCCGGGCTCCACGAAGCAGGAATGTGTCTGTGGGTTTCTTTAGCACAAAAAGTCATGAGCACAGTGCACTGGCTCCTGTGGTGATGGAAATGATCCTACTTTGATTTTCAGAATGTAGTGTTAGGACCAACTCCGACTCTTGGAAAGGAGAAAACTGAAGATATAACAGGCTAACAGTCCCTTTTTTTTGTGCTACTCTGTAGTAAATACAAAAATCAAACTTTTCCTCAAAGCACATCCTCGCCTTAAAATAGAAAACGCTTATGTTTATGATATGCCATGGGAACCACAGTACACATGGCAACATAAACACACAGTGACAGTTCACAATGGACCCAACACGGATGTCATGGAGCAAAATCTCAAAACCTCTTTCGTTTGAAATTCTGCAAAGCCCCACCCACCGGGAAAATTGTGAAAAGCTTTACTTTTTATAGTTTGATTGTAAAAATATAATTTTATACTTTGAACCCTCTCCTCTCCAAAATCTCTCCAATTATGAAATATTCTTTTTCAAGTCGTACAAATCCTCCTCTCCTCCCACCTCCAGAGACTGACACACCTGCCTTAGGTTCACCTGATCTGTCCCTCCACCCCCCAGCTCCGTGGAGAAGTGCTGCTGTCGACCACCACCTCTGTGGAAGGAGGTGACGATGCCACTTGTTTTTCCAAACCCTAATTACTCAGAGGCTTTCCTTTCCTCCACACAAAGCCACAGCACCTCTTCCCATTTCAGATATCTTGGTTGGGACCAAGCCCCAACATCCAACATGGCGGAGGGTGGAACTCCCCGAGGCTGTGCCTTCTCCCAGCCCTGTGATGAAGAAGGGCAGTGAAGGCTCTCGAAAAGAAGACAGGGTTTTAAGCAGCACGCCCAGCATGGAAAACCCAGGGTCTCCGAGCTATAAGCCTCCATCCCCTGGCAACAATCACTCAGATGCAATTTAGTTAATTCCCTTCCACACCATCTCAGCATTCACGCAGCCTGCCCGCACACAGCAGCAGAGGGGGCAGAGTCTTGGGCCTGAAGGGACCTCAGAATCATCCTTTCTCATGCAGAGACAATTGAAAACCCAGCATCAGATTTGCTCCCTGACACGTGCAGGGTCATGGCCACTCTCATTCTTTCCCCCAGGCCCTGTTGTTTTAGGATGATATGAAGTGACTCTAAAAATGGCCAATATTTCTCCCCCGACACGAGGACATAAATCACTACATCTTCGGTGCTTTCTTTGTAGTATCGATTCTTCTGCGAACGAAGGCAGATGGTTCCGATATGACATCATCTAATATTCCCCCAGCCTGATTTATAGATTTCTTTGTGCATTACCTGAACATAAACCAGGCTTGCATTATTTCCTGCACACTTGTCAAATTAAGCTAAGATATTCTTGTTGACCTTTAAACCTAAAGAATTAAATGTGTCTGAGACATTTTCCAGCCTGCATTAAAATGAGCCGGGCCCTCAGATGCCAATTAAGAGGATGTAATTATGAAGGGGATCGTCATCTGTGCTTCGGGTAATGATTTAATTTTAGTTTTAATGCGTTCACTCAATGGAGGAAAAGAAAATAAGCTGGTTACGAATAATCTTGCGAAAGAGATGAGAACAATTTGGCAGCATTTGTTCCTTAATTTACCAAAACGGGAAGGAGCTGGGGGAGCTTGGCACCCCGGCCTTCCAGAAGGAAGGAACACTTCTCGAAAGGTGCAGAAAGAAGCGGCGGTGGCAAGAACCAAAATAGAGACGAGGCGGAGGCCGTTGCTGAGATGTTACCAAACAGAGCCGACGCCGCCCGCCAGGCTGCGCGCGGGTGTGAAGCGGGCCTAACTCCCAGCAGGGGAGGAGATTCCGCTTGGGCGCCGCATTAAGGCTTTCTCCCACGTTGTTTCTCCCACTGCCCTTCCCACAGCCAGGCCCAGGCCCAGGTGACATCCACACAGGCCGGCCATTGTCTGCCCGGACACGGACAAAATGAACGTACCCTTCACCCTCCTTCCACGAAACCCTTTCTTCAAGGAGAAACGATGTTGGCTGCACCCACGTGGGCTAGCCTCGGTATGTCCAAACCTAGGCGTGTGCACCGCGCACGCACACACACTCACACACACCTGTGACCACTTAGGCTCTGGCTCACGAGACTGGCTTTGGCACCCCTGAGGTCTCTTTCAGAAAAATACCCACTCAACAGCCAACCTTTAATTGAACCCATCCCCAAAGCTCCCTAGGATAACAAAAGGCATCCCACTGATAACGCCCAGCTGCCTGTTAAAACATTCTACTCCATCCTGCCTGGATAAGTCTCATGTGTGCCCAGCAGCCATCCCCGTCCCTCTCCTCCCTCTCTCCAAACACCCCCATTCCCTTCTCCCCTCACACCCAGCCTCCAGGCTCCCCGCCTGCCCGGCCCCTCTCACCTTCCACTCCCCTCTCTCTGCTGTGATAACTCTGCTCTCCCCTGGGTAACCCTGTCCCCTCTTCCTTCCTGGACCAGTGTGAGTTGCCTTCCTTCTTCTTGTTACCCTGACTACATACACAGAGGCCTGGGAAACGCCAGGCAGACAGAATTCTCCTCATGAGGCTGGGAGGAGGGGACGCTCGGGTCCTCGTCTGTTAGTGATTGTTTCCCTGCCACACCCATCTGCAGGTGTCCACACGTGTATGTGCACATGCACACACACATCTGCTTATTCAGCGTGGAGGACAGGAAACACACTCCCTGGGGGTCCCCTGACCCTCCCGGTCATGTGGGGCTTGAGGTGCTCAGTCCCAGACACAAGTGTTCCATCTCCAGCCACGTGTCTTATTCATGTTGCCTACATAGCCAGGCACTAATGGGTCCTTCCTGTCCTCAGCCCCCTGATGCAGGAAGAAGCTGGGTGAGGCAGAGCGGTTCTCACACCCCACCCAGGAGGCCCGAGGCTGGCCCCAGGAGAGGCCCAGCTCTCAGCATCCAGCTGCAGGGATCCACTAGCCTCTTCCCAAACCTGAAGATGCTCCTCATCTGCCCGAAGTCTGGCCCCGTCTACCACCTTCCCAGGGCTGGGCAGGCCCCTCGGAGCCCTGTTCACATTACCAAGGCTTACTGAGCGCCAAGCGTGTGCCAGCTCAGGCCCCTCACAGACTTGCATGGGATCAGAGAACCGCCAGAGCATCCCACAGAGGGCCTGCTCCCCCAGAGCCACAGAGGACGTGGTGCTCACCGGGTCTTTCTCCCGGGTTCCGGCGGCCCATCTCACCTTGGTCCACCTGGAAGAGGCTGCAGGGCAGTGCTAGAGCAAAGCAATGCTTTTTTTTGTTTTTCAGTTTTGCAGATCCTCAAACAATCTTTTCAACACTGATTAAATTTCTAAAATTTGCCATTTGCCATTTGTCTCTATTTTCACATCCCTCCCGTGTCTTAATGATCAATTAAATCTCTAGGGGTCAGCCAACTACAGCTCACAGGCCAAAACCTACGGGCCACCTGTCTCTATAAATGTGGTTTTACTGGGACACAGTCACGCCCGTTCGTTCTTGTATCATCTCCGGCTGCTTCACATTCCGATGGCAGAGGGGAGCAGTCCAAGCAGAGTCCTTTTGGGCCACAAAGTCTCAAATATTTACTATCTGGCCCTTTAAGAAAAAGTTTGCTGTCCTTTGACCTAAACTACAAATATAATTTACTTATAAATCATCAGTCGCATAACCTTTTGGGATGTCCAATAAACTTTGGATAAGCCATTCAACACTGTGACTCACAGAAATGAAAATGAAAATCCCAGAAGTCTGGGTAAGTCATGTAGATTCCCAACTCTAAATCCACACATCTCTTTAAAGCAAAGACCCCTCTGAGCCACAATCCAGTCCACTCCACACTGGGATAATCTGGTGTAACTCCTTCCAGACTTCTTTCTAGATATGTACTTACAAGTATGTAAATAGCTAATATATAGTTGTGGCTTTTTTGCATGTATTTTTTTAGCCATAAATGGTATATATGTACATATTGCTCACAGTTTCTTTTTTCACTTAACAATACGTCTTGGCCACGTTTCCCAGGCAGTACACACAGACCTGTTGCCAGTGCCGTTGGGTCAATTCTGACTCCTAGCGACCCTGTGTACAGCAGAGGGGACCCCTGCCCGGTCTTTTTGCACCATCCTCTCACCTTCCAGAGCTCTATCAGACAACGCTCTGCTGCTACTCATAGGGTTGTCATGGCCAATTTTTTCAGAAGTGCGTGGCCAGGTCCTTCCTCCTGGTCTGTCTTAGTCTGGAAGCTCCGCTGAAACCTGTCCACCATGGGTGACCCTGCTGGTATTTGAAATCCCACATAGCTTTCAGCATCACAGCAACATACAGCTGGCACAGTATGACAACCAACAGACGGGTGGTGTGGTTCCCTGACCGGGAAACAAACCTGGGCAAGGTGGTGAGAGCGCCGAATCTTAACCACTAGACCACCAGGTCTGGCTACACACAGATCTACCTCATGCTTTTTAACTGTCCAGAATATTCCAAGGTGTGGGTGTTGTCAAGTCTGATCTCAGTGCACACAAACATCTGGAGTGGCTGCTCTCCTTCCTCCCAGGAAAGAGGATCCAATGTCCACAAGTCACCTGGGAAAGCGACCTTCCAGCGGATGGACCGCAGGCGCCTGGCACACGCTCCATCTATTTGAAGACACCCCCACCCCGGGAGTCCCTGCGTCCTCGTCTTCAAGAAGCACCCTGTCAAGGAGTCTTTGCACGACCCTCAGCCTCTCCTGGCAGATCCCTAAGATCCGTGATTCCAAATACCCCGTTCAAAGAAGCTATGTGAGAGGACGATCACTGTGAATTTAAACGGCTTTCTCAGAAGCTTGACTTTTAAAAAAGGAAGATGAATTTGGCCCTTGCAAATAAAAAACAGATTGAGAAGCTGAGCTTCGTGGAGTGACTTAAACAGGCATTCAGAGCTGGCACCCGCTGGGAACAGTGCGGCAAAGGCGGGCGCTCAGAACAGGCAGAGCCCGGAGCTCGGCTCAAGAGCACTCCTCCCCCCACCTTTTCATCTCCTGCTCTTCTCCCCGCCTTCACCGTCTCCTCCACTTCCACCTCATCTCTTTGTTCCACAAGCCCTCACTGATTGCTGCACCTACTGTGTGCCAGCCTGTGCATACCACCCAGCCCGAAGCAAGGGGCCATGGTAGGCAGCCCTGGTCTGGGCAGAAGAAGATCCCTGTGCCTAGGAAGTATGAGGTGAGAACTGAAGGAGGGGCGGGGGCAGGTGAGGGATGGGGGAGGGCATTTCCAGGCCAGGAGCTGGTGGGAGGGGCATGACCCACTCTGGCTGTGGTGGGGAACAGATCTGTGCCAGGCAGCTGCTCCGCCCACACACTCCACCCACCCGGGGGCAGCCTGAGTGGCACTGGGTCAACATCCAGCCAAAGGAGCAGGGGTCCCACCTGTGCCTGGGGCAGGGGCTGTGCGGGCTGCGGGGCAGAACGTGGCTGGGCAGTGGGCATTGCCTCTCTCCTGATGGTCCAGCTGTGGGAGGCCAGACGGCCCCCCGTGCAAAGGCTCCATGGACCCTCCCTTAGGGAAAGAGAGGGGGCTCCAGGGGTGCTAAACTCTGCTTCAGCTGAAATTCACAAGGGGGCCAGGAGTGGAGGACCTGGGTGAAAATCCCACTGGATCCTGACTGGCTGGATGAGCACTCACATGGGGCTTAACCTCAGTTGTTCCCCATTAGCAGTTCTCAGGGCTTTGTTGTGAGAACTTAATGGGATCACACAGTAATGCACCCAATCCAGTGCTGGGCCCGCTGGAGGTGTTCCGCAGACATCCACTGCTGGCCATGCGCTACATCCACCAGCAGAGCGAGTTCCCAGGCCCTGTTGACAAGCAGGGGAGCAGAGGAACCTCCCTCCTGGAACAAGCCCAGGCTGCTAGCCCCACACAGCTTCTGTGCCCCCACGCAGAGGCCAGGGGTGCTAGAAACCTCCTTCCTGCCATGACCGCAGTAGAAATGGATAATGTTCACCTGGACACACGGAGAGGCTGGAGCTGAGAAAGAGCTGTCTTGCTGGAAAAAGCAGCTGTCAGAAGGAAAAGGACTTCTGTGGTAAGGATGGCAACAAGCACCCTTTGCCTAATTCCTTTCCCTCCCAATTTCCATGGAAAAGATCAAATCAACGTAAACGTTGGAGCTGGGGGGCGCCTGTATCTACGGAGGAAAGCTGCTGGGGCACAACAGCAAACGAGGCACCGCCAGGAGTTCCTGCACACCCCAGAGCAGAGGGCACAGGACAGACGGCGATGGGGCAGCCACTCGGAGGTTGGGGCGCCTGGTAGAGGCGAAGGGCCCACAAAGGAGGTTCATGAAGGCTTCAGGGGGCCGCCAGGGGTCAGCCCCATGGAATGACCTCCACAGACAGGCACCAATACATCTCACAATGTAGCTTCAGGGTGTATAAAGCAAACAATTAGGGCCAAGGAGGCTTGACAAATCCCCGGTCATAAAGGTTTTAACACTTTTTAAATGAACAAATTATGCAAACAAAACGAAGTTAGAATATTAAATATTTGGCTAATAAAAATCTGGTGCTCCCTCTCACACCTTTGTGTTCAGCAAACAGAATACAGTTTTCTCAATCATTCATAGAATATTTAGAAAAATGGGCTGACATTAGACTACAGAAAAAAAAATCTCAATAGAAGTTGTTCCCTAAAGACAATGCAATAAAAACAGAATCTAACAAAAAAGAGAGAGATTAAAATGTTGGCTACAGCATTGTTTTTAATAGAAAAGGGGTAGAAAAAATATAAATTCCCATTAGTAGAAGAATGTTTAATTAAATTTTAATCCATCCAAGTTCTAGAATCCCAAGCAATTGTTGAAAAGAATCACCCCATTCATCTGATACAGAGCTCCAGAAGAAGAGAATGGGGTACTGGTAGAAAAAGCCATAAATCAAGGGGTTAATGGCTGAGAATGTTCCAGAAGTGGAGAAACACATGATTTCTTATGCTGAAAATGTACAGAGACTGCTAAAAGGGTAAAAATAAATAAATTCATCCATCTTGGTAAAACTTCAGAATACCAAAAAAGGAAAAAGAAAAATCTTCAAGTTTACCAGAAAGAAAAGACAGATCATCTATCAACAGTTAGACCAACAGCAGACATCTTAGCATCAAGAGATGCCCAGAAGAGAACCGAAGAATACCATATTTTTGTGAGTGCCTTAGGACAATAAAGGTCATTCTATTCAATTCTTCAAGAATGAAGGCAAAATAAAGACATTGTCAGACATTCAAAGCTGAGGGTTTGCCACCTAAAATGAAAGCTTAACTAAAGGATACATTTCTGCAAGAAAAATGAGCAGAATTTAAAAAACACAAACACTGGTATAATTTGTCAGCAAATTTAATTAACTATTGACTCTAAATATTAATAACACTTTTTTTGTATTAAGGTAGAAAAAATATGTCAACTATAACAAGAAGGAAGATGGAGGCAGAGAGTGTTTGGTGAGTGGTTCCCTTGTGCAAAGATCCTTGATCACTTTGGAGAATGAAAGAGACAATAACTTTAGACTTGCCAAAAAATATGTAGTTAAATATGTATGTTAACATTTTAAGGGTACTCAATTAAATGACAGAAAAAAATCCATACTTTTCAAATCAACAGAAGAAAAAAAAAAGAAAATTGTATCGGTTGGACTGAGCATAAGAAAGGAGAGTTAAGAAGCCACAAATGAGGTAATAGAAATAAGTCTAAAATATTAGTGATGGCAATAAATACTAAAGTATTAAGCCCATCTAACATTTAGTGATGCTATGCCAAGCCACGGTCTAAGAATTTTGCGTGTATTTGATCCTCAAAACAAGGCATAAGCTAAGTACTGTTATTATCACATTTTATAGATGGGGTAACTAAGGCTCCAGAAGGTTAAGGAATGTGTGCAAGTGACCGCAGCTGGTAGAGAGCAGAGCCGGGATACAGACCCGAGCATCTGGGTTCCCATCCCGTGCACTTCCTCACGTTCTCCGTACTTTCTGAAACAGGTGCTTAGACATGCAGAGAGCCTACTGCTTGCCAGATGAAGACCACCCATCTTGGTGGAAAACCCTTTAAAAAGCAACACAGAAAGGCTGGAAATAAGTGGATGGAAAGTATTAACAAGGAAAGCTGACATTGTGCTATTATTATCAGAGAAAATCGAATTTAAGGCAAAAAAAAGGAATTAATGGAGGTAAGGAGTGGCCCGACCATAACAAGAAAAATAACAATCTAAAAAAGAAGGTGAACAATTAGGAACTTGTAGGCATCTAACAACAGAACCTCAAAATATAGAAAGCAAAACATGGCAATCATGAGGAAAATTCACAAATCCACCATTAGAGTGAAAGATCTTAACAGATCTCACTCAGAAATGGAAAGATCAGCCAATAAAAAAAAGTTAGCAAGGATATAGAAAATTTGAAAAGCACAGTTTCAAGATTGATTTTAAATATGCATGTGTGTGGGTGTATGCATATATGGAATGTACAGAAATATATATGTGTGTGTGTGTGTGTATATAAATTCCTATAGCTAGCAAATAGAAAAGATACATTATTTTCAAGTACATGTAAAACATTTACAAAAACTGACCACATACCAGGTTACAATCTATTGCGAGGAACTAATGTAATACAGATCACATTCTCTGACCTTAATATACTTAAATTTAAAATGAATGAGGGCCGGCCCCGTGGCTTAGCGGTTAAGTGCGTGCTCTCCGCTGCTGGCGGCCCGGGTTCGGATCCCGGGTACGCACCGAGGCACCACTCCTCCAGCCATGCTGAGGCCGCATCCCACATACAGCAACTAGAAGGATGTGCAGCTATGACAGACAACTATGTACTGGGGCTTTGGGGGAAAAATAAATAAATAAAATCTTTAAAAAAAAAAAATAAATAAATAAAATGAATGATAAACTCCATATTTCACATATTCTAGGATGCACTTTTTCCCCATCATCTCTGAAACCAAGATACATCTTACAATTGATGGGATGTTACAGTTTAACTAGCAGTGGATTTTTTCTTCTTTCTCAGTGGTACATAAAATAATGGTGTGCATTACAATCAGCATCGTTGTAGATTTCATGAAAATATGGTAGTTCTTAAAAAACGTACAGGATATAGTACTATCTAACTAGAAATTAGTAACAAAAGAAAAAATAAAAAGCTTTAAAATGCTGAATAGCTCTCTTGTATCAAAGAGGAAATAAAAATACCAATTTTAGACTATGAAAAATTATGCTAACGACAACTTATACACACCCAAACTTACGGAATGTGGCCAGAACTGTACTCAGAGGAAATTTTATCACTTTAAGTGTTTTATCCTTAAAGAAAAAAGATAATAAATGACCGGGACATTCAACTTAAAAATTAGAAAAAGAGGCGAGATAATTAACCTTAAAAAGGGTTAAAGATAGGGGCTGGCCTGGTGGCATAGGGGTTAAGTTAGGCACTCCACTTTGGTGGCGTGAGGTTCACAGGCCCAGATCCCGGGCATGGACCTATGCACCACTCATCAAGCTATGCTGTGGCAGGTGTCCCACATATAAAATAGAGGAAGATGGGCACAGATGTTAGCTCAGGGCTAATCTTCCTCACCAATAATAAAAAAATAAAAATAAAAAAGAGTTAAAGACGAAAGAAAGTGCTGATTTTTAAGAGTTCAATAGTAGGATAAGCAAATAAATTCAACAGCTGTTTCTTAGAAAAGGTCAATAAAATATACAAATCTCTGGTAAATTCTAATCAGGAAAAGGAAGAGAGAAAAACAACATTCATGAGAAAGATATAACAAGAGAGGCAAAAAAATTATTAAAATTTAAGAATACCATGTGGAATTCTATGCTAATAAATTTTAAAATCTTGATTAAATGTATGATAGTCTAGGGAAGGCAAAGTTATACAAAGGGATTTGAGCAGTAGAAAAGCTGAGTGGAACATGAGTGTGAAAAACAGCCCCCCACCCCCAGAGGCGTTGTCCTCAGACAGATTTCACTGGAAAATTTCAAACCTTCAAGGAACAGAAATTTTCTACGCTATTTAAAATGTTCCAGAGGATAAAGAAAGGAGAAAAACTTCCTAATTAATTTTATGAATAACACATAACACTGGTACCAAAACCTGCCAAAGATGAAACAAAAATAAAATCACAGACTAATCTTGCTTGCCACTCTAGATGTAAAAATCCTAAATAAAAGATCACGGCAGACACACAGCCCCCACCATCACCACCCCCAGCCCCAAATGCATGGAAATGCTGGATAAAATATAATATAAAATAATTAAATACATAATGGAGCCTGAAAGAAAGAGAAGAAAAGGAAATCCTTAGGTGCAAAAAATGAAAAGCTGTGAGAGCTGGAGGGATAAACTGTCAACTGGTGCCCCAGAGGCCCAGAACGACAGATGGCAGAGCCCAGAGGCCAGAGCCAGGGGCATAGTGCCCCTGGGGGCAGGAGACACAGACTGGGCTCTCATCTCTCATAAGATAGGGAGCTGAGACTGAGCTCATCACAGAGCTCCGGCTCTAGAGGGGATCCCATCTAAGTGAACCAGGGGCTGGAACACTCAACCCTTGTCTGGGGAAATACCAAAAACTCTCAGAGGGATGGGCAGTTTCCAGGAAGAAGGGAAATCTCAAGCCTGCACCACGGCGGTGTAGTCCAAATTTACACCACGTATATGGAAATAATGGGGAAAATGCATCCCAAATGATGCATTCATGGGAGCTCCCAGCAGAAACAATTTTTGAAATGTTCTGAAGCAACACTTTTACAACCCAGGAAGCATAGGGCTACTATTTCAAAAAAAAATCACCAATCTTAAATTAGTTTGGATAACTTTTGCTTCTCTAGAATATCATATAGACATTATAATCCACTCAAGGAAATGATTCACCCAGAGGGAAAATCAGCTGATCAACAAACAGAAGGACTAGTGTTCCATGAACCTGTGATAAGGAAAAACCCTGAAAAGATAACATAATTATGTTTGAAATTATTGAGTGAAAGAAAGACTAAAAACAATGAAAAGAAACTACAAAAACAAGCATGTAGATTCGAAAGATCTCCATAGAATTTCTAGAAATAAAAAAAAATAGTGATTGAAATTAAAAACATAGTACAAGAGTTTAATAACAGATTCATTAGTAAACCGGGACATGTAGTGATCCAGAAGATAAATCTGCCATAATCACCCAGAATCATACATGGAAAATATGAGACTGAGGTTACAAGGAAGAGAAGAGAATGAGACGGTCCAAAATAATACTAATAATCATGGACACTCTGGCAGAAATGCAACCCAGGGACTGAAACAGGGTCAGATCTTTCCAGAAAATGTATAATAATGATCTTCAGGCAAACATGTTAGTGTCAGGGTAGGGTCTCTGGAGCATTCCAGGGAAAACAAATCACTAAGACTCACAGAGAGCTGACCATGTACCAGGAGCTATTTTAAGCACTTCACTCATATTAACTCATTTAATTATCACAACAACCAAAGAGTTTGGTAATATTATTATGCCCAGTTTATAGATGAGAAAACTGAGAAACAGCGAATTTAAGTCATTTTCCTCAGCTACTAAGCATTGAAGTGGAGTCAAAGCCATGTAGCTATCTGCAGAGTCCCTGTTCTTAACCACCAGGCTGTACTGTCCCTTATATGTGTGGCCAGCATTTCAAAGGCTAATATCAAGAATAAAGGAAAGGAACTATTTGAAGAGATGATGACTGAAAATTTTTCAGAACTTAAGAAAGCTGTAAGATTGAATAAATAAGTGCTTAACTTCCAAGCAGGAGAAATAAAATTATATACCTAGATATATCTGAGCAAAGCTGAGGAAAACCAAAACAAAGAGAAAATCACAAAAACAACTAGAGAGAAAGATACTATCCACAGAGGATTAACAGACTAACTCCGGGCTTCTCTGAGGAATAGTGGGAACCAGAAAACAATGGGATAGGTCTTCAAAGGGCTAAAGGAAAATAGCTCACATCCCAGAATTCTACACTCAGCTCAACCATTAAGAGCAAAAGCAAATTTAAGTGAACCAAGTCCAGGAGACTTTACACAGGTCTTCCCTAAAAGAACTACTAAAAGGTTACGTGAGGGGCCAGCCCATGCCCTAGTGGTTAAGTGCACGCGCTCCACTGCTGGCGGCCGGGGTTCAGATCCTGAGCCCACACGGAGGCACCACTTGTCAGGCCATGCTGTGGCAGTGTCCCATATAAAATGGAGGAAGATGGGCACAGATGTTATCCCAGGGCCAGTCTTCCTCAGCAAAAAGAGGAGGATTGGCATGGATGTTAGCTCAGGGCTGATCTTCCTCACAAAAAAAAAAAAAAAAAAGGTTATGTGAGGCAGCTGCAAACAGAACCCAGAGAGAAGAAGCGGGATGCAATAAGCAAGGGTGAGCAAAAAAGTTGGTAAACAGCTATAAATCTAAATAATCATTAATTGTAAATAATAATAATGGTAATGATAAAAATTGGGGAGCTTGTTAACAATACAGTGCTAAAATTAGACAAAAGATATGAGATAGGAATATAATCAGAATGAAAGTGTTCTACAATCACTGTGTTGTTTTGGAGGAAGGTAGAAATTTTTATTTAATTTATACTGTGTTAAGCCAAGTACACATATTAAAAATGTAAAGGTAATCACTGAAAACTAAAAAAATAGAATGTATAACTTCCAAATCAGGAGAGGGAACAAAAAAGGAAACAAAAATACAATCAATCCTTTAGAAAGCAGAAAAGATAAAAAAATGAAAAAGTGAAGAAAGTAGAAAAAACAAAATAAAACAGAAAAAAGAATGCAAATACACCAGTAACCATGAAAAAAAAAATTAAACTTGCTATGAGAGACAATTCCAAAACACGACACAGAACGTTGAAAGTCAAGAGATATATCATATAAATAACAAAGAAAAAGTTATTTCCACAATAGTAATATAAGGCAAAATAGAATTTAAGGCAAAAAAGCACCAAGGGGGATTAAAAGAGTTGTTACACAAAGAAAAAAGGAGTAATTCAATAGGAAGATATAACGATCTTGAACCTGTTGCACCTAATAATACAGTTTTTTAAAAAATATAGAGTGAAAGTTAATCAAATTATAAAGAAAAATCAACAAAGTCATAACCATAACTAGGGAGACTTTAACACATCTCACTGTGAAATCAATAAATTAAGCAGCCAAAAAAAGTAACGATATAGAAGTTACAAACAATACAATTAACAATATTGAGCTAAAGAATGTATGTAGATATAGATATAGAATTCTGCACCCAACAATTAGAGGGTATGTATTATTTCAAACATAATGGAACAGAAATGACCATATACTAACTGAGATACAAAGCAATTCTCAACTAAAATTAAAGAATCAATAGCATGCAAACCACAGTCTCTGACTACAATGCAATAAAATTGGAAAGCAGAGCAGAAAAATATGCTCTTGAAACGTTTAAGAGTCTAAATAATTCATGAGTCAACAAATCACAATGGAAATTATAAAACTTCTGGCTATTGAACAAACAGTATAATAAAATAATTATGTATCCCAACAAATTAAGATTAATCCAGAAACACATTACAGAATGGCTCAATATTAGAATACCTATTAATATAATTTATTGCATCAATAGGTCAGAGGAGAAAAACCATATTTAACTCTACAGACAGATTAAATACATTTGGGGGAGGGTGGAAAGTCCTTGATCATTTATAAACACTAGTAATATGGGATACTTTGTTTTTAAGTTCTAAAAATCTTATCCCATAGACAGCATCATGATTAATGGTGAAACATTAAAGTCAGGAATGGAACAAGCAAAGCCCACTACTATTTAATATTGTCCTGGGAACACTCGCCAATTCAATTATAAAGGAAAATTAAACAAAAAACATAAATAAAAAGCAGAAAGGAGTAAATCTTTATGACCTTGGGTTAGGCAAGGTCTTTTCAGACACAATACCAAGGCACAAGCAACAAAAGAAACAAATAGATAAATTGGAGTTCATCAAAATTAAAAACTTTTGTGCTGCAAATGATGCTATCAAGAAAGTGATGACAACCCACAGAATAAGATAAAATATTTGCATATCTGATAAGGATCTTGTATCCAGAATATATAAGAACTCATACGACTCAATAATAAAAAATAATAATTTATGGGCAAAGGATCTGAATAGACATTTTCCAAAGATGTACAAATGACCAATAAGCACATGAAAAGCGGCTCATCATCATCAATCATTAGGGAAATGCAAATCAAAACGACAATGAAATCAAATACTAAATGCAAATCTAATACAACTTCACACCCCTAGGATGGCTATAATCAAAAGAGCAGACAGGAACAAGTATTGGCAAGGAGGTGGAGAAGTGAGAACACTAACACATGGCTGGTGGGAGTGTAAAATGGTGCAGCCATTTGGGAAAACAGTCTGGTAGTTCCTCAAAAGGTTGAGCATTGAGTTACCAAATGACTCAGCATTTCCACTCCTCTATATATACCCAAAGAAATGAAAACATAACGTTCACACAAAAACTTGTACATGAATGTGTACATTGCAGCTTCATTAATAATACTGAAAGGTGGCAACAACCCAAATGCGCATCAGTTGATGAAAGGATAAAACAATAAATGTGGTATATATATTATGATGGAATATTATTCAGCCATAAACAGGAATGAAGTACCACAATATGGATAAACCCTGAAACTATTATGCTAGGTGAAAAAAAAGCCAAAAAAAAAAAAAAACAAGACCATGTATTATATGATTCAACTTATATGAACTGTCCAGAATAGGCAGATTTATAGAGACAGAGAGTAGATTAGTGGTTGCCTAGGACTGGGGAGATATAAAGGGGCAGTGATGCTAGTATGTACAGGGTTTCTTTCTGGGGTCATGAAAATGTTCTGGAATTGTGCTGACGGTTGCACAACTCTCTGAACATACTGAAAACCACTGAATTGTACGCCTTAAATAGGTGAATGGTATGGTATGTGATTATATCTCAATAAAGCTCTGTGTGTGTGTGTGTGTGTGTGTGTGACACAGAGAGAGATGGGGGGACTTCCAGATTCCATGTTTGCACCCGCTATTCTGTCTTCTCAGCTCTTACCAGGGCTAATGTGTCTGTGCTCCTAGAGCCAATCCCTCCACTTCCACCAGCTCCAATGCTCTCTTACCTTCTCAGGGACTTGGCTCCAGGACTTCTCTCCTCTCCTACCTATAGAATTTTCCACATTCTACTGGATCATTCCCATCATCATAAAAATATGCTATTATTTCTCCCATCCTAAAAACAAAAACCCTCTTAACCCCTCTGCCCTCAGCAGGTACCTTTCCATTTCTTTGCTCTCCTTTGCAGCAAAACATGAGTCACTCATGCTGACAATCTCATCCCTTCCCATTCTCTCAGAGACCCACTTAAATCAGAACGTTGTTGCCCTCCTTCCACCAAAGCCACACTTGCTAGGGCGCATTGCTGAACCCATTGGTCAATCCTTGGTCCTCATCTTACCTGACCTGCCACCAGCATCTGACACAAGTGACCACGCACTCCTCCGTGAGGCACTTTCTTTGCTCGGTTTCTAGGACACGATACTCGCCTGCTTTCTTCCTACCTCACTGGTCACTTCTTGGTCTCTTCTTGGTCCCTCCTCATCTCCCTGAGTTCTTCATGCTGGAATATTCTAGGTCTCAGTTACTGGTCCTCTTTTCTTCTCTATCTGTACTCACTCCTTTAGTGACCAAGATCAGTCTTATGGCTTCAAAAGCCATGTGTTGACGACTCCCAAATTTATATCTCCAGCTCTAACCTCTCTCCGTAACTCCAGACTCGTATATCCAACCAAACACCCAACGTCTGCAGTTGGATGTGTGTTGGACATCTCAAATACAGTATGCCCTTAACTGAGCCCCCCCGACATCTGTTCTGCCCACTGCCTTTCCCATCTCAATTGTGGGAACTCCATCGTTCTAGCTGCTCAGACCAAAAGCATTCCTTTCCTCACACCCCATCTAATCCATAAGGAAATCCTGTTGGCTCTGTCTTCAAAATATATCTGGAATCTGACCCATTCTCTCCACATCACTGCCACCATCTTGGCCCAGACCATCATCTCTCACTGTGACAGCCTGCCCGCTCTCTGCCCCTCATCATGGCAGCAAGAAAAGAGTGATCTTCTCAAAATATAATTCAATCACGCACTCCTCTGTTCAAAACCCCACAGTTGCTCCCCACCTCACTGGGAGTAGAGTCAAGTTCCTTACCCTGCCCTGCAAGGCCCAAATCATCTGCCCTCTCCCCACCTCCTGCTCCCTCCCCACCCCACCCAGCTCCATGGCCTTGTTCCCAGCCGCCCTCCCCCCTCTCTCCACTTCTTTGCTGATCCTCACTCCTGCCTAAGACCTTTCACTAAGTGCCCCCTCAGCCTGGAAAATCTTCGCTTAGATCAGGATTTCTCGATCTTGGTACTAACAACATTTGGAGCTAGACAATTCCTTGTGGTGGGGGCTGTCCTGTGCATTGGAGGATGTCTAGCAGAATCCCTGGCCTGTACCCACTAGATGCCAGTAGTACTACCCCAGATGTTGCCAAATTCCCCTGGGGGGCACCATTGCCCCAGATTGAGAACCATCTGCATGGCCCATGTCCTCATTCCCCTCAAACCTCATCTTTGCTCAAGTCTCACCTTCTCAGTGAGGCCCACCCTGGCCACCCCACTTGGTTCTCTGACCCATCCTCTCCCACCGACCCCACGCTTCCAATCCTCCTTACCCTGCTCAGCCTTTCAAAGCAACTATCATGTTGGCTTCCTGGGGGCTGGGATCCTCCTCTGCTTTGTTTCCGGATGCATCCCCAGTACCCAGAACAGTGCCTGGCACACAGCTGGCTCTCAATATATATTTGTTGAATAAATGGATCAGAAGACTCAATATGGTAAAACATAATATATACAGTAAAAGGTCAATTTATCTGCAAATTTATCCTAAAGTTATCTATAAATGAAACGCAATCCCAATGCAAATCTCTATTGGATATTATTTGAAACTTGACCCAATATTTCTAAAAGGCACCCAAAACGATAAAAATGTGACGTCACATGAGAACAATGAGAGGAGACTTGCCCTCTAAGATATTAAAAGTGTGTTCATGAGACACAATCATTAAAATAGTAGGTTCTGGTACTGGATTGGACAGACTAAAACAGCAGAGTCCAAAAGCAGCCCCAGGAAATATGAGTTAAGCAAATGATGACACTGGCATTTTAAAAAAATAAGCAAAGAGTGAGTGCTCATAAATGAGGC
Source organism: Ceratotherium simum simum (assembly GCF_057802395.1). Lineage (NCBI taxonomy): Eukaryota > Metazoa > Chordata > Mammalia > Perissodactyla > Rhinocerotidae > Ceratotherium > Ceratotherium simum. The sequence continues at coordinate 28,422,541 of NC_141932.1, forward strand.
TGGGACAATTGGTTGACCACTTTACACCTGCAGTATACGCATGTTATACAGAAATACGGAGGTACTAACACACGCCGGGCAAGCAGCTGCAAGAGTCCTAGGTGGTGGCCTCTGGGAGCAGGACCAGGAGAGGCAGTGAGGGATGAGGCAGACGCTGCTGGGTTTATTACAAGCCTTTTATCATCGATGCTCTTTTAACTACATATATGTATTACTGTGACGAAAATAAAAGTTATTTCAAAACAGCAATAAGCATGCCCCTCGTTAATCTATCAAATTGACAAAGATTTAAAACACAAAGGTTTTCTGGTGTGACTATGAGAAAAAAGGCACACTCCTGCACCACTGGGTCTTTCTGGGAGGTGATTTGTCGGGAAGTATTAAAAGTCTTAAAATCATGCAGACCCTTTGAGCCCACAATTCCACTGCCAGGAATTGATCCTGAACCGACACACAGGAATACAACAGGAACGTTCCCTTCCACATCCTTTAAAATTGAAAAACAAAAATGAAAACCACCAAAATGTCCAACAGGGAAGTGTTTACATAAATTATGATAAATGCATATGAAGGAATGCCGTGCAGTGTCAGAAGCAGGATGGAAATAGATCCATTACCACGGAAAGGCGTTCGTGATATATAAAATGATTAAACAGATTCTGTGTGGTAGGCATAAAAATTATTACATTTTTATAAAATGAATATGACACGCATTTATGTATATAAAGTGATTTAAACATAAGATACTACCTTTCTGTGACAATGTATGGGAACCCCAGAGGATGGGCAGGGTGAGGAGAATTTGTTTTCTTCTTTTTGCACCTGGTACAGCATTTCTGCCAGGAATTGCTAGGACTTGTGAAGGTGGAGGCAGGAATGTTGAGGTGAGGTCCCTCAGATGTGGGGTAGAGGTCTGCATAGGGCCCCTCTGCTACCCACTCATCCGCTCAGCCCTGAGCTGAGGGGCCCAGCTGGCCAGGACTGGGCTTACCAGGATCCAACCGCACTCCAGGCTCAGCCAGCAGCCCGGATGCCACAGCCCCAGCGGCAAGGACTCCCTTCCAGCAGATGGGTGGGGAGTCCCAGGAGAGCGCGCCCACAGCTCTGCAGCGTGGCCTGCAGTCTTCGAAGTTACTGCCCCTTTCTGGGGCTCTGGCCCTCACCCTCCAGGTGGGGAACTGTCCACCTTGCCAGTGAAGCTCTGGGCTCCAAATTCCTCCAGCCCAGAAGCTAAATGCAGTTCACAGGCATATTCTTTGGTCAGTGTGGAACTCTGATTTTAAATTTTGAATTAGTCTCCAGACTTTAGAAGGAAAGAGATTTCATATAAAAATCTACCTATTCTTGAATAGTCAAATACCTGGCCATCCTGAACCCCATCCCTTCCTGCAACAACAGCTGGAGCTGAGTTCCACCGCTCTCTCCAAGGGGCAAGCGTCCCCAGGCAGCCCAGAAGGCACCACTTCCTTGCTGTGAGGCCTGGCTGCACTGGGGGCTGAATCTCCACCTAGGCTGTTCCACGTCGAGGCTGCCTCATGCTCTCTCCCCACTTTGCAGGCCCCTCCCCTGTCCCTCCCACTGTCAGCTGTGGGAACCAGTGCCCACACCCCAGCGCCCTCAGCCCCCATTCTGCCTGCCCCTTTAGGACATCAGGGTTTTCGTTGCAGAAAATCCCTCCAAGTCTGCCCCCCACCCAGAGCCGGGTGGTGTGGCAGCTCAGAGTCAGGGAAGCCCTTTGGCCTTGCTGCTGCTCAAACCCTGCCCGGGGGGATCTGGATGGAGGCCAAGACCAAGTCGGCACCTCATCCCAGCCCTGGGCTCAAGAAAGGGACACAGAGAGCAATCCTGGTCCTTGGGGACCCTCATCCCAGCAGATGAGATTCACCTGCAGAGAGCTGGTTTAGGAAAACCAAAATCCCTAAATGCTGGAGTTTCCAGCTGAGCTCTCTGGAAACTCCAGGGTTTACTGGGGAGGGCTCTCTGGAGAGCCCCCCGTGAGGCAATGAGGAAGGCAGGGATGGGCAGAGAGAGAAGCCACAATGCCTCACAGCCAAGGCCTGAGCCGGTCCCACAGGGCGCTCTGGGGCCGGGAGGGACACATCAGCCAGCCAGTGATGTGGGGTGGGATGTAACCTTGGGCAAGCAGCTCCCCCAGGCCGAGGGCAAGTCTGGTTGGGGGGCGCTGCTGGAGCATGAGCAGCCCCCGTGAGAGGGAGTGGGCAGAGTACCACCCGGGGGGCGTCAGGGAGGCGTCCTAGAGGGGAGGTGCCAGGCCTGAGTGCGAGAGTCTGCCCCCCTGGAAGGGGGAGAGAGGTCTCCGAGAGATACCTCTCTTTCTCAGAAGAGGCCTTATAGGAAGGGCTAGAGACGCAAGAGGAGAGTGCACTGAAAATTCAGTCACATCCCCGGCATTTATTTGAAACAGAACATTAATTCTGACTGTCATTAGAGTCCATTTCAATTTTGTAATAACATAAAAAGTTAAGAGTCTAATTTATTCATACAAATCTTGTTAGCATCCAATTGCCACATAATGTAACATATTCCTTAAAAAGCTGACAAAGCAGGAGAAATTAAAAACGCAAAGAAAAGACATCCACGGGCGCTCATTGCCACAGAGCCAAAGGTGAGGAGGGGGAGAGCAGAGTGGCTCCAGAAAGGGCTGGAAGCCGGAATGAGAACCGGCAGCCGCTGGAGAGGCAGGCTGCACCACGCGAAGGGGCTGTGGCTCCCAGCACGTCCCCGACTGCCCCCCGGATGCTGTGCGGGCTGCTCCTCACCACTTCCACGGCCCCCAGGCTGTCCCAGCGCGCGTCCCTGCCCTTCCCGCTCCACGGACAGCTCCCCAGCACTTTCCTCAGCAAATCCATTGCGAGAGCCCATAACTCCTCTTAATTACACGTCTGCAGTGTTTGCATTAGATAGCTGTCACCCTGTAATTTACCCGTACGCAGGTTTTAATTGTACGTTAATCTTTCCTACACGCCACTCCTCTGCTAGAATCTGTACCAGCCGTGGTTTGGGCCATTTTGTTTATCCTTCAACCAAAACCAGCTGAGGAATGTAACTGCAGACTGTCCCTCCCCTTCTCTTCCAGGATCACCTGCTGTGGCCTGGGGCTGCAGAGAGGCTCCTGTCACCTGCAGGCTGCCCTCAAACGAAATATCAGACTGTTTCGTGGCGACATAAATTTCAGAGGGAAGGTCAGCAGCAACAAGCAATCTTCCAGTCACCTGCCACGTGCTCCCTGGGCACCCCGCTCACATCCTTCCTCTCAAGCTCCAGCCTAACGGGTGCTGGGGGCGCTCTCTTGGGGACCCTTCTCAAAGAGGACGGAGGGCAACGTGTGAACCTAAGGAATCTACCAGCATGGAGGTTCCAAGGTCACTTGGAGAATCAACAAGGAGAACGATAAATTACAAAGCTTGGATGGCTGCCAGAGCCCCAGGAAGTTACATTTAGCATATCATTCCCCCAGCCACAGGAGGAAGCCTTAACTCCCTTTCCAGCGGAATTTGAACGGAATTTGTTACAAGAACATTGTGATTGAAATATCACCAATTGGCTTTTCATGACAATTGTGCAATAGATTGCAATTGTGATAGGGTGTGTGTGTGTGTGCCCGTGTGTGTTGGGGGGTGGCTGTCGTGTTCTCCAGCCGGTCGAGGCGGCTGTAGGAGAGCCCCATTCAATATTTATGAAATCCAGATGAAGCTCTACGCTAGCAATGAGCTGATATCATAACACAGATTTCAAAAAACGCCTTGACATTTGCCCAAGATCAAATTTCCCCTTGCGAAAACCCACGAGGCACTGTGCTGACAGTGTCTGCGTACTTTCTCCCCTCCAGCAACCTCCTTCATTTAAGCTGGGTAATTAACACCGGGATGGGAGGGACCGAGGGACTGGAGTGGTGCAGAGTACACTAAGACCACAAAAGTCCACTTTTTTTCGTGGAAAACATAAGCAGTGGTTTTCAGTGGTGAAAGACAGGAGTTTTGATAATTTTTATCGTTAAACACTTTCCGACAAAGTGCAAAACAAAGCTCGATGATCTCCTTACTTACGAGGCTCTGACAGCAGATTCAGACGACAAAAGACGTGAGAGGAGTGTCCATCACACATGAGCCCGGGAAACAAGAACCAAAGCAGGAAACGGATTTCCTTGGGGCCACAGATCTCATTTAGGTGCAACCTTTGATTCGTTTTAGGGCACCCCCGGAGACGGAGACCCCGTTAGGAAATATTGCATGGGAAATACTGCATGAAATATTGCATGGGATCCAGGCCTGAAGTCCCCAGAGAATGTTTACAAGCAAAAGGCGAGGGCGGTTTAGTTGGTTTTGATAAACACTCCACACTGCACATCCTGAGAGAAGCAAAATACTTGTCAAGCATGCATCTTTATGAGCTGTCCGCTATAAACCTTGCACGAAAGGTCCGTGCTTAATGTTGGTTTGGCAGTAAACTGGCGCGTTGCATGGATCTGCTGCATCAAATTAGCATCGACCCATAAAACGTTACTGAATGATTCCTCAAATCTGCCAAGACTTCAAATCAATTTTGGAGAAAGCGTCAAGGGTTTTTTTTTAATTTTGATAAACCTTTCACATTAGTTATCACAGAAGAGCATAAACCTTTCTAATCTGTCTTTCCACACACACACACACACAAAAGGTGTTGTTTTCCCCAAACTGCTTTTAGCTCTTGCGTCTTTGCACACCCGCCTCCACATCTCATAAACAATGTGAGTGTCATGGATTCTTTGTCGCCCTATTTTAAAGCGACTGGTATTTGGCTCATGCTGTCCGTGCCCCACCATCCCACAGCTTGGAGAGAATTTCTACTGGCACCAGGATAAAGTTCTCACCCCTCGCCTTTGATATGTAGTCCCAAGCTCGCCTCCGCCAGGAAGCCTTCCATAACTCATCGATGAACTCTGATCACTGCTCTATGCCCCATGTGTTGGGTCAACCAGACCACGGTCTCCTGGGAGCTCAGTGCACGTCCTTCCCTGAGGACTTCATGCTGCTGCTAGGGGTGAGGCCCACACTGAGTGGTCCATGACGTGTCATCACCTCCTTCCCCATCTTTGAGGACCAGCCCAGGCCTCCCCCCACAGATGCCCCAGCCAGAATCCCTTGCCTTCACTCCCCAACCTCAGAGATCTCAGCCACTCCAGTCATCTCCCACTGGTTGCATCAGAGTTGTGTGTGAATCTGGTTCTCTCCCCTGGGGACAACAGCTGAGTCTCAAAACCAAACAGGAACAGAAACTCAATTTGAACCCAAGGGGTCAGACCCAGACCCAGAGCTCTCCTCTCCCAGGCCATGCTGCCTTCCAATGACTATGTCAGACTCAGGAGAAAGGGAACAAGCCACACCTTAAAAAAGGAGGCTTCATCATGGTCCCCCCCAAAATGTGATGGGCAGGAGTGGATGAGGTGGTGCTAGACGTGGCCCTTTGCCTTCACTGACCAGAGGGCCTGTCATCTATGAAAAGGTCGTGCTGGAAAAGCCGAGGAGGCTGCATGGAGCAGGACGGAGTGCTGCTCTCAGCGCGCTCAGGCTTCTCCAGGGGGACCCAACAACAGATCAGCCTGTCAGGGATGAGGTCACCCAGCGGATGCTCCTCAATGCCCAGTGCCTGGGGCACTGGGGGTGAGCTGGGCTCTGGGGGCACCTGCACAGAGCCTGGGGCCTGGAACCGCAGGCCTGCTCAAAGCTGGCTTTGGAGAGAGGGGAGGTCATTTAAAGGAACAGAGCACCAGCACGGGACACTGTCCAGGGTCCCAGAGCCCGACTTCCAGAGCCTTCTGCACAGCAGCCCAGGTGACCAACAAAGCCCCATCAAGCGGCTGGGGCGGGAGAGGACAGAGGCCAACAGGCAGCGCTTTGTCCTCTGGTCCTTCATTCAGTGGGTATTTACGGAGCCAAGACTGTTCTAGGCACTGGGACACAGCAGTGAACATGACAGACAGGGTGGTCTCAGTGCTCACGCAATCTGTGGAGGGAAAGAAAGACGAGCCCCAGACAAGACTGATGGATCGTGAGGATCCAGCTGGTGATTGGGGGTTGGGGCGGGGTCCAGCGTCTGCATCTCTGACGAGCTCCCACGTGATTCCGGGGGAGGTGCCCAGGTCCCCAGCCTCATCCAGAGAAACACCTGTCTACTCCATCCACTACCTTCCAACATGGCAGATTCAAACCTGTCCAGCAGAGGGACTCACAAGCACCCCCAGACACTTAAGACTTCTACATTTTGGAGATGGAAGTGAATTTTCAAATTTGTTGAATGATGTTTTCAAGTTCAACATAGCCTTGGCAAAAAATATACTGTATGAGTCATCTGGGAAATAAAATTAAAACCATGGTGTGATACCTCTACATAGTCATAGAATGGCTAAAATGAAAAAGACTGACAATACACAGTGTTGGAAAGGATGTGGAGCTACTGGAACTCTCATACGTAAGTGGTGCCAGGGAGGGCGAGTGGGACTAGTACAACTACTTTCGAGAAAACTGTTGACAAGAGATGAACATGTGCACATGAGCCCCAGCACTTCTCCACACAGGCCCAAGAGACACGTGTAACGTCCACAGCAGCACTGTTCACAATAATAACTGTCCAAAAATAATAATAGCTGCCCAAACTCTGAACAATCCAAATATCGATCAGCAGGAGAATGGAGAAATAAATTGGGATATATTCACACAGTGGAATCCTATACAGTAACAAGAATGTACAAATGACAACTACTCCCAGCATCGTGGGTGAATCTTGCTAACATGATGGTAAGCCAGATGCAAAAGTGTACAGGTTTATGATTACACTTATATCAAGTTTAAAAACATGGAAAACCAATGCCATTCCCAGTCAGGAGAGCAGTTACTGTGGTGGAGGGGAAGTGCCTGGAGGGGGCACAGGGGTCTCTGGGTGCTGTCATGTTTTGATTCCTGCCCCGGGGCTGCCGCTCAGGCCTGATCGTGGATATTCAGTGCATTGTACACATGATCTGTGCACTTTTCAGTATTCAGGCTCTACTTGGAATAAAAAGTTTTAAAACGTACTGAAAGCAGGACAGGGAAAAGGTATGGACAGGAAACTGCTTAGAATGGGTGGGACTTGAGGGGACACTAGCCAGTGGGGTCACATGCCCCCTAAGCTATTGTCATATCACCAGGCAAGGCCCTGGATCAACATGCTTCCTTGCACCCGAGATGAAGAGGGACTGAGGCTCGGCTGAGAGACCAAACACAGAAGATGATAATAATAATAATAATAATAATAATAACAATGGCAGCTGTCACTTATTACGGGCTGGCTATCTGTTAGGCACAACGGCTCTATGAGCTGGGTCCTATTGTCATCCCCATTTTACAGATGAGGAAACTGAGTCCCTAGCCCACAGTGACCAAATGGTGAAGCTGGGATTTGAACCCAGACAGTCTGACTCCAGGTGCTGGCTTCTGTCACAGCCCAGAGGTGGCTGCATGGGGTGGAGCGAGGGGTGGAGCTGGTTGCCATGGCTGCCCATTGACACTTTAATTCATGGCGGAGGGAATCGAGAAGAGTTAAATAATAGGCATAGATTGTGCTTTCACAGGGATGAATGGTCATGAAATTAAATTTGCAGATGAGGCCAGCCCTCAGGAGGTAAAATAGCATCGATGGAGACGGCAGCCCAAAATTGAAGCAGGTGACGGCAAGATGGACCCAGTCTGGAGAAATGCAGTTTACCACGCACACCAAGGCAGTAACCCACGCCCAAATGGTTTTCAGGAGAAAAAGGCATGTGAATGGCTGCGGTGAGGGATGGCGTGGTGGCCATGACACAGACAGCAGGCAGCCTCCGCACCCGGCAACCACAGCAGGCTCAGGCCCCAAGCACGACAACGGGGGAGGGGGCATCCAGGTGAGATCACAATGTGTCACCACACCACACATCCACACCACTCCCAGCCCCGCACCAGCCTCTGCTAAAGAGATTCGAGTAAGACACGGGCAAGCTGAGGGAATCGTCTAAGAAACGTCCTTGGAAGTGGGACTCTCACTGAACCCAGATGTGTATGAAGGAGTATTCCTGGTGAAGGTGTCAGAGGAGACCAGAACACTGGCCTCCGCCAGTCACAGGCTCCACCAGTGTAGACAAAGTGCCTGCTTTGAGCACTGGCTCAAATAGTTTAGACAGGTGGTTTGCATAATGCACTGGCTCCACCAGTGTAGACAGACTGCACAGTTTAGCTCACTCTGCCTGCCAGCAGCAACCACTGAATATCTTCTTCATGCCGAGTTCATCATGGCCAAGACGGCCAGAGACGGCAGTGTTCACACCAGGATTGCAACCTGCTTGTGTTTCCTTGGCATCCTCTGGCCTGGCAGGAGGCTCTGCACATGGAAGACCACAGCCAGTATTTGCTGGGTGCCTAGATGCTCCCCTCAGGAGCACAGGAAGCAAAGGCCCTCCATCTCGGGGCTGGAGGAGGGTCTCAGTGCTCATGGGCTTCGGAAGATGGGTCTTGTCCAGGGAGATGAGTCAGCCCCCAAGAAGAGGCAGCTTCGAAGGTGGGGAGGACTCGTCTGCCAAGTATGAGTCAACCTGTGCCCAGGCTAGGGGCTGCTGGCAGAGGGGCTCTCCTGTGTCACCTTCTCACTGATGAGCACATGGGCATGTTAAGTGGTCCATGGTGGCAAGGGCAGCAGCCAGAATAGAAAGGAAACCAGTCTGATGAGGCCACTATCCAGGCAAGGAGCCCAAGGGCTGGAGGAATCAGCCCCAGAAAGGCCTAGAGCCGGAGGAGCAGATCTCTACCTCCTAGCATCCTCTCCTTGGCTCTCATCCCTCCCAATCCCGAGTCTGGCCCAGCCCAGGAGGAGCTGGCTCAGGCCCAGGCAGAGTGAGGACAAGGTGACAGCGACCTGGGCTGTTGCCTGCAGCTCAGTAGCCGCTTGGCTCGGGGCCCACAGCCAGCAGCGTGGGCACAATGGGAAGCAGGGTGACTCACAGACCTGCTGCCCCAACTCTAGGTCTGGAAGACAGAGCTGAGTGGATCCGGCCGGGGCCAGAGCCGAGCTGCAGACAGCCACATGGAACTCCGTGACATCAGAGGGAGTTTGGGAGCTCTGAGCCCTGGGCAGAGCCCCTCGCAGAGGGCAGGAGCAGATACAGACTGGCTCCCACAGGGAGGAGGGAAAGCAGAGAGGGCTGGGAATGAGGGAAGGGCACAGAAGACGAGTTCTTTCTGGAGCAAGTGCCAGCTAGCTGCCAGGTCAGATACAAGTGGGTGGCAGGTAAAGGACCTAGCAGCAGACCAGGAAGCTAAGCAGATGACACGCAGGCCGGGGCCACCTCTGGCCAGCAGGCCTGAGGGCAATCAACTCCAGAGGAAGGCGGGCATCAGAGCAGCTTGTCCTCACTGGATAGCACTGGGCCTGGGGCACTTACTGAGTCCTCACTACCAGCTAGGGCTAAACGGCGAACATCTGGGGGAAGGTAGCAGAAGGCCCAAGGCTTAGAGGAAAGCTGGAAGGGGGGCCAGGTGGGCAGGCGTGCAGAGGCTTGGCCACACAAGCAGCCACCTGACCCCCCAGCCCTGGAGGACATAACCCCACCAGGGTGGACAGGGGCTTGGGACTCCTTGGTCTGGACGGCCCTGCCTCAGGGCACTGACAGCTCCCAGTCGTGATCCAGAAGTCACAGTCCCAACCACCCTCACAGCCTCCCCTTCTGAGCCTAATCCAGCACCAAGCCCTGGTAGATGCACGTCCCTCCCTCCTAGAGGACCACGGGCGTCCTCCTCCAGGATTACTGCAGCCCCCTCCTCACGGGGCTCCCAGCTCTGCAGCAGCTGGTGGGCTCAAGACCCAAGTCCCTCCCTGGCCTTCAAGGCCCTAGATGGCCGGGACTCCACCTGTATCGCCGACCACATCTCCCTGCCTTCATTCTGCTGGCCACGGGGGCCTTCCCACAGCCCCTGGATGGCACTCCATGCTCCCTCTCACTCATCCACATCCTGCGCCAGGCCAGCTCCCTCCCTCCCTCCCCTCCCTGCTTAGTTCTAGCTCTTCCTCCAGATCTCAGCTGAGTGTCACCTCCTCAGGCGTCTAGGTTGATCACTCTGTTGTATGTCTCATAACCACCAGATGTTTTCTTTATATGTTGATCATAGCCTAGAATCACACACGGGTTGGTTATTTGTTTAGTAATGGCGTTGTTTGGCAGAGCACGAGTCAGTGAGTGATGAATGAATGATGAGGACGTTTCTCTCCCACCTGACCCCAAACCCCACAAGGGCAGGGACCACTCTTGGTGTCGCTCACCTTGTATCCCGGAGCCTGGCACAACGACTGACACCTAATATGTGGTCAGTAAACATCCACTGATGGCAGGGTGAAGGAGAGCAATAATGGGTCTGACACTGGGAGTGTGGGGTGGACAGTCATCTGGCTTCAGGTTTCAGAGTTGACAACTCTAATTTAGTTCAAATAAATGTCACTCACCAGGGCCAGCTCTGGCCATGGCTTGGCAGGGACATCAGCAACAAGCAGCACTGATTGCTCAGAAATGCATGGCCTTCCAGGTGGGGAGTGAGAATGGTGAGATCCAGGTCAAAGGCCTGGGAGGGCAGCTGTGTCTACTCTCTGACTTCCCAAAAGGTGGCTTTCGAGATGGAAACAGGGTTGCTTCTTCGTGTCAACCCACCTGGACGCAGGCTTCCCTATGCTGTCAGCGGCTGAGGCCGCCTTTGTGGCCAGCAGGTGCGGGCAAGAGCTCCAGATCACAAATGACAGGTAGTTTTGTACAGGCTAAAAGTCACAACTTTTTCCCACGACCAATTTGTAAGTCTCATCTTCTGCCACAGTGATTTACTGACCGCAGGGTCGCACACCGTCCAGCCGGGAAGAAATGAGACGGCATCTCCTGTGTCCTCTGCCACCTGAGCTAATGCGGTTCTGTCCCCTGGTCATCTGAGCCCAGGGGTTCCCTCTGCCTTCGGGCAGCCTTTTCCCAGGAGGGAGGGAACAAGCTGCTCTGGAGTCAGACAAGTCCTGGCTATGACTCCAAGGACAGTGCCAGGGAGCCTACTGTCACCACGCTGTCAGCACGCAGGCTGTCTGCTCCCAGCAAACTTCCCAAGGCTCCAGGACACCGTTGCCGCATACACATCCAGACAACCATCCTCAATTTTTTTTAATTTCTCGCTGTCCCACGGCAGGGCCACACAGCTCTCTTTGGGTCAGCACCACATAATCTCCTGTTTATAACTCATTACCTTCTGACTAGCTGAAAGCTGGACACATTTCTCAGTGTTTACCAACTCTAATTGCCAAGGTTCTTCATTAAGGAGCTGCCATAATCCTTGGTCCACTTTCCTGCCCATACGTTCCCTCCTTGCTCCATATTTCTCCAATGTGGCAGCCACACACCAGAAAATCTGGGAGGTACAGCAGGTCCAGCAAAGATAGGCCTCTCAGATTCCAGGCCAGGCAGCAGGCAAGATGGGGCACATGTTCTCCCACCAGCCCCACAAGACTCCAGCACCCACCGCAGGTCCCTCCAACCAGACGCATCAGCAAACAACGATAAAAGCTCTAAGCGCCCATCTCTTGGATCAGCAAAACCACAAAAAGCCTATCAGGCCACCGCTGGCAGGAACTCGGAGTGAAGAGCAGAGAGGCAGCCTGCAAGACGTTTCTAATCAGGAGAATCTGACTTTCCTCCTTTTAAGTGAATTGAAGGTAAATTCTGAGATGAGGCCACCAGGCATACTGTGCCAACAACCATAAGGCAAAAAAAAAAAAAAAAAAGCAAGTTGCCAAACTTTCCCTGACTTATTAGCTTACATAAACAGAGATCTGAATACATGTTTAAAAAATGAAATTCCCTTGATACTCTGTAATCAGTAAATGTTCATTACGGAAACACAGCAAATATGCATGAAATTTCCCAAGTGGTATTCTGGCTACAAGATTAAAAAGGCATCTCAAACAGCAGGCTGAGTTACAGAGTTACAAAGCATCCTCCTCCCGTCACAGTCCAAGAAATCACAGTCCAAGAAAGCGCCGCCAAGCCCAGGAGGTCAGACCAGCCCGCTCCTCTCCCAGCCAGGGCCAGGGAGAATCAGAAGATGCTCAGGCAATTTACAAATGAGCCCCCGCACTGGCTGATTGATGTCTCTCTACAAATAATTAATCCTTCATCTTGCTTTGAGAAAGCCTTGACTTTTTTAATTTGGGGTCTTTTTAAAAATCAATACCCGAGGAACATAATTCACTCTTAAGGAGTCTGATTCCAGGTAAATAAATAAATAAGCTGTGCTATCAGTGTGTCCCAGGGTGAATGGGCCAGGTGATGGGATGGGGTCAGACTTGGAGGTTTTCTGTGTTCAAATGCTATTGGATTATTGATCGTCCTACGAGGCTCCATCTCATCTGAATTTTAAACCTTCTATGGGTCACTTCACAAAAGCAAGTCTGATGAAGGCTCTTGAATGTGCTTCCACTCCCGGCAAAGGCTCCCTAGACCCTCTCCTGCCATGTGTAGTGAGCTGTCTGGATTAAAAGAGAGTTTCCTCCAGGGACCCGAGTGTCACCCCTTCCTGCAGCCTGTCTGCCTTGCCTTTGGGACAGGACAGAGAGTGGGCAGGAGAGCCCATGACAGTTGGGAAATTTTAATGAGGGCTCTATCACTCCTGCTCCAGAGGCTGTGCTGCTCTAGGGCAGGACTTAAGACAGGTTCCCCACCCCATGAGCAAGGGTCAAGGTAAACTCAGATGTGAGAGATTACCCAAAGAAAGCGGGCTTGGTAGTGCAGCTTGTAAGCACCCCGGGGATGGGGAAGGGGCTAGTGTGTCCCTTACCCCTCTCCCACTGTCCTTCCCACCGTCCACTCCAGAGGGGCTATGGTCCCTAAACTCAACCGCCTGTCCCTCGTGCTCTGCTGCCGGGGCCAAATGCCGGCCAAGTAGATACAGAGCGCCCGGACGCCCATTCTCTTAGCATAGCCAGTCACGGCTCTGGGTCCAGCTGGGAAGCGCCCAAGGACCCGGGGTCCCACTGCCATACCAGACGGCTGCGGGACAGGGAACGCCAGGATGGGCCCCTACTCGTCGGTTCGGACAGACAGCCAGCCAGCGATGCCCGGGCCGATGGCGTTGCGCGGCTGCCGCGCCAGCTCCGGGTTGGGGTCGCCGGGCCGGGAGACCAGACGTACCGAGAAAGTTAGGGCGTCGGGACTCCCGCGCTGGGGAATGGAGAGGGGTCACCTCCGACCCAAGCGCCCACACTGGCACTGCCAAAACCTGCGAACGCGCCTTCTCCTGTGTGCAGAACTAGAAGCCGGCAGCTGGAGTTGCAGTCGCCGCGAGAGCTGCGCCGGGCCCCGCGGCAAAGCGGATCCTTTCACCGCTCACCCGAGCCGCCCGAGGCTCCGACTCCCGCACTCCTGGACACACGCACGCACACACCTTCACACGATCACTGATACACACACACTCGCCTCGAGTACAAAACAGGCCGGTGCCCTGGAGAGCCGCGGAGTGGGGATGCGCGCCATGGAGCGCGGGGGCATCTTCCGCCGCTTGGTAGTTAGCCAAGGCGGCCTCTAACTCCTCCCTCGCCCCTGCCGGCCACAACCTGCCCCCGAGTCCCAGTCCCGAGCGCGCAGGAAAACCCTGGGCGCCCGGGGCGCTCCAGCACGGCCCTCTAGGCGCCGGACGCTGCCTCTCCGCGCCCAGCACCCAGGGCCGGGAAGAGAAGCAGAGGATCCGCAGGGACCGAGGAAGCCCGAGGGGCGGCAGTTCACAGACGCGCGGCGGCAAGTGAAATCCATGGAGCAAAAGTCTAATTCAAGTTCTCGCTACTGGAGCCAGTCCCCAAAGTGCGGCCAGACCGGAACCCCTCACGCCCCATCTCCGCCGGCGGTTTCGGACTCCCATCAACGTCGGTTTGCGGGGTTGGGGCGCAGTGCAGACCCGGGCCCTCCCGGGACCCTTCGGGGCGCCTCTCCCTGCTGGGAGCCTGCACAGGGCGGGGACAGGGGTGGGGCGGGGGTGCAGCGCACTTACCTGGCGCAGCCGGCGCTCGCGGGGCCGCGGGCGCCTCCAGCTCGGGCGCGGTCCTCCACGGCGAGTCCTCTGCTCCGGGGCGCCCGGGCGACAGAGAGGATCTCCGCCCCAGCTCGGGCCCCGACCCTCCTGCTGCTCCGAGAAGAACCCCGTGCGGTGGGTGAGGCAAGCGGCGTGGGGCCGGCGGCTGGAGCGCGCAGGAGACGGAGAGGGCGCGGTGGTGTGTTCCTTCTCGGCCCCCGGCCCCGGTCCCGGTCCGTCCCCCGCTTCCCACTGCCGCCTTCTCCTCTCTCCTCCCTGCTCCGCGGCCGGATCCCGCCAGCGCGCGGGGAAGGCTCCCAGCGAAGTGCGAGCGAAGCCTCCGGCGAGGCTGGAAATAGCGCCGCGCTCGCCCGGCGCCCCGCCCCCGGCCTGGGCCCCGCCCCGCGGTGGTGGTGGCGACGGCGGTGCGGGGCCGGGAGGGATCACTCCTAAGATCTATTCGTCCCTCCCGGGAGCTCACGGGCTCCGTATCCACACGCGCTCTGCGGCTCCCGCGACCCCGCGGGCCGCCCGCTCCGAAGGATCCGCCGCTGGGCGCGGTCCGGCGGCCGCGGGGGTGGGGGCAGTCGTGTCGGAGGCCGCGCCCATCTCCCGGGTTCCCTGAGAGCCGGAATGCCGGCTGACTGACACTTGGCTCCAGACTGCCGCCAGAGTGCTGCCACTGCCTCAGTGGGTCGCACGCCGGCGCCGACCCGGGTAAAAGACAAGGCGTCACCCGGGCGGGCCGTGAACACAACTGGGCAGGGATGCGCGCCCATGACCGGACGCTGCGGGGGCGCGGGGCCGGGGGAACGCAGAGGATTGATCGCGAGGAAGATTCTGAGAGATCCCTGGGCTACAGCCTCCGTGAAATTCGGTCAAGGTCTTGGGCGGGCTCGGCCCCCGTGTCCGCACCGATCTCCAAATTCCTGGGGCTCTGGATTCAGCTGAAAGTGCCCCGTGACCCGGGCTTTCCCGTGAGGGCTACTTCATTGAGGTCCTTGTTGGGTCAGGGGCCTGAGAGCTGGGAGGGGTCAACCGACCCTTCGCCGTACACACCGCCGACGACAGAGTGGGGACGTGACAAATCCGCAGCCAGGCAGCTCCAGGGCAGAGCAGGGACGGGAGAGGGGTTGGGCGGTGGGGCTCTGAATCCCGTCCTTGTCCTTCCTGAGAAGAGGCAGCCCCCACCTGCAGGGGGCAAGCAGCTGCTGGCTGGCTGCCCAGGGCAGGCAGGCTGGCTTCTCACAGGAACTATATGAAACTGTAAATCAGTCACCTCTTAGTCTTGAAGGGACACCCAGTACTTTCAAAACCTGCAGAGAAACCTTTAGCAAAATTGAGGGATGCTCACCCTCCTCTCTCTTATTTTATTTGCGGATCGGTTGGCTTGATGACTCCAACCTGCTGACCCAGAGTAGGGGAGTGGAGTGGACTGGTGGCCCTTGAATGACCCCAGAGAGGAGGGTGGGGAAAACCCTGGCAGGGAGCAGAGCT
The DNA here is from genome assembly GCF_057802395.1 of Ceratotherium simum simum. NCBI lineage: Eukaryota > Metazoa > Chordata > Mammalia > Perissodactyla > Rhinocerotidae > Ceratotherium > Ceratotherium simum. The sequence continues at coordinate 28,438,125 of NC_141932.1, forward strand.
ACTCCTGAGGAGGCCCTGGGATTCCCCAGTACTAGGGCTCTGGTAGGCCTGGGGGGCACTCAGACTTGGCCCAGGGCAGCCCCGAGTCCTCCTTCATGCCCCAGACAAGCTCAGAGCATTCAGAGATAGACCAGGAAAGGCGAGAAGACAGACTGAAGCAAACCAATGCTATCACCATCTTCCTTAATTCTTGCAGCAACAAAGTAGGCATTATTATTCCCATTTTACAGATGAGGAAACTGAGGTACGAGAATGCCACCAAGTTTCTGGAGTCCACACATCTGGAGATGGGAGAACCAGGGTTGGACTGCTGATTCCAAAGTCGAATGGGTTCGGTGCTGGGGTTCCCTCTCCAAGACTCTGAGCTCAGGGACTATGCCAGACCCAGGGCACCAGGCCCAGCCACACTCCCCTGGCTCCGCATTACCTGTGTGTGTGGTGGAGGGGGACATGTATGCAGCTGGAGTCGCCCTACCCCACCTCAGTCAGGTGCAGACTGGAGCGGAATGTAAGGGACAAGGACTCCAGTGTCGGGAAGAACAGGTCAGTGGAAACCTTATCCAGCCCATGACCAACAGCTGTCAGAGCAAAGCAGGAGGAGAGAAGACGGCAAAACAAAGCGGGGGGTGGTGAAGTGAGCAGAAAGCTACGTGCCTGATGAGTCCAGGGTGCCCGGGCCCATGCCCCCTTGTCCCCACACCTCCAGCCCTCTCTCACCACCCGGGGGCCTGGCCGCTGGTTAGCTGGGTAGCCGCCAAAGAGGCGTGGTAGTCAAGGGAATCTCTTCAGTACCATGCACACGCCAGAGGACAAATGCACTCACGCGTGCGTGTGCGCGCACACACACTCACACTCACGGAGCAGTAGGAGAGGATGGGCAGAGGAGGTCCCATTCCCTGAGCCTTGCCCTACAGCCAGGAGGAGGCTTTGGACCACAAGTCCTTCTATGGGACAAGTCTACACAGGCTCCGCTTTCACAGGACGAGTCCACACAGGCTTTACCCGGACCATGCTCTCAGCTGCCCCGTGCCTCTGCGTGCAGTGATCCTCCTGGGAGGGACGGTTTTCCATTAGCTTTTCCAACTGTACTTATTAGCACTTATTTGCATCTAATATTGAGGCAGACACCGCTAGGAATCAACAATGCTGCATTCCTTTGAGGTACGCTGCATTTTCCATTTCTCACGCAGACTTCCTTCTTGTTTTGAGAGCCCCTCAGGGAAATCCCCAAAGGGGGCCCGAGGCCTCTGGCACCAACACGCACTGAGTTCTTCTCCCGGGATTTGCCAAGGGCTGCGTGCCCTTTTTTGAAAGTCAGATGGGGCCTCTGCAGCGAGGGAGGCGGAGAAAGGCTGCAAACCCTCTGCATGAGCCCTGCGTGCTCGCTTGCGGTTTTTGATATGTGTGTCTCCACTGGAAGATGAGTGGCAAACTTGTCCCTTTGCATCCCAACAAGGTAAAAAGACATTTTCAGTGGATGGCCCTGTGAGTTCACAACCCAAACCCCAGCAGAGGGAACAGGGAGGTTCCGAAGCCACTCTGTTTGCTTCCAAAGGGGTGGGGGAGGGAGGAGGGGCCTGACCAGGTTTAGTGGAAGGAGGCGGGCAAACCACCCCCTCCCCTGGCTCTGGGCTAAGAGTTCCCCCTCCTTCGGGCAGGGAGTGGAAGGCAGCACAGTGGGGAAGCACCTTGCGTTGGATGAAGGGCACATAAACCCAGTGGCGAGACTGAGTCCCAAGTCTTAAACCTCCATTCTGTTGCAGTGAGAAGAACAGGAGCACCGTCCTCAGGCGGGAATGGGAGCCGTGTGGAGGGGCAAGTCTGGGTACACCTGTCTCCCTGTATCCCATGGGAGAAAGGAGAGAATAATGGGATGCAGCAGGGGGTCTGTTTCAGCTCTCCAAGGCGTCGCTAGGTGGTCCCGGGCATTTGTTGTAGCCCTTCCCAGCCTGTTTCCTTATTTGCAAAATGAGAACAGTAGACTGTGCCCTGCTCATGGCAGCAGGGACTTGCAGATCAGGTGAGAGTGTGAAAGCGTTTGAAAGCTCTGAGTCACACTCAGATCAGCCACCTCAAGGCATGGGTGTCAGGCATCTGGCGTGGTACTGGCCTCTGAAGTATTGTGACCCCAAGGTTTCTCGAAGTTGGTTCAACACACAGCCGGGCCCTTGACGTGCTGGCCAGAGCACGGTCCAGGTGGAGCCTCTTCCCAGGGAACGCGGCTGCCTTCCCCAGCTGCGTCTGCTGACCCTGGCATGGGGTGGAGGGCAAACCTCCCCCCATTTGAACAGTGAGGGGAGTGCAACCCAGGCTCCTGGGCCCCTTCCAGGCCTGAGTTGTGTTTGCACGATTCCTACAAATTCCTCAGCTGGAAAGGAGGCCCAGAAGCTTCCCTTGGCCCCCCCAGGTCCTTGTTGGATAAATGTCCCTTCTCTGCCCTTTTTCCCGCTCCGGTGACCATTCTCCTTTTCTGTCACCACTTGGGTTTCCGAGGAGCTGGAAAGAACGGGTCGCTTTGTTCCCTTCTATGTTGAGTCATCTGAAAGTTCCTGAGGTCAACATGCCCATCTGAGTGTCCCCTATATTAGCAATGCTGCTGGCGGTTCCAGGCACCTCCGTATCCCATGTACCTGTTATCATTTCTGAAATTCCACCACCATCCCTGGGGACATAAGAATAGTTTCTCTTTAAAGAGCAGGTGTCCGGGGCAGGCTGAGGTGACGCCAGTGTCCGTCCTTAGCACAGACAAGAGTTGGGGAATAGACACAGTTCCTGCGAAGCACAGAAACGGACTGTGGCTGACTCGGGCAGGAAAGGAGGGACTTACTGAAAAGACATTGGGGATCTTGCAGAGAGAGGGGGAGCCGAGCATCCGGGAGGAAGAGGGCAGCGGCCAGGCAGAGGGGGCGAGAGGACCCGTGGGGTCTCCAGGAGGGGATATGCTCCCCCAATCTAAGCTGAGCAGGTCTGCAGAAGGGCCTTGGTTGACCCCAGGGCCCAGGAAGGAGCAGGCCCCACTCCAAGTCCAGCCCATCCTGCAAACCAGGCTCAGAGCCAGCCTGGTTTCTCTGTTGAGGTCTTGCCAAGTTCAAGTTCATTTTGGTGCTTCTTAATTAAAAAAAAAAAAAAATCACCAATGGTTTGGTCTGCTGCTGGTGACTCCTTCAGTTCCCATGAATCCTTGAGAGCCATTGTCCTCCAGGGGCCGCCCCGTGGTGGGAAGAGAACACTGTCAAAGGTGGGGGACTAACTGCAAGAGGGGGTCTGAGAGACCCTAAGCATAAACAGTGGAGATTTCTCTTTTTACTTTGGGGTAAAGAGTTTACAATTCTAGCAGATTTATCTGTCACAATTCAGTAAATGCTATTTAATTTGGATGAAACTGATCCAACATTCATGTCATGCGGGGCCAGGCTGGAGTTTACTTTCTCACTGTCAGTCAAAGATGGCAGGACCAGGCCTGCAGGGGGAGCGTCTCCCTCCCTCTGCAGTCAATGCACTTTGACTTCCATGCCTCTTTAGCCTTTCTTTGCATCTATCTGCATCTGGATCCGAACGAGCTCATTATAAATGGTTCTCTCTGTTCAATCAAGTTCGCTTGGCTGACCCTCTTTTTTGGCTAAATGTTGTTAGTCATTAATGAGGTGACTATTAAAATGAGGAAATTACTGGATGACATCAATAACTGGCACTTCTTTTTAAATGCGCCCTGACTGGGGGAGATTGCTGATTCTCTAGGACTCCTTCTGGCTTAGCCCAGATTGACAAAACGCAGCCTCCTGTCACGTGCCTGCCCGTCGCTCCCCAGAGCAGCAGGTTACACAGCTTCATCGAGCGCCGTATGGAGTCTGAGGGGGGCAGCAAGGTCTCCGAGGGCAGGATCTCCTCCCCAGCATCATTAGCCCAGAGTGAGTTTTCAAAACTCCTCCACCCTGACCAAGGCTTATAAATCAGTCCGGCTCTTTCCATCATGTGGTAGGAAAGTGGGGCTTAAGTCTCTTCTGAGTCCCTGAGATGGCTGAAAGCATTTTTTTTAAAAGCAAACTTGAATGCTCTTCTAAATTTAATGCTTCGTATTAAGAATCGGGTTTGGAGATTTTGACAGGAAAGAAAGGATTGCTTTGAACTGAACAAAATATGTCCACAGGAACACTCCAGAAACATTTATCAGATGCCACAGGGAGCATGCCATCGGGTAAGGATGTGGTCTCAAGACTTCCCTGACTGGGGAGGTTTATAAGCACATGGGCTTAGAAATGTGACACAAAGAGGACATACATGTGGCAATCTCATAGCCAGGCTGGAAGGACCTCGTTCTGGAGGAGCCTCAGGTCTGCGCCCTCAGAGCTGGAATGCGAAGGGGTCACCAGGCTCAGTAGTGATTGTTGCTTGTCCGAGGATAGACACTCTAAAAGTCTCCCAAAGGCAGTCAGTTAGCCTCAAGGTTTCCTCAGACCCTTTCAGCATAGGCAAGTTGTGCCATAAACCACGTGGGCGGCCACAGGGGAGATGGAAAAGGAGCGGTAGGTGCTGCCTTCTTCTCCAGGCGGTCCTGAGTAAGCGGTATTTGCACACTGTGCCAGGAGCCCACACAACACCTGGCGGTATGACTCTCTCCACCAAGACTGAAAACAAAAGCCTGGCGGATGATGCATCCACGGAGACGCCATCACGAGGAGCCCATCCGTCAGGCAGGTGCCCCTCAGAGGGACGTCCACGGGTAGCAGACCAGGAATGCCTGTCCCCAGTCCAGCACCCAAGCAAGCCTCCTGACTCGCAGCCTCTGTGCCCACTCCTCTCTTCCCTGAGGTGGGAAGATGCCTCAATAGGAAACGCCCAAGTGAGTCTGGGAGAGAAGCACCCGACTCCTTGTCCTGCAGGCTCCCTATGAAGGAGAAACTGGAGAAGCCTGAGAGGGTTTGGTTCCTCAGATCCTCCAAAGGTTTTCCAAACTGGAAGTAGGTAATGCTAAAACTTCCTGTCAGCCCCTCCTCTCCCATGCCCAGCCCGTCACTGAGCACCAGGAAGCCATCCCCCTGTATGGAGAAGGCACCAAGGTCACCAGGCTTTGGAAGCAGATGACACGACCTGCAGAAGGTTTGTGGGGGGAGGGACATCTCACCCTCCCGGGATTCCTGGGTGCAGGAGTGTTCTGCAGGGAGGCTCTGGGATACCTGGAGAAATTAAACCCTGTCACTGAAAATAGAACGCAGTTGCAGCAGAAACTGAGATCAGGAACTGCCACTTTGTTGCTGAGTTCTCCCAGAGCCCAGCAAACTGCATCTTGCAGGCAGAGCCCGAGATGCTTAGAGTTCAGAGTGCTGCCCAGTGGCGTCCTCACGGTAGCTATGGAAACAGTGAGCCACTGCCTCCCTGTTGGCTTTCTTGCTGGAGACAGCTTGCTGTCAGTAGTGTTTAAAGTTAGCTTTAGAAAAACAAGACAACCCAAATGTTCTCTTTTGACACCAAGCAAAGGGCCCTGTGGCATGAAGGCAGCCCTGCAGGTCCCAGCATGAAGCCTGTCACACTCTGTCCCCCATCCCTGTCCTCAGACAGAGCTTCCTTTCTGCTTGCTCTTAGTGGTGACGTCTTGGGCTCAAATGAGTCCACTCTTTGTGCATGTTCCAGCCTCAGTGCCTTGTCCCAAGATTCAGGGGGGCAGGGCATGGCTCTGGCTCAGCCCTGGTTAGAGGTGTGCTGAGATTACGCACCAGCTGGAGGCAGGCTTGAGGGTGAAGCCCAGCCCCTTATACAGGTGTCTGGGACACCTGCCTTTAGGCATAGACTGCCCAGCAAGCCTGCATTGAGGGGCTGTTTGGGACATGACAAGAGGAGGCAAAGGGGAGAGCAGCTCACAGTCAAGAAGGAAGACAGACAGACAGACTAGAATGTAGGCAGATTATGATGGAGCAATGAGAGAGGTGACTGAGTTGTCTTCCCCCGGGGCATGGGGAGGGCTTGATGGAAGAGGTGGCATTTGACCTGACCTCATCTCACCTCGCCTGTCCTCACTCATGAGACTCACAGCCACAAAGAGCCAGAGGGACAATAATTCAATGTATATTTTGTTAAACACAAAGGATACTCTGGCACCTATAGATAAAGAGCTCCCACTTCCATGCCCAGAAAAAGAGGGGACTCTACGATTACAAGGTAGGATTGCTGAATTCTAGAAAACAAGCCTAAATTTTAGGAAAGACCAGGTCTAAGGGAAACAGCTAATCAACCAGGGCATTTTGAGGGAGTAAAGAGGGTGTAGACAAGGAAACACAAGCATTTCATTTGGGTGGAATAAAAAGACATCTCACCAAAAGCTATTAAAAATATTATGAGGGGGCCGGCCCCGTGGCTTAGCGGTTAAGTGCGCGCGCTCCACTACTGGCGGCCTGGGTTCAGATCCCGGGAGCGCACCAACGCACCGCTTCTCTGGCCATGCTGAGGCCGCGTCCCACATACAGCAACTAGAAGGATGTGCAGCTATGACATACAATTATCTACTGGGGCTTTGGGGGAAAAAAAAAGGAAGAGGATTGGCAATAGATGTTAGCTCAGAGCCGGTCTTCCTCAGCAAAAAGAGGAGGATTAGCGTGGATGTTAGCCCAGGGCTGATCTTCCTCCCAAAAAAATAAATAAATAAATAAAATAAAGGAATCCTGGCTTTAAAAAATATATATATTATGCTAACAGCATTCCACTTTTGAAACTCATAAGCAGGTTTTACTACATAAGAGATGTTTGAAACAGGCAAGGCTTCTGGAACATGGCTTAGTGTCTGTCTTGGGTTGTGTCCTCCCAAAAGCAGGCCTGAGACAAGCGTTTGGGTTTGGGTGGTTTATTTGAGAGTGACCTCAGGAAGCACAAGGCAGGCCAACAAGCTTTGATGATACCAGAGAAAGCTCTGGAGAGAGAAGAAGAGAGATGCAGGAGCTTAAGTTTGGAACTGTCTCCTGGGTTGAACTCAGATGGGCTGAGGGGATCAACAGGGTCTGCTAAAAGGTCACAGTCAGCACAGACACTCTACTCAAATTCCTGTGTACATAGTTTCTCTCCTCTGGGTTGGTTGTGATAAAGTGTGTCCCGATGGTGTTAAAGTGTCCATGTTAAAAATTCTCCCTGGGGTATTTTTGAGAAGATGGCAGCCATGCTAGTGGTATAATTGAATATCCTTGAATCCCCTAATAAAAACAGACAGACCAACCAGATAGCAAGATCAAAAGCCTGTGGGAAACATTCACAATAAAACTAGTGGGCAATGTATCTCCCCAAACATCGAAACACTAGCAAAGGGAAGAAACAGGGTGCTGGTCATGTCTGAGAACAAGAGCACCCCAAAATGGCCAATAGGTATTCACTGGAAAGCACAGAGATCCTGTCTTAGGATAGTAGCTGAAACTGGGAGGCATTTTGCCCACTCTAATAGTGTGGAGGTGCAAAGGGCAGCAGGTAAGAAGATCCAAGGCTGGGTGGAATAGCCTATCCCCTGGGAACTCTTGAAACTGACCAGCCAGGTCTTCCTTCCAAGACAGGGCTCCACACTGAGGAGACTCTGCTGAAGAGGAATCACAATGGAACAGAGCAGGAACACCAGAGAGGAAGGAAACAGAAGATCCAGACAAAAGTGGAGACGTTTTTATAAGAGCCAGAATCTCCGAAAACAAGCTGCCATATCTTTTAACCGCATGAAACGAAACAAGGAGCTTTGTGAAGTTAGAAAAGCTATCTTGAACTAAACCTCTTCTAAAAGGTCAGAAAAATTAATTTCACCTTTACAAAAACGAGCAACAGGAAAGGATCAAGGTCGTATCCCACACAAAGTTGTTTTAAGAAAAAAGACGATAAGCAGTAGAAACCCATCTCTACAGACAATGAAAAGCACACCAGGAAGACATGCCCACCAGACAAATCAAAAGCTATAACCTACTGTTTCAAAAAAAGCTAACAGAAATAAAGAAAATGATATGACAAACAACATAAATCAAAAATAAAGACACTCAGAAATGAAATGACAAACTCAGGGAAGAATTAGGTTTTAAAGGAAAAAATTTCAGAAATTAAGACTAAACTAGATAGAATACAAGAATAAACATGACAGGGGCTGGCCCCGTGGCATAGCAGTTAAGTGCGCGTGCTCCGCTGCTGGCGGCCCGGGGTTCGGATCCCGGGCACGCACCGACGCGCCGCTTGTGAGGCCATGCTGTGGTGGTGTCCCACATAAAGTGGAGGAAGATGGGCACGGATGTTAGCTCAGGGCCAGTCTTCCTCAGCAAAAAGAGGAGGATTGGCATGGATGTTAGCTCAGGGCTTATCTTCCTCACAAAAAAAAAAAAAAGAATAAACATGACAGATCATGCCTTAGAAGAAACAGAAGATGGAAAAAATGGAAATTTTTAGAAATCAAGAAGAAATGAACATGATACAAAGGATTCGAGAGCAAGTGAAAAGTCTCGAAGCTAGGTAAAGACTATCCAACATACAGAGAAGAAGAGTCCCTGAAGAAAAAACAAAAGCAGGGAACAGAACAAATTTTAAAACCTATAATTCAAGAAAACCTTTCAGAAATAAGAGAAGGTTGAAAATACAAATTGAAAGATCACACTACGTTCCTGAGAATATTGACCCAGAATGACCAACATCAAGGCATAATTTTAGTAAAATAATGAGACTTTAAAGAAAAAGAAAAATCCTTTGAGTATCTAGGCAAAAATAGCACATGATTTGTAAGAGATAGAAAGTTGGATTATCATCAACTTTTTGACTGCAGCACTTGTGCCACAAGAAAATAGAACACCCTATTTAAGGTTCTCAAGAAAATAAAACATGAGCCAAGGATCTAGCGGAACTAACTTTCAAGTATAAAGAGTACAAACTCTTAACCAACATGCAAAAATTCAGGAACTATTGTTCCCATGAGCCCTTCCTGAGGAATCTACTAGAGAATGAGCTTCAGAGATGCAAAGTGACTAGAGAGACATCAACATGATGAGGCGAACATTAAATGTATAATAAATAGGCAGTAAGGATTAAAAAAGAAAGAGTATAGTATGTAATGGCTGTATGCTCTGACCATATAGATATAGTACAGCTATTTATAAATGGGAGGGATAAGAGAATGAGGAAAGCATATGGAAAAAATGTTAACTCTTTCCAATAATGATGTTGATTGAGGTGGTGTTAGTGTTTCACACTGAGACTGTTGTGTGTGTAATGTGGGATAAAGTAAATGAGTAATTGTTGGATATTCTAATTCTGTCATCTCCTGTGTCCTTGAGAACTAGGATTCTTGGATGAGAAAAAGGAATTCAGGTATAAGAAAGAAGAGTTTAAGTAAACACCCAATAATTCTGAACTTAAATTGGAAGAATCAGTATATACTCATGAGGCATTTTATATTTTTTTTAACTAATAAAATTCATTTTTTTAGAGCAGTTTTAGGTTCATAGCAAAATTGAGTGGCAAGTACAGGGAGTTCTCATATACCCTGCCCCCCCCAGCCTCCCCCACCATCAACATCCAGCATCAATGTGATATATTTATAACAATGAAAGAACCAACATTGGCCAACATCAACCAAAGTCCATTGTTTACATTAGGATTCACTCCTCGTGTTATATATTTTATGGATTTTGACAAATGTGTAATAACGTATATTCACCATTATAGTATTATACAGAATAGTTTCACTGGCCTAAAAATTGCCTGTGCTCCACCTATTCAGCCCTTCCTCCCTCCCCTTCTTCCTCTGAACTTCTGACAACCACCGATCTTTTTACTGTCTCCACGGTTTTGCCTTTTCCAGAATGTCATATAGTTGACATATGATATAGCCTTTTCAAATTGGCTTCCTTCACTTAGCTGTATGCATTTAAACTTGCTTTCATGTCTTTTCATGGCTTTATAGTTCATTTCTTTGTATATTTTGGATAACGCTTATTTATCAGATATGCCTTTTACAATATTTTCTCCCAGTGTGTGGCTTGTCTTCTCATTTCATTGACATTTCATGTTTTTTTAAAAAGACAGATAGATAGATTCCCCATTAATAGAAACCAAGACATCTTGCAGAAATGGCTGATTCCAGGACTGGAGAAAGAAATGTATAAGATGAGCCTGAAACACCTTGTCATACCAGATAGCGAGGAGGCCAGCAGAGAATAAAAGATCATGTCAAAAGGACATGGGAACCGTCTGCAAGAGACTCCCAGTGGCCAAATTATGGAACCATTTGAGCTTCCATAAAGATTATAGTTGTAAGGGATTAAAACCCATCAAATATATTTAAACCTTGATTCATAAAGCTACTTAAAACATCATCATCTTCAGAAGATAAAGAATGAATTCATTCTCTCAAAAACTGGCAAACAGAGGGAAAGAATCAAACATTTATCCCACCTTTAAAATGTGAACCATACCACTGGGTAGCCTAATGGTAGATGAGTGGAAACATCTCCTTATCGAAGTACTCAAGTTAATATGAAAGAAATGATAGAATATCACCATTTTGAAACCCCCAGTGAAAGAACAGAGCTGGATATTGTGCAGCAACAGCTGTTAACCTCACAAAAAGAGAGGCAAACAGACACCACATCCTCCTGACGAACAGAGGAATGCAACACCACCTGTGGTCTTGTCAAAAGGACTGAACCCAAGTTTGATCCAACCTCTGGATTCAGCTGCCAATTTGCAGGAAAGACCGAGGAACATCTTGAACTGCACCGAGAGAATCAATCAGCAGAATCCAGACAGTGGGAAATTGCAGGTCAAAAGGCTCAGATTCCTCAACAGATAAATTGTAAAGAAAAGAAAGGGATTTAGGGGGGAAACCTGGAGATTAAAAGAGACTCAAAAGATAGATCAGATTTTTTTAAAATGGCAAGACTACATCATATGTCTAGAGAGGCACAAGGAGGTGATAACACTGTAAATACAGACAGAGACTAGATTACTCCAGGAGTCACGACGGGGGTCACTTCTGCAGGGGGAAGGTGGCCGAGATGGAGAGGAGCATGTGACCGGCTTCCGGGGACGTCAGGTAAGTTCTAGTCCTTGATCTGGTTGGGGGTTGTTATAAAAACTCCTTATGCTATACATTTGTTTGGCTTGTTTTCTTCTGTCTGTTTTATTTTACAATGAAAATATTTCTTTAAAAAATTTTCCCAATTCACAATTTCACCCTCCTTCCCTTTACACCGAGCAGCAATGGTTGTGGCTGTGATGTTTTCCCAATAAGGTGCCCTAGGCCTTCAGCTTAGGAGCAAGGACCCCGAGTGGCTAATTAGAAAGACCCACTGACTCCCCAGAGACCACGTCCCCGTGGTCACTCTGTCTTCCCAGCTGCACTTCGCATGCACTAGGAGCTTGATGAATATTTGTTGAATGAATGTGTGATGGAGGCTTGACTGAGAGGCATGACTTTGTCGGGTGAAATGTGGAGTACCATCAGTCGTATAAAAGATACTGTGACCCCACCACGAAAAGGCCTGGCTCCTCCGTTTCTGAGTCAGTCATATGTGCATCTCTGAGGTCACTTCATGGCCCATCTTTGGACACTACGTCTCCCACAACTTGGAAAAAGTGACTCAGGAGCTGTAGGAAACTCTTTGGGGAACCACATCTACAAAGGATGCCTTGCTGCTTCCAGAGGAAGACCAGAGAGGGACTGGCCAGGCCAGGGGAAAGGCTGGATTGTCCTCGTGTCTTTGTTTTGAACCAGACTTTGGCAATGCTTCAGAGAATCAAGGACTGTGCTCAGTCCCCATCTCCTCCTACCTGGGTAAGCATTGGCTGTGGTGGCTGCTCAGGTGCAGTGCGGACATCTGTGGCCTCTGGGGCTCAGGAAGGGTTCATCCTGAAAATGTCAGGGAAAGACAACACAGGCTGGCCCTGGTGTCTGGAGGCCCTCTGCTGCTTCTGCTTCCCATCCAGGCTCCCAACTCCAGGTCCCAGGGGCCCCCAAGAACACAAGGGTGCCAGGGCACCCACATACAAACATGAGGGACCACCTTCATCCTTGGAGACCCAAATTCAGAGCATGCTTTGCAGGTAGCATCATTTACAGTGACTTAGATGAAATTAGGATTACACAAAATTGCTGAGGATTATTTGCTTTCCCCGGTCCACCGCATCCTGGTTTATACCCATTTAGCAGCTGGGACAATGGAGGCCAAAGGGTTAGTTATTATCCCAGCTGGAAAGGATTAAGGGCTCTTGAGGGTGATGCCTCTGTTTTTCATCTAACAAACATTTACTGAGCCCATCCTGGGTGGGGGTGGTCCCACTCCTGGTTGGCTTCTCCCAAACTCGACTTTGGAAGGGAGGAGCGGGTGGTCCATGGGACACCTGGCATTTGTTTCCCAGTTCTCTTCCCAGACCACCAATGCTGCCTCCCCCTCCACACACACCTCCACCCTCTTCCCAAAGGACGAGTCATAGAAATCCCAAGGACTCCAATTCCCTACACTCAGATCTCTGGGCCGCCTATTCCAGAGAGTCACTCGCTGTGACTCATTCCCATGCAGGGACCTGATGAGTCCTTCAACTCCATCATCCTAGTAACTGTCAGGCAAACAGTGAGCTGGACCAGCCGGACCTCGCCTCACAGCGCTCATCACCCAGCCAGTGGACATTAAAATGTCTGTGCTTGGCAATTTCCAGAAGTGGATAGAGATTCCCCTGTTAAAAAAAAGAAGAAGAAAAGAATGGATTAAATCATATTTCTCTCAGATAAGCCTCTTCTCCACCAGTTTAAGTACAGTAAACCCATTTTAAGAGTATCGCTCAGGAAGCATAAACTTTACTTCACTACATCATATAATCCCCTGTAATAGAAAACCATAATGAGGATGCCGGCAGCAGGTGCAAAAGGCAGTTTTACATCAATAGAAAATTCGATTCTAATTAATCTCTTCACAGCTGACATAATTGAGTCTTCATGGGGACCACCGGACTCACCCCCACCCCCACCCCCTTGTTCCCTGTCTCGCCCTCTGCTGTGCTGGAATTTGTCTGGAAACAAAGGGAAAAACAGTGCTGATACCATCTCCGGTGATGTGGGTTTGCAGCGGAGTCTCTTTATTTCCATCACCGAGTTATTACTGACATCCAAGGCGCAGAGCCAGTCTCCAAGGCCTTCCCTGGATATGTAAATAGCATCCTGCTTTGTTATTTATTTCTTAGCTCTCCTCTTTCCTCCCCTGCCCCCAGGGGTGTTTTTTCTTTTTTTTCTGAAGACATCACAAGGGTCACATCTCTCTCTGCTGTTGCAGTGCTCTCCACTTGTGCAGCATAAGAAAGAATTATGAGCCGGGCGCGTGCCCGTGTCCTGTGCGCGGGTGTATGTCTTGTTGGCCTCCCCATCCTCCCAGGTTGAGGCGATAATTCATGCATGGGTGACAGCCAGTTTAAAAGCCATCACTGTGAAACCACAAGAAAATGCACAGGATTCATAAACTTCCGATATTGCCTCATCTGATCTATTTCTTTCATTGCTTTCTTCTCCCAATGCTAAACTATGATCATCCTTAGCACTGAGCTAAGTTGCGTCAGCCTAATGTTTCAGACCAGCTCTGTTAATTACAATGCTCCCTCCATGCTGATTTCCACTAGGTTCTCCTCCCAGCAAATGTGAGCACATAAAAATAAAGCTAAAACTGGACTGGGATTGTTTCTTTACAAGCCAAACAGAGATGGGGTGGGGGCACTGCCCACGAGCCAAGGTCTGTCACGGAAAGAGGAAGCTGCAACTTCGGAGCCCCCTTGAAACAGGGCTCATGATCCCCGTAATCAGAATGAGCAGCTTGCCAGGGTGAGTGGTCTCCCACCTATTGGGAGTCTGGGGTTTGCATTGGAAAACTCGGCGCCTTCTATTGCCAGAGATAGATCTGGGTTTCTGCCCTGCCCAGGTGAAGCAGGGAGCACCACCAGGTGAGGCTGTGAGCATCATCAGATATGGGTGGAGCATCATTAGGCGGGGGCAGAGCATCGTAGGGGTGGGTGGAGCAGTCTGCCCATCTCCTGCAGCAGCCCATCTCCTGCAACACCACCAGGTACCCTTTGCCAGCTACCAAACCAAAGTCCCCAGCCACGAACCCAGGGCTGGGTTTGGGCAGAAAGTTAGAGTCTATCCCCTGTCCACCATCATTCTTGGACCTTGGTGTCCCAGACCATGGACACTTGCATTGCCTTTACACTTATGCAAATAAAGACGATGAGAAACAGCCAGACCCAGCAGAAAGCCCAGCAGAACTGGAGTGAGGCTCAGGAATGGGGTCCAGAGAGGCTCCTCACCACCAGAGCTCAGGCTCCTTGGTGGAGTTTGGGGTCAGAGGGGCAAAGGGCTCTCTGCCAGGGCTTGTCCTCCCCCAGGTGTTGATGTCCCTCGAGGAATTTGAGGTGTTCCTGTTTCCCTGGTCAAACCCTCGTTTTTAAACACACACCCCACTGCCCAAACTCCTCACAGGGCCCACCAGCCCCCATCAACCTGCTCCTCTCTCTGCTCTACAAGGGCCATCCCTTCTCTTCTTGCCTGTGAGCTGCCCGCCCACTCCTTGTCACCCCTGCTGCTGTGGGCACTGAGCTGGCTTCTCCTCTCTAGTCTCCAGATCTGGGCTCATCCTCTGGCCACCTCTTGCCCTTCTGCTGCTGTGATGACTGGATAGGGAGGGGAGGGAAGAAGTCTGAGTGGCTGCCCTGTGATGCTGGGAGGAGTGGGGCGGTGCTGGCACCACAGTGGGTCGCTGTCCCCCAGGCCTGTGCCCCCTTCTCATACCACACTCCAGAGGTCCAGCCATTCCCACCGACCTGGAGATGGCCACTGTGGTCCGGGACTTTTATAGGGCTGAGCCAAGGAAGGTCAGATAATGGAGCGGGTAGGGAGGTCTTGACCACAGAAAGAGAAAGCTGAGTTACCACCACTGACATGTGAAATGAGTCACACTGAAGGCTGGACCACAGCCCTTTGGGGCCTGAAAGCTTGAGATTTTATGGCTCGCTATTTGTGTTACATCCAACAACCAATAACAGAAACGAAAACAAATCCCACAAAACCCTGCCTCCACTTGGAAGTATAACTTAGAGTATAAACATTGTTCTGAAAAGTGAGACAAGAGGGGGCACAGAGACTGTCCACGGGGCCAGCCGCCAGCTTGGTCCTGCCACACTTGAACCTCTTTAGGAGAAGTGTGAACCTTTGTTCCTGGGTGTCCTCCCCATGCTGCACAGGGCCCACAGTTTCAGAACCTAACCGTAATCTCAGCAGAAGCCCTGGTGTCCCTCATCACAGAGGGCACCAGCAGACACTCCCACACAGCTCCTGTCCTCACCACCTCTCACTTGATGATTCGTCAGGACTTAACTGGTCACCCCGTCTGGGTCTCACCTCCCTGTGGTCTACCCTCCACTTCAGTCTGAGCTGTGCTTCCAAAATACAGCTGACCACACCAGTCTGGTGTCCACCACTCGCCAAGTCAAATCCACAGTCCTTACCCTGGAACTTAAGACTAGCTTCTCCTTTCTGTGGATCGTTCTCTAGAAACATCATCACTCTCCTCCTGCAAACTCCTGTTCATGCTGTTCCACTGGAACGCCTCCCCTGCCACCCACTGCCATTCCTCAGTACGCTCTCGTGTCTGCAATGCCTATTATCTGAGATTGGTCTGAGGGTCTTAGCCTGTGCAATAAGTCAAGAAAAAATATACAGATATAATAATGGAAAAAAGAGAAAAGAAGGTAATTATTTGAAGATGATATGCTTTTCAAAAAAAAAAATGAAAAACCATTAGAACATCAACAACAAAAAAAGAACTGAGATCCATGGTCTCCCTATATACAAGTAGTAACTAGTTAAATATAATGGAAAGAAATCCCATTTACCATGGCAACAAAAATATAAAATATCCAGGGATAAACCAAAAGAAATCTGTAATACCTGTATGAAAAAATCTATAAAACTGTACCGTGGGATATAAAATAAGAGCTTAATAAATGAAGAGACGTGTTATGGCATAAGAAGAGTTGGTAATAAAAATATTTCAATTCTCTCTAAATTAATCTATATATGTAACTCCAATAAAAATCCCAGCAGGATTTAGGGAGAAGAACCTGATAAAATTCAATTGGAAGAATTCCAAATGACCAAGATGAACTGAGAACTTTTTTTAAAAAGAACAATGAAGATAGACTTGGTTTACTGGATACTAAAACAGAATATAAAGGGATGCTCATTAAAAATAGAAACAGACAGGGGCCGACCCTGTGGCGTAGTGGTTAAGCTCTGTGCACTCTGCTTTGGCGGCCCAGGTTCGTGGGTTTGGATCCCGGGCGAGGACCTACACCACTCGTCAATCCATGCTGAGGTGGTGACCCACATACAAAATAGAGGAAGATTGGCACAGATGTTAGCTCAGGGTGAATCTTCCTCACCAAAAAGGAAAAAAAGAAAGAAATAGACAAATAAAATACCAGAACAGAAAAGAGCCCAAAAATGGATCCTTGCATATGTAGAAATGTGAGATTACTAAGAATAATCACGGACACTTACTGAGTACTTCCCATGTGCCAGGCCCTGTTGTTCTAAGCACTTCACATGTATGAATTCATTTAATCCTGACCACAACCCTGTGTGGTTGTTACTATTACTATCTCAAGTTACAGATGAGGAAACTAAAGCACAAAGAGATTCAATAACTTGCCCAAGGCACGGACCATTACATGATAAGCGCAGCTGATAAAGTTGGTGTAAGAAGGATCATCTATAAATACATGTCATTGGGATAAAAGGAAGAAAACGAAGCTCGATTTCCTGCCTCAAACTGTGTACAAAATCAAATCCCAGATGTGGGAAAGATTTCAATGTAAGAAGAATCAAGAGCACTAGATGCTCAGATCAACACTATTCACAAAAGCCAAAAGGTGGAAACAACCCAAATGTCCACCAGCTGATAAACGGATAAACAAAATGTGGCTTGTCCATACCATGAACTATTATTTGGCCGTAAAAAGGAATGAAGGACTGACACATGCTACAACATGGATGAACCTTGAAAACATTATGCTGAGTGAAAGAAGCCAGACACAAAAGGCCGCATGTTGAATGATTCTATTTATATGAAACATCAAGAATAGGTAAATCTATGGAGATAGAAAGCAGTGGTTTCCAGGGCCAGGGAGAAGGAGGAGATTCGGGAGTGACTGCTCAATTGGTATGGATTTTCCTTTCGGGAGGATGAAAATTTCTTGGAACTAGATAGAGACGATAGTTTCCCAACATTGTGAATATACTAAATGCCACTGAATTGTACACTTTAAAATGGTTAATGGTTAATTTTATGTTATGTGAATTACCTCAAAAAAAAAAAACCTCACTAGAAGACACTGCAGAAGAGTGATTTTAACATCTTGTGTAGTTTGTTGCAGTAATGGCCTCCAATGAATCACATCTTCCTGTGCCTGTGTCCCTTTGCAATGTGGCTGTGGTGTTCTTTCCATCAAGAGGTGGAGTCTGTCTCCCCACCCCTTGAAGCTAGGCTGCCTCACATCTTGCCTTGGCGGATATAGTGTGGGGAAGTGCCACTGGGCCAGGTCTGGAGTCTCTGCCTTAAGAGACGTCATAGCTTCTCCTTTACCCTCTCATCGCCCTATGACCACCATTCCATGAAGGAGGCCAGTCTAGACTCTTGGAAGATGAGGGGCATCTGGTGGAGATCTGATGCACCTCAGCCAAAAGCCAGAACCAATTGCCGGCTTAGCCACGTGAATAATCCCAGGTGAGACCAACAATAAAGCCACTCAAATGCCATGCAGAGAATCAAAGAAAATAATAGATGCTTACTGTTTTAAGCCACTGTGCTTTGGAGTGGAGTGTTGTACAGCAGTAGGTAACTGATACATTTGGGCTGAGGAAGGCTTCTTTCTTAATGCAGTACTAAAGAAAAATAGATAGAAATAGGACAAATTTGACTACGTAAAAATGTAACACTTCTGTAAGGCAAAACACAAACAAATGAAACACCACTAATAACTGGTGCTCATCCGGAGAGTGTATCAACACTGTCCGGAGAGCTTTTCTTTTCCAATATGCGTCGACCAGCCGCACCCCGAGGAAACATTTCAGACTCTCCAGGGTTTAGAGTAAATCCATGTGGCGCTGGGTCATGGTTGGAATAAGGACTCTGTAGACAGGCCATGGGCTGGAATCCCACTTACTGGTTGTGTGCCATTAGGCAAGTTATTTAACCTCTCTGGGCCTGTCTCTGCAGCTGTAAAATTGTCACAATAATGTACGTACCACATAGAGTTATTGCTGTATGGATTAGATAAGTTAATAGATATACAGCACTTAGAACAGTGCCTGGCATATAGTAAATACTTAATAAATGTAGCTAGCATATGTACACCAAAAATTTTCCAAGTGATTCCCACATACCATCCATAAAACCAGAAAACAAAATTTGACAGGAGTGTGTATGTGGAAAGTGATTTGCAACACATTATTATGAGCAAAAGGTTATTGTTCTCAACATATAAAGAGCTCTTAATAATCAATAAGATAAAGTTGAAAAAAGCAAATGCAATCAATTCCAAAAGAAATGCAAATGCACAACAAACATTAAAGGCATTCCACTTCAGTGATCATCAGAAATATATATTAAAACAATACGTTTCTGGTCTTTCATATTTGCAAAGAGTAGAAAAGGGTAATTACCCATGCTGCTGAACATGTGGGAGAGCAGGAACTTTTGGACCCTGTTGGGCAGATTCTGAATTGTTATCATCTTTCTGAGACCAATGTGGCAATGTTCATACACAATTGTAATGTGATCCACTTCTTGGAATTTATCATAAGGAAATCACCAAACAGGTTAGAAACAATATATGAATAAAGATATTCATCATAGTCCCATGTTAAAACAACTCAGATGCCAGTTAATGGAGATTCATAAAGTAAAGGGTATTGATAAGGGGAAAAGCAGGTTTCAGAGCAAAGTGAACGTGGTATAATCCATTTTTGTAGATACATACGCAGTGGGTGTCATTAACCACTGTCCCAGCTGGTGGGGAGCGGGTTGGTGGCGGATGTGATAGGAGAAGCCCAACAGGGGCTGCAGATCTCGGGGACTTCCACATCAGCCTCATCAAACCCAATGCTGACAATTTCATCTTCATCTGTCTGATTACTGAATTTGATTTTTCAGTTGGTTCAAAACTTGATGGGGAGAGAAGGGTATTGTTTATCGCTCCTCAAATGCCAACAAACCCCTCATCTTCTGTCATTCTTTCACAATAGGCCTGATTTGATGAACCATTAAGCCCATCATTTAGCAGCCAAAAACCTGGTTACCCTTTCTTTCCTCAAGGGCAGGAGGGGTTTAATATGCAAACCTTCCTGAAGCAGAGACGAAATATTTGCATTCTGTCTTTCTAATGCAACCAAAAAGAGAAAAAAGATCAAAGAGTTTAGATTCTCTAATAAAGCAGGCTGAGCATTCATATTCTGCTTTATGTAAAATGTATTATTATAAATACAGAGAAAAAAGACTGGAAGGATGTGCACCCAAGGATGAAGCAGAGGAGGGGGGAAGAGAATTCAACAAGATATTAATAGTAACTATCTTGAATTTTATGATTTTTCTGTAATTTACACATATTTCTCTTGAAATAGAAAAACAATCTCCTATACTATTAGATTTTTGTCCACTTTTCAGAGGTATCTCCTCAGCTCAAAATAATCCCTAATCCTGGCCCCTTATTTCAACAATGTTGGTGGGTGTCCGGCAGCCATCTTGTACAGCCCCAGCCCCCAAGCTTCCCTCCATCCTGGCCTGAGAGGTTGAACCGGGGATGGGCACTGACCCAAGCCGGGCCAGCCGAGGTCCTCTGGCCAGGGATTTGGAATCAGGCTGAGACAGTCAGTCCTTCGTGTGGCTAAACCCATAACACACAGCCAGGAATGGTAGGCCGCCAGGTTTTAACCATGTGGCGATGGGAAGGCAGGCTCTGAGTTGTGGGCCTTCCTGAGGCCTGGCCAGGTTCCCGTTCACAGGTTCTACAGCCTTTAAAAACCATGTTTTTGCTTAAGCCTGTTCTAGTTGGATGATAGAATCAGAAGAATATTAATAGATATCAACCTTGGAACCAAAAGTGGAGTTACAAGTAAATAGTCCTTGAAAGACAATGAGCCGACTGAGGCAGCATGATAGTGAGGATTCTCGTTCA
The DNA here is from genome assembly GCF_057802395.1 of Ceratotherium simum simum. Lineage (NCBI taxonomy): Eukaryota > Metazoa > Chordata > Mammalia > Perissodactyla > Rhinocerotidae > Ceratotherium > Ceratotherium simum. Next base: position 28,458,333 of record NC_141932.1, read on the forward strand.
ACACTGAGAAGCTGCCCAACTGGGTTATATATTAGATGATGCTTGTTGGCTCTTGAGTCTAGGATTAGGGGCCAACAGACAGCAAGGCTGTAAGGGACCCCTACAGTTAGAGGGCTCAGATTCTTCACAAGAGATACAAGAGATGTATTGCCAGAAAAAAGAAAACCTAGCCAACAGGGGCTTATGATCCTTAGTCCCTCAAGAAATTCACAGTTCTGAGCTCAGACTCTAGCTGGGAGTGAACCCTCAAGGTGGTCAGCCCCTTCGGGGGGGATCTTCCCCAGTGCTCCTCTCTGGAGTGTCCCCATAGGACACTGGTTTGGGAATTCCCACCATGACCAGTGGAGCCTCCAGTGTCTGCTGGTCAGGGAAGCAAGCCACCAAAGAACTGTGGAAGGCAAGAATCCACGGGTCCCCTCACTCCTGTGTTCCTTCTGGGCAGGAAGAAATGGTATCTGCTTTGCACTGGCAACTGAGTGGGGTGTAGTTCTGTTCTGGAAGGTTCTTAACATGTCCCCTCTTCTAAATGAAATTCACCACTGACTGTGGGGTGTGTTATCACTCAGCCTATGGGTGGCACCACGGGAGCCAGGCACAGATGGAATAGTCAAGTGATCTGCTCCCTGTAAAGAGAAGGTGAGCTCTGAGAAGAGGAGTCTATCTCAGGGCTGCCTGCAGAGGCAGGTAGGGGAGGCAGGGATGGGTGGGGTTTAGACGCTTTCTATTGAGAAAGAAGTCCTCTGATCTAGAATGGGGATAGTTGGACAGGCAAGAAGAGGTGTCCTGTTAGCTTTGCATCCTTAGTTCCAGACCTCTTAACACTGGCCGCGCTTCTGGCCTTACAGTCCATGGGTGACAAACTGCATCCTTCAAAATATGTTTCCTTATGCTCAAGTTAGCTTCAGTTGTGTTTTGCTCCTTGCCACTTACAGAGTCTTGAATTTTTAAAATTAACCTGTTTTTCACTAAAAAAGGTCATAACTAAACATGATAAAAATTCAAATGGGTCAAAGGGTATTCAATGAAAAGTAGGTCTTCCTCCCACTCCAGACCCCTGTCCCTCTCCCCAGAGGCAACTACCGTGAATAGTTTCCAAAAACCCTTCTAGGAACTGTCCATGCATATAGAAGCACTTGTATGTAGCTCTTTAAACAAATAAGAGCTTACTATACACACTGTTCTGTACTTTGTTGTTGTTGTTTTTTACTTAATATCTTGGCAATCATTTCATGTACTAATTCATTTTTAATTTAAAAACCTCATAAATAAATAAGTGGTGCTGTGATAATTAGTTAACTGTTTATGAAAAATATTAAATTGGTTTCCTTCCCTATACCATGCACCAAAATAAATTCCAAGTAGTGGGTGAAAGATTTAATTATAAAAACTGAAGCTCTCAAAACTAATGGAAGAGGACGTGGGTGAGTGATCTTCACATGGTGAATCCTTGACTGGGAGAAAGTCCTTCCAGGCCTGACATAAACAGGGAAGCTACAACATCCAAGGCCCACGGGCATGAGTGTGTGCATGTGGTTCTCTCTGGACTCCACTTTTTCTCCTGTAAGAGAAGAATGTCTTAGGTGGGGCTCTCCAGAAGCAGACCACGAGATGAGCCTCCACATGGTTTATTAAGGACGTGCTCCTAGGGAAAAGCAGTAAGGGAGGGGCGCAGGGCAGGGCAGGGAAGAAGCCAAACAGGATTGCCATCTCAGGCAGAGTCCCAGCTGTCCCCACCTTGAGGCAAAGCCGCTGGGCTTTCATACTCCCTCACCTGTCAGTCATTGACTCAGGGCTGCCCAAGGGACATGAACTCCCGGGCACTTGTGACTTCCTGTGCCTGTAGACAGAGCAGTTCCCGGCACCCAGGGCAGGCCACTGAGAAGTCGCTGGTAAAGTTGCTTGTCAACATCAGGCAAAGATGTTGACAAGGGCTAGGTATCGGGGGCAGAGGAGGGTTTGCCGTTAGCAGGGGAACCAAAGTTAAACAGAGGCACCCAGGGTCCAGCCCTGAACAGCGGGGTCCAGAGGAGGTCCATAGCCCATAGAATCAGGGCACAGGTGCCCAGACGTGGCAAAGGGGATCAGAGAAGGCTTGGGAGGAGCATCGATAGTGTCTACCACAGAGGAAGACTTCCACAGAGGTGGTGAGCTAGGGGAGGCCTGTGGGGGGCAGACCCATGCCATGGGCAGCTGGAGGTCAAGACTTTCTGAGCTTGTAGTGCAAATTCCAAGAAGAGGCAAGCCCACACCCCTCATACCACAGCCAGCTGGCCCCAGAGCCCAGAGGCATCTCAGGCCGAGTTCCCCGGAAGCAGACTGAGGTGGAGAGCGGGCAGAGCGAGAAGCTGACCCAAAGTGGGGTTACAGCTGAGGCTTCAGCCAGTCCCACTGGGAGCTGGGACGACCCTTTAGAGTTGCCCCCAAATTGAGGCAAGGATCAGGCCTTTGTATCTCCACATCAGCCAGATATGGGATTCGGGATGAATCCAGAGGGGCATAACCTTGGGAGAGGTGCTCTCGGCTGCCGAGGTAATTCCGGGTGATGTGCACAGCAATATTCCCCACAGCTGAGGGATGGCGGCGTCAGCCCCAGAGAGGGATCCGGGTGGGGCACCACAGTGTCCACTCCATGAGGGAATGGAGCAGTCTCCTCTTCTGGAGGCTCCTGGCTGCTGTGACTCTCCAAAGAGGGGGGCCAATGAGGAGCCCAGGGAGTGACAGTGACTGCTAAGGAGATCCCCTCTCTGGAGCCCTGGGGAGGTGGGGATGGGTGGGCCTACCTGTGGGCTCTGGGAGGGGCTTGAGTTACCTGGAGAGAGATTGTCAGACACCTGGCGAGGGGGAACACTAAAGGTGAAAGATGAAACTCTGGAGGGGTGGCGCTCTGGCTGGGGGCGTGTCTCCCCAGAGTTTTGCTGTAGGAGAGCAGGTGTCTGATGAAGCAGCCAGCAGGCCTGAGTGAGCTGGACTTCAGCAAATGACCTACACCTCCCTGGGCTGAGCAGGCCTTGGGAAGCTTTACCCTCTTGAGAAGGGTTCCCACGGAGGGCAGGAGGGTCTGTGGCCAGGAGCGTGCCGCTTCCCTTTCCAGCTCCTGGACCAGAAGAGCAGAGAGATGCCCAGGAGTGAATGGGCCTGGCCGGGCTTGGAGAGAACGGCTGCCTGGAGGAAGGGAGGTTTGTATCTGGAGGCCTGCAGGCCCCACTGCCCAATCCCAGTCACATCAACTGCTGTTGCTTTTAACAAATTGTCTAGAGAAGGAGGAGTGGCAGAGGTGTGGGGGCGGCTAGGGACCCATGGGCCCTTGAGGGGAGCTAAAGGAATAGTGTCGCCCCCCCACCCCCCTTTACAGCAGAGGACAGCCCTGCGAGGCCAGAGAGGCGATGGTAGAGAAAGCAGGCCAGTGCAGGGCAGGGTGTAGCCACCCAGGGAGGGGTGTGGACCCGCACAGCTCAGGTCCAGTGGAGGGGGTATGGGGGTGGGCGGTGAGGGATGCCTTGTGCCGTAGGTAGCCATTCCCCACACAGCCTGGCGCTGGGCTGGAGCCGGGGTCTCAGGAGGCCTTGGCTTTGGGTCTGGTTGCCAGGATACGGCACGGCCCTGCCGAAGCATCCCTGGAAAGCCCGTTTCCCTGAAACACCCCGGACCAGGGCCAGAGCGGAAGGGCCGAGCCTCATTATCAGCCAAGCAGACGGTTCTTAAATTGTCCTTGGCGAGCTCGACAGACAGGGAAGTGTGGGCAGCTTAGACACACGAGGAGGTCTGGGGAGGGTCCAGGCACCGGGCGCTGGGGGAGAGGGGTGTGTGTGCCTCCCAGATCAGGGGCAGCCAGGTTCCTTGCTGGAGAGGCTGTCAACCAGCTCAGCCCCCACGCTCCTCGCTGTTCTCCCAGAACTGCCCCCAGGACCCTGCCCTCACCCTCACTGGATGCCCCACTCCAACACCCCCCAGGGTCTGTGGGGAGCAGGGCGCCAGGAGCCAAGCATTATGGATTACACCCCAAACCAGGAAGGACAACTAACAACTCGGTACGGTGCTCTGCTCACACTGGTATTGATCCTGGCCTTGCAGTGGCCAGTGAGGACCGGACTCCCTTGTGGAAGGAGGATATTTCCTGCCTCGCAGAAGCCAAAGGTTTTGATCTATGCAGAACACTCAGGACACTGTGTGTTCCCCACTGCCCCATTCTTTGGCCGGGGCAAAGGGGTGGCTGCTCTGGCAATCACAGCTGTTGCATTTGAGATTCAAGCCCAGGTCCCAAGCCAAAGTGGGGGTTCCATGGAGGACTTGGGAGTTGGGCTAGGGGGTTTTCCGGGAAGTGGAGGAAACAACCCCACTGCATCCAGCTCAGGAGAGCACTAGTGACCAGCCCAGGGTGTGCCCAGCGCACAAGTCCTGCCTGATGTGGGGACAGGGAGGACACGCCCCCAGCTGTGTGCCCCGGGTTTCTGATGATGGCTGCAAGACTGACTTGCTCCAGGGAGAGCATCCGAGCTGTGGATGTGATGAGACTTTGGCATTCCATCCTCAAAGGCTCCTGGCTCCCCTTTGTGTGGCTTGCAGTGGCTGGGTTTTCTGGAGGGGGGTCCCGGTGAGGAGAGGGTGGGGGGAGGTGGAGCAGAGGTTCTTCCTAAAGAGAAGACAGTTTCCAGTGTCCTTCTGGGCCTCACTCAGGGAACTTTAACAAGTGGACGAGGCTGTCTCTGCCCAGGCAGGAGGTGGGAGAGGTGTGGGGAGGGAGAGGCGGGCGGATTCTAAAGGAGGCCCTGAGGTGTGGCTTCCAGAGGATGGGCCCAAGATGATGGTGCCATGGAGGCGGGCCAGCAGCCGGAGGAAGGCCGGCCTACCAGGCTCAAGAAAGAGCCCTAGCTGTCTGGGGTGTGCTGGCCTTTGTCCTCTTTCATTGTCCTGGACTTTGTCCTCTGGAGTCCTAAGGGAAGGGCCGTGCGTCCACACTCGGGCTGGAGTGGAGGCCAGTGTGGCCGGTCCAGTGGTCACTGGGTGGGGCCTCCGGGCAGCGCTCTACCCAGGATGCTCCCTTCAGTGCCAGTCCTGGAGGTCTGTCCTTGACATGGAGCGGGATGTTTCCCTGGAACACTCCAGCGCCCTCTCATTGCAGCTCCCCGGGGCAAAGTGGAGAGGGTCACGGGAATGTGCAGCCCAAAGATGTAGGGTCTGGCCAGGAGCACTGAGCCCCTTCCCACAGGCTGCCCTGTCCGTTGGAGACCTGCAGCCACCCTCTTGTGCCAACCAGCTGGAGGGCCAGAGGCTCGCCATCGAGGCAGCACTCTCTGCAACATTTGTGTAGACAACATCCTCAAGGAGGCCAGGAGGACCAAAGCTGGGCCCTGGCCACCCACAAGGAGGGAATGGACCCCAGATGCCCACCCAGGGCTGTGCTAATTGCTGTCGGGAGATGGAGAAAAATGCAAAAGCGCCGCCCTCCACGAGCTTAGGCTAACGCTGCAGGGACAGGACAAGCTTCCTCAAAGGAGACCCTCTTCAGGGGCTTCCAGGGGATCCAAAGTCCTTTCTCAGCTGTTCTGGGTGAGTGACGCACAGCTCCTTCCACGAAAGCATCTGACCACGGGCTGCCGACCAGGAGCCTACCGAGTGAGTTATTTGGGACGGTTGAACTTGAAGTCGGCGCCTCAGTGCGTTGATCCTTAATCTCAGTGCTCGTCTAAGGTGGATGGTGGCCAGGCCACACCGCACAGCTCTTCGCTTGCACACATGCATAACATGGGGCCTGCCAGCTGTCAGGAAAGAGCTTTGTGATCATCACAGCCCCTGACCACCATGAGTCGGTCACAGCGCAGAGCCGCTGTTATACTTGTGCTTGTCAATGTTGGGGGAATAACGTGTCGTGGAGGAAAAAAATGCTGCCGGCAACTATCACTCTCTTCTGGAAGGTTGGAGCCTGGTGAAAGAAAGATGATCCTTCCAGGGTCTCTGCCGTTCTTTTCAGAGGGTCTCCTCTTTGTTCTGGCCCAGCTGACCCTCCTGTGTGTGTGTGGTGTGTGCACACACAACCAAGGTAGGTCTGGAGCCAGCGTGGGAGTAGGAGCTGGGACTCCAGGAGGCATCCGCCTCTGGGACAGGGACAAAGGTCAGAGGACCCGTCCAGAATGGGGGAGCCCAGGCCTGACGTGGAGGAAGGGGTCTAACAGGCAGCCCCTCTTGAGAGGTCCACAGATTGCAGGCCTTGGCCTGGTTTTTTGAGTTGATTCCGAGATGCTGGGGAGGGTGGATTGTGATGAGTGAATCTCAGAGGCACGATGGAGGGCAGAGGACAAGAATTCAGCAGAGGCAGCAGCCAGAGCCCGGAGCGCCATGAGAATATAATTCATCCTCCCCTTCTCAGGCTCAGAGTTGCAGAAATCTCGGGAGAGTTATAGACTTTCCATTGCATGTGAATTATTATCTAGATCATAAGGGGCATCTGGGCTACATTTGTTAGGTTTTAATATTGTTTTGTTTAATTTTTAAGTGTTGTTATCAAAGCAATGCATGCACATAGTTCAAAAAAGCAAATATTACCAAGAGATTTATAATAAGGAACAACAGCTCTACTTCCCTGTATCCGATCCTGCTCCCAGAGACAAGCTTTTACCTCCTGTGCTGCCCCCAGGATTTACCTCCACGTTCCCAGTCCACATTCACAACCACTGCCCTTTCGTCGTTCATGGGTTCTGTCGTTCTACGTTCATAGCCCACCGTGTGAATGAGCTCCTAGCTTTCCTACACCACCTTGTCCCTGCTTGTCCTCCCCAGCCCCCATCACACTTCTGGTTAAAACTACAGTCAGTGTTTATGTTATTATGACTATGCAAATATTGTTTATTGCTGAGTCAAGAAGTATAATATCATCTCATCTCCTTTCTTTTTTTTTTTTTAAAGATTTTATTTATTTTATTTTTCCCCCCAAAGCCCCAGTGGATAGTTGTATGTCATAGCTGCACATCCTTCTAGTTGCTGTATGTGGGACTCGGCCTCAGGATGAACGGAGAAGCAGTGCCTCGATGCGCACCCGGGATCCGAACCCGGGCCACCAGCATCGCAGCGCGCGCACTTAACCACCAAGCCACAGGGCCGGCCCTCATCTCCTTTCTTGTCCAACCTTATTTTTTTTCCTCTAGAGTTAGTAATTGCTTTACTTTTTTATTTGCCTGGTTTCTATATACCTATCATTAATTTTTTTCATGTTTGAAGTCTCTGCCATAAGTGTATTATCAATATTTTTTGATACACTCTAATATAACAATTTCCAAATTTTGCAGTGAACACACAGAAGTGCCATGGGGTGTTTTAAATTTTCAAGAGAAACACAATGATATTTGACATTTGTTAGATGTCACAAACTACTAGCATGAGGTAGTGCACTGTGTCAATCAAGGTGAGAGTGAACCCCTTTCCTTACCATGATCACAGGTTTGCAAAGTTGTGTTGTAAGCAGTTACTACGATAAAAACCAAGTACTGAGCAAATATCACTGTAGAACAGAAGATGAGAGTAGAGGTGTAGAGTCTGATTCAAAGGTTTGAGAAGCTGTGCAGTGTCCAATGGGCACACACATCTCATTAGGAAGTAATTGTGGTTATTAAAAAAATGAAATTTAAATATTTTTCTTTCAATTTATGTGTACTAATTTCTCAAATGCTACGAAGATGTTAGGATATAAATATTTATTAAGCTGTTTGGACCTAACTATTTAATAAAGAGAACTATCAGGTATTTCTTTTAGCCTAGGAGCACCAAGAAAAAATTACCAAGACAAGGAGGCTGTGAACCAAGAAAATCTGGGAACCTCTGCTCTAACACCTAAGTTCTGTCTTGTTCCTGAGGACTTCCCTCCTGGAGTCTTCTCTCTCTTGCTTCTCCTAGCTGCCGTGAAGCCGTCACTTTAGGAGCAGCTTTCACATTTTTCCTGTGTGGGTCCTCTGTTTCCTGGATCCTGTGATGCTGTTTTTGTTCTTTCTCATTTTGCTGGAGTATGTTCTTTAGTTCTATGTTCTTCAGTTTCCTGAGAAAGGGTATTTGGAAAATAAATTTTTTAGTACTTGAAGGTCTGAAAACGTCTTTATTCTGCTCTCATTCTTGATGGATAGTTTGCCTGGGTATGGAATTTTAGGTTGAAAATAATTTTTCCTTGGAATTTTAAAAACATTGCTCCATTGTGTTCTAGTTTTTACTGTTGTTGGAAAGTCTGATGCCATTCTAATTTCCAGTTCTTTGTATGACATCTGTTGCAGACCATTGTTGAAAATATCGTCCTTTCTCCATTGAATAGTCTCGGCACCCTTGTGGAGAATCAATTGACTGTGTATGCAAGAGTTTATTTCTGAGCTCTCTATTCTATTCCATTGGTCACTATGTCTTTCTTTATGCAGGCACCACATTGTTTTGATTACTGTAGCTTTGTGATAAGTTTTGAAATCAGGAAGTGTGAGTCTTCTAACTTCATTTCTTTTTTGAAAGATTGTATTGGCTGCTCAAGTTTCTTGAGATTCTACATGAATTTTAGAACAGATTTTTCTACTTCTGTAAAAAATACCATTGGGATTTTGACAGAGATTGCATAGAATCTATAGATCACTTTGGTTAGTGTTGTCATCATAATAATATTAAGTTTTCCAATCCATGGACATAAGATGTCTTTCTATTTATTAAAGTCTCCTTTAACTTTTTTAGCAATGTTTTGTAGTTTTCAGTGTACAAATTTTTTACTCCCTTGGTTAAATTTATTTCTAAGTACTTTATTCTTTTTGGTGCTATTGTAAATGGAATTGTCTTAATTTCATTTTTGAATTGTTTATTACAAGTGTACAGAAATATAACTGATTTTTTCATTTGGATTTTATATCCTGAAGCTTCATTAAATTCATTTATTAGCTCTAATTTTTTTTGTGTGGATTCTTTAGAGGTTTCTACATATAAGATAATGTCCTCTGTGAACATAGATCATTTTACTTCTTCCTTTCCAAGCTGGATGGCTTTTTTTTTTTTTCTTTTCTTTTTTTTTTTTTTGGCACAATTTCCCTGGCTAGAACTTCCAATACTGCTGAATAGAAGTTGTGAATAGAAATTCAATACAAGTGGTGAAAGCACACATCCTTGTCTTGTTCCTGGTTCTAGGGGAAAAGCTTTCAATCTTTCACATTGAGTATGATGTTAGCTGTGGGTTTTACTTACACGGCCTTTATCATGTTGAGTTCTCTTCTATTCCTGGTTTATTGAGTGTTTTTATCAATGAAAGGGTGCTGAATTTCATCAAATGCTTTTTCTGCATGAATTGAGATGATCATGTGTTTTTCTCTTCATTCTATTAATGTGATATATTATATTGATTGATTTTTTTTGGTATATTCAGCCATCCTTACAGTCTGGGAATGAATTCTACTTGGTCATGATATACAACCCTTTTAATATCCCACTGGATTTGGTTTGCTAGTATTTTGTTGAGGATTTTGGCATTGATATTCATAAAGGATATTGGTCTGTAGTTTTCTTTTCTTATAGTGTCTTTTTCTAGCTTTAGTGTAAGTATAATACTGGTCTCACAGAGTGAGTTAGAAAGTGTTCCCTCCTCTTCAATTTTTTGGAAGAGTTTGGGAAAGATTGGTGTTAATTCTTCTTTAAATGTTTGGTCGAATTCGCCACTGAAGACATCTGGTCCTGGGCTTTTCTTTGCTAGGAGATTTTTGATTACTGATCCAATCTTACTAGTAGTGGGTCTATTGAGATTTTCTATTTATTTTTTTTTTCTGTTTTGGTAGATTGTGTGCTTCTAGGTATTTGTCCATTTCATCTAGGTTTTTCAATTTGTCAGCATACAACCGTTCATAGTGTTCTCTTATAATCTTTCTTACCTATGTAAAATCTGTAGTAATGTGTTCACTGTAAGTTCTGATTTTAGTAACTTGAGTCTTCTCTCTTTTTTTCTCTTAGTTCAGCTAAAGGTTTGTTAATCTTTTAAAAGAACCAACTTTTGGTTTTATTGATTTTGGTTTTCCATTTTCTATTTTATTTATCTCCCCTCTAACCTTTATTATTTCATTCCTTCTATTTGCTTTGAGTTTATTATTATTATTTTTTGTGTGTGTGAGGAAGATCAGCCCTGAGCAAACATCCATGCCAATCCTCCTCTTTTTGCTGAGGAAGACCAGCCCTGAGCTAACATCTATTGCCAATCCTCCTCCTTTTTTTCCCTTTTCTCCCCAAAGCCCCAGTAGATACTTGTATGTCATAGTTGCACATCCTTCTAGTTGCTGTATGTGGGATGCGGCCTCAGCATGGCCGGACAAGCGGTGCATCAGTGAGTGCCTGGGATCCGAACCCAGGCCACCAGAAGTGGAGCCCGTGCACTTAACCGCCAAGCCACGGGGCCTGCCCCTCCTTTGAGTTTAGTTTGCTTCTCTTTTTCTAGTTCCTTAACATGTATAGTTAGGTTATTGATTTGAGATCTTTCTTCTTTTTTAATGTTTGTGTTTACTTCTGTAAATTTCACTTTTAGCATTGCTTTTCTGCATTCCATAAGTTTTGGTATGTTGTGGTTTTGTTTACATTATTCTCAAAGTATTTCTCAATTTCTCTTGTGGTTTCTTCTCTGACCTATTGGTAGTTTAAGAGTGTGTTGTCTACTTTCCACATATTTGTGAATTTTAAAGTTTTCCTTCTGTTATTGATTTCTAGTTTCATTCCACTGTAATCAGAAAAGTTACTTTGTATGATTTCCATCTTTTAAAATTTATTAAGGCCTATTTTGTGACCTAACATATGGTCTATCCTGGAGAATGTCCCATGTGCATTGAGAAGAATGTGTATTCTCCTGTTATTGAGTGGAGTGTTCTGTATATGGTTGTTAAGTCTAATTGCTTTTTAGTGTTGTTCAAGTCATCTATTTCCTTATTGATCTCTGTCTTCTTGTTATATCCATTATTGAAAATGGGATATTGAAGTCTCCAACTATTATCATAGAATTATCTCTCCCTTCAATTCTGTCAAATTTTACTTAATATGTTTTGGGGCTCTATTGTTAGGTGCATATATGTTTATAATTGTTATATCTTCTTACTGTATTGAACCTTCTATCTATCTATCCATCCATCCATTCATCCATCTATCTATTTGTCTTTTGTCTAATCCTTCTTTGTGTCTTTTAATGTTTTTCAATTTAAGGTCTATTTTGTCTGACAATAATATAAGTACCCCAGCTCTCTTTTGGTTACTATTTGCATGGAATATCTTTTTCCATCTTTTTACTTTCAACTTCTTGTGTCCCTATATCTAAAGTGAATATTTTGTAGACAGCATGTAAATGGATCTTGTTTTATTTTCCAATCTGCCAATCTCTGTCTTTTAGTAGGAGTTTAATCCATTTACATTTAATGTGATTACTGATAAAGGATTTACTTCTGCCATTTTCTGTATTTGTTTGGTGTATTGTTTCTCTCTATAAATATAAACAAATATGTATTTATTTGTTTTCTGTATGTTATATATTTTTTGTTCCTCAATTCCCTCATGACTGTCTTTTTTTTGTATTTGGTTGATTTTTTATAGTATACCATTTTATTTCCTTTTCATATATTTTTTAAGTTATTCTCTGAGTGGTTATCTTGGGGATTACAATTAACACCTTAACTTATAAGGGTCTAATTTGATTAACACCAACTTAGTTTCAATAGTATACAAATAGTCTGCTCCTACACATCTCCATCACTCTCCTTTATATTATTATTGTCACAAATTACATTTTCATACATTGTATGCCCATTAACATAGATTTACAATTATTGTTTTATGCATTTGCCTTTTAAATCATATAGGAAAAAGGGAGAAGTTACAAACCAAATCAAAAGTACAACAATACTGGCTTTTATATTTACCTATGTAGTTACCTTTACCAGCGTCATTTCTTCTTATGGCTTTGAGTTACTGTCTAGAGTATTTTTATTTCAACCTGCAAGACTCCCCTTAGCATTTCTCATAGGGCAGGTCTATTGGTAACGATCTCCCTCAGCTTTTGCTTATCTGGAAATGTCTTAATTTCTCCCCTATTCTTATTCTGCAGGGGTATTTCACATGTGTATTTCTATCACTCCCTGTTCTTTTTTGTTTGTTTGTTTGTTTTTGGGTTTTTTTGAGGAAGATTGGCCCTGCACTAACATCTGTTGCCAATCTTCCTATTTTTCTTTTTTCTCCCCAAAACCCTAGTACATAGTTGTATATCATAGTTGTGGAGTTGTAGCTCTTCTATGTGGGACACCGCCTCAGTGTGGCTTGATGAGCAGTGAGTAGGTCCGTGCCCAGGATCTGAACTGGCAAACCCTGGGCCGCCAAAGTGGAATGCGTGAACTTAACTGCTACACCACTGGGCTGGCCCCACTCTCGCCCATTCTTGAAGGATAGTTTTACCAGATGTAGATGTATATGTTTTACCAGGCATCATCCCACTGCCTTTGGCCTCCATTGTTTCTAACGAGAAATCAGCTGTTAATTTTATTGAGGATCACTTGTACATGACCAGTTGCTTCTCTCTTGCTGCTTTCAAAATTCTGTTTGTCTTTGAGTTTTAGCAATTTGAGTATAATATGTCTCAGTGTGGATCTCTTTAAGTTTATCCTGTTTGGAGTTAGTTCAGCTTCTTGGATGTTCATATCAAGTCTTTCTTCAGATTTGGTAAGTTTTTACCATTATTTCTTCAAATATTTTTTCTGTCACTTTCTCTCTCTCTTCTGTGATTCCCATAATGCATATGTTGTTATACTGATGGCATCCCATACATCCCTCAGGCTCTGTTCATTTTTCTCTATTCTTTTTTCTTTCTGCTCCTCAGGCCAGATAATTTCAATTGTCTTATCTTCAAGTTCACTGATTCTTTCTTCTGCCTACTCAAGTCTGCTGTTAAACCCCTCCTGTGAGTTTTTCATGTCAATTATTATACTTTTTAGCTCCAAAGTTTCTGTTTGGTTTCTTTTTATAATTTCTCTTTATTGATAGTCTCATTTTTTAGACATCATTTTCCTGATTTCCTTTAGTTCTTTGTCCACGGTTTCCTTTAGCTTATTAAATATATTAAAGACAGTTGATTTAATTGATTTAATTTGACTAGTAATTCCTATGTCTGGTCTTCCTCAGGAATAGTTTCTGTTAAATTTTTTTTCCTGTGAATAGGCCACGTCTTCCTGTTTCTTTGTATGTTTTGTAATTTTTTGGTTAAGAACTGGAAATTCTGAGTATTATGTGGTAACTCTAGAATTCTAATTCTCCCACTGCTCAGGGATGGCTGATTTTTGCTTATTGAGGGCTGGGGCCATCCATTTGTGACTTTCCCAAACTATTCTGCAAAGTGTGTACTCCTTGTTGCATGTGGTCACTGAAGTTTCTGTTCCATTGTGTCTGTGGTCAGTCAGTGACCTCACAAAGATTCTCTTAAATGTCTGAGGTGGAGTACATGTCTCTTTAAATTCTGTCATGGTGGGGAAGCTGCTTCAGCCCATGGTATTTCAAACAATGACTGGCCTTTGTGCCAGCCCCTCAGTGATCAAAACCAGCGGCCAACAATCAAAACACACAACGCTGATATTTGGAGGACAAAGTCCTATTGCCCATCCCAGCACCCACAAGCCGCACAGGGAACGTGGGCTGTCATACCCACTACTGTCTGCCAGAGGACTGGTGGCTGGGGAATGGTAGCCACTACGCAAAACGTGAGAATTTACCAAAATTTACCAGCCTCTTTATCAAGCTTTCCCCTGGACACTGCAAGTGTTCAACTAGACTCCAGGGTTCTAAAATGATCGCTTCAGACAGCTCCTCCCAACTTAACAGTTGTTTGGACAGAAGGACAGATTCCTGTAGCTTTCTACTCTGCCATCTTCTGCAACATCACCCAGCCGCCCTGTTTTTAATCCCTCTAAACATCCACGCCCAGCCCCAGCTTCCAGAATCCAGCCCCTCCACTACGGAGCCTGGGCATTCTGTGGTTAGTGGACTCATGTTCACCAGGCCCCCCTCAAAGGCACTGCCGGTGATACTTTCTCTGCTCTGTTGAGTCAGAATGCACTCCTGTCTCTCCTTTCTGCTTTCCAAAATTCACTGAAATGCCTCACTGCTACTATTCCCTCATCTGTCTTTGTCCTCCTTGGTTAATACCTTTTAAAATTGCTTCGCTTTCATAGTGGCAGGGTTGGAATGGGGAGGAGAAAATACCTGAGGTCAAGCCACTGGTTTTTAACAGGAATTCCAGGTTTTGCTACTGTTAAGCATCTTGTTTCTGGGCAAGAGTATTGGCTATCATGGTCTGGAGAAACAGTGAGGCAGGAAGTTTGCAAAGTTTACCCAGGAGGGTGGCTAAGTAACAGCAAGGTGGCTAGCCCTGGGCTGCATCTAAGGGGAGATGAGTCAAAACGGGATGTCTGGCGGCATCTGGGCATATTACTGGAGGGGACACTGAGTCCTGAGCATGCCAGAACCCAGCCCTGCTGAATTCCAAAGCAGCTTGCTACCGCGGCTTTGTTCTGAGTCCAACCCTCTTTGAACTGAGTACGTGAATAGCAGGCACCTGTGATGCTGGGAGCGTGCCTGCACCATCGTGGTCCAAGAGGAGTGGTGGGCCTCTCCCCAGAGCAGGGCTCAGGACCCCAGTGCACTTCCTGTGTCTAAGTGCAAACAGGTGTCAGTAACCCTCACAGGCTGAGGGAAGGCACCTCCTTTTTCTGTTCTTTGTGTTTAATGTTAAGTTTCAGCTCCGCTCATGATAGCAGCTGCTGTCAAAGGACCAACGGGAAAATCCGTTTTTATGGAAGCTGAAAAGGTCAGTTTTCTTGGACGTCTCCATGGTGAAAATAATAAATGCAGCACATTCATACCCTGTATGATATTTAGGCTCTCCAGCTGGAATGACCCTTGGGAAAAGGCACCTGAGATTTTAATTATGTTTCTCATCCTTCCAGGTGACAGTTGCTGCAGAGGAGACCAGCTGGCAGGCAATTTTCCTCCCTGGGTCAGAGGGTTGATAGGTGGTCAGGGACTTGGCAACCCTGCCAGGTGGCATCTGGCTTAGTCGGAGTGAGCTCCCAGTGGGCCTGCTGGCTCAGGAGAGCAGGTCACCCATTAGTCTAAAATGTGACCCAATAGTTATGTGGCTTCTGCTGCTCAGGGCTTGTCTCATTGATTGACCTGAATTCGCAGAAGGCTGGATCTCTCTCCTCTGTCTATCCAAACCCCACTTGCAGATAGGGACCCCCTTCTTGGAAAGCCTGATCGGCCTAGACTCAGCTTACAGGCACTGTGAGCCTCCGGGCCCTGAGGACTCTCCTACTATCTGGGGCGGCTGAGCAGCCTGAGGTCAGGGACACTAGAACTGCAGGGATATCTCACCTGGGATTAACTGATGACGGGCTGAGAGCAGGGGCAGGAAGGGCTGGTCAAGGAAGCAGAGAAAGAGACTGACAGGGCGGGGAAGGCTCCATCCAAGGGGATGGGGGTGAGAGGGAAAACTCAGCACCAGCCTGTATTTATGTCTTTGTAGGTACTTACTCTTCATTAATCCAAGAGCTTAGATCATTTCACCAGCTATGTTTTGATATTTATTCGTTTTGCCTGGCACACAGTGAACCCTTCCAACCTACAGATTTAGATCTGTCCTCAGTTCAGCAAGGTTTTCCTCTATTTTATTGCTGAATGTTTTTTCTTTTCTGCTCGTTGTGTTCTCCTCTTCATTAACACCCCTTATCCTTACTGGATTTCCAATATCTTGTCTTCAGAGAGGTCGCCCCCTCTCTGGTTACTTCTAACTTCTCTTGTCCTTTTCTGCCGCATTCTGGAAAAGCCTCTCAAACTCACTCTCCACGTCACGGAGTCAACCGTCCGCGGGCCTCTCCAGATTTATTCCGTTGCTGATGCCTTTTCAAATTCTGCTGTGGTGCTGTTTGTGTCCTCAGATGGTTTGCCCAACTTCCAGCTCCATTTTGACCACGGCTTGTCATTCATCTCCTGGTTTTCAGAGTCATTATTTTAATTTTGGGGAAAAAAAATCTACATCTGTTTCCTGGAGTAAATGTTTTCAAAATTCAGTTTTTTTCTCCTTCTTTGATAGTATTACATGGCTTTCTTCTCGGCTACCTTTCCTTCAGGTGTGGTGTGGCTGAGCTCACTCTCACTCCCAGGTGGCTGCCTGCCAACTTGGGGCCTGCTCCATCCCACTGTGTGAGTGGGGTGTGTCCCTCCTGTTCAGGACAAGGGTCCCTGAGGGCAGACGGAGCCCACTGCGTGATGAAGGGACAGGTAGAGAAGAGCCCTGGCCACAGAATTCTACCTGGTGTGAAGGTTCAGTCTTTCCAGGCCCAACACAGCCTCCTCATGGCTGGTGGTCCCTGGGGGCAAAAGTGCCCATGCACGGCCCACTCTTGCATTTTGCCCACCTCTCCAAGTTAGAGGGTCTAGGAAGTTCTTCCAAGCCAGTAAATGGCCAGGCCAGAGAAACCTTCCAGCACAGGAGGGGCTGCTTCTTGGTGCAGCCGAGACTGCTCATGGCCCTGCGGACAGGGCCTCTGAAGGCCCTTGAGACGTCGTGGGCGCTGGGCCCCTCCTCCGCCATGACTGTGCTCACTGCCTGCCTCGCCCTGGAGAGGAGAGGACGTGCGTGATGTCCACCAGCATCTTCTTCACTTTTCCTGACACCACACACGTCCAGGAAAGAGGGCTGTGGGTCTACTTAGAGCCACTGCCTCACCCTGGTCTCAGCTGCCCAGCACTTGGCAGAAGCTCCTTGAAGTCTGTGAAACGTGGCTGCTGCTTTCCTTGAGTTTCAGCGGGACTTCTCTGATTTTTGTTTTCTTTTTTGCATTTTTCTCATTTCAAGGAGGGAGATCTGGGGCCTTTTCCTTACCCTACCACCTCCATTTACGCATCTCACGCCTGTTAAATTATGTGCTGTGTCAGCTATGGATGGCTAAAGAGTTTGGAGAGTAATTTTTCCTAGTGAAACTTTAACAGGGGACCCAAATATTGTTCTTGTAATAAGGTTGATAACATGGTTCTAGGAAATCTGGAGCTAAAGAAAGATCAGCCTCTTCACCTGAAGATGGGGAGAATAACAGCATCTACCTCGGGTTCTAGGGCTTGAAATGACTAAGGCAATCAACATCTGTGCAGCCCTTAGAACAGTGCCCGGCCCACAGAAGAAATCAATACATGATGCTTAGGCCTTACTTATTATGATAAAAATGATCATTCTTATTTCTGTTACCACTCGACCTCCTTGGTTAAATCACTATGTTAGGGTGAAATCACCTTCTACATTTACAGTGTGATGTGCAGCAAGTCTAAAATACAGTGCGATAATGCCCCAAGGCTGGCATTATCCTCTTACTCACATTCAAGTTTGACTAAAGAGCATCGGAGGATAAGCATACCACTTCCCAGGGAGAAAAAGACCACTGTGCTAGTCAGCTTTATCCTGTAAAACTAATCTTGCCCCAAACTCATCAAGGAATAAGAACTTTTATATATATATACACATATATATACACACACGCACATATATACACACAAATGTTATGTATACACATACACAGAATAGTGACTTTATAGGGACCAATTTATACCCAACATTTTAAGCTTTTACAACCATATTGACTGTAATTTAGGCTTCTCTTTGGGACCCAGGGTCAGGCCCTTCTTCCCCCACCGCCTCTGAATCCTGGAATGCAGCCCCACAGCCCAGAGCTCCACCTGCCCCCTCACTAGTGCCTTTTCCTAAATTTCAAAATAAAGCATTTTTTCCCCCTCAGAGCACAGTTGGCAAATGGAGATAACTCTGCATTAAACGGCATCTGTGGCCTGGGGCTGAGACGAAAGGAAAGCCTCGTGCACTTTCCAGCATCACGGCTGCCCAGTGTCTGCACTACCATGGTTCCCCATCTCTGGACTCGCAGCCGGAAGGTTTTGGAACCTCGAGGTCCCTATGGGCCCTGCTGTCTGGCTGGAGTGACAGGAGAGGAGGGCTGCATGGAGGAGGTGGCACCGTGGGCTCAGGTGACCTGGGTGTAGGCCACAGCTCTGACCCGGCCTGCTGAGTGGCCACGGGCAGCGGCACTACCTCTCTGAGCTGCGGTTTCCTGGCCTGTGAAATGGGCGCACAACCCTGCACCTGGGTAAAGAGGGCATCTGGGAGGAGAAGTGCTCTGCAGACGGACTGACTGCTAGTCCTGCCCCCTGGGTTACCACCCCCTCGCCTCTGGCCCAGCTGCTGGACGAGCCATCTACACTCGTGTCTCCACCTGCTGCCCTGCCCAACACTCTTCGGCCCGCTCAGTCAGGCTGCGGCTCACAACCACAGCCCAGCTGTTTTCCCCCAAACTGGCAGGTTCCTCTCACTTAATCACCACATCCCTTGGCCACCCTCAGGTCCTATCTCCCTCCACCTCCTCCAGCTCAAGTGACTCGGCTGCCCAAGAAGGATTCCTTATGCCCAGTAATGACCCTGTAAGTGCAGGCCCTGACGTCAGCTAACCTCCAGTAAGAAGGGGGCTGGCCTCCAGTGCAGGCAGTGAATTCCTGTCCCCTGTGGCGTGGCGCAGAGGGCCTTGGGTGTGTCCCACGCCTGCAGGCAATCTCTCCAGCCCTTGGCACAGTCTGTTCTCTGAGCAACACTGACACTGGTGGATTAGAGGGCCAGTGTCGGGGAGGGCAGGGGCAGACAGGTGCCCTGCCCCTTCTCCCCTGTCCCCACCCTCCTCTGATGCGACTTTGGGTAACTCTGTGGTCAACAGAGACAGTTGTTCCTGGAACAGGAAACACAGGTCATGTGCACACACATATACAGGCACCACTATGCCTATCTGCACACACACCCCAGGACAGATATGTACATGTGCACACTTACATGTATGTGTACACATGCACCATGCACACCCATGTGCACACACGCAGACACACAGGCATTTGAGCACCTTTCCTGTCTGCTGCGCCCCCGAGGCCGCCCCTGGGCCTGCCTGGGCCCTCGCTGTCTCTGGGCCCCGGGTGGGCCCAGGGGGCGGGACCCATGTGACTCTCCTTGGATGCACTCTGGCTCCTCAGAGCCCCTGAGCCTGGCCCAGGTTGCCCCAGGAGCCAGTGCTGTTCTTCAGTTTTCCATTTTCTTCCCCTCACCAAGGAGACCTCAGCAACCCAAGCCGCCCAAGGTTGTGAGCTGTGCGCGCAGCTCTGGGGGACTCACAGGAGAAGCTCCAGGGGCGGAGTCAGACTGCGGCGATTCCAGAGCTTCAGAGTTTATTAAAAAACCCAGCGGGTGGTCTAGGCACGGGTCCTCTGGTGAACGTGCTCACACACACACTCATACACGCAAATCCTCAGATGCACCCAGGACCACACATTCACACAGCATGCACGCTCACGCATAAGAGATACACATGCTGACACACGTACACATGCTCACACAGACATGAACACTCCACACTCATTTTCACAGACACACATATACACAGCACACACAAGCGTGCACAGGCATGCACACACACATGGGAGCACACACAAACGTGTACAGAGACATGCACACGGATAAACATGTGCAAAGAAACAAACCTACATGCACACACACGCTGAAGCTGGTTTGAGATTCCTGCCCGACTTCTGCCTCCTCCTTCCAGGACGGGACTCTTGGCTGAATGGACAGCAGACACTCCAGCTTGGCTAACATCCAGGAGAAGGGAAGCAGAAAACTCTGATTCCACCGTCCGACTATTTTTCACATGCCTGCCCACCAGCCTGCCCCCTCTCTCCAGGTTCCCTCTCTGCCCCCATCAGAGCTCTGAGCTGCCTCCAGATCACACTGGACCCCAGCTCTGAGCCACAGAGTTGCCCACAGGAACAAGCCCAGGTGCCTTGGCCTGATGCTCCGCCTCAGCCCAAACGGCCCCCCTCATAGCCACCACCCTGTGCCCCAGGCACTCCAAGTCCCTCTCCTCCTACAGACTTCAAGGAGGTGTGTGCCTGCTCCAAACTCTTGTGCATGCTTCCAGGCTGGCTCGGATACCCCTTCTCTGATGCCCCCTCTCCTGCCAGACAGAGCTGGGCCCCTGTCCTCTGCTGCCCCTGAGCTGGGCGTCCACACCTCCATTACTGTCCTTGTCATGTAGCAGGGCCCAGTTGTCTCTGCCATACCCGTTAAGCTGCTTTTGGAGGCACAGGCTCAACCTCCTTTTCTGGATGTGGCAGGAGCCTGGCTCATGATAAGCCCTTAGTAAGTACATGTCGGTGGAATGAATGAATG
This sequence comes from Ceratotherium simum simum, assembly GCF_057802395.1. Taxonomy (NCBI): domain Eukaryota; kingdom Metazoa; phylum Chordata; class Mammalia; order Perissodactyla; family Rhinocerotidae; genus Ceratotherium; species Ceratotherium simum. Next base: position 28,478,611 of record NC_141932.1, read on the forward strand.
AATGAACACACCAACGGCGCTAAGCTGAAGTCAGTTCTGTTCTGTTTGGAGACCAGGACCTAGGCTGTCTGGAGAACTCTCCCTTTCTGCTATACTCTTCCTGAGTTCAACTGTGTGTCCAGACAGAAGGATCTGCGGAGAAAACTTAGCGAGGGAAATGCCACCCCCCAGGCCCATTAATCAGCACATACCGCCTTCCCCGGGAAACTCCGTTTGCTATGGGAAGAGGGAATTCGAATCAGATGTTCTGTATTCATGTCTATATGGACTCCAGACCATTGCTTTGAAACTTTGCATTATCATCCACCTGCGGCTCAGCGGCGATTTCTAGTCGCACGGCACGGATGCCTCACTGAGGGAAAGGAGAAACAGTCCCGCAGAGGCGGCTCCAACAGGAGGATGTCACCGCTCCGGCTCCGTTTCTGTAGGCCGAACCTGCACCCAGTGGGCACCTGCAGTGGACTAACCTCTGCTGGTGCCGAGTGCTCCTAATGTATGATCTCATGTGCCCTGGGGAGGTCAAGTTCCCCTTTCTCGCGCCCCCTCCCCTAAAGAAGGCCAACGCATCCTAATCTTAGCTGAAGCTTTTGCCTTTTAAAGACACTTCAGATGTTTTAGTCCTCGAGTTTCCACATTTATCATTAAAGCAATTATCAGCTGAAAATGCCCCGCTCCCTAAAACAATGCAATCAGACGGCAGGAGCATATTTGAAGTTATAAATAACCTCCTTTCTCCCTGCCACTTGTTTGCCGGGCTACATAAATCTTTAGGTGTGTGAGTTTCATCATTGCTAATGTTCTTTAAAATGTAATAAAACTTTTCTCATTAGAAAAACCAGCCAATCAAAATAAGCACCTCACAGACCCTCAGACTTAGTACTGCAGAATTTGCATTGCAGAACAACTGTAATTTTATTCACGGTTGGCAGAGCTGCAGCCCATCAGTAATTAAATGTGGAACAGCTGTCACTCTGCAACATCCAGAGCAGACAGGATGGGATAATGAGCCCCTGTCCGTGGGCTCTGCGCGGGGGGCTGGCACAGGAGGTGGGGGACTGGGACAGGGAGGGGCCGCAGTGGGCAGGGGCTGGCGTGGTGGTGGGATTGCTGGGCCTGGGCTCAGGGCTGCCCCTGGCTCACCCACTCCAGACCGTCATTAATTCTGCGGGAAGAGGGGCTCAGATTCTGCGGCCGAAGGCTTGCTCCCATTTGCACGGACCACATGGCACCTGGTGGAGACGGGCTGGGGTGGGAGGCACTGCCAGCTTCTACCTCGTATCTCCTTGCTGTTTGAAATAGGTTAACAAGCTGGCAGGTATTACTTTTGTAACTGACAGGGCTAATTTTTAAAAACAGCTCGGTGCTGAGTGGTGAGAGTAGAGGAAGGGAGGGGACTCTGGACCTGCCAGAGCTCCTGCTGGGCTTCCAAATCTCAGAGGGAGGGGTCCTAAATCTCTGGGTATCCAGGCTAGAAGGGGCATCTGCAACCTTCCAGCTCAATGTACCTATTGTGCAGATGAGGACAATTGACAGATGGAGAGGCGCTGTGGTTTGGGGCAGTAACTGGTGAGAGGCCTGTGCTGGGCTGGGGGTCCAGAGGTCTGGGTTCTGGACACCCACAGCCCACAGTGTGACCCGGAGCAACTCCATCTATCTCTGGGCCTCAGGTTCTCCTCTGAACAAGAAATGGGGATGGGTGGGCTGGGGTTTTTAGAGCTGTCGGCATAGATGTCCTGGGAGCAGAGTCTTCCTGGGGCCCTTTTTGGGGTGGACCTATTCGTCTCCTGTGGAGCCGGATGGGAGTCAGGCGGCAGCACAGTCTGCTGTCTGTCTGTCCCTCTAGCAGCCCCGTCTGGACCACCTTTGTACCTCTACAGCCCCCGGGGTGCACAGCAGCTTCTCAGGACACCTCTGAGGGACTCTCTCTATCACACACTCTCTCTTGCTCTCCCCTCCGCCCCACTCCCTCTCTCTTGTCTGTGCCACCCCCCTACCAGCAGGAGACAAAGACAGTGTCTCTCAGGGCCCCCTGAGGAGCCCCCATCAGGGGCCCGGAGGCAGGACTCAGGCTCTGAGCTCCTGCAGGCCCAGCTCCCTGCCCACTGCCTGAGGCTGCACCCCCTCAGAGGCTTGCTGACCACCCCGACCCAGGCCTCCTGCTGGTCTGGAGGCCAAGGGAGGGGGAACCTTCCTCCGTGAAGTCTTCTCGGCTTGTCCAGGCCCACAGGACACTCTCATCTTTCTTGATTCCTGCCACACTCGAGTCAGGGAAGAACTGAGCAGACTGGCTCGCCAGGCTGTGGGCAGATGACACAAGGGCCCCCCTCTGTGCAGCTGCACTGGAGGGGGCCAGCTCAGTGACACTGGGGTGGAGAGGGGAGGTCTTCTGGGAATGGACTGGCAGGAGCCAACTATGGCGTCTGAGGTTTAGTAGACTCGTGTTCTATACACACTGTGACAACAGGGGGCAGGAGGACCCTATACAGTGCCTTAGGTGGGGCGCTGTCTGTACTAGGTGTGCAGATGGTGGTGGAAAGGCTCCAGGGGTCCACCTGTGTGGATGATGGCTCTGTGGGAATGGGGGAGGGGGTCCCGCAGCAAGGAGTGGTGGCTGGGAATCCCTGAGGCCAGCACTGGAGGTAGGGATGTGCCCACTGCCAGGCTGTGCCCTCTAGGACCCAAAGAAAGGGAGGCCTGTAACCCAGATCCAGAGGCGGAAGGCGCCTCCCTCACACACACACACGCTGAGCCTCAGGGGCTTGGCGGTAGCAAAGCCGCCCCTGGGTCTGTGTGTCTCACTGTGACTGTGAGGATTTTATGTCCTGCTGGGCCTGGTGGCCTCTGCACCTTCATGGCTGGGCCTGTGGGGTGGCTGGATTTTCCAAGCCATCTGTGTCACATCAGAGCTGATGACAGACAAGAGCGTTTGAAATCAGGGCCGTCGGTGAGGCTCCTGGGGCTAGGTGGAGAGAATGTCCCATGGGGTAGATGGGGCCATGTCCACGAGGACAAATGGATGCTGGATACTGCCTACCGTCAGGCTGGGGACCCTGAGGACTGGGGAGGATGTGAATGCCCAGGGGCAGGCAGTCCCTCCAGCTGACACCACACGGTGCTGGGGATGTGCAGGCGCTGCAGAGCTCCATGGAGGGCACTTGCCAAGCTTTCTGTGCTCCAGAACAGGCAGAAAGAGGCAAGCACTTGGGGGCATGTGAGTGTGCATGTGTGTGCCCATGTGCGAGTGTGCACGTGTGCCAGTGTGCGTGTCTCCACCGAACCATGCAGTCAGGAGGAACCGGAGTCCCAGGAGCCAGCTGGATGTCCCAGCCCCAGTGCTCCCCTTGGCCCCTCCCCCAGCAGTGGACCCACCAGACAACCCTGGGAGTGGAGGGGGTCACTCCCACCAGGCAGACAGTGCGGGCTTTCCCTGCGGCTCTCACTGCTATTTAAGACCCAGATAGTTGAGTCCAGCGAAGAGAAGACGTTCCTGGGGCAGGGCGGAAAGGTTCCCACCACCTGTTAGCAACTTTCCTGGGGCAAAAGGCTGCTGTGGGAGAGAAATCTGCTCAGAGTGGGCAGGAGTTTAGATTTACTTCCGGCCTACGGTGCCTGGTGGTGTTGTGGGCTGGTGGGCATCTTGGCCGAGAGCCGGGAAATGCTAAGGAGGAAGGAGAGGGAGCCAGGTCAGGTACCACAAATCTGGCACCAGCCCCTCCAGTGACCCAGGCCCCCGGACTGAGCACTGTCAGTCGTGTTAGGCCCATGCAGGAGAGGGCCTGATGGAGAAGGCAAGAGGGCACTGCTGAGCCATCAGAAAAGCTGCTCCCAACACCCATGAGCACACGGGCCAAGCCTCCCAGCAAGACCCAGGCGCCTCCTAGGCTGCAACATCCCCTCATAGCCTCTCCTTGTCTCCTTATACTGGTCACAAGCATCAGTGCTCCACGGTGTCCCCGACAACAGCCACTATTTACAGGGGCGCTGGGCTCGGTGCTGTACGCAGCTCATCTCCAGGCATCCTCGTAACAAATCCAGGAGGTGGGAGCTATTGCTCTCTCCCTTTACGGAAGTTATATCAATTAGAACTCTTTTGGTCGCAGGGACAAAAGCTCAGCTCAAACAGACTTAAGCAAAAATGGGGTGTATTCGTTCACGTCTCCAAAGAATCCAGGGATAACCCTAGCTCCACGTCTAGGTGCCCAAATGATACCACCAGGACCTTTTCTCTTCTACGTCTCTCTGCCTGGCTCTTCTGCACGTTGGCACCACTCTCCAGCTCCGCATGGGGGCAAGATGGCGGCCAGCAGCTCCACACCCTCTTGGAGGAGGAGTCAATCCAGTGATCGGGTCACATGCTTAGCCCTGAACCAGTCACAGTGGCTGGGGAATGTGATGCTCTGATTGGCCCACCCCAGAGCTCATGGGTCATCAAGTTTTCCAGAAGCAGGAGGGCAAAGAGTGGGTGTTCCCCATAGAAAAATGGGTGACCAGGAGGCAGATGACTCCTTGCTAGGTGGCAAAGCACAGATGCCAACTACAAAGGCCGGTTTTGAACCAGGGTCTGGGCAGGCTCCAGAGAGCCCCTCTTCTCTGCTTCCTTACAGTGCTCTGAGGTCACTGGGCTGGCATGCCTGCCCCCACATCTTTACATGCCCCCTGGAAGGCCCCTGACTGTACCTCAGGCTTTGGGGACATGTTTCTGTCAACATCACCTCTGCTCTAGATTCTGGGGAGGTGCAGGGTGCTGGAGCTGGGGGTGTGGGTCCTCTGGCACAGGCCCTCCAAGCTGGGGCCCTGAGGAGCCCAATCAGATTGTCACTGCAGTTATATAACTTAAATATATGGGATGTAATTATTTTTTTAAATATACCAATAAACTTGTCTCTGATTGTTTTAGTCACAATACAAATAGCCTCAATTAGAGCAGAAATAGGGCACAGGTTTATGGATCCCATGAATCTGAGAGCAACCTCAGTTCTGAGGCAGAAAAGCCTGCAGCTCCCGCCCGGCCCTGCCATGAATCCTGCGGCAAAATGTCCCCGATTCCAGCATGGGGGCAGCAGGCAGGGAGGAGCAGGAGGGAGGCTCACTGGGTCGCCCATCCCAAGGCCCCAATTCCAACAGCTGGTCCCAGGCCTGTTGGGAGAGGGGAGGTCTCCAGGCCAGCAGGAAGGCCAGATGTGGGGTTGAGGACACTGACCCACTCACGGGTCCACACCCCTTCCCTGCAGCCGGTTTGTCTGTCTGTCCCTGTGTAGCAGGGTGGTGGCCTGAGACCTCCAGGGCCTGGAAGAGCCCCACTCTGGACCTCTCTCCCAGGCTGTCTGGGGCCTTCAGCTCTGGTCTGGCCCAGCTAGCCCGACATCCAGGTTCCCTTTACAAGAGGGCAGTTTCCACCTGCTGAGAAAGGCAGCCCTGTGGGCAAGACCCAGGCCCTGAGGTCCAGCCAACCACCATGGATGGGAAACTGGGACATCAAGGGCAGGATGGTCCAGGGTCACACAACAAAAGAGGTGGCAGACTGGAGGGGACCCAAGGCTCTGCCTCCCAGTCTCGGGAAACCACAGGAGAGGTCAGGACAGAGGTGGGGCAGCCACTCCTTGGCGGGAGGCCAGGGCCTCAGTCCTCCCTGCCCTGACCTACCCCTTCTTCCCCTCTGAGCATCTGCGTGGCGCTGAGAGCCCTGAGAGCCCAACACACCCCCCTCAGCCCAGTCAGGGCCAAGGAGACCTCACTGGGAAGCCATCCTTACAAGTCTGGACTCCTCACAGGGCCTCCCCTGGGCCCACTGCCATTCCCCACAGGAGACTCTCACCTTCCTACCACGGATTCAGAACACACTGTGGGCAACCCCGTCTGTCCTAGGCCACCCACCCAGGGGTCAGCACCACGGCCTGAGGTCACAGAGCTTGCATACTCTGTGTCCATGGTGACACTGCGGCTGTGCAAGGAGAGCCAGCCGCCATGCTCCTGCAGGGCTGGGGCGGGAGCACATCTGATGCTGGGGGACTGCAGTGCCCTCAGCCCAGCCACACCTGCTCTTCCTGATGAGCTTGAGCATTTCTCTCTCAAACTCCAGTGAAAACGTTATTGGGAATCTTTAAAGTGGAATTACAATAAAAACACAGAGAAACTTGGAGAGAACTGGCCTCTTCACAATAGCAAGTCTTCCCATCTGGGAATGAAGCATCTCTCTCCAACCAGGCATGTCTTCTCGTCCTTTTAATGTCTTAGGGTTTTCTTCATCTGGGTCTTGCATGTTTCCTGTTAAGTTTATATGGTTTGTCGCTGTATTGATGTTGTGAATGTGGCCCTTTTGTCATTTCATTTTCCCATCACCTGTTCACCCTATGTGGGGAGCTACAGGTTTTTCTCGGTGTGTCTTCCTGCAGACCGCTTTTCCAGGCCCTCTCCGTGGCTGTAATTGTTGTGCAGTTAGCTCTCTTGGATTTTCTAGGTAAACATAAACACATTATCTGCCAAGAATGATAATATTGTCTCTTCCTTTCTAATCTTTGTGCTGCTTTTCATTTTCTTTATTTCCAATCTTATTGTGTTGGCAAAGTACCCTTCTTTAAAACTCGGGGGTAGAGGGCTCACCTCCAGCTTCTCAGCAAGGCCCCGGAGATGGACCTGCGGAGCCCACTGACGTGCTCACCTGCCAGGAATCCTGCTGCAGTGCTCTGGCAGCGCAGGCACTCCTGTCCCTAGCGCACCCACAACTCCAAATGCCCTGCATTTCCCGGCACTCTCTGTTCCTTCTCAGGGGGCCTCCAGGTCCAGGCTGGGGGTGGAGGTGGCCAATCCCTCCTGCTCTCTGGGGCTCTTTGTGCTGGGGGCTCCAAAAGAGATTTTCCTGGCCTTGTCCCCATGTGTCCCCTCTTGAGGCCCCCCTCCCCCACAGGGATCACCCCATTTCCTGACTTAAGGCCCGTCTGGGCATTTCCTAATAAGGGCTGGCAGGCCCGGGGGCTCCATGATGCTCTGAGTCCTGGCATAGAACCGTGGTTCCACCTCCCAGTGGTGCCGTCCCATCCTCCACCCAGCATGCGTTAACGAGCGCCCACTGCCCACCAAACCAGTGCGGTGACCAGGGGTCCGGGGAAGACCAGATGAGGATGGGGGCAGAGAGATCGGCCTGTGGACATGGTTAGGAATGAGGGGGTGCTGCTGGGCTCGAAGGAGACAGCAGCCTCTCTTGCTTGGCTCTGGTGGGAGAAAGCACTGCAGGGATAGGTAGGGATCACCCAGTGGACAAGGTGGGAAGAACACACCAGGTAGGGGATCAGCAGCCCAGGTGTGAAAGGAGCCCTGAGTGCCCACCTCCCAGGTCCAGCCAGGCAGCATTTGAGGTTGGACAGGGAGGACATGAGGCTGCGGACAGATGGTGCTTGGGCAGGGAGGCCCAGGGTAACAGGCTCAGACTTTATCTGGAGGGTCCCGGACTGGGAGTGAGGGGCTCAGGCGTGCAGGGAAAATCACTGGCATTGGGCGGGGGAGGGGAACTGAGGGCCCTCTGTGGATTGTCCACGACCCCTCAATCAACGGCATTTTGATTTCACCAGTTATAAGTATGAGGTAACGCCAGGTGATTTGGTTCCTCCTCACCCAAGGGAGGGGAGAAAATGGATAATCCCCCAACCCCTCCATCCCTGGGGTGGCTTCGGCTATGGCAGGCTTCCAGGTCAGGGGAGGACACACTCCAAGGGCAATTTTCCACTCAGATAAATCATCCTCATGGAACTGAGGCACCTACTAGTGACATTAGGAGGAAAATTGTGCAATTTTTAATTTGGAAAAAAAAAAGTTAACGTGGCCTGCGTTGCAATGATGGCAGCATCCGTATTTCAGTTGCTGCTGACAGAATGTCTCTGTGCTTTCAAAGCCCTTCCCTCCATCTCTGGGAAGGCCCCAGGACTCGGCCAGGCCCTGGCAGCCATGCCCAAGACTCAGGCCTGGCCAAGAGGATCTTCTTTCCTGGGAACCAGACGTGAGTGAAGCTGAGCTCCCATTCACGGCCAGCCCCAGGGAAGGGAAGACCCCAGAACTCCAGCCCCCGGGCTGTCGGGCCACCCCGATTGGGCTCAGCTCCCAATTTGGTTCAGAGAGCCACCTTCATGGTGTTTGTTGGTTTGGGGCTGCCTGGTACCTGTTCACTTTTCTTGGGGTCCCGATTCACCCGTGGGACTCACTCCTCCCATTCTCAGCCTCCACGCTGTGGGTGGAGCTGCACCCTATGGGGGGCCAGCACATGACCCAGGGCCCAAGCCCATCAGAACACTGCTCTCCTGTGCTGGGCATGTGACTCTGGCCACACAGTCAGGTCCCATTAGAACTAAGCTCAGGGCTTTTGTTTGAGCCACTGGGAAGCAGTGCCTGCTGTGTCTTAATGGACCCACACCTGGAGAGGTGTGAGCAACTGCCTTGCCACCTCGCCCAGGAATATCACCAACAGAGTCAGCCAGAGCCCAGAGCTCAGAGATAGTGGTTGAATCTAGTTCCACCTGAGGCCAGCCTGCCCTGGATGCACGGGGTCTGCTCAGCCCAGAGTGAGCTGGGTATTCTGCCACTTGCCACCCCAAGAGACCTCTTCATGCCCAACATCCTTCCAGTAAACCCACCCTCACTTTTCTGGCTTAAGTTAGCCCACAGCGGTTTCTGCTGCCGGGCAGAGGAGCCGGCCCCGGAGGGCTGCTTTGTTCAAGTGGATGAGAACAGAGAGACCTCTAGGAGAGCCCTGGAACCGGCCACAGGCCCAGGCTGCCGGCTAGTGCAGCGGCAGATAAACCCGGCATTGTCCTTTGAGGGGAGGGACAGCAGGTGGGAGCTCCTGAGGCAGATCCAGGGACGGGCTTCAGGAGGGCTGGGGTGCAGGACGCCCAGGGGCAAGGTAGCTTGAGCCGGCCCTCCGCAGTGTTTGGATGGGGAGGCCAAGCTGGTGGGAAAACAAGGGTCGAAAGGCGGGACTAAGCAGGGAGGCTGGGTCCTGAGTGCTGGCCTGACCGGAGGCGGGCACGGTCTGGCGAGCAGGCTGGGGAGTTTAGGTTCAACACCCGGGAAATAGGACGTCGCTGCAATATGATTTACTCTGGATGGGTGGCCATTAATTCAGGACTTCTGACAGGTGTGCTATTCTGAAAAGTGACAGAGAAACATTAAGTCCAGGAGTCCCATTTTGCATTGAGCACTCGCATTCCTCTCCACCTGGTCCATTCTACAGCCAAAGCACTTTCGTCCCCTGGAGGGAGTCAGGATGGATTTGAATTAACCAGGAAGTTCTTTGATTGCTATTTTAAAACTTCTCTCTGCTACCTGGCCTGACATAATAATTACCTGCCTGTGATTTATCTCAGGCAGATTATGAGCGATGATAGGGTTTGGGGTGATAATTGAGTGTATCCACCCCCCACCTCCTCCCTCGTCGTTCGAGCTGAAGCAGCCACGGTTTTCCCTCTGGGCCACTGGTGTTTGCTGCTGCCTTGCTGAGAGTGGATTACAGAACTAGATGGGTATTTTGCAGTGAGTCTTGTCAGCTCCACACAGCACCTGCTGTGGCCAGCCCGATGGGGGTCTGTGCAGCTCCGTCTTGGCTCAGCATCTTGTGAACCATCCCTTAGACCCAGACACACAGCCCAGATGCTAAGCCAGGTCTCTGCTTGCGCCTTCACCAAATATTTCCTGGGCTCCTACTGTGTGTCCAACCATGTTCTGGGGACACATCAGTGAACCAAACAGAAAGAGCCCTGCCCTCAGGGAGTGGGGAGGGGCAGAGTGCTCACAGACACACAATCAAATCAACAGAAAAGGAACTTCAGAGTGAGGCACATGTGTGAAGGAAATGCAACAGGGCTCAGGAGGGTCCCTCCAAAGCTGGCATTGGAAGTGAGAGCCCAAGGAGCCGTGGAAAAGGCTAGAAGGAGCAGTCCAAGCAAAGGGAACTCCAAGGGGTCGGGGAAGATGGGAAGAAGGCTGATGGGCGGGGAATGAGGGGAAAGTGGAGGACATGAGCTCAGAGAGGTAGATGGCGGGGGGGGGGGGCAGTGGTCCTCCCTTGGCTCCCTGCTCCTGCAGCTGCAGGTTAGGTGGCCCCAGAAAAGCAGCCCTCATCTTCTCCCAGAGACAGCCTCCGGGAAGGGGTGGCGGTGCTGTCAGTAGAAAGCCCCTGGTATGAGTTCAGGGGGTAAGCACCAGCACCATCAGCGACCCCTGGAGGCGGGGCTCTATAATTGCAGGGCCCAGTGCAAAATGAACACACGGGGCCCCTTGTTCAAACAGCAGGGAAAACGTCTCTCTTTCTTCCGCAGTCTCTCCCTCCACCTGTCATGGTGTTTTTTATTTGCTATTTAATGCCGCCCTCTCTTGGGCATGGGAAACCATATCGAGTGAATGTAGACCCTCACAGGCACCCAGGGCCTGCAACTCAGTGCGCAACCCTGGCCTCCCATTGCCTGTGCTCAGGTCTCCGGGAAGTGGAGGGTGACAGCTTTGCTGGACGGGGGTGTGGAGTAGGCTTCCTGGGATGTGGGGAAGTGGTGGGAGTGGGGCACTCCAAGCCCCCAGCACATGCTCCATTGTCCCTTTGGACTTCACTTACAAAACACAAGCTCAAAGATAAAACTTACTAAGAATTTCAAGGCAGTGGCCACAGAAATTAAACCCCAAGCACGAGGCCTCCTTCTGAGCACAGGGCTCTGTGTGACTGTCCTGGTCACACACCCATGAAGGCTAGCCCTGTCAGGAGGGCTTTATAAATTTCCAATGCCTGTGCCCCACTCCAGACCAATTTTGGGGGTGAGATCCAGGCATCATAATTTTTAAAATGTGCAGCCAGGGTTGAGCACCATGATAGCCATCTGTTGTTACTATGAGTGCTGGGGAAGCCACCGGAGGAGGGGGTGACCTGATGTAAAATGTAAGTAGGACCCTCCAGCTTCAGAGTGGACAGTGGCCTTACAGGAGTCCGAGCCACAGCAGGCAGACCAGCTGTGGAACCGCTGAGATGGGGGTGCCCTAGATGGGGGTACTAGAACCACAGGGTCTGCTGGCTCGTCCCATGGGATAGGGAGAAGGGCTAAGGAGAGGGATCAGCACTGACTTCTGAGGTGTCAGACTGAGCAGTGCAGCAGAGGGCGGGCCATGGCTGAAAGGGGAAAGCGAGCGGGGGTGCAGAGAAAGTCCGGGGCCGAGAGAATCAAGTCCCCTGGCATCTGAGCTTCTCTTTAGAGGAATCAGATTCGATTTGTAGGGCACACTGTGGCATCAAAAGCGTTGGATTCCTCAGTTCTTAAAACGCAAACGGGGAGCTTTTGTGGACAATAATGAAGCTGACAGGAAGGGGTTGACAAGCAGCCACCAAATGGCCCCTTAATGTGATGTCACAGGCACGAGGACAGGTGGGAATGAGGAGGAACCTCTGTGGTGACAGGCAGACGGCCCTGGATGGCCCTGGACAGACATGGGGCCGGAAAGAGTGGGGAGCACTACAGCCTCCTGCTGAGTCCCTGTTAGAATCGGAGCTACCATGTCATCACACAACAGGAGTTTCACTGCTCACGTTTCTCAGGGACCGGAGCTGGGGGCAAGGCCCAGCAGGGCGCCGGTACTCTGTCAGGCCGTCTTGGTCAGCTGCAAATGGTCGTTCTCTCCAAAGGAGGAAAGTGTCCCAGAGTCCTGACCCATGGTGGAAAATGGCACTTCAGCAATTGAGAGCCAGGCGATGCCCGGGCTTGACGAGAGCAAGGTCTGGGGCCAGGCTGCGCCATGCTGGCTTGGCTCTGCCATGTGCCAGCCATGTGCGTCTGGGGGAGTCATTGCCCTCGCTTGGCACAGACGTCTGCATCTGTGAAATGGTCACATGGCCGTCATGGAGGGCCTCCCATCTCCCTTCAGGAATTGCCACTGAGCTTCAAGGAGCTCACAAGCCGAAGCCAGGCTCTTGCTGGGCACCCCTCAGCTGGTGACTGAGCGTGGCAGGGGTACTAGGACCTGGCCAATGCGGGACTCCCCTAGGGGGCAATTTCACTGTGGAGCTCCCCATTGGCTGGCTGAAATGTCACATCTTTACTAGGGTCTGAGGCTCTCCCTGCCCAATCACTTCCTCCCGTTATCTTCCGCAGACATTACCCCCAGTAAACCTGTTACACTCCTAACTCTATCCCAGCATCTACTTCCTGGAGAACACAACTGGCTCAGAAGACAAGGCACCTTCCTCCGGGAGCTGCAATGGGGAGGGAATGAGACAACATAAATGAGAGTGCCGGGCCGGGATACACGACTCCTGGGGGCGCCGTCCCTAGAGCAGAGGGTGGGCACTGCCTGCAGTTGTACCTCGCACCTACCCAGACGCCTTGTGGGTCTCAGGCAACGCGAGCCGAGTTGGCTTCTCTGAATCGCAGCCCTTCCTGTCCTCTGTATCAGAGACTGAGATGTCCCAGGGAGCCCACAAGCAAAGGCACGTTTGTCCCCAGCAGCAACTGGCCCCGGCTTGAGGTCTTCCGAGACTCGAGCTTGTAGGGTCGTGCTTCACGGAGAGTCTAGACTATGCGCAGACACACCTGGCAGCTGCCCGGGTGTCCAGCAGCCTGGTGTGGTGATGGCTACCCTCGGAACCCAATGTCCACGAACTCCCAAGAGGTTGTCAAATGCTGTCCCAGCAATGGCCACAGGTGCCTGTCCACACAGGAGCCTTGCCTCCTTCCCTCCCCCACTGAGGAGCCCGGTGCTCCCAAGCCATGGACCGTGGGCGCTGACTGGCTGCGGGGGGCCCATTGATGGAGGTGCCTGGCTTATTGGTGCTGGTGGTCTGCAGTGCACGGGCCACAGGCCATGGGGTGATGCAGCAGTGGGCGTATTTCTCACCCAGGTCTCAGGAGACCTGGACCCTGCCCGGGTTCTGCCACCAGCTTCCTTGTATCCTTAGGAGAGATGTCATTAGCCCAGCTTGACCTCGGTGTATTTATCCATACATTGGGCATAATGACTTCTCTGCTCCAGTGTTCTCTGAGTGGTGGTGAGGGCTGTGAAGGGGCTTGGGGTCAAGCAGCCGCTGGGCTGAGGCGGGACTGCTGGATGGCTGGGCCTAGTAGCCCCATGCTGCAAGTTTCCATGGGCACCCAGGGGAGGGAAAGAAAAGAACGAAGAAGAATCTGTAACTTTCTGGCTCTAAGAACAGGATAGCCGGTGATTGTACCATTTGTCAGGATGGGGAAGCACCGGTTACAGGGAGCAAAATCCAGAGTCCAGGTGGAGGCATTGTAGGGACAGCAGCGGCCTTAGTTTCTGTCTGCTCAGCGTGCTTCCCTCCACGCCCTCTTCTGGTGCCAGCCCCTGTCCTGCTGGGCAGAGAAGCTCCATGTCCCAGAGTGGGATGCGGCTGATTCCTCCCCCTTGCTTCAGGGGTGGGACATGACCCAGCCGTGGCCCATGAGAGGACCTCATTCCCTTAGCCACCCTGATTGGTTCGGTGATGGGCACGTGACCCAAACCAGCTGAGCAGTGTCCTCCCCAGGACCTTGGGAGTTAAAGTACTCTCTTTCTCTGGGATCATAAGCTGGTATGTGGAAGTAACTTTGGAAATGCTTGTGGCTGTCTTGGCTGCCACAAGGAGTCAGCCTGCCTGAGAATGAAGCCAATAACACAAGAAAGCAGAGCCAAGGGAGGGAGGGTAGACTTCTGATGATACTATTTGGACCCCTGGATCCAGCTGCACCCAAAGCGAGACACCACTTTGGACTTCTTAGTTGTGCAAGTCAATAAATTCCTCTTTTTTCATTCAACAAATAATACTTGAGCACTTAGTAAGTGCCCAGTTCTGTACTGGGCACTGTGAAAGCAATGTGAGTGAAAACAGATATGGTTGAGCTCTTCAGGAGCTTACAGGTTGATCAAGAGAGTGTTTCTCCCAGCTATGAATCTAACAGGAGTTTGTCAACTGGATCTCTGCAAGGGATGTGAACAACACAGCAGATGGTGTCCGTGAGAGCAGTTTTATGGGAAATGCAGAGACAATCTACACGTGTATATTTCGTCTATTGATCCTCAGCAGAAACTGAGAGTACAGTGTTAAGATGTGATTTGGTAAAAACAGCTCTGTGTGCAAGCAGAGAAATGCAGCGCTGGTGTGTAGCTTTCTGCCGATCTGAGTTGAAACAGGGGAAGTAGGGCTGGGAGAATCTGTGAATGGTTGGCTTGTCCCCTGAACAACCTCTTCCGAATGACAATCATCCTAGCTGGACTCTTGACAAAAGCAACTTGGTAGATCATTCCTAACACTTAGCTTTTTAACAATAAAGATAATATAAGCACATTAACAAACATTTGGAAAACAGAGAATATCTCTTATAACCCCACAGCCCTAGTACAACCACTGTTAAAAATATTATTTGGGGAATATAATGGCAGAGTCTTGGGTGTGGTTGATGAGCCTGTGTGATGTGTTCATTATTCCATCCTTGGCTCACTTGGGGCCCCAGCCTGGTCTCAGAGGAGAGGATGAAGTGGTAAAGACTCGGAAGCTTGGAATCCTGCTCTATTCATTTAAGAACTGTGTGATTGTGGGGAAGTTACTTAGCCTCTCTGAGCCTCAGTTTCTTCATCTGTGAAGTGGAAATAATAATAGTATATATTTCATTGGTGCGTTATGAGACTGAGCAAATATTGGTCCTCTGCTCAGCCTCCTGCCTTAGCCACTGCATAACACAGCCACACAGCCCTGACCCTGGCTGCACTTCGTGTCCTGAATCCTCTAGTGAGGGAATGTGGAGGGCCCAACCATGAGCTGCCAATGGTGTATTGGGAGGGGGTGTCACCTCCACGCAGAAAAGGCTGCATGTCTCGGTGTGGGGGTGGAGTGCACACGTGAGTGCACTCTCTCTGCACACTTTAGGAGGGGTCTGGGGTCAATGCAAGTGACTTGGGAATGAGTCTCCTGGGTCTTCCCTGCCCCAGAGGCTCCTTTGAAGGCGAGTCCTCTGATGGTCTGACATGGACATCACATCCCATTGGTGGCCCTTCAGGGGGTCTTGCTGCGAGGGCTCACAGCCCCACCCTTGTTACCAGAGGAGCTGGACTCCCCACGGTGCCTGGCTTACTGCATCCTCTCTGTACCTGGTCACCGTGTGGCATCCTTCACTGTCTGCAGGGAACTCAGCTGATGCAGAAAGAAGCGATTTGCATTCAACCACGGTGGGGACATGACCTCTGAGAAGTTCAGGGGCTCCCCATTCCCAGGCACACTGAGCCACTCATTCAATACCTTCCTCTGCTGGGGTACGCACGGGATGCCAGGCCCTCTGAGGTGTGAACAGGAGATGCTGTAGCTCACACTCAGGGTCCCAGAGCCAGGGCTGCAGGAAGGGCTGGGGGATCATCTCTGCCCCAAGAGGGGACCTGCTTGCCAGAGATCACACAGTGGGTCTAGTGGCAGAGCCAGGTTGAACCCAGGTCTCCTGACTCTGAGCCCAGTGCTCATCTTTGGAGAAGAGTTGACAGAGGCCAGGAGAGTGTGTCTGCCAGTGGGGGCTCAGGTTCTCCATCCCAGGCCCCTCCACAGTCCTGAGACCTCTGCCCAGCCCTCTCCTCCATGGCTCTGTCCTGTCATCCTGCTGATGCCCACATGAGTGCCAGAAAGAAGGGTGGGTGCCTGCCAAGCCCTGGTGTAGTGGGTTGTAGGGTGGTCCCCAAAAGCTATGTCCACCTGGAACCTCAGAATGTGACCAGATTTGGATTAAGCGTTTTCACAAATGGTATTAGTTAAGGATCTCAAGACGGGATCATGCTGGATTAGGGTGGGCCCTAAATCCAATGACGAGTGTCCTTATGAGGGACAGAAAAGGAGGACACAGAGCACAGGAAGCAGCCCATGTGAAGATGGAGGCAGAGATTGGAGGCACGCTGCCACAAGCCAGGGAACGCCAAGGACCCCGGCAGCCACCAGAAGCCACCAGAGAGGCACGGAACGATTCTCCCTCAGAGCTCCAGAAGGAACCAACCCTGCAGACAGCTTGACTGTGGACTTCTGGCCTCCAAAACTAAGAATAAATTTCTGCTGCTTTAAGACACCTGGTGTGTGGTGATTTGCACAGAGGCCCTAGGAAGCCAGTCCACCTGGGGGCCCTCCTGGGGCAGGGTCTCGGTGCTTCACTCCCTCCCTTGGGCTTGGCCAAGTGCAGCAGCTACGCCGGGCCTCAGAGCCTCCTGCAGAGGTGGGATGGGCCCGCTCACATCCCACCTGCCTTCTCTCCAGCGTAAGGGGTAGAGGGTGTGAGAGGGAAACAAAGCCGGACGCTAGTTAAGGGCGGTAAAGACACATCTTGTTTCGTAACTACTGCGCCAGGAGGAGGAGACTTCCTGTAGAACTGAGCTCCGCTCCTCCGTGCAGGGGCGACTGGGCGGTATAAAGGGAGAATGAGGAAAAGGGAGGGGAGAGAGCGGGGGGCTGAGCAGACTCAGGGATGTGGAAAACTGCAGAGAGCAGGCGGGGTGGTCAATGCGATTAGGCCTCTGGCTTTGCCAGCTGGCTCTTAGGGAAGTTGCTCCCACCCTCCCCCAGAGGCTGGGAGACAGGGGCCCTGTCTCTGGTGTCTGCTGGACAAGCAGGAAATTCTGGCAGCCTTGAGCTTTCCCAGGCAGGAACTGAAGGGGGGCTGGGCTGCCCCAGGGCTGCAGCCTTGAGCTGTCAGAAGCCGTGCTAGAATTTGTTCCAATCACTCTGGGTGTGTGGGGGTGGGGTGCTGAGAGTCTGCAGTCCTTCAGGCCAAGGCTGAGACCTAGTTGAGGAGAAGGCTCAGAGGAGCCTGAGTTTGGTCAAAGAGAAGCTCTCGAGGAGAGGGAGGCGGACATGTGCCCCGCCTTCCTAGCACGCAGTTCTAGTGGGGGAAGACGGAGAAGTCAACGGGCCTCCAGGAGGGTGCGGGTGAGGAGGAAAATGCAAGAGTGTGGGCACACAGAGGGGGACGCCTAAGCAGACAGGAGGCTGGGCCGTCAGGGAAGGAGGGAAAGAGTCCATGTGGTACCTGAGGGGGGTGGAGGCAGGAGGTAGCAGGGAGGACAAGTGTCTGAGGTGGGGAAACAGGGTCTTTGATGTGAGGGTTGGAAGCAGAAGAGCCAGTGTGTCAGGAATGTGGAATTTGGGGAGGAGGGCGGGGGCCGCAGTGAAAGATGGGGCTGAGCTGACAACAGGGGGCAGGTGGAGTGGTACCCATGTTGGAGGCCCCAAGCCCAGAGGCTCCGTTCAATTGCGGCTGGGGGTGGGATCCAGATACAGCGTTGTTAAAAGCTCTCCCAGTGATTCTGGGGCTGGCCCGGTGGCGTAGTGGTTGAGTTCATGCGCTCCGCCTCTGGCGGCCTGGGGTTCACAGGTTCGGATCCCGGGGGCGGACCTGCACACCACTCTTCAAGCCATGCTGTGGCAGCATCCCACATATAAAGTAGAGGAAGATGGGCACCGATGATAGCCCAGGGCCAATCTTCCTCAGCAAAAAAAGGATTGGCAATAGGTGTTAGCTCAGGGCTAATCTTCCTCACCAAAAAAAAAAAAAAAAGGCTCTCCAGGTGATTCTAAGATGTGGCCTTCCCTGAGACCTCACTGCTTTAGCCTAAGGGTGATGTGGCTTCCCTGAAGGGCTGTGAGAAGCCTGGAGGGACAAGATCAGATCTCTTATTTAAAGGATCACTGGGCAGAAGCTGGGAATGCCTCATGGAAGGTTCTAGCGATAACCCAGGGTGAGAGAGAGGTGGCCTGGTCCAGGCCAGTGGGGGCAGGAGAGGGGAGGGATTCCAGAGATATTTAGGGGCAGAACCGGCAGCATTTGGTGACAGTACCTGGGATGCCAGGTGAGGTGACAACAGAATTCCGTGTGGACAGCTGGCTGCATGGTCACTGGGATGGGGAATATCAATGGGGGCAGGGGTCAAGTATCATTTGAGGATGATACCTGAGAGGTGCCAGGGGCAGGGCACTCCTGCGCACCCAGGAGTGGCGTTGCTGGGCCAGGGCGAGCACGCTGTTTTAAGGTTGCAAGCGAATGGCTTCCTTCCCAGGTTTCACGAGTCGTCCAGGCTGAATGTGAAGATGGAGACAGGATTTGGGGTGGGTGGCGAAGGGACAAAGAGGACGAGGGTGCAGGGCTCATGGGCAGCCTTCAGGAGGCAGGAGCAGAGTGGAGACAACAGGACCCAGTGGGGAACCAGTGGTGAAGCTGGTTGGAAGATAGGAGAGCCTGCCCAGGGAGCACCCCCACCTTCCCTCTTGTGGGACCCTTGCCCCACTGTCCCTGCTGGCAGTGCTGGGAGGACTCTTTCTTGAAGCTTTCTTAGTCCTGGATTCCAGTAGAATCAACCAAGGAGTTTTCAAAACTCCCCCTGTCCTGTCTCCATTCCTGGGAATTCTGATTCACTTGGTCTGGGATGATGCTCAGGCACTAGTGTCTTTTAAAGTCTCTCCAGGAGATTCCACTGGAAGCTGGGCAGAGGACTATGGGGCCTCGTGTAGTAGTGGTCCCTGAGATCACAGCTGGTCCGTCTAACTGCCCAGTGTAGACCACTGGCAAACATTGTCAGGTAGGGCTCTCGGTTGCAAACAATAAAAATGGACTTGAGCAAATGTATGCTGTCAGGTCCTCACCGGAAGGATGTGAGGCGGCTCTCAGAACCTGCTGAGGCCAGGGTTGGGGAAAGAACTCGTGGGGCCCTGCTGGCCCAGGGGTCATTACTCCCTCCGCAGCCTGCTCAGCTGCCTGCCCTGGCTCTGACTGCGGCTCTCCTGCAGCCACCGTGGATCTTTCCTGACTGAGCTGGGACCCTGGGCAGGGCACTGGCCTGGTCATGCTTGGGGCCTGCATGCCCAGCAGCCCTCAAGAGAGAAAGGGTGTTGGGGCACGGGGCAGCCACAGTGACAGTGCCCCATGGGCCCTGGCAAGATGGGGGTGGTGTGGAGAATGCCCTGCACCTGTTCTGGAAGGGGTTACACTGAGAGGGATGAATACCCCCAAGTGGACGATGGTGTCAGTGACTCCCCACCATAGGCCTTTGTCACTTTCTCTCCAGTGGCCCAGATTCTGCAGCCAGTGCTAGAGCCCCAGAAACAGGGGATCCGAGTGAGCACTTGGTTGGGCCCCTTGGGTCCCAGCAGGACAGAGACTGACCCAGCAGTGTCCTTGGCCCCCTCCCTAAACTGTCCTGGTCTTCTCACAAACAGTGTGACGCTCACCAGCCAGTCTGGATAGTGTCCCCTCTTGCTGTGGTCACTGTTGGCATTATCTGGCTGGGGGTTACAGTCCCTCTGTGAGCTGGCTTTGAGGTCATTCATGGCACAGCATGTTTCCTGGAGTCCCCAGCAAGCCCCCTGGGAGCCCAGGTGCCCCTCTGACCTCTGGGTCTCTGGGAGGAGGGGGCAGGCCGGTGGGCCTGTGAGGGCTGCTGAGGAGCGGCTTCTCCCCCCTCCCCAGTGGACTGAGCCCCTCCCCTCACTTCCCTCCCCTGGCTCAGGGCTCAGGTGCTGGCAGCAATCTCTGAATCCATGGAAACCACAGAGGAGGCTGGAACACGGGAGGCAGGAGGGGGCTGAGGCTGTCTCGAAGACCCTGGAGGTGGGGAGGGGGATAGTCCCTTCCTGGATGAGTAAAAGCCCTAAACACCATCTCTCTCTCACCAGCAACCACGCCGCCAAAGGGCCGGCTCCCACTTCTCTCCAGGCAGTAGAAACCAGGGCAGGAGAAGGGTTGGTTCTCTGGGAGGAGCTAGCAGGCCCTGGGGGCAGGATCGGGGGAGAGGAGATGGGGAACAGGGGTTGGGGACTGCAGGTCAGGTAGTGGTTGCTGTGAGGAGGTGGGGGTCAGGGGTCAGAGGCGGGTGTTGGCAGAGCCTGGGGCCCTGGGGCTGGGAGGTGGAGGTTGGGAGATGGGGGTCAGTGGTGGAGAGAGGCGGAGTTTTGAAGGGAGGGGTCAGGAGTTAGGGAGTCAGGGTGGGGGGCATCAGTGGAGAGGTGGGGTTGGGCACACAGGGTCTGGGCTCCCATGAGCCATGGTGGTCCCCCCCTCCAATGGCCCCAACTGTCGTCTTGGCACTGCCCTGGAGCCCTCTGTCCACCATCCTCGTAAATAATAACCAGGCCTTTTCCTTCAAAACACAAATCAACCAACTGCCCCTCCCGACAGAGTCTGAAGTGTGACTCTGGTGCCAGGAGCTGGGGGATGGGGACACACCAGGGTGGGGGTGCAGGGGCAGCTGGGGGCTGCTGCAATGGATTCCAGGGCCCGGATTAAAGCAAGCTCCCCAGGTGCAAGGGAGCCCCACGGGCTGTGGAGCCTTCCTGAGACCGAGATTTTCTTCTTTAAAGTGGTTTTATAATTAATAAATTATAAAAATGTATGATTACATTCTGCTTTTTAAAAAATTAGACCGTTAGCTAAAGACAGAGCCGCCTTCTAGTTCTCTCATGCTACCCTCCTCCACTCCCTGAAGACAACACTTTGGTTCATTTTCTTCCAGACATTTTAAGTGCTTCTACAACATAAACACGTGTCCAGGGAGAATTCATAGACTGTCTATCGTTTCATGGGTTTGTAAATATTAATGGCAGGACACAGTATGCACCATTCTTCAACTTCTCCCTCAACAAAGTGCTGTTGAGATATCTCGGTGTCGATACCTGTAGATCTAGGACATTCCTTTAACTGGTCTCACAGCACGCGAGCAGACGAGAGTTCACTTATGAATGAACATGGAGATTGCTACCAATTTTTCACCATCACAAATAATGCTGCAATGAACGTGCTGGTTTATTCCTCCTTGTGCTCGCGATGCGGATGTTCTTTAGGGTAGATGATGAAAATTGCAATTACAGGTCAGAAGGCTTAGCGGTAATTTTTTGGTTTTATTAGATATTTCAAAAGTGCTCTCCAAACTAGCCATTCCAGTTTATTTTCCCACAGCCTTATAACATTTGGTCTCAGCAGGCTTTTACTCGATGCCGGTCTTGGGGTGGGAGTGACGGGCTAACAGGCTCTCTGGCCAGCAGGGGCTGGGGCCCTGTGGGTACCATGGCTCCCTTCGCCAGGCCAGTGAGCTTTCCTGACCGGGCTGTGGGGAGGGCAGAAGGAGTGGGCCTCACAGAGAATGGGGCTGGAGAGGGCCTTGGGCATGAAGGGCCCTCACTGGGGGGAAGGGAGGGAATGAGCTCATGGGTAATGGGGGTTGATGAACTCACGGTTGATGCCCAGCACCCATGCTTCATCCCTGGAGAGGCAGCCGTCAGGGCCTGGTAGTAGGATGCATGAACTGAAGGCACCAGAGAGGTTGAGCTGCCTTGAGCAGCTGCAACACAATGAGCCCCAAACCGGGCCACAAACCACAGGCCGCTGGAGTGCTGGTTATAAATCCAGGTGCCTGCGCCACACCTCTGCCCACCAAATCAGGATCTCTGAGGGGTGGGCTACATGTGCCCCATCTTTGCCCCTGACAACCACACAGGAGGAGCTTGGGGCTTGTCCCTCTGCTGGGTGGGCCTTCCCCAGGGGACTCAGACCCCCTTAGAAAGGGTCCTTAGTCTTCACATAGCAAGTGTCCCCTGGTGACAGAGGGACAAAGTCTGCCCTTGGTGCCAGGTCCAAAGCTAAAATTGGTTTTCTGTGCAGCCAGTTCTGCAGCCTGGAGTTCAGGCACATCCACAAAGATTCCATGAGCTCTTCTCTGCCCAGTTTTGGCCTCCTTCTCCCTCAAGCAAAGGTGGTGACGGGTGGAGATTTTAGGTCCATTTTCTCTCAGATCCCCGTGAAGGTAGGCCCAGCGCCCACCCCGACCCAGCACTGGGGCTGAGGCTCCCGGCTGCCCGGCCTCACCACGGAGGGAGCTGGCAGAGGCCACGCACTGGGCGGACAGCTGGTCCTGCAGGTGAGTTCGTGATCTGGGAACTGAGAGGAGAGGCCTCTTCTGAGGAGCCATGTGTGCAGAACCTCCTGCCGCCGGCATTTCCACTGTGACGATTTTCAGCAAATTCTCCCTCAAGCCCTAAATATTGATCTCCGAGACTTAGAAATAAAATTGTGATGTTCCAAAAAACTGTTTGAACTGAATGTTTAAAAAAGATGGGGAAGGGAGAGACCCTTGCCAGCTCATCACACTGCGGGTGAACTTGGCGTCTGATTCCGAGATAGTGCTACTCTCTGGACAGAGCACAGCAGTGGCAACTTCTTGGGTATCTATTAATCTTTTGAAAAGACGCTCGGGACATAGTGTCCAGTGCTGGAAGTGGGTGGGCGCTCAGCTCAGACAGTCTGAGCCTTGGGCTTGGGGAGGGGCGTCTGCAGCAGGACCTGGTCTTCAACTCCATGAGAAGGTGTGTTGCTTTGGGAAGAATGGTGCTCTCCTCATGCTCTGTCCTCAGCCTCCCATAAGGTTTGGATGTGTCTGAGCAAGTCTGGCCTAGGGGTGAGCTCCCTATGATTGTCACCTCTCAGTTACCCATCTAGGCCACCCGGGTACGTCCCATGCTGTGTGCACCCCATGCTGGCCTTGCTTTGGGGTGTGACAGTGCAGGCCAAGTTTCCAGCCTGGGCTCACCGGCTTTTGGTGCACATGAGGCTCCATTGACATAATCATTCGGATTTAATTGGCTCCAGCTGCATCTGTTACAGGGGCCCTCCAGTCACCTCGAAAGTCTCTTCCAGGTGTTCCTGGGTGTCCCCAGAGGGATTCTGACAGAAACTCACAGAGTCCTCCCACTTTCTGTGCTTCAAGTCTGCTGCCCAGGAAGCCCCACTGGGGGCACCATGTCTCTGCACCACTGTTCCCCGCCTTGTGCAGCAACGCAGCTATGTGGGGGTGCCGCCTTTCGGTGCCCCTAAGACAGTGCAACTACACGATGTCAGGGCAGCATCGAGGTCCCTGCAGCCTTCTCTGAGCTGAAGCCAGGCTGTGCTCCAGGCAGAGGTGAGGTGAGGGCCACACTTTCTCCCCAGGGCCCCACAGCGGTGCTGCCAGGACACTCCATCTCCAGAGTTCCTTGTGGAAGCAGCCCCTACAGCATCGGTCCCCAGCCTCGTCCCTGGAGTGGTGGTCCCAGGCTCTCCTCCCTCTGCCCTGTCAGTTTTGATAACCTAGCATAACAAACCATCCAATGTAATGGCTCCAAACAGCCATTTATATAGTTCAGGATTCTGGAGGCGGGCTTGGCTGGTCTCTGCTGGACTCCTTCATAGGTCTGCTGTCAGCCGTCAGGCCAGCCTCGTCTGTGTGTCTGTTGGTTGGCAGGCTGTCGAACAGGCATCTTCCACTCTGGCAGGCTAGCTAGGGCATCTTCACACGGTGGCAGGGCTCCTGAGAGCAGCAAGGGGGTAAGCCCCCGTGGGTGAGCACCTTCCAAGGCCTCTGCTTTTGCTAGTGTCTCCTTATCCAGAGTCAGTCCTGCGGCCACCCCAGATTCAAAGGGCTGGTGAAATAAACTCCACTCCTGGATGGGGGGGGCTGAGCATCGCTAAGCAAGGGCATGGGCACAGCAAGCAGAAGAACCTGAGGCCAATTTTGCATCTATTACATGTCCCTAACCCCTCTCACCAACCTCCTTGCAGATTCTCTTCCTACATGCAATCCACATTTACAAGCAGAACCCTGCAAGCTGAAGTCTCGGCTGGCCCGAGGCCCTCGGTGCAGCCAGGAACCCCCTCTCTGCAGCCTTCCGCACTCACTCTCGTTTCCCCGCATCTCTTCAGCATCTCTGTGTTTGGCTGGACTGCCAGCCCACGTGCAGGTAGCCCAGAGCTGGCTTAAGGGGGCCAGGCAGCCCCAGGTCCCAGCCAGTCCTCTTGAAGGGAGTGAGTGCTGACCACCTGGACACGGGGTTATGGACTCACCCCTCTGTGTCAAAGTTGCTCTGTAGGTGGGCAGGGCTGAGAGTGACCTCACAGGGCATCTTGCCCACCTCCACGCCTTGGGCATAAGGGTCCTAGTCCTCTCTTGCTGTCCCTCCTTCTCACATGACCACTGAAATAAGGACGGCAGCCCTCATGAGCAGCAGCTGTGCTGAGTGGCTAATCGAGTCAACAATCCTCCAAGCTGAGACTCATCACCCTCACTTTACTGACGAGGAAGCTGGGGCTCAGAAAGGTTGGGTAACTTTCCTAGCGCCACACTGTGAGTAAACAGCAAAGCCCGACGCTGGACCTAGGCTCCTGCATCCACATTCCTAACCACCGTGTCCGTGCTCTCTAATAATAAGTATCATCATAAGGAAAGTGACCACTGCCACATTGGTACAGTGCTCAACTGTCCCCAAGTGCCCTGGTGGTCAAGGCCTCCTCTGCCCCTTGGAACTGCCCCATAAAGGAGGCAAAGATTGTCTCCGTCTCCACGTGGGGAAAGTGAGGACCAGAGAAGTCGGAGGACCCAGGCTTCTCATTTTGAAATCCATGCGCTTCTTTCTCCACCACACGATTTCTAATGGCCATTTTGTGCTTGGGGACATTTATTTGTCAATGATATGGAGGCAGGGCCAGAGAAGACCTTTAAAGCCGAAGAAACGAAAATTATGTATCCTCCCATGTAAACAGAAAATAAAAACCGTGAAACAAGAAACTCACACTTGTGCTGAAATGAAAATTGCTGCATTCTAGACTTTCTGCTTGCAATATTCAAGACAGTTTATTCAAGGTAAACTTTTTAAGGTTGTATGTGGAAGGAGTTGCTGGCCCCCCACTGTGTGTCATAGGGGTTTGTGCATATCTGCGGGCATCTCAACCCCAGAATGTTTGGAGACCAGGACTCAGTGAGATGCCAGTTATCCAATCCTCCCCTCCCCGACACCCTACAGAAGCCAAAAGGGACAAGACAGCCAGAGCATGGGCACGAGGCTTGGGCTTTGCGACTGGCTGCACTACCCACCAAGGGCTTTGCTGGGCAGTGAGTGAAGCCTGGAGGCCAGGTCAGTCCAAGGCTATGCCCAAGGGCAGAGGCGGTAGCAAGGGTTCTGGGCAGCAGTGTGTGGTGTGGCCTGGCTGTGTGCTCAGTACCAACCTGCCTGGCTCCTGCCTGTTTTCCAAGCCTGCCTCTCCTTCAAATGTACCGCCTGATGTCCCTCCAACACACCCCTCTTCTGCTGAGGTAGCCAAACTCAGGGGCTGTTGCTATAAGGAACCTTGATGAGTGTTGGTGTTCAGACGGGAAGGGGCTGCAGGCAGGTAGGCAGGGGGCCTCGGCAGTCACCGGGGGAGTGGCGAGGAGGCCACAGGAAGGGAGAGGTCCGGGAGAGACAAGGCACTGAGGAAGAAGAGGGGACAGGTGTAAGGTCAGAAGAGGGAGGAGTCACAGGTGACCCCAGTCTTGATGGTGGCATGGACAGGTTGGGTGGCCACTGGGGACACAGTCTGTGGTGACTTCATGAAGAGCTGAAAGCATCTTCCTTCAAATGCCACCCTCACGGGACCCCACGAGAGGGCCGGTTGTGAATGTCAGTGGGAACAACAGAGACGGTCAGTAACGGGGAGTGGGCAGTAGGGAGCCATCCCCCGGGGAGATTTCTCTCCAGGACAGAAGCCACAGAACCAAATTCCCCTGCTCTGGGACTCTGTACTCACACTTCGGAAATTAGGAATTTCATTCATTTTTATTAAGATCTTGAAATGTGGTAACAAAGTTACACCAATGACTAGCCCAGCACAACGTGGGGAAAAAAATGCAATAAAGGTGAAAGCAATAAAAGTAGTGAGACCAGCCACTCCGCATTGGTAGACTAGGAAGAAATAAAAGTAATTATCACCTGCGCAGCCTGGCCAGCCCCCTCCGTGAGCGCGGAAGAAAGCCATTTCAGAACTTTATTTCCTGTATTGAATGTCAATAATTGGATGTATTTATACGTCTCTCTGGAAGAAAACAGCTTGTGATTTCAAGATGAGAAAACAGTCTTCCAAAGAGTGAAAAACAATATATTCCCCATTTTCACACACACACAACGAGCCTGTTTCCGTGGATGTGTTTAAGGTGCTGCTGGAATGATTTGCCTTTCTGAAGCCACCGTTCCATTTCTCATCTTGAATTGCCTCGTAGACCTCGGCAAAGCACTCAGCAGGGACCCCTTCATCTGAGGTGGTGAGGGCTTCCTAGGGAGGGCCCCTTGGCTACTGCCCGCCTCTATTCTGCAGGAAGATGGATACCCAGGCGGGCCAGGCTGGGGAGCAAGGGCAGGAGGAGGATGACGTGATGTGGGGACTCCTCTGAGGGGCTGACGGATGGTGGTGACAGCCGTGGCGTGGTCCTGGAGGAAGGAACAGGCCACACTGGCCTCAGGAGCAGGAGAACTATGGCTGCCGCTGCTAACACGGCAAAGGCTGAAGGCTGACATTTGCCAGAACCATGATGGAGAGGCAGCCTCCTGGGCGTTTCATTTCCATCACTCTCCTTCCTTCCCCACTTGGGAAGAGGTCGGGTGGGAATACACCCCTCCTGCCCCCCATCTCATGCCCACACTCCTCTGTTCAGTCTATTTGGTGCTGCTTTTCTGAGCCCAGTCTTTTATTCTCAGCAAAAGCTAACAAACAGTCACAAAATGCCCGAATGACACCCCAGGTGGGGCTGGTGTCCCATGCGGGTGACACAGAACCTCTTGTAGGCTCTTTCCAGTTCCCTCCTCCAACCCTCCTGAGACCTGGGCTCGGACTGCACCACTTTCCTGCTCAGAATCCCTCCGTAACTCCCCACTCTTCACGGGAGGAAATAGCAGCACACACCCCTCTGTGTGAGGGCTCTGCAGCCCTCCCAGACGGTGGGCTCCTCGGGCATGATGCTGAGGGCCCCTCCTCCTCCTCTGCCCCCAGACTCTGTCCCCGACCCCTCACAGTGTGGCCCATCACAGAGTGGCCCCATGGCAACAGCTTGGTAGCTAGAGGCAGAGCCAGCATCCAGGCCACCTCCAGTGTGGTCTCACAGAGCCCTCAGGCAGACCAGTGTCCTCGGCATGCAGCAAAAGATGGATGGCACCCACATCACGGCTCTTTCCGGGGACTCCCCTGCAAGGCCCCAAGCGTGGCTCATGAGTCAGAGTCTGGCTGGTCGCCACCTCTGGGCCTGCCATCTCCAGGCAGCCGGCTGTCAGCAGTGTCCCAGGAGCTGCAAAAGCATGGTGGCTAGATGGAGGGGGTGGGCAGAGCAGGGAAAGCTGGCAGGACACAGTGTCACAGGGACACGGGGAGTCACAGGAGCTCCAGGGAGGAGCCTTCCAGGGACCAAGTTCCTTTTGTGGGTCTCCGGCTGGGGCAGGGCACTTCTGGAGAGTCACGATGCTCTGGTTGCTGGGCCGGCTGGGCACAGACACCTCCCAGCCACACGTAGGTCACTAAGAAGGGAGACTGTTTCAGCCAAGGGCCTGTGACCTCAGAGGTGACACCGAGTGAGGCCTGAGCGTGCTGGCTGGCGCTCTCCCTTGCTGATTTACACACTCCCGCTCCAACTCTCTAAAATCAATCTTCCCCAATTGCCTCCTGGCTCCCAGCAGCGTCCCAGGTCTGCCCTGCATGAGTAACTATGCAATCTTCTCCCACTTCCAGGACCGCTTCTCCCGGAGTCCCTGCCAGAGCTCTGATGGCGGGGCGGGGGAGACAGCCCTACCTGAGCCTCTGATGAGGAAGAGTGGTGTGGGGAGCAGCCTTGCTGGAGCTCTGATGGGGAGGGGTGAGGGGTGGCAGGGCATCTCTCTGTGCCAGGTTCATGTACCTGGCAGGGCAGGCCCACGGTCCAGACAGGCCTGGGTGGGCAAGAATCATGGGCAGGGCCTCCCTATTACTGCTCACAAACAAGAGCGCCCCACTCAGTTGGTAGGTGCTCTCTCCCTATTATTTTGTGGATGTTTAGGATAATTAACTTCTTTTTCATATTAATAAACACTCAGAGCTGGCAGTTGGCTTAATTTTGACATATTTTATGTCAAAAGAATTGGAGGAGAGCTGTGATTAGCTTGGGGGCAGGTTTTCCTTCCACAAGGGAGCATGAACATTCTGCTCATCCTTTGTTTTTTTTAAGTGTCACTTATTAGGGAATTGAGTGTCTTTAGCTGAAGGCAGAGCAACTGCTTAAGAGGGTGCCCCGAGTTCTTGGGGAGCCTGGCCCTAGCAGTGGCGGGTAGGGCCTGTGCCTCTGCTCTCCTCCCTGGAAACCAGCGAGAGGGCAGACAGACCCTCTCTGGGGTCCTGCCTGGAGGACAGAGACCCCAAGAGTTGCTGTGTGCAGTGGGAAAGGGGAGTAAGGACGCCGGCCCCCTCTTCATCACCTCTCCTCTGCTTTATCTGGGTCAGGGAGGCGGCAAGGGCTACCTCGAGGTGCTACCTTCCTCCTCACAGTTTTGGCCTCTTTGGCTGTGCCACAAGCTAATGGTGCCTGGACGCTTGCTCATGAAATCCTACAGCAGCCCCACGAGGGGTGTACCGTGAGCTCCCATCTGACGGATGCGGAAACAAGGGCTGGTGCTGGGACTGGAAGCAGCCATGTGGCATCCCCCACCCTTCTTATGGCCCAGCTTGATTCCTCCCTGTATTTAAGGGACCTGCTCTCTTCTCAGCTTTGTGGGGACAAACAGCAGCTGAGTCTCCATCTCACAGCCCCTGGTGCCCCCTTAGCTCAACCATGGTGACCCACATCCTTGTCTTGACAAAGAAACAAGAAGCATCCCCAGACCCAAGCCCTCAACCAGAAGTTTCTTCCAGCTGTGAGACTGCTGGGGGCTGGGGTCAGGAGCTCCATGGGCATGTGTTGGGCCCCACCTCCTGTCCATACACATCTGCACACCCTGGTGTGGCCCAGAACTGGAGGGCCACCACCGCCCCCAGCTGTGGGCCCTCTTCCTTCACAAGCCAGTGTGGGTCACTACCCAGGGATGCGACTGCATGACTCAGCCCCTGTGTGAGCTCAGGTGAGTTACCTACCTCTCTGGGCCTCAGTTTCCTCATCTGTAAAATGGCATTAAGGACAGAGTCTACCTGTCCTTAACAGGGCTGTTGTGAGGATTCAATGAGCTACCATTTGTAAAGTATTGAGGCACAGTAAGTGCTCCGTACCTCTTGGCAATAGGTAGTAGTATTATTATTCCAAGGCACACGCAGCACAGGGAGCTCCCCAAAACATCTGCTTCCCATCCCTCTCCCTGCCCCCCACCCCCCAACTCTCTGGAGGACCCTGCACCCAACACCAGTGTCTGCAGGGCAGAGGGGGATGCTCTCTGGTAGATTCTCTCTCCTGAACTGCGCCCTCCACGTGCCCATTTCTCCCCAGCCCACTTGACTGGTCTCTCTGCCTCCAAGTCCTTCTCCATCCTGCAGCTGAGGAAGCTTGGAAAGGTCTTAGCAGACCTAACTCCCTAGCTTCATATTCAAGGCCCTGCAGGATCTGACCCTTGCTTACTCCGAGGCCACACCTCTCACTCCCAAACCCCCTCTCCTGGACACTGAACTATTTGGGTTACTCCAACTGCCCCGGCCTGTGCTCAAGCCATTTTCCTTCTTAAGCAACAGCTGTCACCCTCCCTGGATTGGGTCAGAGTCGCTCTCTCCCATGGTGTCCATCTCCAGACGGTCTGGGACGCCAGGTAGGGAGCGGAAGCAGAATCAAGACCTCCACTGCCTCGGGTCACTCCCTCCTATTCTCGATAGGCCTCTGCCCGCGCCCCCCAGGCCCCGCCCCTCGCCTGCAGCCAGCAGCCGGCGAGTAGACAGATCCTCGCTCCCTCCAGGGCTCCGCCCCTCCGGGTCCTGCGGCGCCGGGCGCTGGAGGGGGCGGGGCAGGGAGCCGGCCCCGCCCAGGCCCCGCCCCAGGCCCCGCCCCCCGCAGTGGGACCCGGCGGGGCCTCGCTGACGCCGCGCTTCACGTGACGCTGAGCGGGGCGAGCATGGCGGTGGCCGCCGGGTGAGTGCTGCTCCGGTCCCCGTCCCTGGCTCTGGCCCTGGCCCTGGCCCGGCGGCGCGGAGAGGGGCCTGGGCCTCCGGGCTGGACGGTGGGCGACAGCCCCCGCCGCCGGGCCGCGTGCCCGCCCGGCGCTGTGTGGACGCGGACAGCGTGCTCCGAGTCGGGGCCGCGCTGTGCCCGCAGCTCCCCGCGCCGCTGCCCACGGGTCGTCGGGGCCGCCCTGGCGCCCAGGCCCCCCGCGCGTGGGGCGGGCCACCCTGCGGCCCGGGTGGGGTCTCGGGTGGACACGCGTGTTCACGGCCGCGAACCTCGGTCGGGAAGGCGGCGTTGCCAGGGCGCCAGGGACCCGGCCCTCCCCGGAGGCAGCGGTGTTTGCGATGGGTTTGGACTCACCTCCCCAGCGGGCATTCCCCACTTCCTTCAGGGCCCAGATGTTACCTCCTCCGAGAAACCTTCCCTAAGCACCTATGCTACTTTTTGTCGCACTTATCACCACCTGGGAATCTGTATAGGACATTGATTTTTACTTGTTTCTTGTCTTCTCCCATTTAGAATGTAAGGGCGGGCCTTTCTCTGGCTCACCCCTGGGCCTCACATGTGCGGTGTCTTGCACACAGTAGGTGCTCCATAAATGCTACTGCATGAAAGCATGGGTGAATGGTCTTAGTGGGAGGACGTGTGGAAAGATGGGCCCACTGAAACGTTGGGGAGAGTGTAACAGATGAGGGAACATTGGGCAGAGGTTGAGAGAGAAATGTTGAGAGTTCAGAGTGCTCTGGGGACAGGGGCATGGGGTGCACGCGGTGCTGGAGGGTGTGGTGCCCCAGGTGGCTTCTCCAGACTTTGTCCTGAGGGGCTGGAGTGTTAATCTGCTCATATCTGCTCTTTAGACTGTCGCTCCCCTGGGCTGTGTGTGAGTTCAGGGGGAGGCCTGATCCTGAAAGGCGTGTGGGCCTGGTGGTGCTGGGGCTTGAAGGGGTGGTGGTACAGATGCCGGGCTGGGAACTGAGGTCGGAATGGGGGAACTGGTGGACTGAATACATCTGTCTTTTTGGGAGGTGGGTAGAATGGCAACAGAAAATGGCCCCCTCAGTTGGCCCCCAGGGTTGGGAGAGCTTAGGACACACCAATCAGACATTGAGTGGGCACCTGCTGTATTCCAGGACCAGTGCTAGGCCTACCTTTAGGTGTTCATGGGGCAGACGGACACATGGGACTCTGTCATCCGTCTGTCTGCCCCAGTCTTGCTGTGCGCCATGGAGAGGCAGGGGCTCTGAGCTCAGGGGAGAGTGTGGGTAGGCTTCACTCACTGGATGACATTTGTGCGGGTCCTCGAGCACCCCTCAGACACAGAACTGTGTGTGTGAAGTCCCAGATGAGTGTCAGGGATCCCAGGATCGGTCCTTGAACCCAGCCTGTGACCCCGTCTTAATGAACAGAGTGACCAGTAGGTATAGGCTGGTGCCCGGATGTGGGTTTGTTACCCCTGTATCTGGGCCAGCCACGTGGTCACAGGGAGTTCCAGAGGCTGTGTTTGGGTTCAGGGCTTCATGCTGGCCTGAGGCCTGTGCTCCCCTGAAGGTACAGAGAAGCCAGGCTGGTGATTGGATGGGGGTGAGCCTGGAGCTGGCTGAATCCTGGAAAGAGGGCTCTTACAGCAAAGCTGATTCTCTGGGCCATGGGTGGGGTGAGCAAGGGGGTAAAACGAGTGACAGCGGTCTTGGAGGGGTGCACTGTTTTAAGGGAGACCTGACAGATGCAGGGAGCTTGATAGGATCTCCTTGGCAAGGGCCATCCCAGGCCAGTATGGGGCCGCCCTGTCTGACACTTTGAGCCTGAGGTCAAGCCCCAGCAGCTTCCTTAAGGGGAGGACGCTTCAAGTGTGTTTCCAGCAAAGCTTGGTGCCCAGCTACACACACAGGACAGATCAGGGTGTCAAGTGTAATGAGGCCCTGCACCATCAAGTCATGGCCACGGGCTCCCTGGGAGTCAGATAGGATTGCCTGTAGAGTCCTCCCAGAGCCTGGGCCAGCGGTGGCCGCGAGAGTCCCGGGTGACTGGAATGTGCTCCGTGTAATTTGGGAAGCAGTGGATGCCCTAAGCTAGCATCTCAGATTCGGCTAGAAACTCAAGATGCTCCTCTGGGGAGTGTTTCAGGGTTGATCTTGCTCTGTCCTGCCAGCCTGGGCAGGGACTTCAAGTTTGAGACAAAGTGTCCCACAGCCCCTAGAGGTTCTGTTCTGAGGTCACCTCCAGCCTCCTGTCCCATGGCATTTGGTGGGAAGGAGCCCTGCCTTCTTGAACTTTCCATGGGTGAGACTTCCCTGCTGCCCCTGGACTTGCCTGCATCTGTTCCCCCTCATGGCTTTTTCCTTTCTCCTCTTCGCTTTGCCCACTCACCTGCTGGCCCCGGAGTCCCCGTGTCCTCTGACATAATTGTTTGCAGACCCAGCTTAGATGTTCCTCCTAGAAGCCTTTCCAGTCCCCTTCCCTCCCGGCCTCCAGTAAAGACTGCCTGCTCAGAACTCTGGAGAATCCCAGTTCTTCCCACCAGCAGCACACTTTTCCACGTCTGCACTCCTGTCCGTCGTGGTTGGGAGAGGGTTTGCTTCCCTGCATGCCTCTGCTGGCATCCTTGGAGACCGGGGACTGGGGACCGGTTCAGTTTGTGTCTTCAGGGCCAGCCTGTGGCCGCCCTTTGCTCGTGACATGGTGCCGAATGAATATAAGGGGGATGTAGATCCCCCTTATAGAGTAATCTAAATTAGAATAATCTAATTTAGAGTAATTACTAATTTAGAATAATCTAAATTAGTCCAACATTCCATCCCACTTTCCGTGATCGAGGAAAGGAGTAGTGGGTGGGAGGGGGCACAGAATTCTGAGTAGGGTGAAGAAAAATCTTTAATTCTTTAACCGAGTGGCTCCCAGGGAGCCGCTGTCCCCAGAGAAGCAGCAGGTAAGCTGCCCTGGATATGTACCTGTTGGGTCATAGGTCAGGCTGGAGTCAGCATTCTTCTGGAGAGAAAGTATGTGGAGGAGTCAGGTTTTGGATCAGAGCCTGTTTCCCCACCTCATGTGAACCTTGTGCTCCTAGAGCAGAGGTGCCAGGCTGACCCTGGGACTGGGGTAGGGGTGGATCTGCGGGAGGCAGGCTGGCAGCTGAGTGCCCCTTTGCCCTCCCTGGGCCTGGTCCTGACTCCACACAGCCCTCTGTGTCCCTGTGTGTGCTCAGCCCCCTCGCCCTCCTCAGGAGAGGAGGAGGCGGAGTGGGAGATGCTGACCAGCAGCTGCGAGGCCCCCTCCAGCCGGGGTGAGCGGACTGGCTGAGGGTGAGGAAGCAGCCCGGTCCTTGGCTGGCCTCTCTTGCCGGGAGTGTGGCCCCCTCCAGAAGTGGCTTCACGTTCCAGAGCAGGGATCTTTTCCTTGTCTGTGCCATGGACCCCATGGGCATCAATGAGACCTTTATATCCTTCTCCCCATGGTATTTTAAAATGCATGAAATAAAATACAGATGATTACAAGGAAAACCAATTATGTTGAAATGCAGTTATGAAAATGTGAAAAAATAAATTTGTGATATAGTAATATGTGCTTCTTCACTAACACATTAAGTATTAAAGCTAGCAGCAGGTCTAAAACCACCTTAATTCTGAAGTAGTGTGAGCAGAAGTTGCATTTTGAGATACTGCGGCAGCAGTAATGTGATATGATAATACGTGTGCTTTCTGTTGGACGATTCGCACACACACTGCTGATGCTGCTGTAGCTAGTTGCTTACATTAGTAATTGAAGAAAATGTAAATTTAAGAAGTTAGAGAAAACAAAGTTACATTTTTTCCCCATCCAAGTAGATGGAGTCCCTAAATTCTCTGTGTGAATCCCCAAGGGTCCACAGGCCTTGGGAGAGAACCTGTCAGGGGACCATTGAGGGCAGAGGAGGGGGTGGCTCAGTTCTGATTTGGGGGGACAGGGACAGGTTGCTGGAGCAGTGGCATCACACCTTCCCTTGGGGCTGGCCCCACTCGTGGTCACTCTGTTCGTGGCCTTGGCCGCTTACGAGGCCTTGGTGGTTGTCAGGGGGCGGCCGGCCCGTGGGGGCCAGCCCTGGTTCTGTGGGTCTCTGACGCCCTGGAGCCGTTGTCCACCAGCCCCTGCTGTTCTCCCGGGCGTTGCCTGTGTGCTCAGCTGCCCGCACTAAAGCGTGCCTTGTTTACACTGGGCCTCGGGGACGACCTGGCTTTGGCCTTTGACATTCTGGGTGCCAGTTAGCGGAAGCTCCAGCGGAAGCTGGCGCAGGTGTTTTATTAGTGCTGCTTTTGCTGAACTTGCAGGGAGAAGTCACCCGCCGTGGCTCTGGGCCCAGCAGTCTCTTTCAGGGTTTGGTTTATGCCGCGAGAAATCAGAGGGCACGTCTCTATAAACCTGGATTCGGGCGCTCTGCAGTGATGAATGACCACCCCACATCGGCCTGCCGGGTGGCCCAGGCTGGGCTGCCCTTCTCTGTTCTGGCTGAGCCCCATGCAGCGTTAGCTAGGATTGTAGATTTTCTTCGCAGTGGCAGCTGACTGGTCACAGAGAGGGTGCCTTGTTCAGTTTCCTGTCCTTATCTGGGCAGCGTGGCCCTTGGTCTGGAAGGGCCCAGTCTGAGTGTCCTGAGGGATTTAGTCCTGTCAGAAGGTTCTGGACAAGAGGAGGCCCAGCCCTTCGGAGAGCCTTCCAGGTGCGGGCGTGCTGGAGACCAGGTAGAGCTGGTGCTTGTGTGTTGAAGGAGGGCGGCCGGGCAGAGGGCGAGGATGGTGGGATGAGGTGAGCAGGGCTGGGCTCTGCTGGCTGGGGGGCCAAGGTGGGCACTTTCAGCCAGTTGTGCTGTTGAGTCCACGCGGATCGGGGCAACCTCGGCCGAGGCCGTCTGCAGCCGTGCCTCGGTGTCGTTCCCTCTGTGCTGCTGAGGAGTTTGTGGAGATGAGGTTCTTCTCTTGCCCACCCCCTCTCGTGGGCTGTGCTGAGTGAGGGAAGGAGTGGGGGGCTGTGGGGCACCCTGTGCAGGGGTGCTGGCGGCTGCACTTTCAGTTCCTGACAGCGTGGCCAGCTGGGATGCCGGCGTGTTTGCACGCTGTCGCCTCTGCCCCTTCATCCTTATAGTGGCCCGGCTTAGAGGAAGCCCTGGCCTCTTGTGTCCGCCCTCCTGGCGGGCGAGTGAGGGCCTGGGCCTGGGGAGGAGGGGGGACTTCCAGTCCTGACAGCGTGTGTGGGGTGTGCACGACCCTCCACCCTTCCTGGCCAGGCCAGGGCCCGAGGGTTCTTCCTGTCCTGCTGGGGCTGATGCGGCAACTTCTGCCCTGCACAGCTGTGTGTGGCCCACGTTGTGGCAGCTGTTCACTCAGCAAATATTTATTGAGCACTTGCGGGGTGGCAGACAGGGTGACCAGAGCAGAGCCAGGTCTCTGTCATCAGGGGGTTCCATTCCAGTGGGTGGAGGCGGACTCACCAGTGAGCTCCAGCAAACACCCTGCATTTATGTTAGCAGGTGGAATGTATCCCTTCAGCCAGGGACCTGCCTGAGCCGGTAGTTCACTCACAGGGGTGACTGAAGAGTTAATGCAGGGTCGGTTTACAGAGCTGTGGGCAGGGTCCGGGAGCTGGGAGAGGAGAGGGGGGCAGCTGGTCAGGAACCAGCGGGGCTGTGCCGTGGCCCGGGTGGAGGGACTACCCGCCATGGGCCATCGTAGCTCCAGGGTCCCGCATGGAGGGAGCCGGGGAGTGGATTCTCCGTCCTCCTCCCTCTTCTCCTCCCGCTCCTGCCCCCTCCAGTCTCCTGGGGGGCCTCCCACTGGCTAGCCCCCCTAGAGGCCAGAGGCAGGGAGCATGCTGCTAAAGTTCTTGTAGGCCAGCCCCGGGCAGAGCAGGGGAGAGCAGATCCAGAGGGTGAGTGGAGGAAACCCAGCCCTGTGCTAAGTGGGGCATGGGCAGGGGAGAGAGCTGCAGGTTTAAGGGGGAAGCCAGGAGGGCCACCCAGAGCAGCTGCCATTGGAGCCAAGATGTGCAGGAGGTGTCACCTGTTTGTGTGTCCCT
The DNA here is from genome assembly GCF_057802395.1 of Ceratotherium simum simum. Classification (NCBI taxonomy): domain Eukaryota; kingdom Metazoa; phylum Chordata; class Mammalia; order Perissodactyla; family Rhinocerotidae; genus Ceratotherium; species Ceratotherium simum. The sequence goes on from NC_141932.1 coordinate 28,514,563, forward strand.
GGCCAGGTGAGCGTGGGAGGTTCCCGAGGCCTCTCCATGCCGCATGCTGTGAGGGAAGGGTCCATCTGCCCTGCTGTCACTGCAGTCCGGGCAGGGTCCTCTCTTGTGCCAGCTCAGGCTGTCCCTGCCCTCCTCTATTTCCATGCCCACTCGCTCCCGCTGGCCAGAGAGCACCTGCCTAACTCCTCCTGTACCCCCTGGGCTTGCCCACCCACCTTCCTAGCCCAGCTCACTGCTGGGACTGCCCTTCCTTCCTCCTTTAGTTCTTCATTCTGCCCCTAATCATTCATTCTGCCCTCTTTTAGGCGCCGGGAAGGAGGCAAGGGCCCTGCCTACCGGAGCTTACATTTTACCTGGGGAGACAGGCGAGGAAATAGATACTGTTAGGCAGTGATGCATGCTCTAGAGAGGAATGAAGGGAGAAGGGGATAAGGTTTGGATGGGGATATGGAAAAGCTTCTGGGAAGAGGGGGGCATTTCTGCAGAGGCCTGGATAAAGCGAGAACTGGAGCCATGTGGGCACTGGGAGAAGAACACCCCCAGAGGGAACAGCAGTGGCCAAGGCCCTGAGTGGGAGCGTTCTCAGTGCTCAGGGTAGAGCAGCGAAGAGCGAGAAGGCCTGTCCATTCTTGGGGGGCTGGACCCCTTAGCACCTCGTGGCTGGGGAGTAAGCCTGCACTTTGTTCAAGTGCAGTAGGAAGTCGGAGGGGTGAGCAGGGCAATGCCTGCTCGGATTTGCATTTGTAAAGGGTCCCTCCAGGTGGGTGCCCACAGGCTGTGGGGGAAGCTGGGACTGAGAGAGCAGTGACCAGGTCCCTGCAGGTGTCCAGGCGGGAGGTGCGGAGGGAGGTGGGGATGAGCCACGCTGGGGAGGAAGGGGTCAGATGCTGGCTGAGTGTTGAAGGGAGGGGAGACAGGCTTTGCTGGTGGGTTGGAGATGGAATGAGAGAGAGTTGAGGATGGCCCTGGCCACTGAGAGGGCAGAGCAGCCTTTCTGTGAAGTGAGGGGGTGGGGAGGGGTGGGTTTGGTGGAGCAGAAGAGGGCGGGCCGTTTGGAAAGGGGTGCCGGGTGGCAGTGGCATTTGTGAATTTGGAAGGGATGTCATGGGCCTGTGGGGGTCCGTGGTACTTAAAGCCGAGGGCGCGGGTGGGCTTGGCTGTGCTGGGGGAGGGAGTGCAGTTAGGTTAGAGGTCCGGGACCCAGCCCTGGGGCTCCAGCGTGGTGGTCAGCTGAGGAGGGAGGGAGACCGAGGGTAGGAGAGCCTGGAGGGGCTGGTGCTGGGCAGGGTTTCAGCAGAGAGTGGCTCCCAGTGTCCTGGGCACCAAGAGGCCCATTGAGGCCTGGGAACCCATCTGCCTGGGGTCATTGTGGCCCGGCAGGGGCTGCAGTGTGGGAGGGGGTGGGCCAAGGCCTGATGGGGTGGACGGAGGAGAGCATGGGTGGCCAGGACATGGGGGCGGTGTGCTTGGGTGACCCTTCAGAGGATATTTACCACAAAGGGGGGAGGGAGATAGGCTGCTGGAGGGCATGAAAGGGGCCAAGGGAAGTGTTTTTCTTTTTTTTTTTTGTTAAGACGGGCGAGGTTCCTGTACGTCTGGATGCTGGGAATGATCCTGCAGGGGGAAAATGGATGCTGAATAGGTATGGGGGGGCCAGGGCACGCCCAGGCGGAGGAGAATTCCCAGTGGGAGCAGCTGGGTGGAGGGTCCAGGGGCAGGTGGGGTCTGGGGAGTGGGTGCCGGGAGGATCAGCTGTGTTTTCTCGGTGAAAAGGAAAGCCAGTGTGGGGGTGATGAGAGATGCCCACCTGCCCCACCCAGCGCAGCCCGGCCTCCCATGAGCTCTCAGCAGCTGTCCCTTGCTGGCTGCTCTCCTCAAGGTTAGCACCCCTGGGGCTGCCACTCACAGGGCCATGTCGCCATGGTTCCCCTTCAGTCACTCAGCACATACTCGTTGGGCTCTGCTCAGGGCCTGGCCTGATGCTGGGTGCCCTGGTGTGTGTGTGTGTGTGTTGGGGACCGGTGGGGGTCCCGTCCCAGCTGAGGAACAACCAGCCCAGGCTGTGGGGTCTGTGACTCGCAGAGAAGATGGCAGCCTGTGGGCTCGTGGGCAGGGACTGAGTGTTGTCTGGGCCAGATCACGTGTTTCTCGCATGGAAGTTCCTTGAGGGTGGGAGTTGAGTGGGTGTGTCTTCAAACCATTGCAGGCTTTCCCTCCAGGGGTCTCACCTGCCCTCTGGTTAAACAGCCCCAGCTGTCCTGTCCCCATTTGTGGTCCAGTGCTCGGGGACAGCAGGGGACGGTGTGGTTGACAAGCCGCTGTGGTCCTCAGGTGGCCCAGTAAGGGGCTGTTTCTGAGTCACAGGCAGGTCGAGCTTGGACTAGCTTGCCACGTGCTGATGGGGGTCCCACGGCAGGCTTGCCCCTCAGTCGCCTGAGACCACAGGTGGGAGACGTGCTCGGCGGTGCTGACAGGCCTGTGTGGCATTGTGTGCTCGTGTCTTTGCAGACCTTCGTTTTGGCTGGGGAACGAGACCCTGAAGGTGCCACTGGCGCTCTTTGCGCTGAACAGGCGGCGCCTGTGTGAGCGCCTGCAGAAGAACCCGGCCGTGCAGGCCCGCTCTGTCGTGCTGCTGCAGGGCGGGGAGCAGACCCAGCGCTACTGCACCGACACCGACGTCCTCTTCCGCCAGGTGAGCCCTCCAGCAGCTTCCTGCACCCCCGACTCCGAGCTGGCACTGGGCCTCCTGTGGGCCTGTCCCCCCTCCTCCGGCACTGGGCCTGGTGAATGTGGAGCAGTTTTGTCCCCCTCCCCTAGGGGGCCCTGGAGAGGCCCTCTGAAAGCAGACCGGGGCCTGGGAGCCCAGGGAGCCAGCATTCCAGGAGGCAGAGCTATCACCAGCCAGCTTCAGCTCTCTCAGGTCAGAGTACAGAAAGATGATATTCCTGGGGGAGCAAGCAAGCAAGGCTTCATGGAAGAGGCAGCATTTGGTGTGGGCCCTGAAGGCTAGGGTGAATTCTGACAGGTAGAGCTGGGGGGAGGTGGGTGTTCCAGGTGGGAGGATGGTATCCACAGGAATGAATGAGCAGAGGGTGGGCTGGGCAGCTTTCCCTGGCTGGGGAGAGGTGCAGAACGGGAGGGCTGAGTTCAGAGTCTGCCTGCAACAAGAGGACGGGGGTGCAGAGGTCTGGGAGACGGCGTGTGGCTGGGCAGCTCATCTGAGCAGGTGCTGAGCAGGAGTCAGAGGCCAGGGCTTTTGTCCCAGCTTGGCCAGTGCTGATCCTGTGATCCTCACTGGGCCTTGGCCTTGGTTTGCTCCCTTGGGAAGTGGTCCAGGGGCCCTCTGAGGTTTTGGAACCCTGTGGGGTATGGGCAGCCCAGCTGTAGGAAGCCAGCCTGGATGTGATGGCCTTGCCTGAGAAACGCTGGCATCACTCAGTTCCCAGGAACAGGAGCAAGGACACCTGACAGAAGGGCTCACCCAAAAGTCAGGGAGACCCTGAGCTGGCCCCACTCTTGTTGATCCTAGCATTGTACCCACTTTACAGATGAGGAAACCGAGGCTCAGAGGGGAAAGGACTTCGCAGAGCTGGAGTTGGAATTAATTAGAACCCCATCTCCCAACTCCAAGTCTGGTGGTGTCTTCTCCCTGCCAAGCCCAGAGCTGGGGCCGGCCGCAGCAGGACCCAGAACCTCCCTGGGGGCGGGCAGAGCCTAGGGCCATGGCCATCCAGCATCCAGGTCAGGGAGGAGGCAGGGGATCGTGAAGGGGAGCTGAGTGTGGAGAGGAGGGGACAAGGCATGACCTCCCCAGCTGGGCTATCCGCCCCACAGGGCACAGACTGGCCAAGATCTGCCGCTGACAGTGATTGCGCAGGGTTTCTTACTAAAGGCACCTTCTGCTGGCAGGCTTCCCTTCACCACGTAGTTCTGCCAGCCTCAAGCCTGCAGTCTTCTGGTTGCTGGAGACATGGAGGTCTAAATAAATTTTTTCTGACTAATCTTGGTGCTTCTTGAGGTTTATGTATTCTGTGGATTAAAAACCGATCTCTTGAATTCAGCTGTTGGCTCCCTTACTGATGTTATGCAAGGTTAATTTTAGAAGAAATCTTCCTCCACTTAATAACTTTATAGTGTTATTTTAGCTCAGTGTTTATTGCTAGACACTGAAGTCATCAGTTCCCTGGGGGTGGGAGAAGGAAGAAAGAAATCCTAAATGGAGGAATCCATTTCCGGGCCGACGTTGGCCTGGGTGTCTGGGTGGCATCTCGCCTGCCTGGGGGCAGTGGGGGTGGCAGAGAGGTGTGGGCAGGGCTGAGCCAGACCTGTGGTGCCGGTGGGCGCCCGTGTCTTGGTGTGACCTGTCAGAGGCCGTAGGGGTGTGGCTGGTGAGGTGGGGGTGCAGGCGGGGCTGGGGCATCATCAGAGGAGCCAGCCAGACTGCCCCCTGCCGGATCCTGGAAGGACAAGGTGGGCAGCCTGCAGCTGGAGCGAGGAGCAGAGTGCCGAGGTGGAGGGGTGTGTGAGGCCAGGGGTCAGTCTCTGAGGACGGTGGGCCTGAGCTGACTCTCTGGGATCGGGAAGGAAGGCACGCGGCCCGCTGCCCCATCTGGCTCCCTGTGTCTCATGCTTCTGTCCTGCTGACTGGGTGACCGGGGTCCTTGTTCCCGCCACAGGAGTCCTTCTTTCACTGGGCATTTGGCGTTACCGAGCCAGACTGCTACGGCGCGATCGACGTCGACACCGGGAAGTCGACCCTGTTTGTGCCCAGGCTTCCTGCCAGCTATGCCACCTGGTTGGGAAAGTAAGGAGCAGTCCGGGCGGTGTGACGGTGCCTGCTGACCTCTGGCCGGCAGGCGGGTGCGGGGCTGGCTCGTGGGTGGCAAGGAGGGAAAGCATAGCAGGAGGGAGGGTTGTGTTCAGGCCCCTTGATGGCCTGCTCTGGGCCAGAGCCCTGCACCCTTGGTTGGGAAGGGGTGCCAGCTGGAGCCCCAGGCTGTGGTCATGTTTGTGTGGAGGTATTGTTTATTAATCTTGACGTCCTGGATGCCCAGCTTTGTTAAAACGCCTGAGGCTGTGGCCCCCGTGGACTGTCACTCCTGCATGGCATCCACAGGAGGTGGCTACACCTTGGGTGTGGTGGGGGTTGGTTGGGGCAGGGAGGGCAGCCCGGGGCCCTTCTTGGAGGCCCGTCACTAATGTGCAGGGCGTTACTGGATGCCTGCTGTGTGCCCACCTCGGGCTGAGCTATGTGGAGCCATAGATGTGGGCCCTGGCTCCGTCGGCTCACCTGTGAGAGAGGCAGGGCAGTGGCTCCAGGGTTGTGCTATGTGAGAAGAGCTGGCCCAGAGGCCCCTCCCCCATCGTCCACAGCACCCGCCAGTTCTGGGGCCCTCGGCCGTGTCCACCCCTCCTGGGAGCCGTTCCTGCCTGCTCAGAGCCGCTGAGGCAGAGCTGTGCTTAACGGGGACGCTTGAGGTGATCAGAGGATCCGGCTAAATGCTCGCCACCTTCCGGGGTGTCATTTCTGCCTGGAGAGTGATTATTCTGGGCTGATGCATAAATTGCAGCCTTCGCTGCCTTGTGTCCCAAGTGCTCATTACTGGGGGTGCAGGCGGATCTGTGGCTGGTTTGAATGACGAGGCTGCTGCAGGGACACCTCCCTGAGCCGAGGGCCAGGGCGGGGCCTCCGCGCTTCCTCTGCTTCATGCATCGTCCTCCCCCACCAGCCCTTCGGTGCACACTCCACAGCCTCTTTTGTGAGCCTGGTGTGTACCTCCTCTGCCGTCTTGGGGTGAGGACTTCAGGCTCCCAAGTTGGCAACAGTTCTGCTCTGAGGCTGCTGGGCAGGATCCCTGGCCAGGGGCCTTTGGCTTCACTGTGAAGACTCGGCTTCAAGCAGAATCGGCAGCAGAAGAGAAGCAGGCCGTGCTTCCCCTGGCGGGCTGTTTTCCTGGCCCTGGGGAGGAAGGGCGGAGGGTGGACATGCCCCATGCAGCCGGCCTTTGGGGTGGGTGGCTGGGCTGCCACTAAGGTCCTGGCCCTCTCAGAGGCCCCTGGGGCAGACGGCATAAACTTTTTCCTGCTGCGTAATGAGCAGGTTTCCACTGGCCTTCATGCCTGGGTTAGCAAGGGCGCTGGAAGGTTGTGCTGCCTCCTTCCCAGAGGGAGGACGGGGCATTGGGCATGGCTGAGCCGGGGTACAGAGAGCCCTCAGAGGCTCCGCTCTGCCCCAGGCCTGGGTGGGGATGCGGAGGGGGTTCTGGGGAGGAGGCCGGCCAGGGTAGATGTGTGCTCTGTCCTCTGGACCTCTCTCCTGCTCTGCCACCGTGTGCCTTGTACTTGCTGAGAAATCAGCCTCAGGTTTGGCCTGGGGCAGGCTCTCCTCAGTCCATTCATCCTGGGCCCCTCCTCCTGCTATCAGCAGATCCAGGCCAGGAGACGTGGGTGCTCCTGGGAAGGTGGTTCCCACCCAGCTCTGGCCTCCCCATCCTGTTGTGTCCTTTACTTTTGACCTTTATTCTATTCCTGGCTGAAGCCTTAGGACTGCCCTGTTACAAAGAGGAAACGGGCTCAGCGTGGTAGTGTGGCCTGTGTGGGTCCCGTGGCCGGGTTTTGTGGGAAGCTTACCTGACAGCTCAGCGTGGCCTCTCCGTACAAGTCATGGGGCTTGTGAGCGGGTCTGGCCGCTGTTGGGGCCTCTGATTCCTTATCTGTGGAACCTCGACGATACTGCTCATGAAGCACTGCCAGGGCTGTAGTTACAGTGCTGGTCACTGTGGGGACAGGTACACTGTGACACTGAGATGAGGTGGTGAGAATGCCGGGGACAAGCAGATTGTAATGTCCCAAAATGGCCACAGCAATATTTGTGGCCATTCCCTATGGAGAGGTGGAATCTTTTCCCTCCTGCTTGACTCTGGTCAGGACCTGGTGACCCCGTCAATGTGTGAACCTGGCAGGGTCACTGCCTGACTTCTGAGGCTAGACTATAAAGTGCACTATGGCTTCCACCTGGTTCTCGCTCGTGGGACACTCACTCTGGAACCCAGTGCCATGCCGGGAGGAAGCCCAAACACGCCCGTGTGGAGAGACCACGTAGAGAGGAGCGGAGGCCTGGCTGACAGCCAGCACCACCCCCTAGAGCGGGTGACTCCAGGCCCCCGCCCTCAAGTCTTTCTGCTGAGGCCCCAGACCTCACAGCAGAGAGAAGCCATCCTCCCAGGACTCTGTCCCAACCCTGTCAGAGTCCGGGAACGTGGTAGATGGTTTCTCACTCCCCTGCGTGTCGGGGTGCTTTATTACGCAGCCCTGGTAACTGGAACAGCTGTGGGGAGGAGTTTCCTGGTGAGAGGTTAGATCTGGTCCTTTAAGCGGATTCTCCCAGAACCCTTCCTGCACCCTGAGGGACCACAGAGCTGTAGCCGCAGCCCTTCCTGGTGTGTGTGGGTTTTTTTTTGTGAGGAAGATCAGTCCTGAACTAACATCCGATGCCAATCCTTCTTTTTTTTTGCTGAGGGAGATTGGCCCTGTGCTAACATCCGTGCCCATCTTCCTCCACTTTATATGTGACACCGCCACAGCATGGCTTGACAAGCGGTGCGTCGGTGCATGCCTGGGATCCGAACCTGCGAACCCCGGGCCACCGCAGCGGAGTGCGCACTCAACTGCTTCACCACCAGGCCGGCCCCTGCTTCTTGTTTTGAAGAGCTGACTCTTGCGAGAAGTCGAGGAGTGCCTGTTCGTGGGTGGAGGGTGGACATCCTCCAGGGCTGTGGGTGGAGAGGCCTGGTCCCTGCCTTGGAGACCCCACTGTCCAGTGGGCAAACCCGAGCAAATCTGACCACGTCTCCCACGGCCACCATCTGGGGAGCCGAATGGCCCTTGACTTGAGGATTTAAAACCGAGGACCTGATTGGTCAGGGAACAGCTGTTGGCAGTTGGCTTTTCTGGAGCGTGATTGTCATTAATACAGAGTTCTGCACCTTGGCCAGGGCTGCATTTCATTCAGAGCCACTGTTAAAAGTTCTCCTTTAGTCTATCCCTGCTTTGCTGAGCCAGTGGATTGTCTAGTGCAGACATACGGGCTTGGGTGACCTCTGAGGGTACAGGTGGGTCTGCCCTGTTGGAAAGGCTCCGTGTGCACGCTGGGCAGGCCAAACCAGACTGAGCAGCCCAGTCCCGAGGGGCATTCGGGCCCCACAGCAGAGCTATTCTCCTGTCTCCTGCAGACCTGGCTCCCGCCCTGGCCACCCTGCAGCCCTTTCCCTTCCTCTACTGTGGTGTGACCCTCTCTGGTCCCCGTGTCTGAGTCTTGGAGGGAGAAGGCGGTGGGGAAGGGGTTGGTTGGTTGGGGCCGGAGTTGGGGAGTGGCCGGATCCGATGGTGTGGCTGTTTGCAGACACTCCTAATCGGTAGAGCTGGAGCGAGGCTGATGGGGTTACCTGGCCTTCACAATAAAACCCACCAGAAGGACGCTTGACCTTCAGCTGCTCAGCTTCCTCTTGAGTTGCTATCTGACGGCTTTTGGCCGTCTGGCAGATTCTGCCGTCCAAGTCGTCCAGGGAAGCAACACCCCCAGCTGTAGATCTGCCACTTCCATGTGAGCGCCGTTCCTGTGTCAGGGCTGCAGACGCCACGGGGCCTCTGGGCAGCCTGGTGCCCAGCCTGTCCCTCACCCCAGGCCCTTTTTGGGGTGGGAGTGTGGTAGCTTCTAATTTGTTTTTATTTGGAATCTTTGCTTACAAGAGTTTGGTGCCTCTTTAATGGGAGAGTGTTTCCTATCGTTTTTGTCAGGATCAGGCTTAGCCGATGGCAGCTTTGGCTGCCTGGGGCTCTGGGTCCTCTGAGCAGGCAGGAAATTGCCTCTGTGATCAACACCCTGGGTAGCTTCAGTGCCCACAGAGGGTGAGTGACTTGGGGCCAAGTTGGGGGACCCTCCCAGAACCTTTGCAGCTTTGCTGTGTTCTGTTTCCGTCCCTGGCTGAGACCCTGGGGCTTGGAATGTGAGACAGTCTGCCTGGCCTGGGCTTTGTAGGGAGCAGGGTCCCTATCCCACTGAGGGCACTGCCCAGGAGAGGTGTGAGTGAGACTCCAGGGCTGAGGACCAGGCTCTGAGCACTGCTCTTTTTGGTTCTGGAACCAGTGTGTGTGGGGGGAGGGGGGAGGAGCGGGGAGGGGGATAGTGTGTTTGGGGTGTGGTCTGTGTGTGGGGTGTGTGGGTGGGTGTATGTAGGGTGGGGTGTGTGTTGTGGTGTGTTATGTGTGGCATGTATATGTGGGGCGGGGTGTGTGTGGGGGGTGTTTGTGTATGGTGTGTCTGTGGGGTAGGGTATGTGTGGTGTGGGGTGTGTGTGTCATGTGGTATGTGTGTGTATGTGGGGCTGTGGCGTGTGTGCATGGTTTTTCAGAGCCACTGCCCCCCACCCTATACACACACCTGGGTCATGAGGACCAAGGCTGCCTCATCCTGTCTGGTGGCCTCGCGGCAGCTCTGTTTGTCTTCAGGGACAGGATATGGGGCACTAACAAGGGGCCAGGCCTTCCTGAGAAGGGCCGAGAGAATTCCTCTGGCTCTTACTCCAGGAGGTTTGCGGAGAGCCTGACCCGGGGCAGCCCGAGGCCTGGCTAGTCGGGCTCCTCCCCCTGGGCTGGGCTGACTGCGGGCCGTATTCCCATCACCTCTCCTGCCTGAGCCGCAGACCCTCCGGCCTGGCTGAGGAGGCCCCGCTGAGAAGTGCTGCCGGCCCGCTCCATCTACCCCTCACGGTGCCGTCTCTGGGATAGGCACCATGCTGCTTGCAGAGATCTGCTTCTCTCTGACGAGTTCTTGAACCGTGAGATGGTTGCTGGACTTCCCTTCCGGGGTGAGTGCCGGGCGTTGTGAGGGGAGCAGAGGGACAGGCAGCCGCATTGGTGTGGCTGAAGGCCGACTCGGCAGCTGGAAATGGATGGTGACGGCTGTAATTTGGCCTGTTACTTATTCATTAACTGCGTGCAGCTAGCCGGCAAGACCTGTGCATGGAAATTTCATTTTCCAGAGGGCTCCGCCGTGTCTGCGCCTTGGGCATCGATTTCACGTCTCCCAGCAGGAGGCCCCACCGGGTGTTGGTTCCTCTGCGTCAGCCCTGCCCTGAGCCCTGGGAGAAGACCCCTCTGACTCCTGCCCGGCCCAGCTGCCTGTGGGGGAGGCCTACACGGCTGGGTCCCTGGATGCTGGCCCCATCTCGAGGGCACGAACTCCTTGGAGTGGCTCGCTCGCTCCTCTTTCCTGCCAAAGCTGTCCCTTCCGTCTGAAGGGAGAGTTTCTGGGGTGAGGTTGGCTTCCCTGCTGACCCACCCTTTCCTGGTCCAGATGCTTCTGTTTGATCTCCCATATGGTGGAGCTGGCAGGAGCTGCCCTGCTGGACCCCAAACTCCAGCCAGGGCAGGGTGCAGGTCCTCCACATGGCCACTGCCACTGGCCCTCAGTGGGTGATAGCTCCCCAGGGACCTCTCCAGCCAGCTCCACAGGGCTAACGTGGACATGCCATTCCTCACGTCAGCCCCACCAAATCATGGCTGCCGAGCCTCCAGTGGCTGGCTTGGCGTGTTAGGCTGGCACATTTATCCCTTAGGGTGACATTTAAAGATTTTTACTGTAATTAGCCCCCAAAACATGAAAAATAAGTACTATTCAAACTTAATTATCTCTGCCCTTTAGAAAAGAATGACATACAAAATGCCAGAAAAGATGCTCACAGCTTTTCAGGTTCTCTCTGTCAAATGGTTATTCCTGTTGGGAACCAGGCCTGTGGCTGGTTGGGCCATTTTGGCCCTGGAGGCTCAGTGTGTGCTCTGGCTGGACTGTGCCATCTCGCTTCACTGAGGAGGGCAAAGGGCATTTGGTGGGGCTGGCACCTGCACTCACGTCCTCCCAGACATCAGGGCGGCAGCAGCAGGCTTTCCTGTGGGCTGGCTGGTGGCTCTTTGGCTCCTGTGGCAAGTCGAATGGCTCGTGGCTGGTAGGCAAGGGGTGGACAGGTGAGCACACAGCCCTGGGCCTGCCCACAGATCACGGCTGCCTTGTGTTCGCCTCGTTTATGCCCCCTCCTTCCCCCACCGCCTCTGGTTCCACACTCTTAAGATCTTGACCTCAGGCTGAGTACACGGAGATGTTCCCGGGTCCCAAGTCTCCCAGGTCTCTGCCGAGGCCTGACCACCAACACTCTTGGGCAGGGCAGTCAGAGTGGACGTGGTGGTGACGCTGATGGCCCTGCCGCTTAGCTTTCTGGCACGTGCTTTTGTGCACAGCCGCTGGGTCCGCTCAGTGCTGACAGTGTCACCACCTGGCGGCACCGGGTCAGCGAGCCCTCCGCGGTGAGCCCTGGGAGGGAGCCTCCAGCGTCTGGGTGAGGTGCTTGTTGTCAGTCCCTGCCCCGTAGCTGCTTCAGGCGTGCTAATGGAGGCACCAGACTCTGGCCATTTAACTTGTGAGTTCTGTCTCAAACGTGGAGGCTAGTGCGACTGGCTTGTGCAAATTTGATAAATGGCAGGAACTTGACACTCAGTGCCCACTGCAGAGAAGCAGGAAGGGACATAAAGCAGAGTGTTCTGGGGCCCTGAGCAGCCCGTTGCAGTGAGACCATCGTCTCCTCGGCTGGCTCGCCGCGTGTAAGCTCCCTGCTGCTGGTCGCCGAGGCCCACCCATCTGTCCCCGGTCCGTGCTCTGTGCTTCCTGGCCACAGTCTGGTCTGGGATGCTTGTTTGGGTTGGGTGGAGAGGGAAGTGGTGCAGGGCTTGGAGAGGGGACTGGGATTCTGTTTCCTGGGCAGTGATGCTGGTCCTTGGTGTCTCAAAGGCACATGGAGGTCGCTCTTTGAGGGGTCGTCTCCGAGTCCTGAAGTACTCCCCCTCCCTGTCCCCTCTGGGCCCCCCCACACTGTCCTTGGCACACCACCCCCTGTCATCTGCTCACCCTTGAGAAGCCAGGAAGCACCATCTGGAAACCATCTGCTGTTTTCTCCTGAGGCCTCTTTCGGATCTAACACTTGGTGACTAGAATACCGTGTGATCACAGGCAGGATGGGGGTAACCCTCCGGTGCTGATGCCCAGCGTGGGACGGTGCAGGACGTGTGTGTGCGTCATTAGATTTGGCTTGTGACACTCTCCCCCCATGCGGCTAGTGCTCCTCCTCTGTGAGCTCCGTCACCAGCAATGACATTGACTCATCTGCCAACCAAGGGGCTGGGGGTGGGGGTGGTGCTTGCTGGACCGGCCAGAACCCTGCCCAGTGCAGCCATGCCCAGGAGCCCTTTGTGAGCTGGGCCCCACCTCCTCCGCCCTGTGTCTCTGTGTGCTCACCTGCTCGTTGCTCAGGGATGGTGAGTAAGCTTGAGTGTTTCTCATCACTGTGAGTAATACTGATATTGACTTCTTTAAAATGTTAATTTTTAAACTTTCCTTCAAAGAGACTCCATGGGGGCCTGGGAGGCAGCTTAGTTCATGCCCCGAAGGTTGGGGTGTGCTGGCTGGCTGCCCGGTGGGCTCTCCCCAGCAGTGGAGGGAGAAGGTTTGTCTGCAGCTGCTTGCTGCAGGTGGCCGGGGTCACGGACTTGAAGGAGGAGCAGGAGCAGGGGTCGGCTGGGTGAGGTTGAGAGAGGCAAGTGTGGTTCAGTGGTCATTCCGTGGCCCAGTGCCCTTTGCCCCCCAAGTCTCTTGGGCAGACCTGCTTGGTGCCAGGTGCCAGCCAGGGCAGGGATGGCCCAGGGCTTCGTGGCCTGGGCTTTGGGGCGGGAAGGCAGCCTGTGCTGAGCCGTGGCCAAACTCTGACCCTGGCGTTCCTTGTGCTTCCCTTTGAGGATCCACTCCAAGGAGCACTTCAAGGAGAAGTACGCTGTGGACGACGTCCAGCACACAGACGAGGTCAGCAGCCGCCGACTCCTCTCTGAGCAGCTCAGGGCTTCCGGTCACCTGGTCACCTCTCTGCCCTGGATTCCCTCTTCTCCTGCGCCTACAGCCAGGCTGGATGTCCCAGGACGCCACCGCCTGGCCTTTAGCGCCCCCAGCAGTGCCCTGATTTGGAGACAGCAGACAGGAAGCATGCACCTCAGACCTCCCTGAGGAGGCCCCTCCTCTGCCTGGGCAGCGCCCCTGACTCAGGGGCTGGAAGTGTCTGGTACCTGGGTTGTGGCCGCTGAGCTGCACAGGGCGAGGACGTCTCTGGGAGGGTCTGATCAAGGTGCCCCCCAGGCTCGTTCTGGGCCGTCACGTGTCGGGATGCCCTCCCCACAGGCCCTCTCCAGCTGTCACAAAAGCCCCAGACTGCGAGAGGCTCGTGGGGTGGCGTGGGGTGGAGGTCCCCTGGCTTTAATCCACTTCCCGGCGTGGTTGCCCAGCGGTGTTGTTTAGCCTGGGTGGGTGTGTGACTGTCCTCCTGGGGCTTTGAATCTGTCCCGAATCCAGGCAGTCAGAGGGGCTGCCCCTGACGTCCGTGCTGATAGGCCAGGGCTACAGAGGGTGAGAGCATAGCTGTGTACCCCCATGGTCTCCCTGGGTGACCAAGGCCCCCCAACACTGCAGCCACTGCCAGGCACACAGGAGACCTCCCTGCTCCATCCCTGGGTGTTGTCACAATGCCATGCTCTGTGCAGATCAGTGCTGGGTAGAACAAACACCCAGAGGTCAGTGCCTGCTGCTCCAGGTCCAGCCCTGGTGTGGCAGGGTCAGCTGGACGGGGCCCTCCCGTGCCACGTTTCCCCAGATGGGGGTCACCTGTGTCTGTGCACTAAGAGCTGGGGGTGGAGTATGGAAGCAGCCAGAGGAGCCAGCCAGCCAGCTGGAGGCCGGCAGCTCCCCTTCCCCTGGACAGGACACAGATGTGTCGGGGAACGACAGCACCGGGTGACAGGCAGGTTCCCTGGGATCCTGCCAGACCCATCACTGTGAGGGACCAGTGTGTCTCAGCCCAGAGTTGGGGCCCGGCCTTCCCTGCTTGGGGACAGACAGCTCTCCTTGATGAACACGTGTGCCGGCCCCAGGTGGAGCGGCGTCAGTACCATCCTGTACACAGGCAGTTCTGCTGACCTGGAATGCCATGCCCACTTCTCTGACTGGCCGTATCCTGCCCATCCTCCAAAGCCTTGTGCCAGCCCACTGCCTCCCCTGCCAGCTTCGGCTCACACTGGTGCCCCTCCCCTGGCTCATGGGACCAGTTGTGGACTGGTGGACACTGGCTGGGTTCTGGTCTGTACCCTCCCCTTTACTGTCTTGTGTTTGTTACTAAGGCCCAGGTCTTTTTCCCAGATGTTATTCTCACACTCGCTGCCTGCCAGGTCCCAGGGATGTGAGGGCATCAGAGCTAGTTGAGACCCAGGGCTGAACTCAGCAGCTAGGGGCACGGTCTGGTGCAGAAGGTGACCAACTGCATGGGTGAGTGGTCACCGCAGTGTGGTGGTGCCTGGCTGGGAGGGCCTCAGCGGAGGAGTGCAGCTCACGCCCACAGGGCCACGGGGGCCTGTTTCTGCAGCACCTCCTCCTGGAAGGGGGGCTTTTGATGGATCTTTATGTCGTGTGATTTCAATACCAAGTTTTGGAGGCGACTCATAGCGTCTGAAGTCTGTTAATACACACGTGACCTGTTGTATTGATCTCTTTGGGTATAGGGTCTCAAATAGTCTGACGTTTATTCATGTGCCCCTGATGAGGTCATTTGCCACTTACCTCGTATTTCTAAGCACCAGAGAGGGAGGGACCTGCTCATCCGTAGTTCTCATTTTGTTCCTGACCCTCTCTAGCAGGCGTATCCCTCTGCTCCGTGAACTGCATCTTAACATATCGCCCTTTGGGACCTTGGCCTTCCAGGTCTGCTCGGTGTGACGCCTGGCGGGGGCAGCCTGGGCCCGGCCCTGGGGCACGTACCCGCCTCACGGGGACTCAGCCCACTGAGTCAGAGCGTCTCTGTGCCGCAGCCTGCCCACCTGCAGTCTGACGTTTTTGCTTTTATGACTGGGGGGAACTCAGCTCTACTGATACTGTGATTTCTGGGGAGAAGAAGGAGAACTGGTCTCCAGATGCAGTAAAACAGAGGAGGTCTGGAGTGTCAGAACAGAGAGCCCGTAATGATGTGTCGAGTTACAGCCCCCAGACCAGCTCGTTCAGAGTCTGTGTTTATGAAGCAGAAGGCTTCAGTGAGTTCAGAGGACAGACTCTCTTTCGGGTTTGGGAGCTTTTTGCAGCGCCCCGTCATCATCATTAATCAGTTTTGTCTGGTTCTTATTGGAAACGGGGGCTCCTGTTGACAATGGGAGAGGTGCTTCACCCGGGGGTGGCACCTGCGGGTTCCAGTAACATCGACATCTCACATGGATCGCCTGACCCCTCCCGCCCTGTCCCGTGGCGGGGCCACAGCTCTCACGCCATCACAGAGGAGGGCCGAGGCTTAGAGAGGTGAAGGGCCTCATCCACAGCCAGAGGGACCTGGGGCCTGCTCCATCATGGACGGTGACGGGAAGCCGCTTATGTCAGGGAAGGGCTCCCCAGGCCAGTTCTGCGGTGCTCAGCCCCATCGAACTTCCGGCAGCCTTGGCTATGGTGACAAATCACAGATGGGAACCAGCTGTTACTGTCTCTGAAAGAAAGCAGGAAGGCCCCACCCCAGGCCGTGGCTGATCACTATATAT
Source organism: Ceratotherium simum simum (assembly GCF_057802395.1). Taxonomy (NCBI): domain Eukaryota; kingdom Metazoa; phylum Chordata; class Mammalia; order Perissodactyla; family Rhinocerotidae; genus Ceratotherium; species Ceratotherium simum. Next base: position 28,530,223 of record NC_141932.1, read on the forward strand.
CACATGTAAAATGCAGGCGTCTGAGGTAGCACACCTGGCTCTCCAGTTCTCCTCCTCCCCCTCCATGATCCTCAGTTAATTATTGAGAAGGTAGAGTGAAGGTTGCTCCCCTGAGAAGGGGGCACTCAGGAGGACCTCGAGAGCTGCTTCAAGGTGTTGCTGTTAAGGCACAGTGCAAAAGCTGGTCTTCATAACAGGTGAGAGCTGGCGGGTGAGACATTTTGTGCGCTTGCCCTCTCCTTCGTGGCACCGGGGTTGCCAGCTCAGATGCAGGCAGGATGGTTGTAGGAGAAACCATTGTGGCAGCACGGGGATGGATGCTGCCGCCTCTCAGCCTTGCTGTGGAGAGGCATCAGGGAGTGGTGGGGTCTGTGGTGGAACCTCTAAAGGGACAGCCACTACGTGGGACCGCTGGCCCAGGGTTGCGGGGTACTCTGATTGTTCAGGAATAGCTGCAAATCCATGTTGTTTGTGATCTTTCTTGATGTTTAAGTTTTAGAATCAAATTCAAGTATTTAAGCACATTGCCAGCCACCAGTGTGCACCCCTGTTTCAGACTGCCAGGAAAGCCATTTTGAACAGCTTTGGGGCTTGCAGGGTGAAGCCCAGCTCCCTGGACTAGTGCAGGCTCTTGACAGCACTGGTCAAGGATCGTCCAGCCTCTTGCTCTGGATCGTCACCCATGAAGAGTGGTCTACAGGCCTGGGTAGGTCCCTGAGCATGAGGGTGCATGAGGTGTCCACAGGAAGCCTCTGATTTTCCCCAGGGGAGGGGACAATGTCCTAGGGGGGACTTGTCCACAGGGCTCTGATAAATTCTGTGTGTGCCATCCACCTCGACCTGCCAGAGGGCCGGACCGCCTGGGAGATGGATGCTGGCCGTGGCATGGAGCAAGGCAGGGGCTTTAACAGGTGGTTTGTGAGGGCCGATGGGTCCCCAGTGACCGTGCTCCGTGGAAATGAGGCCCTGTGTTGACAGAGCTGTGCCTTCCTGTGCGCCAGAGCTGCATTTTGAGCTGGTGACACACAGCCACGCTGTGTCCCCTTTATTTCTGAGGCTCGGAATCAGGATGTCCTGATGAGAATGTGGCACTAATGGGTCTCCGTGGGGAAGGGCGGATGGAGCTGCCAGGCTGGGGAGGTTTGCAGCCGCAGGGGTAACCAGGGCCCTCTCAAGTGGTTGTGATCAATAAAAGATGCTATTGCCCTACCAGGACTGGCAGACGCCCGGCCTGCTGTGGGTCGAGCCTCAACCGCTCTGTGTGTCCCGCAGCACTGGGAGGGCTGCCTTGCCCTCCATTATTCCTAACCAGCACCTCTTGAGTCGTTGCCAAGAGAAAACCATCAGCCGGCACGTTTGTTATCCTCCCCTCTCCCAAGGACAGTAGCACACACAGTCCCCGAGTGCCTGGTGCTCTGGCGCGGCTGCCATAATTGACGGATCGTTCTGTGCTGATGAATGTCGACCCTTCACGTCCACGGAACAACACGCCCAGGGCCCAACACATCTCTTTCCTTTTAATGAGCTTCCCCCTCCAGGGGGGCCTGGGGGAGTGGCCGGGACTCAGCCAAGCCACACAGAGGCCAGGGATTCAGTCGTTCTCAAAGCAGTTACTGAGTGAATGTGGAGGGTCCTGGGAGATGGAGCCTCAGGCACGGCTGGTGGGAGGGTGGTTGGTACATATGGAGGGACATCTGGCATGAGCATCAAAAACCTTGACAGAGGATATGGCTTTTCACCCAGCAGTTTCAGATTCGTTTTTGTTTTTTATTTATTTTATTTTTGTGTGTGTGTGTGAGAAAGATTAGCCTTGAGCTAACATCTGTGCCCATCTTCCTCTACTTTATATATGGGATGCCGCCACAGCATGGCTTGATAAGCAGTGCCTGGGTCTGCACCCGGGATGCAAACCTGCGAACCCTGGGCCGCCAAAGCGGAGTGTGCAAACTTAACCACTACGCTACCAGGCCAGCCCCTCAGATTTTTTTTTTTAAAGAAAATAAATTTTTTTGTCATAAGGAATTTATTTTAAGGAAATAAAGGCTTATATAAACATGTTCATCAGAGTTATTTATAATGGTTAAATCATTACAAATGATTTATATCCAATAGAGGAATGGATAAATAGGTTACATTGTATCTGTATATCTGTGAAGAGAGCCTTGTACAGCCATAGGTTCAGCTCTGGGCTTTGCTCTTGTTTAGCTGTGGACCTGGGCAGATTCTCTGACCCATAAGCCTCCCTGGTGAAGTCTGGACATTCGCAGCACAGACTTCGTGGGCGGTTAGACGAGACGACGTCTGAAGGGACTGACACAGGCCGTCGTCAAGGGCCTGTTGGGGGTTTACCATGCCAGTGGTGGTGACTGGTAAGATGGCGTGTTTGAGGAACATTTAATGGCAGGGAATAAGTGAAGTGTGGAGCTTCATACGATCCAGATGTCATTACAGGTCTCTGTTTCTGTGTGCAGAGAGAGAGAGTCTCGGGATGGGACTGTAGGTGTATTTTCTCTTTTTATAGTTTTCCATATCTTCCAGGTTTTCTCTGGGAGTCTCTCGGTATTAAAAAGCATATATATATGCATATGTCAAAACTTATCAAAATGTGCACTTTGAGTACATGCAGAGTAGAGTATGTCGGTGATAGCTCCATGAAGCTGTTCACACAGCAAACAACAGATCCCCTTAGTCTCGCCTGGGTGGGATGTTAGAGTTTAGGGTGGAGTAGGGGGGAGGGGCAAGGGCTGCAGAGAGGAGACTGTTCTCTGGCCCAGGGGGCTCAGATACAGTAGGGGCTGCGGTCGCCAAGACGCAGGATGGACTGAGGGGTGGGGGCCAGGAGAGGAAGAACGTGCTGCCACCAGGGTGGTTGGCACTCGTGGGTGCAGATCTCATGGCTCCTGCGTGTGATGGGCGCTTTGCCAAGGGAATGATGGCTGTCGGTGGGGCAGTAGAGGAGGGAGTGGACGAGCCTGCCTGGAGGCCAGGGGCCTGCATCCTGAGTATGAATTGAGGAATCAGCTAAGGTGGGGAGAACGCATTCCAGACAGGGGTGAGAGCCCAAGCAAAGGCACAGAGAGATCAGCTTGCAGGGCACACTGAGTCAAGGGGTTGGGGGAGGAAGCAACCAGCATGCAAGGGCGTAGGGCCTGAGTGGGCCGAGGTGGAGGGGTGGAGAGTGGAGAGGTGGGGTAGGGGCCAGAGGGTGGGGTTGGGGGCGGCCAACTCCGTAGTCTAGGACATGAGTGGGCGGCGGGGAGGAAGGTGTCTGCCCTGGAGATGGGAGGCTGGTGAGGCCAGTGCCCGAGAGGTTGCTGGAACGGGTCTTTCAGGAGGGACTTGGCAGGAACCACCGAGGTGCTGACCTTGGAGGGTAGGCGGGTCTGGCCGTTCGGAGTCCGAGATCTGTGTGGGGCCTGGAGGCAGGGCAGCATGTGGGGAGTGTGCCAGGTTCAGGTTTGAGTCCCTCTCTGCCCTGAGAGCTGCGTGGCTTTCAGAAGTCCTTTGTCCTCTGTAAGCGTTACTTTCCCCTTCAGCAGGATGGGGACAACATCACCGCCTGTTTTAAGGATCTGCTTGATAAATCACTTCTTTGTGGTTGCTCTAAAGTGGATTTTTCTGTTTGACCTTTCAGATCGCCAGTGTCCTGACGTCCCAGAGCCCGTCTGTTGTCCTCACCTTGGTAGGTGGTTGGTGTCGTGGGACCAGGCAGAGTTCGGGTACGGGGAGGGCTGTTAGAGGGCCGCCCACCCCTGCAGAGGTCGGGCCGTGGTGGGGGTTGGGAAACCAAGAGGAGCTCTCCTTGCTGATAAGCAGGGACATCTTCTCAGTCTGAACGGCTGAACGCGTCCAGGACTGTGTCCTCGATTCTCCAGTCTTTCTGGGATGTGCTGTGTCCTGTCGTGAGGCCGCCGTGGACAAGACACCACACCTACTCCAAGGGTTAAAACCCGGCTGGAGGATGTGTTCAGGTCAGGCTGAGCTCCTGGGATTTGTGGGTGCAGAATAGCAATTTGCTTCCACCCTGTGTCTCCTCTATTGTTAATAGAATTTGAAAAACACACCCTTGGCATCTGCCTGTGAGGTTGCTGGGCTGTGTGGTGTCAGATTTTGAACCCGGGGCACTGAGTGACCAAGGGCCTGCCGCAGCGTGAGCCAGGCGGGGTGCATGGTGGGCCCCTTGTGGCCTGGCAGGGCCGTGGGGCCCTCGGGCTGTGAAAAGGCTCCAAGAAGAAGCCTGCTTTCTTGCCCTTCTTTGGCCTTGGGGAGTTTCCAGTACGAAGAGTCTACAAGCCTCTTCCCTCCCAGAGTCACCCTTCTCTCCTTTGTTAATCGATTTTTACAGAAATAGTTTTCCTTGGTTATTTTTTTAGCACTTCACGCAGTCACGCTCTTCCTCGCTGCTGCTTTGATGGCTGAGCAGGAAGGTTATGTTAGATGATTGTGGTCACAGATGGTCCAATGTGTTTTATTCGGGGGATCCAATTCGACATCGACCTGAAGTTCTGGAGGAAGAAGGGCCGATTTAAAATGCCCTGCCTCTCTGGGGATGGCACGTTTTTCTCTGAATCCCTTGTTTTGTCCCTCCTCCTATCTGACTTCCGCTTGTGGTCTCCTTACAACTAGGGAGAGGAGAGGAATGTAACACAGGGTCCTGGTGTCACCGAGAAAGGCCTTGCCTGCCTCAGCCGTGTCCTACCCGCATCCTGGAAGCCTGGGTTTGACAGTGCTCTGTAGGACACTGTCTGTGGGGAGGTGTGCGCACATGCGTGCGTGGAAGATGGGCCAGCCTAGGAGGGCGCGTTGGTTGGGGGTGCCTGTGCCCAGGCAGTCTGACTGGTGTCAGCAAAGGGCTCTGGGGGAGGAGGCCTTGTGTTCCTGCTTTTCAGGCTGCAGCAGGGACGGGAGGGCCTGCGCTCCTGCTGGGGCCTGGCTTGGGTTACCCGAAGGCGGAAAGGGATGGGTTGGCTGGGCTGGGGTGAGGGCTCCTGGTTCTTCCCCGGTGCTGAGCCTGGCTGGAGGAGGCTGGCCCTCCCGTGCGGGCTGTGGGGACGCCTTATCTGGGCTCTCACACTCCCTCTCTTTCCCCAGCGTGGCGTCAACACTGACAGTGGCAGTATCTGCCGGGAGGCCTCCTTCGATGGCATCAGCAAGTGAGTCCTGGGGCCCTGGGGCCTGTCTTTCTCATTCTCCACCAGGTCACATCTTCACCAGCAGGCCTTGCCCAGTCTACAAACTAGACGCGAAATACACAAGCAGGAGGGCGCTAGAAAAGGAGAGAGATTGGGCATTTCAAGGAAATGCTTAGAAAAATAAATTGCCTAAATTCAGTTCAATCTTTACTTTAAGGAAGGGACACCACTTCTCTGTGGCGCTCCGTAATGGAGGTCCAGGCCCCCGAGTGCATAGGGAGCCCTGGCCCGGGTGCATGCCCAGGTGGGTGGCTGTCTTCCCTCCAGAGACCTGCTTGGTGCTCTTTGTTCTGATCAGCCCCCTCCCCTCAGTCCTAGCCCACTCTCAACAATATTCCCCTGTGGTCCCTGCTGCCCCAGCCCCAGATAGGGGCCCCCTTACCTGCCCTCATTCCCCAATTTAGCTCCAGGCCAAGCCCCAAACCCCGTTCCCCCTTCCCGGCCGCTCCAGGCAGAAGGGCAGGTGTTGGGCGCAGGGAAAGCAGCGCCCGCCCCGCCCCTCACGCCCTGGCCCCTGGAGGGTGCTGCCTGCCAGCCGTGCCTGTGTCCCTGTGCTGGCTGGTGACTGGCCCTGGGGGTGGTCTGTGGGCCTGGAGGCTGCAGCAGATGAGCCCTTGAGGGGAGGCACCTGCTCCCCCCGGGCTGCTGAGTGGGGACAGCTCCCAGCCCCTCCCCCACCACACTGCGTCCTCTGTCGTCCTTTGGTGGATGAGGCAGTGGCAGAGGAAGCGCCTTATAGTTATGTATGAGCGTGAGCCACGGGAGTTTGTGCGTATGTGTGATGTAGGGTGATTAGGAAGGATTACGAGCTCATAAATATGTATCACTTCCCCCAGTGATGAGAGCGATGGGGCAGGGGGGCGGGTATCAGCTTTGTTTCCTTTCATTGCACAGATCTCCTCATCCTCTTGGGAGTTTCCCCAGAGTGGCCGTGCCTCCCACACCGTGGTGATTAGCCCGGCCCAGCTGGTTGAAATGCTGGCCACTGAGCCGCTGTCTTTCCTGGGCCCTTGAGGGGGCAGGGGGGGGCGCATCCTGCTGTTGCTGCCTCTCCTGGGCTGAGACCCCCTGGTGCCCCCAGCACTGCCAGGTGTTGGTGCTGGTGCTCTGGTGCCCTGCTCACCTGCCTGGACCAACGCCACAGAATGTCTCTACTGTCCCAGTCCCATGGGCCAGCCCCTCCCACCCGTGAGGAGGGCCCTGAGCTGGGAGGAGGGAACCCTGGCGGCTGCCACACCGCCTGGTATGACCTTAGCGGAAATTGCCCTCTGAGCCTCGGCTCCCCCACGTGTAGCATAGTGCTGCTTGGGCTTGTTATGGGGATGAGATGAGACCGCACTCGCTCATCTGGAGCCAGGCGTGGAGCTGGTGCTTAGTAAGTGGTTGCCCACAAGCAAAGCACCATAGAGCTCCAATGCCCCTCCGGGCTTCATTGTTCCCATCTGTGCAGTGGGCCAGGTGGACTGCAGACTCACTGATTACAAGATTCCTGGATGTCAGTGAGCTGTGGGGTCTTTCCTTGCCCCCTCCAGAAGTCTCTGCTGCAGAAGACCTCCTCAGCACGCTGGGAACAGGTCCAGCGGTGGTGTAGTGGGTGTGGTTCCTTCAGTGGGAGCTCAGGATGTGGCCCCTGGAGCAGAGCTCTTCTGGCTGCTCCCTAAGACTTCTTGGAGAGAGGTGGGGGTGGGGGTCCCAGGGACATCGTCACTGTGTATGGGCACTGGAAGCCAAGGCCTCGTCCCCACCCCCTGGGAGGAGTCCTGCTCTGAACCCGACCTCTCCCTCCGCTAAGCAGACCCCAGCCTCTGTCACCTGTTGCTCCCGGAGTCCCCATGGCCCCTGCCAAGAGCCCAGAGGAGCCTGTGCTCGGCCAAACCCCCATCCCACTGGATCAGCATTAGGGGGCTTTTTAGGAGAGCTAAGGACTGCCTTAACTTTGCACACTCTCCCCAGACACTGGGCTGGTCCCCTCCAACCCGTGGTCCAGTCCAGAGCAGGACTGACCATGGGGTGCTCCCCAGGCCCCTCAGTGCTGGGCTGGGCCTAGAGCCTGACCCCGGCGGGTGCTGGGGGAGTTTGTTTCCACACCCACGTGTCGGGCTGAGTTTTCTGACTTGGCTGATGTACTGCAGGTGAGAGCCCTGTGTGTCTCTGCTTTGGGGTCCCCTGGCCTGCTTGTGGTACTCACTCCTCTCCCATCTCCTCCAGGGCTCGTCCCCTCATACCTCCCCTCTGGGCCTTGCGTCCCCTGTGGCACCCTTCATGTAGTTCTGTCCTCAGGGGTTGCTCCATTTGGGTGCTCCCACCCCGCACGCCATAGGTGCTGACCTCGGGCCACCTGCCTGCCCTTCCCTGCGGAAAGTCATGTCTGTATTCCCTGGGTCTGGGTGCAGCTCAGCCGCCTGCCCCCCACCCACCCCCCTGCCAGCACCTCAGCTCTGCCACCTCCGGGCCTCTGTGCCTGGCTGGGGACACCCTTGTCCTCAAGGGCCTCTGTGGCTCCGTGACCTCGTTCACCTGCCTGCTGTGAGCATCTCCAGCTGTTTGCTGGGGATAATAATAGCCCGGTTCCTAAGTAAGATGAATCTTGCTGTCGTCCCACTTTCCAGTGTGCAGCTGCCTCCATCACTAGTCGCTTCTCACTGCCCCAACGAGGCGCCTTATTCCTGGAATTTGTGTTTTTGACCCTTTTGAGCTTCTCTGAAACCCCTCCCGTCTTGGATCCTTGATTGAGTTGCGTGGGCAGACGTTCAGGTTTGGACTCTCCGTTTGTCCCGATGGGCCCTCCCAGGCCACCTTTATCCTTGGCCTGGGGGGGAGGGAGCTTGTGGTGGGACAGTGGCCTCACCTGTCCACCCATGCCGGACCCTCCGGGCCCTGGTCCAGCTGGGCAGTTGGCCTGTGAGCTCTCCAAGTGTGGCTCCTTGGGGTTGGCTGCCTCAGGTCTGTCACCTTAGTGGGGCTGTGGGTTTGGTGCTGGGAGACCTCAGCCGTCCCTCAGCCTTCCCAGATCAGGGCCAGGCCACCTGCTGCCCACAGCAGGGCGTATGCCAGGTCTCACAATGGTGGGGATGGTGGAGGACCCGGAGCAGAGGGAAGAGGGAGGCAGAGGCCAGGTGGGGGTGGTAGACGTGCACTGGGGTCTCCCCATGGCCTGGGGCCCCTGGGGTCACCAAGGAGTGTGGCTTTATCCTCCCTGTGGAACCAGGGGTGTGATTATGATGGGGTGAAGGGCACAGGTGGGGACAGTGTGTCAGGTCTTATGCTGGTTTGGGCCCTGGCCCAGGACATGGCTCCATGTATGGGGGGATTGGAGCAGGGACAGCTCACAGGGGCGGTGTGGAAGGAGCAGGCCCTGCTGTGGGCTCTGGCCAGAGGATAGGGTCAGGTGCCCATTGCCAGATCCTGGTGAGGGTGTGGCCAGGGCTGGTCTGGGCCTGGGACCAGGCGAAGCTGAGATGGAGAGGCTAGCGCTGCAGTAAAGAGGACACGAGGCTTCTTCCTGTGGGCTGTGGGCACCACGGCTGCCTGGAGCGGTCGGTTCCTGCAGCTCGGGACCAAAGTCAGACACGATAGATCTTTGTTAGCGTCTGAGGAGGTAGACTTGAGAGCAGATTTTCCCGAGAGAGAGACTGACTATGAAGGGAAAGAGATGATCTGTGGGGGGCCGGGGGGCCAGGTGGCCTATGGGGGTACCTTCCTGGCCTGAGACGGTCCCCTTCAAGGCAGGTGGACTCTGTGCCCGGGTGCCCAGATGGGTCAGTGAGGACAGAGGGCTCTGTTTCCTGCCATCGTTTGACAGAGAGAGATGGTAGATATTTTACATCAGCTGGTTATTCAGAATAAGCATATTTCTTTTCTTTTGGCATTTACTTAAATTGCCTTGCATATTTGAAGACAATTGGTTACAAATTAATTCCATTTAAATAAGTAGTTAAATATGAAATTGCTGAATTTTGGGTTTATTAATGCAGGAATATTAATGTTCAAAAATGTGAATTTTTAAACTCGTGAAGTAGACATTATTAAAATTTGACGATTACAGCAGAATGCCAGTCTGTGGTGTGGGAACCAGGGCTTTCTGGTTACTGTTAACTTACCTATCAAGTTAATATTTAGAATTGGACTTCTAATTATGGCCCATGGAATCTACATGAGGAGGGGGATCCTAAAGAGACAAGAACCCACCCCAACCTCCCCCAGGGGTGGGGTGCGGGGCCTTCCAGGCTGTTCTCTGGGCATGCCTTGATTCCCTCCATGGGTTAGAAACTGCAGGGAGGAGGCTGGGGGCCAGGGCAGGGGTGGGTGGGCCCACACTGCTCACCCTTCATCCCCCAGCCCACAGATAGAGCCCACCAGGGAATCACCCTCTGCTTCCAGGACACTCCCACCCTCATGGGCTCTGGTGGGCTTGTGTTGTTAGATAATTACTACATGCTCATTGTACAAAATACTAACTAGCACAGAGGCAAAAGCAAGGAATATCTGAATTTCGTTACCCTGAGTTAGACCCTGTCAACACTGTGGGGAATGTCTTTCGGACGCTTCTATACGTGTCTGAGTGTGTTTCTCTGAGTGTGGGTTTGTGTGCATCTGTGTGTTTCTATACGTGTATATATTTGGGTGTGGATCTTTGTGTGTTAGTCTAAGTGTATGCCTGTCTGGGTGTGTGTGTGTGTCTGCGTGTGTCTACATGTCTCTGTGTGTGTGTGCCTGAGTGTGTGTTTGTGTGTATGTGTCTGCCTTTGTGTGTCTGTGAATATACCTCTGTGTATGTCTCTGAGTGTGTTTCTGTTGTGTATACATCTTTGTGTGTCTGCGTGTGCCTCTTTTCTAAGTGTGTGCCTGCCTGTGTGTCTGTGTGTTTGCATCTCTGTGTGTGTGCTGGGTCACTTTGCTGCTCGGGGATGCGTGGGTGCATGTGTGTATACATCCGTACATTTTGTAAAGTGAAATTTTGCTGGTGTGTTTGGCTGTTGAGGAGTTAGGCCATTGCCTTTCCTAACGTCAAAGTGACATTTGGCGGAATGGGAGACAGAGTCTGTGTTGTCGTCTTGATTTATGTCATCTGCTGCTCGGTTCTTCACTCTGAACCACGTTGGCTGGCTGTGGTCTCTTTGATATTTTTCACAAGTAGAGCTGTGATTCTACAACATTTCAGTTGACTTTGAATTAAGTAGTCTTATTTGTGTAGTTAGGAATCCTGAAAGCTTTGGAGATCTGGAGTTCTCTCAGCTTGCTAATACCACCTTCTGTCTTCTCTCCCGTCCGTGTCCCTCCGTCAGCCGGGAGTGGGGGTGCATGAGGTAGGTATTTTCCAACGCCAGTGCTGAGGCCGTGGAGAATCCCTGGTTGGTCACAAGCTTCATGCCCCGTGTGTAATATCCTGACCTGAGATGGAGCAGGGCTTAGAATCCAGAGGGTTGAAGACTTGCCAGGCCTCTCAGCTGAGGCCTGTGCTTTGTGCTGGTCCATGTCATGCTTCCCCAGCTGTCTCACTGATAGCCTGAGCTCTGGGTCGCAGGTGACACAAGAGTATCAGGGATGTGCCCTGGCCTGATCCTTTTGTCTCCTAGGGTCCCATTTTCAATTATGTTCATCTGATCAAAGAACAACTTTTGGCTTTGTAGATTTTTCTCTATTGTATGTTTGCTTTTTATTTCATTGATTTCTGCTCTTTTACATTCCCTTCTAATTTCTTTAAGTTTTATTTGTTCTTTCCCTAGCTTCTTGAGAAAGAAGAAAGGGGCATTTTGAGGATGGAAGCTTAGATAATTGATTTTCAGTGTTCTTTTCTAGTATATACGTTTAGAGCTATAAGTTTTCTTCTAAGCGTTGCTTTAGCTGCGTTTCACCAGTGATGATAATTTCATGTTTTTCTTTTCTAATTTCATTATTTCTTCTTTAACAGTGGATATTTAGAAATCTATTGCTTAATTTCCAAGCAATTTTGGATTTTATGGTTTTCTTTCTGTTACTGATTTCTAGTTTAATTCTAGTGTGATTACAATGAATGTTCTCTGTATTTCAACCCTTTGAAATTTGTTGAAACTTGCAGCCTATGATCATTATGATAAATGTTTCATGTGTACTTGAAGGGAGCATGGATTCTGCAGTTGTTGGCTGCAGTGTTCTGTATATGTCAGTTAAGTCAAGTTGGTTAATTGTATCGTTCATGTCTTCTGCATCTTTCCTGATTTCTCTTTTGGCTTGTTCTGTCACCGAAGAAGTATGTGAAAATCTCAAACTATGCTTGTGGATTTATCTATTTCTCCTTTCCATTCTGTCAATTTTTAGAAATCAACTTTATTGGAGTAAAGTTTACAGACATAAAATTCATTATGTATGTAATTCAGTAAGTTTTTAAAAACAGCTTTATTGGGATATAATTCACATACCTTACAATTGACCCACTTAAACTGTACAGTTAAATGGCTTTTGTGCGTTTACAGATCTGTGTAATCATCATCACCATCAATTTTAGAATATTTTCATCGCCCAAAAAGAAACCCTGTACCCATCAGCAGTCACTCCCCATTCCCCTGGCCACCACTAATCTGCTTTCTGTCTCTCTAGATTTGCCTACTCTAGCATTTGATATAAATGGAATCACGCAATATGTGGCCTTTTGTATCTGACTTTGTTCACTTAACATGTTTTCAAAAGTCATCCATGTTGTAGCATAAATCAGTACTTTACTTGTTTTTATGGCTGAAAAATATTCCAGTCTATGGATATGTGCCACAGTGTATTTGTCCGTTCATCAGTTGACGGGCACTTGGGTTGCTTCCACCTTTTAGCTATTGGGAATAATGTGGCTATGGACATTGATGTCAGTGTTTTTGTGTGAACATATGCTTTCAGTTCCCTTGAGTATATACCTAGGAATGGAATTTCTGGGTCACATGGAAACTCTGTGTTTAAACTTTTGAGGAACTGTCAAACTATTTTCCAAAGTGTCTGCACTAGTTTACATTCCCACCAGCAAAGTATGGGAGTTCCAGTTTCTCCACATCCTTGCCAACACCTGTTATCTTTTTTTTTAAGGATCTAATTGGCTTTATTAAATAATTCATGAATCGGGCAAAATCCCATCTAGCAAGTAAGAGAGGAGCTCCCTTATCTGTCTTTTGATTGTAGCTGTCCAAGCGGCTATGATGTAGTATCACATTGTGGTTCCCTGAGCTAACCTCTGTTGCCAATCCTCGTCTTTATGCTGAGGGAGATTGGCCCTGAGCTAACATCTGTGCCCATCTTCCTCCAGTTTATGTATGGGACACCTGCTGCAGCATGGCCTGGTAAGTGGTGCATAGGTCCGCACCCGGGGTCCAAACCTGCGAACCCCGGGCTACTGAAGCAGAGCACGCTAACCCAACCACTATGCCACCGGACTGGCCCACATTGTGGTTTTTATGTGCATTTTCCTGATGGCTAATGACGTTGAGCATTTTCCTTGTGCTTATTTGCCATTTGTGCATCTCCTTTGGAGAAATGTTTTTTCAGATCCTTTGCCCATTTTTAAATTGGGTTGTCTTTTTATTGTTGAGTTGTAAGAGTTCTTTAATATATTGTGGATACTAGACCTGTATGATTGGCAAAAATTTCTTCCATTCTGTGAGTTCTTTTCACTTGAAGTGTCCTTTGATACACAGGAGTTTTTAATTTTGATGAAGTCTAGTCTATTTTTCTTTGGTTGCTTGTGTTTTAGGTGTTATTATCTAAGAAACCATTGCCTATTCCAAGGCCATAAAGATTTACACCCGTATTTTCTTCTAAAAGTTTTATAGTTTTAGCTCTTACATTTAGGTCTTTCATCTAGTTTGAGTTAATTTTTGTATACGGTGTTAGGTGGAGACCCAACTTCATTCTTTTCTATATAGATATCCAGTTGTTCCAACAGATTTGTTGGAAAGACTGTCTTTTCCCCTATTGCATTTTCTTGGCAGCTTTGTCAAAAGTCAGTTGACCAAGGACAAATATTGTATAATTCCACTTATATGTGGTACCTAAAATATTAAAATTCATTAAGACATAAAATAGAACAGTGTTACTAGTGGCTGAGAGGAGGGAGGAATGGGAGTTACTGTTTAATGGGTATGAGTTTCAGTATGGAATATTGAGAAAGGTGTGGAGGTGGATGGTGGTGATGGTTGCACAACAATGTAAATGTACTTAATGCCACTGAACTGTACACTTAAAAATGGTTAAAATGGCAATTTTTTATGTGTATTTTACCACAATAAAAATGTTAATTGACCATAAACGTTGGGTTTATTTTTGGACTGTCAGTTTATCCTTATGCCAGTACCACGCTGTCTTATTACTGTAGCTTTATAGGAAGTTTTTAAATCAGATGATGTCAGTCCTCCGACTTTGTTTCTCTTTTTCAAGATTGTTTTGGCTATTCTGTGGTCCTTTGATTTTCCCTCATCTCAGGGGAAAGCTTTTAACCTTTAGCCATCAAGTATGACGTTAGCAGTGGGTTTCTGTAGATACCCTTCGTCAGGTTGAGGAGATTCCCTTCTCCTAGTTCACTGAGTGTTTTTATCGTGAAAAGGTGTTGGATTTTATAAGATGCTTTTTCTACATCTATGTGGTTTTGTCCTATATTCTATTAATATGGTGTATTACATTGATTATTTTTGTATGTTGAGGTAACCTTATATTCCTGGGATAAATCCCACTTAGTCTTGGTGTGTATCCTTTTTATATGTTGATGGATTCTATTTGCTAGTATTTTTTTTTTTTGGTGAAGAAGATTGGCCCTGAGCTAACATCTCTGCCAGTCTTCCTCTACTTTGTATATGGGACACCACCACAGCATGGCTTGACAAGCAGTGTTAGATCTGCAACCAGGATCTGAACCTGCGAACCCCAGGCTGCCAAAGCGAAGCAGGTGAACTTAACCACTACACCACCAGGCCGACCCCTGTTTGCTAGTATTTTGATGAAGATTTTTTAGTGTCAATGTTCATAAGGGATTTTTGTCTGCAGTTTTCTTTTCTTGTGATGTCTTTGTCTGGTTTAGGTATTAGGGTAATACCAACCTCATAGAATGAGTTGAAAAGTGTTCCTTCCTCTTCTGCCTTTTGTGAGAGTTTATGAAAGATTGATGTTAATTCTTCTTTAAACATTTGGTAGAATTTGCTAGTGAGGGCATTTGGTCCCAGGCTTTTCTTTGTGAGAAGTTTTTGATTACTAATTCAATCTCTTTACTTGTTAAAGTTCTGTTCAGGTTTTTTATTTCTTGTGTCAGTTTTGGTAGTTTATGTCTTTAGGAATTTGTCCATTTTGTCTTGGTTATCTAATTTGTTGCCATATAACTGTTCATCATATTCCGTTTTAGTTGTTTTTATTTCTGTTAAGTCAGTAGTAATGTCCCTCTTTCATTGCTGATTTTAGTGATTTGAGCCTTCTCTTTGTTTCTTGGTCAGTCTACCTAAACCTTTGTCGATTTTGTTGATCTTTTCAAACAACCAAGTTTTGATTTTGTTGATTTCTCTATTGTTTCTCTTCTCTATTTCATTTCTTTCTGTTCTAATCTTTATTATTTTGTTCCTTCTTCTTGCCTTGGATTTAATTTACTTTTCTTTGTCTAGCTTCTTAGAGTGGACAGCTAGGTCATTGATTTGAGATAACTTTCTTCTTTTTTTTTTTTTGTGAGGAGGACTAGCCCTGAGTTAACATCTGATGCCAATCCTCCCCTATTTTCTTGAGGAAGATTGGCCCTGGGCTAACATCCGTGTCCATCTTCCTCTACTTTATATGGGACGCCACCACAGCATGGCTCAACAAGCAGTGCGTCGGTGCGTGCCCAGGATCTGAACCTGTGAACCCCAGGCTGCCACAGTGGAGCGCGCGCACTTAACCGCCGCGCCACTGGGCCAGCCCACTGTCTTCTTTTTTAATATAGGAATTTTCAGCTATAAATTTCCCTATAAGCACTGCTTTTGCTGCATCCTGTAAGTTTTGGCATGCTGTGTTTTTGTTTCCATTTGTCTCAAAGTATATTTAGTTTCCCTTGTGATGTCTTCATTGATCCATTGGTAATTTAGGAGTACATTATTTAATTTCCATATATTTGTGAATTTTCCTCTTTTCCTTTTGTTGTTGATTTTTAATTTCATTCCAGTGTGGTCAGAGGACATACTTGGTGAGATTATAGTCCTTTTAAATTTATTGAAACTTGTTTTTGGCCTAACATATGGTCTATTTTGGAGAATGTTCCATGTGCACTTGAGAAAATGGGTATTCTGCTGTTGTTGGGTGGAGTATTCTAGAGATGTCTGTTAAGTCTAGTTAGTTATAGTGTTATTCAGGTCTTCTATTTGCTTGTTGATTTTCCATCTAGTTCTATTTCTGCAAGGAGTATTGAAGTCTCCAACTATTGTTGAATTGTCCTTTTCCTCTTCAATTCTGTTGGGTTTTGATTTATATATCTTGGGGCTCTATTGTTTGGGCATATTTTTGTGATTGTTATATCTTCATCCTGAATTGACCCTTTTATCAATATAAAATGTCCTTCTTTGTCTTTAGTAAAACTTTTTAAGTTAAGTTTTATTTTGTCTGATGTTATGAGAGCTATCCCAGCTCCTTTTTGGTTTCTGTTTGCATAATATATCTTTCTCCGTCTTTTCACTTTCAACTTATTTGTGACTTGAATCTAAAATGTGTCTTTTTAGAGCACATTTTAGTTTTTCATATTTTTTTTCATCCGTTGTGCCAATCTCTGCCTTTTAGTTAGAGAATCTAATCCATTTACATCCGCAGTAATTACTGATAAGGAAGGACTTCCTTCTATCATTTTGTTATTTTCTATATGTCATATATTAGTTTTGTTCCTCAGTTTCTCCATTACTACCTTCTTTTGTATTTAATTGATTTTGTTTTTGTAGTATGCAATTTTGATTCCTTTTTCATTTCATTTTCAGTGTTCTTTTAGTTATTTTCTTAGTGGTTACTTGGGAGATTAACAAATGACCTCTGAAACTTATAACAATCTAGTTTGCATTAATATCAACTTGATTTCAATAATAATACTTGATTTCTATATAGCTTCATTTCCTCTGCTCCTTTGTGCTGTTATTGCATATAGATTGTATCTTTATACATTTTTTGCTTATCAGCACAGATTTACAATTATTGCTTTATGCAGTTGCCTTAAGTCAGATAGGAGAAAAAAGGAGTTACAGACAAAAACCACATTTACACTGTCTTTATATTTTCCCATGCAATTACCTTTACCAGTGCTCTTTTTTCCTTCATGTGGATTTGAGTTACTCTCTAGTGTCTTTTCACTACAGCCTGAAAGATTCCCTTTAGTATTTATTGTAGGGTTATAGGATAGGTCTTCTGGCGATGAATTCTCTGTTTTTGTTTATCTGGGGCTGTTTTAATTTCTCTCTCATTTTTGAAGCATAGCTTTGCTGGCTATAGAATCTTGGTTGACAGATTTTTTTTCTTTTAGCACTTTGACTATGTCATCCCACTGCCTTCTAGCCTCTATAGCTTCTGATGAGAAATCAGCCATTAATCTTGCTGAGGATCCCTTGTATGTGATGAGTATCTTTTGCTGCTTTCAAGATTTTCTCTTTATCTTTTGACAGTTTGATTGTGATATGTCTAGGTGTGAATTCTCTTTGAGTTTATCCTACTCAGAGTTCATTGAGCTTTATAGATGTCTAGATGAATGTTTTTAATTAAATTGGCAAAGTTTTCAGCCATTATTTTTTCAAATATTCTGCTCCTTTCTCTCTCTCCTTTCTTCTGGGCCTACCATTGTGCATGTGTTGCTGTACTGCACGGAAGCGGCTGTCCTCTCTGCCTAGCATTGTGCATGTGTTGCTGTACTGCACGGAAGCGGCTGTCCTCTCTGCCTAGCATTGTGCATGTGTTGCTGTACTGCACGGAAGCGGCTGTCCTCTCTGCCTAGCATTGTGCATGTGTTGCTGTACTGCACGGAAGCGGCTGTCCTCTCTGCCTAGCATTGTGCATGTGTTGCTGTACTGCACGGAAGCGGCTGTCCTCTCTGCCTAGCATTGTGCATGTGTTGCTGTACTGCACGGAAGCGGCTGTCCTCTCTGCCTAGCATTGTGCATGTGTTGCTGTACTGCACGGAAGCGGCTGTCCTCTCTGCCTAGCATTGTGCATGTGTTGCTGTACTGCACGGAAGCGGCTGTCCTCTCTGCCTAGCATTGTGCATGTGTTGCTGTACTGCACGGAAGCGGCTGTCCTCTCTGCCTAGCATTGTGCATGTGTTGCTGTACTGCACGGAAGCGGCTGTCCTCTCTGCCTAGCATTGTGCATGTGTTGCTGTACTGCACGGAAGCGGCTGTCCTCTCTGCCTAGCATTGTGCATGTGTTGCTGTACTGCACGGAAGCGGCTGTCCTCTCTGCCTAGCATTGTGCATGTGTTGCTGTACTGCACGGAAGCGGCTGTCCTCTCTGCCTAGCATTGTGCATGTGTTGCTGTACTGCACGGAAGTGGCTGTCCTCTCTGCCTAGCAAGGCTGGAGGACGGGGTTTTGCTGCTAAGCAGCTTGTTCTCCAACTGACCACAGTTAGAGGACATGGCTCAGACTGCCGGGTCTGCTGCAGGAAGTGAGCAGCAGGCCTCCTATGGGCCAGGGCATCATGAAGTTAAAGTTTGGTACGTTCTCTGGTCAGGCCCCTCTCTTGGTATGTCTTGAATTACATATTTCTTTCTGGGAGATGATAGACCATTGAACTAATGGGCTTGATTTGTTTTCTCTCCATAGGTTCAATGTCAACAACACCATTCTTCATCCTGAGATCGTGGAGTGGTGAGTATGGCCTGTGGCCACCTTGGCTGTTTGTTATGCTCAGCTCAGGATGGTGAGAGACCCTGCTGTTCCCACCCACTTCATCTCAGAGAGCCCCTCAGACAAGCTGGTCCCAGAACCTCTTCTCTCAGCCTCTTCTGTTTTGTTTGTTTTTTGTTTGTCAGTTGGTCTGTTTTTCCAAAAGGACGTGAGTCACTCGAATGTCAATTAAATTTCTCTTATCTTTTCCGTTATTTAGGAGTCTTTTAAAAACTCCTACCATAAATAAGCCAAACTGATATAGCTCAGTTAAGGTAGATAGTGAAGAGAGTAAAAATAAACATCATACATAATCCTCTTACCAGAAGGGTAAACGTGTTTTCCTCTTGTCACGCATATGACTTGACTAGTTGGCATCCTGTTACACATGTTCTCACATTGCCTACTTTCTTCCCTTGCTGATGTGGGCAGCCCCTTCCTGCAGTGTAACTGGTTTCTGTGAGGTCGCAGCAGGACACACCTTCTCAGGTTGGGCACCATCTCTGTGGGCCCCAGAAGTGGCCCTCCAACTCGGATGGGCCACCAGTTTTTCCCTAAGCCATCGAGTTGCCCTTTGATAGCACCAAAACGGTTTTTATTTGTTGCATGGCTGCACTTGTTCTGAACGTAGAAGAGAGGCGAAGCGGGACCTTTGCCACATCATCCCCTGACCGGGAAGTGTGCAGACTCCTCACATCTGACCCTAAGGCCATTTTGTCAAGTTTCACCATCTCATTGGGAGATCTCGCTTATGTAGGCTTGGAGCTTAGGAACACTGTGACCAGAAGGATGAGTATGAGTCGTCTAGTGAGGTTGGGGTAAGCACAGTGGGGGAGAAGGAGAGAATGATCCAGGGTGAGGGACCACTTGTTCAAAGGCCGGAGACAAGAGAAAGGGTGGTGGCCTTGTGTAGCCAGCCTAGAGCCACACACTGGGGAAGTGGCACCTGAGGGCAATGGGAGAGATGGCTGGGCAGGGGCAGGGTTGGCATGGGGTCAGCTTGGGAGAAATGGGAACCAAGGGAAACCTTTGAAGGATATAAGCAGGAGAATGGTAGGATCAGGTTTGCATTTTAAAAACCATTTTGGCCTTAGACTGGAGACTCAGTTGTAGGGCACGAGTGGGAACAGGTTGCCAGTTAGGAGGCTGTTGCAGGGTCCAGGTGGCAGTGGTGTGACAGAGTTGAGAGTAAGCGGCAGTCAAGGGAAATGCTCCTGGGAGCAGCCAGCTGTGACAGCTGAGTGGAGGGTGGAGTTGAAGGTGACTCTGGATTTTCGTCCTGAACAGCTGAGTGGTGTGTCACCAAGATGGGGATGGCTGGGAGGGGCAGGTGCTGTGGCAGATCAGGGGCTTATTTGGGGTATGTTGAGTTTGAGGCAGGTGCCAGTTGGAGAGAGGCTGGGCTGGAGGTGAAGATCTGAGGGCTGTCGACAGGCATCGGTGCTGACCCTGGGAAGAGCTGGCGGGCAGGCTGGCCAGCCTGGCTTTATTGGCAGGCCTGGCCCAGTGCCCATCACGGCCACACACTCTGTGAGGGTGGGGGCCTGTATCCTTCCAGTTCACAGCTGCCTCTTCTTGTTTTTATGAAGTAGCAAATGCCTAGCCCATCTGTAGCTCCCAGTTGGCAGAAGAATAAATGCTGCATGCTCAGGAACAGGCCCACGTCCACATAGGCCTCACATGTGACATTCTCTCCTGGCCACTTACAGTTCAGGTGCTTTGGAGAACGTGGCTGGGTATGCGCCCCATCACCTCCTAGGGGATAAGTCATTAGTTCGTCACTTCGGAACAAGCACACTCTAATTCTAGTGACATTTCCAAGGCCCTGAGGTGGATCTGTGTTCATAAGAATACTTCCCAACTTTATTAAAGCGAGCAGCAGAAAGGACTTATTTGGCATTTGGTAGCAGTAGAACTATTTTAGAAATGTCACATTGTCCTTTGTGCCTCAGGGTTGTGTTTTAATAGCGTGGGCTCTGGCCTCTGTGGTCACTGCAGCCATTCTCGGTGAGATCCATGGTAGCCATGACCCTCGCCCTCCTCGAATCACTGGAGGAAGGAGTCTGGGTGGAATGGCTGGCAGGTCCCTCATTTATGGGAGGGGGCGGCTTTCTGTGATGTGACGTTAGGACTCATCCATGCAACTTTGGGCCCCTGTGTCTTGAATGCTTCTACCAACCTCTGTCTCCAGACTTCTACCAATCACCACAGACTGGGTGGCTCAGCAACAACAGGAATTCATTTCTTCGCTCTGTGTTCTCAGGGCACTCTCTGGGGTCTCTTTCATAAGGGCACTAATCCTGTTCCTGAGGGCTCCACGCTCATGGCCTCACCACCTCCCAAAGATCCCGCCTCCAAATACCATCACCTTGGGGGTTAGATTTCAATGTGTTGATCTCAGAGGGAGACAGATATTCGGTCTATAGCACTGAGCCTCAGTTTTCTCACCTGGAGAGTAGAAGTGGTCCCCCTTTACAGGCGGCTCAAGGACTGAGTGAGGGCATAAGCACTAACATATCTTAATAATTGTGGCGTCACCTTTGGAGACGTCTTGTGTGCAAGGTGGTGTACTCAGCACTTGACACATGTCACCTTATTTAAAGAAGTATTTTATTTGTGTTATAAGGTAGGTGATTATCCCCATGCCACAGATGAGGAAACTGGGGCACAAGGAGGTGATTTGCCCAAGAAAAAGCCAGGAGCTGAGCCCAGACTGATGGTTTCAGGATTTTGTGCTGCTGCTTGTGGCTCCAAGGAGTCCCCTGGAGGGTGGGGGCCTGCCTGGGTGTCAGCCTTCTCTCAGTTCACTCCTGGCCGCTGGGCGTGCCAGGGTGCTGGAGCCCCTAAACAGATCTTGTGTGAGGCCAGGGCGTGGTGGGGCAGGTGCCAGGGGCTGTGCAGCTCAGCTTCCTCCAGCACCACACCCTTGCCCCCCACATGCACCCCAGCTCCCAGTTAGCGTCTGGGTGGGGACTTGGGATTTCTCCCGGAGCCTGTCTGATTGGGAGGTGACGAGCAGCCTCTCGCAGCACGGCGGGGAAGCCTCTTTTCTCATTTTGGTTTGGTGTCATTCATTTCCTTTCTGCAACTGCTTTATTGTTTTCCATTCTCTCCAGCAGCGCCTTTCTGATTTCCTGTAAATTCCTCCATAATCACTCTCTTCCCCGCACTCGTGAGATCATAACCGATAATTTCTCTTCTTGTGCTGGGTGCTGCAGTTTGAATGTGGAGGGCAAAAGTTGAAGCTTGATAAGAGCAGGCGTCACACTAACGTTATTTAGGCTGTGGTTCTGCTCTCCCGTTCTGTAAATGATTAAATTGATCTGAAGGTAGGGTAGGAATAAAAGGAGATACTTTTGTACCGTCTAATAGCTCGGGGCCTTGGGTTTCAGCTACGTACCTCTGGAAGCGTCGCAGAAGAGCAAGCCTGTCAGCAGTTGCCGTGCGCCTCCTTGGGTTTTAAGTGAGACTGTGTTAAATTGAGTCATGCGCCGGTTTTAGAACTGTTAATTACACATAGCGAAGGTGTCCTGCGTGTATTAATCAGGCAGTGGGGTAACATCTATTTCTGCTCCCCGAGTTTCTGTGCACGGGAGCTGGTGAGGTGTGGATGGTTCAGGGGCAGAAGCGCATCAGGATCCTACGTCCTGGGCAATGTGTCCCAAATTAGAAAAGGTACGTAGATGATGACCTGGATTCTTGGTGTGTATGTGAACAGTATTCCAGTAGGGTTGCTGTCTTTGTCTGCTGATGAATTGGCATTTCACCCTCAGTTCACGAGAAAGCCAAGTGGAAAGTGTGGGGTCCTAGGGCAGAGTGAGAATTGACCTGCCATGCACCAGAAGGCAGGAGACAGGATGTGGGAGCATCGGGCAGAGGGGAAGGCAGGGCCAGGTCCGGGTTCCATGGCCTCCCTACACGTGGCCGGCATCTGCCTGGCTCTAGTCAGGTCTCAGGCACAGTCCCTCACAGCTGAGCTAAACCCTCATTTTCCTCATGGCTCTGGTGTCTTTGAGAGCACTTACTGATTGAGCCTCCTGAGGAAGCATAATTTCATCTGGCTCTTTCTTTTCTGTCCCTCCTGTTATTCCCAGATTTTTATCCTTGTAGCCCTAGGTCTCAGGGTGTGGAGGGTATGGTCATGGGAGTCCTGTGGTCTTGAATCTCGCTTGCCTGCTCCCACAGAACCATCCCCTGCACATTCATCTCCAGGAGATGTGGAATTCCTGTCCCTTCAGATGGGTTTTATTCAACACTGTGGGATTTTGACGCTTAGAGACTGATCTTGGAAATACTTCATCCTGTCTTGCTACTGTTTTAATCAGTGGAGCATTCAGACCTCAGTTAATTAAAGTCTTAATTCTGGGTTTAAAACTCAGAGCCAGTTTTGTGACCTGTGACTGTTTAAGGGGAAAAAAAAGAAGATTGCACAAATGAATCTCAGCCTAGGCCAGTTTTTGTCATTTCCAGCCTGTAGCAGGGGACTCTGGGCCGGGCCTAGAGGAGGAGCCTTCACCCCACCCCCTCCACCGCCAGTGGTGCTGCCTTTCTACATGAACAGCCCCCTCGGTGTGGTGATGCCCACGGGCGTGGCCATGAGCCGGGCACCCTGTGCGAGGCTGCTCGGGGCTTGAGTCTCCCAGGCACACGTCAGGCCCCCCCTCTTGCTGGGTGAGGAGCCTGAGCTGCCTTCTGCCCAGACTTCTTAAGTGGCATCAATGTTGTCCTGTCCCGGGCCTGGGTCCTCTGATGCTTCATGGAGGAGGTGGCCTTCATCCTCTCCTGGGGATAGAAATCTTACAGATTGTATTTCTAACCACCACCCCACACATCCTTGGGCCAGACAAGGCTGGGCTGAGTGTGGCACTAAGCATCCCTCGCTCTAGGGTCCGCTGGGCCTGCAGAGGCTGGACCATGGCAGAATCCTCTTTTCCTTGCCTTTTTGTGCTCAGAAGTAATAGAAATAACCTTCTCAGATTCAGAGCAGTGAATTCTTCCTGAAGGTGGAGAGAAACTGTGCAGAATGCTGGGAAGTCTTATTATTTTCTGCAATAATCTTAAAAAACAGGTTCTGGTGCTTGTGTCATGGAGATAAGTAAGCCAGGCTACGCTGCCTGGCACCTGGGCAAGAGAGACTTCAGGCCCAGCGTACCCTGTGGATAATTGGGTAAGACGGCACGAGGCAGACGTCTACTTTTAGGGCCTTTAAAGCTTGGATTAAATTGAGCCAGGCCAGTGCTCAGCCGGGCTGGTTTTGTCAGAGAACTGCCTTTCTGGGATAATTTGCCCTGGTTCAGTTTGATTTTTTTTTTTTAACATAACTAAAAGAGTAAGTCCTAAGTAAACCAGCTGGAGGCCTCGTTTTCCATCTTCTCCAAAGTCAGATTAGAAAATAAAGCAGGACTCTGGGCCTCGATGGCTGAACATGCTTATCGTCTCTGATGGGAAAAGTGTGGCTGGGGCTCTGTGTCTCCTTTCTCCTTGGGCTGAGGGCGTGCTCTTCCCGGCTCATCTCCAGAACGAGGGTACACAAGCCACAGGGAGGAGGCCAAGTGGAGAGCCTGTGCGGCGGGCTCCTGGGGTTCAGATCCTGGGGCTGCCTGTGTGGCTGGGGGCGAGACAGTGGGAGTCTGGGTGCTGAGGCCTGGGGAGGCCGGGCTGAGCTGCGTCCCACGCTGACCTGGTGAACTCCCCTGGGGTGGAGTGGAGGAGGCCTTCTTCCCTTTTTGAGATGAGCCGTTATCTCTCCTTGTTGGAAGTAAGGTGTTTTCCAGCTTTGGTACAGTGCCCAGATACTATTTCTAACCCGTGCTTACTGTGTGTCTGCTTTGGGCTGGGCACTCTCTGGCTGAGGAACCCTGCCCTCCAGGGCTATGGGCTTTTAGGAGGAGACATAAATGAAAAGGAATGACAAGTGTGAGAGTTTACTGAGGACTCCCATAGACTGCCCAAGGAACGTGGAGAGGGGACTTAGCCTGCTGGGGGGATAGAGGGAGCCCCCCCCGCCCCCGCCCCGAGAAAGGTGCATTTCAGGTGGGAGCAAGGATGAAAGGGCAGGAGCCAGTTCCAGGCAGAGGAGTCGGCTGTGGGGGTGAGTGGGGGTGGGTGGTGGAGATGGGCCAGGTGGGGTGAGTCACGGAGCAGACTTTTCACTTCATCCTGAGGACATCTAGAGGCCAGTGGAAGGCTTTAAGCAAGGGAAAGCACGATCAGCTTTGCATTTCCTGAAGATCCCCAGCTGCTGTCAGGGAGCAGACGGAGCTGGGGTCTGGAGGCCAGAAGAGGTTGTCCAGGCTGGAGGGAGTGGGGTCTGGATGGAGAAAGACGAAAGGTCTGAGAGAGGTTGTGGGGCGGAATTGCAGCCCTTGGTGACCAGTTGGATGTGGGAGCGATGGACGGACGAGAGAGAGGTGTCCAGGAGGATGCCCAGGTCTCTGTAAGCAGCAGGGCGATGGCAGAGCTGTGGTTTGAGGTGGGGCACGTGAGTGGGTGGGAGTTTCTGCCACACTGAGTTCGAAGTGCCTGGGAGACCTGCAAGTAGAAGTGCAGCTGGGAGGCCTGTGCCAGAGACGGGGGTGTTGGGAGCAGGTGCAGAGTAAAGCTGACGGGCAGGGAGGGGAGGGCTTGTCAGGGAGGGGAGGAGGGGGAGCAGCTGAGCGAGCGCATGCCAGAGGAGACAGGGGTCACTGTGCCTCTTCCCCTGAGAGGTCATGGAATGCCTCTGGATTTGGCAGCCTGGGGTCATCATCGTCCCACGTATTGGTGAGAGGGCGGCTGGCAGAGTGGTGGGGGCTGAAGGGAGAAGGGAGAGGGGAGGTGAAGAGATGGAGAAGAGGTTTGAGGTAGAACGTAAAAGCTGCTCTTCTTCTGGAGGCGAGGACTGTTAGGATTTCCTTTCCAGAAATGTGTGGGGTTGTGGGGGATAAAGCTTGGCTGGAGGAGGAGGAGGTAAGTCTGTGCTCATGGAGCTTTCAGTAAGAGGGGCAGGTGGGTGGAGGAGGTTGGGGCTGGGATCTGAGCCCAGGTGTGTGAGTGTTGGGGGCTGAGCCTCATCGGTAAGAGGGCACCGGTTTCCTTGTAAGGGGAGGAGAGGATGAGGGGAGAGGGAAGGCTTGGGAGTTTGGAGAAGAGGGGGGAGTGCACCCACCTGCTGGCTTCTGTGTTTTCCCTCAAGTAGGAGATGAGTTCATTCATCTACTGAGAAAGAGGGTGGTGGTGTGCTAAGAGGTATTGGGAAGGTGGAGAAAGCTGAGAGTAGCCCCATGCATGCCCCTCTGCATTTCATGGCAGAACTGGGGTCCTGCAGAGGCCGGGTGAGGCTGGAGACTAGGAGCCTGCTATGCCAGCCACCCGGCCTTGGGATTTCCCCGTAGCCCTCAGGGCCCAGGAGCAGGCACGCAGCAGACGCGCTCTGGTTTGTTCCTCGTGGGAGTTTGGCCAAGCCCGTGTGGATGGATGGCCACAGGGCCTAGGGGTCTAAAATGTTGGCAAGAGTGGTGGCTAGAGGGCTGGCCCGGGGATCTAAGCTGGATAGAGAGGCAGAGGGCTGGGAGTGGGTGCAGGCCTGGTTACCACCTGGGTTGTCACTCTGGTCATTGCTGCATTCGAGAACAGAGAGGTCTGCTCCCTGCTTACCAGTTCCTCGGGCTGGTGCCGAGCAGGGTGCCTGTGGAGACGAAGTGCCAGGGGCTGCTAGGCTACCCTGAGTGGATTTGGACCTCAGGAGCCTGAGCTGCTCATCTGAGTCCCACCCATGGCTCTGACCCTAGCCCTCTGTTCCCCAGGTGGGACTGCTCCCAGTGCCCCGATGTGGAATCGGAGGCACCCTTATGATGGTAAAGAGCAAGCTATTAGGCTTCAGGGTCTGCCTCCTTAAGAAACAAAGGATATTCACTTGGAAAAAGCTCACGGGGCTTGGGGTTTGTCTTTTCCACGTTCCCCAGAAGGTTTTACATTCTTAGGAGGGTGTCACTGTACTGCAGAATGCCCTCTTCCCTTCCTGATGACAGGTGGCTGGCGGTCCTAGCCAGGTGGCACCATGGAGATGGGGTGAGTCAGTAGCTCGCTCGGGCTGCTTCTGTGAAGTCCCCGAGGGTTCGCTGCCTCTGATGGAGGTCCATCCTTAGCCCGTCTTGGCTGAGGCCAGCTCAGGGTGGTCAGGCTTCAGAGGACGGACGGTGACTAGACGAGAGGCACACTGTGGGCAGAGGGGCAGGCGCTGGTCTGCCATCCTCAGACATTCGGCTCTGCTGATCTCAAGGGTGCTTGAGTGTGTTCGCAGTGTGAGAGGAGAGAGAGCCATGTGGGTGCTTTGGTGAAGGGGATCCCCTCCCATATAGGGAGCAGAGCTGGCCGTGAGGGATGCACTGAGGACTCGGCGCTCTTAATGACTGGGCCTGGCTGCCCCGTAAAAACTCGTGACCCGGAGTTGCTTATTTAAAATGGTGGAGGTAGAAAACAAATATCTGTTTAGCTTCTCTAGGTGAGTCTTACTTGGGGACGAGATTGATTACAAAGAGGAGAAACCTAACCAAATTTGGGCAAATTGACATGAGTTCACTGTGAGGACCCCAGGCACCCCCTGGAGTCCAGTTGCAGGAGGCCCAGCTGAGTCTGGAAAGGAAGCAGTCTCTTGGCTGTGCCTGCCTGCCCCACGTAGCCCCGCTCTCTCACTGCTGTGTCTCCCCTGTGTGCTCCTGGTCTCCTGCTTCTCTGCAGACGGCCTGTTCCCACATTCATACCTGCACCCACAGCTGGAAGGGGCCACACCTCCCTACTCCCGCTCCCACCCTCCACCCCGTCTCAGGCAGGGGCCTGAGTCACATGGTGTTCCTGGGCTGCCCCTGGGCAGGTGGGTGGGGGTCAGGGGGAAATGGGGGCCCTCTTCAGCCACCTGGGCAGAGCCCTGGGAGTCAGCACACTTAAGATTCAGGTCCAACAGCCTCACTGTGTAGATTTTAATCCCCATTTATGGATGAGGAAACAGTCTCAGTGAGGCAAGGAGTGTCTGGCTGCAGAATCTGGACTTCTTGCGCCACCCAGAGTGGCTTCCAGATCTTGTAAGTGGAAATAGCTGCCCACCTGAGGCTGCGTTGGGTCAGGACGGGTGTGCTGAGTGCAGCTTGTCACTCCCGGGGCTCAGTGGCCCACCTGCCACCACCCCCACGCCCAGGCAGCCCATCTGCACCTGGCTGGGCCCGACCTGGCCCTGTGCTACTTCCCAGGCTGGGCAGGGTGTGGTGGGCCCCGAGGTCTCCCTGGAGGGGTCCAGCCAGCCCCTGCCAGAAGTCACTGACTCGCTGCTTTGTTTTTCTGTCTCTGCAGCCGGGTCTTTAAGACGGACATGGAGTTGGAGGTTCTGCGCTACACCAATCGAGTCTCCAGCGAGGCCCACCAGGAGGTACGCTGGGCTCTGGCACGTTGGATGCGCTGTTCTGGCTGGGTCAGGCAAGCAGCATTGCTCCGTGTGGGGCAAGAGAGCAGGATCGAGGTGGACGGTCTCAGGGCGGCACTAGTCCCCAGTGTCACTCCAGTAGGCAGGAAGTGTCACTTCAGCCCGGAGACAAGGTGATGGCTCTTTTCTGTTCCCCAGTGGGGGCAGGGCATGGACAGCAGAGGCTCTG
This sequence comes from Ceratotherium simum simum, assembly GCF_057802395.1. Classification (NCBI taxonomy): domain Eukaryota; kingdom Metazoa; phylum Chordata; class Mammalia; order Perissodactyla; family Rhinocerotidae; genus Ceratotherium; species Ceratotherium simum. The sequence goes on from NC_141932.1 coordinate 28,557,859, forward strand.
CCCCAAGTCCTCACCTTAAGGGAATTTCCCAGAAAGAAGTCACCACTTCCAGGAGGAAGGGCTCTCTTTCCTGGCCTTCCGGCAGTCCCAGCTCCTTGTAAAGAATGTTTGGTCCTTAACCGTGATTCAAGCACATTTGATGCTGTCATCCGTTTTCTGAGAACGTCCTCACGTAGATCTTCCCCAGACTGTCCCACTTTATCTGAGGAGCCAGAGCAAATAAGCTTCTGTCTTTCCTGAAGGACGTTCGGGGTGTCTGAGGTCACCAGGAGCTTGCTTAGTGACAGTCACAGCTTTGTGATAGGAGACAGACAAGGGTCATTTGTGGGCAACAGACTCTCTCGTATGAGTTCATTTTCTCTGTGTTTTATGAAAGTTAAAGGAAACCTTTTAGTGACAGTTGTCATAGCCTTCCGAGCATTAAGTGTCCACTAAATGCATCTTCGTTAGGTCTTTATTGCCCTCCGCCTGCCGCCACCTGGGCGGCAGCTCTGTGCTGGGTGTTGATCAGCCTCTAAGTGGAAGTGCTCCAGAGTGGTTTAAATAAACCGTGTGGCTTTTGGAGCTTTAAAAAAGTTCTAATTTGTCACATTTCTGCACCACTGTGTGCACATATGATTATTTTTTTTTAAAGAAAGGATTCTTTTGAAAAAGTGCCATACATTATTTATAAGGCACTGTTACTTATCTGCTTAATACAAATGTCTTTGCTTAATATCCGTCCTCCAGGTAATGAAGGCTGTAAAAGTGGGAATGAAAGAATATGAGATGGAAAGGTAAGCTGCTGTGTTTCTCTGGGTAAAGGTTAAAATGTGAAACCCAGTAATTTATGTTCCCTGAGCAAGTAACAGATGAAGCTCCGTGGCGACACGTGCAGACTGAGCGGGGATTACGAGCGAGGCTTCAGCATTGCAGGCAAAGAGGTTTTTCCTCTGACTGTGGCCCCCTCCCTGGCTCTTGGCAGAGTGTTTGATGGTAATGGTCTTTGATTACTTTTCCACATGGTTTACTGCCCCATCATTCCACTTTCGGACTTTGTTTCTGCAATTTGCAGGAAACTTTACCGAGTAGCTGCTATTGTGACTCTGAAAGCTGCTAGTAAAACAGCTTGCCATTTTTATGTGTAAACACTGCCATTATGTCTGCTGTGCTTGGACAACTGGGTCTCGGGATGGTTAAGTGGCTCATAAAGCGTTCTGGAGAGCTCCAGTTAGGCCTGCAGGGAGCCAGTGCCCCCTGGAGTGCTTCCCCAGCATGATCAGTGTGGCCTGGCCAGTTCCTCAGCCCTGCTCCAGGACCCAGGGTTCAGCATGCTGCTGCCCATGGCTTGAGGAAGCCCTGGGGTCAGACCCAGACTGCCCCAGTGGCTGCCTTCCACCCATGTCTAGGGGCAGGAGGCCCCCATTCCAGGGTCTCCCACCGGTGACCGCACCACCTGGAAGCTCCCCTGGGGAGGGGACACTGAAGAGGCTGCCATTTCTCCCCCTGTGACATAATAAGAAATCTGTATTTGATCTCTGCCCTAGTTCCTGTCATAGAGCTTCTAAAATCCTTGGAATTCCCTCAGGGATAGAGGTGAGAAGAGCGTCTTTTGTTATTTGTAATAAGCCCCTTTCAACCACACCTGAGTTTATTCTAATGAAGTGACTCTCAGAAGATGGGGACTGGTTGCCCAGGAACCAACCTAGTGATTAGAGGGTTGGAACTTTCGGCTCTACCCTCTGACCTCCAGTGAGAGGGAGGGGCTGGAGGTTGAGGTCTGACCAGTGATTCAGTTAGTCCTGCCTATGTAATGGAAGCTTCTGGGTTGGTGAACCCTTTGAGGTGCTGGGAGGGTGGCACGCCTGGAGAGGGCATGGAAGTTCTGCACCCCTTGCCTCATACCTTGCCCTGTGCTTCTCCTTATCTGGCTCTTCCTGAGCTGTATCCTTTATAATAAAGTGGTAATAGTAAGTAAAGTGCTTTCCCGAGTTCCGTGAGCTATTCTAGCAAATTATCAAACCCAAGGGGGCATCGTGGGAACCCCTGATTTATAGCCAATCAGTCAGAAGTACGGGAGGCCCGGACTTGTGATTGGTGTCTGGAGTGGGGACAGTGTTGTGGGACTGAGCCCTTAACCTGTGGGGTCTCACCAACTCTGGCAGTTAGTGTCAGAATTAAAATGTAGGACACCCAGTTGGTGTCTTCAGAGAACTGGAGAACTGTTTGGTGTGGAAAACCCACATTTTGGTGTCAGAAGTGTGAGTACAGAAGGAGTTTCACCTTTTACCTCCCCCCTCCTGGCTGCCCTTTCCTACCTGGCCCTGTAAGAGCTTGGTGCTGCTGCCCCTTCCCCCCGTTGCAGGGCCCAGGTTACGCCGGCTGCCTCAGGGCCTGCTCTGGCTCCACGTCCCCCTCCCAGCCTTTCTGGCCTGCCCGCTGTGTCAGTGCGGGGTGCGGGCAGGGTGCCGACGGAGTCAGCAGCGGGCAGTGTGGGCGTTTGTGTTCACCATCACGTGGCTTGGTCAGAGTCGAACCTGAAAGGAGTCCTGAGCAGGGAGCCTCTGTGTTTCTCTCCTCTTATCCTGGGCCATGAGAGGTGAACGAGGCCCTTGCTGCTCTGGCGCCCGGGAGGGGGCCTGGAACAAGTGCTGCCTCAAAGACTCAGCCCTGTCATGCTGAGGAAGATGGGGACGGGCATGCGGAGGCGGCCCAGCTTCTGCCTCCACGTGGTCTCCTGCTGCAATGCAGTGTCTGCTCTGGTATTCCCAGGGTCCCTGCTCACCCCCTGAAGATCTGGGACAGGAAGAGTTCTGCGGGGCTACCGGGGAGGTGGGCCAGGCAGTGGTCCGTCGGATAGGCACTGCCCCAGAAATCTGTTTCCAACTGACGTGGCCCATAGTGACCCACGGCTGATGCCTCAAATAAAAATAACCCAGAAATTGGAGCAGGACCAGCTTGCCCCAGCGTGGAGCCCATCCGTCTGCTGCATGCTGGCTGCCTGGTGCCCCGAGCTGCAGGGAGTCCAACTCCCAAGGTGGCTCCTGGGAGGGCCTTGAACTGCCTCCAGCCGTGTGTCCCAGAGCCCGACTCTGCTGCAGTCTGCACGGGCCTGTGTGAGCTCGGGGTCGGGGGCCGGGGCCCTCAGAATGCTTACCCTGGCTCCTTACCCCCAACCCCAGGCAATGGAGGTCTTTTTTTTTTCCTTTTAATGGGAAATTTCAAATATCCAAAAGAAAACAAAAGGGGATAGTATAGTGAACCTCGAAGTCCCCATCGGGGTTTTCTGTTTAGTTTTGTTCATTGGGGTATTTAAAACCAATCACAGGCATCACATCATTTCACCTGTAAGTAATCAGTAGGTGCTCAGTTAATAGGGATAATTTTTCCTTTGCGTGAGCACCGTGTCATTAGCACATCTAAGCAAATTAACAATAATTCCTTGGTATCATCAATGTCTAGTGCATATCAGCTGAAACCACCGTATTTGAGTTGGTTTGCTCACATTTGGATCCGAAGTCTCCACACTGCGTTGGCTGTTGTCTGAAGGAGGGTCTCTTTGTTGGCTGAGCTCTGAGATCTCACCTTTGTCTTCAGACCGTTCACGTCCCCTACACCCCCTTCCCCGCGTTGGCCTCCCTGCTGCCTCCTCTGTGGATCAGGGCGGCTCTTGGAGAGACGAGCCTGAAGCTTTCGGCCAGAAGCGGCCACCCTGAGGATGCTAAGTGGCATCAACTCAGCTCGCTGTGCCAAGTGTGCACACCCACCCTGTGGCTGGCCAGGGGAGCTGTGCCTGGGGAGGGGACACAGTGCCTGCCCTCCCAGGCCTCAGCCCAGCAGGGGACCGTCTGATCTGTGGGTCCCTGAGAGCAAGGGCAGGGGTTTTCTGAGTTGGAGATGGGGTTGGGGACTGCTCCAGGGAAAAGCTAAGGCGGAGGTGATGAGAACAAGGGACAAAGTCTATTCCTGAAGGACAGTAGGTGGGGTGACCTTTCAGGGCAGAGGGTGTTGCCACCCCAAAGATGGTGGGAAGATGGTTGTCCTGGGATATTGTTGCATCTTGGGGGGGACCCTGGCCAGATTTGAGGAGGGCACCCCGACTACCAGTAGCAGCCAGAGCCCCTGGGGGCATCTGCAGCAGTGAGGTGGGCCGACGTCTCTCTGCCTCTTGCTGCCTCCCTAGGGAGCTCGGGGACACAGTTTTGTGGTCTGTGTCCTCGTGAGCCTGGAGGCTTCTTGGAGGCCCCGTCTCGTTTATCCAGTGTCTACCCCGTAATTGGCGTCAGGAAATAGGTGTGGGTGGGTTACATAAATGCACAGGAGAGAGAAGGGAATGTCCTGAGCTATTTTTCTGCTGTCTCCTATGCCACTGTGAACTTGAGCATCCTCTTCTTAACTAGGTGGGGAATATAAAAGCTCGTCTAAAGCAGGTGGTAGTTCCCCACAGGGCGTGGAGTTTTTAACACAGGCCACACTGATGCCCAGAAGGTCCAGGGCAGCCAGATACGCAGGTAGGCCGCCAACCCACTGGGCTAGAAGAGCATCCTTGGAACCTGCCAGACGTTCTGCTGGGAGCATGGCCCGCCCCAGCCTCGCAGAGGCATGCAGGGCAGGAAGGGCAGGGACTCCTGCAAGTCAGGACTGGAGGCAGGGCGGGGTAGGGAGTGGGCAGGAGACGGGGCTGATTTTCTTGAAGGAGGGCACGCCGCCAAGACAATGATGCTCAGACGCCAGAGATGCTGGCCGGGAGACCTAATTGTAAGCCTCATCTTTTTTTGTTGTTTTATTATCAAAGGTCTGTTATGAAATCTCGAGGGCATGTTGAAAAAAAGAAAGTGAGCTGATGGCATTTATTAAGACACCTCCTCCTCTGTGCTGTGCCTGTGAGGGGGGTGCAGAGGAAATGAAAATCATTTTCCACAATTGAGGTGTAGTAAATTGTGTTAAACCAATAAGACATTAATGTTTGGGTAAATCGGGTGCTAACAGCCTCTGACTGCAGGCCCAATCAGGCGATCCATTTTACCACCTTGTATTATTTAATGTTAGTGGCGTAACCAGCTTGTAGCTGGCTGGCGTGGGGCTGGCAGCCGAATCAATTACCTGAGAACACTAATTTAGAGCATGCTCAATTGGCTGTGTAAGCAGGTCCCGGTTCACATTTGCCACAAGGAGATTAATAACTTGATGTTTCTGACAGCCTGGGACCGTAATTGAAATTATGCTCTCTTTCTCCTCAAGCTGTGAAGGGGACATTTTGGGCCCTTTCATGGCAGCTTCCGTGGGAGTTGTGGGAGTCATTTGAAAGGCAGAGGGTCTGTGAGGTCTGCCAGGGACAGCATGGCGCTGTCCTCCTCCCCTGGCTGGGGTCCTTCGTGGTAAATACCCCCGACCCTGTCCTGAGACCCTGACAAGCCTGGGTTTTTCTGTGCTCTTCTGTTGCAAGCAGCGGCTCACAGTACTCGTCTCCTGTTGCCTTTCAGTCCTTTGTTAGTGGAGAACTTGCCCAGCTGTGCCACTCTGTGCTCAGTCTTGTTGTTTTTTCCTGCCCTGTGGCCAGATGGAGTGAGTCACCATTCTGTGTGTTCAGTGTGCCCCCTGGGTCCAGATTGGGGGTGGGTCTTCTCCCCAGGGCTGGAGGGAGGGGGTCTCCTCCTTGCAACCGCACACACACCCTGCCACCCCCCCCACCACACACACACACAACCTCCACCACACACTATACACATACACACACTCCACAGACACACTCCACCACTCATACCATACCACACACACACACCATACACACACACTACGCATAGATACACATGCCCCACTACCACACACCACTCACATACCACACACACAGACAGATTCCATCCGAGCCGTGGGGTGCTGGGTCGGGTGGTTGGTCTTTCAATTTACCCACCCCAGGAGCAGGTTGTAAAACGCTTGCTGTGCTCTTGTCAAACAAAGCCAGTTTCCCCCCGCTTTTTGAGGATTAGGAAACTTCACTCCAGTGAGGATAGTTGGAGGGTGGGAGACTTTATAGGAAACCCCACAACCCTCCCAGCCCGTGGTGACTGTGGCTGCAGAAAGCGCAGGCCGGTGGGGCAGACCAGCGGCTTTTTTCTGTTCCCCTCAGGCCTCGCGCTGCGCAGTTGACCGCTGAGCTCACCCTTCACTCCACCACCCTCAGCTGATCCGGGGTGGCTTCTCTGTCGCGTCTGCAGGGGCTGCACTGCCCGCTCTGGGAGGCCGCCGAGCTTCTCAGCTGAGCGCCTGATTCTTCCATCTGCCTGTCCCTCCTGGCGCACTGTGACACTGAAGGACCGTCTCAGATACCTGGCCCGCATCGCCCTCCTCTCACTCTGGGTCCAGGGCTCTCCCAGCGTGCTGGGTATGGTGGTCAGATGTGGCCCTGTATGGCTCTGGACACACCCCTCAGGGTGTGCAGAGGATCCAGGTTGCATTGGTGATGGATGTCACCAAGAGGCCCTTAGTTCCTTCCTTCCTGGAGTTTCTGGAGATGTACAGCGTCCAGTCACCTGGGAGTGGTCTGCCCTAGTCTGGTCTCAGCCTGGGCATCAGTGAGACCACCGTCAGCTTACCTACCCCCACGAAGGTGCTGGAGTTTTGTTTGGGGCATTTGGGCCAGGTCTGGGTCCAGGCAGCCTCTGAGACCCCAGCCCCCAGGTAAGAACGGATGTGATGGGCCCTTCTCCATGGGCCTAGTCACTATCATGGGCAGTGCCTTGCAGCCTCCAAGGCAGACACAGCCTCACTTCATCGACTGCCTAGAGGAACGAGGCTGTGGCTTGGATCGTTCTAGAAGGGCCTGCTGAGACCCCAGGTCCGGGTATGGCGAAACCCGCCCTTTACCTCATGTTGTGAGGCTGGTTTCCTAGCAGCACTTCCTTGGCTGTTGGAGACAGGCCACACACAGCCTGCCACCAAAGGAGTCAGGAAGCCCCCCTCTGTTCGGTGCACCCCCAGGAAGGCAGCCCGTGAATCCTGCACCTGGTCAGCCGCACCTCAGTGAGCTGAGTTGGGTGGACAATTCCTTGGAGTTCAGAGCAGGCTTCTCCTCATCCTGGGCCACCCCATACCAGGCAGGGCAGGTCCCGTGTGCCCACCCAGCCTGCTTCATCCACACCACCCGACATGAGGGAGTGGAGTAGCTCTGTCCATGAGGTTCGGCAGAGCCTGGTGTCTGAGATCTCGTGCAGCTGGGGCCTTGGTGGTGGAGAGGCTGTGGGACTCTGGCTTAAAGCAAGGATAGCTCATTTTGCCTCTAAGAGTAGCTAAGAAATGGGCGCATTTAGGGCACAAACCAGCCTGGTATCCAGCCAGAAAGCTGGACAAAGAACCAGATGGAAGGCTTCCTGCAAATATGCAGCCTCCTCCACGCGGCCCTAATTAGAGCTTTTGGGGACAGAGCCAATAGAAAGGTACTTTCTTTTCAAATGCCAGGGGAATTGCCCATGGAGAATCCCATTAAGTAACAGTGGTGCCAGCAGGCATCTTTATGGATTTGCCTCTGATGTTTCACCATTGAATCTGATTCTGCCTGTTGATTTCCGATAAATATTTACCATCAGTTTTAGAAAGTAGCGTTTTCTTCCTGGCTTAGTAGATTTTATCAGGAAAGGATGTTGAATTTTATCAGCTGCCTTTTTGGCACCTCCTTTGGTCTTTTGTATGTGTATTTTAAGCAGTTAATAAACTTTTTATTTTAGAATAGTTTTAGATCACAGAAGAGTTACAGGAATATTAGTTCCCATATATCCCGTGCCCATTTCCCCTATTGTTAACATGATGATGGTACATTTGCCACAACTCATGAACAATATTGATACCCTATTATTATCTGAAGTCCATACATTATTCCAATTTCCTTATCTTTTACCTAATATTCTTTTTCTGTTCCAGGATCCCCCCCAGGATACCACATTACATGTAGTTGTCCTCTTTGCTTAGCACCTCTCGGCTGTGACAATTTCTCAGACTTTCCTTGCTTTTCATGACCTTGACAGTTTTGAGGAGCCTGGTCAGGTATTTTGTAGAATGCCTTTCAGTTGTAGTTTTTCTGATGTTCTTCTCATGGTTAGACTGGAGTTGTGGGTTATCGGGAGGAAGACCACAGAAGTAAGGTGCCACTTTCATTGCAGCGTATCCGGGGTACCTGCTGTCAGCCTGACTCGTTTCTGATGTTGACCTCCATCACCTGTGAAGTGGTATTTGTCAGGTGTCCCCACTGTAAAGTTACCCTTTTCCCCCCTTTCCTTTGGAAGGAAGTCACTACACACTGCCCACCCTTAAGGAGTGAGGAGTTATGCTCTGTCTCCTGGAGGGGGGAGTATCTTCCTACATTATTTATAATTCTTCTGTACAAGAGGTTTGTCTCTTTTTCCCCCATTTATTTAATTATTCAATCATTTATTTACTTATATCTGTATGGACTCGTGGATATTTATTTTATACTTGGGGTTATGATCTAATATCTTGTCATTTATTTTGTTGCTCCAGTCATTCCAGCTTTGGCCACTGGGGGCTCTTCTGTGTGGCTCCTGTGTCCCTCTGACGTCACCCCTCCGCTGCCCCCCATCATTTTGCTTTTTGAGCACTTTCTTACTTTCTGCCACTGCAGGATGCTCCAGGCTCATCTTGTATGTTTCCCACTCCAGTCCCAGAATCAGCCATTTCTCCACGGAGCCCTGGTTCCTTTTATGGGGAGCAAGGTATTCGATACCAAGATAGGGTGCTGGGTGTACGTCTGATGAATTTCATGACCAGACCTCCTGCTGTGGCCAGCGTGGCGTCCCTGGCACACAGCTGCTTTGTCGTGGTGGGCCACTGTTTAATGAGCGGCAGGGCTGAAAGAGGAAGCAGCGTGTACTATATGGTTAGAGCTTGGTTGCTCGAGACTGCTGTCCTGCGTTTGAGTCCCAGTTCTGCTACTTACTGTGCCTCAGTTTCCTCATCTGGAAAAAGGATAATAATCTCACTTCATAGGATGGCGAGGAGGACTCTGTGAATTAATGTATAGACCGGGTATGGACCAGTCTTGACATCTGGTAAGCGTTGTCATGACTGTTGTTGTTACTCTTTTACTATCATTTTATTATAGACTCAAAACAGGGGATTGAGCTATACATTTTTTTTTTTAACTGTCTTAGCCATATTTTGAGATCAGAGTTTGAGATCATGATTTGGGAAGCTCTCCACATTTTTCTGTTTTCTAGAGCAGTTTAGAAAGCATAGGGGCTATCTGTCTCTTCAATGTATAAAGAAGTCTTTTGATGCTATGAGAACTTAGTGTTTCTTTGATAACTTTTCAGGTTTTCCTATGGGGTTGTTTTAGTCTGACTTTATCCGTCTTAGAGTCATTACAGTACATTTTCCTGGAAAGTTTTTGTTTTCATCAAAAATTGCAAACTTATTAGAACCGAGTTATTTTATTCTCTTAAGTTTGAAAAATACCTACTCTATAGCTGTAGTTGTATTTCCTTTCTCATCCCTAATATTATGTATTTGTGTTCTTTCTGTATGGATTAGCATTGCCAGAATTTGATCTGTTTTATTGGCCTTTTCACAAAGTCAGCTTTTAACTATATTTATCCACTCTCCTGCTTGTGGAACTCACAGATGCCCAGTTTTATTGTTATTCCTTTCTCGTCCCTTCCTGACCTTGTTTTGAACATCCATCTTTTAACTCATTTAGTCGAATTTTATTTTCATTCTTTCTTCTTTAGGAATAAATGAATTTTGGCTAATAGATTTTGAATCCTTAACCATATCCTAAGAAGTTTTGATTGATTTGATTTTTGGCCTAAGAAAGGAACTAAGAACATTTCTTCTGATTTCCAGATAGATGTGGTTGGTTAACTTTCTTGGTTAATTTTTTATTAGTTTCTGGTTTTTCACCCCTGTAGTTAGAGAATGTAATCTATGTAAATGTTATTTTTCTTAATTTTGAGATTTTTCTTTATGGCCTGTTTAGAAATATTTTTGTCAGTATTTCATGGAATAAAATTAAACATTTATTGGGAAATGTTTATTTTCTATTTTTAGAGTACATACTTTGGTGTACCTTAAATCAGGTTTCTCATCTTGTTGCAGTCCTGTACCTCCTCCCTTATTTTTGTACATTTGCTCTAGGATTAAGAGAGGTGATTTATGAATCCTCGTTGTGAGTCTTAACAGATTTTTCTTTTAATAATCATTTCCATACCGAGTCGTTTGAGGCACACAGGTGGATGATGGCTGTGTCTTTTTTATGTATTTTACCTTTTTGCAACTTATAAGAACCCCTTTTGACGTAATTAATCCTTTTTGTCTTGAATTTGACTTTGATATTGGTATTACTATTAAATGTTTTCTTTTGTTATATTTTTCTGCTGTCTTTGCTTACTCTTTTATTTTTAACTTTGCTCATCGGTTGCAGTTTACTTGTTCAAAATGGAGGGCCTCTGGTGTGGGGAGAGCCACTCGCGTCTGTCGTGGTGACCCATACGCTTGATCTCTTGTCCAGAGTCTCATTTAGTGCTTTCTGGTTTCTCTTCTGCTTTTCTGGCTTTTAAATTTTTTCTGTCATTGAAAAGTTGGTGAAGTTTCTTTAGTTTTCTTTTATATGCATTCCACTTTTGTTGTCGAATTACTTTTAAATCAAGAAAAAATGACTTGTATTTTTCTACGTTCTCTATGTCTGTTAAAAAGTTAATTATCGATTCCTCACTTTGAAAAATGAGACATTTAGCATAATTTTACTTTCTGTCTCTTCCCCCCCATCTTCCAGTTTTTTATTATACAACTGTCTTTCCGTCAGTTTCAACATCTGCGTTATTTTATAATCATTTAATAACAGCTACTTAGACATAGTGCCATCTCACTGGATCCAGCCTGGACCCCGGTTTTGTGCCTTCTTCCCTTTCCTCTGATGCTCTTCCTCTGACCTTGCACGTTGGCAAGTCCTCTCGGTGCCTCCTGTGTGAAGGACGGCTGAACTGGGTAGTGAATCTTTGTTCCATGAAACCGTTCCCTCCATCAGTGCCGGAGGTCTTAGGCAAATCATCGTCTTTCTCCTTTCTGGGAACTTTGTATTTTCTGCTTGGTGCTTACAGGATTCTTCTTTATTCTCGAGAGCTAACAGTATTTCCCAAGGATCTGTCTGGGTGCTCTGCCGGGCTTTGGCCATACTTCGGGCGTCAGAGTCCTGCCAGCCTTGCCAGCAGGGTTAGAGGCCCGGGTAGAGGCAGCCCCTTGAGAAGAGGTGGGAGCTGGGCCCCGCATTAGCTCACAGCTCTTCAGCCAGCGGGTGGCACGGGCCGGTGCGGAAGGCTTCCAGCTCAAGTGGCAAGACTCAGGTCAGTTGTATCCTGACTTAGGCCAATGAAAGGCAGAGCAAAGCAGCAGTCACACCTCACACACAGACCAGACAGGTGGGACGAGGACGCAGCTGCTGACTGTGAGCCAGTGACAGGTCGGTGATGTCAGCTCTGTGGAGTCAGGAACAGCTCGGCCACCAGCGAGGCTGGTCTGCCACAAAGGACAGGCGGGAGTGTCACATGTTCTGTGTTTCCCGTCTGTTATCCCACTGGTCACTCCCCGGGGGCAGCATTTGTCCCCTGGGTCAGGTAATCTGAGGCCTGTGGTGCCATTATTTGTCATGTCACCCTGACAGATGACACACCCGGTCTCATGGTGGCTTCCTTCTCAGTTACAGAAGCTAATGTGGTGACCCACTGGGGGCCAGAAGCTGTGCAGACAGGCCTGGGGTTGTCCCTATGAGCTCCCGTGATGGTCTAGGATCTGCTTCTTTAATCTCAACAGTGAAACCTTTCTTTGCCTCAAGGCCTTCTTTTAAGTTCCTGTTCCACGTGTGTTGGGTCCCCTGGACGCCTTCTCCGGACTCTTATCTTTTCCTTCATAATTCCCACTTCTGCATCGGTGGAAAGTTCTCAAGCTTGTCTTCCCGTTCACTTCCTGTAACCCTTCACACTGGCTCTGCTGCTCTCTAATTACTCTGTTTTATAACTCCGCCATCACGCCTTTTGTCTTAGAGAGCCCCTTCCCGTTTGGCCCCTTCTCCACCCGTGCCAGCCTCGCTTGCCCCTCAGATATGCCGTCCTCGTGGATCCGTGAAAACAGGGGCTAGAGACTGTCTGTAAGTTTCCTCCCATTTCCCACGGGAGACTTGCTCCGGCTCCTTGCTCACAGCTGACCGAGAGCTGTCTGACTGACTCCAGGGTGCGGGTGCTGTTGAAATTGCTCAGGCCCAGAAGAAAGGGGGAGGAAAGTTTGGGTTGCCAGTGGATTCAATGTGCAAGGGAGCCACCCAGGGGAGCTGAGGGGTGGGGTGTGACCCACACAGCGGGGTGGGGAGGGGGCCAGTAGGAGGCGTCTTCTCTGTAGTGGGCCATTGTCTGGAGTTGGCTTTGGCCACACCGCTGGGGCCCCTGTGAGAGTGGGCTGCAGCCCCTGTGGGCTTCCAGAAACTTCTGTCAGGTTAGGGTGGGGACCCCTGGCGTTCCCACTTTTCACTCCCCAGGAGGAATTTTCCAGCAAGACGAGGGCCAGAGGTTGTAAACTGGTAGCCTCTGGGCTGGACCCAGTGCATAGGCAGCTTTAGTTTGGCTCACTCAGTGAGTTTTTAAAGTTTTGGTTGTTTTGAGTCAACAATTAAAAATCAGAAGATTTTCCTGGCTTTTCCTAGGAATTGAACTTAGATAGTCAGCTTGAGCTGGAATTCCCACAGAGCAGCAACCCAGTGGGAGCTGAGTAGCCTTTGGGCGCACACCACAGGCCCCACCCCTCCCTGTTGTCTCCCCCAGCACTGAGGCAGACCCTTTCATTGCCCTCATGCCGCTGGTTCTTTCATAGTTGAGAAAGATTTCTCATACCAGTGTCTCTATCAAAAGAAGGAAAAATAAAAGATAGTCAGAAGGGTCGTGTACTTCAAGAAAAATGGGAGAGCTGTGGAGAAAAAAAGAGACTGTTTCTCATGTTTTGTGTGTAAATCTCTGGACAGCTTCACTCCTTTAGAAGTTCCTGCCAGGTGCCCCCAGGCCTCTGTGCTCGTCCTGGCCCTCACCCTGGAATAGCCTTTCTGCCTTTCTGTACACCCCCCTGAAGGAGCCCCATGGCAGATAGGAAGGGTGGCATGGGGCATGTGGACCAGGTGCCCATCTCGGGGGGAACCTGTCCTCTTGGGTTCCCTCAATCAGAAAGCATCGCTCCAGGTCTCAGGAGCGTCTGGTGAGGAATTATCCTGTAGGAGCCAGTATTTCGGTGTGGCTCCCAGAGCGGGCAGACAATTGTGATTATGCTGCGAGGTTTGGTGCCTGATTTTCAGAAAATTCTCATCCAGATCTATTACATACCTGTGCAGAAAGATGCTCCCTGTGGGAGCAATTATTCTGGGCTGGGAGTTTTTCCCTCCTAACTCTGAATTCTGTAGATGTCATGAAGGGTCTAATCCAGGAGCTCTGAAAGCCTGTTCCCCTGTCTCCCAGCAGGCATGTCTGCTCTAGACCTGGCAGTAATTCATGATGAAACCACAGAGAGGGATTTCCCACTTCCAGGCCCCAACAACAGGCTCCGTGGCCTGGGGCCACAGTGAAGCCACACTCATGTTCCCCACGTGCCCCCGGGCCAGGCCGTGGCTCCTCTCGGTCCGTGGCGTGGAGGGTGGGTGGTGTGGGCGCTGTGAGCCTTCGAGCTTCCTCGAGCAGTAGTCGCAGGGCGTGCCACAGTCCTGGCCACGACCGCCGCTGCCTCCTGCAGCTGCCCTGGAACACAGTGAGGGAAAGTGCAGGATCGGGGTGATGGTCAGGAGATGGGCTCCGGCAGCTCTCCTGGACGCGGGACTGTCCACACACTGTGCTGGAGGTTTGGAAGAGAGGAGGATGTCGAGGGAGCCAGGCTGCTGATGGCTGCGGGCCGTGTCTGGTGATGGTGACGGGCCTCAGGCCAGGGGTCTGGACTAGCGTGTTGTCACTGTGAAGCACCCTGTGTTCCTTCTGGACCCCTGGCACTGCTGTGCCCCGGGTCTCCTCCTGTCGCCTGCTTCTCTGAGCGGAATGAGACAACGGCCCCTGGCCTTGGGGGCACGAAGGCTGGCCTCTCCCGGCTCCAGCTCCTGCAGGAACCTGCGTGGTTACTGCTGCTCACAGACCCCGCCAGCTGCGTTCGTGTTAATTCCACGGTTTTGTTAGAAAAGCCAGTTCTGCGGCAACAGAGCAACAGTGCCACACCTCTTCCCCTCTGCTCCTGCGTTGTGTGGCTGTGCCTTCCCCCAGGGCCACCCTCCGTGAGTGGGCCACACACACGCCAGCCGAATGGACTGCCCCTGTGACAGCACTTCAGGTCCCCTCATTTCTGAGTGGCGGTTGCCGACCTTCTGTGTCCGGGCCTGGGGTGGGGCTGTTCCCATGTCATCACCTTCAGGAGCAGCACTGTGGCCTGCTCAGGCGGCTCTCCTGGGGGTCCTGGCAAGGGCCGGGTGCACTATAGCCCTCCCTCCAGCCTGGGGTGACCGGGGCTTGTTGGTGGGCCGCCCTGCCCGTCCAGCCCCTGCACGCGGATGCCCAGTGCTATTAGGGTCTGGGCCTGGCTGGGCTTTGTTTTTCTGTTTTATTTTGTCTTGTTCTTCACCCAGCAGGAAAAGTGGGGTTTGACTGCTCCTCCTGGAGCCAGGCTGGTGGCTGTGGAGATGGGCACCGTGGTTGGGGGGGCTGAGGTCAGCTGGGCCCTGCCTCCTTGGGTGGTGAAGAGCCCTTTTGGGGGTGGGGGTCCTTTGGGAAAGTGGTACCAGCTGCAGGACTGGGGAGAGGGGTTCCTCCTGGATGCACAGTTTGCAAATGGGCGCCTCCTTGCTCCCATAGCCATAGCCGCTGTCCTGTGTCCCTGGGGCCCTCGGCAACTTTCTGCCGAGGGGAGAGAGGGGCTCGACTGTGGCATGGGCAACTGGTGCTGGCTAAAGCTGGACAAATGTCCCTGTCCCGCAGGTGAAAAGACACAGGGTAGAGTGTCCAGGTGCCGGAGTGAGTCTGAGACCCAGCTGCTGGTGTGACCCGTCCAGCAAGAGTGTGGTCGGTGCGTTTCCCCCCAGTGTGGGGTTACTCAGAATAGGCTCTACACCGTCTGTATATTTTCAGCATGAGCTAGAGTCTTGAATCATTTATCTTGGCAGCTCGTCTTAAAACTGGAGAAAAGTGGAAATTCATCTAGGTGCTGAGAAAGGAGGCTGGAAGAAAAAAGTGTCTGGTGGCTGCCGTGATGGGTGGTGTGCCCGGAGATAGTGCTGGTGGCTCAGAGATCAAACAGCTGAGAAATGGTTTCCCAGGAAGAACTCAGGGAATTCTAAGTAGGTAATGAGTAGTGACTTTCTTTTGATTTACGGCGAGACTTGGCAATCAATCTATAATGCTTTGAAGAGGAAAGAAATGAATCTCCAAGCGGCTGCAGTCTGGACGGTTCAGACTGGCAGCCGTTTCTTGGGGGTTGGGGAGCCAGAACCCCGCCAGGGGTGGGCTGGTTGAGGGTCTGCGTCTCTCTTCTACCGCGAAGATCCAGGGCCTCCTGGTGGTGACAAAGCTGCGGCTGGAGCTGGCTTGAGGGGGGGGCTCCTCACGTCCTCTCTCTGGCACCTCCGAGGTCGTGGCTCTGACCCTGCTGGGACTCGAGTGCAGCTTTCAGGTCCTGGGCAATTCAGGTCCTGGTGGTTTGTGGCCTCAGCCTCCCTGGGAGCTCTGGGGACCCCTCTCATCCTCCTCCTGAAGGTGCCTGTATTAGTTTGCTAGGGCAGCTATAACAAAATACCGCAGACTGGGGGGCTTAAGCAACAGACATTTATTTTCTCACAGTCTTGGAGGCTAGAAGTCCAAGATCAAGGTGTCGGCAGGTTTGGTTTCTTCTGAGGCCTCTCTCCTTGGCTTGCAGATGGCCGCCTCCTTGCTGTGTCCTCATGTGGTCTTTCGTCTGTGGGCACACAGCCCTGGTATCTCTCTGTGTCCTAATCTTTTCTTATAAGGATGCCAGTAAGATTGGATTAGGCCCCCCTAATGGCCTCAGTTTAATTTAATCACCTTTTAAAGTCCCTGTCTCCAAATACAGTCACATTCAGAGGTAGTGGGGTTAGAGTTTCAACATCTGAATATTGGGGGGATACAAATCAGCCCATAACAGTGCCTTTGCTCCCTAGAGCAGTCAGGCCTGGTTCTGTCTGCTGGTCACACCCGGCCACTCAGCAGCGCCTCCTGTCCAAAGGGCTCAGACTGGCCTCAGGGGCCACGTGCACAACTGGCCTTCCAGAGAGGAAGACAGACAAGCAAGAGAATTACACGTGGTGAGAAGTTGGCGTCCAAGACAGAACAGGGAGCTATCATGGCCCAACATGATCCTTGAGCTGAGGCTGAGAGGGGGCAAGGAGCCAGCCCGGCTCTTGCCATGTGGTGAGAGGGTACAGGAGGTGGGGCTTGGTGGGTAAGAGAGGAGTGGGTGGCAGGGCCAGGTCTCAGTAAGACGCCCCTCAGAGGTTTCTTTGAGCTGGGGAGGGACTGGACCAGCTGAGGCCGTGGCTTTGGGTGACGAGTGGACCGAGGCAGCAGCAGGAGGGCAGTGAGGAGGCTGCTGGGGGCCCGGCTGGGCGGCGGGGCTGAGGGAGGAGGGGGTGGGTTGGAGGACGAGGCTGGAGCTGAGCTGGAGCTGCGGACTCGTGGATGGATTGGATGTTGGCGGTGAGGGAGGAGGAGGAAAGGTGATGGGTCCCAGGCTTCCGACTTGGCTGCCTGGTGG
Organism: Ceratotherium simum simum; assembly: GCF_057802395.1. NCBI lineage: Eukaryota > Metazoa > Chordata > Mammalia > Perissodactyla > Rhinocerotidae > Ceratotherium > Ceratotherium simum. Next base: position 28,574,617 of record NC_141932.1, read on the forward strand.
TGTCAGGCCATGCCGTGCAGACCGAGCACCTTCCCCTGACGGCCATTGCCGTCCCCGTGAGTCTGGCGCAGGCAGCTCTGTGCTGCGTTCCCAGACTGCTTCCTTCTCTCTCTCCTGCCTCCCAGTCGTTGTATTTCCTGCCTGAAACGCAGAGGCTCTGCCCTCAGGCTGTGCTTTGATGAGGCCCATGAATTTGGAGGGGAGAGATCCGCAGGGTGGCGCTGCGCTTTCAGTCAGGGCCTGGCTGTATTTCAAGTCCGTGCCTTGAGTGTGTGTGCACGCATGGTGTAAACCCATTAAGCGTGGCCCCTCACTCTGCCTGCCTGGGGGCACACAGGGGGTGTGTTTGTGTGCATATGTGTGTGTGTGGTGTACACCCCCAGTCAGCATGCCCCCTCACTGCCCATCTGGGGGCACATGGCGGAGGGGGGTGTGTGCGTGCGTGTGTGTGTGTGGTGTGCACCCCCGGTCAGCAAGCCCCCTCACTCTGCCCGCCTGAGAGCACACAGGGTGTGTGTGTGCATCCTCGGTCAGCGTGCCCCCTCATTGCCCACCTGAGAGCACACAGGCTGTGTGTGTGTGTGTGTGTGTGTGTGTGTGCGCGCGCGCGTGTGCGCGCGCCCCCGGTCAGCATGCCCCCTCACACTGCCTGCCTGAGAGCACACAGGCTGGGCCCCTGCAGGTCCCCTCAGGCCCCAGGCAGGGGGAAGGGAGTAGGGGCAGGAGGTGGGGTGTGTCTTATGACACCACTGGGACAGATCTCCAGGGGAACAGCAGAAACGGGGTCGCCATCCAGGTGGAGGAGTGAGGAGGAGCCAGGGGCAGCAGTTCTGGGGTCTTGGAAATGACATGAGTGACACATGCAGACAGGAAGATGGTTGTTTTCTTTTTTTTTTCTTTTTTGTGAGATCAGCCCTGTGCTAACATCTGCCAATCCTCCTCTTTTTTTTTTTGCTGAGGAAGACTGGCCGTGGGCTAACATCCGTGCCCATCTTCCTCCACTTTATATGGGACGCCGCCACAGCATGGCCTCCAAGCAGTGCATCGGTGCGCGCCCGGGATCCGGACTGACGAACCCCGGGCTGCTGCAGCGGAGCGCACGCACTTAACCACTTGCGCCGCTGGGCCGGCCAGAGAAGATGGTTGTTTTCAAGGAGGGACAGAGGGCCGTGAGGGACTGAGACTTCTTGGCCCAGCCTGTAGAACACAAAACCCCCAAGGCCAGGGCGAGTTCCCTCCGTCAGACCACTCGCTTTCAGCCCATTTGTTAAACAGGCATTTATTAAGCACCTACTGTATGCCAGACACTGTTCTGAGCCTAGGGATGCAGCAGTAAGGAAAGGCCCTGCTCCCGCAGAGCGTAGCCCCACGGGCATGTCCTGAGGTCTGACCACCCCCTAGCCCATCCAGGCCCTTTGCGCCCCTGCAATCCAATGAGGGTACAACCCCATTTCATCCTCACGGCAACCTTCTGAGTGTAGGGCCTATCATTAAGTCCCTTTTGTAGGTGAGGAAGATGAGGAACAGAGAGACTAAGTGACTTGTCCAAGGTCATGCCGTTGGCCAGCGGAGGAGCCAGGCTTTGAACCCTGGCCGGCGGCCCTGGAGCCTGCATTCTTCACCGCTTTGCCGTGGCGACTCCCGCCTGGTGGATGGGGGCCTGCTTCCATCAACCCAGCAGTTCCCATTGCACAGTGCAGGATACCAGAAAGGCCTCGTTGTCTTTTAGAGGAGTTGCAATTTTTAAAATTCCTATACAAATAAAAAAGGACAAATACCTATCACATTATGAATTGTGGTGACATGTAACTTAATGCCAGAATCGGGGCAGAATCTGGCCAACTCTAGGTAGGAAGAAGGTTTTGCCTCCTGAAGTGGAAAGAGACTGCCTAAGAAGGGGCCTGCTTGGCAGGCCATGCCCCCCCGCCCCCCTGCACCCCTGGGTCAAGGGCAGCCTCAGCCAGGGAGCCCAGGGACCGTCGCTTGGGAGCAGGGTGTGGCCTTCAGAATTGCTCCAGCCTCTAGAACTGTTCTCTCTGTGGCCCTTCAGAGACCACAGACCCAGAGCAAAGGGGCAGGCTGGGCAGAGGAGAGGGATGGTAGGGATGGGAGTGGGGGGCAAAGGTCACCAGCAGACGGAGGTCACTGGCAGGGATGGACAGTGTCTCGGGAGTCCAGGCCCGCAGGTTCAGGCTGCAGACAGGGCAGAAGGACAAGCCCTGATGCAGGCCTAGGGCGGCCTGGCACACAGCAGCCGCTCAGTAAATGTTCCTGAGGAAGAGAAGGAGCAGTGGTGGGGAAGGAGGACTTGGCAGGCTCCTCACTTAACCCATGGAGGAGTCAGGATCCCAGGAGCAGCCAGCCTGGCTGGGGCCAAGGTTGTGCCTGTCAGAGCAAGGTCGCACCCCACCCCCCGTCCCACCCCAGGGCTATGTGCTCTTCCAGGCGCCTCATTTCCTGGGGATGTGGTCACTGGCCCTGGTGAACCCGAAGGCCAAGTGGTTATCGAGGAATTGGTCCACGCTCCTGGGCCGGCAGATAAGGGGCACGTGTTGGTGTCGCAATGAGCTGCGTGTGGCAATCGCTCACCCAGCCTCACCAGAAGGATGTTAGATGGCAGGGGATTTCTGAGGGCAGGCTTATGATGCTGCCTGAGGAGGCCTGAGAGAACCAGAGCTCGTCTCTCTGGGCTTGATGAACCTGCAGAAACCAGGCTCATTGTCTCTTCAAGACCAAGATTTTCCAAAGTCATTTCCAGCTGTAGAAGGTGCAGCCAGAACCGGTGGAATTACATTTGGAGTTGTTCATTGCAGAGGGCTCTGATTGACCACTCAGAGGGTTTGCCCCATTGACCCTCTTGCTGCTCTTGTCTGAGCAGGCTGAAAGGTGCCCCCCACACTCCGCCCGTCCTTGGCAAGCAGGCCACCGGGGGGTCCACCCTGCCTTCTGCCCAGCGAGCATGGGCTCTTTCCCAGCCTGCCTGTGCCACTTCATTGGATTACGACATTTATTGGGTGACTGTAGGTGCCAAGTACTGTTCTAGGAGCAAGGAGATAGAACAGAGGAAAACTTGTCTGTGAAGCTCTAGAGGGGAGATAAACAAGATAAATAAGGAAATGTACAGTATATCTGATGGTGATGAATACCACAGAAAAAGTAAAACAGAGAGATAATAGAGGAGTCCTGGGAGTGATGTGCAGTTTTGAGTACAGTGGCATCAAAGGCCTTGAGTAGAGGTCCAGTAAGACCCAGAGGGGCTGAGAGACTGAGCTTGGGGGGTCAGGGGAGAGGGACAGCAGAGAGGCCAAGGCAGAGAGGAGAGGGCTGGGGATGGGGAGTGAAGTCTGAGAGCTGAGAGGTTGAACAGAGGAGGGACTCAGTCCGATGGCGTTGGAGAGCGGCCGTGGCCGCTGTGCTGAGCAGACTGCAGGGGGGCGAGGGCAGCACAGGGAGCCCAGTGAGGAGGCCCCCGCACTGGGGAGAGGTGGCAGGGCCCTGGCTCGGGGTCAGAGCATCCGAGGTGAGAAGCAGGCGGGTTCTGGGCATATATTATGCCGGGCCTGGTGAACCCTACGGCACAGTCGTTATTGAATCTGGTCAGCATCTGATTTTGGAGGTAGAGCCAGCAGGATGTGCTGTCAGATCCAGGGTGACTCCAGGGTTTTCGGCTTGAGTATCTGGAAGGACAGAGTTGTTAAATGAGGTGGGAAGGACTGGGAGAAGAGTTTAGACCACCTGTGCCTGGGGGATTGAGGCGGCAGAGGGGAGAACAGAGGAGCATGCCGGGAAATGTTCATTTCCAGCCAGGGTCACCCACCTTGTGACAGGTCCCACTGGATGTCATTTAGAATTTTTATAAATGGACCGTTGCTATGCTTGGGGAAAAGCAGCGTAAAATCATTAAGAACGTTTCTTGTGAAGTTTGGCATTTGCTCCAGGACGTTTATGGAGGGCATTAATCCAGGCCCGAGGGTGGCAGCACCTGAGAGGTTGAACTGATTTAATCACGGGGCGGGCTGACAGTTGGGGGCACCAGCCACCCTTCATGACGATGGTCCTGGGCTGTGTCACCCGCAGACACCTGAGGAACCAGCTGCGGTGGTCATCTCCTGGCCGGATTCCTCTCACCTCGGGAGTCTTCTTTGCAGAGAGCCCCCAGGAGGCTAAAACCAATGGCCTGGGCCCCCTCATAGACCCAGCTGCTCTGGAAGGGTCGCTGGGCATTCCAGCCAGCCCACACAGGGGCAGCCTGCCCATGCCCCCCACCCCACTGCCCTTGTGCACAGCGGGGAGGAAGCCTTTGTGTGGACCCGCATTTGCCTGAGGTTTGGCCTCTCCAGGAGAGGATTTGCGGGGTCTGGTGCTGCTCCCCAGTCTTGGCAGAAGTTGTGGCCACCAACAGCTGGGACCCCTTGGTGCTCAGCCCAGGGGATATGGGGGCTGGGAGGTGCAGGACCAGGCACTGCCGGGGCACGCAGGAGGTGCATGTGAGACGTGCCAGGTTTTGAGATCCCCAGCCATGTCACGCTTTTCTGTCCTCGGGCTGTGACTCGTCTGGAGCAGCCCCTCAAACCTCCCCTCCAAGTCCCCTCCAAGAGCAGCCACTTTGGCATTGCCAGGGAGGACTGTGCCACGGGCCTGTCCTGGAGCACAGGTCCCTCTTTGCTGGAAAGGAGGGGTACTGCTTATTTCCTACATTCCTGTAGAAGAGCGGGGAGGGCCCACTCCTCTGTCCTGGGGTTGCCCTTAGTTGAGGCTCCACAGTTCTGCTCCGAGGAGAGCAGCCAGCGCGGGGGAACATCTTCCTCCAGGACAGCTGCCCTGCAGGGCCAGGCTGTTGGTGCAGGCAGGACCCTGCTGCCCCCACCTCCGTGCCCCAGGGGCGACTCCAGTTCTGGCCTGGCTGGCTGGATGGTGGAAGAGCTTACCGTCAGGCAAGGCTGGGGCATAGCAGGCCCTGGCCAGGACTGGGGAGCAGCACCAGACCCTGCAAACCCTCTCTGGGGGGGCCAGACCTCACGCAGAGGTCTTGGCCTGGCATGTCATAGGCGAAAGGGCCAGTGGGCCCCTTTGAGCCGCCTCTTCTCTTGATGCTCTGCGGTCTCCATTTTCTGGCAACCACAAAGTCTGGCCCAAGAGAGGGAGCAGCCCAGCCGTGTTGGTCAGGGCTCTGATCTGGGGCAGCATCCTAAGATGGGCGTTGTTTCTCCTGCTGCCTGGGCACAGCGTGGGCCCTGGGAGAGCTAGGGTGCAGTGCACCTGCCTGTGGGACAGTTCTCCAGACCCAGGGAGCAGAGGGGTCTGTTCATTCTGTGCCCAGCTGAGTGTGCCAGAAACCCAGTGCCCCGGGGGCTGCCCTCTGAGGGCCCTCACTGGTTCCCAGACACTCCCTGAAGTCTTGTTGGTTGGTGACATCCTTGGAGCTTGTGCCTGGGCAGTGGGCCAGCCGGTGGGACATGGAGGGTTATTTCTAGCCATCCAGGATGATCACCCATTGCTTTAAAGTTCTTCTCTCTTCGTATTTCATGGTCAGGCCCTTCACTACATTGTTCTTCCTGCATTATTTTTCTCTGCCCTTTCGTCGGCTCTGCTGTGACGTGGTTGTTGTTGGGCAGAGCCTGGGTATCAGACCCCGTGTGTTATCGAGGGTTTGGAACCCAGCTCTCCCAGCAGTGAGGTTACACTACAGGAAGTGGCGAGGACCAACAAGAAAACAGGCCCCTCTCCGCACGGTCTGCGCACCTCCGGAAATCACTGTCCAAGTCGCTTCTGGTACCAGCACCCCTTCAGGTTCCCGCCTCCTGTTGCCGCCTGCTTCCCTGTCGTGGGTTGGATTTATTCCGATGGGCTCTGTGCACTTAGCAGTTGAGAAAGATATTTGTCATTTTGCTATATAACATCAAACACACCATGACCTAAACAATTGTGACAAGAGAGAGTTCAACCACAGTCTAAAATTTCCCCATTATTTATGACGCCTAGAGGTCCGGTGCCTGCAGTACCTCCTTAATCCAGTCTCGATCTAGAGCCCTGTCTCCCAGGCCTGCCTGTGTGTCTCTAATGGCTGTTAATAACAGCTCCTCCGGGCGCCCTGTTTGCTGATGGAAAATCCATCTGAAGCTTTTGCATCTCGTGTGGCTGTTAAGAATTGACGTTTCTATATTGATGTAACTGGTTCCTGCCAAATACTTGGGGACAAATAAAAGTGGCTGAACTTGGAGACAAGCAGAGAACCATTTGTTCGTGGAATTGCTGGCCAATTGATGTTATACTTAAACAAGCTATCATTTAAAAGAATCTTGCAAGGAAAAAAAGGGACTGTCTTGAGAAGTTACTGTTCAGAGTGACTATGCTGGAAATGGGTGACACAGCCGTTCTGAGAGTCGGAGTCGAGAGGGATCCCATCTCCAGCCTCCCGGGTGACATCCTTGGAGAGCCCCAGCCTGCTTCGCTTTCCCTGTCAGCTGTGGCTGCCCGCTCAGGCCTTGCTGCTGCTCTGCTCACATGCCCTGCCTTGCTCTGCCTCTGGATTTCCGGCTTGCTCTGCCCTCTGCTGCAGATGCCCTCCTCCAGGAAGTCTTCCTGTGAGTCCCATCCCTTTGGCTGTGCTCTCCCAGCACATGGCTTCTGGCTCGTCCAACTTCACCCTGTCACAGTTAATCAGGTGAGATGTGTCTCTGTGGAACGAGAACCTGGGTCTGCCTTGCTTGTCCTGTGATCACAGCACTTCACCATGGGCACATAGTAGGTGTGCAATGGGGTTGCCGATGGACCTTATGGATGAGCCCCAGGGGAGCTGGTGTGATGGATCCCTCCTGACAGCTTCTCTTCCTGGGCCCCCCTGGGACTGAGGGGTGGAGGTGGGTGGGTGCTCCCAGGAACACTGGCCCAGTTCTGGCCTATTGCCTGCGGAGTAATTACTTTAGACCAGCAACAAGTGTGGAAGATCGAGGAGGCAATATCATTGATTTTCCCATAAAAGTGCATTTTGTAGTAAGTGAGAGAAGCTTCCTGGCAATACCTCACCCATCTTTGCTGACAGGCCCTGTGCCCCTATGGGAAGAGTGGAGAGGGTATCTTGGGTGACTTAATTGGTGGCGGCCATTGAGCCTCCCTGGTGGGCACTCGGCTGCTGGCCCACAGCGGGGGCAGGTGTCTCCTCAGCCTTGGGAGGACTGGAGCCCTCGGCTATGCCCCACTCGGCCAGGCAGGAGCTCCCTGTCCTGGGCCAGTGGGAAACACTGAAGAAGGCTCGCGCTAGCCTCTAGGTGAGGCTCTGGGGAGCCCCCCCCCGGGAAGGCTGCGCACCCGAGCCCCTCCCCTTGCCTGCTCCTCTCCGCCAGAAGCAGCACCTGAAACCAGGCTGGGGGCCAGGAAGTCAGGGAGCTCTGGGCCGGTTAAACCTCAGGCTTTTCCTCTCCTCTCCCAGCTCCAACTTGCCTTTCTTCCTCCTCACTGCTTCTGGAGCAGCCTCTTCCTGTGCACCTGCCCCTGCTCCGAGGTTGTTGAGGGAATACAGGGACGTAAAACCCGCGGACACGGAGGGCCACTGTCTTCATTCTGCTGCACCACTTTATATAAGGGACTTGAGCGTCTGTGGATTTTGGTATCCGACGGGGTTCCTGGAACCAGTTCCCCCGGATACTGAAGGGTGACTGTGTTTAGTGTCGGGTACTAGGCAGGCAGAGGACCTGCCGAGAGCCTGGAAGGGACACTGATGTGCAAACCAGCCTCAGACTAGGACAAACACTTCAGTGGGGGCTGGTGTAGGAGGCCAGGCGGGGGACACCATGGGAACAAGGTGTGAGGGGCCCAAGGCAGTCCTCTGCCTGCAGCCCTTGGAGGCTCTGACCCCCAGGGTGCTGCTGTGAGAGAGAGTGGAGGGTCAGAGGATCAGGTCATAGGATGTGACAGCATCCAGTCCAAGTACGCTCCTCGTTCCCATTTCACAGGTGAGGGAACTGAGGCCAGAGAGGCATACTCAGCATACCACCTGGGCAAGCCCTGCCTGGGACTGAACAAGGGGGTGGGTTCTGGGGGGCCTTTGTCCCCCTGTCAGACCTGGGCCCCAATGGTTCTTTGTTCTGTGCTGTGCCCAGGTGAGGGCTTGGTGCCCCCACATCCTGACCACCTGTCCACTCAGAGGGGCCTCGGCAGCTGGAAGTGACAGGGAGGTGACCTGGTGAGTCACCCGCCCTGGGCCTTGGAGCCTCAGCTTGGCTTCCAGATCCTGTTTTCCATCACATTAATTGCATTTATTATTCATAAACTTCTAAAACTGGCTTTTGGGGCCTTAATTTTCCAAGCCCCCCGGGCTGTCACAGCTGAGGCTCCTCTGTGTCGGGCTGGCTAGGGCTCCCCTGTGGCTTTGCTTCAGGATTAGATGCTGGCTCAGCCAACGGCCGTTTGAGTTTGGAAATGAAAACAAAGGATACCCCGCTTGGTTGCTTTCCAGCAGCCTCAGGAGGCGGGGCCTTGTCTCTCCTCTGCCTGGAAGAGCTGAGTGGACTGGGGAGCTGTGGCCTCCACCGCCCGCACTTGGCCACCCCCAGTGCCTGGGGCTCTCTGCTGCCTTCTTTGTCCGACCTCGCCCCTCAGCATCTGGTCTTTCCCGTCCCTCGTGCTGCAGCGGGCCTGTGCCCTGGGGTTCCTTTCCTGTGGAAGCTAGTGTCTGTCTCGGCTCCTTCACCCCAGGCTATCCTCAGGTGCCCGTAACTGTCCCGTGTTTGTGTGGCCCCCGACTGCCCCGTCTCAGTCCTTCACTCAAGCGGGGAGAGCAGGCCTGAGGAGGCCGGAGGAGGACTGGACCTCAGGTGTTGCTCGCTGGACCTCCTCCTCTCTGCCTGGCTCCTTCGTGACCCTGTTCCTGAGGCCCAGCAACCACTCAAAGGGCGTGACCCTTCTCAGCCACTTCTGGACGCCCCCAGCCAGCAGCTTTCTCCCCTCGTTGAAGGGATGTGTGTTTTTCACTCCCCTGCCTCGTCCCTGATCAGGGTTCCATTTCTGCGGAGGTCTCTACTTGTAGAAGGACAGTCACCTCTGGGGGGTGTCAGAGCCCACCTACAGCTCTCCATTTCTCAGAAACACGTGTTCCCGCCCTTGGGCCCAAGGAAGGCCCAGTGGGCTGTCGTCCCACAGGAGAGGTCTGACTTTAGGAGAAGGCTGTTTCTGCCTGCTCTGCTGGTGGTGGCTGAGGGAGGCCGGAGGCCCAGGCGGCTCCCAGGCCTGGTGAGCTCTGAGGCCTCACGCTCGGGTTCAAGCCTCTCTTTGTAAAGGGATGTGCTTGAAAGGTTCTTCCTGCCAGAGAAAAAATAACAAACATAAAAAACAGGCGCTGGAACAGTCACTGGAAGATGACTGGCAGCGTCCCCCAAAGCTGAGCGTTAGTTCCACTCTGCACACAGCAGACACACCAGAGACCCGTGCGAGAACGTGCTGTGCATGGACTGGGGTACTCGAAACTGAGGGGCCCAAGGCCCACCCATGGAGATGGATAAGCTGTGGTGTGTTCACGTGACGGGTACCGTCGAGCAGGGAGAACCAGCAGATCATTGCTGCACAGAGAGTGCTGGCGGATGGCTCTCATGGGGGCAGTGTCGAGCGAAAGAGGCCCACCGAAGAGGACGCGCTCAGTCCTTGTGCTTATGTGAAGTTCTGCAACAGCAAAACTTTGTGATGGAGGAGCGGAGCGCAGGGGAAGGGCGGTGATGGCGCCTACCGGGGAACTGGAAATGTTCTGGATCTGGATCTAGGACGTATGCTTGTGAGAGTTGATCAATCTGGACGCCTAAGATGTGTGCCTGTTACTGTATGTATGTTACATTCCAATAAATAGGTGTACCAACCGAACAAACAAACCAACCCTCTAAAAAAGGGCTGCTGCCGCAACAGTCTGGGAGGAAGGGCTGCTGCCTGTCTCGTGTCCTGAGTGGTCCTCGCATCTTCCACATTTATAGGCCTCAGCAGCTGCTGGCTGACGTGGAAAGTGGCCACGTGTGTGCTTTCAGAATTGTTCTGTTGGCCGGTCAAAGAAAGGAAATGAAACTTAAATGCAATTTAGGGAAGTACCACCCAGGCTGTCTGTTAAGGCCAGGACCTGAATATTGAGTCGATTAGAAGCAATTATAAAAGGGACAGCATTTCTTAATGTTTCTCATTTGACAGGAAGGTTTTTAAATATGGGGCATTAGTTAATAAAAAGTCCCCAGAAGCCTATTGTAATATATTACCTAATTCCTAACAGTAGGTAGCCAATGAAATAGGTAAAAAGGAAATGTAAAATTAATATATAGTTATTATTAAAATTGCCTTATAAATTAGTTAAGGCCCCTGGAGGTACAAAGTGGGCCTCATTATTCTAAGACAGTCTCAAGGGCCTTGGTGTGCCCTGCGTGTGTGTGGAGTGGGAACGCCCCCTTAGCAGGGAGGGCCGAGCTCTGGCTTCTAGTTTAAGGATGAACACCTGCTCTTGCTGAAAGAGGCAGGAACTGGCAGCCAGACTACAGAAATTGCATGAAGAAACCTCTTCGTAGTTACTGAATTTTCTGGGGAGGCTGGCACTTGGGCACATCATCAAGCTTGTTCTGTGCCCGAGGCGAGGAAGGCCAGGAAAGATGGCCCAATTGACGTGGGCTGGAATTGGTTGGGGGCCACATGCAAGTGTTTGCGTAGCTCCTAGGACCCCAGGGACCACTGGTTGTCCCAGAACTGGCGGGGTGGAAACAATTCCCTTAAAGTGTTTTCCCCCCAAACACCCCATTGGAGGCAGAGGGGGTTGGCCTGTCGCCACGTGCCCAGCCACAGCTACAGGCTGGGACAGCTGAGGGGACCGAGGTGCCTCTGGAACACGTGTGCATGTGACTTGTGCAGTGTCAGGGCCACATCTCCAGGCGGCACGTGCAGGGAGCCCCAACTTCCCACCTTTGCTATGCAGCAGTGCCTTTCCCTGGGGGATTTAGAAGCTGTGAATGGAAATCCATTCAGATCCGAGCTGTTTGCGGAATCCCAGTTTTCTGCCCAGGGGTGTTTGGGGCATGTCAAGTTTTATGCATTCTAGGTAATTTGCCCCGAACTTGCCAGATCTGTTCACAGTGGCAGGCTAGCTTCCACGGAACAGCACAGTCCCCTAGGCAGAGAAGCTTCTTTCTGCTCCGAGGGGAGATAGAAAGCTAGAGTTTTCCCAGCGACAGCACCAGAGGCAAATTCAGCCCTTTGGAGCTGCACATTCTGCCCGTCTCTTGCCCCCTCCACTGTGGCGGTATCCCAAGCTGTCCGTCTCTCCCTGGGGCGTGGGTGGTCCCCGGAGGGCAGTGCATGGCATAGGCAGCCAGAGGAAGCAGGCGGAGCTGTTTTCTGGGCTCTGACATCCCCCACTCACACTGCAGGAGGGAGACCTCCTCGGGCAGAGAGAGGTTTTGCCACCGAGTCTGATTCCAGAGAAGAAAGATAAGTGGGCTTTTGAAGCATTGCTGAGCAGACGTTCTTGTGGCCTGGATTCTTCACATCCCATACCAAAGAGCCTTGCCTGCAGAGTTTGTTTCTGAATTGTGATCCCTCAAGCCAGGCTGAAGGTTTCTCAAGGTGTCCCTATGGGTGGCAGGCAGTGTGCACTCACGACCCCTTGTGGCAGCTTCGTGGAGTCATCCTGGATCGTGGCTGTGGGGTTGTGTCCACAGCCCCTGGTGTGGGCCAGTGGGGCCAGGCTGGGGCCGGGGGAGCTGGTCTTTAACAGGTAGGCTTCATTTCTCCCAAAAATATTTTCCAAATGAAAACAGCTTTCTCTGGTAAAAAGATATTACGTATGCCGGTAGGAAAGTCAGTCGGTACAGAGCATTATAGACAAGATATGAAAAACCCTGTGATGCAGAGGTTCCCTCACCCCATTGCTTTAGCAGACGTGCTTCTGGATCTCTCCAGGGGCACAGACAGACTTTGGTCTGTGGAGTTCATTCCTCCTCCTGTGCATAGTGGAAATCTCCTCCCGTTAGTGATCCGGGGCACGCTGCTCCTGTGGGCTCCGCCGGAGCCCGCTCAACCCGTCCTCCAGGGACAGCTGGTGGTCTCCGACTTTCCAGTAGGAACAGTACTGTGACGGTCAACCTTATCTCTCCACCTCTCACTGTGTAGCTGGTGAATCTCTTTGGGGTCAATTCCTACAAATGGGATTGCCGGGGGAAGTGTTGGGGCTCAGAGCCGCCTGCCCTGCAGGAGTCGTTCTCCTTGCAGCTGGGGACGGCGGTAATTCCGGGGAGCACAGACCGCATGCTTCTGGGGCATTTTCTCAATCCCATGAGGTGGGGATGACATCCTCTCCACTTTATAGGACACAGAGCCAGGAGGGCTGCAAGGAGCTGGCCCAAGATCCCACAGCGGACAGATGGGTCTTGGGGGAGTCAGGTGACCTCTCTCCAGAAACTGCTGTCAGCCACCGAGTGGACACACACACACACACACACACGTGAGTGCCTGTGCGCCCACTTGGGCCTCAAAGTTAATTGTATTGTTTTTGTTTTTTTTTTGTAAGGAATACCAGCCCTGAGCTAACATCCAATGCCAATCCTCCTCATTTTGCTGAGGAAGACTGGCCCTGGGCTAACATCCGTGCCCATCTTCCTCTACTTTATATGGGACGCCGCCACAGCATGGCTTGACAAGCGGTATATTGGTGTGCGCCCAGGATCCAAACCTGTGAACCCCAGGCCGCCGCAGCGGAGCGCGCACACTTAACCGCTGTGCCACTGGGCCGACCCCTGTATTGTTTTTATTATTATTAACCTTTGCCAACCTGATAAGGGAAAAGTAACATCCGCCTTTATTTGCACTTCTTGGATCACTGGCGAGGTTAAACTTCTCTCGCATGTGTTTCTCTGGCATTTTTGTTTTGTGGCTTTTCTGTCCTTGGCCCCATTTGCTCTTGGGACACTTGTGGCTTACTCACTGATCGACGGAGCACTTTATAATAGGCTCTTCCTGTCACTGTTCTGTTTGTCAAAATATTTTTCCCAATTTAATACACAAAAATTTTAAATATAGTCAGGTTGATCCTTTCCTGTATAGTGTATGCCTTTTGCACAATTACGTAGGCTTTTTCTGCTACCTCAGTACAAGTCACCTGTGTGCAGATGTTTTCTTCTATCGTTATGATTTTCTTTTAAAAAATATTTTCTGTGTAATTCTGAAATATTTCAACACTGGTATGTATAGTAAAATGTATCCATCTATCCATGTGGTTTTATTTTTTGTATGTAACTCTTTCATCTATCTAAAATGCGTTTAAGAGTAATGAGTAAGCAAGAGTTCTGGCTTTTTTGCCCCCATGAAATGGCTAGTCAACCCACTGTCTTTGGAATAATGTCTTTGCCCCACTGACTTAAAATTCCACCTTTACCGTATTCCAAATTCCCGTGTGTGTTATCAGCATAGGATAGCCTTTGCTGCAGTAACAGCCAAAACCCAAATCTCAGTGTTCATTCAGCATAGTGGAAGTTTATTTTTCGCTCATGTTGCAGTCTGGAGCAGGCCCCATAGCTCTCCTCCAACAGTGTCAGGGCTGCTTCCATTGCCTGCCTCTGTCCCCTTTGAGAGAGGAGGGAAAGCACAGAGGACTCACGTCCACCCTTAAAAGCCTTGCCTGGAAGCTGCGCACGTCACTTCCGCTCTTGCTCCCATTGGTGAGTCAGTCACGTGGTTCCAGGAGAAACATGCCCAGAAAGGAAGTGGAGTGGTGAGCACGCAGCCAGGTCTGCACCCAGGGCTCCTCCTAGAAGGATGGAGTTAAGGCTGTGTGCATGTGTGCGTGCATGTGTGTGTATATGCATGCATGTGTGCGTGTTCTGTTGTGATCATTAGACCTGTTCAGGCTGACCATCCTGCCATTGTTACCCTTTCCTCAGATGTTACTGAGGACCTACTGTGTGCTCATCACTGTGCCCAGCCTTGGTACAGGGTCACTTGGGCCTGCCTCCAGGAGTTCCCTTGGAAAGTGGTGGGGACAAAGGGCAGGTGCTGTGGCACAGCCATGTGCAGGAGTAAAAGCCATGGGGGCGGGGGGGTGTGAGAGAGAGGAGGAGGGTGCTCACCTGTGAAGGGCTCTTGATGGTGAGAGGAGGGAGAGGCCGCTCAGAACCCCCTCCAGCCACCACCTCCTGGGTGGGCAGGTAGGCTGTGAGGGGACCTGGTTAAAGGCTAGCAGGGCAGCCAGGGGGACTGGGGGGAGCAATGAGGAGGGGCTGCAGTAACCCTGGAGAGAGGGGGCCTGACGGGGTGCTGGCAGTGGGTGGGCTTGGGGTGGTGTTGGGGATGGAGCCTGGAAGGGAGAGCTCAGGCACTGGGCAGTATGTGGACGCCCAGGCTCCCTGCGGTGGCCAGCGTGGCAGATGGGAAGCACACCTTCATAGTGCCCCCTCTTCTGCATCCTCCAAGCTCTCATCACGTTTTGTGAGCCTTCTGAATTTGGGCGGGTGATTCGGTTGCTTGTGCAGGTCGCTCTGGTGAGATGCTCGGCAGTGCGTGCAGGGAGGAGAGTGGAGAGGTCAAGGGCCTTCTCTGCCTCGGGGCTGGACAGGAGAAGGGGAGACCCTGACCCTCCTCACCTAACCGGCACTTCCACCTTGGAGCATGACTCTCACAGGCTAGGAGCCAGGAGCGTGCTTCCCGACCTGGCAGTGCACCGTAGTCAGATCGCCGTCTGCCAGGACGAGGGCAGGGTTCCTACAGGTCCCTTTGCTGCTCTGCAGCTCTCTGCAGTGGGGTTTCACATCTGGAGGAGTTCCTGCTAGCTGTCTGCTGGCTTAGGTTAGCAGTGTTAGTACCATAAAGGAAGAATATGTAGGGCCAGCCCGGTGGCTTAGCGGTTAAGTGCGTGCGCTCCACTGCTGGCGGCCTGGGTTCGGATCCCGGGCGCGCACCGATGCACCGCCTCTCTGGCCATGCTGATGCCGCGTCCCACATACAGCAACTAGAAGGATGTGCAGCTATGACATACAACTATCTACTGGGGCTTTGGGGGAAAAAAAACGAAGGAGGATTGGCAATAGACGTTAGCTCAGAGCCGGTCTTCCTCAGCAAAAAGAGGAGGATTAGCATGGATGTTAGCTCAGGGCTGATCTTCCTCACAAAAAAAAAAAAAAAGAAAGAATATGTAACTTTGCATCAATAGGCAAAGAATAATTAAAATATAATTAAAAGCATGAATTCTTCTAATTATTGGCTTAATATAATGTGTATTTAAAAACAAGACATCTGTTAAGGCTTTCTTTTGGATCTATCCAGAAGCCAAGAGAGGGTAGCATTTTAATTAAAAATGGATTATTTCAAAAACCACTTAATCACCCAGTCATCATAGGAGTTAGACTTTGTTAATTAGCCATTGATAAATAGGTTTAAGTTACCAAAAATTTTAATTCATGGGTGTTGGAGGATTATTTTTAGGAACCTGCCCTGCATCTCTGGGCTGTTGGTAGGAGAATGGTTCAGGGCCCATGAGTTAGTTCTTCAATCGCCTCTCCCATCCTCTGTGGACCCAGAGTGGACATCCGGCAGCAGGCTGGGGGCAGAAGGGGAGCACCTGCAGCTGTCCCACCTCTCGGGTGCTGAGGCCGTGGAAGGTGGCATCGCTCCCTGAGTGTGTCCTCACCGTGCTGAACTTCGGCTGAGGCCCACTGCTGAGTGCGCGCGGGAGCGCAGATGCTACCTCCACGTGTTGCAGGCCAAGCCCCTGCCCTGTGGCTCCCCCACCCCAGCCCCATACTTGGAGAGTGTCCCCGCCAGCAGCGCCTCCTTTTTTCAGGGCTGATCTTTCTATAGGGGCAGCGTGAGTGCAACCCCCGTTTATCATCTTAAGTGGATAAAGACTTTCAGAGTGATAAATAGCACTCCTGTGGTTCCTTCAGCCGAGTGTGACTAAAAACGTTTAGAGTAGTGAGCGGCGATGGGAAGGCTCATTAGAAGAGGGGTCTTCGGCAGCTCGCACTAAACAGCCGATATGCTGCACGCCGGGTGGAAAGGGCCGTTTCCACCAAGGGCCTGCCCGCCTTGGCCCTGCTGGACCGTGGCTGGGCCTCCCTCCACAGCCGGTTTGGCTTCGATCTGGGCTTTGTGGCTCCTGGGCACTTGGGAGAACCTTCTCAAAGAGGAGGCATCGTCGTGTCATGGGTACCTGGGGTAGTGCTCACCTGGTGGCCGGGAATCCTGGCTACAGTGACACGGCTTCCCTGGGTCCCTCCAGCCTAGAGATGGCCCCAGCCTCCTGCTGCACACCGACCGCCCGGGTGACCAGTTCCCTGTATCTAGTCCTGTGCCTAGAATAGCTAGAGGGGATTGTGTGTGCGCTGGGCCTGGCCGGGGCAGTGCCTGCTGCTTCTCCCGTCTCCCCTTGAGAGCCTTGAGTGGAGGACCATTTAGGGCGACTGTGGACACGAGACCCAGGAGATGAAGCAGAGTCATCTGGGGCCCCGCTTCATGCAGTCCACCGATCAAGAAAAGGAGGGCCATAGGGCCGATGGGGAGAAAGGCCACTGTAGAAAGGCATTGATCTAAAATGGTGCTTTGCAGAGAAAGTTATATCCGAAACAACACATTTGTGAAATACTTTAAGATTGTAAGGCTGAGAAAAGAATCTGATGTTTGGAAATAAAGTAGCGCTGGGCTCTGTAGAAACAAAACAAAATACCCTGGAGGGATTCAGAAGGCAAAGCCCTTTTGTTCTCTAGAAGAGTTGCGTGGGGTGTCTGGGGGTCCTGTCCTGACTGCTGCAGGTGGGACCCGGGGCCCTTGTCTCCTGCAGGGTTGTTATGAGGAAGCACCCTGTTTGGTGGTGGACTCTGGGTTGTGTTTCTTCCACTGGGGGTGGGAGAGGAGTCTGTGGAGTGGGGAGAGTCGTGGCTGGTAGTGCCTCCAAGGACACCCCGGGTGGGGTGGGGGCCACCGGGCACCCACGGTGCTGTACGACGGTGGTCCTGCGTGGGCACCCGAGAGAGACGGTCATTGCCTTGAGCAGGCTCTGTCTATGCCCTGACCTCATGATGAGCTATTAAATGAAGGAAGCGGAAACATTGCCCAGCAGAGCCCCAGCCAAGGTTCTGGGCGGAAGGAAAGCTCTTACTCGCCTGCACTTGGTAGCAGAGCCGAGCGTCATGGTAAGAGCTTGGCATCTGCTTGTGTAAGTCCCTCAGTGGCCAAGTTTGCTGGAGGTGGCTTTGTTCCCTAGATGCTAAGGCCAGAGGGGCCAGTTTGGCCTTTGTCCACAGAGTTGACACCGGCCAGTGTCCGAGGCTGCTGACCTGGGGCCAGGGGCGGGTGGGGGCGCAGATAGGAATCTGGGTGCTGTTTGAGTCCATCTCACTGGCTGTTTTCCAAAGACTAGCAGCTGCCATCTGGGGACAGGGAGCTTCCAGCCCAGTGTGCTCCCACCCAGACCTCAAACAGCCTTTTCCTCAGAGAAGCCTCAGAGCAGAATCTCAGCCTCAGTCGTTCACCTGCCAGGCTCAAGTCTGCCAAAGCCCATCCCACCGGGAGTGTTGTTTGCTTAATAGTTTCTTGACTTTTTTTCTTTCAATTTATTTTAAAAGAAAGCTTTATATTCCTGTCATGAGCGAAACCCAGTATAATTTGCCATAAATGGGAGGTAACACTTTAAAATAAATGCCTAGTACATAAAACACATTGCTCGGTGTACCCCATAATGTCATCTCCTGGACCGTTACCATGCTTTGGGAAATGCTAGCTCAAAGAAAAATGTCGTCATCGGCTCCCTGTAGACCAGCTTCCCTCCCCAGCACCTTCCACAAGGGAAGGTAGCTTCTCCACCTGTTCCTGGTCTTGCAGTGTGAGCCTCCCTGGATGATTCCTAGGGTGGCCTGGTGTATTTTTAAAGGGGGAATTTTCAGTTTGGGGCCAAAAAAGTTGTGACTGCTGACATCGTCAAGGACTAGTGAGAGTGGTCAGATGTGAGCAGGCGTTGATCCCAGATGAAGGCAGAGCACAGCTGGCAAATTTTGCCTGTGTTTACACAGCTCTTCCGGGGCCTTCCAAAGCTGGGCCTTCTCACTTGCTCTCGAGAGTGTCAGCCCCACTGGGGCCTGGATTCACAGATCTAGAAGTTTCCCCCTGAGCCATATGCTGCAGGCTCCAGGTTTTATCGTCCTGTGTGTTGTCACCACCCGGGCACCAGTCATGTCTTGCCCTCGTCTCCAGCTCCTGCCCCAGGTGTCTTGTGCTTCTTTTGGGCATACAGCAAAGAAGGTGCTAGAGGGGTCACAACAGGCCAGCTGCTTGCTCCATAGCTGAAGGTCAAAACCACTAGCTAGTGTCCTTCATATATAAACCCCTTATGGATCAATAAGAAAATGGTGAACATCCATTCTCTAAAAAAGAGACAGTCTATTCAGAAAGGAAGAAATGTAAGAAAATAAGCTTATAAGCATGTTCAAACTTGCCAGTTAATCAATGAAACAATGAAATACTTTTTTGATTTGCTACCAGGTTCACAGTCTAGTGGGCAAACAGGCCCCGTGGTGTCCTGCTTAGGACCCTGAAAATCCTTCTGAGCTTTCTGGGGTCCGTTGGACGGAACATGCCCTGAGACTCAAAAATGTGCATTATGTCAGTAATCCTAGGAATTTAGCCCAAAGACAGGAAAAAGGCATATGGCCTTGGGTGTCCATCGTAACACGGAGGTGGAAGCAACCTAGATATCAAACAGCGGGAAACTGGTTAAGTAAATTATAGGCCGTGGTGCTGCCCACGCCACCATGTACTTATTCAGTCACTCAACAGAAATGCACTGAAAACCTCTTGTGTGCCAGGCACTACTCTAGGCTCTGGAGATCCTACATTGAGCAAAGGAGATAAAACCCCAGCCTGATGGGAAACGAGAGAGGGTGGATGGGTGGATGGAGGGACGGATGGATAGATGGATGGATGGATAATATGTCGATGGTGGTGAGGGCTAAAGAGGAGGGAGTACTCTGTACCCAGGGGGCTCAGGACAGACATCCCTGAGAAGGAGACATTGGAGGAGAGACCTGAAGGAGAAAGAGCAAGCTGTGGGCCTCTGGGACAGACACTCCAGGCAGAGAGAACGGGGCTCGTCTGGTGGCCCTGAGAGGGGAGCTTGCCTGGCGGTCCCCAGCGTAGGAAGGAGACAGACTGAGAAGATGAGCGGAGATGGGGGATGAGAGGGAGGCAGGCTGCTCACGGGAAGCCAGGGTTGGTTTGAGCAGAGGAGTCCTGTGATCTTACTTAAGTTTAAAAGGACCTGTCTGTGGAGCACACGCTGTGGGGGACAAGGGCTGAAGCAGGGGGCCAGCTAGACCACTGTCACCATCGACCAGGCAAGAGAAGATGTTGCTCCCAGGGCCGAGCAGTGTTAGTGGGGAGAGGTTGTCAGATCCTGGACATAGTGACAGCACTAAAAATAAAAATAGTATAGACATGTATCTGTTGACAGGGAGAAACGTTCTTGCTTTAGCAAGACCCTTCTCTGGGACCTCCCGGCCCTCGTCCAGGACTGGGTGGGGCCGTTTGTCCTCGTGAACCCTTTTCAGCGCAATTGGGCCCTGTGCACAGGTATGAAGTGGAAGAAATTATAAGTCAATGAATACATTGATGCGAGTACCTGGAAAGACTGGCCTTATCGGCTAAAGCTGAACCTGCACAAAATCCTGTGATACAGCGTCTCCACTCCTGCTGTACGCTCGACAGAGATGCGTGCACACGTGCCCCAAAAGACCGTCCAAGAACGTCCACGGCGGCGCTGTTCCTGACGCTACAATCTGGAAACAACCGGGCTGTTCACCAAGAGAAGAATGGACAGTCCTCGCAGTCCACTCCCCCAGTGGAGCGTGGTGGGGCTTCACCAGCGTGATGCGGGGCAGTGGAGGGGGCCAGATTCAAGGAGCTCACATTGTTTGATTCCACTTACATAAAGTCCGAAAGTAGGCAAAACTAACCTGGGGTGTGGGAGTCAGGCTGCCCGCAGGAGGGAGACTGTGTGCTGGGTGCTCAGGGGCGCTTGAGGAGTCCTTAGGATTTCCATCCTTTTCTGTGTGTATGTCAGACTTCAGTCAAAAGATGACTTAAAAAAGAAAGCTTACAGTTAATTATTATTTTTAAGAATCTGTGTTTATGCATAAAAAATGCCTGGAAGAATGTTCAACAAAATATTTGATAGAGGTTGTCTCTGGGGGATAAGATTATGCGTGATTTTTTTTTCTTTGTGTAGAGAATTCCTAAAATCTCTTTCATTTGTGTGTATATCTTACATGTATATTACTTAAGTTTATTAGCAGTCTGATGCGGCCAGGGCTTTGACAGCTAAAGAAATATGGTGCTTTATCAGTATCTATACCAAGGAACTCAGAAACTCAGCCTAATCAAGCGTGTCAGGAATAAAGGGGAATATTTGTTAATTGCATGTTATGTTATGTCCTTGGTTATGCTTAATACAAGATAGGCAATTTAGAATTCCCAATTATCCAATTAAAATGCTAATTACCTCGTACCTTGATAAGGCCTCTCTTGGGGAGCGCGTGAGTGGCTTCGCTGGTGCTCCTCGCCGTCCTGCGTGACCACTGCCGGCTCTGCCGCCACCCTTGCCTTGGGTTGGTAGAGTCTCCTTCCGCGGCCTCCGCATCCCCGGGGGCCTCTCCCAGAGCACCAGCTCCTGCTCTCCACCAGCCCGCCCAGGGCTGTCCCAGGACAGCTGGCTCTGACCTGGGGTTGGATGGGGCCATTTGTCCTGGCAGACTGGTTTTCAGCTCGTTTTGGGCCCCGTGCACAGAAGCGAGGCCGCAGCCCTGGAAGCGGGGTGCAGCATCATCCACCAGCAGTATTGACGGAGCGCGAAGCCTTGCCCTGCTGGGACAGGTGCTGTTCCAGTCTCCCCACCACTGACAGATCAGAGGCTTTGGAGGCGTCGGGGTCGGAAAGCCTGCGTGGACTCCAGGCTCCAGCACGGATTCCCCGGGGTCCCTGACCACAGCACAGTACTGCTCTGAGCTGTAGTTTGCTCACCTGCCCAGTAGGAGAACTCTTCACCCCTGCCAAGGATTCATGTAAAGACTGAAGCTGCGGTAGTGTTTACATCAATCCTTGGCAGGGGTGAAGAGTTTTTCTTGTTAGCCGGGCCTGTGGGAGGTCCTGGGTGGGAAGGCCTGGTTGTCCCCACTCTGGACCAGACAGGATGGGGGCAGCGAGAGGGGGCGTGAGGAGACTCGGGGAGCACCAGGCAGAAGGAAGCGCTGATGGTGGAGACAGGCATTGTGGATGGCCTGTGTGTCCCTGGTGGTGCCGTGTTGGTGCAGGCTGTGCCGTGAAGCTGTGCTGTAAGCACTGGTTTTATTAATAATGCATTTTGGGGTTTAGTCCAAGGCTTTAAATCAGTCCCTTCTCGGGGACTGTGTGAATGCTACTTGCTCGTTTAAAACATGCTTGGAGCCTCAGTGGCTCCCTAGCTTTCTCTGTGTCTTTCCTCACCGGGAGGCCTGGGGAAGGAGAGGGACAGGGCAGCCCCCCGGTTCACCACTGAGACCTGCTGCCCACCCCTCAGAAGGCCCACAGAGAACTCGGTTACAGGAGCTGGGGCTCTCCTAGGAATTTGCGCAGAGCCCTGGGCAGGTGATGGAACCACCCGTGTGCAGCAGGGCTTGTGAGGGTAGGGTGGGGGCTCTCTTGCCAGGTGCGTCCTGGTGACCCCTGGTGACCCTGGAGAAACAGGTGGAGCAGCGTCCAGCCCTCTCCTGGGAGTTCAGAGTCACTGGGTGTGCGCTTCGGCTTGCACGTGAAAGACGCCCTCCTCCTGCCCGCTCCGCTGGGCTGGTGGAAACCCCTCCTCCGGGTGTGGCCCTGAGTCTCTAGCTGCTGCCTCCATTGGGAAAGTGGGAAACCCTTCGCCCGGCCCCGAGGTGACTCACAAGGCTCCTCTCTGTAGGACCGCGTTTTTCTTACTATCAAGAATTTTCCTTTAGTAGGTAGGGAGAGCTTCAAAAGGCATCTCACATTGATTACATAATTATGGTCATTTTTACGCAGAAAATAAAGTAGTAATTAATTAAGTAGAATGCATGTGAATTAAAAGTAACCTGGTGCTGCGACAGCTGCACAGAACACAGTCATTTGGCCCCAAACATCGCGAGACACTTTGCACTCCCTCTTCTTACACGCTGCTGAGGCCCTGGGACTCCCCGAGGAGGCGAGACTCCTGGGTCCGCCTGTGAGTGGGGCAGAGGCAGGGACCATGGGCCGAGACACCCTGTGTCGAGGGAAGACCCATGTGTGCACGTTTGTTCTGGAGATGCTGCGTATGTGTTGGCGTGCGTGTGGGGCTAGAGGACACCCATGGAGAACCTGGCCGCGCTGGAAATGCCGTGGATCTGCGTGGGTTCCGTTTGGTTTTAAAGGAGTAGCCAAGAGGCCTTTTGTCCAAGGCCGGCATCCTTTCCTGAGCCTGCAGAGAGCGGTCCCTGCTGTGTGCACTCCCTTCGAGGCCTCTGAACGACAACAATGGTGGTGGCTAACGTGTCTAGTACGTCGTGCTCAGTGTGTGCCAAGCACCGTTCCATGCACTTCATATGTGTTAAGTCACTTAAGTGGCACAACAGCCCTGTGGGAGGTACTATTGTCATCCCATTTTATGGATGAGAAAACTGACGCAGAGGGAGGCCATAGAGCTGGGAAGTGGCAGAGCTGGGATTTGGCTTAGCCCTCAGGGTTGAGTGGGGCCCGGGGCAAGGACTGCAGGACAGGGGCAGGTTGGGGAACCCACAGGTCCGAGGGAGTGGGGGGCAGTCATGAGGCACTTGCCCGAAGCTGCAGTAATGGGGTCTCTGGGCTGCTGCCCTGGCCGAAGAAGGCCCTGCGTTTAGCTTGGAACACCTCGGCCCTGCTCACCTTCATAATCGTGTGTCCTATCTGCCCACTCTCCTACCTCTGCTCAGCCTAGTGGCCTCCACTACCCTGTCCGTCTTCCCTTCCACGCTCTTGTTCCTGGCTCGGCCTCCTGGGCGTACATCGAGGCCCAGCCTGGCAGGGGGATGAGGTGGCCCATGCTGCCCACAGCCCTGCTGTGCTCCCTGGCTGGCCCCATCTGCCAGTGCTCACACTTGCGCTGATAGCTCGGCGACACTTGCTGCCCGGGGCAGCCCTTCTGCTATCTTGGGCAGCTAATGCATTTTGTAGGGCTGTGGCTATCTGCTCATCAGATGACAAACTTCAGAGGGCAGGAGCTGGGCCGTGTGCCCAGGAAGGCTCCATGAGCTGGATTTTCGGGCCCTAGAGGAGGCCCAGCAGTGCTGTCCCTGGAGACGCGGTTCCTGCA
This sequence comes from Ceratotherium simum simum, assembly GCF_057802395.1. Lineage (NCBI taxonomy): Eukaryota > Metazoa > Chordata > Mammalia > Perissodactyla > Rhinocerotidae > Ceratotherium > Ceratotherium simum. Next base: position 28,597,931 of record NC_141932.1, read on the forward strand.
GATCTGGGCCTCGGAATCTGCTGTCCCTGCCCCATTAGTCATCTCTAGGCACTGACAAATGGGCCAGCCCCTCTGTCGCCGCAGTAACTCCATCCACCTCGTTATTCACAGCACAGACTCTCCCAGGTTACTTAAACGTTCTCATTTACGCCTGGATACAAAGCATTTTCTTCCCCTGTCTTGCTTGGGAGAAATTTATAGGTGAGGGTGTTAGAGGAATGGCTGTGTGGGGGAGAGCTTCAGGGACCGCAGGGCGGCAGGGTGTCTGCAAGGCTGGTGGCAGGGATGGCCCTGCCCTTCCCTCTGCTCATCAGGAAGCCTCTCCTGTTACGAAGGGAGGCGATGCAGCTGGCCATGTGCCTAGTCGGGGTACTCCCCCCCAATCCTCCGTCCAGGCAAGCAGGAGGGAGCAGGGCAGTTAGGGCCAGCAGGACCCCTGGCTGCACGTGGGAGTCACAGGACCTGAGAGCAGGCGGGGATGGCCTCTGGGGCCACCGACACTGCTGCCTGTCCTCCTGTCTGCTGTCCTCTCCTGGGTAGACGGTCACTTCTAGAAGTTTTGTTTTGGTTCTTCATAAAATCTGCCTGCTCTGTTTTCATACTGTACTTCTAGGTGTTAATGTCTCTATCTGAGGATTCTGTTATCAGAAGTCCTTAGGGGTCTCAGCCTGCTGCTTCCTGTGTCTGACAGCTCTTTGGACTATCTTTGACTGTGAGTTCATCTTCGATGCGTGTGGCGTGTGTATATACATCTGTATGTGTGTACATATATGTGTATATACGTGTGTACATATGTGCACATGTACACAGATCCCTGCTGGCCTGGGTTGAGGGTGTGGCCACCCAGTTTGGTTTGTGTCTGCTCCTGCTGGTCCTCCAGGTGTCACCAGTCAGGGAGAAGTTTTTTGTTAATTTCCTGGCTTGCGGGTTTGCAGACCATGCAGATAGTTCACAACCAAACCTGTTCCCTGTGGAGGACAGACCTGTGCTATGAATTCTGAGGAATGTTCTTTATTTTTTCCCAGAGCCCAGGCCAGCTTCCTGATTGCCCCCTTTGATGCTGGTGAATTTTCTTCAAGTTACCCTTCCACTGGGGGTGCGTCCCTGCCCAGGCCCCAGCTGTATGTGGACCAGGGCCTCAGGTATAGTCCCCTGTTTCTCGTGTGCCTGAGACCTCGTCACTGTCCCCACATGGCACTGAAAGCCGAGGCCTCCAGGTTCCCAAGACTGACAGCTCCCTCTTCTTTCTGGCCTCGCTTTCCCTCCCATCCTGCGAACTTGGCTCTCAGTCTTGGAGTGGGGAGGGTTTCCAGCTACATACTCTGCCATCGTCTCGTTGTGGCTCCAGAGGGGCTGGTGGGTAGCTTACAGCCAGATTTGGCTGCAGGCCGTGTCAGTCAGTGGTTAGGCCCCTCTGGGTAGGAGTCAGCTGCACCCTCCTCTGGCTCACTGTGCCCTATGTTCGTGAAGGTCTGGAGGGGTCTTTGTTAGGTGTCCTTCTGTTGCCACTTTGGTCTGTGAGCTGTCCCCTGGGAACCGGGTGGCTCTGCTGCTGCGGTCTGTCCTCGTGGGCTGAGCTGGCCAAGCTCTGACCCTCCGAGCTGTAGGGGATCCTCACGTCCAGCACGTGGCCCCAGTTTGGAACATTTCCTCCTCACCCCCGACCCCTTGAAAATCAGAGTATGTGGGACTGGCGTCTTCCGTGGTCCCTGAGCTGCCGCACTTGCCCCAGAACTTGGGTGCCTCTGTGTGTCCATAGCCCAGGTCTGAGGTCCCGGGAGGGGGGATCCCCTGAGGCATGTGAGCTGAAACCGGGGGCCCATCGTGTCCACCTGTTACTGCCACCAGAGCACCAGTTTGTCCTCACGTCATGTCAGAAAAGTTAATTTAGAACAAAATTAGATGCAGAAGTCCAGCCTGAGGAACTTCAACTCCTTCTAGGCTGGGGTGCGTCTCCAGTGGATGCCGCTTCCCCTCCTCTTTCCCCTTTCCCCTCTGCACGCGTGGTGTTGTCCGTGCGGCTGGCACAACCACCCTGGGCCGGGCCACAGTGTGCAGGTGACAGCGGAGTCAGCCATTCTCTAGTTCAGTGCTGCTGTGAGCTGGGCCTTTTACTCTAAAGTCCTTTTTCCTTAGACGAAGCCAGGGCGTGCAGCGAAGGCGTTTCTCCTGAGTAGATTGACACTACTGAGACTGGCTGAGGCAGGGAACCACCCACCCCGGTTCCTAGGCTGCTGTGGAAGGTTCTCATTTGTTCATCCATGCATGCAGGCGGCATGGCCGTCCCTCTGCCTGTCCTTTCTGAAGCTGGCCGTTCCCGTACGCCTGCAGTCGTCTACCCTTCCCCTGCCCCAGCAGAGGCCCGCTGTCCCCATCACCTCTGCTGCTCCTTGAGGCCCGCTTCTGTCTGGGTCACACCGTATCTCTCAAGCTCAGGGAGCACTCGGCTCCTTGGCACGTCGGCATCTTCCACTCACCGTGACTCGCCGTGCGGAGGGCGGTGGCAGGCCCAGTGTCTGGGTAGGGAGCAGAGGCCGTGCGGAGCCGCTGTCGGAGGCTGCCTGCCGCGCTCGGTGCAAGGGGGCTGTGGCACCCTCGGGCCGTGCCTTGGTCTTGCCGTCCGTGTGGCCTCTGGGACTGAGGTGGACGATGATGGCAGCTTCAAGTGCTCCTGCCGTGAATACGGGCGGCTGAGAGGGGAGTGCATGGCTCTCCTCCCTCCCTTGCAGGTCTTGAAATACTTTAGGTTGAGGAAATATTTCACTTGCAGATGCCTAATTATCCTGTGAGGTTTGTAAGGCAAGTCTGGAAGCCAAGTGAATATAGCAGAACCGTTCCTGCATAACAACAGCTTAATACCCAATCATAACAATTATACATAATTTGTGTTTACAATGCCTGGAAGATTAGACTCTTCCATGCAGACATTCTCTGAAACAGGCCGAGAACGTGCACGGTGGGATCGCCACTTAGCGTGCCCGTGGCAGCCTTGGTGTTCTGAGGACGGGGGCAGTGACACAGCCCTGTGGTTGTTTCCGCTGCCCTGGTGGCAGGTGGGCAGGGCCAGGGTCCACCTTCTCCAGCTGCAGCCCGTCGCCCCCGTCCTCCAGGCCAGTGCCCAGCAGCTTCTGCTCTCCCTTCACTGCGCTCCTCCTCGGGGTCAGGCCCAGAGCCCTGGGTGAGTCCAGCGTGGGGGCGGGAGAGCTCTTATGTGCGTCCCTGGCTGTGTGTCCAGCCCCTCCTAGGGTGGTTGTGGCCACTGGACACAGGAATCACAGGGAGACACCCCTCCAGCCCTGCAGAAACTGTGGCCCCTGCCCCACCCTGTCTTCCCACAGGGCCAGGGCTGTCCTCCTGACGGGCCTGGGAGGCTAGGCAGTGCCACAGCATTGGAGGTGGCCCTGCTCCCTCTCCACACTGACTTCTGTGCTCCTGTGGCTGACCCTGGGCTCCAGGCTACAAGCTGCCCAGACCCATGTTGGGGAGCTACGTGGGAGCCTTCCCACATAGGGAAGGCCTTCCTGGGGACGCCACCGAGCAAGGCCTGGGCTGAGGAGTTGCACTAGGGCTGGGGGCATGCGGGCTCGGGTGAGCCTCCCTGACGCGTCTCCTTCCCCTGCAGCCTCTTTGAGCACTACTGCTACTCCCGGGGCGGCATGCGCCACAGCTCCTACACCTGCATCTGCGGCAGGTAAGTGGGCGTCCTGGGCCATGCCCGGATGATCGTGGCAGGAGGTTGCGGGAAGGTGACAGGGCCCCACTGTCCCCTGGCTTAGACGCAGCTGCTCGCTCCCACACCCACGCTAGTGCCCTCCTGAGCCTGGAAGTCCATCTTCCCTCCTAAGGCTCCAGGAGCTGAGGTCGCTGCTGCCTGTCCCTCGCTGTGCTGGGCAAAGGAGGGAGCCGGCCTGCCCACTGCCCTGCCTCCCTTCCTGCCTCCCGGTGGCTGCTCCTCCAGCCACTGCTGGCTTTCCTCACCCCTTCCACTCGGGCACACACCCCGTGGGGACCAGGCTGTGACCTCAGGCTGTGACCGCGTCTGTGTGCAGCGGGAGTGGAAGGAGCTGTGTCAGGGCAGGAGGCCGTGGCTGTGTGTCCGTGTGTGGGTGTGTGTGTGGTGCTCTGGCTGTGCAGGGAACATCACAGCTGTGAGTGGGTTGGGGTTCTGTGGTGGTGGGGTGTCACTGTAGGCTTGTCTGTGTGTGGCACATTGTGGCTGGGGGCAGGGGAGCTCTGTGTGTGTGTCACCTGCACGTGGCTGGGTATGCTTGTGCAGAGGGTACAAATGACTGTGAATATAGGGGCAGCTCGTGGCCATGAGTGTGCACTGCTGTGGTCTGCAGGGGTGTGCACAGCTGTGTGCATGTCTGTGTGGCTGCATGTGTCACTGTAGGTATGTCTTTGAGAGGCATGTCCTGGCTGTGGGTGGCCCCCTTGTCCCCTGGGCTCACCCCAGCTAGTCTCTCCACACTGTGCCCCTCGGGTCAGAGGGTCTGGCCCCTGCTCAGCCAGGATGGAGCCGGCAGCTGTGCTGATGTGCACGTCCTTGACACATATGAATAATACATGTGAACATCTCAGTCCTTGGAAATGTTCTTCTCTGGTAGATGGAGAGAAAAATCATTATTTCTACTTTTATGATTCCTGAGACTCCCGAACGGGGCCATAAATATTACACCCAGTTGGTTTTTTTTTTCCTTTGGACAGACTTAAAAGTCCTTTTTTTCTTAAAGGCTTCGCTCATTAGGGAAGCTTGCTCGAGCAGAGGGGCGAGGAGCCGCTGGTGCCCTGTCTCCACCCCGGCAGGCCTGCACGGTGGTCCCTGCCACAGCCCAGGCCCTTCCCAGTAGGCCTCTCCTCTCCTTTAGCTGCCAGGACAGGAGGGCTTCCTCGGACTCCCTTGCTCCCTATTTCTGTTCTTTGCACCTCCTGCCCACATCCCCAGCCCCGAGGGCACCTGCCTGAGTAGCACTCAGCCAGGGAAGCTCTGTAGGCCGTGCCTCTGGGAGCCGAGAGGCTGCCCACCAGCTGTGTGGCCGCGGGGTGCCAGGGCCACCATGCTCCCTGCCCCCGCCTCCAGCTGCAGGCCTGGTCCAGCTGCCCCGGGACCTCTGTGGCAGGGCGGATGGTACTGCCTGTGGGAGGGGGATTGGGACGCCAGCCCCTGGGGCCTGCTGGATGAGGATGAGCCGTTGACCTCCCCCTGACTCTCTGCAGTGGTGAGAACTCGGCCGTGCTGCACTACGGACACGCCGGGGCCCCCAATGACCGGACCATCCAGGACGGAGACATGTGGTGAGTGAGGCCAGCCCCCGAGCTGCTCCTGCCCCGGCCGTGTGTGTGAACAGTGGGGTCACGGTGGGGCTCAACCTCAAGAGGGACTGACCGGGGCCTCTTGGTCCCATCCTAAGAGGGCTGACCACAGTGCGACCCCCGTCCTGCTCTGGGTCCAGACTTCTCTGCCAAGGCTGCCAGCCTTCCCAGTGCCTCCTCTCCGGGGCTATGGAAGCACTGAGAGAGGGGGCGGAGGACCTTGTTCTGTGGGGTTGAGGGGTGTCCTTATGGGGCCATGGGACGGGAGGCTTGTCCCCCAGCCCCTGCCCAGGGTGTCTTCTGCACTCAGCGCCCATCACGCCCACAGCTCGGTCTCAGTGCAGGGGCCGGGCACCCAGTCTAGAGTGGGGAAGGCCTCGGGGGGCCTCTCACTCTCTGAAACCTGCTAGCCTCAGCCGCAGGACCCTTGCCATAAGCGACTGTTAGTTCAGGGGGTCGGGGTGGGGCTTGACCCCCAAGGCTGTATGCTGGGCTTTTCTGAGAACGGTTTCATGTGCTCCCAGCTCCTCAGGGAGCCGTGATGGAGCAGACGTGGGCAAGACCTGTGCTTCTGACCCTCCATGGACTTGCCTCTGTTGAAGGGACCCTGCTCACGGAGCCCGGTGTGTAGGGCTCACACTAGGCACAGGCCCTGCCTTGCTGGGCCACAGCTCCGCTCCTTGGGAAGGCTCTGTATGTGTCACTGACCTGGACCAGCCCCTCCTCACCTGTCCTCTCCACCACCCGGACCTCAGGTGGGGCCAGTGCAGGCTGCCGCAGGGCTACCGAGAGCCCACAGGGCCGCCCTGACTTGGCCTCCAGACATCTGCTGTGGTCGTGGACCCCCAGACAGGGTGGGGTGTGTGGTGTGCTCACTGTCCCCCGGCTCTTTGGTGCCTTTCCCTCCTGTTGCCGAGGCACCTGAGCAAGGCTCCCACCTGCTTCTGGGCAGTGTCGGCTTCCTCTCGGGTCGCCCATGTGCCCTGCTGGGGTCAGTCCCCGAGCTGGAGTTCCAGTGATGCCTGCACACAGCCAGGACCTGGCATCCCGCGGGTGTAACCTAGCCCCGCAGCAGCGTGTGAGGAGCGCCTGCACCCAGGGTCACTGGCCTGCATCCACGGGGGGTGTGAGCTGAGCGATGCCGTGTTCTGAGCCGTCGCTGCCAAGTGTTTTGGAACCCACCCAACCCCAGGGTCCCCTGCCACAGGGCACCCCAAGCACGAGGACCGGCTGCAGTCTGTCCACTCACCCGGGGCCGGTAGCTGGCAGGAGCCCAGCCCAGCCTTCTGGGAGGACACCAAGCGGCTTAGTTGCCTCTCTCAGCCTCAGTGTACTCGTCTGGGAGTGGAGAGAGCACACGCCTCTCAGGACTGCACATGGCGGCAGAAGGGATGTGTCAGGGACACAAGTGCTGGCTGAGGTGCCCTCTCCCCGGGGGCCTGGGCAGGGATGGGAGCATGCAGAGGGGCATGCCTGCAGTGGCCACAGAGGCGGGCCAGCAGCACTGCCGCTTACTGTGACCCTCCCAGAGTGTCTAACATCCTTCCTGGCCTGGGGGCCAAGGGCATGCAGCCACCTTGACAGAGCACTCCCCTGTGCCTGGCACAGGGCCGTCTGTTTACGTGGATTTTCTCCCCCTGACCCCACAAGGTGGGTGTCTCATCTTCCCCTCACCATGTGCGGGCGAGGTCACTGGGACCCGGGAGGGTACCAGGTCCAGGTGCAGAGCTGAGGGATCTGGGGTGGGGCCTGGCTGCCTCAGACTTGGCTCAGCTGGAGCCTAAGGAAAGAGAGGGGAGGGCCCTGCTCTCTGGGCCGTGTTAGAGCCACTGGTGGCCCCAAGGAGAGTCCACGTGGCCTCTTCAGGGACTCTGGACTCCTGTAACCTTTCCTAATGCCCCTTGACTCTGGCCCATTCGGGCTGGGCCAGGGGGACAGGACATGGGAACCCAGTGCCCAGGCAGAGGCGGAGACCCAGCCACACCAGCGGGTCCCTGCTTTCCAGGGGCAGCTGTGGCCAGCTAGAAGGCCCTGCCACGGGGGCCATATGGCCATGAGTGTTTCTCCTCTGAGCTCGGCACACCCCAGAGGAAGTGGCAGCTTCTCCACTCTCCTCTTTATCTGCCCCAAAGAGCGTCCTCGCCCCGCGAGAGGCCGGTCCCCGCTGTGTTCCTGGGGTGACCCCTGACCGGCGGGCACGGCTGACTGGGCGCAGCGGGCCTCAGGCGCCCACACGCCCAGCGGCTGTGGCCGCGGCCTCCTGGCGGCGCCGCACCTGCATCTCCAGTTGCAGCTTCAGACAACTGATCCAAGGACCCTGCGGATGTTAATGCCGAGCCCAAATGGAGGATTTTATTCTTCTAGTGCTAACTTTGAAATGTAGCCAGTAGAATAATTATGAGTTTATTATAGTCAATTTATTATGCAGCATTTAGAACAACATGTTTTGTTGATTACTGCTACTGCCAGATTGCTGGCGGCGTTTATAATCCATTGTTTTATTGAAATTGATCTGCCAAGCGCCTGCTGAGTTCGGTAAATAATAAATCACTCTGTTATCCCAGCATAAAACCATGATACTTTATTGTAAGGTATGAAACCAAAATAGGAGCATACTGCAGAATTCTTCCTGAAGCCGTGTGTGTCCCAGAGCAGGGACTGTTTTCTAGGCGCCCGTCAGAGTGGTACACTCTGGGTCTCTGTCCCTTGATGTCAGGTGAAAATGCCCCAGAGATATTTTCACATTTAGTGATGGGGCTGTTTGGGGGCCGGAGCTGGTCCAGGGCAGTCAGTACTGGAGAAGGTGGGGAGTGGGTGCCTTTTGCATCCCTCTCCCCACAGTCCCAGACGTGCCCCACCACACATAGGGAGCCTGAGGGGACGGGGCTGTGTAATGAGCACAGAGGGTCCCCAGTTCAAGTCCCCGAGCCTCTGTTTCTCCGTCAGTCACTGTGGGTAATACAGCCTCTCACCCTGGGAGGGTTCAGCGACAGTAAGTGCCAGGTGCTGAGCGTGGAGCCTGGCACAGCATGGCCGTTGGTAGGGAAGAGCTGCAGTGTAGTGGCCATTGCCCGAGCCAGCAGGCAGGACCCCCGCCCCACCACCCCCGACCTGTGCTCCGGGCCCCAAGGCCCAGCTTCCGGCAGCTGGTTCCATGACAGAGACTGGAGGTGAGAGCCGCCAGCAGAGCGAGAGCGGGCCTGGTTTATCCACAGGGGGCTCCCGAGTCACGTGGCCTGCCTCTTCTGTGTTTTCAGCCCCAAAACTGTCTGCCTCTGGGTGTGTGCCAGGTGGAGTGTGAGGCTGGCCAGGCCCACCTCCACGCCTGTGTCCTTCCAATACCAGGAGCTTCCCGGGAGCGGGGCTGTGCCACTGTCAGCCTCGGTCATCGCCGTGTAATTGGGGCCTGTGAGTGAGACAGGCTGGTTCTCACTCCACATCAGACTTACCCCCCGGGGCTGAGAAGAGCATTTCGAGGGCCACTCCTCACACCACACCAGCTCCTCGGGCCCCTTCCCGTTTCTCTCAGGCTGGACACTCCCACTCGCTCTGCACGGGTCCCGGGGTGAAGAACCAGACTTCGGTGTGGCTTCAGATCCCTGGGGCCCTCCCCCTCTGCTGGCTCAGAGCCACCAGTCTCCTGTGGGGCCCCTTGGGGCTTTGCTGTTGCCTCTCAGAGCCCTTTCCCACTGTGTCCCTTGGGGTTCCCATGCACCCCATCACCAGGTCACTGTCCTAGAGAAGCCATTAGCTGCTTTTTGTTTTCATTTTTAAGGCAAGAAGGCAGACCTTCTAAAACGGGGTTGCAGAAGTGTGGTGCCCTTGCTAATTAGTGCGCTTCGCGTGCTCACCCAACGAACAGTGTCTAAGGTCATTGGAGGCCCGTCCAGGGGGAGCCCCACAGGACCCCTCCCTACCACACCGGCCCAGACCACGTGGTTGTGAGCACAGATGTGCCGGGACTTACCTCCCTGATCACCCCCCCAGCCGAGCCCTCTCCTCCCACAACCACCCTGGGCTTTGGGAGCACGAGTCCCCAGAGGCTGGTGCGCTGCCCCTGGGCCACCAGGGAGCGCCATCGCCCATGTTTAAGTCCACTGGGAAGCTATGCCCCCAGAGTTGGGCCCATTCTTTGCTGGACTCCAGGTCTGAGGCCAGCCTCACAGCTCTCCTTGCCTCTCCTGGGCCTGCAGGGCAGGCTCGCTCCCGGGTGCAGAGGCAGGGAAGGTCCAGGGTATGCTTCCAGTGGGCTCTGATTTTGAAAACAGCTGGGACACCCCTCCTCACCTACCGCCTCCTCCCTCTCCCACCATCTGATCAGGTGGCGGGGGGAGTGGTTCCTAGAGTAGGGTGCCCTGTGGCCCCTCTCAGAACCTTCTGGAACATCAGACTAAGGATGCCCAGGCCTGGGTTGCCTAGCTGCAGGCAGGATGTGGCTGGTGGAGGGCGAGCTGAACCTTCCAGCACTGGCCAGAAGAGGGCAGCGTTGTCTCAGGACGTGTGGGCCGGGCCTCTTCCCAGCTGGGCAGTGGTCTTCTGTGTCCTCCCTGGGGCATGGGAAGGGCACAGCCAGCCCGGTTAGTGGGGAGAGGCCTGTCCCAGCCCCACGCTCAGCAGCCAGCCACTGTCATCTCCCCTCTCCTGCCCTGTCGTGGGACTGGGGCCCCTTTTGTCTCTTTGCCCTGATGTTGGTCAGCCTGAAGTCACTTGCTTGAAGGCCTTCCTCTGCTGACCGGCAGAGGTGGGGCCACAGTTGGCCGAAGCCTGACTTCTCTTTGCCCAGAGAAATAAGGCTGCCGCTCCTGCTGTTTTGTCACACCTCTGTGCTGAGTGGCATCAGAGCCCTTCTCCACACGCTGCCCCCGAGGTGCCCCGTCCTGTCTTCCCACAGACGACACAGGCCTGTGAGGGCTCGCGACTGGGGCAGGCTCTTCCCCACCTGGGCACCTTTCTCCTGCCCCAGCACCTTTACCAGCCAACTCCTTCCTACCCTCTCTGGTTAGTTCCTTGTGGATTCCTCAGGTTTGACGTGGACTAGATGTTGGTTTAAACTACTTGGGAAGGAAGGTTGCCCTCTCCATCCTGAGCCACTGTGCCTTGGGGAGCAGCCTGCGTCTGCATCACAGACGTTCCGTCCCTGCCCCTGCAGGCTGTGGGGTGCCTGCTGCTCACCCGGGGCCCCTGCAGCCCCCTTGGCATACTGCAGGCCGGGATGCGACGATTCTGCGGCTCCTGGTGGCCACTTGGTCGCATGTCTGCCAGCATCTGCAGACTGTGGCCTCACAGAGGGGCAACCTGGGGGCTCTCCCCAGCTGGCAGAGGGGCCGGGGCAGGGGGCTTCACGCCCCACTTGTCCTGATGCCTCTGTCAGCTTTAGAGCACGAGTGTCACCTCAAGGGCCTGTTCCCTGATGCCGGGCCCAGCCCGGACCCCTCCCCTTGCTGTTTCCTGAGAGGAACACTGGCTTGTCACCAGCCAGCGGTCCTGAGGATCTGATGGTCTTAAGGACATACCCAGTCCTCAGGGCAAGAAAACACACTCAAGAGGGCACAGGCCCCAGCCAGCTGTCTTTCCAGACCAGTGGCCATGGCCTTCACCATTCTGTCCAGTCAGAAGCACCCTTCATGTTGTAACGCAGGACCATGGGCGCAGGTACACCCAGATGATGACCCAACACCCTTCCCACGTGCTTTCCGTCTGTTCTGTTTAATTCATTTACGCCTCCTACCCGCACCCCCTCAGTTGACTTCACAACCCGCAGTTTGAAAAGCGCCAGTCCAGACAGCCTGGGTGCTCGCAGACATCATGGGACACTGCTTACCAAAAAAGTGAAATGAAGCATGTGCTCTGCGCGTGACGCCGACTCACTCCCTCCCCCGCGGAGGCCAGGCCCTGAGGCCCAGCCCTTGCCCCACTATGCTGTGGTGGCAGCAAGCCGTGGATGGGCAGCTGCCATGTCCCACCCACATATTGGGCCAGGTACTGGGTAGTGTCCTTCCTGGGGACTTGGCCCCACACTGGTGCTCTGCTTCTCCCCACATCGTCCATAGAGTGGTGACAGCAGTTCTTTCTGGACGCGCAAGAGGCCCCCAGCTCTTGTCGCCGTGTGCACGGGGATTGCTGGCTCTGGGGCTGGGGTGGGGAGTGCGTATGCCCAGAGGTCTGCTTGGTGAGTCAGCCTGGGGTGCTGAGGGAGCCTCCAGGGTTCCGAGTGATGGCCTTTGACCTGCTGGTCACACCTGGAGCTTGGCACTCCACAGGTCTGGCTGGGAGCAGGCGGGCAGCCCACGTGCCTCGTCTGGAAAGGCTGCCCACTGTGGCACAGGAACAGGCGAGTGACCGGTACACCTTCCTCTCTATTGCATGCTGAGGTCTGCAGGGAAGCAGGAATTTCCTGCTGTTCAGAGATCCCCAGCCTGGGCGGCTTCAGGTTGGGGTCTGAAATGCTCCTGCTCTCGTGCATAGGCCTGTGTGGGCATGCACAGCGTCGGTGTTGGGTGAGAGGTAGCTGAGAGCTAGGCCACAGCTCGGGCGATGAACGCGAAGCTACCGACCAAGTGCATGGTGGCCCTTGTGTAGACTCTGCAGCGTGTCCTCAAAGCTCTTCCCCAGCCTTATATCGCTGGCCCAGCCATCTCCTAGGCCTTCTGCCTGTGGGCTGGCTGGTCCCTGCGGTGGGGCCGAGGGAGTTGAGGGGGTCCTGAGGAGGGTCTCGGTGGGCCGGTGGTGGCAGGTAGCCCGGGCATGAAGCTGCCCATGAGGAGCCAACGGAAGACAGAACCTCCCATCCCAGCCAGAAATAGAAGCAGATGAGCACATGTGAGGAACCAGACGCCAGCGTACTGCTTGGAGATGTGGAATAGCTCCCACATGTCTTAGATTATCACGCGCACTCTCTCGGCCAAGGATGGCGGGGTCCCTGCTGGTGTCCCCAGGCAGCCGGGGAGGAGAGCTGCTGCGTTCTCGGCGGAGCCAAAGTGTGACCGAATTCTCCGTTGTCAGTTTGCATTCAGAGATGAAGTGGACACAGAGGAGTTGGAGGGAAGTGATTTATAAAAGAGATGGCTTTCATCCCTGGATTCCAGAATGGCTTAAATCTGAATAACTTATGTGTATAGGAACTTGGAGGGGCATTTAAAAAAAAAAAAGCAGAAAGATAGGGAACTGAGAACACGAAAATAGCCGTCAGCCCCGTGCCCGAGAGTCGCCGGGCAGGATGGAGCTGGCCGGCTGGGTGTACACTTCCTTCTCCAGAAAGCGGATGACTTTAAAACGCAAAATACAGCTGAAGTCTTCTAGAATCTGAGTGATGAAGCCAGGCTGGCCGAGGAACTCCAGGCGCCCAGCCTCCCCCGTTCTTTCCGTGTTTCTGAGGAAAGTTTCGAGGACTTGGTCAGGAGTCTCGTCTGCCCTGGGGGAGAGTCTTGTTGTCGCTGCTCTAGAGGACTCCAGCGCTGCGTGTGCTCCTGTGGGCTTCCTGGTTTTTTAAATAGTGCCATTTCTGTTTTTCTTTGAGATCAGCACAGTCCCATAGATCTTCCTGCCCAGGGCTGCTGCAGCTCGCCCTCTGATGTGGTGGCCCCAGGAATCTGTGTCCCCCACGCTCCTGGCTCTGTCCTGTCTGCTCAGGCCATTCCTGGATGTTCTGAATCAACAAACCACAAACCGTTTTCCTTCGTTGCCTCTGAGGAGCCCAAATGAACAGCTCTGCTCCCTGCGTGAGACTGGGCCGTGGAACCGTGCAGCTCTGCTGCCCACGCCTGCCTGCACCAGTGGTGGCGTCCCCACTTTAAAGGTGGAAAAACTGAGGCCCTGAAGGCTGAGTGCCAGAGCCAGGCTCTGAGCTGCTGACCCCCCGACTCCGGTCTTTGCTGGACCAGTGTTCAGAGCCTCAGTTTCCCAGCAGTTTAGGGCTAAGATGTGCCTCGCCCTCCCGATAGCTCTGCGGGACTATGACCCGGCAGGGGTAAACTGCAGGCAGCTGTCGGCCCCACACCCTGTTGCATCTGGAGCCTCCTGGGGAGCAGAAGCCTGGGTGCGTCTGCTCTGTTTCGTCGTCCCGGCTCCCACACTGGGCTGGGGCAGGTCACCTCAAGTGAGACCCAGGGCCCTCCCATCGGCCCACCCCGGACAGGTCCCCCAGAGTCTATGACTTTGACCCACGGTGAAGTTCCCCAGCCCTTGGGGGAGAGTCACCTGAGTTGTTATCTGGGGCCTTCTGCACTGTCGACTCTGTTGATGGTGTTTTGCAATCGGAAAAAGACAAGAGATTACAGAGCACCCGGCTCAGGACTTTGGATGCCAGTAAGGCATCCAGCGATCCTGAGCATTCGAATTTTTCCTTTAAAAATCTGTTTCTATGGAGTAGCTGGTGCTGCCTGTCAGGATAGTGGCCTGACTCCTTGCTCCACTCGTAGGGCCAGGGTCCCCCGCTCCGTTGTGCGGGATAGGGGCCCCCAAAGGCAGGTGCACAGCAGCTTCTGGAATGTTTGTTGAGTGGCTGTGGTTACCATTAGAGTTGGGGTTTGGATGAGAAGCCCTTGTGTGGAAGGCGTGGCTCTGCCCCGGCTCAGATTTGCAGCTGTAGACTGCGCCCCACGGGGAGCTGGCACCATCAGAGGGCAGCCTCCGCCGCCTCAGCTCCACCTGGCTCTGTGGTCCCCTGGCCCTGAAGACGCAGCAGCAGCCTGGGGCTGGACCCACGTCCCTCAGCCAGTTTTGTCACCATGAGCGCCGTGGCTTGGCCATGACCCCGTGACGGGGCTGGGTGCTGGGGGGTTCCTGCTCTGTGCCTGTTGGCGAGCAGCCTGCTGGGGTGCTCGGTGTGTGCACCCCACTCTCTCATTCGGAGTCCCTGTGGCGTGGGAGACCCAGTGGGAGCCAGCAGCCCCTTACACATCCTGTCTCATCCCACTGTGGAGGGCGCGTGGGGTGGGATGCTTTCCTGCCGCGATGAGCGAGGGCCCCGAGGGCACGGTCAAGCAGCAGGGGTGTGGGAGCACAGCCCGCCCACTCCTCCTGCCCCGCTGCCCCGGGGCCCTGTCACGGAGTGTCCAGAGGGCAGGCTCGGCGGGGCCGTTCTCCTGACTCAGCAGGCCTGCCCGTCTGTCCCAGCACTCTCCTGCCTCTGTGGGCTCATGGCTCCTGGCTCCAGGCTGCCTCTGTCACCACTCTCCACTCCCTGCGTCTGTGCGTGCTGCTCCCTGCTCTGCCGCCTGGGGATGCTGGGGCACCAGGCGGCCCCCGAGGGGGTGTGCAGCTGGCTGGCCTGGGGAAAGCCCCGCTGGACGTGAGGCTGTCCTCTGCCTGCTCCCCGCCCTGCCCTCAGGCCCTGGCAGAGCACGTCTGTCCCACCCCAGCAGGGAGAGGGGTGCTTCCCTCTGGCCAAGGGGACCCCAGAGCCGGAGCAGAGCCGTCGGCTGGGTTTTCACTCTGACACTGGGGCTTGCGAGAGGCGGGTGGTGTGGCTCAGCCCTGGTTCCCTGTCCGGGGGGTTTGTCTGTCCCCTGTGCAGCTCCCGTGAGCATCGCCTTGCGGGCTGCAGCCGGGCCCCGTGCTGGGCGCAGGGCAGCCCTGGAGGGGCTCACGTGGAGGCCAGGGGGCAGACGGGGGCGGGGGACATCTCCTCCCCTCCTCGTTCTCGGTGAGGACCCACAGCCGGGCCTTCAGAGGCCGGGTCAGTGGAGGCTGTGGAGGGCAGGGGATGTGTGCAGGGTCAGCCCCACTCCCCCCAGCCTTCCCTGCTCTGGGGTCAGAGGTCTCCCGGGAGGGCCTGAGGTTCCTTTGCTGCTCGAGCACCGTGAGGAGACACTGGATGGGGGGCCCCAAAGTGCTGCCTGCTCTGGTCACTGGTCACAAGAAGGCTCGGGCTCAGCACCCTGCCATGTCCAGGGCTGAGCAGGCCACCCGTGAGCCCCGAGCAGGCGGGGGGAGTTGGGGGCTGTGTCCCCGAGTGCCCCACTGGCCTCATGCTTTCCTCTCCCCACAGCCTGTTCGACATGGGCAGCGAGTACTACTGCTTCTCTTCTGACATCACGTGCTCCTTCCCCGCCAACGGCAAGTTCACCGCAGACCAGAAGGCCATCTACGAGGCGGTGCTGTGCAGCTGCCGCGCTGTCATGAGCGCCATGAAGCCAGGTGCGGGCGGGGGGGGCCCGCGGGGAGGGCCGCCAGGCGCGGGATGCGAGGTGGCAGGGCGCCTCTGAGAAGCGGGTCCTGCCCTCTGTGACCTGAATCTTTGTCTCCCTCACACGCTTGGCCAGTAAGACCCTGGATGGTGTCGGGTCCCCAGGGTCACTCTTAGGAAACGGGACTGACCACCAAGCGGGGACAGAGCTGGGAATCACCCTGCGTCCTCTCTGACCTGCTCCACCTGCACATCCCCCTGCCCACACTGGCCACTGGGATGTCAGCGTGTCCCTTGCTGTGTCCCGAAGCAGAGTCCACTCCGAGGAGGGCTCGCCAGCTCGGGACCTGGGCGTCTGGTGGCCGTGGAGCTCCCTCCTGTTCCGGGCTGGTGGCTGCAGCTAGGTTTGGCAGGGCCGAGTATCTCTCCAGGGTTTGGGGAATGGTGAGTGGAGGCCTTGGGGTCATTTGAGGACCTGGTGTGACAGCCTTGAAGTTGGGACTTTGAGTTCAGACTGAAATCAGGGAGACTGTGGCATCAGATTTACAGCCCTCCGTGGAGTCTTTATTTGAAAAAGGAAAAAAAAAGATCCCAAGCTCCCAAATTGTCAAAGCCCCAGGAGGTGGCCTCCTGTGGGCCCGGGACCTGGTGGCTCAGGCCCCTGCGGCCCCCCAGCCAGTTGCTGGGATGAGTTGCAGCCATGGCTGCCGGCCAGGGGCTGTTTTTGAGGGGTCGTCAGCAGCTGTCGCTTTCAGAGGAGGCAAACTGTGAGCAGGGCTTTCCGGGTGGCCCCCTGTCCAGCCCTGAGAGCCCCAGCCCAGCACCCTCAGCTGTCCAGCGGGAACAGAGCTTGGTGACCGGATGAGTCCCAGGCCGGGGAACTCAGATATGCCCCAAAAGGAAGGACAGCCTGAAAGTGGAGCTCCCAATGGCGTGACGGTGTTGGTGGGATCTGCCTGGTTTATCAGCTGTGGAAGGAAACAGCGTCCTGTGCTTCTTGTTAAACAGCAGCAGCCTCCTCGAAGCGTTAGTACGGGAAACCTCCAGGACAGCTTGTTGCTGCGGACAGAGCAGTGCAGGATGGGGTGGCCAGCGGCCCCTTTATGTAGAAGAAAAGGGGGCAGTGAGAACGGGGATGCCTGCGCACAGGGGGAGGTGCAAGGAGGGAGCTGGACGACGGGCTGCAGGCGTGGGAGGAGGGAGAGCGCTCACAGGAGCCTTTATCCCTTCTGACCTGTGCGCTGTGAGACCCGGCCTGGTGGCCTGGTGAAGCGGTCACCCCAGCAGGCTGTGCCTGCCCCTCCTCTCCTTACACCCTTTCTTCCCCCAGGGAGACGAGGTTTTGCTCAGTTTTGAATAATGTTGGTCATTTAGATGATGGGTATTTCAGAGGCTGCAAACGGCTTTGGCTGGCAAAGGGGGTTGTGTTCGCCCGAGGAGGGCCCTCCGCTGGCTCTCCCCCTCCCGCTCCCACCCTTGTGCCACTCTGCAGCTGCGCCCGGGCGGGCAGTGTCGTGTAGGTTGAGCAAACCATGTCACCTTTCCCTTCGGTGGACTCCTCGCCCGTGTGTGGACAGTTGTGAAATAGATGTCTAGGAGGTCCAGGCCCCAGATGGAAGGGGCCGGTGCTCCCCACTTCCCGTTGCAGAACCGGTGGGAGCCGAGCTCCACTGCCTGTGAGGGCTGGGAGGGGCTGGGAGCCCACCCTGGGCTCCGTGACCCCTGTGTACCCATGCCCCGTGGTGGGTCCCTGCAAGAGGGGGGAGAGGGCCTGCTTGGAGCCAAGCTTGCCACTGGGCCACCATAGAGGGGGCCGGAGGGCTGTCTGCTGCACTCCACACTGGGGACGACGGAGCAGGCAGAGGGAGGCCCGGGCGTGGCCAGCGGTGAGGAGGGAAGGTTGGGGGATGTTGGGCAGATGGAGCTTTGGAAGGACAGTGGCTCCCCGGGACTCTTTCTCACCTCTGAGCTCCAGGCTTCAAGCCCTGGCCAGCCCCACCTGCCCACCCACCCCAAGGAAAGCCTGCTGGGGTCGGGCAGGACCTGGGTGGGTGGCATCTCCCCAGCTGGTGTCCTGGCCAGATCAGTCGGCCAACAAAACCACCCCACTTCTGCCCAGAAAGTGGCCAGGCCCACAGGCAAGTCCCCAGGGCCCCACATCCCGGCACTCGCCCTGTCCCCCCCGTCCCATGGGGCAGCCTGGCTACACCACTCTTGGGGCAGGCACAAGGCCTCAGGCCCAGCTAGACCGGGCTCAGCTGAGCTGATCTTTGCAGACTGTATGGGGTGTTCCTCCCAGCCCACAGTGGGGCACAGGCCGGGCCTGCACTGGGGCCTCGAGGTTCCCTTGTGTGGGGGATGGAGCACATTCCCCACGGTACCCCCCACCTCTACCGCCCATACTTCGAGATTGTGACACGCCGACAGTTCCCGAGGGCCGAGCCTGACTCCACAGAACTGCCCTCAGATGGGGGCAGGTCGCCTACCCCCAGCAGCGAGGAGGCCGCAGCCGGGTCAGCCCCATGCCCTGTCCTGGCGGAAATACCCCTGGTTTGTGGGTTCAGCTCCTGGGCCAAGACAAACTCCCACTGAGACTGCACGGCTGCTTCCTGCGACCGTGCAGGGAAGAGTAAATAAAGACAGCCGGGTCACAGCAAGATGCCCAGAGCAGAGCAGAGAGGGGTGGTCGGAGTACACGGGATCCTGGAGTGCGGCCCAGGGGTTGAGGAAGGCAGGCCCTGTCCCCCGGTCCTGGGGTCAGAGGGGTAGTGTCCTCATGGTCACTCAGAGACAGCTAGGGAAGGAGGGCTGAGGTCACTCACAGGGGCCGCAGGAGGGTGGGCAGGGCCAGGCCAGGCAGCCATGGCACCTGGGAGAATGCCCCCCGTGCCGGCCCCAGGGAAGCGGCCTGGACGCCATGGCTGGGTGGCATCGAAGCTCTCCGTAGCTTCTGAGTCAGGGCAGGCGGCCCACCCCGTGCAGACCACCCTGTCTCCATGGGCACCAGCGAGTGTGCCGATGGGCCCCCGGCCCTCATGAGGGGAGGAAACGCTGTGGGGAGGGCTGGGGTGAGCCCGGCAGGGGCGGCCCCAGAGACGAGCGTCTGAGCTGGCTGCTGCACAGGGCCATTTTGCGGACTGGTCCCTCCAGCCACCATGGAGCACTGAGGTCACCTGTAAGCACCCTGGCCCCTTAAACCCTCCCATTTCCCAGCACCCAAAGCATCTCCCTTCCCCTCCTTGCTCAACTGCCCACCCTGGTCTCCCCCCAGTGCTGCAGGGCCCCACCCTTCTGGGCCCCCTCCCCACCAGGCCCCCACATAGGTGGCGCAGACTGCAGTTCGGTTCTAGGGGCCCCGCTCCTCATGGTCTGTAAAAGCAGTGGTCTCAGTCTATGTGGAGGACCCCTCTGACATTCCGTGCACAGCCCGTGTGGCTCCCGCCTCTGCCCCTGGTGTCAGGATCCCGGCCACTGCGGGGGTCGCCACTATGAAGTCAGAAAGAGGGGCTCTGGGTGGTGGGAGGTGCCTCTGTCCCCAGAGTGGACAAGACAGCAGGAGAAGATGCTGTTAGAGCCGCCAGGTGACCCGGTGGGAGAAGGGCACCAGGAGCTGTGCTGGCTCACGTGGCCCACCACGTGGCCCCTGTGGCTTGTGCTGGGGATGCCATGCCGGCTCTGGCTCCCTCCTGGTCAGGGACTGGACTTCCCTCAGGCCTCTCCCTAGAGGCGATGCGAACACAGGGGTCCAGCAGACAGAGGTGCAGGGCCACCCAGACCGCAGACGCCCTCTGGGGCAGGAGCCAGAAGAGGGAAGACTGTCCTTGGTGAGGGCCCATGTCACCCCGCTGGCCTGAGAGGCCCCCATGCTGGCCATGGGATGGTGGGCGAGTTCCCGCCCTCCCTGGCCTCCTTTACACCCTCAGGGCTCTCTGCCAGGGTGTCGAGGCGGGGGTGGGGGTGGGGGGGTGGGACCACGCGGAGACTGCGCAAGGCAGCTGCGCTCCGCTCAGCGTCGCGGCGCCTGCAGCCCAGGCCACGCGGCCCCCTGGCCTTCCGCAGGGTTAGTGGGTCCCCAGAGGTCTTGGCAGCAGACAGGGGTCTGCAGTGGTGTGGGCTGGAGGCCCTCAGCCCTGCGCCAGCTCGCCCTGCTAGGCAGCTCCCTGCAGCCTGTGTGCCTGCCCTGGGACCCCAGCCCTGAGCCTCCCTCCTGCACCCCCAGGGCCTGGCGCACACATCTTCCCCCGAGGGCCGTTGTCTTCGGATGAAGTGAGCTCTTTGTCTGGAAGTGGCTGTGCGGATGTAGCTTGAGGGGCCCTCTGCTGCCTTCCTGGCTCGGCTCAGGGCCTCGGAGACCCCAGGGCTGTCTCACTCCGGGCAGGAAGCCCCAGGCTGTGATGGATGCCGCTTTGGCTCCGAGGAGCTGGCCCAAGCAGCAGGCCCAGTGGCTCCTGGCCCATCAGGAGATGTGTGGCCCGAGGGGGACCAGGTGGGCACAGACGATCAGCCGGTGACCTGGGGGTGCTCTGCACACATGCTGGGGCCTGAGCGCCCCGGGCTTTGGCCCTCTGAGCCCGTGGGCAGGTGGTGGGGTGCAGACCCAGAGGCTCCTCTGCCTCCCTGGGGTCGGAGTGCACGGAGGAGCAGGGTCGAGGTCACCCCCAATTCCAGGCCCGTGCCGTGGGGAAGGCTGGGGTTCCTGCTCAGGGCACAGGCCTGCCGTCTCAGGGCTCAGAGGCTGTGTCCAGCCGGGGCTGTGCCAGTGGTGTGCTGTGCTCTGGCAGTACAGAAAGGGGCAGTCAGGGAGGGCTTCCTGGAGAAAGCCCCAACATAGACCCATGGGAGGAATGGGGTGAGTCTGGGAAGGTGAGGCCTTGGAGGGGTGGTCCCAACTCAGGGAACAGCAGATGGAAGGCACAGGGGAGTGCCAGCACTCAGGGCCGTTGGCCTGGGAGTGGGTGAGGGATGAGGCTGCAGAGGAGAGCCAGGCGAGGATCTCGAGGCTTTGTCCTCAGCACAGGGCCTGGCCCAGTCTGACCTGTGTTCTAAAGAGCCGGTCTTGGTATTCGACCTGCAGGATGCTGTACAGAAGGAGGCATTGCAAGGGCTGGGGAGGAACCTGAGCAGGAGTCCATGAGAGGTGGGGACCCACGAAGGGTCAAGGTTCAGGAGATGTTTCGGGGAAGAGGGGACAAGATTCGGTGCTCGCTGGAGGCGGGAGGGAGGCAGGGCAGGTGACGCCCTGTTTCTGCAGTGTGATCCCCTCTGTGCGTCCCCAGTACGAGCAGTGCCTTCTGGCTGGGTCGTGTGGGCTCCGAGGTGCCGGGGCTGTGGGGGGAGGGCAGCCCGGGAGTCAGGCCATGGGCTGCCCCCACCGTGGGCTGGGCCTGGGCGGGTGGGGGGCCCTCTGGCGTGTGCCCGCCCCGCAGCCTAGCCCAAGGGCAGTAACCTCCACACACTTCAGGGGCCTCTGCCCTGCCTGTGGGTGTCGTAACCACCATCCGGGCCAGACGCTGGGGCCAAGTTGCTGGAGGTTTAATCACTGTCACAACCCTAACCACACACAGGCAGAAACTCCCACTCCCGGCCAAGAGGGCTGTGTGCAAGGCCTTCCCCGAGGGCGTGCAGGCGAGCAAGACTCGAGGCGCCGCGGGGACCGCCTGGGCCCGCGCGTCCGGCCCCCACAAGGGGCCGTGAGGACAGAAGAGGAGCCGAGCTGCCAGCACGGAGCATGATTTATACCTGACTCCCACCCGAGGCCGAGGCCGGGCCGGGCCCGCGGCCCCACTGTGGAAGTTAGCCCGGTTTGGAGTCAGGCTGCTTCCTGGGGCTCTGTTTTGGCAACCGGAAAAGGCCCTGCCCGAGAGAAATGGGGTTGCACTGGGGTTGCGGCGTCAGCCACCACATAGGACACCCTTCCTCAGCCCCTGGGGCCAGGCCGTCTGATGGGAGCCCAGTTTACAGAGCTGCTTGGGGGGTTCTTTTAGGGGAGCCTCTGGGCAGGAGCAGAGCCTAGGAACGAGGGAGCACTCGCTGTGCCAGGCCCCGGGGTGCCCAGGGGAGGCAGCAGCTCCTCGGATGGGGAGACACAAGCAGCAAGTAGGCAGACCCGTCTAGGAGACAAGGTACAAGGAGAAAGGTGCATGGAGAGAAATAGTCATGACAGCGGGGAGAGCGGTAGGGAAGGTCTCTCCAGGGGGAGCCGATTTATACTGAGCCCCTGGGGGGAGGAGTCGCAGGCCCACCACTCTGCAGTCAGCAGAGTGATGCAGAGAGTCTTCGGTGTGCGTCTGGAACAGAGGGGCCTGGTCTGGGGAGGGCGAGGTGGGGTGGTGGGTCTTAGAGGAAACGGGGGGCCGGAGGCTGAGGCAGGCTTGACTTGTGCCCCAGGAACACAGTGGACATGAAGAGTTGAACCCAGGGTCTGGCTGGCCTGACAGTGATGGATGAATAGTGGCTAATGACAGACTTGGGGGGGATACTGACCCGTTCCACTGGTAGATTACAGAGCCTCTGCGGCCAGCTTTCTAGGGCCAGCGTGGTGGCCCTGTTGGACAGAGAAGGCATCTGAGGCTCACAGAGGTCAGGGTTTACCCAGGTCACACAGCAGGTGAGCAGCTGAGCAGGGTTTGGACCCAGATCTCCATTTCAGGATGCTAGACATCAGAGAAAAGCCGTCCACCCTTGAGGCTTGGGCTCTCCCTTCATGCTGTCGTGGTCACAGCCAGACTCTGGACCCCAGGACGCCACCCCTACCTCAGCGCCTCGTGGACCGAGGCAGGCAGGACGGAGCTGGACTCTAAGGAGGCCCTCTGTCTCTTGGGACAGGTCTGGGCGTCCTTCACCCTTGGCCTCCCTGCACCTTGGTCCATGGTCTGGCCACTGCCCTGTGAACTGGCCAGGGTGCAGCCTCACCACTTGCTCAGGGCCTAGATCCTGAGGAGGTTGGATCAGCCCCGTGCCTCCAGCCAGCCCAAGACCCCAACTGTGGGGCCTTTGTCTGGTGGGGAAGGGGCCCCCACGTGGGGGACTGGTGCCCAGCGAGAGTGTCTGGGAGGCAATGGCCCAGAGTGGGCTCTCGTCTCTCTCTACCCCCTGAGCCCATCGTTTGCCCTCTGCCAGTCACAAAGGTTCAGAGCCCTGAGCCCAGACCCCGGTGGCCCAGCCCTCACCAGCACAGGGTCCAGAGAGGCCCCTCGCAGTGCAGAATCCCTCCAGTGCTCCCATCCTGCGGCAGCGATCGTCCAAGCTGGGGGATATGTAGAGCAGGGCATGGCGGGGAGGCCCCTTGAGAGCCAGGTTGCTCCCCACGTGGAGGGGGCCGCAGGGACCAGTGCTGGCCACCCGCTCTGGCCAGAGCACTGCACAGGGATGCAGGCCTCCACCCTGTCCACCTGGCCCTGCGTGTCCTGGAGCTGCAGGCCTCGGCCAGCACGTGGCCTGCCCCAGACTCGGCCCTCATGGGTTGGGGCAGGGAACTTCGCTGGCCTGGTCCTTGTCTGGTGCTTAGGCTGAGCGCCCAGGGCCCTTGGGCGAGGCTGAAGGTGGGGACTCCACGGAGCCCAGTGGGCAGGGTGGGCCTGCCCTGGTGAAGACCAAGACTCATGAGGGCGGCTGTGCCATAGCCATAGGCTGCCCCCCAGGGCCTCCCAGGAGGCCAGACAGGGCCGAGCCCCTGAGCCCCAGAAAGCCTGTGCACCCGAAAACTCAGTGCCTGGGGATGCTATCCACGATGACCTTTGCCCCAGAAACATGGGGCAAAGATGAGTGTGATGAGCAGCCTGGGCTTGGCCGGCTAGGCTGCCATGGAGACGGGAACAGGCGGGGCCGCAGACCCTGCCAGCCAGCCCATAAGGCTGTGCCAGCCGCACCTTCACCCCAGAAACCTTTGCTCCCCACAGCTGCTCTGAGCGTGGTTCAGCCCCATTCTGGGGTGCGCAGGGATGCGTCCCTTCCACAGCCCCAGGCTTCCCCCTGGCCCCACAGCCTGGGGCTCTGAGGCAGCGTTGGGGCCCGAGCCTTGGTCTGGGGCTCACTGAGGCCGCCCCACATCTGCTGTTGGGGACATACGCTCTCTCTTCCTGATGCCCAGGGGCCTTGCTGGGCTCCCTTGGCCCCAGAAGCACACTGGCCGAGCGTGGACACAGCGTGGGCTGGGGAGTAGACCTGGGCTGGGGCCCTGGCCATGGGTGACAAGAGCCTACCCGAGGGCACAATGGAGAGAGAGAGGGGAAGGGTCTCAGGGTCCAGAGCAGTGGCTGGGGAAGTCCTGCATGGAGGGCCGCCCCAGGCCACACCACCCCTGCCCCTCACCTCTCAGGCCCTCCCACCTCAGCCAATGAGAGGGCTTCATGTGTTCCTGAACCTTGCTCTGGGGGACCCCGGCCAGGCTGTCAGTCTCCACAGCTCATTGCAGCCTCCTCCTGAGCCGCAGGTGTCTGGTGGCCGGACATGCACCGCCTGGCCGACCGCATCCACCTGGAGGAGCTGGTCCGCATCGGCGTCCTGAGCGGCTGCGTCGACGCCATGGTCCAGGCCCACCTAGGAGCCGTATTCATGCCTCACGGGCTCGGCCACTTCCTGGGCATTGACGTGCACGACGTGGGAGGCTACCCCGAGGTCAGAGTGGACTAGGCAGCGCAAGTGGCCTGCCCGCGGGCTGCTGCAGGGCCTGGCCCTGCCCAGGGCAGGGAGGGGCTGGGTGTCGTGGGACGGGCAGCACAAGGAGGGACGGAGTGCTGGCAAGGCCCGCTGCCCCTCCTGCCCTTCACCCATTGGTTGGTCCTGGCCCAGGCTGCTGCCATGGTGTCCCCACCCTAAGGACCCTGGTGAAGGCAGGGGTGTTTCCGTGAGCTGCCTCCTCTGGTGGCCGCCTCTCCGGGACCTGGCGCGAGATGGGTGTGCTCTGCACGGTGAGCCCTGGGCTGTGCGCTGCCTGTAGTGCCTGCCCTGAAGGGTGGTAGATGGTCAGTGTGCAATGCGTGGGGTCCCTGCAGGGCAGCGGGAGCCCCAAAGCTGGGTCTTAGTGATGGGGCTGGCACTGCACCTGTCATGTCTTCCTGCCTTGGGTGTTCTTCAGAGGGGGTGATGAGGCTTCACCAGCTGGTGGCTGGCCCTGGTCCCTCCTGGGACTAGCTGAGCCCAGTGCCCCTCACAAGCCCAGCAGCAGACGCCTGCCCCTGGGCCTCCCTGGTGTGGCCAGCACGCCCCCGTGGCCTTGTCACCAGCGCTCTAGGCACCCTGGGCAGGGGAGGAGGCTCGTGTGGGCGCCTCCAGACTAGGCTTTCCCTTCCCCCTCCTGCCGACTGATCCTTGAAAGGACCACCCAGAGGGTGCTCACAGCCTTCGGGAGGCACTGCTGGGCAGGTGGCTGCAGCCTCTCCAGGCCGTGGGTGGGGGTAAGCCGGGCCCTGCCCCGGGCCGGGTGCCCACGGTGCAGGGGGCTGATTATGCAATCGGTGCACGCCCTGGGGCCCTCCAGCCACTTAGCCAAGACTAGGCTTGGCCTGTTGGCTACAGGGTATTTTGAAAGCACTAAGAACGATTTTTGGGGGGAAAAAATTGCTCAAGAGAAGCATTATTATTCAATTATTTTTTCCTCAAGTGTAAACAGTTAAATTTAGAGAAACAAAGTCAGTTTTAATTTCCTAATTTCTCTCCATCACACTGTGCACAGGGAGCCAAGAGCAGGCCCTTCCAGACATTGTTAACTGGGGTCGGTATTCATTAGTGCCAGAGCGCTTTTTTTCCACCAGAGAAAATTGGCAGCAAACTGTTTTCATCTTTTCCAGTAAGCAGCCCTTTGTGCTCACAGAGTCTATTCTTCTGACAGATAAACATTGTGGAAAAAATATGGCTTTTCCTATAAAAGTCATTTGTTTTATTTCAGGCCTAGAGACACATCTGGATCTCCTCTGCTGAGAGCCCAGTAAAAGTTGAGGCCACGTCCAGCTCTCTGCCCAGGCAGAGCCGGCATGGACCCAGCAGGGCTGAAGTCCTGGGCCAGAGGGGCTAGGGGCTCGGCCTCTCCCCTCCATGGGGTCTGCTCTCAGGCCCCATCCTTCTCCAGCCCTGCTCTGCCATTTTGGGGGCCCATGGGGCAGACTGCTGAGAGCTAATGCACTGAAGGGGTCATGGTCAGCGGGCTGGGGCAGGCGTGTCCTCCCATGCCCCCGGGATCCCTCCCATTCTCCCCTCACCCTCTGGTTTGAGTGGGGGTCCTGCAATTTTCTGGAGGGCAGCCTGTCTCTGAACAAGCTTGAGCACACCACCCCTCCCTCTACACGCCCGTGGGGCAGCTTGGCGTGGGAGGGGGAACAGAGAACAACAGGGCCTCCACCAGGGCCCTGGCTTTGACAGCCTTGGAGTGGAGAGAAGGGGATGGGCACTTAGCGGGTAGAAGGTAAGGGACAGGGAGGGGGTGCCCAGGCACAGACTTCAGATGGCCGGAGTGGGAATGTCCGGGAGCAGAAACCTGGACTCCAGCTCTGACAGGCGGCTTCTGGGAGGAGCCAGGCCCCTGCCTCGCCCACAGGCACCTCTCACCTGAGCACAGGGACCGTCCTTCCAGACCAGGCCCTAACGCGTCCCCTGCCCTCCTGCCTAGCTCCTCCAGGCACAAAGTGTTGTGGAGCTGGGTACCACACCAGGCAGGTGTCTGTGCCCACAGTATGACCCAGCAGAGGTAACAGTGCCCTGGTGACCCTCATCACCTCCATCCCAGTCTGGCTCACACCAGGTCAGGGTCCTCTGTGTGCCCCGCTGTCCCCGCCCTGACAGAGTCGCGGTCGCCGCCTTCCCGCCGGTGCCCAGCCGTGGAGGCTGAGCCAGCCTGTTTCTGGTTACCTTACATGAACCGCTAATTGAAGTCTGATGTTCTTGGCCCCTAAACAGTCAGAAATGACAGCTCCATCTCCACAGCTGAGCTTCCAGGGAAGAGGCGCGAGTGGGCAGGGCGAGCCCAGAAAGCTTGCTTGCTGCCCTTCGCTCACAGGCCTTGGCCAGGGGCCACATGGGTGCCTCAGGGGCCTGGGGAAGGCAAGGAAATTTCTGCAAGTGTCCTAGGCACCAGCTGCCCTCACAGCCCAGGCAGCTCGGCTATGTCCATGTGAGTGGACAGGCCTGGGCCGGGTGTGCGCTAGGGGAGGGGAGTGCCTCTGCAGGGAGCAGCTGCCGCTGCCACTCACCCTCCTCAGGGCTGGGAGCCGTTCCCCCCAGGGCTCAGCTGGAGGGCCCAGAGGGTGGGCAAGGCACGGGACACAGCACTTGGCCACACCCCCAGGCCATGCACACGGGGTGCGGGGTGCACGTGCATTTGTGCGCATATGCCCCGGAGCTGGTGCTGGCACGCCCATCCTGATGACAGCACCTGTCCCTCCTCCTGGAAGGCCACATGGAAAACCTGGGACTTGGCCTGGGGGAGCCCGGCCCGGCACTTCTGAGGCCAATTTCCACTTAAGCTGCCTGGAAGAGAAGACGCAGCCCGGGAGGCTCACAGCCTCCTTAAGAGCTTTTTTGGCTTCCCAGGTTTGGCTTCTGCCGTCCACCTGGCAGGAAAGGCCTGGGTGAGGGCAGCCGGACCCCCAGCCAGCCCCGTGGGCCAGCAGGGGCAGCCTGCCCTGGTGGTGCACAGGGGTGTCCACAGGGCTTCTGCAGGCAGCTCTGAGGGTAACAAGCGGCAGGCACACTCAAAATCTGGGGGGCTGGGCAGAGAGTAGAAGGTCTCGTCTAAAGAGCTTGTGGCACAGCACAGCAACGGTGAGTGGGCTGGGGCCCCCCACGGTCACAAAGCCTCCCCTGCAGCTCCAGAGAGGCCCCCCGGGGCTGGAGCCAGCCCTCCCGTGCGAAGGCCCGCGTGGCAGAGGAGGGCTTCGCGGTGTGTTTTTTTGTGCCCATCTGCCTCCCGCTGAGGCAGTGACCCTGGGCTGGAGTTGACACCCTCCTTGGTCCGTGCCAGCCTGGGAGCCGTCAGTGGGGTCCTCCTCGCCTCTCCTCTCCCCACAGGGCGTGGAGCGCATCGACGAGCCGGGCCTGCGGAGCCTGCGCACCGCTCGGCACCTGGAGCCAGGCATGGTGCTCACCGTGGAGCCAGGCATCTACTTCATCGACCACCTCCTGGACGAGGCCCTGGCTGACCCGGCCCGCGCCTGCTTCTTTAACCCTGAGGTCCTGCAGCGCTTCCGTGGTTTCGGTGGGGTGAGTGCCCATGGGCCCCAAGTCCTTGCTTGTAGAACGCCCACCACCCTGCACCCCACTGCTGCCTGTCACTTCTTTGTCGCAGGACAGGAGCCCTAGCGGGAGGAGGGACAATTTTGATTTCCGTATGTGAGAAGGACCTGGCCTGTCTTTTCTCATGGTCTGTCACGAGACAGGACAGGTGCCTGACCCCTCAACAGAAGAGACATGGATTCGTCATAACCCCTGCCCACTCCAGGGGCTCCCATCCACCTGGCAAGGTGCAAGGGACAAGGACAGGGTGGGCAGGTGGCACGAGCAGATGGCCCCATGGGAGGAGCCTTCCTCTCAGCAGTCACCCACAGAGGCCTTGAGGCCAGCCCCTTCTGTCACGGGCTGTATTGACCCCTCATTAGAAGGACTCCTCCCACCCAGGGGAGGGGCTCAGCCTGGAGCTTTCCAGTCTGACCCTCTAATCCAGCACATAAGGCCAGTTCAGAAATAATGAGTGTCTGTCGGCCTGACCCAGGTCCGCATCGAGGAGGACGTCGTGGTGACCAACAGTGGCATGGAGTTGCTGACCTGTGTGCCCCGCACGGTGGAGGAAATCGAAGCATGCATGGCAGGCCATGACAAGGCCTTTACTCCCTTCTCTGGACCAAAGTAGAGCCAGGCGGGAGTGCCCAGTGTGGCCGGCAGCCTGCCTCGCAAGCGTTTTTATTAAGCTTCTGCAAGATCACACCCTTAATCTGTTACGCTGCTTTTAACGTGCTGATTGAAAATAATCCTGTTCTTTAGTAGCAACTAAAATGTGTCTTGCTGTCATTTGTATTCTTCTGCTCAGGAAAGATACAGTTCCAGTGTTTTCTCTCAAAAATCAATATGCAGAATGGAATCTGCAATAAAAGATTTCCTAAAATGGGCCTTTGTGCACGG
This sequence comes from Ceratotherium simum simum, assembly GCF_057802395.1. Taxonomy (NCBI): domain Eukaryota; kingdom Metazoa; phylum Chordata; class Mammalia; order Perissodactyla; family Rhinocerotidae; genus Ceratotherium; species Ceratotherium simum. The sequence goes on from NC_141932.1 coordinate 28,626,477, forward strand.
CTCCCTCTCTGTCCTTTATCCCTTTGCAGATGTGCACTGCACGCTTAGCCCCAGAAATGGACCTGCAGAGGTCCCGGCACTCGGGCACACAGTGGAACCGTCCTACAGCAGCCTCTGCACTGTTAAGAGGCCTTTTTGATACGGTTACTGCCTCCAAGCGAGAGTTCTGAGGGGCAGCATTACGCAGCACTTAAGGCGCATTTAAAAGTGGAGACTTGCAGAGATTCTTTGTCCTTATTTCCTTTTCATGGGGACATGCTAGCAAAGCCTGCATCCATCTGAGATGCTGCCGTCTAAGACAGCACCATGCCAAAAGTGAGCTTTCTCCCTCCTTCCATGTTCGCCAAGACCATTTGTCTCCCCTAAGTATAAGCCCACTGACCAAACTCCACTCTGAGGCGGGAAAGCCCTCCAAGGCCTGCTGGGTCTGGTCCTGGCCAATGGCAGAACACCTGTCCTTACCTTTCCTTGCTCGGTTCTCCCACAGAACTGCCCCCACCCCTGGAGCCAGCTTCTAGAATTCCATTCACCATCCCATGTTTGTCTCTTCACACTGCTCTCATCCAGTAGGTTTCTGAGCAAAGGTGAAGGGCAAATGAGAAGCAAGGACATCAGAGATGACACCATGACGGGGAGGAAAACTTTACAGCCCAAGCTAGAGACATTTTGAGAAGTCACTGAAGAGTTTAGTACAAATTGATTTCTTCCTATATAACACAAAGAATGCTTGCGATGTGGCCACATTATCAGTCTCAGTTCCAAATCACCATTTATCTTATTTGCTTCATAGATTTGTCATGCATTTTTAGGTTTTCTGCTGGTGCACAGATATATTCCCTAAGTCATTCGTGACACTGCATACTGAAACTGCCCATTTCACATAAACATTTTCTCTGATTATCAAGCAAGTAGATAAAAAAGAACATGGAGAAATCTCAATAACTAAAGGCTCTTTGTCCAAGAGGGACACCAGGAACGTAGACATGACTCTGTCTAGTCCAGGTCAGTAAGTCAGAGGGCACTCTCTGAAAGTGCACGTCTCAGGTGGCCGGTAGTAGCTACCTACTCTGCCCCACGTCTGAGAGGATGTAGCCAATGCCTGTCTCCTCCAACTCCTGCAGAAATCTGTACGGCTTCAGAAATACATTAGAGACCCTTCCGGAAAGCTGTATGTGCTAAAAGCCCTTCCAAAACCCTGGAAGGGTCTAGGTATTCATTCAGTAAATAATTGAGCATCTCCTGTGTGCCAGTGTGGTATAGAAATGTGATCCCTGCTCTCAGAGCCTGTAGCCTCCTAGGTAACACTTTGCCTTAAACGAACATGCACGAATACGTCGTCAAACACTGAAAAGCGCCATGAAAGAAAGTAACAGGACTGACCTAGAAAGCCAGGGGGCCGAGACACCAAGGGTGGAAAGTGAAAAGCAAGAGTGAGTTGAGGCATTGCAGACGTAAGGAGCTGTCCTACGGCGGCCCTGCAGCCCAAGCAGTCATGTGAGAGAAAGACTGGAGGGAAATGAAGTTGGCAAGCTCAAATGGAGCCACGTCACCAGGAGACTGGGTCTCACCCTGTGTGCAATGGGTACGAGAGAAGGTTCTGGAGAGCATGCCATGATCCAGGGAGACCAAGTCCAGGCCAGAGAGGATGACAGCTCTGCATAAAGGGGTGGGGAGATGAAGCAGACAAGTTCAAGAGACACATGGAGGAGGTAGAACGGAAAGGTGGTGATGTGAAATGGCATCTGGCTCTAAGAGCTGCCTCAAAGGGAGTGGCAAGACGGGTTATTTGGGCTGCAAAAAAGTGTAACGTGTGACTGCCTAATGACCCTGTTCTCTCCCAAGCCCACTTCTACAACCCGACACAGCTGCAAACTTGCAGGTCTAGAGCTCTGCGAGGAATAGGGGTGCTGCAGTCAAAGAACATTCAGAGTTGGTGTTCTTTGAGTATACATAAAATGCACATGAATTCTTCAGATACTCACAGGCAGTGCGAGCAGGCAGTCTAAAAGTGCTTTTACCAAAGAGCAGCCACCTTCACAAATCATCTCTATATAAAATTCTCCAAGACAAGTTATTGGATTTTAAATTACAACTAATCCCATAAAAATGAAATGGGACATACTACCCATGGAAATAATTACTGTACTACAATTTTCATTCAGATGCAATAAGTAGAAACCTATTTCCCAAGACATGAAAATAACTGAAGGATCATAGAAGAGTATCTAAATGGCATCTTCCCTTGAAACACTCAAATCAGCTTTTTGGACTCAATATTTATGAGTTTGTTTCTACAGACACTCTGGCATCACATAAATGAAGATGACATATACACTAATAATTGTATTGTTGGGGAAAAGGGCTTACTTTGACATTCCTGTCTACCTCAAAGCGTAAGAACTGACTCCCTGCCACTCTAATGGAGCTACGCACTGAGACACTAGCTGGCTGAGCAGGAACACCGGTTATTGCCTCCTCTAACAGACAGGGGACAGAGAAGACAACTGAAGAGGCACTCTATATTCAGAGAAAACCACCTTCCTATCCATTAGGGAAATCGAGACCTGGACAAACGCACCTCTGCTTGTCCCCCACCCCTGCCTTGGGCTGGGAACAGGAAAGACAGCAGGGTGTCCACGTGCTCTTCAGAGATGATTAACTTTGGACTACTTTCTTGGTATCTAACATAAAGAAACCCACAAGGAAATACAGTCATTATTCCAAAGTTCTTTTTATTTCAAATTCATTGAGAGAAATAAAATTATATTTAAAAAAATAGAGTAATCTCACAAACTGAGGAAAGCCAGGAACAAAAAGAACAAGTTAAACACTTTTTTCCTGAGAGGCAGATCTAACAGCTGTAGAATGGACTTTCTCCTTCCTAGCTTTTGTCAAACAGAACATTTTTTTCCTATTTCTAAGGCATCAAAAAGCACTCTGAGTGCTAACTGGGTTGTTCAGGTACAAAGTTTCAAGCGCTCTAATGGGGAAACATCAAAAGCTGCTATGATTTCCTTTCTTTTACTATCAAATATTAAATTATACATACTTCTACTTCCTTATGTAAATTTGAGAATTCCATACTCATGACCTGAATTTCACAAATCTGGTCATATTTTATTAAAATCTTCTTAGTAAGAATGTCCAAGGTATCTGAGCTCACATCCAGTACCTGAAAGGGGCCAGACAGCAGGAAGCGCAGCCCTGACGGCACACCCGCAGCCCAGAGCGCTCAGAAAGCACCCATGCCGGCAGTGCAGCCAGAAACTGACACTAACGCCTAATTCCTGACCCACTGGACCTGCCAGCAAAGGCAGAGCAAATCCTAAGGGTTCATACGTAACCTACAGAACAAAAGTTACAAGTCACTGGACGATCCCCAAAGCTCTAAACTTACCCATTCCCCATACTTGATTTCCCTCAGTTTTATACTGATAAATCTATCAAACTAAAAACTTGCATTCCCAAAAACACGTAAGATAGTCAAGATAATGGTGAACATTTCTGTTCTATGTATAATGACTGCCTGTGCTCAAGTTCTGATTTGCATAGGTAATAGGAAAGCTCGAATCAATTTTTCCAAGAGTTCCAATCTTGTGTTCTGATTTGAAATATTGAATACACCTAATTTCCCTAAAGCTCCTTTTCCAAGACAGTTAAGTCAATTCATATATCTGGTAATCATAAATTCCATGGGGACATCAATTTCTGAAAGACATTTTTCAGTAAATAAGAGATTAAAATGTAACACCTATTGCAGGTGCTTAAGGATTCAAGTGACCTACTGCATCTCCAATCAGGTTAATTATATAACATCAACTAGCTATTAAAGATTCAGGAGGATTCTGTGGGTATCTCTTAGTTATTCAAAACATCTATCAACCTCTACGAGTAGATGGATACTCCAACCAAAGTAAACTGGTGTTGGACCCTAATAGAAACCCCTCTCGTGTCTCCTTTCTCTACAGGGAGTTAACCCTTCCGGGACAGCGGCTCTCATGGAACAACACTGTGCTCCTGTCACATGCAGAAGGGGCTCAAGGCCTTACTAATGGCTTTACCGAGTTGGAGGGTGCTGTGACATCCTCTCCTGCCAAGAGCACAGACAGCACTCTTCCAGCAACCCAAGGGTGCAACCTGAGTTACGTCCTGTCCCAGGTCCTAGGATGAAATAGCAATGTGGCCAAAAGTGACCATGTTCAAATGAGATACCTGGTAACACAAATGTTTTAATCAGATGTGACTCAGTCTCGTCACCAGCCCAGGAACAACAACAACAAAAAAAAAAACCCACACACAAAAGCCAACAAATTTGAGCTAGAACTGTGCTAAAAAAAGTCAACAAGGACAATCAAAACTACCAACATGGATATAAGCCAGACTTTAGAATTCCCAACTTTTGTGATTGCCATTTTTCAGTCTCAACAAAAATGTCAATGTCCTGAGTTTTATCAGTATTTTCTTTCTAAAATAATTTATGGGACATAAAAGCATAGAAATGAATAAACAGAAGCAGTGGTACAAAAAGTCTGGAAGAACAGCCCACTACCTAGAAAATGTCACAAAAACAATATAAAAAGATGTATTAAAGCGAAATAAATTAAAGGTTAAACCTTACACTTTCAAGTTTTCTTAGACTATTATTTTGGGAGATGGCATGGAGTTGATGATGCATTTTTTAATAATCAGTTGGTTAAGATCAAATACTAAATGATGCTTCAGAAGAAATTTTTGCCTTTAAAAATCATGGCCCCGCTGCAAATCTCTGAACACAGGAGAAACTACCTGCTGAATTAATATTCCAGATCCTCATCAGCAGCTTGTGTGATCAAACTGTTAAGACATTTGTTTACTAACTTGGCTGTCAAAATGGTATTCAAAAAAAGGCTTACTTTACTAGCATCTACAGAAACTAAAATTTTGATACTCAAGTTTCTCTAATCCAGAGTTTTTGGGGGATTTTTTTTTTTTTTTTAGAAAACAAAATAATGCCAATCCAACATCCCAAAGGTATCTCAAAAGCATAATTCTAATATGCTTTACTTTTAGTTTTTAAAAACCTATTTGCTTCCTAAATTTATTTATATTCTTTAAGCCAACTGGCTGCATACGGCCTTGAAAATGCAATGAGGTTTCTTTACATAACCTGACATCGCCATTCAAAACCCTGTAGTTGTTGGGGAAAACAGTACTAATTATGCTAAAACAAGGTTCATGCTATGCATAAAATCACTCCAAATTACAAAGTGATTGGTTTCTATAGCCCTAAGGATTTTTAATACATAATTTAGAACAAAATCACATAGATGGCATTCAACTTTTCTTAATCCAATTAACCATATCCATTAAAACCAAGAACCTTCTGCATGACCTGCCAGTTCCCCCATTCCTTTTGTCAACCTAAAAAAGAAGCATTTCTTGGGAAGTCAGGATTTATTAAGAACATCAAGGTCCAGGGCATTTTTTTTTTTTTACCACATACCTTAAAAATTTGTTTTTTAATCCCCACAAAAATCCGTATCATTTAAAACCAGATATGCAAATTACATGGCTAACATTTTTAGCTAATCAACTCTTCAGTGCTGATCCCAGAAAACAACCCTCAGTGGATCTTTAAATAATGGAACAAGTCAACGTTCAGTCATGGATATGAGTGGTGTAGACAGTCACACCTTTGACGTTCAAGCCACAAGTTGTTCAGAAGGGGTGGGTCTACTGTCCTGCACTATCAGAATTTGTCGTCGTATTTTCAGTGCTACTGGGTTGCACATTATCTGCAAGGTTGTGTGCATGCTCGAGAAACAAATCTTTCAGTACACTTAATTCCTTAGTCAGCAATTTAATTTTTGCTTCCAACCGTTCATTCTCTTCTTTGAGCTGATTCACTCTCTGCAGTGTATCCTGTGCTTTCTGCTTGCTTTTCAACCGGCTCTTTTTCACAGCCATGTTGTTCCTCTCTCTGCGTTGACGGTACTCGTCACTGTTTCGATCCATGGGCGAACTCTTTTTGCTTTGCTTGCTTGGAGGCGCAGCTTTGCCTCCTCCCCCAGGGCCAGCAGGCACCAGCTGAGGAACCTGCTGTAGGCCGCTGGCATGAGCCTGAGTATGAATAACACTTATCCCGTTCACTCCTGGAGTACTGCTCTGCTGCGCTATCTTGCTCATTTGGGCACTCTCCCTTGCCAACAACAGGTAGAAATGAGGGCAAGATGTCAATGGTTTCCACGCTAAACTGCCAAGAAATCTTCACATGTACCTAGTTAAAAAATAAATTGCATTAAAATATTTGAAATGACAAGATCAAATGAGATTAAACTTGCATGTACCTAATAGCAGGCCAACATTAACTGATTATGCTGAGAAAAGACTACAGCAACTGGCAACCGTTCCAATGTTTCAGAAGTCAAAAGCATTTAATTTAGAAAGTTAAGTTAGCACAGCAGCACCATAAGGCCAAATTCAGCCCACCTGAATCCCTGAGGGTACCACCCATCTGTGACTGTTATCAAAAATGGGAGGAAAAATAAAAGAATAGCACTAATTAGGTAGCATATATGAATAGCACTTGGCAATCTGCCAGAGAGAAATTTTGAGATGTTTGGGTTAAACATGGAAAAGCTGAGTTCAATTATGATAGAAGAGACACCTGCAATGAAAAGGAGAAAAAAGTTTCAATTGTTGGTTCAAGTCAAGACTAGAATGCTGGACCAGAGTCCCCAGCCTCCCACACTCCTCAGGAATACTGCACTATGATCTCTGCATGTTCCTTATTCCAATATGCAGAGTGAGTCATCAAGGACTTGACTTTTCTCCCAGAGCATATCTTTATGGGATATTTTGAAAAAAATGTTTTTCTGCTGTTCTTATTTTTTTAATGACCTCAAATGATAGTACTGTACAGAGATTTCCTAAGTCAGTTTCTTAGATCATATTATTAGGAGCTCTGAGACACCCAATTTGCTTCCCTGTCCCACAACGCTTCTAATCATGTTTTTTTCTTCTTGACATGATTAATAAACACATCTAAACACAGTCAACCTGAAACCACACGGAAAGAAACAAAAGCCCTAATGATGCATCCAAGGAAGCCCAAGTACTCGAACTCAGGCTAGACAAAGAGCCTGAGCAGCTGCAGTGCCCGCACCCCCTCACACTGCTGAGGGAGCTCAGAGCAGATGCCAATTCTGAAGTATTACTGTAGTGCTGCTTGTAGAAATGAGGTCACATTTTCAGAAACTAGTCATATTCAGATTACTTTGAATCCAACTAGGTCGCTACAATTGCCTCAAGATGTGTCAAAAGCATATCTATCCTATAATCACGAGGCCACTTCAGGACATACTGACTACAATGAGTGAACCATGTCTACCAAGAAGTCATAGCACTCTTGGAAATTTAGAAAGCAGTGTTATGAACCATAAAACTATTCTGTTCTCTTTTCACAAAACTGCTAAAACTACATCAGTGGAAAAAACCTGGAGCTGAAATGCCTCAAATGAGTATATCTCACATTTCTTAAGAAAAGCTCAGTTAGTAAACACTAGTAGCTTCACCCAAACCTTTAGCCAGGCATTTCTGTATAAACACTGTTTATTGGTCTGCTTTTATAAAATGCTTTTAAAAAGTGCATATATCATTACTTTCAATTGGTTTTAAAGCCATGCAGGCAGCCCTGAGCTCTAGTGGGTCATCTGTTCTCACTCCAGTACTCAGGCAAGACAGAAAGCTTCCTTCCAAACCGTGATGGAGATCCACTCCAAGTCTATCTATCTTCAGTAATGGACATTTCACAATTTCTCTTGATAATTTATTCTGTTGCCTATTTTTTCTTCCAGTTAAAAAGTGGCAGTTCAGTATTAATTTGAACCACCCTTACTACTAATAATGTTGGTGGCCATCTACATTATTGCTTATCTATTTGGTGTAAAGTGAAGATGAGTGTTTTACCCAATTTTTAAGAACTTGTTTAATTTAATACCTCTCCTGGGATCGTCTCAACAATCATGATCATATTCATCTTATTTATCTTCTTTATTTTTCATATACCAATTACGTTTTTAGTCTTTAAAGCTAATCTCTACAGTCAACTCAGAGATAACAAAGATCCAGAGAAGCACAGAACAGGAACCAGGTCAATCCTTGTCTTGGCTCTGGCTTGCCCTTTCACTCTGGACACATCCCTTCCCTTCTGTGGGCCTCCATCTCCTCATCTGCAAATGAGGGCTGCTGACTGGTAAGAGGCCTTCTGACTCGGACAATACACCATGAACTTCAGTCACTAAAATCTCATATGACAGGCCCCAAATTCAGTGATATGCATGCCTGTTTTTGTACCCAAAGACACAGGAATACGGAAGGGCTCTTTTACCTCAGTCTGACTCATCTTGCCAAGGTACTAGGCTGAATACAGTAGGCGAGGTTTCGAAAATGAGCCCTCTGGCTTGAAAAATAAAGAGTACTCATCAAACTGGTAAAAATATAAGGGGACTTGCAGATAATACAAAATACTCTTGGAGATAATAAACTTACAGATAATAAAAATGTTAAAAAAAAAAAAAAAAAAAGTTCTTCAACCAAAGACAAGCCAAGAAAGTAGCTCTTAAAGTGAAGAGATAGCCATAAAGGAACATGAACCAAGTACAGGGGGTCAAGGAGCTAAGTCGTCTAAAAGACTTAACTCCACATAGATTATCAATTTGGTTTTTACATTGAGCAAATAGTTGCCTCCAAAAGTTACACATTGTACAGTTTACACTGTCATTTGTGCTTCTGTTCCTTCCACAAACATTTAGTGAGCACCTCCAGTGAGCAAAAAAATAAGTTTATTTCAAATCTGTGTATTCAACCCTAAATGAAAGTCTGGCTACTATGGGGACAAATACTATTCCAAAGTTCAGTCCACAGGAAGCAGGGTGGCACCCAGTTTCCTTGCAGGTGAATCATTCAAGCAGGAAGCAGTAGAAAAACTGAAGAGCAGTAGTTCTCAAAGTGTGGTCCCTGGACCAGCAGCAGCATCATTTGGGAACTTGTTTGAAGTGCAAATTCTCAGGCTGGCCAAGACCTAGGAATGAGGAGCTCTAGGAACAGGGCTAAGCAATCTTGTTTTAATGGGACCTCCAAGTGATTCTGATGACACTGAAGTTTGGGCACCACTGCTACACATTAACAATGGATCTTAAGAAAGGCCTGAGTGGGTAACATTTTTTTTAATTCAAATTTCTTAATCTGAGTAATGTTCATGCAAATCAAGAACACACTGAAAACTCAGAATGTTAGAATGAGTAAAACAAAATCAAATTTTTCTCAAATTTCATTTGAGAAAATAAACCTGTCAAGAATTTTCCTAACCCTCTTTATTTTTTTCACATATGTACAGATATTCTTCCCCCAGCCCCCCAAAATAAATTTTTCACTCTAATTTCCTCAGTGAAGATCTACATTCCAAAATATTCATAGATGTTTCTCCCTTGCTCCAAATCTGTTCAATCATTAGTATCTGACAATTCTACCTACCTTCCCGCCCCCCAGAAAAACATCCACCATCCCTCTCCATCCCATTGCCACAGAATTACCTCAGGCTGACATCATCTCTCAGGGGCGCTAATCTCCTCTGGTTTAGCAGTGTTCCCTCCAACCACTGTCTCCAGAGCAATCTAGCACTCAAACCTGAGTGTGTCACACCCTCTTGCTGAAAAGTCTTCTGTGGCTCAGGCATAGAGGATCAAATCCAAGGTGTTAACCTCTCTCTAGCCTCTGCTCCCTTATACTTCACACCTCAATGATACTAAACCATTATCAGTCCCCTAAATGGTCTGTGCTTTCTGTTTTCTTTGTGCTTCTGTCCAATTTTCTTCTGTCCCCAGTTTCTTTGTCAATGCCAGCTCTACAGTGTATCTCCCTGTAGACTAAGCTGGAGGCAGGACTCTCGTCTTCGCCACATGCCCAGCATCTAGTGCAGAGCTAGGTGTATATAGTGGTGCTCAACAAAGATTTGCTGAATACAGGCTCAAAAGCCTAAGAGAAAACATTTATTTTTATAAATGTCATATAAAAATGAGACTCTCTAGCATTGAAATCTCTTAAAACAACAGCAATTAAATCAAAAGAGTGTTACTAAGATATTATGGTCTTGCTACCTAAAGTTTTTGGTCTTTCTTAAAAGTGTACAGAAAAATAAAAATAAGTTCCATTTGCTATTAAGTCCCTAGTCTGTACAGTGAACATCATTCTTGTCTGGTCTTTGCTTCATTTCAGTTTAGAACCTTTATTTTCTACTTAGCCCAGTTATGTTCTCCAATTAATAACCTCAAGTTCTTAGGCATGTATGCCAGGATCTGACAACTCTGTACTACAAGTGAAGTCAAGGTAAGCAAAGTCAACAGACACCCAAACGAGGAGGATTTCTATTTAGTTGCCACTGCTTGCTTCATGACCCAAAACAGGGGTCCATGAAGGAGGGTACATCCCTTCAGGGAATACATTAAGTGGTCCACTGGAGTATGAGAAAAAAATGTACATTCAGCTTTTTTTAATGTCATCTTTCTACTTTTGGTGTGATTTATAACATACAAAAAAAATAATACACACACATTGTTTATAAATATACGTTAGGAGGTCATGGTCAATTTTTATTTTTATTTTTATTTTTTTTTACTGACACGGCTGGAAAGCCAAAAAGGTAGAAGATCAATGTACCTACCAGTACGAGAACCCACAGAAGCACCTCCTCCCAAAAATACACAATAAACCTGGAATTGTGACTTCCTGCATTTACCATTACTGTGATCAGGTGAGGCAAGCTTAGGCCATAAGACCATATTCAGCCCCATGAGGTCCTATTTGTCTTTACCAGGGACTCATCACTTGCTGTTTAAATCTCTTGGGATGAAACCACCTGTCCATGATCAGACAACCTTGCTAACAGTCATGATGTACTCTTGAGAATTTAAAGCATAATCTGAAAAATGAAGTTTTGTTTCCACCTATGTTTTTAGGGATATTAAAAAGGACTGAATCAGCTAAGTGCAGCCACCAGAAGCAGGAATCAAGAAACTGAAAAATTCTTCAGCTCACTAGCATCCTATAACTATTTAACCTTGTTTACCGTAAGTTTTTCCAGAAACAGAGAATCAACTTTCAGAAGAGCTTATCCCAAATACTACTCGAACGGTAATAGCTGACCAGATTTTAACTTTTAAGTATCAAGAACTTTTAGATGCAGAATTTCTTAGTAAAGCAAGCCCTTATAGTATTTTATTGCCAAAATTTCTCTCGGAGTTACATATCCTATCTGAACTAAAAGACAATCTCTTCAAATAACGATGTGACAGAGCGTAGGACCGACTGAGTGTGGGCTCCGAGGAAGAACTACCAATTTTTGTGCAACCCACCAATGTTAAAATCTTTCTCGAAGTGACACATTTTAAGATGCCAGATTCCAGCAGAAACCTCAGGAGGCAAACCACATACTTAAACCTTCCGTAGAATAGAAACATACAAGCTTACCTGTAGGGACATTCTATCCTTCCCCCCAAACACGCATGTCCATCCTCTCCATCTAGACACCTCTGCGAGCTATTCTCCCGTGTTTCCCTCCAACCGTGCTAACGAGGCGCTGCATCTCTCGCCCTCCTGTTTCCTATTCACCCGTGGGTGCTGCACGTTCATCTATCCTAAGTTCAACAGTGAATTGCAGGATATTCAAATTACAGCCCCAGAAGAAAGCATATTATTATTTCTGTAAAGTCTTGTATTTAAAAAGCAACTTCTTCCCCTCACTACTTGCTCCTTCTAGTACCTTCTGAACACAATTCCCGACCAGCCCGCATCGAGCGGCTTCGTGGGGGCAGGATCTATCCTACGTGCCACTAAAGTGGGATACGGTCCCCCTTCTGCTATTCTGGGAACACCCTTTATCCCCAGAGGCCAATACGAGCCCCGTCACAGCCGCACGGCACGCAGGGCCGACTTCCGGAGGGGCACACCTCGGCTCCCTCCCGTCCGGGCCGGCAGCGAGGGGCGCCCGGGGAGCGCGGGGGTCGGCGGGCGGCGCGGCGGCGCTGGGCCGCGGCCAGGAATGAGCTCAGCGGCCCCGCCGGGTGTTGCCGGCAGGTTGCATCAGACGCCGCGCGGGGCCGGCCCCCTCGGGCCGGGCCGGGTCTCCTCGGGCCAGGCCCAAGCGCACGCAAGCGGCCGGCTCCGCCGCGGCCTCCTCCTCCCCGTCAGCTCTCCCGCCCGGCCGCCCGCCCGCCCTCGACCTCCTTACCTGCGCCTCCAGCCCGCCCGCCCCCAGGCGGCCTCCACTCCGAGCGGCCCCGCGCGCCGCGGCCCAACCCGAGCCAGGCGTAGTACCCTGCGAGTCACCGAGGACAAGCGACGGTTACGAAACCGGCAGCCTCCGCCCGTTCCGCCGCCGCCGCCACCGGCTTCCCCTCCTCGCCGGGGCCGCGCGCGCTGCCGCCGCCGCGTCAAAGACCAATGGGAGCGCCGGCCTGCAGGCGACGCGCCCGCCCCTCGCGACAGGCAGCGCCGCCAGCCAATCGCGGGCGGTCTGGCTGCGGGAGGCGGGCACGTGGCGGAGGCGTCGACCACGGCGCAGCGGGGTGGGCGGATGTGGCGGGAGGTGAAGGTCTGCCTGGGCGCCGCCCGGGGTTCCTGCGCCGTTGGAGCGGGGCTGCGGCCCGGAGCTGTGGAGACCCGCGGCGAGAAAGGGTCTGTCAACGTTGGAGGCAACACCTGTCTTTGGAAAGCACCGTTTCCTGAGGTGGTGTTTTGAATCAGCGGTTCCTGTTTTGGTTTCCCCACGGCCTCGGGGAGCCCCCTCGGCGTCCTCACGGGGACAGTTTCCCGGGACGTGGGGCACCCAACGGGCCCGCGCCCTCGGAGGGAGCCTGCAGAGAAGGCCTGGACCTCACAGCCGTGAAGGCAACTGCAAACTTGTTAAAAAACGAACGAAGCAAAATCTTCCCAACGTAGTATTGATGTCACGTTGGCGGACACTGCGGACTGTGGTTCGCTGAAACGGGGAAACGAATGGAATTTCCATGATCGATTCCCCTGTGCTGTCTTCCAGATTGAGATGTGATCTCCAAAAATGAATGGCAATCCCGCTTTATTTATCCAAGATAATTCACAGGCGGATCTGAAAGCGCTTTAAAACCAGGAAGCAGTGTGCTGGGTAGAGGACAGAGCCGGCGATAGGTTTGATTGCTTCCTCTTGAGCAACTCCTGTTGTCCAAAAAATAGAGTCTTTGAAAGAGGAAACGTTTCTTCATCGCCCAGGCCATGGCACCAGCTCTGTGCATAGGACTGTTTCGAGGAATCATAAAGAGATGATAAAACATTTGCAAAAAATAAAGTAAAAATAAAAAGGGCTGCAACTAAAAGTGAACCACGATGACCATAGAAGCACACTTGCTGGAGTGACACAATATCATCAAAAGCAGCATGTTTCTTTCACTTTGGCCCTCAGTGTTCTTAGCTGAAATTTCTTTGATCAAGATTTTACACTATTAAAGTTGGATTATATTTTGTTGCTCACAAAATTATAATTTTACCCTCACTATTTTCTAATCTCTTAAAAATTGTATGGGAAAAAATCATATTGGTATATTCATTTATCCTCTAGTTTGCTAGCCACTCTGCCAAGCTGCTCTAGCATTTTCTGTGTCTATCTGGACAGGCCGCCTTCCACACTCAGCAAGTCTAGCCAATGCCAAGGAGACTAGAGCGTTTATTTCCTCTTCAGCTGGTAGCTGGTAATTCTTTCTTCTCAGTTTACAAATATTTATTTGGTGCCAACTATGTGCTAGCTGTGGGCCAAGTGCCGGGGATTCAGCAATGAACACAACAAACACAGTCCCTGCCCACATGGAGCTTACACTTAGAGCCAAGGGAAGCAGACATTCAGTAATTACACAATTTTCTATAACCATTTTCATAGATACTACAAGAAAGAAGTACACAGTGCTGTGAGAGATTATAAGACGGGATCAAAACCTGGTCTATGGGTCAGGGAAGGCCTAAAAGATGAGTGGAGTTTGGCTCCGTGGCACAGACGAAGTGGATGTGCCAGTCAGAGGGAATGTCTTATCTAAAGGTCTTGTGATGGGAGAAATGTAAGGCCAGAGTGACTGAACCACGGTGTCCCCGTTAGACTGTGAGATAGGCAGGGCCTAGAAGCATTCTGATTTTTACCATAAGAGAGATGGGAAGCCATCTCTTAACTTGCTCTCCCCATAAAGAAATGAGGAGAGTCTGGTGGAGGCTATCTCCAGGTTGAGGAGATCCACCATATTGCTTTCTTGTAAGTCACAGGGACCCAAGCCATCATAATAAAAGAAAAATTTCCTGCAGAGATCTCTGCCTCACTGATACCCAATACATATTCTACAAATCCAAAGAATTTGTAAACAAGTAGTACATTAAAATCCCCTCCAAATGACTTGAGAAGTAGGATGTCCTATTAATTGAACATGCTAGTGACCTGACAGCTACTATGATTAACTACCTTAGTTACCTAAGAGGTATGGACTCTAGTGTCAGGCTATTCTGTCCACAGCTTCACCTCTTACTGGTTGTGTGACCTCAAACAAATTACTTGACCTCTGAGTCAACTGTGAATGGGGATAACAACAGTATCTACCTAATAGGATTGCTGTGAGGATTAAAGGAGTTAATATGTTAGGCTCCTAGAACAATGCCTGCCTGGTCCATGGTAGGAGCAAAGTGTTAGCTATTAATACCATGATGCTCATATGTGAATTATAAACAAATTATATCCATAGAATTGTAGTAGACTAAAATGAACTTCAAAACAGGGTGCTTAACATTGCTTTGATGATTCAGGCACTGAAATATACACAATATTGAGGGTGTTGATGCTGACCCTTTGGTGTATCCCAAAAGATGTTTTTTAGAATAGTTCTTTTAGTTGCCACATCTTATCATTTCATTTGTTTCTATAAAGTAGAATGGAGGAAAAATTTAATAATTTGAAATCTCTTGTTTGAAAGCCAGATCAATAGACAGTTACTATGCAAACAAGTATTTGTCTTAAATGTGTCTTAAGTACTTAATGATAATACTTAGGTATCTAGCATAAATGTGTATTTGGAAAGTTTCTGAAAAATTAGTATACCAAATTAACCACCTTTGACAGGAGATCTGGACCATGTCTATAATATTTTGAGAATTGAGATGATGTCTGTCACAGGTTTGAATCTCAGTAGATATTGATTCTGTTATATTAGCAATAATGTGACAGTGATTGTCAATCATTCTGCATTGCTTAGGGTTCTTTTGATTGGAAGTAACTGAAAACCATCCCTGACTAGCCTTAGCGTAAAGAAGGACATGGTCAAAGGTCATAGGACACTCTTCATGAAGTACCAGGCCACATCAGAACCAAGACCTGAAATGCTCAAATGTCTTCATGTCTGTCTCTGTCTCTCTGTCTCTGTGTGTGTATGTGTGTGTGCACATGCCTATTGGTTTCATTATTCTTTCTGCTTGCTTCTTTCTTCACATGGCCAATGACATCCTCAATGTTCACAGCTTTGGTCACTAGAGAAAGGCCAACTAAATCCCTTCTTAAGTTCTTGTTACAAAAATCCTTAGGCAAGGACTCTGGGATTGGCCCAGCTGAGCAGTGTGCTCATACCCGGAATGATCAAATAACCGGGAACGAATCACGATGTACTAACATGGCAGCTACGGAGGGGATGGCAGAGGCACTTCCCAGAGGAAAAGAGAGTGCTGAGCAGACGAATCCATTAATATCCATTTCAAATGTCAGATCACACTGGTCACTCTAATGGATCCTTAGTCACCCTGGCTGACTGATTTGTTCTTTCCCACGTGATATGATCCCTATCTTTGAGGGGAAAATTTAAACCTCCAATTTTACCTTTAGAAGCACTATTTGGAATCATAACAGCTAAGATGCTAAATAGTTGTCTTAGGACATTTCCAAATTTCAAAAGCAGGTCCTATGCATGAAGAGAAAAATCTGACATAGCTTAAACTTGAACAGTTAGCAAATACTGTGAATGTCTATCATAAAGCATTTTTCCATGTGTCAGATTTTGTTAGCCTGTGAGTTAAGACATGTCATCTGTGCACTTAAGAATCGTACTTGTCATCTGTGTGCACAAGGATAGATGTGTACCATGTGATTATATGAAGATAGTGCAGATCATCCACACACATGAGGAGAGCTACATGCATCTGTGCACATGAGGCTAGGTGCCTGTCTCCTGGGCATATAATGATAGGTATTTGTCATCTGTGCACATAAGAGAGGGGGTGACATCTGTGCACATCAAGAGAGGTAATCTGGATCTTTTGTGGGCCCAAGAGGGTCTTATTATCACATATCTTCACTCCACAGAATAAGCACTAATTACCTGTTACATAGTTATTGTAATGCAAATTATTCCAGTGCCTATGAAGTACCAAACCAAAGATAAATGAGGTGGGGTTTTTTTGGTTTGTATATTTGTGATATATGTGACACCAGTCTCCATCATGGCAGTATGATGGGCTTTGGAGACAGAACAGGGTGATGTTGGCTAGCATTTAACCTAGCCAACCTAGGTTTAACCTGTTCCTCATCTGTAGAGAGGGTTGACAGTAAATACCTCATAGAGTTGTTACGAGGATTAAGTAAGTTGACAGGAAAAGAAGATCGCATAGTGCCTAGCACGTAGGAGGCACAAAATAGTTTGTCCATCCAAAGAGAATTTGTTACCCAGGACCCCGTTCTTAGTTTCTAATACCATTCTTTAATAAAAGGAACTGAGCTCCTTGGAGAAATGGCTGATTCTAGGATTGAGGCAGGAAATATACAAGATAAGCCTGGAGCATCTTGCAGTACCAGAAAGTAAGGAAGTACTCAAAAAGCAAAACAATGGTGGTATGTGCCTTAGGTCAGGCTGCTATAACAAAGTATCATAGACTAGGTGGCTTAAACAACAGAAAATGGCATTCATCCTCTTTGATCTTCCTCCCAAGAACTCAAAACCCCAATCAAATGAGACAAACACCAGACAAATTCCAATAGAAGGCTGACAAGTCCAAGATCAAGAAGCGAGCAAGGTAGATTTTATTCTGAGGCCTCTTCTCTTGGTTTGTAGGCAGCCGCCATCTCCCTGTGTGCTCATGTGACCTGTTAGTGCGCATGCTGGGAGAGAGAGAGAGCAAGCTGTCTGGTGTCTCGTCTTATAAGGGCACTAATCCCATCAAAAGAGGGCCTTCAGGAACTCATCTAACCCTAATTCCCTCCCAAAGGCCCCATTTCTAAATACCATCATACTTGGGATTAGTGATTCCTTCAACATAGGAATGTAGGGGGGACACAAACATTCAGTCCATTATAGGATGTCAGAGTCACAGGACCCAAATGAAAGAGCCCCCAGTGCCCAAAGAGCCCCCACGCCAATTTGAGGGGCAAAATAAATAATGTAGTATTGCATCATAATCCAAAGTATAAAATAAATATCCCTGAGTCCATGTTGATATAAATAAATGATTGAGTAAATAAATAAATGTTGGAGAAGAGACAAATCTCCCATGTAGAAGAATTCCAAATAATCTATGTAGATACTCCACCCTCAGATGGAGGAGCGTAACTCTCCACTCCTTAAGTGTAGGCTGCACATGGTGACTTCCTTCTGAAGAGCAGAGCATGAAAGGGAAAAATAAAGAGGAACTGTACAGTGGAGAAACCTGATAAATGCTACTTACTACAGCCAGGTGATCAAGGTCAATTTCAATAGTCATAAACCATGTTGATATAATAAGATGAAAATGTCACTTGACCTCTTTTATCTTCCTTCCAAGAACTCAAAACCCCAGTCAAATGAGACAAACACCAGACAAATTCCAATAGCAGGGCATTCTACAAAATACCTGACCAGTATTCCTCAAAACTGTCAAGGTCATCAAAAACAAAGAAAGTCAGAGGAAATGTGACGGTCTGGAGAATCCTAAGGGATGTGATGACTACATGTAATGTGGTATCCTGGATGGGATCCTGGAAGAGAGAAAGGACATTGGGTAGAAACTAAAAAAAAAATCAAATAAAGTATAGACTTTATTTAATTTATTTGATAATGTATAAATATTGGCTCATTAATTGTAACAAATATACTAATGTAAGATAATAATAGGGGAAACTGGGTGCAGGGTAAATGGGAAATCTCAGCACTATCTTCTCAATATTTTGCAAATCTAAAATTGTTCTAAAAATGAAGTCTATTTAGGAAAAAAAGCATTTGAGGTGCATTGCAGTGTTAACATTCACTTAAAACAGGACACTTTAAAGCATTAACAAATCAGAGTAAGCCCAGACTTTAGCCAACTCAGTAAAGAAGTTGAGCCCAGCAGAAGAACCTTGAGCCCCACTTCTTACCTTGACCACTGGTGGTAAATGTGCTTCCGCCAGGCGAACCCAAGACGTCCAGAGAAACGGAGCCAGAGAGGGGAGCAGAACTACAGGAGCTCCCCCAGGAGGAGAGAAGAGTGGGGAAGAGGGAAGCAGAGGCGGAGGGAGACCACTTTGGGGCTGCAGGATGATCCAGAAGCCCGGAGAGCCATCTTTGGGCTGTGGAGGAAGCCCCATCCTCATGTTAAGGTCTAGATGCCAGGTCAATCGCTGGAAGCCACAAGGCTGAGGTGAGAAGGAGATGGGAAGCTCCCCAGACAGAGGGATGTGGTTGTCCCACTTACTCATTCTTGCATTCTTTTTCCTCTGTCTCAATCAACTGATGTTTATTGAGTCTCTACTCTGCACCAGGCACTGTCCCAAGTTCTGGCAGTCCTAGGGAGCAAGGCACTGGGGCTGGAGAGGCAGGGGGCTGGGTCCCAACAGATGAGAACAGGCCGAGGAAACACAGCCAGGCTGGGTGGGCCTGTGGGCCACAATTCCTTGGCTTGGAGTCAGGAATCTGTGTCCATTTCTAGGCCTTTGTCATTGTTTCTTCTGTTCTCATTTTATTTTTCTTTCAGATTCCTATAGTAATAAGCAGTTCTTGTGTGAGCCTAAACTGGAATTCAGATTTCTTGGGCTTGATGGGTGGAGCCACCAGCATCCATGCACATAAATGTTGGGTTTGGGGCTGGAAGAGAAAGGTGGAGTTTGTTGTTTTCTTTTTCTTTGCACAAGTTTCTGAGGAAAAAGCTGGGATTTGGAGAGACAAGCGCTGTTCTATGTGACTTCTGACGACAGTGACATTTCCCAGTGGGAAATGGAATGAATGCAGCACTGCTCTGATGCCTCAGGGATTTGTGTTTTTGTAAACATCAAAAATCAGATCCCTTGGCATATGGGCATCAACTCTGTGAAGAAGAAGCTGAAGTAGAGGCTGTGCTGAGGGACCTGTCCTCAAGAGGCTTTGATGGGGGGATGTTAGTGATGCGGTACATCACGGTGGGGGCCCAGGAGCTGGCTGAGAAATACTTGGTGATGGAGGGTGGAGATCTGTTCTATTACTGTTGGAGAGACCCAACGGCATCCACTGGTGGGAAGGCCTGGGCAAACTTGAGAGCCAAAATAGTGCATTTCCTTTAAAAAAATCCCAGCCTTATCTTGGGTAAACGAGAGGTAAAACCAAAGGTACAGCACCCAGAAAAGCTTGTGAGATCAGAGTGTGTCTAGGGCAGTGAGAAAAGAGGGAAGACAGTGGAGACTGATGGAGGAAAGCAAGAAATGCCCACTAATTCTGGTGGGCCATTTCTTCCCACTTTCATGTATCCAAATCCTTCCCTTTCCTCAAGCCCCAAGCCAAGTCTCAACTCCTGGCTGTGGCTGACTATTCAAGTTCTTGCTGATCTTACTCTTTTTTCTCAGTGGCATACAATTTAACACTAAAATACACATTGTTGTGCTTTTTGCTACTGTTCTGTCTGTTATACTCTCTTCTTATCTAATAGAAAGGCAAGGTTCTGGGGGAATGAGTGTCTCCGTCCTGAATGGGGGACCTGGTGGGTGCACCATGCCATCCACTACAGTCCATCTCTTGCGCTGCTTGAATCCACTTATTATTTATGGTAAGTTAATCCCATCTCTGAACAGCTTCTTCAGGATTCTGGATGGTCTCCTTTCCTGGAGAAATTTGCCGGAAAATAGCTAGTGGGTGAACTACAGCCCCTGCTGCTGCGGCTGACCTCAAGGCTACACCGATAGTCATCACCTGCCTCCCCCACTATCCATTCTAGGTTCTCCTCGCCCTTGGCCAGCACCTCTTCTGGTCTAAGTAGCTTACCTGTTGGGCTGACCCACACCTTCACCCTTGAGAAATCTGTACCCTCTGTTACCATGACCTTTTAAGGCCTTGGCCACTGCATTTGTCCATTTACCATTTAAATTTGGCAAAGGATCATTCATACAAAAGAAATACAGGACAAGTAAACCACAAACTAATGAGATTGGTTACCTACAAAGGGTGGATGGGACCGAGGTAGAAAGAATGGGGGGCGTGGGAAGAGGGTAGAAGGGATAGGAGGCCAGTGATACCTCTGTGAGTTCAGCTTTTTGTATAGCTCTGACTCTGAGAACCGTGGTAAGGTTCGCACACTCCAGAAACAGAGTTAATACCAGCCAGGATGTGGGAGGAACCCAAACTGAAATGCAGACAGTAACCAATGAGCCTACCTGTACTACAAATGGACAACATAACCACACTGTGGCAAAGAAAGGAACTCACCTGAGTAACTTTAGAAAACAGTATTTTGATTGGATAAGGCTAAATACAAGAAAAACTGTGCACAAATAAGATGCACTGGTTACTACATTTTTCAAATGGGTATGGGTTAGCAATTCTGAGATTATTTTATGTGTATGCTAGGACTGAGCAAATAAGTAAATATGTTTAGATGAGAGCAGATTTCTCACTGTTGGAGGAAAGAGTTATGAATAGGAAAGAGGAAGGCTAGAATGAACCCTGTGGTGTTGGATTGGAATTAGAGGTTGTCAGAATGGATTCATGATTTGTAGGATATGCACAGATTGATAGATATAGAAATAAATACAGACAGATGTGTCTATAGGTGTGTGTGAGAAAATATATATATATTGTCCACTGAGAGGACCTAAAAACAATGACACTCCAGTAGCAATGATCCCACCTAGAGACCAAATTGCGGTTTCTAAATATCTTTCTTCAGTGAGGGGAACTAGGGCTCATTGGAGAAGTGATTGATTCCAGAGTTGGGCAGGGAAAAGACAAGAAGAATCTGGCACATCTCATGGGTCCTGGAAGTAAAGAGATGTTCAAAAAATGATGGGGGAATATCAAAAGAACATGGGAGTTAATTTGAAGGAGTTCCCAATGGCCAAATCTGAGACAATTTGAGTAACAAAATAAATAATAGTAATGGATTATAACTTGCAGAATAAAATAAATATCTATGAGTTCATAAATAAATAATTGAATAAAAAAATAAATGGCAGAGAAGAAACCGCTCTTCCTTACAGCAAATTCCAATTAATAAATGTAGAAAGGATGATTTAAATAGCAAATCACCATTAGACAAACACCACAGTATTAATTGTTGCAGGCATGAATCATCAATGAATGTTGAAATCAATGGGTGAAAGTATAATGAGAAATAGGATATTTGCATATTCTCAAAGTATCTCCTCACAAGATACTTACTAATTACAATGAGAAAAATAATAATTTTACAGTGGAGAAACCTGGAAGATACCACCTTAACCTTAAATGATCAGAGTTAACATCAGCAGAAATAAGACACATTGACATCGTGGACCCCTGTTATGATGCATGAAAAAAGCACATGACTCCTGTGGCATTCTTGCCAAAATGCATAACCTCAATCTAATCATGAGAAAATGTCAGATAAACTCAATCAAGGGACATTCTATGAAATAACTGGCCAGTACTCTTCAAAAATGTTAAGGTCGTGAAAGACAAAGAAAAGCTGAGAAATCGTCCCAGATTAGAGGAGACTAAGGAGACATGACAACTAAAGGCAGTACAGGTGCTAGATTAGATTCTGGACCAGAGAAAGGACGTTAGTGGGATAACTGGAGAAAATCAAATTGGGTCTGTAGATTTGTTAATAGTATCGTGTCAATGTTAATTTCCTAATTTTGATCATTGTCCCATGGTCAGATCAGCTTTTGCTGAGAGGTTGAGAGTAGAGGCAGCCATTGTGGTGAAGAGACAGGTTTCCCTCCCTCACCCCCCTGTACCACCCACTGTGTTACTAGGCAGATACCACTGTTATCATGGCCAGAGAGGAGCCGATGGCCAACAGGAGGTAACACTCTCCACGAACACAAGACAGTAAGAAAAATTTCCCTGATTAGCACCGAACCGCTGCCCCAAGGCTCTCACAGAGGTTAGCAAGTTGCTCCCCTACCCGACAGGAACCTGCCACACAGAGGTTACTTAAGCTTGACTTCCAAATCAGAAAAGACAAAGGAAACAACTGATAGAGTTGATCACATAAATATTTAAAGCTTTTGGATATAAAAATACACCATAAATAAAATTAGTAACAAATGGAGAAATATTTGCAACATGGAACAAAGTATGACTATCCCTATCATACAAGAAACTCTTAAAAATTAATAATCAAAAGATAAACACCACAATATTAAAAAGGGAAAGGGACATGAACAAGCATTTTACAAAGAAATACTAATGGCCTGAGACATGAAAAAATATGATCTTTTTATCAAATGCAATTAAATCAATGAGATACCATATTTTGTCTATAATTATAAATCATCAAAAAGAATGCTAATAAATAGCATTAGTGAGAAGATAAGGAAATGGGCACGTCATGTGTGGTCAAGGGGAAAGTAGCTTGGTAAAACCTTTCTGGAAGGTCATTTGGCAATTTGCAATAAAAACCCTGGAAGTGTGCGTATCCTTTGACCCAGCCATTCCAGTTCAGTCATTTATTCTAAAAAGATCACCATACGTGAATGCAAAGATACAAGGAAGTACGTTATATCATTGTTTACAATAGCAGAGAAAGAGAGAGAATTCATCTAAATGTCCATTTGAATGAGCACCAACCAGTGGTGACCAAATTCTCAAAATCACCAGGAAGGAACGAAGGTGACGCTTGGAAGAAAAGATTTGCCTAACATAGGTAATTGCCTTAAAGTAACAGGATTATGACAGGGACTATTAATGGATTTTTTTGGTCACCTTTTTTCTTTTGTGTTCTTATCCCTTGAGAAACTGAATGCCTATTTGCATGGATTGCACTGTAATTTGACCACTAGTGCACAGAACTCGATCCACCCAGCCTGATCTCAGGTGTTGATTAAAAATGTTCTCCTCTGGGCTGTCTGTTGTTTGAACAAAACCAAGATTAATTACTTCTGTTCTTTCTTTCACAGAGAGATACACACTTAGCTTTGAAAGAAATATATACAAATATCTAAATATGTATATGTATATGTATAATACATACATATACATATATTTCTAGTTTCAGACTCTCAATAATCTTATACTTCTAAGTTAAAAAACTGACCTTATAAAGATCAATCTGATTAGATTCATCCTTCTGTATAAATTAAATGATAGCAAATCTTATATGTGTTTCTTGGTTTTTTTTTTAATACATATATTTTTTTGCTGAGGAAGATTCACTCTGAGCTAACATTCGCTGCCAATCTCCCTTTTTTTGTATGTGAGCCGCCACCACAGCATGGCCACTGACAGACAAGTGGTGTAGGTCCATGCCTTGAACCAAACCCAGGCTGCTGAAGCAGAGCACACTGAACTTAACCACTAGGCTACCATGGCTGGCCCAAGTGTTTCTTGTTTTTAATAAGGATTTATACAGTGAAATATATATTAAAATATATACATTTTAGTGACAAGAGTTTTTTACTAGAAAAAATGTGAATAACTTTATAATAGTAATAAAAGTTTACATTTAATAAAGCCCTTTGTATTTCTAGAAAGCATATCTTTGCATATGTTATCTGGAATACTGTATTTGAATGTTGCAGGATCAGAACTATAGAACTATCTGTAGGATCACACACTATAGAAAATTATAAAAAGTCACCAATGGGTGGCATCAACCCAAATTTCCGTCAATGGATGAACAGATAAAAAAATGTGGTATATATATATACAATGGAATACTATGCAGCCTTAAAAGGGAAGGAACTCCTATAACATGCTACATACATGAACCGTGAAGACATTATGCTAAGTGAAATAAGCAAGTCACAAAAGGATAAATACTGTATAATTTCACTACATGAGGTATCTAAAGTAGGCAAATTAATAGATATAGGAAGTAAAATGGTGGTTACCAGGGGCTGGGGATAGGGAGCAAAGAGGAATTGTTGTTTAATGGGTATAGAGTTCCAGTTCTGCAAGAGAAAAAGTTCTGGAGACCTGTTTCACAACAATGTAAATATGCTTAACACTACTGAACTGTACACTTAAAAATGGTTAAGATGGTACATTTTAGGATATGTGTTTTTTTACCACAATAAATAAATAAAAAGCCTTCTTTGGCTAAAAAAAAAAAAGTCACAGGTGACACTGAGCTCTCGAGTTATTGGAGGAGCTATTTATTCATTCATTTCAGATATCTATAGTCCATCTGCTATGTGCTAGGCACTTTGCCAAATCTTGGGGTTAAATGGTGATTAAGAAATGATCCCTGCTCTTAAGAGTTTTCAGTCTATTGGAGAGAAAGAGAAATAAACAGTGTGATATGGGTTCCACATGTAGGGATAAGTACCAGGAGCCAGGGAAACACAAAGTAGGGGTGCTTCCTCTGGTCCTAAAGTGGTCTTCAGGAAAGGCTTCCCGTCTTCCTGCTGGAGTACTGAAGATAAGTAGGAGTTAGCCAGGCAAGGGTGCAGAACGAAAGACCAGCTGAAGGCATGGAGAGCAAGTCAGGGACAGTGAGTGGCACGGTGTGACGTGCTGAAGAGATTGAGGAGACAAAGAGCGAGGCCTTGTCGAGGAGTGTGAATCTTATCTTGAGATCAATAAGAAGTCATGCAAGCTTTTTAAGAAGGGGAAATAATGTGTCCAAATCTGCATCTTAAAAAGATTATTCTGGCTGCTTCAGTGAGAAACAGATTGAAGGAGAAGAAGACCAGAGGCAGGAATATTAGTAAAGATTTAACAATAAGGAAGTGACAGATGACCTTTGCAGTAGACTGAGAAATGAATGGGAGAAGAAGAAATGATGAGTTTAGACCACTTTTTCTAGAATTGTGACTTTGAACAAGAGGAGATAGTAAGGAGATACCTACAGGAAAATCTGGAGTGAAAGGGTACATGTCTGTGTGGGTGTGTATTAGGGTGAGAGGGACAGGCATGTTTAAACACAGAGAGAGAGGACAGAGAGGAGCTATTCCCTAAGGGGGTGGGAGAGGTTGGGACAGATCTCACTTAACAGAGCTTGGGAGAAAGAGGGCGGGACTCTCCTTCCATTTTAACAGGAGAGAAAAAGGAAAGGATAGATTTAGGTGCAAGTTTGTAGGTTTGCCATTAGAAAGTTGAAAAGTTCTCATATTATGGTTTGTTTTTACTCTGTAAAATAGGGGGAAAGTTAATCCTGGCGGGGTAAATGGAGAGTCAGTGGTTTACAGAGAGGTTTAAGTGTGAAATTGGAGCTAAGAAGAATAGGAAAGAGAATTGACTCTGGAAAAGTGAGACATCAGAGCAGCATGGGGCCCAGGAGAAGCCTGAGATTATAACTCTGTCCAGTTTATTTTTGTGGTTATTTTATGGAGCCTGGCACCAAAGATATTTCTCTAGAATCTGATCTGTGTGGTCTGCTTGGCCTCAGCCTATGCATCCCTAGGCCACTGTATCTAGACTCAGAAGACACTAAAGGATACCCTCTGAATTCGCTACAGGCTTGGGAAAAAATACCAAAGAGACACTTGTCCTACAAGAAATCAAAATATACTATTAAGTTATAGATGTTTAAACAGTGTGATATTGGCCCAAGATTAGACAAATAGACTGGTGGAACAGAATAGAAAGCTCCAAAGCAGAGACAGTTAAATGGGGGAATTGAGAAGACAAAAAGTGTGGCCCTTTAAATTACTGGGGAAAGAAAGAATCAGTCAATAAATAGGAAAGTGACAATTGGCTATTTGTTAGATGCCTACCACACACTATTTACAAAAAGAAGTTCTGGATGAAGTAAGGCTCTAAGTACAAAAATCTTTCTAAGTCATTAGAGGAAAATATTTTTTATAGACTTGAATTGAGGAAGGTTCTCCTAAATAATTCATGGGACCTAGAATTCCAAAAAGAAAATATCAATGTATTTGACCACATACAAATTAAAAAACAAAATAAAACCAAAAAACTCTGTACAACCAAAAAAAGAAAATGTCTAAGCTAAAGTGTTAAAGAATAAGCTATAAGCTGGGAGAAAATATTTGTAACATATGTAACACATATAGGGTTACTATTAATATATGAGCTTCTACAAATCAAATCTGCTGCTCTGCATTTGTCACTTTTATTATAAATTAAGTGTCCATATATGTGTAGATTTATTTCCAGACTCTCTATTCCTTTCCATTGGTTTGTTTGTCTGCCCTTGTGCTAATACCACACTGACATGTCAACATAATAATAATGTCTTTATATCTGGTAATACAAACTCTCCAAATTCACTCTTCAAAATAAAAAGTGAAAAAATTAGTAATAATGTTCTTTATCTTAAATTTGATAGGTACATACTCTGATATTTGTTATGTCATTATTATTTATAACTCATATTTTACAAATATTAATTTATAGCTGCTCAATACTTAATAACACCATAATAGAAAAAACCTTGTATGTCCCTAGTAACAAAATTTATAAAGCTAAAAGTTAGAAATATAAGGAAAAAAATGTACAAAACCACATTTTTTAGTGAAATACTTTAATATACCTCTTATTCTTGGGCAGGTCAAGGAGAAAAATATTTAAAAAGACACAGAATTGAAGGGGCTCAGGTGGTGAAAGAGCAAACAAAAGCTTCAAAGCAGCTATTACAAATATTATATGAACATTATATGAACATATTGTTATATTACATGAACATTATGAACATATAAATATGTTCAAAGAACTAAAGAAAATCATGCTTAAAGAATTAAAGGAAAGGATGATAATAATGTCTCAAATAGAGAACATCAATAAAGAGATAAAATTAATTAAATGGCAGCACATTCTGGAGTTGAAAAGTACAATAATCAATATGAAAACTTTACTAGAGAGGCTCAACAGAAGATTTGAGCTGGCAGAAGTAAAATCAGTGAAATTGAAGATAGATCAATATAGATTATCCAATTGGAAGTATAGAGGGTAAAAATAATAATAATAAAGAAGAAAAAGAAAAATTAACTGAGCTTCAGAAAAATGTGAGATGCCATTATATGCACCAAAATACACATAAAGAAATTAGCAGAAATAGAGGAGAGAGATAAAGGAGCATTAAAAGTATTTGAAGAAACAATGGCTGAATCTTCCCAAATTTGATGAAAAACATTAATCTACATAGCCAAGAAGCTCAACAAACTCCAAGTATGATAAACGAAGAGATCCACACCCAGACATATCATAGTAAAAATGTCACAAGCCAAAGACAAAAATAAAATCGTGAAAACAGCAAAAGAAAACAACTCATCGCATACAAGGAATCCCTAGGAAGATTAACAGCAGACTTTTCATCAGAAACAATGGAGGTGAGAAGGCAGTGGGATGGTATATTCAAGGTACTGAAAGTAAAATATTATCAAACAAGAATCTTATATTCAGGAGCCAGCCCTGATGTCCTAGTGGTTTAAGTTTAGTGCTCACTGCTTTGGCGGCCCAGGTTCGCTTCCCGGTCGCGGAACCACATCACCCATCTGTCAGTTGCCACGTTGTGGTGGTGGCTCACATAGAAGAACTAGAACGATTTACCACCAGGGTATACAACCATGTACTGGGGCTTTGGGGAGGAAAAAACAAAAATAAAAAGAGGAAGATTGGCAAAAGATGTTAGCTCACAGGGAATCTCTCCCTGGAAAAAAAGAATCTTATATTCAGTAAAATTATCTTTAAAATATGAAGGCAAAGTAAAGACATTTCCAGATTAAAAAACCTGAGAGAATTTGTTGATAGCACACCTGCCTGACAAGAAATATTCAGGCAGAAAGCAAGTGACCCCAGACATTAATTTGAATATACAAGCACACATACACACAAACACAAACACACACTCAAGGAACACTGGTAAAGGTAATTATGTAGTAATTACAGAAGACAGTGCATGATTGTATATTTCTTCTCCTGTATTCCCTAAAGTGATTTATAAAACAATGTGTATATAATTGTATTGTTGGGTCTATAATATATAGAAATACAATATATTTGACAATAACATTATGTAGAAGAAAGGTGAGAGCAAAGCTATATTGCAGTAAGGAAAGGATACAAGGTGATAACCCAAATCTAAGGTAATAGACGAAGAGAATCAGAAAGGGCAAGTAAGAAGGTAATATGACAACTCTGAATATATACTTGCTTTCCTTTCTTCTCTGTTTCTTTAAAATACATGAGCCTGCATAATATAGTGATTATTACAAGGTATCATTGGGTTTTTAACATATACAGACATAGTGTTTATAATAATCATAGCATAAAGAGGGGGAGGAATAGAGCTGGTTAGGAGCAAAATTTCTATATTCACTGAAACTGTCATTATAAATCTGAAGTAGATTTTGATAAGTTAAGCTGAAATTAGAATGTGGTGCTTGTTCTACAACCATGTGAATATACCAGAAAACACTGAAACATTGAACTGTATTCCTTAAGTCAGTGAATTGTATCATATGTGAATTATATCTCAATAAATCTGTTATTTTAAAGAGACACGGAAGATCTGAATAACACCATATAACTGTGATTTAATAAATAAAATATATCAACGCTGTATTGGTCAAAGAGTATACATTCTTTTTAAAAGTCCATGGGACATTCACAAAAAAAATTACATTAGACAATAAAGGAAATGTGAATATATTCCAAAAAAGTAACACTTCTATTGTCCATAATGCAATAAAACTAGATATTAAATAAAAAGGAGCAACAAAATAATCAAATAACATAAATCAAAAGCAAAATAATCTTTTAAAAATCTTTTGCGTATAATAAATCTTTGGGATATAATAAAATGGCAATTGCAGTAATGTTTAGAAAGTAATTATGAGAATGGTATATATTAAATTTTGAGTCTATAGCCAAAGCTTTAGTCATCCAAGCAAATTCATAGTTTTAAAGGCTTGTATTATTGAAAAAGAATAAATGGGCAGTCATTCAGTTCTGGGAAGTAAAAGGGGATTTCTTTATCTGAAGTCTGATATTTACAAAGTTGTTCAGGGAATTCAAGGTAATCACAACATGACAATACGAACGGTCATGGTTAATGAATTGGCCATGGTTAAAATTAACCCTCACCAGCACGTCTCCTGACCCAACAGGGGAGCCATCTCACCTCTCATGTGACCTTTTTGAGGGGTCAGTCTCTTCTTGGCAATGGAGTGGGATACACATGCAATAGATCTACCATGAAGTGAAATTGCAAAAAAGGCCAGATTTCACACAGTCTGTGAAAGTCATGTTGATTGCTTGTATCACAAGCAAAGCCATTGACAGAGATGGATGGGGCAAGATTTAGACAGGTTAAAAACTGAGGAAGGGAAATCAATGGATATGGGATACTGACATGAAAGAGAATGAGTTAAATAGAAAAGGGAGTCTCTTGGGAAAATTCCCAAAGTGCCCTCCTTTGTGATCAGACTGTAACAGTCTAAAGGGAAATCAATAGTGTGCCATGACACACCATAATCGGAACCCCACCCATCATCACCTGACTGATTCTTTATTCATTTTAAGAATTGTGCATGATTGCAATTATGAGTCAAGCTTTCTGAAGTATAGAACAAAATTGTCTTTTTGTAATGCTTGTTTAATTTTCAAGGTAAAGCCTCAATCATCTTTTTTCACTATACTGTGAAATTTTGGTTCCTGTTTTAAGTGGATTCACTCCAAATCCTCTTTTTTTTTTCTTTTGTACTATTTAACCTAGGATACTGAGAACCTCCTATAAATTAACCTTTCATTAGAAATTGGTTCCTTAGTGTGAATTTCTTTTTCTGATTGCTGTAAAGGTGAAGGCAAAAGGCTGGGGTATTTTGGAACTAGTGGAGCAACTCAGAGATGGACTCAGCTGCTGCCCTGGCCCCTGTCAGAAGGGCTTGGTACTGGTGGAGGCCTTGAGTAGGGGGCACACACTGTCAACTTCAGTTTTGCCTGGCCCATCATGCACTGGGAAATGGAAGATCAGTCCTAGACAAGTCACAGGGCCTGTTAACAGTACTGCACTTATCCTCAGACATTCAGGTCCAAACACTGATTTCCCTTGAATCGTCAACGATAATCAGGTGGAAGTCAATCTTTTGGCCTGCTCTGACCAGCTTTTCTGTTAATACGCCTTCCTTTAGCTGCTCACCTCTCTTCCCTCACACAGGACATCCTCCTCCAAAGAAACAAGCTCTCTTGATTCCACCTGCAGGAAACAGGGCTGGAAGGTGCACTATTGGCGAGAGTAACTGAGCCTCACAGGGACTGCTCTCTTGCCTTTTAGAAACCACTTGAGTCACACATGAAAATTATTACTGAGCTGGCCACCAGTATCGGTGTCCAGGGTTTGGACTGACAAGCAGTTTTTGCCCTGGAGTGATGAATACCAAACTTCTGTGCCAAAGACAAGACACATCTGATGGTGACGTGGCATGTCATGGCCTGTTCTATCACTTATTTTTGTATTTGTGCTCCAGACCTACATACCAGGACTCACCTGTGACTCTGATAAGGCTTATGGTATTATTTTTTAACCTGGTGTTGTGTGTCTTTTTAGGGGGTAAATAGAAAGGGTTTGGCTCTCAACGATGATTGACGTGTGGCAGCCACATTCTAGCTTTTGCCTTACTGCAGGTAAGCTAAGTAGCTTTTCCAAGAGAGATTTCAAGGTCAAGTATATTTTCTTTTATCCTATTTTAAAGTCTATCAGTGCACAGAAAAATACAGTTTTTTAAAAAGTTAAATGCAAGTATGAATCATAAACTCTGGGCCCATTTTTTGATGCACCCTCTAACGCAGTAAGTCGACTCCAAGTGGATGCCGCTGGGCATGGGTAGATCTCTCCAATGGCCGAAGGTGACTGGGCTGCAGCTTCCTGTGTATCATAAACGGAAAGAAACCCACCACCTAGCTTCTTCCGGTTTCCTCACCCACGGATTTCTGAACCACACCATCCTTGGGATCTTTCCACCATCGCTTTTCCCAGGAGTGGAATTGTCTAATCTAATTTATGGTACAAAAATACTAATGTGATTGGTTAACCCAACGTGTGTATTTTTGCTTCAAAGTACTACCTCAGGATTTTAAATGTTTTACATCAGATATGGAATATTTAATGCATGACTAAATTGATGAGTCACTAGCAAACAAACAAAACTTGATTTCCCTCTGGGGATGCGCCTTCCCTTCTTGTAATTCACCCTGTACATGTATCTGTCATGGCCCAAAAGGGTGTGTGCAATTATTTCAGTGTGGGAGAATCTCAGATGATTAGCTGTAACCTCAATGTTTTGAAGGTGTGACTGTTGTGGGCACAGCCAGATAATTAATTAGATTTGAACAGTCTGTGTGCCCAATGTCTGTCCTTGAAAGTAATTGAAGCCCTTCCAAAAAGAAAAAAAAAAAAAAGAAAGCATTACTTATGTCCTTTAGAACATAAGTCAAAAAACTTTAAAATGTTTCAATAATTCTTAAAATGTCAGTAATTGCCCTAATTCCCAGTGCTTAAAGGGATTTATTAAGAGTTATTTTCCCATGACAACTTAAAATGAAAAACTCCAAGTTGACAAAAAGGAACTGGAATAATTGGCTTTGATGAATTCAAGTTACAGTTCCACACTGTAAGTATGGGTGCAGAGAGTTTAAAGGGGCAGATGTGGCCTGAAAATATCCTCTGTGAATTAACACGTCACACCGTGGAACATCATGACCAGTGCTGGAGCTGTACAGCCTTCACCCCGTAAATGGGTCATCTCAGCCTTAATTCTTGCATGGTTTCAGGACCAGGCATGGTGCTGTGGTTTTGCAGATAAGATCTTGTGCTCTAGGCCAAAATACAGGGAAGGTTCTCCATGCATCACCCCACAGAGCAAAACCAGCAAGGCACCAGGGCCCCTGGCGTCACCCTCCTTGACGCGTCAGCCAGAGCCCTGCTCAACTTGGAGGGCCTGCGGTTTCCTGTGACTCCATGACTCCTGGTGCCTTCTTGTGTGATGACCAAGCTTCAGATAGCTTCAAAGGAATGAAGAAAACACTGAAAAGTCTCAGCTATTAAGTAAGAATCAGACATTTTTCAGCCTGGGGAGAAAGCGTCAGAGAAGGTAAACAACAGCTTCCTAAAAGCTGATTTCACCTTCTGATTCAGTGATGGTCGTCCCTAGAATGTTTTTTCATGAACTATATCCATCAACATTAAATTCAGGATAAAGGGTAAAGGAAAAGATACATTTTTCCAGTAAAGACCAAGCAATAAATTTAGACTGTATCAACTACAAAGGGGTTTATGGGAAACTCTCATGGGCTCCCAGACTTGATGGGAGACAAACCTGCTCTCAGGGACCTGGATCACTGTCTCATCCCAGGAGTAGCCCAATCAAGATATGGCTGCTTCAGTTTGGCCTCTGCCCACCACGGTTGTTGCTGCCAGCAGATGGCCTGCCATCCTTGTGTCATTCTCTCAAGATCCACGGTCCTGGCAGTGAAACTGCTGTTGACCAAGTGCGGGTCCCACTCATTCCCGCTGCCAACATCCAAGAGAGGAAAGATTTGCCTCTTCAGCTTCCCCAGAGGCTGGGGGAGCCGTGGGAGGCAGCGACCTTAAGTTACCCCTGTGCCGAGACGCTATGGTTGGGGAAAGGTCACTTCTCACGAGGATGGAGGTGCCACTGTGAGGGGACATAGAAG
This sequence comes from Ceratotherium simum simum, assembly GCF_057802395.1. Taxonomy (NCBI): domain Eukaryota; kingdom Metazoa; phylum Chordata; class Mammalia; order Perissodactyla; family Rhinocerotidae; genus Ceratotherium; species Ceratotherium simum. The sequence goes on from NC_141932.1 coordinate 28,659,536, forward strand.
CTGGGCAGCCAAACCCAACCAGTGGCCCCTGCCTGGCCAAAAAGGCAAAGGGGCAGCCTGTGAATAGGTTCCAGGAGCCCGGCCCACGAGGGCTTCTCCCTCTTCAGAACTCCCACAGCATCTATGTGGATCCCACTCATTTGTCACGTCGCATAGTCTGCCCCGGGTTTCATGAGTACCTCCCAGCGAGATGGCAAGCTTCTTACAGTGATCTCGAAGGAAGCCGGCACAGTGCTATGAACATAACTATTACTCGAAACATATGTGTTGACTAAGAATATGAAACCAATGACATATGTGAATATCACGTGAAATTGTATTGTACTGTTTTCTAGAGAATTAGCACAGTGTCTGGGTATAAACCTTGGAGCTGAGCAAACCTATGCTCTTGCCTGAGATCCGTGTGACCTTGGGTCAGTTATCTCTCCTTTCTGGGCCTCAGTTTCCTCATGTGTAGATGTGGCTGATAACACATACCTTGAAGGGTTGTTGGGAAGATGAGAGGTAATGTAGGCAGCGTGTCTGGCACCTGCCAGGCATCCAGTACATGGTTTAACAGCTATAATCGGACACGGCCTTTTCCATATGGTATTCCTCAAATAGACATTTCATGCCATGATTAAAGACAAATGTGTTGTGTCTTTAAGTTCGTCTTTAGAGGATCTTTGATTAACTCCAAATTTGCTTTACATCATAGAGTATGTATGTATTACATGTGTAATTTTTTTTAATTTCCAGGATTTTTATACCTTGATATTAGAAGATTAACATTTATTAATAATTTATTTTAGATGGTATTATGAGAAGGGATAGTGCACCTGATTCTGTGTCTGGAAAATATGTTAAACAATATCCCTTTGGATAACAGCAAAGACTTTTTAATCAAAGTTCTTAGTTTCATTTGAGGCAAGAAGATTCAAAGTCTGGGTCCTTGGTTAATTAAGGTACTGCATTTTCAAATTGTCAACAAGTATTCCTTGAGTGCTCCCCATGCACAAGGCATCTAGTGTGAACCCGGGAACAGAGCAGGGGGAGATCCCCGCCTTCCTGGAGTCACAGTCTAGCAGGAGAGGCGGACCACCACCAACAGACAGAAAACAGAGCTCAACTGAGTACTGTACGAAAAGGCAGTGACCGTTGTGGGGAGAGCGGAGGAGTCTAGGAGGACTGCACGTGAGGTTGACTGCGTTTAAATCACATGGTCAGGGTGGGCCTCGGTGAAAAGGCCACATGGGAGCAAAGACGTATAGAGTTCAGTCAAGAGAATCAAAGCCCCAAAATGTGCCACGAGAACAAAATGATCTAGAATGGCTTTCTCCAGGTGTCGCGTTACTCTGCAAATTGCAGGCTTGTGTTTTTCTCTTTGGACACGCCAATGCGGATGTAATCACAGGCATTCTTTGGAGAAATATCTCCCCCCTCCTGCTGGCCCTTCTTTTCAAGGATTATTATATATAATAATGCTCAGGGAGGCAGCCAGACCTAGACTAAGGAAGAAAGTAAGTTCCTTTCTCTTAACAAGAAATTTGTTCCTGCAGGGAGATGTTTTTTTAGATTTGAAATTTAAGTAAAACTCACCCAAATTACATAATTAGTGAATTATTTTTTAAAAGGAGCCGATTGATTCAAAATGTTTCCAAACAAGAGCAAGCGAGACACACCTGGGAATAGAGCGTGTTCTCTTGCACGCGGGTTAGGAAGCAACACACCTATTTCCAAAAGCCCCCTTGAGACCTGCCAGGATTTTGCTCTCCGGAGCCTGGAAGGGCAGAAGAGTCGTGGCACCGGGCCAAGGAGGCCAGGCGAGGAGGGAATCCCCACCTGCCATTACTGGGATATTCATAAAACCGAGATTGTTATGGAAAAAATTCTGTTTTTGATATAGAATTCTCCCAGAATCACATGAGGTACACAGACGCCAAATCTTAAGAGTTCCAAGGGTCACTCTCCAGTTAGCTCAATTTCTTTTCCTGTTACATAGAAACTAGGGAAACCTGAAGCTGTGGCTCTGAGTGCTCAGCTCTGCCCCGGCGGAGGAGGACGAGGACCAGGAGGGGACACCTCGAATCTGATTACCCATCTCCATGGCATCCAGGGAGAGAGGGGATGAGAGGGGTTGGGGAGTGGTAACTGCAAACTCAGCTAGCTCTGGGACACATAATGCCCAAATTCAGCTAAATAATCCGCTGGGAATAAAGAAACTAAGTCCTTAAGAGAGATCTGTGCTGAAAATTCGGTTTAGATCCTCCGGGATCAGGATGCTGTCTGGGTAAATTTGGGAGACTCTATTTCTTGTCTTGTTTACTCAAGTTGTTTTCTCTCCTGAATCCCTTCTTCTCAATTCCATAATAAAAAGTAGTCCTTTATCTAAGCTCCTCTTTCTAAGAATAGTCAATTTAACCTGCCTTTGACCATGGGAAGTGTAGTCGTTTGGGAGAAATTTTCCAAACTGTAGCTGAGGAGCTGGCTTACAAGTGCTGTCCGCAGCTTCGAGAGAATAGTGTGGATTTGACCTCGTAGCCCCTACGTGATGTGGACAGACAACAGGGACATTGCAATTTTCCCGACAAAGGTGGCTTTTTTTGTTGTGTGTGTGAGGAAGATTAGCCCTGAGCTAACATCTGATGCCAACCTTCCCCTTTTTTTCTGAGGAAGCTTGGCCCTGAGCTAACATCTGTGCCCATCTTCCTCCACTTTATATGGGACGCCGCCACAGCATGGCTTGACAAGCGGTGTGTCGGTGCGTGCCCCGGATCCGAACCGGGGAACCCCGGGCCGCCGCAGCAGAGCGCGCGCACTTAACCGCTTGCACCACCGGGCCGGCCCCAAAAGGTGGCTTTTTAAAATCATTTGCAAACCAGTAGTAGGCTGGGTTGAAGTGCTTTCCTTTTTTTAATGAACTGATATACTGAGGAAAATGGCACCAATCCTCCGGGCACAGCTCGATGAGATTGCACAAGGTGAGCACTCATATCAAGGAGGAGAAGCCCCCTCCTGGTTCTCTACCCCCAGTGACTATCCTACTTCCTCTTCCAACATGGTGGAGTGGCTTTGCCTCTTTTTGAACTAGACGTAAATGCAATTCTATAGAAGATACAAAGAATGTACACTTTCGTATCCAGCTCCTCCCACTCAACATTGTGTTCATGAGGTTTACGTATGTGGGAAGTAGCAATACATAGTACATTTTTATTATTCTATAGAATTTTATTGTATGAATATATGAAAATACATCTATCCACTGTGGATACTTGGGTTGTTTCCAGTTTGGGGCCATTATGAATACCTCCGTGAACATTCTTGTACGTGTCTTTTGATGTGCACGTCTGCATTTCTGTTGCATATACACCTAGAAATGGAATCATTCCTGGGTCACAGGACGCATGTCTGTTCAGCGTTAGTTGATGTTGCCCAGCCATTTTCCAAAGCAGTTATATCAATTTAAACTCCCAGTATATGAGAGGTCCAGTTGCTGCAGGTTAGGGGTTAATTGTACCCTCCTAAAATTCATATGTTGAAGTCCCAACCCCCAGTACTTCAGAATGTGACTTTATTTGGAGATAGGGTCTTTAAAGAGCTAATTAAATAAGGTCATGGGGTGCCCCCTAATTCAATATGACTGGTGTCCTTATAAGAAGAGGAATTTAGGACGCAGACACACATAGAGGGAAGAACATACGAAGACACAGTGAGAGGATGGCTACCTACAAGCCAAAGAAAGAGGCCGTCAGACCTGCTGACACCTTGATCTTGAACTTCCAGCCTCCGACTGTGAGGAAATACATTTCTGTTCTTTAAGCCCCCTAGTCTGTCGTACTTGGTTGTGGCAGCCCTGGCAACTAATACACTCCCCATTCCACATCTTCACCAACATGTGGTGTTGTCAGTAATTTTTATTTTAGCCATTCCGGTGGGGAGTGCAGTGATATTTCATTGTTCTAAGTCGCATTTCCCTGATACCTAATGAAATAGAGCAACTTTTTCTGTGTTTAATGACCATTTGGAGTCCTCTTTGGTAAACTGCCAATTCAAATCTTTTTCTATGGAGATGCCTTTTTTTGATCTGTAAGAGCTCTTTATGTATTCTGTATATAAGTTCTTTGTCAGACATATGTCAGCAAATATCTTCTCCCGTTCTGTGGCTTGCCTTACTATTCTTTTAATAGTGTCTTTTGATGAGCAGAAGTTCCCAATTTTAATATCATCCAATTTATCAATCTTCTTCTTTATGTTTTGTGTTATATTTAAGAAAGCTTGGACTACCTCACAGTAACGTAGATCTTCCCCTATGTTTCCAGAAGCATTGTTGTTCTAACTTTCACATTTAGGTCACTGATACGACAGGAGTTCATTTTTATGTATGATCTAAGGTAATCAAGATTCATTTTTTTCCCATGAAGATATCCAACTGATCTGCACCATTTATTGAAAAAGGCATTCTTTCCTTACTGCTCTACATTTGTCACCTTTATCATAAATTAAGTCTCCATATGTGTGTGGATTTATTTCCAGACTCTCTTCTGTTCATTGGTCTGTCTACCTTTGTGCCAAATCACACTGTCATATTACTGTAACATTATAATAAGTCTTGATATCTGGTAGGACAAATCCTCCAAATACATTCTTCTTCTTCAAGGCTGTCTCTGTTATTTTTAGCACTTTGTATTATATAAATTTAGAATAGCTTGCCAATTTCCCTAAACACCTATTGGGATTTTTACTTGGACTGCATTGAATTCGGGAAGAATTGACATTTACAAAATTGAGTTTTCCGGTTCATGAACATGGCATATCCCTACATTTATTTAGATTTTCCTTATCTCAATAATAGTTTTTTACTGTGAGTGCAGAGGTTTTCTATGTCTTTCCTTAGATTTGTACCTATTTATTTGCTATTTTATACTACATATTATAAATGTTACTTGTTTTTTAAAATTTCATTGTTTAATTATCTGTTGCTGACGTATAGAAATAGAATTAATTTTTGTTTGTTCACTTCATATCCCATAACCCTGCCAGATTTACCTATTGATTTTAACAGTTTGTCTGTGATTCTTTGGGTTTCCTATGTATACAATCATGTTGTTTGTAAATAATAGCAGTTTTACTTCTTCCTTTTCAATTCTTCTACCTTTTGATTTCTTTTCTTGCCTTATTGCATTGCCTAGGCCCTCTACAATGTTGAATAAACGTGGTGATAGCCAATATATTTTTCTCATTACTAACTTCTGGTAGAGATTTCAGTATCTTACCTACTTTCTGTAGGTATTTTTAGATATCCTACAAAAGGAAGTTTCCATTTATTCTTAGCTTGCTAAGAACTTTTACAATGAATAGGTGTTGAATTTTGTTGTAGGATTCTTCTGCATCTATTGATGTGATCCTATGGTTTTCTCCTTTATTTTGCAATTGTATGAAATTATATCAATTGATTAAAACAATCTTTCATTCCTTGGTCATTAAATATTATCCTTTCTCTATGTTGCTGGATTTAGTTTAATAATATCTTGTTTAAGATTTTTACATCTACATTCGTGGGAGAGGTTGACTTATGCTCTTCTTATAACATCCTTGTCAGTTTTGAGATCAAGGTTATTCTGTCCTCATAAAACAAGTTGGGAAGTGCTCCATCTTTAAGTAGTCTCTGGAAAATAAATATTTATTCTCCTTGAATGTTTAGTAGAATTCACTAGTGAAGCCATCTGGACTTGGAGTTTTGTTTGTGGGAAGGTTTTTAATCATGGATTCAATTTATTAAATAAAATAAGATTATTTGAGTTTTTCTATTTCCTTTTTTGTCACTTTTGGTAGGTTGTGGGTTTTTTCTAAACTTCATCTAAATTTCCAAATTCATTGGCATAAAAAATTCATTGTTTATCTTCTTATCTTTTCAGTGTCTGAAGATCAGCTGTGATATCCTCTTTGTCAATCTCATGCTGGTAATTTGTTATATCTTTCTCTTTTCTTGATCAGTCTTGCCAGGAGTTTATAGATTTCGATATTGTTTTCAAAGAATTAATTTTTGAATTTGTTTCTTTAATATACATTTGTTTTTAATTTCATTGGTTTTTATTCTAATCTTTATTATTTCCTTCCTTCTACTTTCTTTGGGTTTACTTGCTGTTCTTTTTCTTGCATTTGAAATGGATACTTATATCATTGATTTTCAGTCTTCTTTTCTAACATAAACATTTGAGGCTATAAAAAGCACAGTTTTAACTGCATCCAATAATTTCTTTTTTTTATTTTTTTTATTTTTTTTATTTTTTTTAAATTTTTTATTTATTTTTTTTCCCCCCAAAGCCCCAGTAGATAGTTGTATGTCATAGCTGCACATCTTTCTACTTGCTGTATGTGGGACGCGGCCTCAGCATGGCCGGGGAAGCGGTGCGTCTGTGCGCGCCCAGGATCGAACCTGGGCTACCAGCAGCAGAGCGCGCGTACTCAACCGCTAAGCCACGGGGCTGGCCCCAACAATTTCTTTTTCAATAATTTCTTTATGTCATATTTTAATCATCATTTAGTTCAAAATATTTTCCAATTTTTATTGCAATTTCTTCTTTGACATTAGACTTTTAAAAGTGTTTCTTAATTTCCAACATTTGGGGATTTTTTGGTTATTTTTTTATTATTGATTTACAGCTTAATTCCATTATAGTAAGAAAATGTATTCTGTATGATTTCAGCCCTTTAAAATTTGTTCAGACTTGTGATACCAAACCTGTTAACCTCTAAGTTCATGTCCAATGATCAGTGAGCCAATCAGTGAGACATGGGTGCTTGGAGGTGGAGAAAGGTTATTGGGCAAAATGAGAAGGTGGGAGGATAGGTTCTCTCAAATCCACCTTAACAAGAGAAGAAAGCTTGGGGTTTTATAGAGCTAAGGGGTTTGGCAGGAGGAGTTTCAGAAAACAAAGGGGAAGTCGTGTTTCTTTTACTCCAGATAAGCCCTTGGGCAACCTGACTTCTGGGCGTCCACAGCAGCTGGGGGCTGGTTATCTGGTCATCATAACTTCCTTGAAGGCATTCTCTTTCTTATATAAAACACTAAGCTTATAAATCCTTGTGACCCTAGAGTCACCCTTCAGGTTAAACAAGAAAACAGCAAATTGACAAGATTAACTTTTTTTCATAACAAGGTAAAAAGGTAATCTTATTGAATATTTACAGTAACCCTCAGGTAGCCAGCTTCACTTGCCTTATGGCCCAAGATATGGCCAATTTTGGTGAATGTTACAGTATTCTTGAAAAGAATGTGTATTCTGCAGATGTTGGGAGCAATATTTTATATATGTTAATTAGGTTAAGTTTGTTAATCTTGTTGTTTACATCTCATATATCCTTATTGGTTCTATGTGTCCTATCAGTTACCAAGAGAGATGTGGTAAAAATTTCTCACTATGGGGGCCAGCCCGGTGGCATAGTGGTTAAGTTGGCACACTGTGCTTCAGTGGCCCAAGGTTCGCAGTTCCAGATCCTGAGTATGGACCAATGCACTGCTCATCAAGCCATGCTGTGGCGGCATCCTGCATACAAAATAGAGGAAGACAGGCACAGCTGTTAGCTTAGGGCTAATCTTCGTCAGCAAAAAGTGGAAGATTGGCAATGGATGTTAGCTCAGGGGCCAATCTTCCTCACCAAAAAAATATAATAATAATAATAACAAAAATTTCTCACTATGAATGTGAATTTATCTGTTTTTCCTTTTAGTTCTGTCTATTTGCTGTACACATATTGAGGCTATGTTGTTAGATGCATACAAATTTAAATTGTCATATCTTCTTGGTGATTGACTGTTTTGTCATTATTCCTGTTTAGCCTATTCCTGTTTAGCCCATTATTCCTATCTTAATGTCTGTTTTATCTGATATTAATATAACTGCACCCACTTTGTTTTGGTTGATGTTTGCAGTGTCTATATTTTGCCATCTTTTTATTTTCAGTTTTTCTGTATCCTTATATTGAAAGTGTGTCTCTTGTAAGCAGCATTTAGTTGGATTCTGTTTTATTATTCAATCTGATAATCTTTATCTTTTAAGTGGAATATTTAATTCTTTTACATTTATTCAATTAGTGATACATCAAGATTAAAATTTATCACCTTAGTATTTGTTTTCCATTCACTCCGTTCTTCTATGTTCATTTTTTCAACCTTTTTACCTTCTTTTTGATGAATCAAGTCATTTTTATCAATCCATTTCCCTCTCCTAACTTGTCAAATACATATTATTTTACTCGTTAAAATCTGGAGATTACAATATGCATCTTCTATTTGTTAGAGTCCAATATAAATTAGTACATTTATTTCTTCCTAGATGATTAAAAATAAATTTTAAATTTTTTAACTCCCTTTTTTCCTGAAATAGATGCTTTCTATGCCCCACCTACACCCCCTTGGCACTTACGATTTCCATGCATGTTGGCTCAATTTACAACTCTCATCATCTGTGACTCAACTTGGTCTGACGGGTTCTTTGGATGGTGAGTACAGAGCAGCCTAGAGATACTGGGAAATCAGAAACTCCTTCGAGTCCTCATCAACGAATTACTGACACGAGTTGGTGGGTAAATATCCCAGCTTCTTTGCCCCTCAGGTGGGATTAACTCTGAGTTGTATGTTCTCCTCTGGTCCCAGAGTTTCCAAGCAGGATTAAGCTCCAACTACCCATAGGGATAATTTGCTGGATTACATGCACTTCATTGGTTCCCTTCCCTTCCCTACCTCTCTTCCCCAGTCTCATACTGATATTATCTGGGTTAACTTCCCCCAAAATTGTTTGAACTCAGATCTTTGTTTCGGGATCTGCTCTGGTAAACTTCCTTCCCATCTTTTGTGATATTGGTGTCATGTATTTTGATTCTATGTATATATAAAACTCATAAGTTGTTATTATTTTTGTTTTATGCAGCCAGTATTCACTTAGATTTGCACACACATTTTCTCTTTCTGCCACTATTTAATCCTTCCTGAATTTCCACTCTTAACTCAGGAATAATTTTTCTTATGTATGAAGAACTCCTTTTAGCATTTCTTCTAGAGTGGTGTACAAGTAACTAATTCTCTCAGTTACTGTTTGTCTAAACATTTCATCATTTCACCTTCATTTCTGCTGCATCTTTTCACTGGATGTGGAATTCTAGGTTTGCAATTGTTTTCTTTCAGTATCTTAAAGATATTATTCCATTTTCTTCTAGCTTCTACCCTTTCTATCAAAAATTCAGCTATTAATTTTACTGTTCCTTTAGAAGATAATGTGTCTTTTTTCTCTAGATACTTTTAAGGTTTCTTTTTGTCTTAAATTTTTAGCATCTTTACTGTGTGTGCCTAGGTGGGGCTTTCTTTGTATATATCCGGCTTGGAATTTATTCTCCTTTTCCTCTTGTTCTGGACCCAATTATATGATGTCAAACATTTTTAACATGTCTCTTACATTACTTTCTGTATCTCACATATTCTCCCTTTTTGCATACTTCAATCTGGACCTGACTCCCAGTTCGTTTAACCATCTTGTGTCTCCATTATGCTTTTAAATCCACCTGTCTTCCAAGTTACTAAACCTCTCTTCAGTGTCATTTTACTGTTAACACCATCTATCATGTTCTTAATTTTGGTTGTTGTCCTTGTCAGACTAGAATTTCCATTTGATTTTTTTTATGAGTCTTGGTTGTGATACTGAACCAAGTGGGCTCACCTCCTGGTGAGTTAAACAAGACTCTACACCAGTGGAAGTTGTCTCACAAAGTAAAGTGTATTTGCAGTAGATAGGAGGCCATGAGGAATCATCTCCAAATTCATGGCATCCCCAAACAAAGGGAAGCAGGAACTTTTATTTTGGTTGGAGAATGAATATTCAAAAGAGAGAGGTGGCTACACTGCAGATTATGGTAATGAGGCTTACTCTTCTCCTGAAGAGATCTTTGCATTAAAAATAAGGCAACCTCATGGGCATAGCTCTTGTAGGGAGGCTTGGTTAGCTTCAGGGTGGTTGCTGGTTGTGTCTCCTTAACATAGAAAAACAACCTGGAAAAACAGTTAAATACTTCCAAACCCACCCTTGAATTCCTCAGGGCACTGGTCGGTGACAAATTCCCCCTCTAGTTTTATCCTGCTCCTCATACTCGAGGGGCACATGTTGAAGGTCCGTCTTCTGTAACTGCTTCCTGCTGAGCATGGTTGTTGTCATAGGGACCAGTTGAGGAGCAGAATTTACAGCTAATTTTCAAATAGGTTTGTGGATCACCAGAGGCATAGCCCCAAATTGTTCATAACAATGATTTGTAATTTTATAGCATCAATGTGTTTAGGATCTGTGCATACTTGCCCCCCGTTCCCCCCTCCAGATTCCACTAGCTCTTTATAGTCTAGCTACTGGGTTGCCCATTTCACTGATGGACCTAGTCTTGCTGCCTAGGAACATGCAACCTCCTTGTAAGCATACCGTGCCTAAATGGTATGGGGTTGGTTAGGATCCAGAGCAGAGCCTGTGGTGGATAGCTGGTCATTGCTTATCTGCGTCGCGTTGTCAAAACAAGAGTTTCAAATCAGAGAGTGGTTTGCAGGAAAACTCTGACTCATCAATTGTCTGTGGTGATCTCTCTTGATGTTCAGGTGTGGGCGCCTTTTTTACCCATGTGTGGTGGATCCAAGGAGTGACTCCTTAGAAAAGAATGCTTCAGCAATTTTGATCCTATCTCACAGTCCTTTTGAAACTTAAAGAAGTTTCATAGTCCAGAAGCTAGGTTGTAGATTGTTCCATCTCACTGAACACATTTCTTAGTCCTGATAATATATCAGTCCAGTTAAGTTCATTTTAGAAGGCAGCGATGCAGGTGGGCCCCCAAAGTTAGGCCTATATTGTGGAAGCAAGCAATCAGGTATTTAATGAGAAGCATTTCTATGGGAACAAAAGATAAACAAGGTTAATGGTTGGAGCAAAGTATAAACCAGTTTCTGAGTTCAGAGGACAGCCAGTTAAGAAGATTTCTAGATGTCAGCATCGAAGCGTCTTTTGCAGCTTAAAATGTCTCTAATGATGTCATCCTGCATTCACATATCTTTCTGAGCACCTTACACAGCAACAGACATGAATCTCTTAAGTTTATATCAAGTCTTCCAGCTTCAGTTTGCAAGGCTTCAGGAAAAAGTGCATGTTCAGTTCTCAATGATTCCAAATGAAAGTGATGGGAAAATTGAAAACATTAGTTCAGAGATTTGTAGCCAGATACTTCAGGAGATTAGAAGAATTCAGGATCCAGTCCAGTTAACAGATATAAAACAAAAACCTGAAAGACAGTTAAGAGAACTAGAATCTAATATCCATGAATGTGTACTATAGTTTCTATTGAAACATAATTTTTCTCTCTGAAATCACCCTCATTTTTACCAAAGATAGCCAAATTAAGACTAACTGGTTTGCAAAATAAGTCTAGTTTCAATAAAACTGATTCAATTATTTACATAAGTGCAGCAATTGATCATATAGGATCTTTTAAATCTGCTTTGCTGGAACTCTTTATAAGGAATCTCAGATTGACTTTTAAAGGCCTCTTGAGGCCAGGAAAGCCAAGCCAAGGACTTTGTCATCAGACTTTGCCTGCAATACATACAGATTTGGGTGAATTCCTCTCTTCTTTTGAGGTTTCCCAAAATATTGAAGTTCCAGACACCTGCCAGATAAGTGACCTTCCTTACTCACCCGCATAAGATTGCTTGGAACTTCTGTAAACAAGGTGTCAGGCCAATATTTCCAAGTGGCTTTATTCCATAAAGTCCAATCTTTGTTTTTCAAAAGCTGTTTGGTCATATCTGAGTTTATGCATGTTTTTCTCAAATATGATATTCCAGTCAAAGCTTTGGTAATATAACCAATGTTTCCAATTGTGTCCTGTTATAAGGAGAACAGATTCTTGTTGAACTTATGCAAATAACTATATTGCCATGAAAACAATACTCATTTGCTAAGAGTTTCCAAATCCTGGAGGGATCAGGTAGGGAGAAAAAGATAAATGTTTCAATTCTGCTTACAAAGTTATAATTTACCAAATTGTTATAAGTCATAGTTAGCTTAAGAGAAAAGAGAACAAGTTTCCTTAAATCTGGAAAAAAAAAAATCAAAAAATCAGCAATATTTGAAATGAAAAATCATAAAAACTATCATCATCCTCCTCAGTTAATTCAGTCCTGTATAATCAATTCTTGATCTTAATCTTCTGTTAACAGTTTCATGAAGTCATCAGTTTCTCTGCTAGAGTTCTGTAATTTCTTACCCAGTTCAATTTTATAACCAGAAAGTTTATCAGAAGTCTTATTCTAGAGTAAGTGTCAGAGTCCTTTCCATGAATTTCTCTGAAGATGAAACATATTTTGCAAAAGCATCAGAGTAAAACAATAATTGTCTATAAACAACAAGATCCCAAAATGGCAATTAACAAAGAAATTTGGTTAATTTTTGTCATATACAACACTTTAAAATAATAACCAGAATTATAACTGATAACCAGGACAGATCAGAATTTTAGTAATGTTATACAGTTTTTAAAACACTTATATCAGTAACATTTACCCACATAATACCACCTAAGAAGGTTTATCATCACTTATTTGACAATACTTCCTATGTAATATAACATACCAAATAAGCCTAATAAGTTTGGGTCTTCATCTTTATAGGAAGAGAGAAAATTTCTTTGAGAAGTCCCAGGGGCCCTCTGAGAATTCTGGAAGGGAAAAAAAATTTTTCTTTCTTCCAGGTCAAAAGAAAGACTTCATTCAAGATCTGAATATTTTTGCAGAGACAAGCTTGTCAAAAATATCAAAGGGTTTCAAAACACTTGATCCAGTAGGAAACAGTGCTCACTGTGAAACAACGCTCAGTTATTCATTCAATCAAAGTGACAGCAGAAAGAGTCTAGGGAAAACAGAGAGTTAAAACAATACCTCAGTCTTTTTTTTTTTTTTTTTGTGAGGAGGATCGGCCCTGAGCTAACATCTGCCAATCCTCCTCTTTTTTTTTTTTGCTGAGGAAGACTGGCCCTGGGCTAACATCCATGCCCATCTTCCTCCACTTTATATGGGACACTGTCACAGCATAGCTTGCCAAGCGGTGCGTCAGTGCACGCCCAGGATCCGAACCAGTGAACCCCAGGCCACTGCAGTGGAGCGTGTGCACTTAACCGCTTGCGCCACCAGGCCAGCCTTCAGTCTTTTTGAACAGAGGAAATTATTTTAAGAGAAAGACCAAATTTTATTTTTGCACCAGCTACTTTTGACATTAAAACTCATTTACTTAATTGGATTTAGTTTAATCTTAGCCAACTTGACTATGCATAAAAATCCTCAGGGTTTTACTCTCACAAACTTTTTGTCACTTTTTACGTTCAGAATTTGTCCCATGCCTTCCTTTCTTCCCTTATAGTACTTTAGGACAAATTTATCTTTCTTAGCAAATCAAACAAAAATATTTCCATTCTTTATACCGTCTTTACTGAAAACATATATCTTACTTTCCTTGAAAACAAAGATGTTTTCCTCATTAATTTTTAGTAACTTTAATCACATATTAGAATTTTTAACACCTAGAAACGTTAATTTTTAAGTAAAAACTAAGTAAGCAATTATAAACTTTCTTTTACATTAGCATTTTAAACACTTTTCATATATGTTTTTTGGAAACATGCTACTTCATAGTACAATCTTAGTAAAACACAAGACGTGTACCAATAGACCCAAAACATCTTTTAGTTTCTCTGTAATAAGAAGCCAAAAGTAGATAAACCTAGATATGTTTAGCAATAATGTTTCAGTATTTTATCTTATTTGGAAATGACCCAGATACTCAACAAATTTTTCATCATTTAATTTAATTTAGCAAAACTCTAAAGTTTTAAGTTACCAAAAAGGATTTGGAAGCTGTGTTTTTTTTCCTAGTATACTGACCATAAAACATAATTATGTACCCAAAAACTCTTACCCATTTTCATCTACCTAAATCAGTTGTTTCCAACAATAGTTTAGATTACCCACAAAAACTTCATGAGATGTTAGACAAATTTAGCTATCATTAAAGCTATTATTTTTTGCTGATGAATTTGTAAGAAATAACATGAGCTTATTTGACTAATAAACCCAGGCTGCATGCCAGTATCATACCCAAACACTGACTACTCTGAGGGCATGCCTATTTCAATCAAACCAATAAACTTAAACCATATTTCATTTACCAAAGATTAATTTATATCATGCTAACTTGAAAGACATTTGGGTTAATTTCTATTACATTTATAGTTTATGTAAGCACTTACTTTAAGCCAATTTCAATAGAGCTCTTAATTTTGATCATACCAACTGGAGGTAGAAAAATATCTCACATTTACAACATACATACAGACACTCATACACAGAGGTTCCACAGCTATTGTTTTAAAATTACTCTCGTGAATCAGGCACAAGTCTCCCTAGTTATGAATCAAAATTTTGTTCTAAGCTTTTTTACTAATACTTTTGGAGAAGACACTCAAGATGCTAGATTTTTGGTGGGGGTGCTCTTATGGCCGTTTTTTGGCCTTTCTCTCTCTTTTTTTTTTTCCTCCAGTCTTAGGAATTAGTGATGGGCTAGATAATACTTCCCAGAGCAGCGATAATCCTTTCTGAGATAAAGAAACTGGGTGGAATCTGAACTGCCTCTAGGGCTGCTTTTACCAGAAAAGCACAGTAAACAAGGTTAAGGTTAATATGTAGATTTAAGGGCTTGCCTTCCACATTGATAAGTTTCTAGAGATGAGGTCACCCCCCTCTTCCCAGTACAGAGAGGGAGATACCTTTACAAATGGAGATTTCCTTTACAAATGTAAATGTTTGGTAAACAGAACTTTGATTAGAATGGGCTTAGCAAGGACCCTCCCAGGCTATTGATACCCAGAGTTATCTATGGTGATGGCCTGTCCTTGGGACAGTCTTCTTATCTTGAATTCTTTCATGCAGTTAGTGGTGGGGGAGGTCAAGGCTTCCCTCAGAGGCCCCTGTTCCCAAAACAATCAAGGTAAAGAGACACATTTTGAGGTGGCCAACCTTGATCCCCCACACATACATATAGATAGCATGAACACACAGGTAGACACAGAGACGTTTAATTTTTGTTGTGAATCAGGTGCAATACAAAGCTCAGTAATTTCTGGGAAATATTTGCATTTCAAAGAAGGTTCTTAGGTACCAGAGAAGATGGGAGCAGACAATCTGCATCATAAAGACACAGAGACAGCAGTCAAGTTTTCTTTAAGGTGGAGTTTCTGGGGCATAACCCATCCAATTGAAAGTGTTTCCAATTAGTTAAAATGCACCCAAGGGGTGAGTCTCTGGGGATGCTTGGGGTGTTCCCCGTGGCAGTAAAGC
The DNA here is from genome assembly GCF_057802395.1 of Ceratotherium simum simum. Taxonomy (NCBI): domain Eukaryota; kingdom Metazoa; phylum Chordata; class Mammalia; order Perissodactyla; family Rhinocerotidae; genus Ceratotherium; species Ceratotherium simum. The sequence goes on from NC_141932.1 coordinate 28,674,924, forward strand.
CGGTGTCCAACTGACACTGGGCCAGAGAAGGGTGCAGAGCCCCACTGTGGGCGTCAATATAGCTATAAGATTTAGTCAGGTCCCACTCAGCCTGGGCACTTAGTCCCTGGGCAGCACAAGGTAAGCCAGGGAGGCAAGAGTCCAAGGCCTCGAGCGGGCTGGGGACCAGGGCTCCCATTGCTGGGGTTGAGAGTTAAGTCCCTGGCAAAAGGTTTTCAAGTTTTCAATTTTATAGAAGGTCCAGGTTCTGCTCAGGTCCAGCCTGAACTTAACCTCAACTTGCTGACAAAAGAGGAGGTGACAAACGAGACAGACAAAGAAGGGAAAAAGGTGATCAGGACTTGCCCTCATGGCCTCTTCCCAAGCATTATCAAGATAAGGGTCACACAAACAACAGTTCCCATGCTGGGGCAACACAACCTCAAAGACAGCTTACAGAATAAATTACAGGTCTCTTGTCCCCATAACTGACTCGGTAGGCATCTAAAATACTCAACAGGTTCTTGATAGGAGACTAAACAGGGTTCCAGATCGTCAGTCAAATGACTGACCCAGGGGCCAACCTGGAATCATTCCAGGTGCCCACAAACCAGAGGAGAGGTCTCAGAGGTGGGGGTGGTATGTGGGGCTTTCATTAAGACCATGAGAGGAGGCTGAGACTCCAAATTTGATTAAAGTCTTAAAACTAGTCATTGAGGGGCCGGCCTGGTGGCGCAAGTGGTTAAGCCCATGAGCTCTGCTGCGGTGGCCCGGGGTTCACCGGTTCGGATCCCGGGCACGCACCAACGCACTGCTTGGCAAGCCATGCTGTGGCGGCGTCCCATATAAAGTGGAGGAAGATGGGCACAGATGTGAGCCCAGGGCCAGTCTTCCTCAGCAAAAAAAGAGGAGGATTGGCGTGGATGTTAGCTCAGGGCTGATCTTCCTCACAAAAAAAAAAAAAAGACTAGTCATTGCAAGAGCTCTCTGACTGGATTCCAGCATCTTTTCTTACGGTCTGTTTCTAACCCCCTGGGAGCAACCTGTAACGGTTAGCAGTGACACAGATGCCACAAGGTTGTGCCCAGAGGAACTTTAGCACCCTAATAGCCTGAAACCAGACCCGGGCCAAGTAGCTAAATCCTTAAAGGGAAAATAAAACAGGTGGACGCTGGGTTTCACCCAGCAACTACTGATAAGGAGGGCAAGGAAAAAAAGAAACCCAACAGTCCAGAAAAGCCAGACTGTGGAAAATGCCGGGTGTCCTCGACAAAAACACCAAGGTTGAGCTTCCTCGACCAAAACACACAAACAAAGAAACAAACCAAAAAACAGGCTCAGCAACTCCAGAGGGGTTTAACCGCATTCAACAGGACCACTCCTCCAATCACAGGCACAACACAAACACAGACTCAGTGACCTCAGGGGGCCTCAAACCCCCACCTCATCACTCCAGATGAGATTCAATCTCCGGATGGGGTTTGACCCGTGACTGGTCACCAGGGATTGCTCTCATTTCACCAGAGCCGAGCATCAGCCCTTCTGGAGTGGCCAGGTCATGCAATCCTTCCAAATGGAGGGGACTCTCATTCCCCTGAAAATAGGAGGCCATGAGGAATCATTTCCAAAGTCACGGCGTCCCTGAACGAAGGGGAGCAGGAACTTTTATTTTGCTTCGGGAATGAATATTCAAAAGGGAGAGGCGGGTACACTGCAGATTATGGTAATGAGGCTTAATCTGCTTCTGAAGAGATCTTCGCATTGAAAATAAGGCAAAGTCGTGGGCATAGCTCTTGTAGGGAGGCTTGGTTAGCTTCAGGGTGGTTGCTGGTTGTGTCTCCTTAACATAAAAAAACAACTTGGAACAACAGTTAAATGCTTTCAAACTCACCCTTGAGTTCCTCAGGGCACTAGACAGTGACAGTTGCAGGTGAAATTTTCCACTCATGTATTTTCATATTAACTAGTTTAAGATATTGATTACTAAGGTAAAACATATTGACTACAATAAGTCAGAGATCTCAGAGAAATAGACAACAGGAGGTAGGGAGAGAGGGAGGGAGAGTGAGAGAGAGAGAAATTGATTTATTATAAAGAATTGGCTCACATGATTGTGGAGGCTGAGAAGACCAGACCCAGGGGAGCCAGTGGTGTAAATTCTAGTCTAGGTCTGAGTCTGAAGGCAGGAGAAGACCAGTGTCCTGGCTTGAAGACAGTCTGGCATAGAGAAAGAATTCTTTCTTACTCAGCCTTTTATTCTATTTATAGAATAGGCCTTCAATAGACTGGATAAGGCTCACCCACATTGTGGAGGGCAAGCTGTTTTATTCAGTTTACGGATTCAAATGTTAATCTCACCCAAACACGCCCTCACAGACACACCCAGATATAATGTTTAACCAAATGTCTGGGCACCCTGTAGCCCAAGCAAGTTGACATATAAAATTAACAATCACAAATCCACACCATGTCAACTTGGCACCTGTTAGCATCTCCTTAAACCACACTTAATCTCCAAATAAAGACAGTAACAAGGTCATGATTCCACCTAACATGATACAACTATTCTGCATACAACCAAAAATGCACTAACCCCTTCCCAAGAAGAGGAGGTAAAGTCCTTGAGTGATATTTGCTCTTCTTGATATTCTTTAACTTACATACTCTGATTTAAAATTAGCAATACTTAAAAACTATGATATAAAGTCAGTATGTCTTATGTTACATAAGGGAATAAGAGAGGGGAAACAACAAAGACATTTGCTATATATACACGCACACACAAACAAACTCATAACAAAATAAGGAGGAAATACTCATGACGATTACAGTCCTAGGTTCTATAACTGGTCACATGGTCATAGTTGGTATTTATAACTACTTCTTCTACTACTCTTTTTGTAGTCCCTTTGCCTTCAGCAAGCACCTCAGCAGGTCATGGTTCTTTACCCGGTGGAGTGAGCCAAACATTCCTTTTTGAAGGACCTGAGCCATTAGTGGTCCTGCCTAGATTGGGTTGCTGTAGTTTTCCATTGACTTTAATCACATGGCAGGGTAATACTAAGAGATGCCCTAAGGGATCTCCTGTATTCCAGACATACTCTTCTTTACCTCCATGGTGGAGCAGCAGGCCAATTTCCCCTTGGTAGTCAGGATCAATCACCCCAGCCAGCACAGTAACTCCTTTCTTTGCCTATTGATTCAGAGGCATGAGAGTCCAAAGTGGCCAGGTGGCACTATTAACTTTCAGTTCAATGGAATCATTGTTGTATTTCCTGGCGGAAGCATTCCTCCCTTTGGAACTAAGACTTCTAGGCCAGCAGAGCATAAAGTCACAGGAACAGGAAGCAAACATTTTGCTGGTAGGTCACCAGGGGTAATAGTGAGTGGTGTCACTCCCATTTCCTCCCCATGATTCCTGGCTATGGGGGAAACAGCACCAGATATTGGATGTTGATTCAGAGCTTTTACACCCTGCTGGAGAACCTTGCCCCTGTAGCCCAAGGTATTACCACCCAGCTGGTGCCGTAATTGAGCCTTCAAAAAGCTATCCAGTGTTCTATCAAAGCAGCTGCTTCAGAATGCTGGAGAACATGGTAAGACCGGTGAAATCCATGAGCATGGGCCCATTGCTGCACTTCTTTTGCTGTGAAGTGAGTTCCTAGGTCAAAAGCAATGCTGTGTGGAATACCATGACAGTGAATAAGGCATTCTGTTAGTCCACCAATGGTAGTTTTGGCAGAGGCATTGTGTGCAAGGAAGGCAAATCCATACCCAGAGTAAGCATCTACTCCACACTGCCTTTTCCATGACAGAAGCAGTCCAATGTAATCAACTTGCCATTGGGTAGCTGGCTGATCACCCTGGGGAATAGCGCCACAGCGAGGACTCAGTGTTGGTCTCTGCTGCTGACAGATTGGGCACTCAGCAATGGCCATAGCCAGGTTGGCCTGGGTGAGTGGAATCCCATGTTGCTGAGCCCATGCATAACTACATCCCTGTCACCAAGTCCACTTTGTTCATGAGCCCACTGTGTGATGACAGGGGTGGCTGGGAAAAGAGGCCAACTGGTATCCATAGAACTGGTCATCCTATCCACTTGATTATTAAAATCCTCCTCTGCTGAGGTCACCCTTGATGAACATTCACATGGGATACAAATATCTTCAAGTCTTTTTGCCCATTCAGAGGGGTCTATCCACATACCTCTTCCCCAAATTTCCTCACCACCAATTTTCAAATTACGTTCCTTCGAAGTCCCTGACCCTCTAGGCAAACAATTAGCAACAGCTCATGAATCAGTATATAATCACATGTCTGGCCATTTCTCCTTCAAAAAGAAATGAACAACTAGGTGCACTGCTCAAAGTTCTGCCCACTGGGAAAATTTCCTTTCATCACGTCCTTCAGGGATGTCCAAGAAAGGAGCTGTAGTGCTGCAGCTGTCCACTATCAGGTGGTGCCTGGATATTGTGCAGAACCATCTATAAACCAGGCCCAAGTCTTCTACTCCTCTGTCAACAGACTGTAGGGAACTCCCCATGAGGTCACAGGTGAAAGCTTTCACAGGCTGAAAGCTCAATTTGTGTTATGATCAGCCAATTGCAGGATGATATTCTATGTTTGATTTTCAACCATCTCAGCGCTGCAGCTACAGGAGCTAAGGGTCTTCTTCAGGGCACACAGAGAAGATTTCAGGTCACTTATGTGGCTCTTCATCTGCGAATTCAAATCCCTGAGCTTATCCTTTTCTTTCATCACTTTGCCCAGTGACATTAGGTGCAACCAGCCAACCTCGTTATGTTAGTTTGATTACCAAAAATGTTTGAAAGTGTCACACACAGTCACCCAGAACTGGCTTCACAAAAGTGGTTGATTAGGAATATCCAATGGAGATATTGTGCATATCTCTATTGCCAGATCAAGCCAGGGACTATCAGTGCTCTCTTTACTGCTGGAAATAGAGTCATTACCATCTTTAAATTTAGTCAGATCAGAGAGCCAGTTCCAGAAACCTCAGAACCAATTCAGAAAACTCATCCTTAAAATTCGGTTCTTCTGGAACCACTCCCAGTACCAAAATCTGTGTTAGTCAGAGTTTTCCAGAGAAAGAGAACCAACAGGATGTAGACAGATAGACAGATGATAGATGGATAGATGGATAGATGGATAGATAGATGGATGGATGGATGGATAGATAGATAGATGATAGATAGATAGATAGATGGATAGATAGATAGATGGATAGATAGATAGATAGATGATTGATAGATAGATAGATAGATAGATAGATGATAGATAGATAGATGGATAGATAGATAGATGGATGGATAGATAGATAGATAGATGATTGATAGATAGATAGATAGATAGATAGATAGATAGATAGATAGATAGATGATAGATAGATAGATTTATCACAAGGAATTGGCTCATACAATTATAGAGGTTGAGAATTCCAGACCCAGGAAAGTCAAGAGTACAGTTCTGGTCTGAGTCTCACTCTGAAGGCAGGACAAGACCGATATCCCAGCTTGAAGACAGCCAGTCAGAGAGAAAGAACTCTTTCTTACTCAGCAGTTTATTCTACTCAGGCCTCTGACAGATTGAATGAGGTCCACCTACATTGGGGAGGGCAATCTGCTTTACTCAGTCTACCAAGTGAAATGTTCATTTCATCCAGAAAGACCCTCACAGACACACTCAGAAATAATGTTTAACCATATATCTGGGCACCCTGTGGCCCAGTCAAGCTGACACACAAAATTAGCCATCACACATATGTACAGAAAAGTGTACATATCTTAAGTGTACATCTTGGTGAATTTTCATAAACTGAACTCACCTATGTATCCAGCACCCAAATTAATAAATAAAGCATAACCAGCACCCAAGAAGCTCCACTCATTCTTCCTTCCAGTCATTAACCCTTGTTAAGGGTAACTATCGTCCTGACCTCTAATACCATAGACTAGTTTTGCCTGCTTCTGTACTTGTCTGTCAAATGGAATCTATTTCTACATAACAAATCAATGCAAAAGTTCACAGCTTAAAACAGCAAATGTTTACTTTTTCACAGTTTCTGTGGATCAGGAATTCACACGTGGCTTAGCTGGGTGGCTCTGGCTCAAAGTCTCTCATGAATTTGCAGTCAGGCTGTCGGCTATGACCGTGGCCTCACCTGGAGGCTCAACTGGAGGAAGATCAATGCTCAGGTGGCAGATTGATAGGATTCAGATCCTCAAAGGTCGTTGGAATGAGGCCTCCCTCACTTCCTTGCCACCTGAGCCCCTCCTTTGGGCCACTCACAATATTGCCACAGGCTTCCTTCACAGTGAGAAAATGAGAGAGAGCAAAAGCACACAACCCAAGATGGAAGCCAGAGACTTTTTGCAACCAAATCTCAGAAGTTACATTTTATTACTTTTGTCATATTTAATTCATTAGAAGTGAGTCACTAAGTCCAGTCCATATTCAAGAGGAGGGTTTTAAACAGGGTCATGGATACTAGGAGGCAGAAATGATTGAGGGCCGTCTTAGACTCTACCTACCACATATGTCTTCTTTAGTGTCTGGCTTCTTTTGCACAATATTATTTTTATGAAATTTGTCCATATCGCTTATCTGGTTACAAATCATTCATTATTATCACTGTATAGTATTTCATTTATTTATGCATTCAGTGGTTGATGGGCATTTGGTAGTTTCCTGCTTGGGGCTATTACAAATAGTGCTGTTACAGAATATTTTAGTACATATCTTTAGGTGAACACTTGTATGCATTTCAATGGGCATATAGCTAGGAGTAGAATTGCTGGGTCATAGGTATGCATATGGTCAGCTAAAGTAGATATTGCCAAACTATTTTCCTAAAGTGGTTGTCATAATTTATATTTCCCAGCAGTGAATGAAAGTACTGGTTTTTCCACATCTTTACTAAGTACTTTCCATCTTTTTCACTGTAGCCATGTTGGGAGGTATGTAGTATATCTCATTGTGTTTTAGTATGCATTCTAGCAATGACTAATGAAGTTGGCATCTTTTCATATGTTTATTGACCATTTGGATAGCTTTCATGAACATCTTTTCAAGTATTTTGTCCATTTTTCTATTGAGTTGTCTGTTTTTTCCTTATTGGTTTGGAGGAGATTGTCACATAGTCTGTATGTGAGTCCGTTAGCTTTATGTATTGCACATATTTTTCTCCACTTTTGTGTATCACTTCCATAATATTGTTTTTCATGAACAGATGTTTCAAATTTTAATATAGTCAACTTTCTAAATTTTTTCTCTTGTGGTTACTGCTTATGCCCATGCCTACTTCAAGGCCATGAGGATATTCTCTTATATTTTCCTTTAAAAGCTTTATTGTTTTACATTTTGCATTTAGATATCCAATCAATCTGAATTTGATTTTTGTGTTGATGACATAAAAGTAAAGATATATTTTTTCCATAGAGATATCCAATTGACCCAATGTCATTTATTGAAAAGATAATCCTTTCTTTCCTCAATGCACTACCATGTGGCCTTTGTCATGTCACTTGATGGCATGTGTGGCTATTTCTGCATTCTATATGCTTTTCCTCCAGTCAATTTGTCTGTCCTTGTGTCCATAACACACTGTCTTAATTACTAGCTTGATAATAGGTTTTGATATCTAATAATGGAAGCCCTTAGCTTTGCTCTTCCTCAAAATTACCTTGACTATTCTTGGCCCTTTGCATTTCCATATACTTTTAGAATCAGCTTATCAATTTCAGTAAAAAAAGAAAGCAAAAATCTTCTGGGATTTTAATTGGCATGGCATTGAATCTATAGATTACTATGGGAAAGAATTAACATATTTATTATGTTGTCTTCCAATCCAGGAACATTTGATATCTTTTCATATATTTAGATCTTCTCTAATTTTTCTCAAAATAATGTTTTAGAGTTGCTGGTGTAGAATTGTAGCACTTGGAATCCTTCATTAGATTTATTTCAAGTAGTTTGATGTTTTTATGCTATGATATGTGACTTTTAAATTTATTTGTTGCTGGTATACAGAAATACAATTGATTTTTTGGTATTGACTTGATCTAATAACCTTCTTTAAATTTGCATATGACTTCCAATAGTTTGACGGTGAATTCTTTTGGATTTCCTACATAAAACGTCATGTTGTCCATGAATAATGAGAGTTTTATGTTTTATTTTCTATAATTATACCTTTAATTTCATTTTCTTATCTCACTGTTCTAGCTAAGACCTCAATCAGTTATTTTAAAGTCCATTTCTGATAATCACAATATATGGATCACTTGAGAGTCTGCTTCTACTATCTATTTTTTCTCTTGGGTTCAGTTATTTCATAATATCTCCTGACATCCTGGTAATTTTAGATTGAATACAAGTTATTATGTATGACAAATATGTAGATAATTTGATACTCTATGTGATGTTATCCTCCTTCAAAGAAGACTTAGTTTTGCTTCCTGGCAGGCAAGTTTAGAGTAAGAGCTAATTACCTTAATCTAGTTTGGGATTGAAAGGGGTCTAAGTTTGTGTTTAGTTTTTTGAGAGGGGTGTCTATTTCCAGTTTACCCTTCATCGAAGGTTGCCTTTCCTGAATTTTAAGTGAAAGTCTAAATTTTGCCAAAGGTTCTGCTTGGTTTCCCAGCTTCCTAGCCACTGCTCTCTGTTCAGCAACTCACTCCATACTATTTTGAATTAGGAAATGCTTCAGGGAGAAAAGAACTGCAGAACATTGGTCTCATCTCAATTTACTTCCCTCCTCTCTGGGATTCTGACCCACATTACTAGAAATGGAAATGATTGACATGATTAATTCTTTGGTTATATGCTTAATATGCTTAGTACAAATAGGGAGCAACAGCAAAGAGTAAACTTTAATTTTTAATTTAATTATTTAAACTTTAATGTTGCCTACCCACAAATCAAAATCACCTTTTACATTATTTTTATTACAAAAATGGTGCATACCTATCAAAATACTAATATAAGACAGAAATGTATAAAGCAAAAAGTGAAAGTTTACTGTCCCTACTGCCTCTTTATCCCAACTCTTACTCCACAGGGGTAATCACTGAACCAATTTGGGTTGTGTATGTGTGCATGTTTGCACATGTGTGTTTTCAATTTTTAAAATGAAAACATGCTGCTGTGCAGCTGTCTTTTTTTTCAAGTAGCGATACATCCTGGCCATACTTCCATGTCATTGTATATAGATCTATCTCATTTCTTTTAACAACTTTACAGTGTTTTGAGGTAAAGAAGCATCATAACTTATTTAGAACATTTATTGATGGAAATTTACATCATTTCTAATATTTTCTTTTACAAATAATCCTGCAATGAATATTCTTGAACATATATAACTGCTGTATTCTGTGTGTGTCTCTCTGTGTGTGTATAATTTTATGTTTCTGTAGAATGGATATCTAGAAGTGGAATGTGTAGGTCAGAGGGTACGTATTTTACATTTGGATAGGTAATGGCAAATTTGCCCTGTAAAATTCATGATATCTTTTTAATTATATTTGCTTGCTATAGTGAGAATATGCCAGGTAACTGGCCCACCAGAAAGGGCTGCAGATTCTTTTGTTCTTTTAGAAGTTGTGGTCTAGACAGACTATGGCCTGTGGGTCCAATGTGGCCTTCAGCGTGTTTTCGTATGGCCCATGAGCTAAGAGTGATTTTTACATTTTTAAGGTTTGTGAAAAAAAAATCAAAGAAGAATATGCAGTGGAGACTGTCTGTGGCCCACCAAGCCTAAATGTTTACTATGTGGTTCATTATGGGAAAAGTTTACTGACCACTGTTCTAGAGGACCATTTTTTTTTTTTTTTTTTTTTTTTTATTCAAATGCATTAAACTGAGTCAAGAAATGGAACTGATGTTTGTATGGACATGCATGTTTTTTTTTTACCAGAATGGATGTTCTTTTTTTTTTTTTTTTTTTTTTTTTAAAGATTTTATTTATTTTATTTTTTCCCCCCAAAGCCCCAGCAGATAGTTGCATGTCATAGCTGCACATCCTTCTAGTTGCTGTATGTGGGACTCGGCCTCAGGATGGACGGAGAAGTGGTGCCTCGATGCGCACCCGGGATCCGAACCCGGGCCGCCAGCATCGCAGCGCGCGCACTTAACCACCAAGCCACAGGGCCGGCCCTAGAGGACCATTTTTAAGATTTAATGAGCATTTGAATCCTGGGAAACTAGCTTCCACGATCTAGAGTGGGGCTACATCTCTGACAAAATCCCAAGTGATGCGATTGCTACCAATCCCTGGACCATACTTTAAGTAACAAGGGTTTAGAGCTGCACTGTCCAAAAAACTAGCACTCGAAACGTGGCTAGTGTAGCTAAGGAACAACATTTTAAATTTTATTTCATTTTAATTAATTTATATTTAATATTTATAACTAAAACTTGATTCAGTGATTGGGAAACTTTTAAATATTTGGTGTGTGAATCTATTTTTCAACTGTCAGTTTTATGAAATTTAAATACAGATCAATTATTTCCAATAAAAATTTAGTGTCCAAATTGAGATGTCTTCTAAGTGCAAAATGCACACCAGATTTTGAACACTGTACAAAAAAGACTATAAAATTTTGCAGTATATACATACATCAAATCATTATGTTGTACACCTTAAACTTATACAATGTTATATGTCAATTATGTCTCAATAAAACTGGGGAAACAACTGTAAAATATATCAGCATTAATTTTTTATATTGATCACTTGTTAAAATATTTTTATATATTTGGTTAGATTAAAATTAATTAATGTCAATTTCCTTTTTTTTTTTAGGTGAGGAACACTAGCCCTGAGCTAACATATGTTGTCAATCCTCCTCTTTTTGCTGAGGAAGATTGCCCTGGGCTAACATCTGTGCCCATCTTCCTCTATTTTATGTGAGAAGCCTGCCACAGCATGGCTTGGTAAGCAGTGTGTAGGTCTGCACCCGGGATCCGAACCTGTGAACCCTGGCCCGCTGAAGCAGAGTGTGCAAACTTAACCACTACGCCACCGGGCCAACCCCTAATTGCTTTTTTTTTCACTTGTTAAATGTAGCTATCAGAAAAATTTAAATTACAAATGTGGCTCCTCTTCTATTTCTATAGTACAGCACTAGTCTAGAGGGGCCCAGGCCTGTGTTTCTGAATGCACTCATCCATCAAAGGAACCCAGTTCTATCAGCCAAGGTATGGGTGGCACAGCAGGAGAAGCTAGCTCATGGAAAATGTTGTCAAGTATAAAATAATTTGTTGATGAAAATTATCAGTTGTCTAGAGATTCTCAGGTGGATAAGGAACTCTGTACCCCATCTCCCCAGAATCCATCTTTCTCTCCAACAGCATGGTATTCTCACCCTTCAAGGAACTAACACTATAATGCTGTGCCTGTCAGCGTATTCTCCTTTGTATGATGGGTGGTCTCTAGACCATCCTGGAAATACTGAGTGTAGTGAGTGTTGAATAAAGTAATGAAAGATCAGAGTGAGTTAAGGGGCCTTGTCTGAAGCGGGGAGAATACAGCAAATGTTCCCTATGAATGTCTATAGCCAGAAGGTTTGAAAAAACTTTGAAAGTAAATATCTACAAGCAAAGGAAAAAAGAAATAAAAAGGAAAAGAAACAACAGGAGGGGATTCTGAAGGACAGATTCCATCAACAACCTGGAATCTTCTTTGGGACAATCCCAATTTTAATTGATGGGATAAATGTATGCTTTTCATAATTGGAGTCCAGTCGTAATCCAGGCCACAAATGTTTGACTTAAAGACCATCTAGGTTCTGAAACCTGAAAGACTAAAATCAAATGTAGTAATGACATAGAAAAGGAAAATGAAGAAATTTTATAGTTATTCTACTAATACTGTTTCTTCTACCTTCTTTCCCTAAAATATCTATTTATAAGTGTTCTTTAAAAAAATGCATGAAGCTCAAATACTTTTCTTGGAAAAAGAATGAGAAGAATGCTTCACTTTACAGAACTTTTTCCTGCTAAGTACTCATATTAGGATCTCACATGAAGCAGTCTTTGCACAGAGCATCATAACCCATAAAAGAATCCCATTGTCATGACCACCATTTACTAAAGAACAGTCAAACACGAAGATGACAAAACTTTGATATTATAAATAAGTTAATAGGAAAATATAACTTGATTTGCCAAAAGAAAGTTGCTTGCATATGGAGTCCAAACATTTATCAATTACGTCAAGTGAAGTAAACTGAAATTGTAGTAAAAATGGATACGGTGGATTTTTACTCTTCTGGACACTGTCCATTCTCCAAAAGGTCTGAGTGAACAGAGAGGTGATATCACAAAGGGTGATAGTATTTTAGGGGTTATTTAAAAACTACTTAAATTAAAGCCATATCTGAGGGTACATAAGACAAATTAAGTTCACAAGACACTAAGCTAGAAGGTGCTGCCAAGGAGAAGTGCTAGTGGGTCTTTGGGGTGGACTCTGCTCATCCTTGTTACCCCTCATTTATTCTTTTGATAATAGTACAAGATTCTTCTTTGGGGAACCCAGCCTGGCCTGGCCAAATCAGAGTCACAGCGATGGGTGGAACACGCGCATGGGCACATGACCCAGGCTAGGGCAACTGACATTCTCTCTTGGGAATTTCAGTGGTGACGTGGGCTAACAAGGGAAGAGCACGGTTGGAGCTGACCCATCTCAACAGCAGCAGCACCCTGAATAGATTGTCCATTAGTTCCTGCTCTCCAGAGCCCTGGAGTTGCCCTGGTTGTTGTTCTTTACAAGGTTGTTCTATTTTTCCTTGAATTCTATGAGCTTCTCCAAACCCTTTCAGTAGATTATTTGGTTTAAGTTAACCAGACTCATTTTCTGTTGCTTGTAAACAAAGACAGTGCTGCACTCTGGACTTACACAACAGGAAAATACATTACGAGGTAATTTAGCCCATCTCTAGATTGTCATTAGGCAGAATTAGATATAAATGATCTCAGAAAAGTAAAGTCTAGCCTAGAAATAGTATACTCCACAATGTCACTTATTAACAAACTGAGTGTACCTACCAAGAAGTTCTTCCTTACGTCTAATTTAAAGTTCTCAATTTTTGAACTATATCCATTTACTGCTATTATCTCATTATATATTTATTAAATGCTTATTAGGTAACAAAAATGGCAAAACGTTGATGCAGAATGATGAGTACACAGGCATTCATTATACTATTTTCTCTATTCTTGTCAAGTTTGAAATTTTCTATAAGTTGTTCTTTTTTTAAATGCCTATCATGTATATAACATGGTGATGGTACTGCGGGCAGTACAAGACAAGGTCCTACCTTCAAGGAATGCATAAGGTAAAAGAATGAATAGAAATTTCTTGGCCCATGCAGAAAAGCTTTCGTGAGCACAGGCCTGGAACAACGGTCCCTCAGATCCGGACGAAAATCTCAGAGGAACTTATTCTGGCATGAGGGAGCCAAAGGAGCACACAAATAATAAAGATGAAGGACTTCCATGCAGTGGGTACCAAGGCTGCATGTTAGGCACTTGCAAGGCTCCAGCTTCAATGCCTTTAAGAGGATGCGCTACTTTTGTTAAGCTAGTTGAGGGTGGCCCAGCCAACTGGCTGCTGGGGCAGCAATCATGAGAGGACAAATGGAGGTAGAAAACTGGGTTTACCAGAACACCTCCGGGCAGGGGCGCGGCAGGGGAGGTGCTCTGGATGTGCACATAAGGAATCCATTGATAAGCTGCTTGGGTTGGGGAGTGAGACCTCCAAGGGGCATGGCACAAGGGGGTGACAGATAATTGGCCTTCCAAGGCACATGGGTCCTGCACCCTACAGGACTAGCGTAGCCTAGTGTTAAGAACCAGCACTGTCATCAGATAACCTAGATTTGGTTCCTAGCTTGGCTACTTCTTGTCTTTTTTAATTTCTCAAAAAATTTTTATTGTGGTACTATACACATAACATACAATTTACCATTTTTAAGTGTACAGGTCAGTAGTGTTAAGTACATTCACGTTGTTGTGCCACAAATCTCCAGAACTCTTTTCATCTTGCAAAACTGTAACTCTGCACCCATTAAACAACAACTCTCCGTTTCCCCCTTCCCCCAGCCCCTGGCAACCACCATTCTACTTTCTGTCTCTGTAAATTTGACTACTCGAGGTACCTTATCTAGGTGGAGTCATACATCATTTGTCTTTCTGTGACTGGCTTATGTCACTTAGCAAAATGTCCTCAAGGTTCATCCAGGTTATAGCATATGTTAGACTTTCCTTCCTTTTTAAGGCGGAATAATATTCCATTGCATGGATATACCACATTTTGTTTATCCGTTCATCCATCAATGGACACTTGGGTTGCTTCACCTTCTGGCTATTGTGAATAATGTTGCTATGACCGTGGGTGTAGAAATATCTCCTTTAGACCCTGCTTTCAATTCTTTCCATTATATACCCAAAAGTGGAATTGCTGGATCATATGGTAATTCTATTTTTAATTTTTTGAGGAACCACCACACTGCTTTTCACAGCAGCTGTACCATTTTACATTTCCACCAGCAACGTGTGAGTGTTCCAGTTTCTCCACATCCTCGATGACACTTGTTGTTTTCCTTTTTATTATAGCCATCCTAATAGAGTGAGTTTGGATGTTTTAATGCTGCCATCTGATTTGGAAAATGTAAATCTATGACCTGTGGCAGATGGTACTGAAAGTAGCCTTGGCTGGCGGTAGGAATTGGAGAGGTCCTTGCAGGAGAAGATCACAGACCAGCTAGTGCCAGGGAACCTGAGAGAGCCAGCGAGAGCCAGGCTGCCCAGATGAGGGAAGTACAGTGGAGCCACACCCAGAAAACTCTGCTTCGCTAGGGCTGCTTTCTACCACAAGTACGTAGAAAAAGGCTGGCGGAGTACAAAGAGGAACCAGAGTTATTAAAAGAATGGAGGAATTGGTCCACAGCAAAGACTGAAGCTCCAAGGGGCAGTTTGGGTGATTGGTGTCCACTGTGTACAAATTCATGATGAGCAAAACCAGTGAGGGAATTCTTTTTTGAAGAAAAGGGTATTTTAAGTAGGGTAAACATACCAGCAATATTGCAAAGACTTAAAAAGGAGAATCTGGGTCTACTATTAGACAAAAAGTATTAAGATAAAGCTATACAAAATGAGGAATAGTTTTACCAGAAAGTGAGGAAGTGCTATTTTTGGCAATCCCTCTGCTGAAAGTAGTTTGTCTTATTGGAGGGAAAGTTCAGTCTTTCTACAGATCAATCAAATAACAGAACAACATTCAGTCTCTGGCTTGTTTGATATATATTTTTTTAAAACTTGTCATTCAAAGAGAACATTTCCCTATTCCCAATTGATTTCAGAAAACCTTCAAAATTCAAATTCAGCGTGTCTGAAATCAAATTTATACTCTTCCTGCCCTCCCTCACCTCTTTAAAAAATTCCCCTGACCCCCATCGCTTCCCCTGCCCAGGTGAGTGGCTGCCATGCTGCCCCTCCTGCCCTCTGGAATGACCTTCCCTCCTTCTCCTCTTCACTTAGTCTGTGGTTGTTCTTCTGAATTGCTGTCTGAATCTGCCTCCTCCCTTCAGGCTCCTCCCCCCCAATCTGATCTCCCCAGCCTTATCTATAGAGTGTGGCAGCAACGTCCTCACCACCGACGCTCCCTTCTAGTCTGCACCCTCACCCCTCTCCTCCTCCGCACCCGCCTCCAGCTCTCCCAAGCCCCAAGCCCACCCACACCCCTGCTCTACAGCTGAGGAAGCCCCATCGCCATCCGGGACTCCTGGTTTCCGGAAGAGTAGTCAGAAAACCTTAAAATGGCCTTCAAGGCGAATTGACGTCCATCCCGCAGACAATCGCCACTTCCAGAACTCACCATATGTGCTTTTCAAAAGTTACATTATTGGCAAAACGATGTTAAAATAGCACCAAAATTCAAGGCAAAAATTCTTCACAATCCCTTCAGCTATTTAAATCAATATTTCTATACATCCATGACCTCCTCTGGTCCTTGTCCATATGCTCAGTCCATGTTTACAGATTTGCAGTAATACCAACAGAATTCTGTATCTTCCTATTTTACTTAACATGATATCATGAGTTTTCCATTTTGTTACAATCTTTTTCTGATCTCCCCTCTGACTTTCACCATTGCAAACAGTGCTAAAATGCCATCTTGGGGTAAATATACTTATAGGCTGATCATTTTTACTGTGTCTGTGAGATAGATTCCCAGTAGTGTCATTTCTGGGGCAAGGGGAACATGTATTTTAATAGGCATTGGCGGACTGCTTCCTCAATGCATTGCTGCAATTTATGTTTCTACCAACAGTGTACAAGGGTGTCTTATTTCATGTGTCTTTACCAGCCGCTCTTTCATTTTTACCAATCTGATGAGTTTTTTAACAAAAGAAAGGTACCTCAGTTTCTTCACGTTTATTGGCTCTTTGAATTTCTCTTCCTGTGAAAAATCTACTAAGTCCCTTTCTCATTTTTCTATTGGATTGCTTATGTTTTTCTTTCCAAGTTGAGAATCTTTATGTATTGAGGGTTTTAACCGTTCATCCGCCATGGGTATTGCAAGTACTTTCCCACCGTAGATCTATCAGCACTCTTTAGTCCTGAGTCAGAAAACTAAGTATCCTTCACGTCACAAGAGAACACATCCAATTTGCTGCCTCCTTGGGCACCTTGTGTTATCTTCCATCTCCTCCTCAACTGGTTAATTCCCTGTAAAATGGAATGATGTGTAAGTGTCTTTGGTGCTGTGAAAGGCTGGAAGTGAAAGGCCAGAGGCCCTGAAAGAATGAAGGTGTGGGGGACGGGGCTGGAGAATGGCACAAGATGTAATAGAAGAGATGGAGCAGAAGCTGGACCACGCAGGGCCTTGTAGGGTTTATTTTAGGTGCAATGGGAAAGTACAATCTGGATTATGTTTTTGAAAGGGTAACTGTAGCTGCTGGATGGAAAATGCCTTGTAAGGGAGCAGGACTGGAAGCAAGGAGTCCAATTAGGAGGATATTATTGTGGTCTGGGTAAGAGACAGTAGTGGCTTGGACTAGGGTACTGGTAGTGGGTACAGGAGACGTTGGTGGATACATTTTGAGCCATAATGAAAGGTTAATACAGCCAATAGATTTGCTAAAAGATTAGACATGAAGCAGTGAAAGAAAAAGAGATGTAGAGATTGACTCCTAGGATTCTGGCTTAAATAACTGGATAGGAGGAGCAGACTTCAGAGGGAAGACAAGATTCAGTCTTAGACTTGTCAACTCTGAGATACCTGTGAAACAACCAGATGGAGAGGTGAGATGTTAGAGGATGCAGCTCAGACTTGGTATCTGGGCTGGAGACACAAATTTGGAACTAAACAGCAAATAGATGGTATTTAACACCAGGGGAGAGGATGAGATTCCCCAGGAAGAAAGTGTGGAGAGAGAAAAGATGGCTGAGGCCTGAATCTGAGAGAGGAGGAGGCAATAAAGGAGACTGAGAAGCAGCAGGTTGAAGCCAAGAGAAGAAAGTATTCCAACAAGGAGAGAGCGTGAAACGCTGCTGAAGGAAAATGAGGTGAGGACTGAGGGGTGACTGTTGAATCTGGGAGCCTGGTAGGCACCTTACCAAGAGTAGTTTCAGCAATGTCCTCGGTCACAGGGAGTAGACTGGACTGAGTTGGAAAGGTGAGAATGTGGAGATGGCATGTGGAGACAACTCTGTCCAGAAACTTGTAGGTGAATAAAGAGTTGAGAAATAGGGAGGTGGGTGGAAAGGGTATGGATTCAAGAGACAGGGGGTTTGTTTTCTTAAGTGGGGGATACTGGAGCATGACGGGATGCTGATGGGGTGGGGCCCTTGAGAAGGTGAGAGGAATGGGTGCAGAGCCTGAGGAAAGGGCTTGACCTGGGGCGGGGGGAGGTCACCTCCTTTGTCACAATAGAAGGGACAAAGGAGAAGATGGGTGCAGGTGTAGAAGGCCTGTAGCTTAGGTGGTAGGAAGGTGAGAGGGATCCTGTCTGGTGGGAGTAGAGTTGGGGCGCTGGGAAAGTTAAAAGGCAGGAAGGGAAGCTGGAGGGGAATGAAGAGAGAGACTGAGAGAGAAATATTTACAGAATGGAAGGAAGAAAATAGTCCTTAGATTGCTAAGAAGAATGAAGGAAAAGCTCATCTCATGAAATTTCAAAATACCAAAAATAAAGAGAAAACCCTCCAAAACAGAGAGAGAGACAGATTGAGAGAACCAGATTACCCACAAAGGAATGATAATCATATTAGCATCGTATCTCTCTCATTGACAACACTGGATGCTATAAGATAGTGGGATACCGTATAGATAGTTCTGCAAGAAATTTAATTTTTGAACCCAGAACTCCATACCCAGTCAGAGTAGCATTTCAATGGAAAGCACAAAATAAAGACATTTTCAGTCATCCAAAGATTCATAAACTTTACACTCCTAGACATCCCTGAATAATTTACTATAAGACGAATTCCAGCAAGTCAGAGAAGGAATCCACAAGAAAGACACGTGATACTGAAAACAGTGACAAGCAAAGAAACAGGGGTAGAGGGTGCATTTACAATTAGGTATAAATCATTGCTGGCTATTTTTTTTAAAGGCAGTCTGAAACTCAAGTTCAAATGATGTAAACATGAGACATGGTGGGAAAGAGAGGGAGGAGGGAATTGAAAGGCCAGTAAGTTCTTAGTCTCGTTCAGGGGAGGAAATAGGTACTGATTACCTCTAGATTTGACAGAAAAATGTGTGTGAAAAATGTGATCATAATCCTAGAAGAATAGATGACGTGTAAGTGCTATATGTTCTAATTCCCAGAGGGAAAAGAATGGAACAAAGAACAACCTATCAATTCAAAGAAACAACAGATTTAAAAATTAAAAAAAAGAAAGACAAAAAAAAGAAATAATTCTATTCAGAAATAGAAATAGAAAACCCCAAAGAAAGATGGTATAAACACTTCTAAACATATCTCGTTGAGGAAAGTGGAAGAATGAGTTACTAGAAAAACATAATAAACTTTCTGAGCAAGGTTTTCTTCTCTTTTCCATCCCAGTTGGAAGGTGTGGAGGAACACCTCTAAAACTGTCTTTATTAATAAATATACTAGTTACTATGATTGCATAATAAATTACCCCAAGACTTAGTGACCTAAACAACTATTTATTTTTCTCAGATTCTATGGAGCAGCAATTGGGACGGGATACAGTGGAGGTGGCCTGTCTGTGTTCCTGCTGTCGGGGCCTCAGTTGGAAGACTCAAGAGTCTGGCAGTTGGTGCTGGCCGTTGACTGGAGGCTGTTGGCTCGATTCTTCTCCATGTGGGCCTCTCTGTGTGGATTGAAGCTGGGCCTCTCCATGTGGCCTGGGCTTCCTCACAACATGGTAGCTGGGTTCCAAAGGCAAGTGTCCCAACAGAAAAAGAGCCCAGTGGAAGCTGGACGTCACAGAGCATCCCTTCTTTCTGTTTGTTAGAGGTAAGTCATGAAGGCTGGTTCATACTCCAGGGGAGGAGAATTAGGGTCCACCTTTTGTGAGAGAAAGGGCAAAGAATTCATGGACATGTTTTAAAACCATCATAATAAGCAAGTGGAATACTTTATGAAAAAATTTAAAATGTACTGTATAAACAAACTTTAAAATTTTAATTCTACAGCAAAGCATGATAATATACTAAACAAAGATAATACACAGCCATACAGAGAGACTTTTAAACAATATTAGTCTTAGTGATTTCTCATTAAGAAACTCTTTGTTAAGTTTTGAAAGTTCCCCTCATTCCAGCTCTCAGATCAGGCAAATCTATCAGAACTACAATCAAGAAAATCTAGCTATTTGCTATTCACAAAAGATATGGGCAAAACGAAATCCAAGGACAAATAAAAAGGATAAAAAAAATTTTTAAAGGGATGTAAAAAAATATACCAGATATCCTAAGAAAAATAACTCAGGGTGGAAACATCAGAGAATTTCAAATTCAGTAACCGAATCAAATTCATTAGATAATCAGGAAAATAGAAGGTAAAACAACAACGAGATATCAAACAAACAACATTTTGAAGTACTTTAGAAGTACTACATCCAATATTTGCGTGGATGTAGGGAAAGGTATTCACCTTTGGTGGGTGTGTGAAACTGTACAGCCTTTTTAGAGGACAATTTGCAGTATCTGTCAAATTTTAAGCCCCATACCCTTTGACCCAACAATTCCACTATTAAGTATTCGGCCTATATACGTCTTTACTAATGCAATACTATGTAAATACTATGCAGTATTTATTAAAAGGAAGATCTATACATAATGATATGGAACGATTTCCAAAACACAATGTTAGATGAAAAAAGCAAGCAACAGAGCAATACATACAGCATGAACCATCTTATTTTTTAAATTACAGAACTAAATTATGTATCTACATCTTGTTTATGTCTATACATATGTAAAGAAAAATGTGAAGAAAGATTTGCATTGAACTGAAAACAGTGACTTCCTCTCAGGACTGCTGTAGGATTAGAGGTTTGGGATAAGGTAGTAATTTAAACTTGTTTTCCTCTACACCCTGTTATATTTTGGATTTCTTAAAAGTAAAATATACACAGATTAGCTGTATAATTTTAAAAATTAAAAATAAAGTAACCTTTGTTGTTGTTTTGCAATTTTCTTGGTAACAGCTTTATTGAGATAGAATTCCCATACCGTACAATTCACCCATTTAAAATGCATAATGTAATGATTTTTAGTATACTCACAGAATTGTACAACCATCACCACAATCAATTCTGGAACATTTTCCTCAGCCTCAAAAAAAGCAATGTGCCCTTTAGCTTCAACCCCCTCGAATCCTCTCATGCTCCCGGTCCTAGGCAACCATGAGTCTACTTTCTGTCTCTATAGATTTGCCTAGTGTGGACACTTCAAGTAAATGGAATCATATAATGTGTCGTCTTTTGTAACTGGCTTCTTTCACTTAGCATAATTTTTTCAAGGTTCATCTGTATTGTAGCATGTTTCAATACTTCATTCCTTTTTATGGCCAAATAATATTCCACTGTATGGATATACCACATTTTGTTTATCCATTCAGCAGGTGGTGGGCATTTAGGTTGGTTCTACCTTTTCGCTATTATAAAGCTACTATAAATATGTTCATGTACAAGTTTTCGTGTGGACATAGGTTTTCATTTCTCTTAGGTATATACCAAAGTTTGGAATTGCTGGGTCAAATGGTAGACCTATGTTTAACTTTTTGATGAACTCCAGGCTGTTTTCCAAAGCAGCTGCACCATTTTACATTCCCACCAGCAGTGTATGAGCATTCCAATTTCTCCACATCCTCTCCAACATTAATTATCTGTCTTTTTGATTACAGCCATTCTAGTGCATGTGACGTGGTATCTCACTGAGGTTTTGATTTGTATTTCTCTGATAATTAATGATGTTCAGCATCTTTTCATGCACTTATTGGCCATTTGTATATCTTCTTTGGAGAAATGTTTGTTCAGATCTTTAGTCTATTTTTTAATTGGATTAATTTTATTGTTGAGTTGTGAGAGTTCTTTATATATTCTAGATACATGTCCCTTATCAGATATACGATTTGCACACATTTTCTCCCATTGTGTAGGTTGTCCTTTCACTTTCTCAATCGTGTCATTTGAAGCACAAAAGTTTTTAATCTTGATGAAGTCACGTTTATCAATTTTTTCTTTTGTTGCTTGTGCTTTTGGTGTCATATCTAAGAAATCATTGCCCAATCCAAGGTCATGAGAATTTACTTTCATGTTTTCTTCTAAAGTTTTATAGTTTTTGCTTACATTTAGGTATTTGGTCCATTTTGAGCTAGTGTTTGTATATGGTGTGAGATAGGGGTCCAACTTCATTCTTTTGCATATAGATCTCCAGCTGTCCCAGCACCATTTGTTGCAGAGGCTGTTCTTTCCCTGACTGAACAGTCTTGACACCCTAGTCAAAAAATCATAGATTTACCATAGATATATTGTTTATTTCTGGGCTCTCAATTCTATTCTATTGATTTATATGTCTATCCTTATGCCAGTAGCACACACTGTCTTGATTACTTTTGCTTTGCAGTAAGTTTTGAAATCACAAAGTGTAAGTCCTCCAAACATTGCTGTTCTTTTCAAAATTGTTTTGGCTATTCTGGAGTCCTTGAGTTTCAAATTAATTTTAGGATCAGCATATCAATTTCTAGAAAGAAGCCAGTTGAGATTCTGATAGGGATTGCATTGAATAAAATGAACTTTTAAAATGGTAGATTTTATTATGTTATTATTATTTTGTGGGAATAAAGTAGCACTCACCAAGTGGTTTCATAACACTCACCTTCGGGAGTTAATAGACATCAGTGTGTGCCATCATCTGGATCCAGAATTGCCAGATTCTTACTATATCGTTTCCTATGGAATCTTTCAACACCACGCTTCCCTTTCCACCTGGGTTCTACCCTTCCAGTTCAGGCCATCCAGCATTTCATTTCATAACTGCACAACTGAAGCATCTTCCAGAAGTCACTGCCTTTACTCTGGTCTCCTCTAAACCATCCTCCAACTTGAAGTCAGGATCATCTCTCTAAAGCCCAAACATGATCCTGTCTCCTCCTTTTGAAAAACACTTCAATGACTATCGATGGCCGTCAAGATAAAGTTCAAATTTCTTAGCATACTTATAAGTCTCTTCCAAGTCTAGCTTCTACTCACCTGTTGCTTATCTCCCATCCCTCCTTGGTGATACAAACCCACTCCTATACTTCAAACATGCCAAAAATCTACAGTCACAGAACATACCAGGCATTTTTATGCCTCCCTGCACTGGCACACATGTCACCTTTGGAATGTCTTCCCTTCTCATCTCTCTGGAAAACTCTGATTTATCTTTCACAACTTGGCTCAAATATCATTTCCACTCTTTTGTTGTTGTCGTTGATGATGATGATGATAGAACAGGCACTTGGTATTAAAATTTAAACTGTAAGAAGTATATAAAACTGAAATAAAAAATAAATCTCCTACTCTCAACCTTCAGTCACATCCTTTTGTTCTACGAATTTTCACTTTGAGGCTCTACTATTAGGTGCATACACGTACGTGATTGTCACATCTTCATAATGTATTGACTTTTTATTGTTATTAGACGTCCCCCTTTTCTGGTAATACTCTTTGCCTTGAATACTATTTTATTCATATTTTCACAGCCACTCTAGCCCTTTTATGGTTAAGGTTAACATGATATATCTTTTCTCATCCATTGACTTTCAACCTATTTGAGTCTTTATATTTAAAGCACATTTCTTATAGACAGCATATAATTGGGCCTTGCATTTTTATCCATTCTGACAACTTCTGCCTTTTAATTAGAATGCTAGTGCTTTTTATTTAATATAATTATTTATATAGTTAGATTTAAGGCTATAATTATATTATTTGTTTTCTGTTTGTCCCTTCTATTTTTTCCTTTGTTTCTCTTTCTTCCTTTCAATTAACTGAATATGTTTTAGAATTTCATTTTAACTTGTCTATTGGTTTTGTAGCTATATCTCTTTGACTTATTTTTTGGCTATTGCTCTAGGATTACAATATATATCCTTAATTTTTCATAGTCTGCTAAGAGTTTATATTGCACCAATTCATGTACAATGTGGAAAGCTTGCAACCTTTATATCCCGTCCTTTGTTCTATAGTTGTTATAATTATTACATCCACATACATTATAAACCACATAATACCATGTTATAATTTTTTGCTTTAAACAGTTATTCGTATTTTAAAGAAATTAAGAAGACGAAAATAACCTTTTATAGTTATCCACATATTTACCATTTCCAATGATCTTCATTTCATCCTATACATCTGAATTTTCATGTGGTATCATTTCCTTTCAACCTGAAGAACTTCCTTTAGCATTTTTTGTCATGCACGTCTGCTGCTGACAAATTCTCTTAGCTTTTCTGTAATCTAAAAGGATCTGTATTTCACCTTTATTCCTGAAGGATATATTCACTAGATACAGAGTTCTGGGTTGACAATTTTTTTCTCCCAATACTTTATTTATTTATTTATTTATTTTTAAATTTTTTGTTTATTGCAGTAACATTGGTTTACAACATTGTAAAAATTTCAGGTGTACATCACTACACCTCCACTTCTGCACAGATTACATCATGTTCACCACCAAAACACCAACTACAACCGATCACCACACACATGTACTGAACCATCCCCTTCACCCCCTCCCTCCCCCCCCCCGGCAACCACCAATCCAATCTCTGTCCCTATGTGTTTGTTTATTGTTATTATTATCTACTACTTAATGAAGGAAATCATACGGTATTTGACCTTCTCCCTCTGACTTATTTCACTTTGCATTATACCCTCAATGTCCATCCATGTTGTCACAAATGGCTGGATTTCATCGTTTCTTATGGCTGAGTAGTATTCCATTGTGTATATAGACCACATCTTCTTTATCCATTCATCCCTTGATGGGCACTTAGGTTGCTTCCAAGTCTTGGCTATTGTGAATAACGCTGCAATGAACACAGGGGTGCATGTAATCTTTACGCATTGGTGTTTTCAAGTTCTTTGGATAAATACCCAGCAGTGGGATAGCTGGATCATATGGTAGTTCTAACCTTGATTTTTTGAGGAATGTCCATACAGTTTTCCATAGTGGCTGCACCAGTTTGCACTCCCACCAGCAGTGTATGAGAGTTCCCTTCTCTCCACATCCTCTCCAACACATGTTGTTTCCTGTCTTGTTAATTATAGCCATTCTGACGGGCATGAGGTGATATCTCATTGTAGTTTTGATTTGCATTTCCCTGATAGTTAGTGATTTTGGACATCTTTTCATGTGTCTGTTGGCCATCTGTATATCTTCTTTGGAGAAATCTCTGTTCAGGTCTTTTGCCCATTTTTTAATTGGGTTGGTAGTTTTTTTGTTGTTGAGATGCATGAGTTCTTTATATATTTTGGAGATTAAGCCCTTATCAGATGTATGGTTTGCAAATATCTTCTCCCGATTGTTAGGTTGTCTTTTCGTTTTGTTGATGGTTTCCTTTGCTGTGCAGAAGCTTTTTAGTTTGATGTAGTCCCATTTGTTTATTTTTTCTATTGTTTCTCTTGCCCAGTCAGACATGGTGCTTGAAAATATGTTGCTAAGACTGATGTCGAAGAGCATACTGCCTATGTTTTCTTCTAGAAGTTTCATAGTTTCAGGTCTTACATTCAAGTCTTTAATCCATTTGGAGTTAGTTTTTGTGTATGGTGTAAGGTAAGGGTCTACTTTCATTTTTTTGCATGTGGCTATCCAGTTTTCCCAACACCATTTCTTGAAGAGACTTTCTTTTCTCCATTGTATGTTCTTGGCTCCTTTGTCAAAGATTAGCTGTCCATAGATGTGTGGGTTTATTTCTGGGCTTTTGATTCTATTCCATTGATCTGTGTGTCTGTTTTTGTGCCAGTACCATGCTGTTTTGGTTACTATAGCTTTGTAGTATATTTTGAAATCAGGGAGTGTGATACCTCCAGCTTTGTTCTTTTTTCTCAGGATTTCTTTAGCTATTCGGGGTCATTTGTTGTTCCATATAAATTTTAGGATTCTTTGTTCTATTTCTGTGAAAAATGTTGTTGGAACTTTGATAGGGATTGCATTGAATCTATAGATGGCTTTAGGAAGTATGGACATCTTAACTATGTTAATTCTTCCAATCCAAGAGCATGGAATATCTTTCCATTTCTTTGTGTCTTCTTCAATTTCTTTCAGCAATGTTTTATAGTTTTCGGTGTACAGATCTTTCACCTCTTTGGTTAAGTTTATTCCTAGGTATTTAATTCTTTTTGTTGCAATTGTAAATGGGATGGTATTCTTAATTTCTCTTTCTGCTACTTCGTTGTTAGTGTACAGAAATGCAACTGATTTTTGTATGTTGATTTTGTATCCTGCAACTTTACCATATTCGTTTATTACTTCTAAAAGTTTTCTGGTGGATTCTTTAGGGTTTTCTATATATAAAATCATGTCATCTGCAAATAGTGACAGTTTCACTTCTTCCTTTCCAATTTGGATCCCTTTTATTTCTTTCTCTTGCCTGATTGCTCTGGCTAGGACTTCCAGTACTATGTTAAATAGGAGTGGTGACAGTGGGCATCCTTGTCTGGTTCCTGTTCTTAGAGGGATAGCTTTCAGTTTTTCACCATTGAGGATAATATTAGCTGTGGGTTTCTCATATATGGTCTTTATTATGTTGAGGTACTTTCCTTCTATACCCATTTTATTCAGAGTTTTTATCATAAATGGATGCTGTATCTTGTCAAATGCTTTCTCTGCATCTATTGAGATGATCATGTGATTTTTATTCTTCATTTTATTAATGTGGTGTATTACGTTGATTGATTTGCGAATGTTAAACCATCCCTGCATCCCTGGAATAAATCCCACTTGATCATGGTATATAATCTTTTTAACGTATTGTTGTATGCGATTTGCTAGTATTTTGTTGAGGATTTTTGCATCGATGTTCATCAGTGATATTGACCTGTAATTTTCTTTTTTTGCATTGTCCTTGTCTGGTTTTGGTATCTGGGTAATGTCAGCTTCGTAGAATGAGTTAGGGAGCTTCCCCCCCTCCTCAATTTTTTGGAAGAGTTTGAGAAGGATAGGTATTAAGTCTTCTTTGAATGTTTGGTAGAATTCACCAGGGAAGCCATCTGGTCCTGGACTTTTATTTTTGGGGAGGTTTTTGATTACTGTTTCGATCTCCTTACTGGTGATTGGTCTATTCAAATTCTCTACTTCTTCTTGTTCCAGTTTTGGAAGGTTGTATGATTCTAAGAATTTATCCATTTCTTCCAGATTGTCGAATTGGTTGGCATATAGCTTTTCATAGTATTCTCTTATAATCTTTTGTATTTCTGAGGTGTCTGTTGTAACCTCTCCTCTTTCATTTCTGATTTTACTTATTTGTGCCTTCTCTCTTTTTTTCTTGGTGAGTCTAGCTAAAGGTTTGTCAATTTTGTTGATCTTTTCAAAGAACCAGCTCTTGGTTTTATTAATTTTTTCTATTGTTTTTTTGGTCTCTATTTCATTTATTTCTGCTCTGATTTTTATGATTTCCCTTCTTCTACTGATTTTGGGCTTTGTTTGTTCTTCTTTTTCCAGTTCCTTTAGGTGCATCGTTAGATTGTTTATTTGAGATTTTTCTTGTTTGTTGAGAAAGGCCTGTATCGCTATAACCTTCCCTCTTAGAACTACTTTTGCTGTATCCCATAAATTCTGGCACCTAGTATTTTCATTTTCATTTGTCTCCAGGTATTTTTTGATTTCTTCTTTGATTTCTTCGTTAACCCACTCGTTGTTCAGTAGCATTTTGTTTAATCTCCACGTATTTGTGGCTTTTCTGATTTTCTTCCTATAGTTGATTTCTAGTTTCATACCGTTGTGGTCAGAAAAGATGGTTGGTATTATTTAAATCTTCTTAAATTTATGGAGACTTGTTTTGTGGCCTAATATGTGATCAATCCTGGAGAATGTTCCATGTGCATTTGAAAAGAACGTGTATTCTTCGGTTTTTGGATGGAATGCTTTGTATATATCTACTAGGTCCATCTGTTCTAGTGTGTCGTTTAAGGCCAATGTTTCCTTATTGATCTTCTGTTTGGATGATCTATCTGTTGGTGTAAGTGGAGTGTTAAAGTCCCCTACTATTATTGTGTTACTGTCTATTTCTGTTTTTATGTCTGTTAATAATTGCTTTATATATTTAGGTGCACCTACATTGGGTGCGTAGATATTTACAAGTGTTATATCCTCTTGTTGGATTGTTCCCTTGATCATTATGTAATGCCCTTGTCTCTTTTTACAGTTTTTGTTTTAAAGTCTATTTTGTCTGATATGAGTACTGCTACCCCAGCTTTCTTTTCATTGCCATTTGCGTGGAGTATCTTTTTCCATCCCTTCACTTTCAGTTTGTGAGTGTCTTTAGGTCTGAAGTATGTCTCTTGTATGCAGCATATATATGGGTCTTGTTTTTTTATCCAGTCAGCCACCCTATGCCTTTTAATTGGAGCATTTAGTCCATTGACGTTTAAAGTAGCTATTGATAAGTATGTACTTACTGCCATTTTTTAACTTTTTTTTTTCTCAGTGTTTTAGTAGTCCTTCTCTGTTCCTTTCTTCTTCTATACAGAATTGATGGTCACTTTAGTTTGACCTCTGTCTGAAAGCTCTACTCTTTAACTCCCCTCCTCCCTCCTTTTATGTTTTTGATATCATATCTAACCTCTTTTTTGTGCTTTTGTATCCATTACCCTCTTATCATGGAAATAGATAATTTTTCCTATTTGTGGTCTTCTCTTTTCCCCTTAAATCAGTCCTTTTAACATTTCTTGTAGCACTGGTTTCTTGGTGACAAACTCCTTCAATTTTTGCTTATCTGGGAAATTTTTGATCTCTCCTTCCATTTTGAATGATAACCTTGCTGGGTAGAGTATTCTTGGCTGTAAGTTTTTTCCTTTTAGCACTTTAAATATATCGTGCCATTCTCTTCTAGCCTGTAAGGTTTCTGCTGAGAAGTCAGCTGATAGCCTCATGGGGTTTCCTTTGTATGTAACTTGACATTCTCTTGCGGCTTTTAGGATTCTCTCTTTATCTTTACTTCTGGACATTTTGATTATGATGTGTCTTGGTGTGGGCCTCTTTGGGTTTATCTTGTTTGGGGCTCTCTGTGCTTCCTGTACCTGGATGTCTGTTTCCTTCCTTAGGTTAGGGAAGTTTTCATCTATTATTTCTTGAAATAGATTCTCTGCCCCCTTGTCTCGCTCTACTCCTTCCGGGACACCTATAACACGGATGTTAGTGCGCTTGATCTTGTCCCAGAGGTCCCTTAGACTTTCCTCACTCTTTTTAATTCTTTTCTCTTTTACCTGTTCACCTTGGGTAATTTCTTCTAGTCTTTCGTCCAGCTCACAGATCTGTTCTTCTGTATCCGCTACTCTGCTTTTGAGTCCCTCTAATGAATTTTTCATTTCCAGTATTGTATTCTTCATTTCTGATTGGTTCTTTTTTATATCTTCCATTTCTTTGTTGACATTCTCACTGAGTTCATCTATTCTTCTCCCCACATCAGTGAGCATCCTTAACACTCTTAGTTTGAACTCTCTGTCGGGTAGGTTGCTCATTTCTGTTTCACTTAGTTCCTTTTCTGGGGTTTTGTCCTGTTCCCTTACTTGGAATGTATTCCTTTGCCTCCTCATTTTGCCTCTTTCCCTGTGCTTGTGTCTACGTATTAGGTAGGTCAGCTACGTCAACTGCTCTTCGATAGGTGACCTTATACAAGTGATGCCTTAGGAGGCTTCCAGTGTGCTTCCCTCAGTTCTCAATGTTCCAGGGGTGACCCCTATGTGGGCTACATGTGTCCTTCTGTTGTGGCCTGTTTGCTCTCCCTGTAGGCGCCCAGGGAGGCTGAGTTATGCTCCTGGCCAGCTGTTGTAATGCTCAGCTGCTTGTAGTTGTTGTGGGCCCTTCAGTCTCTTTATCAGGTATGGGGAGCCCCAGCACAGTTGGCTGCAAGTTCTAATACCACATTTGTGTTGCAGTATTTCTTTTAAGTGAGTAGGCCCCCAGCGTGGCAGGTTGTTAGGCTCAGGGCCTTACAATTGCTGTAAGCCTCTAGCCTATTAGGTCTCTTGTCAGCTCTCTGAGGATTGCAGCTGGGTGGGGCTGGCCTCAGGCACAGGAGCACCCAATTGTTTCAGGCTTTGGAAGGTGGGGCCAACCCCCTATGTGGGTCTTTGAGAAGCACAAGTCTTCTGCAGCTGACAAGCCCTGCCGCCCACAGGTCCACACACACAGTCAACACAGTCCTGCCCTGTGTGAGTGCCCCGACCTCCCGAAGCGGACCCAGTCTCTCCACGGCGGGAGCCCCACACACTCCGCCACCGCCCCACACTCTCCGCCACCGCCGCACGCTCTCCACCCGCTCCTTGTGGACACCCTGCCCCACTAAAGTCGGCTCAGTTGCCAGGCTGCAGAGAATCCAGTCACCAATCTATGCAGGCCCACAAGTTGCCTGAGGGCTTGTTGTCGGGTGGGGCCAGTCTCTAGGGTGGGCTGCCTGCCCTGGCTGAGCTGGATTAAATCGGTGCTCTAGTGGGTGGGGCAGACCCTGAGCTAGCAGGCCTCAGGGAGAACTCCAATGGCGTCTGTGTCAGCACGCACACACCAGGCCACAACAATGGCCGCCGCCAATGTCCCAGTCCCTGGAGAGGTCTCAGCCCTCACCGAGATGCACTCAGGGCCTATTAGGTGAGTCTCTTTTCACCACAGCACTGTGCACCTTTCTTTCTGGTGATTTTAGGATGCTTTCTGAAACGGGTGAGTTTGCACATGGGCCCTTTAAGAGTCGGTTTTAGTTTCTCTGTGAACTGGGTTTTCTGGGGGTGCTCCCCAATGTTTTAGTAGCAGGCACTGTCAGATATTATGCCACTCGTCTCGATTGTGCTGGGTCCACAAAATGCCCACAGCGGGGGCGCTCCCGGCTCAGGGCCCCGCGCCTCCAGGGAGGCTGCATACCTGTGCGCTGCTCCCGGGTGGCAGTGAGATGCTGCGGCTTGTGAAGGCGGCGTTTTTCCTCTCCAGAAGGGAGTCTCTGCCTCTTCCACCTCAGTTAGGATTGTCCGTTGTTGCAGGAGTTCCTCTTATCCAGTTTTCAGTTCTGTCTCGGGTAATTTTTCCACGAGTAGTTGTAAATTGGCTGTGTCCATGGGAGGAGGTGAGTTCCGAGTCTGCTTACGCCGCCATCTTGACCCAATAGATCTCTCCCAGTACTTTAAAGGTGTTGTTCCACTTCTATGTCCCAGGTCATTAGAATCTTTGTTGCCTGTATGCAATGTGTCATTTTGTCTGACTGCTTTCAAGACTTTTTTTTTTTTATCTAGTTTTCGGCAATTTAACTATACTGTCCCTAGATATGTTGTTGTTGTTTTCAAAATCCTGCGTGGGAGTTCCCTGAGCTTTCTTTTTTTTTTTTAATTTCTTTTTCCCCCAAAGCCCCAGTAGATGGTTGTATGTCATAGTTGCACATCCTTCCAGTTGCTGTATGTGGGACGCGGCCTCAGCATGGCCAGAGAAGCGGTGTGGCGTGTGCGCCCGGGATCCGAACCCGGGCCGCCAGCAGCGGAGCGCGCGCACTTAACCGCTAAGCCACGGGGCCGGCCCCTCCCTGAGCTATCTGAATCTGTAAGTTTATGCCTTTACCAATTTTAGCCATTTCTTAAAACACTTTCCGTCCCATTTTTGCTCTCCTTACCTTCTAAGACTCAAATTACTGTATGTTAAACCTTTTGCTATTGTCCCACAGATCCTTGAGACACTGCTCATTTCTTTAGTCTTTTTTTTTTAATGTTCTTCAGAATGGATCATTTCTATCGATCTGTCTTAATTTCACTGAATCTTTCTTCTGTCATCCCTCCTCTGCTCTTAAGGCCATCCAGTGAATTTTTTTTATTTCTGATATTGAATTTTTCATGTCTAATATTAACTTTTTCATTTTTAGAATTTCTACTTGGTTCTTTTTTATAATTTCTCTTATGCTGAGATTTTCTATTATTTTATTTATGGCAAACATATTTTCTTTATATCCTTGAGCATAGTTATAACAGCCACCTTAAAATTCTTGTCTGCTCTTCCGGTATCTGAATCGTCTTAAAGTTGGTCTCCATTGGCTTTTTTCTTAGAATGGGCAAGGTTTTCTTGTTTTTTGGTATGTCGGGGAATTTTGGTTATATCCTGGACGTTATGAATGATTCTGTTTTGTTCCTCTGAAGAAAATTGATTTGGATTTTAGCCTGCAGTTAATTTGACTGAACTCACAGTGCAAACTTTGTCTCCCCTGTGGTGGGTGGCAGTTGAAATTTAAGTTCAATTCTTTTAGCCTTAGGTGGCTGCTTGGTGTCTGTCTTATGCATGTGCAGTTTAGGGGTCACCCAGAGATGTGAGCAGAGTGTATGCACAGAATTCGGGCTCCCCCTCTCTCTTTTCTTGTGGTTTCCAGTGACTGTGGTTGCCCTAAACTGTGTCCCCTGGTTCATCAAGCCAATAATATTGCAAGTTTTTAATCAGAATTTTAGCTGCCCTACGTGCACAGACTGAATCTTGCCTTCAGACTAAACGCTGGTTAAAAAGAAAGACACTCACTCTGTGGTGTCCTTCTCTCCCAAGTGTCAGCTTCCCTCCAGCATCTGCCTGCTTTTTTTCATTCTCCAGTGTCTTCAGGTAGTTGATTTTTAGATTTTGTCCAGAGTTTATAGTTGGAGGTATCACTGGATTTTTGTTGATTGATTTTAAAGAAGTCTATGGCCAGAAAAAAAAAAATGGCTAGGAATCCCTGGTCTCGTTCTTAAAGGGATTTTTATTTTTATCCCATATAATAAGGAATTTTCTAACTCTTCACATTAGTCTTATTTTGTTTCCTTACTGGGAGAGCTAATCCTCAACACTTATCTAAGCACTATTAATGGGTTATTTTATTTAATCCTCACAGCTCTTCTATGGGGAAAATGGCTTTATCATCCCCATTTTAGAGAGGAGAAAACTGAGCAAGAGAGGTTAAGCCACTTATCAAAGTCACTGTGCATAAGAGTCAGTCAGATGTCCGTTTTCTTTCTTACTCTGGTTATGAGACACAGCTTACAAAGAGGACAAGGTACCAGGACCAAAGCCACAGCTGGAGGGAGAAGATGGAAGGAGTCATCCGTGACTTTGACCTTGGCCCAGTCTTCATTAGTCATCCAAGTAAGGGGCTTATCCCAGCATCCCAGCTGGGCATAACCAACAGAATCCACTCTGACTAGCTAAAGAGAATGGAGTTAAAGAAGAGTTCAAGAGGTTGTTAGGAAGTTGGCAGCGTCTCTAGGAGGGCCAGAGGAGCCAGTATGGTGGATGTATGGCCGCTTATAATGCGCTTGGCACCCCAGACACTGGCTGCCTCTTGACTGCCCATGCCGGAGTGAAGTCCTGCAGCCTCTGCTCCTTTGCCTCTCTCACTCATGCCCCAGTGGCTCTCACCAGCGTGTGTGTTGTCAGATCCTTCCTCACATGCCTCATTCCAGCTGCAAGGGAGGCTGCGAGAGAGCATTTCTGGCTTCTGTGTGAGGAGGTGGGACATCCCCGGACATTGGAAGGGTGTTCAGATGGTGCTGGGCAACCAAAGAATTCAATCGATGTGCACATTCCATGTCAGTGAGCCATTGGGCAGATCCCGTGTGACCTGCTTTCTTATAATCATTTCTCCCAGTAGGAGGCCTTCCTATGCTGCCTGACTTCGAGTTTCCCTCATTTAGAGAAAAGCCAAACTCTGTAAGCAGACAGTTTTATAGGAGCATGACTCATGCTGGTTTTTGTTTAACTGTTATTGTACCTTGACTATGATAAAATGATTGCATTTAGAATGTAAGCTAGATTTTCTAATCAGTTATAATAAAAACTGGATTCTAAAGATATATTTGTTGAAACTCTCGATTTGTTCAGTGTTACCGCCAATTGTTGGCCAAGTAGATGAGGATTTATTACAGCGCTCCCCCAGCTCCCAGGACCCTGCATTGGGATCTGGGCCATGGGGGTTATCTAGCCAAAAGGGAGTGTCTGGACAGCTTAGTGGGTTATGTGCTTTCCAAGTGACCTTTGGAATTTTGACTGAAAAAGATAGAAGCAAAACCAATTGGAGGGATGGGAAGGGACAATCCTGCCCCACCCGCAGTCCCTGACCTGCTAAATCAACATGGCCGGGAAACTCAATTCCATATTTGAAAGAAATGGGCTCATGTTGTATAAAAGAGTTTTACTGTCACTGAGTGGTTTATAGATTTTCTTGGGGACAACAATGAAAATAAAATACCATTTGGGCTTTTATGGTCATTTAGTTCAGTTCAATTATATAAAAACTAAACTAAACTCCTTTCTCATTATCCTAAGGCTAGTGCTTTCAGAGCATACTCAGTAATTATATTTTGGAATTTTGGGAGCAATTTCAATTCCTTATTATTTAATTATTGTTTAATTCTTTTATATGTCTTAATGTATAATAAAAATTTCTCACCCATTTGCAAGTCCCTCTGTAGTTTCTCTGCTTCTGTGTCCTTCCTGAGATGTTCTAGAAAGAGATAAGCATATACGTAGACTTCCCCTTCTTTTTACACTAATGGAAGCATATTCTACGCATTTTCTGCACTGTGTGTATATATGTACATATTCATATACATATGTGTATGTGTATTTTATATACATATAGAAATGAATTTGGCTCTTTCCATATGTGTCCATACAGATTTTCTTCCTCTTTTTTAACAGAGATACAGAGGATTATCAACCAGCTAAACCGTGGTTATTTAACCAGTCTTCTATTAATAGACAGACATTCAGTTGTCTCCAGTCTTTAGCAATTATAAATAATATTTTGCTCAATATCCATGCATATACCTCTTTGTGTACATATGAAAGTTTATGGTATTAAATTTCTATAAGCGGAACTGCTAGGTGAAAGGTAAATGACACTTTCAAATTAGGTACATATTGTTAAATTGTCCTCCAAAGAGGCTGTATCAATATATAATCCTACCACTTTGCCCTACCCATTTCTCATGACAGCACCTTATCAAGCGTTTTCATCTTTACCTGTCCAAATGGTGTGGTTTTAATGTATATATCTTTTATTCAGAGTATTAGCACTTTTAAACATGTTTAAAATCCATTTGCATTTACTGTTTTTTTTTCAATAAACTCTCTGTATGTGCCCTTTTTTTTGGATTGTGATTCTTTTCCATATTGATGTGTAGAAGTTCTTTATATATCAATACATGAGCTTTTCTCATTTAAAATAAAGATGATGTTAAATGTAGAACTAAATGTAGGACTTAAATACACAAATCAGAAAACAATTCATTCTTAGAGCTTTCCAGATTTTTTTATTTGGAACATATGGTCATTAAAAAGCATTTTGAAGTCATTTACAAAACTATGCCATCCGTTATGACATTGCATACTTGTATAGTAAGTTAGGGTGACTTTATAGCATTTTTATAGTTTGCAAAACTGTAAAATTAAGGTGACAAAACATTTTTATAGTTTATAAAAGAAATAAATACATACTTATCTGTTTAAAAAGTCCAATATATATAAGTTAAAAAGTACAAGTGATCTCCCTTCCTACCACGGCAGCCCCACTGTTAAAAGTTTGCTGTGTATGCCTCCTAACTTCTCTCTATACACCAACAATATATATATGTAAATAATATTTTCCCCAAAAAGTGGAAGCTACATGCTGTTCAGCAACTTGCTTTTTTTCAGTTAAGGATTAATCCTAGATGTTAAGAATGGTAACCTTTGCAATTCAGTTTTTTCACTCTATAAGCTGACAATACATCACCAAGGGCCGTAGCAGGACCAGAGTAATCCAGCCTCAAGGAATGGGCTAGAGTGGACAAGGCCTTTGGAAACATCAAGTAGCCCACTGTGTGCAGCTCCGTTCTCCTGCAGCTTCAATGTCTGCACTTGGGGGATGTCTTTTAAACAGTGTTGAGGGGCTTAGACTTGGGGGAGTTCAGAATAATTACAAGGAAAGAGGCTAGAATTGAGGCCTTCATGAGCCAGCACCTCAACACTCTTGATTTTCAAACGATTTGGCTTCTCACCTTATTGAAGATTTTCTTTTTTTAAAAGAGGCACCTTGAGGCATAAATCCTTGGAATCAGCAAGGAGAAAGAAGGGAGTCAAAAAGGTGAGTGCGCAGAAGTGGGCTTGCAGGAATCGCACCCCGTCTCTTGAACGGTGAGGTTCTGTCAGGACCACAGGCTGGAGCAGCCCCTGCCTCCCCGGTGGATCTGGTGTCATGTCCACGGACTGGAGTCTTGCTCTCCTGGGGCACCCTGCCTGCAGTGCCCTACAGATAGGGGGTGCTCTGGAGCCAAGGTGGAGGGGGCGCTTCAGGGCTGTCTTGCAGGCTGAGAAGTTTGTTATACAAACGAGCCCAGTTCAGGAGGCCTCCACTCATGGAGCCCTGTGTCCTGGCTGGGCTGTATACCTCCAGAGAAAGGGGCCCTTTTTCCTCCTAACAAAGGCACTTTCTGCTCAACCAAGCCCCTGGGGGCCACATTGGCCTGAGGGGGTCTTCTTCCAAGTTAGCCCACAGGCACTGTGCAGGCTCTCCAGGCCCTGGCAGTGTTGCCTGGCACAGCTTCAGGAGGCTCCAGATGGGTCTGCCCTGGGGAGCCCTGACTCAGGGGGTCGGGCCTTCCCAGCATCCTTTGGGGCCACCCTCAAGCAGCCCTCCTAGGCTCGGGAACAGTTGAGTTCTGGGAGGGTGGCTGGGGAGCAGTTTTCTTGAATAGAATCCATTCTGTGTTCATTCAACAAATATTTGAGGCTCTACCATACGCCAAGGCCTGTTCTAGCTCTGGAAATAGGCAGAAGAGGACAAAGTCCTGTCTTTGTGGAACTGGCATTCTAGTGGGGAAGCCAGACAGGGAACAAGTAAAATAAGTAAACAAGACTGTTTTCCAGGGAGCACTAGGAGGAGAAGAAAACACACAATGGCCTCAGGAGTGAGGGGGAGGGGAGCCAGCGTGCAACCCTTACCTGAGAGGAACAGAAGGTGAGACTCGAATGACAG
Source organism: Ceratotherium simum simum (assembly GCF_057802395.1). Taxonomy (NCBI): domain Eukaryota; kingdom Metazoa; phylum Chordata; class Mammalia; order Perissodactyla; family Rhinocerotidae; genus Ceratotherium; species Ceratotherium simum. The sequence goes on from NC_141932.1 coordinate 28,711,613, forward strand.
GAAGGAAGGAGTCCTGCCAACATCTGGGAAGAACACTCCAGGGAGCCAGCGAGCAAAGTGCAGCGCCCTGAGGCTGGGAGGTGCCGGGCTTGGCCAAGAGCATGGTAGGGAGCCAAGAAGAGTCTGAGGTGTAAGGAGAGGTGAGGGCCAAATTAGGCACGGCCTCGCGGCCGGCTGGAGACACTGTATGTCTTCCACACGCGATGGGCGGGCACGGGAGGTTGAAGTAGGGGAGAGACATGATCCCAGTGCGTGTTTAATGGGTAACTCAGGCTGCCTTGTGGGGAGAGCTGGGGGACAAGGAGGCAAAGAGGGCAGGGAGAGCAGGTAGAGGCTGCTACGGTGGTCCAGGTGAGAGAGCGTGGCGGGTGGAACCAGGATGTCCGTGATGAGATGGAGAGAAATGCACTGGGGATATAGGTTTGGAATGATTGGTGACTGATACGTCCTCCAACAGAAGTAGGGCCAGGGGCCTCCAGACGAGGCCGGAAGCAGTGGCCTCCTGCTTGCACTGAATGAGTGCTGGCCCCCCCAGGGTGTTGAGACCCTGCCCGGCAGCCCCCTCAGTTCCACCCTTAGACTCAGGTGTGAGGGCCCCTGAGCTGGGCCCCTACCTTAGAGGGCCCACTCATGCTGTCCTCCGGCTGCTCCCTTCCCTCGTGGTGAGGAGCCTACTGGGCCAAGGAATTTCCTGTCCAAACACCCAGAGCCTACCTGGGATACTTCACCATGAGCTCGGCAGTGTGCAAACCCCTAGGTCTAAAGGGTGACGGGAGGGGGGCAATTTTTAGCGGGTATGGGCAGCATTTGAGCCCTGTGCTGGGAATTTACACCCACGCAACTAAGGACCCTTCTGGTGGGGGATGGAACAAAGAATGGGAAGAGAAGGGGGTGGCTGGCTCTCCTGGTGCCGCCATGTTCCAGAGCCAAATTCTAAATTTAAATCTGGCCTTCTAGGACACAACAAAAATGTATTTGTCCAGGCAGGAAGGTAGAACATATTTTATCGAACAGTTTCTTCATTTGATCAATAACTTTTAACATTTAAACAGATGGTATGGGGGCTGCCATTTGTATTCCTGTCCTGGATCCCATAAAAACGTGGGATGGGCCTGCCCACGTCCACTGCTTGCTTTCAGCAGTGCTCCCCAAATGCTGGATAGGCAGTTCTGGGGTCCATCATCTACCAAAGGAGTTCTCTACCAAAAGAGAATAAAAAACTTTTCCTAATTTGCTAAACGAAATTAAGATACTGGATAGAATTTTCTGAATTTTAAATTTTGACTCAATTTTCTTTTTCTGAAATCTTTGCTGCCTGCTACTGTTTATCCGCTAGCAGTTTCAAGCAAATAAAATTTAAAAAATAGGGGCCAGCCCCTGGCGTAGTGGTTAAGTGCGTGCACTCTGCTGTGGTGGCCCGGAGTTCGTGGGTTAGGATCCGGGGCACGCACCGACGCACCGCTCGTCAAGCCATGCTGTGGCAGCGTCCCATATAAAGTAGAGGAAGTTGGGCACAGATGTTAGCCCAGGGCCAGTCTTCCTCAGCAAAAAGAGGAGGATTGGCATCAGATATTAGCTCAGGGCTAGTCTTCCTCACTAAATAAATAAATAAAAGCAACAAAATAAACCACACACACATTGTAATAGATGAAAATTAAGAGAAAACTGGAATCAGCTGATTCTCATGAATCTGCCACTGTAGATTTTTTATGGACCTGAGTATCCGTGGTTGAGATTTTAAAGTTAAATCTTTTCTAGCTCATAATGACGGAATTAATTATGCCTTGTAAAGTTCTGCATGACATCTGGGTGCTTTGCCCTAGAACAAGCAGAGAATGGATTACAATGAATTATTTCCCCAACTTACAGAAAAGAAAACAGAGGCTCAGGGAAATTCAGTAACTTGTTCAAGGTCACCCAGCTAGTAAATGATGAAGCAGGGGTTTCTCCAGGTCTGAGGAACCCCCCCCACACCACCGGGCCTCCTGGTGTAATCTAATGGGTAATGAGAATGGCTTCCTCAAGTATGCGGAGCCTGATGCTGAGAAACAGTAGACTCTTGGTTGACCGTCCGTTGCGATCGCATGCTCTGCCTGTCAATATCTAAAGCATAAAACTCATTAGCCAGTGCATTTGTAGTAAAAAGTAACTCGTGTTTTGTTTTGTTTGTCTAAGTTTTAGGAAGGTCTTTGAGGGTATTTTCTTGAGTCACTGAATTAGACATACTGTATTAGATACTCAGGCGCCCAGGCAGAGTGCAAACTGTGCCTGAAAAATGTAGTTCTTGACTTTTATCTTATCTTAATTAGTCCTTATTAATTATCTTAACTAGTCCTGCTTTGGAGTGACCAATCTTACATCCATTTAGCTTTAGATAAAGTTAGAAAACTAAATCGGAAGGGTTCGTTCCAGTTTTGCTCTTCAAAAGTTGATTGATTTTCAAACTTACATACTAATTCTATTGCGTGCATTGCATTAGGAGGGTTGAGTCAAAGCGGAAAAAACTTCCTAAGGCTCTGTTGGTCTTCTCAAAACGGTTAGCGTTGTGAATGACTCTGAACCAGCCTCCATCCTGGAGCACCCGGAACTCAGGACCACAATTCATGGAGGGGAGGGCCCCGCTCACTGACTCCCACGGGGCCGGCCCTCACCCAACTCCGCAGCCTCCTCTTCTGACCTGTCCTACGAAATGCATTTTCACTTCTGTTGCTGCTTTTCTCCTTTGTAAAAAGTGGAGCCAGAGCCAGCGCATGCCTCTTCCCTCTCTCCCCTGGCCCCTGCAGTGGCAGAAGTCAGGCCCCGAGGAGCTGGAAGCCTGTCGGAGCTGGAGTCCCTTGCCCCATGGCCCCGCCTGCCGAGCACATTGAGGCCAGAGTGTATGGAGAGCTCTCCCCAGGGACTGCCAAGTGCCATCAATTAAGACGAGGAAGAAGGATCGTAAAGGTGGTCAGAGAGAGGATTTACGAGCTTCTCTTATTACTGGCTCTGTCTCAGTTGAGCACGAGCCACAGAGCCATCTCCCTCCCAGGTGATTCCAGCCAAATGCTGACAGCCCACGCGTCCTATCAGGCCACCGTTCCCTTCCAGCCGTGGGCGCCTCCCATGGGAAGTGGCTCTACCAACCCTGGGGTCTCACCCAGGTTCTGCGGCTAATTCTTGCTTCAGGGCTTAGACAGCTCCAGGACTCTACCACCTCAGGCCCCTAGACACCCGCTCATCTCTGGGCAGCCCACCCACAGACCACTACTTGCCCTCTAAACCACTTCCTCCTCATCCCAAGGTGTTCTCTTAGACCACGAAGGAAAAACTAGAAGGTGGCAGGTGGATCTTGGCGGCTGTTCCTGAGCCATGGTCCTCTCCTCCAGACTGCAAAGCAGGCAGGCGGGTTTCCTGTGGGTGGTGAGACTCCATGGCCCCCAGGGGCTTAGAGGGGCCCTCTATTTTCCCTGCATTACATATGATGGAGGATGGTAACCCCAGCCAGAAGCCAGGCATTCAGCCCCTGCCCAGACTCCAGGTCCTGACATCTCCTTCAAATCCATCCCTGCCCTCTATTCCCCCCACGGACCTCAGGTCTCCATTGGTTTTCAGCTGGTCAAACCTCCCCTCTCCAGCTCCTACCAGAGTGGCCTTTCAGGAACCCAAATTGGATCATAGTGCTCCCCTGTAAAAGCTGGATGGCAAAAGCCTGTGAAACAGGCTCTCTCCTTCACCTGGAATGGCCTTGGCAGTGAACCCAGCCCTGTCTGGGATCCAGCCTTATCTAGGCCCCTCCCCAGCAATCTCCACACTCCAGCTCGTCAAACGTCTTGTCCTTTGTCACCAGAACATGCCAGGCACTCGCAGCCTCTCCACCTTTGCACCTGCCGTTCCGTCTGCTTATTCTTCTAGCAAAGTCCTGCTCATCCTTCAAGGTGCAACACAAAGGTCCACTCCCGCAGGCAGTCCTCTCTGACATCCTGTCTTAGTCAGCTCGGGCTGCCGTAACAAAACACCACAGACTGGGTGGCTTAAGCCAAGAAATTAACTTTCTCAAAGTCTGGAGGCTGGAAGTCTGAGGTCAAGGTGGAAGCATGGTTAGGTCTAGTGAGGACTCTCTTCTTGGCTTGCAGATGCCACCTTCTCTGTCTCCTCACATGACTGAGAGAGAGCTCTTTCTCTCTTCCTTTTTTCATAAGGCCACCAATCCTATCGGATTAGGACCCCACCTTTACCACCTCATTTAACCTTAATTACCTTCTAAAAAACCCATCTCAGGCATAGTCATGTTGGGGGATAAGGCTTCAGTTTAGCCCCCAGGACACAACTGAGCCCCCAGCACCTCCCCAGACAAAATTAGTTGGTCTTTCCTCTCGAGCCCCACATTCACCAGGCCAGGATGTCCCTTTATCATAACACGTCCATCCTTCATCCCCATGTGCGTCTCCTAACAGACGTTTGATGAGTTCATGGAGGAATTGCCCAGTCCCATCCCCTGCTCTTTCGGTGCCACCTCCTCTGCGAGGAGGCCCTTGTCTCCCAGCAGACGTCGTGTGATGACTTGTCTGCCTCCCCGACTGTGCCCAGAGCTCCAAGAGGGCAGGGGCCGCTTCTCACTCGTCTCTGGGCACTGAGCACCTTGCACAGAGCAGGCCTCTCGGGGAAAATTCTGGTTCCACTGGGGGAGGACCTGCAGCCCTGGGTGTGGGCGCCACTTGGTGCCTCTCTCACCCCCACACACCCTATTGGCAAGGCCTTGTTCCAGTGCTCCCCAGCCCTGCGGTTTCCTTAGATCCTAAGAGGAGACGTTGCTGCCGCCTGCACAGTAAACAGGAACCCTGGGCAGGAGACCAGGTGTACAGCTAGGAACAGGACACCTTCAGTTGCCTTTTTCTTTGTTCCTACACTAGGACAGGCCGCTACTTTTAGCATTGCAGAAAAAATGAAAATCCCACTCCTGCTTTGGGTTTCCCTCCAGGTGTCCACAGGTCGTGGTGTAAAAACCGGTCCTGCGTCTGGCCCGGAGAGCAGCTTCCCTGTTCACACAGGTTCTTTATTTCACGAATCTTTTACCCCCAGTCCAAAAGCATCAAGCTAAAAATACCGTGTGTGTGAGCTCTGGACCAAAAAACGAAGCAGTTGGGCCATTAATCATTGGGAATAGTTGAATAGGAACTTGATTAAAGCACAGGATGCGTTCCCCAGAGGAAGCTGCTTCTTTGCTGTGACCACAGTAAAGTGGAAGCTCGGCCTTCCCGGGCCCTGCTTCTGCGCTGCGCCTCCTTGAGGACTCCTGGGCGGGCTGTGGCGCCTTGCCAGGCTTTGGAAGGCCACCCTCCGGGAGGGGGTCTGGACGTGCGCTGCCCCTCGATTCTCCGGCAGGCACACCTCTAGTCAGCATCCAGGCGGCATTGGGCTTCAGCGCACAAAGTCGTAAGGGGCAGTAGGAGGGTAGAGGCAGGAGTGACTTGAGGGCCCACGAGGCCCTAAGGGAGCCCCGCTGGCCCCGCGGTCCCGATATAGAACGCTCCAGGCGCCACGTGGCTGTGCAGACGCGCTGCCATAAACCCCTTCCCCCGGCAGCAGCGAGTGCGGAGGCGGCGCAGCGCCCAGGGGGCACCCCCAGGGGGCTCCAGGGGACCCAGCGCCCTGGGAACCACCCAGCAGGGTTCTGCCAGTAGGTGCTCAGACCCTGGGCCGCCAGACTCCCTCCGAGGCTCCGGCTCCCTCAACACCCCCACTCCCGCCTTGGAGCCCACCTGAATGGGGAGTAGGGGAGAAGGCGGCGGATTCCAACCCCGTCGACCACCAGCCCCGCTTCGGGATCCCGCTCCCGGAGACGAGTTCGCCTTCTCCCTCTGCGCGCCCCGCCCGCCCCGGAATCCAGCTCGGCCCGTCCCGCAGGAAAAAACTGGCGGCCCCGCGCCGGTAGCAGCGCCAGCAGCAGCGCCAGCAGCAGCGCCAGCCCCGCGCGCCTAGCAACCCTAGCGCTCCGGCTAGAAGTAATTAAAAAGAAAAAGTTTTCCAGCCTAGGCGGATGGGCCGGCCGGGTCCTCCAGGCTCCCGGGCCGCGGCCGCCTCCCTGTCCCTCTGCTCCCCGCGGGGTCCTAGCGCCCGGCGCTGCAGAGTCCGTAAGACCCCAGAGTACTGAGAGGGGCGGAGCGGGGAAAGAGGTTCTTCTGCGCGGAATCAGTGGGGTCTCCTGGAGATCAGAGATAAAGACGCAAAATCACCGGGCCCCGGGCCTCTCCCCTCGGCCTCTCCATGCGGCGGTGTACGCTGGGCCGTATGTCCAAAACTGTTCTTTGCCACGCCACCCCCACCCCCGGCCCCTTCTCTACGCCGCCGCCTTCCAGAGACCTCGGACAGAGATCCCCGACAGGACTGGTTCTAGCTTTTAAAGCGAGTCCGCGCCACAGTAGATCGGAGACGAAGACTTGCGTTCCACCAACCCTCTCCGCGGCGTCTGGGTGCTCCCGGGCTCCCCGCCGTCGGCTGAAAGTGGCCAGAAGTGGCCTCCTACGGGAGGCTACAGGAGGGGGCCCCGCCACCGACCACGTGTGCGCGGAGCAACAACTCGGCGGAGGATAGGGCACCGCGCGTCCGTCAGGGTTCAGCTTGCGGCGCAGGGGGCAGTGGGCGTTGCTCCTGGGCCTTTCCCCGCCAGCGCCGCGCTCCGGCCCCGCTCACAGATCCCTCCGGAGACAGGCGCTAAGACCCAGAAGGCTCCCCGCCGCCGTCGCCGGTGGTCAGATTTGGACACTAGAGGGCGACGGCTGCCCCGGTATAAATGCGGGGCCCGCGCGGGCCTGGCCATTCGCGACCGGGAGCTGCGCGGGCGCGAGCGAGTAGGGGCTCCGGGTGGGCGGTGGCAGCAGCGGCGTCCCGCGCAGGCTGGAGGCCGCCGAGGCTCGCCATGCCGGGAGGACTGTAGCTCCCCCATGGAGTCGGCCGACTTCTACGAGGCGGAGCCGCGGCCCCCGATGAGCAGCCACCTCCAGAGTCCCCCGCACGCGCCCAGCAGCGCCGCCTTCGGCTTTCCCCGGGGCGCGGGCCCCGCGCAGCCCCCCGCCCCACCTGCCGCCCCGGAGCAGCTGGGCGGCATCTGCGAACACGAGACGTCCATCGACATCAGCGCCTACATCGACCCGGCCGCCTTCAACGACGAGTTCCTGGCCGACCTGTTCCAGCACAGCCGGCAGCAGGAGAAGGCCAAGGCGGCCGCGGCCCCTGCGGGAGGCGGCGGCGACTTTGACTATCCGGGCGCCCCCGTAGGCCCCGGCGGCGCCGTCATGCCCGGGGGGACGCACGGCCCCCCTCCCGGCTACGGCTGCGCGGCGGCCGGTTACCTGGACGGCAGGCTGGAGCCCCTGTACGAGCGCGTCGGGGCGCCGGCGCTGCGGCCGCTGGTGATCAAGCAGGAGCCGCGCGAGGAGGACGAGGCGAAGCAGCTGGCGCTGGCCGGCCTCTTCCCCTACCAGCCGCCGCCGCCGCCGCCACCACCGCACCCGCACCCGCCTCCCGCGCACCTGGCCGCCCCGCACCTGCAGTTCCAGATCGCGCACTGCGGCCAGACCACCATGCACCTGCAGCCCGGCCACCCCACGCCGCCGCCCACGCCCGTGCCCAGCCCGCACCCCGCGCCCGCGCTCGGCGCCGCTGGCCTGCCAGGCCCGGGCGGCGCGCTCAAGGGGCTGGCCGCCGCGCACCCCGACCTGCGCGCGGGCGGCGGCGGCGGCTCGGGCAAAGCCAAGAAGTCGGTGGACAAGAACAGCAACGAGTACCGGGTGCGGCGCGAGCGCAACAACATCGCGGTGCGCAAGAGCCGCGACAAGGCCAAGCAGCGCAACGTGGAGACGCAGCAGAAGGTGCTGGAGCTGACCAGTGACAACGACCGCCTGCGCAAGCGGGTGGAACAGCTGAGCCGCGAACTGGACACGCTGCGGGGCATCTTCCGCCAGCTACCGGAGAGCTCCCTCGTCAAGGCCATGGGCAACTGCGCGTGAGGCGCGCCGCGGCGGGACCGCCCTGGGCCGGCCGCTGGCTGGGCCCCGGGGAGTGGTTTCGGGTCTCCGGATCTCCAGATTGCCCGAACCGCGCGAGCCAGGACTAGGAGATTCCGGTGCCGCCTGAAAGCCTTGCCTGCCGCGCGTGCCCCTTTCCTTCCTCTGCGCCGGACACGGTGCGTCTAAGCTGAGGGGTCAGGCAGTAGTTTCTCCCTGCGAGAGAGGAGAAGCGCCTTGGGGCTGAGCCGGGAGCCCGGCAACTCAAGTATTAAGGAATAACCTTGTGCCTTGGAAACGAAAACTCACCGCTCCCATTCCTACCGAGTAGGGGGGGCAAATATGTGCCTTGTCATTTTATTTGGAGGGTTCCTGCCTCTTCCCCGAGGCTGCAGCAGGCCCCCAGCGGGCGGACGGTCCAGGGAGCAGAGAACCTGACAAGCCAGCCCCAGCCGCTCCTCAGCGCCTGTCCTTGGAGAGGAGGAAACACAGGGCTCTGAACAAAGGTTGTTCCCCTAGTTCTACACGAAGGTGGAGGGGCCCTAGTTCCTTGCCTCTAACCTCCCAGCCTGCAACAGGCTGCACTTCCCCGGGCAGAACTCATTGAGGTGGGGGTCACCAGGTGACCAGTGGGAGCGCCCCACCCCCAGTCAGACCGAAAAGCTCTGTCGCTGGTTAGCTATAAGGACATTATGTTCATGGGAGTGGTGGCCTGGTGGAAGAGGGAACCTAGAGATCTGGTCTGGGGGCTGGGCTGGGAGGAACACTGGGACCAGCAGCCTCCTCTGTACTGTATGTCCCCAGCATTGCCCCACAAACGTGAAGCACAATCGGCCCATCCCAGAGGGACCAAAGTTATGAGAAGCTTTCCAAATATTTTGCTTTATCAGCCGATATCAACACTTGTATCTGGCCTCTCGGTGTCCCAGCGGTGCCTTGTGCAATGTGCGTGTGCACGTCTATGCTAAACCACCATTTTATTTGGTTTTTGTTTTGTTTTGGTTTTGCTCAGATACTTGCCAAAATGAGACTCTTCGTCAGCAGCTGCAGGGAGGGTCTGCGGCTCTCTTTCCTCTTGGTTTGGGGATTGCTTTTGCTCCCAGGGGAACCAAAGAGGTGAGGTGGGCTTCCCCTTTCCTCTCAGCTTTCCCTGGGGGTGGCTGTGGGCCTCCAGCCCCTCCAGCCTGGGCTGCCTGCAGGCTGGTCCCCCAGAGGCTCTGGCTCCTGGTTTGGAAGGGAGGCGGCCTCCAGCCAGCACGCACAGATCGCTGGGCCTGGGAGCAGGGAAGGGCGGCTTGGTTCTCTTCCTTGGGGAGAACGTAGAGTTTCATGCTAGATGTTTTATGTATTATATCTATAATATAAACATATCAAAGTAAATTTTGGTGTCTTTTTAAAATGAGAAAAGCTACTTCCAAGGTTTTCTGTGGGCCAGGTCACATTTGTAAATAATCACAGCATATTCTCTGGCTGAGATCCTGACTTGCATTAGCTCTCCACCCATCCTGAGCTCCTCTTTACATTAAGGGGATGACTTCTCCCAACCAAGGCAAATAAATGGTAGAAGGATGACAAGGCTCCGGGCTGAGAATGCCAAAGCCTGAAGAGAGAGCCTCCTGGGGTGTGTGGAGGGGGATGTCCTGGGGCCTTGGCGTGGCCTCTCCTCAGCCCCTGGGAGGAGAAGGGGGACTCGGAGAGGGAGTCTGAAGTTGCCGTGGCCTCCCTGGGACGTGGGCAGGCCTGGCCCAGCGGTTCCGGGCTCCAGGGGCCCTTGGGCACACTCACTTCCCGATCACTCACAGCCCCAGCTCTGGAACAGCCTCGCTCACACCCGCCTTTGCCCCAGCCTGCCCGCAGGACCCTGGGCGGGCAGGGAGAGGCCTCAGGCAGTAGGACCCTCCACCCCTCCCCTCTTGCTCTGGGCCATGTGGCTGCAGCCTACCCCAGCAGGGCCCTGAGGGGCAGCCTGAAGCCAAGCACCCACCTACCCGGCACTCCACACCTGCCCAGCCCCAGCTGATCCAGGAAGGGGGCCCACGGAGGCCTGCCGCGGGGGTCTGGCCCTTCCCCACACGCCACCTAAAAGGGCCAGCCCCAGCGTCTACCATCCCCGCTGTGCCCACCCTGGACCAAGCCCCTCCCTCCAACGACTGCCCCTGAGAACAGGCACCCCGGCACCCCCTCCCTTAGCGGCAGTGATGGCCAGTGAAGGGAGGGCGCATCCTTGTGCCTGAAGGAACAATGCTGGGGAGCAGTATCTAGGGGCTGGCAGAGTCTCAGAGTTCACTCTCTCTGAGGGTAGAAGGCAAACACTCCCTCCCTCTGTTTTCACCCGGGAGTGCTCTCTTGAGCAGCTTACAGTATATGCCAACGTGGGCTGGGACAGTTTCAAGAAATTACACATTCTTTTTAAATTCTCAAAGCTTTAGCTTTACCTGCCTGCGTGGTTAACCGGGGGGTGGGGGGGTGACTCGCCCCCCCTTCCTGCTCCCCCCCCACCGCCCTCTCCGTCCCATATCTTGCCGCCTCCTCACCCATGGCCGCCCTTGGCAGAGGAAAGGCCGTGAGCCCAGTGAGGAGGCGGGAGCCTGCCCCGCCGCCTGGGAACCAAGAGGCAGAGCCCCGCCGCCCGCCTGGGGGCCTGGGGCAGGCTGCAGCTTGCTAGGCCCCAGCAAACCCTCTCTGAGTTCAGCGCGAATTCCAGTTTTTCTAGTTTGAGGGGGCCAAGCCTCGGCTTCCCCCTTTGCCCCCAGAACAGAGCCCAGGGCCAGCAGGGGAGGGGCGCCCCTCCTGCCCTCACTCCTCCCCACACACAGTGTCCCATCTCCAGGGGTTTCTTCTTTCAAAGCCGTCGGCTCAGGAAAGGGCTCGCCTCCTACTGCAGATCCTGAGGTCCAGGGCAGGCTCTGTTGGGGAAGACAGATCCCACCACAGCCGGCCCCAGGAAAAGGATGGGGCCCCCAGTAGACACAACCGCCTGCGGGTGCTGGGGGACAGCAGGAGGTGAACCTGCCCAGCACGAGTTTTGTGCCCAGCCAGAGGGGCCCCCAGGGAGGGCTGCTCCTGCTACCCGCTGCTTCCTGCAGGGACCCCCAGGGTTCCCCTCCTGACTGCAGCCTTCATGAAGAACCACTCCAAGAGCCTGGCACCCCAGGCCCCCAAGAATTTACTGGATGCCTGCTGTGTGCCAGGGCCTGTGCCAGGGATGGGGCACTCAGCTGGGAACAAGCAGACTCGGCTCCTACTCTCCGGGAGCTCACAGCTTTGTGGCCCCAAGATGTGCTCTAGGGGGGACAAGTGTGATACGGGGAAGCTCAAAGTGTGAACAGAGGCCACCACGGACGCCTTCCTGGAGGCGGCAGCTTTGACCCCAGACCTGGCCATGGACCCAGCCCAACACGCCTGGATGCCTCTGCCTTGTGCTTTTCCGTGAGAGGTAGCAGGGACCTCCTCCCGTCAGTGGGCCATCCTAGCCCAGTGTCCCCTGAAAGCACTGTTCAGGGGAGCCAGCCTCCAGGGAAGGAGCTAGGGCAGAAGGGAGAGAGGGAGGTGCTCTAAACCAGATGTGATGGTTTAGCACTGTCACGGATGTCACCCTTATCTCCTGGATCTCCTGGGAATCTGTGAATGTGGGGTTTGGCCCTGACACCTGTGATGAGCCACTGGGACTGGTGAGGAGTGTCGGCCCCTCCCAGGTCTCCCGCCCCCTCCTTCCCAGGCAGAAACCTGCCAGGCCTCCTCTATGCTGCTGATTTCATGGGAGGAGGGGGCAGTGGGGAAAGGAAAAAGGAGGCCACTCGTGGTGCGGGTCCAGGGGGAGCAGAAACCCTGACCTTGCTCAGACACGAGGCCTCCCCTCCCAGGGACCCACAGGCCTTCCACAGACACGGGGTGGGGTCCTTGCCTGGAAAGAGAGGACATCCCCTCTGTTTCTTTCCTCTGCTGGTATAGGAGGGAGGTTTGTCTCTTCTTTAAATAAAACTGAACTACCAGCACCTTTGAAAGATCTTTCTTGTCTCGGTGAAAGACTTGTGCTTTCTCCCTCCTCTTACACCCCACTCCCCCCGCCCCATACCCCTCTCTGTATGGAGCATTCAATGCAAGCAGAGACATAGGAAAGATACCAATTCACTATCAAAGCATCCTAGCCCCATCCCAGAGCAATTAAAAAGCCAGATGGGATCTCTGGGAAAACGGCATTAATAACTCGAACAATCTGTGCAGGCCGGCAGGGACCCAGGAGCGCGGGCGGGGGCAGGGGGAGGCTGGGGTGCTGGAGCGTGAACTTGCAGCAATGTCTCAGCCACGTTGTGGCCAGAGGGGATGGGGCCATCGCAGGGTATGCCTAGGTCTGGCCGCAACGGGGCTGTCCCCTCCAGCCCCTGCAAGGCCCGCCGTGCATGCTGGATCCTGGTCTCTGCAGACAGAGCCAGACAAATGTGGAACCCATTACTCAGGCAACCACAGCCCCGGCCAGCCCCGTTCTGGCACCCAAGGGCTTTGCTTCCCTTTACTTTTGTTTTTATTTATTATTTTTCTAGCCTTCTGGCCCCACCCACTAGGAACAGGCTTCCCTGGGTACACAGCTTCCAGAGATGCCCCCTCCCTTCCTTCGCTGTGCCCAAGCCCACTGCCCACACCTGAGAACAGCAGAAGATGGTGTTGGGGACCCCAGTGGGGCCTGAACCCCAGGGCCTCCCCTCAGATTACAGAGTGGCAGGCACTTCCGGCAAGAACAGCGGAGCGCTCAGAAGCCAGCGTGATTGCGAGCGGAGCAGGCTACAGGGGTCCACACTGCCTGGCTGCCTTGCCGGGCCCAGAAAAGACTGGATGAGAACCACAGGAAAAGAATCTTCTGCTGTTCTGAAGCCTTTTCTAGGCAGAGCGAAGAAGCCAGACTCTTCCATAGCCCCATTTTTAGACCATGGTCTGGAGGGCCACCTAGGGCAGACTTAAAGGTGGAGTTTTCAGGGTGGGAATTGGCTTGTTTAAAGATTTTATTTATTTAATTTTTTCCCCCCAAAGCCCCAGTAGATAGTTGTATGTCATAGCTGCACATCCTTCTAGTTGCTGTATGTGGGACTCGGCCTCAGGATGGACGGAGAAGTGGTGCCTTGATGCGCACCCGGGATCCGAACCCGGGCCACCAGCATTGCAGCGCGCGCACTTAACCACCAAGCCACAGGGCCGGCCCATGGCTTGTTTAAAAAACACCTTTTTTGATTCTTACGTACCCAGAGAGCCATTTTCTGACCTTCGTCTTCCTTGTCTCCTTGTCCCCACCCTCACCCTCTCTGGAAACTGTTCTCCCCAGGGTCACCATGAACTCCTGGGGCCAAATCACATGAACTCCCCTGGGAACTGCCGTCCTTGGCCTCCTGCTGAATTTGGCCCCAATGGATATCCAGCGTCCGGCCCATGGTAGGTCTTCAACACACGTGTTTGAACGCATGGATCTCTCTGCAACTCATCCCTCTCCTTTAGAGAACATCCTCACCCCCTCCTTTCCCTTCAAGGGTCCACTGGGTTGGCCTGAGGCCCACCAAGCAGGGGCCTGAGGGACCAGGGTTCACACTGTGGGAGCCAACACATGGGCACCGGAAGTAAGGCTCCACTCTGCTGGCCCTCTCTAGATGAGTCATTGCTTCTACGAAGTGAATTTTAAAATGCAAGAATCTTCAGAAAGGTAACCTCTCCAGTTCTAGATAATCTTCAACGCCTCCGCGTGATTAGTTTACCACTAGAACCAGAGTCTAACCAGGCCCCAACCAGATGGTGGTGCTCTGCGGGGAGGTGTCCGGGGAGGAGGCGGGACACAGAAGAGGGGAGAGGGTTGGCAGTGCAGGATGCCCCAAGGCTGCCGGAGATGCTCGGAGGCACAGGGCAGCTGGGATCACGGGTGTTTGCATCTCCCCTCTTGTCCTCACTCCAGGATGACTGGCAAAGTCGTTATTGAGGGATTACAGATGGAGGATGGGAGCACCATGGCCTAGAATGATGGTCTAGGGCCAGGGCATGTCACCCAGTGACCCAAACAGGGCCTGAAGGGAACCATCACAGCCTGCCCCAAACCCTCTAGATCTGAAGATATTTCTCCCCCTTGGCAAGTGGCTACCAACCTCTCACCAGAAGGAAAGCCTGTCTTCCCCTGCAGCCGCTGTCCCTTCCCCGCTCAGCCATGGAGACCTCAGAGAGCCCCCAGCTCCCCTCCCTGAGCCAACCCAAACACTCCCCTCCCTAGTGAGGAAATGTGGCTGACTGACGGTGGCGGCCCTTCCTGCACGCACGTTGGGCAATGGTCCCAGCTGGACGTGGCAGCACAGACCCTGCCAGGAGAATGGGGGCAGGGGGGGTGTCAGGATTGAGTGCCCGCCCCAGATGGAGCCGCCGTGACCTTCCACATCAGGTTAGGACCCGTCTGAAGTAGCCTCCTCGAGTGATTTACAATTTGCAAACACGTTTTATTGGATTCCTCAGTTTTGCTCTAGCAATTACAGTGACTAAGCATGACAAATCACTCCTAGCACGGTGTCTCCGAGCTGTTAGGAAATGTGTTCGCTTCACTATTTTGCCTCGTGCGGCAACATTTTAAAAATAGACTCATTCACTGTACTTGAAGGCAATTTGTTCCAAATTTTCCCACTAATTTGATTTTAATCTGATATTTAAAATTCGTGTGACCACATTCCCCCTGATTTATAGGGAATCAGCCCTACCTGGCCGCAGTTTAATTGGCCTTCACCCAGGAGTCCACAGGATGAAGGATTTATCCCAAAACAATTTGAAGGCACTGGTGTCTATAACGCTTCTATATATGTCTAATGCAGCATTGCAAGTGCCACCTGCCTGGGAACAGCACCAGTGAGTGTGAGCTGAAGGCCACCGCTGCTGTCCTACAGAGCCCGGGCCTTAGGTGGCCAACGGTCCTCACTGAGCAGATGCGTCGAGTCCAGATGCCAAGGCAAGGTACGCGCTTGAGGTGTGCGCAGAGCTAGGTTCCGGAGGAAGGCGATTTGCTGGTGGGTGATAAATAGAAGTTTCCTCTTTGTCCCATCCCATGATCAGGGTGGCCCACAGGGTGTGGGCCGTGCAGCACTGGCCCCAACTGACTCCTGGCTTTGCCTCTTACCGGTTGTGGCCCTCACCCCGTCTCTTCATTTCTCTGAGCTTCAGTTTCCTTTTATGCAAAATGTATGCAAAACTCGGACCTCGTCATGGAGCTGTTGTGAAAGGCAAGTGGGCCAAGCTTGTGAGGTGTTTGGCTCAAGCTGAGGAGATTGCTGGGTGTTAGGGCAGGAGGCTGAGAGCGGGGAGGCCACACCACAGCCCCTGAAAACTCCACTGGAAGGAGACAGTCGTCTGAATAATTTAGGGCAAAATTCTTGTACCCAGAATAACCAAATTACTGAAGTCACTTTAATGTTCCTTCAATTTTTTTTTCCAGGATGCCTTTCATTTGCTTAGAAAGCACTTAATGAGCTCCCCCTGGGTGCAGAGCCGTCTTGCCGGTGACCTTGATGGCTGAGCTAAGGTCAAACCCTCCTCCACCGCTCTCAGCAGGCAAGGGTGCCCCATGTGCTTGTCATGGTAAAAGCTTCTTAATACAGTGCAGAATCTTGGTCAGTGAGGACGAGCGTTCTCACTGGGGCGTCAGCCTTCCAAATCCTGAAAGACCCTCCTCCCCGAACCCATGAGCCTCCCCATTAACTCCTTTCTCTTTGGGAAGCTGGGACCTCAGTGAGTAGGGTGGCCCTGCCTTCCCCTGCTGGTGGCAGGGGAGAAGGAGGATATGCTGTGTGTGTCGGGGGGACCCACCTGCCCCCTTGCCTCCCTCAGTTCCCCACTGGGTCTTCTCAGCGCTTGGCCAAACAGCTAGTTCCCTTTGGCCTGACCTAGCTCGAGCCCAGGAAGTGAGGAGGGAGCCCGCCCTCTGCCCTGTGGGGAGGCTTGAATGGGCTCCCACAACCTGGGAAGCTCCTGGGGTCCTGGAGGGGTGAGGAGGGGCCACAGAGGAGAGACAGGTAGGAGGAGGCCTTGGCCAAGCTTCCCCAGAGCGGGACCCCCAACAGGGAAGAGCTCTGGATACCTACCCTGCTCTTCCCTTTGCTGCCAGGAATGCCACCAGGAGAGTAACTCAAATTAATGAGCAGATTCCTCGGACAGGAAGGAAGGCAGCTCTCAGGCACCTTCCCCCCGCTGCTCCAGCACAGAAAGCAGCTGGATACCACTCGCCGAACCAAGGGAGGGCAAGAAAGGCCAGGAGGCCTGCAGTCAGTGGCTTCTCCACAGCCAGGTCAGCCAGGTTGGTGCAGGGCAGCAGAAAGGAGAGAGGGCAGGTCTGGGCTGAGGGTGACTCCCAGGGGAGAGTGGTGCTGTGTGGGCACAGGCACGGGTGCAGGAGCATGCCACGTGCATACAAACTTGGGGCTGATTCTGAGCCTTGGGCTGGAGGAGCAGGTGAAGGGTCCTCCTAAGAGCAATTCCCAAGTTCACCAAGGCCCGAGCTCCATTTGAGGACCAATCTCATCTGGGCAAGGTGGAGGCGTGTGAGTCACGGGCCCCTGAGCCGAGGGGAGGTGGGGACGATGGCTCCAAGCCCGAAATGTGTCAGAGGCAAGATGAGCATCTTGAGTGATGCACAGATTAGGTAATTACGTGGGGCAGTGCTGCCCGGGGTGTGTGAGCCAGATGAGGAAGGAGAGCAGCCCATCGGGTCCTCTACTCACTGTGCTGCGAACAGTCTCACCAGAGGCCCAGCTGCTCGCCAAGGAGCCCGGTCTCCCAGGACCAGGGCTAAGACCAGGGCAGGGGCAGCATCAGCCCCTGGGCCCTTACACTCTGCGTCCAGCGGGAGAGCTTAACCCTCTCCACCACCTAATCCACCCCGGCTAGGGAAACACTCTTGTTTTCCCAAGACTCTCATCATTGGCTTTACTCCATGACACCCTCCCCCTCCCCCACCTCCACCCAACATTCCTCAACTTAATTTACTTTAGTTTTTGTTTTTTTTGTGTGTGAGGAGATCAGCCCTGTGCTAACATCTGCCAATCTTCCTCTTTTTTTTTTTTTTTTTTTTTGCTGAGGAAAACTGGCCCTGGGCTAACATCCGTGCCCATCTTCCTCCACTTTATATGGGACGCTGCCACAGCACGGCTTGCCAAGCAGTGCGTAGGTGCGCGCCCGGGATCCAAACCTGCGAGCCCTGGGCGCATGCACTTAACCACTTGCACCACCGGGCCAGCCCCACTTTAGTTTTTAATTTTTCAAGTTAAGTCAACTGCCTGTTGTTTGGAACATCTTTGAGAATTTCAGAAATTGGAATGGCATGTCAGAGACATTGCAGAACCAGGTTTGAGGGCCCACATGAGCCCCCATCTTCACTCATCGTGGGCTAGGAGATCAACTGCAGTTGGCCATCCCTTTCTGCTTTCCCCATGAGACGGGTCATTGGGACTGGTACTCCCACAGCACAGTGGTTTGGAGGTACCTGCTGCTGGGGGTGGGGGAATCTGGCACATGCTGGAAGGCCTCCACGAGGCTCTACCATGGAGCTGCTCACAGTGCCCAAGCCCCGATGCTGGTTACACAAGGGCTGGGCCTGCATTCCCACCCACCGGGGGCGTGAGACCATGTTTGTCCTCACCACACACCTGCTGTGTGACCAGGCGCAGGTTTGACAGCCTTTCTGTTTGAGCATGTCTGAGAGGTGTGCCGAGATTCCCAGAGGCAAGATGATGAATGGGTGTCCCTCCAGAACAGAGCAGCCACAAGAACCTGATCCCAGGACGAGTCACACTGAGGAGGACCAGGACCAGGCCATCTGGCATCCAAGAGGAGAGCGTGAGTCAGAAACAAACTACCCACCTGCCAGCCAGGTCACTCTCCCACCCAAGAGAGCTCAGGGGTGGGAGCCAGAGGGCTGCAGGACCCAGGCTCGGTGATTCCCCTCCCGCCTCTGGAGCCCAGCTTCTGCATGCTTGCAATCTGGGTTGCAGGTGATGCTGGTGGGTTGGACAATGAGGGACATTAGTGCTCCTTGGCCCATGTTGGGGCCTGGGTTGGAGGACCCTAAGGTGGTGCTGGCATCATCTAGCTGCCTTCAGCCTATGGCAAAGAGGCACTCGAGCATCATCTCGTCTTTCAGCTACCCCAACCCCAGCCAGGACCAGACCAGATCAGCCAGGCAGTCAGTAAGTCTCCACCAAGCACCCCTGAGGGCCCAGACTGGAGCCCCACCACAGAACAGAGAGACTGGGGTCAGAGGAGAGAAGGGGCAGAGTACCCGGGAGGAGGATGTCACCATCAGTACTGAATCAGGGTGGGACAGAGGCCTTCCTCACCCCACCCACCCAGGCCACCGCACCCCCAATTGCCTGTGGAGGGACCCTGGGGAATGGCATTCTGCTGTCTCCCAGTGACTGGTCAGCAAGGCCTGTGGGAGGAAGAAGGAACAGGAGGATGCAGCTGGTCATCTCAGGGCTGCCCAAAGAGCTCCTAAAAAGGCAGGGGTGAGCTGCAGAGGCAGAGACAGGCAAGAGTTGATTCTCTCCCTTTCCCTGTGTCCTTTGCTACACTGAACTTGGTATTGTACAACATCATGGCCCTTGGTCAAGAACAGACTGCGTCCAGAATCTCCCATCAGTATTTTTTGAGCTCTGGGTTGTCTGAAACATGGAGCTGTATCACCAAAGCATAACTAACCATTCAATGGTTCAGTGCATCCCTTCATGCATTTATTCATCGGTTCCAGAAAATTCTTACCAATAAATCCTTAAAACGTTGCCTCTGCTCCATTTCCTCCCGCTTCTCCTTCAGGGACAATATTCAACATCGACGAGATCTCCTTTTCCTCATTGTCTCATGTGATCTCTTCCATGTTTTCTTTTTGTCTCTGTGTGCTACATTTGTGATAATTTCTTCTGACTTCTAAGTTCCCAATTCCCTTCTCAACCATGTTTACTCTACTGTTATATCTGTTCCCTGAGTTCTTGATTTTGGTTATTGTAGTTTTCTTTTCTAGAGATTCAACTTGATTCTTTTTTCAGATCTGCGATGTCACTTTGTGTAGAGTCCCATTCCCTGCAGCTATTTTTAAGCTTGTCTTATTTCTTTAAACATCAGATGCACAGTTTTTTTATAGTCAATAATTTGAAGTCTGAAGGGTCTATTTCTGTTTTCTGTTGATTCTTCTAGTTTTCACTCATACTGTCTTATTTTCTTGTGTGTCTGATCATCTTTGACTGTGTGCTGGTCATTGTTTTGGAGAAAATTGTTTGAAAGAAAAATTTGAGGTTTAGGACAAAGGTACCTTCCACAAGAGAGCATTTTTATTTGCTCTTGCCAAACATTGAGGAATACTGCTAGTCCAGGGCCACCTTAGTCAACCTTAAGGCTTGAGTTTCCCTAGCCCACCCAGGAGATGAGAACTTAGATTGCACGAGCATGTGAGGGCTGGTCTACTTCTGGTTCACCCTCATCCTGAGGGAGTAGCCCTTTGGAGTTCCACATCAATGTGAGATGGTGTCTTATTAAATGCCCCACCTATGTGAGCCCTGGGATTTGATTTCTGTCTCTCCCATTCCATGAGGCTGTCAAAATAAAATTCAAATTCATTGGGATCAGAAAATGCCTCAGGGAAAAAATGGCTTCTCCTCTTGCTTACTTGTCTGGATTCCTTCTCCCTTCAATTTTGGCCTGGCAATTCCCTTTTATACTGCTGACTCTTCAGTATATATATATGTGTGTGTATACACACTTATATATATATTTTAATATATATAAAATATATATTAATTATTTTTAACATATATTTTTAAAATTTATCCAGCATTTTTAGTTTTCTTGGTGCGGGTATGGACCCAAATACTCTTACCTGCCATTATTGGAAGCTAGAAGTCCTCCCTTCCATCACTCAGCAAGTATTTGTGGCATACCTACTGTGTGCCAGGCGCTGTACTGGGGCAGAGCAGTAAACCAGACAGACAGAGCAGGCTCCTGGACACTCAGTCTCTCTGGGGAGACAGACAGTAAACAGAGAGTTACTCAATTGATCAGCTAATTACGGTCATGATGCATATTGGGAAGTAAGGAACTTCAGAGGTGATGAGAAGGAGCTCTCGCCCACTTTGTGGGCTCAGGGGAGTTGTTCTTAGGAATGTGATTTTAAGCTGAGATCTGAAGGATCTAAAGGAGTTTATAAGTAGTTAAGGGTTGGATTGAGAGAATCCAGGCAGAAGAAACAGTACATACAAAACTCAGAAGTGGAAAGGAATATGACAGTCTAGGTACCAAAAAATGTCCAGTGACCACAGTACATGGAGCAGGTAGGTGTGGAGGACAGAGGTGAGGCCAGAGGTCAGCTGGGTCAGACTATCAGGCTCTTACAAGCAGGGGTTCAGACTTTGGTCAATATCCCAAGAGTAGCAGGATCATGGAGAGCATCAAGGTCAGCTTTGCTTATAGGGTCACTCTGCTGAGATGTGGAGCATGGAGGATGGAGGATAGGTCAGGTGGGCGAGGGGCATCAGTCAGCACAGTGAGGAGGCTCTGTGCACAGAGGTGGACAGACTCAAGAGCCTTTTAGGGGATGAGAAGGCTTTCCACCAAGCTTAACCTTAGAATTATCCCAGAATGCATTACCTGACCATGCTGATCATTCTTGTTGACCCCCGATCCACTCCACAGCTGCTCTCCACCCTGGGAGTCTGGCCTATGTGGGCCTCACGGGGGGCCTCCGGTGCCTCTGGCTTCCTGTGGGGTTTGGCCAATGGTAGGCACCAGCAGGAGATCAGAGGGAAGAGGAAGAGAGAGGCTGGGGTGTCTCTTCTCTGCCCTCTGCCTGCTTGAGTGCCCCATCTGCACGCGCCCAAGACTACAGCCTTGTCAGATGGCCTGTCCCCTGCCCTCCATGCGTCCAGTTCTCACTAATGCCTCACCTCACCCCTTGAGCCCCACGGTGGTGACGATCGCTGCCGTGGCTAGTCTCTGGGGGGCCTCGACATCCCTTCTTGGTTTGCCCAAGGCTGGTCACACCCCACAAACCATCCCTTTGTTAATGTCCCTTTATTGGAACCATCGGGGCTGACTTTGGTTTTCTGCCAGGACCCTGAGTGATCACCAATACTCGGGTTTCTTTGCTTTAAAGAATCCAGAGCAGCAAATCTGTCTGGGAATCCTGGAGGGGGGCCAGCCCCTCGTGGCAGCCAAAGGCCCACATGAAGGCCCTGCTCCCGTCCGCGTGCCGTAAACAAATTCCTGCGTGCGTGCACCACGAGCCAGAGCCAAATGACAAACACGGCTGTGACCGTTTTATAGAGCCCCAGTATCAGGACAGAGGTAATTAGAAAAATTATAAACATATCTGGTGTCTTCTGTCTGGCTGTGCGATCCGGGTTTGTATCTGCTGGGAGCTCCCCGCTGGGGGATCTGCTTTACAATCGCTCTCAAATTCTTGTTCCAAACACTTCTTAAAAGAAGCGTCGGAGGGACTGAGGCCAAAGTGCATGTGATTTCTGGGGTGGACTCAGCGGGCCAGTGCTGTGCGCGGTTCCGGGAAGAGCCCTGACTTGGCTCGCCCGCCGCCCACCCGCTCCGTTTCCTTCCTCTCCTCTGCCTTTCGCTTCCCGCCTCCTGAGCCCAAGTCGGCTCCTTTACTTTCACTTTGCAGATGTGTGCTGGGAACGCAGCATCCACTCCGAGGCTGACGGGTGTTCGAGAGCTGTGCTCCCAAAGCTCGGGACCACTCCTTGCCTGCCTCCGGGCTGGGGGCTGAGGCAGAGTCGAGCGCCTCCTGCAGAGGTTGCCTGGTGGGGGTGGGGGGGGAGTGGTGGTCAGGGAAAGCCCCTGAGGGCGCAGTGTGCAGTGGAGACCAAGGTGGCGAGAAAGATCCAGGCACTCCAAGGGCTTCTTCAGGTGGAGAACCAGAGCAAAGTTCCAGTGGAAGGCAGTGTGGCCGGATGTCGGGAGGGGCAGAGACCAGCCCCCTGGGGGCCTCGTAGTGGGGTAGCCATGCATCCTGCTTTGCTTGGGAAAGGTTTGGTTTACTCCCACCTTTCCAGCATAATTGTTCGTAGCATCCCATTTCACTCCCAAGAAGTGTCCCTGCTTGTTCAATAAATGACACAGTCACCCTACCTATAGGGCAGAGGAAGAAATCTAGATTTTGTATATTTTAACTGCCATGGGAGGCCGTCGGAGGATTCCGAACAGGGGAGTGACAGGACCAGGGCTTTTCCTTCATTCACCAAATATTTCCTGAGCGCAGATGCTCTCCTCGGCTCCCGGGGCCCAGCTATGAGCTGCGACCCATCAGCAGAACCTCTGCCCTCATGGAGTTATGTCCCAGTGTTAGAAATGCTGACAAACATCTAACAAAATTAACCAATTCTCCACCACTCAGCGCCCTCAACAAGTTGAGGGCCCAGTGGACAGACAGAAAGATGAAGACAAAAGAACATCCTGCTGATTCTTTTTCTAAATTTAACAATTCGGAAATCATAAGCTGCTTCCCATGAAGTCTGCTCCCAAATTCACCCCTGAGGGAGGTCTCCTTTGGGGAGCTGCATACAGTGTGGGTCTCCCCCGACTCCCCTCTCACCCACACATCCTGGCTTCTGTGGTTGGTGAGCCCAGCCGTGTGCTGGTTGCTCTGACTGGGACTTCACACCAGGCAGGTCCTCAACTCTAGGTAACTGGCTTACACATGCTTGCACAATCTGAGCTTAAGTGGCCTAAACAGAAAGGAGCACATGACATTGACACATCTTACCAAAATCCTACCTCTGTGCCAGGGGCTCAGGCGTAGGGCCAAGTGCAATGAGGAAAAAAAGGCACAATGATGAGTCTTCAGGCACAGCTATATCCAGCAGCCAGACTATATCATCAAGAGGCCTCTCTCGCTCCATCTCCTGGTTCTCTCATTCTTTTGCTGGCTTCAGTCTCCTGTTGGAGGTTCCCAGTAACTCAAGGCCTCCAAACAGATATCCAGCAACCCAGAACAGAGTTTCAATTTCTGAATATTTCTGTCAAAAGTTGTGGAATTGGATTCTGTTGGACCATAGGCTCATCACTGCACCAGCCACTGTATCCAGGAGGATGGAGGATACTAATTGGCCAATCCTGAGTAGTGTCCTTACCCCGCAACAAACAGTTTGAGGAGGGAACAGCTCCACCCACACTGTGTGGAATGAGAGTCGGGGAGGGGAGGTTCTCCGAGGAAAATCCGGGTACTGTGGCTAGAATGAGAAAAAATGAAGCAGGCAAAATAACTGGTGTCCGCTGGACCTGCCCTTTGTCCCAGGAAGAAACGGGGCCCGTGAAGAGCAAGGACAACTCAGGGTGACTCCTATGCCATTGCTCCCAAAGAAAAGTTCACAACCCTGGGGGAGGAAGGTGGTGGGTTTCTGGAATCAGCTAATGTGATTTGGGCCCCACATTTGTTCCTGACTTCTGCCCCACCTCAGGCTACCAGTGGTCTCTCCCCATGGGCAACACAGGTCCCCTGGGCCCCAGGCTATCCATGGGATCTGTGACTCTAACCCATGGGGGCAGGGCTGCAGGGGACACACATGGCTATGGACAGTCCCCCAAGAGGGACTTCAGAGGGGCTCTGTGCCCATCCTTACTGCTGCCACCCAACACCTTGGGGGAGAGGAGGGATCAGGAAATGCAACCTGAGGCCTCTGAAGCCACTGGGTCCTGTCCACCGTGGGACCCTGGAGCTCCTTGACCCCAGGCCTTCTGAGACCTCCAGCCCCTGGGGTGGGGATTCTGTTTCCTGATCCCTGGCACCAGAGCTGGGGGGAAGTGGCTCAGGGGACAGGGATGCTGGCCAGGGGAGGTTAGGAGAGGACGCCTGGCCTTCTGGCCTTGGGAAGGGCCTCCAAAGAAACAGCTCGCTCCTCAGGCCCCCGTCACCTGTACTCAAAGATGCTGCTCGTCGCGGGGAAGGGAAGCCCTTCACTGAGCGCCAGTAGCATGCAGATGCTTTCTTGGCTCTGATTGCGTCCTGTCAGCCACACCGGCCTGTCCATCAGATGAGGGGCAGAGGGCTCCCTGAGGCCCAGTGGACTTTACCCAGATTCTCAGACTGTAAATGGTGAATCTAGGACCCACCACGATGCCGCCACCCTTCACAGCCTCACTCCTGCCTCAAAGAATGGGAGGTGAGGCCAGGGAGGCAGAAGGGAGAGCCTGGAGGTGAGAAGCAAGGCCTTCGGAGGCAGCTGCAGCCCTTATCTCTCCCAGGAGGGTGACAGCCCCCCTCAGGAAGGGAGGGAGACACTGTGGCCCACGCTGGCAAGCAGGGAGCCCCGCCAGGGACCAGGAGGAGGGCTTCCTCTCAGTGTCTTCATGCCACAAGATGTAAAATAATCCCCTCGGCTCAGAAAAACACATTTTATGGCTGTCTGACTCATTTCCCACAAAGCTAGGTTCACCCCACCACCACGTGTAGAGCTTTTGTTTTGAAAAAAAAAAATGTTGAAAATTTCAAGATGACTTTTAGACATAAATAGTTCCCTTCCTCACCCTCATCCCAGGCCCCCCTCACCTAATTTCCCAAACGCTGGCTGCCGGAGCCTCGGGAGGACCCAGGCCAAGTGGGTGCGGGATGACCCTGGGCGACACAGCCCCAGGGCTGGACCGGCGGAGGCCTGCTGGGCATTGAGATGGGCCGAGGGGCCCTCCAAGGAGGTAGGCCTCCCCAGCATCTGCTGCAGTGCCCTGGTCCTTCTGGTTTGGGGTCCCCCGTGGGCCCCAGAGCACCATCACCTGCTCCTAGCCTCGAAGTCTCTCCAGGCCCGGGTCCTCTCCACAGCTTCCAGAATGCAGGGGAGGTCCAGCTGGCCACCCTCTGCCCTAACGCTAGGTTAAGGGGAGCTCCACGGGGGACCTCAGACACCCAGCCAGGACGTGCCCCCAGCCCGCGCTGCCGCACTGCTCCTCCCAGGTCAGCAAAGAGCAGCGCTGAGTCTCACTACCCCTGGGACCCCACAAGTAAAGCATAGGGGTCCCCTGATGCCTCAACTATGCTAGAGCTTTCAATTACCACACACACACCTTGCGCCTTGGCCTCCTAGCTCCCTCCGGCTCTGCCATTCCTTTCGTTTCCCAACAACCCTGGGCCGTGGCTCTCGGCATGCCCATTGCTCAGGCAGGAGACAGCACCAGAGACCCATGACCTGTGTCAGCTGAGGGACGCCAGAGCACAGACAAGCGGGCAGCCTCAGGGCTCCTGCCGACCCCCAGACAGCCCAGGAGGAGCGCCCAGGTCGGAAGCCCAGGGCTCAGATGGGGGCCATCCCAGGAGGTCCCTGGTTTCAGGCATGTGGCACAGACACACCTGGAGGATATATCGCCCACAGAGTGGCCTCCCCTCCCTGCCAGGCAACTGCTGCAGCTTGGTGCGTTCGAGGCCCTCCCCCACAGCGCTCAGCCCACGTTATCCCCCTGTCTTCCCAGAGGACAGCCTCTGCAAGCTGCCTAGGGATCTCCAAGGGAGGGGCAGCAGCCTGAGGCCAGGCAGGGACACCCACCAGCACCAGCATCCATTGAACTGGGAGCCCCGGCTGGGCAGGAAGCTGCCACTCCTGGACCAAGCACCTCAGCCCATGGGCTCAGGCTCCTGAGATCTAGGACGAGACAGAGGCCCCATCCCTGGCTACAGTGAGGCCCCTGGGGGCCCAAGACCATGGGCCTGTGGGCACCCAGGGCACGGCCCCCCGAGAGCTGCCCAGGCCACAGGTCTGCCTGCTTCTCCTCCACTGTAGCTGACAGTCCTCTCTGGGATGCGAACCGGGTTCCAGGGCTCTGGACACCCACCTAGGGGCAGGCAGCAGCGGGGGAAATAGCAGGAGGGCGGGGTATCTTACTGTCAAGGGCTCTGCCGGGAGGACCCTGGGGTTAGATGGGGCAGGCGTGGGGGGAATATGGATTGGAGTCCCCCAGGCTGGCTGGGCCGTCCGTGGGCATCAGGGGAAAGGCCAGAGGTGACCTGTACTTCCTTAACCACAAAAAAATGACTCAGCTAAATTGAGGAAGACTTCTGTTTCGGCAGACTGCTTTTTCCACTATGGTAAGAGCTTTTTACCCACAGGCTCCAGAGGAGCTGGGTACCCCAGAGAGGGGTTTGGGGAGTTTCGATTTGAATAGTCAGTGCTGATTCTTAATCATTATTTTGAAAAGGCAGCTCTTGGTTTTCCAGCAGGTGTCTGGGTCCCGGGGAGCCAAGCCAGGTGTGTGCGTGAGTACAAGTGTGCAAGCGCGCTTTGTGCCTTGAGGACGCTGGGGCCCAGGAAGGGGAGAGCTGGGCAGGAGCATTTCCCTTTCCTCGGTCAGTCGCAGGCCTTACCCAGCTGTGCAGAAATGACCTGGATTCTCCAGCCCTCCGAGCCCGCCGGCCTGAACAGGGCTAACACCTGCATTGATTGAGGGCTAACTGTGCGCCAGGCAGTGGCCTGGGCACCTACCTGTTGCCTCATGGCCCCGGGACGGCACTCCAGATGCCTGCTGAGACTCTGAGAGGGAAGAGCACCCATCGGACCCTCAGCCAGATGCAGACCTAGGCAGCCTGGCAGCTCTGCAGACGCTGATCACTGGCCCCTCCTGCCCTTCCGTCAGCTCCTGGCACCTCCTGACGTTGCCCAGGGTTGTCTGCTGCAGCATCTGGCAGCCCTGGGCCCAGCGAGGGCTGAGGGCCTTTTTCCAGGGGCCTCCCTCGAACACCAGCCCCGCGGTGATGGGAAGCTGGGCCCTGCCCTGGATTCTGGGATGTAAATCGAGGCATCCCCAATGCAGCCCTGGCTCCCACTGTCCAGCCTAGCCCTGAAGCACAGCCCTGAGGCCAGGGGGCAGATGGGGTCTTCCCAGAGTGGAGGGCCCACCCTAACGAGTGTGATGAGGACTAGTCCTGGTCCAGGTGCTTGACGAGGAAGATGGCCAGCGCCTTTGGCTCCTCCCACTTCCGGTTCAGCCCAGGCAGGCCTCCTGCAGCAGGCACCAGCAGACTCTGGCCTGGATGGCAGCAGTGAGCACAGTAAGGCCCCCAGGACTGTGACTTCCCTGGGCTGGAAGGCGCTCCTCCCCAGCCCCACAATGGAGGCCCTTGTGTCTGCTCCCACCCGGCAAGACCCACAGCTGTGAAATGGGCCCTGTTTCTCGCTCCCCCTTCCAAGGCAGGCTCTTCCCTGAGGCCCCCCTGAGGGGATGACAGGGTGCAGGGACCCTCTTCCCACTGCGTTGCTGGCTGGACCTCAGTTCTCTTGGGGGCCCCTCCACATCCTGCTTCATCCTGACATCTGCTCCGAGCTGGGGTCAGTTTCCCAACCTGGAGTGGGGTGGGAGTCCAAAGCTGCCCAGTGGGGGAGCCGTGCCCAGGGCTCCAGGGGTTTCAGGGGACAGAGTTGGGCCTGGCCAGTGTGGCTCTGCGGCCAAGACGAGGGTTCTGCCTGGGGCCAGGACACGTATCCTGGATCTGTGGCCTCCCCACGGCCTAGCCCGCTGGCCAGCCTCTGGGGGAGGAGCAGGGGCTGCAGAGGCTGGGGCGGAAGGCGAGGCCAGAGGCCCCCCTGGGGTGCTGGCAGTTCCAGGGCAAAGGGCAAGATGCTCTGGCCAGAGCGAGGAAGCAGGGCAGGGAGCAGCGTGCAGATGAGAGCTGGGCCGAGTGACTGAGGGGCCCAAGCCCCAGTGCTAAGCCTGGCCCCTCTCCTGGGTGCCCCCTCCAGAGACAGCAAGTGACAGCCGCAGAGAGAGGGGGGAGCTGAGAGTCAGAAATGGGGAAGGGGCTAAAAACAGGCCAAGGCCAAGGCGGGGGAAAGAAGAGGAATGGAGAAAGACAGTGTCAGAGGAGCAGCTCGGGGAGGACCCCTGGGTGGCCTCCAGACACCCCTCGATCCAGCTGGTCCTACTGCTGGGAAAGAGGCTTTCCCCAGGCCAGGGCCCAGGAGCCAGGCAGGAGTCTCGGAGGTGGGGTTCCCTGTTGATTGCCCCTGCTCCCTGCCCACACAGAGGCCTCCACCTTCCCCACCCAGGGCTCAGAGATGCCTGACTGTGAGTGTATCATCGTGTGCTACGTCTATCACGAGTGTGTGTGTCTGCAAGGTGGGTACAGTGTGTCTGATGCCCTCTGCCTCAAGGACTCTCGACTGTCCAGGGAGGACAAGGCCTCTCCCTGAGCCCAGCCTCGTGAGGCCCGTGAGGCCAGCCTTCCTTGGGGTCCTGGGGAGCCCCGCTGGGACTGAGTCTGTGCTCCTCCAGAGACCCAGATGCCCCTCCCACCCTATGATGGAGCAGAGGAGGCCACCCCTTTGCCCTAAGTTGCCCCCACCCAGGTGGTCCTTGGGCTCCTAGGAACCACCCAGTTCCGGGTGGAGGGAAGGCTCCACCGACCAGAGGCCTCTGACCCACTCATGTGCAGAGCCAGCTCCAGCCCTCTGCAGTGGGCAGGGACTCCAGGGGCTCCCAGAACTGGCCACAGAATGTTTGTTGCATGCAAAGCTTAGTGTGTGTGTGTATGTGCACGCACACGCGCGTGCAAAACGTTCACATTCGTCCCCTTGTCAGTGAGCTCCAGCCTGCCAGCCTCACCCGTTTGTCCATCATCCCCTCATCCAGAACCCTGAATGGCTCCCAAGGGCCCAGGGTACCAAGTTCTCTGCCATCACTACTTGGCCTGGCCCAGCCCCTCCCCCTGCTCACTAGCTCCTCCCTCCACCCCCTCACTGCAGCCAGGCTGGCTTCCTCCCTGGCCCTGGTCTTCATTCACATTCTCTGAGCAGATGTTAGCAGTGTGTGTACCTGCGGCCATTGCGCATTTGTGACATCTTCTCTGCGTGGTCTGAGTCAGGTGTGAGAATGTGCGAATCAGGGAAGAAACGCAATTGGCACTGGTTTGAGCAGAAAAGGAACTTAACAGCTCTTGTGATGGAAAAGTGCAGGGTGGTAGCAGCTTCAGGCACAGCTGGATCTCAGTTGTGGAAACCCACGCCCACCTGTCAGCTCTACTCTGTGCTCCTCCCCGCTCCGGCAGGCTCCAGCAAGACAGCCTCTAGGCTCACGTTCCCCTGCTTTGCCACCTCTGGAAAGAAAACAATTTCTCCCAGTATTTCCAGCAAAAGTCTCAGGGCTGACACCCATTGGCCAGGCCCAGGGCACATGACCTCTTCCAGACCCCCGGGCTGGGCAGCCCTGCCTGAACCACGTGGTCTGCGGGAAGGAGAAGGCTGCTTCCCCAAAGGAACACGGGGGCTGCCCCAGAGGAAGGAAGTGGACGCTGGGCAGCCAGGAACACGGGGCCCACCCCGATCACTCTGTCTGTGAGTGATTACTGGGGCGGGGTGGGACATGAGCTGTTTCTGTCTTCGGTCTCACTCCTAGCCAGAGTGGAGTCTAGAATCCTGGAGCTGGCAAGCCCTGGGATGTCCGTGCCATTTCTTATTGTACTGAGGGGGACCCTGAGGCCCTCCCCTGAGAGAGTCAGGGCACTGGCCCGGGGTCACACAGCCGGTTAGGGCTTTTTGACAGCTGGTCCTGACTGTCCACTCAGGGGTGCTCAGTGTAGCCCAAGCTGCACGTCTCCTGCCCCTGAGTCCGACACCACCCCAGGCCGACCAGTCAGACCTGGGACGCAGGTCCGAACATCAGTGTCCACAAGAATCACGCGGAGTCCCCGCTCTGGCCGTCGAAGTTTAGTGTTGATGGGCTTGAGGCTGTGCTGGGGGCTCCCAGCTCGACAAGCCCCAGCGGTCCTGGTGCGGCACTGAGGCACTCCATCAGCAAACCCCAGTCCCAGAAGAAGTGCCACCTCAAAGGTAGGAGTATGGGGAGTAGGGTGCAGAGAGAAGCTGTGGGGGCCGGAATAGGGGGTAGGCCGGTCATAGGAACAGGAATAGGGATACCTAGTAGGAAGGGGGTCGGGGTTCAGAGAGGCCCGAGCACCCAGACCGCTGGCCGCTGCTCCAGCTCAGCAGCTCAGGAGTGGGAGGGAAGCCTGGACCACAAGGCCAGGAGAGGTCAAGGGGCAGAGAGGCCATGAGGGGCCCAGCAGGCTCCAGCAGGCTGAGGACGCTTGGCCAGAAAGGCCTGTTTACTCAGAGGCCCATGAGGTCAAGGCCCAGGCCTGGGTTAATTATTACCGGCTGCCCGGCTCGTGGCTGCCCGGTGCGGTGTGGGCCGGAGACTGGAGCCCGGACACCACCCCCTGCCGCCACCCTCCGTGAGGGGGCTCTGAGTGCTCCCCTCCCCTCAGCTTCAGAAGGCAGAAGCTCTTTGCAGCCCCCAGGCTCTGACACCCTCCTCCCCAACTTAGGACAGGCCTGTGCCAGGATCCTGGGGGCACCGAGGTGGGCAAAAGGGGGGCCCAAGGCCCTTGTTCGCCGTCCACAGCCCAGCTCCACATGAGGCAGGGTGGAGAGAGAGCAAAGGAGACCTTGTTCAGAAGGAGAAGGGTCACAGTGGATGTGAGGGGCTGGGGGAAGCCTGTTTTCCTGGCAGAGGACAGATTTGGTGGCAGTATCTGTGGAGAGCAGGCACCCCGGGCCTAGCTCACGAGGACCTGGCCTGGAGGCTCTCTGGGGACCCCCATGGGGGCTGTTGCTTGTGCTGACTCTGCTGAGGGACAGCTGAGTTCCTGTCTGTGGAGTCCCACCACCTCCCAGAACGAGCCAGGACAGGCGGCTCTGTGCCCTGAGGACAGCTTCTTCCCTCTCCAGGGAGCAGTGCTGACAGAGGAGCTGTAGCCGCATTAGCAGCCTTTGGGCTACAAATCCCCACTTTGTCCCGCAGATTAGGCCCTCCCCACTGGCAGGACGGCTGCCCACCCTCCTGATTCAGCCCCAGCTCCCCGAGCCCCACCCCTCCAGCCTCCTGGCCCCAGGGCAGCCTTGCCCTCAGCCTGACCCAAGACACAGGCCTCGCCAGGGGGCCTGGGGCAACCCGGAGGAGGCTCGGCCCACCCAGTGCCTCTCTGAAGGTGACAGGGGACGTGTTGAAGCCCGGGAGCTGACTCAGCAGGTCTGCAAGCCCAGGACTCTGCATTTCTCAGGAGTGCCCAGCCGGCGGGGCCAACGCCCCTGGACCCCTGAGAGGCAGCACTTCAGCTGGTCCCCACATGGCGCTCTCCTGGGGCTCTTCACTCATTCTTAGATTGAGACCATAGGCCTTGAAGATTTTCATTTTTGTCTGTTGAGGCTTGGGGAGTGGGGTTGGTGGAGGAATAAGCTGGCGGGGACCAGATATCCTGGCCCAGCCTGGTGGAGGCAGCCAGGGCCTGGGGGAGTGGAGGCCCCCCTTTGCTCATGCCAGGTGGTCTGCTGTAAGGGGGGTGGGCATCCAGGCCCAGAGCCGCCAGACTGTGTGGCCCTGGTTGGGGGATCATTTGGGACAGGGTTTAGGGCATGTCCTGTGGGCCCCTCAGGGGCAAAGCCTTTCTGTAGCTGCCTCTGGAAACCCGGCCTAGGATGGCACATGGCCTTGGGCGCCATGGAGCACTGCGCAGGCCAGGCTCTTCAGCGTCCACTTCAGGACACAATTGTTCCCTTTTCAAGGCACCACTTCTGCCCAACCAGGAAATCCTGAACGAAGGTTGCCCGTCCCTCCCTGAGTCAACACTCATTGAGAAGGAGGGCGGGGAGCAGGAGAACAGGCCACGGGACTCGGCTGGGGCCACACCAGCCCCAGGGGTGCAGGCCTCACACACACACTCACAGACACAGATATGCACACAGGTGCACACAAATACTCATCACACACCCATAGTCACAGGTGCACACACAGATGCCAGGCATACACACATACTCAGAGCCCCCACACTGCTCCTTCTCACACACGTGAACACACACACTAAGACACAAATATGCACGCAGGTGCACACAGACACATAAGCACACATGCATCATCACAATGCACACACGAGTGTGCACACTCGGAGTCACGCATGTACATACAGACACATGCACACACAGGCCTTCCTGGTCCCAGACTTCCTGGGGGCTCCAAGAGTAGGCTCTTGGGTGCCGTGTGGCTGGCGTTAGCAAGGGAGGGCATCCAACAGTGTGGAGGCCACCGGGAGAGCAGAGCAGAGTGTGTGTGGGGGTCTGTGGTTGTATGCACGTGTGGGAGCGTGGCTCATGCAGGCCTGGGCGTCACGGTGGCTCCTGGGGCTGGGCACCACTGGGGACGTGGGGACTGGGAGGAGGAGAGGCAGCAGCTGACATCCCTCAGCTAGGACGGGCTGGGGCTGGAGGTCCTGTGGCCCTGCTGTAGGAGGGGGCACCCAGCTCAGGGTTGGCCCCAGATCAGATCCTGATGTTCATTTCCTGTAGGTCTGCCGGGCTAGACAGACCCCGGGACCGGGGCTGTGTCTGGCGCACAGGGGCCCTCAATACGGAGTGGTCGAATGAGC
This sequence comes from Ceratotherium simum simum, assembly GCF_057802395.1. NCBI lineage: Eukaryota > Metazoa > Chordata > Mammalia > Perissodactyla > Rhinocerotidae > Ceratotherium > Ceratotherium simum. The sequence goes on from NC_141932.1 coordinate 28,743,992, forward strand.
GCACGGAGGCCTGGCGAGGGTGGATGGAGGAGCTCTCTGTCCTCTGTGCTTGCTTCAGGGCCCGGGGAGGTCCCTGCTACCCTGCAACCCGCCTCACCTCCGCGGTGCTGACAGCAGGGCCCAGGTGAGCCAGCTTGCCTGTGGCTCCTCTCTCCGGGCGGGCAGGCGGGCGGGCAGCCCCGGGACGTGCCCACACACGGCTCCCCCACGTCCGCGCCAAGCTAACGCCAGTCAGGCCAAGAGCAGCAGTCTCAGGGCCTGCCCACCGCCCACGTCCTGCACATCCTTCCCGCCTGCTCCAGCAGGAGCCCCGGCCCTCGACTCCCCGGCAGACCCAGGCTCCTGTCCACACACCAGTCTCCCAGCACATCGGGGGACAGGTGTCTTGCCCTGTGGTTCCCACCCTCAGATGCTCACACAACAGCAGCAGCAGCCAGGGATCTTTGCAAACGTCCATCAGATCACGTTCCCGGCCTGGCCTCCCTGAGGTTCTCGAGGCCCTTATATCTGCTGTCCTCCCCACAATGTCCCATAAGGTCCCGCATGGCCGGGCCACCCTCCCGCCTGCATCCGCGTCACTGCCCCTCTCTCAGGGCTGTCCCTCAAGCAGCTTGCTCCTGCCCTGGGACGTTGCACTTTGCTTGGCTGGCCCTTTTCCTCATTCGTGTTTGGGCTGTACAGCCCCCTCCCCCAGGAGGCCCTCCTGAAGCAGCCCCAGTCTCCGCCAGTTACATCACCCTGCTATGCTGCGCTCCCAGTTCCTCGTGCTCTTAGAAATGGCCCTGCTCTTGGCCTTGCTTGCTTGTCCATCATCCGTCTTCTTTCCTGGATTGTCAGTTCCGTGAGGCAAGGACCATGTTTGTATCATCCGCAACCTGGAGGGGGCTTGTCTGGCAGGTAGTGGTGGTCCACCAACGTTTGTTGAGTGAATAAATGATCAAGAGAGAGCAATGCTGAACCCAAAATCATGAGACTGAAATGGGAATGGTCACGTGTCAGGCGTGGGAGCGGGCCTATACAGGAGATGCTGGGGCCTCCTGGCATCCTCCTGGTTCACTCACACCATACGGGCAGACCCAGCTGAGCGGGTCAGGGGCTGAGGCCACACTCTTTGCTCCTGATGGGGTTAGCCTCTGCCCTGACTGCTCCCAGCCCTGTGCAGAGAGAATCCCCTTGAATCTAGTCTCCTGGGGTTACTGTGGTCTAGCACTCAGCCAGCTCCTACCTCCACACCTTTGTCTAGAACATTCTGCTGCCTGGAATGTGTCCTGTGTCTGCCTGGACAATCCTTCCCCACCCCTAAGGTGTAGCCAGACCCCGCCCATCAGCCCCAAAGCCCCTTCCCCACCACACACAGCCACACCCACTCCTCTGCTGGCTGCACCCTCAGCCGGGCAGTAAGGAGTGCCCGTGAGCAGCTTCTAGGCACTTTCCGGGCTTCTCACTGCTTCAGGCAGCCTGAGGGTCAACGAAAGGCCTGGACAGAAGTCAGAAAGATGGAGGTTGGGCAAGAAGGCACTGAGATAGGTCACAGGACCAGGGGTCGTCAGGTCTGAAAAAGCCCAGAGATGGGAAGGGGGTAACTCTGAACCCACGAGATAAGGGCTTAGTTATCTGGTTAGTTGGTTAGATAGTAGGCGAGTTAGCTCACCCATCGGTTTGCTCCCATTTGTTGAGCACAGACCACGTTTGAGCTGGGGGCCCCAAGAGCCCTGACCAGGCCAGGCTCCGGCCGGGTGGGGAAAGCATGCTTCATTCTCACCCGGGACCAGGAATTAGCCAACCACAGGCCCCAGACCAAATCAGGCTTGAGGCCGGTTTTTGGACAGCTTGTGAGCTAAGAATGAGGTTTACATTTTTTAATAGTTAGAAAAAAATCAAAAAAAGAATCATATTTCATGACTCATGAAAATGATATGAAATCCATCAATAAAGCTTTATTGGAACGTGGCCACACCCCTTCCTTTAAGGACGGCCTATAGCTGCTCTCGCTCTGCAGTGGCAGTTGAACCCTTGCAGCAGAGACCAGATGCCCACAGAACCCAAAACATTTACCATCTGGCCCTTTACAGAGAAGATCTGCTGCTCACTGCCCTGGACTCTCCCCCACCCTCCAACGGCCGTGGGCAAGTCGTCTCTGCTCCCAGTGCTCAGTCTCCCCGTCTGTAAAGTGGGGCAAACAGCACTTCCCTCAGAGCACAGCAGTAAGGGTTCCAGGCTTCCAGTCTGTCCCTGGGTGATGTGGCTGTCCGGTGGTCACTCTTTTTTTTTACTCGAGTGAGTAGGAACTAAGCACCTACTTGTTCTGTGCCAGGCACAGGGCTGGCCTGATACCCAAGACCTGCCCACAGGGGACACACACCCAGGGGCATGGAGACCATATAGCGGGGGGGCCAGGGGCACAAAGGAGGGACAGGGAGCCTGGCCTGGAGTGCATAGGAGGCTCCCAGGGGGGAGCGATGCCCCAGCTGAGTCTGAAAATATAGGTAGAAATTTGCCAGGGGGAAAGGAGCAGGGAAAAGCATTATAGGTGGAAGGAACAGCTTTAGCAAAGGTACAGAGGCTGAGAGAGGATGGCAGGACTAGACCTGGAGGGTGGTGTGGAGCCAGGTAATGGGGGGCTTTGGGCAATCAGAGGTTGCCTCTCATCACCAGCGCCACCCCACCACCACCTGGGTTTGGATCCAGGCTGGCAGTGGTGCCTGCCAAGGGTGGATGTCAGGATCTGGCAGGGGGAGGTGGGGCATTGAGGGCAGGGAAGGGGGCATCCTTAGGACCCCACTCCTGGGGCCCTGCCCACAGCCGGTGGTACCACTGGAATCGGAGGAGCCAGCTGGTGGGTGCAGGCTGCCGGGGCTGGGGCCGCGTGGTCCTGCCCCTGGCCCGGGGCGGCCACTGGAGTCCAGGGACCAGGCAGGCTGCCACAGGAGGGGAGCTGGCAACAAAGGCCTATTCTTCAGGGTTTAAAAAAGTCTTAAAACCTGTCCAACTTTCCTTCATTAGATGCTCCAGGATGTTTCCCCTTCGGAGGCTGCTCAAGATACCTGGCCGATAAAGGCCTGATTCGCAGAGACTTAATTATGGCCCGAAGACTTCGGTGTAAACAGTCGGCGAGTGTTTGTTCTGCTGCCTCTCCCCAGTGCTAATGGGGAGCACAAGCCAGGTGCGAGTAGTGGGACGAGGTGACCCTGGGCCCTTGGCTTCCCTACTCCATCTTTCTGCGAGGCCGGCCCCGGGGAGGGAGGGGGCCGGGCCCAGAGTTTGGTGTGTGTCCCCACAGTGTGGCCACCTGGCTGTGGGTCCTGGTGCCACAGCCTCCTGACTACGTGGCCTTGGGCTGCTCATCTGTAGGGGACACGCCTGGCACTTAGCAGGGGAAATGCTGTACAGCAGCCCTGGGGAGGCGGCCCTGTCCTGACCTTGACCCGGCCCCAGCCCCTGGGAGGAAGCATCTGGATCCTCAGCTCCATCCTGGGCCAGCTGGGTGAGCAGGGAGGTGGATGCGAGTTCAGCCGCTCTGCAGCCCTGCCCGCATTCGCCCCCGCACCCCATCCCCAGGCCCAGGGTGCTCATGGGGTCCTTATGGCCCCAGTCAGTCAGGGTGGTTCCAAGGTGGCAGCTCGAGACTACCCTGTGTACCCTCCCTGGCACACACCGCCTGACGGCCCACCTCCGGGCTGCCTCCCATCCCTAGGCCATGTGCGTGACCGTGCCCACACCCACCCTAGGCACCCCCTGAGGAGGCACCAGGGTGAGGGGAGCAGGGGACTTGGCAGGACACAGCTCAGCTTCATCTGGGGGAGATGCTCTGCTCAGGGCACAGGATGCGGTTGGGAGGAGAGAAATGGTGCCCCCAGACGCGAACAGACACACGCTAACCCAGAGAGACCTGCATGCTCACACACACGTGCACACATCCCACACGATCCCACACACACACTCACCCAGGTGTGTACACACAGGCACTCCCCAGGCCAGGCCAGGCCCCCATGGCCTCAGTGTCCAGGAGGCTGCAGCTCTGCTCCTGATGGGGCCACGTGTGTGTGAGTGTGTGTGTGTGCAAGTGCACCACGGGCCAGTGTGGTGCTGCCCATGAGTGCCAGTACGCCTGGAGGAAGCAGGAAGAAGAGGAGGGCAAGAGATCCTCCGGGTCCTCTGTCTGAGGCAGGAAGGGGACACACGACTGCTCAAGGTCACTCACGCAGGAGCCAGCCCACCTTGGCCTCAAGCAGTGCTCACACCGGAGGCTCCAGCCGAGGAGCGGGGGAGGCTTTGTCGGGGGCTCCAGCTGGAGCACCGTGGGAAGGGCCACAGTTCACACCTCAGTGGCCCTGCCAGCCCCAGGGGTGCAGATCCCCCTCCCGTAGTTGTCCCTTGGGCTGGGGTGACCAGCCCCCCACTGGGCCCCCAGCTGAGACAAGCAAGCCATTTTGAACCGTGATGAGAAGAGGAAGTTCCTGCGGCCCCAAAACAGAAACAGGAAGCTGGGAGGGGGTACATGGATAGGGAACGGGAAGGGGGACACAGGCACCGGCAGATGCACCCAGAACACCCCAGCCTTTCTGGGCCCAGCACCCGCAGCCATGTCAGGGTATCTCTGCTTGACCCCCAAGCTGTCAGCCTCGTCTGTGTGTAGCTACGCTACCGGAAGGGCAGACTCACCGAGGGTTTCTCAGACACTGGCTAACTGTCTGCCTGGGTGTGTTCAGTTGTCCAAGCTTGTCTGGTTCTGACTGAGAGGGCTCCATGAATCGAATCTTCCTGTCCACCCAAGTATTTGTGTCTGGCCATGCACCTCTCCCTGGCCCCTGAGTGTAGCCCTGTGGGCTGGCCTGACTCTCCTCCACCCACCATGTGACCACCCAATCAGTCCCCTGATGGAACACGCGACCGCCCATCTCCCTGGCTGTGAGTCTGGTGACTCCCAGCCCCAGCTCTGTTTCCCCAGCTGCCCCTGGGACGTGGCAGGTCCCCAGCCCCACTATCACTTGGTAACGGCACGCAGGACTGTCCTGGGCCCCTCAGCAGAGGCAGGAAGCCATGGCTCTGTCTCATTCACACCTTCCCACCACGACCCAGGGCAAGAATGTCCCCACCTGGAGCCGTGGTCTGCCCCCACCGTGTGAGGTGGGAGATGGAGTGTTTGAGAAACATGCAGAGGCCCCAGCCCACTGTGCTCCTGAGCAGAGGGATGGCAGGGTGTAGAATCACCCACCCATCACCAGAAATGGGGAGTGTCCGGCCCACGCGGGGCCAGGCTGGAGGGTTGGGATGGAGGGTTGGGGTGTGGAAGGCATGAGAACAGCACTCACTCAAGGAGAGCATGGTCTGCTGTTCCTCCTGGGTTTGGAGGCTCCTAGAGGAACACTCTGGGGCGAGTGGGTGGGGGCGGGAGGCAAGGGGCCAGAGAGGCAGATGTCACCAATTTCAGTTCTGCCCCAGCTGGCCTGAGGGAGCTTGGGACTTCCCAGGGTGGAAGGACAGGCCCGGGGGCCAGGCCACTTGGGGCAGGGCTGGGCCTTGAGGACCCCTTCCCTACCCCAGCTGGGTGCTGTCTGCAGGGGAGACAGCGGAAGTTCTGGGGGCCCAGGGTGGGCTGAGGGTGCTTCCCTGGAGACCCTCCTCTCTCTTGGACTCCCAGAGCAGGTCCCTCCAGTACCCCTGCTAGCCAGCCCCAGGCCAAGAGTATGGCAATAAAAGAATTTCGTGGCCTTTTTGTCCCTGCAAATTAAGGCTTTAAGGGTACAGCTGCCCCAGAGGCAGCTGAGAAAGATTTCCAGGATGAGAGTGAGGGGTGCCAAGTGGACGCCTCTCTCCATGCCGAAGGATGAGGCAGAAACCACAAGAACCCCCCAAAACAGCTCCATCTTCTCAGGCCCTCACGCTCATTCTCCAAAGAAGGAAAACAGGGCGCGGGTAAAGACCCCCGCCCCGGCCCTCCCCTCCGTGACCCAGCCGGGCGGGCGGTCAGCACCGGAGCCGGCAGGGAAACGGCCCCCGGGCGGCGAGCACATCTGACTGGACCGTGTTCTTGGGAGATCAGTTGTGAAACTTGCTTCAAACCCCCAAACCACAAAAACGGCCGATTTTCCCAGCCCTGTTCTCACGTTTCTCAGATCAGCCGAGGAGTCTTCAGTATTTCCAGCCGAGAGATGCCAGGCCAGCCGCCGGCCCCCGGGGGGAAGAGCAAAGGGAGCGCGGAGACCTGGGTGCTGCAGAAACCCCTCCCGCGGTCCCCCAAAGCACACCGCTCCGCCAGTGCGGCTGGAAATCTGGGGTCAGGGAAAAGGGCGAGGCCGGGGCCTGATAAAGAAAACCAGAGATCAGGATGGAGGGACCTAGAAGCTGCTAGAGCTGCCTCCGAAGGAGAATTCGAGAGCACTCCTCATGGGGGAAAACGGTGTCTGGCTGGCAGAGGGGCAGAGGCGGGTAACGGGGGAAAGGCCCTTCGACTTGAAAAAAGCAGGTCACAGAGGCGTCCCCTCATGTCGTCCCCTCAGGCCTGGTGCACAGCGCCCATGGCTCCAGTTCTCTCTCGTTCAGGGGCTGCTGATAGTAGAAAAGCAGACTCTCAGCAAGAAAGGACTGACCCAGGGACCCTCAGAGATGAGTGGAACCCCAAGGAGGGGCTCAGTGCTTTGCTCGAAGATGGGGAAGCCATCTTAGAAAGAAAGAAGCCACTGGTAGGGTTTTTTGGATGACGAGCTACCTCGAAGCCTCATAGCCCTGTTCCCTGCGGCAGGGACGCAGGCCTGTCTCTGCCTCCACCTCCTCTGGCTTTCTCAGGCTGGAGGCCCGTCCCACCCCGCCCCCAGGTGAAGCCAGGGGAGGCCCCTCTGTGCCTCCACCTCTACGCCCTGCCCCACTGCCCCCCTGCCTTCCACCCTTACCACCCTCCGCCTGCGGGCCTGCCCTCTCCGTGGCCTGCCGTCCCTCTCCCAGGCCCTGCTCCTCACTCCCGTCTGCCACCACGGCTGCCTGTTTCCAGCTGGAACCTCCTTGAGCCTGAGACAGAAACCCTGACCCCGATTAACTTTAGTGGTGATTCCGAAAGCACAATGGTGTTGAGAAAAATACCAAGCTTTAGCTTCGTGTGTGCTCATCAATCCTTTCCCTGAACTGTAACTTTTCTTTAAAACGACATGTGAGCGGTGATGGGTGCTGGGCCCCCTGTGTCAACCTTAGTGCTAGTTAATAGTGGCTGTGACACTATGTATTGGGCCTGAAAGCTACTTGGTGTAAGTACTAATACTTCGAGACCAGGGCCCAGAGAATCCTGCCTCGGGAGCCTGTGACCTGGGCAAAGCTCCCTGAAGCCAAGGCCAGGGCAACGGAATCCAGGAGGCCTGCACATACAGGGGATCCCACCTGTGGGGCAGGGCTGGGCGCACCCGAGCCATGCCACAGGGGTGCCCACCGGCCGATGAGATGCAATGAGCCCCCGGGAGACAACAGTGGGCACGTGTGTGTCTCGGTCTTTGTGTGTTTCTCTGTATACTTAGGTTTGCAGGCCCCTGTCTGTGAGTCCGTCTGTGTCTGTCTACGTGGGAGTTTCCGTGCATTGCCTGTGGATGTGTTTGTGTGTCTCTGTGTGTACCTGGGAGCGTCCGTGACTCTGGGTGTGTTTATACATCTGTTCGTTCAACCACTGTCTAGCATGGCCAGGTCCCTGGGCAGGCACTGGAAGGTCATGGAGGACTTGGTCCCTGCCTCGTGGTGCCCACAGTCTGGTGGCATGTGGGCAGTACAGGGGGACTCATGCCAGGAAAAATGTAATCCCAGTGGCGACAAGGAACCCATGCTGTGAGGGCAGAGTACAGGGGGCCAGAGCCCCTGAGACAAGGGACCTGAGGGCACCCTCAATGCTCTGAGGATGTGACACAAAGCTGAGTGAGCTGGGATGAGCAGGAAACAGACAGGTGGGTGGTGGAGGGAAGTCTTCCAGGCAGAGGGAACAGCATGTGCAGAGCTGGGGCACTGAGGAGGGCACAGAGGCCAGGGTGGCTGGAGCAAAGACAGCTGAGGGCAGTGGGAGGCGAGGGCAGAGGGCAAGGCGGGAGCTCGACACGAAGACTTGGAGGCCACAGTGACAATGGTGGGCTGATCCTGACAACCATGGGGGGGCTTGTTTAGGAAAGCAGCCAGTGATGTGGCTGTTTAACAGGGCCACTTGGTCTGCTAAGAGGAGGATGGGCCGCAGGGAGCCCAGGACCAGGCCTGAGCAGCATCCAGTGAGCAGCAACGGTGGCCAGGGCATGCAGGTGCGTGTGCAAAGGCAATGGAAGGATGAGGCACAAGGCTTGGCAATGGAGGAGGTGTGCAAGGGTCTAGGAGGCTCTGTGTATATGTGTGCTTGGGCACACGTGTGTGCACATGTGCACAAGTGTGAGTGTGCACATGGGAGTGTGCACACCCTCACAAGGGGCTGGAACCTGGCCCTCTGCCCTCTCCCTCTTCCCTCTCCAACCTCATGCCCATGTCCCCCACTGCCTCGCCACGGACATGACAGTGACGGTAAGAAGGTCTCGGTGTTGCAACTGCATTTCCTCTCGAACCCAGGGCCGCCAGAGATTAGCTGAGAGCCCCGTGTGTGCCGGGCGATAACACCCCACTCCCCCATTTCCAAATCTCTGATTCATTTCCAACTGATAACAGGATGAGGGCCTGTGGGCCACCAAGAAATGCCCCGGCAGGTCCTGCCAAGGCTGCAGCTGGGCTGCCTGCAGGGGCTCTGGACAGCAGAGGCTGAGGAAGATCAGGGACCAGGGGTGAGCATGGAGGGAGAGAGAGGGCACAGGGAGAGGACAGAGAGAGACAGAGACAGAGACAGAGAGAGAAGCGGAGAGACAGAGAGATAGAGACAGGGAGATCAGAGACAGACAGAGGAGCAGGGGTCCAGGTGGGGTGGTGGGAAAGAGAAAGAAGGAGAGAGAGAAACTTGGAGAGATCAGAGAGACAGATTGGCAGGTGTACAAATGTGTACAGAGAGGGGCTGGGGTCTCAGGGGCTGGAGAGACTTACAAAAGAGAGAGAAAAACAGAAGAGACTGAGTGAGAGACAGAGAGAGAGAGCAGAGGTGGCCCAAGGTCAAGAGTGACGGGGAGAGTAAAAAGGAGGGCACAGGTAGAGACCAAGAGCGCAGGAGGGGCTGACCTGGCCCGCCCCGGGCGCTGCCCCTGCGGCCTGGAATGGTGGTCAGGGCAGGGTGCTGCTGGGCACAGGCCCCAGCTGGGACCTGGGAGGTAGGAGCGGCGGCTCCAGCACCCCCACCACACACCCCACCCACCTGCCCAGGGAGCCCTGACCCTCAGAGCCTCGGGAGAAGTGTGCTGGGGCTGCAGGCTGCACAGTCAGGGGAGCTGACGGAACCACGCTCCCTGTCCACAGGGCTCACCAGATGGGGGGCTCAGCCTGGGCAAAAGGGATAGAGTAGCCCCCCCAGGGTTTATTTGTATCCTGATGGGGTCTGGTGGGGCTGGAGTGAGGCTGCACGGTCAAGGTGGGGTGGGGGCACTCAACCCAGAGGGAGGCGCCAGGACCAGGGGAGCAGGGGCCCAGCGGCCCTCTGGGCTGGGACTGGAGGGAGCCAGTCTCCCCTCTGTTCCCCTCCCAGGCCGGGCACTCCTCTTGGGTCAGTATCTGGGCTCATGCTCTGCGATGCTAGAAGGGGGGAAGCTGGGCTCCGGGGGCCTGGAGGCCTGGCCACCTCCGGGGATCCTAGTCCCCCATGCCAGACCACTCCGTAACATGAGACAGAAGAGGGCAGACAGCTGCCTGCTTGAGGGGCATCGAGCTGTGCAGGCTCACACAGGCTACTGGGCTCAGGCCTGCCTTTGAGGAGGAGGAGGGTCCTCCAGAGCAGCTGGGCCAAGGGCAGAGGGCTTCCCAGCGGGGACGGGCCAGCGGGCCTTCCCTCAGGGCCTGGAGGCGGGCAGGAGGAGCGGGTGTTTTGCAGAGGGAACTGCGTGAGCAGGTGCAGGACAGGCAGAGTCTGGAGATAATGGGAGGCAGGAGCGAATCACAAGCCCTGGGGGCCTCACTCTGAGGGCAGGGTGGAGCTCCGGGAGGCTCTCAGGAGAGGGCACCCACAGTCCCGTGGGTGTTTTCCTGAGTCCTTCCAGCCCCAGGACCCCCAGCCCCAACCCATGCAGGACAGCAGCAGACTGTGGCTCGCCAGGGCCCGCTGACCAGGCCCGCTGACCAGGAAGGCTCACCTGGCCCCTCCTGGGGTGGGGCGGCCGCCCGTCTGATTTGCCGTACCCGCCCTGCTGCCCTGCCTGCCGGAGCCCACAGGAAGCGCTGCCCCAGCTCAGCACTTCCCTTTTCTGAAATCTGCCCCCAGCAGCCTGGTGGCCAGGGAAGGCAGACTTCCCGCTGCCCCCACCCCGGGCTCTTCCCACCGGTCACAAGTGGTTTGTTCCTGAGCTTCCCTGGGCAGAGGTGACCTTCTTGCCTCAACCACAGATCAGTTATTTATCAGAACAGGAAAGATGGCACCAGAGATATGTCCTCACCCCCCCAGGAGGGCCTGGCCTGCTCCAACGACAGCACGCCTGCTCCCCACATCACACAGGGCTGCTCCCCACATCACACGGGCCCGTGTGGCTGGCGCGTGCGGGCTGCACTGGAGGGGGCTGAGCGGGAGGCCTCGTGGGCAGGTAGGGCAGATGTGCAATGCATCCTTTGGGTCTGTGGAGACTCACCCTTCCTCCAGATGTACTCTCGGCAGGTCCTAGGACTCCTCTGTGCCCCGAGCTGGGCATACTCTGGGGTCAGGGTCTCAGGCTGCTCCTCTGTCCTTCCCTCCCATCACAGACAGAGGGCTCGGCCCCTGGAGATTCTGGACCCACTTGTGAGAAAGGGAAAAGCAGCCATCAGAGTTCCTCAACAGTGGCACTGTTGACATTTCAGGTAGGATAATTGACTCTGTGTTGTTGGGGCTGTTCTGTGCACGGTAGAATACTTAGCAGCATCCCTGGCTTCTATCCACGAAATCCCAGTGACATTCCCCCCACCCACCACCAGTCGCGACAAGCAGAAATGTCTCCAGACATTGCCAAATACCCCTGGAAGGAAAAAATTGTCCCAGGTCGAGAAACATTGATCTAGGTACATCAGAAGTCCCTGGCTCCCGTGGCCAGAAAGTTCCAAGTCTCAACTGGCCTGTTCACAGTTTCATGCTGGAAGATCGTGGGCTGAAGAGACTGTGACTGGTCAGAGTCTGGGGCCCTTGGGAGTTGGAGGGTGTGCCTGTCTGAGGGATCTGGGCTGTCAGGCCCCCTCTGGGGTTCTGAGCATAACTGTGTCGTAGAACCTGGAGCCAGAAAGGGGGTCCCTTGGAGTGGAAGGGAGCCGGTGACGCTGGGAGGCTTCATCCAAGGGAAGGTTAGATGCACTGTGGGGCATGAATTGAGTCACTTAGGGCCGTGGAGGCACTCAGTTAGGGTCACAGGCCAGAAAGACTGGGAGAGGCCTCAGAATCAGGGCAGACAGAGGGACAAGATATGTGTCCTGGCCTCCCTGAGGCGGTAAGCTTGAACTGTCCCCCTACATAAAGCCCAGCACTGATAGAACAGCCCCGTACTAAAAGAACTTGTAAAAGTGACCCAAGAAAGCAAAATGAAGCTCTCCATCCTCCTGGGGTGGGAAAAAAGAAGTCACATTTGAGAAATCAAAACCCTAGCCAGAGCCAGGAATAGATGTGGGTTTCAAATTTATGTAATCCAGGGGTTCTAGAACCCCAAATCTAGAAATTAACTTTTATAAAAATTGAAAGGAAGGGACCATGAAAGAAACCTACTTCCACTCGCTTTGTATGGACACTTCCACAGCCCAGGACAACTATCACAGAAAAAAATAATCCCTGATGAAGATGAGCTCACAATAAAAAGAAATTATTAATAGCCCAAGAAAGCAAGCCACGACATCAGCAGATCTAGAAATATTAGAACAATTTGAAAAAAGACTGCATAATAAGTATATTTAAAATTATTAAAGAGATAGAAGAGAAAGTAAGACATAATGAAAAAGATTATTTAAAAAATAGAGAACAGATAGATTTCAAAGGAAATCAAAAATTCATTGCTGTACAAAATAAAAGCTCAGTGGATGGATTATATGCAAATTAGTTGTGGTGGAAAGGGGGATTAGAAAGTTGGAAAACACATCTGAGGAAATTCATGAAATGCAGCACAGAGACATAAAAACAAGGAAAATATGAGAGGCTAAGGCTCTTGGAGGATAGAATGAGAAAGTCCAAGATGGTTCAACATCCATATAATGGGAATTCCAGAAGGTGAAGACTGGAAAATTTCAAGACCTAATGGCTGGGAAATTTCCAGAACTAAGGAATAAGTCCTCATATTGAGGATGCACACTGGGTTCTAAGAAGGATAAATAAAAACAAATTCACACCATAGTAAAACTACAGAACATGAGAGACAAAAGGACAATTCTAAAAGGACCAGGAAGAAATGACGGATTAGCACAAAGGAGTGACAATTAGACTGACGACAGACTTGTCTTCAGCAGCAATGGATGCAGAAGACTAGAGAATCACATATTCCAGGTGCTTGGGGAAATAACTTTCCACCAAGAATCCTATCCTCCACTAAACTAGAGTGAAATAAAGAATTAGGGGCAGAGAAGTGGGCTCGAGGCAGGGTCTGTGGTGAGAAAGTAGCATCCATCAGGTCAGAAGGAGGACAACGGCCTTCAAAACAAGCCATGGGAGCATTATTCACTATAGCCAAGAAGAGGAAGCAACCTAAGTGTCCCTCGACTGATGATTGGATCAAGAAGATGTGGTATATATATACAATGGAATACTACTCAGCCATAAAAAAAAGACAAAATCGTCCCATTTGCAACATGGATGGGCCTGGAGGGTATTATGTTAAGTGAAATAAGCCAGAAAGAGAAAGACAAACACTGTATGATCTCACTCATATGTGGAATATAAACCAACACATGGACAGAGAAAAGTGTACTGTAGTTTCCAGGGGCAATGGGGGTAGGGGGTGGGCACAAAGGGTGAAGGGAGACATACATATGGTGATGGACAAACAAAAATGTACAACCCAAAATTTCACAATGTTATAAACTATTTAAACATCAATAAAAAAAAAAAAAAAAAACAAGCCATGGGTGGTGGGACAGAGTGGGAAGGTACGCCAGCCTGGCCTTTCAGAGGGTGGCTTCACTTTGGATGAACACTTTAGACAGGAAAGTGGTGAGAGCCCAGGTCAGAAACTGAGATATGCTCCAGAGAAAAGAGAAAGTGGCAGGAGAAGCCCAGCAAGCCAGCTCTGCATCTGGTTCTGACAAGGTTGTGAGGGTGGGGTGACCCCTTTGACCCTGGAGCCACGCTGGCCTCTGGACACAGCCACCCCTTCCCGACATCTCCACCTGAACCGTTCGTTATGCTCCACCCAGATGCTACCTCTCTGTGTCTCCCCTGACCCCTCACCAGACGCGACTTCTCTCCCCCATGAGCTCCCCATGAACTATCTTAGATGATGTTTATTGGGACTTCTATGTTCTCTTTCCCTACGAGACACCCACCCCTGGATCAGGGGACACACACCTGTGCTTCCCACACAGCCTTCCATGGCTCCTTCTCCCTGGTGGGCGGCCAGCAAGTGTGCACTGCCCTCTGCTCAGAGGCTATCCACAGGCTCAGCCACACTCTGGCTGCCCTTGGTCAGGGAAAGGCTGCAATGGAGCCGGAGAAGCAGAATGCCTACCGCTGCCCCAGGACCACTCTGAGAAGCTCCCATCTGAGACCAGGGGTCCTGTGGGTTGGCCTGGAAGCACAGAGGGTAATGGGTCTGCCATCTATTACGGTGGAGTCAAGCTGTCGTCACTTCCTGTTATCCCCAGATTGTCCTCTGGGAAGATGTGGGGGAAAAGTCCTAGGACTCCGCATGTCGGTCCTCGGAGGCAGGAATTCTCCACCCACTGCAAGGTCCAGCGCAGCTTCCCTGACTGGAGCTGGAGCTGGCAACCCAGAGCTAAGGACAGACACCCACCCCACTCAGATCTGGGCACTAGACTCAGGCCATCTGCATGGTGCATGTGGCCTCCACCTTGGAACCACTGTTATCTGGCTCCCGTCTGTTCCTTAAACATTCCAAACCTGTTCCTGCCCTAGGGCCTTTGCACTTGTTGTTCCCTCTGCCTGGTACACCCTTCCCCCTTATATTCATTTTGTCAGCTTCTTCTTGTCATTCAAGTTTTGACTCAAGTATCGCCTCCCAGGGAGCCCCTCCCTGACTCCCTTAGCTAAAGCTCCCCGCCCCTAGCCATTCTCCTCTCCCTCATCACTCTGATTCGTCTTCTTCACGGCCTTTATCAAAAGCTGAAAAGATCCCATTTCCTCATTTGTGTGCTGGTTGAGTGTTGTCTCTGCACAGAATGTCAGCTCCCAAGGGCAGGAATGAGCCTGTCTTGCTCACCACTGTGTTCCCAGTGCCCGGCACAGCACAGAGCGCACAGTGGGTACTCAATAGATGCTTGGGGGGAACTTTGAAAACCCAGTGGGCACTGGGAGTGGACAATGCCAGCCCGCCCAGTGACCCCGTAGCCCACAGGGCTCTCTTGGTGCCATCCTCTCAGCGGCTCCCTGGCCAGGCTTTGGGGCCGGGGCCTCACTGCCCTCACAGCTAGATCCCGGGCTCCGACAGTGCCCAGCTCAAGTTGGCACTGCCCGCTGTTAGCTGAGCAGGTCTCTGCCCCAGCCTCCCCACCTGTAACACGGGCCTGCCTGCCTGGCAGGGGTCCTGGGAAGAGGAGTTGGGATAATGAGTAGATGCCTCCAGCAGAGTTTGGTTCCTCACGGGTGCCCCAGGAGTGTGGACCTCTGAGTCAGCCTCGGGGGCCCAGCTGGAGGGCCTGCAGCATTTCCCAGAGGCTGGGCACGGGGTTCCCGGCAGCCGTCGGCGGGTGACTAAGGCCCTTCCCAGGAGCAGCCGTCCCCACACCCGGGGAAGAGTGGCAGCGGGCACCCGCCTGGCGCTGGGGACCACTTCCTATTTCCAGACTGTCCTGGCTGTGAACACAACGTGCCCAGACAGGCCGGCCCGCCATCCTCCTAAAGGGCTAGAGCCCGGGGCTGGGGGACTGTGGCCTGCGGCTGACCAGGAGCGGGGCCGGGGTCCAACCAGACTCAGGCCTGGGGGCCTCGGGAGAGAAGGGGTCGCTCACCCTCAGCGCCCCACGGGGCTGTGCTAGGCAGGGTCCTCTCAGGAATCCTGAAGGCCTTTGCCAGCTTTGCATGTCCAGGTTCTTACTCCAAAGACCTAGTGGCTGCTACCACCGCCACTGCCGACCCCTGCTGGAGTGAAGCCTGGCGGGCGGTGACTGGCGCCAACAGTGGTGACCCTCGGTGGGCAGTGTTGCCAGTGGGCAGTGAGTGCCCTGCTCTGCCCAGGAGGGCAGGGAGGCCACCCGGGAAGCGCTGCATGAGCCAGAGCCCAGCACCTGCTCCACCTTTTGCAAACCTGTTGCTGCCATTCTGGGCCCCAGCCAGGTAGGGGCAGCAGCCTTGACGCTTCAGAATCCCACTGCCCACTGTGCCTGACCTCTGGGAGGAGCCCCACAGGACCAGTGAACACCACTTCCTCCTGGGAGCCCTCCCCACCAGGGCCCCACTTGCCTTCAGCGCCCCCACCCCCTCCAACTCATTCACAGATGGCCCGTGAGGCATTCACGGGAGCCTTGGGTGTTTTACAACAGAAGAATCTGGCTCCGGCGGTGGAAGGCAGGCAGATACAGTGGGTCAGAGGTCTCCGGGGCCCTGCTCTTCAGGACGGGACCTCTGCCTCAACCAGCTCAGAGGCAGGGGCCCGAGGCTGGCCTGGTCACGGCGTCTGGGAAAGGCTTTCTCTACGCCCTGGAGCGGATGGTGGGTCTTGGCCCAGGCCAGGGGTGACCCCTGTGGGCCAGGCCCCTTGCTCTGGGCACAAGATGTGGGGACCCCTCCCTCTGAACTCCTGTGTTCCAAGCCAGGAGTTCAGCAGGCTGGGGCCCCCAGGCCACCCCAGGTCAGCCATGAAGGGATACGTGGGGAATCAAAGACCGGGGTCTCTTTTGTGCGCACCCACATCCCAGGGGGGTGGAGAGAGATACTTAGCCCTGGAGGGGGCAAGAGGTCCCTCAAGGCAGTCTCAGGGAGGAGACAGCCCCCACTCTGAAGGATACAGGGGGTGCAGACACATCCCCCAGCCCCAGACCTCAGCATCCAGCCACCCACCCCAAAGTGCACCCTAAGCCCCTGACCCCCCAGCCCACAGAACGTCCCCCTAGAAGCCCTGGCCTCCCCTTGGAATTTTCCCATCAGGCATTCAGCCCAGACACCCTGCCCTCCCTGAGCTCCAGGTTCTGCCAAGTGGAGGCTGAGAGCCTCTGGGACTGGGGGAAGGGCTGTGTGGCCCCAGAGCTCCTGCGGGGTGACTTGGCTGGCTCTGTGTGTGTGTGGCGGGGCTGGATGTGTGTGGCAAGTGTGGGCAGGATCAGAGCATGGTCTATGTGTGTCTGTGGGCTATGTCCATGTGTGGCACGTGGTGTCTGTGTGGTTTCTGTGTCTGTGGGTTGTGTCGATGTGGTTCACATGTCAGTGTGTGGTGTGTGTGTCAGTGTGGCATGTGGGTCTGTGTGTAGTATGTAGGTCTGTGTGTGGTGTGTGTGGGTCTGTATGTACGTATGGGTCTGTGTGTGGGTCTTTGTGTATGTGTGGGTCTGTGTGTGGCGTGTAGGTCTGTGTGTATGTGTGGATCTGTGTGGTGGGTCTGTGTGTGATGTGTGGGTCTGTGTGTGGTGTGTGTGGGTCTGTGTGTACATATGGGTCTGTGTGTGGGTCTTTGTGTACGTGTGGGTCTGTGTGTGGCGTGTAGGTCTATGTGTATGTGTGGGTCTGTATAGTGGGTCTGTGTATATGTGTGGGTCTGTGTGTATGTGTGGGTCTGTGTGTGATGTGTGGGTCTGTGTGTGTGTGTGGGTCTGTGTATGATGTGTGGGTCTGTGTGTATGTGTGGGTCTGTGTAGTGGGTCTGTATGTGTGTGTGTGGGTCTGTGTGTATGTGTGGGTCTGTGTGTGATGTGTGGGTCTGTATGTGTGTGTGGGTCTGTGTGTGATGTGTGGGTCTGTGTGTGTGTGTGGGTCTGTGTAGTGGGTCTGTGTGTCTGCGGGTCTGACCATTTGGGCTACGTGGTACAGTGTCTTATGCAGAGTCTGGGACTCCATGGGGAGCACTAGGGGCCCCAGGAGTGTTCACCAGAACTAGGAAGAGCCTGAGTTCCCTGCGCGGCCACAAAGTCCCCAGCCCTTGTGGGGGTTGCAGGGCAGGGCGGGCACATCTCAGGGTCCGGGGCTGTGGTGCTATCTGCACCCTGTCTGTCTCCTTCCCTCCAGATGTTCCCAAAGCCCCAGGGGCCCGGCATGCCTGGGCCACATTTGCCGTCTCTGGCCAGCCAGCCAGACCATGGGCACCTGAGCGGGGAGAGGAGCACAGCCCAGACCCATGACCCGTGCTGCTTGTCTGCTCCTAGAGCAGGATTTCCACTCGGCGGCCTTGGATTCGAGTCCAGCTCCACCTCCCAGGGGCACTGAGTCCCTCCCCTCTCTGAGTCTCAGTTCTCCGGGCCTGGGTGGGGTCCCAGGCACCAGGCTTAGTCCAAGGCAGGCAAAGAGGGGTCGCCCACACACCACTACTACTGTTGTCTTTCTCACCACCTTCTCTAGTCCAGGACCCCAAGGCTGGGTTGACGCAGGCGGTTCCCACCTGACTGGCCCGAGTCCCAGGCAGAGAAGAAACAGGCTCCCCGACAGCACAGAGGACCACCTGGGGGCAGACAAGTGGCCCAGGGCATGGCCGGCCGATGCCAGGTGGGGGAAGTGGGTCTCCGGACCCCCCTGCCCCACCCACTGACCTCAGGGCTTGCTGCCCGCACACCCACCTGCCAGGGCCAGCCCAACCAGTCTCCCGCCCCAGGCCGGTCCCGTCCCTCCTGGCTCCTGAGAAAGGCCCAGGGAGGCAGCCAGGCAGGGCCTGAGGGGCCCCTGCGGTGCCCAGGAACCCCCCCAGGGCCGGCCCTGCCAGAGGCCTGGGTGGAGGCTGACGGAGTCAGGGGCAAAATGAGGACTCCTGGCCCTGCATCAGGCCCACCTAAACCACGTCCCGGCTCCTCCCCTTCCCCACGCTCTGAGCCTCAGCTGCCCCACCTCCAGTCTCCCGCACCTGCCTCTCCCATCTTAGCGGGCAGCCCTGTCCATCCTGCTCCTCTGTTCCTCTCCCCACTCTCTTTCCTCCTCCTCCTCCCCTGCCTGCTTCCTCTCCTGGGGCGGGGTTGGGGGGGGTCTCATTGCTGGACTTTCTGAGCCGTTGTCCCTTCCCCTACTGCAGATCCAGACAGACCCAGGACAGGGCTGCAGGGCCCCACGGCCTCTGAAACACCCATGTGGGGGAGGGCGTCTCCTCTTGGAAGCAGGAGCCAGTGTGGAGACACTCCAGGTGCAAAGGAAGGCAGCCAGGTAAGGGTCACATGGTGAGTGACTGGCAGGTCCTGTTGTCCTGGCCAGACCCTCTGGGGCAGTCTCGGGACAGCGGTGTCTGCCTGGGAGCCCAGGACTCCACAAATTGCATCCCAGGGTGGTTCAAGGCGTGAGGCTGCCAGGGTCCACAGGGGACTTCAAAGGGACAATGGACTAAACACCCTACCCCCCGGGCTGGAGCGGGCTGAGCAGGCAGGACAGGGTGGCCAGAGCAGTGACCTTCCCGGCTGAGACAAAGGGGACAGGGCCCAGGGAGCACACTGAGAGTCCCTTCTGCATTCTGGGGTCAGGGCTGCTGGGACCCAGATTGGTCAGGAGGATGGCTGCAGAGAGGGGACCCACTGGATGGGGAAGACAGGGTCCCTCCATCTGCCAGAGGCTTATGGGATGGTGCCTTGGCTGTGGAGCCAATATGGGCTGTGTGCCATCCCTGGCTGCGCTCCTCCCTGTCCTGGGGGTCCTTCTCAGCCAGGACCACACTGAGGATGGGGGTTTGGAGCCTCAGGCCGCAGGCCTGGTGCAGAGCAATTTGTGGGGGGAGGGGGAATGCCTTCGTTAGCCTTGGAAAGCAGATTGGCAGCCCAGGGTCCCTTCCCTGATTGCTGGACCTCCCAAGGCCTGGGTCCCAGAGGGAGCCTCCAGATCCTTCATGTACGGCCCTTGGCTGCTTGTGACATTCAGCTCCAAGCCCAGCCTCTTCCCCTGCCTGACAGGGCCCCTCACAGAACCGGCAGCCCACCTGCCCTGGGGGCAGCTGCTGACTGCGCCCCGAGTATGGAGTGCAAGGAAGAGGCTGGGCCCTGGAGACTGATGGCCTCACACCCCTTCCCCTCATCACCTGGACTGGAGCCGGGGGTCACCCCTCATCCACCCCAGAGACCAAGGCGAGGATTGGTGGAAAGACCCGTAGGTTCAGAGGTCACAGTGTGTGGCCGGGTTAGAAGTCAAAGATTTGCTGACGGCAGCCTTGGAGGTATTGATCTGGTGGGGGAGGTGACAGAACTCTGTCCCCTGCCAAGGGCTCTGAGCATGGGCTGGTGATCAGCAAGCTGCACTCAGGAGAGCCCACCCCAGAGCAGGCTTCTTGGGATGAGGGGCTAGGGGCTACAGAGCCCCTCTCATGGCCCAGGTAGGGTTGTCATACCACGAGAGCTTTCAGTCATCACCTTGAGCTGATGCTCCAGCGTGCCTGGGCCTGTGTGGCCAGGGGGACAGCAGGGACCAGGAGCCCACGTCTGCAGCCCCCAAAGCCCTCAGGGATTTGCGATGATGGGCCTGGGGGAGTCGGGAACTGAGGCGTAGATAAGCCAACCTCCCCTTCGAGAGGACAGCAGGCTGCGGGCTGGGCTGGCTTCCTGTGGGAGGTGGACAGCTCAGAGGTTCTGACCTGAGCCCGGGTCATCCCAACATGACAGTGACTGTAGCACCTGGAGTCAGGCAGTCCCCCGTCCCACTCTATGCCCAGCTCTCCTCTTTGGGGTGCAGGCACAATCCAGGCTCCCTCCCGCCTCAGAAAGATGCAGTGAGTGAGTCCACCACACTGCCACCCCCAGCCTCTGCCCAGAGCACTCCCAGAGGTGGCCAGGCCCTCCAGCTGCCCCTCACTCTGCCCACACACATCCCCCCACCAGTCCAGGTCGGGGACGAGGCTGGCATGGAGGAGAGGAGCCGCCACAACTGAGAGGGTGGAGAAGGGGCTGCCTGCCCCAGCTGAGCTCACGCCAGACTGGCCCCCGAGGTGTTTCTCCATCCATCCTCGAGGCTGCCTGGGGAGAGTGCGGAGTGTGTGCCAGTGCTTGTGTACATGTGTGTTTGCATGTGTGCTCGTTGGTGCCTGTGTTTGTGTGCACGTGTCATTTGTGTGTGTGTTTATGTGTACCAAGTACATGTGTGAACACGCGCTCATGTGCACTGTGTGATTATGCGGGTGCGTTGTGTGTGTGTGTTTGCATGTACTCGCATGTTTGGCCCGGGGCCCAAGGCTGGGCTGGCCCCCTTCCAGGTGCTGACTGGAGAGACACTCCAGCTGTCCCTTGGAATGGCTCGATCCGGGCTTAGCCAGAAACCCTCACCAGTCCCTATGGCCCCGGGCCTGGCAGCTGTCCTAGAGCTGAGGGCTTCTGATCAGCCCCAGCCAAGCTGGCCGCATGGTCAGAGGGCAGCTCTGTCCACTGGGAGGGCGTGTGGTGGCCCCTGGCTCAGAGGAGGCCCAGGCTTGAGGTCACTGGCACTGAGGCAGAGGCACGTGGCCCACTGGGGTCTGGAGCCCTCCTTGATGCCACCAGGGCCTGGCTGGGGCCTCCTTCTAGCAGCGACCCCTACTGGGAACATCAGGTACTGCAGACTGGCTCTACCAGCCATTATCAGGAAAAGGGTCCCCCTCCCTGCAGTCAGCAGTAGGTATGGTTTTCAAACCATGCTCCAAGGAACACCTGGGGTTCCTTCAGGTCCCTCCAACGGCTCCCAAAAGTTGATGCTCCTAGCTCCCCACCTTCTTCTTCAAAAGAGTATTTGTTTTTAAGTATTGGGCTTTTGAAGACATTTCTCCAAAAATATTTCTAAATCTCTAGGCTAGATTTTGACCTTTCAGCTCTAGGAGTCTGTTTATGAGTACATCTCAGTAAGATCTCTTTTTAGAACAATCCGTTGGGCTTTAACCCCATCATCTCCCACCAGGTATACAATATCACCTTAGGTGGGGTTCTGATATAAATGCCTCTTGGAAACCAGAAGAGGGGATAAGGAGAGATGGAGTCCACTTCAGAGCTGGGCAGCTTTGGGGTGCCCCGGCGCCCAGCCCTTTGGTGAGGGCCGACTTCACGCCCTCCGGTAAAAGAGCACACATGTAAGAGGCTCCCAGGAGAGAGGCTGCCTTTGCTTTGGCACGGGGAGACCTGACAATAGGGCATGCCCACCCAACTGCCCACTGGCTTCTCCCCAGAGGGGCAGGACAGTTATGGCCTGTCTCCCTGCCACATGGTTTCCTGCATCCGCCCCTGTGTCCCCAGTGCCTCCCTGTGACATGTGGGGCACACTGCGATGCCTGCACTCCACACCTTGCAGTATCTGCCTGAGGCTGTTAAAGGCTATTTGCTAGATATAAAACACGATCCACAGGGGCATAGAGCAGGGCCAGAGGTGCTGTGGTCGCTGGCTCTGCTACCCTGACCCTAGCCTGGCCTGCCACATCCAGCCCAGATCGGCCCTAGGAAGCTCCCCATGAGGGCCACCTCCCTGTGATTCCCTCCAGGGGGTGTGACAGGACCCACAGCAGACTCAGCAGAGCACAACAAAGCCTGGGGACCCCTGAGGCACATGGCACCTTGTTCAGGCCTTGGGCTCTGCTCCAGGAGGATGGATGCTAAGGCCCAAGGATGGTTCTGCGGTGGCCAGACGAGGTCAAGAGGGATGGGGACAGCCTTGTCTCACTTGTCCCCATTCACTCGTTTATTCATTCATTCAACAAGGGTTCATTGCTGTGTGCTGGCGCTGTGCCGGGTGGTGTGGCTACATCAGCGAACAAAACAGATCCTTCCGCTCATGGTCTAGTGTGGGTGGTGGGGAAGATGGCGATAAAATTAAACAAGTAAAATATGTAGAATTTCAAATGGTGGTCAGGGAGAAAAGCAGGACAAAGTGGAGAGAAGGTGCTGGGGGAGGGGGTGTGATTTGCCGTGGGATAGTCAGAGACAGCTTCCTGAGAATGTGACGTTTGATGAACCCTGAGGGAGGCGAGGAATAAGCCCTGACGATGTCTGGGAAGAACATTCCAGGCATAGGGAACAGCAAGTACGGAGCCCCTGAGACAGGAGTGTGCCTGCTTTAGGAGCCGTGTGGCTGGAGCCAAGTGGGTGATGAGATGAGCAAGGTTGTGCAGGCTGCACATAAGGTCATTGTCATGGCAACGTCTGTGGATCTACTCGGAAGGGTGCAGAGGCACTGCAGGGTGCTGAGCAGTGGAGAGACTCACCACAGGAACTCTGCTGCCTTTCCCTCTGCCCTACCCCCTCCCACCTTGCTCCCAGAGAGGAGACCCTACCCAGGAATCTGGGAGCTGAGACAGATCAGCCTGCCCTGCCTTGGGGAGCCCTGCACCACTGGGGTAAGGCCCCTCCTGGGGTTTCACCTACTCCTCAGCCCACAGCGATGTGAGGACTGGGTGCCCCACGAACTGTGGCATCCACTCCTTACAACCACAACCAGCCTCAGATAGGACAGGCCCTTCAGCCACATCCCAGCAGGAAGGCTCCACCGCCCTGCAGAGAGGATGGCTCTTAAGGTACTCTCCACATTGAGTGTTCTTGGGGAGAAGGCAACATGGCCCAAGGCCCTTTGTGATCTGTTTCCACCCACCCTCCAATCTTCATCACTGCACCCCATCCACACAGGACTGTGTTTCACTAACAGGTTTGGCTTGTTCCTGCCTCAGGGCCCTTGCACGTACTGTTCCAGCTGCCCTGAGTGCTCTTCCCTCCAGTGTTCACAAAACTGATCTTCCTCTTTACCTGTTCAGAAAGGCCCTCCCTGGGGACCCTCCAAAGCAGCCATTCCTACAGCCCTCCCAGTCCCTCCATGACTTATTTCCTGCATGGCACTCTCTCCATCACAAATTCTCTGGCTCATTTATTTGGTGATTTTCCTATTCTGTGACATTCGGGCTCTGTCGGGTGGAGCCTGGGCGCCTTGTTTGTGGCTGGATCCCCAGCAGGCAGCACTCAGCAGGTCCCCGCCAAGCATCGCATGAGTGACTGCATGGCAGGAGGATGGGGGCTGGGTCTGAGAGAGGCTGGGGAAAGGCTGAAGAAGGACAGGGGCCCGAGTGGGTCTTTGGGACTAACTGCTGAGCTGGACCCGGGTGGGGACCCAAGTGGGCAGGTGTGAGCGGGACCTACCCTCCGTCACCAGGCAGGCAGGCCAGCGCGCAGGTGGAAGTGCTCACCTGGTGGTGCCGCAGGAAGGAGCCCCCTGCAGCAGGGCGCCAGGGCCAGCGAGGGGCCTCGTAGCTGGGGTTGATGCTGCCCCACCACTCACCGGCTCTGACTTCAGCCCGGGTCTGCGTGGGGAGGAGGGGGGGACAGGGAGGCTCCGTGGAGAATGTCTCCTGGATGGGGCAATGACACCCCACCGGCTCCACACAGCTAGTGGACGTTCAGACGCCTTGACAGACCAGGAAGCGCCACCTGCCTGTGGGAGTGGGCACACCTTGGGGGACAAGGGGCTCTGGCCCCTCACCTGGGCCTGGTCTTCTGTCCCGTGGGCTCCTAGTGACACCTAGTGGCCAGCATTGCCTGATGCACTATTTCCCCCATTCTGCAAACTCCCTGCCCAGGGGTGTCCCGGATGCAAGGGCGCCCCTGCGCTAGGTCCCCACCCACTCACGCTCTCACGATCCCCATCTCCTGCGGGATCTCTGGGGCTCACACCCACACGCTCACTCTCACACTCTCGGGGCTCATCCCTCCCACACACAGCGACAGGGCCACACGGGGCCCGTGGGGGGGTCCTTGGGCCCTCTAGGCAGAGGGTCTTTGGTGCCCCACGAGGACCAGCTCCTGCCCTGCAGCCACCACGCTCCATCCCCTGGTGCACACAGGACCAGCTAGCTGGTCCACCCTGAGGACGGAGGCCTAGAGGGAGGGCGCAATGACACCCTGGACCCTCTGCCGCTCTCCTCCCGCTGGGCCTCACAGCTGCAGCTGGTAAAAACCCACCCAGGGCAGAGGCATGAGACCAAGTCAAGAACCAGTAAGAACCAGGAGGTTTCCATCCTGACCAAAAGCTAGAAAGAACCAGCCCGTGGGCAAAGCCCGCACTAATGAGGGTGGTGACTCTTGGGACACCAGGCAGGGGAAAGGGGCCTGGGAGCCAGGCCAGGCCCAGGAGCGGCACGTCCACATTGTCCAAGAGCAACCTCTGCTGAGCCAACAGCCGGGCTGCCTGCGTCACTGAGAGGAGCCGGAGGAACTGGGGAAAAGGCCTGGTAGGCGGGGTGCCCGGACCCTGCCAACTGAGGCATGGGGCACGCATAACCAGTGGCACAGGGCAGTGCCGGGGGCCTGGGACCCCAGACCCAAGGACCCTGAATGGACCAACGTCAAGTATGCCACTGGTATTCCCCAGTAGCCACCAGGAGAGGAAGACAAATGTCACTTTCTCATTTCCCAGTTGGAGGCACTGGGCCTGGCAGGAGCTGACAGAGACAGGAGGTGCTGGTGTCTCTCTTCCCAGGTGGCAGGGTGGCAGGGTCTCTCCCTCGTATGTCCTCCCAGGACCCAGGCCTCCCTCACCGCCATGCACCCCACCCTGTCAGCTTGGAGATGGCCTCATCCACCAGTGCACCCCATCCCCGAACGTCCCACTCGGCCTCTAGTCCCTGCACAGCACAGGGGACGTGTCCCAGAAGCCGGGGCACACACAGGACAGGATGGGGTCTCTGCCAAGGGCTGAAGAGTGGTCAGTTGGGGCAGCTACAGCCGTTCCCTGCCCCTGCCCACAGCCCTTGCCTGCTTGCCTGGCCTGAACCTCCGCCAGGGATGGGCAGGCTTGGGAGTGGATGAAGAGTGAGGTGAAGGCCAGCCCCAAGGAGCCTTGAGCTGCTCCCTCGCCCAGTGCTCCATGTGCCAGGGACACCTTAAGAGCTGGAACTTCAGGCTCCACAGGGCGTAGATGCCAGGGACTGGACTAGACCCTCTAAGGGATCCCCCAGGTAGGAATTAGGGTGCCCTCTGCCTCCCCAGTGCTTCCCCTCAGCCCCAGCTCCACTTTGGATTGGAGCAGGTCTGCCAGGTGAGCACTTTCGGATGGAGAAATTCCAGGGTCCACCTGAAGCCCCTTCCCACATTCCTGTAGGAGAAGGTGGGGCAGAAACTCTGGGCAGGGAGATGAGATTCTGGTCCCTCCCAAGTCGCCCCCTCCAGCGCTGTAACCCACTGCTCTCCCAGGTCTGCCCTTAGCGTGCACCTGCTTCAGTTTGTAGGGGCACTGGAGGCCTCAGGGAATGAAGATAGAATTGAACTGAGTCCCAGCCTCAGCCATGCCACCTTCTTGGAGCCAGACTCTGACGACGCCAGGGGTGGGGTGGGGGCCAGATGAGAAACATGCAAGGCGGATGCTGCCGTGGGGGCTGGGACGCTTGGAAGGAAACGCTAGCCCAGCCCATGCAGGGAAGGGGCTGCGGGGAGGCCTCCCCGGAGAAGGACACTCAGACGGAGAAAGCTCCTCCAGACTAGGGACTCAATTCTAGGGTAACCCAGAGTAAACGACACTGAGGAAGGATAAGACCCCAAGCCACTGGCAAGGGGAGGCAGGAATTAGAGAGAAGCAGGAGGGGTGAGGCGGGCAAGGCTGGAGCACAGGGGCAATGGGGGCCATGGTGGAGATGGGCCAGATGTCCCTGCAGGGGCCAGCGAGGAGGCGGTCCTGGGTCTGAGGGAGAAATCAGGAGAGCAGGTCTCACGCTGTGTGTGGGGAAAGGGCAAGGGAAGGGTCTTCTCAGCGTGGCTGCCCCCACCCCATCAGAGAACCAGGCAGGTGAGAGGCTGTCACCAGCGGCTGTGCTTCTCTCACGGGGTATTGTAGAAATGGCGGGGAACGTGGGGGGTTGTGGTAGTGGGTGCTACAGGCATTGTCGGTGGGGGCCTGGGATGCGAGGGGTGTCCTGCCCAGCAGCAAGTTGTCCTGCGCCCCACACGGTGTCTGAATATTCCACCAGATACACAGATGGGTCCGTGGTTCCCAACTGGGGGTGACTTTGCCCCTTGGGGGCCTTTGACAACGTCTGGAGACATTTCTGATTATCATGACCTGGGTGGGATACTACTGGCATCTAGTGGGTAGAGGCCGGGGATGCTGCCAAACATCCTACAAATCACAGCAGCGTGTCAGCAGTGCCGAGGCTGAGGAATCCTGGCGTCGGTGAAGACCCCGTTGGTAATGATCAGAGTCCGGAACCTACTTCCGTTTTACACGGTTAAAGACAGAATTTCCTAGGGATGTAACAAGCATGAAATCGAGGAGAGATGGAGCCTTGTTTTATTTGGAAATTTACCAAGAGGTGTTTGCCATTTTGGAAAATCGCATCCCAAAGACAGCACTGTGGCTCCAGCAGGATCTGAGCCTGGAAGGGTGCACCGGCCCCGTCTGCGTCCGCGGAAGTGACAGCGGCGACGACTCCACATAACCGGGCTCTGAGTCATCTGTAGGTCGTACTCAAGCATTTTTCAGATCGAATACACATTATGAAGTTATAGATTACCTTCCTTTTATTTCTCCCTTGTTTTATTTATTTATTTTTTCCCCCCAAAGCCCCAGTAGATAGTTGTGTGTCATAGCTGCACATCCTTCTAGTTGCTGCATGTGGGACGTGGCCTCAGCATGGCCGGAGAAGCAGCGCGTCGGTGCGAGCCCGGGATCCGAACCCGGGTCGCCAGCAGCGGAGCGCGCTCACCCAACCACCAAGCCACGGGGCCGGCCCTCTCCCTTGTTTTAAAGTTAGGACATTACATTGATTTTTTAGATTATGACCGTAGGTTATATCATCTATGAATTTTATTTTGGGGTGGTACGAAGACAAGATAAGATTCCTTACAGAAGGGCCGTAAGTCTGATTGGACTGACCAGATTGAGGTGCTCGCAGGAGGTGAGGGGTAGGGAGGAGACAAGGAGGAAGCCCCAGGGTCCTTGCCTGAGCAGCGGAATTGGGGGTCCCCTGGACAAGGGAAGGTAGGGGAGGCCCGGACGTGAAGGCAGACCCGTGGTTAGATGCTGCCTGGGGGACCCTCAGCTTGAGGGGGGCTGGGTCTTGGAGTGGCAACAGTGAGTGAAGACTGCAGACCCATAAATCACCAAGTGCGGGGGAAGGGGCCCTGGAGGGAGTCCCGGGGGCATTGTGGGGGCAGGTGGAGGACAGGAGCCATGGAAGGGACAGAAGCCACCAGGCAGTGGAGTCCAGGGTGACTCAGAGGGCAGGGCTCTGTGGGCAGCCCCCTAAGGGAGGTATGAGGGGTTCTGGGGCACGGTGCGAGCACAGCACGGGCAAACCTCCTCTGACCTATTTGGGGGCTCCCTTAATGACCACAGGCAGCTCTGGGAAGAAGAAGCCCCTGGCCCCACTTGGGCCATGAGGTCGGTCACATCTGGCCATCAGCAGACCTGGGTCTCTGCCCACAAACTGACAGGCCAGGGCGAGTGCCAGGACGGGCCCCAAGGCAGGACAGGGGTGAGGAGCCCCGGGACCAGGTGGCCCGTGCCTCCCAGGGGTTGCAAGTTCAGGATCCGGCCATCCCAGCTCCCCACTTAGCAGCTCATCAACCTGGGCTGATTATTTCCATTCTCTGTGCCTTGGTTTCCCCTCTTTGAAATGCGGAGGTAACACAGTGCTGGACCCTCTCCCATCCTCCCCAAACAGTGCTCCAGTCCCATCCTATGGCCTGGCCAGGCCAGCACCACCAGGCTGGACCCAGGCTTGGCCAGGCTGACTGGGGCCCCCACCTAGGACAGCCTGGAGCTGGCCGAAGCCCTGAGCACCCTCACTCCACACTTCTTCCTCCCTGTAAGATGGGCCCAAGGGAACACACCGTCTTCCTCTTGGGAAAGCATTCCACAGACCTGGTCGTGAGGCCTTTGGTGACGGTGCTTGGTGGGCCCACTGGTGACTCACAGGGGCAGCAGGGCCAGATTCGGACCCTCTTCTGGTGGAGATCTCAGCCAGGACAGCTGGTCTTGCGGCCAGAGAGGCAGTCTCAGGAGGGTGGCCGGGGCTGATGGTGGGGAGACCCTTCTGACACTGAGGCTGCCCCTCATCAGACCCTTCTGAGGGCACCAGGACCCTGCAGGCCCTGTCTGGACAGGGTCGCTGGAGAAGTGGGCCACCATTTCTCCAGAATGGCTCAGCCCCCACAACCCAGGGAAGTCAGATCCCCCGTGCCGCCTCGCCGCCAGCTCTGGCATCAGTCAGCACAGGGTGTGCCCCCCAGGAGGGGGATCTAGGTGTGGGTGAGTGGGGGGGGGCACCCAGAGGGCCATCCTGCCCGGGGCCCGATGCTCAGACTTTCCATGTGGTCACCCAGTGACCTTCAACACACAGTCCCCAGCTGCCGCGGGAGAGAGGACAGACCACGCCCATGGATGACCTCCCGCAGTGTCCCACGAGCCCACGCGCTTTCAGATCCACACAGTATCTCGTGATGTGCAAAGTCTTGTTTTCACATTAAAAGCGTTAGTTAGAAGTACACGCCTAGATTGCGCCAAATTTTGTAACTGGTTTTGACGTCTCTTGGTGTTTTGAGGCTCCGGAGCCTCAGAGGGGCCTGCCTGGGCGCCCAGCCCCGTGGTGCCTGCTCCCCTCCAGTGGCACCCATGCCACCGCCCGCGCCTTTCCCAGGCTTGCCGCCTCCCTGCCTGTCGGGCAGGTGGGGAAGCCGAGCCCACAGGGCCTGCTGGGCCCCTGCCCACTGGGCCGTGGTCGGCCTGCCAGGGCGGCTCCACTCGGCTGTGAGAAAGGCCGGGGCCCATCAGATAAGGCTCTGGGCCCTCCCCACGCCACCGCCACCACAGGAGGCTCGATCGCCTCCTGGTCCCTCCCAGCCCTGCCCCGGGGCAGGTGTGCTGCACGGAATGAATTTCACTACGAGATTGCTCTGGTTTCACTATGAGTCTCCTGACCCAGGCCAGCACCCACGGCCCCCGGGGCCTCCCCTGCCTCTCTCGGGCCAGAAGGCAAGCCTCCCCACTCAGGCAGCAGCAGAAGGGAGCCTGGGCAGGACCCCCCCGCCCTTGGGAAGGACTTCCCTGGCTCCCAGCTGACTCTGGTGGTCCCAGGAAGCCTGGCCTGCTCTCCCCACACGCCTAGGACAGGGTGCAGCGGAGGCCTGGATTCCTTGACATCCGGAGAAGCAAGACACCTGGGTCCAGCCCAGGGAACTGGGCTCAAGGCTGACGGGAGGCTGTCCTCTGGTGGAACTTTTTGGGATTACAGGTATGCCTGAGGCCAGGGCGAGGGTGCCCTCGTCAAGGAGGCTGGCCCCACAGGATTTGGGGCCAGGAAGAGCAAGAGGGAGAGGAGAGCCCAGTTCCACAGCAGAGGCCCAAGCCTCAACTTCTCATGTTCCCTACTGGTCCCTGTTACCCACAGCTCCCTCCACCACTGACAGGCTGCACAGGGCCACGCCCGTAGGGGCCTCAGGGGTGACACAGGAAGATATGGGAGTCCCAAACCCCCCAACAAGTAACCCCACCCCTCCATCTCCCTCTTCTGACAGTGGGCCCAGGAACCCCAGGCCTTGGGGAGCAACGGGAGTGAGTTCAGGCCAGCTCCCCCCAGGACAGGCCAGCTGTGGGCACCAAGGGACCATGTGCCACCGCCACTCCTCCACCTCACAGATGTTAAGTGACTCATCCGGTTGAGAAGTCAGTGGCAGAGCTGGGACTAGAACCTGTATGTCTTGGCTCCCAGGTCAGACACCTGGGAAACTTCATTGAGGACCTACTATGTGCTGGGAGTCAGATGCCTTTGAGGAGCATCTGGCCCAGAGGGGAGAGAACAGCAAGGAGAAGTGGGCACAGGACAGGCACGTCATCCGGTCTGGGGACCAGGATGGCTTCCTGGAGAAGATGCTAACCAGGCTGACTCACGAGGGACAACTGAGCATGGAGGTGTGAGGGGGTGCTGGCCAGGGAGACCGCACGGGCACGGCAAGGTGGGGACCAACATCTGAGCATGCAGAGTCGGGGACAGTGGCTTTAAGGAGAGTGACCGCACATGCCAGTTTGCTTGGACAGCCTGCTGTACACCCGTCATCCTGGTGTAACTATTAATGGCACTCTCTTCTGTTTTCAGAAGGGCCCCGTTTGGATGGCAAGCTTAGTGGCCTCCCTGCTGAAACAGCACTGTGGGGCCGATCCTCAGCCCAGTGGCTACACCCAGCAAGCACAGTTTGGGATGGGGGAGGCAGTGAGATTTGCACTTTGGACCAGTCCTGGAGTGGCGAAGAAGCTGTGTCAGCCTCAAGGAAAGCGTGGTGGTGGAGAGCGGCGGGTGGAAGGGCTTGTGGTATACGGTGGCGACGGGCCGAGGCGGGGGCAGTCGGAGCTCAGGGAGTGGACACGGAACCCTGGGGGGAATGGGGGAGGGCGCTGCGTGATGACACGGCCTTCATATCATCATTCTAGAAGCACCCAATGTGCAGGCTGGGCCCTTAGACCTGGGCGAGGTGGTCCCTGCCATGGACCCCCACACCATGGAGAGCCAGAATGTCACCAGCAGCAAATATAAAGTTTTTTTTTTTAATTTCAGTCTCGTAAAACGTTAATGTTTGATAACTAATTGAACAAAGGTGAATTGTGGGAGAGGGACGGATATAATACAAGGGCCTTCCAGGACAGAGGATGCTGGGCTAACAGCGGCAAGCACGTGTGTGTGCACGCGCGCACGCTCCAGGGGGCAGTCACAGCCTCTGCCCAGGAAACCAGAAAAGGAGATGATGCTTTCATTTAAAGTTGGCTGCCCTAGATCACCAGGGAGAGTGTCCAGGCAGCCCAGTTTCCCCATAACTGTGCTGCCTCTACTCCCTGTTCCATAGTGACGTTTGGAGAGGTGATTAGAATGACCTGGAAATCCCAGGTTGGAAAAGTGAGGTGGAGGAACGGGTGACCAGGCCATCTTCCCTCCCAGGTGTGCGTGCATGCCCAGTGCCCTGGGGCACTGTCCCAACTTCCACCCTGCGCTGCCTTGGTTGACAGTGGCTGTCAGGACTGGCTGGGGAAAGCATGCGCCCCGGGAGTGGGCTGCGGGGCCAGGGTGTGAGTGAGGGCTGGGTCATGGCGGAGGGTCATACCTTCTACGTATTTAGGCATATGGTATGTGGAGCCTTCTTTTGTCCTCCTGCCCTAGGAGTGTGAGGGCTGGACATGAGCAGGGAGTGTCCAGGGAGGGTGCAGAGGAGAAGAGAGAAGAAGGCAAGAAGGGGCAGAGACAGTGTCCAGGGCTGAGAACCCCATGAGACAGAAGCAGAGAGTGGTCCCCAAGAACCATCAACAAAGAGATGCTTGAGGCTTGAACAGGGAGTAGGTTGGGATCAGGATGGTGGAAAGCAAGGAGAAACTGAGGCTGCCGGAGTGGACACCTGGGCTGGACCTGCGGGTAAGAAGGAGAGAAGGCTGAGGCCGGAACAGGTGTGGGGGTGCTGAGCGAGTTCCACACCCATAAGGAGCAGGCGACGAAAGAGCAGGCCCAGAAACCCCCCATGCAGATCCCGTCCCACCCAGGGACCTCGCCCAGGACATAGCTAATGTCGTACTCTTGTTGAAGTGAGTATAATCTACATACAAAAAATTACACAAATCATAAGTGTTCTGTTGGACGAGTTTTCACAAACTGAAAATACTCGTACAACCAGCACTCCGATCAAGAAATGGAAGAAGACCAGCGAGAAATGGAACAGAGACCCCCTTGGGAACCTCCACAGTCCCTACCTCCGCGGGTCACCTCTATCTTGACTTTTAGCATTGTACATTTATTTTGCCTGTTTTAGAACCTCACGTCAATGGAATCATCCCAGAATGCAACATCACATCCAGCTTCATTTGCTCAACATTATGTCTATGAGATTTATCCACGTCATGGCACGGTTCACTTCGTTTGCAGGACAGGCCTCCAGAATTCGAATGTACTCTGATGCATTTATCCGTCCTACTGATAATGGTTATCTGAG